>NC_059159.1:150514423-152914423 GCF_019923935.1 Bubalus bubalis | reverse complement strand
ATTCATGCCACTTTCCTCCTGGCTCATTACAGCCCCACCAAGATGGTCATTTCAGATGGAGACACATCAATGGCTTTCCTGCCTTAAGGTCTTGGCACATGCTGTTGCATCCTTCTTCCTAATTACTATTCTCCCCCTACCCTCCCAACATTAACCCCGCTAGTGCCTTCTCATTATAAACTCTCAGCTGAAATCCCCCTTCTTCAGAGCCTTCCCACAATCCCTGATGCAATCCGAATCATTGTTGTTCAGCCACTAAGTTGTGTCTGACTCTTTGTGACCCCATGGACTGCAGCACACTAGGCTTCTCTGTCTTTATTATCTCCTGGAGTTTGCTCAAATTCATGTCCATTGAGTCACTGATGCTATCTATCTCATCCTCTGCTGCCCTCTTCTATCTCTGTTTATAATCTCATAGCTTATTGAGAAGACAGTCACTGAGTAAAGATTTAAAGGAAGGAAGCAGGAAACTAAGGAATTAGAAAACTAGCATGCTCTGTTTCTTACCATGTGACAAAAACTGTATTTGGGACATTAACTGATTGGTTCTAACTACAACCCTGTAAGGCAAGAATTTTTATATTTATTTGGAGATATTTTCACTTTCAGTTCAGTTCAGTTCAGTCACTCAGTCGTGTCTGACTCTTTGCAGCCCCATGAATCGCAGCACGCCAGGCCTCCCTGTCCATCACCAACTCCTGGAGTTCACTCAAATGCACGTCCATTGAGTCCGTGATGCCATCCAGCCATCTCATCCTCTGTCATCCCCTTCTCCTTCTGCCCCAATCTCTCCCAGCATTTCCTACCACTTGTTGTGACCAGGGTTAATTCAAGCCAAAATCTCCAAGTGATCAAAGCTGACATCAAAACATTAGATAAGATGAAGGGAGCCTCCCCATCATGTCCCAAAGCCAGCAGTATGGAATGATTTGCACCTCTCTGATCACAAGCACATCTCTAGGTTGTGCCATTTCAGAGGACCATGAGACAAAGACATCAACTGGATGGACAATCTGGCTCCCAGGACAAGCCTCTCAGGGTACACGGCTCTTCAGACTCAGAACCTAACTCCACCTGGACACATAGAGGGAAACATACATAGACTCATAAGCACTAACATAAATCTAATTCCAGTGTGAAATATCTAACACAAAACATAATAGATTTGAAGCCATACACTTTAGGACTTGCATACTGGCTCTACCAATTAATCACTGACTGACTTAACTATTCCTAGGTCTGAGTTTCTTCATTCATGAATGGATATGAAAGTGAAGTGAAAGTGAAGTCCCTAAGTCATGTCTGACTCTTGCGATCCCATGAACTGTAGCCTACCAGGTTCCTCTGTCCATGGGATTTTCCAGGCAAGAATACTGGAGTGGGTAGCCATTTCCTTCTCCAGGAGATCTTCCTGACTCAGGGATTGAACCTGGGTCCCCTGCATTGTGGGCAAACACTTTACCGTCTGAGCCACCAGGGAAGTCGATAAAACATAACTTGTCATTTTGTTCTGAGAATAAGAGAACATTTATGGAAAGACCTAGGAAAAAAACTTGGCATAGTAAATAGAAGCATTAATACTTCCTCTGCTTCCATCAGGAGAATTTCCTGGGGTTCATAGATATCTTTAGATATCTTCCTATAGCTCTTTCTAGAAGTGGGAAAACCTTCCCAGAAACTCTCCAGTAGATTTCTTCATATTCATTGGCCAAAAATTGTGTCATCTGTCCATGTTTAAGCCAATCAATGGTGAGGAGAATGAGATTACCATGATAGATTAGCCAGCCATGACTCATCCCCTAAAACTAGTAAGGGGGCAGCTTCCCTGGCAATACATAGTCCCACAGAGAAAACCTAAATGAAAGCAGGGTTCCCTTAGGAAGAATGATTCAGGAGAATGGATGCTAAGTAGACAACCTACCACCTGTTTTACACCTTCTCCCATCCTACCTGCTTCTAGCCATCAGTACAATGAGGTATTTGTATATAATCATCTGCAAGCACCCTCCCAGCTTTGATATAGTGATCATGGTCTTTCTTTATGTCATCCTGAGATGAGAATGCTTAATATATTTACCATAAAGCATAATGGTTTTGGAGACAGTTCTAGGTTTGAACACTACCATCTAAGTGATATGAAACATGTTACTTGTCCATTCCTAGCCTCAGCTTTTGTAAATTGGGGTGAAAATGTCTACTTCATAGGATTGTGGTGAAAATTAAGGCAGACAATGCATGTAAAATAGTGAGCCTATACCCAAATATGATAACCACAAAGTAACTTACATCCTTAAGGATGATGAGATTTCATCATAACTGTTCCAGGGCTATATGGATTTATCAGAAATTTCAAACAAAACCAAATTAAATATGGACAAAAAAGAAGACAGGTTTTGAAAAACAAAAAATCAGAAAAGCCATGAACTGTTCAGATGATGCATGAAAAATATACCACATCATTTTTCAACCATGGTTTTTTAATGGAACAAATTCAGGGGAGAGGCATTTGAGAAACTCTGGATGTAGTGAGCTGGAAGCAACTGGATAAGAGGCTGATGTCAGGATCAAGTTATGGTTATTAAGACAACCCTGGGCTGGCTTTCCAGGTCTGCTGAATTTGAAGGGGATGAGGGGTAGGAATGAGGAGAATGGAAGAGAAGTATACCCTTAATTGGAACTTCAGAGACAGAAATAAAGGAAGATTCTGATAACATCCATGTGGGTGTAGAGTTAGGGGGGCCACCTCCAGCCTCGGGGAATGTTAAGGACACACAGGGAGCACTTCTTTCTCCAGATGGTGGTCTGAAGTAAGGCCTATTCTGGTCTGTTCAATAACAAGCTGCTTTGCAGGGATGCTCACCTGTGTGCATTTAAACAGCAGAGCATATCCTTGGGCACTGACTGCCATGTTTGTCTTGAAGAACCTAGGACAGAATTTCAGGATGTCACCTTCAGAGAACCTAAAGGTACAATGTAATTCAATGACATCCATGTTCAGCTTATTGGCTGAGCTTGGTCTCCTCTGTGAAGGCCCTCTGCCTGCTGTATTTTCTTTCACTCAATCCTTGGGTCTCCACCTGCTGTTTTGAGGTGGGGAGAGGGTTAGCTTTCTCTCGAAAAGGTCAGAAGAAGGAAACATGCTTGTTAGCACTTTCCTTGCCATCTCTTTTGCCTCAAACGTCGTACAGTCTGGGCTATTAGTGTGAAGAAAGTAGGACTGGATTTGAAATCAGACAGACCATATTTGAAGCCTTGCCTGTACCATCTACCTGCCTTGAAAAAATCATGAACCCACCCGAGTCTCAGCTTCTTCATCTCTTCAGTAACTTTTTGTAAGGACTTAATAAAGTAGTAGTTTAATGCAGTGGTTCCCAATCTTTTTGGCACCAGGGACATATTTCATGGAGACAATTTTTCCAAGGACCTGGGAAGGGGGATGGTTTGGGGATGATTCAAGAGCATTACATTTATTGTGCACTTTATTCCTATTATTATTACATCAGCTCCACCTCAGATCATCAGGCACTAAATCCTGGAGGTTGGGGACTCCTGGTTTAATGAACACATCCCTCTTCCTTCACTCCCCCAGGGGAAGGGGTGCAGAGCACAGCACAGCAGAAGCAGGAATGTTCTGGAGAGTACCTCTCCCAACAGGTGCTCTTAAGGACATTCCTCTGACCTCCCATTTTCCAGGTACAGTCCTAGTCCATGTCTGTTACCACAAAGTCATTAAACAATTTCACTCTGGAAAAAAAATCCTCATTTGGCAAATGAATAATAGCAATATATGGTCACCTAGCATGCTTTCTTCCACCTATTTCTCACAGTTGGACATTAATACTTGATCCCCTATGAGAACCTTGATCTATTCACCCTTCATCTCTTGGCAACCCTAGAGCTGGCTAGCAGCAATCTCTCTGAAAAATAAACTGTTTGTTTTTTTTTTTTTAATTCTAGGGCTTTATCTGCTCCCCAGAGTCACCTAGAAAATTGCAGGTCCAATTCTGCAGACCAGACTCCAGCAATTTTCAGAGAAGAATTTTAAATTGACCTCAGATGTTTCTTCATGATCCTCTTAGCACAGCTGTGCCTCTGCCCATAGCAGACTCACTGTCAATCAATTCCACAGGAAAAAAGTATGGCAGACTTTAAATTTCATTCATTTTACTCTGACTCAGCCCCCCCAAAAAAATACAATTTTTTTGAGTCACTGAATTTAAGGGTTCCAGGTTTTATGAAATCTGTTATTTACAAACAAGGGAAAGGAAGGTAGCAGGTCACAGCTTAGCAAACTCCCAAAACTTTTCAAGAAATTATTAAGATTTATGATGATACCTCCTTTTATAAGTCTCCTTTAAATATTGGGTTGAATAATATGCCTTTTAACCAACTGGGAATAGTTAAGAAGAAAGAGGAAACAGTTTGGGCAGAGAATGGATAGCACATTCAAACAACCTGAGGAGAATTTTCAAGAAACTCTTTACAGAGGTGTGATCTAAGGAAACAACAGAAACACTGCAATATCTCAGGGCAGGTAAAGTGAAGGAGACATTACCTAAGCTAAGGAAGCACACTTTAGCTCAAAGGGAAACATGGAGAGAGCCACTCCTAGAATCCAGGGAGGCACAGGAAAAGGCATTCAAATAGGAACTGGAGCCTTTGGTTAGGGATGTAAACATGCCACAGTGACCTGGTTGAGAGAGGGCAAGGAAGTAAATACCTGACCTTAGTCTCCTTCTGCCGTGGCATCTTCCACTTCTGCCTTTGTTGTTCAGTCACCCAGTTATGTCTGACCCTTTGCAACCCCATGGACTGTAGCACATTAGGTTTCCCTGTCCTTCAACGTCTCCAGGAGTTTGCTCAAACTCATGTCCATTGAGTCGGTGATGCCATCCAACTATCTCATCCTCCGTCGTCCCGTTCTCCTCCTGTCTTCAGTCTTTCCCAGCAACAGGGTCTTTTCCAATGAGTCAGTTCTTCCAATCAAATGGCCAAAGTATTTGTGCTTCAGATTCAGCATCACTCCTTCCAATGAATATTCAGGACTGATTTCCTTTAGGATGGACTGGTTTGATCTCCTTGCAGTCCAAGGGACTCTCAAGAGTCTTCTCCAACAGCACAGTTCAAAAGCACGAGTTCTTCAGTGCTCAATCTTCTTTACATCCGTACATGGCTACTGGACAAACCATAGCTTTGACTATATGGACCTTTGTCAGAAAAGTAATGTCTCTGCTTTTTAATATGCTGTCTATGTTTGTCATAGCTCTTCTTCCAAAGAGTAAGCATCTTTTAATTTCATGCCTATAGTCACCATCCACACTGATTTTGGAGCTCAAGGAAAAAAAAAGTCTATCACTGTTTCCATTGTTTCCCTATCTATTTGCCATAAAGTGATGGGACTGGATGCAATGATCTTCATTTTTTGAGTGTTGAGTCATAAGCCAGTTTTTTAACTCTCCTCTTTCACCTTCATCAAGAGGATCTTTACTTCCTCTTTGATTTCTGCCGTAAGGTTGGTGTCATCTGCATAGCCGAGGTTATTGATATTTCTCCTGACAATCTTGATTCCAGCTTGTGATTCATCCAGCCCAGCATTTCACATGATATACTCAGCATATAATGTCAGTAAGCAGGATGAAAATATATAACCTTGACATACTCCTTTCCCAATTTCGAACCAGGCTGTTGTTCCATGTCTGGTTCTAACTGTTGCTTTTTGACCTGCATACAGGTTTCTCAAAAGGCAGGTAAGACGGTCTGGTATTCCCATCTCTTTAAGAATTTTCCACAGTTTGTTGTGATCTACACAGTCAAAGTCTTTAGCATAGTCAATGAAGCAGAAGTAGATGTTTTTCTGGAATTCTCTTGCTTTTTTGATGGTCCAGCGGATGTTGGCAATCTGATCTTTGGTTCCTCTGCCTTTTCTAAAACCAGCTTGTACATCTGGAAGTTCTTGGATCATGTAGTGTTGAAGCCTAGTTTGAAGGATTTTGAGCATGACCTTATTAGTGAAATGAGTGCAATTGTGCAGTAGTTTGAACATTCTTTGGCATTGCCTTTCATTGGGATTGGAATGAAAACTGATCTTTTCCAGTCCTGTGGCCACTGCTGAGTTTTCCAAATTTGCTGACATATTGAGTGCAGCACTTTCACAGCATCATCTTTTAGGATTTGAAATAGTTCCGTTAGAATTCCATCACCTCCACTAGCTTTGTTTGTAGTGATGCTTCCTAAGGTCTACTTGACTTTACACTCCAGACTTCCAGGATATCTGGCTCTAGGTTAGTGATCACACCATCATGGCTCCAGGTCACTAAGATCTTTTTTGTATAGTTCTTCTGTGTATTCTTGCCACCTCTTCTTAATATATCTTCTGCTTATGTTAGGTCCATACCATTTCTGTCCTTTATTGCGCCCATCTTTGCATGAAATGTTCCCCTGGTATCTCTGATTTTCTTGACGAGATCTCTAGTCTTTCCCATTCTATTGTTTTCAACTAAATTTTTGCATTGTTCACTTAGGAAGGCTTTCTTATCTCTCCTTTTTATTCTGGGGAATTCTGCATTCAGATGTGTATATTTTTCCTTTTTTCCTTTGCCTTTCACTTCAGGAGAGGGTATTAAAATAGGAGCTGGAGCCTTTGGTTAGGGGCATAGACATGCCACAGTGACCTGGCTGAGAGAGGGCCAGGAAGTAAATACCCAACCTTAGTCTCCTCTCTGCTCCCCCCACCCCAGCCTCTTCTACCACTGCCTTAAGCCAAGGAAACCAGTCACTGTGGTCCATAAGCCTCCCCATGGCACAAATTGGGATGGGGAGAGGTGGAAAGTGGGTCTGGGAGGTAAAAAGTGTCTAGAACAGCCCCTCATGGCAAGTGAAGGTAGGGAATGGGCCAGCTAAAAGAAAGCACCTGCAGCCTGACCACCTAGAACGTGCAGCTTCTGCACCTGCAGACCAAGGTCTAGCCTGCAGGGAGGGAGATTGTTCCTTGTACAGATTACAGAGGAGGAGGTAGGACAACCGGGACTGGAATGACCTTGGTCTTAGGAGGCAGACCACCCTTGCTCTATCATTACTCTGAGAAGACAATTTCACATCCTTGGGGAAGTTACTGAATCTCTGTGAGCCTCAGCTGAAGCCATAGCTTGCTGGGTTTTTACAAGGTTTTCTGCCTCTGATTCCATGGGTCTCCTTGTGTTGTTGTTGGATGTTTAGGAAACAAATAACATACTAAGCATGAGGTGGAACATTGCAGCTCTACTTCAGAAATCCAGAAACCTCAACTATGGAAAGTAGGGAAAAGGAAAAATAAATTTTGAGACACTCTAAAAGTAAATTACACTTTTCAGTGGCTTTTTAAAAAATTAATATTAAAGAAAGTGCACATTAGGAAACTTTGCCCCATTCCATCCATGATCTCACCTTCAATTTGACCCTCACCCCATCCCTGAATTTACTCAATCCTTGCCCTCACCCCATTCCTACCCCCTAACCCCCACCCAACCTTTAATTCATTCTTGATCTTACCCATCCTTGGCAACCCGCAATCCTGAACCTCATCCAGTAAGGATGAGTGGGGTGGAGTGAGGATGTTTGTGAAGCTCATTATTAGGTGATATTTTAAGCTGAAGTGTAAATGGTTTAAGAGCACTGTAGAGGTGCAAATATAAAAACAACCTCTGTGTCAAAATATCCCCATGTAAAATGTACATCAAGACATCATGAACACAAATTGCTTAACCTCTCTGAGTTTCCTCCTCTACTAACTGGAGAGATTTGATGATTTGGCTTGGTGTAAGGAACAGAGATAATGTTCATAAAACTGTCTGACATGTGGTACGTACTGAATGGATGGTAGTTATCATATCATATGGTAGTCAGGATGGTAGTTGTCCTGACTCTCTCATGAACTGAGTGACTTTCAGCACATCACTTAATTTCTCTGAAGCCTGTTTATTGCCCTTAAGACTGAGCCATGCAGCATGTCCTGCTTTGAGAATGCTGTGGTTCTCAGGCAGGCACATTTAGAGGAATCCTGACCTAACTAGCTGAAGATCTGGCTCCTGGGACCCTGAGGAGGACAATGAACTGATGGGCTCTCCATCCCTGACCACCAAAACGAGCATCTAGTGTGAAACCTAGTAATATTTGTTCACTGAGAAAGTGGAGCTTTCTCATAGTAGACCCATTCTTCCCTCTTAATTTTTTGTGGGGATGAGGAATGGATTAGTCATCTATACGTTGAAAGCCAAACAGATCACACAAGTCACATCAAGGAGCTTCAGTGCCTGTCAATTTTCTTTGCAGTTTATCTTTAAAGACCCAAACGAAATAGTACAGGAGTGGGGGAGCGGTGAGTTTTAACTCAGTCTCTTTTGCTGTTAACAACTAGGTCACATCGCAACAGCCTCCTGCACCTCTCTCATCCCTGCCCCTTCCTTTTTCAATTTAAAATGTCACTGTCTGCTTTTCAACCTGATGAAAGTTATGGTGAGGCAGGGAGAGTTAATGACTGTAGATTGCTTTAAATTGAAAACCTGTGTAAGTCAAGAACCACCTTGACAGCTGAGTGCTTCCCTTGGAATAGCCTAAGTAATTAAGCTTAATATTTAAGCCAAGCATAAGGTCAGATGGAACCTATCCAGGTAGCGCTTTCTGAAAACCTAAAGAAACACAAAGCTGTACGTGTGTCCTTTAATAATGTGGTGGAATTGTGTATGAAGAAAGAGAGGCCAGCCTCAGAAAGGCCTCACCTTCTCTTACCAGAACAAATTCACCTAGCTGAACAAATGTTTCCTCCTCCTTGCCTGAATACAGACTATGCATATAGAAGAAAAACATACTTGATAAATAATAAGTACATGCTTATTTTTTGGACTCATCTCCAAAAAAGCAAAAGCATCTTATAATTCCAACATAAACGTTCTTTTATATAATATTTACATGTTATAGAACTGAAGACTTTGGGGGGAAAACTTGAAAAATATAAGATTCTGGAATTTTCTGTTTTGCAGTGTGCCTTATTAACCAGCACCTACAATTTTATCTTATTCCTTTTATCCAACTCAGCTTCTAGATTTCAATGAGAAAACATGAAGATGGCTTACACAAACCATTAGCCTCAACTTAAAACAGATCTTTAAAGAAACAACAATAACTATTTTCTTTAAAAAGCATTCCAAGTCAGGTTGCTTGGGTGCGCAGGCTGGAGATCTACAATTCTCTAGTCTTGTTTCTCTAGCTTGTTTTCACAAAGCTAGAGCTGCTTCTCTATGGCTCGCTGGTTAATATAAATGACAGAAGCTTGAATTCTGTTACAGTGAAAACATTCCAGCAAGTTCCCACTCCCCACCCGACCCTTGCTAATAAGCAAGTAACCAGATAACACGGCATAAGAGTCTCCTCTTTGATATACCAGAGATGCTTGGGCATCAGTTATATGACCACCTACAGTTAATAGTCCTTGTTTTCCCTCTGGTTGAATTCAACGAGCTCATGAATATTTATAAATGTTATTCACTATGTGACTAAAAGGTGTGAACAGTGTTCAAGCTGATTCGGACTATTGTGAGAGACAGTCTTCCTTCCACTGTTTTAGATTTCCATACACTTAAATCTGTGGGGGAATCACATGAAACAGGACTCCGCCCTAATTATTCCAAGTGCTAAATAGTTACCTCCAGGTTCTGAAGTTTCCTGCTTCTGGGGAGAAAAAAAAAGAAAAAAACGTGAAAATGTGTGAAGATAGCCATCTAGTGGTTTTAGTGTGAAGTTTTACAAAATATCAGAAAACCATGCGTTTTATTTCTCAGACAGTATTAACCAAGTCTAGTAATGTGCAAACTTGCCCCAACGTTTCCTCTGAAAACACTTCCTCCCATAGCTGTGGGAGTTGGATGAGAACCCAGCACTGTCAGGGGTGCAGGGCAAGGAGCCCTGGAGCCCTTACAGGGTCCCCATCTCATTACACAGTAAAGGTAGCTTCCTGCAACATCCAAGCACAGGGCAGGTCAGCCAGGGAAGCCAGTGGAAACATTTGGAGTTTCATCTTTGCCTGCCCCCTGTCTTTCTATCCAGTAAGACTTCAAGCCTAGTTTTATGAGTTGCCTTGTGCCCCCCCCACCCCATCCCCTAGCAAAAATAAGTTGAAGTCCTCCCCCTGATACCTCAGGAGAGGGTCTGGTTTGGAAATATGGTCATTGAAGAGGAGATTAAACAGTCATACTGTAGTAGAGAAGGTCCCTAATCCAACATGACTGCCGTCCCCGTACAGAGACAACTAGCTTGCAGAGACTGAGACACGGGGAGAACACCACGTGACCATGAAGGCAGACAGTGGATTTATGGTGGCTTGAGGCCAGAGAACACCAGAGTTGGCCAGCAAACTATCAGAAGCTAGGAATAAACAAGGAAGGATCTTACAGGTTTGAAGGAATGTGGTCCTGCTGACATCCTGATTTCAAATGTCTAGTTTTCAGAACCAGGAGACAATACATTTCTGTTGAAAGTGCACCCAGTTTGTGGCACTTGTCATGGAAGCCCAGCAAATGAACACACTTCACCTTTCTCCTCTTGTGCCTCTTTCATCCTTGCTAAGCTCTCATACTCCAGACAAACAGGCATAGTTGTCATTGTTTGCTGGCTGCTCTCCCAAGTGTCAGGCTCTCCCTTCACAATGCCAGGTTGATCTTTTTAGACTATGATTCTGATTAGGTCATTCACCTGGCTTCCCTGTCATATAAAAACTGAGTGTCTTCAGCCAAACATTCCAAACTCCTCTTGATCTGGTTCCTTCCAGCTCACCTTCCGTTATTTAGCTCAAATATTTCAGCCACATTAAACTAGTCACTGGTATCTGTCACTGCTCCTTTCCCACTTCTGTGATCATGGATTTTGTCCCCCTTGTCTTCATCAGAATCAAACAGTACTTCTTGGGGGCA
The DNA here is from genome assembly GCF_019923935.1 of Bubalus bubalis. Classification (NCBI taxonomy): domain Eukaryota; kingdom Metazoa; phylum Chordata; class Mammalia; order Artiodactyla; family Bovidae; genus Bubalus; species Bubalus bubalis. The sequence continues at coordinate 152,903,483 of NC_059159.1, read as the reverse complement.
GGTGGGGGAATCTTCATTCATTTCCAACAAGAATTTTAAGAAGGTCTCAACAATTTCTCAGTTCTCTGAATTCTTACAGCTCTTTGCCCTTACCTCTCAGATGATATCTTTCTTTTTCCATCTTGTGCTGTAAGTAATCACAGTCTTTAATGCTTCAATTCACTCAGTAATCAGTAAATTTTTCTGAGTAGGGACCATCTCTACATGTCCCCAATGTTGTATATGTCAAAACATAACTGGATAAATGATGCCCTGTAAAGGAATGATTGAATAAATGTTGCCTTTTCTTTAATGTCTAGGGCATGGTCAGACCATCTGTTCACTTCATTTAATATCATGCTCTCCCTTGACCTCCCTGTTCTGGCCACAGTGGCCTTTAAGTTTGTCTTACCTGGCTCCTCTGCCCCAGTCTGCACCCAGAGGTCTTTCTTCCTGGAACACATATCCCTGCTCAAATATCCAGTTAACTTCTCCCTGAGATTTAAGCTCAACCATCACTTCTACAATAGGGGTTTTGTTCATCTTTCTGACTAAATCAAGTTCCTATTGTGTGACCTCTCATCTGTGATGCTCACCACGAGTTCACCTGTACATTTATGGGCATGATAATTTGGTTAATAGGCATCTTCCCTATGAATAGTAATCTCCATAAGGACAGAGACAGGTGGGAAAGTATTTGCCTTAGGTCACTACTGTATGCCTTTCATATTTCAGAAGCTCAATAAATATTTGTGTAGAAAACAAAGGAGTAGTTGAGTGTATCTGCATGGGTATATATGCAAATAGTCTATTAGAATTAGAATTTTCTAAGCTAGTATCCAGTAGGCAATAATTATAATATCTACCATATTTGTATCTACTATATGCTAGGCACAGAGTCTAATACTTTATGCATTCTATCTCATTTAATCCCGAAAATGATGCTATAAGTTAGCAATTGTATCCTTGTTTTACAGATGAGCAAACAGTGGTTCAGACAAGTAACTCAACCCAAGATCACACAGTTGTTAAATAGCAAAATTATGATTAAAAAGCCATATATTCCAAAACTAATTTTAAACACCATCCCAGAACTACAGAAGAAAATCAACATAGTACTCTTGATCCTTTTGACTATACATGATGAACATAAAAGACTGAGCAAATAGTGTTACATCCTTAAAGCCAAAACACTTACTAAAGAGTAGATTTCTCAGGGGATTGTTTCTTGTTCACAGAAAACCTCCATCTCCTGGCACATAGTAGGTGCTCAACATATAATGTGTTAAATGGATTTTTTTATTTTTGAAGTAGAGTTGGTAGCTCAGCTGGTAAAGAATCTGCCTGCAATGCAGGAGACCGAGTTCGATTCCTGGGTCGGGAAGATCTTCTAGAGAAGGGATAGGCTACCCACTCCAGTATTCTTGGGCTTCCCTGGTGGCTCAGATGGTAAAGAATCCGCCTTCAATGTGGGAGACCTGGATTTGATCCCAGGTTGGGAAGATCCCCTGGAGAAGGGCATGGCGACCCACTCCAGTATTCTTTCCTGGAGAATCCCCATGGGTGGAGTAGCCTGGTGGGCTGCAGTCCACCAGGTCGCAAAGAGTCAGACACAACTGAACAACTAAGCAAGCACAGAGTTAACTTATGATATTAGTTTCAGGTTTACAACATAGGGATTCACTATTTTTATAGTTTATACTCCATATAAAGATATTATAAAATATTGGTCATATTTTCCCTGTGCTGTACATTACATCCTTATATCTTATTCATTTTATACCCAGTCCTTCATACCTCTTCATCTCCCTCCCCGTCTCTTGCTCCTCCCCCCACCACTTCCCTCAATCAGAACCACTAGTTTGCTCTCTGTGAGTTGGTTTCTGTATTATAATATTCATTCATCTTATTTTTCAGATTCCACATATAAGTGAAAACATTTGTATTTGTATTCTCTGACTTATTTCACTTAGCATAATACACCCTCCAGGTCCATCCATGTTGCTGCAACATTTGTTAAATGGATTTAAACTTCAAACAAGGTTTGTCACATCAAAGAATGATAAACTGATAAATCCAGAGTCAAAATTCTGCTTTGAGAAAGCAAATAAAGGAGTAGGAAAGGGAAGAATAAGGAGACAGGGTTCAAAATTAGGGGCTCAGGGTCCTTTTGAGTCCCTAATGTGTTCTGATGTGCTATTTTGGGTGCTTTTTTAAAAAGTAAATGTTATCCCACTTAGACCTATAAAAACACCACCATTATATTATTTCTAAGTCACAGGTGAGAACTCTGATGCTCATGAAGGGTTTTAACATTTTTTTTAAGTTGCTTTTTTTTTCTTAATGAGGACCATTTTTAAAGTCTTTATTGAATTTGTTACACATTATTTCTGTTGTCTATAATCTGTTTTTGTTTTGTTTTTTGATCATGAGGAATCTTAGTTCTCCAACCAGGGATTGAACCCATACCCCTTGCATTGGAAGACAAAGTCTTAACCACTTGACCACCATGGAAGTCCTTCATGAAAGGTTTTAAACTTAGAGCTATATTGTTCCACATGCTACATGGTGGCCACCTCAATACAAATAGATGTTAAAGATGTTGACCAGTGAAATCACAAAAACGTGAAGGCTTCCACCTGTAAAGCTTGCAGAGTAACTCTGTGAGTTACTCAGAAGCCTGTTCTCCTGACTAACTTGGAAAATGAAGTTTTACCTGATTCTCAATTCTCATTACTTCTGTTTCTATTTTCCAACGTCAGCTATATTTGCACATAACCCTTCACAGTCCCTTTTTCTTTTTTTGAAAACTCTTGAGGAAAAGAAAATGGCTTATTGAAAATGGAAATGGTGTCAGGATCCTAATTTCTTCCAGAACAAACAGTCAATCCTTTTAACATGTTTACTGTAGTGAATGTCCAACAATCCACATCCCTTCATAGTGATAAAGAGAGTGACAAATAGCATTTTTCATGGAAATGACTAAGAATAATGTCTGGAGAATATTGAAACAATAACACTAAGTCCCATAATAATGCTGAACTACAAAGTTTATGAAATGTGGAACAATGGGAAACTCAGCTTTACATTGACTAAAATTTCAGATCCAACATCACATTATCTCCTCTACAAGGCAGTAAAGCAGTTCCAACTGCTCACTGAATTATTTCAAGGAAGTGGTACCATCTTCCTGGTATTGTCTGACCATTAAATTAGTTAACTCTTGGGACAATATTTCTCCTTCTACATATCATTTCTATATGCAGTCCCTCTTCTCACTCTTAGAATAGATAAGTGAATGTGAACGTGAAAGTCGTTCAGTCATGTCCAAATCTTTGTGACCCCACAAATTATACAGTCCATGGAATTCTCCAGGCCAGAATACTGAAGTGGGTAGCCTTTCTCTTCTCCAGGGGATCTTCCCAACCCAGGGATCGAACCCAGGTCTCCAGCATTGTGAGCAGATTCTTTACCATCTGAGCCACAGAGAATAGATAAAGCAGATGATGATTATCACCACTTTACAGATGAGGACAGTTAGGCTAGGACAGTAACAGCTCATCTAATAGCTCACAGCTAATGGGGCAGAGCAGGGACTGGAACCTGGTCTATTTAATTCCTATGCTTTCACCATGGCACCTCGCTACCTCCTAATAACACGCCACATAGAGGAAGATACTTACGTAAGAGTTTCCACACTAATGATTCCTTCCTAAAAAATGACCTTCAGAACATTACTCAGGAGAAAGTCGTGAGGACTCCGTAGGAGTATGAGTGAGGTTCATCACTGCTTGCCTGCAATGGAAAGTTTGCCATCAGCCAGCAAAGAACACTGCCCTGGAGGAGCTGAAGTTAATGCTGGCAAAATACTGAGAGTAGCAAGTGGCATAGTGTACATGGTATATAAGGAGTGTTCATCAAACGGACATACAAACACTTAAGTGCTCGGGCTTCCAAGTATTCTTTCTTTAAGCCTTCATCTCCACCAGCAGGGTAAACAATAACAAAATTAGTAATAATAACAATAATAATGATTGTTTATCTTACTGGCTAGTAACAGTTTTAATCCTCATTCAACTGTATAAAATACATTATTAGCCTCATTTTATGCCTGGGAAAACTGACATTAAACAACTCGTCCAAGCTACTTACAGCTATTAAGTGGACAGTTAAGATTCAATTGCCCTGTTTTACCAAACACAAGTCTGTGTGCCCCATGCAGAGTGAGGCCAAACAATACCAAAAGGTCAGATTTGGAGCAGAGGAAGGGTAACTGCAAGGCCATGCAAGGAGACAGGTGACTCATGCCTTTAAAACCCCAAACTCCCTGAAAGTTTACAGCAAAGCCCTCTCATAGGAGGGACATGATTAGTTGTTGCAAACTTCTTGGAGTCAGATCGTTTGTTCTTCAGGTCACGATGTTCCTGTAAACTTCCACAAAAGCACATGTTACTCTCTGTTCTGACAAGAAAGGGAAGGGGAGGCATTTAATTCTGTCTCCTTGCCTGCTTGTGGCTTTGAACTCTTAAATGCTGCAGGCAAAGTAACATTGTTACCCCTTATTTTACTTGTTCAAGGTCCCAAGGCTTGACTTTCATTCTTCAGGGTCCAGCCCTGGCTATGTCCATTTTCAGACCAGTACCCTGCCCAGCCTGGCGTGCTGCAGTCCATGGGGTCACAAAGAGTGGAGCACAATTCGGTGACTGAACAACAACAACCCTGCCCAGAAGCATTTGATCCACGCAGTCCAGGTCCTCCCTCCAGTGACCAGGCCCTGCTGAAGAGGCAGGTCTCACCTGGCGGTGCTCTCAGGGCCAGGTCCCCAGACTCTGCCCAGCTGTCATCACTGAGGAAGCCAGGCGCCCAGGACCCAGCCAGACCTCAGGCCCCTCAGACTCCCCAAACGAGGATGGGTCTCAAGCACTGTGAGCCAGGATGACTGCTGCCGCCATTAGGTTGCAGGGGATGGGGCAGAGGTTCACCACCACTTCAAGGTCTGGACCCACCCAGTGGGTGGCCATAGCGAGAGCTCTGCAGGACACAGCGCTCAGCCTGTCCCCGGGCCCCCAGCTCACCTGCCGGCCTGAGACCAGAAGGCCTGGAGTGCCCTTGGGAGAAGGCCACAATCTGCCTCTCACCACACTCACAGACACAAGGACCTCGGTCCAGCTGACTGTTGGCCAGGCTGGGTCTCTCACCACCACCGCTGAGGTGCTAATGGTCTCTGGGTAAAGGTCTTGTGCTGAAGGTCGTGATCTCACGCTAACACCCAGCTGTGCACCTGCCCCACCCCTAACACACTACTCTAAATCCCTTCCACTCGACCATGCTTCTTTCAGATCTAGTTAATTCAGTCCAGATAATAATTCAGTCATCAAATATTTCAGCCTCTAAACCTTTACTTTTCTTTCTTACTACTATTATTTTATTTTATTTATTTGGCTGCACTGTGTCTTAGTTGTGGCAGGCAGGATCTTCAATCTTCCTTGCATCATGCAGCATGTAGGATCTAGCTCCCTCAGTGAGGACAGCTGGGCAGAGTCTGGGGACCTGGCCCTGTGGGTACCGCCAGCTGAGACCTGCCTCTTCAGCCAGGCCTGGGCACTGGAGGGAGGACCCAGACTGAGTGCTAGATGAACACTCCTGGGCAGAGTTGTTATTGTTGTTCAGTCACTAAGTCATGTCTGACTGTTTGCACTCACTGACTGCAGCATGCCAGGTTGGGATCCAACCTTGGCCCCCTGCTTTGGGAGCGTGGAGTCTTAGCCACTGGACCACCAGAGAAGTCCCTCCTTTTCTTTTAAACTGTGTAGACCTAATGGTAAGGTATTCCATGGCTTTGTTGTGCCAGTTTCAGCATGACTACCTTCAGGCTGATATTTTGGCTGAACTAAAGCACAAAAAAGGTGCCAACCTTTTTTAAAATGAGGGAGTGTTTGCCTCTTCCAGTTTGATTTAGGGTCCTAGGAGTCCCCCAAGTCCCTTTAAAATGAATGTTCTTGAACCAAATGTATTAATACTTTGAATTGCCAACATCCACTGGATCATCGAAAAAGCAAGAGAGTTCCAGAAAAACATCTATTTCTGCTTTTTTGACTATGCCAAAGCCTTTGACTGTGTGGATCACAATCAACTGTGGAAAATTCTGAAAGAGATAGGAATACCAGGCCACCTGACCTGCCTCTTCAGAAACCTATATGCAGGTCAGGAAGCAACAGTTAGAACTGGACATGGAACAACAGACTGGTTCCAAATAGGAAAAGGAGTCCGTCAAAGTTGTATATTGTCACCCTGCTTATTTAACTTATATGCAGAGTACATCATGAGAAAGGCTGGGCTGGAAGAAGCACAACCTGGAATCAAGATTGCCAGGAGAAATATCAATCACCTCAAATATGCAGCGGAGAAGGCAATGGCACCCCACTCCAGTACTCTTGCCTGGAAAATCCCATGGACGGAGGAACCTGGTAGGCTGAAGTCCATGGGGTTGATAAGAGTCGGACACGACTGAGCAACTTCACTTTCACTTTCATGCATTGGAGAAGGAAATGGCAACCCACTCCAGTGTTCTTGCCTGGAGAATCCCAGGGACGGCAGAGCCTGGTGGGCTGCCGTCTATGGGGTCGCACAGAGTCGGACATGACTGAAGCGACTTAGCAGCAGCAGCAGCAAATATGCAGATGACACCACCCTTATGGCAGAAAGTGAAGAGGAATTAAAAAGCCCCTTGATGAAAGTGAAAGAGGAGAGTGAAAAAGTTGGCTTAAAGCTCAACATTCAGAAAACGAAGATCATGGCATCTGGTCCCATCACTTCATGGGAAATAGATGGGGAAACAGTGGAAACAGTGTCAGAGTTTATTTTTTGGGGCTCCAAAATCACTGCAGATGGTGACTGCAGCCATGAAATTAAAAGACGCTTACTCCTTGGAAGAAAAGTTATGACCAACCTAGATAGCATATTGAAAAGCAGAGACATTACTTTGCCAACAAAGGTCCGTATAGTCAAGGCTATGGTTTTTCCTGTGGTCCTGTATGGATGTGAGAGTTGGACTGTGAAGAAAGCTGAGCACCAAAGAATTGATGCTTTTGAACTGTGGTGTTGGAGAAGACTCTTGAGAGTTCCTTGGACTGTAAGGAGATCCAACCAGTCCATTCTGAAGATCAGCCCTGGGATTTCTTTGGAAGGAATGATGCTAAAGATGAAACAGAGTTGACTCATTGGAAAAGACTCTGATGCTGGGAGGGATTGGGGGCAGGAGGAGAAAGGGACGACATAGGATGAGATGGCTGGATGGCATCACTGACTCGATGGATGTGAGTCTGAGTGAACTCCAGGAGTTGGTGATGGACAGGGAGGCCTGGAGTACTGCAATTCATGGGGTCACAAAGAGTCGGACATGACTGAGAGGCTGAACTGAACTGAACTGAATGCACTTGGAGGAACTGATGTGTTCCTAAAGGAAGAAGGAATCTGGGGAATGGCGGTGAGATTCATCATCAACAAAATAGGAATAATCCAGCTGAAGCAAGGTGGGAGAGAGTGAGAGAGCCTAAGGGCCTCTTATACTCTCAAACCACAGCAAAAGCTTCTCAGGGCACATTGCAGCCATTCCCCAAAGTGATCTGCAGGACAGTCATCAGGCACTAGCCCATCAAAAATAAGGAGTGGGTTTGAGATGATGTATTTGAAATAATAAGCTGACAGAGGTCTTGGGAGCCAAGGTCTTAGGACCTGTATCTTCCCCAAAAGTGCCCTGAATTCAGCATTGTGTGTATTCCTCAGGAATGTGTTACTGCCTGTAGATGATCCATATGAGAAATTTTGTGCGATATCTGGACAGTCTCTTACAAAGACCCTGAAACCAATGTTCTAAAAAAGGTCAGTGGCCACTGCCTCAGAAGGATGTCAATCCTGGCTTTCCCTCCCAGAGAATTTTTTAAAAAACACTTGAGCCTTGAACAGTGCCAGGGGGTTTAGGGGTGCCAACCATCTGTTCAGTGGAAAATCCTCAATTTTATAGTCAGCCCTGGGTATCCTTTCTCAGTATCCATGGTTCTGCGTCAGAGTATTCAACCAACGCCAACCCTGCAGTACTGTAGTATTTACTATCGAAAAATATCTGCATATAAGTGGACCCACACGGTTGAAACCCATGTTGTTCAAGGATCAACTGTTGATGTATATATGACACCAACGCTTTGATGTATTATCTCATTTAGTCCTTAGAGGAGGTCTGCAAATAAGCATCAGGAGCCCCTGCTTGCAGTTCACGCAGTCATTCAACATATGTTAAACACTTACTGCATTTCAGGCACTGTGCTGGGGATACTGAAGTGATTAATACAAAGGCAGCCCCACCCCCTTGGAGTTCACTTTCCAAGCGAAGAAGGAAAAGTGAGGACGTGAGAAGATTTTAAAAATAGCAAGAGAGATAAAGGTTAAGGTCCTGAGAGAAGGATTCAGAAAGGGGACTTCTCCCCCAGCTCCCCTCTCTCCTACTTTTCCTATCTTACCCCCTGCAAGCTTCCGTCTCCCACCTCTTCTTCTCTCCTGATCTCCCCTCACCCACTCCTCCACCTGGCTCCCAGCACCTCCTATTTTCTCGTCTAGTTGCCCGAAGCAGGAGAGGGGAAGGGGGTGAAAGGGGATAGGGGACGAGGGTGGGGGGAGGTGCGGAAGAGATGTCCCCGCGAGCCTGCCCTCCACCTGCGGGCACAACGGTTTCTCTTTAGCCGCCTGTGCGCCCAACGCCCCTACTCGCTCCGCCGACCCTATGAGCAACAGACTGGCTCCAGAATGGGAAATGAGGCCAGTTACCCGGCGGAGATATGCTCTCACTTTGACGAAGATGAAATTAAAAGGCTGCGCAAGCGGTTTAAGAAGCTGGATTTGGACAGTTCCAGCGCTCTGAGCGTCAAAGAGTTCACGTCCATGCCGGAGCTGCAGGGGAACCCGCTGGCGCAGCGGGTGATCGACGTCTTCGACACCGACGGCGACGGACAGGTGGACTTCCGGGAATTCATCCTGGGGACCTCCCAGTTCAGCGTCCGGGGAGATGAGGAGCAGAAGCTGAGGTTTGCTTTCAGCATCTACGACATGGACAAAGACGGCTACATTTCCAACGGGGAGCTCTTCCAGGTGCTGAAGATGATGGTGGGGGACAACCTGAAAGACTGGCAGTTACAGCAGCTGGTGGACAAAACCATCATCCTCCTGGACAAAGACGGGGACGGGAAAATCTCCTTCCAGGAATTCAGTGCTGTGGTCAGAAGCCTGGAGGTCCACAAGCACTTGGTGACCATTGTGTGAGTTTTATAAGGTCGTCACTCAACAACAACTTTTTCTTTCTTCTCTATCTCTTTAAAGATCTGCCCAAGAGGCCCAGTAACTGCCATCTCTGATCTACTGGAAAGTGTCTCTCTTACTGAAGCAAGATCTTCCAGTCTCTTGACCACCTACCTCAGTGTTACTAACTCTTCTGCTCTCAATGATTCAAGATAATGCCCTGAGTTGGGGAGAACATGATGAAGGAGCATGGAGGGAAAAGAAAAGGAAACAGCTTTTATGAATGTATTTTTTTTTCTTTGTTTTGATTCAGAAACCAAACTACAAAGAGTGAAGAGAATTTTTAAAGTTTAAAAATAAGAAAATACATATATTTTCCTTTACTTCTCATGGTTTTATATATGGGGAAAAAATTCCCAAAAGGTGCTAGGTGAACTATTTTCATTTACTTGTGGTGTTCAAGCATCTTTTAACAGATGATTAATTACTTATTTTAGCAAGAGGGACGAATCTATTTCTCTTGGCTGAGCATCTTTTAATCACCTCTCTCTGGGCAACAAAAGCCCATCTTTCCCTTTTGAAAGCCTCAGACCACTCCCCACGGTACATCCAGAAATCCTAGAGCAAGTCCTATGGGCTAGGAATCCAGCTGGGTTCCTCCTGTCTCATTGCTCCAGCTCCTTTACAGTTTCTGTTCGGGCAGAAATTCAGAGGCCTTGTAAGAAAGGCTAAGACAAAATCCCCAGTCTATCAGTCTCAGTGGAGGTGGCTTTTCAGGCTTGACTGCCCACCACAGTATTAAGTTCAGTTAATGGGCCTTCCACACAACCAGGACAGAGAACTGCCTGGGAAGCTCACACATGCATGCATGCTCAGTTACTTTAGTCCTGTCCGTCTCTTTGACACCCTATAGACTGTAGCCCACCAGGCTCCTCCATCCATGGGATTCTCCAGGCAAGAATACTGGAGTGGGTTGCCATGTCCTGTTCCAGGGGATCTTCCTGAGTCAGGGATTGAACCCATATCTCCTGGGTCTCTTGAATTGCAGGCAGATTCTTTACTGCTGAGCCACCAGGGAAGCCCTTCCTGGGAAGCTCTCTCACCTCCAGTACCCAGTGGGAGAGAATGGGCCACACTCAGAGTCCTTCTTCCCACAGGCAGAAGTGGTGGTGATTCCAGCTGCAGTGGACTGTCCCCAGGATGTGGAAATGGTATTGCTCCTGGCATTCAAAAGATGCAGAGATGAACAGGTACACCTCTGCAGCAGGAGTGGATGCTGTCTACACTAACAAAACTTTTTTTAAATTTGACCTGGACCTGGCAGGGAAGTTGAGAGCCCTCTCATTGGGGGAAGCCTTGTCTCTAATGTAACATTCAGCCCAGAGTCCCTCACACCCTAATAAACCTGCAGCCAAGGGGTATGCTGGAGCTGTTCTTACTGGGTGAGAACAAAAGTGGGCACTTCCCTCCTCAATTCCATATTCAGTGATGTCATATCAATAGCTTCAGATCAGCCACTGTGGGAGTAGTAAGAACTCATGGAAAAGAGCAAAAAGTTGTAGTTGTTTTTGTTCTGCTTGTTTTGGAGAGTCAGTGTACCAGTAAGTACACTGTTCCTTGTACCCTAGATTTTACCAGCTCTCTGTGTCTCACTTACTACTGCCAGTTCCCAGGACAATGAGACATACTCTCCCTACATATACTAAGCCAAGGTACAAACCCTAGGTGATTTTTTTTTTTCAGGACAAGGAAGATCCATTTCTAGATTTACTATCTTTATATTTTGAAAAGGCTGGTAGCTAGTCTTGCTTCCCCCAAAAGTAGGACAAATAAACTCCCAAATTTCATTATTGGCACTATGCCATACTTTTTATTTTATAAATTACTTATGAGCCACAAAGAATAGATGTGCCTGCCCCTTAAATTCCTGTGTAGTCCTAAAAATAAATGTATCAATAATCAGTAAATGTTCCCGATCCTGTAGTTATACGAGTCTTACCCCCATTTCAAGGTGACATAGTGAAAAGACTCAGATACACCTGAGTTTGGATTCAGTTACAAATGGGTTTTTATCACAGTCACTTGTTATTAGCTGTGCAAGCCCAAGCACTTACTTAACCTCTCTCTGTCATTTCTCCTGGTTAAAATGAGGCTCCATCCCCAGGTTATTCTGAGAATTCCAAAAGATAAAACATGTTAAGTGCTAGTGCACAACACGTTCACTCTCCATGTCCTTTCGTCCTCTTTTACTCAATCAGAATATAAGGGAAAAGGGGGCCTCTGGGTTCCTTTTGAACCCTTACTTGGTACTTAGCCACACCTACTCTCAGATTAGCAGGACATTTGTGTATTCCTAATCCAGAAATGAAACAATGTCAAGGTCCTCTGCACCCTACAGGCTGGAATTCACAAGCTAATTGCTCAATCAGTCTACCTAATGTATTGGGTTGGACAAAATGTTTGTTTGGGTTTTTCCCACTAATGTCTTAGGAAAAACCTGAAGGAACTTTTTGGACAACCCAATAGTTAGCCAAGGCTTTGTGGCAGTGACCTTAAACTGTGCACCTGTTTCTAGCCTCTGCAACTGGAAAGATCTGATTGTATGAATATTTGGGAAAAAAGATCACATTTATTTTCATATTAGAATGCTTTGATTCTTCTCTGTTAATTGCCAAGTTGCCAACAAATCTCATTCTGTACAGTTCCTTGGAGTGATAATAGTATTTGATGCTTATTGAACAGCTGTTCTAGGCCCTATTACATTTGTTATACCATTTAATCATTGTAACAACATTGTGGGGTGGGTGCCTTCATCTCAGTTTTACAGATGATGCTATAGAGCGATCTAGAAGCTACCCCAAGGTATCCAGCTGGTGAGTGACAAAGCAAGGACTTGAACCATGCTCTCTGACCACAAATGGTGAGCTCCCTGCACTGCCTCCTATTTTTACGGCTTCTGTATTTACCTGCCTCAAATTATTCCTAAGATAATCAAACCAAGCTTCAATTTTTACAAAAAGATAATTGTTTATCAAGGAGAAAGGAGCTCCTACCTCCTTGGCCCTATGCATTGCAAAAAATTAAAAATATTAGGCAAGGCAATCTTAGATCATCTTCCACTTTCATCTCATCTTGAGAAATAAGTGACAGCATTTAGATTAAACTAGTAATAGCAACCAATATGCTTTGACGCTGCAGACATCAGTAACAATATGTTGTTGTGAATCCTATATTAATGGATTGTGTCTGCTCTGTACCATATGTTGCAATCCCCAAATCAACTAGACAATTTTTTTTGGAATGTAGCGGGAAAAATATGGCCTTAACATAGTTGATTTATTCTCTATATTGCTGTAAAGGAATCTTCAAGGAAAAATCTTCAGGAATTTTTTTTTATTACAAATCCCATTCTTCACTTACGCTATTGATTTTCTCTGTTAGGACTTAAAGTGTGTCATGAATCTGGCTATTGTCTTTTATCTATTTCCCATGCTTTGAAAAGGGAGAGGCTTGGGTGTTTGTAAGACAAGGTGGCATGGTGAAAAAGGAGTCAGGTTGGACTTTGCTGGCAGTCCAGTGGTTAAGACTCCACACTTCCAGTGCAGGGAACATTTCTATCCTTGGTCAGTGAACTAAGATCCCGCATGCCACACAGCACAGCCAAAAAAAAATTTTTTTAAGAGGTTGCTAGAGTTAGGATCAGAACTGGATGCATCTCCTTTTGTATTGGCTGCTGTAGCTGTCCCGCTGGCTGGTGATTGTGTGAACAGCAACAAACTATGTGTCTGCTTTAAAGCATCCGCTGGGTCATAGTGAAAAACCACAACACTGAAAGGACCCCAGAGTAGCAAAAGCTGTGTGGAGTAAAGATACAGCCTCACAGTTCTTAGACTAAAGCTGACCCCCAAGTAAATTTTGTTATTTTGCGTGGTGTTTGTTCTCACAAGGTTTTGTGTATATGTGTGTGCATGTGTATGTTACCAATATTTTTTTTATAGGATTTTAAGTAGAAATCAAAATCAGCATAAAGGAATGCAGCCCACCCCAGGATGGGTGTGGCCTTTTACTGGCTAAGGTACTTCTGCAACATGGAGCTGAAATTTTCTCAGTGAAGAGAAAGTCCACTCTTAGTTTAAAAAAAAAAAAAACGAGATGGATGAAGTGTTCATTATTTTTCAAAAACAAAGCAATTGGGGACTTGCCTGGTGGGCCAGTTGTTAAGAATCTACCTGCCAATGCAGGAAACACGGGTTTGATTTCTGGTCCAGGGAGCTTCCACATGCTGTGGGGTGACTGAGCCAATGCACTTCAACTGCGAGCCTGTGCTCTAGAGCCCGAGAGCTGCACCTGCTGGAGCCTGCACTCCTGGAGCCTGTGCTCCCTCACCAGAAGCCACTTCAGTGAGAAGCTGGAGCTCCACAACGAAGGACAGCCCCCGCTCACTGCAACTAGAGAAAGCCCTCACCCAGCAATGAAGACCTAGCACAGCCGAAAATAAATAATTTTAAAAAAATAAAGCAATTGGGCATAAAACTTCCCAATGACTATTTCCTAACAGTTATTTCTAACTGAACAATAGTGTTTCCAATAATCGAAACAAATGGAGTCATATAGAGTTCAAACATCTGTATAATAAAATCTAACAAAACAAACTTAACAGGAAAATTTTAAATGAAGAAATATATGTAATGTATTAGGAAAGGGCTTATTACTTTTCTTCAGTAAAAATCCTCACTTTTTCTGAAATGGATAATTGGGCAAATGATATAAATATATAATGTATACACAGGGAGATAGGAAAAACAAAATTCAAAAAATAATCTCAAAAATTGAACACATACAAATCAGAATAACCAAAATAGAAAAAAAAAATGATTAGTTGTAAAACAGAGTTGGCAAGGATGTTAATTAACATCCTGTGCACCAGGGCATCTTGGGAATCACTAGGAATGGTTTTCACACTCTTGAGAACTATTTCATACAACATAAGGCATCAGAACAGTTCCATCATCTAACCTGGTAATCCCATCCATTGCAATATATATCTCAAAGAAAGAATCAAAAGTGATTTTTAAACTGCTCTATGCAAAAGATGTTTTTATTGCATCAATATTTGTTATATATATGTATATATACTAAGCAATATTAAATATTTGACAGTTTGGGGATAAAGTGAATTATGATAAAATAATGGTTGCTAATATAAAGCCATTGAAGTTAATAAATAACTATAAATCAATATATTTTCAGATTAAGCTTTTTAAAAAGCATAATTATTAACATATAACAGAGTTTATAGCTCTGGAAAATATATTTGCAAATGGTCATAGTTTGGAAGAGACAATGAAGAACTGAAGATAATTGTTTATATAGGAAAATGATAATGTTGATTGCCTCAAAATTAATTTTTGGAAATATTTTTCTGAGTCATTTTATTAATACATTAAGGCTTTTCAAAAGACTGCACAATGGAGCTAATTTAGCACACTGAGCACCAGGTCCAAGGGTAAAAGATGGTTGCCCAAACCTAGAAGGGGCCAGAGCTCTGGGAGTACCAAGGTCAGAAAGGGGACGTGTCCTCAGCAACCTGGGCAGCGCCATGTTGAGGAGTCATTAAGCAGATTTCAGGTTAGAGGAGATAGAGGTGCCACATCCCCCAGGACGAGGGATGCAATGAGAAGTTCCTGCAGACCCTGGTTTTACTGTCCATCTAGATTATTTTCTCATCCATATGTGTGAGCACTGTTATTAATAACTTCACTCATGTAGCGTCTCCCTGGATTTTGCAAATCATCTCCTGTTTTGTTTCATGTTAAATGATCTTTCAGTCTGTCTTCATTGACGAGAAAGTTGCAGATTCTGTGAGTGAATACCTTCTTTCTACCTTTTCGTGATTGTTGTTACAAGTTTTTTAGAAATCCCCAATTATTACATCACCCAGTCTTGCCCCATTGTCTTCACCCAGGGAAACTCTCCCCTCTGGTAGCTCTCCTTGGTGCCTCTGGAGCCCTCACCTCATGCAGATGCAGGCCTCCGTCTTCTGTCCCCCTCCTCCTGCCTGGATAAAGGGCTATATGTATAGACACAATTAGTCTGCCAAGTTTTATTGAGCTACTGCTCTTCTGGGCAAAATATTGGGGTGGCAAAAAAAAAAAAAGGAAAAGGAAATCAGGTCTTCAAAATTAGAAACAGCATTTGCTTCCTCCCCATCCTGCTTCCAAGAATTTAGGAATTAGCCATATTTTATAGGCTCCACAACCTGCCTTTTTTTTTTTCTTTGTTGTTGTTATTCAGTCACTAAGTCGTGTCCAGCTCTTTGCGACCCCATAGACTGCAGCACTCCGGGCTTCCCTGTCCTTCACCGTCTTCTGGAGTTTGCTCAAACTCATGTCCATTGAGTCAGGGATGTCATCCAACCATTTTATCCTCTGTCTCCCCCTTCTTTTGCCCCCAATCTTTCCCAGCATCAGGGTCTTTTCCAATGAGTCAGCTCTTTGCATCAGGTAGCCAAAGTACTGGAGCTTTACCTCTCACTAAAACTGTTGTTCCTTCCCTATTTCAGCTCTCTAATTAAAGAAAAAAAATTGTTTTCAAACCAGGATTTGACTTTACAGACTCAGCAAATTTGTATATACAAAGTTTTAACACACCAGATCACTGAAAAAGAAAATGATTTCTCCTGGTTCTTTTAGCCTTAGTGCTCTGGGGGAAAGTACCTAATAGGTACTGGAATCCTTGAGAGTAACTGTAACTAAGTTATTTTTCAGGTATGTACTTGCTTTATTAAACATTTATTAGCACTTACTGTATACCAAGCCTCTGCTGCTGCTAGGTCACTTCAGTCATGTCCAACTCTGTGCGACCCCATAGACAGCAGCCCACCAGGCTCTCCCGTCCCTGGGATTCTCCAGGCAAGAACACTGGAGTGGATTGCCATTTCCTTCTCCAATGCATGAAAGTGAAAAGTGAAAGTGAAGTCGCTCATTCGTGTCCGACCCTCAGCTACCCCATGGACTGCAGCCTTCCAGGCTCCTCCATCCATGGGATTTTCCAGGCAAGAGTACTGGAGTGGGATGCCATTGCCTTCTCCGTACCAAGCCTCTAGAGACATGCAAAGAAAGGCAGACCTGTCAGAGAAATTTTCCTAGAAGGGGCTCACCCATTCATTTCAGTGTTCTGCAAGAGAAATAAAGGCTCTCTCAAAAGAGGTTATGTTGACACCTCAGAGCTAGAGGAGCTTTATGATCCTGAAGACACTGGAAATGATGGCTTCAACTACTTTCCAAGCCAAGTGCCTCTGCTTCAGATGTAAACTGGCTTACCTTGGGTCCTGTGCTTGGCCTCCTGTTAACAAGGAGTGGGGAGTCTGTGGTTGGTAGACACACCAAAACCACATGAAGTAGGGAAGGGCCATTCCCCAAGGAAAGGATCCTAAGCAAATAAAGCCAACACATTTCCTGCAGAAGCCAGTTGAAATTTTACTGTGTAAAAAATCTCCAATTTTTTACTTTATTAATTGTTAATATGCTTTTCCTCCCAATTCCCCCAATAGGCCCCCAGATTGATGAACACTGGTGTTAGAAAGTCAGGATGGCAAGTCTATTAATTAAGAATATCAATCTCTTTCTCCATCACAGAATTATTCCAAAAATCTCTTGAGATCTATAAGACTTTTGGAAGGTGGAAATATATACATCAATTTATATTATACAAAGATTCTAGGTTTCATATGCTTTCATCCACTTATTCCAAAAAACACTTTTTGAGAACCTTATAAATGTTAGGCAGTGTTCTAGGCAACCAGGATATGCACTAGACAAATGAGCAGTTTTCCTGGTTTCTTGGAGCTTACATTCTCCTTGAGGGAAATAGACAGTAAATATATGTTATGTCAGGGACAAAATAAAACAAGGTAAGGAGAAGAGATTGAGTCCATGAGAAGAGGCTTCCCTGATAGTTCAGCCAGTAAAGAATCCACTTGTAATGCAAGAGACCCCAGTTCAATTCCTGGGTTGGGAAGATCTGCTGGAGAGGGACAGTCTACCCACTCCAGTATTCTGCCCTGGAGACTTCCATGGACTATACAGTCCATGGGGTCGCAAAGCATCAGACACAAATGAACAACTTTCACAGGAAAAGAGAGAGAGGATAGGATTTGCCTTTTTTTTTTCTTTTTAATTGTTTAAATCATGGTAAAAACAATTTGCCATTTTAACCATTTTTAAGTGTACAGTTCAATGCCATTTATTAAATTTACAGTGTTGTGCAATCATTTCCACTACATGTTTCCAAAATTTCTTTCATCATCCCAAAGAGAAACTCTGTAACTACTGAGCATAACTCCCCATTTTCCTCTAGCCCCAGCTCCTGATGAACTCTAATCTACTGATTATAAGCAGATGAATGGATAAACTAAATGTGGTATGTACATACAATGGAATATTTTTCAGCCATAGAAAGATTTGCCTTTTTAACCACAGTAGTTAAAGCAGATTTCACTGATAAGTAATGTTTGAGCAGAGACCCGCAGAGAGTAAGCAAAGGAGCATTGCTGGTTCCTGGTGGAAGAATTTGCAAGGCAAAGAGAACAGAAAATGAAGAGCCTCAAGCAGGAACAGCTGGATGGATTTAAGGGAAGTGAGGAAGCCCAAGCTGTGAGCAGAGTGAACAAGTGTGAGAAGAAGAATGTGAAGCTAGAGGTGTGCGACTAAGTCATGTAAGGTCCTGTGGGCCTTTGTAAGGGCTCTGACAGGTACTCTGGTTGAGGCCAAACATCATCACTGGGCACTGAGCACAGGAGTAACATATTTTGAGTTATCCTGGCTGCCTTGCAGAAGACAGACTGAAGGGGTCAGGGAACAATTCGGAAGCTATTTCTGTGGTCTAGGTGAGAGATGATGGTGACTTGGACCAGGGTGGTTGGTGGAGGTGGTAAGAAGTCATCAGATCCTGGACATACTTTGCAGACAGCATCCACCATATTTGCAGACATGCTAAGTACAGGATGCTAGAGAAAGGGAGGAATCTATGCTATTTAGCCTGAGAAATTGTGTGAAGAGAAGATTTCAGAAGGAAAATTAGAAGTTTATTTTGATGTGTCATTTTGAGATTCTATTAGATATCCAAGTAGACAGGCTGAGTCAGGAGTTGGGAATGATATAAATTTGGAAGTCATTGGTAAATAGATGGTATTTAAAGACATGGTCTGGATAAGAAAGTGAATGTAACTAAAGAACTGAAGTTATGCTAATATTTAAGGTCAGAAGGATGGGGAGGAACCAGCAGACAATACTGATATAGTACAAGGAGAGAGGATTCCTCAAAACAGTGAAGAAAAACATCAAAGAGGATGAAATAAGTTTCCAAGCTGATACATGAATAAGTTGAAAACTGACTCTTGGATTTGATGGCCATTGTTGGTTTTGACAGGATCCTAAGCCAGGGATTGAAAGCCTGATTGGAGTGGGTCCAAAAGAGAATGGGAGGAGAGGAATTGAAAACAATGAGTACAGACTCTTTAAAGGAGCAGAGAAATTGGATAGCTGCTGTATGTTGGAAGACGTGGACTGGGGGCTAGGGAGGCTTAGATTCTAGGATTTAACCAGTAACATCTGAGGCAAATGATGACTCAAATAGTTTATCTGCATTTCTTGCTGGAGTTTTCAGAACCTAGCCAGTCACCTAACCATCTGTCAGATGTTTCAAGGGCCCACAACCGAGCAAGAGGCAGAGGAGGGTTTACCAGCAACAGAATTGGTGATCTTGGCCTCTATGTCACCGGAAGCACTAATGATCTAAACAGAGACCACTCAGAATCTTTGATAATGGCATCACCCTTTATCTGAATCTAGTCTGTACCTAGAAATACGTTGGCTGGTAGATTTCCAGATGGTGAGAGGCTTTTCCATTATCTTGTATGAGACAAAACGAATAAATAAAACATTCCCACCTTATCCAAAAAGCCCAACCTGCTTCCCTAAATTTAATTAAAACATACTTAGACATTTGTTAGTGTTTAATATCTAATGTACAATGCATGGATTGCTATATATGACAATCCACCAATGATTTCTACATAATATGAACCATTTAAAACACCAGTTCTTTAATGCTTAATCAGTGGGTATTCATGCACGCATAATACAGAGTATGCTTGCCCTCCACAATGCAATGAATATGTTAATGTAAATGAACAATAAAATAAAATGTTAAAGAAATATAACACTATAAATAACATTTAGCAAAATAAAATAAGCAAGCAAGGCGATTTTTTGAGTGGTTACTTATTGATTAAAGAGGTAACTGAGAGAGACTGGATGGGCTAGAATGAGCCTGTGAAGAACTGAGTGAATCCATAAATGCCTGATATTTGCCCCACTCCAGTACTCTTGCCTGGAAAATCCCATGGATGGAGGAGCCTGGTAGGCTGCAGTCCATGGAGTCACGAAGAGTCGGACATGACTGAGCGACTTCCCTTTCACTTTCCACTTTCATGCCTTGGAGAAGGAAATGGCAACCCACTCCAGTGTTCTTGCCTGGAGAATCCCAGGGACGGCAGGGCCTGGTGGGCTGCCGTCTATGGGGTCACACACAGTTGGACACAACTGAAGTGACTTAGCAGCAGCAAATCCTGAGACAGTCTTCCCTCCTTGGCTCTTGAGACTCTAGAAGTGTGTGGCTGTGAGCTATCAAATGAATTGCAGATGAAGCAATGGGATAAAGAAAAAGAAATTCCACTCACATTTCTTTGCTTTCACTTATACAGCTCTCGACAACGTGAGACCGGGCTGTGATTGCATTTCTGAATATGAAGCTTCTATCCATGTCACTTGCAACAGTAATCATTATTTTGTCTGCATCACTTAAATTTATTTTAAAGATTTGACATTGAATATTCATTGCTCCTCTTCTTCTTCCTCTGACCAAGGATAAACGTCAAGTTGAGCAAGTTCCACTCTATCAGACAAAAAGATTTCACTTGTTAATGTGGGATAAATGCATATATTTAATGCATAGCACATTGAAGCAGGGTGGTCCTAGGAGAAGAACAGCTGAATTACCACTGCAGCAGTGCATCTTGTCAGTCAGGCTCAGACACAGTTTAAGCGTTTTTCACTGGTGCCCAAAGGCAGATTATAGGGGATTTGCAATCCAGAGGGTGAGTTTTGAATAAAATTTTTTGCAAGTTGTAACAGGGAATAGACAGTATGAGTTCAGACAGCAAGAGATGCTTCTGAAGGGTATTTGCTTCAAGGTAGCTCAGGCTTTAGCATCAGGCAATCCTGGATCCATAGCCTGGCCTCCTAGTTTTTAGCTTGTATGACATTGGGTATGGTAGTTAATGAACCTCAGTTTCCTTGATGTGAAATGGGGATAAAAATACTTAACTTACAATACTATTATCAGATCATAATATGCATGTATGGTGTCTGGCACACAGATGTCTAATTTAAGAAAAAACAACAGCAACTGCTTCTATAAGTCTATTAGTATGTGGGTGTAAACAATGGAAATTTAAAGAAAGAAGTGTGTAAAATAAACTGAATACAGCCTATTTGTTATTGGCGTAATAAGAGGAAAATAAGACTAATTATTGTTATGTACAAGTTAACAGAGGGGAACACCAAGTTTTAAAAGCAGGATGATTCACTGTAAGTTGCATTTTTCTTCTTCATCTTGGCAGCACGTTATAAGAAGCAGCACCAGTCTGTTCAGTCTTTTGCTGAGTGTTCAATGCTGTTCAAGTCCCAAATGAATTTGCCCAGTGTGTTCTTCATCCACAGCAGTAGTAACTCATCGAATCCTTCTGTAATAGCTGTATCCGGTACACATTACTACAGGTCCAGGCTGAGGGCTATTTTCAAACACATTTGTATATATTTTCTGGAGGTCAGGTTGGTCATCACATGTACAGAGATGTCCCGGGAAAAGCTCTAGTAGCTGAGTACCCCTCATGCCTGATAAACTGCTCACCTTCCCTACACCAGCACTCCTGTTCCTTCAGGCTGGGCTTCTTTCATTCTCAGTGCCCCAGTCTCGGGAACCTGGGGCATGCTCTATGCCCCTGTTCACCCCTAGTCTTTCCTTCTCCAGGGATCCTAACACACATCTTTGGTCCAGAGCCATTGCCAAAAGTAGTATCATGGAGGAAAAGAGATCCCATGGCCCCGCCTCCCCCAAAGCTTGAAATCTCCAAGCTCTGCCTCTGAGCCTGGTCCCCCACATAAACTTCCTGGGATACCGGGAGGTCTAGCCATGCCTGAGCCATCCTAACTGCCTGCTTCTCCAGGACTAGGGGTAGAGGAGAGGAGAGGAGAATGAAAGGAAAACTCCTTCAAGAGGATGGACGGATCACTCATGTCAGTTAAATGATGTGGTTAAGAGTGTAGGCTCTGGAGTCAGACTGCCTGCCTGGGTGTGAAGCCCCCTGACCTTTACCAGCTATGTGACTTTGGATGAGTCATTTAACTCTTGTTCCTAAGTTTCCTCATCTGTAAAATGGAGATGGTATCTCCCTCATAGGTCGCTGGGAAAATTAAGCAAGTTGCTACATTGATAAAGTGCTCAGAACTGCGCCTTCCACGTGTTAAATGCTAAATAATTATCAATGACGATAATGACCAAAAGCCTCCAGCAAAGGGATGACACTCGGGGTCCTTAGCATTGGCTTGTATGATCTTGGGTAAGGTGCTTAATCGAGCCTTGCCTAGGGCTGGCCTGTTCGTCCTCAGGATGCAGGGCCTCCTCATCCGACCCCTGAGCACAGCTATCCGTTCCACAAGCCCACAGATCAGTGTGCTGGAGGTTCGTGTTTTTGTCACATTCTTTGTTTCTGCTGCCCTCAGCTTGGAGTGCTACTTTCCCACCCAGCCTCCACATTCTACCTGTTTCATTTTAAGTCTTATCTCATGAGCCAGCTTCTCTGCAAAACCTGGGAAGCATGAATCAATGTATCATGGGGTATAAATGTTTGCTTTCTCCCTAGACTTGAGCTGATTGAAGGCAGGGACATAATCCTCCTAGCTCCACCCTCTGGTACTTGGGAGACTGCCTGGCACATAGTAGGCATTCAACAAATCAAATGTCTTTCTCCTGGATTGATTGGCCATCGATGTTAGTGACGAATACATATTTTGTAGAGACCGCCTGTAAATCCTTTAGCCTGTCACAGGTGTTAAAGTGATCGTTTTTATAGTTGCTCTTGTTATAGAGTAGAAAGCAACTGAACTTTGGAGCTAAACAAACATTGACTTATAGGCCAGCTTTGTCACATTAGTTTAGTTGAGGAAACTAAAGTCCTTGCCATTTTTAAGTGACAACTTAAAAACGGCAAGGACTTTAGTTTCCTCAACTATAAATTGTAGTTATAATAGCTATCTAAGCACACACACACACACAAAATAGTAAGCAATCAACAAGTAGGTCCCTTCTTTTTCTCCTCTGTGGCTGTCTAATTTTGTGACCTGGCTCAACTTCCTTCACTTTTCTGGTCCCAAGTTCCTCATCTTTAAAATGAGGACATTGAACTAGATGATATCCTATCCATGTTTCTGTCAGATCTAAATGAAAATTTTTATTGCGCTCATCATCTTTTCCCCTTAACTCTAACTCACTCTCTGTCCCTGGGAGAGATTCTTTCCTTGATAACTTTTTGATGTTTTAATATACTAAATTGTTTCCATTTTCAGTCTCTACCTCTATCTCTCAGTGTCCCTTTGACACCATAGCGTGGTCTAGACACAGGGCCTCTTCACGACTCCAGGAACCATTCAAACAGCAGCACCGTATGTGAGTAGCAGCCGCAGGAATTGTGCCGTGCAGCAGCCCTCAGTGCTGGCTGGATCCCCTGCGAAGTGTAGTATAGTGACACCTGCAGAGCGCACAGAGGAATGGTCTCCAGCTCTCCTCGGGTCCAGCAGAAAACGATGTGCATCTAAGAGGGACAAGCACGGGACCAGATGCAGCCTCCCGTTCGTGACCTTTCCTTTCCTGTTCTGCCACAGACGTTGCAGATGGGCATCAAACACTTCTCTGGACTCTTCATGCTGCTGTGCATTGGATTTGGTCTGTCCATCCTGACCACCATTGGTGAGCACATGGTGTACAGGCTGCTGCTGCCACGCATCAAGAACAAATCTAGGCTGCAATACTGGCTCCACACCAGTCAGGTGAGCGCTACCAGGCATCTCCCTCCAGTATTCTTAAGCATCAGAATTCCCAATAATGGGAAAATCCAGGGCCTCAAGTCAGAGTGACAAGTGACAGGTTATCAAGAGAACCAGGTGGTGTAGACACTCTTAGGATATAAGCTGGAACTCCCTCTATCCCATTAATGCACTTGCCCCTTAAATTAAGCTGTCCCATAATGCCCTTTCCTTCCATATAACCCTCCACTGTTGCTCAGAGTGGAAGCAACAGCCTTGTTGTTGTTGTTTAAATGTTTTGTTGTAAGCAGTTAGTTGCAAGAAATATAATTTCCAGCATTTTGGAAATATTGACTTTTTAAAATAAAACTGTTAAATCCATTTTCAAATTGTGTCCAGTAGGATCTAATAGAATAGGCTAAATAGACTGTAAATGCCTTAGGAGCAATAACCATTATTTCTCTTAGCTTATCACAGGAAAACATAGGAAGTGTTCAGATGCACATGGTTTTGAGATTGCAATGGTGATGTTTTTAACATGATTTCACTTAGTGACAGTCTGAAGAGATAGTGTGAAAGATTTGTTTCCTTCAGTGTCTTTCTTGCCAAAACTGAAACCCACTAAATGATCTTGAAGTCCCCTGTTTCCCTTCAGATGAACGCTAGGGTCCCTGCTCTTGCTGCATTTCAATGGTCCAGAGCTTAAAAGTCCACTGATGTCATGGCCAAGCTCTAGATCAAAGTTCCTTCATGTTATCCAGACACCTATGCACTCACCAACAGGAAGAACTAAAACTGTCAGGCAGACAGTCATTCAAGCTCACTCCTTTGTATATCTCACCTGATGGAAACAGGCATTGAGAGCTGAAATATACTCAAAAGGCTTCTTACTGATGAAGTGAAAGTGAAAGTCACTGAGTCATATCCAACTCTTTGTGAGCCCATAGACTATACAGTCCATGGAATTCTACAGGCCAGAATACTGGAATGGGTAGCCTTTGCCTTCTCTAGGGGATCTTCCCAACCCAGGGATGGAACCCAGGTCTCCTGCATTGCAGGCTAATTTTTTTCCAGCTGAGCCACCAGGGAAGCCCAAGAATACTGGATTGGGTAGCCTATCCCTTCTCCAGCAGATCTTCCTGACCCAGGAATCAAACCGGGGTCTCCTGTATTGCAGGTGGATTCTTTACCATCTGAGCTACCGGGGAAGTACTGATGAAGGGGCTCTAGCAAAGACAGCAGTTTCCGCCTGAGTGCAGGTAGGGGCGAGGCCAGAGGAGCCAATCTGACCTCCCGGCCAGGCTCCCCCGTGCCTCCCAGCACACCGTCACTGCTTCTCAGCAGTGAGGCTGCCAGTTCTGCCACCTCTGCCCCCTGCATCTGTTATGCTGCTCTCTTCTTTAACACAGCACTTTTTTTCTATATAGGTCACTATCATTGGGTTGGTTACATGTGAACCCTGTTCTTTCTACTTTCATCCTAGGATGCATTTGGTCTACTAAGGAAGACTCTGCAGACAATTGATCCTCTGCATTATAAATCAGCGTGATTAGTTTAATTCTAAGGAGTTCTTACCTTCTTTGTTTTGACTCACCTTTAGCAATTGTACTAAGTCCTCTGCCACATGTTAGTTATGATAATGTGTTAGTCACTTAGTCATGTCCAGGTCTTTGCGATTCCACCAGGCTCCTCTGTCCTTGGGACTCTCCAGGCAAGAATACTGGAGTGGGTAGCCATTCCCTTCTTCAGGCAATCTTCCTGACCCAGGGATTGAACCCAGGTCTCCCTCATTGCAGGCAGATTCTTTACCATCTGAGCCACGAGGGAAGCCCAGTTATGATAGCTCTCCTTTTATTTATTTATTTGGCTGCACTGAATCTTAGTGACAGTGTGTGAGCGCTTAGTTGCAGCATGCGGGATCTAGTTCTCTGACCAGGGATTGAACCCAGATCCCCTGCATTGGAAGTGAGGAGTCATAGGCACTGACACACCAGGGAAGTCCCAACTTTTCTTTATATCACAGACCTTTTTACAACTCAGAGTATTTCTAAGTTTCCCATCAAATTATTTTCTTCCAGGTAGAATACTATCTTAGAATTTGTTTTCTCTTGAGATTTGGGACTGAATATTGATCTTTTTTCTGCCATCAATGATAATTTGTTTAAAAAGGCCAAGGTTTGTAGCAAAGAGATTAAATCTCAGGGGGTGCTTTGTGCCCCAGTTCTGTGTTTCTAACAATCTCTATGTGTGAATCTGTTCTTTCCATCAGAGATTACACAGAGCACTAAACACATCATTTGTAGAGGAAAAGCAACAGCGTTTCAAGACTAAACGTGTGGAAAAGAGGTAAGACGAGGCCAGTTCCAGGTGTCATTTATGCTTGTTAAAAGCTTAAAGATGCAACTAAGACTCCGTGCTCAAGAGGGAAATTATGTACAATAATTCAAATCAAATCAGGACTAAGTTGTTGAGAAACAACTTATATGTTGTTTCTAAAAATTTTTGTTTCAAATAAAAAATATGTTGTTTCAAATAGAAATCAGTTCAGTTCATTCCAGTCACTCAGTCCTGTCCAACTCTTTGCAACCCCATGGAATGTAGCACGCCAGGCCTCCCTGTCCATCATCAACTCCCAGAGTTTACTCAGACTCATGTCCATTGAATCGGTGATGCCATCCAACCATTTCATCCTCTGCTATCCCCTTCTCCTCCCAACTTCAATCTTTCCCAGCATCAGGGTCTTTTCAAAGGAGTCAGTTCTTCGCATCAGGTGGCCAAAGTACTGGAGTTTCAGCTTCAGCATCAGTCCTTCCAGTGAATATTCAGGACTGATTTCCTTTAGGATGGACTGGTTGGATCTCCTTGCTGTCCAAGAGACTCTCAAGCTTCTTCTGCAACACCACAGTTCAAGAGCATCAATTCTTCAGTGCTCAGCTTTCTTTATAGTCCAGCTCTCACATCCATACATGACTACTGGAAAAACCATAGCTTTGACTAGACGGACCTTTGTTGGCGAAGTAATGTCTCTGCTTTTTAATATGCTGTCTAGGTTGGTCATAACTTTTCCTTCCAAGGAGCAAGCATCTTTTAATTTCATGGCTGCAGTCACCATCAGCAGTGATTTTGGAGCCCAAAAAAATAAAGTCTGTCACTGTTTCCACTGTTTCCGCATCTATTTGCAATGAAGTGATGGGACCAGATGCCATGATCTTAGTTTTCTGAATGTTGAGCTTTAAGCAACTTTTTCCACTCTCCTCTTTCACTTTCATCAAGGGGCTCTTTAATTCTTCTTCTCTTTCTGCCATAAGGGTGGTGTCATCTGCATATCTGAGGTTATTGAGATTTCTCCCAGAAATCTTGATTCCAGCTTGTGCTTCATCCAGTCCAACATTTCTCATGATGCACTCTGCATATAAGTTAAATAAGCAGGGTGACAATATACAGCCTTGACCTATTTCTTTCCCTATTTGGAACCAGTTTGTTGTTCCATGTCCAGTTCTAACTGTCATTTCTTGACCTGCATACAGATTTCTCAGGAGGTAGGTCAGGTGATCTGGTATTCCCATCTTTCAGAATTTTCCACAGTTTGTTGTGATCCACACAGTCAAAGGCTTTGACATAGTCAATAAAGCAGAAATAGATGTTTTTCTGGAACTCTCTTGCTTTTTTGATGATCCAATGGATGTTGGCAATTTGATCTCTGGTTCCTCTGCCTTTTCTAAATCCAGCTTGAACATCTGGAAGTTCACAGTTCATGTATTGCTGAAGCCTGGCTTGGAGAATTTTGAGCGTTACTTTGCTAGTGTGTGAGGTGAGTGCAATTGTCCGGTAGTTTGAGCATTCTTTGGCATTGCCTTTCTTTGGGATTGGAATGAAAACTGACCTTTTCCAGTCCTGTGGCCACTGCTGAGTTTTCCAAATGTGCTGGCATATTGAGTGCAGCACTTTCACAACATCATCGTTTAGGATTTGAAATAGCTCAACTGGAATTCCATCACCTCCTAGTGGAGGTTTGTTTTGTTAGTACAAGCTTTGTTTGTAATGATGCTTCCTAAGTCCCACTTGACTTCACATTCCAGGATATCTGGCTCTAGGTGAGTGATTGCACCGTCATGGTATCTGGGTCATGAAGATCTTTTTTGCATAGTTCTTCTGTGTATTCTTGCCACCTCTTCTCAATATCTTCTGCTTCTGTTAGGCCCATACCATTTCTGTCCTTTATTGTGCCCATCTTGGCATGAAATGTTCCCTTGGTATCTCTAATTTTCTTGAAGAGATCTCTAGTCTTTCCCATTCTATTGTTTTCCTCTAGAAATAGAACAGACCAAAAAAATATCTGTACATAGATAGACACTGAAATGCAGGAGAGGCAATAGATGTTGTGAAAAAAGTGCCAGTGTAATCTCTAGGCCCAAGTGTGCACGCATGCTAAGTCTTCCAGTCATGTCTGACTCCGTGTGACCCTAGGACTGTAGGCCACCAGGTTTCTCTGTCCATGGGATTCTCCAGGCAAAAATACTGGAGTGGGTTGCCATGCCCTCCTCCAGGGCACCTTCCCGACTCAGGGATCGAACCTGAGTCTCTTATGTCTCCTGCCTTGGCAGGTGGGTTCTTTACCACTAGTGCCACCTAGGAAGCCCCCTAGGGTCAAGTATCTGGCTTCAAATCTTGACTCCTATACTTATAATATGTGTGGTCCTGGGCAAGTCATTTATTTAACCTCTCTGTACCCCAGTTTTCTCATTTGTAAAAATGAGATAGAGTACCTACTTTCTAGAGACTCTAAGAATTAAATAATACATCTAAAGCCCCCCAAAGCTACTTTAGCTATTTTATTGTGTACCAAATACATGTAAGACTAAATTCATAAGTACCGCAGGCAATTAATTTCATGCAATATTGCCCTTTTGGCATGTTTCCACTCCCGACTCCTTTCCAGCACTCGCAGGAATATTTGAAATATGCAACAGACATGTTCTGCTTAATCCATTTCCTGGCACTGTTACTGCAAACTCCCCAGAAAAGAACATCTCATTAATAGGAAGTAACAGGCATTAAATGCATAATTGACATGTGGAAATTGAAACTCTGCACCTTCCCCACATCCAGCCTGTGGAAAACTGTAGCCTCATTCATGGTGGCTAGAGATGTCAGAAGTATTTGGGTCTGGTACCTGGCTGGCCTCTGTTTCTTGCTGCCTAAGGCAGCCTCTTGGTCTTTTCTTATGTCCACAGGCTCTGTTCACAGCATTACCTCCAAGCAACCCTGTCATCTACAGCAGATCCTCAGCTTCAAGCTGAGGATTACCTTAGCTTTCTGGGTAATTTGAAATCTGATACTCACACTTCTCATTTGCAATGGACAAGGAAAAGGGAGTGGAAAACATGATTCCTTTTCATTATCTGTATCTCCTCAGGGACTGCTGGAGTCCCCTTCTTTGCAGTTTGCATTGAGCTTGTCAGAATCATTTCAGCTATCTCTTACAGCCTCTCTTTCCAGGCAGTGAGCACACTCCCCCCAGCATGGTCTGTGGTCTTCCTGTATCACACTGTGGCCCTGTCAGCAACAAACTGCAGGCTAATCAGGTCATATCTGTTCTATGTCATGTTATGTATATTTTCTTTCTATGTGTTGCATATATTTTTTTCTATAATTATTTTTAACATAAATGTTTAACCAGAGAGGAACACAAGAAGACATAGCAGCAAAGACACCATCTCACAATAACAAAGTATTTGTTCTCCGGCCATAATAGAAACAGGAAGCTACCAGTGATCCCATTTCCAACTGTGATATGACTCCTATTCACATCTCTCTTGCCTAAATTCAGAACCAAATGTGTCTTTCTCTTAACATATCCATGTTTTTTTGGCAGATTCCCTTCTGAAATCTCTTATTTTGAGAAGGAGCTAAGACAACATGCCCTCATGGTTTATTGGGCCCATATTTCCTATGCCACTTTCCTACAACCCAACACCCACTTGTAACCTTTCAAATGCAGTGAGTGTTTGAGGGCCCACTGATGTCAGGTCTCTTCCGAATGGTCTAGTGGAGTATTGAACCACAAAGGTATAAAATTGCCCTGTGAAAACTTTTTAGTGTTAAATTCACTCAACTCACTAGTCACTTTACACTCTAATGCTCAGGAAAGCTTACAATCTATAACTGAAACACTGTAGAGGCTAACAATATAACACATTCATTTCTTCCAGTTAGACACTACATCTGACATTCAGTATCTACCACCTTGCATTCATAAATGGCTCAGAGCCACATGTCAGTAATCAGAGCACTAATGATGCTTCTGCCTATCACCTATCATGGAGTCCAATTTTTGCTTATTATTCTATATTATGTTCCCAGATGTATACACAAAGCTCTGGAGAAAACCAGACTGGCTATTTCTATTTGCTTGATTTCTGAGGTTGCCTGGCATTCTAGGAAAATGTGTTGATGTGTATCTCCTAGGTTTTCCCCACTATGAATCATCCCATAATCCTAGAGTTAGGTCTCTTGGCTCAAAAACTTTCTCTCTCTTTTTTTCCTGCAAGAGTATCTGTGCAAATATCTTTATCTGGTACAACTTTACATTCCTCCTCTATGTTCCACATTGATTGAGTAAATACAATAATAGATAAATGAATGAATTACTAACACATGTGTTTGAGGAAAGGCCTGGAGAAATTTGGGGGCCATGGCATGGATAGATATTGCTCCTTTTTTACTTAAAGCAGAAGAAAAAAGTATATATTGCAAAAGACTATATATATATATATATATATATATATATATATAGACACGCATAGTCCTTAGTTTATTCAGCATGTGATTTTGTGTAAATTTTGGTCTGTCCTTCACTCCACTGGATTTCCAATATACCTCCTCTTTTCTCTTTTCCTCTCACCTCAAGATATACAAATCGTAAACTATATATACAATAATACATACCACAAACAAGATTGTTTTGAAATTATTCAAATTCAATAGGGAAAAAATTGAAGAAAGAAAGGGAAACGTAATGCTAGGAGGAAAATTATAACCATACCTCTGACCTGGAATAAAGTCAGTGGAGCTGTGAGTGGGCTCATTATAAAAATTGTACCCAGCCCAGGACACAGGAAAACTCTGTTATGGTGCCCCCTGTCCATATATATGAGACTTAAAACGTGAGAAATGTTAAAGAACTACAGATTGGCTTAGAAGGTGTTTGTGTGTTTTAATGGCTAGGGGCATATATCACCAATTTTTGCTGTGAGAGAAATTATCTCAACTTATAATGGTTTAAACACCAGTGAGTTGCTTATGAATCTATGGGTCAGCTGTGCAGTCTATGCATTCTGGGCCAAACTTGGCTGATCGTGGCCACACTTGCTCCTTTGCCTACAGCCAGCTTCGGGGGAAGGAGGGAGAAACAGAGCTGGCTGGTCTAGGATGGCCTCAGCTGGTCAACCAAGGAGTCTGGGGACTCACTCTGATAGCCTGTTATTACCCAGCAGACCAGCCTGGACTCGTTCCACTGGAGCAGCAGGGTTCTGAGAGAGGCAGTGGAAGTTTGCGAGGCTTAGAACCGCCACCTGCCACTTCTGCCACTTTCTGTTGGCCAGGACAAGTTATGAGACCAGGCCAAATTCAAGGGGAAGAGAAAACAGACTTTCCCCTTGAACCCTCCTTGATAAGGATGAGCTATGAAGTTATATTACAGAGGGATATGGATGAAAGGAAGAACAAAGGATTATGACTACTTTCACAATCTTCCACAGGGCAAAATGAAACAGGATCACCCTGGTAAGTCCTTGTGTTTTTGTTCTTGTCCATGTAACTGAATCAACATTTATCTCTCCCTTTTCCCCTTCCACTGCAGGTCCTCCCTTCTCCTTCTCCTTAGTAAGAGTCCAGGAATAAAGTCTTGATTCAGTTACATGGATGAGAACAAGGACACAAAGACTTAATACAGTGTTTCTGTTTTATTTTGCCCTGTGGTAGATTGCAAATGGAGAAGGCACTGGCACCCTACTCCAGTACTCTTGCCTGGAAAATCCCATGGACAGAGGAGCCTGGTAGGCTGCAGTCCATGGGGTCGCTAAGAGTTGGACACGACTGAGCGACTTCACTTTCACTTTTCACTTTCATGCATTGGAGAAGGAAATGGTAACCCACTCCAGTGTTCTTGCCTGGAGAATCCCAGGGACGGCGGAGCCTGGTGGGCTGCCGTCCATTGGGTCACACAGAGTCGGACACGACTGAAGCGACTTAGCAGCAGCAGCAGCAGATTGCAAAAGTGATCATAATCCTCCTCCTTTGCCTCCTTCAACAAGGCTGGAAGAAAACAGCAGTCATGTGCTTAAGGCTCTAATCTGTTCTTGTAACAAGAAACTCTTCTCACTGCATCTGACTGTCAGTGTATTTCAGAAACCAGACCCCTTCCTCCTGAACCTAGCCATCAATAGCTCTTTTGCTGTCTACAGCCTTCTCAGGGGTGGCAGTAGTTGGTTTAAGAGGATCCTGAAAGAGGATTGCAAATGTATTTCTCTTTGACTTTCATTATCCCAGCAAGAATTTGAGGATTTCTTGGGTATTTTTTTTTATTATTAAGCTTCAAATCTCAGCTGTCATTCTCAGCTCACAATGTCATCTCTATAATGGGACACTTTTTGCTGAAACCTGCAGCTTGTATGCTTTTATTCTCCTCAAACTCAACTAGTAAACATCAGGGTTGTCCTATGGGACTAAGGATGAATCATATTAGAGTGTCTACTAGCAGGACCATGCTTAGAGTCAAACAGCTGAATAAACAGAATTTCACATCTACCAAAGCATCATCTTTATAGCCATAGACTGTTTCAATGCAGTGTGGCTTTCTGAGCTTCACTGGCAGGAAGAGAATAGAAAAGCATCTAAGGTTCTTCATAAAAGAACATGCCATACCCTGATTCGTCAGCTCCCCAGGTGATACACCCATTCCAGCATCAGGGCAGCATGAGACTTGTTGAGAAGCTGAACTTCAGTTGAAAAGGACCCCTTTTGTCCCCCTGATGCTCCAGCAGGTAGTCTGTCCATGGCTTTGTGACTCCAGCTCTATCTGCATATCCAGCTCTGTATTATTCACAAGGAAGTGGCTGAAAGATGGGCAGAGCTAAAGTGAATCTAAAGAAGTTCAATCTAAAGTGTCTCTTGGTTTCCTAGGTCCAGTGTGGGGCCCCGTCACCTCACCGTGTGGAATACTTCCAACCTGAGTCATGACAATCGACAAAAGTACATCTTTAATGATGAGGGTGGACCAAACCAGCTGGGCGTCCGGACCCACCAGGACATTCCTCTCCCTCCGAGAAGAGAGCTCCCTGCCTCGCTGACCACCAATGGGAAAGCAGACTCCCACAGCGGGGCT
The DNA here is from genome assembly GCF_019923935.1 of Bubalus bubalis. Lineage (NCBI taxonomy): Eukaryota > Metazoa > Chordata > Mammalia > Artiodactyla > Bovidae > Bubalus > Bubalus bubalis. The sequence goes on along the minus strand of NC_059159.1, from coordinate 152,870,687 downwards.
CGGAACTCAGTGATGCAAGAGCTCTCAGAGCTGGAGAGGCAGATTCAGGTGATCCGCCAGGAGCTGCAGCTGGCCGTGAGCAGGAAAACGGAGCTGGAAGAGTATCAAAGGACAAATCGAACTTGTGAACCCTGAGTGGCCACGCTGCTCCCCTCTCTCACTTCCTGGCCTTCCTCTGAGCCCTTGAGACACTTTGTAATGCTCTTTTGTAACTACTGACCAAGGTGGGGGGAAGATGAGATTTAGGTCTTCTTAGAGGTCAAGTGTGCTCTCCCCCCACCTGCAAAGCAGTGGCCAGTCTTCTCAAGCTTATTCTGGGTCTCCTGGGTAGGTATGTTTTTCAGAGCAGGAATCTTAGTCAGGAGTAACGCCATGTGAGGAATCTGTGAAAAACCAGACAACCCCAGCTCCTATTAACCTTTTCACCAGGTGCCACATTACTAATTCTGGTTTTTAGTCCTTTCTGTGCACTATCAACTATCAGAGATAAAAGTGTTAACCATATCTGTGTCTTCTTGGGTTGTTGGTTTTAATCTTAGTATATGAAAGTGAAAGCCGTTCAGTCGTGTCTGACTCTTTGTGACCCCATGGACTATATAGTCCATGGAATTCTCTAGGCCAGAATACTGGAGTGGGTAGCCTTTCCCTTCTCCAAATCTTAGTATAGAGCAGGGTTATTCAGGGCCGTGACTTTTGCTACAGCTCCCCAGTCTAGATGTGTTCCCACAGTCTGAATGGGGAGCCAGGGAAGAGCTAGAGACATTTGGGATGGGGAGGTGGGTACTTAGAAAAGTCAGCTGAACTCACTCATATCACTGCAGGCTGATGACTGACTGGATCAGGCCAGAGCCATGGTTTTAAAACGGTCCTGGATCTCTGACACCATCCTAACATTGGGTAGGAACATGTTTACATGCCACTATGAAAGGGGACAGAGATGCAATGAGCAGGAAGAGGACAGACAGAAGAGGCACTAAAATGTACACCATGCTTTTTGAACAACAAAAAAGAAAGTCTGCTAAGGAATGAATAGGGCTTTACTTCTAACTAAGCATCTACACTATAGTGTGTGCCTTTTATAAAGCAAAAAGAGAGAGAAAAGCAAGGCAAAGATGTGACCTTAGGACGAGACTGGGATATTCCTGCTAACTGCCTGCACAGGACATGTGAGCTGGTACTGTGGGTTAATGGAGATGTTCTGCAAGCCATGTACTAGGCTGTTCTCAGATCAGCAGTCACCTGTGTCTTAGCTGTAGGACTCTCAGAGATGAACCTCAAGCCTGTGTACATCACAAGCTTAAGCATTCGGGAATGTGCCCTGTGCTTTTCATATCTGTATGGATCCCTACCAAGTCAGTCTTGCAGCCTCATACCTGCTCATCTGTAAGAAACTGAACAGGCATTGGTCCCTCTGATTTTCCCCCAAACCCTATCTAATGGTTGCTATGAGTAAGCAGTTTCCCCTGTGCCTAGGCATCCCTTTCCCAGTGTACAAAGGCTTGGACATGCAGAACAAGAAAGGAGAATGGACACTATAGAACAATTCTCAATCCCCTAGCACCTCATCAGGGTGCTGACTGCCAGGGCTCATCCCCAAAGGATGGAGTGGTAAAGGGGGTGGATGTAGGCTCAGAAACCTCCTGTTACTGGCACCCCCACGTGACTGACATGTGGTCTAAAAATGACTCTTCAAGAAACACTGTTCTAGAAGTTTGGCTGTTCCAAGCATGGGGAGAATTGAAAAGAAACTTTTATGAGCTTTTCTCAAAAGTCTTCAGCACACACCTGCTGATTCACTGTCCATACAGCCATTCTCACCCTAGGGCACCGTGTCAGACTAGACTTTCTTGTCTATCAATTACTTGCTTTATTTTCTCAGTTGCTTATCATCTTTGCTCCATCCCAATCAATTTGAAGCCTACAATGACTTACCACTGTGCCAAGCACTATGTTCTGTAAGTTGCAGATCATTGCAAAAGCTCCTTAAATGCAAAATTTCTTCCCCTACTTTTGGATGCAATCCCTGAATTCCCACTAAGAGCTGCCCAGTACCCCAGGGAAAGATAACACTTCAAACTGCAAGTAAGATAACACTTAAGCAATTAGTTAGTTGTCTGAGAAATCCCTGGGTGGATATAGGCTTAGACAGTCTGATGAGGGAGGGTTCTTCAGACTTCATCAACCATACAGATGAAACCATTCAACAACGAGGGGACAGTGAGCCCTGGAAACAGACAACTCTGTTTTGAAACGCCCATCTTCCCATGTTCTCACCCCAGACCCAGAAGCAGGTTGCAGCTGCCTTTGAAAGACTATGCCCCTTAGCCATCCAATCCCACCTGCAACAGCTAAGGATGCTCTCAAGACTCTGCCACAATGCTCTGCACTGCTAACCTCTACACAGCCCAGAAAGCTGACGTACAGGTGTACCTCAACTCACGTAACAGCCATGCTCCTAATGTTATACGTGGACACTTTTATAACTCAGCTCAGATCCTGACTACTTGAGAAGCTGGCTACTTAAAGGAACCCCAGAGGTGAATTCTTTTGTAAAGAATCCTTTTGTAATGCAATTAATTATCCCTTAATGTATCTGTTTTGTAAGTTTGGATTTTTGTATATCAGGTTTACCTTAAGCTTCTCTCCTGAGGCATTCTGAGCAGTGGTGATAACATGCCAGACCACCCTGCCCATCCACAAAGTAGATGACCAGGGCATGGCTTCTCAAATATCTCCTGATGAACTATGTGGCCAAAACTGCAGCCAGGATGCAGCCAGAAGCTGCAGGGGCTGAAAGCAGGCTTACTGTTGTCAGCATTGCTTGAATTGCCTCCATGTTCTGGACAAAGAAAAACAAAGAATAGTTGCTTGTGGTGAAATGAAGCAGTCTTCATGTTAAGTAGCAATGATTATTTTTATCAGTAGTAATTGAACAGTGTTTTGCAATTTGTGAAAATGTGTTGTATTTTGTAAAAAGATTTCATGAAATGGTGGGTCCTCTGAAATCCTTCCTTCCTTGTTCTGCTCCACCTAGATTCTCTCAGCTCCCCTCAGGCTCAAGAAACACGAAGATCAGAAGTTTTCAGGTGGAGGGTAGTTTTCTGGTGAAGAAGAAAGAGGCAGGGGGTTCTAAGTTGCCTCCTACTGTGGGTCCTGTTTCATGAGGTCAGATCTATTTTTTCCAAGGTCTGATGTTGGGAAACCAGGAACACGACAGGCCCACTGTCACACACCCGACCGTGTATACAAGGGGGAATTCCTGGCCCAGGAAGCATATAATGAACAGGACTGGGTGAGTTGCGACAGACGGGGCTACTGGTTCATGTAAATAATGAAAACAAGGGCTCTAGAGTTTGGATGCCCAAGGTGGAGGAGCTGGGGAATGCCTCCAACAATTGAAGACATGTTGGAAGAAATGTCTGGGCCAGACAAGCGAGGCAGCCACAGGGACCCAATCGGGTGAAGTCTTTAACATGCCTGGGGGCAACTCTCCATTATCCATGGATCTTGTTGCACAAGCCTTATTCAGGAGTTGCTGCTTCCATGCCCACCAGATAAGTGGTAAGTGGAGCAGCTGCCAAGCAGGACAGAGCTATACCATCTGGGCAACAGACTTCTCAGTGCTGATGCTGGGTCTGTTAGAGCCTTGGGGCTAGTGAGCCCTTCCTTGGTATGGATAAAGACTGAAGGGGAAAAAAAATGACAGAGCCTCTCTTCCTCCCCACTCATATTTTTGATAGGCAAACCAGAAAATTCATCAGGCAAACCAGAAAATTCATCCAGTCCTCAGAAGGGATTGCTTTCTAGTCATCAAAACCACTTCACTCTGCAGCATTTAGTTACTCTTCACCCACCCATGTCCATCTAATCCAGGATGCCCTTATTCGTTTAGTTCCTGTTTTCTGAAAATAACGTACCTATAAGTATTTTCTTAAGGTTTGTAAAGAGTGTTTGCATTGTGTCTTCACTTTAATGTGTGTGCAATTGCTCCACTCCAGGAAGGACTGAAACGCTGTCTTGTGAGCATGAAGTGAACAGGCTGTTTTGCTCCAGCCACTTTTCTTGTACAATCACGTGGATGGACTAGATGTCCTCAGGTCTTTTCCATCTTCAGTTTCTATAACTGTGGAATAAATGTTCAGAGAGAAACTTCACTTCCAGATGTACTGCTGGCATTGTCTTTGGGGACTCGAATGTTGATGTGGGACCAGCCCCTTTCCTAACAGGAGACTGTGACTCCTGTGATGCTGTGACTCCTGCCTGTCTCTGGTGTAGTTCCAAATGGCACAAAACATGCTGTGCAAACTCAGAGCCCTGGTACCGTGACGTTAAACTGAAACAGCTTTGTCGGAGTCATATCCTAGAGAAAGCCATCATACTAAGAGAGCTCTGAAAAACTGCCTGACCACTCTCATTTACTAATTCAACAAACATTTGCTAAACAACTTATATTTATGTGCCAGGTGCTAGAGACACAATTGTAAGATGGGCATGGCCTCTAACTTCAGAGACCTTCTCATTTGCCTTTTCACAACCTGTAAATTGATATAATAGTTGACATTTATTGAGCACCTATTTTAGAAACTGTGATCTCATTTAATCTTCATTAAAACCTCAAGAGATTGGTACTCTAGAGTAGGTAAACTAGACTTCTAGTCTATAAATGGAAATACGAAAAGGGAATTATATGAGTTGCCACAGCTAATACAAATAGGGCGAGATTCATATGCAGGCAGCGCACTCTAGGGCAACCATACTATAGTGTCAGAATATTGACTATCACCTGCAACTTCCTCGGCGTCCAACACCCCTCCCCCAGTCTTTCTGCCATACAGCCACCTGCCCATGCGTCAGCCTGGCTCCCAGCTCCACAGAAAGCTATTGTGGTAACTGCACCTGCTACGGTTCAGTGAACTCAATAGCCCTTGAGTCTCACAGAAATACTGTTTCAGGGATTTCTTTTTGTTTTTCTAGTCCAACCAAGAACTGGTGCAAATTCAGTTTCAGATCACTCAGCAATCCTGCAGTTTCAGGTATTTTGCAATTTGCTGCTGGCAAACTTGCCATCATGTGTCTGCTAACTGGGTAGATGCATTCTTCACACACTATCTCTTGTGTTTTAATCACTAAGTCATGTCCAACTCTTTGCAACCCCATGGACTGTAGCCTGCCAGGTTCCTGACCATGAGATTTCTCAGACAAGAATACCAGAGTGGGTTGCCATTTCCTTCTCCGGGGGATCCTCCCAACCCAAGGATCGAACCTGGGTCTCCTGCATTGCAGGTGGATTTTTTTTTTTTTACCAACTGAGCTACCTAAATCAAATCTTATAAAAAATATAGACCTACTATAACCTAGTTCAACCAACTTACCCAAGTCTGTTTTATATCACTCATTCATTCATTCTTTGGATGCTTGTTCTGAGCCAGGCACTGGGCTGGCTGTTGGAAACAGAAAGATAGAAAGCAGATTCAGATGCCAAGGAGCTCAGTCTGGTGGGGAGACACAAACTGGGAAAACAACATGGTGTGTACTGATAAATAAATATGTATTGGGGGACTTCCCTGGTGGTCCAGTGATTAGGGCTCTGTGTTCTCTCTGCTGATGGCCCAGGTTCAATCCCTGGTCAGGGAACCAAGATCCCACAAATTGAGCATCATGGCCAAAAAAGTGAAATACACATCAGGTACTATGGGAACAAAGGAAACACCTTTCCATATGTGTCTACATGTCATGTGTGCAGTGGGAAAACTGAGTGGAGAGTAATAGTCATCCCAGGTTAAAAAACAAAAACAGCATGTGCGGTGGTGGAGCTGGGAAATTATGACAAAGTATTTAAGAACATCAAATAGTTAAATATGACAGAAACATAAAGCACAATGTAGGTGGCAAGCTACAGGCCCAGAAAGAGAAAAGCAGAGGCAAGACCACTGTGCTAAGTTGAATTTGTATCCCAAAGACCATAGGAACCATTAAAGGATTTTAAGCTGAAAGGGATCTGGGATGAGATGAGGCTCCTCACCACTAGGGAGAACTGGCTGTCATTCACATGCATTTAGTCTGTCTGTAGGGCAGTGAGCAAATGAAGTTAACTTTTTGATCTTCTAGAGTGACTGGGCCATGACCATCAGTTAACCTCGACAAGTAGACTTCGAGACAGACACAGATAAATACACAAGGCCTAGATTCCAAAGAAAATGTCAGTTTTGTTTTTCCCAGAAATAAAAAATGTAGAAGAAAGAAAAACTGACCTCTCAATTACTTTATCTGCAAAATGCTGTTTTGAGTATTTACTAGGTACCAGGTGCTGTGCTGAATGGTTTATATATATCATCTCATTTTATTCTCAAAAACAATCCTTTAAAGTAATTATTGTTTTATAGATGAAGAATCTGAAGTAGAGAGACCTAAAGTAACTTGCTAAGCAGCAGGTTCATACTCACCCAAGTCATATTAGGTATAGCGCCTGGAATCACAATAAGCACTCCACAAATGCATAAATGGGTTAGGTGAGCGAGAAGAAATCTAAGATCCTCCTGGTTCAATTCTACTCCAGAACAAAATGCTATGGGAACTCACTGAACCAGGGAATACGGTGTGGCAGAGACCCTATTCAAATTAGAACTATGAAGGATAAATACACTGGCTTTATGTAAGTCTTCATCAAGACTTCAAAAAGACACAGAAAGTGTTTTCACTTATTATCTCCTTGATCACAAACACTCTAGTAGTACAGGTTTCCACTTAGGGTGAAAGAAGAACAGTGGATGGAAGTCTGATTGTCACATTTTGATTCTGCTACTCAACTGAGTAGCAGAATGGGACCTGTTTCCTCATCTCTAAACTAAGAACATGGTTTGAGGTCCCCTTTCAGCTCCCATACCCTAGCTTTCAGATCATTACACGCCATAGATTTCAGCATTCTGGAACCCTCAGAGCAAATCACTGTTACATGAATATGAATATACTATGGTTCCAATTTTGTCTAAAATTTCCCTCAAAAAGGGCTAATCTACATTAAGAGAAGCCCTTGCTATCATGGGTTGCCTCCAACAGAGGTTATCAGTTTCAGAATTCACTATAATTCCTTTTGTTATTACCACAAATGAAATTTAAAATGCAGTCATGTGTTTTAGGGTAATTCAGATTTGAAGTATTGCCTCAATATATGAGGAAAGGTTGTTTCCAGTAAGCGGATGGAAAAAAGGAATGTTTGAATTCACTCATTAGGCCAATAAAACAGACTTCTGGAGATTTGTTATCAGAAACATGGAGCTGAATTAATCATGCAAATCTTTACTGAGTGTTATGTGCCAGGTCCTCTGCTGGATATTGGGAATGATTATTAAAACACTGTTCTTTCCATGCCCTAGCTTTAGTAACTGTGAAATATGTTATACATAAGACATCAATACCTAATGTTAGAAGGAGACCAAACTTGGGCAGAAATCCCCAGAAAGTAAAGCTTAATGCTTGCTTGTGGTGAAACAACTAGAGATTTAAGTGATTTCCATGTCAGGGGTTTCCTACCATATAAACCCAGTCCGACATATACACAACCTACCAGTTTTCTACATACTCTCAGTGTAGCTGTCTTATGTCAGTCAGATTGCCTTTGTGCTAAGAACTAGTCAGAACTTTTCGACAGAGCCATCCATACTTGGGTTATCAATTAACAGTCCTCGGGGAAAATCTTAAGGGTGAGTATTTAGACATTCCACACCACCAATGACTATAGAAACAGACAAGAGCAGCAGATAGCTTTCTTCCATCATCACCATCCCAGTAGGTCTAAAAGAAGACAGTGGTCACTTGTGGATTGTCTGGAATCTTTCCATGAATCCCCGTGGTATCAAATCAGACTCACCACTCAAGTGGCATGCAAAGATGCTTGTGGACCTGGCCAGACAATACAAACAAACCAAGGAATCCCAGTGGAAATTGATGTAAGAATACACTCACTAGCAGAAACAGCCAAACACCTTTGAAAAAGATCCTTAGAGGAGGTAAGAAGGTAGGACCCTCCCAAGACTTGCAGTCATATGCCTTAGCGGACATCAACCCTGATTTTGGTCCAAATTGCCAAGCCAATTTCCAAGGTTGAAAAACTAAAGGAAAAAAGAATAAAAGATGTTTTTTTTTTTAAAGAGGGTCTCTAAAACTTATGCTATAATCTTTGATATTGACATTTATAGTCATGATATAAAAAACTCTTATGGATATAGAGCAGTGATTCTTAGCCTTTTTGGGATTTGTTAAGTTTCAAAATTCCTTTAAGAAATTATGATCCTTAAGGATCTGAAAAAAGCTGTGAAAAATGCAGACACAACACAAACAGAATTTGGTATACAATTTGTGGGTATTCCCACTCAATGACCTCTTTCCCAACGAGAAGCCAGAATGCCCCAAATCACCAGTTTCGGATCATTATCTGAAAATGACATTAAGAGCTCCTCCTGTGTTGCCTGGACATCAAGCTAGTTGGGACTAGGGGCTACCTGCTCTTTCCAGCTAGAGGAACTTCCCCTAAATCCAGCTTCCCATGAAACTAGCAGTTTCTTCCACAACATTCCACAGGCTCTGTGGTCCCCTGATGCTGGGCAGCTGGCTTTCCTAGCTAAGAGTTATAAACAATTAATATCCAAACCCAAACTGCTAGCTGCCCAAGTAAGTCATCTTGCTCTCCTTCCAACAAACTTATGCTCCCACTTGCTCTATGAGAGAACAGCAAGGGGAAAGTGCCCTATTAATGAATGCAAATGCATCGTGTATCCAGGAGCAGGGCTAGACCTCCTTCTGGCTCTGTGTGTTGGGGAGGGGGACGGGGGTGGGGAGACTGAAGGGCCCATGACCTCCTGGATGACGCTGTAAAATTCCTCAGGCTCATTTCTTAACTCATTCCACATGAGTCTGGAACTAATCGCAAGTCCTGCTGATTACAGGTAGTGACCACAAAAGGACACAGAATTTGCCCTTACCCATCTTCTAGGACATGTGGTGATCGAGAAGGGATCCGTTTTACACAACCCCTTACCAGAGACATAAAAAAACCTCTGGTTTGCTGGTTACCATAAAACTTATCATTTAAGAACTCTCAAACTAAAGTGCCAGGCAGCCTGATACCTTCCAGAAAACAAATCATAATCCCCTACTCCCATAACAAACTATGGAAGAGAACTAAATAGTCAAAGAAACCATCTTTTAGGCATAACCCTTCCCCAGAACAATCCCAATAAAACAACCAGGAGAAAAGTATTTCAATTAATCAGAGAACTAAATAGTTTAAACACAGCTAGTCTTTTAATCTCAGTTGATTATTTCTGTTCTATAGAATTTAATTCTAAAACAGCAGGTATAAAATCAACTAATAATGACAAATATAAAAATTTCAAAGGAAAACATGAACACAAAAGCAAACTGAATCCTGCTTTAATTGAAGCTTGTGCAGGAGTATAAAGTCCTATGGAAATATTACATAGAATCTTCTGAAAACAGGAGTCACAACCACCCCTGTGGAGAGGCAGATGAGAGTAATTCATAGCTCACCAAGGCCTCTCTGCATCAAGTTCCCAGAATACCCACTGGATCTCTTCACCATCTCAGTCCTGTGCCCAAGCCTCTCCCATCTTGATTTCATTATAAGATGAAAGGGGGCTCTAGTATTTGAAATCATTCTGGCCTCAAGAAATTTAAAGACATTGATGAGTAGAACATCCAAAACTTAAATAACTGTAACAAGGAAGCCAGCTGACCTTAACAGAGTACTCAACTAGTGAACAGGAGATGGCCTGACTCATCCTGGACATAAATTTCATTAAGGCTTCAAACAGGAATAAGGAACATGATGATACCATTTTATAATCCAAGTTTACAAGAAGTTTACTGTCCAGATCGAGTACTGCTCAGACCTGCAGATAGCTTATTTCTAAAAGATCACCGCCCACTGCAAGCAGCCACACGTCTCCACTCTTCCTTGTTTCTTTTTCAGTGTCAAAAATACCAATTTGACTTCTTCAGGAGGAATGGACAACCCAAGGTTACATAGGGAGCCTGAAGAAGAGGTTCAAAAGTCTAAAAATAGGAAATAAAGCCGGTGGGGAAGACAAAGTTGTTTGTTTCTAATTCATTCTAAAACCCAAGACTGGCATTACTAATCCTTTCCCCCAGCCGAAGTCATCAAAGTATTAGCGAGGAGAACCTGGACACAGTCTGTGAAGGAAAGGGAGTTGACAGAAACACTGCCCTGTGGATGACAGTCAAGGAGAGGGGAGGTAGCAGTTCAGTGGTTAATGACTAAGTGCCTACAGAGCCTGCCCCTCTTCTTCTCCTGGCTTGGATCAACCTATGTAGATGCGATGGAAATCATTGGCACCGAAGGCAGCGTTACACTTGGGACATTTGCGCTGGCGGGTATCATAGCGGGTCTTAACACACTCAAAGCAGAAAACATGAAAACACTTGGTAAGTACAGCATCCTTTTTACGCATGTTGCAACATGGACAGGTCAGGCGTGCCTAGAAAAAAAAGGAATCAGAGTCAGAGTAACCATAAAGGTTTATGACCCAAATGGCTCATGCAGAAGCAAACAATAAGAAAATCCACTGAGCACTAAGATAATAATAGCACCACCCCCCACCCAACTACCAGGATAAACCGTTCTCTGGTTACTTTCATGTAAAGACGGTCAGTATTTATTCTTCTAATTTGTTAGTAGGCCTTCACAAACATACACACACACACACACACACACACAAATCACTGAAGCAGTTTTTCTAACCTTGTAGTCCTTAATCTCCTCCATCAGAATCTCATCACATTTGGGTACATTGTCTGGTTTCTTCGTGGTCTCCAGCTTCCTTCGAAGTCTAGAGATGTCCTCCTGTGATGGGAGAGCATAACTGTTACTCCCTCAGACCTGCCATTTATGAGAAAAATTAAAGGCTTCAACTTGAACTTTCTGCAATAGAAAGAAAGGACTTTCTGTCCTTTCATGTCTAATTATCTTCTAAGAATGTAGAGAATTACAAACAACAAGCTATTTTCTTTAGTTTCGGAGCAAGCAACCATAATCATATCACCAAACTTCAGTTGTGTCTAAGTGTATTCAATTTAGTTCTGTGAAAATCCAATCAAAGAATTTAGAGGGATTAAATTTTTTTAAAAAGGTAAATGATGAAAACTTGATAGGCCACTTTATTTGAAGGCAATTAATTTTAAGCAGAAGATAGACTGGATTGAAATTTACAGATTTATAGCTAGAGATAGAAAGGCATCCTAAGAAACAGTAGATATGCAAAAAGCAGAAAAATTGTAGAACTTTAAAATTCTCTAAATTTTTTTACTGATAATTCTTTACGATTTCACTAACTCATTCATTTAAATAAATAAGTACTGATTCCACACCCATTACGTGGTAGGCACCAGGATAGGCTTTAGGGATAATTTTCAGTGAAGAAAACAGACTCTGTCTTGTCACTCAAGGAGTTAAGTAGGAAATTACATACAACAGATCAGTGACTCTTAAAACAGGTCACTTCAGAGCCCAGAAAACCCCTAAAAGGCAAAAAGGGAAGAAAAAACAACTGACCTGGGCCCGTTTGAAATTGAACATATCTTTTTCTTTGGTGACACTGTTCTCTACAATCTCATCCTGAAAATCATGTAGCTTCTTCTGAGCCATCTCCAACTGTGCTTTGAGGTCATCTGCAAGCTGGGCTGCCTCCATTGCCTATGAGGGATATATAAAGTAACATCCTCTATCACCACTTGTTTGCAGTGAGAAAAAATACCCAAGCCCAAGGAATAAAGCAAACCTGCAATTTCACCAGTGTCACACTTATTTGTCTGTCCGAAGACTAACCATCACATTAGACCCCAGAGTAATCCATCGTACCTTGCGTTTATTCATCTCCAAGGCCTGGGTCCTAAGACCCAGCTCCTTCTCCCCTGTGCCGATGTTGCTCTGCAACAGGTGCTCCTTCTCTTCCAGTTTCCTCACTACCTGTAACTGGGCATCAACCTCAGAAAAAGAAAGGAACATTTTAACACAAACAGGAAAGAGAGAGGAAAAAAAAAAAAAAAAAAAACTGACCAAGCTCTGTTAATCCACAGTTCCATAAAAGAAACTCTTTAGAAATCTCGAGCTAATACTAATTCTATCCATGAACCCTCTGAATTACATGCAAGACTATGGCAATTTCTCATCCTAACATTCAGAGGTAATCACATAGCCACTCTTACCATTTTTCATGCAGCCGTCCATAAGTTTTTAAGATACACAGCACACGCACAAAAGACATACACATTTTTAACACAAAATGGATGAACAAATGAATCCCTTAGTGATATATTTTAGACAATTTTCTGTATTGGCAGATTCACATTTGTTTAAACAGTTCATTGTATTCCTCTGTATGGATGTATAATTTATTTACCAACACTCTAATCATGTACATTAGTTATTAGGGTTTTTTTCCCTACTATATAAAAAGTGCCACAATAATCATCCTTTTACATGTATTTTCACATAGAAAACATCCTACTTCAACAGGATTCTGAAAAGCTTTATTCATTCTAGTTACCTGAGTCTTCAGAGTCAAAACTTGGTCTGCCAGCTCCTCCTTCTCTTCTTTCAGCAGCTTATGGATCTGATTGGATTTGATACGCTCTGACATGAGCTTGAAGTTTGCATCATCCTTCTCCCTCAGCTGCTGCATCAAACGGATATTTTGCTCCTGCATATCTTCAAAGGCCTGGCCTGTGACATCCATCTCAGACAGGAGAGCTTCTTCTTCCTAAAATAAGAAAGAAGAACCTTCATTTTAATAAAATCTTCTAACTCCAAAGAAGTGCACACAGGAAATTAAATGTGCCAACTATTAATCTGGAAATAACCAAGTGACAGGGACAGACAGTTTTTAAGAAGCTTAGTTCTTAGTCACTAGGTTAGCCCTAGGAATACAGACCAACCTAGACAGCATATTAAGAAGAAGAGACATTACTTTGTCAACAAAGGTCCATCTAGTCAAGGCTATGGTTTTTCCAGTAGTCATGTATGGATGGTAAGAGTGGACTATAAAGAAAGCTGAGTGCCAAAGAATTGATGCTTTTGAACTGTGGTATTGGAGAAGACTCTTGAGAGTCTCTTGGACTGCAAGGAGATCCAAACAGTCCATCCTAAAGGAGATCACTCCTGGGTTTTCATTGGAAGGAGTGATGCTGAAGCTGAAACTCCAATACTCTGGCTAACTGATGTGAAAAGCTGACTCATTCAAAAAGACCCTGATGCTGGGAAAGATTGAGGGCAGGAGGAGAAGGAGACGACAGAGGATGAGATGCTTGGATGGCATCACCGACTCAACAGACATGAGTTTGGGTAAAATCTGGGAGTTGGTGATGGACAGGGAGGCCTGGCGTGCTGCGGTTCATGGGGTTGCAAAGAGTCAGACGCGACTGAGCGACTGAACTACACTGAGGAATACAGAAGAAGCCTTGTTATCTGAAACCACTAGCACTGATTATTAGCCTGATACTCACTAGTTCATTGGTATTTGAAGTGAGCTGAAGTAGACAAAAATTATACAAACTGTTATCTAACAAACTGATCAAGAAGGAGTTGGGTAAGAAAATTTCCACCATACAATCTCCTATTTTCTCATACTTTTCCACAATTATAATACTAACTGTAATCTATAGACTTTCCAACATACTGAAAACATCTAAGTTTCATAACAATCTGATAGGTGCAGAACCGTATACAAAAACAGTTTTAGTCTACATTTATCTAATTATAAATTATGAGCATCTTTTCATATGTTTATGAGTCATTTATTTTTCCGTGAATTATTCATATCTTTGTTGTTGTTGTTTAGTTGCTAAGTTGTGTCTGACTATAAGCATCAGGCTCCTCTGTCCACAGGATTTCCCAGGCAAGAATACTAGAGTAGGTGGCCATTTCCTTCTGCAGGAAATCTTCCCAACCCAGGGATCAACCCCACATCTCCTGCATTACCAGGCAGGTTCTTTATTGCTGAGCCACCAGGGAGGCCCCATTCATATCCTGTGCCTATTCTATTGGGTTTTTGAGTTTTCTTCCCTATCATTTTGGGGGAAATTTTTTGTATATTAAAAAGATAAGCCATTTTGTGAAGAGTTAGAAATATATTTTTCCTGTTTGTCATTTATCCTTTGGCTTTGCCACCATGCAGAAGTTTTCTGTGATTTTTTTCTGCAAGTCAAAATTATCACTCTTTCATTTTTTTAAGCTTTTATTAATAGTTAAAAAGGTCTTCTCCACTTCAAATTAAAAAAAAAAAACTTATCTGCTTTCTTCTGGTTCTTTTATAGATTTCTTTAGCACTATATGTAACATATATATATGTTTATATATATACATTTATATAACATACATATATGTTCCAATTGGGAGTTATCCTAGAATACGTAGAGTGTTCAAATATATGTCCACTTTCTTTCCAATATTACTGTGTTTTTGCCCTACCACATTTAATTATCTTCCTTAATATAAGCATCTGAATACAGAGTTCCAAAGAATAGCAAGAAGAGATAAGAAAGCCTTCTTCAGTGACCAATGCAAAGAAATAGAGGAAAACAACAGAATGGGAAAGACTAGAGATCTCTTCAAGAAAATTAGAGATACCAAGGGAACATTTCATGCAAAGATGGGCTCAATAAAGGACAGAAATGGTATGGACCTAACAGAAGCAGAAGATATTAAGAAGAGGTGGCAAGAATACACAGAAGAACTGTACAAAAAAAGATCTTCAGGACCCAGATAATCACGATGGTGTGATCACTGACCTAGAGCCAGACATCCTGGAATGTGAAGTCAAGTGGGCCTTAGAAAGCATCACTACGAACAAAGCTAGTGGAGGTGATGGAATTCCAGTTGAGCTATTCCAAATCCTGAAAGATGATGCTGTGAAAGTGCTGCACTCAATATGCCAGCAAATTTGGAAAACTCAGCAGTGGCCACAGGACTGGAAAAGGTCAGTTTTCATTCTGATCCCAAAGAAAGGCAATGCCAAAGAATGCTCAAACTACCGCACAATTGCACTCATCTCACACGCTAGTAAAGCAATGCTCAAAATTCTCCAAGCCAGGCTTCAGCAATACGTGAACCGTGAACTTCCTGATGTTCAAGCTGGTTTTAGAAAAGGCAGAGGAACCAGAGATCAAATTGCCAACATCTGCTGGATCATGAAAAAAGCAAGAGAGTTCCAGAAAAACATCTATTTCTGCTTTATTGACTATGCCAAAGCCTTTGACTGTGTGGATCACAATAAACTGTGGAAAATTCTGAAAGAGATGGGAATACCAGACCACCTGATCTGCCTCTTGAGAAATCTGTATGCAGGTCAGGAAGCAACAGTTGGAACTGGACATGGAACAACAGACTGGTTCCAAATAGGAAAAGGAGTACGTCAAGGCTGTATATTGTCACCCTGCTTATTTAACTTATATGCAGAGTACATCATGAGAAATGCTGGACTGGAAGAAACATAAGCTGGAATCAAGATTGCCGGGAGAAATATCAATCACCTCAGATATGCAGATGACACCACCCTTATGGCAGAAAGTGAAGAGGAACTAAAAAGCCTCTTGATGAAAGTGAAAGTGGAGAGTGAAAAAGTTGGCTTAAAGCTCAACATTCAGAAAACGAAGATCATGGCATCCGGTCCCATCACTTCATGGGAACTAGATGGGTAAACAGTGGAAACAGTGGCTGACTTTATTTTTTTGGGCTCCAAAATCACTGCAGATGGTGATTGCAGCCATGAAATTAAAAGATGCTTACTCCTTGGAAGGAAAGTTATGACCAACCTAGACAGCATATTCAAAAGCAGAGACATTACTTTGCCAACAAAGGTCTGTCTAGTCAAGGCTATGGTTTTTCCTGTGGTCATGTATGGATGTGAGAGTTGGACTGTGAAGAAGGCTGAGCGCCAAAGAATTTATGCTTTTGAACTGTGGTGTTGGAGAAGACTCTTGAGAGTTCCTTGGACTGCGAGGAGATACAACCAGTCCATTCTAAAGGAGATCAGCCCTGGGATTTCTTTGGAAGGAATGATGCTAAAGCTGAAACTCCAGTACTTTGGCCACCTCATGGGAAGAGTTGACTCATTGGAAAAGACTCTGATGCTAGGAGGGATTGGGGGCAAGAGGAGAAGGGGCCGACAGAGGATGAGATGGCTGGATGGCATCACTGACTCGATGGACATGAGTGTGGGTGAACTCTGGGAGTTGGTGATGGACAGGGAGGCCTGGCGTGCTGTGATTCATGGGGTCGCAAAGTGTCGGACACGACTGAGCAACTGAACTGATTCTGTTGAGTTAAAACTCTTTTTTTCACACATATTAAATACTTATGTGTACTTCAGTCTATTTATGCAGATATATGATTTTTCTAACCATTTTTGGTATGTTAGTAAATTCATTGGGACTTAAAAATAAAGAAATATACATTCCTTTGAGAAGGGGACAAGTGCTGTGACTCAGAAACTACCACAGTTAATATATGAGTTATTTATTTGTAAACTATTTGGGGAACATGTATTTCTTAGTTTCACATAACCATAATGTGTATAAAATTTTACATATTCATTACATCCCCTGATTCCAGATCAGCAAAAAAGGACAGATTCCTCAATAAACAGTTTCTGAACAACTGGCTATCCATCTGAAAATAAGAGTAAATTTCCTTCTTCTCAAATACACCAAAGTTACTGAATGATGAGAGACTTCAATGTAAAAACAAACAAGAAAATACATAAGAGAAAAAAAAAATATTAACCAAAAAAAAAAACCCTGGAATGACAGGGCAAATTTCACTGTCAATTACTTACTTAAAAAGCAAAACTTACTTTAAAAAGCTCATTAAATGAAAAAAGTACACCCACCTGCTTGGCCATGGCCAGCTTCTTCTGGAGGTATTCTATCTGCTCCTCTACTGCCCGGATCTTCCTTAAGGCATCTTCATCAGCCATTTTCTTATTCTCTTTTTTCTCCTTATCCTCCAGATCCTTGAGTCTTTGTCTTAAATCTTCCAACTATAGGAGGAAAGGAATCACACAAAAAGAAAAACAAAAAAGCTGTCACACAATTTCAAAAATCAATTAAATCTGTGCACAGATAGAGGGCCCATAAACACCAAAAGAACCTTTACAGAACTGTGAAAGGAGGCAAATGATACATTAGTGGACTACATCACAGCCCTGCTTTAATACCACTCCATTCCAACATCACATGCTTCTACAAGCAGCGTTCTGGAGAACTGCAGATGTACTTTCCTTTAAAATAGTAATTTCACCCTTTTTTTCTAGGCTCCCAGATTTTAAAAGCATAAGGCATTCTTTCCAAAAGTAATCAGAAGAGGAAAGTCAGTAATACCATGATTTATATGGCATATAGGGGAGCAAAAAGTTTGAAAAGGCTACTCCTATTCCCCATAATTTTCTGATGGAAAATCTGGAAATCTCTATTTTAGATGGTCTTCAAAAGGGAAGAAAATGCTGCAAAGTTTTAACTCTAACTTTAAAGATAAAGAAACTACAACCTTCAGAAGTGTAAAGGAAAATCCCACAAATGAAGATTTCGATCAGAATGACAGTTAACGGCAGACCAGGTTACCTCTGCCTTAGACTTCTTCTCTGCTGCCATCAGCTGAACCTTGTCTCTCTGCTCCTTTGGGGCAGAGCGGTACATATCCAGCAATAGTTTCATCTCCTTTTGGCTCTCCTGTGCTTTCCTAGGATAAGGGTGGTAGAGAGGAATGGTATAATGAGAAAACAAAGGGCATCAGATCAAGGGAATTTTGAATTGAGTGAAATATCTTAAACAGTTCTATTTTACACTTTATACAACACATCTAAAAGACAAAACTTTTGCAAAGACAATTAAGAGACTTCTGGACACACTCAGAAAGTATAGAAAAGTAAGTTGTATAGAGGAATCATTTCTCCCTTCAGACCGAATTCACCACCATCAAGTTATAAGATAAGTACTTGTGGCACTTCGGCCCCACTCTTAGGAACTGAGATTCTGCAGGTCTGGGATGGGGTCCAAGAACGTACTTTAAGTAAATCACTCAGATGATTCTGATACCACACTTGAGAAAAACAACAAAAACAACAACTTTGCCTCAAGGACAGCAAGAGGGAAAGAGAAAAAAAGGGGAAAATTCAGTTTAAAATATACCACTAATCCTAGATTTGACAGCTGAGTGATTAACCATCAGTTAAAGACTAAAACTTTATCTTACTAAACTTTCAAACCTCTTAACAATCCTTTTTGAACGTTTTGGGGACAGCAGTCCCTCTAATCCAAACATAAATAAAGACTCAACTATGACCAATGCAGAGCAAGAAGGAACCAGTTCTACCAGCAAAGTTCCTGGTTATGCAGGAGGAAGAGGGGGCGATATGTGAGGTTATGGCAGTGTTTCTTTCTTTTTTTAATTTTATTTTATTTTTTAACTTTACAATATTGTATTGGTTTTGCCATATATCAACATAACATGTTTAATATCATATATGAAACGAGTCGCCAGTCCAGGTTCGATGCACAATACTGGATGCTTGGGGCTGGTGCACTGGGACGACTCAGAGGGATGGTATGGCAGTGTTTCTTGACTCAAAGGTCTGTCTTACTGTTTCAGTGCCTGCAGCAGTAAACTTCCTAGAAATCGCTTTAAATGTGATATATACACAAATACTTCACCATCAAAGAGATCAATACTGTTCAAGTTATAGCCATACATATTCCACCTATTATAATTTAAATTATAATGAATGCCAACAATTTGCCCAAATCTAGTAAAGAGAAGTAGTTAATTTCCAACAATTCTCATGAGTGTTATCTCAATCATGATATCCTTTTCCTTAATTTGGACTTACGAGGAATAAGGCTGCAACAACAGGGTTTACTGAGACCTGATCACTGAACCAGACTATACAATAGCCATGCAGGCCATTGAAGTTGCACACTTGATCAAGAACTGAGACCACATTAACTGTACACTTGGTCACAATGAAAATATTACAATTATTGAATAAGCTATGCTTATTCAAGTACAACGTTCTAACCTTCACTTTAGAGTCAGAAACAGTTACTCTAAAAACACTGCTCTTACTTGAGTTCAATCTTCAATTGTTTGATAATTTCCGCTTCCTTTTTCCTTCCATCATCATGTTTCCCTTTCTCTTTATCCTTAGCAGACTCTCTCTCTTTTTCTGACTCTTTTAGTTTCTGCTTCTCTCGTTCTCGCTCCTTCTCCTTCTCCCGCTCTCTTTCTCGCTCCCTCTCTTTCTCCCTCCTTTCTCGTTCTCGCTCTTCCTCATCGCGTTTGGACTTAATTTCGTTGACCTCTTCCTGAGATGCCTTCGATGCAGCCGACTGGGCGGCTAAGTCCTCAGGATCCTGTTTTAGCTCTGCAGGCTCGTCCTTAGGGTCCTCAGTACTGGACTGAGACTGCAGGAGGGCACTGCCACTGCGCAGCCGAGTCTGGGAGGGCAGAGGAAGGAAAGCAGCACACACAGTTACAGTGATCACACCGTTCTCCTCACCCCAAGACAGCTTTGCAGACTTAGCTGTAAATAATACTTATCCTGGTCCTCCTGATTATTACCTTGTTCAGGTCAGACTGGGCTTCTCTCAGTTTCCGCTTGTACCTTAGGACCTCCCCTTTCAGCTGGTGGTTGTGATTCTGGAGGCTACTGATGAGGTGGCGCATCTCCCGGTTTATGGGGCCTTAAATATAGCATCAGCAAAGTTAGGAAGAACTGTGACAGGGGCAAGTGAGGTGAAGTGAAGTGAAGTTGCTCAGCCGTGTCTGACTCTTTGCAACCCCATGGACAGTAGCCTACCAGGCTCTGCTGTCCATGGGATTTTCCAGGCAAGAATACTGGAGTGGGCTGCCATTTCCTTCTCCAGGGGATCTTCCCAACCCAGGGATCGAACCCGGGTCTCCTGCATTGCAGACAGACGCTTTACCATCTGAGCCACCAGGGAAGCCCTGGTGACAAGGGCAAAGACATGAGGAAAGAAAGTGCAGAACACATGAGGAACTTCCAAGAAACAGGAAGAACTGTCAAAAGGAAAATTCCTTCTTGGAAGATGGAAACAAAACTGACCAACTTGAGTTAAAACACAAGCACCCAGCCTGAACACCAAAATGAATGACAGAATTCAAGTTCTTTAAGACTCCTGAGCTCCAAGTTAGTGCTAAAAATCCTGGTGACCATGCTGTCTTTCAAGGAAGGCATGTGCAGCAAAGCCGCAGGGTGGAGCCAGGGTAACGGTACCTGCTTGCTCATTGGCAGCAAGGGTCTGCTCGAATTCTATCCTCAGCATCTCATACTCCTTGCGGACCTGGGCCAGTGTATCTTCCAGCTGGATCACTTCCGTCCTCAGCTTCTTATGAAGACTAACCTCATCTCGCTACACACAGAAAAAGGAACCAAACATTCTTATCAGAATGAGGCAATGTCACCATGTTCTAGGACTATGTTTCCTAAATTTGACCTGTAAGGGTCTAAGAAGAAAAAAAGAAAATATCAAGAAAAGAGGGATTCATTCCAATTTAATCAATACATTCAGTCAACACTTAGTGAGTACCAGAGAGCTGCACAATACTGATTTGAGAACTGGCAGGAGATTCAAGAAATACAGCAAATGGCTCCTAACTCTCAGAGTATTACAATTTAGTTGGAGAACTAAAGAATTAAACAGTATATCAATAGTCAAGTAAGATATATTAAATTCATTTGGCAGACATATAGTAAACGACCAACTACCAGAAACATAAACTTAAAGGCTAAGGAAAATGCAGAAGTGAACACATAAATCAAAGTTTCTGCCTTAAAAAAAAATTATTTACATAGCCATGCAGCTTCTATACACCGTTCTCCCCCATGCACATAAGACTTCAGCCACACTAAACTATTTTTTTAAAACCTTTTTCCTTTTTCTATCTACCGGTAAGCTTGTATTTATCCTTAAGATTCACACTCCACTTTGGCAAGTGGAATCAGGGCAGGTCCATAGTCTATCAGATGCTGTGTCTCCTTTATCCCTGCATGTTTTGGACATGCTCTATTGCACCACACTGCATTCTACTGGATACTACTCTCCCCACGTGACTGTATGATCCTTGACGGCAGGATATCCACCATCTACCAGAGTAGAGACCTACAACCACTCTATAAATGTTTGCTGAATGAATAAAAAATTAACTGAGCAAGAAAGAGTAAAATTATAAAATTTATGAGGGAGAAAGCTTATACACAGAAGGAAAAGCTAGGCTGTTACCTCAATGAGCTCAACCTGACGTTGGTGGGTTCCCCTGGTGCCATGAAGCAGGGTCCGAGCCTCATCCAAGTGTGCTTTCAACTGTAGACTCTCATTGTACAGCACGGAGAACTGTGACTGCATGCAGCGATATTCTGGAGTCTCCTTGACCACTTCCTCCACTGCGCTCCGTAATTCCACCTTAGGAGTGCCCAAAGAAAGGAAAAGTCAGAAGCAGAATCTAGGATGCTAGCCAGGAAATAAAAATCTTAAACTCTCTGATGTCCTGTGCATCTGAGGCAAACTTTGTAAAATACATCTACCTATTCCTCTGGTGACACAGAATCTACCCCAAATTAATTTAGATCCTCCAAGAGGCAGTACCTGATGCCTGCATCCTTCCACCTGACGACTGTTTTAATTGATACATGGTGTACACTATGTGTCCAAGGACACTAGAAGAGATGTGTGAAATCAGTCAGATCTAGGGACAGAGAAGAGCGCTATGAAATTTGTCAGGATATTTAAGAAGATAGTTGAGGACATTGGTCTCTAATTTGTTCTCTTTGTAGACAGTCACAAAGAAAACTACTTTTGATATTGTATCGAAAATACTTATGCTTCTTCTAAGCAACTGTTAAATTATTCTAACACTTCAACAGATTCAATTCGGGCTGTTTGTGTTCTGTTTTTTATTTTTTCAGTTCAAACATCTTTATGCATGTATTTACTTAGAAACGTATCAAATTATAAAAGACAAGTGGTTGCGACTGAAAGAGTGGTGGGAAGACTTTAGGAATCCATTTTCTTCCACCCAAGAACCATGAGAGAAAATTCTAATGGGCAGGTGTGAAAATCAACTGACCATCTGATCCTGTGGTCAGGATCACTGACCACAGTTCCGAATCTGTTTTGGCAGTTAGAAACTGCAGGGCTGAATCCTGTGGTGCAATCTGGCAGAACTGACCTGGGAGTGGCCAGAAGCAAGTACATACAAGCTTCTTGCATATGTCTTGTATACAAGCCCCATTTTAAAAATCCATTTTGGATCATCACCCTAGTTTACCCTACTCCTCATTTTTCTCATAGGTCCTACATTAGAGCATTGATTTAGTCAATGTACCTTTGAAGGCTGCTTTAAATCCTTTTCAGAACAAGGCAGGGTATAAATATTAAGTAACTATATAACCAAATAGATAGATACAGCAACAAAACTTCTATTTTTCTCTTCCCTCATAAATTATGCTTTATGTGACGCTTCATAAGTGTGAGGTGATCAGCAAAGAGTTTTATTTCACTGCCCCTCAGAGCTGAGTCTCCTACCTTCAGTTTTTCATTTTGTGAAGTGACCTCCTCGAAGTCTTGCCGAAGTTTCTCCAGCTCACAGTGACGGTTCTGAGCCAACTCTTTGTTCTCCTCAAGCTCTGCATTCATTTCCTCAAACTGGAGAAAAGGAGGAAATGGCAAAATGAGACTAAAGAAAAGGAATTTCTAAATCATTCCCATTCCTAAGCTCTTCTAGTAAAAAACTCTTCTAGTAAAAAACCCACACTGTTACTTGTGAACTTGTGAACACAATCCTAAGTACCTAACTAACAACACCTGCTGCTGCTGCTGTTGTTGAGATGCTAAGTAGTATCTGACTTTTTCGACCCCTTTGGACTATAGCTTGCTAGGTTTCTCTGTCCAAGGGATTTCCCAAGCAAGAATACTGGAGTGGGTTGCACTTCCTTCTCCAGGAAATCTTCCCTACCTGGGGATCAAACCCACATCTCCTGCATTGGCAGGCGGATTCTTCACCACTGAGATAGGCAATACCTGACACCAGGTCAAAAAAACACATTCTGAGGGCGTCGCTGATTTTACCTTCCGGGCATTGATGGTGATTGTGCCACCGTAGAGGCTGCTCCCGGCACCATACACTTTATAACCTTTTGAATTTACCTATGGAGAAGACAAAGATTCTTTAGTGAGAGACCCTAGAATTTTAGTTTGATAACCAAAGTACTTTCAAAGGAGCCTGTTTGTCCTCAAGTACTATTAATATTATCCAAGCCCATCCCTTCTGAGTAGACTCCTTAAAACGATTCCAGTCTTCAAACTATGAATAAAACAGCACTTGCCCGTTCTAAGACTTCTGCTAAGTGTCGGTTAAGTCGCTGTTCCCGCTTTCGAATTTTGTCAATATCCCACTGCAGGTCATCGATCATGGACTCCAGGACAGACACTCGTGACTCAGCTGTCTCCACTTTACTCTGCAACTTGGAAAACTACATCCCAAAGACAGGTGTTCAGAAAAATATACCGAAAATAAGACCAAGTTAGAAAAGGAATGCCTTAAATCCCAAATCCCACAGAATTAGCCATTTACTGCATCATTATAGATTTAAGTAAAAGATAATTCCCTTTCTTTCCAACATATGAGCATGAAACTGAAATCACAGGTTCTTTCAACAGTTCTGGATTAGTCACAATCAGGAAAACTGTAGAAGTCTCTAAGAACTCTCACAAGGAAAAGACTACCTAAGATTTAGTAATTTTTCTACCTCTGAGAAACACCATTTCCCTATACAACCACAAACCCATCAGAAAATATGTGTTTTTTAAGAGGTAAAAGAGAACATCCTTCATTTTACCAGACAAATATTTTAGGAGATAAAAATTCAAAGATTTATTTAGAAAAGACAGTTATCTTTACCCTCAACCTTCCCTCCCCACATTCTCACAAATGATAAACCAAAGAGAATGAAAGGAAAACTTCCATTCTCTTTTTCAAGCTGACCCCAGGGCAATCTAGAATTAGACGCTATAAAGATACAAAAATCTATGTTGTTCTCTGCTTATTTAGGAGCTATACATAGCTAGTGCTGTTTAATACTCTCATCACCAAACTCACACCTTTCACATCATGGCCCCAAAATTCTTTGACGGTCCTCCAACAGCAGTTGAGGTCAATGTCCCCACTTGTTGAATCTGGGTCAACTCTGGTGACCCAGTGGAAATGATGCTACATAACTTCAAGATGTCTGAAAGGCCATGCAGATTCTGCCTGGTATTCTTGAAACACTAATTCTCTTCCTCTCAGGAGAAGCCAATTGCCACACAATAAGTCCAACTACCCTGAAACAGCCATAACGGGGAGGCGACACTCCAGTGGACAACTAAGGAGAGTTCTTAGCTGACAGGCTGTATCAACAGCCAGCCATGAGAGCCATCATGGACATCAGGTCAGCTGAGCAAAGCACTGTGCCTCTCCAGCTTAGTATTGCTAAGATTTGGGAAAGGGCTGGTAAAGGAAGACCTTCTCATCTTGGCAGCACCTAGTTTATACCTTAAAACATGAAAGTTATACTATTTTTTTTTTTTTTACTACAATCCAATTTCTCTATAAGGACCACTATACTATAACCCCTTTGAAGGTTGATGAGAAGTATTATTAAACTTCCCAGATGATTCCCATGCAACCAGCCCAGCGTGTACCTTGGCAGTGGAGTTTCAGAAACAGGGTATAATGAAGAACATGGGCTTTAAAGTTAAACAGACCAACATCTGAATCACATTCCAATCTGACTGTATGCCCTCAGACCAGTCACCAATTTCTCTGAAAATGTTTCCTTAGCAATAAGATGAGAGTTATTTGACCATGGGAAATAATACTCATAAAGTACTTAAGTGCCAGGCACTAAATACATGGTAACTATTAACTTATAAGCATACGAGTTGGGTGGCCCAACTAAGGTAGGTCAAATTTCAGCACAAGGCTTATTACGACTGTGTCTCAGTCATTTTATATAAATACCCAAATCTTGACACAGTTTGCTTATGGCCCTATGTGTGTCCAAGTTTGGACTAAAAACCCACATTTCTCAAGTTCGTAGATCGTCATAAATGCAGTATTTCCTACTGTTTAAATTTCTACCGACCCATTCTTCAGTAACACTGTACGTGATCTTTTGGACTAATTTCATATTTGGGGGTTTGGTGTGTTGTTTTGCAAAACTTCATGATGGCAATTCTTCCTAAAAACTAAAATCCTATAATGTCTATTTAAACAAAGTCAAGGAGAAACATTCGATTCCTTCCTTCTCTTAAACCTTTCCTCGGGCTTTGATTTCTCAGAGTTGGTTGCTTTAACCTGCCCTTCAAAATATCAAAGCAGGCTTTCCAGAGTAAGATGACCTTTAGAGCACTCAGTACTCTGAGTCAACGCCTGGCACAGCCTACTGAAAACCGCCACCTCCTTTCTGGTCAAGTACCTCCTGAGACATGGTGCAATGCTTCTCCTGAAGGAGGTCTGTCAGTTCTTGCAGCCTCGTGTTCTCTTGTGCAAGGAAGGAATTCAGCTCCTGCACTGCTTCCTCCACCATCAGACTGTCTGAGGGAGAAGAACTGTACTTTAGTTTAGCAGCTATGGTGTCACATTTTACAACTGTCTATCCCGCCAAAGCATTCATGTGCGAGCTCACTTCACTTTCCTGGAAACTTTAAGAAACAGCTGGCTTTTAAGATCTTCCCATGACAGATTAAGTACCCAGGCTTGCTTAGAGGGCTCAGTCCTTACTAAAGCCCTTGCTTAAGAAAACCAGTCAACCTTGTGCTTCTGCAGAGGTAGACAGAGGCAAGCTCACCTAACGCCCATCCTTTTCTATGAAACCAAAATGCCTTGTGAAAAAAAATGGAGGGTGTCCTATAACTTTAATCAGATAAGGAACGGTCTCCCCCAAAAACTGCATTTTAGACTTGTAGACAAGACAGAGTATCTCTAATCAGTCTCAGACTTAATAGTAGTAAAATTCTGTTTTCTAAGGCTATCACAAATTCCTGCTGCTGCTAAGTCGCTTCAGTCATGTCCGACTCTGTGCGACCCCATAGACGGCAGCCCACCAGGCTCCCCCGTCCCTGGGATTCTCCAGGCAAGAACACTGGAGTGGGTTGCCA
Organism: Bubalus bubalis; assembly: GCF_019923935.1. Lineage (NCBI taxonomy): Eukaryota > Metazoa > Chordata > Mammalia > Artiodactyla > Bovidae > Bubalus > Bubalus bubalis. The sequence continues at coordinate 152,844,443 of NC_059159.1, read as the reverse complement.
TTTCCTTCTCCAATGCATGAAAGTGAAAAGTGAAAGTGAAGTTGCTCAGTCGTGTCCGACTCTTAGCGACCCCATGGACTGCAGCCCACCAGGCTCTTCCACCCATGGGATTTTCCAGGCAAGAGTACTGGAGTGCAGTGCCATCGCCTTCTCCGATCACAAATTCCTAGTATTCACTAATAGCGACATGAAGCCTCTCTCTATTGGCAGAGAAGGGAAGGGCACAGCAGAGAGCAGCAATTTCACTGTTCAAATGGGCATCTATAAAATCATGAAGAATAAAGACAAGAGCATAGGATTACTTATCATATTCTGGAATACTATGCTAGATGTACTCTGGAGGCTCAAGAATTGAAATGTATAGTGTTATTATATAATATACAAAGAACGAAGTACACCTATAGAACTTAACATACCAAATTAGTATGTTTAAAATTAGAGTCATAAATACTATAGCTGAAATCCTCCCAGGTGATACTGACCTGATACTCTCAGGTCATATACTGACCTGATACTCTCAGGTCATATACTGACCCTAGAGACAGTTATCAGGAAGTAAAACTGGCATCACTCTTAGAAATGTAAAACAGGTCAGTCATGTGCTGGTTTTCACGGTTTTCAACCAAGATTACCTGCATCACCTGGAGAACCTTTAAAATTAGATACTTACCTAAGACTATCCTATACATACTAAATAAGAATACACATGGGCAGGGCCAAAAAACAGTATGCACCAAAAACTCTCAAGAGTGATTCTGATTCAAAACCTAAGGTAAGAACTTGGGGCTGAATTTTAGTCCTCTTAATACCCTAAGATATTGAGAACAGGGCCCAGAATATAATAAGAGCTCAATAAACATTTAGTGACTTAATAAACAAGCTAATAAATGCAATTCTATTGAATCAAGGGCCAAATAAACATGAGGGAAAAATGAACTGCCAAAAGTTAGAGTTGATGATACAATTCACACTTCACACATCTTTGTCTATTAAAACATTCAGCTAATCGATGGCAACCATCTTTCATGTTATAAATAGCAGCTTAGCAGTTTGTAACTTGTACTGAATGTTTTTACTTTTTAACTTGACCTCTACCTTAAAATGCATGCCATCAAAAGGCATAATTTTAAAGTACCATTTAATGCACTACTCTTTTTAGCTCCTTTTTAAACACAGTCATTCCTTTCTTGATATTCATTTATAAAATCAAGTTTATCAATGAGACAGCCTCTGTATATGGCATTCCATCTGATATAATACGCACATGGATATACCATATGTATTATGTATTATGGTATATCCATGTGCATATTGTTTAACAATACCTCCTAACTATTCAAGTAGAGCTAAGGGAGAAAGAAGTAACACACAACTCAGTTTACATTAAATGACAAGGAAGATTTATAGCCATTCATTCACCATTATATAAGCTCCAACTAGACACCAGAAACAGAGCAAGAAAATGGAGAAACAAAGAGTAAGGCAAGGCAGTATACCAAGAGACATAGCTGGGAACACACAAAGTAAATATAATATATAAGCACAAAAGTCTGGGAGGACACAAATAATACTATTTACAATGGCTATCTCTGGAAAAGTAAGATGGGAGGACTTTTGTGACTTCTGATTTGTATATCTTAAAACAAGTATCCGTTATAAATAATAAAATACAGAAACACACAAACACACTATTAGAAAAACAAAAGAAACTTTTGACCACAAAATTTTACGAAGTCCTTAATATGCCTCTCCTTCTAATTCTATTGATTAACTTGGCCTAAGTATCTTTAAAAACAAAATTACAGAGTAAGAAAATTCTTGTTTTTCCCAGCCAGTGATTCAACTGCCATTATATTTGAAGTATCTCTCTCAGAAATGAAAGGTTAAACATCTTAATGACAATCAGAGAAATTAAAATATTACAACTAGACCATGATTATTATTTAAAGCATGAAGTCAGGACATTTAATAAGATGCAACCTAGCTACACAAGTACTTAACTACACTATACATATGTAAGTTTCTGCATTAACTCTGAACAGTAATATAAAATAGAAGTTTTATTTCAAATAGACACTTTTCCATTCATGTATCATTTTACCTTTTTAAACATTGAGGTCTAACAATTCTAAAACCTGAGCCAACTTTGTTTGAAAATAACAAGAGATAACAGAAAAACAAAAAACAAGAACAGATTAAAACTGACTTTAAGACATTTAGTTAAAAATAAAGATATAGCAACTCCTGCAGCTCAATTCCAGAAAAATAAATGACCCAATCAAAAAATGGGCCAAAGAACTAAATAGACATTTCTCCAAAGAAGACATACAGATGGCTAACAAACACATGAAAAGATGCTCAACATCACTCATTATCAGAGAAATGCAGATCAAAACCACTATGAGGTACCATTTCACGCCAGTTAGAATGGCTGCTATCCAAAAGTCTACAGGCAATAAATGCTGGAGAGGGTGTAGAGAAGAGGGAACCCTCTTACACTGTTGGTGGGAATGCAAACTAGTACAGCCACTATGGAGAACAGTGTGGAGATTCCTTAAAAAACTGGAAATAGAACTGCCTTATGACCCAGGAATCCCACTGCTGGGCATACACACCGTGGAAACCAGAACTGAAAGAGACACGTGTACCCCAATGTTCATCATAGCACTGTTTATAATAGCCAGGACATGGAAGCAACCTAGATGTCCATCAGCAGACGAATGGATAAGGAAGCTGTGGTACATATACACAATGGAGTATTACTCAGCCATTAAAAAGAATACATTTGAATCAGTTCTAATGAGGTGGATGAAACTGGAGCCTATTATACAGAATGAAGTAAGCCAGAAAGTAAAACACCAATACAGTATACTAACACTGCTGCTGCTACTGCTAAGTCACTTTAGTCGTGTCCGACTCTGTGCGACCCCAGAGACGGCAGCCCACCAGGCTTCCCCGTCCCTGGGATTCTCCAGGCAAGAACACTAGAGTGGGTTGCCATTTCCTTCTCCGATGCATGAAAGTGAAAAGTGAAAGTGAAGTCGCTCAGTCATGTCCGACTCCTAGCAACCCCATGGACTGCAGCCCACAAGGCTCCTCCGTCCATGGGATTTTCCAGGCAAGAGTAGTGGAGTGGGTTGCCATTGCCTTCTCCGGTATACTAACACATATATATGGAATTTAGAAAGATGGTAACAATAACCCTGTATGCAAGACAGCAAAAGAGACACAGATGTATAGAACAGTCTTTTGGACTCGGTGGGAAAGGGAGAGGGTGGGATGATTTGGGAGAATGGCATTGAAACACATATAGTATCATGTAAGAAATGAATCACCAGTCCAGGTTTGATGCTGGATACAGGATGCTTGGGGCTGGTGCACTGGGATGACCCAGAGGGATGGTATGGGGAGGGAGGTGGGAGGGGGGTTCAGGAAGGGGAACACATGTACACCTGTGGTGGATTCATGTTGATGTATGGCAAAACCAATACAATATTGTAAAGTAATTAGCCTCCAATTAAAATAAATAAATTTAAATTAAAAAAAAAAGAAAGCACAGCCAGTTAAAAGTGGACATTAACTTTGCCCTTCTAATTTTTTTTTTAATAATTCTACTGTTTCAAGAAAAGGTTGGCATAAAAAGTGATATTAAAAGCATTACATTTAATACTTTGGTATTTGTGCAAGACAAAATGTCCTGCGGGTATATAATATTCTCAGATTCCTTTCATAAACCCAACTTATCCTTTAAAATTATTAAAATATTTTTCAGATTCAAAAAAAATAAATAAAAATAAAAAATCTTAAAAAAAATAAAGATATAAGTTTGAAAATAATAATAATGTGTAAGTTTGAAAACTACAAACTCACACACAAAGGTTAGTTCCTATTCCTCCCCCTCTGCTCCCGTCTCCTAGGTTTTGCCTCACCTCCACTGTTCAGCTTCCGTGATAAGAGCTCCACCTTTTCTTGCAGTTTATCATAGACGGTCACAATCTGGGACACTGCTCTGCGGGAGGACTCCACACGCTCCTGCAGCTGAGATTCCATCTCTTCACTGGAACTGCTGGCCAAAGTAGCAAGGAAAGAGAAAGCTGGCTCTTGCCCTTCCCCTGAGGACACAGGGGGAAAAAAGAAGCCCCTAAAATTATAAAACTGCAAATATCAAAATCTACTTTTTCCCCTCAGATGGAGGGCCTCAAAGCGAAGCCCTACTTCAAACACCCAGAATGCATGCAGCGGTAAACTTGTCACGAACACCCACCTCTCTCTCGGTCATCTTTCCGTTCTTGATTGCTGTCAGAGTCTGGTTCTGGCTCAGGCACAACAAGGGCTTTTCTCTCTGTGAGTAGGTCTCCCAAACCTTGCTCCAGATCATAACGCTTAAGGATGATACGGATGTTTTCATCAAACTAGAGCAGAGGAGGTACAGTTATGAAGATACAGAAGGAAGCAACTTTGGAAATAAAGAGAAGGCTACAGAGAACTACAATGCTCAAACCAAAACCTGAGTAAATTAACAAGCTACTACCTGACTCCAGTACCGGTTGACAATCAATAGTGAGGCATCATCAGTGGCCTGTCTTCGTTCCAGTTTTTCAATGTGTTCACGGAGTTCATCTTCGATGGCTTGCCGTTGATCCAGCATTTCTGCCAGTTTGCGATTTTTGGTTTGCAGTGTTCGAATGTCTAACTCCTCCTGCCCCAGGAAACCAATCTTATTAATCTCCATAAAGAAATTAAACATATCAGCTGTTAAACTCAACAAGGGCTAATAAGTGGATAAGAAGTAACAGCAGAAGAAATAAATGTATGTCTGTTATGACTGGAGGAAAAAATGACATACACAAATACACTAGAATCTTGACCTCAGCTCACTGTTCTAGTCACATGTACACATACAAAACACTGCTACTGGGAGGCTGCACCATCCAGCCAGATCACCCTCTACCCCAATCAGTCATCTGTCTCCTAAGGACTGCTCTTCATTCGTTCAAGACTTTGTTAACCAAGTTCTTCTGTATCCCAGTCCCTGTCAATACATCTAGTGACTTCAATATACATTTGGACATGTACACAAGCGCATGAGCCATCTAATCCTCTAGCATCTATACTGTTAGCATTTTGAATTCCTTAACTTCAATGATTACCTCCATCACTGTGCCAGACATTTCAAAAGCCATAGCCTAGATTTCTGTCATATCTGGAACTGTGCCACATCTGAAATCTTAAATTCCAACTTCCCATTCCCTGAATCTTCCATTCCCTGATATCCTTCCGGATATCTCATGACCTTATCCTAATATATTAGTCTTCATCTGGATCTCCAAAATATTGAGTTTTCTCCTTTCTCCTCTGTCTCCACTATCTTCCATACCTTGACTATATCCTATTGTATATTCCTTCACACTCCAACTTACTGGGCTCCTCAAGTTCTCGACCTTTAATCTTTCTATTCTATTTCTGCACACAAACCCTAGTCTGAATCAATCCACCTATTGGACTCCTCCATTCCTACACCCAGTATGATGAGACTTCTAGATGAGGTCATTAAACTAAGGAGACTTGCACCTTTATAAAGTGAGTTCTAACCTGAACAGATTTCATCATTTGTCCAAAAATGTTTCTTTCTTTAACAAGTGAACTAGCTCCTATTCTACATCAAAGCAGAGTCAAACTACAAAACCCTATCTGCTCTCAAATCACACTAAGCAGGTGACTTTGCTTCCTATTTTAAAGAGAAAATAGAAGCCATCAGATGGAAAGTTCTTCAAGTCCCCATCTCCTAGATCCATTCACACAGTTTGCCAACCTATGCCCATACTCTAAAACCTCAACTTGTGCTCAGGATCACGTCCTCTTTTGTTTCTGCAAAAATGTTACTCCATCAATAACAGTGTACCCCTCTCAGTACCTTTAACCTCTTTCTGAGGAGAAGCTGGTGGGGGGTGGGGGGTAGCGAGTAGGGAGGAACCTCAGGCAAAGAAACAGCGTGTTGAAAGGATTACACTTTTACTTTACCTAGAAATTAATGACTATTTTAAAGTAAGAACCATTTATTAGAGCACCAATTTCTTATTTCCCTTTAATTTTCTCTCTTCTATTTGATTAAACATTCTTGATACACCAAAATAGTCAACAGTTTCCCAACTGTACCAGCTTATGAATACTATTAATAAATGACATCTTTAACTTTTCTGAGTATCACCTTCCCCTTCTTACTCCACCTGAAACCTGGATGAGAACACTGTTTCCCTACAGGCTTCTCCAGTGGTAGCTGTTTCTCTCCCACACCCTTTGAAGCCCTGGGCCTGGAGACAGGCAGGTGTCCTCCTTATTTTCCACTGCCACTTCTAAGCCACTGTCTATTTGCTCCCTAAAACCTCCTAGCTTTGCAGATCATGCCACTGGTCTGGACCACCCACCACCCTGCCTTGCTGCACTCATCTACAAATGCCCATGTCACTTCTCCACATTTCCTGAAGATTTAGCACCTGGCATGTCATCACTCTCTCCAATACTACTCATGTTGTACTTCTTACTAATTTCATTTCCCATACAGATGATCTTTCTTGCATCTCAGATCCTGTACCCTGACCTCCCCTCCTCCAATGATCTTGTCCTTTAGCTCCCCCGGCCACCAAACTCCCAGTTAGTCTTAGTCTTAAACTTAGCTATACTTGGATGTTCTCTATAAACTCAATTTCCAACACCTCATTCTCCACAATTTTGCAGCTCATTCTCTCTAGGTTTCTGACTCCATTCATTCTTCAGCAACTCCAGGATCTACACTCCAATGGTCCTATACCTTCATCCTAAACCTACGTCCCTCACTCCTCTTACTTCCTTGCTTCCTTCTTGCTGCTACTGCTAAGTTGCTTCAGTCGTGTCCAACTCTGTGCAACCCCAGAAATGGCAGCCCACCAGGCTCCACCGTCCCTGGGATTCTCCAGGCAAGAACACTGGAGCAGGTTGCTATTTTCTTCTCCAATGCATGAAAGTGAAAAAAGTGAAGTCGCTCAGTCATGTCCGACTCTTCGAGACCCCATGGACTACAGCCTACCAGGCTCCTCCGTCCATGGGAGTTTCCAGGCAAGAGTACTGGAGTGGGGTGCCATTGCCTTCTCCTGCTTCCTTCTTAATCAAACTTAAATTCCATGACTGGTCACACTGTTTTATAACCTTCTCCTCCCTGACTCTATATGTGCCTACTAAAAACCCCAACCTTGGTAACGTCCAATTCTCCACCTATATCCGTGAAGCTGAATGTGACTAACAAAATAAATAAATAAATAAATAAAGCACCATGCTGACTGGCCTCAGTTTAAACTCAAGTGGGTTCTCAGTGCTGTCCAGCAACTCTACCCCATCTCTCTAGTCCATACTCTCTTCAAGATGACTACTTCGTACCTTCTCCTGTCTCTTCACACCTCCAAAACTTTCTCCCCCATCCTCACTCTCAGATGAGTCTTGCTTCTGATTTCACTGAAAAAAAATAGAAGCAATCAGAAAAGCATGTCCACATCTATTACCCACAAGCCCAACTACTGACCTACTTATATTTGAACCCACATCCCTTGTGTTCCTCTCCTAGTTAAGGTGCCATCCCCACCTTGTGCATTATATTACATTCTCTCTTCTGTTCAAGAGAGAGAACAGAACCAGTAACTGCTTTCTCTTTCTCCTACATCATCAAGTTTATGCTTAGTCGCTCGGTTGTGTTCGACTCTTTGTGACCCCATGGACTGTAGCCCACAAGACTCCTCTGTCCATGAAGATTCTCCAGGCAGGAATACTAGAATGGGCAGCCATGCTCTCCTCCAGGATCAAATTTATCCTATCAAATCATTTCACCAATAAATAAAAATGCCATAATATCTCCTACTTTAAAAACACAAAAAACAAAAACTTCCCTCAACCCCCAATTTCCCTTGGGCTGAGGCCCCATTTTCTTGGTTCTACTTTACATCAACACTCCTCCAAAGCAACATCTCTACCTCTTTCCCCTAATTCTTCTCCTCACACATTCTCTTAAGCTCACTGTAATCAGGCTGCCGTTGCCACCACTCCACCAATGCAGTTCTTGTTGAGTCTCCAGTGCAATTTCTATTATTAAATCTAAAGTCTCAGTCCACCCCTTTCTCAACCCATCAGGAGCCCCTGATCAACTCCTTCTTGAAACTCTTTCCTCCTTTGGCCTCTGGGATCCCACCCTCTCTTGTTCTCCTACCTCAGTGGCCCCTCTTCGGTCAGCCTCGTCTCATCTCCTTGACATGAAGTGTTGCTGCTCCAGGGCCCTGTTCTCAGACCTCTTTATCTATGCTTGTTCCTTACAGGAGAGCCTATAATCTCATGGATTTAAATTCCATCTACAATGCTTCAGAAATGTTCAGCTTTAGCCAAGACCTCTCCACAGACTGCCGATCACCTCATCCAACTACCTGTCTCATGGATTTAAATTCCATTTACAATGCTTGAGGAATGTTCAGCTTTAGCCGAGACCTCTCCACAGACTGCAGATCACCTCATCCAACTACCTGTCCACTCATAGGTCTAATAAATACCTCAGACTTATAGTCCAGTATCAAACTTATGATTCCCCCCAACAGCTTCCCAAAATCTGCTCCTTTCATATACCTCCCTAGCTCAGCTTGTGAAAACTCCATACTTCTAAAATCCTGGGCTCATCTTGCCTCCTTTGTTTCATACCCTTCATCCAATCCACGAACAAATCTTGTTGACACTATCTTCACAATGGCCTGAGCCACCATGATCCTTCATCAAGATTATTGCAACAGTCTTCTACATAGAGCAGACACTTTTTCATTCCATGCCAGACTTCAGCACAGCTCTGGTGGACAGCTCCAGTCACACCACCAGTGTTCCTTACTTGATACTTGAAGCATACCTGCAATCTCAAAGTTTTTTGTTCCACAATCTCAGCTGGTTTACAACAGAAACCTTGAAGTGCAGAAGAAAAGTTATTGCCTTCAAGGGCAACTGTCAACCAGCTGGGGCAGGAATCAGTGGATGTGTGTCCCAGCTCCCCACCCTTAGAGAGGAAGAATGGGAGGGAGAAGAGGGACAAGGAATGAGGGGACAATTCTGTTAACTGAACTCCTGCTTATAAACCTAGCTCCCTTATGGTCTTTTCTTAAAACCTAAGTCAGAGCATGTTTACTTCCCTGCTTAAAACTTTCCAATGGGTCCTTACTGCCTTCTGGATAAAGTCCAAACTGGGACGCATGCATCCCAGTTTTGTGCATCCCTTAGCATATGTAGTTATCTCCAGGAAGAGCTCATTTCCCACTCTATCATAACAGTCTATTCTTTTCTCAGTGCCAGCCTACAAACTGAAGTCCAGGAGCTGTCCTTAGTGTAAAGCACAGTGTCTGGCAAATACCAGATGCTCAACAAATACTTATGTTTTTGAATGAAAAAATGTCCCTGGGATGCATGATGTGAGAGAGTGCCAAGACAAAATCACCTGCTGGCAACAGGAGGCTGATGAATCCCAGACAGCAAACCCAGAAATTATACTTCATCAACAATTTACTCTGAGTGTTCCTATTACTCTCTGATCCTCAATTTCAAAAAGTAGATATGGTTTTGTAGGCTATTTAAATGTAAAGCATTTTTACACCATATCCCTATGGTTAAGTTCCAAAATACAGACTCCTTACCTATTATAGTGAGTTTATGGTGTCTAATGGACATATAACATTACTATAAGTTTTTGGTGTATAATTGTCTAAAAAAATTAACAATTCCATAACAATAAGGATGATATCTATTTTACTCAACATTATAGACACAATATCTAGCCCAATAAAAACTATTAATAGATAACATATACTGAGTACTTACCATGTTAAAAAGTAATGTTCCTTAACAAGAACCCTTTCATTTCCTCCTCTCAAAACGCCAACGAGGTAGGTACTATGATTACATTTTACAGACAAGGAAATAAGAAGGCATTCTCTCAGTGATTGATTTTGCTACACTGCCTCTTAGTACCTGGTCCCTTAGTTTCCAATGAATGAAAAATCAGTGTATAGCTTCCCACAGCTAAATAACTACAATCAATGCTGAATCTGGCACCAGACTCTTCAAAGAATATGAATATACCTTTAAAAACAAAGATCAAATGTCATTATATTTCTTTTTCAGAAATGAGCAACACATCATTTCATCTACTTTTGGCTGTTTTATCTCCCTCTTCTTTTCAAATCAATTTCCCTTACTCCAAAATTACTCCATAATTATTACTTCTAGGTTGCAACTGACAGAAGAAAAGCACACTCTCATAGCATTATTTCCACATACCGTTGAAGAGACACCCCCAAGTTTAATTGTTTCCACCGTGGTCCCTGAATCTTCAACAGCTGTCTTCTTCTCTGGGGGCACAGATGTGCCAGGCTCTGCAGCTGCTCTTTTATTTCCAATTCCTGACATCTTGGCACAAGATGATAGCTGTTTTCCTGGAGACAAAAAAAAATCTTAGGTAAGATAGGCAAGGAGAGCAACTCGAGTCCATCTATGATGTAAAAACTAGCAACTTTTCCTGTCAGTCCTTTAACCCGGGTCCATTAATTCCACACTTAGCAACATGATCCTCAAGTTCCTCTTGGAAAAAGAAAAGTAAATTGTGAAGTAACAGTCGCAGCTGAATTTACAGAACTACAAAGTTCTAAATAGGATGCTACTAAAATACAAGATAATGGGCAAAGGATGAAGAGACTTAGAAAATTTTCAGGCATCTCATTTCCTGAAATGCCAACAGCTGAAAATATAGTTTGATTTAGAAATATAGAAAATCAATTAATTCTTTAGTGTTGGGAGAATCAGAGAGCTGGAAGAGACCTGGGAGATGTCTACTTAATTATTAATACTGAACAAGCCATATATCATCTCTGAGCCTCAATTTCCCAAAGCAGAAATAACAACAGTATATGCTTCCTATGGTCCTCATAAGGAATGAATAAGTACAGAAAGACTTTAGCATAAGGCCGAACACGAAGCATGCACTCAGAAATGCTAACTCTCCTTTTTATATTTGCAGTTTCCTTATTTCTAAACGCTCTCCCCCACGAATTTGTGTCACCCTAGAGGAGCTAGATCTGGGTGTGAATCCCAGTACTAACTCTTAGAGAGCCGTGCTGTCTTGGAAAGGAATTCTTGATATGCACAATGCAAGTGACCACATACTCTCTCTGCTCTACTCGCTTCCCAGGGTTTCGGAGCTCAAAAGAAGTGGAATAGATGCTAAAGCACTTTGCTACTGAAGGTATCAGCCCTGCCATCACCGAGACGACACACAACTCTGCTTCCAACTGAAGCTACAGGAGAAGGGTATCGGTGGCAGCGACCAGAGTGGGACCTCGCCTGGAGAGAGAGGAGGAAGACAATGGCCTCAATCCGACTCCAGAGGAGCCAAGGACCCCAGCCTTCGGAGAGGCCAATTACAGGCCCGGGAGAGGGAGGCCTTGGAGCGGAAGAGGGTGGGGATTCCCGTTGCCCGCTGAGTCCCGTCCCGCCCTTGCCCGAGATCTGACCTGAGTTCTTCAAACTTGCGCCGCCCGGGAGTGGAACTCGGGGCAGTTATTCACCAAGGTCCGAGTAGCCCTCCCACCTCTCACCCCTAACCCACAAGTGAAGACCCAGCGAAGCTTCCGGGAGGCGGGGCCAAGGGGAGGAAGAAGGGAAAGAAAAGAGGAAGTCGCTTCAATCTGGCAGCGTGAAGGACAAGACTCAATCGGGCGGAGGTGACGCGCATCGAGGGCGCCCCGCTTCCGGAAGTAAGCACTGTCTAGCAGCTCTTCGGCGCCCGGCGGCCGCTAAGTAGAGGCCTCGCTGACGTCAGAGGAAACGTCCCAGATTTTTTCCCGTTTGTTAACCATTGCTACTGCGCTACTTGTTTTTTTTTTTTTTTACTGTGAAAAGTGAAAATCGCTCAGTCGTGACCGACCCTTTGCGACCCCATGAACTATACAGTCCATGGAATTCTCCAGGCCAAAATACTGGAGTGGGTAGCCGTTCCCTTCTCCAGGGGATCGTCCCAACCCAGGGATCGAACCCAAGCTTCCCGCATTGCAGGCGGATTCTTTACCAGCTAAGCCACCAGGGAAGCCCTTAAGCACTCCCCCCCACCCTTTTTTTTTAACTGAGTACCTATTGTTTTTTAACTGAGTACCTACCTAAACAGTGCCTATTGTTCTGTTACCTATTATTGGTTCTCCTCAGACTGGCGATTGGCTGATGGCGCCGTCAATCCCCAGGGGAAAGGACTAACTTTCAGACATCTCGGGAAAATATTACTGTGAGCCCCTTCTTGCTGAAATAAAAGGTTCTGGAGAAAACCCAAGAGATTCGGTAAGTTTAGAAGGTTGTAACTATTACAGGGAAATGTATGACAGCTCTGTCTACACATTAAAATCACTTGGGGAGTTTTGGTCCCTCTTGTGTAGGGCCTGGGCATCCACATTTTATAAAAAAGCATTTCCCCAACCCTCCCCCACCCCCACTAGATTCTAATGTGCAAACGGGATTGACAGTTACTACCTTTGTGTATCTTTTCAACAATAAATTGACCAGGGAATAAATAAACATAAATCAATAAGTTGTTTCCGATCTGAACACTCGTCTATTTTAAGCTAATTAAGCATTGATTTTTTTTTTTTTTTTAGTTAATAACAAACTGCTATTTTCCACTCAATTAAACTGAATGTGTTTTAATGATAGGAAGGTAATCTAATTTATTGATGAAAAGCTGTATGCCTCACAGAGGTATGAAAAACTACCCAGTAAAGTCAGAATGTAAACAGTGGGAAACAAGCGTTCATATTTCCTGATATTTAGAACACTTGCCCAGTGGTAAAGAGGCAGCTGGTTCCAAATGAACTCTTTGGGTGAAGCAGAAGCCTGAGAACCATGTTCAGGGACCTGTCAGGGAAAGCATTGTATGAAATGACTCTCTCTGACCTCCCTCCTTTGACTTCTTTGCTCTTGGCAAATCTTGCATGCACAGAACCACTGAATGGCATGCAGTGATTCTAGCCCAAAGTTTGTAAAGTTGAAGGTCACAGGCTGTACTTGGCCTACAAGTATGGTTTGTTTATTTTGGACACTATTGACTGCCTTTTAAGATATTTTAGGACTTTGCTGGCGGTGCGGTGGTTAAGACTCCACGCTTCCAATGCAGGCTATATGGCATTCAATCCCTAATCAGGGGACTAAGATTCCATATGTCACATGGCATGGCCAAAAAATACATAGATAGATAGATTACCAACTTCTCTTGAAAATGTTGAAGGTCTGGCAACACTAGGTTTATATTTTTGCATGGCCACATTGCCTAGAGCTGAGTGGTTATTTTATTCCTGTTTTCGGTGATCCCCACTATTGGTAATTGATTGCCTGACACTAGTTGAATTTCATTTGAGTGTTGTCAATGTGTGTTGTTTTGTGCTAAATCAATTCCTGGTCTAGGAGAATGTTGTTGGTTGCCTACTCAGCATCCACTTCCCCTCTCTCACCTGAATAGAACACAACCAGAATTTTATTCATATGATTATTTATATCCACTTAGACCCCTTCATTCCCTATGTCTTGAAGGAAGCTGACTTCACTTCCCTCTTCAAGGATTGTCTTAATTCAAATAGTAAGTCCCATTCTCAAACCCAAAGTTCTGCTCTTAACAGTGGATAGTTTAATCGGGCTGAATAGCTTGGAATAATAGGACTGAAGCAGTTTCCTTATCTTCTGAATTTCTTCTGAGGCCTGAAACTGTTGGAGCCTTCTTGTTACCTGGCTTGATAATGAAATCAACACAGAGATGGGAAGACTAAAAGAATCTCAGGAATGTTGCTCCACCTGAGTAAACGTTAAAATATCTAATTAGCTTTATTGTATAATTCATGAATTGGGCAGCATCCTGTTTAGCAAGTAGAGGGGAGCTCCAAAAGGCTATAGAAAGGGAGAGATTTTTAAAGGTAAGATCAGGAAGTCAAAGACAAAGATTATTTCAAATTTAGCTAGCCTGTCCATAGTGGATGAGGGGATCTGTGTGCCAGTTTACTTCATCTTCCTTTCAAGGATGGAAAGGTTTACCTCATTGGTGCTGACCAGAAAATTTCACACTGACCAGTTAGGATTACCTTCTTGGAGAGGATTGTGACTGCCATAAGGTCAGGTATTAAGTCTTCCTTTTAGCACAAGTGACTCCATTTTGGGCCTCTCATTTTTTTTTTTTTTTTAACAGGGAAATGGTGCCAGGTCAATTCAAGACACCCCTATTCCACCCACACTTCAGAGTGCTGGAGAAGATATTGAGAAGACAGCAGACCTTTATAGAACATTTTAATTCTCACCATGTAGATAACCAGATTTTCCAGCTACTGGTGAGATCTGTTTCTCCCAAGAGCTCCAGTCATGACACCTTCTCAAAAGCCTGTTCTGATTCAAAGAGGTGGCTTCACCCTAGAGAAAATGGAATAGATGAAAGGGAAGATGGCCAAGACCTCTTTCATTGACCATGTTTCCAGTTTCTGATCAGCTATCACATGTTCACAAGCTACCAGCCCACAATCGTAATCAAGAGAAAAAAAGAATAATCCTGGAAAAATAAGTTTGGTCCTCACTACTAAATGGCAGAATGTTTGCTGGGCTATAAGAATATTTTTTTGGGTGGAATCTTCCTTGGTGGCTCACATGGCAAAGAATCTGCCTGCAGTGCAGGAGACCAGGGTTCGATCCCTGGGTCGGGAAGGTCCCTTGGAGCAGGGAATGGCTACCCACTCCATTATTCTTGCTTGGAGAATCCCATGGACAGAGGAGCCTGGCAGGCTACAGTCCATAGGGTCGCAAAGAATCAGGCACGACTGAAGCCAACTTAGCGTGCACAAGGACATTTACTATTTTATACCTTTGAAAGTTCTTGTATTTGATTGCTTGTATCAACATTATAATTTAAGTAATAATCCTTTTTAAAAAGGAGCAGAGTCATAAAGATTTCAAGTGATTTTTTTCCAAGTTACTTAATGGCTATTTCTCCAAAGACCCTTCTTCAGACTTGTTGCCAGTCTTGGTTAAATATATGGTTCTGCCACCAGGTGGCAGCAGGCAACGTGCTTTTCACCTCCAGTTCTTCAAAAGCTTTGCTTGGTGATCGTGAAGTCGCCTCTGACTCTTTCTTTGTGACCCCATGGACAGTAGCCAACCAAGCTCCTCTGTCCATGGGATTTTCCAGGCAAGAATACTGGAGTGGGTTGCCATTTCCTTCTCCAGGAGATCTTTCCGACCCAGGGATCAAACCCGGGTCTTCCACATTGTGGGCAGATGCTTTACCGTCTGAGCCACCAGGGAAGGCCAAAGCTTTTTATCCTCTGTGAAAGTATTAAGCCTCTGCTACTTAGTTGTTCAGGTTTTTAAGAGTTAAGATATGGCCGAAGAGTTAATATTGTAAAGCTTTGCTTGAAGAGTACAATATTAACTCTTTGGCCTGGTGGCTCAGACGGTAAAGCGTCTGCCTGCAATGCAGGAGACCCAGGTTTGATTCCTGGGTCAGGAAGATCCCCTGGAGAAGGAAATGGCAATCCATTCCATCAGTCTTGCCTGGAAAATCTCATGGACGGATTAGCCTGATAGGCTACAGTCCATGGGGTCGCAAAAGAGTCAGACACGACTGAGCAACTTCACTTTAACTCTTAAAAACCTGAACAACTAAGTAGCAGAGGCTTAATGCTTTCATAGAGGATAAAATTAAGATATTTTGGGTTTTTGTTTACCACCTTGTCTGTGCTTGCTGCAGATGTTCTGCTGTAAGATTTTTGTTATATCTCCATGCATTTCAGTATTCCGTGTACTCTCGATGGGGTTATTTGTGTGCTAAACATGATTCTGCTGCTGCTAAGTCACTTCAGTCATGTCCGACTCTGTGCTACCCCATAGGTGGCAGCCCACCAGGCTACCCTGTCCCTGGGATTCTCCAGGCAAGAACACTGGAGTGGGTTGCCATTTCCTTCTCCAATGCGTGAAAGTGAAGTCACTCAGTCATGTCTGACTCTTAGCGACCCCATGGACTCAAGCCCACCAGGCTCCTCCGTCCATGGGATTTTCCAGGCAAGAGTACTGGAGTGGGGTGCCATTGATTCTAGAAGTTCCTTATTTATCCTATTTTTAGACCAGTTGTATTCTATCCAGCATGACATCACTTGTTAAACAGAAACACAGATTCCATGGTATCTGCTTTATACTTGGTGAAATCTTAGAATCTTTGGGGGAAAGCTCTCTAAAAATGCAAGTTCTTACTTTTTAGATTATGCCCCGCCTCTGAGCATGTTTGAGGACCACTGCTTTAAGTGATGATATCCAGTTCTGCCTGAGAGAGTTCTTCAGAAGCCAGCCCTCTCTTGTCCTCTCCCTCCCCTAGCTTATCATCATTCAGCATGACTGCAGCCATCTCTTTCTCCACACTCTGCCTCCTCCTCTCCAGATCACCTGGCCCACTATGCCACACCAGGCCTAGCCCTCTTTGTGAATTCTGGGGACCATGATCTTGGCTCAATCCAGGGAGGCAAAGTCAGGCCTCTCACCCTCAGAGAGTGAGGATAGGGAGTCCCAGCAGGGTCTATGGAAGCATAAGAGCTGATATGTGGTCACAGGTTGTCAGAAAAGCTCCACTTCTGACAAGTTATGTTCTATGTTACAGCCAGAAAAATTGTCTTTTTATACTGTGTGGCATTCTATGGTTAGATTATGAATAGTTTTATCATTTTGATTTCATTATACATTGGTCCTTGTCATGACTCCCTCATTAGAAAATGAGATTTTGGAAAGTTGGAAGCACTCCTAGGAAGTGCTTTACTTCTCACTTGGTAGGTCCACTGTTTCCTATCGCTACTACTAGGTACCTAGCAATCCACCTGACCTTCAAGAAGAAAGAACAGCATGACTGAAATGCTTGCATTAGGCATCAGAATGAGGGTGTGGAACATAATTACAAAGGCAAGATTTGGAATTTTCATTTCCAGTAGCATGGTGTTTGTCAAACTGGGTGAATATGAACGTAGATTTTCATGGCCTTAGAGGACAAGGAGGATAGGAGACAAAGCCCAGGAACTATCCAGGTTGAGTGCCTATTAGAGACCCTTCCCCATAAAAGTAAACTAGATATAATTCTTCTAACATCCAAGGGACTGAAAGAAAATTGTCTGTCTCAGCCTTCGTATAAAGATTTTTTGCTGATTGATCTGGAATTCCAGAAGATACTTAGAGTTTCAAAGAATGCAGAGAAGTGAAGCAAGGATACATAAAGGGCACAGGCAAAGCCAACTATGAATAAGAGATTGCTCCTTATTGAAGTCCTCAGAAAATAGAATCTGAGATGGAGATTTGTGTGTAAGAGGTTTAGTACCTAAGGGAAGTAAAGAAAGCAGGATGAGGGAGAAGAAGAAGTTGGACTGTGTTGCTGTCACTCCAAAGTCCTCCACTAATATGATGGGTAGCTCTAGAACTGGGAAAGTCTTTCAGAGTGGCCCTGAATTGAGTCAAGGGGGCCAGGCTTTTCTACCCCTGCATCAGTCAGTCATTGGATATGGATACTGGGGAAGAGGGCAGGAGCTTGAACCAGGTTTGGCTTCCTTCAGCCAAGTGCAGTCTCTGGAAGGGAACTGAACTCACTACTGTCGAGGTCCAGCACTGCCAGCAGCTGGGGAAAATGAGTTCTTCGGTTCTGATAGGGGAGGGGAAACGTTGGCAGCACACCACACAGTGTCCATTAGTTGAACAAAGGGTAAGGGTAATCAGTGCTGGAGGACCTCGAGCTGTGAGAGCTGAAAAAATGTCACTGTCGAGTCTCACTAAGGACATAGCAACCACTCCAGTATTCTTGCCTGGAGAACCCCCATGGACAGAGGAACCTCGTGGGCTATAGTCTATAGGGTCGCAAAGGGTCAGACATGACTGAAGCAACTTACCAAGAGACACAGATCTGGGGCTCCCACTTGACTTCTACAAAAGAAAGGGAGGAGTCTTGCTGAAAAGTGGTCCTACGCCTAGCAGGTAGACACTCCCTTAACCCCTTTGATGATGGTTTGTAAGGAAATTATTTTACGCTGAAATTATGGCTCTTTTTATTCCTGCAGGGGGAAAAATGGAAGAGCCCATTCCCCAACCTTTAATAATCCAGTGATATGGACTGAATTCTGCTCCCTTTCTCAAACTCACATGTGTCCCCCAGTGTGATAGTATTTGGAAATGGGATCTATAGCAGGAGCAGGGAATCAGAGCCATCTGTAAATTTAACAAACAAAATCCAATTGAGAGTTTGATATAGTACATTGTATTTATAGACTAATTTAGAAAGAAGTGACTACTTTCTAGTAGTTAGTCTTCTCAACCAGGTACATATCTCTTCACTTTTCTCAAGTCTAATTTTATGTTTCAGTAAAATTTCATGTTTTTCTTCTTATATCTCTTTCTTGTTACTTACTAAGTTTATATCTAGATAGTACATAGGTTTTGTTGGTATTAAGAATAAGACTAAATTATATTTTCCAACAGTTTATAACTGCTATGTAGAACAAGCTGTATGTATATAAATATATATTGTTTTTGCCTTAGTATTATAAAACTCTCTTGTTCTCTTAGATTCCTTTTTTTTTGCATGGAGAAAAATCATATAATCTGTAAATAAGAGCTGTCTGGGAGTACCTTGGTGACCTAGTGGTTAGGATTCCGGGCTTTCATTACTGTGGCCTGGGTTCAATCCCTGGTCAGGGAACTGAGATCCCACAAGCCACGCAGCCAAAAAATAACACTCTTGTCTTTTTTCCTTTTCAGTATGTATACCCCTTTTATCCCTTTTCTTATCTCACTATGTTTTGAAGAGAGTGATGACACTGAAGATTCCCTCTCTCGTGTATTTTTTTCTACCACAGGTAGTACCCATTATGTGTATTTTCAGTCCATGCCATCAACATTGTATACTGTCTTTCAGAAGGTTACAGCTGAACGTGCTTGTGTTATATGGCCCTCACTTATTAATCACCATCTGGGTCACCTATCTAAATTGTATCTGTCTATTAAGGCCCAGTTCAAATCTCTGTTCCTTTGATTAAGACTTTCCAGTTCATGTCCAGGCTCTTGCTGCTGAAACCGGCCAACTCTGACAATGAAGGTAGTGTTAAAACTTGAAATGGAATGCAAGAAGGAGACAGCCGCTAAGGAACAGTTGCTTAACGTAAGCTGTCTCCCCAGGTAGTGTGCAGGTGAAGTCACCTTACTTCCTATTCTGGAGCACACACAGAGCTGATTAGAGTTTTAGGATCCCTACAGATGATCAGGACCAAAGAAAGCACTCATTTCCAGCCTTCTGTGTAATATTCTAGCCAGAATGCTCTTTTGTTGACTATTCAATAAGATGATAATTTTCATTCTCTGGTTATTAATTTCTCTTCTTGTAGCTGGTGTGTGCATCTATAGATAATCAGAAAGCTACTTTGTGAACCTGGAATGAAAAAAAGCAGGACTGGATGTATTATTTTATGGTACTTATCAAGAATGGCTGGCTAAATAATGGTATAGCTTCACAATGGAAAGTGTATCTAAATTTATAGTGCTAACATGAAGCACCATGAGAGTATGACTAGTATACTCTCATTTTCATGAAAAAAAATTGAGCCATATTTATAACTGAAATGTGCTAAAAGAGTAGAGCTTAAATGTTCTTACCTCCCTCCCCAATTTTTTTTTTTATAATGCAATAATCATTATCCCAGCCCAGGGTATTGTGCCTGTTTATTCAGTTCAACCCCTCTGAGCATAAATTTGGGACAGTTAGGTTTCCAAGCACAACCCCTCACCTCCACCTTTGGAATTTATAGACATCTCAGGAGAATCCATTTGGACAGAAGTCAGGCATCTTCTCCATTGAGCAGTCGAGAGTTAAGAGACAGATCATTGAAGTACAAAGAATCTGTATCATGCAATATTTACATTGCAGGTAGGGTCTTCCTTTCAGCAAAACAGCATCGAATGTCACATCAGATATTGTTCAAGTGAAGCTTATTTGACTTTATATTGAGTTTGTAAGTGTGTTTTGGTTTTATAGCTATATAAGCATAATGCATTTATACCAAGGTTGATATATTTTTATCAAACATTGTAATAAAAGTAATTTGTATAAGGACTAGATGGTCCATGAGAAGTTTATTTTCCTTTAGACGGGTGTCTGTACATTACTTCAGTTTGAAAAATTCTATTTTTTATTTAATTGTATATGTACTGTCTTATATTGTTCATGATTATTACTTATTTCTAGTCTTTTTTATTCTCTTTTAAATTATTATGAGATCAATAAAGAAGAATTGATATCAATATAACTGGCATAAGATATCAATTTAAATATTCATTAACAAACTACATATATTAATCACATTAGTTACATTCATTTGGATACATTCAGTTATGAATTTCTGGAGCTTGAAGATTGTGGCCAAACTAAGTTAAAAGAAGTCCTCATAGTAGTAGTGTATGGCCAGGGCTTGTGAATGTTTGGAATCTTGCCTTATTGATATTCCTTCTCCACCTCAGGAAGAATAAGACTGACAATACTGACCACTCAGTTACAGTTACTACACGGCTGTGAAGTCAGCTGAGACTACCTCCAGCATCCCAGCTCTTGTACAGTCTCTAAAGCTGGATTCCTGCTCCTGTCACCTCCATGGTATTTGTGCTCTCAGCCAACTCTCCTCTCTCCACCTCCTCAGAACCTCAGGAAACACTGTGACCCTACACATGCACATACTGGCTATTGTGAACTTAAGCTGATGTGTTACCTCTTACAAGCAACTCATTCACATTCGCAGTTTGCTTGAACTTTACTGCAAGGAGATCCAACCAGTCCATTCTGAAGGAGATCAGCCCTGGGATTTCTTTGGAAGGAATGATGCTAGAGCTGAAACTCCAGTCCTTTAGCCACCTCATGCGAAGAGTTGACTCATTGGAAAAGACTCTGATGCTGGGAGGGATTAGGGGCAGGAGGAGAAGGGGACAACAGAGGATGAGATGGCTGGATGGCATCACTGACTTGATGGACGTGAGTCTGAATGAACTCCAGGAGTTGGTGATGGACAGGGAGGCCTGGCGTGCTGCACTTCATGGGGTCGCAAAGAATCGGACATGACTGAGCAACTGAACTGAACTGAACTTTACTGCAGGATAATGGTATTATTTCCTGTTGAAGATGTTCATAAAGCAAGAGGCACATGATCTTATTTGGAGATGGTGAAGAGAATTCAGATGACATCCCTTCCCTATTCTTCCTCCCAAGCATAGTTCTGGTAGATAACACTTACCTTTCAGTAATGGATTAAGTTGTTATGCCTTACTTACTGAACTAAAACCTCTGTGAACAAAAAAAAAGGACCAAGGGTATCACTCATGATCCACTTATACAAAGGGTTATGTCACAGTCCACTGTAATTGCCCAACAACAGTGCACCCTGAGAGGAATCAAGATGCAAAGACAGGATGGAGCATTCTCTTATTTTAGAATGGGTCCCTAGATAGTTAAGATGCATATCTCAGAAGAAATCTCAAAGATCACAGGTTCTTGCATCTTCCCATACATAAAAAAGCACTAAATTCATTAACTTCAGATATCTGTTCTTTGTGATTAACAGTAATCTATTATGAAGATATGTGCTTTATGTCATGTATTTCCTAGCCCCAAAATTCATATATTTACTGGCTCCTCCCCTGTCTTCTTGGAGCAGTTCCTCAGAGCTGTCTGAGAGGCTGCTTCCCAGGCTATGATCCTCAGTAAGTTCCCTGAGTAAAACGGAAATTCACAACTTTTATGTTGTATGTTTTTCTTTCAGTGGACAGTTTTGGTGACCATGAAGGGACTCAGAGCTGATTTCTCTCCTTCAGCTGAGTTCTATGAGGATCCAAAGCCTTGGTACCAACAAGGGTCCCTTGTGCCCATCCACTTCCACCAGGAGTCCAGGCAACTGGGTATGTCTCTCCTGGGTCTTGGACATCTCATCTTGGTTGATAAATTCTTTGCTGTAAGGAGTGGTGTTTCCTTGAACTTTAGGCAGTTCAGGAAAGAGGTACCCTGAATTCTTAGTTGAAAGATACTGGGAAGACTTGAATTCTCCATTGAAAGACACGGAATAAATTGACCAATTAAAAGACACTGGGAAGGTCTGGACTGGGTGATCAGCTAAGGGGATGGCATAGCATTTTCCCTTAAATTGGCTACTTTAACAGAGTTTGTCGAACTAAAAGTGAAGATACCATATAAGAGCTTCAAGTTCTGAAAAGAAGTGATAAAAAGCTCCTCCAAATTGGTGGCAGCTTTCTGAGGAAACTGAGAAACTTGTAGGAATGGTATAGTCTTCCTACTATGCAGCGGTGCATAGGGAAGCCCACTCACTAATTAAAAACTCACTTATCCAGGGACACACACACACACACATAAGGATTGGCCATCTAGATCTCCAAGTGCCCGCAGCAGTTTTAGACTGCCAGAGGGAAAAGCTGAGACGTACAAGAGCTGAATGACCCTAGGCTCATATGGAGAGAAGCTTAAAACTGTCCAACCACATGGTTTTCAATAGTAGTTTTATCCTACCAAACCAACTGGAAAGGCTGCCTCCCACAAAATCTAATTCATAAAGAGCTTTTTTTAATTGGCTTAAAAATAAGTGCTTTTAAATTAAATATTTCTGAATGTAATAGAAACTAAGGCAAATTTTTTTAAGAACATGTGCTCTAGGATTAATCTTCAGTGAATAAAAATGAGTTTGTTGATTTAATGAAATAGGCCTGGGACTTCCTTGGCAATCCAGTGGTTAAGACTCTTGAGTTCCCAATGCAGGGGGTGTGGGTTCGATGCCTGGTTGGAGAACTAAGATCCTGCATGCTGCACAGTACGGCAGAAGATTTTTTTTAAAAAGGAAGAAGTAAAGAATTTTTTTTAAATGAAATAAGTCTCTCTTTAGAGTTGACAGCCTTAAATGTAAAACTCCTATTGTACCTGCTGCTGCTGCTGCTGCTAAGTCGCTTCAGTCATGTCCGACTCTGTGTGACCCCATAGACAGCAGCCCACCAGGCTCCCCCGTCCCTGGGATTCTCCAGGCAAGAACACTGGAGTGGGTTGCCATTTCCTTCTCCAATGCATGAACGTGAAAAGTGAAAGTGAAGTCTCTCAGTCGTGTCCAACTCTTAGTGACCCCATGGGCTGCAGCCCACCAGGCTCCTCCGTCCATGGAATTTTCCAGGCAAGACTACTGGAGTGGGGTGCCATTGCCTTCTCCATTATTGTACCTAGGTTTACTAAAAGTCAAATTTGTTTACTCTGTTACAGAAGTTTTCAGCAAGAAAAGTAACTTGGCATAATGATATTTTCATAAGTAAATTAAATGCAAGTTGGGTAAGAGGTTTTGGGGGGCTTCCCTGGGGACTCAGTGGTATAGAATTCACCTGCCAAGCAGGAGACACAGGTTCAATCCCTGAGTCAGGAAGATCTCCTGGAGAAGGAAATGGCAACCCACTCCAGTAATCTTGTATGGGTGCATACTTTAAGAAATTATGCCCATCAACAGATGATTGGCTTAAGATGTGGTATATATGTACAATGGAATTTTATTTAGCCATAAAAAAATGAAATATTCCCATTTGCAGCAACGTGGATGGGCCTAGAGAATATTAAACTTAGTGAAGTAAGACAAAGACAAATATATGATATCACTTATATGTGGAATCTAAAAAATAATACAAATGAATATATATAAAATAGAAACAGTCTCATAGGCAGCAAACTACCATTACCAAAGAGGCAGGAGAGGTGGAATAATTATTAATAAGAGTACAGGATTAATGGATACTACACATGAAATAGAAAAGCAGCAAGAATTTGCATAGCATAGAGAATTATATTAAATATCTTATAATAACCTAAATGGAAAATAAATATATACTTATATAATATGTAACCTATAATGGAAAATAATGATATACACGTATACAGATAAATTGAATCACTTTGCCGTGTACCTAAAACTAACATGAGACTGAATCAGCTCTACTTCAATTTAAAAAGAGAATAGAACTATGATATGATCCAGCTGTTCCACTTCTGAGTATTTATCTAGAGAATAAAAAACACTAATTCAAAAAAATATACGCCTCCCATGTTCATCACAGTATTATATACGATAGCCTAGATATGGAAACAATCACATGCCCATTAAATGAAAAAGAAGATGTGGTGTATCAACGAGATGCCAAGTTTGCAGCAAAGCGAGGAGATGGGAGAACAGGTCTCAAAATCTGCTCCAAGAAGGCAAGGAGCTCAGGTGTTTATGGAATAAAGAAAAAAGAATCAGGGCTGTCTGAGGCTTGGAGAGTGGGGAAAGGTAATTGGAAAAGATGTGATAATTGTCAGTCTACTCAGGTGTAACTAAGCTACAGGCCTTTGCAAGTTCAAAAGGTCACAAGTGCAGATGCCCATGTGTGCCCAGTTCAAGGGTGATAGTCCTATCTAGTCCTAACCGGCGTAGCACAAACTAGACACACCTGAGTCTTGGCTCAGCTCTACCTAGATGCTTCTGACTCCAAGTTCCTGGAAAGCAACTCGGGCAAATATCTTTTTTAAAAAATAATATTTATTTATTTCTGTCTCTGATCTTTGTTGAGGTATGTGGGATCTTTCTGTTGTAGCATGTGAGATCTAGTCCCCTAACTAGGGATAGGACCCAGGCCCCCAGCATTGGGAGCATGGAGGGTTAACCACCAGACCACTAGTCAAGTCCCTTGGGCTGCTTATTTAGGTTACATGCTGCTTAGAGGACATGGAAGTCTTAAAACCTTGATGAGAGAAGGCAGGTGAAATATATTTTACCCACAGTTTCAAAGGAAGCCTGACGTAGAGTAATTACTCCCATTTCTATGAAATATCCAGAATAGGCATATCCATAGAAAGCTCACTAACAATTGCCAGGGACCAAGTGAGAAATGGGAAATGACTGCTAATAGATACACAATTTCTTCTTTGGTTGATAGAACTAGTGGTGATGATGGTAACAACTTTGTTAAAATACTATAAACCACTGAGATGTACTGAGGCTTCCCAGGGGGCACTAGTGGTAAAGAATCTGTCTGCCAATACAGGAGATGCGGGCTCAATCCCTAGGTTGGTTAGATCCCCTGAAGAAGGAAATAACAACCCACTCCAGTATTCTTGCCTGGCAAATCCCATGGACAGAGGAGCCTGGTGGGCTACAGTCCATTGGATCGCAGAGAGTCAAACGTGACTGTACACACACGCACTGAAATGTACACTTTAAAAGACTGGATTTTATGACATTAATTCTATCTCAAAAATACAGCATTCATGAGGGAAAAAATGATGTGGTATGTATATATACAATGGAATGCTACTCAGCTATTAAAAAAAAAGATGAGATCCTGCCATTTACTACAACATGGACAGACCTTGAGGAGATTATGCTAAGGGAAATAAGTCAGAGAAAGACACATACTGTATGATTTCACTCATGTGGAATATAAAAGTAAAATGAAACCAAAGCAAACACATAGCTAATGAGACCAAAGTACTGGTCACCAGAGGGGAGAGGTGTTGGGAAAGGGTGAAATGGGTAAAAGGGACCAAACAACTGTATAATGATAGATGGAAACTTTCTGTGGTAGGTACCACTGTAGCGTATACAAAAGATGAAACATAATGTTGTACACATAAAACTTATACAATGTTATAAACCAGTGTTTCTTCAAATTTTAAAAATCTTTCTGAGGTCTTTAAAAAAAATGTAGTATTTAACAGTATGTCTATATAAATAGTTTCTCCAAATCTTTTTAGTAGTTTAAAACTAGAGTTTTTCTAAAGTAAGCTAAATGATGGAAGTTTATTGAATATCTGGATCATTTCCAAATAAGATACAATAATGAAACATTAATTGTTAAACATGTCTAAATTTACCTACTTTCATCCTCTTTTAAGATTAAAAAAGCAAAGACGTTTGGGTTTATTGAACATGTATACCACATATAGGAGAGAAATAATGCTGTGAGAAAATCTGTTTCTGGAGGTTGTAGAATATGTTCATAAGTTTGCAAATCTGTAGATGCTAGCATGACAATTCATAATTGCTTGCTTCTAGGTTTTCTGTAGAGGTTAGAGGTTGTAAGGTTGAGCATTCTGATTAATACATATAACTGGAACTACTAAAATTAATATGGAAAGCATCATCATATGCAAGGGAAAGAAAAAAGTAAAAGGATTATAATGGTTTTGGTTTTTTTTTTTAATAGTCTATGTTGTATTTTAGAAGCCAATATATGTTAGCAGTGAGTGTGTATGTGTTTCTAACAGCAAGGGGCTAGTAATGCATTTAGATGCTCCTACTGGATATAATGTTTTTTGTTAAGGGAATAGAAAGTAGTTTTGTCCTAAGACAGGTTTAAAAAAAAATAGAGAAAATGGGAAATCTTGGGACAAAAATCTGAAGGTAGAAACAGGAAGTTACAGGTTTGTTGAAAAGAATCTCTAAGAAGTTTTGTATGTGATTAGACCTGGCGAACATTGTAATAAATTTAATCAAGTGAATGTTTTAATATTAAAAGTAAGCTGGTACAAAACTAAAATTTGGCTTTCTCTCTGTTAAGTTAACAAATTTTTCTTGGGATATTAATCTGCTTTTGAAAATAGATTGTAAAGTTTCTCTACCTTTTAAGTGCC
Source organism: Bubalus bubalis (assembly GCF_019923935.1). Classification (NCBI taxonomy): domain Eukaryota; kingdom Metazoa; phylum Chordata; class Mammalia; order Artiodactyla; family Bovidae; genus Bubalus; species Bubalus bubalis. The sequence goes on along the minus strand of NC_059159.1, from coordinate 152,817,676 downwards.
CTGTTATAACTTTCTGTAGTTTACTTTTGAAATCTTTTATTGTCATTTTGGTTAAATGATTAACTGAGTATCGTTTCACAGTGGCTGTGATCCTATTTGACCAAGTGTTTTAAAACCTTTTGTTATCTTTGACAAACCTCCCCAAATTCTAAATGAAGTCCTTTTGATCTCTAGCTAACTTTGGGGTGTTTCAGAGGGCCCCTGAAACATCTCAAAGAAAGATATTAATGAGGCTTATTTGATATTTTAAATAATGTGGAACACATCGTCAAAATACGTAATGATAAACTTTTCTAGGTTATACTGTATGGACAAATTTTACTAATATAAACATTCTACAAGCTAAATGAAATTCCTAAAATTCAGATATGTCCTGTATGTTGTCAGTCATAATTCTGGTTATTATCTTAAAATTTTGTATGTCACAGAAAAATAAAATTTTCCCCTTCATTTGCATTGTAGTCATATCTTAACCATGCCACTTAAAGTTTTTTGTCATTTATAGACAGCTGTTCTTTTACTCTGAGGCCTTTACAAAAATGAAGCTCTTCAAGAAGGTTAATAGAAGACTTTTGACAAGTGCAGATTTCTGATAACTTTCAGATAATACCACTGAACTGGGTAAGACATTCCAAAACTCTGAAGGAAAAACTTTATGACTTCATAAACTGTTAACAGAAATTATGATCAACAAGACTTACTTACACAGGGCTGAACAATCATTTTTATGACTTTCTGTCTGAAATGTTACTGTCTTTTAATCCTCCTTTTCCAGATAGAAAGAAAATTTCCCCCTTAAGCAATTCGGTAAATTATACCTTTGTAAGCAGAACTGAAACACTTATCTTTTTCTCTCTACCGTATCCCTCCAGAATTTGAAATTCTTAGTATTCTTATTTTTATGGCAGTATAGTTATTTGCATAAGTTCAAGAAAAATCTGTTTTCTTTATAACAGGACACAAATGGAAGCACTGATTATATCACCAAGGCTTTGACTGAAATATCAGGTTTGAGAATTACATAAAATCAGATATAACCAGACAACTTCAGAGAACTAAAATGGACTTTATGGAGCCATTTCCTTAGAAAAACAGACTAATACCTTGCTCATAGAGTTCCCAGCAACCTCACCAGGTGACTAAGAAAGGTCACTTTCTGGCAGGTGTAAGAACCTCAAGATATTTTGGGGAAATTCAGAAGACAGAAATTCACCCAACTCTATAATTGTTACAGTCAGATCTCATGGCAAGTCTTTGGAATGATATTCCTGGCCTCAGGAGGCTTTCAACAGTCAATCTGAGTCCTTATAAAAGCATTATCAAAGCACACTGACCAGAGTGTAAATGATCAACTGCCAGACTTGTTAAACTAATGTAAACAAGCAGGTCCAATTTATTGAAACTAGACTTACATTGCAAATAAATTAGTCTTAATTTGGCTATATTTGGTAAAAATTAGAGTAACGTTAGAGAAGAAATTGTTTTAGTGGATATCAAGTTCTAGTGCTGTTAATTGTATTTCAGGTTATGTAATTACTATCTAAACTCACTTCCTAGATGGCTCCTTATTGCTGTATTACATTACAAAAAAAAGTTCATTGTTCATTCATTAAAAGGACATTGTAAGTTTATGCTATTAAATGATAGAAATATATCTTTGGACAAAGATATCTTAAAGGAAATCAACCCTGAATATTTATTGGAAGGACTGATGCTGAAGCTCCAATACTTTGGCCACCTGATGCAAAGAGCCAACTCATTGGAAAAGACCCTGATGCTGGGAAAGATTGAAGACAAGAGAAGGGAATGACAGAGGATGAGATGGTTGGCTGGCATCACTGACTCAATGGACATGAGATTGAGCAAACTCCAGGAGATGATGAAGAACAGTGAAGCCTGACATGCTGCAGTCCATGGGTCTCAAAGAGTTGGACACGACTTAGCAGCTGAACAACCTAGATAACTCCTTATTGCTGTATTACATTATAGCAAAAATTCAGTTGAATTATTAAAAGTTCAGTTATTAAAATGGTAAGTTTTTTTCTGCTATTCAAAGATAGAAACATCTCTGGACAAAGATCAGATACCCAATAACCTACAACCAGGAGATTATATATACCCTGGAAAAAACATCATTTAAAGGACCCTCTCCTGATAAATGGGAAAGCCCTTATCAGGAACTTTTAACTGACTTGCTCACAACAAAACTGAAGGGAATTGACTCTTGGATTCACATTTCCTACTTAAGAAGTGCCCCTAGCACTGGCCTGACCTACAGAGAGGAATACTGGTCTGAAAGTCACTGTAAAACAATGCTCAAACAGAAATGATGCCCACCCCAGGATGAGAAGTTGACATCAGAAGTAGATGGCTATCCCAAGATGGGGAACCTGACCTATAGAGTTAGAGTGTTTTCTTTATTTGTTGAACTTTCGTATAAATCATTTGTTTTTTCTATCATGAGCATGATCCTATGCAGACTTAAAAACCAATCCAATTGTTGGGTTTGTGGTCAACTGTCTATGTCCAATACTTCTGGTTTACCTTGGTGGATTTTCCCTCTTCAAGGCTCTAATGGAATGGCTGTTGGAAAATTTATTTTAGGAGAGTCAAATTGTAGTTCTGTTTGGTCCACTATATTGATATTACTAGATGGGATCTCTTCACTTGGCTAATCAATTGCAGTTAGGTTTTCAATAGGGTCTAATATAGATATAGCACACAAATGGCCTATCAACGAAATCCTTGCCTTACCTTGAGCATTCCTAACACCATGGCACAAAGTGAGCATGAACCTTGGTCAGATTTATTACCAGAGTGGGGAAGCTATGTACTAAAAAGAACGATGGGTGTCTCTCATCAGCCAGCTATACAAAGGGTTAAATTGCAAGCCACTGGAATTGCCCAGTGACATTGCACCCTGCAGAGAGTGCAGGATGGAAAAACAGAATGAGGCATTCTGTCCTTTGAATAAAGGAGCCCCTAGATAGTTAAAGTACATACCTCAGGAAGAATTTGATGATCCCAGATTCTGGCATCTTCCCATACACAGACGAGTACTAAAAACCATTAACTTGAGGTATCTGTTCTGTGTGATTAACAGTAACCTTTTACCAAGATGTATGCTTGACTACATGTATTTTCTAGCCAAAAATTCATCTATATTGTACAAGCTCCTCCCCTGCCTCTGCAGAGCAGTTCCTCAGAGCTATCTGAGAGTCTACTTCCCAGTCTATAGTCCTCAGTAAGTTCTCGGAATAAAAACTGAAATTCACAACTCTTACGTTGTGCGTTATTCTGTGGTTTCCAGTTAGCCACATGATCACAAGGGTAAACAGCCAATATATTTATAACCATTCTATACCCATCAGATCAGATCAGTCGCTCAGTCATGTCCCACTCTTTGCGATCCCATGAATCGCAGCACGCCAGGCCTCCCTGTCCATCACCAACTCCCGGAGTTCACTCAGACTCATGTCCATTGAGTCAGTGATGCCATCTCATCCTCTGTCGTCCCCTTCTCCTCTTGCCCCCAATCCCTCCCAGCATCAGAGTCCTTTCCAAGGAGTCAACTCTTCACATGAGGTGGCCAAAGTACTGGAGTTTCAGCTTTAGCATCATTCCTTCCAAAGAAATCCCAGGGCTGATCTCCTTCAGAATGGACTGGTTGGATCTCCTTGCAGTCCAAGGGACTCTCAAGAGTCTTCTCCAACACCACAGTTCAAAAGAGTCAATTCTTCAGCACTCAGCCTTCTTCACAGTCCAACTTTCACATCCATACATGACCACAGGAAAAACCATAGCCTTGACTAGATGAACCATTGTTGGCAAAGTAATGTCTCTGCTTTTCAATATGCTATCTAGGTTGGTCATAACTTTCCTTCCAAGGAGTAAGCGTCTTTTAATTTCATGGCTGCAGTCACCATCTGCAGTGATTTGGAGCCCCCAAAAATAAAGTCTGACACTGTTTCCACTGTTTCCCCATCTATTTCCCATGAAGTGATGGGACCGGATGCCATGATCTTCGTTTTCTGAATGTCGAGCTTTAAGCCCACTTTTTCACTCTCCACTTTCACCTTCATCAAGAGGCTTTTTAGTTCCTCTTCACTTTCTGCCATAAGGGTGGTGTCATCTGCATATCTGAGGTTATTGAGATTTCTCCCGGCAATCTTGATTCCAGCTGTGTTTCTTCCAGTCCAGCATTTCTCATGATGTACTCTGCATAGAAGTTAAATAAGCAGGGTGACAATATACAGCCTTGACGTACTCCTTTTCCTATTTGGAACCAGTCTGTTGTTCCATGTCCAGTTCTAACTGTTGCTTCCTGACCTGCATAGAGGTTTCTCAAGAGGCAGATCAGGTGGTCTGGTGTTCCCATCTCTTTCAGAATTTTCCACAGTTTATTGTGATCCACACAGTCAAAGGCTTTGGCATAGTCAATAAAGCAGAAATAGATGCTTTTCTGGAATTCTCTTGCTTTTTTGATGATCCAGCAGATGTTGGCAATTTGATCTCTGGTTCCTCTGCCTTTTCTAAAACCAGCTTGAACATCAGGAAGTTCATAGTTCACATATTGCTGAAGCCTGGCTTGGAGAATTTTGAGCATTGCTTTACTAGCGTGTGAGATGAGTGCAATTGGGTGGTAGTTTGAGCATTCTTTGGCATTGCCTTTCTTTGGGATTGGAATGAAAACTGCCCTTTTCCAGTCCTGTGGCCACTGCTGAGTTTTCCAAATTTGCTGGCATATTGAGTGCAGCACTTTCACAGCATCATCTTTCAGTATTTGGAATAGCTCAACTGGAATTCCATCACCTCCACTAGCTTTGTTCGTAGTGATGCTTTCTAAGGCCCACATGACTTCACATTCCAGGATGTCTGGCTCTAGGTCAGTGATCACACCATCGTGATTATCTGGGTCCTGAAGATCTTTTTTGTATAGTTCTTCTGTGTATTCTTGCCATCTCCTCTTAATATCTTCTGCTTCTGTTAGGTCCATACCATTTCTGTCCTTTATTGAGCCCATCTTTGCATGAAATGTTCCTTTGGTATCTCTGATTTTCTTGGAGAGATCTCTAGTCTTTCCCATTCTGTTGTTTTCCTCTATTTCTTTGCATTGATCGCTGAAGAAGGCTTTCTTATCTCTTCTTGCTATTCTTTGGAACTTTGCATTCAGATGCTTATATCTTTCCTTTTCTCCTTTGCTTTTCGCTTCTCTTATTTTCACAGCTATTTGTAAGGCCTCCCCAGACAGCCATTTTGCTTTTTTGCATTTCTTTTCCATGGGGATGGTCTTGATCCCTGTCTCCTGTACAATGTCATGAACTTCATTCCATAGTTCATCAGGCACTCTATCAGATCTAGGCCCTTAAATCTATTTCTCACTTCCACTGTATAATCATAAGGGATTTGATTTAGGTCATACCTGAATGGTCTAGTGGTTTTCCCTACTTTCTTCAATTTAAGTCTGAATTTGGCAATAAGGAGTTCATGGTCTGAGCCAGTCAGCTCCTGGTCTTGTTTTTGCTGACTGTATAGAGCTTCTCCATCTTTGGCTGCAAAGAATATAATCAATCTGATTTCAGTGTTGACCATCTGGTGATGTCCATGTATAGAGTCTTCTCTTGTGTTGTTGGAAGAGGGTGTTTGTTATGACCAGTGCATTTTCTTGGCAAAACTCTATTAGTCTTTGCCCTACTTCATTCCGTATTCCAAGGCCAAATTTGCCTGTTACTCCAGGTGTTTCTTGACTTCCTACTTTTGCATTCCAGTCCCCTATAATGAAAAGGACATCTTTTTTGGGTGTTAGTTCTAAAAGGTCTTGTAGGTCTTCATAGAACCGTTCAACTTCAGCTTCTTCAGCGTTACTGGTTCGGCCATAGACTTCGATTACTGTTATACTGAATGGTTTGCCTTGGAAACCAACAGAGATCATTCTGTCGTTTTTGAGATTGCATCCAAGTACTGCATTTCAGACGCTTTTGTTGACCATGATGGCTACTCCATTTCTTCTGAGGGATTCCTGCCCGCAGTAGTAGATATAATGGTCATCTGAGTTAAATTCACCCATTCCAGTCCATTTTAGTTCACTGATTCCTAGAATGTCGACGTTCACTCTTGCCATCTCTTGTTTGACTACTTCCAATTTGCCTTGATTCATGGACATGACATTCCAGGTTCCTATGCAATAGTGCTCTTTATAGCATCGGACCTTGCATCTATCACCAGTCACATCCACAGCTGGGTATTCTTTTTGCTTTGGCTCCATCCCTTCATTCTTTCTGGAGTTATTTCTCCACTGATCTCCAGTAGCATATTGGGCACCTACTCACCTGGGGAGTTTCTCTTTCAGTATCCTATCATTTTGCCTTTTCATACTGTTCATGGGGTTCTCAAGGCAAGAATACTGAAGTGGTTTGCCATTCCCTTCTCCAGTGGACCACATTCTGTCAGATCTCTCCACCATGACCTGCCCATCTTGGGTTTGCACCATGGGCATGGCTTAGTTTCATTGAGTTAGACAAGGCTGTGGTCCTAGTGTGATTAGATTGACCAGTTTTCTGTGAGTATGGTTTCAGTGTGTCTGCCCTCTGATGCCCTCTTGCAACACCTACCGTCTTACTTGGGTTTCTCTTACCTTGGGCGTGGGGTATCTCTTCACGGCTCCTCCAGCAAAGTGCAGCCATTGCTCCTTACCTTAGACGAGGGGTATCTCCTCACCACCGCCCTTCCTGACCTTCTGTACCCATACAAAAATTCTATTTCTCACTTTTAATACAGTATTCAATAAATTACATGAGATAGTCAACACTTTGTTTTAAAATAGGCTTTGTGTTCTTTTTTCCCAGCTGTAGGCTAATATAAGTGTTCTGAGAATATTTAAGGTAGGCTAGGCTAACCCTTGATATTAGGTTACATGTTTTAATGCATTTTCAACTTATGATATTTTCCAACTTCTGATGAATTTGTGAAGATTTAACCCCACTGTAAGCTGAGGAAGATCTGTATTCTAAAGAAAAAAATCAAATAATTCAAATATGATTGTACAAAAATATTTATCATACCATTATTTATAAATATGGTATGTTCATAGTATAGAATTCAGTAGAGGCATTAAAATTATGATATGAAATTGTATTTCTTAACATGAAATAAGCTTACTTCATTGTATTGTTGAATGGGGTAAGCAGTTTACAGGAATATTATGGCATTCAGTTTGATAAGTAGGACTTAACAATGAAGAATTGATGCTTTTGAACTGTGGTGTTGGAGAAGACTCTTGAGAGTCCCTTGGACTGCAAGGAGATCTAACCAGTCCATTCTGAAGGAGATCAGCCCTGGGATTTCTTTGGAAGGAATGATGCTAAGGCTGAAACTCCAGTACTTTGGCCACCTCATGCGAAGAGTTGACTCATTGGAAAAGACTCTGATGCTGGGAGGGATTGGGGGCAGGAGGAGAAGGGGACAACAGAGGATGAGATGGCTGGATGGCATCACTGACTCAATGGACATGAGTCTGAGTGAACTCCGGGAGTTGGTGATGGACAGGGAGGCCTGGCATGCTGCGATTCATGGGGTCGCAAAGAGTCGGACACGACTGAGAGACTGAACTGAACTGAACGTTAGTTGTCTCCACTTTCAGTCTCTACTTCATCTGTCATGCACTTCACTTTCTAAATCAAATATTTTAATTTACTAACTATACATACCAGTAAATATGAAAAAGGTTTAATATTTAGACTAAGTAGCAAGCACAAATCTAGCTATTTTAAGAGGGGGCATTATTGCTATTGTTAAAAGTCATTCCCTCCCCTTACAAAAGAGAAACTGAATAAGAGTCTGGTTTATGCTTTGTTTAAAGAAATTGAGACCTATTATAAATTTTGAATTTATTTGAGCAAATATCAACTGAAATTGGTCAGTACCTAACCAAAACATTAAGAGCACTACACAGAAAGGGGTGCATGAAGAAACTTTTGTAGACAAAAGATGGAAGCAAAGTAAGAAATTTTTTTTTTTTTATGGAAATTATTGGTTAGGCTATAGCTTAAAACCTAGTTGACTGTGATGGTGGTCCTTAGTGTTTTGATTTTGTAACCTTGAGGCATTTACAGGCTTAGATTTCGTTTTGCTGATGTAGGCATCATAGCATAATAGCTGCCTCAGTCTAATGGCCTCGCTGCTATTTCTTTTAAAAGTTTTAGAAGATGTCTAAGGTGAGTCCTGAGAAACACTGCTCACATGGCAGTCACTGGGCTGGATACCAAACTTCCCCAAATAAAGCTAGGACCTCAACAATAACTTACATTAACCATATAATGTCCCCCATCATATTAATTGCTTCTGTTGAAAGAAAATTCAGAGTATTTAATTTTGTACGAATATTGTATTGAACAAGAAACAAACTGTTCCAGAACAAGCCATGTGTGCTCAGTTGTGTCCAACTGTTTGCAACATGATGTACACTAGCCTGCTGGGCTCCTCTGTCCATGGGATTCCCTAAGCAAGAATCCTGGAGTGGGTTGCCATTTCCTCCTTCAGGGTATCCTCCCGATCCAGAGGTCGGACCTGCATCTCCTGTGTCTCCTGCATTAGCAGGAGGCTTGTTTACCACTAGTGCCACCTGGGAAGCCTGTTTCAGAACAAGGAGACTTCCAAACTGAAGGTAAAAAGAAGCTCAGTTCTCAATAGCTGTAGTTCAGTTTATAAAGCATGAAAAAGTATATTGTTTTCTATTGTGTTGGTTACTGGAAAATTACAGTATTCCTTTTCATTGCATAAATTTACATATCTGTAACTGATTTGCTGGAAAGCTGTAAGGTCATGCTGTGAGACCATGAAGAATCTTCAGTTTAGTTTAAAATCAGAGTATTTGGGGGAAATCAGGGCACACAGATTGTTATGATCACCAAATACTATATGATGATGAAACAAGCCTTTTACAAATTCACCATCACCAAGAATTTGTGCAAAGAGAAGACTCTCAAAATGGCCAAAAAAGAGTTAAACACAGATTAACTCTTTTACTGAGGCAATCTATACATCAAATTTTATATGGAAAAAGAAGGCAAGTACTATTCGGAATACTCTCAGTGCTCTTTTAAAAAGACTATACTTAATTCTCAGTGTTTCTAAGATTTAAGTTATAATGTACTAAATAAATATTAGCTTGACTTTTTATTTCCTCATATATTTATAACCAATAGAGAGTTTTTAAAGTGTTGGCCAAAAAAGTTTAATGCCATAGAATAATCATAAGTTTTCAAATTATTTAAATGGCTTTGTATGGTTTCAATTTGCATAGTCCTTTTTAGTCCACCACTATTCAAAGTGAGAACTACCTGTACTTGAAAACATTTTTGTCTTGCCCCATATTGAATAACAGTTGGCTGGATATAAAATTCTGTGTTCTCAATTTTCTTCCTTTAATAAAGCTCTATTCTGTTGTCTTATTGCATCCATGATTACTGTTGAAACGTCTATTGATAATCTGATATTTGTTGCTTTGTAGCTGGTCTGTTCTTCTCTGTAAGTTTTTAACACTTTTCTTCACCTTTCATATTTTAAATATTATTAAAATGTGTCTTAATTGTGGGTTTTCAACCTCTGCTATTTAACATGCTTTTCACCTTTTTATAATATCAAAATTTTATCTTTTTTTTTTTTTTTAATATTTTCTCCTCTACTGTTTTCTCCCCTCTTTCTTGAACACCTGTTTGTATCTGCCATGTCTCACAGATATTCTTTTATATTGTCCTTTCCCACTTCTTTCTGGGAAAATTTCTCAATCTGGTCCTTTTCATTACTATTTTTTTCCCTCACCTTTATTCTGCTGTTTCACCTATTCTTCATATCCAATATTTCTCCTTAATTCTTGTTTTACATTTTCCTGTTCTTGTTTCATTTTATTAATATCTCTTTTAGACTTCCCTGTGGCTCAGATGGTAAAGCATTCTGCCTACAATGCAGGAAACCTGGGTTCAATCCCTGGGTTGGGAAGATCTCCTGGAGAAGGACAAGGCAACCCACTCCAGTATCCTTGCCTGGAAAATCCCATGGATGGAGGAACCTGGTAGGCTATAGTACATGGGGTCACAAAGAGTCGGACACAACTGAGCGACTTCACTTTCACAATGTTTAGTGTATATAAGCCATCCAGTCTATGACATTTTATTATAGCAGCCCAAATGGACTAAAACACAAAGATTTTCCTGGATTATCCAGGTAAACCTTAAATGTAATCACAAGGTCCTTAATAAAAGATAGGAAGAAAAGTTTAAGGATGAAAAAGATGATACAATGATGGAGAAAAGGGAAGAAAAGTTGATGTGGGGTTATGGGCCAAGAAAGTGGGCAGGCTCTAGAGTCTGTCAGGAAAATATAAATGGGTTTTTCCTTAAAACCTCCAGAAGGAAGCAACTGCACTGATACCTTGATTTTAGTTCATAAGACTTAGTTCAAACTTCTGGGCTTCATAATTTTAAGATGATATGTTTGTTTTGTTTTAAGTAAATGGTAATGAGTTACAATAGCAATAGGAAATTGATACAGCACTCAAAGCATTGGTTGGAGAATGGAATAAATTTATAGTAGCATGACATTTATATATGTGTGTGTATGTGTGTGTAACTGAATATTATACCTCTGAGCCAGCGCTCCCTAAAGCAGAACCTTAGGTGCAATCGAGATGTCCCCTGTTTATTTTGGGAAGTTAAGTTCCCGACAAGAGATGTTATATATGCCCACATTATTGCAAAGTGTTGATGAGGGAGATGGTGCAGATCTGACCTAACTATAGTTTGTTCCATTTCTGACTGATTAATCAGAGTGTCCTAAAACCAGCTCAGTGGGTAGAATGAGACACACATCATCCTATTCCCTTTAGCTCTCTTTTCTCTCTTTCCATCCTGCCCCCAGACCAAACTGCTCTAGTCTCTTTTAGTTGCAAAATAAAAGCCCCAGCATTTCAATGGATGCAAGTGCACATTGGTGGGAAATTACAGTGATGTAATTGCCAGTATCAAAGAGCCAAAAGTGTCCTGTTTTACATATATGCACACATGCACACAAACACAGAATGAGAGAGGCAGAAGGGAATACATAAAGATATTAATTGTTTAGTATGACTTAGATTTTAATTTTTACTTTTAGGAAATTTTTATTTTTACTTGGTTATATTTGTAATTTTTCACAATGAACAAGAGTTCTTTGTAAAATAAACTTTAAGATAGAAAATATAGCAATCAAGTATAACATTTTTAGTTGTTGGGAAGAACTCAACAAAAATGTGAGAGAAAAAAAGACAAAAATATGAGAGGATTATCAATTCCAATCACTGCAGCAGCAGCGTAATACAATAAGGGTGATGGAAGTTAGTTACGAAAATAAATCAGGCAACCAAAATTGTTAAGAGGCATGGACATGAAAATCCCGAATAAAATGAGTGGCATTGTGACTGTAACGTGTCTGAGTCCTTAAACTGTGATATGCTTCTGATTCCTATTTCTAAATTTTTGGCCCAGCACCTTCAGCTTCCCTGAGAGGGCGGAACAGCTCTCCTTATTAGGTAAGCTGAATAAGGAGAGCTTATTAGCTCTCCTTTCAGCTCTGGGAAGATTTATAATTAAGTACAGAGAAAATAAGCAGATAGTATTAATACTTTAATTCAGGAAAATCTGAGTATGTTTACAGTAAGAAAAATCTGGCAGTTAGTCTTATAATTTTAAATTGAAAGAGAAGAGTTTGACTCAATGTAGAAACTACATTGAATGTTACAAGATTTTGAGAGATATTCTATACAGAAAAGTATTTGATGTTCAAAAGTTGTTTAAATGCTCAGTAAGATTTTGCTTATGAAAGTGTCAAGTTTAGTGTCAGGAATTCAAAATGTGTAAAAAAGTCAAATATATTGAAATGTACAAATGTAATTTGAAATTAATTAATTTTTAAAACCTGCTTATTTGCATATATAACTTAGATTTATAAATTGAAAAACACTTATAGGTTAAAAATAGGTTTTAAAGTTTTCAACATTAATAAAACTAGCACTGCATTGTAAATTAAGTATACTTCAATAAAAAGTTCTTCCTTTAAAAAAACAACAAAAATCATCATATATTGACTTAATGTATTAATTTTCAATCCATGTAACTGTAGGTAATTATTTCCAAGCAGAAAAGCCATCCCCTCCAAAATTAAAAACAAAATTACTCATTATCAATAACTACTTACATCAACAGCAGAGGATAACAATCTCAGGTTTTAAAAATGTGATGACATGTACGTCACGTTTAAACACAATGTAAAAAATATATATATATGCCAATCAAAGCCTTAATTTGACATCCCCCCCCCACCACCCCGCTAAAAATTTGAAAAAATTACCACTTGTGAACTCTGAAAAGTAGTGAAAGTGTTAGTCACTCAGTCGTGTCTGACTCTTTGCAACCCCATGGACTGTAACAACTCACCAGGGTCCTCTGTCCATGGAATTCTCTAGGTAAGAATACTGGAGTGGGCTGCCATTCTCTACTCCAGGGGATCTTCCTGACCCAGCAATCCAACCTGGGTCTCCAGCATTGCAGGAAAATTACTTACCATCTGAACCGTTAGACTGAACCTAAGAGAATATCAGACAGTAAAAATAAGCACAATTTAAAATCAGACTTGCAGCAAAGATACCATGTTGTATTTCTTTAAGCAACTATTGCTTACAGATATCAAAAATCAACTACAGTCCCCACCTGATCAAGTCTACCTGAAAGGGCAATACACAAAGGTAGTGTCCAGACCTACTTACAAAGGATTCTTTCATTTGCTTATTCATTCACTCATTTCAAAAACATCCATTATCAGTAACTGGTATGTGAGAGAGAGCTCCATGCTCACAAAGAGCTCATTTTCCAGAGAAATAATCCTACCTGTGCAGGGATTTTTGGCAGAGGCCAGGTTATGCATGACTTAAATGTCATGCAAATGACACTGTGGCCTGGTGGAGTGTTTTAAGCTGGAGAAAATCCTAATTTGGTTTATATTTTTAGAAAACTCACTGGGACAGCCCTTTGGAGGTTTGTTTAGAGACCTAAGACTAAGGAGACTGAGACTGAATAGGAAATTATTACTAAATTAGTTATATCTATGAGTAACTAGCCATGCTCTGCCGTTCAAAAGTCAGGTGAGCGTTGTAAGTGGTCTGACTATCCATAGATTCACAGTGTTAGTTCTGGCTAATCAAGTTCAGCTCAGTCGTGTCCGACTCTGCGATCCCATGGACTGCAATATGCCAGGCCTCGCTGTCCATCACCAACTCCTACAGTTTACTCAAACTCATATCCATTGAGTCAGTGATGCCATCCAACCATCTCATCCTCTGTTGTCTCCTCCTCCTGCCTTCAATCTTTCCCAGCATCAAGAGTCTTTTGAAATGAGTCAGTTCTTCGCATCAGGTGGCCAAAGTATTGGAGTTTCAGCTGCAGCATCAGTCCTTCCAATGAATATTCAGGACTGATTTCCTTTAGGATGGACTGGTTGGGTCTCCTTGAAGTCCAGGGGACTCTCAAGAGTCTTCTCCAACACCACGGTTCAAAAAAATCAATTCTTCGGTGCTCAGCTTTCTTTACAGTCCAACTCTCACATCCATACATGACTACTGGAAAAACCATAGCTTTGACTACACAATAAGTACCAATAAGTTGGCAAATTAATGTCTCTGCTTTTTAATAAGCTGTCTAGGTTGGTCATAACTTTTCTTCCAAGGAGCAAGCGTCTTTTAATTTCATGGCTGCAGTCACCATCTGCAGTGATCTTGGAGGTCCGCCCCCCCCCCCAAAAAAAATAAAGTCTGCCACTGTTTCCACTGTTTCCCCATCTATTTGCATGAAGTGATGGGACCGGATGCCATGATCTTAGTTTTCTGAATGTTGAGCTTTAAGCCAACTTTTTCACTCTCCTCTTTCACTTTCATCAAGAGGCTTTTTAGTTCTTCTTCACTTTCTGCCATAAGTTCTATGTCATCTGCATATCTGAGGTGATTGACATTGCTCCCAGCAACCTTGATTCCAGCTTGTGCTTCATCAAGTCCAGCATTTCTCATGATGTACACTGCATATAAGTTAAATAAGCAGGATGGCAACATACAGCCTTGACATACTCCTTTCCCGATTTGGAACCAGTTTGTTGTTCCATGTCCAGTTCTAACTGTTGCTCCTTGACCTGCATACAGATTTCTCAGGAGGCAGGTCAGGTAGTATGGTATTCCCATCGCTTTCAGAATTTTCCAGTTTCTTGTGATCCACACTGTCAAAGGATTTGGCATAGTTAATAAAGCAGAAATAGATGTTTTTCTGGAACTCTCTTGCTTTTTTGATGATCCAACAGATGTTGGCAATTTGATCTCTGGTTCCTCTGTTTTTTCTAGAGGAAAATTGCCAGGAGAAATATCAATAACCTCAGATATGCAGATTACACCACCCTTATGCCAGAAAGTGAAGAAGAACTAAAGAGCCTCTTGATGAAAGTGAAAGAGGAGAGTGAAAAAGTTGGCTTAAAGCTCAACATTCAGAAAACGAAGATCATGGCATCTAGTCCCATAACTTCATGGCAAATAGATGGGGTAACAGTGGACACAGTGGCTGACTTTATTTTTCTGGGCTCCAAAATCACTGCAGATGGTGACTGCAGCCATGAAATTAAAAGACGCTTACTCCTTGGAAGGAAAGTTATGACCAACCTAGATAGCATATTAAAAAGCAGAGACATTACTTTGCCAACAAAGGTCCACCTAGTCTAGGCTATGGTTTTTCCAGTGGTCATGTACGGATGTGAGAGTTGGACTCTAAAGAAAGCTGAGCGCCAAAGAATTGATGCTATTGAACTGTGGTGTTGAGGAAGACTCTTGAGAGTCCCTTGGACTGCAAGGAGATCCAACCAGTCCATCCTAAAGGAGATCAGTCCTGGGTGTTCATTGGAAGGACTGATATTGAAGCTGAAACTCCGGTACTTTGGCCACCTGATGTGAAGAGCTGACTCATTGGAAAAGACCCTGATGCTGGGAAAGATTGAGGGCAGGAGGAGAAGGGGACAACAGAGGATGAGATGGTTGGATGGCATCACCGACTCGATGGACATGGGTTTGGGTGGACTCCGGGAGTTGGTGGTGGACAGGGAAGCCCGGCGTGTTGCGGTTCATGGGATCGCAAAGAGTCGGACACGACTGAACAACTGAACTGAACTGATGAGAGGTAATAGAAAGGAAGGCTAGGGGTCTCTAAATGGAGGAAATAGCCTGCAAGTGTTAGACATTTTTTATCTCTCTCTCAAGCGGCAGGAGGAAATAAACTACAAGTGCCGGGTTTTTTTCCCTTCTCTATACAAAATTAAAAGGAGGTTTCTCTTAAAATTCTATGTTGCCATGATGACACCTGGTTCCACCTGAACTTAACTTTTCTCAGACCTTGATCTAACCAATTTGTTTTTCTTACGGAAATGCTTTTCTTAAGCTATGTTAATGAACTATGTATTTACCCTAGACTCTTTCTTTAAGGTGGTTCCGCCTAAGACTCAGAATGATAAGGACTCAACAAACCAGTATGTTTTACTCATACATTGTTCTCCTAATATATGTTAGTGAAACTATATATTTACTTGGAAACCTGCCTTTCTTCAAGATTCATGTCTATGTTTCTTCATGTTTTATGGCCTGGGATGACTCACCCTGTGCCAGTGTTATCTCAAAATGCATGTTGTGGGTGAGGGGCATGGTGCCAGTCTGTGAGTTCTGAGACATTTCCTTTCTCTATTTAACAGCTTCCTGATAGATATACAACTTACTCCTAAAGACTAGCAAAGGGGCACTCTTTCTGCCCCCTACTGATGTCTAAGTCAGAAGCTTTCTCTATCTCTTTTATATTTTATTTTATTTTTTTTAATGTTTATTTTTTATTTGGCTGCACTGGATCTCAGTTGTGGGCACATGGGATCTTTGATCTTCGTTGTGGCGTGCAAACTTCTTAGTTGCAGCATGTGGGATCCAGTTCCCCGACTCGGGTTTGAACCCAGGTCCTCTGCATTGGGAGCTCCATTCTTAGCCACTGGACCCCCAGGGAACTCCCTCTTTTATACTTTAATAAAACTTTTTTACACAAAAGCTCTGAGCAATCAAGCCTCGTCACTGGCCCTGGATTGAATTCCTCTCTTCCAGAGGCCAAGAATCCTGGCATCTTTCATGGCTCAGCAACAACCTTTCAGTTGGGGATCCAGATGCAGCAAAACCAGGCCATCCCAGGGAAAAACCCTTAAGCAGTCTTCTGGTTTTAGAAGGAGTGAGGCTGCAAATGGCTTCTTTCTTTTCCTGGGATAGGCTTTTCTGACCTTCTGTGAGAATGAAGCCTATGTAGGTCACCCTAGTTGGTGTCATTTGAGCCTTTTGGCGGCGGGGCGGGAGGGCGCACCTTACATCCATTATTGGCTAGGTGGTTGGGAGTGGTTACAGTATTTTTGTCAGAGGCCTCCTTAGCAGGGCTGGCATTGAGAATGTTTTCTACATAGTGGAGGAAGGTAGGGAAGAGACCAAGAAGGTCCTAAGGAGGAGGGTCAGGAACTGGTATTACCTCAGTGGAGGAGAGCCCACATCCCCTTTGAAGGACTTTGTTCTGATATAAGGCTATTAAAAAACTGGACATAAGGAATTTTACCCTACTTCTTTTGTCTCTGGCATAACAAGTACAACTGTAAAACAGCATTGTAATTTAGCAACCCATTGACAGGCCAACTTTCCTCATCTCCCAGTCAATATTGGGGCCAGGCTATATAACATAGGAAGATTAAATATTTGGGGGTCATGGGGTGATGCCCAATAAAACTTCCAGTTCTGCAGGATGCACCCTAATGGGCTATCCTTTGGCATGGTGGGTGTTTTGTTCCTTAGATGTTCCATTTTGGATTTGTTTCCAACTACTGAGGGGGTAGTTGGAGAGACTTATTGGCAGGCAAATGCCAGAATATTTGACCCAAGAGTTATAGTTCAGGAAACTTGGAACCAGGACCAAACTGTTAATGGGTCCCTCACAAGACCAAAATAGGAGGTGTACAAATGTCATGGACTCTGATATAACTGAGAGTCCTACTTGAATTTATAATGACCCGTGTTTGAGATAGTAAGTCCCTTCTCAGACTATCCCACAGGAGATAAGAATGTCTCCAGGCCATGGCAGCCTAGCCACCTTAGTTCCTGACCACGTTCACCTGTTAGGTAGTGACGTAGCTGTCTGGGGGTAGGGGGGTGGGGGGGCAGTCTTTCCTCCTTTCAGCTGAAAAGGAGTTTTTGGACTTCTGAGTGAGAGCTAAAAGCAGGAGGGAGTCCCACAGGGGATGTACCAGATCCCTGGTGCAGCTGGCATTCTGTGCTTATGCCAGAAGAGCCCTGAAAGATTGGGCAATAAGGAATCATCGAAGGTTCACCTCCCAAGCAGTTGTAGGAGGAGAGCTTGGGCAGTGGGTGTTTCCTGATCTTGCCAGCAGTTCAAAGGATGTCCCAATAGTGGGGCTTCTGGATTTGCAAGCAGCTTATAGGACACCCCAGCCTACCTCAGAGAAACTAGCACTGACCAGGAGAGGTCAAGTCACTGGTCGAGTATGCCTACCTTAGGACCCTTTCCCTTTCGGGCATCCCTGGGTGTCCTTTCCTAAATTCGGATTAAGCATCTTTCTGTTTTATCAGGTGGTTGTCATTCTTGGCCTTTTCCTGGTCTCGCCTCTTGGCTCTTGGGCCTGGCCACTTCCCTTTACCAAACCAAAAGTGACTATGGGGAATGCCACTGTTGGCCCCAGGAGGTCAGCAAGGAGGGCAGAAAGCCCTCGTGCAGCCAACACTGCCTAGGACAGGGATCAAGGAGAGAGCACCACTGGCAAGACTGCGGTGGCCGCCTCTCATCCACAGGCCCCCACTGTCCCTGTGTTGCCAAACCAAACTTGGGTCTGCTCACCACACACAGTAAAGCAATCTAGTGACACCAGGTTGTGGCGAAGGAAAATGCACCATTTATTGTAGATACCATACAAAGAGTCCAGGGCAGCTAATAACTCAAATAAATCTGAACTCTCCAATGGGTTTCAGAAAGCGTTTTTAAAGGTAAGGTGATGGAGGGGAGTGACCAGGTATTTATTTGATCAGCTGATGTGCAGTTCTCTGGTTGATGGTGAAATAGCAGGGCAGTGTCTCAGGGGTTAACATTATCAATCCTCAGGCTTCAGTAGGTCTGGGGGCCTATGTGCTTATGCTCATCTAGTAGCTAACTTCTGTTTGGTGGAAGTTTTAGCATCTGTAAAAGAACTCAGGAAATGTGCATCAGATACTGTTATCTAGGTACTTCAGGGACGAACTGAAGACTGCCAAACATAAAATTAGAAACTTACTATTAGGATTTTAACAAAATGAGTATGAAACAACTTCAGATAATTGTGTAATCCTCTTTATTACCCATTCCAGTATCCTTGCCTGGAAAATCCCAAGGACAGAGGAGCCTGGTGGGCTGCCGTCTATGGGGTCGCACAGTCAGACACGACTGAAGCGACTTAGCTGCTGCTGCTGCTGCTTTATTACCTATATTGGAATAAGTTTAATGATACATAATTTTAAAATTACTCCAAAATAACAGCAACTTTAAAATTTTTGTTTAATCTTCTCATATAAAAGAGGTCTGGACGGTGGAGGTCTGGACTTGGTTCAGGGGACAAGAATAACTTCCTAAGTTGTTTTCTTGTGCCAGATTCACCTCTCAGCCTATGCGGTCTTATATAGACATCCTGACATTCCTAATGACGGACTAATCGAGAGCAAGATGCACATCTAATTCTCATCTTCTTCTCATCTATACTGTTGGCACTATGTCAGAACAATTCTTCAATAAATATGGGTTTTAAGAACAGAGAATGTATGGATGCTCTGGTGGATGGATGGAACTCCATATATGGAACTCAATATCTAGTTTCAATTATCCTAACAAACACAAGAAAAAACTTACCTTGGGATGCGGCGGTGGGCCCAATAGTGCCAACAACATGGATGATAAAAGAATTTACTGAGCCAGAAGTGAGGGTAGAAAGCAAGATTTATTGAGTACCCTGCAAGGGAGTTGTGGGCAAGACCAAGCGGGGGTCTGCACCTGGGGAAAGAAACTGGGCTTCTTTCAGGGTCCCCTCTGTTCACCCTTGGATTAATATTCTACCCAATGGTGGTTAGGGCTTACTGGAACTTCAACTGCTTGTAACTTCTGGGAATTTTCCACTGGGGGAGGGTGAGATGGTCTTATCTTGAAATGCCCTCCTCAGCCTAAGACTGTTTTATTGTTAAGCTCTACAGAAATCATGACCACACATTGGCTTTACTGCTTTCCTCGTAACCAGATGAACAGACCTTGTAGAGCAGGTGTTGGCAAACCAGATAACAGATTTTTTTACACTAGATCACAAGATCTCTGTCTCTATTCACCTCTTCTGTTGTTATATGATAATAACCATAGAAAATATATAAATGAATGATCATATGTCAGTAGCACTGGCATTTGAATTTCATGTGATTTTCACATGTCTTGAAATGGTCTCCTTTTAATTTGTAACCATTTAATATTGTAAAAACCATTCTTACCTTGTGGGCAGCACACACAAAAAAACCACAGTGGTAGTTTGCTAATGCCTGGCCTAGCAAGGCAAACGATTAAAATTAGGAGCTGAAACGTTGTGGTAGAAGCCCTAAGAAGAAGGTCAGGGTGGAATATAGCTGGCTTTCACTTTTTTAACTCCATATTTTTCCTCTCTAGAGTCATTCCACTTTTCTTTCCTGTGCTCCACTTCTTCCAGGATGGCTTTCAACAGCACGCACATTTTTTCATGTGTCTTCAGAGTTCTCTCTTGCAAGGACCATTTGTTTTTAAAAATGTTTCTAGAAGACTGAAAAACATTCAAGCCCCAAAGTAACTGCTTTCTAATGAAGGGCTTTAGTTCATTGGTTCATTGAGAGACAGCACTTGATTAATGCACATAAATCTCTGTGTGCCTCCCAAATGAAATATAATGCTGGATTCTATTCCTTTCACAAAAGCCACATACTTCTGTGTGCGTGACTTGGGGGCAGCCCAGAAGGCAGGAACAGATTTATATAAATGTGCTTCAGTGGGTAGTGAAGGCCATCTGAGTGGGGCGAAGGGAAGGACATCCTGCAGTACTGTTTTGGAGATTGAGTGGGCTTGAGACCTCATTGCTCTTTTAAGAAGTGCCTAGATTTATGACCATTTCATCCTTGATACATGAATGAAACAAAAGTTACAAAATTATGACAGATCACATCTTCAATACCATTTAAATTAGCATTTATGATATACCCTATGAACACTTCCTGCCTTCACAATAAACACTAAGTTGTATTCAGCTATCACCTAGTTATGTATACGATCTTTTATTAAACTTTTGTAGCCTATGCAGTAAATGATTTTCAAGAGGTGAAGCTCAGCAATGATCTCAATGCATGAAAGCCTTGAGGCTTTCATGGATAGGTAATTTGATTACAGCAAACCTTTCTCGGTTTTTGTTGTTAATGAAAAAATATTCTGGCTTTTGGAGTATTGCATTTGGTAAGTTACCTTCTCAAGTTTTCTTTCATCATTTGCAAATTGGGCTAGTTCAGTTCAGTTGCTCAGTTGTGTCCGACTCTTTGCGACCCCGTGAACCACAGCATGCCAGGCCTCCCTGTCCATCACCAACTCCCGGAGTTCACCCAGACTCACGTCCATCGAGTCAGTGATGCCATCCAGCCATCTCATCCTCTGTCGTCCCCTTCTCCTCCTGCCCCCAATCCCTCCCAGCATCAGTCTTTTCCAATGAGTCAACTCTTCACATGAGGTGGCCAAAGTACTGGAGTTTCAGCTTTAGCATCATTCCTTCCAAAGAAATCCCAGGGCTGATCTCCTTCAAAATGGACTGGTTGGATCTCCTTGCAGTCCAAGGGACTCTCAAGAGTCTTCTCCAACACCACAGTTCAAAAGCATCAATTCTTCGGCGCTCAGCTTTCTTCACAGTCCAACTCTCACATCCGTACATGACCACTGGAAAAACCATAGCCTTGACTAGATGGACCTTTGTTGGCAAAGTAATGTCTCTGCTTTTCAATATGCTATCTAGGTTGGTCATAACTTTCCTTCCAAGGAGTAAGCGTCTTTTAATTTCATGGCTGCAGTTACCATCTGCAGTGATTTTGGAGCCCCCCAAAATAAAGTCTGACACTGTTTCCACTGTTTCCCCATCTATTTCCCATGAAGTGATGCGACCAGATGCCATGATCTTCGTTTTCTGAATGTTGAGCTTCAAGCCAACTCTTCCACTCTCCACTTTCACTTTCATCAAGAGGCTTCACTTTCTGCCATAAGGGTGGTGTCATCTGCATATCTGAGGTTATTGATATTTCTCCCTGCAATCTTGATTCCAGCTTGTGCTTCTTCCAGCCCAGCGTTTCTCATGATGTACTCTGCATAGAAGTTAAATAAGCAGGGTGACAATATACAGCCTTGACGTACTCCTTTTCCTATTTGGAACCAGTCTGTTGTTCCATGTCCAGTTCTAACTGTTGCTTTCTGACCTGCATACCGGTTTCTCAAGAGGCAGGTCAGGTGGTCTGGTATTCCCATCTCTTTCAGAATTTTCCACAGTTTATTGTGACCCACACAGTCAAAGCCTTTGGCATAGTCAATAAAACAGAAAATTGGGCTAACAGTCTCTTAAAAGTACAGGAGTAAAGTGAAAGAGGAGTTTTCATAGAGCGTCTTTGGCATAACGGGGGTACGGTGGGGATTAGGGGTGGAAGCGGTGTCCGCTATTATTTTTGTTATTGGCAAAAACAAATCTCCCACAGAGAACACGTTTAATGGCCAGCTGGGACTGTGAACCGTGCAGATACTTAATCCCAGCATTTCAACCTCCTTTGCGCGGAGCCTGTTTTTCCCTTTCTGCCCATCAGTTGGCGCCTTTTGCCGTCCTTTTTTCCTCAAGCTGGCTTTTGGGGGCTGCGGTCGCTCCCCAGCTCGCAGGTCACATGGCCTGCCAGAGCGAGGGGACCGCGCCAGAGCTGCGCCGTGGGAGATGAGGCTTCCGCGCGCGTCCAAGTCCTGCGGCGGCCGCTCCTCCGAGGCCTCAAGGTCCAGCGATGGCTCCTCCGTGGTCATGAGCCAGACAGCCTAGGCGACTTCGGCAGTGGCCGTCAGCGTGCTCAGAGAACCGAGCTGACCGCTCTCACCCGGTAGGTTCCCGCTGCGAACGATCTGCTCTGCCCCTTTGGCATCATGACCAGAGCGCCCACCCGGGAGATGTCTCCAGAGCGAGGGAAAATGGATTAGGGTTGCTGCAGCCGGCACGCGGAGAGCAGTTGCAGGGGCTGGAGAGCCTGGGAGGGCCTGTGCCCCCGGCGGTGCGCTTTGGCGGGCTGCTTCAGTGCGGCCCCGCTAGTGGGGCCGGCTGCTTCCTGCGGGAGGAATGTGGAGACCCCAGAAGGGCGTCCCCCGCACGGCCTGGGCCGGCATCCGCGCAGGGATGACTGCGTGTCGCAGCAAGGACGCCTCCCTACCCCTCGCCTGTTGCCTTGGCGCCGCTAGGCCGACGGAAAGGCGCGAGCCGGGCATGTACGAGTCCAGGTAAGATTCTGCTGCTTGCCTAGCCTGGCTGGGCCCAGCACCCTAAGGGTGGATCGCCTAATGGCCGCCCGCTCGCTGCTATATCTGCCCGCGCCTCGGGCCAGCCCAGAGCACGGACAAACGCCCTGCTGCGGCGTTGGGTTTCTGCAGGCGACCTCGCAGCCCCGAGACCGAGGAAGGTCAACGGGGCAGAGGAAGGCGTCCTTCCCAGCTCCGGGAAAGACAGGACGCCTGGGAGGCAACGCCGCGATTTAGACTGTTAGTATCCTCCTACGGGTAGGGAAACTGAGACCGGAGCGCCGCGGGGACTGCCCACGGTCGGTGGCAGACCTAAATCCAAGACTGGTCCTCCGCTGCCATTCTCTTTCCTTGAGGGATAGTTAGGACCACCCCGCCTCGCCTCGCCCTTTTCCTGGTCTCTGTGTACGGGCGTTGCCAGTTGCCGCACTGCGCCCGCAGTATCCAGGGCGAGAATTGGAGGGTGGGTGTAACCCCGCCAGGCCTTGCTTGTCTCTTGTTCTCCCTGGAGGTGAAGGGACACAAGGGCGGATCCAATGATGATCTCACTATGCGGACCATTAGCAAAAACCTGCAGGCGTTGGTGTGCGCGCGTAGGCGTGCGCGCGTTTCCCCTAGAGAACTAAACCTTCTCAGGGGAAATTGGCTTTTAGGAATGCATTTCTAGAGTGCCCGACACCAGATATTTTAGGTGAGAAGATAAGACCATGTTTGTTTACCGTTATTAAAATTCGAATTTTTTTAAAAGGATAAGCTTATTACAAAACATTCAAGAAACAGAAAAATGTAAAGAAGAAAATAACTTAAAACTTCATCTCCTGGATTGTTTTTTTCCTAGGTATCTTAAAAATTTCTCTGCATGCACACATTTAAACCAGTAAGGTGGGCAAAAAAAAATTATTTCAATTTGTATGTCTGATTATCCAGAGGTAATCAGCTTTTTCCTCTCTGTATTGGCCTTTTGCATTTGTGTGAGTGAACTGACTATTAATTCTCTTACCTCTTTCAGTCAGAGTGTCTTTCTGTTCATGAGTTTTAAGTGCATGTTGTATATTACACATTAAAGTACTGATAGTAATTCTGTCATCTGTGTTGCACAGTCTTTTGCCTAATTTTTTAAGATTTATTTTTAATTAAAAGATAATTACAATATTGTGTTGGTTTCTGCCATACATCAACATGTTTTTTTGTTTGTTTCTTTGGGGGGTCAGCTTTTCATCTTTGGCCATTCAGTCCTATTCTTTTTCTTTATGGTTCTGCTTAAGAGTCTTGCTGAGAAAGGCCTTTCCTAACTCAAGTTTGTATAAATATTCACCTATATTTTCTTCAGGTATTTTTAAGCTTTTGTTGAAAAATTTTAATGTGTCATTTATTCTAATTTAAGATGTAAAGTGGAGAGCTAATTACTTTTTGTAAATGGTAGCCAGTTGCTGCAAAGCTAAGTTCATTTTTTATGCCTGATTTAGACTGCTACAATTATGGTACATTAAATTATTATATATTTATGTCTGCAGATTTTTGCATGTGTCTATTGGTATATTTCCGGAGAAGGCAATGGCACCCCACTCCAGTACTCTTGCCTGGAAAATCCATGGACAGAGGAGCCTGGTAGGCTGCAGTCCATGGGGTCGCTAAGAGTCGGACACGACTGAGCGACTTCACTTTCACTTTTCACTTTCCTGCATTGGAGAAGGAAATGGCAACCCACTCCAGTATTCTTGCCTGGAGAATCCCAGGGACGGCGGAGCCTGGTGGGCTGCCGTCTATGGGGTCATACAGAGTCGGACACGACTGAAGTGACTTAGCATAGCATTAGCATTGGTATATTTCGGTGCCAGGGCCATGTTATTTTAATTACTCAAGTTTTATAACAAATTTAATATCTTTGTTATTACCCAGTATCATCCACCTGCCTTTTTTAAAAAATCAGTTTTATTAAGATATAGTTTGCATGCATGCTCCATCGCTCAGTGTCCAGCTCTTTTCAACTGTATGGACTGTAGCCCACCAGGCTCCTCTGTTCATGGAATTTCCCAAGCAAGAATACTGGAGTGGGTTGCCATTTCCTCCTCCAGGGCATCTTCCCTACCCAGGCATCAAATTCAAGTCTCCTGCATTTCCTGCATTGTCAGGAGAGTTCTTTACCACCGAGCCACATGGGAACCCCCACACTTTGGTCAAATTATCCATCCTGTCTCTGCTCCACCAAAAGGAACAAATCATCTTTGGATTCCTATAGGATCTTTGATAATTAGGGTCCTGAGAGTAGGTCCCCTGAGTGGCACATTCACTACCCCAGTGCCTGGTACAAGACTCAGAATTGGTTGAATTAAACTTTTAACTGTGATCATAGAAGTAATGCATGTGCTTTCAGAAGGTAGAAAGCAAGAGTGGAACCCTCCATCCCTCATACCTTCATCTCTCCTTCACTAAATTATACTCCATATTAAAAATAAAATGATCATACCATGTACCCTTTTCTACAATTTGCACTGACATAGTTTACATTTTTCAATTAGAGACTTTCAAACTGCTTTGTTCGATACAATGAATTACCATAAACTGGGTGGCTTAAGCAGAACATTCATGTCCCACAATTCTGGAGTCTGAAGTCTGAGATTAGGGTGGTGCCAGAGTAGTTGGGTTCTGATAAGTGGCCCTTTTCCTGGTTTATGGATGGCTGCCTTCCTGATTTGTACTCACTGGCAGAGGATAGAGAAAGCAAGCTGTCTTCTGCCTTTTCTAATAAGGGCACTAGTCCCAGTAAAAGAGTTCCAGGGGCATGACCTTAATATCTCCTAAAGACCCCATCTCCAAACATCATCACATCAGGTGTTCAGATTTTGATTATGAATTTGGGGATGAAGAACACAAACATTCATTCCATAGCAGAGATTTAGGTAAGGCTTTTTAAATGTCAGTATATTTAAACCCTTCTTTTTCTTTTTAATGTGTCCATATCATCCCCATATGTTATTATCTAAACATTGTTCCCTGTTGTTGGCCATTTCCTTTCCCTGTAGTTTGTCTATCCTTTCCTGTAGTTTGTCTAGCCATCTTGATGCCCTGCCCTCCATCTATTCCTCTCCCCGTCTTTCTCCCTCTCTTTCTTACTTTCAAGCAAAATTTCTATGAACATTCCTTGTCTATGTTTGGTAGCATGTGTTGGCATTTCTGCAGAGTAGATTGCTAGAAGTAGAATTTCTATGTCAAAGGAGATGCACATATAAAATTTTTATAGATACCATCCAAAATTTCTCTCTAAAGGTCACACCAATTTATATAAAAGTGCCATTTACTGTACTGGCTCACTCTCTCAAAGAAAATTGAATTGATGTTATCTTAAATGTAGAGATTGATTTTGGAGCAAGAGACCTCCATCTCCTCTTTTATTAGTGAGGGTTCTCAGCAGAGAAGATGTTACTTTTATCCATTTATTTATTAGACTTTTACAGTGTCCTTCAGTGGGATTTTATAGAAGTGTATATTCTACATATTTTTTAAGTTTATTCTAGATATTTCTGGTTTCTTTTTTAGACCATTTTGATGGAGATGTTTTATCCCATTGATTAGTAATAGTCTGATTATATGAAAGCATATATGATTATGTGAAATCATATATATATGATTATGTAGTGTGTAACTACATAGGGCTTCCCAGGTGGCACAGTGGTAAAAAGAATCCCCTGCCAATGCAGGAGATTCAAGAGACAGAGCTTCCCTGGTGGCTCAGATGGTAGAGAGACTCTGCCTGCAATGCTGGAGACCTGGGTTCAGTACCTGAGTTGGGAAGATCCCCTGGAGCAAGAAATGGCAACCCACTCCAGGATTCTTGCCTGGAAAATTCCATGGACAGAAAAGCCTGGTGGGCTGCAGTCCGTGGAATTTGAGTCAGACATGACTGAGTGAGCACACACACAGATCATAGCATATATTATCTTTGCATACTAATTCTGCTACCAAACACATTCTGAAAGTCTGTACCATTTCTAATCATCTTCCAGTGGATTTTCTTGGCTTTCCAATCTATGCAGAGACAATATTGCATAATGGTTGAGAACATGAGTTCTGTAAACAGTCTGCTTGCTTTTCAAGTTTTGCCACCTATTTAAAGCTTTGCTAACCTTGGGTACAAGTTAATTGTTCCTTAATTTTTTTCGGATATAAAATGGATTTAATAATAGTACTTCTCATAGGTTTCTTATGAGAATAAATGAGATGCTTAAAACAGTGCCCATAAGAAGTGCTCAGCAAGAATTTCCAAGTAAGTTGATCTCTACGCATTATATGACCAGACTCTTTGCTACTCCCAACTTTATATCTTAGGAATTAAACCCTATAGAAGTCTTTTATTTGCTTAACAAACATTAAACCTTTTCTGTGCAGAGAATCCTGTTCTGGGTCTGTGAAGGATATCAAAGATAAATCAGACTGAGTCTACTAATAGAGGTTTATAAGTCCAGTTCAGATCAGTTCAGTTCAGTCACTCAGTCGTGTCCAACTCTCTGCGACCCCATGAATTGCAGCACACCAGGCCTCCCTGTCCATCACCAACTCCCAGAGTTCACCCAAACCCATGTCCATCGAGTCCGTGATGCCATCCAACCATCTCATCCTCTGCCATCCCCTTCTCCTCCTGCCCTCAATCTTTCCCAGCATCAGCATCTTTTCCATGAGTCAACTCTTCGCATGAGGTGGCCAAAGTGTTGGAGTTTCAGCTTTAGCATCGGTCCTTCCAATGAACACCCAGGACTGATCTCCTTTAGGATGGACTTGTTGGATC
Organism: Bubalus bubalis; assembly: GCF_019923935.1. Taxonomy (NCBI): domain Eukaryota; kingdom Metazoa; phylum Chordata; class Mammalia; order Artiodactyla; family Bovidae; genus Bubalus; species Bubalus bubalis. The sequence continues at coordinate 152,790,205 of NC_059159.1, read as the reverse complement.
TCCTTGCAGTCCAAGGGACTCTCAAGAGTCTTCTCCAACACCACAGTTCAAAAGCATCAATTCTTTAGCTCTCAGCTTTCTTCACAGTCCAACTCTCACATCCATACATGACCACTGGAAAAATCATAGCCTTGACTTGACCTTTGTTATAAGTCCAACTAGGTTGTAAATCACAGGCCATGAATCAAGCCATGTAAGATAGCATGCATCATATAAAAAGTTTAAGCTTTGAAATTTTTCCTGTGTTTGAATTCCCTGCTTTCACCTTGGTAGCATTTTTTTTCCATTTAAATGAGATTAGTTCCATTAATGTTTGAGAGTTGCTCTTTGGTCAGAAGAAATATACGCAAGACTAGTCCAGAACCTGGATACGTAGTAGGAGCTTAACTGTTGTTGTTTAGTTGCTAAGTCGTGTCCGACTCTTTGTGACCCCGTGGACTATAGCCCACCAGGCTCCTCTGTCCATGAGATTTCCCAGGCAAAAATACTTTTGTGGGTTGCCATTTCCTTTACCAGGGATCTTCCCAACCCAGGAATTGAACCCTTGTCTCCTGCATTAGGAGGTGGATTCCTTATCGCTAAGCCACCAGGGAAGCCCAGGAGCTTAATAAGTGGTAGCTACAAATAGATGCAGTTTAAACTAGAAAGTGACAAATGAATGTTCTGGAATGAAAGTTCATGTAAAGGACCCTAGAACTTGAAGAAAAAAAGAAATTATTTCTGTTTGGGTGTGTTTACGTGAAACAGATTGCCATTTATTTCTCCAGCAAAGATAGGTCTATTTGGGATCAGCAGAGAACTGCAATTCAGGATCTACAACCATGGTGAGTCATATGCAAGTTTCTGCACATCAAGGGAAGGCAAATGTTTTTATGGAGGGGAAAAGAATGTTGGAAGGCAATAGTAAACTAAGAGCTCATGACTTTTTGTTGGCTGAGTCCTTGCCAGGAAAGAAGGGAAGTCTTTCTTCTTCCTGGTGACTCTCTGTTGTCATTCTGGGATCTGAGAGCTCCCTTTCTGGTCCTCGAGCTATATTTAATTGAGTTTTCTATTTATTAATTTTTTTTATATCTCCCCCTTTTGTTGAAGATCTGTTTCCAAAAGCATTGCTTATTAAGTGTCAGGTTTTCTACTTTCAGAGGCATTTTGTTCTTCAATGTAAGGAAAGACCTTTTCTAGGTATTATGTCTCATGTTGGAGGGAATAGATTAGGAGTCTAATTATTAAGGTCACATGTGAGTAACAAGGAGGGGTAGGAGGGAGAACGCTCAGGCACGTTTCATTTAAAGTTCATGTGTTATCAATATCATAGACATTAGGGATTTCCCTGGTGGTCCAGCAATTAAGAACCACCTTCCAATGCAGGAGGTGTGGGTGTGATCCCTGGTCAGGGAACTAAGATCCCACATGCCATGGGGCAACTAAGACCACACATCACAACTAGAGAGAAGCCCTCCCACTGACACAAAAAAAATCCCTCAAACCAACAATTGAGACTGGATGCAGCCAAAAATAAATAAGTTCAGTTCAGTCATTCAGTCGTGTCTGACTCTTTGTGACCCCATGAATCGCAGCATGCCAGGCCTCCCTGTCCATCACCAACTCCTGGAGTCCACCCAAACCCATGTCCATCGAGTCGGTGATGCCATCCAACCATCTCATCCTCTGTCATCCCCTTCTCCTCCTGCCCTCAATCCCTCCCAGCATCAGGGTCTTTTCCAATGAGTCAGCTCTTCACATCACGTGGCCAAAGTATTGGAGTTTCAGCTTCAACATCAGTCCTTCCAATGAACACCCAGGACTGATCTCCTTTAGGATGGACTGGTTGGATCTCCTTGCAGTCCAAGGGACTCTCAAGAGTCTTCTCCAACACCACAGTTCAAAAGCATCAATTCTTAAGCGCTCAGCTTTCTTTATAGTCCAACTCTCACATCCATACATGACTACTAGAAAAACCATAGCCTTGACTAGATGGACCTTTGTTGGCAAAGTAATGTCTCTGCTTTTCAATATGCTATCTAGGTTGGTCATAACTCTCCTTCCAAGGAGTAAGCGTCTTTTAATTTCATTGCTGCAATCACCATCTGCAGTGATTTTGGAGCCCAGAAAAATAGTCAGCCACTGTTTCCATTGTTTCTCCATCTATTTGCCATGAAGTGATGGGACCGGATTGAGCTTTAAGCCAACTTTTTCACTCTCCTCTTTCACTTTCATCAAGAGGCTCTTTAGTTCTTCTTCTTTTTCTGCTATAAGGGTGGTGTCATCTGCATATCTGAGGTTACTGATATTTCTCCCAGCAATCTTGATTCCAGCTTGTGCTTCCTCCAGCCCAGCGTTTCTCATGATGTACTCTGCATAGAAGTTAAATAAGCAGGGTGACAATATACAGCCTTGACGGACTCCTTTTCCTATTTGGAACCAGTCTGTTGTTCCATGTCCAGTTCTAACTGTTGCTTCCTGACTTGCATACAGGTTTCTCAAGAGGCAGGTCAGGTGGTCTGGTATTCCCATCTCTTTCAGAATTTTCCACATTTTAATGTGATCCACACAGTCAAAGGCTTTGGCATAGTCAATAAAGCAGATGTTTTTCTGGAACTCTCTCGCTTTTTCGATGATCCAGCAGATGTTGGCAATTTGATCTCTGGTTGCTCTGCTTTTTCTAAAACCAAAAATATATATTTTTAAAAAGGATCGTTGACATTAGAGATCATTTGAAGTGTTGTGTCATTATCAATGATTTGACGATAAACATCCAACAGGACTGGCCCAGATATCTTAAGAAAGGTGTCTCATCAGATGTCATCTGCTTCAATTCTGAGAAATCTTTACTTTCAGGTCAATAGATGATGTACAGACCCTGTTAGGGTTTTGTGCTCTCTTTAGGTCACATGTATCCAAGAGTCTGTTCCTTGTAGTTTGGCACCACAAGTACCTGACAGGGACATTTCCAGTGAGGCTGAGGAGGATTTCTGGAGGTGACTTTTTCACTAGATGAAACCTCCAGATTGTAAGATGTGATGCTTAAGGTTTTCATCTCCCAAGAGTGTGCGGTGAAAACACTGCTCTACCACACATTGATATTTTTAATAGAAGCAATTCAGTTCAGTTCAGTTCAGTCACTCAGTCGTGTCCGGCTCTTTGCGACCCCATGAATCGCAGCACGCCAGGCCTCCCTGTCCATCACCAACTCCCGGAGTTCACTCAGACTCACGTCCATCGAGTCAGTGATGCCATCCAGCCATCTCATCCTCTGTCGTCCCCTTCTCCTCCTGCCCCCAATCCGTCCCAGCATCAGAGTCTTTTCCAATGAGTCAACTCTTCGCATAAGGTGGCCAAAGTACTGGAGTTTCAGCCTTAGCATCATTCCTTCCAAAGAAATCCCAGGGCTAATCTCCTTCAGAATGGAGGCCTCTGCAATTCTGGAGTATCTCTCCTTATATTAGTTGTGGGTTGAAAGAAGCAAGAGCCAACTTCATTGGGTGCCCTGTGACTGTCTCAGTGTAAGCACTTTTGAATTCTTAGAGAAGTGGATCTGAGACTTAGAAAGACTGACAACAATGCTTTTGGCCATTTGTTGGAGAGCCTCAACAGATTTTCTAATTGAGCCATAAAGATATTATTTCGAGTAAACCAGAGAATTGAGTGTGGTAAGCACAGTGAACGTGTGAAACTGACCAAACATTGTAGACTTGTCAAAGTACCTGACCAGTAAAACAGGTTCCTCAATCACTGAAGTGCAGGAGGAGTTCCCTCAGATCAGATGAGATCAGTCACTCAGTCGCGTCCGACTCTTTGCGACCCCATGAATCGCAGCATGCCAGGCCTCCCTATCCATCACCAACTCCCGGACTTCACTCAGACTCAAATCCATCGAGTCAGTGATGCCATCCAGCCATCTCATCCTCTGTCGTCCCCTTCTCCTCTTGCCCCCAATCCCTCCCAGCATCAGGGTCTTTTCCAATGAGTCAACTCTTCACATGAGGTGGCCAAAGTACTGGAGTTTCAGCTTTAGCATCATTCCTTCCAAAGAAATCCCAGGGCTGATCTCCTTCAAAATGGACTGGTTGGATCTCCTTGCAGTCCAAGGGACTCTCAGGAGTCTTCTCCAACACCACAGTTCAAAAGCATCAATTCTTCGGCGCTCAGCTTTCTTCACAGTCCAACTCTCACATCCATACATGACCACAAGAAAAACCATAGCCTTGACTAGATGAAACTTTGTTGGCAAAGTAATGTCTCTGCTTTTCAATATGCTATCTAGGTTGGTCATAACTTTCCTTCCAAGGAGTAAGCGTCTTTTAATTTCATGGCTGCAGTCACCATCTGCAGTGATTTTGGAGCCCAGAAAAATAAAGTCAGCCACTGTTTCCACTGTTTCCCCATCTATTTCCCATGAAGTGATGGGACCGGATGCCATGATCTTCGTTTTCTGAATGTCGAGCTTTAAGCCAACTTTTTCATTCTCCACTTTCACCTTCATCAAGAGGCTTTTTAGTTCCTCTTCACTTTCTGCCATAAGGGTGGTGTCATCTGCATATCTGAGGTTATTGATGTTTCTCCCGGCAATCTTGATTCCAGCTTGTGCTTCTTCCAGTCCAGTGTTTCTCATGATGTACTCTGCATATAAGTTAAATAAACAGGGTGACAATATACAGCCTTGACGTACTCCTTTTCCTATTTGGAACCAGTCTGTTGTTCCATGTCCAGTTCTAACTGTTGCTTCCTGACCTGCATACAAATTTCTCAAGAGGCAGGTCAGGTGGTCTGGTATTACCATCTTTTTAAGAATTTTCCACACTTTATTGTGATCTGCACAATCAAAGGCTTTGGTATAGTTAATAAAGCAGAAATAAGATGTTTTTCTGGAATTCTCTTGCTTTTTTGATGATCCAACAGATGTTGGCAATTTGATCTCTGGTTCCTCTGCCTTTTCTAAAACCAGCTTGAACATCAGGAAGTTCACGGTTCACATATTGCTGAAGCCTGGCTTGGAGAATTTTGAGCATTACTTTACTAGCGAGTGAGATGAGTGCAATTGTGCGGTAGTTTGAGCATTCTTTGGCATTACCTTTCTTTGGAATTGGAATGAAAACTGCCCTTTTCCAGTCCTGTGGCCACTGCTGAGTTTTCCAAATTTGCTGGCATATTGAGTGCAGCACTTTCACAGCATCATCTTTCAGGATTTGAAAGAGCTCAACTGGAATTCCATCACCTCCACTAGCTTTGTTCGTAGTGATGCTTTCTAAGGCCCACTTGACTTCACATTCCAGGATGTCTGGCTCTAGGTCAGTGATCACACCATCGTGATTATCTGGGTCGTGAAGATCTTTTTTTCTACAGTTCTTCTGTGTATTCTTGCCATCTCCTCTTAATATCTTCTGCTTCTGTTGGGTCCATACCATTTCTGTCCTTTATCGAGCCCATCTTTGCATGAAATGTTCCTTTGGTATCTCTGATTTTCTTGAAGAGATCTCTAGTCTTTCCCATTCTGTTGTTTTCCTCTATTTCTTTGCATTGATCACTGAAGAAGGCTTTCTTATCTCTTCTTGCTATTCTTTGGAACTCTGCATTCAGATGTTTATATCTTTCCTTTTTTCCTTTGCTTTTCGCTTCTCTTCTTTTCACAGCTATTTGTAAGGCCTCCCCAGACAGCCATTTTGCTTTTTGCATTTCTTTTCCATGGGAATGGTCTTGATCCCTGTCTCCTGTACAATGTCACGAACCTCATTCCATAGCCCATCAGGCACTCTATCTATCAGATCTAGGCCCTTAAATCTATTTCTCACTTGCACTGTATAATCATAAGGGATTTGATTTAGGTCATACCTGAGTGGTCTAGTGGTTTTCCCTACTTTCTTCAATTTAAGTCTGAATTTGGACTTAATAAGGAGTTCATGGTCTGAGCCACAGTCAGCTCCTGGTCTTGTTTTTGCTGACTGTATAGAGCTTCTCCATCTTTGGCTGCAAAGAATATAATCAATCTGATTTCGGTGTTGACCATCTGGTGATGTCCATGTATAGAGTCTTCTCTTGTGTTGTTGGAAGAGGGTGTTTGTTATGTTCAGTGCATTTTCTTGGCAAAACTCTATTAGTCTTTGCCCTGCTTCATTCTGTATTCCAAGGCCAAATATTCCTGTTACTTCAGGTGTTTCTTGACTTCCTACTTTTGCATTCCAGTCCCCTATAATGAAAAGGACATCTTTTTTGGGTGTTAGTTCTAAAAGGTCTTGTAGGTCTTCATAGAACCGTTCAACTTCAGCTTCTTCAGCATTACTGGTTGGGGCATAGACTTGGATTACTGTGATATTGAATGATTTGCCTTGGAAACAAACAGAGATCACTCTGTCGTTTTGAGACTGCATCCAAGTACTGCATTTTGGACTCTTTTGTTGACCATGATGGCCACTCAATTTCTTCTGAGGGATTCCTGCCTGCAGTAGTAGATATAATGGTCATCTGAGTTAAATTCACCCATTCCAGTCCATTTTAGTTCGCTGATTCCTAGAATGTCGACGTTCACTCTTGCCATCTCTTGTTTGACCACTTCCAATTTGCCTTGATTCATGGACATGACATTCCAGGTTCCTATGCAATATTGCTCTTTATAGCATCGGACCTTGCATCTATCACCAGTCACATCCACAGCTGGGTATTCTTTTTGCTTTGGCTCCATCCCTTCATTCTTTCTGAGTTATTTCTCCACTGATCTCCAATAGCATATTGGGCACCTACTGACCTGGGGAGTTCCTCTTTCAGTATCGTATCATTTTGCCTTTTCATACTGTTCATGGGGTTCTCAAGGCAAGAATACTGAAGTGGTTTGCCATTCCCTTCTCCAGTGGACCACATTCTGTCAGATCTCTCCACCATGACCCGCCCGTCTTGGGTTGCCCCACGGGCATGGCTTAGTTTCATTGAGTTAGACAAGGCTGTGGTCCTAGTGTGATTAGATTGACTAGTTTTCTGTGAGTATGGTTTCAGTGTGTCTGCCCTCTGATGCCCTCTTGCAACACCTACCATCTTACTTGGGTTTCTCTTACCTTGGGCGTGGGGTATCTCTTCACGGCTGCTCCAGCAAAGCGCAGCTGCTGCTCCTTACCGTGGACCAGGGGTATCTCCTCGCTGCCGCCCTTCCTGACCTTCAACAAGGGCCTCTAGGCCCTCCTGCGCCCACGCAGCCACCTATCCTTGGAAGTGGAGTTGGTCCTCCCAGCCGCTGCCCCTGGCCTCGGGCGTTGGGGCGTGGGGTGGCTCCTCCCAGCCACCGCCCCTGGCCTCGGGCGTTGGGGCGTGGGGTAGCTCCTCTCGGCCACTGCCCTGACCTCAGACGCGGGGTAGCTCCTCCCGGCTGCTGCCCCTGACCTCAGACTTGGGTAGCTCTTCTCGGCCGTTCTTGCGCCGTCACAGCCTGGCACTCTCAGCCGCTGCCCCTGACCTCGACCGTGGGGTAACTCCTCTTGGCCGCCGCCCTTCGGGAACCTAGAAGTTAAATAAGCAGGGTGACAATATACAGCCTTGATGTACTCCTTTTTCAATTTGGAACCAGTCAGTAGCTCCATGTCTGGTTCTAACTGTTGTTTCTTGACCCACATACAGGTTTGTCAGGAGATAGGTAAGGTGGTCTGGCACTCCCATCTCTTTAAGAATTTTCCACTGTTTGTTTGTGATCTATACAAAGGCTTTACTGTAGTCAATGAAGCAGAAGTAGGAATTTTTCTGGAACTCTTTTGCCTTCTCCATGATCCAATGAATATTGACAGTTTGATCTCTGGTTCCTCTGTCTCTTCACAAACCAGCTTGTACATCTAGAAGTTCTTGGTTCATTTACTGCTGAATCCTAGCTTGAAGGATTTTGAGTATAACCTTGCTAGCATGTGAAATGAGTACAGTTGTATGGTAGTTTCAACATCTTTGGCATTGCCCTTCTTTGGGATTGGAACAATAACTGACATTTTCCAGTCCTGTGACCACTGCTGAGTTTTCCAAATTTGCTGACATATTGAGCGCAACACTTTAACAGCATCATCTTTTAGGATTTGAAATAGCTTAGCTGGAATTCCATCACTTACACTGTTGTTTTGTTGTTGTTGTTTTGTAGTATTGCTTCCAAAGACCCACTTGACTTCACACTTCAGGATGTCCAGCTCTAGGTGAGTGACCACACCATCTTGGTTATCCAGGTCATGAAGACCTTTCTTGTATAGTTCTGTGTATTCTTGCCGCCTCTTCTTAATCTCTTCTGCTTCTGTTAGATCCTTACCATTTCTGTCCTTTATCATGCCTATCCTTGCGTGAAATGTTCCCTTGATATCTCCAGTTTTCTTGCAGAGATCTCTAGTCTGTCCCATTCTATTGCTTTCCTCCGTTTGTTTGCATTGTTCCTTTCAGAAGCCCATCTTATCTCTCCTTACTATTCTCTGGAACTCTACATTCAGTTGGCTATATCTTCCCCTTTCTCCCTTGCCTTCCTGTTCTCCTCTTTCCTCAGCTATTTATAAAGCTTTCTCAGACAACCACTTTGCCTTCTTGCATTTCTTTTTCTTTGGGATGGTTTTGGTCACTGCCTCCTGTGCAACGTTGTGTGCCTCCATCCATAGTTCTTCAGGCACTCTGTCTGTCAGATCTAATCCCTTGAATCTATTTGAAATGTCTACTGCATAATCATAAGAGATTTTATTTAGGTCATACCTGAATGGCTTAGTGGTTTTCCCTACTTTATTCAGTTTAAGTGTGAACTTTGCAATAAGGAACTCATGATCTAAGCCACAGTCAGCTCCAGTCTTGTTTTTACTGCATAGAGTTTCTCCATATTTGGCTGCAAAGAGCATAATTAATCTGATTTCTTTTGGTATTGACCATCTGATGATGTTCATGTGTAGAGTCGTCTCTTGTGTTGTCGGAAAAGGGTGTTTACTATGACCAACATGTTCTCTTGACAAAACTGTTAGCTTTGCCCTGCTTCATTTTGTACTCCAAAGTCAAACTTGCTTGTTATTCCAGGTATCTCTTGACTTCCTACTTCTGCATTCCAATCCTCTATGATTGAAAGGACATCTTTTTTTGGTATTAGATCTAGGTCTTATATGGAGAAGGAAATAGCAACCCACTCCAGTATTCTGGCCTAGAGAATCCTATGGACAGAGGAGCCTGGTGGGCTGCTGTCCATAGAGTCGCATAGAGTTGGACACGACTGAAGCGACTTAGCATGCATGTATGCATTGGAGAAGGAAATGGCAACCCACTTCAGTATTCTTGCCTGGAGAATCCCAGGGACAGAGGAGCCTGGTGGGCTGCCATCTATGGGGTCTCCAAGAGTCGGACACAACTGAAGCAACTTAGCAGCAGCAGCAGCTAGGTCTTATAGGTCTTCATAGAACTGGTCAACTTCAGCTTTTTCAGCATCAATGGTTGGGTCATAGACTTGGATTACCGTGATATTGAATGATTTGCCTTGGAAACAACCCAAGATCATTTTGTTGTTTTTGAGATTGCACCCAAATATTGCACTTTGGGCTCTCTTGATGGCTATGAAGTCTACTCCATTTCTTCTAAGGATTCTTACCCACATTAGTAGATACAATGGTCATCTGAATTAATTTTGCCCATTCCCCTTCATTTTGTACCCTGATTCCTAAGATGTCAATGTTCATTCTTGCCATCTCCTGTTTGACCACTTCCAATTTACCTTGATTCATGGACCTAACATTCCAGGTTCCTTGCAATATTATTCTTTACAGCATTGGACTTTACTTTATCCACCAGACATATCCACAACTGAGTGTCATTTCCACTTTGGCCCAGTCACTTCATTCTGGAGCTCTTAGTAACTGCCCTCTGCACTTCCCCAGTAGCATATGGGACACCTTCCCACCTGGGGGGATTATCTTCCGGTGTCATATTTGTTTACCGTTTCATACAGTCCTTGGGGTTCTCCAGGTAAGAATACTGGAAAGTGAAAGTCACTCAGTTGTGTTGAACTCTATGCAACCCCATGGACTGTAGCCCACTAGCCTCCTCCTCTGTCAATGGAATTCTCCAGGCAAGAATATTGGAGTGGGCTGTCATTTCCTCTCCAGGGGATCTTCTTGATTCAGGGATCAAACCTAGGTCTCCAGCATTGCAGGCATATTCTTTACCATCTGAGCCATCAGAAAAGCCCCAAGAATAATGAAGTGGGCTGTTATTTCCTCCTTCCTTGGACCATGTTTTGTCAGAACTCTTCACTATGACCTGTCTGTCTTGGGTGGCCCTACATGGCATGGCTCATAGCTTCATTGAGTTATGCAAGCCCCTTCACCCTGACAAGGTTGTGATCCATGAAGGAAACTTAAGTTTGTAACAATCTCTTTTCTGATGTCCTGGCTCTTTGCAACACCCCACATACTCAGGGAGTAGCTTGTAAAGTGTTCAGTTCCTTACCCAGGAAAGAGTGGGAGATGAGCATTTTTTGGCCTTTTCTCTCACCACTGAGCCCTGGAGGTTCAGCAATGGAGAGTACTCACATACCCATTAAGAACTGCTGCTTTCTTTGCTGTTCCTGTTGGTCTAATGGATGTGTGCCCTATTGGTCTTTAGAGCTAGGTTTTTGGAGCCTGTCCATCAGGTGGGAGCCTTGAAAATTGGAGCTCTGTGTATGTGGTCCAAATCTTTCACTCAGGGACCAGCTGGTTGTTGTGGGTGTGTTAGTCCCAGTTGACTGGCACTGTGCCAGGTTGGAATTTATGGTAAGAGCTTGTTTTGATGTGGGTATTTTCTTATTTGCCTGATGTGTAGGAGTCACTCAGCTAGGTTCTGGATTTCTCTTAGAAGGAATTTTCCTTGTGCAGCTGTACATTCAATATGTCCATGGGAAGAGGAAAGATCAAGAGCACTAAATGTTGTCATCTTTGTCTCTCCCTGAGTTTGCTTCTTTTAATGGGTAGCTGTATCCCATTCTTTGGAGGTACCATAGTTTATTTAACTCACTCAATTGATGGGCACTTGGCAATATTCTGCTATTCTACTTGGTGCTACAAGTCATTCTTCACACATGAGGATATATATCTAGGAAAGAATGCTAGAAATTGAATTGCTGAGGTGTCTTGTTGCATGTGTGCATGTGAAGTTGCTTCAGTCATGTCTGACTCTTTACGACCCTATGGACCATAGTCTGCCAGGCTCCTCTGTCCATGGGATTCTCCAGGCAAGAATACTGGCATGGGTTGCCATGCCCTCCTCCAGGGGATCTTCCCAACCCAGGGATCTAACCCACGTCCCTTATGTCTCCTGCATTGGCAGGCAGGTTCTTTACCACTAGTGCCACCTAGAAGGCCCCAGTGTGTCTTGTTAGATAGTTCTAAATTAATTCTACAGAGGTTGTGCCAATTCACAACTCCCATTTTTTTAATGCAAAACATATGAGTACCTATGTAGTAAGTCCTATGTTTATGAAGACCAGGAACGGCTCCTCTAGGAGACTGTGTTACAGAATGAGAAAAAGCTATCTATATGAAGACACAAGGAAAGGTATGGGGATTAGAATGTTCTTGGGTAAGGCAGTTGAGTGAGCAAAGGCCAGGAGATGGGCAACAGCTTAGCACAGTTGATGCTCTGAAAGAAGATCAGCATATCTAGAGGTGCCTTCCTCACTTGCTATATGTGGCTATCCAGTTCAGTTCAGTTGCTCAGTCGTGTCTGACTCTTTGCGACCCCATGAACCGCAGCATGCCAGGCCTCCCTGTCCATCACCAACTCCCAGAGTTCAATCAAACTCATGTCCATCAAGTCAGAGATGCCATCCAGCCGTCTCATCCTCTGTTGTCCCCTTTTCCTCCTGCCCCCAATCCCTCCCAGCATCAGAGTCTTTTCCAATGAGTCAACTCTTCACATGAGGTGGCCAAAGTATTGGAGTTTCAGCTTTAGCATCAGTCCTTCCAGTGAACACCCAGGACTGATCTCCTTTAGAATGGACTGGTTGGATCTCCTTGCAGTCCAAGGGACTCTCAAGAGTCTTCTCCAACACCACAGTTCAAAAGCATCAATTCTTCAATGCTCAGCTTTCTTCACATCCATACATGACCACTGGAAAAACCATAGCCTTGACTAGACAGACCTTTGATGGCAAAGTAATGTCTCTGCTTTTCATTATGCTATCTATGTTGGTCATAACTTTCCTTCCAAGGAGTAAGCGTCTTTTAATTTCATGGCTGCAATCACCATCTGCAGTGATTTTGGAGCCCCCAAAAATTAAGTCTGACACTGGTTCCCCATCTATTTCCCATGAAGTGATGGGACCAGATGCCATGATCTTAGTTTTCTGAATGTTGAGTTTTAAGCCAACTTTTTCACTCTCCTCTTTCACTTTCATCAAGAGGCTTTTTAGTTTCTCTTCACTTTCTGGCATAAGGGTGATGTCATCTGCATATCTGAGGTTATTGATATTTCTCCCGGCAATCTTGATTCCAGCTTGTGCTTCTTCCAGCCCAGCGTTTCTCATGATGTACTCTGCATATAAGTTAAAGAAACAGGGTGACAATATACAGCCTTGACGTACTCCTTTTCCTATTTGGAACCTAAGCACTTAAATGTGGCTCATGTTGAATTGAGATATGCTGTGAAAATAAAATACACACTGAATTTCAAAGACTTAGTATGGAAAAAAGAATATAGAATGCCTCATTTGTAATTTTTTATATTGGTTTCATGTTGAAATCATAATTTTGATATGTTGTGTTAAAATACATTATTAAAATGAATTTCATCTGTTTATTTTTACTTTTTTATTGTGGCTGCTAGAAAAATTTTAACTACATATGTGGCTTACAGTATATTTCTGTTGGACAGTCATAGTCTAGAGCATAGAGTTGGTAAACTATCAGTTGCAGGCCAGATTTGGTCTACAGCCTGTTTTAATGTGACCTGAGTGCTAAAAATAGTTTTTACATTTTTTCAAAGAGTTAAAAAAAGAAATAATATAAGTGGAATATGCAACTGTGTGTGATCAACAAAGTCTAAAATACTTACTATCTAGCCTTTATTAGTCTAGAACATACAAAGAGGGCAGTAGAACAAGATATCAAGGGAGGGCGGGGTCCAGATCATAAAGGGCCTTTTGAATCACAATAAGATGTTTAGATCTTATTAAAAGAGCAGTAGAAATATAAGAACAGTTTTAAGCAGGAGCATGACATGATCAGATTTATATTTTTAAATAATAATCATCTGTGTGTGTGTGCACATGTACTCCTTGAATAGTCTACCCCGGGACTATTTGGACTAAAGAGTGTCACTTTCTTGTTTTACCAAAAACTCACTGGAAGAGGGTATTGAAGGAGCTTGGATGGCAGTTTTACACCAAACCTGGAGTTCTGCATTGTCATCATAATTGCACTGTTGTCTTAGCACTTAACATGTGCCTGGCATTTTCTGAGCTGCATGTCTTATCTCATTGACTGCATTTTGTTCCTTTAAGTGGTTGCAGCTCCCTTAGCAAGGTAGAACAGTATGAACAGGAAACCACATGAATGACTCCAGTCCCAAGACCAAGTAAGGCTTCGGTCCTTGGCTTCCGCTGGTAGTGATGTGGAACTGGTTGAGGTCATGGGAATGTGCAACCGTGTGACTGAACAGATCCCAGGGAGATGCAACCAATCTGCAGTACTTTGGAAGTCCACATCCCAGCAAGGACTGCATACTACTCAAACCTCTCCCTGCTTATTTCCCTCTTTAATAGGGAACTGGAGATCCCTATCCAGGTCTCTTACTAGTACTGGGATAGTCTGTCTCACCTCTGAGGTCCCACAATATAATCTGCTTCTGTTGCTGAAATGAGACTTGTCTCTCTACTTCCTTGAATTACTATGTCATCATACCATAGAGAGAGGTTTGGTATTTTACACAACTCTAATGGGCAGGGTGGGCTTCCCAGGTGGTTCAGAGGTAAAGAATCCACCTGCCAATGCAGGAGATGCAGGTTTGATCCCTGCATTGGGAAGATCCCCTGGAGGAGGAAATGGCAACCCATTTCAATTCTTGTGTGGAGAATTCCATGAGCAGAGGAGCCTGGTGGGCTACAGTCCTTAGGCTCGCAGGCTCGGTCATGACTGAGGAATGAGTGTGTGTGTGTGCATGCGTGCACACACACACACACACACACAATATGGGCAGGGTAGGCTAACCACTGTAATAAGTCAAAAACTCATTAGTGGCTACATACAACAGTTTGTGTATGATTGACAACACATCCCACTCTCGGTTGGATGGGTGCTGGGAGGTGAGCAGTAGGAGAGACCTCAGTTCTATGCAGTCATTCAAGGACCCAGGCTCACAGCAGCTAGTGGCCCCTCCCTCCTCTAGATCCACCAAGGCTGTCCAGCTAGCAGGTGGAGAAAGAGAAAGCCAAGAAGGCACAACCGCTGTCAGTTACCTTGATCTGGAAGTCATAGCTGTCACGTTGCTCACATTTACTGGCAAGCCTGAGTCACATGACCCCACCTGAAGATGGTGGGCTAGGAAATGTGATCTTTCTGTGAGAGCACTAGAGATTGCAGCACAGCAACCTCACGTGGTACCTGGGCAGTTCTTCTTTAAGATAACTCATAAGCTAGGCCACTTTCTTCCCAATATGTGCAAACTTTATTATACTTCTCAGGTAAGAGATTTGCCTTTGTTTTATAGACACCATTTAGTTTTACACTGACCTTACTGGTGTTATACTGGCTTTGTCCTTTTAGTTCTGTTTTTTGTGCAAGTCTATTTTCCCTCGGACTTTAGACCTTCTTACTCCTATTACTAAGTTTGTATGTACAGTCTGTGTATGTATGTGTGTGTGTATATATATATATATATATATAGGCTATATATATATATATATAGGCTTTCCCAGCGGCTCAGCAGTGATGAAGCCATCTGCAATGCAGGAGTTGGGAAGGGTTGGGAAGATCCCCTGGAGGAGGGCGCGGCAACTGACTCCAGTATTCTTTCTTGGAGAATCCCATGGACAGAGGAACCTGACAAGCTACAGTCCAGAGTCACAAAAAGTCAGACGCAACTGAAGTGACTAAGCACACACATATGTGTATATATGTACATTTATACAGGCTGTGCTGCACAGCATGTAGGGTCTTAGTTCCCCAACCACAGATTGAACGTGTTCCCCCTGCAGTGGAAGCACAAGTCTTAACCTCTGGACCACCAGGGAAATCCCCATATGGGTATATTTTAATGGCATTTTTACTCTGTATTATTTTGCTCTGTAACACACTTAATCTTCACAGTAACCCTATGAGATGGGTATTATTATTACCTCCACTTTAGAGGTAGAGAGATGTGGAGAGATGCAGTGACTTTTTACCAAGTGAGTGGCTGAGTTGTTTTCACTCCAGCGCATGCCTGACCTCAGGCCTGAACTCTGAGAGAAGACCTCATGTTACATTCCTTTCTGGACCAGGCTAGACCAACTTTTTCATCTTCCTCTCTGCCTCCCCTTTGCCTACCTCACAAAAAGCTGCCCATATATCTTCTTTCAGATATTTCCTCCCCTTTCAAACTCTGGGGCTCTAGAGTTCACTTGCATATGTAGGGAGATCTTGTCTCTGACTGGTTCCTATGGTAGTTTTATAAAATATAAAATGGAAGACCAATCAGGATTAAGTTAATATGAAATTCTGAGTTTAGTTACATAAAGTTAGAGAAAAAGGGATGGAAAATGTTGATAAAGACATTTCAGGGAATCCCAAATAGTCCCTTTCTTGTTTGGGACATACAAAAGAAGACAGAGCTTTTAGAAATTACTATGTACAGTCAGTCAACACGTACTTGCAGTGTATATACCTTGGAACTTACTCTAAATGACCCCTTGGGTTAAGCCTTGCTATTTTTGTGTCGGTTGGAAGAACCTGTGTCTGTGTAGCTGTTGAATTGAAATAACGATTTTACTAGCCTCTCTGGTGATTTTTCTGGCACACTATAAATCTTAACTAAGTGTCTGTAGGTGTGGAGATTTGGTTGAATGCACCAAGATTTCATTACTCATAGAAATGATCAAAGAACCTCAGAGATCACTAACAGATATAACCTAAGAAGAGAGTACTAGAGAAAACACTTGAGTCTCTAGCAGCAACACAGAATAGAATAAGAATTTCTGGTTTGATATGTGCTGAGTTCCATCCCTGGAGTTTTTTTAAGCCCTGTACCATTCTTTACTTCTTCCCTCTTTAGGTTTGACTTGCACTGATTTTGGCCTACGGTCCAGAATGGTTTGTTCTCGGGACCAGACCTGACCAGAGTCGACCTCATGAGCACTTCAACCTCTCCAGCTGCCATGCTCCTCCGGAGGCTGAGGCGGCTCTCTTGGGGCAGCACCGCTGTCCAGCTCTTCATCTTAACAGTGGTGACCTTTGGTCTGCTGGCCCCACTGGCCTGTCACCGGCTTCTGCACTCTTACTTCTACCTGCGCCACTGGCATCTGAACCAAATGAGCCAAGAGTTCCTGCAGCAGAGCTTGAAAGAAGGTGAAGCTGCCCTGCACTACTTTGAGGAGCTGCCCTCTGCCAACGGCTCGGTGCCCATTGTCTGGCAGGCCACGCCGCGGCCCTGGCTGGTCATCACCATCATCACTGTGGACAGGCAGCCTGGCTTCCACTACGTCCTGCAGGTGGTGTCCCAGTTCCACCGGCTCCTTCAACAGTGTGGCCCCCAATGCGAGGGGCACCAACTCTTCCTGTGCAATGTGGAGCGGAGCGTGAGCCATTTTGATGCCAAGCTGCTGTCCAAGTACGTCCCTGTGGCCAACCGCTATGAGGGCACGGAGGATGACTATGGCGATGACCCTTCCACCAACTCATTTGAGAAAGAGAAGCAGGACTACGTCTATTGTCTGGAATCCTCCCTGCAGACCTACAACCCAGACTACGTCCTGATGGTGGAAGATGATGCCGTCCCAGAGGAGCAGATCTTTCCAGTCCTGGAGCACCTTCTGCGGGCTCGCTTCTCTGAGCCCCACCTCCAAGATGCCCTCTATCTGAAGCTCTATCACCCCGAGAGGCTCCAGCACTACATCAACCCGGAGCCCATGCGTATCCTGGAGTGGGTCGGTGTCGGCATGTTGCTGGGGCCCTTACTAACCTGGATATACATGCGGTTTGCCAGCCGCCCGGGCTTTAGCTGGCCCGTCATGCTCTTCTTCTCCCTGTACAGCATGGGTCTGGTGGAGCTGGTGGGCCGCCACTACTTCCTGGAGCTGCGGCGGCTGAGTCCTTCCCTGTACAGCGTGGTCCCCGCTTCACAGTGTTGTACCCCTGCCATGCTCTTCCCTGCCCCTGCGGCCCGCCGGACCCTCACCTACCTGTCCCAGGTTTACTGCCACAAGGGCTTCGGCAAGGACATGGCGCTGTACTCACTGTTGAGGGCCAAGGGGGAACGGGCCTACGTGGTGGAGCCCAATCTCGTGAAACACATCGGACTCTTCTCCAGCCTTCGGTACAACTTTCACCCCAGTCTGCTCTAGCGTGCCAAGAAAGGCCTTTCTGAAACTGGCCACTTCTTGGAGATTCAACTGTTGAGCTCTTTATTTGGATCTGGTTGCTTGCAGATAATTCATTGTTTTAAGGTTGCCAGGGATATAGGCACTGGGATGGCTGGGATTAAACATAAGTCAAGAACGTTGGCTTTAGTAACTCTCAGGCAAAGGCAGGCTGTTCACTGTGGGCCCAGACCTCTCGCCCTCCACACAGCCACATTGCCTCATGCAGTCTGACCCACTGAATGATGGACATTTAAATACCACTTATATTCTCCTGTTTCTCATTCTGCTTCGTGACAGAGTTTGTGACTGCCAAAATTATTGTGCACAGTGGTTCAACTGGTTTAGGATTTTAAAGGTAGAATATGAATGATGAAAGGTGAGATTCTCTTATAGTGACTTCTTTCTCACTGGGAATAAGAATGGATATATATTTAGGATATATATCCCAAGACGCAGGACCATAGATTCTATTTGTTTCCTTGCTATGACATAATAAAAGCTGCATAGTGCCTGCCATCTTGGAGGCGGGTGAGCTGTCTACTGTTACCTGGCATTTTCTTTTCCACACATCTGTAGTGCACTGATAATCATTTTTGACTGTGAAAACTTTAAGGCACAGCAAGATCTGAAAGCACTTTCTGGATCATCAAGTCAGATTGCTTATGTTTAGTTTTCAATTTAATATTGAAGATTTCTATCATATTCTGATTCTTTGAAAGTTGGACTTTGCAGAATGATGTAGAATGGGTGAGCTCTTTACTAATGGCATATCCTTTCCCCCAACTTTGCTGGCTAATCATTCACCCTCATTCTTTTTCTTCTATAGCATGATGTTACAGAAGAAAAAGTAGGGACTGAAGTCAGAAGACCTGAATTTTTATATCAAATCTCTGTCGTGTCCTAGTGGTGTGAACTTGGGCCAGTTATAAGCACTCTGAGCCTCAGTTTTCTCACCTGTAAAATGGGGACAGTGATATCTTCCCTTTTAAGTTGCCTTGGAGATTAAATGACAGAATATGTGTAAAACACTAGCAAGTGCTTATCTCATAAAGGGCATTTGATGAATATTAGCTCTTTTCTCTCCTATATTAAGCATATAAAACTCAAGTGTATTTTGGATAAAGGTATTAGTGATATTATTTAAAGTATGAAATGGGGTATAGGGCTGATACCTATGGAGCAGCTGTTCCTGACCAAACACTACTAGAATAAAGGTTGACTTTTCCTTGTTACTTCAGAAGGATATACAGCTCAGTTTCATCTAGCCCCACCTCCAACCAAGCCCAAAATAAGACTTGTTCATTCAAACTGGAAATGATCTAAGACTCCGGTTGAGCCTATTCCAAGACTAGCATCTGAAAATTACTTTTCTCAAAAGTTACAAATTAATGTCGTTTGACAGTACTTATCAAACCAGTGGCCAAAGAGTCCTTATGGCGGTGGATGATTATATTAGAGTTCAAGCAGCTCTCTGCTTTGTTTCAGTGCCATGTCTTCTGTTTGCTTTAAGTTTTCACAGTGAGCTCCTGTCTTGGAATCTGCTTGAGAACATCGAGGGGGTAACAGGGCTTCATCACCATACTTTACAGATGAACAAAGAGGCCCAGAGATGTTAAATAACTTCTTCAGGTTCACACAGCTGAACAGCAGCAGAGAGGACTAGAATGTAGTAGCTTTTCTGACTTCAAGCCCCTGTACTTTTCTCTCAACCACAGTCATTTTATAAATATCTATGTAGTCAAATTCTCTTTTGTGAAATCTGTAACCTGGACGAAATAATGTCTTTGTAAGCTAAGATGGTAAAAACTCACTGTGGTGTTGGTCTTGGGGAACAAACAGGTGTCCGTGTGTGTTGTGTTGTTATAGTGAGCTGTTATGTATCTCCCAGGAATGTCCAAAGTGACCAGAGCTGCTAGGTGACTTACTGAGATGCTCAGATTCCACCCTTTCACCCCCAACCCCAACCCCAGGAACAGGTTCAGCCCCATGTCTGAAAACAGAACCACCCGCAACCTAGAACTAATTTGAGTTTGTTGCATTAAGATTAGATCTCCTTGTGGAAAGTTTGTGTCCAATGACAGAACATTTAAGCTAGCTAATCCCTAGATCAGAATCTTTGCTGCTTTTCATTTCTGCTCTTTCTAATTCCATTGTCTACTGCACACAGACATCCCTTCCTGTGACTCCTTCCTTCTCAATGGCTGAGGTCATCTTTGTCTTGTCTTATTTTTCTACCTACACACTAAGACATCTTCCCACATTGATCTTAACTAGAATCTGCCATCCTTGGACATTTTCCGCAGAAGCAACAATCCTACCCACTTTTATCCCTACTGCCACTTTCTAGATCACCCTTCCTTTTGTCTCTCATTCCGAGAATCCAAATTGTGTACGTTATCTTGAATTAGGACTGCTGGCAGCTTTACACCAAAGCTGAGGTCTCTCGTTTAATCCTAAGCAGGGGGCTAGGGAGAAACTCAAGTCCCCTTCCAGTATCAAGGGACATAATCTACCAGAAGGGTGAAGGTCTCTAATAGTCCTGTATACGTTTCAGAATTTAAATTATTGTCAGGTCTAAGAAGCTCCCTATTGTGACTGAGTGTATTTGCATAGACTTATCAGTTCAAATAAATGAACCGTTTCACTGAGGCATCCTAAGAAGCCTTGGTTTTCTCTCATTTCTATAGCTGGATTTTTCTGATATGATGAATAGGATCAAAACCACCCACATGCTCACACTGTTGTGGAGTCCAAAGGTAGCCATTCAAAAGTATGGGCTGTTTGCTTAAAAATTCATAACTGATTTTCTTATATTTCTTAAATGGAAACATTTGAATTGTGTGTGTGTGTTTTTCTACTGACATAACTTTTAAAAAGTGGTGAGAATACTACAGTGCAGCTAGAGAATACAAGTAGGATGAATATAATGATAGGATTAATTTAATTTACCTTGGATACAGTCCTCATTTGAGGGAATTTATTTAATTGGTAACTTAATTTGTGTAAAGAGACATTCTAATTGGATTTGATTACTGTGGGATTTTTATATATACTATGATACATTTTGAATCACAGTGAGATAATACAAAACTGGGTAATTTTAAAGTCACACGAACCATTTGGATATTTTTATCCCAACCACATGAATTTGCTGAGAAATGTTCATTAGCTGACAATTTTTTTTAGGTTGGATTTTGTTTGAAATACCTTTGGGACTATGTCAAAGATGATTGGAGATGTGATTTTAAAGTACTTAATATAACTGCAATGGAGATGCACTATGGCTTCCAGTAGTCAGATTACAGCATTGTTGTGAGTCATCGGCAATGAATGGGGAGTTCTGCTTTAAAATTTAACAGATTTTCCTTTTTTTCCTAAAAAACCTTTTGAATCTGTATTAGGTTATAGCCGATTAAAAATGTTGTGATGAATAAGGAAGGTATTCAGGCATACATATGCATGTATCCATTCTCTCCCAAATTCCGCTCCCATCCAGGCTAGCCCATGACATTGAGCAGAATTCCCTGTGCTATACAGTAGGTCCTTGTTGGTTATCCATTCTAAATATAGCAGTGTGTACATGATCATCCCAAAATAATTAGGGATGATAATTATTCCTAATTATTCCTAATTATTTATTAGGAATAATTATTCCTTATTATTTATTAGGAATAATTATCCCTTCCCTGCATGGCAACCATAAAAAAAATTAACAAATTTTCATGATCTTGTCCCTAATGACCTATGCAGAAACATAGATGAGTGATTTTTTTTTTAAGTATTATGTTAACAAATTGGGGGTAAAACCAGATGAAAATCCAAAGGCAAATGATTAATTTATCAAAAAGAAGGACAGATGGCATACTTATGTAGGAAGTGGGTAGCTCAGAGAGATGGGTGAAGTAGACAAGGATGTAGAGTGAAGCAGAGGGTCTCACATTTGTCACCTGCTGTGTGTCCCAGACTTCTTTATGTAATAAATCCTCTATGTCCGCCCCACTGTCGTGAAATGCTTATAGGGCTAGCCTATGGAGAATACAAAGGAACAAAATAATGGACAGTGTTCTGGATAAATAATTCATCCCTTTGCTAGGACCTGGCTTCCTATCACACTTAGAATAAAATACAAATCCCTACATTACCTTCCAGGTCAGATGTGACCTGTCCCTGCAAAACTTCATGTCTTGCCACTTCCATCCTCTTTCTCCAAGCTATAGCCACACCTGCTCTCTTTTACTTCCTTGGACTTGTTACATTGGTTCTTACCACAGAGGGACTTTGCACTGCCATTCCCTCTATCAGGAATGCTTTTCTCTTAGCTGAATCTTTCCTGTATACAGATCTCAATTAAAATTTAACCCCTCCTCCCCAACAGACTTTTCATCCCATCTAAAGCATTCTTCTCCCTTCACAACCCCCAGGTCATCTATCACTTTATGCAGTTTGATTCCCTTTGAAGCTCTTATTACCTGAAATTTATTATTGTGTCTTTTTTTCCCCCTCCATCCTCCCCACCCCGCTACAGAATATAAGTGCTACAATATCAGGAGTCTTCTAGGTTTCATTCATTGCTCTGTCCCTTGAACCTAGAACAATACCTGACACATAGTAGGAAATGAATGAGAGAGAGAAATGGGGGTAGTGAGGGAAGAAAGGAAGGGAGGAAAAGAGTAAAGGGATCCACAGTGGAAGTGCATACAGAAAAGACGAATATTGAAAGGAAGAAAAATGGGACTAGGGAAGAAAATTAGGGAGGAGCAAAGAGGATCCAGGTAGTGAGGATTGGTTGTGATGTACAATTTTGACTCCTAAAAAAATTTTCTACTTGCATTCCAGGCAAAGAGAATGGCAAATGCAAAAAGGAACTTCCAACACCACCACATAGCTACTTTTTCCTTTGTTGTTATTAGAGTTTTAGTTTCAGTGTGTGTGTTGGGGGTCATGTGTGTTTGGAGGGGGATCCTCCCTACGTGTTATTCTTAGGGGAGGGATGGGTTTTCTCTTTCAGGTTTCAACTGCTGCATCTTCCTGGTATTACCAATGGGAATCATCTAGACGTGCATACCACCCATGGTGGCTCTACAACCTATTCTAGGACTTATAGGCAAGAGGCTGGAAAGAGAATGAAGGAAAGATCACCACCAGTGCCAGTGAACTCTTCTCAAGTTCTTTCAGTAAGTGGCGAGATGGTTTAAGTCATACCATGTAGCTCTGCACTTTAGGGGTGGGCTTTGGCAAAGCATTATATGACTTAACACAAGCCAAGAATAGAGAGGCAAACTTTCCCTAGAGGCTGGATGGGAGAAGCAGGAAACTTTAAGGATCATTTTTTCTGGTACACAACTTGGGTGTTTTTTATGTTTTGTTAGTGTAGCTTTGTTTAAATCTGAACAAGTTGAGTCCTCTGCAAAATTCGTGCACTGGCAACATGTTAGACAAAGAATTTTGTCTAACCCCTATTTTCTTTTATCTAGAAAAAAATGTAAACCCTGGCATTGTTGTGACTGGGAGACCTGAAACAGAAGTCAACAAGCGTGTGTAGATTTCTTTCTAGCAACATGTTTGGACGGTTATTCTTGTCCTTTACCAAAACCCCTGTCCAGCCGCAATACATACACAACCAGAAGCCATAACCAGCAAAAGCAGCTTGGCTTCTGTCTAGCTCCCCCTCCAGAGAGGTTTGTGATAAAGGAGCGGTAGGATTACATCTTCTTCCTGTAATGTACACATGGAATGCTCTCCCTCTTTTGAACAAGAAAAGGAAAGAGCAACCATATTTTAAAAGATACTAAACAATGGTATGTATCTTCACATTCAAAATTGTAGTTCATGTATTATTATATAAGGAGCTATGCCAAACAAATTAATCATAAGTAAATCTAAATTTAGCTGTTTATCCCCAACTTAATAAATGCCTAACTCATATTAGCAGTATTCAGTTGACTCAAGATTTTTTTCTTTTTCAGTCTAGCTGAACTATTAGCATAAGTGCCCCAATCTGCAGAAACACAGTCTTGAATCTGAAAGAGAAAAGGCTTTGAAGAGGTTAGAATCATGTTTTGTTTTGTTTTTTTCCAGATGCCTGTTCAGTTCAATTCAGTCACTCAGTCGTGTCCAACTCTTTACAACCCCATGGACTGCAGCATGCCAGGCTTCCCTGTCTATCATCAACTCCCAGAGCCTACTCAAACTCATGTCCATCACGTCAGTGATACCATCCAACCATCTCATCCTCTGTCATCTCCTTCTGTCGCCTTCAATCATTCCCAGCATCAGTGTCTTTTCCATTGAGTTGGTTCTTCTCATCAAATGGCCGAAGTATTGGAGTTTCAGCTTCAGCATCAGTCCTTCCAATGAATATTCAGGACTGGTCTCCTTTAGGATGGACTGGTTGGATCTTCTTGCAGTCCAAGGGACTCTCAAGAGTCTTCTCCATCACCACAGTTCAAAAGCATCAATTCTTCTACACTCAGCTTTTTTACAGTCCAACTCTCACATCCATACCTGACTACTGGAAAAACCATAGCTTTGACTAGACAGACCTTTGTTGGTAAAGTAATGTCTCTGCTTTTTAATATGCTGTCTAGGTTGGTCATAACTTTTTTTCCAAGGAACAAGCGTCTTTTAATTTCATGGCTGCAGTCACCATCTGCAGTGATTTTGGAGCCCAAAAAAATAGTCTCTCACCGTTTCCATTGTTTCCCCGTCTATTTGCTGTGAAGTGATGGAACTGGATGCCATGATATTAGTTTTGTGAATGTCGAGTTTTAAGCCAACTTTTTCACTCTTCTTTTTCACTTTCATCCAGAGGCTCTTTAGTTCTTCTTCACTTTCTTCCATAAGGGTGGTGTCATCTGCATGTCTGAGGTTATTGCTATTTCTCCAGGCAATTTTGATTCCAGATACCAGTTAACACCAGCCAATGGAAGAAAAGAACTGTTTCAGCCAAATAAACCCCTTATTGTCACACTTAAACATTAGTCCTCACACTAAGGTAAACACATTAAATTCTGAATGGCATCTCAGAAGCCCTTTAAGACAAGTAATTTTGTTTTTTAAAAGACACCAAGTGTCATGTCTCACATATTAATTTGCATTTATTGAGTGCCTACAGGGTGATAGGGACTATGCCTAATGCTAGAGACCCAATGATGAGTGAGTAAGACAGCTTTCTTCTTTTCAGGACCTTGGCATCCAAGGGAGAAACTTGTATAGTAAGGTGAGTCTGGGATGGTGGGGTTATAGGATACTGTCTATAAATCACCCCCAAATGCCAGGGGTCTAAGTTACTCCAACTTCCTCAGCTCTTCTGCAACCACTTTTGCTGAGCACAACATGGTCCACCAAAGAAGTCTCCAACTAACAAAGGAAATGTTTTACATAAACATTTATTTACAGAAAAAAATGAGAGGTGTGGGTGAAGGGAACTGGCTTGTCCCAGCTAAAAAGAATTTAAGGAGGGTGAGTTGACTCTTGGAGAAAGTGCTGTGGGGATAAGATATGTAGCTTTTGATGTAAGAGGAAGATTCAGAAAATTATCCTTGAAGGGTTATTTCTTTTTCTTGCATTTCTAGGAAAACAAGCCTCTTGATATCTTATTTTCTAATCCAAATTCATGTGAGGTCTTTTTTCTGAAACTGAATAAAATCAACTTCCAAAGAAAGAACTTTGCTTGCCCAGAGGTGACACACCTTCTTGGCAGCAACTTGCCCTTACCTCAAAAAAGAATCAAGGAAACCTCTCATTCCAGGGACTTCCCCAGCACTCTGCGCTTTCACTGCAGTGGGCATGAGTTCCATCACTGGTCAGGAACTAAGATTCCCATGTCATGCAGCCAAAAAAAGAGAAAGAAAACCTTACAACCTCACCCCAAATGTTTTACTCTCTCATCTTGGTGACCAAAGCTTGTTGATCCTCACATAAAGAGGACTGTGAGGGTCACAATTGTCCTCAGTCTTTCAAGGTGAAAACCAAGGCTTGTAGCCTTTGGATCTCTTTTGCGAAGTCTGTTCTTTCCAATGCTTATATTCTCCACAGCTAACTGCACGTTAGATCCAGTCTCCTAGAGATTTCTGCCCTATGAGGTGGGTGACTTCCTCACCCACCACAAGAGAGTAAGCACCCTTCTTTAAACTATGAAGAATATTTAACTGAGGGCCAAACATTTCTTCTGCTTGTCCTCATCAGTTTCATGTAGATCTGAAGCCTGGAGACACTCATTCCTTTTAAAATTAATTTCTGTCGATTCACATTGAAACAATATTGGCCAAAGTTGTCAATCTGGCCAAGCTGATCAAAGTGCTCTTCCACAAACAATGGGATATTTGTTAACTCACAGTCATGGTTCATAACTCTTCAGCAACTCTAATCCTTACCTCCAAGGATTCCCCCGTATGAATAAACAAAGCAGGATAACAAAACAATAAGAGAACGACCTGAGTTTTCAGCAAATGTAATTCCTAGTTAGAAAGCATTCACTAGTAATTTCTAGTCACTTGACAATAAGTTTGGTTTGCAAATGAAAATTCTGATTTTATTTGCCAAAGATCAGACAGCTCAAATGAACTGGAAAATGCTATTATCACTCTACTTCTCTGAAAAAGATGTTTGGGATGCTTGTTGGGAGACTCAGCTTCGATCCTTGGGTCAGGAAGATCCCCTGGAGAAGGAGGCAACCCACTCCAATATTCTTGCCTGGAAAATCCCATAGGTGGAAGAATCGGGCAGGCTACAGTCAATGGGGGTCACAAAGCCAACCAGGCTGAGCCACTTCACTTTCACTTTCTTTAACTTAGGTCTGGAAATTGTGTTGTGAATTTTGCAGGTTAGTTTCAGCTTGGGATGGTTGTAGCATTAGGATGCATTCAGCAGCAAATAACAGAATCCAGTCTCCCAGGGCCTTCCTTAAGCAATAGAGAAGTTAAATTTTCTCACCTAAGAAGTCAGTCAGCAGTGCGATGATGTCATTAAGGACCCAGACTCTCCTCTCTCTTGTTCTGCCACCTTTTGCCACTTTATGTCTATTGCAGCTTCTAAGATCAAGTCCACATTCAAAGCAGAAAGGAAAGGCTGAGGTAAAATGCTTTCTTCATGTGAATTTCTGTGGGTGTTTTTTTTTTTTTTTTTCCCTGGGAAGAACAATTACAGGAAGTCTCCCAACTGACCTCTCCTTTTGTTTCATCTGCCAGTATGGGCCATAGGCACATTCCTAGACCAATCAGAGGCAAAGGGAAATAAATTGGAAAAGCCCAACCACAATTTATTCCCTTGTGGCTTGTGTGAGGCCCTGTCTTTCCTGACCTGAAGGGCTCTACTCACCATCCAAACAAGAAGAGATCTTTGACAGCAAGGAAGTAGATCTATATGGATAGCTCATGGACAAAATGTGAACAGTGACCCTGGGGGGAAGTGATCAAAGTGTTTAGTATTCTTCCTGATCGTGCCACTTTATATGGTATTTAGAAATCAAAGCAACATGTAGATTTATTTAGATTAGATTTGTTTAACTGTATAATCATATGGTTAGGTCATAGGAACCTTTCAAAAATATAGTGCTACAGGATTAATTATAGGATTAATTAGTTAAAGGCATTACAGGCTTGGAGAAGCTTCTCCAATTCCTAGAGGCCCATAAGATTGCATTTTCTTCCTGAGCAACTGTGCATGAAACATCATGGAAACAATAAGATTGTTGTTGCTACTTTCAAAGAAGTATAGATAGTTAAACTCAAATTGGATATGGGGATTAGCCATTGACTACTGAAAACTATGCTTTCAATCTGTTGTTGAACTGTCCTGAAATTATTGATTTAGGGCACATGAAGAGCTTTGAATTTTTTTCAAGATTCACAATTTTGTAAAGTGGTCTCATGAATTTTAATGCACAATACAGACCATGTTATAAATTTCTGAAACTTTCTTTGGTGTGCAAACCTTAATACATCTGCATTAGAAATATTTTCCTGTTTGTACTCAGTTTCAAGAGAAAACAATGAAATTGAAATCACATTATGCTTACCAAGAGAGTTCATTATCCTTGGAAGTTTGGAGGTAAGTCCAACATGAATCCTAGGAAGATCCCAAAGTTTCTAGTGATGTGAACAATGTTTGGGAGTTTACTCTTCAAGGAAGAAGGACGAAGAGAAGAATGCAGTCAGCTCTGCCAGCTAGAACTGGAATTGCAAACCCTCTCCAACACAAGATATCCCACAATTCAGTCAATTAATACCTAGAGACAACAGGTCTCACCTGGGGACACTAATGTAGTCATTTAATATCAAATAATGCATATTTTCCTTTGTTGACACACTCTTCCCTACCCCTCAAAAATCTCACTCAAATATTTCTGAGAATCTCCAAGGAGAAAGCTTACAGCTATGTGTTCTCAAAGCAGTTTGCTAACCACAGTCATCACAGATCATCTGTCTGGTCTTTCCTCTCCTATTCTGGCTCCACAAAGTAACTCTAAAGGGCATCTCTCTTGTCCCTGCTCATGATAACCATTTTGGGAACATCAGTACCTGTGCTAAGGTTACTATTTCTTAGTGTTCAGCAAACTCTCAGTTTTCGAGGCGAGGCTAAACTGGCATAGCAAGGACAAAAGCCAATGTCTCAGTCAGTGGCTTGCTATGACAAGGGTTTTATTTCTCAATACCACAAAATCTAATAAAGATCTTGGCACCCTTTAGGGGAACTATTTCGCTTATAGAAACCTAGCAATTTAGACTGAGGACTTCACAGTCCTGTAGCTGCTCCATTAGGAGCAGGAAACCTCTCTGATCAACCAAGCAGGCTTACAGGGACACTCACCAGATAAAGGACTGAATGGTACTCACCAGGTGTTCTCTGCTGTAGACTGCATATGGCCTGAGCCACTCAACTGCAAGAGGTCCAAAAAGTGCAGAGAAGTCTTCTATATCAATATATAAAAGGGAAGAGAACAGATTTTGGTGAATGTTGGGAATATCTGCTTTACAGGTCAGTGCTGGATTCTTGGAAAATATGGAAACAATGACCCTTCTCCAGTTCTATGCTGTTTTGTCACCTGATCCTCAAATCTGTACTTCTTATGCCCAGAGTCTCCAAAATTAGCTCATGAGTATCAGCTCCACTGTTTAGCTCTAATTTCTCTTTCTACAGGAGCTTCAACAAGTCCAAGATTGTGGGGCAATGCTGTGAGATCTCTCATTCTAACTTTTTTTTCTTTTATGACAAATTCACATACATTCTCCCACCTTTTTCCCTAATCCTCCCTCAGACAGTATTCAACTTGTTTGCTGCCATATCGTAATGTCCCAGCTTGGTGCCTAGAACTCAGAAATGTGTTGATGAGTGGATGGATGGATGGATGGGTAGGTAAGTGGATAGCTGAATGATGATTTCTTCTCTACCCACAAATGAAGCTCAAAGGAGCCTGTTTCCATTTTCTTTTCTTTCCCCTCTACTTTTAAATTATTTTTTATTTTATTTTGTATTGGTGTATAGTTGATTAACAATGTTGTGTTAGTTTCAGGTATACAGCAAAATGATTTGGTTATATATATATACATGTCTCTTTCCACTTTATTTATCCTGTCACCTTGACCCTCATTGTAGTCCTTTTGTCTCAGGTACTATTGTGCTTTTCTTGGGCCCCACTTGGGTGGGGACTTTCTTGAGGATTAATTATAGAAATGTCAGCTACAGTTTAGGGGCTGAAATCCTACCACTCAAACCTCTTCAGGGATTCCTAATTGAGGAATATGCCCATGAGAACAATCACCAAATGGAAAATAAAGTAACATTTTTTGGCCATGCTGCATGGCACGTGGGACCTTAGTTCCCGACCAGGGATTGAGCCTGCACTCCCCTGCAGTGGAAGTGCAGAGTCTTAACCACTGGACCACCAGGAAAGTCCCAAAATAACCTTTATGACCTGATAGGCACCCAACTGTCTCCCAGTACAGAGATCTTTGTCAAGCCAAATCAGGTTATGCTGTTTAGGCCTAGAATCCTAAACAAGCTTCCATCATTTCCATCACTCAGAGTTGGTGGAAAGGTCTGGAACAGACCAGGGGCAATTGATGCAGATCCCATGTGTAGAAGAGAGAATGGGCAGACCCTGCCCAATGTACTGAAATAGGGGACTGTAATTGCAGACGAGGGAACACCAGCTTAGAGACTCCATCCTCTTATTAAATGTGGTTTGGTAATTGCCCTGTGCTTTGAGTGTTTGTGGAATTCCTCCTCCCTCAGAAAGAAGCTAGTCAGAAGGATATACAGAGAGTATGGGAGCACCAAAACTGCCCTCTCTCCTACAGGCCAAGGTGGAAACAGGAGGACTGTTGGCTGAAAGTTGTCTATCTCCTCTTCCTCTCTTACATGACTAGCTCTTCTCTCCTGTTCACTGTGATTGTTATCTTCACTTCTGCCTCTGCCCAGGCCATTCAATCCTTTACCCCTAGTCACACCCATTACACTCCGTTACAAACTATCTTCAGAACTGTAGTCTAGGTCAGTGTTCTCACCCTACCTGCTTGCTAGAGAGACAAGGTCAAACTCTGGGCTTATTACTGTGATTTTGTATGAAGTCACTTTTTTAAAAATACAAAACTTGCTAGATGTTAACACTGGCATATGGATAAACTTTCTTTTGCTTACACATGGGTTTCTGATCAAGTGGCCCACGGTTGAGAATTCTTGGCAGCCTTACCACAAAGGATAGCCTGTAGCTAGTTTCCTCTGCTGAACTAGGCTTCCCATTATAACATATTTGCTATAAAGGAACAAAGGTTCATCCATAATAATGGGAAAAAAAAAAACATTTGGGAGGCAGGGGGAAGGACTGCAAAGAGTTGACCATGATATAAATAGTTTGGGGCATATGTGGGAGTAGAGACTTTGGATGGAGCAAAACCAATCTTGCCCTGCCTAGCTGATTCTTCTCAGCCTTTCCCACTGTCTCCCAATTCTATGCCATCATTTCCCTACTCACTTTCACTTCTACCAGCTTGAATAAGTGTAAATCATCTCTGTGGATGCCATAAACATCAGCCCATTTGGAAAGCTCTCTGTTAACACAGATCTTCTTTGTTTCTAACTAATAGTACTGTTTATCTAACAGTTTTATCAACAAAATTTTAGAATAGACAAAGAGTGTAAACTGCCTCAAAGCATTCTCATTATGGCAGAAACTTTATACTGAATGTAAAGTTTACAAGGAAAAAAAAAACTGAAACCATTGAAAGATTTATAAGCAGTGACACAGATACTCCCACCACAGAAGATGGCAAACACAACAAAGATGCCCAACATTATTAGTCACTGGATAAATACAAATTAAAACTACAATGAGATACTGTCATACACCCAATAGAATAGCTAAAAAAATTTTTTAATGACTACACCAAGTGTTGGTGAGGACACAGAGCAACTAGACTCTCATACACTCATGTTGGGAATATAAAATGCTACAGTCATTTTGAAGAACAAGTGGGAAGTTTCTTGAAAAGTTACATATACATACTATTTGATCAGATCTAGCCATTCCACTCCTAGGTATTACAAGAAAAGTGAAAACATACATTTACTTTAAGACCTATACATGAATATTTATAGAGCTTTATTTTGCAGTGGTTAAAAATGGAAACCACTCAGATGTCCATCAGCAGCACATGGAATACTACTCAGCAATGAAAAGGATGGATATGGATGAATTTGAAAATAATTATGCTGAATGAAAGAAGCTAGGCCAAAAAAAAAAATTGGTACATACTGAATGATGCCATTTATGTAAAACTTTAGAAAATGCAAACTAATCTCTATAGTGACAGGAAGCAAATAAGTTTTGCCTGGAGATGGGGTGGGGCTTATAAAATTTAAAAAATAAACTTTCAGAGGTAATGTAAATATACGTTCAATATCTTGATTGCAGTGATGTTTTCATATGTGTGAAAACATATGGGTGTAACCACATGTCAAGACATCAACTGTTATACTTTACAAATGTGAAGTTTATTATAAGCCAATTATATCTCAATAAAGTCGTTATTTTTAAAAGATTTGCTTAGCGCTTTGCACCAGCCAAAGATGAAAGAATTGGCCTGGTGTCTTTCCATTACGTTTCAGACTGCTCTCTAACGGTTCCTTTTACTGTAGGTCAGCAGAGAGGAGGGGCGGATGTTCTGGGTTGCCTATCATCCCATTGCACTTTTATCTGTCTATATACAGTTTCAGTGGACATGGATTTGAGCAAACTCCAGGAGAGAATGAAGGACAGGGGAGCATGGTGTGATGAAGTCCAGGGGGTTCCAAAGGGTCAGACACAACTTAGCAACTGAACAACAACTATATATAGTCTCTCTAAAGACTTATTTCAAAAAATGACTGGTTTAAGGGGAAAAAAAATTTTTTTTAAGTCTTTAGAATCTTCTGGATCATCTGATCTTTAATGCTAAAATGTTTTATGAATCTAAAGTTCTATTAATGAGTTACATGAATATACTCTCTCTTTGATTTGAAGATGTCCTCAATTATAAAACATTAAATCTCTAGCTTTTAATGGCTTTTTTAGGGGGAAAAAGTAAAATAAATATATTAAAAGTACACTTATAATATGATTCACTCCAGTTTCAAAAATATTAAAAGTATGACTTAGAGTACTCATTATAGCACATAGTCCCCAGATTGTAGGAAGGGATATTTTTGAGAACTAAAAGTGTTTGCATGAGTCAGGGTACAAAGTGAAACAAAGAGACCCCCAAATGCAACAGCTTAAACTGGGTAGAAGTGTGTTTCAGTCTCAACATCCAGCAGGTAGGCCATCCAGGTCTGACTATTCGATCTGTGCAGTTCCACAGAGCCCCATGCTCAGAAGGGCCCAGAGCTTGGTTTAATGGGCTGCTGTTACCATCTTGAAAGTCTTACTAATTTTATCTTTGAACCTGTGTTTTAAAAGTAAAGTCCAGTGCAACAATGGAACATGCAAGTGAGCAGAGGAATACACAATCCGTGTTTGCCATTCCTGCGCTCCATTTGCATGTCATGTTGGCAGTGCTCCATGAACCCAGAATTCCAGTGGACCCGCAGTGCATGGAAGTTCAGAGAAACTCAAAGTGAGTACAAGTATGTTATGTTGATGACTAAGAAAAGAAGTGTGGAAGGGGACTGGCAGTCCTGGGAGTCCTGGGAGGACATGCTCTCCATTTAAACTAGAACTTACTACTAATCCAGAAAGAAGATAATAATACTCTAAGAAACACAAACAACAAGGAATCTTTCCTTACTTGAGTTACTTCCATGTATTAACAAGTCACTTACCTTGAAAATGATAGCATAGAAAGAAAGGGAAAGTTTTTTTTCTTTCAGTCTTTCCTTACTCATCAATAACCTGAGGATAGAGTGTTGATAGAATATGTATGAAGAAGTGAAACAAAAACATTTAAATCAGTTTTGTGCAGCATTTATACTCTTCTGATAAGAATGAGATATATATGCTTGAATGAATTACAAAATACAAATCATATTATTTTGGTGATTCTGCACATGAGTTAAATGTTCTTATATTTGCATTTATAAATGGACATTGCACAATATAATGAATGGTAAAATTCATGTTAATGATCTAAGTTTTAAGTTTACTTAGCAGAAAACTAAATAGCAAAACAAATGCCGGAAGAAACAGCATGGAAAGACGAGAAAACTATAAATTTTACTATATTTAATGGCAATCCCCCCACCTTTTTTTTTTTTAACAAGAAGGCTTGAAGTTTCATTTTGCATTGGGCCCCACAAATTGTAGCGGGCCCTTCTGCTGTCTTCAACACATGACTTCCACTTGTGGGTTCAATTTGGCTGCTTCAGTGTCTTTCATCTTCCAGCCCATGAAGAGCTGGAGAAAGACCAGGAAAGTGAAGCACAATTCTTTCTTTCTTTCTTAACATTTATTTATTTATTTGGCTGGACTAGGTCTTAATTGAGGCATGCAGGATCTTTAGTTGCAGCATGGGAAAACTTAACTGCTGTATGTGGGATCTAGTTCCCTAACCAGGTATCAGACTTGAGCCCCCTGCATTGGGCATGTGGAATCTTAGCCACTGGACCACCAGGAAAGTCCTGGAAGCACAATTCTTTTATGGGCCTTCATCACTAAACTCAAATCCCATCAGCCAGAACTTAGTCATACAGCCACGTCTAGCTATGAGGCTGACTGGGAAATATCTTTAGCCAAGCAGCCTTTTACTCTGCTAATACTCTGTTATTTTAGAAGAAAGGGAAAATGGGTATTGGAAACCATGTGAAGTTGAGCACAGTATTCATCCAGTTTGATTCTAGTATTTCCAGTCCTAGGAATTTATCTTAAGGAAATAACAGAAATGTATTAAAAAACTTTTAAGTATAAGGATATTCACTGCATCTCTTTTTATAATTATGGCAAATAAATTAGAAACAACCCATATTTCCAAAGCAGAAAAATTGGTTAAATAAATAAAGACATATCTATATTCTGGAAAATTAAACACCCATTAAAATTGTGTTCTCAAAGAATATTCAATGCTATAGGAAAATGCTCAAGATGCAATGGTACATGAGAAAAGCAAAATGCACAACTCTCCAGATAATACTGGACTTCCCTGGTGGCTCAGACGGTAAAGCGTCTGTCTATAATGCGGGAGACCCAGGTTCGATCCCTGCGTTGGGAAGATCCCCTGGAGAAGGAAATGGCAATCCACTTCAGTACTATTGCCTGGAAAATCCCATGGACAGAGGAGCCTGGTAGGCTACAGTCCATGGCGTCGCACAGATAATACTATTTAGAAGCACTTTTTCAGCTGGATGGATATGTCTGGGTTTGTCACAGGGATTAAGGGAACAAGACTACAGACCTCACAGAGTAAATTTCTCCCAGCATATATTTGAACCACAGCCCCTCAGGATCAGAAACTGGATTTTGTTTACAGACTCAGGACAGATTTGTCTCTCAGAATGAGACATTTTAACCAGAATCATAAGATAAATACATACATCAAGAAGGCAAGTTTATTCGCTTATAGAGACATATAATAATAACATGACATATATAGGCAACACCCTCCCCCAGTCTCATACTAAGTGTGAGTGCCCTTCCTACAGGCAATATATTACATCATTGTATTTGATGATTCTACAGCGTAAGCAAGAGAATTTCAGTCCGATAATAAAGTTGAACATTTATTCTTAAAGAACTCTCCAAGAGGATTTTTCGAGAAAACCAGCCAGACTGTGAAAACAACCACATTTTTCAGAGCACTCTATTCTGTAAAGAATTACTGAGAAACAGGCAAAAGGCAATGGCACCCCACTCCAGTACTCTTGCCTGGAAAATCCCATGGACAGAGGAGCCTGGTAGGCTGCAGTCCGTGGGGTCACTAAGAGTCGGACATGACTGAGCGACTTCACTTTCACTTTTCACTTTCATGCATTGGAGAAGGAAATGGCAACCCACTCCAGTGTTCTTGCCTGGAGAATCCCAGGGAGGGGGAAGCCTGGTGGGCTGCCGTCTCTGGGGTTGCACAGAGTCGGACACGACTGAAGCGACTTAGCAGCAGCAGCAGAGGCAAAAAGCCCCTATGTCCTCTAGCCATTTTCTAGAGTCCTGTAGCTGGTGATCAAGAACAGAAGTTTTGACTTCTGTTTCCTGTGGGGAAGAAATGAGGAGGGGCACAAAGAATATTCCATGGACAGAAGAGCCTGGCAAGTTACAGTCCATGGAGTTGCAACGAGCTGGACACAGCTGAACAGCTGAGCGCACACACGCAAGGGAAGCGGGCAGAGAAGTTTCTGTCTCGAGAGGTGTGTGGGAGAGCTTTGGAGGAGAGTGAAGATGGAGAGTTTGTGACAGTAACTCTAAAGCTCATGGGTATAAGATAAAAACAAAAGGATATTTAAAGAAGTGTTGCTGTAGCTATAAGCCTGATCTTCGTTAATGTCCCTTGAGAAACATGAATAAATCTGAATTATTTTTAATAGTTTTTGGTTTTGTGACCTTGCTAGGACCCTGGAGCAATCCAGGGATACACAAGATACAAAAGTAATTAATGATTTTTAAATCTACACTATACCAACAGTAATAAATCATTTTTTAAAAAACATCAGACTTTGATAATAATTTAATATTTGCTTTTATTTTGTGAAAGATTATATATATATATATATATCTCCATTGAAGAAAAATTCATAGTTACTCTTAAGATAGTTGTCTTCAAACTGTGTCTGTGTGTTTCCACAAATTATTTTCAGGAACTATGTACACTCTAGCACTTTATATTAACATACAATTTAGAGAGTTCCAAAGGATATAATATCCAATGCTTTAATATTGGTCACTGTTTTAAATACATACAAAGGGTTCTAAAATACTATAGTGATTAAATATTCATCATCATTCTTTAAAGCTTTCCAGGTGGCTCAGTGGTAAAGAATCTGCCTGCCAATGCAGGCGACACAAGAGACAGGGGTTCTATCCATGAGTGTGGAAGATCTCCTGGAGGAAGAAATGGCAAACCCTTCCAGATAATTCTTGCCTAGATAATTCTATGACAGAGGTGCCTGGCAGGATACAGCCTTTAGGAGTTGCAAAGAGTTGGACATGACTAAGCACTCATGCACATACACATCATTCTTTAAAGAAAAATACATGTAATTATTCAGAACATGTTTATTGTCCTTTTTCCTCACAGAATTCTAACTAAATATAATTATATATATATTTTTAGGCTTGAAAGTCATATTGAGCACTACATCATACTTCTCTCTGCAACAAACTACTAAAACTTGCTAAACTTGCCTAGTTTTTTATAACCATAAGGCCCAATATTGTAGCTACTAGTCACATGTGGTTATTAAGCACTTAAGATGAGATTAGAGTAGCTAAGAAACTAAATTTTGGATTATATTTAAGTTTTAACATTTTAATTTATAAAGTTTTCTAACTTTCCCATAGAGATCTTACCTATTTGTTAGGTTTATTTCCATTTTATATTGTTTCATGCTTTTCAAAATTATTTTTTGAAAGATATATTTCCTGTTTGTGATGTATTTGAAAAGATAGTTGATCTTTGTGTACTGATCTTGTACCTAAGGGCTTCCCAGGTGGCACCAGTGTTAACAAATCTGCCTGCAAATCCAGGAGATGCAAGAGACACAGCTATGATCCCTGGGTTAGGAAGATCCCCTGGAGGAGGGCATAGCAATCCACTCCAGTATCCTTGCCTGGAGAATTCCATGGGCAGAAAAGCCTGGCATGTTACAGTCCATGGGGCCATGAAGATTCAGGCACAACTGTGTGACTCAGTACACACACACACCTTTCTAACCTATGTTTAATTCTAATAATTATTCCATCAGGTAGATAACCTTATCATCTACAAATAATGAACAATTTTGTTTCTTCATTTCTAAACTTTATATTTTTTATTCTCTTTCTTGTCTTAAACCATTTATTTCATTGGCTAGGGCAATGTTGAACAGATGTGGTAATACTGGATACCCTTGCTTTATTCCTTATCCTAAACAAAATGCTTCTAATATTTCACCATTAACTAGGATACAGGTTTTCCATGGATACTTTTATCAGATTAAAGACAGTTCCTTCTATTGATTAAAATCAGTGTTTTCTAACAGCTTTTCACCATGAGATGATTACTTCCCCCCTGTAATCTGATGATGTGATTACTTATATCACTGTATCTTCTTATGATAAAGTACGTTTGCACCTCTGTGATAAATCCATGTCATAGTCACTTTTATAAGTTACTGTATTCAACTGACTAAGATATTCTTTAGAATTTTTCCATCTATGTTTTCACTAAGGGCTTCCCAGGTCGTGCTAGTGGTAAAGAACATGCCTGCCAATGCAGGAGACTTAACAGACACCCGTTTAATCCCTGGGTGGGGAAGATTCCCTGGGGTAGGAAATGGCAACCCACTCCAGTATTCTTGCTTGGGAAATTCTATGGAAAGAGGGGCCTAGTGGGCCACAGTCCATGGGGTCACAAAAATTGAACACAACTGAGCATGCACCCACACCACACCACCATACGCTTACTAAAGAGACTAACTGTAATTTTTCATACTATCTTTTTAGGTTTTACTTTCAGGCTCTTGTGAGTCTCATAAATAAGTTGGAAGTGTCTACTTTTTCTGCAGTTTGGAACAGTATTGAGTAAAATCAGAAGCATTTGTTCCATGGTTAAAACAAATCAATAAAACTGTGGCCCTTGAATTTTTTCCATGTGCTAAAGCAACTTCAGTTTCTACTTCTTTAATGGTTTTTCTATTTCTTCTTTATTTTAAATTTATTTATTTTTAATTGAAGAATAATTGCTTTACAGAATTGTGTTGGTCTATTACTTCTTGAGTCAATTTTGTTATCATTCCAGTAATTGTCCATTTTAGTTAGGTTTTCAAATATGTGGGCCAGAAGTTTCTTGATATCCTTGTTGTCTTTTTCATACCCTTTAGAAAATTCTTAACTTTGATGAAGACAAGGAGAAGGCAAAATAAATCACCTTGGCAGAAGGTCTGCCATTTGCCTTTTGAAAGAATAAACTTATCTTGTTTCATTTGTTTCTGTGTTAGTCACTCAGTTGTATCCAACTCTTTGGGATGCCATGGACTGTAGCCCACCAGGCTCCTCAGTCCATGGACTTCTCCAGGCAAGAATACTGGAGTGGGTTGCCATTCCCCTCTCCAGGGGATCTTCCTGACCCAGGGATTGCCTGCATTGCAGGCAGATTCTTTACTGTCTGAGCTATCAGGGAAGTCATTCGTTTTATTTGTTTCTACTCATAGCCTTTCTTTAGATTTATTCTGGTTTCTTCTTTTTTTTAACTTTAGCTCAGTCTTTCTGCTATTCTAATATAAGTACTTCAGGTAAAAAATGTGCTACTTCAGTTGCCTCTGAAAATCTTTAATATAAATTATTTCCATTATTTAATTAAATATTTTCAGTTCACTTGTCTGCTTATCTTTTAAGGTGTGTTAGATATTGTATTCGGAGAAGGCAATGGCACCCTACTCCAGTACTCTTGCCTGGAAAATCCCATGGACGCAGGAGCCTGGAAGGCTGCAGTCCATGGGGTCGCTAAGAGTCGGACACGACTGAGCGACTTCACTTTCACTTTTCACTTTCATGCATTGGAGAAGGAAATGGCAACCCATTTCAGTGTTCTTGCCTGGAGAATCCCAGGGACGGGGGAGCCTGGTGGGCTGCCATCTATGGGGTCACACAGAGTCGGACATGACTGAAGTGACCTAGCAGCAGCAGCAGCAGATATTGTATTTGAAACATTATGTGTGGAAAAAACTTGGAGCCTAAAATGAAGTTATCTTATTTTAGGAAAGGATTTTTAATTTCCTTCTATCAGATGGGGGTGGGGGTGGTGCTGAGACACTTCTATATCTTACTTGTTAAAAGGGGTTTTCCATTTCTTTTGTTAATGTCTTATTAGATAATTGACTACATCCACACACTCCTACTCTTCTATTACTCAAAAGTGCCTGCCTATCTTCAGTTTATTTTGGAAGTGTGAGATGGTACCTATCTATATTTTTATCTATATATATTTTATATCTATATCCAAGGATCTCTCCCAGCTTCTGTTCTTTACCTATAATATTCTGCTATTGTCACACATTTTATTGCACTTCTAAGGTTAATTCAGCTGACTGTGCTGGTGCCTAGAATTATGGTTACCCCAGTGGGACACGACTGAGCAACTAACACACTTTCATAAACTATACTTTTTAGGAAGCTGCCTGGAGACACATGGATTATATCGTTACTCATCCTCTTTTCTTGCACATCCGAGATTTGATTAAGAAAATATTTTCTGCTCTTGAGAAGGCAACATGCGTTCGATTCCAAGGCCAAATAGTCAAGTGGCTCCATTTGCTGAAGTCCTGCAAGTGGTGGCGCTAGCCGCCTCTGAAATCCAACACCCCATCCTGGGCCGCCGCCTGGGCCACCGCATCCTCCTGCGCCGCCTAGTGGCCGCTTGGCCAGCTTTGCGCGGGCTCCAGGACGCGCTCAGGGTCAGCGTGCTCCCTGTGGAATGACGGATCTCTGCAGGCTTTGCCCCTCTTTATTGCCCCTTCGCCCCGATCCCGCCAGACCCAGCGACAGCCTCTACCACCACAAAAACAAGACCTAGCCCTGCACTCCGTGCCCACTCGGGCAAAGTTGCCTATGACAACTTTGTCACTAATTCATCCCAGGCAGCACCTCCTGCAGATGTCCTGTGGCCAGAGGTTGCTGAAAGCATCTGCTTCAGTGCTCTTTATCATATATTTTTTTTAATTTGGAGGAGACTTGCTTTACCATGTTGTGTTAGTTTCTGCCCTACAACAAGGTGAATCAGTCATAACTATATATATTTATCTCCCTCTTGAGTCTTCCCTCCCTCCCACTCCACCCCTTTGGGTCCTCACAGAGCAGCCAGGTTGGGCTCCCTGTGTTATACAGCAGCTTCCCACTAGCTGTCTATTTTATACATAGCAGTGTACAGTATGTCAGTGCTAGTCTCTGAATTCGCCCCATCTTCTCCTTCTCCCTTTATGTCCATAAGTCCATTCTCTCTCTCTGCGTCTCCATTCTTGCCCTGCAAATAAGTTCATCCGTACCGTTTTTCTAGATTCCATATATATGTGTTAATTTACAATATTTGTTTTTCTCTCTTTATCATTTTAATGCAGATTAAGATATATAATTTTCTAAAGAATGAATATCTCATCTCAAACTAATAAAGCAATATTACGCTTAATGAAACACTGATAACTTTACTATGAAAAATAATAAGAAGCATACTGTTACCACAAAATTTTAGCCTTTTTCTGTAAGTCATAGCTGAAAATGAATATAACAATTGTTAATTATTTCTACACAATATAATTTCTCTTATTTTAGATTTTTTTCAAGTAAAGACAATCAACTGAAAAACAATTAGAACTAGTTATGGATGTAAAAAGGAGGTGAGTTACTAAAGAAAACTTTTCTATAATATATAGATTTTCTAACACCATTAATAAGTTAAAATATAATGAAAAATGTTCCACTGATAGAAACAACAACGAAAATTCCTAGGATAAACTGAACAGGAAATGCAAAGGTCCAATTATCAAAAACACTTCAAAACTTTAGTGAATTACAAAAATTAAGGTGTAAATGGAATGGTATATTGCTTTTCTTTATGGTAAACTTTAACAACCACCAATTACTTCCCTATATGTTTATAATGTTAACATAATTGCAGTCAGGATGCCAAATTGAGGATTTCATGAAACCAGTCTAAAGTTTGTTTGGAAAATTAAAAGGTAAG
The DNA here is from genome assembly GCF_019923935.1 of Bubalus bubalis. Classification (NCBI taxonomy): domain Eukaryota; kingdom Metazoa; phylum Chordata; class Mammalia; order Artiodactyla; family Bovidae; genus Bubalus; species Bubalus bubalis. The sequence goes on along the minus strand of NC_059159.1, from coordinate 152,749,369 downwards.
AAGAGGCAAGAAATCTTTGAAGATTGTAGGGACATATTCTTTTAGATATTTAAATGTATCATAAGCTATAAAAATTAAAACAGTGTTGAGTAGTACAAGATAAACAAAAATGCATCAATGGAAAAATAGAAAGCATAATATATTTATGTGTGTGTTAATGGTGTGGATACATCTACAATTTATGTATTAATCAATGTTTTATGGGAAGTATTTCAAAAGAATGCTGAATTGTTTTAGAGACAGTATTGAGAGAACTGATTAATGTAGTGGAACTCTGCATTATGGCTGCCCGATATCTTTTGAATACCCTTCTGACATTCTAATTATGTCTCACAACATAAGCAAGTCCTGCTTTTCCGAGAGAATCCATAAATCAGGCATATGACTTCGATTCTATTACTCCTCCCACCACTGATCTGAGGTAGAAGGGAACCATGATGTAGAAGGGGGCATATTCAGAGAGACCCGTCTGGCAAGTGTGGTGTCAAAAATGTTTGCTCTTTCGGAGCACCATGTCAGAGTTGCAAGTGTCCCACTGAATCTTTTTTTTATTTTTGAAGTTTTTCATTTGCTTTTTTTTTTGTTTGGCTTTGTTTTTTGCCAGAACTATCCTGTGGTGTGGTCAGGTATTTCTTCTGGATGTATTGACCATGCTTGTCTTGTTCTAGGCTGTGTGGCCTACAAAGTCTAGTTCTCGGGCTCTCTCAGAGGTCTGTGAATTACCCAAAATCTAAATGTTGAAATCCTAACCTTCAATGTGATAGTCTTAGAAGGTGGGGACCCTGGGAGGTGATTAGGTCTTAAGGGTAGAGCCTTCAATGAATAGGATGAAAGCCTTTATAAAAAGACAGGAGAGAGCTTGTTTCACCTCTCTGCTGTCTGCCATGTCAGAATGCAATGAGAAGATATTCATCTGCAAACCAGGAAGTGGGTCCTCTGCAGACCTTGGATCTGCCCAGATCTACCTTTATCTTCGATTTCTCAGCCTCCAGAACTGTGAGGAAAATGTCTGTTGCTATTTAAGCTATTCAACCTATGCTATTTTTATTGCAACTCAAGTTAAGACAAGTAGAATCTGTTATTTGCAATTTAAGAACATGCACAGCTCACAATTTACTATTTGGGGAAAAATATATTTACATCCCTGCCTCATGTCATTCGCAAAACTAAAATACACCTGGATTAAGAACTAAAATATTAAAAACCAAAATTAAAAAAACAAACATCAAAAACAAAAGCCCAGAGATAAAACTGAAAAGAAGTAGTAAACAAATTAGATTTAACTAACCACAATGGTCTGCCACTTTGTATGGGTAGATCAAAAATGTGTCTGTGAATGAACTAACAGACCATGAGAAATGGAAACCTGGCTAGTTAAGCAACTTCAGAACATTATAAGATAAAATTAAACTCATTACTCAGGAGAAGAACTAAATATTCTTAGGTCTCAGATCAGACAAGAATTTCTGTTTGAACTTCATAATGAACACAGTCTGTGATGAGATTTTATTGGACGATAACCAGAGAGTGAGTTACACAGAACTATTTTTGATGATGGCCCTCAGGCAAGTCACATGGCATTACGTGGAAAGCACACTAATGCTATTTACCCAGAACAATTCCAGAAGCAAAGGTGTAGGACTAGGTGTGCAATGTACCTCTGATATCGACAAACTAGATAGACTACATATTCGTCAAAGAATCTCTTCCTAATATTTCTTTCAGGTGATCTTTTGATAAATAATTAGGGGACTTGAGTCCAAGTTTATACTCCTTTATTATGTATATAAACAATCAAGATACGTGTAGGATATTGGCTGTCAGTGGCCAAGATAGACCCAGGCTATTTCTATAATTTTAAGGTTCCAGTAAATATATTGAAAATGTAGAAATGGCAGAGCTAGAGTTACCAAATCTGTGGTGTAATTTGAATGCATACATTCAGCAAATTAATGTTTTGAACACATATACAAAGAAATAACTATTGAGTAACTCATGTAGAGATAACATGTAAAGGAAATTTGAGGTCTTTCTTGAATGTGAAACACAGCCCCTCCTGGCCTCTGGCACTGGTCCTGCTGAGAGCTGAGGAATCTGTGGGCCTAAATAGCCCAATCTTTACTCAGCCTAGAACCACAAGTATGGAAGCAAGTACAAAAACTGTTTTGTTCATTTTAAATGGATGCAAGTATGCTAACTTGCTTTATCATGTTGAACTCTTTGCAACCCCATGCACTGTAGCCCCCCAGAATGGGTTGCTATACTCTCCTCCAGGGGATCTTCCTTACCCAGGGACAGAACTCTTACCTCTTTTGCATTGACAGGCAGATTCTTTACCACTAGCACCACCTGGGAAGCCCCTTAAATAGGTGCCTGGAGTGCAGTCTGGATGTTAATGGATATGTAGTTCTAATTTGGCTAGACTCCCTACTTGGCCAAGAGAAAAATCCCATTGATACATAACTAACTTAAAATATGGCTCTTCCTGGGTTTAACAGGAGGAATGTGGAGGAAGGTCAACCCTGTGTGGGCAGATTCTTACACCCAGTTTAAAGGCAGTGAAAGTCTATAAAAAAAAAAAAAAAAATACTAACTTAAAGTTCAGAATCATCCATATCTTCCCTTGCTTTTCTTCCTGGCATGATTAGCTCACAGAACCACCATCTGTCCTGGTCACGTCTAGCTCAAGAAAATGAGTTTACATCATCCGGATCCAAAGGAACACTTGTCCTTTGTTAATTCTTCCCTGGTGTTTTCCGATTCTGTTTCACTGCCACAGCCACAGGGAAGAAGGGCGGCGGGGGAGGAGGGGAGAACGGGACCACGCAAAGATTGCTTCTCATCTCAACCCGGCGCCCACGTTGTCCCCACATCCACGACACGCACCGGAAGTTCTGTGTCAGAGCTGGAGACTTAGCACAGACCCAACTCTGATCTGCATGCGCTGTTTCGGTTCTTCTCTCAGAGAGATAACATTCCTTTGAACTCGCCAGCAAGGGCTTGCCAGTCTCGTGCCCCACCCCACACACCCTTGGAATAGCCTTAAGTGGGAACTCAAAATTGTGACCTAACACGAAAGAAGGTGTTTTAAGGAAGGTTCCTGTAAGGAAGGTGCACCATGTAAGAGGAAGTCTCAGGGTTCCTGAGTTCGCCTCACGAGCAGAGTAGATGGCGCGTCGATAGCGCAAGTGGATTTGTTTGGAGATAGAATGTTTCGAGGTGAGTTGAGGGGCCTGGTAGAGTAGAAACAATCCACACTTCCAAGGGCAGTCTGTGAGGGAAGAAGTGAGGAGGAGCATGGGAGGTGGGGGAAAGGACACTGCAGCATCTTACATCTGGTGGGTGTTTCAGAAGGCTCTTGGAACGAGGGATGGCTAATGCTCAATTTTAAATTGTTCTGTGGCCGCCATATAATTCCCATTTCCACAAAACCTTTAGTGATGTCTGCTGTTAAACGAATTCAACAAGAAGGCCATAGGACAACTTCCTTGGCTTCCACCTGTGCTCTATAAAAGCGGTTCCCCAGCTTCCTTCTACAAAGCGCTTCTAATCAGTTGGCATTGCTCAAGTAAATGCTCATATTTTTAATACTCCTCAGTTTATCTTTTAACATTACCAGAGAACTTTGTGAGAGTGAACTTTGTGTCTTTGCTTTTTTGTGGGAGTCTAATGAAGGAGTAGCTCAGTCATGTCCGACTCTTGGAGAAGGCAATGGCAACCCACTCCAGTACTCTTGCCTGGAAAATCCCATGGACAGAGGAGCCTGGTAGGCTGTGGTCCATGGGATCGCTAGGAGTCGGACACAACTGAGCGACTTCACTTTATTTTTTCACTTTCATGCATTGGAGAAGGAAATGGCAACCCACTCCAGTGTTCTTGCCTGGAGAATCCCAGGGACGGGGGAGCCTGGTGGGCTGCCGTCTCTGGGGTTGCACAGAGTCGGACACGACTGAACTGACTTAGCAGCAGCAGCAGCAATGAAGGAGTGAAATTTCCCATCTGGGTCACCAAGGCTTGGACAGAACTGATGCCCTGGGGCTGGAAGAATGACTCCTGTGCTTGGCTGAACTATCAGTGAAAGGAGAAGCTCTGAGCCAGAGTGACCTTAATAATTTCCAAGAGCTCCCTTGGGAAATTTCCTCAAATTGGAGGAAGGCATTGGGCTTTTTGGAGATTGTAGAATGGAGGTTTGAGCCAAGCATATGTGGATCTAAAAAGGCAAAGAGAAGGACTTCCCTGGCAGCCAATGGTTAAAACTCTGTGTTTCCAGTGTAGGGGCATGAGTTCAATCCCTGGTTGGGGAACTAGTCCTGCATTCTGGGCAGTACAAACCCCACCCCCAACCCCATCACCACCACACACACACACAAAAGGTGCACAGAGCTGAGATCTGTGTTATATACATCTATTTGTGGTCTTGCTTTCTCTTTCCTGCTAGATCCTAAAGGGACCTTCTCTTTTGCAGAACCACTATAGACTGCTAACCTCGTAGGTCTGAGATGGATATGGGAGAAGTTATAAGGGAAAAAAGATCCTAGAGACAAGTGCCTTAGTGGTTGGGGAGAGGAAAGGACATGGGAAAAATGGCAACTTTACCTACACACATTTGAACAAGAGCACTAGCAAGAGGTAATCGTGTTTTCTCTAACCATGGCATTCTAGAATATAATTATTTGTGATAAGTGACTGCCTTTTTTCTTCATAGTTTTTTAAGTGACAGCTTTAACAGTCCTTCCTGGGATCAAAGAGCTCTGTTCTCACTTGGCATATGATCGAAGGAGAGGCGATAAAATTAGAGATGGAAGAGGGTAGGCCCAGGACAGGACACAGATTTTTAAAAGGGTGAATATTCCCCTTATTCCTCCCTACAAAGAAACCAGGGCATCCACTGCCTGGTCATGATCATTTGGCACACAGCCTCCTCTCCTGGGGTGCCAGTCATTGGATGAGGACCTCCCTGGGCTCCCTGCCACAGAGACAATATGTTCCAGTCTGTTATTTTCACCTTCAACTGGCAGCCCAGTGGATTCTAGCATGTTTAAGAGTCAGCTGTGCCACAGAGGACAGGCACGCAGTGGCCACGAGGCAGGCCAGTCATGTATGGTGAATGGTGCAGCACAGGAGTGCTGATGAAGTCAGCTTGGCTGCCTGCCTGGCAGGGTGGACCCTTCCTGCCACCCAGTCTGCTTCTAAGTCTGGAAGCCTGGGTGCATAGCCTTCTCTCTTTGTCTTGTCTCCTTCATTCCCCTTTATACTTTCCACACATAATATTGCCATTTTCTTCAGTGTCCTTTCGCCTGTTTCAACCTCTCTTCATCTTTTCCAATGGATAAGTCATTCTTCTTTCCATTGCATAATGGGTGAAAAAAGTTATTCCATCTTCAGCTCTCCACCACTTTCTGAGAGGGTACCTCTTCTTGGGTGTAGGTATGCAACTTTTGAGATGGACTCAGCATCCAGCTTAGTTTTTCTGCATAGTAAATGGAGAAAGCTTGTGAGAGTGGGAGTGAGATGGAAGAATTCAGGATGAAAGGCACAGGAGATGGTGAGATTGAGTGCTGTGGGAGCAAACATTTTGGAACAACTCCTCTTTAGTGATAGAAAGAGAGAAGGGAATTTGGAGAATGTGGGGAGGAGAAAGAATGATTATGCTGACAGCAATATCTGCTATTTATCCAGTACTTGATTTTTGTTAGGCATTATACTTAGCTCCTTTTGTTCATTATTCAATCCAATCCTCCAACAATGTTGTAGGCTAAGTTTTATTATCCTTTCGCTGCTGAGGAAACCAAGGCTCAGCAAAGTTAGAGAACTTGCCCAAAGTAACACAGCCAGGAAGCTGTGAAATTCAGTGCAAGTTCCAGCTGACTTCAGAGTTCAAATTCATAATGACTAAATTATATTGACTTGCCAAGAAAATATATGACTGGACCTTCAGAAAGGCAGAAAGTTGAGCTTCTAAGTGACTAGATTTATTACCTGGGAAGCTCAGTGACCCTCTTCTTCCTTTCTGTGAGAGGGTAGGTGGCACTGAGGTGGCCACTAAGCCTCTGACTGGCCTGCCGTCTGCATATGCTGGTTGGCTGCCTGCCTCTCAGTGTCTGGGCCTTTTGTTCAGCTTTCATGGAAAATGTGATGCTGGATCTGGTCAGCCTGGCACTTTTCATTCCAAAAGAATGCTGAGGTGGGATAAAACAAACCCGAAGAGCAGGGAAATAAGAGACAAAGGATTAGAACCAACCAGTTTCTTTCATACACAGCAGTATTTTGAGAAACTCTAGTCAATAAATAACCCATTTCAACAATACTTCCCCAAAGAAAACTTTCCATGGTCTTATTCAAGTTTCTCATCTTGCTGTTTAAAACCATTTCCTTTGTTTTAGGACAACTGTATACGTAAAACACATGCGATTTCAGGGGACAAGACCTCGGAATATTAGAGCTAGAAGCAACCCCCTCCCTCACTGTGCAGATCATGGGCTCAAGGTCCCAGGATGACTTTAGAGTCACAGATCTATATCTCAGTCCTTTCCCTGATGCTTTACTAATGGTGTAATAGCTCGTTAGCCAGAGACAGGATCAACTGTCTCCCCTAAAATGCTGCCTACCCTGGTGATGGATGTAGTGGGGATTAAATGAAGTGTTCTACCTGAAGTGCCTAGAAAAGGTCCTGTAAGAAGTAAATGCTCAACAAATGCCTGTGCCCTTTTTTGGGCCATGTTATTCATCTATTCAGGGTAGAGCTAAGGCCAGAACCTTGTTTTCTGTTTCTCCACTATGTGTGTGTGTGTACATGCTGCAGAGCAGTGTAATGTCTGCTTCCATGAAGTAACATGATTTATTTACCCTTTCTAATTCTATTCAGTTCAGTGCAGTTCAGTCGCTCAGTCGTGTCTGACTCTCTGCGACCCCATGAATCGCAGCACACCAGGCCTCCCTGTCCATCACCAACTCCCGGAGTTCACTCAGACTCACGTCCATCGAGTCAGTGATGCCATCCAGCCATCTCATCCTCTGTCGTCCCCTTCTCCTCCTGCCCCCATTCCCTCCCAGAATCAGAGTCTTTTCCAATGAGTCAACTCTTCACATGAGGTGGCCAAAGTACTGGAGTTTCAGCTTTAGCATCATTCCTTCCAAAGAAATCCCAGGGCTGATCTCCTTCAGAATGGACTGGTTGGATCTCCTTGCAGTCCTAGGGACTCTCAAGAGTCTTCTCCAACACCACAGTTCAAAAGCATCAATTCTTCGGCGCTCAGCTTTCTTCACAGTCCAACTCTCACATCCATACATGACCACAGGAAAAACCATAGCCTTGCCTAGACGGACCTTTGTTGGCAAAGTAATGTCTCTGCTTTTGAATATGCTATCTAGGTTGGTCATAACTTTCCTTCCAAGGAGTAAGCGTCTTTTGATTTCATGGCTACAGTCACCATCTGCAGTGATTTTGGAGCCCCCAAAAATAAAGCCTGACACTGTTTCCACTGTTTCCCCATCTATTTCCCATGAAGTGATGGGACCAGATGCCATGATCTTCATTTTCTGAATGTTGAGCTTTAAGCCAACATCACTTTCATCAAGAGGCTTTTGAGTTCCTCTTCACTTTCTGCCATAAGAGTGGTGTCATCTGCATATGTGAGGTTATTGATATTTCTCCCGGCAATCTTGATTCCAGCTTGTGCTTCTTCCAGCCCAGCATTTCTCATGATGTGGTTATGATATTCCAAGCCCTTATTTAGATGTTATTGTTCAACAATAGTGCAACAAAATGGTAAAGTTGGTAGACAGGGAGAGTATCACTGGATCCACTTTCCACATCAGGGAAGGCAGACTGGGAGAACGTGATTTCCTTCAGTCCCGTGGCTAGTCAGGGGTGCAGTTAGATCACTAGGTAGTTTTACTAAAGAGATAAGAGAGACTGAAAGAAATACTAAGCTGGAGGTCATAAATGACATAAGTGACTGATAATTCTGATTAGATAGTGAGAGGAAAAATGGACTTTGAGATGATTGAGCAAAAGACCAAGAGAAAACACTGACAAAGCAGTAAACAACCCATTGTGAGGGACTGGGGAAAAGTAACAGTGGTGGTCACTGCTGACCACAGAGTAACTTTCCTATCAGATAAGTACTGGTTGCTCAGCAGTTCTGAAATTCTCCAGCCCATTCTTTTCAACTCACTTTGCCTCTACAGCATCCTAACTGCACAAACACTCTTCTTCAGACAAGAAAATGGAAAACTTTTTAAAAAAATCATATTTCAGTTTCAATTTTACTCTCTAGTCTCAAGGTAGTGGTATTCTAAACCCTAGAATTTGGATTGCTTTAAATTTATTCATCTGAGATATATGAACATACACAGGTACTCCAGTCTACCTAAAATGCACCGAGTTCACAGAGTCAGAAGCGACTTAGCAGCAGCAGCAGCAGCATCAAGCATGATAATGATACAGAAAAAATTCACCATGAGAAAATGAAAGATGATCCCTGACTCTTCCATCCCCACATCTGCTGCACCCAATGGCTCTTGACCTGGGCTTCATTCTGGTGCTCTGAGTTTATACCCTCAGATTCTGACCTTTTTGAAAACCCACCACATGTCTTTCACAAGCTGACCTGTAATACTCTGAATATACCAAATATCATTGGATTGTACACTTTAAACAGGTGAATTGTATGGCATGTGAATTCTCTTTCAATCAAGGTGTTACATTAATAAAGGGACCATAAAAGAATTGAAAGCACAATCTTAGATATGTGCACACCCATTTTAATAGCAGCATTATTCAAAATAGCCAAAAGGTGAAAGCAGCTCAAGTGTCCAGAGACCAATGAATAGAACAGCAAAATGTGATATCTATACTTATCTGAGTCTATATCTATAATCTGTATCTATAAGTGTGTTATATGATATGTATACATACACTGGGATATTATGCAGCCTTTAAAAATTAAAAAACAATATTTTTGGCTGTGTTGAGTCTTCATTACTGTGCGTGGGCTTTCTCTAATTGCAGAGAGCAGGGGCTACTCTCTCATTGCAGTTTTTGGGCTTCTCTTTGCAGTGGCTTCTCTTTGCAGTGGCTTCTCTTGTCACAGAGCACAGACTCTAGAGCATCAGGTCTTCAGTAGTTGTGGCGCGTGGGCTCAGTAGTTTTGGAGCATGGAGTTAGTTGCCTTGTGGTATGTGGAATCTTACTGGAGCAGGGATTGAACCTATATCCTCTGCATTGGCAGACAGACTCTCAACCACTGAACCACCAGGGAAGTCCTATACAGCCTTTAAAAAGAAGGAAAATCTGACATGTGCTACAACATGGATGAAGCTTGAGGGTATTATACTAAGTGAATAAACCAGTCACAAAAACACAAAACTAAATCACTCCACTTGTATAAGATACCTAGAGTAAATTCAGAGCCAGGGGGTAGAAAGATAGTTTCCAGGGGCTGTAGAGGGAGAAGTGGAAAATGGTTGTCTAATGGATACAAACTATTAGTTTTGTAAGATGAGAAGAGTTCTATAGATTGGATACACAGCAGTGTGAATGTATTGAACACTAATGAACACTACTGAACACTTAAAAATGGTTAAGATGCTATATTTTATATTATGTGTGTTTTACCACACTTTTTAAAAAGGGGAGATGGGGCTGTGGTTCATGTGTACCGTTTAAGGGGAGCTGCAGCCTGGTTGCCTGTGAAATCCCAGTAAACAATGATAGAAGAACTTTCAGAATCTAATATAGTTTTAGAAGAAAGTAATGGTCATGTTCTACCCCTTAATGATTTCAAAGTTCTCAGAGATAGGAATTGTAAGACAGTTACTCTAGACTTTTCTGACATTGATAGGAAAGGATTCATATATTTATTAATTCATTTATTCACAAACATTGAGTGTGTGCCTACTGTGTTTTAGGCATGGTGCCGATTGCTGGGAAGACAGCGGCAAGGTGTCACTGTCCCAACCCACATAGGTTCTACAGTCTGATGGGCTGAATCAATTGATACGGAACTTGACTTGTAAAAGTCCAGAATGTCTAGGCTTTTCATTTGCGTATTTTATAGAGTCTTTCATGAACACTGTGGTAACAGCCACACTACACCATCTCTTGATACTTTCATATACATTTTCTTACTACTTGGTTTGATTGGATTCTGACCTCAACCTGCTCCTCCCACCTCTTCGATAATTTTCTTGAGAGCAGGCCAGTCTTATTCATTTTATATTTGCTACAAACATGTATCCTCTACAAAAAGTCCCTATAGTGATCAAAGTTCTATTCACCCAGAACCTCAATAATAATTTTGTGAACTATGCTGAGGTAACAAACACTGCCCTGTCACTGTGACCAAAATAGTGACCGCTGCTTTCAGGGTCCTGAAACCATCCCAGCCACCAAAGCGGATTGTTATACATGAGGAAATGTCTGTCCTACAAATTAGGAAAGATGTTTTAAAATATGTTGAGGGACTTCCCTGGCGGTCCAGTGACTGGGACTTCGCACTCCCAGTGCAAGGGCCCAGGTCTGATCCCTGGTCAGGGAACTGGATCCCACATGGCGCACCTAAGAGTTCGAGTGCCGCAGCTTAAGGTCCCTCATGCTGCAACTGACATCTGGCATAGACAAATTAAAAAAAAAATCATGTTGATCCATCCCCAGTTCTTCCTTGCATTATGAAGATTTGGCCCCATTTTACAAAAGTTCTTTTTCCGTGACATTACTAATCCTACAGTGAGTATAACCTGAGAAACACGAGATTTATTTGCATGTGCAAGTTTGTAGACCCAGACCTCATATTATACATGAACTCATTTAACTCATGTAAAATCCTATTCAGGCTAGAAGTATCCAGAGTGGGGCAAAGAGTGGAAGAAATTCGGCAGTTGTTGGAGGTTTTGAAAGTAATGATCTGGAATGATGCCATCTTATTATTGCCTATGAGAAGAGTCTGCAGTCAGAGGCCTCTAAATCAGAATTATGCATTCAGATCCAGTTATTTAGTGAAATAACTGTACTAAATTCCTAGTTGTATGCTATTTCATTCATCTTCATAATCAGTTTCTGATGGAGGCATTACCAGCTCATTTTACAGATGGTGAAACTGAGGACTAATGAGATTGGGAGATTCCACAATGTTCCACGGCCTCCAAGTTCACATATCATGACATCTCAATTTTAATATCTTACTGAGGTAAGAGCCTTAAAAAAAACTGTAAAGAGTCTGTGTTGCTCAGGAGTTGCTGGTTCTATAAGATCCAGTAAGCGTCACTCTGGCTTTCCTAAACTTTGAGCTTCAGTTGCATGTCAGACAGTGGAGGTGGCCAAATGCTGATGCCATGGAGCAGCAGCAGGCGGCACCACTCAGGGGCAGATGAATTCTTACGCCTCCAACATGCCTGGCCAGTCTGCTGTTCACGTGAAGCGACGCTCAGCAGATCAGGGCCACCTTGGTCTGCAAACGCAAGTCATTGTTCCCTGATTAATGCAGATTTAATGTCCAAGGTTACAAACTGCTGGGAGGTGGAGAGGGAGAGAGCGAATCTCTGCAGTTTGAGGTCACCAAAACGTAAGCAGCTCGCCCTGACTTGGAGTGAGACAGGTACTCCGTGTACCTTTCCTGTGACTTAAGGCAAGTTACCTAATCTCTCTGAGCCAGTTTCCTAGTCCAGAAAGTGGGGCTAATAAACCTTTCCTCAGAGAGGTGCTAGATTAGAGAGCGTACACCAAAAGAATCAAGTGCATCATAAAACTTCAAAAAAGAGCTATTATTATTGTTATTGTTGTCATTATTACAACAAAAATAATTAGTCCTAGTAGCCTGTGGGAAATTATTTCTACCATAAATTTCTCAGTGGGTAAAATGTTCCAGTCACAGTTCTGACCACCCCAGCCCTGATGCCCAACAACTATTATTAAGCCCACTCTCTATTCTTTCATCATCATCCACCTCTTATTCCTCCTTTCTCCTCTAACAAAAGTCAAATTTGATGAAACTTCATATGTCTCCAGATCAGTCATCCTGGTCTGACAAGTCAAGCACCAGGTGTTTGAATGAGCACCAGGAAGTGTGCCTTGGGGAGGCCGGTGAAGTCAGGAGCGCTGATGGGAACTTTCTGTGGTTTAACCCTCGGTTATCCTTAGGACAGGCCTTGGCCAAACTTCCCTTGACAAATGAGCCTCAAATTTGTGTTTTAAACATTTCAGTTTCCCTCAATATTCACATTCAGTGTGTAACACTTTCCACCTTCAGAAGCTGTCTGAGCCTAAACGCTAAACCCAATGGTCTGCTTCTTTTCCCTTTATTTCATTGATATTTCCCTCACTATAGTATTGTACTGTATACCATAGAGCACTTTGGTTTTGACGTTTTTTTTCCTCCTATGTTATGAGTTATTTCAAAGGAGAATGTTTCTGAGAATTATACTTTTCCTGTGATCGTGGTCATTGCATTATTTTTAGATTTTCCCACAAATTTTGCCTCTTTCATTATTTGCCTTAGGAAGCATACCCTATTTTTATTTGCCTTCTCTTGAATTAGATGTGGGTTTAATGCTCAGAGGAAAAGAAAACCCTGTAGAATGAACTAGTCCTCAAGACACTGCTGTAACTAGGGGAGCTGATGGCTTACATCAATCACTTAGAGTTTTATTCTAGTTTTTACCAACTTTAAAGACAAAAATATAAAGGTTGAGAGAGAATGAGACTAAAGTTAAGAGACATTGTGTTCTGACATTAAAAGCATCGGGGAGCCTAGTTTGGTTTGAGGCGCTGGGAAGGATCTTTGAGTATCTCCTATATGCAGGCACTTTACAGACTCACTTAACGCTCTTGTGAAGTTCAGATTCCACTTTACAGAGGAGGAAATTCAGGCTCAGAGAAGTGAAAATAACCTTGACCAAGGTCATGTGTGTAGTAAATGCTGGAGCTGAGCTACATGCTTCCCAGTTTTCCTTGGTGGACTCCAGAGTCCAGTCATCTACTCGGTGCATGACTGCTCCTCATCGTTTGTCTGTGTCTCCTCATTTGTAAAATAGAGAATCCGGATTGAGAACTACGAGGTCTCCAGATGTCCCTTATAGTGTTAACACTCTGAGTACAGAGGGCGTGTGAGCATGATTAGAAGGATTGGCTGTTTATGAGCCAATCAGAGTTATTGGTTAAACACTTCTCTACCAGGCCAAGGTGGGAAGGAGAGGGTAAAAGTTAGAGAAAAAAAAAAAAAAAACCAACAAACCAACTTGGGTGAGAAGTCTATAAAAACTGGGTATTGCGAAAGTTCATCCTATTTGGCAGCTGCTGCCTCATCCACAGTTTCTGATAGATCCAAGAGGACTCTCCTCTCTCAAACTGTAAGTAAAGTACCTCCTTTGTCTACCTGGAGAATACCAGGGAGTCAGAGGTTAGTGATAGCACTAAGCACAGAGAAGAACGTTTGTTGGCTTTTGTTTTCAGGAAAAGTGTGATGGTGGCTGAAAGCGTGGTGATCTGTTGAAATAATTGTTTTCCTCTCTACCCATCCTGGTAGATCCAGACCGATCCAGTTACCAGCAGTCCCTGTAAGAGGGCTCTTTTGAGTCTTTGGCTTAGGGAAAACAGAGTGAATAGTCCTATTTGGTTAGATTCTACTCAGTTTTTGAAATGCCTGCTTATTTCTGCTCCCTGCATAACAACTGCTTATTCCAATGATTTATTTACATATCTATCTCCTTATGTAATTTTCTTCATTCTCTTCCCACACCTATTAAAACTTGCACTGAAGTTTCTTTGTCACAGAAATGAACTCCTGGCTTGTTTTTCCCTTCATCTGCACCCACGGCTCAAATGAGAAAATGGAACAGGCATCACGGAGCATAGTCGTCCTTTGATTATGAATTGTCAAACATTTCCCTTATTTGATACTTTCTATAACATTTCCTACTATAGAAAACGTATGAAAATCCTACAGCTTGAGATATTTAAAATCAAAAGCTGCTGATGTATTTTGCCATAGTTGTTCTACTATCTGAAGAATAGGCATGTTGTGAGGATATGTTGCCTTTTAAAATAAACTTCTCTTTAAATAGTTGGGGCTTCCCCGGTCACTCAGATGGTAAAGAATCTGCATGCAATGCAGGAGACTCAGGTTCCATCCCTGGGCCTAGGAGATTATAGGTACCTAGAGTTCCATTAGCTGATGTGGATCCAGCAGGGCTCCTGCTCCGCCGCCACCATCGCTTGAAGCAAGGTTCATCTGCAGACGATCCAGGCCCAGGCTAGACCTGAGGTGCTGGGTTAGGGAACAGAGTATAGTTGCTGTAAATCTAGGGTTCCTTTGGTTTAGGTGCCAGTTTAGAGGAAAGAGCAACACTCAGGTCTCTTTGTGAGCTGCTCCACATGTGTTCAAAGGCACCAGGGATCAGGCTGCTTTAGAGCATCTCACTGGACTTGTCACTATGGAATCAGATACATAACAAAGCTGTGGGCATGTTCCTGCATCTGTATGTGAAAGTGCCAAATGCAGTGCCTGACAATCATGGGCTTTCAGTGAATAAGCCCCTCATGTCTTCCTGAAAATCCACCTGCCGTGTACATGGAGAAGCAAATGAATTCTCTACACCCTTATATTCTCCAGGAGTTAAATATTGATATTTTACACATTATTATATTTTCAGAGAGTCTCTTTAAAGAAGGCAGAAAGAACTATATAACAGGGTTTCATCTGTTATTCTGCTGAAGAAGGATTGGAAAAAGAATTCCAAGTCATAAGCCAGTAGAATGTGAATTACAGTCCTAAAACATGACAACTTAGAAGGGGTATCAGACACATTCTTCCTGGGCCTGAATTTCCTCATCTCTAAAGTTAGCAAGGTCGATACACATACCTCTGAGTTCACTTGTAGCTCTGTTTTCTGTAGTTACCTTCTATTCATGTATGTTTGTGCTCGCAACCTTCTCCCAGATTTGCATATGTATTACCTGATAATATGGGGCTTCCCTGGTGGCTCAGGTAAAGAATCTGCCTGCAATGCAGGAGACCTGGGTTTTATCCCTGGGTCAGGAAGATCCCCTAGAGAAGGGAATGGCAACCTACTATAGTATTCTTGCCTGAAGAATTCCACAGACAGAGGTACAGCCCATGGGTTCACTAAAAGTCAGACATGACTGAGCAAGTAACACTTTCATTTATACCTGTTTATTATGTTTAGTAAATAATGTAATATATAAACATATTCACTGAGAAATAAAACATTAAAAAAAAACCATAAAGTGACCTATGAGAGTCACCCCACCCTATTTCATTCCCCAGGAGTAAGCTCAGTGTGGTTATTCTCTGCTTATATAACCCATAAACAGTATGTGTGCATACCATTTTTGTTTAATTTAAAAAAGAGTGACATTATGTATTGCACACTTTTCTGAAACTTGCCTTTATTTTTTTCTTAATCATATAATGTAAACAACTTCCTATCACACTTTTTAAAAAGTTGGCATGAGACCTTAGTAAGCAGAAGCTTAGGGACACAGAAATCATTCTCTATCATTACCCACTTCCAGCTGGCCTCCTCTCATCGAGTGGTGAACATTAGCCTGTGACCCTGTTTTATGATTAACAGAGAAGCAATATTTGTGCTGATGTGGTACAGAACTTTAATCCCTCTGTAGAAGTTTAACTTCTCGTAAACAGTATTGGTTCGATTTGACCTTTTCTCTGTTTTTTTTTTTCTAGTTGAGTCAGCACACTCAGACTGAAGCAAATCACTTGGTAGTAAACAGAAATATGGAACTCCATTAGGAAATTATTTTTTTAATTAAAAAATGAGAAATACTGATTCCAGAATTTTCATAAAGCCTCATAAAAAGCATCCTCATGTTTATTATGTGATTCCACAAATACATTCTAAGCAACTACAATGAGTAGGTTGCTCACAGGTCACATGTGATCCATCTGGCAGTGAGACAACCAGAACAGATATTACAGCCATTTAATCCCTAGTAAGCTAAGACTCAGAAAAGTTATCAATTTGCCCATGATCCCAGTGAGGAAGAGGCAGAGCTGGTCCTTGAACCCAGGTCTGTCTGATCTACTTCTGTGTAAATGTATCAGATATTTATGAATTGGTAATGTGGTGTGGGGTTAATGAAACATAGCTGAAGGATTTTTGGTACTCTGGCGGGAATCACCAAGGACATTAGAGTCACCCAAAGGCCAGTTCCTTTTTCCAGTCTCACTGTTTCTGTGGAAGAGGGAGTATTCCTCCTTATCCCAACATGTGCCTTATTAGCTATTTGTCCTTGGACAAATAATTAACCTATCTTCCATCTTTTTCTTATCTATCATATGGCAGAGGGTGTGGAAAGGGGGGAAGCCTGGCTACCTTTTGAGATTATTGTGAGGAGTGCACTTTATAATGCATGTAGAGCAATTAGCAGAGTGCATGGCAGTAAATAGCATTTGCTATTATTGGGCTATGTTTTTCTTCTGTTTTATTAAGGAAACTTTTTTTTTTTTGGTATTTTTCAACTCCTTTATGACAGGAGAAAACTTTAGAGGAGAAATCTAGGCTGAGAGAGAAAATTTGTGCTTTGGCTTAAAGTTCACCAACCTCAGGTTGTCTTAAATCTGACATGAAGATCTGGAGATCAGGTCCAAATCTAACAGTCCCTGACTACAATTTAGGAACTAACATATAAACAGGGGGAACACTATCTTCGGGTGGCTGGGATATAAAGGGCATTGGAAAATTATCTTCTTTGTGATTATTTCCCGCTACCTGTTCTGGTACCCCAGTGACAGCATTGTGGTTCTATTCTCAGAGTTAAGTGTTGAAGCGAGAGTAGCCACAGTGAGCCCCATCAGTTATACCTTGTCAGGAATTAGTTCAGTAGCCACTGACTTCTCTATCAAGGGATACAATACTGACAGCTTGCTTTGAAAAGACACAGAAAATATCAAGATCGATTTGCCATGAGAAGGACAACTGGGTGCTCATCCTAGGTGGGACCTTGGAGAAGTCAGTTAGCTTCTCCAAGTCTTAGCTTGTTCATTAATGCATGAAGATAATACTTGTCCTCATTATCTCATTGTTGAATGGATGGAATGAGAAGTGAGGGGTCCCTTAGTTTCCAGAAAGTAGAAAGCAGACACAGGGCATCTACCCTGTGTGTGAGTATATGAGGGGAGAGGAGACAGAGGAAAGGAGGAGACCACAGGGTAATCTTCACTGCCATTTTTTCCTTTAATAATCCAACGTATTCTAACATCCAAGATGAGAATCCTGTAAGCTTGCATTTTCAAGACTAGCTCTAAGTGGCAGCAAACAGGAGCAATGATCCCCCTTAGATGACCACTACTGAGAAGTTGCTTGGATAGGGGATTTTTGAGCCAGAGTCTGTCCTTGCCAAAGCAATGAAGCTGAGAATTACTGGAGCAGGAATCAAAACATGACGTTAGCATCCTTGGATGCCAATGTTCAGCCCAGAGGTTAGGAAAAATCCTCTCCGTCTGCCCCAGATAGTCTCACAGGTGGTTGAAGATAAGAAAAAGGAGACGCACTCCATCCTCTATGTCCCAAAGCTGAAGAGAAGTTAAATTCAAGGCCAAATGGCAGCTTCTCCTCTGAAGCTTGCTGCCTAGACAATACTCTGGTGAGACTATAGGCAAACAGAGTAAAGTGAGGAATGGCCACAGAGGCAGAAAGCTTCACTATCCTGGCTTCAAAGTCAGCCAGGGAGAGACAGTCGATTACTGCCATGATCCCTGTTTGTCAGATTTAAGTAGATCACTCATTAGTTGGTTGAGTTATAAGATCAGTCATCCCAGTGATTTCCTGAAAGACATTCTGTTTAGGATCACCATGACATTTGGCATCCCACCTTCATCCATTAGGGCTAATTGCAACTACTTCAGCTTCAAAACAGAACAGACCTCATTTGTTTAGCTAGTTGTAGAAATGGGCCAGAAATGTCAGAGGAGCCTGTGGGGCTTTTCTGCACACCTGTTGTCTTGGGCATGAATCCATGTGAAAGACCCACAGTTCAATTCACAACTAACTCTCCTACACTCTTTTCCAGACCTGTCACCATGGCCCACCAGTTTCCAGCCCTCACTTCAGAACAGAAGAAGGCACTCTCAGAAACTGCCCGACGCATTGTTGCCAACGGGAAGGGGATCCTGGCTGCAGATGAGTCCGTAGGTGAGCGTAGGAAACATCACACTACAAACATCCTCCTGATTCTCCACTTAGCAAAGACAACTGGATCATATTCTCTCTCCTCTCAGAGGAAATAAAGGTTTATGTACACAGGAGGGGGAACAGAAGACTCAGTAAGCACAGACCTTTTGTGTCTTGTCATTCCAGAAGGCAGATTTCTGAAAACCAAGTGAACAGGCTCAAGTCCTACATCCCAGCTGTAGCAAGGCCAGGAACTCAGTAAGCAGGATGAGACCTCTGCCCCTGATGAGAAGTCAGTGTAAAGCCAGCCAAGGATGGGCGGTGAGAGTAGCGAAGTGTCAACATCAGGAATGGGGCAGAGCTTGTGACTGAGAGCAGCTCAGGATGGCACAAGGGAGGGCCTCAATGGCCCCCTGATAAAATGACAGGAGTCAGAGAAGTCAAGAGCCTGCCTAACCCCTCCTTCCACTGTCTATACGTCCGGTCGGATCAGAGCTGGACCAGGGAAGAGCTAAAGAGGCCTGAGGGCCTTGCAGCCCCATTTATATCCAATGGTGGCATACACCTTGATGACACGTCCAGCACATGCTCTTCCTCACCAGCATCGTGACAGCAGCCAGGTCTTTTCCTGGGGAGACAAAAAAAAGAGAGAGGAACTCTGAGTCACTCAGTCATGCCCAACTCTTTGGGACCCCGTGGACTGCAGTCCACCAGGCTCCTCTGTCCATGAGATTGTCAGGAGCTCTGAAGATCTAAGTAAAAAACGAGCATTGCTGTCCATCCTGGTGAGGATCAGTGGTTGGTATGGAGGGGGTTGGCAGGGAAGCACCAGCCTGTTCCTTACACTGCCTTCACCCGCCCATGTAGGCACAATGGGGAACCGCCTGCAAAGGATCAAGGTGGAGAACACGGAAGAGAACCGCCGGCAGTTCCGCGAACTCCTCTTCACTGTGGACAGCTCCGTCAGCCAGAGCATCGGGGGTGTGATCCTCTTCCATGAGACCCTCTACCAGAAGGATGGCCAGGGAAAGCTGTTCAGAGACGTCCTCAAGGAAAAAGGGATCGTGGTGGGAATCAAGGTGAATACATCTCGCTCCCATCTCACCACAGCCACACTCACAACACAGAGGTTGGGACAGGGCCAACACGAGGAGCACTCTCATCATCTGATTGCTCTTCTCACTCCTTTCCATCCTCACCATCCCACTGAGAAACAGATCCTCTTCTCGAGCTTTCCAGTACCGTCTTCTTTCAACCATTTTCCTACAAAGAACTTAATCTCTTTGTGTCTCCATTTTCTCATTTTTAAAATGGGAATAATAGTACTTTCCTCATAAAGTTCTTATAAAAATAAAGTGAGCTTGTAAAACAGTGCCTGTCACACCATTATTATTTAGTTCATGATAGTTATTACCGTCAAAACACTGTTCTACTGTAACTAGGTCTTCCAAAACTTCACGAACTTCTCAAGAGTGATCATCTGTATTTGTTGAGTGCTTACAACTCCAGGCGCTCATTTACTCCTCATAACCTCTAGAGATAGACTCAATTATTATCCCTATTTTAGAGATGAGGCAAGAAAACAGAACTACAGGGAGTAGTATAACTTGTCCACAGCAAGGCAAAATTGGAGCCGGTTCGAACCCAGACTGCTGCCTCTTGGGCTCATGACCATAGCCTCTGTTATGTTGACAGTAGAGGCTGCATCCCTATTCCTCTTAGCTCCTATAAGAGCACAGGGCTTAATATGTGCAGCGCTCGATTAATGTCTCTTGAGTAAATGAATGAATCATTTAAAGGAAGTGGCTCTTATACGGGCACCTCTTCGTCTCAGGTGCTATCAGATTACTTCTTGCTTCTCAAGCTCCAGGCCTGTGCTTTCCATACTTTCCATCCTCTTAGGGTTGATACCCTTACACTGTTCTTTCCGGATAACTTCACTTCTACTGTGGACTGAATTGTGTCCCCTCAATGACTAACGTACTTTCCTAATTCAACTCCTTGGTTTGTGAAAGATGAGAACTACTATTTAGCACCAGGGGCTCTGCTTGTATTTTCCAGGGACACCTGACACCTGCTAATTGTTAATTATTTATATTCACAGTTAGATCAAGGAGTTGCTCCGCTTGCAGGAACAAACAAAGAAACCACCGTTCAAGGTGAGGATTTTGCCCACTGATATGAATCATGCCAGTATATGCCAGAAATGAAGACAAGCAAAGAAGTGATGGAGGGAAACAAACTGACTATCACGCTAGGTTTAGAGGCACACACCTGTTCTTCAGCCCCAGCTACTCTATTTAACAACTGTATGCCCTCAGGCTAGTCACTTACATATTCTGAGTCTCCATTAAAGTGAGATAGCAATATCTACTTTGCAGAATAGGTGTGGGAATTAAAGTAGACACTGCACATAAAATGCTTATCAACAGTGCCCTGGACAGAGAAGATACTTTATACTTGGGAATATTATTTTAGAAAAATCTAGCAGCAGTAAGAAGGAAAGATCCCAAGCTATGGGGTCAGACACATTTGGGTCTGGATGCTGCTTCCATCACTCACTAGATAATCTTGCAAGAGATAGGTATAAGCCTATCTGCCCAAGAGATAGGTATAAACCATAGCACTGGGTTAGCTAAGCAGACTAAATCTCAGCTTTGTCTCTCTTTAGCTATTCAAACTTGAAGTTACTTTACCTCTCAGAGCCTCAGTTTTTGAATCTTTAAAATGAATATACAACTATGAGTTATATGACTATTAGGTTGTAACAGTATAACAACTATTAGAGTTGTTATGATCATTAAATGAGATAAGATGTGCAAAATATTTAGAATCATGCCTTGGAACACAGTAAGTACTAAAATATTAGTTTACTCATTTTATAGAGTATATAATATGTATATCAAAATTAAATTTATTAAACACAGATCTTTTGACTTAGTACTGGGATGTTTATTTCTTTGCTGTATGTTTTGGGTCCTCAAGCTCTGTGACTGAATGCTAAGCAAAAGGGGAACCCCTTCACTTTATCAGCAGCAGTCAGGGATGCAAATAAGCCTTTCTCTCTCATGACTTGCAGGGCTTGATGGCCTTTCTGAACGCTGTGCTCAGTATAAGAAAGATGGTGCTGACTTTGGGAAGTGGCGTGCTGTGCTGAAGATTGACAACCAGTGTCCATCCCATCTTGCTATCCAGGAAAACGCCAACACCCTCGCCCGCTATGCCAGCATCTGTCAGCAGGTGCTCTTCCTTACCCTTGGCCTCAAATACAGTAGGCAAGAGTTTTCTTCAAAGCCCAACTTTCTAATTTTACTGTAACTATACATGATCCTTCCTTTTCTCTCACCACTATAATCTGATGCCATTTTTTTTTTTTTTTTTTTTTTACTACTTATACTAGGGGTGGTAGAGTAAGATTTGGTTCTACAAGGAACCAAATGAATCCAAAAGGCAAACATAATCAAGTGTGGCCTTCTACCAAAGCACTATAAGCTGAGTCTTGAAAACCATCATCTCTTGAGGCCAGGGCATTCACATGTCTATGCCCCACCGTGACCAAGGACACGAGCCTCTTAATCCCCAGCTCAAGGGTGACAGCCTTGATCTGGTTCCAATTCAAGTAATTTGTTGGAGGACGGTAGCTTGATGCTCAAGTTTCCAACCTGTTGCAAAGTGCGTCTGGGATCCAACTTAAGTCTGATTTGCTTGTGTGGGTACAGTCCTGGGGTTACCAGAATTGTGGGCACTTGGAGCTTCCCAATCAGAATTGAAAACATTGCTTGAATTCCTTAATTAACCCATACAAGAGGCATCTTTATTGGTGATTTAAACTTGCCTGCCCTAAAAGGATGACATATAGGTTCTGAGGTAGTAGAATAGTCTCTAGAATGATATACAGAAATAGAGTTTGCATTTACTGTACCCCATTTCAAGGAAAACTGTTTTTTTCCTCACTGTTCTTTTTTAGCTAAACCACAGATGCTCACTAGATATCCCGTTAAATTTATTTTCATTGACTTTAAGTCATTTATATGATATTTCTCCATAAGGGCTTCACCCTATACCAGTTGGAATGTTAAATATCTTAAGGAAAAGATCCCAGTGAACAGAGCTTCATTCTGTCCCCTCTATTTTTCTCTTTAGAATGGTCTGGTACCCATTGTTGAACCAGAGGTAATTCCTGATGGCAGCCATGACATGGAACACTGCCAGTATGTTACTGAGAAGGTAAGTCTTAAACATAAAGGTGGCAATGCCAGTTAAAAAATCTGTTTTTAAGTAACAGTTGTTACTTATATCTCAGCTGTTACATGTGAAGTATTCTACGGTTAGAATCATTATGTAGTGTTGAGAAGGTAAGGAGGTATTATCAAACCTTCCACTTTTGGGGGCACATGGTACACTCCTTGTGAAAAAGCAGATCTGCATTACCAAGACTAGGGTTTAAGCATCCATATTCCCAGTTGTGGGACCTGGGGCAAGTCATATCATCTTTTTGGACCTCATTTCCATTATGTTTAAGAGATTTTAAAGTAAGATGAGGCTTCCATGAGAAAATGTAATTAGAAGGTGATTTTTTCACATATGACTTTCTAAATTAGCCACATACATCTGTACGAAAGCAAGAAAGTCCTCAGTTTCTCCACTTGCAAAATGAAGTGGACTGAAATGAGCTCTGAAAGCACTCCTGCCTGTAAAATTTATATTTTTATGATCACTCAGCTTCTATGGGGATAGAGAATGGAGGCTGATTTGGATGTCCCCAGTGAATTAAATCAAGGCAGACTCAATTGACCAAAGGGAGTAATGGGAAGGAAGCAGTGAGGGGCTTCTGGGAAGCAGAGCCATCCAGGTAGTCCGTGCAGTGAGCAGCTAGGGGAGGGGCAGCAGGGACAGGCTGGCTTGGCTGTGGTTTGCAGGCAACTCCCTGATTGAGCCTAAGGGTTGGTTGGGAAGCTTTGGCCAAGCAATGTGTGGGAATTCCTTCATCCTCCTTCCCTGCAGTATAGAAGTGACTCTATACTGCAGAGTCAGATGACGCCATGGCCGGCTCCGGGTTTCACCTATGTGGGTCATTTGTCCTTCAGGTCCTGGCTGCTGTATACAAGGCCCTGAATGACCATCACGTTTACTTGGAGGGCACCCTGTTGAAGCCCAACATGGTGACTGCTGGACATGCCTGCACCAAGAAGTATACTCCAGAGCAGGTGGCGATGGCCACGGTTACGGCTCTCCACCGTACTGTTCCTGCAGCTGTTCCTGGTAAGATTTTCTTTCTTCTCTAACTTGAGGTCTTAGTCCTCACTCTTTGAAGGACTGCCAGAAGCATTTGCATATGTCCAGGACTCTCCTTCCAGCCATGAAACAGATCTCTGTTATCTCACAGGTAGCCAACACTTCTCCCTCAAACTGCATGATGCCACCTATCCTGAGTCCATCAAAATACATACAATCCATTGATTTCCTTGACATTTCACTGCCCTCTTATTTACTAAATCCCTTCTCTCCTCAGCCCAGCTAGCCTCAGCAAAGGCAAGCTAATTTCTCCAACCTAGTCCCATGCAAATCAAGTGGGGAAAAGATTGAGACATGACATTTCTTTTAGGCTCCTTGCTTGCTTTCTCAAGCAGGGTACACAGCCAAGATTAGTGGAGTGGACTGGCTTCTCTCCTTCCAGGCATCTGCTTTTTGTCTGGTGGCATGAGTGAAGAGGATGCTACTCTCAACCTCAATGCTATCAACCTTTGCCCTCTACCAAAGCCCTGGAAACTAAGCTTCTCTTACGGACGGGCCCTGCAGGCCAGTGCACTGGCTGCATGGGGTGGCAAGGCTGAAAACAAGAAGGCAACCCAGGAGGCCTTTATGAAGCGGGCCCTGGTAAGACACTTCTTCTTATGTACTTAATCAAGTGGCTACTTGGGACCTGGCTCTCATTGCTTTCCTCAGGCCATGATGGACTCCAGAGAGTGTCTACCAGGTATTTGAAATTGTGGCATTAGAGCTTAGTAGGAAAGTCAAGGCTGGAGAGAGTTTTGAACTCTCCACACAGGGAGTATAATTGATGTTAGTGGACTGAAGGACAATTTCCACAGAGACACTTTAGAGGCACAATGAAGAGGGCCAAGGAATGAACATGGGATATCTTTCATTTTGAGAAGATGAAGAGGAGAAGCCACCAAGACAAGCAGTGATAATATATATTAAGATGAACTAAGGATTCTAGGAGCAAACAGAACGAAGTTTCAAAGTGTCAATAACAGCACCCTACAAAGAGGTTAAAAATAAAGGTGGGAAAAGGCTTTGGAGATACTGGCATTGAAGGGCATATCAATGACCCTCAACAAAACGGGTTCAGTAAAGAAAAGGTACCCATTCAAGATGCTTGTCAGGAAAAGACACAGAAAGGTTACCAAGAACAATGAGGACAAAGAAGGGTCTTATTCAACTACTAACATTCCTTTTTGAGTACCTATGAACCAAGGATTGGGGTGAACAAAGCAGACACAGCCAGTGCCTTCAGGGGACTTAAGAGTTTAGCCAAATAGGAAAGAGCTTGGCATGTTTAAATGTAAAGCAGAAGGATCCAGAGGAGAGATTAGAGATTAGGAAAGGACAGAGACTTAGAGGAAACAGTGCTACATGAGACAAAATGTTAAATACAGGTGGCAGAGTTGGTCTTAGAAAGGAGGGAAGAGATAGCAAAAAAGGAACAGGATGAGTTTGGAATCAAGTCTGTAGAGGTGGAGAGATGCAGTGGTTGATCACTGATTACAGGTGACGGCATCTGTTGAGAGTGATAAGGGAATGGAGATTTCGGTCTTCACAGTGGGGAACTTGGAATAGTTGTTGAAGTAGTTGCTAGGAAATTGACCAGAGGTTATGGCCAAGCATAAAGCAAGGTGCAGTTGAAATGAATTTGTTTGGTACATTAAATTAGATCCTGAATGTTCCCGACAGCATGTAGGATGATTCAGATCAGCCTAAATGGGAAAGAGCAGGGTTGAAGAATCAGAGTTTAACAGGGAGAGGGAACAAATTTGAGTGATAGCCTTATCCAGCTTGCTGCTGCTGATGAGAGCGGAGCCTGGGCAAAGAATCAGGTGTAGCCAAAAGTTTGATGATAAGGCAGTAAAGGAAAGGAAGGCTACAGAGAAGCTAAAAACATCATCTCAGAGGTGTAAGAGAGCTGTGAGATTTTAGAGGTAGTGCTTTACCTTTTGATGATGATGGGTGTGGCTCTGCTGGTGTGTGGCTGATGAGGTGGGAAGATACAGCAAATATGATGAAGGGATTATGCAAATAAGGGTTAGCCACACAAATGAAGAGATGCGAAGCTTGTCATCTAGAACAGTGGTTCTCAAGCTTGAGCATGCATCCAAATCACCGGAAAGGTATGTTAAAATGCAGGTGGCTGTGCCCAGCCATGGAGTTTCTGATTCAGAAGGTCTGGGGTCAAGCTGCAGAATTTCCATTTCTAACAAGTGTTTAATTAGGTCCATGAAACCTAACTTCGAAAATCATTGTAGATGTAGAAATAAGTCCTGGAGAGATCAGAAAATGGCAACAGTGACTTGAAGACAGGTACTGCTAAGTGGCATTTGAGTGTTATGATAGGTTTCATAATTCTAAAGTCAACTTTAATTGGAATTTACACAGGGTATCAAATGATATTACAATAACAACTACATAAAATTATATATTCTTATGGACAAATATATGTAGAAAATGTAAAACGTATTTAAATTTTTTTTTTCTTTTTGCTATAGTGAAGCTTCAGCTACACTTGCCTGATGTTTGGCAATATATCTGGTCATTTTCCTAGCAGACTACTCAACAACTACTCCAAGGTTCCCAAATTGGAACTGAGATTTCCTTTTCCTTATCACTGTATGAGTGAGAAGTTTCTCAACTTTTATTTCTAGGACAGTTGTTGCAGTATTGCTGGTGTTAAAAAGAAACCTTCTTAGTTACAGCAGAGTTCAGGCTTGCCTGAGAAATGCTCAGAAAACGGGGATTTTAAAAAGGAAGTAAGGATAAAAGCATAAAAGGAAGGAATGGTATCAGCAGCAATATTTAGCAAAACCACTGTATGGAAGAAAAATCTACATGAAAGTGTAGCTGGTTTCAAATGAGAAGCAAAGAGGGTCAAGATCAGGTTGCTCTAACTCTGTCTCCTCTCTCACACTTGTGTTTTAGGCTAACAGCCAGGCAGCCAAAGGACAGTATGTTCACATGGGCTCTTCTGGCTCTGCTTCCACCCAGTCGCTCTTCACTGCCAGCTATACCTACTAGAACCCGAGGCTGACCAGCTTGGCTCTGGCACTCTAGGTGTCTTGGTAGGAGGGCTGAAAGGAAACAACAACTTTTCAACTGACCCTGGAAATTAGATGAAATTAGGTTGCAAGCTACTGGAAACACAACACATGTTAATTTCTTAGACATAAGTGGAAAAAAAATCAGTTATGGAAACATAAGTCTGAATATCAGAGATCTGATGAAATCTCACCCAATGGTTTCCTTACAACGCTTCTAGCTCCCCACACCCCAAAGAGTCTATCTAAGAAAAGAACAAACTTTAAAACAGAACCAGCTCTCCATCCAGATCACCAAATGAAATACCTTCCAAGCTGAGTGCAAAGAAGCGCATCTTATTAAACAGTCTTAGCAGTGGTAGGTTATACAGGAGACAGCTGCAACCAAAAAATGAAATAAAATGTTCTACAAACCTTCAGTTGGTATCAGGTTTTACTTTGTGCTCTTGCTTTCAAAGGATTTGATACATTTCATTACCTTTGAGTCTATAGACCTGCCATTAGCATCAGGATCCTCAACATTGGTTGCTCATTGGATTAACCTGGTAAAATTAAAAAACCCAGGATGTTCAGGCCATGCTCCAGCCAAGTTTGAGAAGTACTAAGCTAGATTTCAACTTTGAGGGTATTTATAAATGAAGGCTATTCATATGTGAAGCAAGCTACATTGTAAAATGATTCCAAACAACATATGGAGTTTAATAAAGCAATCACTGTGACGTTGGTGCTTGGAACATTCCTCATCAAATGGCACAGGTTTTGTGACACAGGACTGCATCTTCCTCTCACATCCAAGCACACCACATAGTTTTGCAGGAAGAAATATTCACATAATTATGCTTATTGGCTTCTGATTTTCAGAATTAACCTATAAAAGCATTAAAGACAACCATAGTTACAAGAGAGAATTTAATTATAACTTTGGACAACATAATAGTAATGATTTTGGTGAAAAAAGAAAGTAATGTTTTAACTGAGAGAAGCTGAGAAATTCAAGAGGGAGAAGATGTGGAGGAAAGCAAAGAAAACAGTAATTTACTTAATGGGGAGTCAGGCTACTACTTGAAATTGGTGGAGTAAGAAGTAGTGCTTTAAAAAAAAGGTCCTTTAAGTCTATTAAAATACAAGGGAAATGGATTTAATCATTAAAATATTCCTACCTATAACAAAAATATAGGAAAAGGTAGTAAACTGAATTCTTTGTCTGGAAGACAAAGTTTTCTAAATATTACTTAGAGTGGATAAATTAGGAAGTAGAGGCATAAACATATGATTTAGAGGAATAAGACAGAATTAATTCAAAGGGACTTCTGAGGAAAAAGAAGGGAATGGGACACAGGGAAGATGTTTACTTATGTGCTTCTACAACATTTCAGTGTTTCTTTCCATGTGGCTGTATTACTTTTCTAAAAACAACTACTAATATATTCATATAAACAATTCAAACCTACTTAGAGGTTATTTAACCCAAGGCTTTCATTTTACAGATGATAAAACTGAATCTAGAGAAATTAAATTACTTGAGACAGTCATACATTTAGGGGTTTTAGGGTAAAGCTGAGAGATTAGAATTTAGGTCTTTTTCTCCTATAATGGATGCACGGTAAGGGAAGAAGGTAAGGGCAGGGCAACAGGCTGTGTTCAGTACCTCTGCCACTGGCACTATAGATCTTTTAGGTTTCTTTTTGCATTCATCTACTCAATCAGCAAGTAGTTGATGTGCTAAACTGTCCTGAATGCTGGTAACACTTGATGTGACAAAGCTTTCCTGCCAGAAATTTTTTATCTAGAGCTTATTCAGCTTCCCTAGTGGCTCAGACAGTAAAGAGCCTTCTTGCAATGCAGGAGACATGGGTTTGATCCTGGTGTTGGAAAGATCCACTGGAAAAGGAAATCACTACCCACTCCAGTGTTCTTGCCAGGACAGAGGAGCCTGGCAGGCTACAGTCCATGGGACTGCAAAGAGTCAGACATGACTGAGAGACTAACATTTTCATTTATTCAGCATCACTGACCCTAAGTTGTAAAGAAACCTCTCAGATTCTCATTTATGGTTAGGTATAAATTAATAATCAAGGCTGAGCTATTTATGTCTTTTGGTCAAGGCTGAATTACATTGAACTGTGGGTGAAGATTTATATAATGAATTTCCCCCGGCTATCTGATATATTTTCCTGACTAGAGTTGTCTTTGAAATCTCAACCCCAGTAATTTCCTTCACTCACAGTAATATGAAGACAAGTGTTACAAACTTCAGTTCCTATTAACTGTGTGGTCACCGAGTGAATGCATTAGTTGTGTCCTAGTTTTGGGTACACTGTCAGATTTATTCTAGGAGTTATTGAAAGTCTACTAAAAATAAAACCTGGTACCAGGCACTGAAAGTAAGTAGGAAAAGTTTCAGGTTTAGAGTAGCTGTGATATTTGCATACCAAGCAATTAAATTTGAGTAGCTAAGCCAGAAACACAAATGCCACTGACTGTGGGTTGGGAAGTGGGGAGGAGAGTCTATCAATATGGCTGGGTGCAGAAAGGGAGGAGGTGACATTTAGTTTGGACATCACAGGATAGCAAAAGCAAAGGAACTCTTAGAAAAGGAACTGCCTTTGTATGAGGAAACATTTGAATAATTCACTGGGAGGAGATGGGACTTCGAAGGCATAAGTAGCAAAAGCTCAGGCCATAAAATAATTACTGAATGCTGGAAGGAATAATAAAAAGGAATTTGGTTTTTCCATGAAAAGGAAGAGGGAGAGAAGTAAGGGAAGAGACCGGGAAATGAGAGAGGGGAAAGAGAAGGCAGGGAAAAGCTAGGGCAATGTGGAATTGTGGGGAGGTCTAAAAGGCTTCTGAGAAGGAGAGAAATATCAACCAATGTAAACCTATTTGTCTTCTTGAGAGGAAGGGCTGAGTTTCACATATGAGTCCACATCATCCTTCACAAAACCAACATGCTGAGATGATTCATAATATGAATTGATTTAGCAGAAGCCAACTGTAACAATGAGAATATATGCTTCTAGAAACTTGCAGAAATCTTGAAGCAGGCTTTGGGCAAATTAGGAATGGGACTTCAAGACCATATGGTCTAGCCGTGCTGGGGTAAGAGTCTCCAGCTGACACTGACATTTCATTCACAGCAACAATGGCGGAAACTGGCATCCAGTGTGCTAGGGAATTGTTCAAGGTCACATAACCTGTACTGAGACTTAGGCTGGTGTGATTTGCAAAGTCCTATGGGAAGGCAATGGCAACCCACTCCAGTACTCTTGCCTGGAGGGTCCCATGGACGCAGGAGCCTGGTAGGCTGCAGTCCATGGGGTCGCTAAGAGTCAGACACAACTGAGCGACTTCACTTTCACTTTTCACTTTCATGCATTGGAGAAGGAAATGGCAACCCACTCCAGTGTTCTTGCCTGGAGAATCCCAGGGACGAGGGAGCCTGGTGGGCTGCCATCTCTGGGGTCGCACAGAGTCGGACACAACTGAAGCGACTCAGCAGCAGCAGCAGCAGCATGGGAAGGTAGTACTCATAGGGAAGCACGAGTTCTGGAGTCCGATAGTCTAGGTTCCAACGCTGGCTCTGCTGCTTCCTAGTCATGTGACCTTGGACACCTTATACAACCTTTCTGTGGTTCAGTTTCTTCCTCTCCAAAATAATAGTATCACGAATTACTGAGAGATTAAATGAGTCAATACATCTCAGTGACACATTCAGAATCTCTTATCCACAACTCTGAAATCCAACAAGCTTTAAAAATCAAAAATTTTCTCAAAAGTTTGCAGTAAATTATTTGGTGGCAAACCCTAACTCAAGAATGTGATCTTGATTCCACTTGATGGGAAGCAGAGATGTGTCTGATGACAGGTGCTGACTCGGACCCTGTAGAGGGGATGATGAAATATATAGCATAAGCATATATTTGCCCTCTAAAATATAAAAAATTTAATTTGTGAAACATATATGTTCTCAAAGCTTTCAGATAAAGAATTGTGAACCTGTTTTTTAGAATAATATCTGCCATGCTTCTAAAGTAACAGATGAACTTTCCATGCTCTAGAGTCCCAAGGCTCATGTAATCCTATGAATACTCTAAGCATATTTTTTACAGAAAATAAATTAAGAGGCAGGAGTAACAGCAAAGCTCAACAGTCAGTTACAGCTCTATTTTCATCACTCGAATGTGGTTTTCTGGCTGTAACATACTCTGTCCTAAGGCTCCTGAAATAGCCTAACACTCAGTACTGGGTGCCACTATATGTAGACATATATAAAATCAGTCAGCAAGTATTCATTTAGCACTACTGTATGCTTGGTGCTGAAAAAATACTATATCATCCTTGTATGCTTACCATTGAGATGAGGAAGGCAAGGATACAGTTAGGAAACAAAATGGTATACAATAATGTGCTAAATTACTGGTATAGGTAAGGTGCTAAAATCAAAAGAGGTGGTATGAATTGCAGACAGTTTATTGCTAGTTGTATGATCTTTGGATCTTGAGTCTCAGTTTTCCCATCTGTAAAAATAAGTTTGCTGTTAGATTAGCAATATTTTTTGTAAAGTGACAGATATATAAGTCATGAATAAATATTTTATTTTTTCTCTGTCAGTTGGCTCTTAAAGAATGGTAAAGGCAGTTGAGTGGAAGTGAAGATGAATTAACTGTGTCCTGATTACAGATTGTATATTTTGAGGAAGTTGTGGGAAATTAGATTAAAATGGTGAGAAATTAGATTAAAATGGTGAGGCCAAGTGGAATGGCACAGTGGGGTGGGAGAGCAGACTGGACAGGGATATTAGGAAAAGTTTTGCCTTAAAGTAATGAGAAATGGGGACCCCTGAGTAATCTTTGATCAGGGAATAACATAATAGAAGAGTATTGCTAAAAATTAGTTTTTATACTGTAGAATATTGGGAGGAAACTGGGAGCCAGCTAAGTGGTGATAATAGCAAATCAACATAGAGCTGAGCCTCTGGGTGGCAGAAGTCAGTGAGTGGATATGACATCTTTATTTTGATTTTTAAAATATTTATTATTTTCATTTATTTGGCTGCACTGGTCATTTGGTTGCAGCACTCAGGATCTTTGCTCCAGTATGCAGGATCTTGAGTTGCAGAATGTGGGATCTAATTCCCTGAGCAGGGATAGAACTTAGGCCACCTGCATTGGGAGCATGGAGTCTTAGCCACTGGATCTCCACCGAAGTCCCTGACATGAAATCTTTAGGTTGGGAAAAACAACCCCAGACTCTCCTTATGTAGCATAGCTATTTACCATCCTAATAAATCTGTTTTACTGGAACTTGAAAGGCAAGCACTGGGACAAATGAAAATTCAAAATTCTTTTACATCTAATTCTCAAAAAGAGGCTGACGGACATCCATAGACTTAGCCCTTTGAGTATGGTGGCACAGTGAAATATAGAGCATCTTCTAAGCACATAACTAATTCTTCCAGTAGTTCACAGCAACCAGGGGTATGCTGTAGTCCGAAGTCTCAGGTGTGCCCTCTTCAGATGTCCAATGTCAAGGCATCTTTGTGCAGCCACTTCCAGATTTTCCTTGTCCTGCCCTGGTTTTCCCAGGGGGAATTTACAGGCCAGAGTGCAGTCCTGGAATCCAGGGACACAATGACTATCATGTGATAAAGAGGTTTATCTTAGCCATTGGACTGATATCAGAAGTATGTTCTTGAGAACATGGCTCTTGGACTGAAAATAGCACAGGCAAAATTATGAACTGTTTTATTTGTGCAAAATGTAGTTTGGTGTCTTGGAAAGCTGGGTGATTTTTTTTTTTTACTCGCAGTCTTTCTGCTGTGGAATACATATGACTTACTATTCATTCCCCAGTGAACGAGAATAAAGGACTGCCCGGTCCCACTATATAACTAATACCTGGCATTTATTTTTAAAAAATACATGTTAATTGGACTTGTCCCATTTGCACAGTAAATATATCTGTCCTTTTTCTATTTGGCCATGTTTATAGCCAAATAAGCTATAGCTTATAGCTCAGACAGTAAAGAAATCGCCTGTTATGCAGGAGAGCTGGGTTCAATCCCTTTGTCGGGAAGATCCCCTGGAGAAGGAAATGGTGACCCACTCCAGTATTCTTCCCCGGAGAATCCCATAGACAGAGGAGCCTGGTGAGCTACAGTCCATGGGGTCATAAAGAGTTGGACATGACTGAGCAACAAACACATTGTTATAGAGAAAGCTTTGGTGGTTGTGGTTTAGTTGCTCAGTCGTGTCCGACTCTTGATACCCCATGGACTATAGCCTGCCAGGTTTCTCTGTCCATGGGATTCTCCAGGCAAGAATACTGGAGCGGGTTGCTATTTCCTTCTCAACTCATTCCTACCAATACCCAAGGCCACAAAACATTTTTGAAGGAGGTAGAGAAGGAAGATGAAGGATAAAAATTACAAATGAGGAGCAGTAACTTCAAAAAATGATTGGAATATCTTTTTTTTAATCAAAATTTACTCTGCAAGCAAATATCATATGGGTCTGCTGGGTATGCCCCTAGATTTGCTGCTGCTATCTTCCTTTAGGAAGACAGATGAAAATGAAAGGCCTCACTCATCAAAATTACAAAGAAATGGAGTATTACAGTAGTTAGCTTCCTTTTTTATTTTCTTTTTGCCACCAAAGACTCCTTTCAGCTACTCTATTTTTGTATTTGGCCACACTGCATGTCTTGTGGAATCTCAATTTCCAACCAGGAATTGAATCCAGGTCCACAGCAGTGAAAGGGCCAAGTCCTAACCACTCGACCACCAGGGAATCCTCTCACCTGCTCATTTTAAACTGTTATCTACTGTGATGAAAATTTTATATTTCAATTCTGGTGGACTGAGATACTGGTGAAACATTTCTGGGTATGTCTGTGAAGGTGTTTCTGAAAGAGAGCTGCATATTAAAGTCTGTAGACTGAGTGAAGATTGCCTTCAACAATGCTGAGTGCATTATCCAATTTGTTGAGGGTCTGAATCAAGCAAAAAGGTGAAGGAGGGCAAATTTGTTCTCTGCCCAAGTGGGGCATCCATCTTCTCTCCTTGGACATCAGCATTTCTGGTTCTTAGGCTTCTTTGGATTCAGACTGAATTACGCCATCGGCTTTCATAGTTCTCCAACATATGGACAGCGTACCATGGGACATCAGATATTCTAATCACATGTGCTGTGCTGTGCACAGTCGCTAAGTCATGTCTGATCCTTTGCATCTGCATGGACTGTAGCCTGCAAGGCTCCTCTGTCAATGGGATTTTTCAAGCAGGAATACTGGAGTGGGTTGCCATTTCCTACTCCAGGGGATCTTCCCGACCCAGGGATTGAAGCTGTGTATCTTGCATCTCCTGCATTGGCAAGCAGATTCTTTACCACTGCACCACCTGGGAGCCCAATTCCTATAATCTATCATTCTGTTTTTGTTTAGTTGCTCAGTTGTGTCTGACTCTGCAATCCCATGAACTGTAGCCCACCAGGCCCCTCTCTCCATGGACTTTCCCAGGCAAAAATACTGGAGTGGGTTGCCATTTCCTTCTCCAGGGGATCTTCCTGACCCAGGGTTCAAACCTGCATCTCCACACCTCCTGCATTGCAGAGATTCTTTATTGCTGAGTCACCAGGGAAGCCCCTATCTATCTATCTATCCTATTGGTTTATTAGTTTTCTTTGGAGAACCCCAAAACATCTAAATTTTGCTTCATCTGCTTTAACCCTAATTTTCTTTCTGACTGTTTCATGTGTTAATTCCCACAAGGAATCTGAATAATGCCATAAAAGCCAATGCGGGAGACACAAGAAATGTGGGTTCAGTTCCTGGGTTGGGAAGAGTCCCTGGAGTAGGAAATGGCAACCTGCTGCAGTATCCTAGCCTGGAAAACTCCATGGACAGAGAAGCCTGGAGGACTAGAGTCCATGGGGTCACAGAATTGGACAAGACTGAGAAACTGATCACCCACATACCCACATTAAAAGTTCAGCCTTTTCCTTCAGCTGGTCCCTAAACAAAACCCCAAAAGCCCTCCCCAAGTTTTTGATTGGTTCTTTACCATTGTCCCTAATGGCTACTCAAAACTATCACTATTGACAAGGTTCCCAACTCTACCGCTCATGGTAGTCACCCCTCTTCCTTTCCTCTCATGAACTTGACTATTTTTGGAAGATGGGTCATCTCAAGTAGTTGCTCAGTGGTGTCCACAGTCCATGGAATTCTCCAGGCCAGGAATACTGGAGTGGGTAGCCATTCCCTTCTCCAGATCTTCCCAACCCAGGGACTAAACCTGCATTGCAGGCAGATTCTTTATCAGCTGAGCCACCAGAGAAGCCCTCTCGTCCCTCAGTCAGACACTAAATCTGTACTCTTTCCTTTTCTCCCAATTGGGAGGAAAAAAGCTACCATAGTAAGTCCTCCCATTAGGGCTAAAATTCATCTTTGCTTATCTAATAATTCAATTTTCAGCTGCTCTCCCTTATCTTCAGTTTCTCCCTCAACTGGTTATCTATTCACAATGGAAAAACACTCAGTTTTTCTCTTCAAAAATTCTCCCTTCTTATTCCCTTTTACAGATCAGTAAAATTAAGAATAATCAAAAAAAGGTTGTCATTTTTTTAAAACTAAAGACATATACTCACAGACCAAAATTACTATTATTTCATGAAAGGACTTTTTTATTTCTAAGCGGGGCATTATTTCAGAATAAGGTTAAGGTCTTAAATCAATTTAGCTTTTTTACGACATTATATTGTCCTTGTTTTACCATTTGAATGTAGAACAGTTAACTTTTCATCATGAATTTACAGTATTTGAGAATTGATGTCCTCTTCAGACACTATTTAAGCCCCTGAAAACTGGCTTTTCTCTATTTCAGAAGCTGCTCTTACAGAACTCATTAACAACTTTCTAATTATCCAATCTAAAGGACACCCTTCAACCCTATTTGACATCTCTGCAGCACTCTTCCAGGTCACTTCCCTGTACCAATTATCACTATGTACTGGGTTTCCCAGGTGGTGCTAGTGGTCAAGAACCCACCTGCCAATGCAGAAGGTATGAGATATGGGTTTGATCCTGGGATTGGGGATTCCCTGGAGGAGGGTATAGCAACCCACTCCAGTATTCTTGCTTGGAGAATTCCATGGACAGAGGAGCCTGGCAGGATATGGTCCATAGGGTTGCAGAGTTGGACACGACTGAAGTGACTGAGCATGCACACACTGGGTTTTCCACACTTCTGGCTGTTTCTCAGTCTCCTTTAAATCTTTCCCAGTCACTAAACAAGGCTGGCCCTCAGGATTCCACTCTGGATTTATTTTCTCCTTAAATCTTAATTCATTTCTGTGTCTAAGCACTGGTGAATTCCTAAATCAAATCCTAATCCAGATCTTCCCTCTGCACCATATCCACATCTCCAATTATCTTTAGATATCTCTCACAGATAGACCAAACATTACATGCTCAAAAACTTGAGTAATTAATCTCCTCATTCCACACCAGGTGCACCTTCCTCCTCCTCCACCCTCAGGATTGAGTACCAACCAGCCAAACCCACCTTGAATCTTTACTCTTCTTCAGCCTTTCTCATCCAACTAGCAATCAAGTTTTACTCTGCATTTTTCAAGTTCATATCCTTCTTTCATCTGGCCTTAAAGACACCACAACCTCTCAACAGTACTACTCTTAAGAGACTCTTTGAAGTTAGCATGGAAACGACAGGTCCTTGAACCCTTACTTTATGCAATTTTCTGGTTAAGATCCCCAGATCTAAGAATGGTCAAGAACCAGTCTTTTCCCTCCTATTCATTTCCACATCACCTCAAGTTAAAATGAAGGCACCACAAGATGTGTTGTGTGTATGTTTGGAAAGGTACACAACAATCTGGGGTACTGTAATATTTAAGTGGAGTACCAGTTATTTAGGGGTTTACTTGTGAAAACTGAACAGTATTCTTAAAATGTGTCCTTACTCAACATATCATAAATAGAAGGAAAATATTACCATGGGATTTTAGGCAGAAATCAAGTCCTGTCTCTTAAGCATGACGCTTGTTTATGGGCAGTCTTGCCTCTTGTCACATTCCTATCACGAGTTCACTCTGTAGCTACCAGATCCTCTCACAATTCTGTCTTCAGACAGTATTCATCTTTTCTAGTACTCAATTGTCTCATCTTAGGTGTCATTTCCTCCTGAAAGATTCAACTTTCTCCTTCCTGGTCTTCTACAAACTTCATATCCCTCTCTAAAACCCCTGCCTATTTCTATCATTTTCTTGGAAAAAAGGCAGTGTATACTGCAGTGGACTTGCTTAAAAACAAAAACTTTTCTGGCTATGCTTTTTTGTAGCCAATGAACTGAACACATAAGAACCATTTCATTGTTACTGGAATTTGGATCTAAGATGCAAGATTCACATTCAAGTATGTTAAAAATTATGCACTTTTAGTGGGAACACCTCATACTACCATGGCCCTGAATTAAAGTGAAGTCAACAGCCAGAACTTCTGCTCAGCTAGATAACCATACATGAAACAATGCAACTTCAGCATTGAAGTTGAGCATTGAAAAGCAGAGAAAATGTTTAGTGTGCATGCAGCAAAAATACACTTTGCATTAGGTTTTCAAAACAGAGAACAGGTCTAAGAACCTCATTATTAGTTGTGAACCTGGGCTGGGGAACTACTGGTGCAGAAAAAGTAAAATGTCTAGGTTATAGGAGAAAGTGAGGTCTTCTGCTTAAACTATTAAGAAATCTAGAATAAGAGTGTGCTGGTGATTAGGAATTAGGAATGAAAGACTTAACCTCAATTGAACTATCCCAGAAAAGGTAACTAGTCAGATGTAGAACAAATCAGAGCAATTTAAATTCTTGATTCTAATTTTTAAATGGAGTAATGCATTTGACAGGATAGATTTTACAATGGAGTAATAAATAAACTCTTACACAAAGCAAAAAACAAAACAGATTTAATGACTAGAACAAATGAATTAATAGGTTTATAATAACCATTAACTAAGGGAAGCCCTAGAACCAGAAATAAAAGATTGCATGCAAAGTCTAGTTACCATAAAAACCAAAGCATACCAAAATATCTGTTTCCTAGCATAGACTCCAGGTCTTTTATTTCCAACTCTCAGTAATCAAAATATTTACACTTTCACATGCTACTGGTAGTAGAGGAATAAAATTTAGTCTGTCTAGGACTACAAATATCTTTCACAGAATGGAGCATACACAAAGAACAGTGTCTTTCTCCACCTTTTTGGGCCCATCTTAGGGGAAAAAAAGGCACTCCCAAAGATTCCTTGGTAACACCTTTGCTAGGTTTGTTACATAATCTTCACATGTAAAATTAATGGTCCACTCATTTCACAGATCTGGGAACCACATGGCATTGGAACTGCCTTTAACCCACATGCCAAACTGGCTTTAACAAGGACAACCGCTTTGGATGTCAGTTCTTAAAAAAAAAATGTGGACTTTGTTTCCTTGAAAACATAAAACATATGCTTAACTACTGAACTTTGGCATACATAGCCAAACATATTGTGGAACTGAAAGAACCACCATATATTTCGGTGCCGGAGGACTAAGTTTTCTAACATCAGCTGCTTCCAACTCCCCTAGGCATATGCAACTTTGTTCTTCTCCCTTTTATTAATAATTAAGTGCTCTGAACTTGAGTTTAACCTCTCCACTGAGAGATCTGGAAAAAAAAAAAAAAAAGATGCTTAAATTACTGAGTCTTTCTCTGATCAAAATGAAGAGTAATGAAGTCTTCAACTGCATGTGGGCACTGCCCATTATTCACAGAATCTTTAGAAACCATGTGCCTGAGGCCAAAGAGAATCTGCTTTGATCACTAAGAGTGACTCACACTGAGCCATACTGAAACTGCACTTGGGTACCTGGTCTCAAGTCAAACTGAACTTAATTTATTTCTCCACATTTACTGCATCCATGTAGCATGCAATTTTTGATGCTGAATAAGAGAAATGCGGCAATTGAAGGCTTCACCACAAGCATCACATTCATGGGTTTCTTGAATTTTCACCTCTGCATGGATTTTCTGATGGTTGACAAGGCTGCGCTGCTGACTAAAACTTTTGTCGCACTTCTCACACTTATAAGGTTTTTCTCCTGTATGTATTCTCTGATGCTGAATCAGGCCGGAGTTCCGGCTAAAGGCCTTCCCACATTCATCACATTTATGGGGTTTATTACCTGTGTGAACGCCCTGATGTCGAATAAGATTACAAAGTTGACTAAAACTTTTGCCACACTGTCTGCAAAGATAGGGTCTCTCACCAGTGTGGATTCTCTGGTGTTCAATAAGAAATGAGCTCCGACTGAAGCTTTTCCCACATACAGTACATAGGTAGGGTTTTTCACCAGTGTGAATTCTTTGATGTTGCACAAGATGAGCACTGACACTGAAAGTTTTCCCACATTCATCACATTTATAAGATTTTTCCCTAGGGTAGACTTCCTGTTGTATAACAAGACCTCCATTTGGGTCAAAACTTTCCTTGGTTTCATTGTATGAATAAGTCTTCTCTCTGGTGTGGATTCTCTGGTGCTGAATAAGACCTGAGCTTCTACTAAAGGCTTTTCCACATTCCTCACATTTATGGGGTTTGTCCCCTGTGTGAATTCTCTGATGACGAGTAAGGTTGCAAAGTTGACTGAAGCTTTTCCCACACTCTTTGCACTGATAAGGTCTTTCACCTGTATGGATCCTCTGATGTTCAATAAGGAATGAGCTCCGACTGAAGCTTTTTCCACATTCAATACAAAGAAAAGGTTTCTCACCAGTGTGGATTTTTTGGTGTTGTATAAGATATGTACTTAATCTAAAGGCCTTCCCACATTCACCACATTTATGGGGTCTTTCCCCAGTGTGAATTCTCTGATGTTCAACAAGTAACGAATTTCTACTAAAGCTTTTCTTACATTTGGTGCAGTGATAGGGTTTCTCACCAGTGTGTGTTCTCTGATGCTCAATCAGGTGTGACTTCCAACTGAAGGCTTTCCCACAGTCACTACATTTATGGGGTTTCTCACCTGT
Source organism: Bubalus bubalis (assembly GCF_019923935.1). Lineage (NCBI taxonomy): Eukaryota > Metazoa > Chordata > Mammalia > Artiodactyla > Bovidae > Bubalus > Bubalus bubalis. The sequence goes on along the minus strand of NC_059159.1, from coordinate 152,709,830 downwards.
GTGAATCCTCTGATGTTTAACAAGGCTTCTTCGCTGGCTGAAGCTCTGTTTACAGTGATTACACTGATAGGGTCTCTCTCCAGTGTGGATTCTCTGATGTCTAATAAGGGTTGAGCTCACACTAAAGGTTTTTCCACAGTAATTACACTCATAGGGCCTTTCCCCGGTGTGAATTCTCTGATGTTCAATAACAAATGAACTGCGACTAAAACTTTTCCCACATTCATTACATTGGAAAGGTTTCTCTCCAGTATGGACCCTTTGATGTTGAATGAAATGAGCCTTGCGGACAAAACCCTTTCCACATTCTTCACATTTATGACATTTCTCTTCAGAATTTGGTCTCTTACGGATAATGTTAGTGTTTCCTCTGAACATTCTTTGTTCCTGGGTCAAAGATTCCCTTGGTATTTCCCATAAGAAGATTCCTCTTTGTTTATCTAACCTACCAACAAGTTCAAAGGTTTCTCTATGCATGGGATCCTGGTCAATTTCACTTTTGATTCTTGTAACTATTATACCCTGTGGTTCCATTTCTTCCTCAATTTCCTCAATTTCTTGTTTCACAGTTGGCTCCTCATCCTTATCTCTGTTCAAAACATCTGGAATAAATGGAAAACAGAAATGTCAGCCTAGTTCTTTGCCAGCAAGGAGAAACTGTCATAAAAATAAGATAATTAAAATAATCTACTATGTGCATAAAATGTAGTTCACTATATCACAGCACCCTTGTGATGATTACATTAGTTCAAATACATAAAGCATTTAAAACTACCTGGCAAACAGTACAAGCTATATAAATATTATTTAGTATTAGTTTTCTGATAAAATGAAATGTTTTCCTTAAAGAAAGGGTAACAAAGAAATAAAATAAGTAATAGTAGGACAAACTAGCTATCAGGAAAGAAAGGACAATGTGGAAAGAAAACAGTAGGTTCAGAAAAACTTAGGATGAAGTAGCATTATTGTAATGTGAATAAGCCAAATAACTGACAGAAAAGAACACATAAAATGATGCTGAGAAGGAAAACAGACAAAAACCAGAGGAAACAACAATTCATTCATTAATAAGAATTTATTGTGAATAAAAGCATTCCAGGCATTGTATTAATGTAATGAATTAGAATTTAGAGATAAAGCAAGAAGCCTCTTAACAAGTGGAATAGATGGTAAGTACAAATAGGGAAAGAGTAGAATATGACAAAGAAAATACTAAGTAAAATAGATCCTATATGGAGATAAATGGTTTTAAAAAAACTGAGTTGAAGTGATATGGATTCTATTACATAGAAAAACAGGAAAAAAAGAACATGTTTAGAGCTAATGGAAAAACTAGGAAAAAGAATAGCCTGTGGTAGTTCATGACTTCACCTACCACAGATACCACACTCTTCAAGTATAGATGAGTCTTGTTCCTCTAAAGATATAAGACCCACATTGGAACTATTCATTTCCAACTGGGAGTCTGCATGACATCCAAGAAATGATAATCCTGCATGCATTGGAAGAGAGATAACATAATGGTCTATAATAAAACAGAGCAGCATATGGGACACTTAAGTCTGCCTCTGACTTCTTTCCTGATTTTCTATCTCTTGCTGCCTGGTGGATAACTCCATGAGAAGATTCAATCACCACTAAATTCTTATTTGACCCTAACAATTTCTCCTTTTTTATACCTCCTTTTTTCTTTCAATTTTATAATCTTCTAACTGTGGAGTCATCTTTGAATTTTCTTTTCCCTTACTTCAAACCAGTCATTATTTTATTCCAAAAAAAACCCCTCTTCTGTTATTTCCCTAAGAAACTTTATTTTTACTTAAGGCTACTTACAGTACTGTCTCTCAAATTCATTTTCAGTAGACAGTCTTTTCTTTCACTCAAAGAAAAAGGATGAGAACTGCCTCATCAATCTGTCTCATACCTAAAATTACCTGCACTGTTACATGAAGATATATCCCATTCTTATCCAAGGCTAAGTCATCTACTCCTCTCGATCCCACTTGCCTCTGGGCACTTGTTCAATTATTACCATTTCTTCCTCTTCTTCAATCTGTATTCTCCATAGAATTCTACATACACCTTCTTCAGTTCAGTTCAGTTCAGTCACTCAGTAGTGTACACCTTCTTACCAACATACAAAATATATCCAACTTTATCTTGAACCTGAAATCCTTTTCTAGATGAAATCCAAGCTTTGAAAAAAAAATCTTAACACTGTACCTCTCCATTTTCTAACTATGTTTTCCACACTCAATCTCTTCCCATTCAATCTACTTGATAATCTACTATAAAATCTGGTTTCTGTTTCTAGTATCTAGAGAAACTTCTCATTAAATCACCAATGACTTTCAAGTAACAAATGCAACGGACATTTATTAGTCCTTATTTTACATGCAGCATGTGATATTCTTGACTACTCCCATTCCTTTACACTGTTTTTGGTTTCTATGCTATTGTATTCTAGTTCTCTTCGTACTTCTTATTTGGCCTTTTCTAATACATTTCCCTCATGCATTGCTCTTCTCCACAATTGTTTAAAGGTATTACTATCCATGTTTATATCATCATGCTCTATATACACACACTCTCTGAATGTTGCCACTAAGCTGTCTCAAAAAGGTCTCACAAATAACATTACCATCATCACTTGTTGTCATGTCCATCTCCACCTTTAATCATGTTCCTTTCAGAAGCATTAACTGTCCATCAGCCTACAGTCCAACAGCAGGAAATCATTCTAAATTTCTCCCTTTTTCTTACTATTAATCAATCACCAAAATCAATGATTCTACTCTTTAGCATTTGCCCTCTCTGTTTTCCATAGATTACTGCAAAAGCCAACTAATAATCTTTGGCTCTGGTCTTTATCTATTTCATTGAATCCAGAAGAGATTTTCATGAAATGGAATTCTAATCATGTCACTACTACAGATCCTATTATCTCTAAAATCAAACCAAATCTCTCTACATTATGATATCAGTACTTCTTGAGGTCTCTAAGCTTCAACTCACTCTCCTTCCCATGCTCTCACACTTTAAGTGTGTAAATTGCTTATGCTTTAGTCATTTATGGTATTTCTTTGCATATCTCATTTATGAAATATCCACTGGCATTGTTTACTTGAGAATCTCTTAATTTCTTTTTAAGATTCAATGCAATGCAATAGTTCCTCTATAAAGTTCCTTCACTTAATCCACTAGATGATTTAAGTGTTCTGTTTTTGATGACCATCCTTTGTCTATAACTGCATTATAGCTATTATTACACTGTACTTCAGTTTGTATTTTCCATTGGATTACAAGTTCTTTCTGAGACTTTGTGTTAATGTCTCTTCATAACATTTACTCAGTGGATAATGTTCCAGGGTTTTACTCAAAGCAGTAATACAAAATTACATTATTTGCAGATGATATGACTGCCTCCCCTTCATGCAGCTATGTCGTGGCAAAGGGGTTTGCTTAACTCAATGCATCTATGAGCTATGCCATGCAGTGCCACCCAAGACAGACAAGTCACAGTGGAGAATTCTGAGAAAATGGGTGGCAGAGGACGAAATGGTTAGATGACATCACCAACTCAGTGGACATGAATCTGAGCAAATTCTGGGAGACAGTGAAGGACAGGGAAGCCTGGCATGCTGCAGTCCACAGGGTTGCAGAGTCAGACACAACTTAGCAACTGAACAACAATGACCACCTACCCAAAATTCCTAAAAGAATTAAATGAAATATAATAGCTATGAAAGGACTAAGATATAGAACAAATACTGGTTCTTACTACCAAGGATAACTAGTAAATAAATATTATAGGAAAAGAAATATGCTCTTCATGATATTAAAAACCATAAGGCCTAGGAATATATCTAACAAGAAATGCAAGATCCATAAAAGAATCCATACAATTTTTCTGAAGGACATAAGACAGTTAACTAGAATCAACCAATTGCCAAAGAGAGTCAACATTATAAGGCTTTTACTTCTTCCCAAACCAACTAACAACTATTCAATCCAAAATCCCATGAACCAATTAAAAAACCCCAATGAATCTAAATTTCAACTGGAAGAATGCAGAAAACTAGTTAAGTACAACTGACCCTTGAACAACATGAAAGTTAGGGGCACTGATCCTCCACTCTGTTAAAGATGTACATATAACTTTAAAGTTGGCCCTCTATATCCATGGTTCTGCACCTACAGATTCAGTCAGTTGCAGATTGTATAGTACTGTAGTACGTATTTAGTGAAAAAAATTCACAAACAAGTGGACTCTCACATTTCAAACCCATATTGTTCAAGGGTCAACTGTATAACCTCAAAGAGAATGTAAGAGTGACTTTATCTTACCAGACATGAAATATAATATATTGCTAAAGTAAATAAAACACAGAGGCACTAGCACGAAAACAAATAGGTCAAATAGAGAGACATGTAAAACAAGTGAATCTAGGCTGCCAAACAGAGCAGCCTGGAAATGACTAGCCATTAGACCTGGGCTTGGTAGCTATAACCACCTTCTGAGGTACCTGCCATGCTTGTACTGTATGTTCCCATCCTCTGGTCATAGCTAATTTTTCTAGAGTAAACAGGTGCCTCAAAGTGCAGTTCTCTCAGTTTTCTAGGAAAAAAACAAAACAAAACAAAACAATGAGAGAATGGGGAAAGACTTGCATTTTTAGGCCAACCACAATGCTTTATATTTATTTATTGAATGAATGAGCAGTTGAATCAATATTTGGAAAGAGACTAAGGTCCAATCTGGCTCTAGCAGTCTGGAGAGAAGTTATCAAAACTGAAGAAGTCTATATTAATTGAAAGAACTGAAAGGTCAAGAAGTGACAGATCAAGCTGTCATCAATGTAGTTATTGCAGGTTTTAAAGAAAAATCAGCATGGAAAGGATAGGTATGACTGAAGGGGCAAAATTACAAAGCTAGACGAGTTGTGTTAAGTAGAGTAACAGGATGAAATGCCAGAAAACACTACACTGGAATAGCTGAGTAACCATAATCTCTCATCAAGGGAGCACAAATCAAGGGGATAGATACAGAATTTATACAGGAAGATGAAAAGATTGTGGAGGAAGAAATAATAACTCATGAAAAGCTGCATTTCAGCTACAATAAAGAGAGCCTGAACGCAGATCACAGATGGGCTCACTGCTATTTTACAATACTAGGCACAGGCAAGGCTGGGCATTCACCTGATATTATCAACCAGGACACTATATGGGTGGAAAAAGCTGTCAGTGACTCAGAGATACCATAGCATAATGGAAAAAAAACCTAGCATCTGATGTGGCTGGAGAATGAAGTCGTATGCTGAAAACAACAGATGAGGCTAGAAAGCTACACGGGAGCTATATAAGGTGGTTCCAGTATACAGGACAAGAAATTAAGATTTTTTTTTTTTTTTAATCCTTTAAGGTGTCAGAAATCATCAGAAGTTGTAAGCAGTTAACTAACACAAAATCAGTTTGGTAGCAATAAAGAGAATATATTAGAAGAAAGGGAGACTGGAGGCAAGGGGCTAGATTACAAGCTAGTACAATAATCTTGTCAAAAGATACTGAGTCTTAAGTATACTCACTCAGTCACCCAAATATTTAAGAAGCATATAATATATGCCTGGCTCTGTGCTAAGTGCTGGAGAAATCAAATGAAAAAATACAGTTACTATCCTCTTGAAGATCAGTCTGCATAGAGATATAACATAATAATTATGGTACACTATAATAAATTCAACAATGGAAGTGTATAAAAGACAGCACAGAGAATGGAGTACTGAATTCTGAAGAGGAGGCCCTTATATCTTGGTAGATAATTTGAGATCTGCCAGATGTGTGTTACTTATGTGGTCTTCAAAAGGAGATGACTAAGAAGTTGGAGTTCAACAGTGAAGATAATGACAATGATGATGAAGGTAACAATTGACATTTATACATTGTACTTAATACGTGTTTGTCAGTGTCCTAAATGCTTTACGTATATTAACTGAGTTAATGCTCACAATAATCCTAAGATTAGGATTATTATTATTTCCATTTTTATATAAAAAAAGAAAACAGGCACAGAAAGGTTAAGTAATTCACCCATGGTCACAAGTCTTATAAGTAGTGGAACTGGGATTTTTATTTAGGCAGCTAGGCTCCATATTTTCTCTCTACTTAAGTAGAGATAAAGATTTGAGACTTATCATGACATACTTGATTACCTGAGTGTAACTAAGATCTGCCAAGGTAGGTTTATAGACTGAGAGAAAGTCTGAGAATGCAAAGAAATAGAAGGAAGCAATAAAGAGTTTCAAATATCTATAAAGAAATGGAAGTCCCAAAAGAATCTACTGTATTTGACAACGGGGTAATTACTGACGAATGTTAAACAACTGAAGGTAAGTGGCAGAGGTACAAAAAGAGGCTTAGAGATAATGGGAAGTAAAGATAGAGAATACACATTAACCACTCTTACAAAAATCTGGCTGTGAAGCAAATAACTAGTAGGTTACAGGAGCAGCAAGAAAGACTGTGGCTCAAAGGAGAGCTCTGGCGCCATGAACATACCTATCACCAAATTACACGGGCGGGGGTGGAGGGGGAAGACTGATACGATCTTGGAGAATGTGCAACCTTATGTGTGCAATAAGGGGTAGAAAACTTGAGAGTTCATGTGTGGTGGTCTCTATCTTCTCTGTGAAACAGAAGGTGAGGTCCACCACTGAGTGATGAACCCAAGGAAAACTCAAAGTTTCTGAAACAGCCACTAAAAGAAACAGGGGTAGGAGCAAATGGATGATAAAAAAAATTTGCTGAAACCACTGGGTTTTTATATCCAGAAGAAGGAAACCACCTGTATATATGCAGGGCATCAATTCTTTCAGTTACAGAACTTCTCTTGCTGTGTTCAGCAAATCAGGTAAGAGAAAAAGGCAGATTTTATAACCAGTACAGGACTTCAAGTTTGCAGAATGGGTAGAACATAATGACAAAGTGGCAAGAGAGCATGCTGGTGATCATTTTATATATAGGTCTATGGGTTAGCAGAGATGGCAATGGCAACCCACTCCAGTACTCTTGCCTGGAAAATCCCATGGACGGAGGAGCCTGGTAGGCTGCAGTCCATGGGGTCGCTAGGAGTCGGACATGACTGAGTGACTTCACTTTCACTTTTCACTTTCATGCACTGGAGGAGGGAATGGCAACCCACTCGTGTTCTTGCCTGGAGAATCCCAGGGATAGGGGAGCCTGGTGGGCTGCCGTCTATGGGGTTGCACAGAGTCGGACATGACTGAAGCGACTTAGCAGCAGCAGCAGCTATGGTTAGATGAGAAGGTGAAGCAGAAGGTGAAGCAGGAGGGAACTAAGAGCCTGGGAGGAAAAAAGGAAGTCAAGGAACAGGAAAGATTAAGAATAAACAGGTTCAGTAGGAAAGGAGAAAAGGTAGACAGGTAGGAAGTTATAGTAAGCTCCACATGGGCAGAGATCATGTCTGTTTTGTTGACTTGTTTAGTTATAGTCAATAAACATCTACTACCTGAGAAAGAATAAGGTTATTAGTCAAAATACAAGATACTGGGGTTTAAAATTTGCCTGTTATAACAAAATTGAGGGTGTGATCATTGATGTGAGGTGCTTAATAAGAATGGAAAAGCAGGGTCCTTGAAGATACAGTGAGACAGAAGTAATGACTGCATGATGGTGTGGGTTAACAGAAAGAAGATTCCAAAATGTGACAAAATCTATGTGTGAGACACCAAAAAAAAAATTAAAAAATTGACAGATGATAGTGAAAAGAAATTAAGAGGGTAGAGCAAGATAGCTAAAACCTCAAAAGAGAAATTACGTTTGAAGGTAGAAAACTAATGCTTTGGGAACAGTACTGAAAAGTTAGGAGAACAATTATTTTTCCCTTTCAGCCCTGAGACAAAGGATGGGGAAGGAAGAGGATGTGGGAGAATAAGCCGCCCCTGCCAGAGAGGTAGTGTCCTTGGGAAAGTGCCAGGTTTCAGTTAAGGCCAGGAGGGGTAGGGAACACCATGTGAAGAGAAACAGGGGCTCCAGAAGGCAGAGTGAAAAGGGGTGGGAGGAAAGCAGTGGGAAGATGAGCTAGGAGGGAAAGTACAGAGCAATATGGGAATGAGATTAAGAGGATGGAAGCCAGAAAAGCTTGTATTTTGGTCACTGTAAGGACGGTAGGGATGAGAGCCATGGAAACAATTCATGGCTGAAAGGTCTGAATTGGAGCCTTGGAACAAAGCCATTTGGTATGGTACTAGTTCATGTGTTCTGCTTTCTTACAGTTTCTTAGCTATTTTGATCCAAGAAACAACAGATTCTTACCCAGTGAGACCAGGTTTCCATAATTCTCCATCATGACATCTTTATACAGGCTTCTCTGAGCTGGATCCAGATAATCCCACTCCTCCTGGGTAAAAAACACAGCCACATCCTCAAATGTCAGCAAGCCCTGAAATAGTATGATTTCTGTAGTCAGTTTTGTTGTCTCAAGGACAATTCTACCGCTGAAAGTAGCATAAACAACCACTTATCAGGGCCGGGCAGGCTAGGAGGAACATGATAACTAAGAGTTACAAATGAGACTCAATTCTGGGAACGGACAGAATTCGGACACCTCAAATTAGAGGAAAACACAGCTGGATCTCTGTCCTCTGTAGTGAGGAGCTTAAGGATAAGGTTTACCCAGTATGCCCTAATAATTTAATTTTAGTAAGCTGCACTAAGGCCTTCCCAAGTTTCCTGCACCTCATCATCCCGTTCCAACTCAATTACGACCCTTTTCAACTCAATTATGTTAATTTTTCTAAGCGTCTACTTTGGATCCAGGCATGGGGCAGGTGTAGAATAACCTCACCTGGAAGAACTCATAAATGAAAACGCTAGTTTGGAGCATTGCTAATTTTCTTTAGATTTATCAAGTCGCTCTTGAAAAAAGGAGCCACTGGGTAGTGTGATCGCGAAGGGCTCCCCGGTACATTAGGGGGTACTTCATTGCACCGCGCTGGCCCTAAAGACCCAAAAAGGGGGGTGGGGGCGGTGGCGCGGCCTAGCGAGCTAGGTAAAGGCGAGAGAACAGGAATACTCCGAGGGGCGACTTACCTTTGGCTGTGGCGGGGGACTCGGCGAGGCCATCTCTTAGACAGAAAATCAGGGCAGGAATCCCGGGTGGCCGCACGAAAAGGAGGCCCTGGCAAGGCCTACCCGGCCGCTGAATATTAGGCCAGAAGAAAGCGAGGCCTCTAGGCTGGATCTGGCCAGGTCCTGCCCCGAGCGGTCACGACCCCAGCAGCCTGTCAGAAGCGCTACTTGGCCGCCCCCACCCCGCACCCACTCCCCTGCCTGGCTGTGCAGCCTTCCAGGCCTCGCTAGAGCCTCCTCTCGGTCGCCAGTTCCTGCTGCTTTCAGGAACCCTGCTCTGTGACCGCCCGCCCCCGGACCAGAAGGCGTCACCGGGAACCTTCCCGGGACGCCCCTCAACTACAACTCCCGTCATGCTCTGAGAGGGCGCTGGGGTCCAGCCTGCCACGGCCATGGCGACCGAACTACGCTTCCCGGAGTGCAAAAGGCGAGGGAGCCTGGGTAAGTCTCAACCAGAAAAGGACACATGCCACTAAGCTTACATTTTATTGGCTGATCTTCGCGTGCCGCTGCCTCCTGCGGGTGGAGCTCTGTTACCTAGGTCTCCCCGAAGATGGCGGCGCTCTGGGTGGCCGGCGTTGGCAGAAAAAGCCTCACAGTGGTAGCTTCAGGGGCGCCACGCAGAGAATTTTGGTCTCGACTCAGGTAAAGCGGAAGGTTAGACCGTGGGTCATGCTCACAGAAAGTAAAGAGAGGAACTGAGAATGATGAACTTAAGACGGGACCGTGGTCCTGCGCCTTACCAGAGAAAGGATGAGAAAGTGCGTGAGGGTTCTGAATTCAGAAGCTTCAGCTCCTGTTTCCGCGAGTGGTGGGGTCCACGTCCTGTGCCCTCAGTTTACTTATCTTAGAACAGAAATACCGCCCCCTTCTCCTTCCGTTTCACTTGTTAATTTATTAGGTAAACCATACTTACTGACCACGTGTTCCAGACGCGGAGTATAGTGTGGTGTCGGGAAACAAATGACTGTTTTAGGACAGGCAACTTAGAACATGAATGTGAAAGTGTTCGCTGAACTAAATTCATTGGGGTGTATTTATTCACAAGAAAGTTTCAGAGTGCTGTCCTCATTTTGTCCGCGCATTGATTTACTCAAATAGGTATTAAACAACTGTCCTGGCCCAGCATTTCTTTATATAGGATGTAGCAGCGAAACAGAGTCCCTTCTCAGAGCGTGAGTGCTCTGGCAAGAGTAAACCGAGCCTGCACCTGAAGGAAATAGCAATATTTTGCTAAAAGTCAGAAAGCAAGTTAATGACAGGGCTGGATCAGGAATCCCGGTCTCTTAACTCTCCCCATCTGCTGCTTTTTCTGCAGGGCAGAAATTTTGTGAAAGTAAGTCTGTGACTAGTGTTAGGACATGAAGATTTGTAGGAACCTCAAGAAACACTGTATAAGCTCTTAAGTTTCCAACAAAAACCTTTTCAACCCAAAGGGGTTTTTCTCATCAGCTCATGTTTTATTAGCTTTCCTTCTGTTCCATTTTGTTTTGATTCTTTTTTTATATGTGATTTGTTTATTTAATTTTTGGTTGCACTAGGTCTTCCTTGCTGCTTTCAGACTTCTGTAGTCACAGCGAGTCGGGGCAGCTCTCTGCTCCCTTGTGTGGGCTTCTCATTGCGGTGGCTTCTCTCTTGTGGAGCACAGACTAGGTGCCGGGGCTTCAGGAGTTATATCATGTAGGCTCAGGAGTTGTAACTCCTGGGTTCTACAGCATAGGCTCAATAATTGTGGCACGTGGGTTTAGTTGCCCCTTGGCATGTGGGATATTTCCATCCCAAGGATCTAACCCATGTCACCTGCATTGGCAGGTGGATTCCTATCCACTGCACTACCAGGGAAGTCCTTGTTTTCCCTATATTTTGGTTAGTATTTATTATCATCTCTTAAATCGCCTTCAAGTTTGTTTCACTGACTCATTTAACAAGTATTTCTAGGGTGTCTACTATCTAGATGTGAGGAATGCAGTTGTTAATAAGATAAACCAAATCTTTGTCCTCATAAAGCATGTTTTGGTGGAGGAAAAAGTGAACAAGTGTAATTTCAAAAAGTGGTAAATTATGAAGAAAACTAGAGCAGTACAGGCATACCTTGGAATTGCAGAAGTTTGTTTCCAGATTGCTGTGATAAAGCAAGTATCTCAGCGTGTTATACAGATTTTGGGGTTTCCCAGTGCATTTAAAGTTATGCTTACACTGTACTGTAGTGTTTAATGTCAATAGCATTATGTCTAAGAAAACAATAAACATATCTTAGTTAAAAAATAGTTTATTGCTAAAAATTGCTAACCATCATCTGAGCCTTCAGAGAGTTATAATCTTTTTGATAGTGGAGGGTCTTGCTTTGATGTTAATGGCGAAGGATAGTTCAGGGTGTTGGTTGCTGAAGGGTGGGGTGTCTGGTAATTTCTTAATATAAGACAAAAAGGAAGTTTGCAGCATTGATTGACTCTTCCTCTCATGAGTGATTTCTCTGTAGCATGTAATGCTGTTTGATAACATTTTACCCACAGTAGAACTTCTTTCAGTATTAAAATCAATTCTCTCAAACTCTGCCCCTTCTTTATCAACTAAGTTGGTGTAATGTTCTCAGTCCTTTGTTGTCTTTTCAACAATCTTCACAGTATCTTTACCAGGAGTAGATTCTATCTCAAGAAACTATTTTCTTTGCTTATTCCTAAGAAACAACTCTTCAGTGATGAGGTTTTAACCTGAAACTGAAAGTGTTAGTTCCTCAGTTGTGTCCGACTGTCTGCAACCCAATGGACTGTAGCCTGCCAGGCTTCTCTGTCCACGGAATTCTCCAGGCAGAACTATTGGAGTGGGTAGCCATTCCCTTCTCCGGGGGATCTTCCCAACTCAGGGATGGAATCTGTGTCTCCCACATTGCAGGCAAATTCCTTACCGTCTGAGCCACCAGAGATTGCAGCAATTCAGTTATGTCTGAGGGTTCACTTGTAATTCTAGTTCTTTTGCTGTTTCTTCTATATTTGCAATTACTTCTTCACTGATATCTTGAACCCCTGAAAATCATTCATGAGGGTTAGAACTGGTTTCTACCAAATTTCTGTTTCTGTTGCTATTTTGATCTCTTCCCATGAATCATGAATGGGCTTCTCTGGTGGCTCAGCTGGTTAAGAATCTGCCTGCAATGCCAGAGACCTGGTTTCGATCCCCGGCTTGGGAAGGTACCCTGGAGAAGGGAACAGCTACCCACTCCAGTATTCTGGCCTGGAGAATTCCATGGACTGTATAGTCTGGGGTTGCAGAGTTGGACACAACTGAGTGACTTTCACTTTCATGAATCATGAATATTCTCAATGGCATCTAGATTGTTGAATTATTTTTAGAACATTTTCAGCTGACTTTGCCCAGATTCATCAGAGGAATCGTCTATGGCAGCTATAGCCTTACAAAATGTGTTTCTTAAATAATAAAACTTGAAAGTAAAGCTCACTCCTTGCTCCATGGACTGCAGAGTGGAAGTTGTGTTGGCACACATGAAAATATTAATCTTGTACATCTTCATCAGGGAGCTTACTTAGGTGACCAGGTGTGTTGTTAAATGAGCAGTAATATTTTTTGAAAGGAATCTTTTTCTGAGTGGTAGGTCTCAACTGTGGGCTTCAGATATACAATAAAACTTGTTGTAAGCAGATGTTCTGTCTTCCAGGCTTTGTTGTTGCATTTATAGAACACAAGCCTGGTAGATTTAGCATAATTCTTAAGGGCTCTCGGATTTTCAGAATGGTAAATGAGCATTGATTTTAACTTCAAGTCACCAGCTATGTTAGCCTCTAGCAGAGTAAGCCTGTCCTTTGAAGTCAGGCATTGATTTTCTTCTATCTATAAAAGTTCTAGATGGCATTTTTCAATAGAAGGCTGTTTTGTCTACCTGGAAAATCAATTGTTTAGTGTAGCCACTTTCATTACCTTAGCTAAATTTTCTGGATAACTTGGTGCAACTTGTAGTTGCTGTTTCACCCTGCACTTCTGTTGTAGGGACGGCTTCTTTCCTTAAACCTCGTGAACCAACCTTTCCTGTTGTTCAGTCACTAAGTCCTGTCCCACTCATTGCTACCCCATGGACTGCAGCATGCAGACTCCCCATCCTTTACTTTGTCTCAGAGTTGGCTCAGATTCATGTCCATTGAGTTGGTGATACTATCTATCTCATCCTCTGCCACCGCCTTTGCCTTTTGCCTTCAATCTTTCCCAGGATCAGGGTCTTTTCCAATGAGGCGGCTCTTTGCATCAGGTGGCCAAAGTAGTGAAGCTTTAGCTTCGGCAGCAGTCCTTCCAATGAATATTCAAGGTTGATTTCCTTTAGCATTAACTAGTTTGATCTCCTTGCAGTCCAAGGGACTCTCAAGAGTCTTCTCCAACACCACCGTTTGAAAGCATCAGTTCTTCAGTGCTCAGCCTTCTTTATGGTCCAGCTCTCATGTCCATACATGACTACTGGAAAAACTACAGCTTTGACCTTTGTCAGCAAAGTGTTTCTGCTTTTTAATATGCTGTCTAGTTTTGTCTTAGCTTTCCTTTCAAGGAGCAAGTGTTTTAACTTTCGTGGCTGCAGTCACCATCCACAGTGATTTTGGAGCCCAAGAAAATGAAATCTGTCACTGCTTCCACTTATAGCTTCCTCACCTTTTTCAGCCTTCATAGAATTGAATAGCGTTGGGGCCCTGATCTGGACTAGACTTTGACTTAAGGAAATATTATGGCTGGTTTGATCTTCTGTTCAGACCATTAAAACTTTTTCCACATCAGGAATAAAGCTGTTTTGCTTTTTAACATTTATGTGTTCACTGGAGTCATACTTTTAATTTCCTTCAGGAACTTTTTCTTTGCGTTCACCACTTGGCCGTTTAGCTGGAAGTCCTAGTTTTCAGCCTAATTTGGCTTTTGACATGCCTTCACTCAGCTTAATCATTCTAGCTTTTGATTTAAAGTAAAAGATGGGCAATTCTTCCATTCACTTGAACACATAATTATAGGCTCTTGTGGGGTTAATTGACCTAATTTCAGTATTGTATCTCAGGGAATAGGGTGGTCCAAGAAGAGGGAGAGAGCACTTGGTGGAGCAGTGAGAACATGCACAGTATTTGTCAGTTAAGTTTGTTGTCTGTAGGAGCATGATTTGTGACACCCCAAAACAATTACAGTAGTAAATCAAAGATCACTGGTCATCACCATAACAAATAAAATATTGAAAAAGTTTGAAGTATTGTGAGAATTCTAAAGATGTGACAGACACTAAGTGAGCAAATGCTGTTGGAATAATGGTGCCCATAGACTTGATTGCAGGGTTGCCACAGACCTTCAATTTGCAAAAAAAACACAGTATCTATGAAGTGCTATAAGATGAGGTATGCCTGTATAAGAGATTACTGAGATGAAGGGAATAGGCTACATTTCATTGCAATGAGTTGTGAAACTGGAGTAATTTCAAGAGAAAATGGGAGGTCAGGAGGTACAGAAGTTGTGTAGGCAACTCTTGAGAAGTTTTGTTGTAAAGGCAGCTGGAGTGGAACATGGAATCTGGAGGTTATTTCCTTTAAAGATGGGAAACACTACAGCATATTTGTGTGTCATGAGAATAGTAGATAGGGAGAAATTGATAAAGAATTGATGTAGAAAGAGGGATCGGTAACTGGAAGAGTCTTTGAATAGACACAGAGGAATAGCATTACAAATCATTTCCTTGACTAATGTTGTCCATTTATGATACCCTCCAATTTCGGTAGGGATGACCGATCCCAATCAGATGACAGCTCCATAGGAATCAGGAGTTAGTTTATGAACAGATATTAAGCACTGAAATAATGTGTAAAGACAGACTCCCTCACATTGGCCCATGTGTAATAGTTACACAAGCTGTTTTAAAGGACTCCTAAACACATCTCTGAATTCAAGTTTATAATCTGACACAGTGATTCTTAACTGGGGACAGTTTTGTCCACCAGGGACATTTGACAATGTCTTTTGGTTATTACGACTGGAGGACAGGAGTGCTACTGGAATTTAGTGGGGAGAGGCCAGGGGTGCTGCTGAGCAACCTACAGTGAACAGGATAGCTTCCCACAATAAAAAATTATCTGGTCAGTAATGTTTGTGCTGAGAAATCCTGATCTAGTAAGAGCAGTAGAATGTAAATAAAATTAAAACTCAGGTAGAATGAGGTGTGCTTTGAGAACAATATTAAGTGCTGTGATATATGTGGGATCTTAAAAAAAAAAAAAAAGATGAACTTATTTACAAAGCAGAAACAGACTCACAGACATAGAAAGCAAACTTATGGTTACCAAAGGGGAAAGGAGGGGAGGGATAAATGAGGAGTTTGGGATTAATGTATACACACTGCAGTATACACACATATATATTCAAAACTGAATCACTGCTGTACACTTGAAACTAACACAACATGTAAATCAATTATACTTCACTTTTTTAAAAAGTGCTGTGAGAAATCAGAGGAGCTTACAGTTATATTTGATTGAGGAAATCAAGTAAAGCTTGAGAGAAGAGTTTTGTCCTAGAACTTAAAGGATGGATTAAGAATTCTATAATTGGAGGTGAAAGATAGATACTTCAGGTAGGATATAACTTGAGCTGATGTGATATCAGAAGAGTGGGAAACAGAAGGTAATTCAGTTTGAGTAGGGCATAGAATGTATATAAGATATTAGTGGGAAATGAAGTTAGGTAGATTGGGTTTGGATCTGGGAGGACCAGAAATTCCAGAGGATTTACCATCTTCATTCATTCCTGGAAATTCTTAGGGCATGTAAAATCTGAAGGTAGCTTTTGTTTTCTCTTTGTGCCAGCTGAGTTCAACTATGAATTTATAAGGGCAGAGATCTATTTAATTCTTCTCAACAGTGCCTAGAAAGAGTTAAGTATAAGCAATAAGTGTGCAGTATATTAATTTAGATTGATGGGCAAAATTAGGTTCGTCAACTTGTCAACTTCATTAATGCAGTGAACTGAAGATTCACTTATTTGTTTTTGATCCCTCCAGAAAAGAGAAACTGCCTGTGGTAGCTGAGACAGTAGAAGAGGTGAAGAAAGAACCTATCTTGGTGTGTCCACCCTTACGAAGCCAAGCATACATACCACCTAAAGATCTCCAGAGTCGTTTGGAATCTCATGTCAAAGAAGTTTTTGGTTCATCTGTTCCTACCAGTTGGCAGGAGATCTCGCTGGAAGATGTTCATATGAAGTTCAGCTTCTTAGCACGTTTAGCTGATGACTTGGGCCATGCAGTGCCTAACTCCAGGCTTCACCAGATGTGCAGGGTTAGAGATGTTCTTGATTTCTATACTGTGCCTGTTCAGGATAGATCTAAATTTGATGAACTTATTGCCAGTAATCTGCCTCCCAATTTAAAAATCACCTGGGGTTACTGAACAGTTCAAAGGAAGAACACATTGAAATCTTTTTTTTTCCCCCTGAAAAGGGGGCTGTTCATCAGACTTTTTGATACTTTACCATGTGAAATGCGGTCAGAACTGGTCTCTACACCCACTTTTCTCTGTGGAAGAAAGTTATTAATCTTTTTTTTTCATTGTCATGAATTGACAAATAAGATTTTTTCACATTTGCGGAAACTTTTAATGGGATCAGGTCATTCATAATTTATGAAAATATATATTACATATATAGATAAAATAACATTTGTAAAAGAAAAATCTGTAGTATATTACAAAAGATGTTTCACTACTTGCTTTACTGTACAACTAGAAATAGTAGAAAATACTACTGTTTAATCTAGATAAATCTCTTGGAATTAAAGTAGATTTGGAGCATTTTTTTTTTTAAGGTGAAATTTGCTTTTCTGCCTCATCATTTTCTTGTTATTGTTGTTTAGTTGCTAAGTTGTGTCCTACTCTTGTGACCCTATGGACTGTGACCCATCAGGCTCCTCTGTCCATGGGATTTCCCAAGCAAGAATACTGGAGTGGGTTGCCATTTCCTTCTCCAGGGGTCTTCCCGACCCAAGGATCAAACCCAGATCTCCTGCGTTGCAAGTAGATTCTTTACCACTGAGCCATCTAGGAGTCCTGTCATTTTCTTCTGTATTATAAATGGAGAAGAATCAATTCAGTTCAGTTCAGTTCAGTCACTCGGTCGTGTCTGACTCTCTGTGACCCCATGAATCGCAGCACACCAGGCCTCCCTGTCCATCACCAACTCCCGGAGTTCACTCAGACTCACGTCCATCGAGTCAGTGATGCCATCCAGCCATCTCATCATCTGTTGTCCCCTTCTCCTGCCCCTAATCCCTCCCAGCATCAGAGTCTTTTCCAATGAGTCAACTCTTTGCATGAGGTGGCCAAAGTACTGGAGTTTATACTTGCTAACTGTTAAGAACTATGGGCTTCCCTGGTAGCTTTGCTGGTAAAGAATCTGCCTGAAATGCGGGAGACCTGGGTTGGTTCAATTCCTGGTTCAGGAAAATCCACTGGACAAGGGATGGGTTACCCACTCCAGTATTCTTGGGCTTCCCTGGTGGCTCAGCTGATAAAGAATCCTCCTGCAGTGCGGAAGACCTGGGTTTGATTCCTGGGTTGGGAAGATCCCCTGGAGAAGGGAAAGGCTGTCCACTCCAGTATTCTGGCCTGGAGAATTCCATGGACTATACAGTCCATCCAGCTGCAAAGAGTCAGACACAGCTGAGTGACTTTCCCTTTCGTTAAGAAATACAATCTTTTGGTGAGATATATACCAGATTCTATATCGGAATGGACATTCTCTTCAAAGGAGATGATGTTTATTTCAAACCTTTTTTAAAAGGTGGCCTTGAATGCTCTATGAGTATCCACTAGAGTGATAAATCTTTGCAGACTCAATGGACTTTTAATTTGTTGAAATAACTTATATAGCTAACCAGATGATTCTGGATGATAAAAATGATAAAGTGATTAGGAATTATTGTTCAGACTTTAGAGGTAGCTAGAGAGTAATGAAATGAGAAGGGATTTCTTATATTTTGTCTAATAATTCTGAAAGAAAAGTGACAAGTTTTTAAACAAATTTACATTTATTTTTTTCCTAGGGTGACTCCTTTGAAGAGGGCAAAAATTAGTTATATAAATTCTGGCATGTTTATTAAAAAAAAAAAGTTACAGTAGAGTCATGCCCTATATGGAGAAGGCAATGGCATCCCACTCCAGAATTCTTGCCTGGAAAATCCCATGGATGGAGGAGTCTGGTAGGCTGCAGTCCATGGGGTCGCTAAGAGTCAGACATGTCTGAGCGACTTCACTTTCACTTTTCACTTTCATACATTGGAGAAGGAAATGGCAACCCACTCCAGTCTTCTTGCCTGGAGAATCCCAGGGATGGGGGAGCCTGGTGGGCTGCCGTCTATGGGGTCGCACAGAGTCGGACACGACTGAAGCGACTTAGCAGCAGCAGCAGCAGCAGCATGCCCTATAAATGCCATCAGTGGATAATCAGATTTTCAGTAACCTATACACTGAAGATTCCCTGGTGGCTCAGACAGTAAAGAATCCGCCTGCAATGCAGGAGAACCGGGCTGAATCCCCAGATCAGGAAGATCCCCTGGAGAAGGTAATGGCTACCCACTCTAGTATTCTTGTCTGGTGAATTCCATGGACAGAGGAGCCTGGCGCGGTACAGTCCATGGGATTGAAAAGAGTCAGACATGACTGAGTGACTTTCACACTACATTGAATAACTTCAGAAGTTTCTGCAGTGCCAAAATGTCTAGAGCCCTGGAACTTAAACATTAGAGCTGTTGTATCCCTTCTGCTTCTTTGTGGAATGGGTTCAGGGTGGAAACATTTGGATTCTGTGTACAGGATTTGATTATCTCATTTCCCGCACAACTTTTACGTCTGATCTGGAGATAAAAACGTTCAGAGGGCAGGATGGAAGCAAGGAATGGGCAGTGTGGAAAACACTTGGTTTCAGCTTTGTTGTTGCTCAGTTGT
The DNA here is from genome assembly GCF_019923935.1 of Bubalus bubalis. Classification (NCBI taxonomy): domain Eukaryota; kingdom Metazoa; phylum Chordata; class Mammalia; order Artiodactyla; family Bovidae; genus Bubalus; species Bubalus bubalis. The sequence continues at coordinate 152,690,718 of NC_059159.1, read as the reverse complement.
GTCCAACTCTTTGCAACCCCATGAACTGCCAGCCATGTAAATATGGCTAGAGAAATTACTCTTGTAGCCTGGAGTAGTTTCTCAAAATTTAATGTGCTTATGAATCAGTTGGCGTCTTTTAAAAATACAGATTCTGATTCTCTAGGTCAATAATGGGTCCTGAGCTTGTTTAAAAAACTCCTAGGTAATTCTTACGTTTTGAGTACCATGACCCTGTGTGTGCTGTGTTGTGCTAAGTCACTTCAATTGTGTCTGACTCTTTGCAACCCTATGGACAGTAGCCTGCCAGCCTCCTCTGTGGGATTCTCCAGACAAGAATACTGGAGTGGATTGCCATTTCCTGTTCCAGGAAATCTTCCTGACCCAGGGATCGAACCTGCGTTTCTTAGGTCTCCTGCATTGGCAGCCGAGTCTTTTTTTTTTTTCTCTTTACCACTAGCACCATCCTAGACACTAGTATTGAAGTGGAAGACAAGTTGTGTTGCAGGGAGGAAGCCAATTCTGACTCCATGTTGGAACTGTTTCTCTGACTTGCTTTTCATTGCTTTTGTTATTATAATCATACAGAATGGTTTGCCTCGGAGAATCCTGACCCTCTGTCTGACCATTAAACTAAAGTGCCTTTGTTCAGAACCCTGTCTACCTATGGATGGTAGGAAGGAAGAAATGAACACATCCCCTGCCTGAGGAGATGTTTGCAAGATTAATGGCCTTTTTACTTTGCTTCCTCATATCTGATCTATAAAAGAACCTGGCCTCCAGACCCCATAAGATGGTTATTTTGAGGCGCTAGCCTGCCATCTTCTTGGTCTGCTGGCTCCCTGATTAAAGTTTCTCTCTTCCTTGCCTCAACACCTCATCTCTCGGATTCATTGGCCTATCGTGCAGCGAGCAGAGCAAGCTTGGACTTGGTAACAGTTGTCGTTCAGTCGCTTAGGCCTTTCGCACTCTTGGTGACCCCAAGGACTGCATGCGATATGCCAGGCTTCCCTGTTCTTCACTCTCCGAAGTTGACTCAGATTCATGTCTTTAGAGTCAAGTAATGCTGTCTAACCGTCGCATCCTCTGTTGTCCTCTTCTGTGCCTTCAATCTTTCCCAGCATCAGGGTCTTTTCCAGTGAGTCGGCTCTTTGCATCAAGTGGCCAAAGCATTGGAGCTTAAGCATCAGTCCTTCCAGTGAAACTCTTTAAGAATATTCACAGTTTTATTCAGTGAAGCAGAAATAGATGTTTCTTTTGGAATTTCTTTGCTTTCTCTTATGATCCAACAAATGTTGGCAATTTGGTCTCTGGTTCCTCTGCCTTTTCTAAACCCAGCTTGTACATCTGGAAATTCTTGGTTTTATACTGCTGAAGCCTAGCTTGTAGGATTTTGAGCATAACCTTAGTAGCATGTGAAATAAGTGCAATTGTATGGTAGTTTGAACATTCTTTGGCACTGCTCTTTGGGATTGGAATGAAAACACCTTTACCAGTCCTGTGGCCACTGCTGAGCTTTCCAAATTTGCTGACATTGAGTGTAGCACTTTAACAGCATCATCAGTTAGGATTTGAAATAACTTTGCTGGAGTTCTATCACCTCCACTAGCTTTATTTGTATTAATGTTTCATAAGGTCCACTTGACTTCAGACTCAGGATATCTGGCTCTAGGTGAGTGATAACCACACTTCGTGGTTATCCTGGTTATTAAGATCTTTTTTGTATAGTTCTTCGGTGTAGTCTTGCCACGTCTTAATCTCTCTGCCTCTGTTGGGTACTTACCATTTCTATCCCTTATGGTGCCTAACCTTGCAGGAAATGTTCGATATCAGCTCCAATTTTCTTGAAGAGATCTCTAGTCTTTCCCATTCTGTTGTTTTCCTCTACTTTTTTGCATTGTTCATTGAAGAAGGCCTTCAATTACAAATTCTGCCCCCTGAAACAGTAGTCCTGGAATGTTTAGCTAACCAGGAAAGATAAGCTGCACATTCACCAATAACTATTAGAGGGCATCCCTGATTTATTGCCCAATATAATATACCAGAATAGTGACCTTTAGTTTTCGTGGAAAGATTAAATTAGGTTTGCTAACTTAACTAGTTCACTAAAATAAAGACATGCTATAATTATAAAAGGTTTACATTTTTAAAAATTAAATGATGGCTATATATAAGTGTTAGCAATTTTACTTTGTTGGACTGTTGAACTCACTATGAATGTTTATATAAAAACTATAAGATTCAGGATTAATAGAATGATCTTACATAAACAGTGCCAGTGCTAAATAACAAAGATTCAATGGATTAGTGGTTCTAATTGGCTTTATTAAATGATTTAGGAATCAGGCAGCATCCCATCCAGCAATAGAGATGTACTCTGTTGAGCTTCAAAAAAGGAAAGGTTTTTAAGGCAGAGAGGGAGCAGAAAAAAGGAAATTACTAGCAAAAAATGTATTATTTTAGGCATTCTCCTTAAGGGGAATGGATAGGGTCTATCAATGGATTTCCTCCTTGTGCCAACCAGGGAGTTCAAGATTAGCTGATTAAACGTCACATTCCTGAGGAAGTCAGATCAGTCACTCAGTCGTGTCTGACTCTTTGCGACCCATGGACTGCAGCACGCCAGGGTTCCCTGTCCATCACCAACTCCCAACTCCCAGAGCTTGCTCAAACTCATGTCCATTGAGTCAGTGATGCCATCCAACCATTTCATCCTCTGTCATCCCCTCCTCGTGCCTTCAGTCTTTCCTAGCATCAAGGTCTTTTCCAAAGAGTCAGTTCTCATCAGGTGGCCAAAGTATTGGAGTTTCAGGTTCAGCATCAGTCCTTCCAGTGAATATTGAGGACTGATTTCCTTTAGGATTGACTGGTAGGATCTCCTTGCAGTCCAAGGGACTTTCAAGAGTCTTCTCCAATACCACAGTTCAAAAGCATTAATTCTTCAGCATACTTTTTATAGTCCAACTCTTACATCCATACATGACTACTGGAAAAACCATAGCTTTGATTAGATGGACCTTTGTTGGCAAAGTAATATCGCTGCTTTTTAATATGCTGTCTAGGTTGGTCATAGCTATTCCAAGGATCAAGCATATTTTAATTTCATGGCTGCAGTCACTATCTACAGTGATTTTGGAGCCCCCCAAAATAAAGTTTGTCACTGTTTCCATTGTTTTCCCATCTATTTGCCATGAAGTGATGGGACCAGATGCCATGATCTTAGTTTTTGGAATGTTGAGTTTTAAGCCTACTTTTTCACTCTCCTCTTTGACTTTCATCAAGAGGCTCTTTAGTTCTTCTTCACTTCTGCCTTAAGGGTGGTGTGACCTGTATATCTGAGGTTATTGATATTTTTCCCGGCAATCTTAATTCCAGCTCGTGCTTCATCCAGCCTGGCATTTCACATGATGTACTCTGCATGTAAATTAAACAAGCAGGGTGAAAACATAAAGCCTTGATGTACTCCTTTCCCAATTTGGAAACATCTGTTGTTCCATGTCTGGTTCTAACTTGCTTCTTGACCTACATATAGATTTCTCAGGAGGCAGGTCAGGTGGTCTGGTATTCCCATCTCTTGAAGAATTTCCCACAGTTTATTGTGATCCACACAGTCAAAGGCTTTGGTGTAGTCAGTAAAGCAGAAGTAGATGTTTTTCTGGAACTCTCTTGCTTTTTCAATGATCCAATGGATGTTGGCAATTTGATCTCTGATTCCTCTGCCTTTTTTAAATCCAGCCAGAACATCTGGAAGTTCATAGTTCATGTACGTTGAGTCCTGGCTTGGAGAATTTTGAGCATTACTTTGCTGGCTTGTGAGATGAGTGCAATTGTGTGGTAGTTTGAACATTCTTTTGCATTGCCTTTCTTTGGAACTGGAATGAAAACTGACCTTTTCCAGTCCTGTGGCCTTCCTGGGGAAGGTTGAGTCTATAACGAGATTAGATAATGTCTTGGTTTGCTGGCCTGGGGCCTAGCACAAATGACTTCATTTTGAGCCTGTCTCCTTTTTAACAGTAGTATATATTTGAAGCAGCATTAAAAGAAACTTCTCCCTCACTTCTTTTTGCTTTTTTTTTTGACTGCACTGGATCTTCATTGTGGTGCACAGGCTTAGTTGCCCCTGGTCACATGGGAACTTAGCTCCCAGACTGGGAATCAAACTCCACTGGTTGAGTTCCTGGCATCCCCTCCATTGGAAGGCAGATTGTTAACCACTGGACCACCAAGGAAGTCCCCCCTTAACTACTTTTGAAATGCTTTGTTCACCTCAAATAAATAAGGGCTCATAGTTTTAGGGAAATAGTGCTTTTATTTTCTTGTCACGTAAAATCCCACTAACGCTCCATTCTGTAGCTATTTCAAGAACCCCTATGACTTAGTCGAGAGGGGAAGGGAACTGATGGGAAATTTGGTGTTGGCCAAGTTCTGAAAATAGAAATTGTGCCCACAAAAAATTATTTTGTTGATTACTGTGACCACATTTGTAATTCTTGGCTAGTTCAGAATGCTTTGGTAGCAGGTCAAAGCCTTTGACTTCTTTCTTTATAAAAGAAAGATATGTCCAGTGGAAATCACATTTGTTAATTTTAAAAAATTAGTAAAATATATGAGCAAAGATTTGAAAGCAAATCTTTCCCTATTCTTAAGAGGGAAATATTTAGAGAGCATAGAGAAGGAAAAGAGAGAAATGAGGGGATTGGATTTCTTATGTTTCAAAAGTTAATAGGAAATTAGAGCAAGAAGTGGGCAGTAGTCTGCGATTTCACTAATACTACCTCAGTCAATCTCAAAAGACAGATTTGAGGTTTTGACCAGGACAGATCTAGGTGTGTCATTCTTCCTTTGCTGCTAGAAAGAAGGGCTCAAGAAGTCAGGGACTTTGTCCTATACTCTGAGCTGTCTCTTTTGGGCTGATTGGAGATGGGTTAAAATTGGCTCTTGAATGAGAAGTAAATCTGATTATTGACTCCAGTGTTTGGAATTCAGTAGTTCATGAGGACAAATAATCCTTTTACTTAGAGAGCTGTGGCATTCAAGAGTCTTCAGATAAAATCTTTTCAGTTAGATTTTGTTCAGAAGGGGTATCAGTAGAGACTTGTAATTATAAGGACATCAAGCCAGAATTTATATTTCTCAGGGAAAATGAAAGGCTATCTGAAATTATTAACTTTTCTTTATTCTATCCTCCCCCACTGGGATTTATACTTCGCCTTATTTTAAAAACTATTTCCTAGAAAATTACAGAAGAAACTGTCCTATTTTTATTTTGTTTGAAGGATGATTTTCTTTTAATTAAGACTAATGATATGTTAGAGTTACATTCTGTGAAAATATTTATTGAACGTTGACTATGTGTCATATTTATGCAATTCAGAAATGAGGGGGTAAGTGATGACATTTGAAAAGAAATGTTATTTGAACTAAAGTTAATGACTTTCATTTCTTAATGGGTACACTGGTTGATGCATGTGATACTTAAATAGCTGCTTAATTGATAATGTGTGGAAGGAATAATACACCTTTAGATTTATTTAGGGCAAAGACTGTATGTAATTTCCTAGTGAATATCACATATAGATCCTTGATAAATTCTTAATGAACTTCTAATCAGTTATGACTCAAAGTTGGAGATATGAATTCTGTTCCTAGCTCTGCCATGTATCTCTGTGTGACCTTAAATACTCAGTTTCTTGAATATTTTTGCAAGTAAAGAATTACACTTCAGGGCTATAAATTACTTGTTTTTAAGCTTCTGATGAAACATGTTATTTACCATCACATTCTCATTCTCTGTGCTTTTCTCTCTCTAGGCTGATTCTCATCAGCATGTATTCATGCCTGTTTCTATCTCATCCCATAATTACCCTTCTCTCTCTGTCTCTGTCTCCCTGAATACACACACATACACGTTCATTAAAAACAAAATACAAAGTTGGCAGATACTTTTATTGCCTTACCTGACATGTATTTGTGATTAGTGCAGAGGTCTGACTCAGAACATTCAAAACTTGGATTTAGAGTTTTACCTTCCCATATGTCAGGTTAGAAGTGGTAAGAAACTAATGCACACCTTCCACCAGCGCTACCAGGAGCAACCCTCAACCAACTATTTATTGGATATTTCTCATTGCTCTTCTCCACTCATTTTTCCTAGAACCTCCTCAAAATAAACTTTCTCCTGAGTTCTTGTCTCAGTTTGGCTTCTGGAGGAACCCAAAGTAGGACACAAGGCAGACTCCTCCTTGCCCCTTTCAGCTACCACCCTGTTTCTCTCCTCATTCTTGAATAATTAAGCTATCCTATTCAGAGCTAGATCTGCAAGAGAATGACTTTGTTGAACTTGCTGCTGTGTGTCAGGAGTTTATTAGTGAAGACCTGTTGAAATTGGAGGCCCAGAGAAAGGACGAAGAGAGACAAGAGGAAGAAGAAGTAACTGAAGAACCAAAGAGGTTCACAATGCAGGAAATGGCAAGGGGATTTCCTTTGAGAAGGCTCAGGACCTGAACAGTATGTGAAGGTTGCCGCAGTCATTCAGAACACAATCCAGTGTTAACTGTGTCATCTGTGACAGGAAAAATAGAGCTACTACCCAGACATCACTGTATCATTTTTTTCAAGAGGGTAGATAGAATTGAATTCAGCAAGGAACCAGAACCTGTGCAATCAATGGCAGGTGTAAATGAAGTTGAAGCTTGTCTTCCATCTCCCATTGCTGATGATCCTTCAGCTGACGACCCTTCTACCATTCCCATTTCCTCTCCCTCCTCTATTGGTAACTCTTCTTGCTTATTCACTCAGTGCTAGCCCCTGTACGCCACCTGTTTACAGTACTACTGTGTTTTTCCAGATTCTTTAAGATTAAAAATGTTTGTGATTTGTGTTTTTTATGTATTTTTTTGTGAAAAGTCTTATAAACCTATTACAGCACAGTACTCTATAGCCAGTTGTATTAGTTGGGTACCTAGGCTAACTTTGCTGGACTTATGAACAAATTGGACTTACAAACATGCTCTTGGAACAGAACTTGTTCATATGTAGGGCCTTAATGTATGAGTATTTACATCTCAAACTAGAAATACCCCTTCTGCTGGTCCGTTAGTGGAGTAAATTTAGTCAAGGGTTGAGCTCATTGTTGTTGTCATTGCTATGGCTTTGTTCACTATAATCACCAACTTCAAAATCTTTTGGTGTTACTTTGTGTTTGGAAAGAAGGTAGGTTTGCTAGAGGATTTTTTTAAACTTTCAATTTCCACCCTCAACTTTGGGACTTCTCTGTGTGCTTGCACATTAAAAAGTGTCTCTTTCCATGTTTTTGCACACCCTAAATGATAGACTTGTTGCTTGTTACTAGCCTGGTGTGCCCACTAGCCTGGTGGTGAGGAAGCCATGATGGTTTTCTGTTACCCTAAAGAAGCCTTGGTCCTTGACAAGTTTATCCTAGATAAGCCTTGGTCCTTGACAGAGAGGCTGTGCCCCTCTGTCTGGGGATGGAGAATACTCAGTGATCCTGCCCTCTCCCAGCAATGGGAAGACCTCTAATTATTTGAGTCCAGGATAGTTTCCTGTCCTCCCAGGGTAGAGGTTTTTTTTTTTTTTTTTTCTTTTTTCCTGCCCCCAGCAATAATAGTTCTCCTAAGCCTCTCACCTTGTTATATTTTTTATTCATCCTATTTATTATTTACTTATTCCTTGTTTCATGTTGTGATAGATTGTATTTCTCAAAGGTAGCTATACAAATACACATGTAACACACACGCATGCCCCATCTCACATGTTATTTGTTTCTAACAACATGACTTAATATTTATCCCACTGTGAGGAAGGGTCTATGTTCCTTCCACTTGATTCTCATGAGGACTTGTATATTGCTACAACAATATAAAATGGCAGAAATGTCATATGATTTCCAAGGCTAGGATATAAAAAGGATATAGCCTCTACCTGGCTCTGTCCCTCTTGGAATGCTCATGCTTGGAATCCAGCCATCATGCTGTTAGGAAACCCATACTAGCCCATGCAGAAAGACTACAGAGGCCCACATGCAGAGAAAGTCATGCCCCCAGTGTAAGCCAGCATCAACTCTCAGATGTGTGAAAGAATAAGGCTTCAGATGATTTTATCCCCCTGCCTTTGATCTTCCATTTGAGATACCAGACATCATGGTTTGGAGACAAGATGACCCCATTGAGCCCTGTCTTAATTCCTGACCCACAGGATATATGAGCATAATAAATAACTGTTTCATACCTCTAAATTTTGGAGTAATTTGTTACACAGTCATAGTAATTGGAACATATGTCTCCTTTGGGTTTAAGCCAACATCTGTTGGATCATAGAAAAAACAAGGGAAATCCAAAAAAATCTTTCTGCTTCATTGACTACACTAAAGCCTTTGACTGTGTGGATCAAAACAAACTGGGAAATTCTTAAAGAGATGGGAATACCAGACCATTTTACCTGTCTCCTGAGAAATCTATATGCAGATCAGTTCAGTCCAGTTGCTCAGTGGTGTCCGACTCTTTGTGACCCTGTGAATTGCAGCACACCAGGCCTCCGTGTCCATCACCAACTCCTGGAGTTCACTCAAACTCATGTCCATCGAGTCAGTGATGCCATCCAGCCATCTCATCCTCTGTCGTCCCCTTCTCCTGCCCCCAATCCCTCCCAGCATCAGAGTCTTTTCCAATGAGTCAACTCTTTGCATGAGGTGGCCAAAGTACTGGAGTTTCAGCATCAGCACCATTCCCTCCAAAGAAATCCCAGGGCTAATCTTCAGAATGGACTGGTTGGATCTCCTTGCAGTCCAAGGGACTCTCAAGAGTCTTCTCCAACACCACAGTTCAAAAGCATCAATTCTTTGGCACTCACACAGTCCCAACTCTCACATCCATACATGACCACTGGAAAAACCAAAGCCTTGACTAGACAGACCTTTGTTGGTAAAGTAATGTCTCTGCTTTTCAATATGCTATCTAGGTTGGTCATAACTTTTCTTCCAAGGAGTAAGCGTCCTTTAATTTCATGGCTGCAGTCACCATCTGGAGTGATTTTGGAGCCCCCCAAAAATAGTCTGACACTGTTTCCACTGTTTCCCCATCTATTTCCCATGAAGTGATGGGACCAGATGCCATGATCTTAGTTTTATGAATATTGAGCTTTAAGCCAACTTTTTCACTCTCCTCTTTCACTTTCATCAAGAGGCTTTTGAGTTCCTCTTCCCTTTCTGCCATAAGGGTGGTGTCATGTGCATATCTGAGGTTATTGATATTTCTCCCGGCAATCTTGATTCCAGCTTGTGCTTCTTCCAGCCCAGTGCTTCTCATGTACTCTGCATAGAAATTAAATAAGTAGGGTGACAATATATGCAGGTCAAGAAGCAACAGTTAGAACCGGACATGGAACAACAGACTGGTTCCAAATTAGGAAAGGAGTATGTCGAGGCTGTATATTGTCACCATGCTTATTTAACTTATATACAGAGTACATTTTGTGAAATGCTGGACTGGTTGACTCACAAGCTGGAATCAAGATTGCTGGGAGAAATATCAATAACCTCAGATATGCAGATAACATATCCTAATATCAGAAAGTGAAGAGAAACTAAAGAACCTCTTGATGAAGGTGAAAGAGGAGAGTGAAAAAGCTGGCTTAAAACTCAACATTCAAAAACTAAGATCATGGCATCTGGTCCCATCACTTCATGACAAATAAATGAGGAAAAAGTGGAAACAGTGACTTATTTTTGAGGGGGGCTCCAAGTCACTACAGATGGTGACCTCAGTCACAAAATTAGAAGATGCTTGCTCCTTGAAAGAAAAGCTATGACAAACCTAGACAGCATATTAAAAAGTAGAGATGTCACTTAGTCAACAAAGGTCCATCTAGTCAAAGCTATGGTTTCTCCAGGAGTCATATATGGATGTCAGAGTTGAACTATAAAGAAGGTGGAGCACTGAAGAATTGATGCTTTTGAACTGTGGTGCTGGTGAAGACTCTTGAGAGTCCCTTGGACTTCAAAGAGATCCAACCAGTCCATCCTAAAGGAAATCAGTCCTGAATATTCACCAGAAGGACTGATGCGGAAGCTGAACTTCCAATACGTTGGCCACCTGATGTGAAGAGCCAACTCATTGGAAAAGACCCTGATGCTGAGAAAGATTGAGGGCAGGAGGAGATGTGGGTGACAGAGGATGAGATGTTTGGATGGCATCACCAACTCAATGAACATGAGTTTGAGCAAACTTCAGGAGATAGCAAAGGACAGAGAAGCCTAGTGTGCTGCAGTTCATGGGGTTGCAAAGAGTCGAACACAACTTAGTGACTGAATGACAATCAATGTGTGCATGTGTTTGTGTATGTGTGCATGCATGTACTTTCTTTAGAGATTACAGTAAGTACCAGAGGAGTCCAGCTCCTGGTTAAAAACCTATGTGTGATTTTTCAGGCTTGAACACAGGCAATTACAAAGTCTTTAACTGGCAGTCTTCATGGAGGAAAGCTGCTCTCCACACATCAGATTTGAGGTACAGCAGTACATGACTGTCTCTGAAGAAAGTTGCAGTTGAAGACTCAGATTGCTCTGGTTCATCCTACTCTTCTCATATTTGCCTTCCTTGACCAGGAGTCATCTTTTTTTTTTCTTTGATTTTTGCAGTGGAGTATAGTTGATTAACAATGTTGTGTTAGCTTCAGGTGTACAGCAAAGTGGTTTAGTTATATATATACACATATGTTTATTGTTTTTCACATTCATTTCCCATTTACATTACTACAGAATATACAGTAGGCCCTTGTTGGTGTTTTATTTTACATTTTATTTCTGAAGAATTCATTCATTCACACCCACATCGAACATCACAGATGCAGGGAAGGGAGAGTCCAACTCCATCCTCACTGCTCCAGCCAACAGAGTCAAAAATTCACAAAATAGATACAGGATCAGCAGATAAACTGGGCATGGAAAATGGCTCAGCATTTGCATGGCTCTGTTTTAAATATCATAGTGTGTATATATGAATTCCAAACCCCCAGTTTATTCCTGCCCCCCACCAACCTGTGCCCTTTGGTAACTGTAAGTGTGCTTCCTAAGTCTTTGAGTCTGTTTCTGTTTTATAAATAAGTTCATTTTTTTAGATTCCACATATAAGCAGTTGTCATATATTTGTCTTTTTCTTTCTGACTTCACTTATTATGATAATCTCCAGGCCCATCCATGTTGCTGCAAATGCTATTACTTCATTCTTTTTATTGGCTGAAGAAATATTCCATTGTATATGTGTACCACATTTTCTTTCAGTTCAGTTCAGTTCATTTCAGTTACTCAGCCATGTCCAACTCTTTGCAACCCTGTGGAATGCAGCACACCAGTCTTCCCCATCCATCACCAACTCCTGGAGCCTGCTCAAACTCACGTCCTTTGAGTTGGTGATGCCATCCAACCATCTCATCCTCTGTCGTCCCCTTCTTCTCCCACCTTCAATCTTTCCCAGCATCAGGGTCTTTTCCAAAGGATCAATTCTTCTCATCAGTTGGCCAAAGTATTGGAGTTTCAGCTTCAGCATCAGTCCTTCCAGTGAATAGTCAGGACTGACTTCCTTTAGGATGGACTGGTTGGATCTCCTTGCAGTCCAAGGGACTCTCAACAGTCTTCTTCAACACCACAGTTCAAAAACATCAATTCTTCGGTGCTCAGCTTTCTTTATGGTCCAACTCTCATATCCTACATGACTACTGGAAAAGCTGTAACTTTGACTAGACAGGCCTTTGTTGATAAAGTAATGTCTCTGCTTTTTAATATTCTGTCTAGGTTTGTCATAGCCTTTTTTCCCAAGGAGCAAGCGTCTTTTAATTCCATGGCTGCGGTCACCATCTGCAGTGATTTTGGAGCCCAAGAAAAAAAGTCTGTCACTGTTTGCTTTGTTTCCCCATCTATTTGCTATGAAGTGATGGGACCGGATGCCATGATCTTACTTTTTTGAATGTTGAGTTTTAAGCCAATTTTTGCACTCTTCTCTTTCACATTCATCAAGAGGCTCTTTAGTTCCTCCTTGCTTTCTGCCATAATGGTCATGTCATCTGCATATCTGAAGTTATTGATATTTCTCCCAGCAATCTTGATTCCAGCTTGTGCTTCATCTAGCCTGACATTTTGCATGATGTACTCTGCATGTAATTTAAATAAATAGGGTTAGGAGTCATCATTTTAAAATCTTTCTCTCAGGCCTTTGTTCAAGGTCTAATGTCTTCAGGCATCTCTACTGAGGCCTCTTTATGCATGGAGGAAGGAATTCAGTTCTTTTTTTACTTGTAGCCCTTTCCCCTGTTCTCTTCTGACTCCAAATTGCTGAATCCTTTGGGGTTCCCTCAGCTTTGAGATCCAGATCTGGCTGATCCAACAGCCCTCCTTGATCCCTGTCTTGTCTCAGGAAGTTTCTCCCATCATGGTAAGTGATCAAAGGGGTAACTCTGGTTTTTGACTTGTCACTTTAATCAGCCACTCTGACAACTGGCAGCTCAGCTCTGTTTCCTCCAGCTCAGCTGACCTTCTGACAGTAACTTTAGGTTATTTTAGTTTGCTTACAAATAATCTTTTATTACTTGAAAAATAGTAATACAATAATCTTTCAACATGGCATCTGGTCCCATCACTTCATGGGAAATAGATGGGAAACAGTAGAAACAGTGTCAGACTTTATATTTTGGGGCTCCAAAATCACGGCAGATGGTGATTGCAGCCATGAAATTAAAAGATGCTTACTCCTTGGAAGGAAAGTTATGACCAACCTAGATAGCATATTCAAAAGCAGAGACATTACTTTACCAACAAAGGTCTGTCTAGTCAAGGCTATGGTTTTTCCAGTGGTCATGTATGGATGTGAGAGTTGGACTGTGAAGAAAGCTGAGCACCAAAGAATTGATGCTTTTGAACTGTGGTGTTGGAGAAGACTCTTGAGAGTCCCTTGGACTACAAGGAGATGCAACCAGTCCATTCTAAAGGAGATCAGTCCTGGGTGTTCTTTGGAAGGAATGATGCTAAAGCTGAAACTCCAGTACTTTGGCCACCTCATGCAAAGAGTTGACTCATTGGAAAAGACTCTGATGCTGGGAGGGATTTAGGGCAGAAGGAAAAGGGGACCACAGAGGATGAGATGGCTGGATGGCATCACCAACTCGATGGACGTGAGTTTGAGTGAACTCCGGGAGTTGGTGATGGACAGGGAGGCCTGGCGTGCTGCAATTCATGGGGTCGCAAAGAGTCGGACACAACTGAGCGACTGAACTGAACTGACTGAATCTTTCAACAATATAATTCTATACTCCATTCCCATCTTTCTGTCACATGTTATTTCTATGTATTCACAGGTTCCACAATGCATTTTTATTATTTTTGTTAAACAGTCTTAATTATATTTAAATACACACATGTGTATGCATATATAGTAAAGATTTTTTAAAGGGCTTTTATAATTTTCATTTTTTGTATTCTCCATCCTTTCCCACAGATCCAGTTGTCCAGCTAGTATCATTTCCCTTGAACATTTCAGCATTTCTTATAGTGCTGGTCTACTGCAGACATTCCTGGAGAAGGAAATGGCAACCCACTCCAGTTTTCTTGCCTGGAAAATCCCATGGACAGAGGAGGCCGGTAGGCTACAGTCCATGGGGTGACAAAGAGTCAGACACGACTGAGCGACTTCACTCACTCACTGCAGACATATGCCTCAGGTTTCTGTTTTTGTTATTTTTTTCCTGGAAATGTCTTTATTTTGCCTTCATTTTTGAAGTGTATTTTTTTTAAAGAATTTAATTTTTTTTTTCTTTAAACATTTTAGAGATTCATTTTATTGTCTTCTGGTTTCTGCTGTTTGTGATGGGAAGTCAAATGTTATTTGCATTGTTTGTTCTCCTATAAGTCATGTTTCCATTTTCCTCTGGTTGCTTTTAAGATTTGCTCTTTATATTTTATTATTATCAGTTTGACCATAATGTCACAGTTGTGGTTTTCTTGGGATTGTTTTCTTTGTAGTTTGCTGAGATTCTTACAATTGTGGCATAGTGTTTTTCAATGATTTGGGCAAAATTTCAGCCATAATTTTTTTTAAACATTTCTTTTGTGCCTCTCTCCCTCCTCTTTCTAAGGCACCAGCTACACATTTATTAGAGCATTTGCTATTGTCCTACACATCTCAAGTGCACTGTTCTTTTATACCCTTTTATCTTTTGGGGGTTTAGTTTGGGTTCTTTCTTTTTTAAAAAAAAAAATTACATATTTGGCTGTCTTGGGCCTTAGTTGTGGCACAGGAGATCTTCATTGCATCATTCAGGATCTTTCACTGAGGTGCTCAGGCTTAGTTGCCCTGCAGTATGTGGAATCTTGGTTCCCTGACCAGGGATTAAGCCTGCATTCCCTGCCCTGAAAGATGGACTCCCAACCACTGGATCACCAGGGAAGTCTAGCTTGGCTATTTTCAATGGAAATGTCCTTAAGTTTATGGTCCTTTATTCAACTGTTTCCTGTCTTTTATGAAGTCTAGTGAATTCATTTCTGATATTTTATTTTTATTTCTGACTTTACTGTTTGGCTATTCTTTGTTTATAGCTTCTGTGACCAGATGAAATTCTCAATTTCTTCATGTGTTTTGTCTGCCTTCCCAGTAGATCCTTTAGCATTTGTAGCATAGTTATTTTTAAAATTAGCCTCTTTCCTTGAGACAATGGTAGATTCCTATCAGTTGTAAGAAATATAGAGTGAACATATGACCCTTTACCCAGTTTCCCTGTGATAAAATCTTGTAAAATTGTGGAACAATATCACAACATGAATATTGACATTGACACAATCAAGGTATAGAATATTTGTACCACCACAGTAGTGCCTCCTAGTACCCTTTACAGCCATCTCCCCCCATCCCAGCCCCTGAACCTAGGCAACCACTAACCTGTTCCCCATAATTCTGTCATCTCAAGAATGTCATATAAATGAAATCATATAGTATGTAACCATTTAGGATTGGCTTTTAAAAATTCATATCATTCCATTGTAATTCATACACATTACATATATCAATAATATAATCTTTCTTTTTTTAAAAAAATCACTGAATAGCATTCTATTATATTAAAGTTCCTGCCTGATATATACACTTGTTTGTCGTTGTTCTTGTTTAGTCATTAAGTTACCTTGAGCCACCAAGGGAGCTGATACATACACTTCTATATGTAAAATATGTAGTTGATGGGCAGCTGCTGGATAGCACAGGGAGCTCAGCTCAGTGATCTCTGACAACCTAGAGGGGTGAGATGGGGTACAGGGAGGCTTAAGAGGGCGGGGATATATGTATACTTATAGCTGATTCATGTTGTACAGCAGAAGTTAACACAATGTTGTAAAGCAATTATGTTGTAGTTTAGTTGCTAAGTTGTGTCTGACTCTTTGGGACCTGATATACTGCAGCATGCCAATTATACTCCAATTTAAAAAACAAAAGATCTTTCTCCCTCTCCACCAAGAAAATAATTTCCTATCTAATTATTCCAACCTTTGGAATATTTCTGTATCTCCTCCTAATGAATGTTTCCTCTCATGATCAAGGGTCAATTTTCCTGCTTCTTTTGTGCCTATAATTTTTTTTTTTTTTTTTTTGTATCCTGGATATTTTGTATAAAATAAAAGCAATAGCTAAAATAAGTAATATTTGCCTCAAGTAAAGAGCATTCTCCTGTCAAAATGTTAGAATTAGGGGCTGGATCAATCTGATGTGTAGTTGAGCTGGGTATGGGCTTTCTTGGGGCTTTGTCTGATTCAGCACACCACTGGCTTCTAATATTTGGGGGATTAGGCCCTTCTCATTAGAAGAGCCTAGGGTTTCAACATCAGTGAGCTTCTGGAGATTTTTTTTTTGGTATGTTATTGTCATGTTGCTAGCTTTTCTAACTGTGGAATATATCTCTCTGATGTACAATCCTTGTGGAAGGAGGGTAACTAAGGAAATGTCTTTTCTCTGTCATTCTGCTCCTGGCTTTCTGATCCAGGGGATATCTCTCTATTTTGCTACTCTGCCTCCATCTTTTGGAAGGCAGCTGCCTTGCTTTATATAAAGGCCTGCAAAGTCCCAGGGGGATTTCTCTCAGCCAAGTCCATGCTCTGACTCTGATGTATTGTCCCTGAGCACATTGTCAAGTCCTATAGAAAGGGTTGGCAGTTGGAGCGAGACTTACTCTGTTGCTGGAGTTTCTCAGAATTCTAAACTATCAAGCCAGCCCACGCACATACATTAAAAGTACATTAAATTTTCTGTGGATTTCTCTATTTCTCCCCTGTGGGTTTTTTTGTTGTTGTTGCTTTGCCGTGACTGAAAGTCATTGTGTAGGAGTGAAAATATCTTCTAAGAGGAGCTTGTCTCTTGCTAGAGTTTAATTTATTTAGATTCTTTGCATTCTTGGCAATCTAATGAGTTTAAAGAAACAAAAGAAAACAAAAAGCACTTCTGTCCACCTGAAGGGCTTGTCAGTTTCTAGTTTTGCTTCAGTTCAGTTCAGTCGCTCAGTCGTGTCCGACTCTTTGTAAATCCTAACTATGAAGTAATTTTTTTTCTAGGGAGCAATATATATCAGTCTCCTTGTTCTCCCTCTGCACTTTATTCTCATTCTTTTGAAAAGATCCTTTTTCATGTTCTTTTGAGGTAAAGTTTTAGATGCCAAAGCATTCTGTTTGCAGGACCCAGAGATGGGATTAGCAGTGAAGTCATCTGTTCCTTACAGAAAAATGTTCATCAGTTCTCCCTGTTTTCATCCCCACCTCTCACCCCT
The DNA here is from genome assembly GCF_019923935.1 of Bubalus bubalis. Lineage (NCBI taxonomy): Eukaryota > Metazoa > Chordata > Mammalia > Artiodactyla > Bovidae > Bubalus > Bubalus bubalis. The sequence goes on along the minus strand of NC_059159.1, from coordinate 152,673,930 downwards.
CCTATTCTCCATTGCCCTTGACTTTTCAAGGGCTCTAGGTGGCAGATTGTGATGTCTTCCTTAGATGAGTTAATATCATTCATGCATATTTTGACTGCTGCTTCCTCAACCTTGGTTCATTATTTTTATGAAACTTACCACCTTGCTTTATAGTTTCTAGAGATTTGTTGAACACTCCTAGGGATCTTGAACTAGAAGATTACATCAGGATATATGCTAACTAACCGAAGAGTTAGGGCTGAATCCCAAGGAGCCTGATTTCTGGTCCAGTTTATTTTTCATTAACCCTATCACTGCCTTGTTTCATTCTCCCATATTTCGTTCTGTATTGAGGTTTACCGAAGGCATTACTGAAGAATCATCCAAGATGCCACACTGTAACAGTGGTTCAGCTGACAGCTACCCAAGCAAGTGCTCTTATTGATGAGCCAGTACATAGCCAAGATACAGGCCTGACTCCATTTCAGATATAGCTTCTTTGAGAATCACTGGAAGATGAAAAGGGGAACCTGTTTCATTCTCAAGCCAACTATAGGGCCAATGAAGTTGGTGAGCAAGCACCTTTTCTTGGAGGTTATTATGTAGGGGTCTACTCCATGGGTCTCCTTTGGTCCCTGAAACCTGAGAAGATATTAATTAGACTATTGAAAAGAGATGTGATGAATAGCCCTTTGCAGATCCAATTAAAACTTTATAATTCAGACGTAATGGTAACCCATGTTGCCATCACTACTCCAAATGTCAGTCTGATTTTGTAGAGGTGGTATGTAGCACCTGGTATCACCGGATCCTAGTCAAAGAAGGCTGCCTTCAGGGAGCCTGCATTCTCCCTCCAGGCGGATAGAATTACCATGGTTATTGTCATCTTTTCCCCTCCTCTTTTGAATCCCTTCTCCTCCTAGAAGTTTGTCTTAAAAATGGATATATAGAGAGTATTCCTTTCCTGACTTAGAATCAGAGTTAACTTTCGAACAGAACAAGAATGTGGTGATAGCTTTAGTCCAACTCAGGCTTTATCTCAGCAATTCTGGAGCCTAAGGATATGGCAGTAGTTTATTAGAGTGCCTGCATTTTGAAATTTCCATAGCTTTGGATTTATGTGAAATTCATTCACAGTGAAACCTGGCTATCTGAAGACCCTCATCCTGTTATGAAACTGTGTCCCAGGTTTTTTTTGGGAGTTCTGTCATGTCTGAATTTTAATTTAGGCATAGGTCATTACTTGACTGCCACAGTAAACTGATGATATAATGAATTGAAATATTGTAAAAAACACAGAGGATGCAAAGGAACTTTATACCCTTTAGTTGCATAAATATTGCATATTTATAGGATATTCCATAAACCAGCAGCTAATATAACATGCTTCCTAATGGCTATAGAATTTATCATAATTTCTCATAGTAATCTCAACATATCAATAAGTGGTTCAAAACATCTGTTGCTACATTTTTCAGAGTTTATTATGGGGCTGGATGAAGCAAAGTTAATTTCCTAGAAATAGCCCTCAGTAGGTCCAGGTTTAAGGTGTGTGTGAGGTAGCTTTGATCCGGAATCAGGATGTATTTCCTCTTTTATTTTTTTTTCTAATAGTCACCTTCTAGAACTGAGACAAGGAGACCCGAAGTGTTAGAGGTGGTTTCTGACAACATGGAGTTTTAGGTGGCACAGAAGGGAAAAAAGCTTTCCTTTGCAAATTCACCATGATCCATGCACTTCTTTTGGGTAAATTTGAAATTTTTTATACTCAGTATTTAGTATAACTTTATTGTGTGTAGGGATCAAGAAGTAAGCGACACAAACTTCCTTGCCTCTAATATTCAGTTAAGAATCTGAATATTCATGCAGGGCTTTCACCTTGGGATTATGTGCTGGTTTAGGTTGTGCTAAGAGGTATAAACCGTCTTAGACTTGTGTGTGCTGGGTCTCCTGATTTGGGTGCTTATTTTGTTGGGGTACAAAAAAGGGTTGTGTTGTGTGGGGCCAACAGAGTTAAGTCTCAAAGAAGTTCTCAACAACATTTTTCCAGAATAAGATGCTCAGCATTCTTAAGTACTGTCAATCAGAAGATGCAAAAACATCCCTATTCATGTATTCAAATAGTATTTTTAAACCAAGATATATTCAATATCACTTTATTTCTTCTTTTCTCAAGGTGAGAAAATATAGCAATATTTTGTTTTGAAAATTGCCAATACTCCTTTAAACCAAGTCCCTCTTCTCAGATATGGATAGGATCAGGCTTTCTTAGCTAAAATCACTTATACCATAATAGAATATCCCCAATAAGGGCATAATAAAGTACTTTCAATATGTGGGCTCTACTGTATTTTGGAAGCAAGCTGCATACACAGTAAGTATAGAATGATACCCTGACCATCCCCATTTTGGTGTAAAATGTCATCACTGTATAGTCAGATGAGTATAACAGAGCAATGTTAGGTCAGGATTTTAGATAAGATAATCATTTCAATACATTTTTTTCTTTTTAAAGCCATATGTTTCTTTGAGAACCCAATTAAATCTGTGGGCATGCTCATCCGTAAAATGTACATATACATACATAGTCTTGCACATAATCTCAGGACCTTCACTGATTTCCTGATGCCTATTTGTGTATCTCTTTATAGGTTAAGAAGCCGTGGCCTAATTTCTATGGCTTTCTTTACTCCAACACTATATAAATGACTCATTATGAGTCCTCAGGTCTCTGATTCTAGAGACTCAACATTTTCAGTGAACATGGTTTCCAATGAAACTTCTGAATATTATGCTTCATTATATATTCAATCAGCTTTAATTCTGCCCCAGATACAAGGCTGAAAATGTGGAGATTCTATTGGAAATTTATACCTAACTCTAAAAGTTGTGGTGCATTTCTCCTTTGTGTTATCAGTATTCTGTTGTTCTCACCTTCCCTTCATACTCAGTTCTGTGAGTTTTGTTTTTGTCTTCTTCGCAGAAGACGGTTATTTCCCAGGTGTAATTGATTCATTTGGTGGTATTGGTGGACTGATTGAAATCCAGGCCAGTCTCCTGGCCAGTCATGGCTTTGGTGCCATGGCCTTGGCCTATTATAACTATGAAGACCTGCCTTTCAGAGTGGAGAAAGTAGATTTGGAATATTTTGAGGAAGCTGTCAACTTTGTCCTGAGACATACTAAGGTAAATTTTGTCTTTTTAGTCAGTTTTGGTCCCTAGTTTTCAATAACCATGATATTCTATGACTTCTTTTAACTTCTAAGTGTGATTTACCCTCAGTGAACTTGAAATTCTATTCACATAATTTATTTTGCATCCTATGTCTTCAGCTCAGAAAGATGAAATATATAGTTAGTCTGTGTCCTTCATGGAATCAGAGGCATTGGCTTTAGATTCAGACATAAATGGCTTTCACTTCTGGCTCCATACCATCTGGTTGTGGGAATTTGGGCAAGTTGCTAAGTTTCTAATCCTCAGTTTCATCATCTGTTAAAAAATATTGTAATGGCACTACTTCACAAGGTTATTGTGAGAATTAAAGGGAATACTAAAAGCCAAGTCTTATTAGAGTAACTGACAACACTAGACACTCAATAAATCTGATGAATTATTATTATTATCACCTTCTCTGATAATTATTAAATCACCATACTTAACCAGGTAGAAAATCTGTATTTATTTGAATAGAGGGTCTGAATTTTTAGTTACTTGACACGTCTTAAACATAATGCTGTAGTACTTTCTAACCCACGTAACTTCTTAAAATTTTACAACGTGCTTTGCTGCTTGCTGTAAGAGAGTTGACGCATTTTAGCCCTTATTTATTGTTAATATCTTTTTCTTAATAAGAATTAATCTATGAATTAAGACTCTGTATTACATCCTTTTTCATAAAAGGATCATCAAAATATGGTCAGAATTGACATTGTAAGTGAACCACAATTGCTGACAATCTACTGATGTGTTGACTTTTTAAATAGGTATTTTTGATGAATATAATGGAATTGTTCTTGAATTATCAAATAGGCATTGTTATCATTGTGCTAGTCCTCTTGTTGGCTTAAATAAGAATTTAAGAGGTTATGCAATTCTGCTTCTCACTCTTTTAACTTGGGTCTGCTTGTAGGTACTGGTGTCTTTTCTATCATTGTTTCCACCAATTTACATAGATAGCTGTTGGGGTCCTTTAATGGACCAGGACCTGGTGGTCCAGAGGCAACGATAAGAAAGTGAAAGAGAGAGAGAGGCTGATACTCCCTAGTTTATGCAAAGAAACAATAAAGCCCTTGACACAGGACTTGTGTCTCTCACGAAGGCACCAGGAACCCTCTCGAGGTGGGGTGAAGGCACAGGGTGCCTTCTCGAGAGTCTTAGAAGCCCGAGCAGGAGAGTGAGCAGGATGGGTCTCTGCGCTCCAAAGAATCAGCAGAGGAGAGAGAGAGAAAAAAAAGAAAGAAAGAAAGACACCAGAACCCAAGCTCTGATGGAGCAAAGGTGCTTTAATGATTTCTCTGTGAGTATATAAAGGCTGTGGTACAAGAAGTTTCTTTCGACAATGATAAAGATCAGAAAACCAAACGTACGGCAACTGTCACCAAGGGAACAAGGGATTAATAATGGTCACAAGTCAGGAGACAATCCATATCTCAAGAAAGGGTATCAAGACTAAACAGTTTTGTCGTAAAGAGAATGTTTACTAAAGGAAATTCAAGCCTGTCTCACACAATGACCTCAGTTCCTGGGAGCAACGTGCTGTTCCGCTTAAAAAGAAACAAAGAAACAAAGGACTTGTGAGAAACAGCACGTAGGAATCCTCCTGTTAAACATTCCCTGATAGATAGCTAGTTAGTGACTAAGCCAGGCCTGGAAACCAGATTTCTTTCCTAAACTCTAAGTATTTTTTATTAAACTTGCTTCACACTGTCTGTTCCTCAGAAGGCTAGACCTCAGATATTTCAATTCCTTGGAAGTCTTGTTTCTCCCTCTGTTGATTTGAAGTGTCTTCCAAAGGTCTCTAAATTCCCTGATCCAAAATTTGGTGGCAGAAGTTGTAATAAGAGTTAGTGTTCTGCCAAAGGCCAGAAATAAATTAAATAAAGCCTGCATATATATCTGAGTCACGTTTTTGTTGTTGTTGCTCATCCATGATATACTGGCTTTACTTTATTTTCCAGGGCCAAATCCATTCTGAATTCTCATCTCTCCTGCCATACCTGTGACTCTGTATATTTTATATTGACATAGAATTTCAGAACTTGAAAGGTTCTTTTAAACCAAATTAGGGTTGAGGGTGGAAGTTCAAGCTACTTCTCTTACTACGTAGGATAGAAAATGGAGAGTACATATGACTCACTCAATTTGTTTCATTTTTTCCTTTGCTGTAAAAACTTCTCACATTTCTGTCAACTAGATACAAGTGGTATATTCATTCATATTTTTCTAAATAATAAGAAAAAACACAAACATTACTTAATAAAAAATTTTTTTCTAAGAAAATCTAGGGAATCAACATGACTTTAGAAGAGATGTGACTCCCTGAATCTATCCTTGCATGGGGTCAGTGCTCAAGCAGAATGAAGGCTTTATTTTGCACTATTTTTTTTTAAAAAAAGATCTTTAACTCCTTCTTCCTTTTTTTTTTTTTTTTTTTTTTTGCTCTCCCATACCAAGTTGGTAACTAGGAGTTGTATATTTTACCCTCATAAATAGCTCATGGACACGTTTCCTTTTTATCACCACCAGTAATAAAAAAAGGCACCTTCTTTCTTGCCTGTACCATTGCAGTAGGCTTGACTTTTCTGCCTCCATTTTTGCAAGTCAGTGTTATAAGACTAGGTTTTTCTAGAGCACAATTATTTTACTCATTTGCTTAACAGTCTCTCAATTTACTACAGGATAAAGGTCAGGATTCCTAGCATCTTTAATAAAGTTTTCCATAATCTGACTTATGTATGTGTGTGTATATGGTTAGTTGCTCAGTCATGTCGGACTCTTTGCAACCCCTTGGACTGTAGCCCTCCAAACTTCTCTGACCATGGGGATTCTCTAGGCAATAATACTGGAGTGAGTTGCCATGCCCTCCTCCAGGGGATCTTCCCAACCCAGAGATAGAACCCAGGTCTCCCGCCTTGCAGGCAGATTCTTTACCACCTGAGCCACCAGAGAAGCTCAAGAATACTGGAGTGGGTAGCCTATTCCTTCTCCAGGGGATCTTCCCAACCCAGGAATCCCGACCCAGGGCCTCCTGCATTGCAAATGGATTCTTTACTACTTATGCCTTATCTTACGCTTCTCTTTAAAATTTCTCCTGATTCTCCTCTGTGTAAGGAAGAGAATCAAAGCTGTTTATTAGCATATTCTTCCAAGCCATTCCCTGTCAAGCTGCTATTTTCCTTTCCAGCCTTATTTTACTACTTCCTGTTTTATACTTTAAACTCAAGTAATAAAGAACTACTGTGGTCCCCTGAATGCACTGCTCCTGAGTTTTAGCAGATGTTATTCCCATGGTGAATCCACTAGGAATGCTTTGGCTATGTTTTCAGAAAAGTCACTGAGGAGGGCTTAAGCAGCATCAACATAAGGCATTTTATTTTCTCATGTAACAGACCTGGAGATAGGTGTTTTCAGCTTTAGTTTGGAGACTCAGAGGAGTTTCTGAACAAGGAGACTGGACTGACATTTCTGTAATTTCCTGGTTTTCTCCTCAAGATCACAAGATGGCTGTGGCATTTCAGGCATTAAATCAACATGCCAGCATTATAAGCAGGAAAAAATGGTCAGGAAACTTGGCTTTCTCCTCATGATTCTATTCTATTTTATGTCCGGGGAAAAAGCCAAGATCGTAGGTAAAATTTACTGTCTTTCCAGGAGAGGCTTGAAAAGGATGTAGCAAAGGTGAATGGATTCACATCCATCAGAATTTATCTTTTGAGACTAGATACATTGCTATGCCCTGAAAAAACAAGGCCATGTTAGCTTTAAAACTGTGGAGACTGGCCCCTGTCTAGGCAGCTAACAATGTCTACTACGCTTAGCATAGAATGCCATTTCTTCTTGTTTGCTCTAATTTTTTTTTTTACAAAAATACTCAACTTATAGCCCATTTCTTCTGAGAATCTTTTTTTTTTCTTAATTTTTATTGGAGTATAGTTAATTTACAGTGTTGTGTTAGTTTCAGAAGATATAGCAAAGTGAATCAGTTATGCATATGCATATACATATATGCACTTTTTTTTTTTTCAGATTCTTTTCCCATTTAGGCCACTATGTAGTATTGAGTAGTATTCTCTATGCTATACAACAGGTTCTTCTTAGTTATTTATTTTACGAATAGTTATGTCTGATTCTGCCTTCTGGTTGGCAGGCTTGCCTATGTGAATTATTTTATCATAGAATTTATGCTGCTGCTGCTGCTAAGTTGCTTCAGTTGTGTCCGACTCTGTGAGACTCCATAGATGGCAGCCCACCAGGCTCCCCCATCCCTGGGATTCTCCAGGCAAGAACACTGGAGTGGGTTGCCATTTCCCTCTCCAATGCATGAAAGTGAAAAGTGAAAGTGAAGTCGCTGAGTCTTGTCTGACTCTTAGCGACCCCATGGACTGCGGCCCACCAGGCTCCTCTGTCCATGGGATTTTCCAGGCAAGAGTGCTGGAGTGGGGTGCCATTGCCTTCTCCAGTATGGATGTTAGAGTTGTACTATAAAGAAGGCCGAGTGCTGAAGAATTGATGCTTTTGAATTACAGTGTTGGAGAAGACTCTTGAGAGTCCCTTGGACAGCAGAGAGATCCAATCAGTCCATCCTAAAGGAAATCAGTCCTGAATATTCATTGGAAGGACTGATGCTGAAGCTGAAACTCCAGTACTTTGGCCACCTGTGTGAAGAACTGACTCATTTGAAAAGACCCTGATGCTGAGAAGGATTGAAAGCCGGAGGAGAAGCTGATGACAGAGAATGAGATGGTTGGCAGCATCACCAACTCGATGGATGTGAGTTTGTGTAAACTCCAGGAGTTGGTGATGGACAGGAAAGCCTGGAGTGCTACAGCTCATGGGGTTGCAAAGAGTCAGACACAACTGAGTGACTGAACTGAACTGAATCACTCTAAGGCAAGGCTGGTGTCCCTATGTCACAGGATCCAGCTGCTGGCTAGAATACCCTATGGGTCAGTGGTGGTCCTTGTGTTTTGGGGTGAATACCCCAAGGGCATCTCCTTCCTTTTCAAAAAAGGTAAAAGGGAATCTGATCATTGGAATGCCCCAAGAAAGGTGAGTTCATCAAGCTCTCTTTTAAGGCCTTAGAAGCCATGTCCTCTGGTTTTTCCTCTTAAATTGGGCTGGGGTTGTTATTCTTGAATAAAACACAAAGAGATTTGGCCATAAGAGAGAAATTTGGAATCTAATTTCAGCATAACCAACTATTGCAAGAAAATGTCACAGATGGTGTTTAGTTTGGGGTTTGGGGAAACTCTGGACACTATAAAGTCTATCTGGATCTAGGTGTAGTCCCTGTTCTGATATCAGATGCCCTAAATATCAACCTGGGTTTGAACAAACTGCAATTTTCCTTTGAAATTTTGGTGGCTTTATGTCCCTTTGAAGCTAATACTTTAGCAAGTGTATGCTGCCTTTCTCTGAGGAGGCTTGAGAAGAAGAGCAAAGAAGCAAATCATCCACACACTCTGTCATCCAGACCAGCCTTCAGGAATTGAGAAATAAGGACTCTCAGTGAAACCTGAGACATTAGTGTCCAGGAGAATTCTTTTTCTTTCCAAATAAAGGCAAAATTGAATGGCTGGCTTTATCAACTGGAGTACTAGAGAATGCACTGCATAAATCAATTATGGTAAAGAGTTTACTTCTAGTGACAGTGGATATTAGTAACATATAAGAGTTAGGAACAAGGCATCGAGGGATGTGTTGTTTATTACCTGGAGATTCTGGGTGAACATCCATCCTGGGTCCTAGGTTTTCTCACAGGTCAAGTAGAAATATTAGAAAGACTAGTACAAGGGATAATGAGGTCTTGAGACTTGCAGTCTTCCATTAAGGGCTTCTTTACTTAAAAGGTATTGATTAATTCCAGAAAGAGGTTTTGAGGGACCTATCTGAGTCATGATGGGAGGTGTGCTGTAAATTTTTCCAGGGTCAGTTACAGATTTTTGTCCATAGGAAAGTCATAGCTAATTCAATAGAACAAATAATCAGTGTTCTGAGAATCAGCTCTAGGACTCAGAGCTGAAGCAATGAAAAGATGTCAAAGGGTCATTTAATTTATGTGATTGGTTACTTTGATGACTACTGTCAAATGCTAGAATTATTTTTCCTTTTGGGGATAAATAAATTCTGGCATGATGCTTATCTAAGAAGTCTCGACCTAATAAATGGACAAGGGCAGAGGAGCTAAGGAGAAAAGGGTGTGTATCTCTCAAAGGGCCTAAACTAAAGGGAATTGGTTCAGAGACAGGAAGCTCTCTGGGGTTCACTAGAGATCCTATATTTGAATTGTTTTAGTACTCCGAGGCAGGGGCTACTTTATAGTAGCGGTGCTGAGCACCGAGACTGTGGTTCTGGTGTTACTTAGAACAGGAAGAGACCCATCCCCAATCTGTGGAAATGTTTCTCCCATTCTATTAAGAGCGAAGGTGGGAAAGAGCCCCTGGAGTCCCCCCCAAACCCTATTATTGAGAACTGGGAGAACATTAAAAAGACTGGCTAGAGGGCAGAAGGTGTTTAAAACTAGGAGGGTTTGGTTTTCATTTAGGGATTGTCATTTGCTGGAGTTTAAGAATTTCGGTGGTCTTTCATTTTGGTGACTCATTTAGAGTGTGAGAGAGAGAGTTTGCCAGATTAACTAAACTCTGGAGTGGAAAATTCTAGTTTCCCATTCCATATTGGTTCTTTTTACTAGAAAGGAAATGTTCTGGTTTAGTCCATTAATAAACATAAAGTTAAAAGCTATCTGGGTGGAATCAACCGAAGTTGATTGTAATAGTCATGAGCAGATTCATCAGATTTTCATGTAAAAAGTCTGAATTTTGTTCCAATCAATAGGCTTTGAAAAAGTCACCTAGCAATTGCCTAAACTTGATCATATAAGTTAGTAGGTTGGTCTCTGTGTTGTAATCTTAGGTGTTGATGGAAATAATCAATAAACTACTTGTAATAGAAATAGAAAGAGTTTTTTTTGAGCCAAACTGAAGACTATAACCCAGGAGACAACCTCTCAGATTATTCTGAGAAACTGGTTGAAAAATGGTTTTTAGCATAGCTACATATTTATCAGAACAAAGAACATATATCAAACATGACAGGGGTATATTCCTTCAAGTTTCCAAAATAGACAGATTTAGTAAATATAGAGTGAGACAGTAGGACCTGGTGTCTGGGAAGGGAAACATCTTCCAGGGAATATTAATATAGATGTCCTAAGAAGGGAGTTTTTTCCCTTATCTTCAAAACACACATTATCTACCTTTATGGTTAAAGCAGATGTGCTGTGTGTGTATAACAAGCTATTTTAATTCACACAAAGTTCAGGCTGCTGTGTATAAGCCAAAATTACTTCCCCATGCTTCAATGTTTGAAAATTGTCTCCATCAGAGGGAAATTTCAGGATTTTCCCATTTGGAGGTTTTCATCTAATCCTGGGCTTGTCCTTTACTGACAAGCATATGAAACTAGCAGGTGTAAGTTATAAAAACAAGATTGATACGTTTGAATAACGATGTTATATTTTTCACAAAATTTGTGAGGATCTTCGGTTATTTTGGGAAAACCTTTGACTATGGCTCACAGTTCAGCTTTAATTCAGGAAATATAAATGAAGGCTCTGCATCCTCAGAAGGCTTAGTTTTAAAGGGACTAGCTTTGATAAAAGACTCCCTTCTTACGACATCCATATTAACACTCCCTGGAAGATGTTTCCCTTCCCAGACACCAGGTCCTTGAACAGCAAGGAGATCAAACCATTCAATCCTAAAGGAATCAGTACTGAATATTCATTGGACAGACTGATGCTGAAGCTGAAACTCCAATACTTTGGCCACCTGATGTGAAGAACTGTCTCATTGGAAAAGACACTGATGCTGGGAAAGACTGAAAGCAGGAGGAGAAGGGGACGACAGAGGATGAGATGGTTGGGTGGCCTCACCAACTTTATGGACATGAGTTTGAGCAAGCTCCGGGAGTCAGTGATGGACAGGAAGGCCTGGCATGCTGCAGTCCATAGGGTCGCAGACACAACTGAGCAACTGAACTGAACTGAGCTTTGATAAGTTTAGAGGGAAAAGGTGGGGAGGGTTTCAGGCAAAAAGAAAATTAAGTAAGAGAATTAGTATAGCAAAACTGAGGGTATAGAGGCAATGTAGGTGGCATCGAAGGAAAGAAGGAAGGTGGTGCCTAGGGCAGAGCCTGGGCATGAGGAGGTGAGGGAGGGAGACAAGATGGCATTAGAGGCAGCTTCTGTGCATGCTACATCACTTTAGTCAAGCCTGACTCTTTGTGACCCTATGGGCTATAGCCCGCCACGCTCCTCTGTCCATGGGATTCTCCAAGCAAGAATACTGGAGAGGGTTGCTGTACCCTCTTCCAGGGGATCTTACTGACCTAGGGATCAAACTTGTGTGTTTACATCTCCCGCACTGGCAGGCGGGTTCTTTACCACTAGCACCACCTGGGAAGCCCCCATCAGAGTCAGAGCTCAGACAAAGAAGCCAATGAAGAACCTGAGGTTTCAGGCATCATTTTATCTTTTTTAAATAGCTCATTTGCCTTGGTTAATCTTAAAGTCTTATTTTGCAGAAAGGCAGTTTTAGACTTCTGATACTGTTGGGAAGTCTCTGTGGATGAAAAATTAATCAACAGTTGATCTTCAGGAGAAATAAAAAATTTTACTGAAGCCAACCTGAGGATTATAACCCAGGAGACAGTCTTTCTGAGGACTGTTCTTGCTTAGAAGTGCAAGGCCCAGTTACATACATTCTTGAAACAAAGGATCATACATCAAAATGGCACGTTGATGTTTTATGTGAAATTCATCAGAGATACACAGTCCCGACAAGCACTATACAAAGCCAGCAATGGGTAACCACGATCTCTTCCAGGATTAGGAAAGGAATGTTATCTTTTAAGGATTAACATTACTGGTATATGAAGAAGGGAAAAGGTTAATTTTTACAGTCAAGTGGGCATTCCTGCCTTGAGGCGGTCTGGTTAATGGATAACGCAGATGCAAACTGCACATAAGGGAGGCCCAGCTCTGACAGGGAGTATGTTATGCTTCAATTTTCTTGTCTGGACACAATACCTAACATTTATGCCATCATCCCAAAATACCAATCACAATAGGCATTTCATTCAGTTCTGAAGATTTTTGCGTTATTGTATTCCAGTCTGGTTTTAAGAAAATTAAATTTAGGAATTTCAAAAGTTACCCATAATGGCCATTGATATTCTGAATTGCCTTTGGTTAGGTCAGTCCATTAGCATGAGGAAAAATAAAGATTTTAAACATAAAATTGACTAGAATCTCAGTGCGTGTGTGTGTGGGGGGGGGGTGGGGGGCCGTGTGCCCTCAAGATATATAAATAACTAGGATACTATTTCTCAGAGAGTTTTTCTCTAGAATAAAAGAATAATTTTCCAACAGCTTAAACAATTTCTATCTTAAACAGTTCAGTTTTAACAGCTTGCAGCTCAAACTGTCTGCAGGCCTAATACCCGCCAGTCCTGAGGGAACAGCTTGGTCCTGGAGGAGCCAGGCCAAAGTCTTCCCAGCTAGTTCCTATGAAACCGCGCCCATTCCAAAGGTACAGGCTGATGGCTGAGTTTCAGTGAACTGACTCAGTTTAAGTGAAACAACCCCTGTACCTGAAGGAACTGGGCTGATAGCTTCTCAGCCAATTTCAGTTGAAGCAGTCTGATCTCAGAATAAGATTGAACTGCCAAAAGAGTACTTGCATACAGAACAAGGCTTTAACCAGAAAGAGTGAAACCTAAAAACAGATCCCTAATACAACCTGAAGAGCTTAGGGTACAAAGAGGGGTCAACTGAAAAAAAGAAAAGAAAAACACAACCTGAAAGTTGAGAATTATGTTTTATTTGGTGGACAAACTGAGGACCTTTAAGCCGAGGGGGCAGCTTCTCAGATAGCTCTGAGGGACTGCTCTCTAGAGGTAAAGGGAGAAGCCAGGATATGTAAGAGTTTTTCAACAAAAACCAGGTTTTTGCAAGCCAGGTTTTACTGATCAAAAGATTACTATTTATTGAAGAAAACCGGTCATCTCAAATTAATGAATTTGTACTTTTCTACATATAGGAAGATACAAGAATCTGGGTTCACCGAAATCATTCCTTTGATATACACATCAATCATCTAGGACCAGCATCCTGTTTGTTTCCATCCTGAGTTCCCTCAGGGTTCTCTGTCGGAGGAGGGGCTGTAGTGGCTAATGGCTTAATGGCCACCACATCCTTTTTCTACTGATGTGGCAGACAGCATTCTTAGTCCACAGACTACAAAGGCTTGAATCAGGAGAAAGATGTACAAGGTCAGCGAGAAAAGGAATGAGCAATAAAGGGCTCAACTGTGGATACCTCACCTCTTTGCTCATTAGCCAGAGAGTCTTTGGGGGTTTCCTCTGGTCCTTGTGGTGGTGGATTAGTCACTAAGTTGTGTCCCTATGGACTGTAACCTGCCAGGCTCCTCTGTCCATGGGATTTCCCAGATTGCCATTTCCTTCTCCAGGGGATCTTTCTGACCCAGAGATGGAACCTAGGTCTCTTGCATTGCAGGTAGATTCTTTACCACTAGCCACCAGGGAAGCTCTCTGGTCCTTGTATGGGCCACCAAATGTTGACCTAAAACAAATAGAATGCCAGATGCTTTTCCAGCAAAGATGAGGTTATTCAGGATCAGCAGAAATTGCAAGTTGAGGTCTAGAACCATGGTGAACCACATGCAAGTCCCTGCACAGCAGGGGAAGGATTTCCTGGAGGGGAAAAGGAAGATGGGAGGGATTACAGTGAGCAAAGAACCCAAGACTTTTCATTGACTGAGTCCTTGCTGGAAAGAAGAGGAGCCTTTCTACCTGTTGGGCTTTGCTACTGTTGCAGAAATGAGAGCTCCTCCCACTGGTCTCCAGGTTGTATTAATATTTACTTGAGGTTTCTGTATTAATTTTTTTACAGGTCCTTGGGCCAGGCATTGGGGTAGTCTCCATATGAAAGGAGCAGAGATTGGCCTCTCCATGGCTATTCACCTAAAAGAAGTCACAGCCACCATGCTTATTAATAAGCCCAACTTTATTCTTGATATTCCACAGATATATCATGATCAGATAAATCAGCCCTTGCCATTCTCTCCTCTACTATCCATCATTGCCTTAGGGTTAGTAAGGTTATAGCACATATTTGAGGAAACTAGAGCTGAAGCCAGTGAGACTTCTTTTCTCTCCATTGAAAAGACCCAGGGACATTTTCTCTTCATTGTGGGAGAAGATAAGAATGTCAGTAGGGAAAGCATATGCAGAGCAAGCACAGAACATCTGAGGAGACGTGGGAGGAACAACTGGACTCTGCTGTATTATTTTGGAGTGGGCCACCTGATACAGCCTCCCCCCAGCCCCAACTCCCGTGCTGTGCCTCCAGGATCTCTAATCTCCACTTCTCCATGCACTGAGGAGGAGATTCCTTTTCCCACACACAGCTGGACATGAACATTCTTGGAAGGAAATTCAGAAGTTTCTCAGGGAACACCTTATTCCAGTTGTGACCCGTCATCTCTGAAAAGAGCAAATATTCCTGGAATAGAGAAGGAATAAGATGCTTTACCAGACCTCCACTTGATTTTCATGGAACAATAGAACCAGGTGCTGACAAATGGATTTCTTAAAACCCAAATTAATATGCTTTTTAACACAACATTGTAAATCAACTATACTTAAATAAAATAAAATTTAAAATATGCTTAGTTTTCTCATATTTGAAAATACGCTCATGGGACTTCACTGGTGGTCCAGTGACTAAGACTCCATGCTCCCAATGCAAGGTACCTGCGTTCATTCCCTGGTGAGGGAACTAGATCCCACATGCTGCAACTAAGAGTTAGATTGCTGCAAGTAGAAAGAGCGTACATGCCACAGCAAAGACTGAAGATCCCACATGCTGCAACTAAGTCCCAGAGCCGCCAAATAAATAAATAAGTATTTTAAAAAAGAAAGAAAAAAAATATGCTCATGGTTACTTCATTGGTTTGGAAAACTGCTGCTGCTGCTGCCAAGTCGCTTCAGTTGTGTCCGACTCTGTGCAACCCCATAGACGGCAGCCCACCAGGCTTCCCCATCCCTGGGATTCTCCAGGCAAGAACACTGGAGTGGGTTGCCATTTTCTTCTCCAATGCATGAAAGTGAAAAGTGAAAGTGAAGTTGCTCAGTCGTGTCCAACTCTTAGCAACCCCATGGACTGTAGCCCACCAGGCTCCTCCATCCATGGGATTTTCCAGGCAAGAGTGCTGGAGTGGGGTGCCATTGCCTTCTCCGTTTGGAAAACTAGACCTGAGTAAAAAATATATTAAGACAATATGGAAGCAGTTACGGAGGTAACATTGAATCAGCCTACAATCAATAATTAAACAAAAGCTAACTAAAGAAAATATTTTTATGTGTCTAAATATGTACAGCATTTCTCAAGGGGGAGCAATCTAAGATTCACAGAATTTCAGTTTAGGAAAGTAGTTTTGATAGTTATGATGGTGTAGGTTATATGCTTCCAGATTGGGGGCCAGCAGAGAAGGGGGAAACAGAGGATGACATGATTGGATGGCATCACTGAATCAATGAACATGAGTTTAAGCAGATTCCAGGAGATGGTGAAGTACAGGGAAGCCTGGTGTGCTGCAGTTCATGGGGTTGCAAAGAGCTGGACATGACTTAGTAACTGAACAACAATAAGACTCTTTCTAGCAAAGTACTAGATAGTAAATATTTTTGACTGTGTAGTCCTTAAGGTCTCTGTCACTATTATTCAGTCCTACTATTATAGCACAAAAGCAGCCTTAGGATGTAATGAATGATTGTATTCGTGTTCCAATTAAATTTTATTTATGAACACTGAAATTCAGATTTCATATAATTTTTACATGATGGATAATCAAGGTGAAGATGAATCAGTAGGAAAGTATTCTGAATCATTTTGTAGGTATGATGGGGAGCCAATATAGAATAATAGAAGTAACATGAGGCCACTTCAGTTTTATCTGCCTAACTTCTTTATTTTCTTTACTTTTGATACTTCTGTTTAGAGTGAAAATATTCCATTCAGTACGAGTGGGGTTGTTAGCCTCCTTCCTCTGTCACTCATAGAAGTTTTCACATTTCTCGACCTGGCCAGTCAGAGTACTTCTCTAGGAATTTCCTGGTGGTCCTGTGGTTAAGACTCTATGCTTTTACTGCAGGAGATGCAGGTTTGATCCCTGGTGAGGAACTAAGATCTAACCCCAATTCTAACATTAAATAAAATCAAACATTTTTTTGTGGGTTCTTTTGGGGGATCAGGTATTATGTCAATTTTGTACTTGTTTCATAAAAAGAATTCAGAAGTTTTCCTTCTTTCCTATAGTAGTTTAATTAGGACAGAAATTATCTCTTTTTAAAAGCTAGTTGCTCTATCCAGGGTATTACATTTTTCCTAGTAATTTTTTTAATACATCCTGGATTTTTATTGATACTTAGTATATTGTATCTTGTCTATATTATGGTAGATATTTTCAGTCCAAACAAGTTCTATATACATATATGTGTGTGTGTGTGTGTATGTATATATATATATATATATATATATATATATACATATATATATATATATATATATAAAGGGCTTCCGTGGTGGCTCAGTTGGTAAAGAGTCCACCTGCAATGCAGGAGACCTGGGTTCGATCCCTGGGTTGGGAAGTTCCTGAGGAAAAGAGAATGGCTCCCCACTCCAGTATTCTGGCCAGGAGAATTCCATAGACTGTATAGTCCATGTGGTCGAAAAGAGTCAGACATGACTGACTTTCACTTTCATATGTATATACATATATGTATATATATATATTTTCATACTGTTCATGGGGTTCTCAAGGCAAGAATACTGAAGTGGTTTGCCATTCCCTTCTCCAGTGGACCACATTCTGTCAAATCTCTCCACCATGACCCGCCCGTCTTGGGTTGCCCCACGGGCATGGCTTAGTTTCACTGAGTTAGACAAGGCTGTGGTCCTAGTGTGATTAGACTGACTAGTTTTCTGTGAGTATGGTTTCAGTGTGTTTGCCCTCTGATGCCCTCTTGCAACACCTACCGTCTTACTTGGGTTTCTCTTACTTTGGGCGTGGGGTATCTCTTCACGGCTGCTCCAGCAAAGCGCAGCCATTGCTCCTTACCTTGGACGAGGGGTATCTCCTCACCGCTGCCCTTCCTGACCTTCAACGTGGGATAGCTCCTCTAGACCCTCCTGCGCCCACGCAGCCACGGCTCCTTGGACGTGGGGTAGCTCCTCCCGCCCGTCGCCCCTGGCCTCGGGCTTAGGGTCGTGGGGTAGCTCCTCCCGACAGCCGCCCCTGGCCTCGGACGCAGGGTAGCTCCTCTCGGCCGTTCGTGCGCCATCGCAGTCTGGTACTCTCGGCCACTGCCCCTGACCTCGGACGTGGGGTAACTCCTCTTGGCCGCTGCCCTTCGGGTATGGGGTCCTCCCGGCTTCTGCCCCTGACCTTGGACGTGGGGTGGCTCCTCTCGGCCACAGTTCGGCGTGCCCTTAGCAGAAGAGAAGAGAAGGCGCGCTCAAACCGGAAGTGATGGGGGTGATGTTACGGGTTTCGCTTCTTCGAAGGAGATAGACATGGTCCCTGGGTTTTAAGCGCTTGCCTTCTGATGCTGCCTTTAATGCTCAAAGTTCTCCAAGCCAGGCTTCAGCAATATGTGAACCATGAACTTCCTGATGTTCAAGCTGGTTTTAGAAAAGGCAGAGGAACCAGAAATCAAATTGCCAACATCCTCTGGATCATGGAAAAAGCAAGAGAGTTCCAGAAAAACATCTCTATTTCTGCTTTATTGACTATGCCAAAGCCTTTGACTGTGTGTGCCGGGAGCCGGCATATTGCATATTGAGTGCATATTGCATATTGAGTGCAGCACTTTCACAGCATAATCTTTCAGGATCTGGAATAGCTCAACTGGAATTCTATCACTGCCAGGAGCCAGCGTGAGGAACTCCGCCCGTGGCAAAGGTCATGAGGAAGTTCGCTCGGCATATGCAAAGGCGGGATAGAGCCTCAGGAGTCCCCCTGGAAATTCTCGAGCATCTACCCCCCAAACCAGAGTCTGCCTACTTTCTGCTTTGTGCTCTCACCTACACCTCTGACTTTACGGGGGGCTGTCCCCCACTACCTCTCTCTGAAAAAAAGGGTTAACTTACAGCTCCAGTTAATAATTCCTGGGTGTGACAGTGTTTCAACCGACAAACTCCTTTGGAAGTCCTCTAGCCTGCCTGAATAGGTTTTTCCGGCCACATGTGATTGCTCAGAGCCTCCCAACTATGAGAGGCATGAGATGTTCTAAACTGTCTGAATACAGATTCCTTTGAGCAGTTAAAAGATTGATTAGAAATTGTATTGGTGAAGGGATTTTCACTTGTTGGGCCAATGTTTGCTGCTAAGTCTCCATATTCCTTACCTGCTGTGTCCCTGGCAGTGTATTGATTAATATAATTGGTGTAAGTAGTAGCTTTAATGTTTGTAATCTTGGACCCTTGAGTTAATTCTTTTTCTTGTTATAGCCCACCACACCTTTGCCCTATAGGAATGCAACTTTATCTAATGCTTTTGGAGGGTGGTGCCTGACTTTAGAATAATCACCTTTAGAGAAAAATAAGTTTCTTAAAAGGTTAATAGGCCTCTGGGCCAGAAGATGATGCAAATCACCTAAACTTTTGCATATGATAAGTTTGCAGGAAGAAAGCCTGGCTTACTGCATGACTCCACCCCTTCCCCCATTATCCTCTATGCATACCTTAAGGTATAAAAACTACTTTGGAAAATTAAGTGCGGGCCTTGTTCACCAAAACTTGGTCTCCCCATGTCGTTCTTTCTCTCACCTTCTGGCTGAATCATTCAGCCTCTTTTCTCCACTGAATTTCCTCACTGAGCTATCCTTATTCTATTACTCTTTATATCCTTAATTAACGTTTAAATAAGCTGTTGTTTCCTGATCGCCTACGCTGTCCCCGCTTCAAATTCCCTGGATCCATCGGGGTTGATCACAATCAACTGTGGAAAATTCTGAAAGAGATGGGAATACCAGACCACCTGATCTGCCTCTTGAGAAATCTGTATGCAGGTCAGGAAGCAACAGTTAGAACTGGACATGGGACAACAGACTAGTTCCAAATAGGAAAAGGAGTACATCAAGGCTGTGTATTGTCACCCTGTTATTTTAACTTATATGCAGAGTACATCATGAGAAACTCTGGACTGGAAGAAACACAAGCTGGAATCAAGATTGCTGGGAGAAATATCAGTAACCTCAGATATGCAGATGACACCACCCTTATGGCAGAAAGTGAAGAGGAACTCAAAAGCCTCTTGATGAAAGTGAAAGTGGAGAATGAAAAAGTTGGCTTAAAGCTCAACATTCAGAAAACGAAGATCATGGCATCCGGTCCCACCACTTCATGGGAAATAGATGGGGAAACAGTGGAAACAGTGTCAGACTTTATTTTTCTGGGCTCCAAAATCACTACAGATGGTGACTGCAGCCATGAAATTAAAAGATGCTTACTCCTTGGAAGGAAAGTTATGACCAACCTAGATAGCATATTCAAAAGCAGAGACATTACTTTGCCAACAAAGGTCCGTCTAGTCAAGGCTATGGTTTTTCCTGTGGTCATGTATGGATGTGAGAGTTGGACTGTGAAGAAGGCTGAGCGCCAAAGAATTGCTGCTTTTGAACTGTGGTGTTGGAGAAGACTCTTGAGAGTCCCTTGGACTGCAAGGAGATCCAGCCAGTCCATTCTGACGGAGATCAGCCCTGGGATTTCTTTGGAAGGAATGATGCTAAAGCTGAAACTCAGTACTTTGGCCACCTCATGCGAAGAGTTGACTTATTGGAAAAGACTCTGATGCTGGGAGGGATTTGGGGGCAGGAGGAAAAGGGGATGACAGAGGATGAGATGGCTGGATGGCATCACCGACTCGATGGACATGAGTCTGAGTGAACTCCGGGAGTTGGTGATGGACAGGGAGGCCTGGCGTGCTGCAATTCATGGGGTCGCAAAGAGTCGGACACGACTGAGCAATTAATCTGATCTGATACATATATTTGGCATTTTACATATCAGAAGAACTAGACACATTTAAGACTAAATTAAACTATATGATAAAATCTAAAAAATACAGTAAAACAAAAAATCCCTCCAATTCTGGCATATTAATGTTGCTAGAGTTAAAACAAATTAAGTCCATATTAATCGTATTTAATTTTTTAAATTATATGAATAAAACTTTATAGAAGGCCCTGGCTTTTTTCTTATTGTGGCAAATAGATAAAACATAAAATTTACCATTGTAAGCATTTTTAGATGAATATATGCTGAATTATACAGTGACTTTAAGCATATTCACACTGATGTGCTACCATCACCACTATCCATCTCCAGACCTGCAATACCCCAATCTCTGGTTCACTTCATGGATCACAGCCATGTGGTGGTGAAGGGGCTTGTATAACTCTGAAGCTATGAGTCATGCCATGTAGGGCCAACCAAGACAGACAAAATCATAGTGGAGGGTTCTGAAAAAATGTGGTCCAATGAAGGAAGGAATGGCAAACCACTCCAGTATTCTTGCCTTGAGAACCCCATAAACAATACGATAAGGCAGAAAGGTATGATACTAGAAGATGAGCCCTCCAGGTCAGAAGGTGTCCAATAAACTACTGGGAATAGTGCAGGGCAATTACTAATAGTTCCAGAAAGAATGAAGTGGCTGGGCCGAAATGGAAAGAATGTTCCATTATGGATGTGTCTGGTGAAAGGAAAGTACCATGTGGTAAAGAACAATGTGCATAGGAACCTGGAATGTTAGGTTCATGCATCAATGTAAATTGGACATAGTCAAGCAGATGGTATGATTGAACACTGATATCTTAGGAATCAGTGAACTAAAATGGATGAATTTAATTCAGAAGACCATGATATCTACTTCTGTGGGCAAGAATTTCTTAGAAGAAATGTTGAGTTCAGTTCAGTTTAGTCACTCAGTTGTGTCCGACTCTTTGCAACCCCATGAACTGCTGCACGCCAGGCTTCCCTGTCCATCAGCAACTCCCAGGGCTTACTTAAACTCATGTCCATAGAGTCGGTGATGCCTTCCAACCATCTCATCCTCTGTTGTCCCCTTTTCTTCCTGCCTTCGATTATTCCCAGCATCAGTGTCTAAAATGAATCAGTTCTTCATATCAGGTGGCCAAAGTATTGGAGTTTCAGCTTCAGCATCAGTCCTTCCAATGAATATTCCTTTAGGATGGACTGGTTGGATCTCCTTGCTGTCCAAGGGACTCTCGAGTCTTCTCCAACACCACAGTTCAAAAGCATCAATATTTCGGCACTCACCTTTCTTTATAGTCCAACTCTCACATCCATACACAACTACTGGAAAAACCAAAACTTTGACTAGACAGACCTTTGTTGGGTAGCCCTCATAGTCAACAAGAGTCCAAAATACAGTACTTGAGTGCAACCTCAAAAATGACAGAATGATCTCAGTTTGTTTCCAGGCAAACCATTCATTATCACAGTAATACACGTCTATGCCCCAACTAATGCCAAAGAAGCTGAACCTGAGTGGTTCAATGAAGACCTATGACACCTTGTAGAACTAACATTTAAAAAAGTCATTTTAATTGTAGGGGATTGGAATGCAAAAGTAGAAAGTCAAGGGATACCTGGAATAACAGGTAAGTTTGGCCATGCTTATAAAATGAAGTGAGGCGAAGGATAACAGAGTTTTGTCAAGAGAATGCACTGGTCATAGCAAACACCCTCTTCCAAAAGCACAAGAAACGAGTCTACATATAGACATCACCAGATGGTCAATACTGAAATCAGATTGATTATATTCTTTGCAACTGAAGATGGAGAAACTCTATAGTCAGCAAAAATAAGACCTGGAGCTGACTGTGGCTCAGATTATAAGTTCCTTATTGCAAAATTCAGGCTTAAATTGAAGAAAGTAGGGAAAATCACTAGGCTATTCAGCTATGACCTAAATCAAATCCCTTATGATTATACAGTGAAGGTGATGAATAGATTCAAGGTATTAGATCTGCTAGACAGAGTGTCTGAGGAACTATGGATGGAGGTTCATAACATTGTACAGGAGGCAGTGACCAAAACCATCTCAAAGAAAAAGAAATGCAAGAGGGCAAAGTGGTTGTCTGAAGAGGCCTTACAAATAGCTGAGGAAAGAAGAGAAGTGAAAGACAAGGGGAAAATATACTCAAATGAATGCAGAGTTCCAGAGAATAGCAAAGAGAGATAAAAGAAGGTTTTCTTAATGAACAATGCAAAGAAATAGAGGAAAACAATAGAATGGGAAAGACTAGAGATCTCTTCAAGAAAACCAGAGATATCAAGGGAATAGCTCATGCAAGTATGGCCAATATAAAGGACAGAAACAGCAAAGACCTTAACAGAAGCCGAAGATATTAAAAAGAGGTGGCAAGAATACACAGAAGAACTAAACAAAAGGTCTTAATGATCTGGATGATAACCATGATGGTGTGGTCACTCACATAGAGCCAGATATCCTGGAGTGTGAAGTCAAGTGGGCCTTAGGAAGCATCACTATGAATAAAGCTAATGGAGGTGATGGAATTCCAGTTGAGCTATTTCAAATCCTAAAAGATGATGTTGTTCAAGTGTTGCACTCAATATACCAGCAAATTTGGAAAACTCAGCAGTGGCACAGGACTGGAAAAGGTGTTTTCATTCCAGTGCCAAAGAAGAGCAATGCCAAATGAATGTTCAAACTAGCATTACACTTATTTCACATGCTAGCAAAGCATGAAAGTGAAGTCGCTCAGTCGTGTCCAACTCTTTGCGACCCCATGGAATGTAGCCTACTAGGCTCCTCTCTCCAAGGGATTCTCCAGGCAAGAATACTGGAGTGGGTTGCCATTTCCTTCTCCAGGGGAGCTTCCCAACCCAGGGATCGAACCCAGGTCTCCCACATTGCCGGCAGATGCTTTAACCTCTGAGCCACCAGGGTAGCAAGGTTATATTCAAAATCCTTCAAGCTAGGCTTCAGCAGTACACAAACCAAGAACTTCCAAATGTACAGTCTGGGTTTAAAAAAGGCAGAAGAAGCAGAGATCAAATTGCCAACATTCATTGGAACATAGAGAAAGCAAGGAAATTCTAGAAAAACATCTACTTCTGCTTCATTGACTATGCTAAAGCCCTTGACTTTGTGGATCACAACATACTGTGGAAAATTCTTAAAAGAGGTGGAGGTACCAGACCAACTTACCTGCCTCCTGAGAAACCTGTATGCAGATCAATAGAACTGGATATGAAACATTGACTGGTTCAAAATTTGTAAAGGAGTACGTCGAGTATATCATCCTATTTATTTAACTTATATGCAGAGTACATCATGCAAAATGCCAGACTAGATGAATCACAAGCTGGAATCAAGATTGCTGGGAGAAATATAAACAACTTAGATATGCAGATGAAACCACTCTAATGGTAGGAAGTGAAGGAGAACTAAAGAGCCTCTTGATATGGGTTTGAAAGTAGCGAGTGAAAAAGCTGGCTTAAAACTCAACATTCAAAAAACTAAGATCATGGCCACTGCTCCCATCACTTCATGGCAAATAGATGGGAAAAAGTGGAAGCAGTGACAGATTTTATTTTCTTTGGCTCCAAAATTGCTGGGGATGGTGACTGCAGCCATGAAATTAGAAGATGCTTGCTGCTTGGAAGGAAAGCTATGACCAACCTAGACAGCATATTAAAAAGTAGGACATCACTTTGCTGACAAAGGTCCATATAGTCAGAGCTGATTTTTCCAGTGGTCATGTATGGATGTGAGAGTTGAACTATATAGAAACCTGAGCACTGAAGAATTGATGCTTTTGAACTGTGGTGTTGGAGAAGACCCTTGAGAGTCCCTTGGACTACAAAGAGATCAAAGCAGTCAATCCTAAAGGAAATCAGCCCTGAATATTCATTGGAAGGACTGATGCTGAAGCTCCAATACTTTGGCCACTTAATGCAAAGAGCTGACTCCTTAGAAAAGACCCTTTTATTGGAAAAGATTGAAGGTCAAAGTAGAAGGGGGCGGCAGAGGATGAGATGGTCAGCTGGCATTACCAACCCAATGGACATGAATCTGAGCAAACTCCAGGAGATAGTGAAGGACAGGGGAGCCTGGCATGGTGCAGTCATGGGGTCACAAAGAGTTGGATTCGAATTGGTGACTGGACAACAACAAGAACAACTGGAGCCCTGATTCTTGTGCTTCTCTTATTTATTTATTTATTTTTGGCCATACTCTGAGGCACATGGGATCGTCATTCCCTGACCAGGGATCAAACCAGCATACCCTACATTGGAAGGCTGAGTCTTAGCCACTGGACTACCAGGGAAGTCTCTGTGCTTCTCTTGGTGTTTGAGTGAAAACAGCACTCTATTTCTGTGTGTTTCTCCCCAGTTAACCCCCATCCTTGGATCTAGTCCTGGGAATTAGTCACTCAGCTGGGAGCTTTGCTATCCTACCAAGGTACCTCTCATCCAGCATAAGAGCTGTATGCCGAAACAGCCTCCTCTTGTTCCAGATGTTCCAGTTTGCTCATGACTCCCGAAATTGACCCCTTCTCCTCAAGGCTTACATTTCACTTTCAATATATTTTATTGTACCATTGACATTTCACAAGTTAGAAAGCTGACGTCTAAGGAAAGGTCAGTAATTTGTCTGAGGTCAATCACAATGACAGATGTAAGGGAATCAGGGTTCCTATCATGGTTCTCTGATTCCAGAGGCTAGCTACACTTCACTGGCTGCAAGTGATGCAAAAATTAGAAGATGTGGTACCCTCCCTCAAGGAACTCACGACCTGCAGGTGCAGTCTGCAGTTTGTAGTTTGGTTCACTTGTACATTTGACAATAGACATTGACTGATAGGATTAACACTGGAAGGGATATCAGGGATTCTTGTCCTGAGGAGGCATTTTTGCATGGAGAGGGCTTCAGCCCTCCCTTGGAAGAATGGTTTGCAAACTGGGCTATGTTTTAGAATCTATTGTTAAAAGTACAGATCCCAGAAACTTAACCAAAACCTATCAAGTCAGAATCTGCAGGTAAAGGGCCCTGAGTCTGTGTTTAACCGACTCTCCAGATGAGTCTGAAAACCACACCACTCTGAAGATGGATACCATCTTCTTAGAAACCAACAAAAACATGCTGCCTAGGAGACTACTGACTTAGGGGAGGAGATAGGGAAGGAACTGAAGCAAAGGAGAAGAGAGCTAGGAGTTGAGAGAAGTCCAGGGAAGAGGCATAGAAACCAGACCTGTGTGATGAAATGAAAGACTCCACTATGAAACCTTTGGATTGAAAGGCATGCCAGCTAAACTGAGCCTTTGCCCAGAGCCTGTGGCAGCATGTGCTGATAACCCCACCCCTGAGAACTTAAAAAAAAAAAAAAAGGATCAGCTGATTGTTTTTATGGAGGCAGTTTCAACTTTGACCAGTAGGCTGAGGTATTTTGAAGGTTCTAAATTAGCAAGCAACAGGCAAGTGTCTAGTGCTCTTAGCTGGCTCCGTAAAGCACCTCGCTCCGGACTGCTCTCTGCAGCTGAATTCAGGGTAAGTCAAGGCCATCACGGCCAAGTAGAAAAGATCTGCTTTCTGATTTCAGCCACAGGGCACCCGGGAAGGCTGTTTGCATCTTGCTGTGTGTGTTTTGCTCACTTCAATGGGTAGCTCAGTTCTCCGAAAAACTAGCAATTACTGTCCCAGGTGGTTTATTGTTCAAATGCAGATTTATGCTAGCTGCATTGTGCTATCTGGAAGACTGTTTAGGAGATTATTTTGGAAGCAAAAGGGCTTCCTTGGTGGCTCAGACAGTAAAGAATCTGCTTGCAATGTAGAAGACCCAGGTTCAATCCCTGGGTTGGAAAGATACCCTGGAGAGGGGAATGGCAGCCCGCTTTGCTATTCTTGCCTGGAGAATCTCATGGACTGAGGAACTCGCAAAGATTTGGACACAACTGATCGACTAACACTTTCACTTTTACTTTGGAGGCAAAATGCACACTTGCCTGCAAAAGTCAAGATCCAGCCTAATGTGACTACTGGAGAGATGTTTCTTGACTCAAGGAATATTTTCCTGAGATTTATTAGGAGAAAGAAGTTCTGGGGTGAAGAAAGAAAAGCCACAGGCTTCTGAAGGGAATGGAATCTGTTTCTTGATTAGTGACGGTAATTTTAAGTTCCATGGGAACTTTGCTCTCTTTAACTCTTTTCTTCCTGCTTCTGATGTGTTGAAGTCCTGCCAGTTATTGACTTCCCTTCCTCTAACAGGTCAAGGTCTCGAATAGTGCAGGCTTGATCCCCACCCTTCACCCTGGGACTCTGGGACGTCTGAAACCTGCTCAGCAATATGGGTTTCAGCTTTCAGACCCTATCAGGTCGCTCCCATTTTGCTGAGGGCTCCCTCTCCACCACCACGTGTGAGGCAGCTGAGTTCTTGTTTCTTGCCCTCCGGTTGCTTTCTACGTTTGGTTTCTTTGACAGTTGCCGATAAACAGGGTCCTGCCTTCTGCGGCAAGGAATTATGCCATTGAATTTTGAGGAATTTTGCATTTTAAGTAGCCCATAAAAATTCACCTGGTCTTCTGTTCTCTCTTCACACTCTCTCTGAGATATGTCACTCATATTTTGGTATTTCTATTTTACCTTGTTTTCCTTCTTCCTCCAGAGGGAGGTCAGTTGATACTTTTTGCCTCAGAAAAGGACAGTACACCAGGAAGAGAAGACAAACATCTTTACTTGGCCTTTATGGTACAAAATCCTAGTGGATGACGTGAATTCCAAAAGTCATAAATGGGTGTGTTTCATTCGGTCCACACTTTGGATTGATTTTTATTTGTTTGGTGATTGTTGGGTGGTTTCGTGTGTATGTATTTTTTTTTTTCTTTTTAATATAATACATTTGAGTGCCTGTAGAAGGGCTGGTAGTCTTAGGTTCACTACAGCCTTATATTTTGTTCATCTCTGGTCTTTATCTATAAATTTATAATACCTGTCTGACTCCAATAGGTATCTGAATTTGGAACCACTGGCATCCATTGTAAAATGGGTTTAGAAGAATGTATCATCAAGTAAGCACATCATCAAGCACGCTCAGTCACTGAGTCGTGTCCAACTCTTTGCGACCCCACGGACAATAGCCCGCATTTTCCAGGCAAGAATACTAGAGTGGGTTTTCATTTCCTCCTCCAGGGGATCTTCCTGACTCAGGGATCGAATCCATGCCTCTTTGCATCTCCTGCATTGGCAGGCAGGTTCTCTACCACTAGCACCACCCACTGGGCCTGCATTGGTTCAGACAGCAAAGAATCTGTCTGCAATGCAGGAGACCCGGGTTTGATTCCTGGGTCAGGAATAGAAATTACTCTGAATCTAGAAAAACAGAAAAAATTTATATTTCCTGCATATGTGGGTTTGTGGACTATAAAGTTTAATTCTACTGGTCCATTACTAGTTCTGCCACACCAGGGTATATATTAATACTTAACCAAAGGGCTTTAGAGTTAAGCAACAGGAAAGATAAAGGTATAATCAAGAAAGAGGGCATACCAGGATATATGTTAATATTTAACATAAGTCTTTAGAGTTGGGGAAAGGGAAAGATGAAGTTAAAATCAAGAAAGAAGTAGGAAAGAAAAGCAAGAGGGAGTGGCCAGGAAAAGAATGAGCTTTCACATGTCTACCCTCATTTGAGGAAGATAAGTAAGGTATGTAAGTAGGGTGGGATGGCACTGGTTAAAATTCTTACTTCATCATTAACAACATAGGCAAGTTTAGGTAAGTCATTTAGCTGAGCTCAATTTTCTAATATACAATGGAAGGATTATAATGATTTCTTTTTATTCCCATAGATTTTTTGTGAGGGTCAAGAGAAATAATAAACATAAAAGGGTCTTGAAAAGTGAAAAGGCTTTACTATGCAGATTCCTATTACCCAGTGATGAGCCTTTAGTAAGTGCTCAGTAATTGTTTCCTATTACAGAAAAAAGGGAAATGAGGGGAGAATTGAATTCCAAAGGCCACTTAAAATAACCAGCCCCATTACTTGTCAAATAACTGTGATATGTGATTTGTCTTTACGCTTTTCCTGGAGCCCCTGATGCATTTTTCAGTTGTTAAAGATCATGCCCAGTGAAACAGGACCACTTGTATTACCAGCAAATTTCCCTCTATATTACACCAATAGACTTTGTTTTCTTTTTTACCTCAGTCCACAGAGCAGAGTGGGATTTGGAGGAGGTAATTCAGGGAGGAGAGGCACTCATCAGCACAGTGTCCGCCTCTGCACAGAACACTGAGCTCATAGCCATCAAAAGCCTCCGCTAGTTTGTGTCTCAAACTGAGAATGGTCTCTGGCTATGGTCCTTTCACACACTACCCTATGGGGCTAAACAACCAGGGATGGAACTGCTTAGCCCCGTCCTTCACCTCACACTTGGAGTTCAAAAACTGTTTCTCTTTTTTTCCAATTAAGAGCTCTTGTGGAAACCCTGATGACATTTTGCAGAACCTCAGAGCTCCTCAGAACCCCACTGAGAATCCCAAATCTTCTTTTGTAAGGGTGTGTGTGTGTGTATACATGTGTATGTATTGGGTGGACCAAAAATGTCATTCTGGGTTTTCTGTAAGATATTAAGGAAAACCCAAATGAACTTTTTTGCCAACCCAATATTTAAATCTTGGATTTTTCTTGTTTCTTGAACTTATAAGAGACTGTTATATAAAGAATAGTTTGACTAATCTGAGGTCCGAGAGGCTTACAACTAAGTTCTGCAAAGGCAATCTGTCCAACTTTGCCTTGGATCCCTACCAGATCTTCACGAGATCTGCCTCATCAGCCTGTGAAAGGCAACTTTGTTTAGCCCACATTCCAAACACAGTGACTGTGGGATTGCTGATCATGTGGTTACTTCCTACTCTGTGTGTGGCTAAGAAACCAGAGACACCTTCACAAGCACACATTATTGACTGACCAAATGATCTCTCTATTTCATGTGCTCTTGGGAGAACTTCTACTTCTTACAGGAACTATCATTATAATCTAATCCCTTGCATATACCTTGGTGTAAATGGCAAAATCTAGACCTAGAATACTAATGACCATTACAGGGAATTTCTGACAATTCAGAATTCAGCTTTGATTTGAATCAATAGCAGGAGCTCCAAACAAACTAGGAGATAAAACAGATAAAACTTAGCATAGTCAGCTAAGTCCTGAGACCCCAAAACAAAATTCTAGAAAGATTCCTTTCAAAGACTGGTATCTCCTGAAACCTATCTTCTGGGATCTCTCTTTCCTCTGACGCTTATTTCCGTAATTTCAGACCTTCTTTCTTCAGGGCTTCTCAGGATAGGAACAAATTTCTCTCTGTCTCTGTCACTCTTTCCTCAAATGTCCATACTCTACCCCAAGGCTGGTTTTCTGTGATTATCTGGATGCAGCGTCTGCATTTCATGGATACACTCACACAGAAAGAGTCCAGGGACAGGACTAACATAAGGTAAGAGGGCACCGTGGGTGCAAAATTTCAGGATGTCAAAGGCATGGCCACGCAAGTCAACTTTGCTACCGAAGTTGCTACCCAACTTTGCTACCTCTGCTTCACCTTTAGTCCTTACCTTGATAAAGGGACTGGTGAGCTCTGAGTCCCCATTCCAAATTGGCAAGGTAGGAACATTCCAGGCATGTCTTGAATCAGGTGCCCAGTCCTGATCCAGTCAGTAACAGCCCCCAGGAAGGAGGTCACATGGTATAAACATAGCTATGGAGTGTCCATCTCTGGGCTTAGGGGGCAATTCTCAGATAAAGAGAGACCATGATTTGTAAAGAAACTCTAATTTTAATTTTACATTACAAAAGCACTATATAAGTAGAGTATCTTAATTACTTGTTTGCTGCTATTTTTTTCTTGCCCTCATTATGAATTTCATAACTCTGAAGTATATACAATGTATAATTTACTATATGAATATCAATAGATTTTCTGAAGTTTTAACACATGGTTGCTGCCCTTGAGTTGGCAATCCACCTGGAAGAATGAGACCAGATGCAGAATGCATGCAGGAGAGTAGTTATGTTAAGTAATTCAAATGAATTCCATTTGAAAATAAAATCTGTAGTGAGTCAATACGTTATAAGGAAGTTTTGAGAAGAAAGAAGAATGTGTGGAATAAGGCTCTCAAGTACCCCTTCTTAATGATTTCTTTTTTGGGAAGAAAGAAATAGCAGATACAAAGAGTTATAGGAAGGACCAGATCAGAAAATACCAAGGGAGCCCTGAAATGTCACACAGGATATGGGGTATTCTTATTCATATTACATGTCCTATCTCCCTAAGACTAATGAAAGACCCAGGAAGTTTGAACTGATGCAACCTCCTTCTGTGAAGAACTCTGCTGGTATTAAAGGAAAACATTCACAATCTTTCTGTTTATTCCAAATTATTCTATTGACCATGAGTTTTCAAATGGTCAGTAATACTGGTTGTTGATGGAGGATCAGGTGAGAGGGAGTGTGTCCTTTGCAGAAAATTACTTTCTTTTTAAAATTGTTTTGCTTTTTAAACTTTTGGCTGTCCTGAGCAGTTTGTGGAATTTTAGTTCCCCAACCAGGGATGGAACCCAGACCTTTGGCATTGAGAGAGTGGAGTTCTAAACACTGGACCACCAGGGACTTCCTAGGAAATCACTTTTTTGTAAAAGAAGCACAAAATACATTTTGTCCTTCACTCTCTCTTTCTTCTGAAGATCTCCTTTCAACAGTGAAGAACTGAGCATTAAGACCCCTCTTCTGCCCCTGCAGAAGAGTGATCTTGCAGAGAGTTAATGTTTGGGTGGAGATCTGCAGGGAGCCCACCTTAGAAAAGAATGAATGAAAGCACAAGACGATATGGATCTTCTAGGTGTGCCTCAAGGAAATGTGATTCCTGATAAATAAAGGGAAGATCCCAAAGGATCTAAAGAAATGATACAGAGTATTTGGCAGATACTCTGGCTATTCAGTCAGTCAGTCAGTTCAGTCACTCAGTCGTGTCTGACTCTTTGCGACCCCATGAATCGCAGCACGCCAGGCCTCCCTGTCCATCACCAACTCCTGGAGTTCACTCAGACTCACGTCCATCGAGACAGTGATGCCATCCAGCCATCTCATCCTCTGTCGTCCCCTTCTCCTCCTGCCCCCAATCCCTCCCAGCATCAGAGTCTTTTCCAATGAGTCAACTCTTCACATGAGGTGGCCAAAGTACTGGAGTTTCGGCTTTAGCATCATTCCTTCCAAAGAAATCCCAGGGCTGATCTCCTTCAGAATGGACTGGTTGGATTTCTGTGCAGTCCAAGGGACTCTCAAGAGTCTTCTCCAACACCACAGTTCAAAAGAATCAATTCTTTAGTGCTCAGTTTTCTTCACAGTCCAACTCTCACATCCATACATGGCCACTGGAAAAACCATAGGCTTGACTAGATGGACACTTGTTGGCAAAGTAATGTCTCTGCTTTTGAATATGCTATCTAGGTTGGTCATAACTTTCCTTCCAAGGAGTAAGCGTCTTTTAATTTCATGGCTGCAGTCACCATCTGCAGTGATTTTGGAGCCCAGAAAAACAAAATCTGACACTGTTTCCACTGTTTCCCCATCTATTTCCCATGAAGTGACGGGACCAGATGCCATGATCTTTGTCTTCTGAATGTTGAGCTTTAAGCCAACTTTTTCACCCTCCACTTTCACTTTCATCAAGAGGCTTTTTAGTTCCTCTTCACTTTCTGCCATCAAGGTGGTGTCATCTGCATATTTGAGGTTATTGATATTTCTCCTGGCAATCTTGACTCCAGCTTGTGCTTCTTTCAGCCCAGCGTTTCTCATGATGTACTCTGCATATAAGTTAAATAAGCAGGGTGACAATATACAGCCTTGACGTACTCCTTTTCCTATTTGGAACCAGTCTGTTGTTGTCTGACTAGTAGGTTTCTCTAATAGCCCAGGCTTGGCTCCCTTCCCAGGTGATTTAAAGTGGAATCCTAATGTTGTTTGTCTGCCTAAGGATTGCTGACAGATAGGATGTCAGATCCCTGGGTTGGGAAGATCCCCTGAGAAGGAAATGGCAACCCAGTCCAATATTCTTGCCAGGAAAATCCCATGGACAGAGGAGCCTGGTTGGCTACTGTCCATGGGGTCACAAAGAGTCAGACACAACTGAGCGACTTCACTCTGCCCCTGCACTTCCAAACCCTGTTTATTTTCTCCGGAATTTTTTCTGGTCACAAATATAAAGCCTAAAACCCTCACTTTGCATTCCTCCATAAAATAAAATCAAGGATGGTGGCTCAGAGGGTAAAGTGTCTGCCTGCAATGTGGGAGATCTGGGTTCGATCCCTGGGTAAGGAAGATCCCCTGGAGAAGGAAATGGCAACCCACTCCAGTATTCTTGCCTGGAAAATCCCATGGACAGAGAAGCCTGGTAGGCTACAGTCCATGGGGTTGCAAAGAGCCGGACACGACTAAGCAACTTCACTTTAGAGGATCAAACTTTCTGAGGGGAAACCTATTACTACAATTTGTCTGAAGACATTGTTGGAAAATGATGCATATCTATGTCAAAGTCTCATGTGAGAAATTTCTTTTAGGAAAATATTGGAAAGGCCTCACTTTTTCCTTTCCCTTGATAAGCTGGTAACTTTCTATGAAAATAATTAGAACAACACAACTGACAGGTTGGCTTTTTCCTTTGGTTGTCACTCATTCAGTGTTTCTGATTCTAGTTCATATTTTCCCAGATCCTATTTTTATTTTTTATGTCTCTGTTACCTATAAACAGGTTCAAATCCTTTGTCAATGAGGTATATAAAAAAGGAGAGAAAGAAAGAAGGGTGTGAGGGAGGAGAATACCCCAATTTTGCTCATAAAAGGGCACAGTATGAAATAGCTGACCAAATGTATATTTTATTCTCTTTGCTACAAACAATATTCGATATTTACCACTCCACTGGAAAGCCACTGAAGCAGATCATGAAATTTTATTTTCCCTGAAAAAGAACAAATAATGGGAACTCTAAAAAGAGCTGGTGGTTGGTCTTACAATGGCAGAGAGGGATTGGAAATTTGAAAAAGAGAAAAAGAAACAATACTGTAACATATTTCTTGTTTATGTAGATATGGGAATTGAAAAGCAGCACTGATCCTTCCAGGCAACCCTTAATCATGCATTACCCCTTGGAGCCTAACAAACACCTGTGAAATAAGTCATCTGGGAATGATCTCAGCTGAAGAACTGAAGCTCAATTTACTCAAAACCACAAAACTAAGATTTCCTTCAGTGCTGTAATGGATAAGACAGGAGGCTGTAGTGTTAAGACCTAGCTTCAATTTCCAGTTCTACTATTAATTATTTACAACACTTGGGCATGCCACTTAACCTGTCCTCATATGTAAAATGAGAATAATGAATACACTCTGCACACCTTATTTTTCCCTCCTCCAAATGTTCCGTGTATTTTGCAGTAATCTCCAGAAGTCTTCCGGGCCAGTGTAAGCCTTGTCTGAGCCTCTTCCTTGGAACCAAAGTCTCCAACTCAGAGTCTTCTCTCCCACTGCAGGAAACACCATTTGGTCCCTTTGCCTGTTGCCAATGTTCCAGCTGACAGTCACCCCAGCAAGTGCCCTGGCAGACGAGCCTGTGCACATCCAAGCGACGGGCCTGCCCCCACTGCAGATGGTGACCCTCATAGCAACCATGAAGGATGACAAGGGGAATCTATACCGGTCCCGAGCTTTCTACAGGGCTAACGAGGCTGGGGAACTGGACCTGAAGCGAGATCCTGCCGTGGGGGGCCACTACATGGGGGTCCATCCAATGGGCCTCCTCTGGTCCCTGAAGCCCGAAAGGCCTTTTGACAGGCTAATTAAGAGGGATGTGATGAACACACCCACCCGGATCACTCTGGATCTATATGACTCAGTTTACATACACAAGGTAGGCGAGGTTCAGCCCAAGGCCAGCCAGGTGCTGCAGCGCTGGTTCTCCAGCCCGGACCTGCAGCGGGTGCCCATCCGAGAAGGTCGCATCAGAGGAGCCCTGTTCCTGCCTCCAGGTGAGACTCATCTTGAGGAACCTGGACAACATGGTTGGTGGGGATAAAAGCAAAGACAAAGGGCATCCAGTTGTTGAACTAGGATTTCCCACAGTATTGTAAAAGCAACAAGCCATTTTGTTGTGTATGAAAGTGAAATTCATTCTGCTCAGCTTGTACTTTTGCCTGTATCTACTCAGCCCTTCTGATACTCTTTCTGATCTCATTTTCTTCTCTTTTTGCTGCTCTTAGGGGAAGGCCCATTCCCAGGACTCGTTGATTTGTTCGGGGGCATCGGGGGTCTAGTTGAATATCGGGCCAGTCTTTTGGCTGTCCGTGGCTTTGCAGTGCTGGCTTTAGCATATTTTGCCTATGATGACCTGCCCAAGCAGCTGGGGGAGGTGGACCTGGAATATTTTGAGGAAGCTGCCAACTTGCTACTAGCTCATCCCAAGGTATTTAAAATACTTTTCATTTTACCTGGCAACATTATATCACAAATGTCTGTTCTGCCTATGTTACCAGTCTGTTTAGATTGGGGCACAGCACACCTGAGTTAAAATTGGGGATAATAATATCAACCTTGTAGGATTGCTGGGTTGATTAAGATCAGCTTAATGCTTACTGGCACAGAGAAGACAATAAATATTAGGTATATTATGATCTTCATTTTCTAGTTCAAAAATGTTTAAATATTAGGTATTTCTTGAAAGTGCTGCACTCAATATGTCAGCAAATTTGGAAAACTCAGCAGTGGCCACAGGACTGGAAAAGGTCAGTTTTCATTCCAATCCCAAAGAAAGGTAATGCCAAAGAATGCTCAAACTACCGCACAATTGCACTCATCTCACATGCTAGTAAAGTAATGCTCAAAATTCTCAAAGCCAGGCTTCAGCAATACGTGAACTGTGAACTTCCAGATGTTCAAGCTGGTTTTAGAAAAGGCAGAGGAACCAGAGATCAAATTGCCAACATCTGCTGGATCATGGAAAAAGCAAGAGAGTTCCAGAAAAACATCTATTTCTGCTTTATTGACTATGCCAAAGCCTTTGACTGTGTGGATCCCAATAAACTGTGGAAAATTCTGAAAGAGATGGGAATACCAGACCACCTGACCTGCCTCTTGAAACCCTGTATGAAACAGTTAGAACTGGACATGGAACAACAGACTGGTTCCAAATAGGAAAAGGAGTACGTCAAGGCTGTATATTGTCACCCTGCTTATTTAATTTGTATGCAGAGTACAGCATGAGAAACGCTGAGCTGGATGAAGAACAAGCTGGAATCAATATTGCCAGGAGAAATATCAATAACCTCAGATATGCAGATGACACCACCCTTATGGCAGAAAGTGAAGAAGAACTAAAGAGCCTCTTGATGAAAATGAAAGAGCAGAGTGAAAAAGTTGGCTTAAAGCTCAACACTCAGAAAACTAAGATCATGGCATCTGGTCCCATCACTTCATGGCAAATAGATGGGGAAACAGTGGAAATAGTGACTGACTTTATTTTTCTGGGCTCCAAAATCACTGCAGATGGTGATTGCAGCCATGAAATTAAAAGATGCTTACTCCTTGGAAGAAAAGTTATGACCAACCTAGACAGCGTACTAAAAAGCAGAGACATTACTTTGTCAACAAAGGTCCATCTATTCAAGGCTATGGTTTTTCCAGTAGTCATGTATGGTTGTGAGAGGTGGACTATAAAGAAAGCTGAGTGCCGAAGAATCGATGCTTTTGAACTGTGGTGTTGGAAAAGACTCTTGAGAGTCCCTCGGACTGCAAGGAGATCCAACCAGTCCATCCTAAAGGAGATCAGTTCTGAGTGTTCATTGGAAGGACTGATGTTGAAATTGAAACTCTAATACTTTGGCCACCTGATGTGAAGAACTGACTCATTTGAAAAGGCCTTGATGCTGGGAGGGATTTGGGGCAGAAGGAGAAGGGGACGACAGAGGATGAGGTGGCTGGATGGCATCACCGACTCGATGGATATGAGTTTGGGTGAACTCCAGGAGTTGGTGATGGACAGGGCCTGGTGTGTTGCGATTCATGGGGTCACAAAGAGTCGGACACGACTGAGCAACTGAACTGAACTGAACAGTTCAAAGAACCCAGGACACCTCTTTTTCTAGCTCGAGAGAATAATTTGGTTCTTCAGAATGCTTACCTGCCTCTGCTTGAATGTTGCTGGTACATTAGATCCTTTTTGCTTTATATAGAACTCTGCTTTTGATGAGCAGTTTTAGTGTCTATTGTTTCACTTGATCTTCGTAACAGTCCTGCAAGGTAGGTAATATTATGACCCCTCATAAAACAATAAGGCTTAGGGAGTGTAAGTAGATGATGATCTCTCTTGGTCTCAAAAGCTGGTAAACCCTAGTGCTAGGACTCCCACTCCTCATTTTCTGACTCTCCCCGTCATCCCAGCTTACTGGCCTGTGGGACAGCTCCTTCTCAGAGAATGGCCTGTCATGGGTTCCCTTCATTTTGTCCTTCAGGTCCAAAAGCCGGGAATTGGAGTGATATCTGTGAGCAAAGGTGCAGAGATTGGGCTGGCCATGGCCTGCTACCTCAAGCAAGTGGCAGCCACTGTCTGCATCAGTGGGGCCAATGCCATCCATGAATTTCCGCTCAGGTACCGGGATCTGGTCATAACCCCCATCCCCTCGTTTCCAGAGCGCATGCAGGTCAACGCTGCGGGTGCTGTGCGCATCCGCCACTTCAAGGGCGACCCCCGAGATGAACGGAATCAACACAGTGTGCTTCCTGTTGAAAAGGCCCGGGGCCCAATCCTCTTCGTTGTAGGAGAGGCTGACGAATGCTTCAATAGCAAAGAATACGCTGAGCAGGCACTGGACCAGCTGCGGAGGCACGGCAAAAGCAGTGGAAGGATGCTGTCCTACCCCGGGGCGGGCCACCTGATAGATCCGCCCTACGGGCCCCTGTGCTGTGTGTCCTGGAGCCGCGGCCTCTTCCTCCCCATGCTGTGGGGCGGGGAGCCTGAGGGCCAAGCGGCAGCCCAGGAGCACTCCTGGCAAGAGATCCTGAAATTC
Organism: Bubalus bubalis; assembly: GCF_019923935.1. NCBI lineage: Eukaryota > Metazoa > Chordata > Mammalia > Artiodactyla > Bovidae > Bubalus > Bubalus bubalis. The sequence goes on along the minus strand of NC_059159.1, from coordinate 152,636,485 downwards.
TTCCGGCAACACCTTGTTCTGAGCAGAAGCACACTGTAAGGGGGGTGATGGGGGCGGGCGCGGGGGGCGGAGACCAACAACAACAGAAAAGAATCAGGCAGGGCTATGGGTGAGGGAGGGGGCTCTCCTGATTTCTCTAGATTCACAGTCATCTTGAGTCAACTGGAAGAAAATTGGACAAAATCAAAGAATCAGATGCATCTGAAATATTTCTGATAAAATTGTATGTGCTTTGTTACTTTTTATAAATTGAATCTTAGTTGATATGCAGCAGGGTACGTTGCTCCTGCAAAATTTTGATGCCCTTGAACATTGAATAACCTTTTGTATCCCGGCTGGGGAGTCCTTGGATCCGGGTATTGCCAATCTAGATGAATTTCCTGAAACTCTAAAGTCCCTTGTGAAGTCATTTTCTGTTTAAACTATTTTGAGTTGAATTTGACATTTGATTTGAAAAGTTCTGATGTAGAGCTTGCTATGGATTTCCAGTAGATACCTTAACTCTATTTTTTTTTTTTTTTTTGGAATAGTGATGTTTCTTTTTCTTCCTAAAATATATTTTGTTTAAAAATTTTAAACAGGAGTGGGATTAAATGCTCATGTGCTTCTGGAGTATTTAGTGCCTAAATGAGTTATATTTAAAGTGATTACAGAAGTGCCTGGCACATAGTGATTTCAGTATCAGAGTTAGCTATTATCCTTTCCATAATGCTTTGCTCCTTCAGTCTGTCAATGTGGTGAATTGTATTCATTGATACACTAATTTTTCTAATTCATCTAATTCTACTAGATCAGTTTCTCATCTTGACTAGTTTGGGTTTTAAAATTAAAAAAAATTTGGAGCTAACCTAGTCATTTATATTTTCTAAGAATTTCATTTCTATTTTCTGGAACACATTTCTCTCTCTCTCTTTTTAACATATCAACTGTCATTTTATTTGCATGCTTTTGCCTTTTACTTTGAATCCGACTTGCTAAATACTTGTCTATTTTATTGATTTTTTTCCCCTAGAACAGCTTTTGGGTTGCTTATGGGTCAAATCTAATTTTTCCTGATTCATCAATTTCTGCTTCTTTGAAATAAGTTTATTCTTTCTGCCCTATTTGCTTTTCTGGCTTTTTGATATACTGTGTTCTCATTTGTTAATGTCTAAGTAGTTTGTGATTTACTCCCTGCCCCTCCCTTAAACCCAAGAATGCTTTTACCAAAGTACCAAGTATCATCCTGTAGTTAACTTGTTCTTTAAAAGGGAATCTCACTTTGTATTGGAGGAGTCAGATTGTCACCCTCTGAACCCACTGATCAAACTTAGTGTTTCTAAAAATGGTCAACTTGAAATAACATGTTTCATGATGAGATGTAATGTGGAGTGCTCAGCACTTCTTAGAACTCTTCTAACAACACTAGTAAGCTTGAAGTTTTAATGTCAAGCTTTAAATCCAGTCCTTCGGTCAAACTTCTTACTAATGTGGTAGCTAGTGAAAGAGATAAATGGTACTTACTATAAGGAGACAACCATAGACTGTCTATCATTCCATGATCTGGTCTAGTCACAATTTAATTACCAACTGACCTGGTCTCTTTTCATAAAAATTGCATGGAAAATTTTGGAATTTTTCACTTTGTAGGATTTTGTTTTTCTTTTTGCATTGGAGCGAGCTGGGGAATTATTCAAAATTAAAAGGTACTTGAGAGGCATATCAACCAAATACTGTGTGTGGGCCTGGTTTGAACAAAATAACTGTACAAAGATTTTTGAGGGGTAACTAGGGAAATATGAATATGACTGGATAGTAAACAATACTATGAAATTATCTTGTTAGGTGTCAGAATGGTATTGGGGTTATGTAAAAGGTAACTTTTTAGAGATGGATACTGACATATTTAGAAGTGAAGAGTCACAATATCTGGGAATCATTTTAAAATACTACAGGTGTATGGAAAATGTGAGAAACTATTGTATCTAGATGATGCATATTCTGAGGTTTGTTTTCTCTACTTTTATGTGTGCTTGCAAATTTTTAATAATAAAAGTTAAAAAAATAAGGTACAATTGGTATGTTTATTTTTCTGCCCAACAGACAAGAACTTTAGCATGCAATACATCTTTTCTCCGTGATATACCTTATTAATTTCAGATTAATTTTTTTGCAATCAGTGATAATTATTTTAAATTAATTTTCATTGGAGTATAGTTGTTTTACAATGCTGTATTTAGTTTCTGCTGTACAGCAAAATGAATCAGTTATATGTATATATACATATATCCCATCTCTTTTAGATTTTCTTCCCATTTAGGTCACCATAGAGCACTGAGTAGAGTTCCCTCTGCTATACAGTTGGTTCTCATTAGTTACCTATTGATATTTTATACATAGCAGTGTATGAAGGTCAATCCCAATCTCCTAATTCATCCCCCTCCTCCTTCCCCGCTTGGTAAACATGAATTTGTTCTTTATATCTGTGACTTTCTGCTTTGCAAATAAATTCATCTGTACCATTTTTCTAGACTCCACATGTATATGATATTATACAATATTTGTTTTTCTCTTTAGTCTTTTTATTTTGGCACCCATTGTTGCCAATGAGAAATCTGATTCTTGCTACTTTGTGGGATTCTTTTCTTCTTTTTCTGAGAACTTCTTACAATTTTCTCTTTGTTCTTAGCGTTCTGAAATTCCATCAGGATATGACTAGGAATGGGTTTATTATTATTATTTTAATTTATTTTGCTTGGTACCCCATGGGCTAAACCCATATCACATGTTCATGCCTGAAGTGATCACAGGTGAGGGAGATGAGACCATCATACTAACTTAAACAATCAAGACTAACCCAGAGGTACAGAGATGGGTCAGCATCCATTGGAAAACCATGTCCATTTAGTGGACTGTGAACAAAAATAAGATCCATTATTAGGAAGGGCTATTCAGTTGTCAATCAGCACAGTTTGCCCCTCCTGCTTTTACTATCTCCCCCAATTATTTCAATAACAAATGAAAATTTGGTTGGGGGAGATGTGCTCTTCTGGTTTCTGATGCATTTCAAGTATTTTCTGTAACTTATGGGCAAAGAATACCCCTCAATTAACTTGTCCAGACATTTTGATTCTCTAAGCTTTTCCTTCTTTCTTTGTGTCCTTTGGCTGACTGCAGAAGTATTTCTAGTTTAAACATTTGTAGAATACTTCTCATTTGTATATATGAATCCTAGTAACTTTCACCCTATCATATTCCCTTTCTAGGGTGGTTTGACAGTCTATCCCAAAGACAAAGGTTTATGTGCCCTAGAACACAAATAATTTCTAATGCTGGAAACTGGCAGCCTCTTAGTCTCTGGATTTTCTTTATCTCTAAGGCTTCCCATTTCACTTTCTTTGTTGTGTTTTAACCTTGACTAGGTATTTTCCTCTCAGCCTTTGTATGTGGTTTTCACAGATTTCTATTGCTTCTGGTAGAAAGTTTAATCAGTTTAAAAATCTCTGCTGTTTACACTCTTGTTGCATAACCTGTCTCCTTTTTAATTGTACCCACATATGTCCCAGTGCTTCTGTGATTCTGGACTTACTCCATCCCCCACAGGTGAGTGGTGATTGGTGTAGACCAATCATGGTGTTCTTTTTTTCCTCATCCAGTGATTCGTGTAGGCACAGAATGTGGCATAATTCTGGCCAATGAGATGTCAGAGACATCTAAAGAGAATGGAGATTGCCTGAAAGAGACATTTTTGGAATTTGGAGGGAAGTTTTCCATTTGGATGTTGTATCTTAAGGTGGATGATATCCTGAGACCATGAGGGGAGCTGGTCTGAGGACAAAGCCAACACCCAAGGTCTGAGCCAAATGAGTTGCAGAAAAATACTGGAGCTCTAATTATGTTGTTGCCATACTCGTTTAATCTTTGTATTTCTTGTTAATAGACTCAATACACTGTCTTATTTGTTTAAGCCACTTACTTTGGGTTTTTCTGTTCTTTGCTACTAAAGACGATCATGGTTATAAACATTTCTCCCTCTTGGCAGCCCACCCTCTTTTGGATCTGGCCTGAGGCATTGTAGAAGAACAAATGGCACAATCTAATTTTTAAATGAAAATATTGCAAAATGAATTAAAAATTAATGACCATCTTGAAATTTATGACATTTATCAGACTTTTAAAGTTTCATAAGAGTATATAATATGGATAACCTGAGAGGCATGTATTGTGTTTTATTCTTTTTTAAAGTTTTTTTTTTTTTTTGATGTGGACTAATTTTAAAGTCTCTATTGAATTTGTTACAATATTGCTTCTGCTTTATGTTCTGGTTTTTTGGCCTCAAGTCATGTGGGATCTTAGCTGCCCAACCAGGGATAGAACTCACACCTCCTGCATTGGAAGATGAAGTCTTAACCACTGGACTGCCAGGGAAGTCCCAAGGACCATGTACTGTTGCTGGAGGAGATTGTATTATATTTTCCTTGTGATGATGCAATAGTGGGGAGAAGTGAAACCTCTGATGGTGAGTAGAGTCACCTCCATCTTCCCAGTTGGAAGGGAGCTGAAAATAAGCCATGTATATAGAAAAAATTCAGACCAAAATGCTTATTGAGTTTTTACTGTATACCAGAAACTTTGCTACCAGGTTTTTTTGAGTTATCTAATTGAATCTTCAGAGCAGCTTTAACAGTAGACATCCCAAGAGGCTGTGAGATGGATTAGCGTTGTCATTCAGCTGACCCAATGACATTTAGCAATCTCAGTCCTGTGATTACAGGAGAGAAGGATCTTTTTCAGAGCACACATAGAAGCTTTCAGATCATCTATAGGGCACACAAGTTGGGAATTTAAATTCCTCAGTTCATTTTCTTTCCCCACTTTGTCCAGTAACACTAGGAGCAACAAGCCAATCTTATATTTATCAGTTTGCCAAAAATGTTCTAAAGTATCATATGCAAATTTACCCAGCCCTTTCATTCTTATAAGAGGTTGATGAGAAGTATCCAGGGGTGCCTTTTTTTTTCCTGTCTTCATTGTCAAGTCATGCCATAGACTATTAGTGTTCTCCTTACTACTCAAAATAGAATAATTAGCATATTTAAATCTAATCAGATTAAAGAGCCAGTTCCAGAAATGCCAGAGCCAATTCAAAAAAACTCAATCTTAAAACTCTGTTTTTTTTTTTAGAAACACTCTCTGTATGAAAATCTCAGTCAGAGTTCTCAAGAGAAATAGAACCAACATGATAAATACGGAATTTTTTTTTAAGGCATTGGCTCTTGTGGTAACAGAGGCTGAGAAGTCTCCAAATCCATAACCTGCAACTGAAGACCCAGAAGAGCTGATGGTGTAATTGTATTCCAAGTCTGAAGGCCTGAGAACCATGAGAGTTAATAGTGCGAATTCCAGTCTGAAAGCTGGCAGCCTCGATATCCAAGGAAAGCTGATGTTTCAGTATGAGATTGAAGTTGGGAAAAGACAGATGTCTTTGCTTAAACAGGCAGGAGAAGTTTCCTCTTTTTAAAGGAACGTCAGCCTTTTTATTCTATTCAGTTTTCCATTGATTGAATGAAGGCCATCTATGTTAGGGAGGGCAATCCATGTTTTTACTCCGTCTGTTGAATCTCATGTAATCTCCTCCAAAAACACCCTCACAGGTATACCCACAATAATGTTTGACCAAATATCTGGGGCTCCAGTGGCTTAGTCAAGTTGACACATAAAATTAACCACCACAGAATAGATAGTCACTAAATTATTTCCATTTTACAGATGAGTAAAAACCAAGCCTTGGGGAGCTTAGGTTACCTAAGCTTACACAAATATAGATGGATTTATAATAGGATTGAATTTACAGTCTTCCAGAACTCATGTAACTATCATTTTACCTGCCTGACAGCAGTATCTACCCAGGTTGCAGTATCTAGGGATGAAATAATCGAATCTTCTCTTATCAGTTATATCAGTATTATGGCTTCCACTATAATTGAGGTTGGATGTGGTAAGGGTATTTATAATTTTTTAGTTTGGTTAGTTCAACACATAATATTAAAAGACAGACTAGTCCAATGACAGAGGACCTTACAATACTTTAACTGATAATACCACATATACAGAAAGAAAAATTCAGACAAGCATTGCTCTGAATGAAAAAAAACTGGGTTAGAGAAGAAAATCCACCAGTAAAGGAAATATACTTGAGTTCACAATAGAGAAGTCATCTTATCCATGGGACAGGGATGGTGCAGCAGGCTTTTCCCATGGCTTATTCAGTTATGAAAGTGAAAGTGATAATTGCTTAGTCGTGTCTGACTCTTTGCAACCCCATGGACAGCAGCCCACCAGGCTCCTCTGTCTGTGGAATTCTCTAGGCAAGAATGCTGGAGTGGGTTGCCATTCCTTTCTCCAGGGGATCTTCCTGACCCAGGGATTGAACCTGGGTATCCTGCATTGCAGGTAGATTCTTTACCATCTGAGTCACCAGAGAATACACTATTCACCTTTAAAAAGAAACTCATGCTAATCAAGCAACATTTTAACTAATAAAATGGTTTTCTAGACACCTTGATTACAAGATGAAGTATGGGTTGCTGTTGAGTTGCTAAGTCGTGTCTGACTCTTTTGCACCCCCATGGATTGTAGCCCGCCAGAACACCTTTGTCCATAGAATTCTCCAGGCAAGAATACTTCAGTGGGTTGCCATTTCCTACTCCAGGGAATCTTCCCAACCCAGAGATCAAATTGGCATCTCCTGTGGCTCTTGCATTGGCAGGCGGGTTCTTTACCACTGAGCCACCTGGGAAGCCTGGGATGTCAAATTTTGGACACAAATTAGTGATGATGCCACCATCAATTAATAAATGTTTCTTGAGTTTACACATGGTGTGTTAAAGATAATATTTGAAAATGTTTTTACATGCTCTTGTCCTCACATTTCCTTGCTCTTTTTTTCCTGGTTTTATCTGAAACCAAATACAGTGATTAGTCAAACCCATTTCACTTGCCTTCACTAATCAAGGTTGTTTTAAGACTTGTATGTCTTATGACTACATGTCCTCTAAGAGGCATGTAGCGTAAACAAGATGTTTGCCTGAGTTATTTTCCAGGATGTTGGACTCAGCTCTGTCTAGTTCAGGCTGAGCTGGTTAGGACAGGGTAGTACCACCGACCCTCTGGCTGGGCACCTGCTGGTGTCCACTGGGTGACCTTTTGAACATGGAGAGGGTTGTAGATTAGCTACACCTGTGCAGGACCACGAGAATCGCATCTTTTCGCAATCAACTTTCCCCCACGCCCCCTCTCGCCTCAGCCAGCCCCCCTCTGCTTCTTCATTGGTCATCCCCTGAATACTCCACCCGCTTGTCTTCTGGGACGTGTATTTGAGGCTTGTTCTCCCATTTCCTCGCCTTGCAAGTAAACTGTCTTCTCTGCGAGCCTCGGTGACTCAGCGTTTTGGCTGGCTCTGCCTCCCGAAAAATGAACCTGGCTCAGTAACAAATTTGGTGGGTCAACCAGGAGGTAAGTCCAAACAGGATTTTGCCCGTTGGTTTTTTTGGCCCCTCCCGGGTGCTGAGAGGCTGAGAGCCTGTGCACTGAGTCCAAGCAGTAGCCGGTGCGTTTGTTACAGGAACGCTCCCTGAGGCTGACCCAGGGAGGGGCCGCCAAGCTTCCGCATCTTGCAGTGAAACAAGGGTTTGGGGGAGATTTAGGGTTTGGAAGATGCCTTTTGGGTAACCTTGTTAAAGAAACACACCTGCCTACGTTCTTTGTGGAATCTTGACCCACGGGTCGTGGGTTGGAGGCCCACCTGGAGGGATGTGGGCAAGCAATATGAAAGATTACCGGTACCTGGGTTAAAGGCTTGAGACTTCGTTTTTTGATCTTGTAAGGTGGGGCAATATCTTTCAAGCCAGCGATCCCCAACCTTTTTGGCACTGGGGACCAGTTTTGTGGAAGACAATTTTTCCTGGGCGGGGTAGAGTGGGGGGATGGTTTCGGTTTCTCCCACCGCTCACCTCCTGCTGTGCGGCCTGGTTCCTATCTGGCCACAGGTCAGTACCAGTGGCTCGGGGGGCGGGTTGCCCTGTTTTAAGGCAAGTCCCTACTGGGGGTGCAGATGCTGAAACTGGGCAGCCAGGGGGGTTGATCCCAGTCCATTCTCCTTTTTCAACTTCAGATTTATTTAATTGGAATAAATAATGGAAATACGTACTGTTCCCTTAATATGTCAACATACAGAGATGACCCAAGGAGAATGGAAAAAATTTTTTTCATCAATTTTTTGCAGCCCACAGCCCAACCTGAGCTGATGTTCAAGGTTTATTACCCATACTCCTCACTTCAGGACAGCGTAGAAAGTGCTGGATAAAGCCGGGGAGGCGGCAGGTGGGCTTCATTAAGAACCTCTGGCAGCCCAATACAGGCTGCTGCAAGTGCAGCAGAACCCACAGTGGGTCCTGTTTGGGAAGTGGTGCTGGAGATGGGCCCAAACAGGCCGAAACCTGGCCCAAATGGGACCCAAACAAAGATACCTTAATAAAACACAGGAAGGAAACAAACTGAGTGAAGATCCTTCGGAATTTCTAGAAAGGATCTTTAAAGATCTTTAAAGGGTGGGAAGATTTGGGAGAATGGCATTGAAACATGTAAAATATCATGTATGAAACGAGTTGCCAGTCCAGGTTCGATGCACGATACTGGATGCTTGGGGCTATTGCACTGGGACGACCCAGAGGGATGGTATAGGGAGGGAAGAGGGAGGAGGGTTCAGGATGGGGAACACATGTATACCTGTGGCGGATTCATTTTGATATTTGGCAAAACTAATACAATTTTGTAAAGTTTAAAAATAAAATAAAATTAAATCCTCTGGAAAAAAAAATAAAAAAAATACAAAAATAAATAAATTAATTAAATAAAGCCTATAGGCAGATACAGTCTCTGAGGCCCCAGAGAATTTAAAGATGGTTAACATGATTTTTTATCAGTGCCTCTAACATACAAAGGAAAGTACAAAAGGTGGAAGGGACTTTGGGTATGCCTATGTCTCACCTTGTTGAGACTGCCTTCAAAATTTCTAATGGCAGGGACCAGGTTTAGGAAGAAGGAGCAACAGAGAATGAGACAACAGGCCACTCCGCTGACGGCTGCCTTAGCACATTTGGTCCACAGAGCTGGACCAAATCAAGGACCCCCATGAGGGACTTGGCAAAAGGTAGGGGGCCCCAGGGCCTAAACTTCTCCTCAAATGGATAACCAATACTTGGCACCTCTCTGGCTTACTTTCAGTTCTTCGCATGGATAAAGCTCATTCTTGCCCCAGGACATTGGTACATACTGTTCCCTTAGCCTCATATGCTTTTTGCTACTTTTCTGTCTAGTCATCTCCTCATTTTAATGTATATGTCACTTCAAAGACTCCACTACTCTTGCCTGGAAAATCCCATGGATGGAGGAGCCTGGTGGGCTGCAGTCCATGGGGTCACTAAGAGTTGGACACGACTGAGCGACTTCACTTTCACTTTTCACTTTCATGCATCGGAGAAGGAAATGGCAACCCACTCCAGTGTTCTTGCCTGGAGAATCCCAGGGATGGGGGAGCCTGTTGGGCTGCCATCTATGGGGTCGCACAGAGTTGGACACGACTGAAGCGACTTAGCAGCACTTCAAAGACGACATAACACTTGCCTTACCTAAACCAGGTCTCCCTTCAAAACACTGAGTATTCTGCGGTTGTTCTCCTTTTCTTCCATTTGACCCTAAATTCATAGGGGTGAGTAGTAGGTCAATTTTGTTGTATATTCCCAGTTTGGCATGATTCTTAACACATAATAGATGCTCATTAAATTCCTAGTGAATGATCGTATCACTCAATCCTGGGATATCTGGATCAAGAACTAGGATGGAAGCAAGAGATTAGCTGTTCATTACAAGATTCCCGTGGTAGTAGAAGGGATGATTGTGAATGACAGGCTAGTTCTAGTACACATCTTGACTTCAGCAAGGCAAGAACAGTGTAACAGCCTTAATGTAACCTCCTTAAAACTAACTAGGGCAATCTGGTATTCGTGTCTGCCTCCAAGATACTTAACACCTTCAAAGTTCTGGTCATTGCATAGAATAGAAAAATCAAGGCAATTTTTTAGAAACAAAAATGCTATTCCTGGCACTCTTCTGCTCTTTTAATCATACTAGTGCTGTCTACTCCTCCTCCTGTGTATGGGATTATGCCTACTTACGTTCTAATTAACTGGAGCTACATATAGCCTTTCTGTCTATCACAGCCTAATTAGAGAGATCTCTAGGATTTACCAAGAGAGTCATCCACATGTTCATAGCTGCTGAGTGCAGTTTCCTCACACTTAATTCTGTATCTAAATATACTTATGTTTCATCTACCTTCAGGCTCCATGCAAATTCTCTTTATTTCCAAACTAGGCATAATTTCTTTCAGGCAAATTAAGTTGGAACCCTGGCATCCATCTATTTGCAAAGTTTTCTCTGTCAGATCCTATTCTGGGTGCAGAATCAAAGAACTGAAAATGTCATAAATAAACCCTCAGGGGCTAATAGTCTCATGAGGTTGCTTATGTCCATACATTTTATCAGCTTTTCCTTAGTTTCTTTTCACTTCCCTCTCACAGTGAATCAGACTTCTCAGGCTCCTCTGGGCTTCTTTAAAAAGAAGAAAAGCTCATTGCAGACTTCATCCTAAGGTGATAGTGACCACTCCTCCTACTTAGAAGGCTTTATCCTAGGTACATGGCCCATATGGAGGGGTCTCTAGCCTTAACAAATGAGTCTCAAATGGCAGGCTTGAAAGGTCAATGAAGTGACTTGGCCTGTGAAGTGACTTGGGCCTAAATCAGGGGTAACACTGAGGTTGCCTTGTCATATGGAAGGAATCAGACTGACCCAATGATCCCAGGGATGTGAGCCCAGAGATGGTCCTTGGTTCTAGGTGCCCCAATGTGTGTTCTGTGGAACATCACTGTGTCCTGTATCAATAACTTCCAAAGGCCAGGAAATTGGAGTCTGTGGCTGGAGACCTCAGAACACTTCTAATAGGTCCTTCCAGATTGAAACCAAAGTGAAGAGTGTAAGGGGAACCCTCACTTGGTCAACTTATGTTCTTGGAAATACCATTTGATAGATATTTAGATGGTCTCTCATTGTGATAAGAAATGGGCAATGTAGAATCAGGAGTGTGCCAGTATTTTTCAGAATGTCTTATGAATAATGCAACTGAGCTGTCATTGCTATTATTAAAAGAACTATAAAAAATATTTAGAAGATGAATCACTCTGAAGTTGGGCAACATTATACTTGGGAAGCTTATGCCAGATTGGAAGACTCAGAGCTTGCAAATCATTCCTTCTCATAAGTAGAATGCGTCTTTCTCATGATGTGCTTTTGTCACCTACACCACCCTGAACCACATAAGTAGGTGATGATGTCAAAAAACCTCTGAAAAGATGTGGACTTGGTTTAGAGACATTTTAACGTAGTGGAAAGAATGGAATTTGGAGTCAGGCAAACCTGGATTCCAACGTTACTGCTGATGTATACAGCACCACCTTGGAGTTGTTACAGCTTCTTAGGGTTCACTGTTTATATGTGTATAGTTATTTATTTTTAATTGGAGGATAATTGCTCTACAATATTGTATTGGTTTCTGCCATACATCAACATGAATCAGCCATAGGTTTAATTATGTCCCCTCCCTCGTGAACCTCCCTCCCACCCCATTGCACCCCTCTAGGTTGTCACAGAACACCAGTTTTTGTGTCATACAGCAAATTCCCACTGGCTCTCTGTTTTACATAGGGTAATATTTGTGTTTACATGCTACTTTCTCAATTCGACCCATCCTCTTTCTCCCACTGTGTCCAAAAGTCTGTTCTGTATGTCTGGGTTCACTGTTTTGAACAACCAGATTATGGTTGTGGCTTAGCATTGGGGATGAGAAGGGCTTTTAGCACTTCCCTTTCTTGCCCACTTCCCCAACTTTTAGTCTGATGTCACTCAAAAGATGTGTGTGAGTGTTTATACATGTAAGTGCAAATAAGTTTAGGCCAGAATGAGATGGGTGATGAGTTTTAGCAGAGTCAAAATGACTGAATTTTTACCGATGCCTTAGAAGTATCTATGGGCAGACTGAAGGCAAAGGTAGCTTGCTAGAAAACCAGAATGTGCTTCTGAGTGTCTTAAATTCACAAATTCTTTGGCCTAAACACACATACTCCTAGACAGATCAGTTATGGCTGATCCTAATAGGCAGGGAACTGAAGAGGATAAATACTTACTGAGGTCACATCATTGTGAGTCTTCAAATACTCGGGGGATGAAGCATCAAACAAAGGACATGAGCCAAAATTCATTTTGTGAATAACTTTTTTCTTTAGAAAAAAAAATATGTACAAAAAAAGCTAAGAAGAACCAACATGGAAGTGTTGAGAAAACATTCTGATAGATACAGACAAGGGAGCTCCTGCTCTCAGGGAAGTTACACGTTAGTTATTACCATGCTAGAAAAATGAGATGCAGTTAAAATTCTAGAACAATTAAAAGCCCCAAAGTCAAGCTGTTGCTTTGGGGCTCTAGGTTGTAGATGCTCTGATACCCTCTCTGTAAAATAATACTGTGCAAACTGTAAAATATTCATTTTCATATAAAGTCCATACAATATGATATACAAAACTGAGTTGACAGGGTATGCTGGTACTGGCTGGTCGTTTGGGAAAGAAGGCTGCAGTGTTACCTGCCAGCCCAAGGGCATGATTAAAGAAAGATCTTGAATTTCTTAACCAGGAGAGGCCATTATCTAAGGATCATACCAACATCCTCAAAACCAGAATTTCCTGCCATTGCTTGTGTAACTTAGGTGATTTTTTCTTATTAATATGTTACTTTAACTTGGGATGCAATCACATGTTAAGAAGCCAGAATATAAAGTTCTTTTTCAAAGTAATACTTCTTTATACACAACTGATTTTGAGATTTACCATTAACCAACATTGTTTTCCCTGCAACTCAAAAGTTGTTTTTTTTTTAAATTCAAAAATTCCAGAGGAGGCAGCAACTGTGATAATAAAAGATTAAAGTGAATTATTATATTTCATTTCAGTGTCTATAAAACTGATAAAAGAAGGTTTGTGTACAAATATCACAAAACAACATCAATCATTGAATAAATGTGGTTCTTCAATGCACACCTGAACAAGAAGAAAACTTTGTTTAAAATTCTGGCATAAATATATTAAAGCTGACCAAAAAAAAAAAAAAAAATCAGGGCAAGCTACATCACTTCCTCATACAAAAAATGTACAAAACATTAGCCTCTAACTAGATAAACATAATACTTGTCTTCACAGTTTGATATCAAGTAACTGTGTCTTGAAGTATTGAATTGGAGGGTGATTAAAAAAAAAAAAAAAAAGCTTGTGACACGTCAGCCGTTTCAGGTAACTTCGGTCATGGAGGCAGAGTGATTCTGCAAACATAAGCAGATACAATCTTAGTTGACTCATGCACACACACTCACTTCCCTCAATATCCCCTTGGTTCCTGTCTCAAGTTCACAGTCTGTTCCTGCTCCCTGACGTGCGTCTCCAAGGCCCCTCAACTTGTTACCTCTTCTATTAAACCTTCCCTGATTTTTCAACCAAAATAAACTCATCTGTCTTGTATTACAGGTAACTGTATTCTATGAATCATTTGAAGATCTCAAAGTAATTTTAGCTGCATCCCACATTTTTTTTTAAGTGTTGTTTTAATTTTGAACACTTCTAATCTTTGAAAAATTTCCATATGAGGTATTCTGAGCCATGAATTTTCAGAGCAGTGAGTTTAATGTTTTCAAATGCATAGCGGTTTTGGTATAAGGTATCTGAATTTCTGGAGAATGTCATCTGTGTGATCTACTGAACAGATTTTTCTTTTTTACACAAATTTTTTTAAATTATGAAAATATAACACTGAATGCTTTTAAAGTTTCTTGATTTGCTTTATAGTCTTACATGTAGTTTGTTTTAAATGTTTGTGTTTGAGGATTATATATTGCTCCTTGCTGCAGCTAAGTTGCTTCAGTCGTGTCCGACTCTGTGCGACCCCATATGCAGCCCCCCAGGCTCCCCCATCCCTGGGATTCTCCAGGCAAGAACACTGGAGTGGGTTGCCATTTCCTTCTCCAATGCATGAAAGTGAAAAGTAAAAGTGAAGTTGCTCAGTCGTGTCCGACCCTCAGTGACCCCATGGACTGCAGCCTACCAGGCTCCTCTGTCCATGGGATTTTCCAGGCAAGAGTACTGGAATGGGGTGCCATTGCCTTAACCTTATTAACTTTTTACTATATTTTGTTTGCTTATTACTGAAAAAAGTGTTAAAATCTATGATTGCAGTTTTATCCACTTTTCCTTGTATTTGTTAATTTTTGTTTATGTGGTTTGTGCATAATAACCCTTATCTCTTGTTTTATATAACATATATAATCCCACCTTTTTTCAGGCCCAAGGCTTTCTCTTTTGTTTGAACTTAAAATTCCCAGTTTATGGTATTGATAATACCTTAAGAAATGGTGGCTTTAGAGCTAATTGATTATTATGGGTTTCCAGATTCCTGTTTGTTTTTAGGACACTAGAGAGTCATATTCTTGAGAGGGCAAATGTGAATTTTAGAAACTGAGTATTCCATATTTCTCAAGGTACTTTTGTCTACTATATTTGTGAAAAGTGAGGTTTTTGCATTTCTTGCTATAATGTGAAAAACTTATCCTTTTGCTTTTATAGTATGCTTCCTTAAAAAAAAAAACTTCCATCAATAGTTTGGTCATTTATATGTTTTTAAGATTTCATTTAAGAGTGAATGGTATAGATAAAGTAGTTCAACAGCCTAAGATAACTAACTTGGTGACTTTGTACAGATTTCTTTAACTCTCCAAGTCTTTTTTTCCCCTCCTATTTATGATATGAAGTCTATAAGCATTAGAATTCCTGTGGGATGATTTTCTTACATGGCTTTTCACCCCCGAATGGCTGAATTAGAATCTCCTGGAATAAGGTCATAGGCATGTGGGTCCTGGGATAGAGTGGATCCTTTTGTTGTTACTCTTGTTAAAGAAAAATATATCTCCTCTCCCCACTGTATGCATCAGGAGACACCAGAGACTTCATACCACACAGGGAGTTAACACATTGGCTCCACTCTCATTTCTTTGTTAATATAAACCATGTTCAACAAGAACACATTTGCTCAACACTAAGCTTAATTGCGCAGGTGAAAATGGGTATGAAGCTGCAGGGCGAGGAAAGCTCAGAGCAGGTCTCCAGGATACAACTCCGTGGGGTCACAAAAGAACACTTTGGAAAGCGGACCATCTTTGTTTCATTTGGATTCTACAGTTTTTTACTTTCTGGTTTCTCTTTAGTCCTGGGGAAAGATTTTACAGAACGTACTGTCTCAGTCACAGAAGGCCAAGTATTTAAATTTGAGCTGATCATTTAGAGGGGAAGAGAGAAGCTCCGTGGGGCAAAGAAGAAAGTATGTCTCAGGGGGACTAAAGGGAGGATGGGGGTTCCCTCCCCAGCGAGAGAGTCGTCTTCTTGAGGTGCTCTGAACAGCGGGATGGATTTCTCATGTGAGAATGTGCACTCTAAAGAGAGGTTCATATCTTCTCTCAGATCCCCATAGTCTTCCTCCTGGGAAGACAGCTGTATCCCAAAATTACAAAGGAGCAGCAGTTTCTAGTAGAAGCCATGGCTGCTGCTATTGCACAGGAAGCTTTCGCCCACAGGGGAGAACACAGGGCATATTTGTTTTGGAAGAGCGGTGCTCAGTGTAAACTCTGCTAGTGCGGTGCAGCTCAGCCCCCACACACTGGCCGCTACAGCGTGTTTCCATATTCAGTGCTGAGAGCTGTAGATTTCAAAATGGAATTTTCCTTAAACCTCAGGCTGTGTGGTGTAGAGAGCAAGCAGGGCCTTTAGAATTAGATGGGCCTGTGTCTTAATCTTTACTGAGTGACCTTCAGCATATTACTTAAACTCTTTGTGCCTTACTTTATCTATAAAATAGAAGAATAAGGCCAACTGCAGGATTATGGTAAAGATTGAATGTGATAGCTTGCACCATATGCTCATTTCCTTTTCTTGACCCACAAATAAAGGGTATGTCCTTCTAACTACCCATGCGGAAAGCAGATGCTTGGATATTGCACAAATGGCATGGAAGGCATAGCTTAAGAGGCAGTACTACTTTCCTTCCAGCTTCCTGTAGATTCATTGTGACCAGCCTGCAGAAGTTCTGTTCATCATTACTCATAAACTGCTTACCATGGAGGTTCAGATATAGACTGTAGTCCAATTTTGGGTTCTTGGTTTTGACTAAAGGGCCTAGTTCATATTTTGATTCTGGCTTGCATCTGTCTAGTCATCTGACATTTATTTCATGCCTAGTGAATGCCAGGAAATACGGAGAGTAAGAAGGACATGGTTCATAGGATTTGTATCTTTAATCTCTCAGTTCCTGGGGGAGGCAGATATGAGGGCAGTCCTGACATGAACTGTGAGCAGCAAATGCACGTCAGGCCCTGAGGGTCCTTCGGCTGAAGCCTGGTATTCACAAAAGGCCTCAAACTGTGTGCAGACAAGGTGATACACATGGAAATAAAGACACGTGGACAGATTTCAAAAGTTCAGTTACTGCCTGTAGTGAATAATGATACATATACTTAAAGAATTTTAAAAATCTGTATTGTGGATTGGTCGTTTGTGTGGTCATGCCCTACTCTTTGCAACCCCATAGACTGTAGCCCCCCAGGTTCCTCTGTGCATGGGATTCTCCAGGCAAGAATACTGGAGTGGGTTGCCATTTCCTTCTCCAGGGGATCTTCCTGACCCAGGGATTCAACTCATGTCTCTTACTTCTTCTGCATTGGCAAGCAGACTCTTTACCACCATACCACCTGGAAGCCCCTTTACTGCTAATATCGGGGTTTTGAAACCCTTTTTGGTATTTCATTTTTCAATGCAAGCAGAATCCCCCAAAACATGGCCTGGGTGTCTCTTGGCTTGGTCAACTACTACTGTCCTGAGGGAGGAGAGAGAAGTCTAGAGAAGGCTTCAGAGAGAAGGTTACACTTGAGCAGTGCTGAGGTGGAAAGAAGGTGCTCTTAGACCAGGACATTCAGGGCAAGGTCAACAGCATTTGCAAGGACAGACTACATGTTTGTGGAACTCGGCAAACATTTCAGTTTGCTTTTTAAATTCACCTTTGTCACTAGTTGCTTCTTCTCAAAGATAGAGGGACCCACTCTGACTTCGGGATCTTCCCTGGTGGCTCAGACAGTAAAGTATCTGCCTACGATGTGGGTAGGCCCAGGTTCAATCCCTGTGTTGGGAAGGTCCCCTGGAGAAGGAAATGGCACCCCACTCCAGTACTCTTGCCTGGAAAATCCCGTGGGTGGATGAGACTGGCAGGCTACAGTCTATGGGGTTGCAAAGAGTTGGACACGACTGAGCGACTTCACTTCACTACTCTGACTTCACTGGGTTTAAGAACATAGTTAAAAGGAAAACTAGGGTTTTTCATCACAAGGTTTCATTATTTAGCTAACTTGTCATTCAACCTGCATTAGCTGGCTGTATATAAATAAACCAGTGATAAAATTTTAAACATGTTACTTCTAATTATATTTAGAATTTATAATTTTCACCTTAATATAGGTGAAGGGAAAACAAAACTTGGCACTTGGCACTTGGTACTTGGTACTTGGCACTGGGTGTAATGGAGACTCCTAAATATTTTTTTTCCCAGGTGGAAATAGATTTTTTTCCTGGTTCATTAATAAAATTGGACTTCATTAAATGTGAAAAGAAATAGGATAGTTTCTCAGATGTCTGATAGTTAATAATCTTTAGTGAAATATTTTATACTGTATTGATAGGAAGTATCTGATAAGTCCAGTGGGAAGAGATTTGCTTTCCTCTTGTACTCAATAAAGATGATTTAGTAAGGAGATGCCAAATACAATAAGACTTCAAGGTAAATAGACTATTACAGAAAATAAACATTTTAGCAAGACTCAGCTACATGAAAATAAAATCCCTGTTTTATTATTAGTTATCCATGCTCTGTCTGCTCAAAGAACTATTCACCCCAACTCTCCCACTTGCTTGCTATGTGTCTTGGGTGAGTAATTTAATATTGCTATCTTCATATTCCTCTCTCTCTGTGAAGTGGGAATTACACTACCAATTCAGTAAGTTTTTGTTCAAAAAAAAAATATTTGTAAAGCACTTAGCAATTGTCTCAGGCAAAAGTCAGGCTTTATACCATGCATCAGGGCTCATTTTGGCTGGCACATCTTTGTCTTTCCCTGCCTTACAATAAATTTTTTCTTCATTTGTGTTCACAGAACACTTTGCACATCTGATTCAGCATGCCATATTATGATTATTCACTTGTATACAGGGCTTCCCAGGTGGCAGAGTGGTAAAGAATCTACCTGCCAATGAAGGAGGTGCCAGTTCTATCCCAGGGTCGGGAAGATCCCTTGGGGTAGGAAATGGCAACCCACTTCAGTTTTCTTGCCTGGAGAATTCTATGGACAGAGCAGCTTGGTGGGCTACAGTCCATGGGGTCACAAAGAGTCAGGCACAACTGAGCATGCGTGCATTTATATACATCTTTCCTGATCGTCTCTAAGTTCCTTGAGCATAAAGACTGTGTGGCTAGTTGTCGTCTTTATCTCTGGCATGAATGTAATGGTCCTAATGTAAACAGTAAGTACTGTTGCATCGAATTTTTGATGGTCATCAAAAGAGATCCAAAAGGATATTGAGTTACCTTTTTTAATGTGCTTCCAGTTTACATCTATCACTGAATGTAACAAAGCATTTCTTTCCAAGTGTTGTGCTACATATTAAATCGAATTGGCCTACCATAAGAGTTGGTCTAAATTTCACAAATGTGTTATTACATTGAAGGTCAAGATATCCTGAAGCAGCTGGGGTTTAAGTTAGACATTACTAAGAACGTCCTGAGGATTCATGATGCCCACTGCCTGAAAGGAATATGGGACTAATTGAGGGAAGCTGTGAAGTTCTTGAGGGCCTTTATGTCAAATTTTTATTGCCTTTTTTTTTTTTAGGGTCTTTATTGAATTTGTTAAATATTGTTTCTGTTTTATGTTTTGGTATTTTTGGCCACAAGGCATGTGTGATCTTAGTTCCCTGACTAGGGATTGAACCTTCACCTTCTGCATTGGAAGGCAAAGACTTAACCACTGAATTGCCAGGGAAGTCCCCAGATTTTTATTGTTGTTGGGCAGATTCAGTTGTGTCCTGTTTTCACTAGAGGAATGGTTAGTTGACTTCCACATAACAAGCCTGGAGCCTCCAGGCTTTGTTGGCTAAAACCACTTTACTGTACCTGTGCACTTAAGGTTTCCAGAGGGCTTTCTATTCTTGGGAAAGCCATGAGGGGTACTCCACGGGGGTCCTCGGGCTTGGGTTTGGAAGGCGATCCTTGTGTTCCTTTAAAGTTATGGACCACACACATTCCCTGCGGGATGAGGGGAAAAAAGATTAGGGTCAGACTGCAGCCATCAATGCCTGGCTATCTCTGTGGGTGGCAGGCCTGCCCCTTGAAGGTCACTGCACTGTGACTTTTGAGCCAATGAGTAGGGACCATGGAAAGACCTGGGGCATGGTCCAGGCTGTCTTCTGCTGAGCACATTTGGGGTGCTGAGGAAGCATCTGTTTGATCACCAGATGGCCAGGGATACTCAATCTACCCCCAATGAACTTGTTTCCTGACCTATAAAAATGGGAATAACGCCTGCCTTGTAGATTTACATTTAAAAGACATGACACATGTAAACCATCTCATAGTAACAGCTAACATTTACTGAGGGCCACTTATGTATCTGGCATTGTTTGAAGGGTTTTACCTAATTTCATTTGACTACTCAACATTCTTATAAGGGAGATACTATTATCCTCTCCACCTTAGATAAGGAGGCACAGAGAATGTAGATGACTTTCCCAAGGCTACATAAACTCCATAGCCTCTAAATCAGTCCACTGTAAGATTTGGCTTAAGTGCCAAGTGAAGTCGCTCAGTCGTGTCTGACTCTTTGTGACCCCATGGACTGTAGCCCACCAGGCTCCTCCATCTGTGGAATTTTCTAGGCAAGAGTACTGGAGTGGGTTGCCATTTCCTTCTCCAGGGGATCTTCCCGACACAGGGATTGAACCCTGGTCTCCCGCATTGCACGTAGAGGCTTTACTGTCTGAGCCACCAGGGAAGCCCCTCAGTGGGGCTTTCATTGACATACTATTGATCCCTCTTTGAGTCATCTGTATTCTTTCCCCCTTTTCTTAGGGAAATACCCTCTGAGAGATCAGTATCTCAGGATCACTCGGCACCGCTTCTGCTGCTGCTTCACAGAGAATGTGCATTTAAGTCCCCCTGTCTTTCACTTTAGGAAGAAAGATTGGATCCCTAAAAAAGAACTTGGAATTCAAATGGAGCTTGCCAGTTAGTGTTCTGAGTAAATGTGAGCATTTTCTGAGCAGGTAAAAGTGTTGGGGAACTCGGAGTTAGAAGTTGGGAGAGGCACATGTGCCTCCCCCGTGTTGGGGAGGACATATATGCGGAATCCCTGTATGGAAGGGATAGGACGAGGAGAAGTTACGTCACAGGCCCGTGAAATCCATCTACATGTGATGTTAGTCTTAAGGGGTGCCTTGGACTAGAAAGGGCAGAATGGGCAACAGGCTGTGATGACGTCTGTCTGCTAGGAGAGGCTTGCTGAATATTATTAGGAGACTGATTTCATCATGCACAGAATCTTTAGGCTTAGTAATTTACTGTGAACCCTTCTGGGTGTATTTTAAATCCTTGAAAATATATATATATATATGTATACATGCACACATATATACACACACATATATATTCATATAAATTTGGTTTTGGCTGTGCTTGGTCTCCATTGCTGCTCACGCTTTTCTCTAGTTGTGACGAGTGGGGGCTGCTCTTTAGTTGCATTGTGCTGGCTTCTTACTGCGGTGGTTTCTCTTGGTGCAGAGCACAGGTTGTAGGTGCTTGGGTTTCCGTAGTTGCAGCTCCTGGGCTCTAGAGCACAGGCTCAATAGTTGTGGAGCATGGGCTTAGTTGCTCTGTGGTATGTGGGATCTTCCCAGATCAGGGCTCAAACCCATGTTTCCTGCATTGCCAGGCAGATTCTTTACCGCTGAGCCACCAGGGAAGCCCAGTCCTTGACTATATTTTTTAAAAACTGTACCTCCATGGTATGTCCATGCAATGGAATACTAGATAGCAAGAGAAAGGAATTACTGATACAACAAGGATGAATCACAAAATAATTATGCTGAATGAAGGAAGCTAGGAAAAAACACATGCATATTGTATAATTCCATTAACATTAAATCTTATAGTAACCTAATACAGAAGATCAGTGGTTGCTTAGGAATGAGGGGGGAGGGGAAGGGTGGGAGAGAAAGAAGTATCTGAAGGTCAAAACTGATCAAGTTATACAATTCGTGTACCATTTATTGTATGCCTAGCTTCCTTGGTGACTCAGATGGTTAAGAATCTGCCCGCAATGCAGGAGACCCAGGTTCTATCCCTGGGTTGGGAAGATCCCCTGGAGAAAGAAATGGCAACCCACTCCAGTATTCTTGCCTGGAGAATTCCATGGACAGAGGAGCCTGGTGGACCACAGTCCATGGGATTGGAAAAGAGTTGGACATGACTGAGTGACTAACATTTTCACTTTATCATACCTCAAATCTATAAAAATGAACCAAAACCCTTCTTCAGGAAGTGTTATGTGGTTGAGAAGCCACTTATAGGGGAAATAAGATGCCCAGGAGGCATGTTCAGATAATAACAGAAGTCCCCTGGGTGCGATTAGCTGAGGGTTTTCCTATTTCTGAGTGGGACTTGAAAGTCTGGGCCAGAGTGGAGTTTCTTGAAATGCTGGAGAAGGAGCTGCCTGCTTCCATCAGTACTTTGTTCTCTGTTCTTCCCCCAAGCGGCACTTAGCTTATGCTGCCAGTATGTCTCTGAGCAAGTATTTAAAGACTCATGGTTTGAAGGTACACTAAATTTTTGCTAGTCTGCCCATCCCCAGCCCCAAGGACAGGGTTGGAGGAAGTGGAGCAAGCCATCCTTCCTGGAGTGATCATACTCCTGGCCCACAGAGGGACTATGCAGTCATATTTCTGAAAGAATGGACACAGGGTACTTGGTGAGTAACTGCAGCTCACAAGGTTGAGGCCGGTGGAACCTGGACTGAGACGATGGAGTCTGGGGAGCCTGACTTACCAGGATCTTGGGCAGCCTTTCAGAGAGCACCAGAGGGGGAAAAAAGTAGAGGAAGCTGACCTACCAGAAACAGGGCTACCGCAGTGCCCAGGATGAAGCCCGCAATCACGTCAGAGCAGTGGTTCCGATACTCGGAGACCCGGTTGAGGCCCGTCAGGAAGGCTGTGCAGAGGGTCCCAAGGCACAGCACTGGCTTGGCCAGTCGGCTGCTCTTCGTCTTGATTGTGCTTGTGATGTACATCTAGGTGAGGACAGAGACTGGGGAGTGACCAGCAGCCTCTGTACACGGTGCACATATACATGTACACGGTGCACATATACATGTACACGGACACACACCAACTCACACAGACAGGCCCGCACCAAAGCATGAACCATGAACGGATGCTCACTCATCTCAGTGCTTTATATTCTGGTGGGCATGGGAACAGAATTACAGTGACATGAAGGACTGCATGATAATCAAGTCCAGAGCATGCAGTTTTTATGCAACAAACTAAAGAATCACTTGGAGTGTTAATAAACCCATATAAGAATCTCAGATGCCAGAAAATCTTCTATGAGAATTAATTTTATGGAGAAGACCAGGTAGGGGAGTAGCAATACATTTTATTTTTTGGGTCCCCCATAATCCTAGCTAGTTCTTCACACTTTCAATGAGTATAAAAGTGTTGACTTCCAGACTAGTGTTTCCGTTGTGCTGGGAAATTGATTCTCACATTCCTTGGGATGGCTGTGATCAGTTCTATTCATTCATTTACTCCAGCATGTTTAAACATTTTCTATGTGGGTGTATAAAAGGTTGGGAAGACCTGATGTTAGTAAATGATGATACAATTTATGACACTTGAGGTGTACTCTGTTCTTAAGACATTGTAAGGAGCTGCTTCTGCTGCTGCTAAGTCGCTTCAGTAGTGTCTGACTCTGTGCGACCGCATAGACGGCAGCCCACCAGGCTCCCCCATCCCTGGGATTTTCCAGGCAAGAACACTGGAGTGGGTTGCTATTTCCTTCTCCAACGCATGAAAGTGAAAAGTGAAAGTGAAGTCGCTCAGTCGTGTCTGACCCTCAGCGACCCTATGGACTGCAGCCTTCCAGGCTCCTCCGTCCATGGGATTTTCCAGGCAAGAGTACTGGAGGGGGGTGCCATTGCCTTCTCCGTGAGGAGCTGAGTAAGACTTAAATATTTTACAGGCTTGGTTATCAAATATGTCCCTGGTGGCTTAGAGTAAGCAAGGTATGCCTCTTGTCGCACAAACTTTGGTAATGGTTATAAGAAACCACTAGAGGGCGCAATTGATCTATTGTCTCTGTGTTAGTCTCATTCTGAGCAACTCTGCAACCCCATGGACTGTATAGCCCACCAGGCTCCTCTATCCATGGGATTCTCCAGGCAAGAATATTGGAGTGGGTTGCTATTCCCTTCTCCAGGGGACCTTCCTGACCCAGGGATCAAAACCAGATCTCCGGCATTGCAGACAGATTCTCTACCATCTGAGCCACCAGGGAAACCTTAACAAGTGTGCTAAATGAGTTTGTGACTCAGAAAAATAGTATGCCAATACTCCAGTTGCAGTATAGTGTGCTTGTATGATCTGAGCACATATAAGTTCAAATAGATGCATTTTAAAATATTTTAGTGGAAACTTAATTTCCTAGGATGATCCTTCAGCATTGTTGTGAATACAGGAAGATGGGATTTTCTTTATTATATGTAACACATACCCTACAAAACTGTGGTTAGATGAGAGTTATATAAATTAGAGCATATCATCACACCATTCTGAGGCTGAGTAGGAAATGTTGTTTAGCACATTACTGACCAAAGATGTATTAATATGTCTTTTGGTACTGAATGTTATTGACCAGAGACATAGTTGTTAGGGTTTAAAATTGATAGAGTTCATTACACAACTTATAATTATTATAACTAATGATATTTATCATGTTATGATAATTATAATTGTCATTCACATTTCCCTACATTCAATTTTTGTTCCAATGCTGTATATATTATAAATGCAAGTTTATTGCTGTAAAATTTTCAAAAATGATACATCTTGAAATTTTGAGTGAAGAAGAATTTTATGCAGATACTTTATCTGATTGTCTAAGTGGCATATATACTAATGTGTCAGAAGATGATAGTTCTTCAGAATATAGTTCTGATTCAGACAATGTGAATATCAGAGCAACAAAAAGACAAAAAAAAAAAAAACCGTAGTGATCAATTCTGATATGGAAAGTGATAGATAATACTCAAGGTGCAGGAGAAGACTTTGCAGGTGTATCAAGTATAACTTAAATACAGTAACCCATAAAGTCTTAATGAAATAACAATTAATTTTTGGCTGGCCAAAATAAAAATCACTGGCCATAGGTGTTGGTTTTTGTAAAAATCCCCCGGTCAATAATGGGTTAAATTTTATTTTTTTTAATATATTTATATATTTAAATTTAGTGTTTTATGCTTCCATATTTTTAAATTATAGCCTTTATAAATCTTATAAGATTACAAACTATTAAAACATGGGCCTATGGTTCATTAGTATTCTTCACAGTATTAACTAGTACTTAGGAAATCCTTGTTGAGTAATTTCTGAAAGCACGCATAATAGGGGCTCAGAAGATGTTTACATAATTGGAGTCCTGTATCAGGGTTTATCTGATTATAGTCTGTCTGTGGGGCATGATTTGAATTGGATTATATCTGAATCCTTGAAAACATGTGCTCTACCAGCATATATTCTGAGTAAGATGACTATACTTCTTTCTTCTCAAGAGAAATTTATATTTCACTTGATGAGACAGTAGCTTAAGATGAGTAACAGATTTGTTCTTGTAATGGTATTATAGAAAATGATTTCATACAACAATGACTTAAGTCTGATAAAAATACAGGAAAAGGTGCAAGAGTACATTGTTTCATATAACTTAGGTTCTAGATAAGTTCTAGATAATCTAGGATACAAATTGATACAATATTTTGAAAGCTGG
The DNA here is from genome assembly GCF_019923935.1 of Bubalus bubalis. NCBI lineage: Eukaryota > Metazoa > Chordata > Mammalia > Artiodactyla > Bovidae > Bubalus > Bubalus bubalis. The sequence goes on along the minus strand of NC_059159.1, from coordinate 152,611,159 downwards.
AAATTATGCCAAATGCCTGAAAAGACCTTGTTTAAAAAAATGCCTGACATATATTTTTTTTTTTTTTTTTTGTGGGTGGGGTAAAAGTGAGTCAAGGAACTTCATTGAGCTAAACTGGTTTGTTTGTAAATCAAGGCTTCTGTATTATTTACATTCATGTTTCCTTAATGTGGGGGTAGCTGAAATCATTTTTGTCATGTATTCATTAAAGAGTAAATCTAAAAGAAATAGATATTGCAAAGTTGTCCTATAGATGTGATTCTATAAATTGGACAAAAAAAGAACCATTGTTCTAAAGAGAATATCAAGCAATTTCTTTTAAACTACACTAAATGGACCAGACCTGTAGTCAGTCACCTTTACTCCTCCCTGAATTTAGGACAGTGTTTGGGACGATGGCATGGACACACTTCCATCAGATGCAGTGGGCGTTGTGGTTACTGTCATTGGCGGGGAACCTGCTCCCGGGGCTGGGGTGAAGGCACACTGGGAGTTTCTAGGCAGACCGCATAGCTTGAAAGGGGTCTTTGCTCTGCCTTCTCCTTACCTCACCTTTCACTCAAGAATCTCTAGACTAGTCGTACCCTAAATATAAAGTAAGTTGAAGGAAAAGGGATGTTTTTAGCCAATAGTCACTCATCCACAGGTAAATACACATGATATCCATCAGTGGAATGTTTGCATTGATCTGTCCACTTCTATACTCTGGGTTCTAAAGAAACAAAGGTCAGGCAAAGGTGAAATGAGGTCATTTCCATGCGTGCTCAGTCACTTCAGTCATGTCTGACTCTTTGTGACCCTATAGACTATAGCCCACTAGGCTCCTCTGTCCATGGGATTCTCCAGGCAAGAATACTGGAGTGGGTTACCATGCCCTCCTCTAGGGAAGCTTCCCAACCGAGGGACTGAACCTGTGTCTCGAACGTCTCCTTCAGTGGTAGGCGGGTTCTTTACCACTAGCGCCACCTGGGAAGCCCTAGGTTATTTCCAAAGTGGGGTGGAATTAAAGAGAAGGAAATATAGACGGACACCATTTCTTCTATTTTAAGATGTTGGACACACTTTTGTGCTTTCTCTCTGATGAGGCCACAAAGTTTAGACTATTATACCCCAGTGGGGGCAGTCAAGAGATTTTGTGATCTAGAGAACAGTGAGAAGTGAACTGTTGGATTTTGGGGGCGTTGCAGGATTGCCCATCTGTCCTGGCAAAGTGTTGAAGAGTGTTAGGAGGAGCAGAGGAAACCCTGTCTTCATCTGGTATTGCACATTGCTTTGGGCAGGCATTTGCCTAAGGCTTACATCTGCAATCCATAGACAAGCGTGAGGAATGTGTGCTGTTCTGGAACCAACCAGAGCTTTGGCGCAGAGTGCTATTCTGGGCAGTGACAGAACCCTGTGTCCAATGCCAGGAGCCTGGGCCTTTGCACTGACTGTGTACTCTTAACAATTCTCTGGGCCTCAGTTTCTGTATCTGTAAAATGGGAGGATGTGACTAAGTGATCATCGACAGTCATGCCAGAATTAACATCCTCTGGCATTGGGGTCTTACATTGGGGTATTGAGGTGGGGGCAACAGCATGATATAATGGAAGAGAAACACATTGTAACATGACTTCAGAAGCCACCAGAAGTGACTAATGAAAGAATGGGGGATGAGGATGGCAGAGACACCCATCACAGCCAAAACTCTACTCGGGTCATACTCACTGTGGCGTACAGGGCAGAGTAAATGCTCAGAGCAGCGTGTTTGGAGGGAAAGGACCTGCGCGCCTTCTCTATCACTTCCAGGTCCCCGGTGCAGATGTTCCCGTTGTTGATGAACTGGTGGTGCGCCCGGCAGTCTGTACTGGTGTAGTTGGGCTTGCACACCGTCAGGAAGTACGGGGTCAGGTGCCCCGTGACCACTTGTCCGGCGTTTACAAAAATGTCAGTAGCAAAAAGCCCAAAAGCAAATACTCCTATGAGGAGATTTAAAATAATTAGGAATGGTGACATACACCATAGATTGGTTTTTGTCCCTGAGAGAAAAACAGCAGTGCGAGCCCATGACAACCTATCAGAAAGGTCCTCCCTGGAGTCAAACTGTCCCCTCACCTTTCTCTTTCCTGCTTCCTAAACCACTGTTTCTTCCAAACTGATGCAGTCATGCTGCTGGTAATGCTTTACTGTTTTGTGTCAATAAAGGAGAAGCAGCATGTTCTCATAGGAGGATTTGAATTTTGGAGTCACGTAGAGCTGGGCTCTAGGCACTCCTTTGATGACTTGCTTACAGTGCAGGCTATCTTCTTTGAATCTTAGTACCCTTATCAAGCGTGGTTGCAGGGAATGATACCTCAGAAAAGAGTTGGAAAGATAAAATAAGACATGTGCAAAATAACCCCTAGGGTGCCTGGCATTAAGTATTGGGTTGGCCAAAAAGTTTGAAAGGTGTTACAGAAAAACATGAGCGAACATTTTGGCCAACTCAATAGTTACTCAACATTGGTTCTCTTGCCTTCTATAGAATATATCTTCTCCCTGGTCCTGTTGGAGATGCGAGTACTCCTTGAAGGAGTTAACATGGCAGGTGAGAGATAATGAGTATGTTAGGAGTCGTCCTTCAAAGAAAGAAAAAGATCGCTCTAGAAATCCTGATTGAATTGAAGGTTTCATTTGATGTTGGAAACTGAGAATGTTGTTGACTGGATCGAATTACCAGCTTAGTGGTTAAACCACCACGAATGCATCCTTTTATAGTTCCGGAGATCAGAAGTCCAAAATAGGTTTCACTGGGCTAACATCAAAGTGTTGGCAGAGCTGTGTTCTTTCTGGAAGCTCCAGAGTAGAACTTACTCTTTGCTTTTCCCAGATTCTCACCTTCATTCCTTGACTTATGCCCCTGATTCTAGCAATCGTATCATAAGAGCTCTACTGCCACTGTCACGTCTCCTTCCCTGCCTCACTATCTTGCTTCTCTCATAATGTTACATTGTGTCTGCCTGAATAATCCAGGATAATCTCAAAATCCTTAATCAAATCTCAAATCCCAGGATAATCTCAAAATCCTAATCACACATGTACATTCCTGTTTGTCATGTAAGGTGACATGGCCCACAGTTTCTAGGGATTAGGGCATAAACATTTTGGGGTGAGAAAGGCATCATTTTACCTACCATGCTGACTTGACCTGTTTGGCTAAGAATCCTGTGGGTAGGCTATACTTCCTGGATTTTATCTGTTCTCTGGTAAGTTACACAGGAATATAGGATTGCCCATGACTAGCTTGACCAAAAATATGAATTCCTTATAGGAAGTTGCACTGTGGATTCTTTCAAAGGTTATACATACATCTATAGGGTATCTGTTAAATGTATCAAGAGCAGCTATGCAGAGCCAAGGTATACACAGGTTGCTTGAAGAGATAAAGAAGACTTTGCCAGTGCAACTCAGCTGTGGGAGGAATTGGCAAGAGTGAGAGGTGGCATTAACCCTTGTAAATTTCAAGGATCTGCTATAGTTTTTGATTAAATTTCTATCTAGTTTTGACTTCCATATTCAATGTCTTGAATCTGCAAATTGTACTGATTTCAGCACCCAAAAGTCAATCCATTAGATCAGAAGTGAAGACGAGTTTGGCTGAAACCTTCATCCGGTTTCCATTTTGACTTGTATTGATTCTTACAATTTTCTTTTCTGTGGCTTTGCCAGGATGTGCTTTATCAGTGAGAACTGGCTCTTTTAATAGCTTGAACTGACTGACACTCCTAGGGTCTGACCTCTGAGACTAAGCATTCATTGATCATTCCTTTCACTCCCAGGTTCTGGAAGTCTGGCTAGCAATTTTTTTATATCTTCAAGCAAGATTCTCAAAGACCAGGTCTCTAGCTTTTTCAAGTGGCAATAAGTCTGTCTAGCCATACTTTTCCAGGAAACAAGGATAATTCATGATTTGAAAAGAGAAAAGTGACAGCATTTTCCCCTGGCATTTTATTTGTTAGAGTGCTTCCAATTAGGGTGAATTCTTTCTAAGACATTTCTGAGGATTTCTAGGTTCCTCAGATGAGTATCTGAAATGCCAGGTCTGTGGTCACAGTGGGTCTGTGATGGGCAAATTTCTGCTTTGTTGTCGTGTGATACTGTTGCTGAAAGTTGCTTTCCCTTTTTCCCTTGGCCTCCCCTGGATTATGTCTGCTTTTCTTGATGGCTTAACAAGCATTTGCTTTCCAAATATCTCATTCTGGTGTATTTGATGTAGCTTCTGAAGGGCAGCCCCAGGACTCCACCTGCCTGGCACAGGCCATGCCAACAAAGTGCGGTGGAGCCTACCCTGGTGATTCACAGACAATGTCAGATCATACAGGGCTTTTGTAAGGCATTCCAGGCGTTCCTCTGTTAATCCTGAGTTTCTTGTGTGTGTATTACAAGGCTCAGAAGCTAAAAAGTGTTGCTTTTGTCCTTAGAGTCAGGTGGAACACTGTTTATGGCCTCCTGTACTGCAGTATATGATTTGAAGGAGATGCTTTTGGAGTGTCCTACCTTGGTGTCTAAAATTCTTTAAGTGTGATAATCTTTTTGAAATTTTAACAGATACATTTTTCATTCCTATGACCCTCCCTAGCTGGTTCTATTGATACTTAGCTTATGGCTCTGCTCCCAACAGTATTTCTTGCTTCAGGGGAGCTAATCACACTTCTTTTTAAAAAAAATATATTTATTTATTTATTTGGCTACTCCAGGCCTCAGTTGTGGCATGTGAGATCTAATTCCCTAAAAGGGCCCCCTGTATTAGGAGCGCTGAGTCTTAGCAACTGGACCACCAGGGAAGTCCTTGATCACATTTTTGAATGGATTTACAGCAGACACAGAAGTCTAAAAGTAAAACTCTCTTAGCTTGCCAGAGCTATATGCTTGAGACATGTACTGTTTTGTTTGGAATTCTGAAACGAATTGGATGGGAAAACCAAGAGCCATGGTCTGGAGGACAAGACCATTGAATTTCTATAATAAACCCTGGAATGGGGAGATGTAGGAAGCATGTCTCCCAAGGAGGAGCTAGAAACTTACCTAGTCTGGCTGAAGGAGTGAAGGGGCTGCCCCCTTCCCTGCCCATGCTGGCTGTCAAACCCCAGGGGCAGCGCAACAGAAACCTCCAGAATGATTTTTGAAGATCAAGCTGAAGTCTGTCCTGTGCCTCCCAGGATGTAGCTCAGGAGCCTGCACACCTTTCAGAGAAGTTCCATACCTAGCATGGTAGTGTAGCTGTGGGTGCCTGTGTTAGCAGTGGTGGATGAGGGTCAAATTGGTTGAGCCCTAGGGTACCTCACAGGACCCATACATTCTGGTGTAGGGTCGGGTGGGTGCTTGTGAATCCATCAGGGGTGAGGGGCATTAGAATGCTCAGAGGACCAGGAGGTAGAAGCAACCTGGCTTTAGGAGAGACTGGCATCATCGGTGAGGTCTGTGGTCCCTGTTTTGATGACATGGATCACTATGGTAACCTGAGCTTGCTGCCACTTTGTGGCCTAAAAGAATCTGACACCCATCAGGCAAGTCAAAGGATGAAGAAAGAGGAAGATGAAAGTGTTAAAAATCCTTTTTCCTCCCTCTCAGGGCTTTACCTGGATTCTTAGGACAAATTAGGATCTTTGGTTACTGGTAAATGAGGACACAGAGGTGAAACTCTGTGACCTGCTTCTTGTCATGGGATCAGTTCAGGGTTCCATCCTTTTACTCAACTGAGAAGGTCATAGGGGAAGCAGTGATGTAAGCAGGAAACACACATGACAAAGATCTTCTCAGCCGCAGGTAACTGGTGTGCTGGCGAATGCTAACAGGGCTTCTATCAGGATGTCTTTTTGCCTCCCAAACAAAGAACTGGTCAAAATAAAGAAACCAGACTGCTCGCTGCTGAGAAAGACACACAGGAGGCCTTCATTAGGAAGCCTAGACCCAGACCACAGAGTAATAATTAGCAGGCGCTGATGGGGTGAGCAAAGGAAGGAATATTTCCTTTTAGCCACAAAGAACCTGTGACTGGAGGTGGAGCCTCTGAACCAAAGGCCAATTATTCTATATTAAATTGCAAGTGTGCGATTTTCCAGTTTAAAATGGCACTTTGCTGACAGACTCTAACGGAACACTTCTCAACTAAAATATACATGATGGCAGTGAAAAAAGATGGACATTCAGAGTGCCAACTCAAAGGGATAATCAGGATTTCTGTCTCTCTCCTTTTCTCACATGTGCACACACACACAGTTTTACCTCACGAAAAGCCCGAGCTTCTCTCTGAAGATCCATCATGGGAGAAAACTTAGGGAGATTTCTTTTCTCTCTTGTCTGCCCCCTACTCAGAGATCCAGGATTTAGATTGCTCAGAAAATATGGATGCTGTCACTCCACTGGATGAGTTCTGCTCTGTGACTTTGCCAGGGACGAGTTCCTTTTCCCCCTTTTCTGCTAAATGTATTTTAGAGACATGCTCTGGGACAACAGCTAGGCGGGCAGTGGCGGGGCCCTGGTGCTGGCGTCTTGCTTCTGAGAGGTTTAGACCCACATGCTGTAGAGAGCAGCATGCGCTGGGTGCCACAGCTTTGCGTGCACAGCATTGTCATGGCACTGGGGGTAGGAGGAGATGCCAGTTCAGTGGAGCTGAGGAACTCCAGGTGGAAACCTGCTAATTTGGAATTGGACTCAGTGCTGTGCATGCCAACCTGCTCTTAGGCTTAAGCTCTGGAGACTGGACCGAGAGCAAGTCATTCTGTTCTTCTTTCTGTTGAGGAAAACAGAATGTATAGATCTTGCCCTACCTAAGACTGAAGAGGGAGAAATAATCACGTATCACATGGGGTCTTGGGGAAAATGCTACTCTAATTTTTTTTACCTTGTATGATCAGTTTATATGAAATGCCTAAAACAGGCAAATCCACAGACAGAGAATAGAATAGTGAACCTCAGGGTCTGGGGAGAAGGGAAAAACAGTGGGTGACTGCTAACAGGTATTGGTATTTTGGGAGGGATGAAGAAATTTTCTAGAATTAAACAGTGCTGGTAGTTGTACAACTTTGTGAATACACTAAAAACTACCAAACTGAACACTTTAAAGGGTGACTTTTGTGGTATGTGAATTGCATCTCAGTTAAAAAATAAAAACAACTATGAAATGTTTGCATATTTGAGTTACTCAAATTCACAACTGCTATATATAAAGCATATTTTTTGGGTTTATAAAGTTTTTTTGAAGTACACTTTATTTACAATGTTGTATTAATTTTAAGTGTACAGCAAAGTGATTCAGTTATACATATATATTTTCAGATTCTTTTCCCTTACAAGTTATTACAAAATACAGAATATAGTTCCCTGTGCTATACAGTAGAAACTTGTTGGTTATCTGCTTTATGTATAGTAATATGTATATGTTATGCAGATGACACCACCCTTATGGCAGAAAGTGAAGAGGAACTCAAAAGCCTCTTGATGAAAGTGAAAGAGGAGAGTGAAAAAGCTGGCTTAAAGCTCAACATTCAGAAAACTAAGATCATGGCATCGGGTCCCATCACTTCATGGGAAATAGATGGGGAAACAGTGGAAACAGTGTCAGACTTGATTTTTCTGGGCTCCAAAATCACTGCAGATGGTGACTGCAGCCATGAAATTAAAAGACGCTTACTCCTTGGAAGGAAACTTATGACCAACCTAGATAGCATATTCAAAAGCAGAGACATTACTTTGCCAACAAAGGTCCGTCTAGTCAAGGCTATCGTTTTTCCTGTGGTCATGTATGGATGTGAGAGTTGGACTGTGAAGAAGGCTGAGCGCCGAAGAATTGCTGCTTTTGAACTGTGGTGTTGGAGAAGACTCTTGAGAGTCCCTTGGACTGCAAGGAGATCCAACCAGTCCGTTCTGAAGATCAGCCCTGTGATTTCTTTGGAAGGAATGATGCTAAAGCTGAAACTCCAGTACTTTGGCTACCTCATGCGAAGAGTTGACTCATTGGAAAAGACTGTGATGCTGGGAGGGATTGGGGGCAGGAGGAGAAGTGGACGACAGAGGATGAGATGGCTAGATGGCATCGCTGACTCGATGGACGTGAGTCTGAGTGAACTCTGGGAGTTGGTGATGGACAGGGAGGCCTGGCATGCTGCGATTCATGAGGTCGCAAAGAGTAGGACACGACTGAGCGACAGATCTGATCTGATCTGATGTATATGTTAATCTCAAACTCCTAATTGATCTCTCCTGTTCCCATTTGGTAACCATAAATTTATTTTGTAAGTATGTGAGTTTGTTTTTGTAAATAAGTTCATTTGTATCATTTTTTCTTTTTAAATTTCACATGTGATATCATATGATATTTGTTTTATCTAGCTTACTTCATTTAGCATAATATCTCTACATCCATTCATTTGCTGCAAATGGCATTATTTCATTCTTTTTTATGGCTGAGTAGTATTCCATTGTGTATATGTACCACACCTTTCATCGATCGATGGACGTTTAGATTGCTTCCATGTCTTAGAATAGGAAATGGCAACCCACTTCAGTATTCTTGTTTGCAAGTATGCCATGGACAAAGGAGTCTGGTGGGCTACGGTCCATGGGGTTGCAAAGATTCAGACACAACTGAGTAACTGAGCACATAGGTCTTGGTTATTCTGAATATTGCTACTGTGAACACTGGGGTGCGTATGTCATTTTGAATTATATGTTTCTCTGGATATATGCCTAGGAGTGGGATTGTTGGATTATATAGCAACTCTATTTTCAGGTTTTTAAGAAAACTCCATACTATTCTCTATAGTGGCTTCATCAACTTACATTCCCACCAACAGTGTAGGAGGGTTTCCTTTTCCCCACACCATCTCCAGCATTTACTGTTTGTAGACTTTTTGATGATGGCTATTCTGACTGATGTGCGATGATACCTCACTGTAGTTTTGATTTGTATTTCTCTGATAATTAGTGATGTTGAGCATCTTTTCATGTGTTTTTTGGCCCTCTGTGTGTCTTCTTTGGAGAAATATCTACTTAGATCTTTGCCCATTTTAAAAACATTTAAATTTTTAAAAATTAGTATTTAAAAAAATTTTTTGGCTGTACTGGGTCTTCGCTGCTACATAAGCTTTTCTCTAAGCTGCAGAAAGCGAAGGCTGCTCTCCAGTTGCGGTGGTCAGGCTTCTCATCGAGGTGGCTTCTTTTGTTGAGGAGCATAGACTCCAGGGCATGAGAGCTTAAGTAGCTGTGGCTCCCTGGCTCTAGAACACAGGCTTAATAGTTGTGGTGCACGGGTTCATGGCACGTGGGATCTTCCCAGACCAGGGATCAAACCCATGTCTCCTGCATTGGCAGGCAGATTCCTTGCCACTGAGCCACCAGGGAAGCCCCTTTGCCCACTTTTTTATTTATTTATTTTTGACAGAGCCACATGAGCTGTTTGTATATTTTGGAGATTAATACCTTGTCAGTTGCTTCATTTTCAAATATTTTCTCCCATTCTGTGGGTTGTCTTTTTATTTTGTTTATGGTTTCTTTTGCTCGGCAAAAGCTTTTAAGTTTATTAGGTACCATTTGCTCATTTCTGTTTTTTGTTTTCCTCTATCCAGACAGGTATTGCTGCAATGTATATCAAAAATGTTCTGCCTATGTTTTCCTATAGGAGTTTTATAGTATCTGGTGTTACATTTAGGACTTTAATCCATTTTGAGTTTATTTTTGTGTGTGGTATTAGAGAATGTTCTAATTTCATTCTTTTACATGTAGCTGTACAGCTTTCCCAGTACCACTTATTGAAAAGTGTCTTTTTTCCATTGTATATTCTTGCCTCTCTGTTGTAGATTAATTGACTGTAGGTGAGTGAGTAAAAATACTATTTTAGACTAGTATTATACCATTATACTTCTTTTTTTGTACCTCTTATATGTGATTATTCAATAATGTCCATCTCTCCGATTAGAACTGTAGAATATGCACGCTGTAAAGAGCAGAGAATACATCTGTTTTTTGCTCAATCCTGTATCCAAGTACCTAGCACCAAAGCTGGCACACAGTAAACACTTGATAGACATTTGTGGAATCAATAAATCAACTGCAGAAGGGATTTCAGAGAAGACTGACAGGAGAAGACAGTAAAAGAGCATAGAAACTTGTCCAAATTGTCTAACTTCTGTTGGGTCTCACATCCCTGACTCTGTTGAACATGGGGTTGAGATCAAACCACTTAGCATGTAAGAGGTAGGGATCATTTCCCTTTTTAATAAATGCCACAAAATCCAGTAGAGTGCTGCTGCTGCTAAGTCGCTTTAGTCCTGTCCGACTCTGTGTGACCCCATGGATGGCAGCCCACTAGGCCCCCCCATCCCTGGGATTCTCCAGGCAAGACCACTGGAGTGGGTTGCCATTTCTGTCTCCAATGCATAAAAGTGAAAAGTGAAAGTGAAGTTGCTCAGTCGTGTCCAACTCCCAGCAACCCCATGGACTGCAACCTACCAGGCTCCTCCATTCATGGGATTTTCCAGGCAAGAGGACTGGAGTGGGGTGCCATTGAGCTGCTTAGAATTGAAAACTGGGTCTTTCTAAGTGTCTCAGAAGTCAGAAAACTTGTAAATCATAATTTGGAATTCAAATCACTCTCCCTTTTCAATACAAGAGAATGAGAAAATATCCTTAATTTGGAATATGAAGATCCACACTACATATGCAGGAGAGATTTCTTCCTGTGGATGTTTATGAAGCACAAGAAATCTGGAAGTCATGATGCACTTGGGCAGTTTTATGTAGACATGAGCATCTTTGAGACACATTGCCTCATTCTGATTCTGAGAAGGTGTGATGGTTGTCAGTTTAAATATTAACATGTGCACACATGAAAGCATGGCTCCTACATGTTTTTAATGTGGAGAAACTAACACATAGAATTTTGAAAGGACAGTGGAAAAGACATAAAAACAAGTTATCTGGGTTGGAGTGGTAATACTACTCTCTGAAAAGGGGAGGGGTTCTTAGTTCTTCCTCAATATATGTTCTCAACCTTTTATTAAACATTTCTAAAAGAGAATGGCTCTTTTGTCTATGCTAGCAAATCAAGGTAATGAAAGGGCTTCTCAAGAGATGTTAGTGCTAAAGAACCTGTCTGCAATGCAGGAGATGTGAGAGACATGGGTTCAATCCCTGGGTTGTGAAGATCCCCTGGAGGAGGGCATGGCAACTAAGTCCAGTATCTAGCCTGGAGAATCCCCATGGACAGAGGAGCCTGGCAGGTCGCATTCCACAGGGTCCCAAAGAGTTGGACACGACTGAAGCGACTTAGCACACGCACGCACCGTACTGTTTGAGATTAAGAATGCTTGAACATTTTCTCACTTTCAGAAGTTAACCAGCTTTGTGAATCTTTTGTGGTAGTTTTCCCACTATGATGTTCAAAAAAACAAGGAAACACACCCTCAAATCAATTCCTGGCCTTTATTTTAGTGGGAAAAGGGATGGCAATCTTATCCTACACACAGGTACAAGCAAGAGGAATGGGGTCACCAGTGCGATTTTTGACAATGGAAAGGGGACCTCTAAGGAATTCTTATGTTCAACTTTCCTCAAAATATATTCTGATGCAATCTTTGGGTCTTCATTCTAGATTGCATCTTGCATCAAAGCACCATTGCAAATGGAATATAAGATACAAAGAAATGAACATAGTTTCTTTTTGCTTCTCCTGTTGCCATGTGGAGACAACCTAGTGGAAAATCTCAGTGGAGAAAGTCATCCAGCTGTGAAGACCGTTCCTTCGGGAAACAATGATGTCTTTAGAAAAAGGAGAGACAGTGAAATGTTTTCTTCTCCTTAACATGTTTTATTCAAACTGGAAAATTCCTAATGAAGATATTTTATCTGCAGTTACCATGTTCATCTCATTTCCTTGCAAGGTGTACTGAGCTGATGAGACAGATGTTTAAATAAGACTGCCATGGATACTAGGTAATAATGGTAACAGGTTGCTAATACATGGTGCTTAGAATGTGCTCGGTATTAATCAAAGTGCTTGGAAATATTAGTCCACCACAACTCTTTGAGATAGACACCATTATCTCCATTTTACAGATGGGGAAAGTGAGGCACAGAGAGGTCAACTAATTTGACCAAGTTCACACAGCTAGTAAGTAGAAGAGCTGGGTTTGTTTGTAGTCTAGAAGTTGTGTCTGACACTTTTGCAACGCTATGGACTATAGCCTGCCAGGCTCCTCTGTCCAAGGGATTTCCCAGGCAAGAATACTGGAGTGGGTTGCCATTTCCTTCTCCAGGGGATCTTCCCAGACCAAGGATCAAACCCATGTCTCCTGCGCTGGCAGGCCAATTCTTTACCCCTGAGCCACCAGGGAAGCCCATGTGATGGGAATAGAAGAGCTGGGATTAGACACTAAATACTTACGGCTCTAGATCCAAACTCTTATTCACAACCCTCTAAGCTTATATTTTTATGTACTTAAAAATATATATACATATATAGATAGGCATTAAGCTGTGAAAAAAAGGACTTTAGTTCTCACGTATGCACTAAGGACAAGGATTTAGAGCATTTCCCCAATGAAATGTTTGCCTTGTCAACTCAGAAAAAGAATTCCTCTATTTTTTAGCCAACAATTTTCCAAGAAGAAGATGGTAGAATACCTAAGACATGCCATCACTGAACGAGGCGTTTTTCTCATCACTTGAGCAATGAATCTGACTTTGTTTCTGGTATAACAAGAACATCATCAGTGCAAACGGATTTACATGCATCAAAGATTGTGTTTTGAAAGGAAGTGTCTCACAGGACTGAATCCGTCAGTTCCTTAGATAGTTAATTTCAGGGGTTCACAAAACAAAGATTCTGGGGTCTCTTTCCTATATAAGTCACAGAAACATGAAAGCTGACAGCAGTCTACTTGTCTTGATGTCATGGTTTTAATCAAAAGAATAAATTTTATGTAAATCAAGTAATCTGAACGTCAGTTACTTTATCTGTATAAGAGGTTTTATTTATTTAGATGTTTTAAATAGTCCTAAATCACTGGGTTATTATTGAAAAATCACATAAAATAGTTGTAAAACCATTTTGTACATTGTGAGATTTATATATTAGTGACTATTGTTTTTATAACTGAGGGATATTTCAAATAAGTTGATTATAAAGTTATTTTAAGACAGAAGAAAGATAAGGACACTAATTCTAACAAACTCAAACATATATTTGACTCTTATTCATTTTTGTATTAATAAAACACCTTTACATTATGAGGAGCTAGTGGTGTTTAAACAACATTCTGTCATTTCTATAACTCCGCATCATGGTAAAGGAAGAGGAAGAGTTATCAACCAGAAAACCTCCCAAATGTTTTTATAAATGAAGGAACAAACAGACAGACTTCTGCTCCTCCAAAGTATAAAGTTGTATGATTTTTTTTTGAAAAGTCTACTTTTGGCCACACCACATGTCATGTGGGATCTTAGTTACACAACCAGGGATCAAACCTGTGCTCTCTGCACTGGAAGTATGTGGTCTTAACCACTGCACTGTTGGGGAAGTTCCCAAAGTTGTGCAACTTCTTGGTAAGATGGTTCTATCTCAACAAGAGGGACTTGACTCCTCTTCACGCAGGACAGCTCCTCGGGGCTTTCTCTCTCAGGATCTGCTTCCTTTCTCACTCCTGTTGTGTGTGTGCTGTGTGCTCAGTCGCTCAGTGGTCCCGACTCTGCAACCCCATGGACTGTAGTACGCCAGGCTTCTCTGTCCTCCACTATCTCCTGGAGTTTGCTCAGATTCATGTCCATTGAGTTGGTGATGTTACCTAATCATTTCATCCTTTGCCCACCCCTGGCTCTTCACCTCAGGTGGCCAAAGTATTAGAACTTCAGCAACAGTCCTTCCAATGAATATTCAGGGTTGATTTCCTTTAGGATCGACTGGTTTGAGCTCCTTCCAGTCTGAGGGACTCTCAAGAGTCTTCTCCAGCACAATTCAAAAGCATCAGTTCTTTGGCATTCAGACTTCTTTATGGTCCAACTCTCACATCCATACATGACTGCTGGAAAAACCATAGCTTTGACTATATGGACCTTTGTCAGCAAAGTGATATCTCTACTTTTTAATATGCTACAAAATATATCTTCACGACCCAGATAATCACGATGGTGTGATCACTCACCTAGAGCCAGACATCCTGGAATGTGAAGTCAAGTAAGCGTTAGAAAGCATCACTATGAACAAAGCTAGTGGAGGTGATGGAATTCCAGTTGAGCTATTTCAAATCCTGAAAGATGATGCTGTGAAAGTGCTGCACTCAATATGCCAGCAAATTTGGAAAACTCAGCAGTGGCCACAGGACTGAAAAAGGTCAGTTTTCATTCCAATCCCAAAGAAAGGCAATGCCAAAGAATGCTAACTACCGCACAATTGCACTCATCTCACACGCTAGTAAACTAATGCTCAAAATTCTCCAAGCCAGGCTTCAGCAATACGTGAACCGTGAACTTCTGATGTTCAAGCTGGTTTTAGAAAAGGCAGAGGAACCAGAGATCAAATTGCCAACATCTGCTGGATCACGGAAAAAGCAAGAGAGTTCCAGAAAAACATCTATTTGTGCTTTATTGACTATGCCAAAGCCTTTGACTGTGTGGATCCCAATAAACTGTGGAAAATTCTGAAAGAGATGGAAATACCAGACCACCTGACCTGCCTCTTGAGAAATCTGTATGCAGGTCAGGAAGCAACAGTTAGAACTGGACATGGAACAACAGACTGGTTCCAAATAGGAAAAGGAGTACGTCAAGGCTGTATATTGTCACCCTGCTTATTTAACTTCTATGCAGAGTACATCATGAGAAATGCTGGGCTGGAAGAAGCACAAGCTGGAGTCAAGATTGCCAGGAGAAATATCAATAACCTCAAATACGCAGATGACACCACCTTGATGGCAGAAAGTGAAGAGGAACTAAAAAGCCTCTTGATGAAAGTGAAAGTGGAGAGTGAAAAAGTGGGCTTAAAGCTCGACATTCAGAAAACGAAGATCATGGCATCTGGTCCCATCACTTCATGGGAAATAGATGGGAAAACAGTGGAAACAGTGTCAGACTTGATTTTTCGGGGCTCCAAAATCACTGCAGATGGTGACTGCAGTCATGAAATTAAAAGACGCTTACTCCTTGGAAGGAAAGTTATGACCAACCTAGATAGCATATTCAAAAGCAGAGACATTACTTTGCCAACAAAGGTCCGTCTAGGCAAGGCTATGGTTTTTCCTGTGGTCATGTATGGATGTGAGAGTTGGACTGTGAAGAAGGCTGAGTGCCAAAGAAGTGATGCTTTTGAACTGTGGTGTTGGAGAAGACTCTTGAGAGTCCCTTGGACTGCAAGGAGATCCAACCAGTCCATTCTGAAAGAAATCAGCCCTGGGATTTCGTTGGAGGGAATGATGCTGAAGCTAAAACTCCAGTACTTTGGCCACCTCATGCGAAGAGTTGACTCATTGGAAAAGAGTCTGATGCTGGGAGGGATTGGGGGCAGGAGGAGAAGGGGACGACAGGGTGAGATGGCTGGATGGCATCAGTGACTCAATGGACATGAGTCTGAGTGAACTCAGGGAGTTGGTGATGGACAGGAAGGCCTGGCGTGCTGCGATTCATGGGGTCGGGAAGAGTCGGACACAACTGAGCGACTGAACTGAACTGACATAGACCTTTGGTGGTGAAGTAATGTCTCTGGTTTTTAATACACTGTCTAGGTTTGTCATAGCTTTATTTCCAAGGAGCAAGCATCTTTAATTTTATGTCTGCAGTGATTTTGGAGCCCAAGAAAATAAAATCTGTCACTGTTTCCTCTTTTTCCCATCTATTTACCATGAAGTGATGGGAGTGCCATGATCTTAGTTTTTTGAATGTTGAGTTTTAAGCCAGCTTTTTCACCTTCATCAAGAGGCTCTTTAGTTCCTCTTCACTTTCTGCCATTAGAGTGGTATCATCTGCATATCTAAGGTTGTTGATATTTCTCCCGGCAGGCAGTCTTGATTTCCAGCTTGTGATTCATCCAGCCCGGCATTTTGCATGATGTGCTAGAAAGTACACCTAGATACAAACTAAAGGTGGAGAGGGAAGATTTTAGATTCCTTACCCATCAAGGAACCTAAACACAGGAAATCAAATCCTGGAGGGCTTCCAGCCTTCAAATTTTGCTCTTTCTGATTCATGTTTATAAGTTTCTAAAGCCAAAGCTGTTGATCTGAATCCACTCCCATTCCCACCACCTGACCAGCCTCAACGAGCCATCCTGATCTGGTACTGCTGCTCTCTGCATCAGCATTTCTCATTCACCTTTATTATGTTTTAATGTAATAATTTAAATTATTTCCAAAACATGCACTTTTTAAAATTAAGGGGCAAGTGACATGTAGCATTGTATTAGTTTCAGGTATATGATGTGATTTGATATTTGTATATTTTGCAAATTTTGTTATTTTTTAATCATAGAAAACTTTGAAGCTCCCCTTTATCAGTTGTTGGGAG
Source organism: Bubalus bubalis (assembly GCF_019923935.1). NCBI lineage: Eukaryota > Metazoa > Chordata > Mammalia > Artiodactyla > Bovidae > Bubalus > Bubalus bubalis. The sequence goes on along the minus strand of NC_059159.1, from coordinate 152,594,650 downwards.
TCCGTCCTTTCTTTCTTTGGCTGTGCTGCGTCTTCTTTGCTGCGGGGACTTTCCTCTAGTTGCGGCGAGTGGGGGCTACTCTCTAGTCGCAGCGGGCAGGCTACTTATTGAGGTGGCTTCTCTCGTTGTGGAACACAGGCTCTAGGGCCTGCAGGCTGCAGTAATTGTGGCACATGGGCTCAGTAGTTGTAGCTCCCAGGCTCAACAGTTGTGGCATGGGAGCTTAGTTGCTCTGCAGCATGTGGGATCTTCCCAGTTCAGGGATTGAACCTGTGTCTCCTGCATTGGCAGGCAGACTCTTTTACCACAGAGCCACCAGGGAAGCCCTGGGATTCATTTCTGATATTCAGACAGTATTTCTGCACCTCGCCGTGCTTGATTTTGTTGTGTGTGATCTTATATAACGTAAATATTCATAAAACTCTTTTAAAAAGTCTTTGAAATACTTGTTATAGCAGTGGATTTTGACTGAGGGTGATCCTGTCCCCAGGGGACATTTTGTAATGTTTGGAAACATTTTTGATTGTCACTCGTGGGAGAGGGGGTGCTACTGGCATCTGGTTAGAGGCCAGGGACGCTCCTATGCATCCTACACTCTACAATGTAGGATGTCCTCTCCTGTACAGAAAAGAACAGGCCCAGGATGCCAATAGTGCTGAGGAAGAGAAACTCTGCTTTACAGCCAATAAGTTCACTGAAGTGCCATGAATTTGCACAGGTTAATCTGCAGAGTGCTAGAGAAAGTAGCAATCCTTAGTTCTTTTAGTTAGCTCTTAAGCATTAATTTTTACATAGTCCTTCTAGTTAGCACTAAGCCACTCAGTTAGTCTATTTATTTGAGTCCAGTCTCTAAACACTGGTGCTGGGAAGGGTCCTTGGAAAAGGGTCACTTGAGTCTTATGACTAAATAATTTTCCTCTCGATAATTAGAGTAACTTGTAGAATTCTGGGTCAGGAGTCTTGTTGAGGTCTGTAATGCTCTGGTTCAGTGAGGATTGACATTCAAGGAGGACTAGACTGAGCAACCAAAAGCAGCCTCATCACACCTTCTTGAGACATGAGCAGTGCTTGATCCCTGGTTATGCCTCTGACGTCAACCAAGGCTCTCAACCTCAGCGTGCCTCCCTCTCCTGCCTCCAGAGTCAATCCTGGTCCCTAGAGGGAAGCATCAAACATCTTTGTCTCAAAGTATGGTGGTCTGGATGTTCACGGGGTCCAGAAACTGAGGTTCCACTTATTTTCTAAGATCCATCCTGGCTTTTGCCTCCTCAGCTATATACCTGGGTTCAAATCTGGTTCTTGTTGCTGAGTTCTAGAAATATCTCCATCTACTTATAGGCCCATGCCCTACCTTGTCTTTGACATGTTTGTTTTAGTGTCTACTCTGGACTCAGAACTAAAGTTGGGTGCCTGGGTACTGACACTCTCCTTCAAACTCTCCAGCCAAGGTCAACCTCCATGGTCACCACATGGAGCTGGGCTAGTTCACTGGGCACCTAGTTTCCCGGAATGGTCATTGTCCTGCTCTGAAGTCACTGCCAACTCTAGACAATTCTCACTGGAGGGCAGCCTCTTCCTTCCCACTTAAAATTGCTTATTTGCCTTTGCAAACCCCCTATTTACTTTTTCTACATTATTTCTCCCCATAACACAAATACTATGATATACTTAGTTTAATGCCTGGCTTCCCCCATTAGAATATAAATTCAATGAGAACAAATAAATCTCTATTCAGTTCACTAATATGTTCTCAACACCTTAATCAGTGTTTAGCGTATGGTAGATGCCAACAATTGTTGAAGGTTAAACATATGATCAGTCCCCTGTTTATAATTATAAACACTGAATGCAAGTAAAAATGGACTGATGGAATCAAATGGAGTTACCTTGCAGGTAAAGTAGATCTAAATGAATTTCTAAATTGAGAAGGATTTTCTAGTTCTCAAAAAGGCTGACATTAAGCTTGTCTCAGGGTATCAATTCTTACAACCATAAAACACTGTGACCTTTGCGGCTGCATTTAAAATATTCATGCTTCATTTAGATCACACTTAATTTATGGCAATTAATTAGTGTTACATGAATTAACTGTTTGCTGTGGTACTTTCCAGTCTGTTCATGGCTACCTAATCCTTGCTGCTGCTGCTAAGTCGCTTCAGTTGTGTCCGACTCTGTGCGATCCCATAGACGGCAGCCCACCAGGCTCCCCATTCCTGGGATTCTCCAGGCAAGAACATTGGAGTGGGTTGCCATTTCCTTCTCCAATGCATGAAAGTGAAAAGTGAAAGTGAAGTCGCTCAGTCATGTTCAACTCTTAGCGACCCCATGGACTGCAGCCCACCAGGCTCCTCTGTCCATGGGATTTTCCAGGCAAGAGTACTGGAGTGGGGTGCCATTGCCTTCTCCGACCTAATCCTTAGACCTGACCTAAATAAATGGTCTAAGACTTGCTTGGTATTTAATTCAAGTTTTATTAAAAGTAATAACGGAGCAACCATGTAATTCCAAATGAAAAGCCCATAATAAATAGCTTCTGAATGACAGTCTATTTTAGGTGCTAGTAGACAATCTAACGGAGAAGGCAATGGCACCCCACTCCAGTACTCTTGCCTGGAAAATGGATGGAGGAGCCTGGCGGGCTACAGTCCATGGGGTCGCTAAGAGTCAGACACGACTGAGCGACTTCACTTTCACTTTTCACTTTCCTGCATTGGAGAAGGAAATGGCAACCCACTCCAGTGTTCTTGCCTGGAGAATCCCAGGGACGGAGGAGCCTGGTGGGCTGCTGTCTATGGGGTCGCACAGAGTCGGACACGACTGAAGCGACTTAGCAGTAGCAGACAATCTAATCTTGGTATATTTGGATCAGTTTTTTCTTTAACCCAAAATAAAGTTATTCAAGAAGGCAAATCAAACCCTCATCAAATTCTAATATTTTTTAACCCATACTTTTCAGTTTTAAACAAAACAGCTATTATTTAATATTTACAAGATATGCTTATTCAAAAATATTTGTGAATGAAAGGAATTTAAATATGACTTCTTACTTTGTTTTTGTTTCTGAAAAGAGAATGTAGAGGTTTATATCATCTTAGAACTTAAGCCTGTGTATTGTTGTTTAGTTGAATGCATACCAAAAAAACTGGTATAGGAAGGGAAAGCAATGGAGAGTAAAACATGAAAGGGAGAAGCCTAAATATGTGTTACTAATTGGACAACATTTGCTTTGATAAAAGGTTGGTCAAATTTGTTCAACCAATTCCTTTTCTCCCTTCCCACATCATGTAACACAGTGTGAGAAACTATATAGCAGTTTGGAAATGAGTACAGAAGTTGGGCTTCCCTGGTGGCTCAGAGGGTAAAGCGTCTGCCTGCATTGCAGGAGACCTGGGTTTGATCCCTGGGTTGGGAAGATCCCCTGGAGAAGGAAATGGCAAGCCACTTCAGTACTCTTGCCTGGAGAATCCCAAGAACGGAGGGGCCTGGTGGGCTGCAGTCCATGGGGTCGCAAAGAGTCGGACACGACTGAGCGAGTTCACTTTCACAGAAGTTAACTATGAGGGTTTACAGCTAAAGCCTGGGAGACTTCTTTTTGTTGAAGTATAGTAGATTTATCATATTGCATTAGTTTTAGGTGTACAGCAATGTGTTTCAGTTACATAATATATTTTCAGGTTCTTTTCTGTTATAGGTTATTATAAGATATTGAATATAGTTCCCTGTGCTATACAGTAAATCCTTGTGGTTGACTTTATACATAGTGGTATGTATCTGTTACTCACAGACATTTCCTCTTTGGTAACCACAAGTTTTCTATGTCTGTGAGGGTGTTTCGTCTTCCTTATAATGAGGACCCTGGAAAAAAGTTATTGCTGGATTTGGGAATCAAAGGAATTCAATCTTTTCTATCAAGGTCAACACAGTTAGCATTTGTCTATAGGACAAGATGGCTTAATTTGAATGTTTTTCCTTTGACTTGGCCATTGCCATTTTCTCACTTAAAATTTAATTTGGATCTGTAGGGTGGGGTGAGGGGCTGTCTGTTCAAGTCCCAATCACACAGTCTAGAGAAGACAGGGAATCTGAGAGCCAAGGTGCTACTTTTAGCTCTTCTTTCAACAGCAAACACTATTAAAGGACTTGCCATTCTTCGAGACTGATATATACATGTCATGTTGCATCCTTTTTATTTCAGAATAATCATAGGTTCCTAGTGTCTTGACTTTTTGCACATGGCATTATATCATGAATTTTCCCCTTTCATTAAAAATTGGTTAAAAAATACCATTTTCTGAGATTGTACCTTATAGTAGCACTATTTTTAAAAGTTATATTTTGGATATTTTTAATTTATAATATGAAAAATGATTTTAGTTTGTAAAAATTGATTTTCATTTCCAATTATTTCCTTAGGACAGATTATTTAAAATAGACTTTAGAGTTAAAAAGGTTGATTATTTTAAGGCTATTGAAATATACTGTCAAACTGCTGTGCAGAAAGGGTATATCAACTTACTCTCACTAGAAATGTATTAGAACCCCAAGTTTTTTTCTCATCTGTGACAGAATAAAGCATTATTTTGTTTAAAAATATTTTGCTAGTTCATTGGCCATTTTCTCAATGTGAAACTGATTGTACTTGTTAGGAAACACTATTTGTAATAGGTTCTAGAATAATTATATAAACTGCAAGAGCAAAGTCATGCCATTTCAGCTTACAGGAATAGTTATCATTTTCTAATATCAATTGCATAGTATACATTTTGCAGGCTGTTGGGCTAGAAAAAAAGACTGTTAAGCGATTTACAATAATATTTCTAATACACTTTGGGTAATACCTTATTATACTTTAATTTTTTAAAAGGAAACATCTCCATTTAAAGGATCTTCATTTCAAGTAGTATGCTTTTTTTCTCTTATTAAAAAAAATCCACAGATACTACGACAAAGTTACCCATCTCAAGATAAACCCCTCCCTCTCCTATATGAAAAGTCAGAATAGACTTTTGAATTTCTCTTAGAAATTGCCTTATTTATGTACCTTAATTTTCCAGAACTAAGCTAAGAGGTAAAAAGTTAATTAAACAGGTGGCAAATGAATATTTAAGAATCAGTATTTATGAAAGCAATTTTAGGTAAATCTGTGATTTAACACAGTTTAGTTTTGCTCTTTACCCCTCCAGAAAAATTATGGAAAGCCTACTATATGGCAGGCATTTTACAATATGCTATTGATACAAAGCAAGAAAGATATAGTCCCTCCTCTCCAAGAGATCACAAATTGCAGTAGTCCCCCTTATTCACGGGGATATATTCCAAGACCCCCAGTAGATGCCTGAAAGCATGGATCATACCAAATCCTATGTTTTTCTGATACATACATACCTAGAATAAAGTTTAATTTATAAATTAGGTACACTAAGATATTAACAACAACTAATAACAAAATAGAACAATTGTAATGACATTTACAGTAATAAAAGGTGAATATAGTGTCTCTTTCTCAGATTATCTTACTGTACACATGTAATGCCTTTTCTGTCTTAACTAAGTATTTGCCACATATGGTGGCCGTAACTTTTGCAATTTGAGGTGTGACAGCAGAACTAGCATATACTCCTTTTTCCTTCATAATTTCACAAACAAAGGATCTGTTCTTATGGTTCAACCTCAGCATATGATTCTTGTTCTTATTGAGAACCTTTACCTTTTCACTTAAAGTACTTTATGGCTTCTCTTTGGCATATCCAAATTGCCGGCATCACTACTCTTGCACTTTGAGGCCATTATTAAGTACAGTAAGAGTTACCTGAACATAGCCCTGCGATATAATGATAGTCAATGTGATAACCAGAGGGCCGCCAAGTGACTGACAGACAGGTGGGACCTTTTGGACAGAGGGAAGATTCATGACAGAGCAGGATGGTGCAAGATTTCAGCATACTTAGAATGGAGAGTGATTTAAAACTTAGGAATTATTTCTGGAGCCTTTTTGGATCATGGCCGATGGTAAGTAACTGAACCCATGGGAAGCAAAATCATGCAATGAAAAGTTAAAAGTAAATGATTACCATCATCTATTAAAAACTGGGTATCAGGCTCTTCATCATAGTATTTTTCATGCTCACAATACATGTATTATTAGCCTTAGACACACATTCACAGTCCTTGGGAACAGTGACTTTGTCCCATTTTATATCAGCTTCTTTGCACAGTTAGAACTATAATCTACCTTAAAGGGTGTTGGGTGGATCAAGGAAATTATAAAGTGTCTAGTCCAGTGTTCTGTATAATAAATATTCTTTCCTCTCCTCTTTTTTTCTTGAAGTTACTCTGGTAACAAGTGACCAAATTCTGAATGTCTTTGAAAGACACTATTGTTTGGAATGAATAATAGATAGTGATGACATCATATGGATCAGGGTAAACCCAATGAGCCTAGTGCAGATTCCCACCGGTGATTCTGCAAATATCAGTAAATGCCAAAAACTATTTGAATGTTAAGGGTTGCTTCTTTTAATTTAGGTTTTCTTAGGCCTCCCACTCTATTACTTCCCTCACTCCCATGCCAATGTTGGAAGTTACTGCATATAGTTTTTAAATTTTATTAAGGTATAGTTGATTTATACTATTGTTTAATTTCTGGTGTATAGCAAAGTGACTCAGTTATACACATATATACATTCTTTTCATATTCTTTTCCATTATGGTTTATCACAGGATGTTGAATATATTGTAGTTCCCTGTGCTATACAGTAGGGCCTTGTTGTTTATCCATCCTATATAGAATAGTTTGCATCTGCTAATTCCAAACTCCCAGTCTTTCCCTCCACCCTCCCCACCTTGGCAACCACAAGTCTGTTTTCTATATCTGTACGTCTATTTTTGTTTCATATGTATTTCATTTGTGTTGTATTTCAGATTCCATTTGTAAGTGATATTTGTCTTTCTCTTTCTGGCTTCGTATGATAGTCTCTAGGTCCATCCATGTTGCTGGTATTATGTCACTCTTTTTAATGGCCGAGTAATATTCCATCGTGTATATATGTACCACATCGTCTTTATCCGTTGCTCTGCTGATGGACCTTTAGGTTGTTTTCATGTCTTGGCTATCATATTAATAAATAGTGCTGCAGTGACCGTCGGGGTGCATGAATTTACTGCACATTTGGTTGTGCTGTGATCCTTTGCTCATCACTTGAGGAAATTCAACCGTTTCTTCATTAGGAAGAAAAGGATTAAGAATAATCAAAGGAGTTGAGAGCATGTGTCTTCTGGACCTCACTTTCTCAGCTGTCAGTTCTCTATGTTCTAAATGGTATCATGACTTGTGTTAATACCATGTTGATACGTTTAGAGTTTTATCTTCTCTCCCACAAGCACCTGGCCAGTAGATAATTTGCAGGATCTCATTAGAACACTAATAATCATTTACTGAGTACTCACTGTGTAGGAACTCTGTGAGATCTATATTCCCACATTTACCCATATACACATTCATTCCTATATCTGTGATCATTATCCATATCCCCTCAGGATTTTTATAAAAGTCCTAGAAAGAGGAATATAGAAAGTTTCTTAATTATTCTTTGTCATAAACACTAGTAAAACTCTTTGTTTTCCAACTTTGGAAAGGTATGATTTTCAAGAACCTGATGGATGTGATTTCCCGTACTTTTAAAAATTCCCTGCATAACAGAATTACTAGGTAGGAAAATTTTTTTTTTTCAGGAAATTTGATTATTTCTAAGTTCATTTTATTGGTGTTCCCTGATCAGCTAAAGGGTATATGGCAATATCCAGTCAATATTAAAATATATGTCCTGAGGGAATCTCAGATACAGTGTAGGAAAAAAGTTGAAATTTTTTGTTAAACACTTTAGTAAGTATTGCTTCACTTTAAGGATGAAAAATGTGAGTTGGCACCATGGTCAGGCACAATTTCTGCACTTCCTAGAAAAACTCTAAAACAACCCTTGCTTTTAAAGTTGGTGCTTCCATAGCTTAGGTTATTTTATCAAGTATGTTCATCTTTAGTAAGTTTTACCTATATGTGAGGGCTTATACAACATGCCCTTGTACTCACCTATGAATCTTATGATCCTTCGGAGTAAGGGGTTCAGGTAACAGCATTCTCCAGTCAGAATTGTTTTCTCCTGGGCAATCAGAGATTCTCTGGTTGACTTTATGAAATACATGGATATCTCACCAATAAAAATCTGGAGAAGGAATGTTAAAGAATTATCAAGTTGGAGAGCTTTCTGATAGACCAGTGGCTTAAAAAAACTGAAAACTTCTGAGGCTTCACAATTGTATTAAAAAACTATGTTGGAGAGATGGAGAGTTAAATAGCAGTTTGCAGTCAACTCTTTAAAAGAATTAGAGAAAGCAATAATTGATAATTTCAGGTAGATTTCGGGTATAATATTAAATTCTAAGGTCATATAAAACATAAGTTGAAATAATAAATAAGAGAATCAATGAACAAGCTCACTCAAGCTGGTCTTGAATATTTTAAACTGAATGTGTGTATTACAGTGATGAGGAGAGACTGGGATAGCCAATGTGCCCAGCGGGGCATTATATGCACACATCACAATAAATTGTTATTTCATTATGTGGCAATAACAGTGGAAACAGTGACAAACTTTATTTTTGGGGGCTCCAAAATCACTGAAGATGGTGACTGCTGCCATGAAATTAAAAGACACTTACTCCATGGAAGAAAAGTTATGATCAACCTAGACAGCATATTAAAAAGCAGAGACATTACTTTGCCAGCAAAGGTCTGTCTAGTCAAGGCTATGGTTTTTCCAGTAGTCATGTATGGATGTGAGAGTTGGACTATAATGAAAGCTGAGCATGATGCTTTTGAACTGTGGTGTTGGAGAAGACTCTTGAGAATCCCTTGGACTGCAAGGAGATCCAACTAGTCCATCCTAAAGAAAAGCAGTCCTGAATATTCATTGGAAGGATTGATGTTGAAGCTGAAACTCCAATACTTTGGCCACCTGATGCAAAGAGCTGACTCATTGGAAAAGGCCCTGATGCTGGGAAAGATTGAAGGCAGGAGGAGAAGGGGACGACAGAGGATGAGATGGTTGGATGGCATCACCAACTCAATGGACATGAGTTTGAATAAACCCTGGGAGTTGGTGATGGACAGGGAGGCCTTGTGTGCTGCAGTCCATGGGGTTGCAAAGAGTCGGACACAACTGAGTGACTGAACTGAACTATGTGGCAATACTACCATTATTTACGTGAAAAATCTTACTTGAGCATGTTTGCCTGAGTGATATTCTCCTACTCTAAATTAGTTGACTGTCACACTTTTGCTATGCATGTGCTTGTGGTTTTAGATAAACTTCATCAATGTTTTAAGACTTTCTATGCCTTATATTCCTCCTCTAATTATAGAATATCTATTTAGATGGATAAAAATGCCAACATAATGAATGGCACATGAATGGTGGAAGTTAAGTGATAGAATTGTAAAGCTGGAATCCTCTAAAACAGATGTTTCCCCCTTCATCTAGAGAGAAACCCGACAGTCTCAGGGATTTGGCCACACAGTGTCTGAAGCAAGTAGACACTGTTATCCTATTGTACAGATAAGACACCTGAGGCATGGAGGGGTGAAATAATTTGCCAGGAAACCTGTCTGTAGAGTCCTTTCTCTTAAATGCTACACTTTTACTCAGTAGTGATCCAATAAAATACTTGTTGAATTTGTGTTTAATATTGACGACACAGATAACAAAACAAATGCAATATGCTTTAAACACTGAAAACCTAAGATGATATTAAAGTACAAGATAGATTGGTGTAGTAGAAGTAGAACTATGGCCAAGTCAGAATGGGATGAAAAGTTGGCAGGGTCAGACAGGCAAACGGTGGGACAGCATGGATCACCTTGGCAGGTGCTGTCTGCATATGTCTAGGAATATTTTGTGACATCCTTTGGAATTAATGCATTAATGCTCCTTCAGGTAAAAATATTTGAATAGCTTTAAGAACTCAGCTTTCCCTTTTCTTCTCGTTAGACTTATCTCTCTCAAAATGAGGTGCCACAAGGCTTTGTTTGTCCCCACTGGAATAATGGCACTGCATTCTGTTCTTTATCTCAGTGAACAGTTGGGGATAAATACATGCATGGTTGGGTAATGAAACAGCATTTCCTTGAGGGTGCATTCTCTACTCCCAGAGCCTAGCTTAAGCATTCTTGTTGCATATGAATCTCTTACCTCATGTTTTCCTTTCTATTCCTATCACAAATGAGTACACACTATCATTGTTATTCCTTGTTATAGGATGTCCTGCCTATCTTATTCTGGTTATGTCCCTAGGGCCTAGCCCAGTGTAAGGCACATAGTTGTTATTCAGTGTTAAATGAATTAAGCATATCAGATTAATGAAGATGTTTTGGAATACAGGTTTAATGAGGGAGACTATAAGGAAGGAAAAATAATTTTTAGTATTTATCCTTCCAGACTCAGTGAAAATGTCATGACTCTCCCCAAACCTTTGCCAGGTCCCCTCAGGAAAAGGGAGACCCTGTCTTATCATTGTTCCCACAACATATTATACAGATCTCTATCCTGACATCTGGAGCTTCCCAGGAGGTTCAGTAGTGGAGAATCCTCCTGCCAATGCAGGAGACTCAGGTTCAATCCTTGGGTTGGGAAGATCCCCTGGAGGAGGAAATGGCAAAACCCACTCCAGTATTCCTGTTGGGAAAATTCCATGGACAGAGGAGCCTACTAGCTACAGTCCATGGGGTCACAAAGAGTTGGACATGACTGAGTGATTGAGCACACACACTCACACAAGAGACAAAAGAGCAAGAAAATGTGAGTGAAAATCTACACATAACATATTGTTTTTTTTTTTAAATGCACATATATGTGTACACAGGCACACACACACACACACACACACACACACACACACACACAAATCTAAACAAAATCACTCCAAGGTGCACCAAACAAAACTTGCCATGTGAAAGGGTATGGGGCTCAAATAATCCATCAGTAAAATGTCCTAAGACTCGTGTGTCAGCAGGGATAAGCAGTATACGAATTGATACTATTGATCAACAATATTCAAATCAGAGTTGAGGTATGAAATAGAAAAAAAATCAGAACTAGAATATATGCTAACTTATATCTGTTTATGTAAAGGAAGGAAGGAAGAAAGAGAGGAAGGGGGTCATTTTATAAGTTAAAGGTAGGACAACAGTCCTGATTTTCAGTTCAGACTGTGATGGACATAAAGGTTGCTGATGGAACAATCCAGCTCTCAGATCCCAGTGAATGAGCTGCGTGGATGTTCATTTCACTGATCACACACAGCATACTGTTTCTCCATCCACTGGGTCCTATCGTCTCATACAGGCCTGATTCTGGAGAGAGAGAAGGGCGAGATTCTGCTTCCCTGCCAGGCCACCAGCCCATGTTGGAAGCCACCTCTCACGCTGGCAGATTTATGACTCTGGTTCTGGCACTGACTGGGTTCCTCCATCTGTCTGTCTGCCATGCACACTCTGTCTCCATCCACCACTCTGTTCAGAGAGCAGCCGGGACACGTGGGACTCTCCATGTGTTCAGCCCTGGCTGCCCTGCCTATTACGGTCTTTCAGATTGTTGACTAACAAGCATGCTATCACTCATAGCAAATGAGAATACCCTCCGGTGAGAAATGATCAAGGCCAAGCTCTAGACCTGGCCACGAACAAGCAAGTGAATTCCATTGGTGCATCTCTCGTCCCCCACAGCTGTGCCGCCTACTATCACAAGTGACCTAAAACTTTTAGATAACAATACATATGCTTTTAGTGAGGAACTCCTTTTTTAAAATTTTAATTAGAGGATAATTACTTTACAATGTTGTGATGGTTTCTTCCATACATCAACATAACTCAGCCTTAGCTATACATGTGTCCCCTCCTCCTTGATCCCCTTCCTGCCTCTCCCCGTCCCACCGCTCTCGACTGTCACAGCACTGGCCTTGGGTTCCCTGCGTCATACAGCAAACTCCCGCCGACTGAAGTCAGAGATACCAAGGGAACATTTCATGCAAAGATGAGCTCGATAAAGGACAGAAATGGTATGGACCTAACAGAAGCAGAAGATATTAAGAAGAGATGGCAAGAATACACAGAAGAACTGTACAAAAAAGATCTTCACGACCCAGATAATCACGATGGTGTGATCACTGACCTACAGCCAGACATCCTGGAATGTGAAGTCAAGTGGGCCTTAGAAAGCATCACTACGAACAAAGCTAGTGGAGGTGATGGAATTCCAGTTGAGCTCTTTCAAATCCTGAAAGATGATGCTGTGAAAGTGCTGCACTCAATATGCCAGCAAATTTGGAAAACTCAGCAGTGGCCACAGGACTGGAAAAGGGCAGTTTTCATTCCAATCCCAAAGAAAGGCAATGCCAAAAAATGCTCAAACTACCACACAATTGCACTCATCTCACACGCTAGCAAAGTAATGCTCAAAATTCTCCGAGCCAGGCTTCAGCAATATGTAAACTGTGAACTTCCTGATGTTCAAGCTGGTTTTAGAAAAGGCAGAGGAACCAGAGATCAAATTGCCAACATCCGCTGGATCATAGAAAAAGCATGAGAGTTCCAGAAAAGCATCTATTTCTGCTTTATTGACTATGCCAAACCCTTTGACTGTGTGGATCCCAATAAACTGTGGAAAATTCTTCAAGAGATGGGAATACCAGACCACCTGATCTGCCTCTTGAGAAACCTGTATGCAGGTCAGGAAGCAACAGTTAGAACTGGACATGGAACAACAGACTGGTTCCAAATAGGAAAAGGAGTACATCAAGGCTGTATATTGTCACCCTGTTTATTTAACTGATATGCAGAGTACATCATGAGAAACGCTGGGCTGGGAGAAGCACAAGCTGGAATCAAGATTGCCGGGAGACATATCAATAACCTCATATATGCCGATGACACCACCCTTATGGCAGAAAGTGAAGAGAAACTCAAAAGCCTCTTGATGAAAGTGAAAGTGGAGAGTGAAAAAGTTGGCTTAAAGCTCAACATTCAGAAAATGAAGATCATGGCATCCGGTCCCACCAGTTCATGGGAAATAGATGGGGAAACAGTGGAAACAGTGTCAGACTTTATTTTTCTGGGCTCCAAAATCACTACAGATGGTGACTGCAGCCATGAAATTAAAAGATGCTTACTCCTTGGAAGGAAAGTTATGACCAACCTAGATAGCATATTCAAAAGCAGAGACATTACTTTGGCAACAAAGGTCCGTCTAGTCAAGGCTATGGTTTTTCCTGTGGTCATGTATGGATGTGAGAGTTGGACTGTGAAGAAGGCTGAGCGCCGAAGAATTGATGCTTTTGAACTGTGGTGTTGGAGAAGACTCTTGAGAGTCCCTTGGCCTGCAAGGAGATCCAACCAGTCCATTCTGAAGGAGATCAGCCCTGGGATTTCTTTGGAAGAAATGATGCTAAAGCTGAAACTCCAGTACTTTGGCCACCTCATGCGAAGAGTTGACTCATTGGAAAAGACTCTGATGCTGGGAGGGATTGGGGGCAGGAGGAGAAGGGGACAACAGGATGAGATGGCTGGATGGCATCACCGACTCGATGGACGTGAGTCTGAGTGAACTCCGGGAGTTGGTGATGGACAGGGAGGCCTGGCGTGCTGCGATTCATGGGGTCGCAAAGAGTCGGATACGACTGAGCGACTGATCTGATCTGATCTGATTTATTTTACACATGGTAATGTATATGTCTCAAGGCTATTCTTTCAAATCATCCCACCCTCTCCTTTCCCCACTATGTCCAAAATTCTGTTATGTCTATGTCTCCTCTGATACCCTGCAAATAGGATTATCAGTACTATCTTTCTAGATTCTATACATATGTGTTAATATATATTTATCTTTCTCTTTCTGACTGACTTCATAGTGACTCTTGATAAATTTGTCTTTCAAATATGGAAGCCCAAATTTCAAATAAATAACCCTGGAATATAATACATCAGTTTGGTGAAATCTTTCAGAATACATGTCTTTACAATGTTTTAAGGAGATCTGATAAGTCATAGGAGAAGGCAATGGCACCCCACTCCAGTACTCTTGCCTGGAAAATCCCATGGAAATGCAAAATATTTAGAAGATAGTGTTCTAGATCGCAAAATATGAAGTCTGAAGAAAAAGTCACTGGAAGACATATTATCATTTAGTGTTGTAAGGGGGATCCACTGCATGTTCCATGTGGCTGTTATCACAAAAGACATCTAGAGATCCTTTGGAATATAGGTTTTGTAGCTCTGATACTTGGCATATCAAAGTCATTGATGTTTCTTTTTTTTGTTTATGATTTTATTTTTTTAAAAATTAGTTTATTTATTTTAGTTGGAGGCTAATAACTTTACAATATTGGTGGTTTTTGCCATACATTGACATGACTCAGCCACGGGTGTACATGTATCCACTCACCCTGAACCCCCCTCCCAACTCCCTTCCCACCCGATCCCTCTGGGTTGTCCCGGAGCAACAGCTTTGAGTGCCCTGCACTGGTCATCTATTTTACATATGGTAATATATGTTTCAACACTAGTCCCTTATATCATCCCACCCTCCCCTTCTCCCACATAGTCCTGTTTCTTGAATGTAGGCTCTGGAGTTGAAATCTCAGTTCCCTCCCTTCTTGAGGGGCGATTTTGGGCAGATAACCTTTCCAAGCTTTTTTTTTTCTCCATGATTTTAAACATGAGGGTAATAACTATATCAGAAAATTATTGATTATTAGAAATGTATATAAAAGCATCTAGAGAAGCTCAAAGAGTATTTGTTGCTTTCACTTACTGGTTGTTCTAGGCAAGAATGTGTGCGGAAATTGATTTAAAAACTGTCCTGGATTAAGGAAACATGGTATAATTCAAGCTCTGCCCTGCCCCTAACCAGGTGTCCAGTCTTGGACCACTTGGCTGACCTCTCTGGTTCCTTATCTGTCAATCTCTCATCTGTTAGACTACAGTGGCCCCTAACCTTTTTTTTTTTTTTTTTTTTTTTTAACACCAAGGAGCAGTTTCGTGGAAGACGATTTTTCCATGGACTGGGGAGGGGGAACGGTTTCAGGATGGCTCAAATGCATCGCATCTATCGTGTGCCTCATTTCTATTACTATTACACCAGCTCCACCTCAGATCATCAGGCATTAGATCCTGGAGGCTGGGGAGCTCTGTAGGAGACCTTTAAGTTGTTCTTCCAAGATCTTTGTTTTTATGATAAAAACTGACAAGATAGGGCTGATTAAGGGAACTGATATCACATAATTGGGCTTCAGTCTCCTGTTGGTTAAGCTCTCCAGGGCCAGCATAGTTTCTAACAGTAATTCTCCCTCCAGCCTTCATTCACTTTTCAAACCCCACAGGGCTTTGCCATCATGAAATAATCTTCCCTTGGAGCAAAGTGGACACAGCCTCCTCCAGAGTCATCACACTGCCTGAGACCTGTCACCTGTGTTTCTAAAGGACAGCAGAGGCTGGCAGCCCCTCCCTGGGTGCGCACGTAGCATGCTCTGAGGAAGAGAAGAGGGTTCTCTGCACACTTCTTAATAACAGTGTCTAAGTAGCTGCAGAGCTTTCAGTCCCAAGGAGTTGTAGATGCTTCCAGTATCCTCCTTGGGAGGCCTCTTTACTCGCGAGCATTTCTGAGAAAGGCAGGCATGGTTTTTGCTGTGTGTGTTGTGTGTTCACACGTGTTAGTCGCTCAGTTGTGTCTGACTCTTTGCGACCCCATGGACTGATAGATCACCAGCTTCCTCTGTCCATGAGATTGTCCAGGCAAGAATACTGGAGTGGGTTTCCATGCCCTTCTCCAGAGGATCTTCCAGGCCCAGGGATCGAACCTGGGTCTCCTGCATTGCAGGCAGATTCTTTACTGTCTGAGGCCCAGGGTTTTTCCTGTAGATCTTGTTTAAAAGTGACCCAGGGGATTTTAAGCATACCGACCATGCTGCCCAGCACCTTCATGTTCTGTTTAATCTTTCCTGATGAGTACCAGTGACACCTCAGATCTGCAGAGAGGATTCTAGTCTTCTGGCCCGCTGAGCTATGCTTGGTTCAAGACCTCTTGACGTCTGCTTTATCACACTTGAGTGTAAATAAAGGAATTCAGTTGTAGACATTTCTATGCCTTTCAAAGCTGAAGGCTTCGATAGAATCAAGGCTATTTGGATGATGGCTTTGGAAATTATCCAGCAACTCAGATAATAAGTGTTTTGTGGATTGGAGAGTCGTCATTACTGCTTTCCGTGTGGCTCAGCTAGTAAAGAATCCACCTGGAATGTGGGAGACCTGGGTTTGATCCCTGGGTTGGGAAGATTCCCCTGGAGAAAGGAATGGCTACCCACTTCAGTATTCTGGCCTAGAGATTTCCATGGACTGTATAGTCCATGGGGTTGCAATGAGTTGGACATGACTGAGTGCCTTTCCCTGTCACTTTTCACTTGTCTTAATCCAGGGGCAGCACCTACCCATTCAGAAGGCTCTGAAATCGACACTTGCTATGAAGTGTAGCACCAAGGTGGCACACTACCTTGCCAAAGCAGGGTGTTCTCTTGAACTTTTTTTTTTCCCCTTTCTGAACAGTGGATATAAGAGAAATGGGAATTTAAAATGATTTAGCTAAAATACTGCTCTCAGTAAAAAGTAAAATGCATTGTGATCACCAAGTAAACTCATCATCACATAATTTTAGGCAAATGAGAGTCTTTTCAAGAAACAAATTATCAAAACTCCTAACACAATCATCTAATCATCAGTCATTAAAAGAAGCATTGTAAAGGTGGTAAGGAACATCTCAAAGGTGTAAGGACATCTCGCTGTCAGATGATGTCAGGTAAAAAACAGTCCATAAAGGACTTTGGAGCACTCATCCATCACATGGATAGTAAATAGGGAAATGGATATTCTTCTTCAAGGTTTTGAAAAAATCCACAGCAGTTAATGAGGATATTTATAACTCTTTCCCGGGGAGGGGGGGGGAATGTAAATTGTAATGATTAAGTACATTTGCAATAAAGAAAATGTATTCACAGTAGAGATAAATAAATACAGGGACTTCCCTGGTGGTTCAATGGTTCAGACTTCACGTTTCCACTGCAGGGAACATGGGTTCGATCCCTAGTCAGGGAACTAGGATCCCACATGTTGCATTGTTGGGCTAAAATAAAATGAAAAAACAGCACCGGCTTCTTATTAAGAAAAAAAAAAAAAAAGGAAATCATGTGATGATGTACAAAAGGAAAAAGGTGTGAATGATGAAGTATTAAAAGGGGTTTCAATAGCTGAGGCTATTCAGAGCTGGGAAGAGGCAGATGACAAGGCACTCAGGCGCCGACCCTGTCTCCTCTGCTGCCGCAGCTGCGGTCCTCATCAGCCAGGCAGCAGATGTGCCTTTACCCAGGGCCCACTCTCTGATCCATGCTGTGCTTTGAGCTTTTGTATTCACTCCCAGAGCTTCTGGCCTAGAAACCCCCCAAATGAAGAGTCACAGTTTCCTCTAGATTGGGCCTTTCTATCAAATGACGCTTGTGTCTTCCTTTCCTAGGAAATTCTCGCAGAGTCTTGTGCATGTATGCTCATGTGCACGCTTGCATGCAGACCATGAGCTGTGTCGATTCTCCTGGGCTGGGCATCAGACGTTCTGCTGTTTCAATTCTAAGTACTCCCGTCACTTTGTTGTGAGGCCAGTAAAGGTTTACTAGCTATTTTCACATGCCCTGTGGAGCTGGGGCTGAGATACAATACGGGTAAATCAGATTCTCCACCGAGTTAAATCCTCTTATCCAAAAAGGCTCTCTGCCTTTGAGTCTGTGAGTTTATTCAGGGGGCCTGAGGCAGTTGTGAGCCAGGGTTTCCACGTTGGTCAGAACACACCCTGCAGATTTCCTGGAAGCCTGGGCCAACACTTTTGGCTAAATGGTTCTGGACACAATAAATACTCCAAGCTCTAACCTTTCCTAAGTCCCTGCATGGTTGCTCCCACGTGGCCTTGCCTCCACATGATGCTGATCCTTTCTGACAGCGAAGCACAGAAGGAGAAATAGGAAGTGACAGATCAAACCCACAGCAGAGTCCTTTCCCTCGTGCCTTTTCTTGTGCATCCCTGCAATTAGCGCCTATCCTCAGAGAGACACGGCAGTGCAGGGCGTTAGCTTGTCCTCTAGCACATCAACCACAGAATACACAGAACACCACGGATGAGTCCAGGTTGAGGTGCCTTCTTAGAGAACTGCCATTAGTTTGTGTCACATGTCACCCCTGAGGAGTCCTGCCTTCTTTCTTTGTTGTTATCATTTGTTGTTTAGTCTCTAAGTCATGTCCGACTCTTTTGTGATCCCATGAACTGTAGCCCACCAGGTTCCTCTGTCCAGCATTCCCCAAGCAAGAATACTGTGGAGTGGGTTGTCATTTCCTTCTCCAGCAGATCTTCTCGACCTAGGATTTGAACCCATGTCTCCTGCATTGGCAGGAGGACTCTTTACCACTGAGTCACCAGAGTAGCCCTGCCTTCTTTCTACTCCAGGGAAAATATGAAATGGCTTAAAAAGGAGTAAACACATACTGTACCATTCTGAGAAACCCTGCACACACACACACACAAACACACACAGGCTGTGTGCCATTCTGTGTAACCCTTGGCCAGGCACAAATTAAACTCCAGAAAGAAAGTCAAGAGAGACTAAGGAGTTGGGAATCTGACATTTGGAGCCTTCCAATTATAAGGTTCAGCTCTTAAGGAGTATTAGAACCAGAAAGACCTTGGAGATCATTTAGCCCAAGCCTACCTTTTACAGATGAGAAATCCAACCCACAAAGGGAACAGGCCTTATCAGAGGTTACACAATTACTGGGATGGAAAGCCATAACTGACATCCCTCCTTCTCTTGACAGAGCAGACCTGAGACAGGGTGACTCTGCAGCATGAGGATGAAGGATGCACACTCGGGGGGTAGGGGTGTGCTGAGTTCGGCACTTGGGATCTGTGTTCAGGTGGCCTGATACAGACTGCTCTCAGATATGCCGTACCTCTCCAAGAGGGACAGAAGTGAATACGGCTCCCTGCTCCCAGGAGATGTCCCTGAGCATCAGGAGAGGTCCACTCTCTGTCCTGCAGCTGCTCACTTATTTTCAGGTTTCGGGGGAAGATCAAGTACCACAGCAGGGTTTCAAGGCCACTGGACTCTCTGCCATTAACCCATCAGCTGTAATCAGTGCCGGGTCCTAGCAATGCTCCTCATTTGAGAGGAAAATAAAAATAGAACCAAATGGGTGGGTTACTGTCCAGTCACATAGAGAACTAGCTGCAGCCTTCAGCAAATCATTTAACATAGCTGAGTCACAAGTAACATAGCTAATGACTGTCTTCCTAAATGAACTCAGAGTCAAAAAGGAAGGAAACTGGACCATACACTTTCTCTATGCTCTTTGAGATATCTCTTTTCTATTTCTCCAGTACGCTATGAGGATAAATTAGGCAAGGACTGCAGAATACAAGAAAATTAAAAGGAGTTATTCTTGCCATCTTCATTTATGGAATATTCCTCGGCACCTATCTTTGAAGGCCCACCATCATTATTGGTCACACTTTTCTCCCCAAGAAGAAAAGGAATGGAATGTCCAAATCAGAGCTCCATACTTGAAAACGAGAGTAGAACTCTAGATCCTTAAAATTCAGTTCACTGTCCAGTGGCCATACTCCGTTGGCTTTCCATCACAGCATTTGACCACATGTTCATATCATTTGGGGGAAAAGGAATATGATCAGAATTCATGGTTTGAAAAGAATTTCAGCTGAAAATCTTAGAATGAAATCTATCATTTTTGCCCAGAGAGAAGAGAAATTCCTCATAAAGTTGTTTTATTTTTGTTTTTTTGGTCATATGTGTTTTTGTTTATTAGAATTGCTGTTTAAATCTTACTAAAGATTGGTCATTTCATAATTATGCCAGAAGAATCAGAATGTTTTAAAAATATCTTTCAGTTTGAAAATACCGCATTGATGTAGAATTTAATTGTATAACAGAAGAAAAAAATAACTTCCATTAGCACTCAGAGATAATAGCTGTACATTTTAGTTTCTTGCCAGTTTTTTTATGTATAATTATAAATTTGGGACTATACTTGTAACACACATACAGTGTCTTCTTAGGGTCTGTTAAATATTCAGAGCCACAGACAACCACATGTCTCATTTGGCACTGGTCCACTTGGGAGGAACTATAGCTTGCCAACTGGGTAGCATCACTTGCTCCTCTTCATCCTGTTTCCTTACAGTGATCCAGTGCAGCTCAGGTGCAAGGAGACCATAGACACATCAGAGGATGCAGGAGCCACCTTGCCTTACAAGACTTATCGTGTCCCATCAGAGCCAATAAATGGTGCAGCAGTTCCACAGACATAGCTTCCAAGTTTCCAGAGTCACTTGCACTGGGAAATCATAGCATGGCACCATCTTGGGTAATCTCAGTTCTCTGAGTCCAGGGGCAATTCACCAATCAGGGGTTAATTCTGCCTAGCAACATAGCTGATACATACCCTCTTTTTCTGGAGAAACGGAGCTAGAAAACTAAGAGAATCTCATATTCTCTTATAGAAGGGAAAAAGTTTTTACCTCTGATACTAGATACAATTTTTTAGCCCTCATAAAAATCTCTTCATTAAATCAGAAGCATGCTTCATTTCTCTTAGAGGTGTTTCAGAAATATCACGGCCTCATAATGAGTTTGGACAATCCTCTAGTTCTGTGTATTTAGCTACCACCAAGTATCCTACTCTTAAAGCTGACTGAACATCCCTACTCTGGTTATCTCCTTAACATAAATTCAAGGAATGGAATTAATGGGTTCAAAGTTTATAAAACTCTTAGTACATCTTTGACCAGCTGCCCTTCAAAAAGAAAATGTCAGTTTACATTTTTTTAATGGCCAGTTTCTTTAAATATATTATTTATTTATTTTTGGCTGCACTGGGTCTTCATTGCTTTGCACAGACTTTCTCTAGTTGTGGGGAACTCCTCTTTGTTGTGGTGCATGGAATTCTCATTGCAGAGGCTGCTCTTGTTGTGTAGCATGGCTCTAGGGTACCTGGGCTCAGAAGCGGTGGCTCCTGGGCTCTAGAGCGCAGGCTCAATGATGGTGGCGCAAGGGCCTCGCTGCTCCATGGTGTGTGGTATCTTCCCGGATCAGGCATGAAACCAGTGTCGCCTACATTGGCAGGTGGATTCCCCACCACTGAGCTACCAGGGAAGCCCCTCAGTTTACATTTTGACTCAAATTGTATGAAAGTATCTGTACCTTTAACAACACAGGTTATACTTCTTTAAAGCACTTGCCAATTTTACATGGGGAAAATTCTGGACTATAAAAAACTACTTTCCTGTGATAATTCATGAGTTTAGAAATGTTTATGTGCATACAATTTATTTTGTTAATTGTCTATTTTTGTCCTTAATTGTCCTATTTTTGTACTTACCCATTTTTATTTTGGGAAACTCATCTTTTTAAGTAGTAAGAATATTTACATGGGAGTCTCGTATTCTGCAAATATTTTTGCGGTCTTTATGTACTTTTAATTTTGGTAGAAACGCTTATTTTTCAGGTAGACAAATTTATCAGTCCTCTTCCATCTGCTTGCAATTAACATTCCTAATGCTTTTGTGGATGTGTATATAGACTTTCTAAGTGTTTGAAATCCCTATTTTTCTTGCTTTATAATGTGCATTGAAAAGCTTTCCGCTTATTTTAAGGCTCTGGAACAGTTTTATAGTTACTGATTTTTTATGCCTTGAAATTTTGAAGGAATTTATATAATAGTTATGTGTCTTCAATGATATGAGATAAATTTTAGACAGTTTAAAATTTTCTCTATTGTTATCTATTCAATTTTCTACTTCTATTAAAGGCATTGTTAAGAAGTTATATTTTCATAGAATGTTATCAGTTTTATTGAGAGGTAAGCATGTATTGGCAAAGACCTGAATCTACAATTTTAACAAAACTATAGTACAGACTTTTAAACATTTATATATTTTTGCTTATGTATTTTTTTCTTTTTTTTACTTCTGTCTTTCTTCTGTTAGAACAAGGGGATTGTACATTTTAGTTATCAATCCTATTGTTTTCTGATTCATTGATTTGTTCATAATTTTTATTGATCTGCTTCCTTTGCTTTCCTCAGTTTTTCTCTTTCTTTTTTTAAAGGAAAAATGTCTCTATAATTACAAAAAGTAATTGCAGGAGAGCCCAGGTAATGCTATTTCCTGGGACTAGCAAGAAGATAGGTAAATGTTAGTAAGTCAATGGATCTCTCAGGGATTTTAGTCTGAGAACATGAGAAAATGGTATGTTCATGGGACAGGAAGGAACCAGGACCTGATTCCAGCTAAGCCCAGTGCCTCTGGGTAGAGCCACCATTAAGTCATTCCAGATAGAACCCAATGTGGCCTCTAGGCTTTACCTGGGGAGCGAATTGTATCTTCTTTTGAGATGCCTGGAAGTGGGTCTTTTATGCTTTCTCGTAGTTCTTGGGCTGGTGAGAAAGGAAAGTTAAGAGGGGCACATCCCCTATCACTCTAAACAGGGGGTGTCACTAGGGTCTCAGTGAAATTGCTAAACAGGAGATGTCACCAGGGCCTCAGTGAAATTGCTAAACAGGAGGTGTCACTAGGGTCTCGGTGGAGTCTCCTCTGCAGGGAGAGGAAGTTCATCTGTGATCCTGAAGAAGGTGAAGATCAGTTTCCAGTTTTTCTTTGTTTCCCCTACTTCTAACCAGTTAGTGCATGCTAGACACTATGCCAAGTATTTGTATGAAGCATCTTAAGTCTTGATAACTCTGTGAACTAGGCAGTCACATTATCCCCACTTTGAGGGGGCAGAGTGGGAGGGAACAGGACAGTGACTTGCCCGGAGTCACACAGACAGGATGTCCTGTAGGTTGGACTGCAAAGCTTGTGTTTTTCACCACCATGAGAGACCATGTTTTATCACAGCTGATCTTAATTCCTACTGCAGCTTTATCATTTAAGGGGGAGCTTGTCAAGCCTAGAATTAATGATAAAAATGAACTTGAAGTACTCATTATGTGCATATTCTCCTCTAAATTCGATTCCATGTCTCATCTTAAAGCAAGGGAAACATTTGTACAGAAAACTAGACTTGAACTGAACATCTGAGTAATCAGTACACTCCTCTGCATGCCAGTGGCTATTTTTATTATTGTCCCAAAGAGATGGGAGTGGGGGATGAGGGAGAAAGGGTAGGAGAGGAGGGGAGAGTTGAGGGGGAGGAAGCTTTGGAAGAAAAAAGGGGCAAATGATAACTGAGGTCACATCCCAACTAATCTGACCCCATAGCATGTACAAAGAAACGTTTATTTTAAAATACAAAGTCATTTTTTAAGTTAAAATTAAGATGTCTAAGTGTTAGATCACTTTACTAGACAATACAGATCTGTGAGTTTTATGCTTTTGAAACAGTCTCCCTAGAGGACTGTTGGGCCAATTTTTTTTTTTTCCCCTCATGAGAGAGAAGAGTGCAATCAATGAAGGTCAAGTTGCAACTTAATTGAATGTCATGCAATGTGAGCAGAGCCAGAGCTGCCCAGAATAAATCACAGCAAATCAGGTCAAGTGATTTCTCTCATCTCCGGCCTCTCTGGAAGTTCAGTCAGAAGAACAGGAGATGCAGGCTGTGGGGGATTCTGTTCCAATCTGACGTGAATCTTTATATCAAGGCCAGCGTTTACATTCACAACCTCTTCTGAATACACACAACGCACACCATACTTGTGTTTTTTTCAAGAGCACAAATGCTATACTTAACATGACAGCCACTCATGACTATTGACTTACATATTCAGACATACTTTAAAAATTATATATATTTCAATTCAGGCACTGAAAAGCAAAAGCCACCTGTAAAAGACAAGGCCTACTTAGATGAGATTTTATGCAGGGCTCTACTCACTCTGTTTGGACTGGAAAAGGACACATCTAATAAGGCTGCTGCTGTATGCCCAGGAAGAGAGGAAAGAGGAGAAAGGCAGACAGAAAATGTTGTTTAGGACCCAACAGGAAAGAGGGAGATCTCTTTCTGTACTTACAATAGCAGTTGGGGTGGCCGCCAGCACACAGTAGAGCAGCAGAGGGGTGATGAAGCTTTCCTCCTCTGTCCCCGGGTAAGGCTTCATTAAGTCTCCGTCCTGACAGAAGAATCCTTGGATATGCACCTGAAAAGTGTCAGTGCATTCGAAGTAGTAGGCAAGCAGCACTGTCCCAGCCATGATGACAAGCTGAAAATACAGCATGGCCACACAGAGACATTAGCAGGGCTTCGGAGCTGTGCCCGCCCCTCAGAGCATACTCCCTCCATCACCCGGCAGCTCTCCTTGTACTGGTACTGGCAGTGTCTGCGTGTCTGGCTCCACGTGCGCCGGGCTCAGGGAGTGTGTGCTTACTTGACTGCCTTGTAACATCTGTTATATAAACCTTCCAGCAAATAAGAACGGCTCCCATCTGAGAAGCAGACCACAGCATTGCTTGTAGAGAGACCCAGCTTCTGCTGCCCCCCAGCCCCCGCCCTTCCCAGAGGATGTGTGGGAACCAAGGCGATGCTGCCATTCAGGACAGAGGTGAAAAGTCAAAGGACAGTGGCATGTGAATTGGCCAGATGTAGCATGAGATCTGCTCATGGAAAATTTCAGAAAATATTAGAGATAAACTTACCTTATTATAAAGTATTAGAGGCAGGTAAATGATGAACGAATGCGCAAATGAATGAATGATCAGGAAAGCTAAAGCCTAGAAAGGTTAAGGGAAATTTTCAGAACCACACCCTAAATTAATGGCATGGATAAGAACATCGTACAGGTATCCTATATCGGTCATAACGCTTATCCTTTTCCAAAAAGATATTACCTTTATTCCAAAAATAAAGGTAAGGCTTTCTACCTTTAATAAAGGTTTTCTACCAGTCAATAAAGGGTTTTGCTGCTGATGACATCTTATTCTATATGTACTTCATAAGGTTTGGACACAAAAAGGGGCACAGTTTTATCCTTTTGTTTAGCTCAGACATGTCCCAGATACTCATGGAGGTTTAGATGAAGCCTCTAATAGGTGTGAGGAGTTGGGGGAGTATGGAAACACCATTATTTTCCTCATTCACAATAGAAACACCAAAATGGTAAGATGAGATGGTGATAAAGGTAGACAGAAAAGAGGTCTTTGAGATGATAAAATTATGGAAAATTAAGCTGGAAAAGACCTTGTAAGTTTTCCCACCTGAAACCTTTATTGCATAGATGAGAAAACAGAGGCCCAGCAAGGAGAACTAACTACTGCTGGATTATCCAATAAGTAAACCAAACACGTGCTTACGTTGACAATCAGCAAAGCTAGGAAACTGAAATGGAGAAAAAGTATTTTAACATGTTGATTTGTTTAAAAGTATCAAAGTAATCATTTTGGGAGAAATTAGAACTTGGTAGTGTGTCTTTTATGGCTTAAAAATTGTTTATGTGTGGAAGTACATAAGGGGCAGGGAGGAAGAAGTATAATCTTTGAGGGTTTAGTCTCCAGTTTTTATTCCAGCCCTGGAGTGACTAGCCCAAGGTCACATAGCTAGTTAGTGTTAGACCCAGGACAAGAAACCCACATTTTCTGATCTCCAGGGGGGCAAAACACCTGTCATGGAGTGGAAATCACCTCCTATACAGATTATGGGGGAGGCAGGGTGGCTCAGCTCTCATGCAGAGAGGCACTGTTTGTCATCTTTATCCACGTTCATGTCCATTTCTTTCGCTACAACACCAGAGCAGAGCCTCGCACTCTACCCACTCTTTCACACCAGGCGCAGTCTCTGCTTCTGGAAAGTAAGCTCTGCGATTCCTCCTCCTCATTGTCTTTAAGGGTCATTTGGGTTAAGAATCTTCCCC
This sequence comes from Bubalus bubalis, assembly GCF_019923935.1. Taxonomy (NCBI): domain Eukaryota; kingdom Metazoa; phylum Chordata; class Mammalia; order Artiodactyla; family Bovidae; genus Bubalus; species Bubalus bubalis. The sequence goes on along the minus strand of NC_059159.1, from coordinate 152,568,657 downwards.
AGTTTTCCATTTTCTCTAACTCAATGCCTTTCCTCTTTGGTTCAGGAGCCTTGAATTATCTCTGGCTGCACTGAGTTCAAAGTACAAACTCCTAACCATCCTGCTATAAAGGTCTGCTGCTGCTGCTGCTACTGCTGCTGAGTCACTTCAGTCGTGTCCGACTCTGTGGGACCCCATAGACGTCAGCCCACCAGGCTCCCCCGTCCCTGGGATTCTCCAGGCAAGAACACTGGAGTGGGTTGCCATTTCCTTCTCCAATGCATGAGAGTGAAAAGTGAAAGTGAAGTTGCTCAGTCGTGTCCTACTCCTAGCGACCCCATGGACTGCAACCTACCAGGCTCCTTCGTCCATGGGATTTTCCAGGCAAGAGTGCTGGAGTGGGGTGCCATTGCCTTCTCCGGCTATAAGGGTCTGTAGGCTCCAAATCGTACTTTCCAATCACTCTCGCACACAGCTTGTTTCTGGCTCTACAAGGATTATATTCCATTATCTGACATTTGCTACCTTCCTCCCCAGTGGACTTTCTGTCACAACTTCTGACCATCCAGTAATCTCTAGATTTGTGAGTGTTTCTTGGTGCCTGAAGTTGTTTACTGGCATGTGTAAATAACCAGTGCTCCTGCCACCATCTCTAATGTTTCAAGCATTTTATTTCTTTCCTCTTTAACACAAACTTGGATACAGATGTTTCCTATAAGAATGAGAAATAGGTGCTCCCAAGCTGTCCCACTGAATGGTGCTCTTGCTGGCAGCTAGTTTATAAAGTCAAGGCCATGATGTTTCCATTTCTCTTTTATTGCACTGCTCAGTTGGATTGACTGGATGGGAAAGAAGCTAGCAAGCTGACCTGAATGTTTTGGAGCTAACACTAGGATTCCAACAGTTTGGGGGCTCTGCCACTGTTGCTGTTTTCTGTACAGGCATGATTTGATTTCTGTTTATCTTATCCATGTGGCAGGAAACACATTTTCTCTCTCTCAGCTTCATTAGTCCTTAGGAGAAATGTGCTTGGAGAACAGGCAGATCAATGGGGGCTTTTCGATAAAACAAAAATAAATAAATTGCATCTAGCTTCCTCTATTGAGGAGGAATATTATATTTTATTAGGTGCATTTGTGCTACCACTTCCATTTAAAAGAGAAAAAGGTAAAGGGAAGTAAATGATAGCAAAATTGTGTGTGTGTGTGTGTGTATACATATATATATATGGTCTATATACAAATGACCTATATGTATATTTGTGTATATATATATATAACCATACATATATATACACATATATGTATACATTATTATACATATACATTATACATATATAATGTATGTGTGTGCATGTTAGGTCACTTCAGTCATGTCTGACTCTGTGCAACCCTATGGACTGTAGCCTGCCAGGTTCCTTTGTCTATGGGTTTCCCCAGGCAAGGATATTGGAGTGGTTTGCCATGCCCTCCTCCAGGGGATCTTCCCAACCCAGAGATCAAACCCAGATCTCCTGCACTGCAGGCAGATTCTTTACCATGAGCACAGGCTTCTTTTCTATTGAACGTTCTCTTGTGAAAGAAAGTGAAAATGAAGTCACTCAGTCATGTCTGACTCTTTGTGACCCCATGGACTGTAGCCTACGAGGCTCCTCCATCCATGGGATTTTCCAGGCAAGAATACTTCTCCAGGGGATCTTCCTGACCTAGGGATCGAACCCAGGTCTCCCACATTGTAGGCAGATCTTTACCGTCTGAGCCACCAGGGAATCCAGCTTTCTCTCATGACCATGTATTAAAAAGAAGTGCAGGAACAGGAGAAGCACATTGATTCTGCTTCCATGGGCACACTCACAGCATGGATGACACACAATTAGCTGTCAGCATCCTCTCTTCCTCCTCCCTATCCTGGGCCACAGTCATCACTGTCTAGGTTTGTGTCACTCGTGCCAGCTGGCACCCTTGCTGTCTGCGCTGCCTTCTCCAGCCTCAGCTAGGGAGGCCTGGAGGGTGGCCATAATGTTGGTGTCACATGAGCAGATGGTGAGGCTGTGCCGGACCCAAGTGCTGGTGGCAGGGTTGAGGATACCAGTGTGAAAAGAGCAATTAAGGCTGTGGGGAGATAAGGTGTCAGGAGCTCCCGTCCCAGGGATTCTCCTCAGCTGTCACTTCCTAAGAATGACAACCAAATATATAAGGATGCATTAGGTCCTGATCATTCCATGAAGATTCAGAAGGCAGCAGCCAGCAGGGTATGAAATCCAGCTTCTTGGAATTGACAGTCCTGTGTTTCTACCCCAGCCCTCTGCTAATGGGAGAAAAGTTAAGGTCACAGAGGGGTAACTGGGAAGGTCACAAAGCTGAGAGGAGAGACTGAGATGAAAGATATATTTTCATTTGGTTGGTAAAGTCTGAAGCAATTGTGGACCACTAATTTATATGACAGGATATAAGCTAGGAGAGCAGGGGACAGATAATGGTGTATGACTCATATGAGTGAGTGAAACTATGTGTGTATGTGTCCAGGGATGTAGGGGCAGACTCATGATGTGGGAATGAGAGGATTGGTATCTGGTTTGGAGTGTAAAGGGGACATTTTTAAGATTTATTTTTATTTATTTATTTGGCTGTGTCAGTCTTGGTTACAGCATGTGGGATCTAGTTCCCTGACCAGGGATCAAACCTGGGCCTCCTGCATTGGAAGCTTGGACTCTTAGCTTCTGGACCACCAGGGAAGTCCCTAAAGGGCATAGTTTGAACTCAGGGATCCTCGTGCTAAGTGACCAATCATCTCAGTTTGCCCAGGACCAAGGGGTGTCCTGGGACATAGGACCTTTCAGTGCTAACATGGAGATGTTTGTGTTTCTTGAACAAATTGGGGTGCTCAGTCACTCTACCTGAGGTAATGAATGCTTCCCTCCCCCAAAAGCTTTCTTATTCTGGTCTTGCCAGAAGTGATTGAGACCAATGCCAATTAATCAGCCAACCAACAACTGTTTCTGAAAACTGTCTCTGCTTTTAGTCCTGAACTAAGTGTAGTGAAGGTGAGGAATTCTCAGATATGCTCTCTAATCTCAACTCATTTGAGACCCAACTGGGGAGCACATGTCAACACAGGAAACAGTGATCTGTAGGAGGGCATCAGTTGATCCCAAGCTGGGGTTCATATGTGGTTGGTGACCTAGTAGGGATGGGTGTTGACAGAAGGAGGGCAAGGGAGGGGCTGCTGCGTGGAGGAGGAGCGAGGGCAAGGGGGTGGAGAAGGCAGAGTGGTGTGTGTGTTCAGGATACTGGTTTTGACTTAGTCCCAGGGACATATGTTCAATTCCATAGAGAGAGAGGATAAAGGATACTCAGAGCAGAAGGAACGCTGCATCAGAGCTTAGATGATCAGATCTGGCATGGTTGTGATGCAGAAGCAAAGTCTTAGAACCTCAAGGGATAGTACACATTAAAGATTTGCATGCTGTTCAGTACTGGCAAAGCATGTTAGGCACCAAGGTCAGTAGCTGCACAAAACAGCTGGGGTGGGAAACCCTCAAGTGGTGCTGATGAAAGTGGGAACAAGATAGTAAGCTGGAGGGGAAACACCTGAGAAAACTGACAGCGAGCCCCGTGAGACCTCACTGGGAACCCTTAGAAATAGAACTGATGCTTTGAGAGGAACTGGAAGTCTTCCATAACAACAGGGGCAAGAGCCAAGGAGGAACAGAACGAGTAAGAGATGGAGGAGATGGTGATGGTAAAGGTGATGATCTATATTACGCATGTCTTGGGAACTATTCTAAGTACATGATATAAATCACTCTTTTCTCTGTGCTCAACCAACCAAAATGGTACACATATTATTTTCATTTTATAGAAGAGGAAACAGAAGCCCAGAGAGATAACATGAATTGTATAAGGTCACACAATTTAGCTGAATCTAGGATTACTACTGTAATTATGATGTATTTCTTCACACAAACTCTGCAGCCTGAGGAAAACCAGGTGAAAAACATGTCAGCATAATACTAAGGGCTAAACCATGTGCTACAGACTTGAGTACTTAAAACAAATTTATTTGACTGTGCTGGTCTTAGTTGCAGCATGTGGGATCTAGTTCCCTGATCGAACTGGGCCTCCTGCACTGGGAGTGTGAAGTCTTAGCCACTGGATCACCAGGGAAATCCCCAGACTTGAGTACTTTATTCAAATGTCTCCTGGAATCAATTTCTTCATCTGTATGAAGATGACACCACCCTTATGGCAGAAAGTGAAGAAGAACTAAATAGCCTCTTGATGAAAGTTAAACAGGACAGTGAAAAAGTTGGCTTAAAGCTCAACATTCAGAAAACAAAGATAATGGCATCCGGTCCCATCACTTCATGGCAAAAAGATGGGGAAACAGTGGCTGACTTTATTTTTCTGGGCTCCAAAATCACTGCAGATGGTGATTGCAGCCATGAAATTAAAAGACGCTTGCTCCTTGGAAGGAAAGTTTTGACTAACCTAGACAGCATATTAAAAAGCAGAGACATTACTTTGCCAACAAAGGTCCGTCTAGTCAAGGCTATGGTTTTTCCAGTAGTCATGTATGGATGTGAGAATTGGACTATAAAGAAAGCTGAGCACTGAAGAATTGATGCTTTTGAACTGTGGTGTTGGAAAAAACTCTTGAGAGTCCCTTGGACTGCAAGGAGATCCAACCAGTCCATCTAAAGGAGATCAGTCCTGGGTGTTCATTGAAGGGACTAATGTTGAAGCTTAAACTCCAATATTTTGGCCACCTGATGCAGAAAGCTGACTCATTTGAAAAGACCCTGATGCTGGGAAAGATTGAGGACAGGAGGAGAAGGGGACAACAGAAGATGAGATGGTTGGATGGCATCACTGACACAATGGACATGGGTTTGGGTGGACTCTGGGAGTTGGTGATGGACAGGGAGGCCTGGCATGCTGTGGTTCATGGGGTCAAAAAGAGTCGGACACGACTGAGCAACTGAACTAAACTGATGAAGGTCAATGCTGCTGCTGCTGCTGCTAAGTCTCTTCAGTCGTGTCCAACTCTGTGTGATCCCATAGACGGCAGCCCACTAGGCTACCCCGTCCCTGGGATTCTCCAGGCAAGAACACTGGAGTGGGTTGCTATTTCCTTCTCCAATGCATGAAAGTGAAAAGTGAAAGTGAAGTCACAGTCATGTCCGACTCTTAGTGACCCCATGGACTGCGGCCCACCAGGGTCCTCCGTCCATGGGATTTTCCAGGCAAGAGTACTGGAGTGGGGTGCCATTGGTCAATAATAACTCATAAATATGACATAAGACATGTTTATATATTCTCATTTTGTTTCAAAACAACTTATACCAACTTTTACCAAATAAAGTAAGCAAGCATCAATGAACTGTTGGAACAGAAGAAATGGAGACAGGAATTATGTCCCTGAGTATAAGTTGTGTTGTAGTCAACACAATAAGGAATTACTGCTCAGTTTCACATTTCACAGTAACTATAAGATAAAAACCAACCAATGGTTAAATAAAGGTAAGTAGAATCTTTCTGATAGAGTGACTGGACAGAAATTTGTCCTGGGTCCTCACAAGCAACATGATAAACAATGACCATGCTGAGAATGACTGTGTTGTTCCTTATATGGGATTTCAATCAACTGTAACATAGGCTGATGACATCACATTTAAGCTAAATGCACAAAAACAATACTTTGAGAGAGAAGGGAGGAGGTGGATATCATGATTCAGTGTAGGTTAAACATGAGAGATACAGCACAATGAAAAGTGAAGGCTGCCTAGCCTGGAAACCCACTCTGCTGCTTACTAGGAATGTGACAAATTCCTGTGCCTCTGTTTCCTCATTAATAAAGTGAAGGGGCTGGTAATACTATAGCACCTACTGCCTCAGGTCTTTCTGCAGATTAAATGAGGATTGTGTAAAATTTACAGCAATATTGGACTCAATAGTAAGTATGTTCTAGAAGAATGCATAGACTATTCTTCCACATTCTTTCATATAGTTTCTTGCAGATTAGGTTTTTAAAAACTACTGGGTAGCAGTGAATTAGATACGACCTTTTCATAAGCATTCTGCTAGGGAAACACAGATCCACATATTTTTTAAAAAATGGATTTCATTGTTTAATGATACCACAATGTCACAAAACTCCGTCCATAATTCATCAGGCACTCTGTCAGATCTAGTCCCTTAAACCTCTTTCTCACTTCCACTGTATAATCATAAGGGATTTGATTTAGGTCATACCTGAATGGTCTAGTGGTTTTCCCCACTTCTTCAATTTAAGTCTGAATTTTGCAATGAGGAGTTCATGATCTGAGCCACAGTCAGCTCCCGGTCTTGTTTTTGCTGACTGTATAGAGCTTCTCCGTCTTTGGCTGCAAAGAATATAATCAATCTGATTTTGGTGTTGACCATCTGGTGATGTCCATGTGTAGAGTTTTCTCTTGTATTGTTGGAAGAAGGTGTTTGCTATGACCAGTGTGTTCTCTTGGCAAAACTCTATTAGCCTTTGCCCTGCTTTATTCCGTATTCCAAGGCCAAATTTGCCTGTTACTCCAGCTGTTTCTTGACTTCCTACTGTTGCATTCCAGTCCCCTATAATGAAAAAGACATCTTTTTTGGGTGTTAGTTCTAAAAGGTCTCATAGGTCTTCATAGAACCATTCAGTTTTAGCTTCTTCAGCATTATTGGTTGGGGCATAGACTTGGATTACCATGATATTGAATGGTTTGCCTTGGAAATGAACACAGATCACTCTGTCGTTTTTGAGATTGCATCCAAGTACTGCATTTCAGACTCTTTTCTTGACTATGATGGCTACTCCATTTCTTCTAAGGGATTCCTGCCGATAGTAGTGGATATAATAGTCATCTGAGTAAATTCATCCATTCCAGTCCATTTTAGTTCGCTGATTCCTAGAATGTCGACATTCACTCTTGCCATCTCCTGTTTGACCAAAGAATGCTCAAACTACCGCACATTGCGCTCATCTCACATTCTTCACATGGAGAAGGAAAAGGCAACCCATTCCAGTATTCTTGCCTGGAAAATTCCATGGTCAGAGGAATCTGGCAGGCTTTAGTACATGGGCTTGCAAAGAGTCAGCCACGACTGAGCACATCAGCACATGCTAGTAAAGTAATGCTCAAAATTCTCCAAGCCAGGCTTCAGCAATATGTGAATTGTGAACTTCCAGATGTTCAAGCTGGTTTTAGAAAAGGCAGAGGAACCAGAGAACAAATTGCCAACATCCGCTGGATCATGGAAAAAGCATGAGAGTTCCAGAAAAACTTCTATTTCTGCTTTATTGACTATGACAAAGCCTTTGACTGTGTGGATCACAATAAACTGTGGAAAATTCTGAAAGAGATGGGAATACCAGACCACCTGACCTGCCTCTTGAGAAACCTATATGCAGGTCAGGAAGCAACAGGTAGAACTGGACATGGAACAACAGACTGGTTTCAAATAAGAAAAGGAATTCATCAAGGCTGTATATTGTCACCCTTCCTATTTAATTTACATGCAGAGTACATGATGAACAATGCTGGGCTGGAAGAAGCACAAGCTAGAATCAAGATTTCTGGGAGAAATATCAATAACCTCAGATATGCAGATGACGCCACCCTTATGGCAGAAAGGGAAGAAGAACTAAAGAGCCTCTTGATGAAAGTGAAAGAGGAGAGTGAAAAAGTTGGCTTAAAGCTCAACATTCAGAAAACTAAGATCATGGGATCCAGTCCCATCAATTCATGGGAAGTAGATGGGGAAACAGTGGAAACAGTAGCTGACTTTATTTTTGGGGGCTCCAAAATCACTGTAGATGGTGATTGCAGCCATTAAATTAAAAGACGCTTACTCCTGGAAGGAAAGTTATCACCAACCTAGACAGCATATTAAAAAGCAGAGACATTACTTTGTCAACAAAGGTCCGTCTAGTCAAGGCTATTGTTTTTCCAGTAGTCATGTATAGATGTGAGAGTTGGACGACAAAAAAAGCTGAGCACTGAAGAGTTGATGCTTTTGAACTGTGGTGTTGGAGAAGACTCTTGAGAGTCCCTTGTACTGCAAGGAAATCCAACCAGTCCATCCTCAAGGAGAATGAGTCCTGGGTGTTCATTGGAAGCACTGATGTTGAAGCTAAATCTCCAATACCTTGGCCAGCTGACTCATTTGAAAAGACCCTGATGTTGGGAAAGATTGAGGGCAGGAGGAGAAAGAGACGACAGAGGATGACATCTCATCCTCTTGGATGGCATCACTGACTCAATGGACATGAGTTTGGGTAAACTTGGGGAGTTGGGAATGGACAGGGAGGCCTGGTGTGCTATGGTTCATGGGGTCACAAAGAGTTGGACACGACTGAGTGACTGAACTGAATGATAATACATTTCTATTTTTAGAGTAGACCAAAAATCCTGAAAGATGCTGCTGTGAAAGTGCTGCACTCAATATGCCAGCAAATTTGGAAAACTCAGCAGTGGCCACAGGAATGGAAAAGGTCAGTTTTCATTCCAATCCTAAAGAAAGGCAATGCCAAAGAATGCTCAAACTACCACACAATTGCACTCATCTCACACGCTAGTAAAGTAATGCTCAAAATTCTCCAAGCCAGGCTTCAGCAATACATGAACTGTGAACTTCCAGATGTACAAGCTGGATTTAGAAAAGGCAGAGGAACCAGAGATCAAATTGCCAGCATCCGCTGCATCATTGAAAAGGCAAGAGAGTTCCAGAAAAACATCTATTTCTGCTTTATTGACTATGCCAAAGCCTTTGACTGTGTGGATCCCAATAAACTGTGGAAAATTCTGAAAGAGATGGGAATACCAGACCACCTGACCTGCCTCTTGAGAAACCTGTATGCAGGTCAGGAAGCAACAGTTAGAACTGGACATGGAACAACAGACTGGTTCCAAATAGGAAAAGGAGTACGTCAAGGCTGTATATTGTCACCCTGCTTATTTAACTTACATGCAGAGTACATCATGAGAAATGCTGGGCTGGAAGAAGCACATGCTGGAATCAAGATTGCTGGGAGAAATATCAATAACCTCAGATATGCAGATGACACCACCCTTATGGCAGAAAGGGAAGAGGAACTAAAAAGCCTCTTGATGAAAGTGAAAGAGGAGAGTGAAAAAGTTGGCTTAAAACTCAACATTCAGAAAACGAAGATCATGGCATCTGGTCCCATCACTTCATGGGAAATAGATGGGGAAACAGTGTCAGACTTTATCTTTTTGGGCTCCAAAATCGGTGCAGATAGTGACTGCAGCCATGAAATTAAGAGACGCTTACTCCTTGGAAGAAAAGTTATGACCAACCTAGATAGCATATTCAAAAGCAGAGACATTACTTTGCCAACAAAGGTCCATCTAGTCAAGGCTATGGTTTTTCCAGTGGTCATGTATGGATGCGAGAGTTGGACTGTGAAGAAAGCTGAGCGCTAAAGAATTGATGCTTTTGAACTGTGGTGTTGGAGAAGACTCTTGAGAGTCCCTTGGACTGCAAGGAGATCCAACCAGTCCATTCTAAAGAGATCAGTCCTGGGTGTTCTTTGGAAGGAATGATGCTAAGGCTGAAACTCCAGTACTTTGGCCACCTCATGCGAAGAGTTGACTCATTGGAAAAGAGTCTGATGCTGGGAGGGGTTGGGGGCAGGAGGAGAAAAGGACTACAGAGGATGAGATGGCTGGATGGCATCACTGACTCAATGGACGTGAGTTTGAGTGAACTCCGGGAGTTAGTGATGGACAGGGAGGCCTGGCGTGCTGCAATTCATGGGGTCGCAAAGAGTCGGACATGACTGAGTGACTGAACTGAACTGAACTGAGTGGAAGGAACCTTTGATTAGTCCTCTCTCTGTAAGACAAATCTCTTAAGCTTTTCTCATCCTGTCTTCTTCTGTGAGAAAAGACTGCATTACTTTTCAGGAGAATTGATGATATTATACATAAATTTGATGATAGTATTTTGGCATATACATGGCAAATACATGCTTAATAAATGCTTAATACATGCTTAATAAATGACATCCCTAATCATTATAACTTCATTTATGGATACTGTATCTTAATATGTCCTTTATTTTGCTGGGTTTCTAAACTGAAGGTATGAAACCATTAGTGAATTTTGAAACAAATGTACACAGTTTAGAGTTCAGCCAGAATTTTGTAGGGAAAAAGAACAGAAAAAAAAATGAATATATTACAGAGTTTTACATAGAGTAAGGACAAGTCTCTTAAAAATTTTTATTAAAGTATGCTTGTCTTACAATGTTGTGTTAATTCTATACAGCAAAGTGACTCAGTTATACATATATATATTTCATATTTTCCCCATTTTGGTTTATTACAAGATATTGAATATAGTTCCCTGCTATACAGTAGGACCCTGCTTTTTAGCCATCTGATATATACTAGTTTGCACCTGCTAATCCCAAACTCCCAGTCCTAAGGACAAGTGTTTTTATGTGAAACTTTTTTTGAGTATGCAACATATAGGCAGAAGGAGAATGTATACTACAAAGTGAAATATATTTCTTTATTTCAGTTATATTTTTAAAAATCTTTCAATAAAATGGGATTTTATTAGATACCTGTCTCATCATAAGCAAAGTCCTTATACTTTAGTGACTAAGACATGTAAGTTCAAATCCCAAATCCGGTAATTACTACTGTATGTCTTCGGACCAATTGCTTAACCTGTCTATGCCTTAGTTTCCTCACCTGTGAAATGCTCATGAGAGAAATAAGAGAACTATATAATTTAGTATATCAAAGCCACTTACTTCTCAATACTCGTGGAAATGTATATCAAAAAGAGTAAATTTTTACCATATTTAAATTTTAAAATACATTAAAAATGCCTACACTGAGTAGGCACTCAATAACTGTTAGACTCAAGTAGAATATACATTGTTTTCTGAATAAGCAAACAATACCACATGCACTAAAATACATGAGAATATAAAATCATTGCATTAGCCAAGACTGAATGATCAACTAGTTTTTTCCTGTACAAAAGATAGAAAAGATGCTTCTTAACAAGCATCTTATTTCTACAAATATGAATTCTCAAGAGTCAAACTATTCTTAGTTTGCTATTTGTAAAGGATATCTTCTCTCAAGAAATGACAGGATAAAAATATTAAGCAATTAGTCTTCTTTTGTCAATGCATTTGATTCTTAATTGTTTATTTTTTTCTGAAAGATTTTTAAAATTATTGTGGTTAGATCAGATCAGTCGCTCAGTCGCGTCCGACTCTTTGCGACCCCATGAATTGCAGCACGCCAGGCCTCCCTGTCCATCACCAACTCCCGGAGTTCACTGAGACTCACGTCCATTGAGTCAGTGATGCCATCCAGCCATCTCATCCTATGTCGTCCCCTTCTCCTCTTGTCCCCAATCCATCCCAGCATCAGAGTCTTTTCCAGTGAGTCAACTCTTCGCATGAGGTGGCCAAAATACTGGAGTTTCAGCCTTAGCATCATTCCTTCCAAAGACATCCCAGGGCTGATCTCCTTCAGAATGGACTGGTTGGATCTCCTTGCAGTCCAAGGGACTCTCAAGAGTCTTCTCCAACACCACAGTTCAAAAGCATCAATTCTTTAGCGCTCAGCCTTCTTCACAGTCCAACTCTCGCATCCATACATGACCACAGGGAAAACCATAACCTTGACTAGACGAACCTTTGTTGGCAAAGTAATGTCTCTGCTTTTGAACATAGTATCTAGTTTGGTCATAACTTTCCTTCCAAGGAGTAAGCGTCTCTTAATTTCATGGCTGCAGTCACCATCTGCAGTGATTTTGGAGCCCAGAAAAATAAAGTCTGACACTGTTTAAGAACACTTAAAATGAGATCTACGTTCTTAACAAATATTTAAGAATACCATTATGTTATTGATGACTATAGGTCCAATGTACAGCATATTTTTAGAGCTTATTCCCCTATTTTTTTGAACTTTATAATACTTTTGTAATCAATACCATAGGAAATGGATGGCTCCAGCATTTCTAACATTTTAAAAAGATATACACCACTGGTCACATTGCTGTCAGCCTGCATAGGGACTGAGATTGTGGCTACTGCATCTGTCTGTGCTGATCCTCTGGTATTTTTATGGAAAAAATGTTTAACTTCTAGATAGTACCAATAGAGCTTAAATCCCTGGGATCTGAACTCAGTACCCTGAAACTTCATACCTGTTGATTAGTAACTCTCCATTTCCCCCTCAGTCCAGAATCTTTTAATTAGTAGGCAATTAAGTTATGGTTAACCATGACATCCTCATGTAAAAACAAACTTAGTATGGACCAGTGTATATATGAGAATTCATTCATTTTTTAAGGAGAACCAAAGGTGTACCCATAGGCAAGGATGTAGATGAAATGAGATTGTTCACTTATTCAACTAGTATTCATTGAGTGCCAACTACATGCAGACACTGGGGGTTTTCAGTTATTGACAAAACTGAAAAATAACAAAACTTATAAAACAGACATGATTTTTGGACTCATGGGGCTTTCTGTGGGGGAGACAGATATTATAAAAGCAAACCCAAAGGAATGAGAATAATGACTCCCATTGACTGAGCACATAACCAAGTAGGTGCTTTGAAATGTATTGTTACATGATACTCATGCCACCCTGTGAGATGATGAGTTACCCTCATTTAAAGCAGAGTACATTTATCAAAGCTTACAGAACTAGTGAATGATGGAGTAGGATTTGAACCTCTGGTGTCACTTAAGCATAATGAGATGATGTCTGTAAAATGCTTAGCCTAATGCCTTCTTAGCACTTAGTCAGTGCTCAGTCCTTCCTTTCTCATATACTGTGATTTCTAGTCACTTGTCCTTTTCAATGGGCATGGGGTAAGAGTATGGGTTGACTGATTACTTCCCACCCAGGGCTCTCCTTTCCTAGTATTTAATTAATTCATTTGGCTGTTTCAGGTCTTAGTTGTGGCACACAGGCTCTATGTTGCAGCAGAGTGCTCTGCCTGTTTTCTTCTAAGGGCTTTGTAGTGTCTGGCCTTACATTTAGGTCTTTGATCCATTTTGAGTTTATGCTATTAGAGAATGTTCTAATTTAATTCTTTTCCCTGTAGCTGTCTGGTTTTCGCAACACCATTTACTGAAGAGACTGTCTTGTCTCCATTGTATATTCTTGCCTCCTTTGTCATAGGTTAATTGACCATAGGTCTGTGGATTTATCTCTGGGCTTTCTATCCTGTTCTGTATATATTTGAATCTATATTTCTTTTTTTATGCTAGTACCATACTGTCTTGATTACTGTAGCTTTGTAGTATAGTCTGAAGTCAAGGGTTATGATTCCTCCAGCTCCGTTTTTCTTTCCCAGGCTTGCTTTGGCTGCTTAGGGGGTCTTTTGTGCTTCTATATAAATTAAAAAATTTTTGTCTTAGTTCTGTGAAAAATGCCACTGGTGATTTGATAGGGATTGCACTGATTCTGTATATTGCCTTGGGTACTATAGTCAGTTTGATAATATTGGTTCTTCCAATCCAAGAACATGGTAGATCTTTCCTTCTGTTTGTGTCCTCTTCAATTTCTTTTATCAGCATCTTATAGTTTTCAGAGTACAGATTTTTTACCTCCTTCAGTTCACTTCAGTTGCTCAGCTGTGTCCGACTCTTTGCAACCCCACGAATCACAGCCCACCAGGCCTCCCTGTCCATCATCAACTCCCGGAGTTCACTCAAACTCATCTCCATTGAGTTGGTGATGCCATCCAGCCATCTCATCCTCTGTCGTCCCCTTCTCCTCCTGCCCGCAATCCCTCCCAGCATCAGAGTCTTTTCCAATGAGTCAACTCTTCACATGAGGTGGCCAAAGTACTGGAGTTTCAGCTTCAGCATCAGTCCTTCCAATGAACACCCAGGGCTGATCTCCTTTAGAATGGACTGGTTGGATCTCCTTGCAGTCCAAGGGACTCTCAACAGTCTTCTCCAACACCACAGTTCATCAATTCTTTGGCGCTCAGCTTTCTTCACAGTCCAACTCTCACATCCATACATGACCACAGGAAAAACCATAGCCTTGACTAGATGGACCTTTGTTGGCGAAGTAATATCTCTGCTTTTCAATATGCTATCTAGGTTGATCATAACTTTCCTTCCAAGGAGTAAGTGTCTTTTAATTTCATGGCTTCAATCACCATCTGCAGTGATTTTGAAGCCCCCCAAAATAAAGTCTGACACTGTTTCCACTGTTTCCCCATCTATCTGCCATGAAGTGATGGGACCAGATGCCATGATATTAGTTTTCTGAATGTTGAGCTTTAAGCCAACTTTTTCACTCTCCCCTTTCACTTTCATCAACAAACTTTTTAGTTCCTCTTCACTTTCTGCTTAGGTATATTTATTCCTGTTTTATTCTTTTTGATGTAATGGTAAATGGGACTTTTTCTTTAATTTATCTTTCTGCTCTTTCAGTGTTAGTGTATAGGGATGCAAGAGATTTCTGTGTATTAATTTTGTATCCTGCAACATTACCAAATTAATTAATGAATACTCTAGTAGTTTTTTATTTTCTTTTTTTTTTTGAATATTTATTTATTTATTTGGCTGTGCTAGGTCTTAGCTGTGGCATGCAGGATCTTCAGCTGTGGCACAGGACCTCTTAGTTGTGGCATGTGGGATCTAGTTCCCCAACCAGGGATTGAACATGGGCCCCCTGCATTTGGAGCACAGAGTCTTCGCCACTGGACCAGCCAAGGAACTACTAGAACTACTTTCTGGTAGTTAGGATTTTCTGCTAGTTAGGGTCCTCGTTAGGATTTTCTGTGTTACTTGTTATAATTGGATGATGGAGGGATGGATGGATGTCACATCAAGAAGAGAAAATGACTGTGAGAGAAGGGTTATGTTGGCAATGACATCTGAGCTGGTTATATGGTACAGGAGAAGTTTATGGCCTTGGAGCTTAAAGACCCAGATACAATACTAGATACACCATCGAGAGGCTTGGCTTCAGGTAATGTACGAAATCTCTCCAAATCTGTTTCCTCATGTTTAAAATAGATATATTTAGCACTGAACTGTGAAAATTAAAATTTAAATATGTAAAAAGTAATGTTTAGCTCATAGCTTATAGTACTTGCTGATAAAGGGGAGTTCTTTGCCCTCCTTAGCCTCCTCATAGCAGAAAACATAGCAGAACCTTTCTGGAAAACCTAATAAAAAGTTACATAAAATCAACTGACCAGTCAGAAACACCACAATATTTAAGGTGCTACCCATATGCAGGGCCCCACTTCCCTGTGGGAGAAGAGTAAGCAAACAAGGTCCTGTGTGACTTGGCTCTCAAAGATGACTTGAGGACTGAAGAAACTGAGGACTGGACGAACTGTGTTCCCAGTTGAGCATCACAGGGAGGTGGCAATGGAAGCCATTTCTAAGGGCAGCTGAATGTGCCTTTGGTCAAGATATTCCACATTTAGTCAACACTCTTTGAGGTTATAAAGGAGGGTACAAAGAGGGGAGAAACCCCATAATTTGGAGAGGAAGTCCTGACTTTTGGTCTTTTCCTCTCACTGACTGGCTTCTAAGGAATTTGAAATGAGATTCACACACCTTTGTGTGTCTTTGTTGCCCAGCTCAGGGCATGTTAAATCCAGGAGCTACAGGGCTCGGTGTGTGGCCACCTGAAGCTGGAAAAGCCCTGAGGGCTAACGCATGGTTTGTCAGAGGGAAAAGTAAAGAGGACATGTAAAACCAAGAGACTGTAAGGCCTGGAGAGAGAGAATAATTTTGGTTCTGATGGTTTTGCAGTTTTTGCTTTTAGTTTGTGCTGAGGGCTGTCTGCTTTCTGGTTTTCAGTGAATTCACTTATACTCTAATTTCAAAAGATTTGGCTTCACATAATGCAGTTGGCTTTCTGTTCTATGAATCCAAAGAGCCATGATCAAAACAGCCTACCCTGTTGTTCTTAAAAGAGTTGGTCCTTTAGGGCACTGGAATGAGACCTCTGCTCTAAACCCACAAACATTCTTGGGTTCAAGTTTCCCAGCGCCTGACTTTATGGGATTGACTATCACTGGATACAAAGCTACAGGAATAACAAGTAGGTCATCTGAATGCCAGTCTTTAGACTCTAACACCAAAGGCCTCACTTCCTCTTGTGGAGGAAGGGGAGAAGGGTGTAGATGTGAGAACAGGGCCTCTGGTGTGCCATCCACTCCAGACAAAAGCACTGAAGAAAATGTTTAGAAATACAATTGCCCGAGCATCCAGAAGAGTTAGCCCGCCTCCGAAGAAAGAAGACTCGTGTCATTTCTGACAGCCAAGACATAGGTAGCAGACTTATTAAGTATATCAGTAGGTCCAAGGGGGTTTGAGTCCAAGGGCACAGGGAAGGAAAAAAAAATATCATTAATCTGTGAGGATGCGGCCTTCTCAATTTTTAAAAAGCCAGTTGAAGAAATTATACTTGTACTGTAATTTCAAAAGGAAATGCAATTTTCTTGCAATCTTTAAAATTTCTTTCATTAATAATCGAAAGAGATTTTCAGTGAAAGAGATACAGTCTTAATCAGCAGGCACAGCCCCTGTGTGAACAAAGCTGGGTATCACAAGTGAATACATGAAGCCGGATTTGAATCATCATTACTGCAATCTTTGCTTTATAACTGAACACTGATTTGCCTTTGGGGAGACTGATTTGATTTTCTGCCTAAAGAATCATTTTGGGTCTTGTGCCTAGTCTGAAGGAAAAAGAGGACTTTATTCTTACTTCCTTTGGCCTATCCACACTATACTAATATGCACACTAAAATCCTAATGTATGATGAATGTTCCAAGTAAAGGTATCTTACTGAAGGACTTCAACTATTTAATCCACTTAATCAAAGGAAAATATAATAGGATAAGATTTCAGCCCAACAAAAGAAATTTGCTAGTCATTTTGGGCCCTTTTGTTACAGGATTAAGTTCTATGGGACTTCACCTTATCCTGTATTTTTCTTTCTTTAGGGGTAAGGTCATGTAATGTGATTTTCATCATTAGGAATAATTTGGTATAGGATGCCTCAGTATCCAAGAGGCAGTTATTGGTGGAAAGGAAATTAGTTTTAGTCAAAAAGACACCAATCAGGGAGTTTGCTCTTCTCGATGCAGATTCATGTCCCCCCAAAACCAGATCTGAAGATTCTGCTCAGCCAAGAAGTTTTGTTTTTTTTTTAATTGGGGAAGACAATTGCTTTACAATTTTTTTTTTTTTTTTTTTGGTTTCTGCTGTACAACAATGTGAATTAGCCACACATATACATGTATCCCCTCCCTCAAGAGCCTCCTTCCCACCACCCCCGCCACCCCTCTAGATCATCACAGAGCACCTGGTGAGCTCCTTGTGCTGTACAGCAGCTTCCCACTAGCTATGCTTCACACATGGTAATGTATGCATGCCAATGCTACTCACTCAGTTTGTCCCACCCTCTCCTTCCCTGATTGTGTCTACAAGTCTGGTTTCTATGTCTGCATCTCTGTTTCTGCCCTGCACATAGGTTCAACAGTCCTATTTTTCTGGATTCCGTATATTATGTGTTAATATATGGTATTTGTTTTTCTGACTTAACTCTGTGTAACAGGCTCTA
Organism: Bubalus bubalis; assembly: GCF_019923935.1. Lineage (NCBI taxonomy): Eukaryota > Metazoa > Chordata > Mammalia > Artiodactyla > Bovidae > Bubalus > Bubalus bubalis. The sequence goes on along the minus strand of NC_059159.1, from coordinate 152,551,049 downwards.
CATTCATCCACCTCACTACAACTGACTCAAATGTGTTCCTTTTAATGGCTGAGTAACATTCCATTGCATATAGGTACAGCTTTATCCATTCATTTGTCGATGGACATCTAGGTTGCTTCCATGTCCTGGCTATTGTAAATAGTGCTGCAGAGAATATTGGGGTACATGTGTCTCTTTCAATTCTGGGCATGTACTCTGAGAAAACCATAATTCAAAGAATATAGGACCTAAAACATCATGGGATGTCTTATTGGTATATTGGTCAAAACTAAGCATGTTCTGAAAGATGTTAATAAGTGCTTTGCAGAGAGAAGGAATGAGATCTGTGGTCAAAAAGGTTTTAATGATTTTCCTCTTAAAAATATGATATTTTCATGGGATTACTATTTTGTGGCTTTAAAAGGATACTAGAGATTGAGATATAATATATTGCTCTTTAAAGATTAAAATCACAGTTATCTCAAAAATATTGAGAATTCCTATTTTTTATTTACAATAAGAATCCTTTTCTCACTGCTGCTGCTAAGTCACTTCAGTTGTGTCCCACTCGGTGCAGTCCCATAGACGGCAGCCCATCAGGATGCCCCGTCCCTGGGATTCTCCAGGCAAGAACACTGGAGTGGGTTGCCATTTCCTTCTCCAGTGCATAAAAGTGAAAAGTGAAAGTGAAGTCGCTCAGTCGTGTCCGACTCTTAGCGACCCCATGGACTGCAGCCCACCAGGTTCCTCTGCCCATGGGATTTTCCAGGCAAGAGTACTGGAGTGGGGTGCCATTGCCTTCTCCCTTTTCTCACTATGAGCTTTTAAATTATGGACTTGGGAAAAGTCACATAAGAAATTATTTTATGATTAAATTAGAATGGACAGAAAACTAACATTGCATTTTCTGCACGCCACATACAACACACATTAAAGGTTTCAACTGAAAAAGAAAATTAAGGGAACAAGGTAGAGATTCCTATGTTTGCTTTCAAATAATTTTGAACAGAAGTACTTAAGATATCATTTTAGTTTTCCTACCAGAAAGGAATATGATTCTTCTTTCTCCCCATGGATTGCTACGTTACTTGGGAACTAAGCAAATGAGAAAAGGAAAGACATTCTTTTAAATCAACTGGTTATTTTTCTTCCTAATTAAAACAGGTTAATCTCAACATTGTAAAAGATTTAGATGTTCTCATTTTCCTTTAAAAATTATCAGTTAGGATATTCGTTATTTCTCTTCAACTTACTGAGTAAGTTGCCTCTATGATAGCACTTTCCCCATACACATTAGGAAAATCTCGCATAAAGGAACACTGACCTGACCCTCCCTCCAACTCCTGGTGGCTGTCAGATCACAGGTGTTCAGGCCTGTACCTGCTTCACTCTGGCTGCAACTAAATGAAGCCAGTTATCCTAGTGAAAGCAACCAGGTGAGCATTTAGGGATGTCTGGCTTACCAGGTGTTTCCCAGTGTGGGACTGTTTTGAATTGATGGAAAGGTTCTATATCTGTACTCTCAATAAGATAGCCACTAGTGATGTGTAGCTACCAGCCCTTAAAATGTGGCTATGGAATTTTAAATTTCACCTCAGTTTATATAAATTTAAGTAGCCACACATGGCTGGCAGTTACCTTGGAACGTGCATGATAACTTTGCATTAGCAGTATGCAACTATGAGCCAAACATAAATATGAGCCTTTCAATCTTTTCTAGTTTTATTGAGAAATAATTGACATGCATCACTATATAAATTAAGGCATACATCATGATGATCTGATTTACATATATTGTGAAATTATTACAATAGGCTCAGCTAATGTCCATCATCTCATATAACTAAAATAAAAAGAAGAAATTAAAAAAGAAAACATTTTCTCCTTCTGATGGGAACTCTTAGCATTTACTCTCTTAACAATTTTCCTATATCAGACAGTATAGTTACAATGTGGTACATTACATTCCTGATACTTACTTTATTTGGAAGCTTGTACCTTTTGATCACCTTCCTCTAATTTCCATTCCCCACTTCTTCCACACCTGTTAGCCACAAGTCTGATCTCTGTCTCTGATTTTGTGAATCTTTTAAAAAATGAAACACTCTAATGGTATAATTTGAAAAACTTATCATTGAAATTAATATGTGGTCTAATGGGGAGGGAGGAGGGAGGAGGGTTCAGGATGGGGAACACATGTATACCTGTGGCGGATTCATTTTGATATTTGGCAAAACTAATACAATTATGTAAAGTTTAAAAATAAAATAAAAAATAAAATAAAATACATAAAGTAGAACCATACCATAAATACTGTTCCACAGCATGTATTTCTCTTAACTTATTTTCACCATTTTTCTATCTTACTACATAGAGATCTTTACAATTGAAGTGAAAGTGTTGTTCAGTCATGTCCGACTCTTTGGGACCCCATGGACGGCAGCCTGCCAGGCTCCTCTGTCCATGGGACTCTCCAGGCAAGAATAGTAGAATGGGTTGCCATTCCCTTTTCTAGGGGATCTTTCTGACCCAGGGATCGAACCCTGGTTTCCTGCATTGCAGGCAGATTCTTTACCCTCCGAGCCACCTGTTATTTCTTTGTAACTATAAAGATCTCTATCTTAGTACATAGAGATTTTTACAGTTACATGAGCTGATATATTCTGATTGACAGGTGTATTCAGGAACTGGAATAAAAAAGGATAAGTAGGTACAAACTCAAAAGAGGAGAGCTCTGCGTGGTAGGCAGAGGAAATCAACCTTTTATTGTTTACTTAAAATGAAGTAACTGAAGGCTTTTGAGCACAGAAGTGGTGCCATCAAACCTGTCACTGAAGAGAGGGCGACCTTGACAGGAATCCGTATGGGACTGGAGCAGAAACCCTTGGCAGACAAATCAGAGTTGGTTTACAGGTCAGTTTCCAGGTACTCAGAGTACCAGTTATACTGTAGTGCTCTCACATTTCCAGAGCAAGCTCACGAAATCCTCTTTAGCACTCTCCCTCACAAAGGAATAAAAGTAAAATGCTGTCTGTTGTAAATTTAGTTTTTAACTACTATTGTGAAGATATAAAGTAATTCATTCATTAAACTTTCATAGATAAAGTACTACATGATAGGTATTATAGAAATAGCAGTGCACAAAATCAAGTCTCTATCCACATGGGGGAAGCAGTAAAAAGATTTGGGGGCTGGCAGTTTGAACATATAAATTTTGAGATGCCTACTAGACATTCAATAGAAATGTCAAGGAGGGAGTCAGCTATATAAATTGGAGATATATTTTGGAAATCAAGGTATGTGATCATCTAGTTAGTGATCAGTTGCTCAGTTGTGTCTAACTCTGCCATCACATGGACTGTAGCCCACCAGGCTTCCCTGTCCATGGAATTTTCCAGACAAGAATACTGGAATGGGTTGGCATTTCCTACTCCAAGGATCTTCCAGACTCAGGGATCAAACCTGCATCTCCTGCATTGGCAGGTGGATTCTTTACCACTGGACCACCGGGGAGCCTTAGTTAGTGAGCATACATAGAGGAAAGAAGAGTCCAGGAAATGTGATGAATGAGCAAAGGCAAATGAAGAAGGTGGTGACAAGGGTAGGATTGGAGGGAAAGTAACAGTGAGCCAAGAACAAGAATATGGGAGATGTGGCGGTCCAAGCCTTCATGTAAGGGCATCAAGGAGGCAGTGAGTGGTACTGACTGATAGAGTGAGGCTTCACACTGAATGACTTTTTTTTCTTGAAGTATAGTTGATTTACAATGTAGTGTAAGTTTCAGATGTACAGCAAAGTAATTCAGGGGTGTGTGTGTGTGTGTGTGTATATATATATAATCATGTGTAAAGGACCAACATCTTCACTTCAAAATGCAGAGGACTTAAACCCAGCCCCCATCCCCAACCAGGCTTCCTTTTCCCTGTGTTTTTAAAGAAATGAGAAAATGCAAGGAAAACTTTCAATTCAGCAGAGCTAGAAATGATAAAATCATGCCAAATGTGCCATGATTATGACCGACAGCACCACTTATTCTTGGGACTCTTTCCTATTGAACCCAGTTGGGTCTTCAGATTATTTTCCACACAGCACTCAGTCATTACCAGTTGACTGGAACTAGGCTACCCCTGATGTCATAAGGGGTACCACCTATTCAGATATGTGGCTTGGGTCCTGAAATAGGTTAGACTTCCATGAGGTTTTCAGTACATGCTTGAATGATATCTGTGTGCCTTCAAAGTACTCCACATTCCTGAGACAAGCAAACTCTGGTTCCAAAGTTTCCTGTCCAGAGGAGAGGTACACGACAGGCAATCCAGCATAGGGTATCACCAGACACTTGCTCATCAATCATTTCTTTGAATCTGGAGAAAGGCAGTAATTTAAGTAAAGATGGCTACCTCTTGTCCCAGGTAAGACCCCAGTTGTGTCAGCTGAGAGTGTTGACGGATGCAATCATGGTAATTCAACTAAATTCAGAGCATTGAATGGAACAGAGATTGTTTTTTTCTTCCCTCTAATGTTAGGTTAAGTTGTCCCCAAACATATTTCATTAGGAAGAGGTTATTATACCCCTCTAACAATCCTAGGACCACTTTTCAATTTGAGTTTGGCCTAGGAGAGGCTTTCTTTACCTTGTTTTTGGAAGGAATGTCCAGTTACATGGTCAACCACATAATCCCAGAGCTTTGAGTTTACTTAAACAATTTCATCTAGAGAAGCAGACACTGAGCAGATACAGCATTTTTGTTCTTATGTTCTCTCTAAATTGAACTAAGATAAGAACAGGCATTAAGCTGCTTAGAGATTTGAATTAGAGGAACAATTATTTTAATACACATGATAGGAGAAAGGCTTTCAGAGCCTTTAATCTCCTGATTCTCATGAAAAACTGTCAGTCTCTGGATATCCATGCCTGACTGCAGTTTCTGCGAAGCAATCTAAGCCTCCTTTTCTCACTTTTATCCTCTTGGGTTGATTTTTGTTCCTTTTGAAAACGATTGTTCCATTTGAAAACTTTCTGAACACGGCACAATGCATAATCTGTATCATTTAGCACTCTAAATACTCTGCCATTATACTAGGGGACTTATGACTGAGTATGCCTTGTCAATGGAAATTTATTCAATGAGATGTGAAATTACTTTAGAAGACACATTTAGAGCATTTGATTTGAGCCAGGCATGCTGAGCTGAAAACGTTCAGGAAGTTAGTTACATTCTTAAGTAGCTAATAATTGTTCACCATAAGCTATCTTTTCATTCTTGACTGCTGCCTCTGTCTTCTGACCCCAGGAAACAGCCAGTAGAAGGTAGCGAATCTAGGATATGAAAGATCATTTCAGTGGTGTCTTCACATTTTCACAACAGAAAAATGTGAAGGTTAGAATGTTATAACTAGAGTGTGCAGTCAGGGTGCTGGTTTGGACCCCACCAATGGATACCTTATACCTCCCATCATCAGCCTCTTACTGGGTCCAAAAGCAGTTTCCATCAGTACTGCTGTATCAGCTAATCCAGGCTAAGCGCCACCCCTTCCTAGGCACAGGCTCTCTGTTTTCTACAAAGTAGGACAGGATCCCTATTCTCTGGGGAGCAGGAAAAATATTTTTAGCTGGATATATTGAAGAAGAGGTTATACTCACTCAGAGAGAGGTATGGGAGACAGAATAGCAATAATCGTGCTATTTTAATTCCTGAATATAGTCTAATGAGCACTCTGGGTCTGGGAGACCATGAAGAATCAGTGCAGGAGGCTAAAAAATCCATGGGGATTGTGAACACTGAACAGCTATTGTGCTCCCAGAGTCTGGTATCTGGTAGGTGCTCCATGCGTCCTTGTACAATAAATGGATGAAAATCAGAGGAGAATGGTGAGACCCAGACTCCAGCCAATGGGTGTTGATCCACAGACCACCACACCTATAGTTCTCTCAAGTGCCTCAAGACAACCATTAGCAACAAGCAATGCCTTCATAAGTGCCATGTAATAAATCTAAACCCCAGCAGAAATGGAAAACACTTTCTCACATAAATATCTCTTTAGATTCCCTTCCTTTCCCTATGATGGCTGTAAACATCCTCCTCTTGGAGGTCTCAGTGAAGGACAGCTTGATATAAATACCCTGTTAGGTCACGTAGAAGCCTGCTGCTCCTAAGTCGCGTCATTCGTGTCCTACTCTGTGTGACCCCATAGATGGCAGCCCACCAGGCTCCCCTATCCCTGGGATTCTCCAGGCAAGAACACTGGAGTGGGTTGCCATTTCCTTCTCCAATGCATGAAAGTGAAAAGTGAAAGTGAAGTCGTTCAGTCGTGTGTGACTCTTAGCGACCCCATGGACTGCAGCCTACCAGGCTCCTCTGTCCGTGGGATTTTCCAGGCAAGAGAACTGGAGTGGGTCGCCAGTGTCTTCTCCACGTAAAGAAGCATGCTTCACATGCTGCCGCCAGTTTTGCTGGATGGGCAAGAGGTTTTATAAGCTGGCCTCAGTTTCCTTTTCCTTCTTCTGAGTCAATTGGTACCAAATTTGCAGTATTTGAGACTTTTATCACTGAATGTCATTTTCCTCTAGATTTTGGTATTTATACAACGTTTTCCTTGTTTTTAAAATTTTGAAAGGGATATAGGAGAGGTGATTAGGAGGGTTGTGGACAAGTAGCTATTTATGCAGGGGTAAGACGGTTATAGTTTCAAATAATTTAATACAACCTTGTTTATTTAGTCTTTCCTTGTTTGAATTTCTGAGTTATTTAAAATAACTTAGCAGCTTAGTATTCTTTGCCCCTTTCCTCATATTTTGAGCCTATGTCAACATGTGTAAATTGAAAACTAACTGGGGAAGTTCCTTGGTTTACATACTGTTATTTCTCTGGATCATTGGATTAGAGACTGTGGGAATTGGAAGACACTTTACAGATTAGCCAGTTTCTTTACCAATGAGGGAAGTGAGGCTCAGACAAGCTAAGTAACTTGCTTGAGATAACAGAGTAAGTTATCCAAATACTCTGGACCAGCACAAAGCACAGTGGGTTCTTATTGTTTTTTATTGTTTAGTATTTTTGATATGTGTAAAATTAAGAGTTTGGGAATAATATACACATATTCTTAGCGACCCCATGGACTGAAGCCTACCAGGCTTCTCTGTCCATGGGATTTTCCAGGCAAGAGTACTGGAGTGGGGTGCCGTCGCCTTCTCCGACTCTATATATAAAATACACATTACTATATATAAATAGATAAGCTACAAAGACCTGCTTATTGTATAGCATAGGTACCTACTGAATATATTCAGTATCTTGTAATAACCTATAATGGATAAGAATCTGAAAAAAAAATGAGTAACTCAATCACTTTGCAGTACACCTGAAACTAACACAACATTGTAAATTCACTATCAGTTCAGTTGCTCAGTCGTGTCCGATTCTTTGCGACCCCATGAATTGCAGCACGCCAGGCCTCCCTGTCCATCACCAACTCCCGGAGTTCACCCAAACCCATGTCCATTGAATCAGTGATGCCATCCAGCCATCTCATCCTCTGTCATCCCCTTCTCCTCCTGCCCCCAATACCTCCCAGCATCAGGGTCTTCTATAATGAGTCAACTCTTCGCATGAGGTGGCCAAAGTATTGGAGTTTCAGCTTTAGCATCAGTCCTTCCAATGAACACCCTGGACTGATTTCCTTTAGAATGGACTGGTTGGATCTCCTTGCAGTCCAAGCAACTCTCAAGAGTCTTCTCCAACACCACAGTTCAAAAGCATCAATTCTTTGGCGCTCAGCTTTCTTCACAGTCCAACTCTCACATCCATAACATGACCACTGGAAAAACCATATCCTTGACTAGATGGATCTTTATTGGCAAAGTAATGTCTCTGCGTTTTAATATGCTATCATTTAATTGAATTATAGTTTAGACAGACAATTATGTGAACATATTACTTAATGCCATAAACACTTCCCATGTACAATTGACTCTTGAACAATCTGGTTTTGAACTACATGGGTCCACTTAAACCCAAATTGTTTTCATTACGTGATCCATGGGTTGGTTGAATCCTCAAAAGCAGTAGATATGGAGGAAGTGCTGATATGGAGTGCCTATTATAATTTACTCACAGGTTTTCAACCGTGCAGTGAGTCGGCTCCATAACCCTGTGCTGGTTAAGGGTCAACTCTAATCTCAGTCTATTGGATCCTATTGCAGCCCCAACCTGATGATCTCCCAAAGAGGCCACTGTTTCCTGAATTGTATATTTTTCATTTCTTTGCATATCTGTATGAGTACCTTAAATATAGGTAGGTACATATGTGTGTATGTTCACACACAGCCTATTCATGTTTTTTTGCACTGTCATTTTACTGGCTTGAAGTAGTTTTTAATAAACTCTGGACACTAATCTCTTATCAGATACACATAAAAAATATTCTCCATTATTTCTTTTTACCTTTTTAAAAAATTTATTTTTTAATTGAAGGATAATTGCTTTACAGAATTTTGTTGTTTTCTGTCAAACATCAACATGAATCAGCGATAGGTGTACATTTGTCTGCTCCCTCTTGAACTTCCCTCCCATTGACATCTTTTGATGATTACAATTTCCTGGTTTTTGTATTTCTTTAGTATGGTTTTTCAAGGTATATTTTATTGTATTTATTGATGTATGTATTGATGTATATTACATCAAAGGTATATTTTATTGTATGTCAACATAGAAATGAGATTATCTCCAAATTATAGGGATTTGATATGTACAAATGATTGTCCTAAAGTACTCTAAAGCAATTACGTTATTGGCTATAACCTCTCTATGATACTTAATTCAAGTCACATTAGTAATTGAGAAATATGATTTTGTGTACCTATTATGCCATATGGCTTTGATTTTCCACTTGCCCCACAATTCATACACAATATTTATCAATTTTTAAGTTAATTTTGATATTCTTATAAGGCATGGGATTATTTATAGGTAACCTATCAGGTCAATGTGCTGTAATCCATGAAAAATAATTTAAAAATAAATTACCTGAAGTGAATGTAGGAGGAAAAATCTGCCATGTAACTTAGTTCAGTGTATCTAAGAAAGGAAATGTTGAGTTTGGTCAGACATGAACTCATAAAAATAAAAGATTTCAAGATGAAGCAGACATGGGTCTAAGACATGAGAAGCTAAAAGATAAATCAGTCTAGATCATTAAAGTTCTCACAAGTGAAGTTTTAATGAGAAGGAAGAGGAGAAACAACTGAAAGAAACTCTCTGAGCTCTATGGAGAGCTCTCTGAGGAGGCCAGATTTGGCAATGTATACAAGATGAGAGAGAGCTAACTGAGACCAGTATAAGACAGCGAATCTCTCTCTCGTTTTCTTTCCATTTTATTAGTTTTTTAAAAATTGGAGTATAATTGCATTACAATGTTGTGTTATTTTCTGCTGTACAACAATGTGAATCAGTCACATGTGTGTAGATTATATATATATATATCTCCCCTTCCTCTTGAGCCTCCCCTTCCCCCACCCGTCCCACGCCTCTAGGTCATTACAGAGCACCCAGCTATACCGCAACTTCCTGCTCGCTATCAGTGTTACACATCATGGTGTATATGTCAGTGCCAGCCTCTCAGTTTGTCCCACCCTCTCCTTTCCCCCACTCACCATATGTCTATACCTGTGTCTTTCTATTCCTGCCCTGGAAATAGGTACAATTTTTTTTAGATTTCATATATATGTGGTAATATATGATATTTGTTTTTCAGGCAATCTTTTATAGTGTGTTCTGTTATCTAAAATCCAAAGTAAATGGTGGTTAAAAAATGCTACAATTAGATTTGATGCAACAAGACATAATGATGATTGTGATATTGATGGATGGTAATGAGAAAGCTGAATTATCTAATATTTATTTGTTTTCTCTGTCTAGAGAAAAGATCTTTAGATTGAAAAAGTGACAGTGGCATTGATCCCAAATGTAGTGTGTGATTGAAGAAAGAATAAAGTTGCTTTGAATGAGTTTAAATATGCTTTACAAGAGAAATCACATCCAGGACACTGAGAAACTTGCGAATAAGTCTTAAGAAATCACTAAGAGTAAAAGAGAAGCAGGAAGGTTAGATATGAGCATACATTATTTCCAAATTTCAAAAAATGAAGTCAGCAGACTTAAAAATATTGCTAATGATGATGATTGAATTTTACAGTTACCTGGGGGATGACTGTAGAATGTTACAGGGCAACTTTCTTTGCTTTCAGAAGAGGAAGCCCTGATCACCCTGAGCCAGATGGGTTCACTAAGGATGAGTCAGGTTATCGTAGGCTGATCTTACTTCATTCTTTAATGGAGTTACTGGCTTGGCATAGGAGGGAGGGATATGAGTTATTTATGATCTATCTAGGCTACATCCAGGAATCTGTCAAAGGTTGACCTTAGGAAATCTGAAGGACAAGACAGAAATGTGTACTGAATGATAGGTATATAGAATATTGGATGAACTAAATGAGCTTATTAACGAGTCAGTAGCAATATTAATGGAAAAATCTAGGTGTGTGCATTTCTCAGTCTTCTGTCAATGGGTTAGAAGTCAGCCTTACCAAATCTGTAAATGATGAATGTGAACTTTGAAGGGATAGCATATACACAGAAAGAAAAAAATCTGAATCTGTTGCAGGAAGGGGGATCCCTTCCGGGGCCCAAGAGTAGGCTCTTTTCTAACATTCGGAAATGAGTTGTCTGAGGGGAGACACATGCTGACAAAGCAAGAGACAGTATTGGGAAAGGGCGACTGGGAGGAGAGCAGTAGGGTAAGGAAACCCAGAATAACTGCTCTGCCACGTGGCTCACAGTCCAGGGTTTTATGGTGACAGGATTAGTTTCCTGGTTGTCTTTGGCCAATCATTCTGACTCAAGGTCTTTCCTGGTGGTGCATGCATTGGCCAAGATGGATGTCAGCGAGGTTTCTGGGAGGTGGTAGGAATATACCATGCCACCATGGCATCTCCTTTTGACCTTTCCCAAATTCTTCCAGTTGGTGGTGATTTGTTAGTTCCATGTTCCTTACTAGGACCTCCTGCCATAACATAACTTGTACAAATGGTTACTATGATGCCTGGCCAGGGTGGGCGGTTTCAGTCAGTCTGGTTCCTCTAACAAAGACAAAGTCCTCAGTGGTCTGAAATGAGAGACCAAATTTAACTCCAAGAAATTTCATAGAAACAGAAAACAGAAGCCCTAATACTTGGGTCAAAAATAATCTATTGCTCAAATATCAGGTGGTGGATATGAGAGGGGCATAAATGTAACTTAATAGAATTGCAATAAAGGAACAAGACTTAGAAAAAGAAGCCTTTCCTCTTGTGGCTGTTAGCTACTTTGTCTTTCTTGAAAACACTTGTCCATCATTTTTCCTCTTTCTGCATCCTGAACCTCTCCATCTTCACTGCTTCTAAGGACATCTTAAACATTAAAAACACAGACCAAAAAACAAAACTCCCTTCACTGTATTACTGCCTTTCGCTACCACCCAATCTTTCTACTTTTCTACAATCCAGGGCTATTGACGGGTTAACTTCATCTGCTCCAGCCACTCTCCTCAAGATGGCCTCATTTGAATAATCAATGACTTCCTAATTTAAAAACTCATTCAACACTTTTCAGTCCGAACCTTATAGGACTGGTATAATCGTATCCCTCTGCAGCAGTTGATACTCCCGGTCACTTTTTTATTCTTGAATTTCTCTCTTTCCTAGGTTTCCTTCCTTTTGTGGTTATTTTCCTGGTCTCAGACTTCTATTTCAAGTCTCTTTTGTCACTATTCTTCAAGCACACACCTCATTCTACCAGTGGCTCTGTACTTTCTTCTCATTGTTTCCTGTGGTAGGGTCTTTCCAGGGTTTCAGCTGCCTCTTCCCTGCTAAGATCTTTTATTTCTTGCATACCCTTTTCCTGAGCTCAGGACTTGAGTTTCTCCTCAACTTCTCTAATGGTTTCCTTTACCACCTATACTTTGACTATTCACAGCAACGCTAACCCAGATCTGTCTCTTGAATTCTAAACCCTTATTTCTGTATCCATACTCAACACCTTTGCCTAGATGCTTCCTAGGCATCTTATACTCACAGTTTTCCACCTGGATCATAACTCTTCTCCCTCCACCTCCTGATACCTTTTCTTGCAGTATTTCCTTCTCTGAAAAATCATACCACCCCTCATACAAGCCAGAAAATGAAGCACTGTGCCTGATTCTTCCTTCCTTCTTTCTTTTTTTTTTCTCCCCCATGTTCAGGCAGACTCCAAGTCTGGTCAGTTATATTCCCTTAATACCACGCTGCCACCAGAGCACTTTTTCTCAAACTCAGTTCTACTGATTTCCTTTTCTAGAGGATAGTAATCCCAACTCTTTAGCATGTCACCCAAACTCTTGATGAGCTGACTCCTCTCCCCTACCATTTCAATCCCATCTCATAGTTTTTCCTGCAAGTATCCAACAGACTAACCATCCATCTCTACTAAAAGTAAGATTACCTATGTATATCTTGCTTCTGTTGTACTTTTGTGCCTATTCATATATTTTTCTTTTTGCTTTGATTGTTTTCTACCTTTTTTTTCCTGATGAAATTCTTTTTTTTTCCAGCGTTATTTTTTTTTTAGTATAAATTTATTTATTTTAATTGGAGGCTAATTACTTTACAATATTGTATTGGTTTTGCCTGATGAAATTCTTTAAGGCATAATTCTTTGTGGCTTCCCTGGTGGCTCAGATGTTAAAGCGTCTACCTGCAATGTGGGAGGCCTGGGTTCAATCCCTGGGTCAGGAAGATCCCCTGGAGAAGGAAATGGCAACCCACTCCAGTATTCTTGCCCGGAGAATCCCATGGACAGAGGAGCCTGGTGGGCTACAGTCCACGGGGTCGCAAAGAGTCGGACACGACTGAGTGACTTCACTTTCTGTAGGAAGCATTTGAAACTTTCTCTTCTGTATTCCCTTAGAGCCTCATCTATACTGCAAAACAGAGCAGCAATTACTTGTTTTGCATGACAATCTTTACCACTGAACTGTGAGTTCCTCAAGGAAGTGACTAAGTTCTATTTCCCTATAGTTCCTGGTATATAGTGAACACTTAACTCATGTTTATGGAATAGATTACAGAGTCACCTCCACAAATTGGTTCTTTCCTGGCTCTCTTAACAATTCTAGAACTTACAGGCAGTGCATGTTCAGTCAGAATGTCGTGTCAGACTCTCTGAAACCCTATGGACTGTAGCTCACGAGGCTCTTCTGTTCATGGGATTCTCTAGGCAAGAGAGTGGGTTGCCATTTCTTTTCCAGGGCATCCTCCAACCCAGGGATCAAACCTGTGTCTCCTGCATTGGCAGGCAGGTTCTCTACCACTGACCCACAGGGGAGCCCTGTAGGCACTGGCGGTGCTGCTTTTCTCTGGGCTGATGAATGCATGTTTAGAATATTTTGCTCTGCTGTGATGCTGCACTTGCATTAAGGCAGACATAGACTAAAAAACTTTAAAAGAAGCACAATAAGGAATCGAACACCTTGTCAAAGGGGCAATGATCGAAGAAATGGGAACTGTGTGAAGCACCACAGAAAGAAAGTGAAAGTGAAGTCACTCAGTCGTGTCTGACTTTTTGCGACCCCGTGGACTGTCCATGGGATACTCCAGGCAAGAATACTGGAGTGGGTTGCCATTTCCTTCTCCAGGGGGATCTTCCTGACCCAGGGATTGAACCCAGGTCTCCTGCATTGCAGGCAGACACTTTAACCTCTGAGCCACCAGGGAAGCCCCCACAGAAAGAAAACAGTACCTATTACAATAGTAAGCAATTGAGAGCAAGAAACTTTTTTTTTAATTGAAGTATAATTGACATTTGACATTATATTAGTTTTAGGTGAATAAATAATGATTCAATATTTGTACACACTGAAACGATCACATCTTCCACTATATGTAGTTAGAAATTTTTTTTCTTGTGAAAAGGACTTTTAAGATTTACTCCCTTAGCAACTTTCAAATATGCAGTATAGAATTATTAATGGTAGTCTCCATGCTGTACATTACATCCCCGGGACTTATTTATTTTACAGCTGAAGTTTGTGCTTATTGACCCTCTTCAACCATTTTGCCCACTCTCACCCCTTCAAGCCATTCCTTCTCTAACCAAACACAACGATGGCAGATTAACCATGACAAGCAGACTCGTTGCTGCTTTTCTCACTAAGAAATGGAGCTGAATTATCCTTCTCTTGAAGGTAGCTTCCTTGACCAACAGAATGAGAAGAAAGTGACACAGATTTATTTAATATAAGTTTAATGTGACATCAAAGCCTCCATAAGGAAATGAAGAGCCAAAGAAACAGCCTTGAGTGTTGTATGCTAGGGCTTGGTCAGGTGCAGAGCTGAAGAGGAATCGGATAGGTTAAAATGAGGTGATTGCAGGAAACTGGGGGAAGCTTAGCAAGACCTGTTAAGATGCTTCTTGGCTTCCCTTGTCTTCAGGGAGAAGGATGCTCTTTTTCTCTGGGTGTAGGAAGAGCATCTTTCACATGAGTGTTTCTTGGCCTGTTTCAGGGAAGAAGTGTGAGGAAGGGGAGGTCAGTTAGGTCAGAAGAAACCTTGCAGCATCTACCTGGGTCTCTCACGTTTCTTCCTGTAGTGCTTCCACTCCCAAATCAAGAAGCCCAAGGCACAGAAAAAGGCCGCATGAAGGTGCTGGTGGTGCCTGCAGAGCTGAGCTCTCTGTGCTGTGCAGCAGATTCCCACTAGCTATCAGTTTTACACAAGATAATGTATAAATGTCAATCATAATCTCCCAATTCATTCCACCTTCTCCTGCCCTGCAAGTAAGTTCAAAGTTCATCAGTACCATTTTTCTAGATTCCAGGTATATATGTTAATATATGATACTTTTCTTGCTTGTTTTATAATTAAAAGATGGCAATACCCTTCATGATTGGCTTCCTAGACAGCAAAATTAAGGCTGCAAATAAAAGGGAGAAAGGGAGTTACACAGAGAGCACTAGGAATCTTGATTTTGCGTCTGCCCAAAGAGAAGGGCCTGAACTTAATGGGATGACAGACTTCTTACAAAGGTCCAATTGGTCTTGTGAGACATTTGCTGACAAAAAGCCTCAGTCTAAGTTGACTAATTTCTCAACCTTGTTGGAAACCCTCATCTAGCGCTGCTTGCTTAAGAATACGTGGACTGAGCAGGGAGGTCTAACAATTTCCAGGCATTTGTGAAGGTAGCCTTGAGGCTGGATCTTCTTGGAAACATTTAAATCACACTATCACAGAAGTTGAACTGGCCTCTTGCTTCCTGTACTAAGTTCAAAGATGACCTTTTTTTTTTTTTTTTTGACCTAGGATTTGAGACTTTATTTTGATAGAGGATCCTTTAAAGAGCTGAAAATAAAGATGTGATCAGATTAAAATTCTGGAAAGATTTCTGTGCTGTATGGACTGGAAAAAGATTATTGACCTTATCACAGAGAGTAAAGATGACCATTTTAAAAGTGTATTGGGGTAACCATGAGGATGTGTATGTGTGTATGACAGTGAGCAAGGAAGTAACAATTAGTACATAATTTGAAATTAGGAATTTTATAATCTACTGGCATACATGCTTGCTCAGTTGTGTCTGACTTTAAGACCCCATGGACCATAGCCCTCCAGTCTCCCATGTTCATGGAATTCTTTAGGCTTGAATACCAGAGTGGGCTGTCATTTCTTTCCAGGGGACCTTCCCAAACCAGGGGTTGAATTCACGGCTCTTGTGTCTCCTGCTCTGGCAGGCAGATTCTTAACCACTGTGCCACCTGGGCATTCTGTCCTAAATCTTTGCCCCTTTGATTTCACATTTATAGAAACATTTGCCTCTAACAGCTGACATCACTCTTCCTGAGGGAGAGAAGAATGCCAGTAGAAGGGCATCATCTTTCTGTTCAAATATTGAAGAAGAATTAGAGTTGTTACAGCAAAGGAAGGGAAGAAATTGCCCAATATTTTGAAAGCTGAAAAGTTTTTCCATGAATTTTCTGCCAGAATTGTTCAAAGATGCAACAGGTTGCTTTGATAGGTAGTGTGTTCTCTGTCACTAGGGAAAACCAACCAATTACTCAAAGGAGATGACATAAGAAGGGATTCATGTAAATCTGGAGCATTAGGTATTAAAGTCTGTTTATGCCTGAATTCTATAAATACTGAAGACACAGGGAGACAAATAAGGTATTCAGAAGGACTTTTCCCATTAAATATAAATATAATGTAACATCAATTACATTACTATAATCAAATGTTAGTTCTGGTTCACATTTTATCAGGTATAAAGCTCTGCTGATACCTTTAAAATTGTTTTTTCTAATACAGCCAGCCAAGCATGAAATAACTTCTAGCCACTTTAGTAAAGACTAATAGAGGAAATTACACTAATGAGAGGCTAATAAAGCAGACACAGGTGATCCAAGAAGTACTTGTCCTTGTCAGACAAGGCCAGTGAATAGTATGCTTGTTTTAAGTGAGGGGATTCTGTTCTCATTGTCCATAGAAAGGTTTTGGGAAATTTATCAGTAGGGGGCATTGGTGTTCTATCAGCAGAAGCACTTGACTCAGAGACTAAGTGCTCTTGGTAATGCTGAGCATTTTACAATGATCACAAATCAAAGCAGATAGAGAAACTATTTTTCTTAGAAAAATCCACATAGAAATGTCATCTGTTTCAAATGAAACTTAATGAAATAAAAGTACAGCATGTACATATTTGATTTTTCTAAGATAAAGATGCTGGAGGCCTTAAATTTTTTTTTTTTTTTGGTGAGAGAGGGTGGAAACACTGTCACAGCAGCTGCAGATCCAGCATTTCCAAGTCCTGGGAATTGGGAAGACAGCTGAATTGACATCATGGTAAAGTAGCATCACTAATGCTTACAGCTCTCAGTTAGCTGTAATGAGTGAAATGAAACAGTTCTTTCTGTGTTAGAAACTATTCTGATACAACAAATACTTGTCTGTTTTGCTCTCTCCCCTTTTATTGGCACAGGCAAAGGCACGTAATCATGAAAGGAATTGGGGGGAAAGGAAATATTTAGATTTGGAATGCACAGTAGATGAGATAAAGAGCCGCCTTTCTTCACACTAACACATTCACAAGCCCCATGTTCGGTCATGAATAGAGAGATTATTAAACACCAATAAAAATAAATGCAATTTTTGCACATCTACCATGACATAAACGCTAGGTGTCAGATATAATTACTTATGAATTATTATAGTTTCTAGAAACTTCTTATATCCCATTTTTCTGGATCCTCTATCCTCACAATACTTTTAGCTTTATATCTTAGAATTCTGGGACTTAAGATTTGAGATCTTATGGAATAACACAAAGGAAGGATACATTAAAACATACCTGTGCATACCTATGGCTTTCTCTGATTCAGTTCTATTTGAAGCATAAGAAAGCTGCCTAATTCTCACCTGCCCTTAATGCTCATTCAGATTTTCATCTTCATTCAACCCCTAGGTATATGGCAGACACAGACTAGGTACTCTTCTATAAAACTAACCTTGGCCCCTGGGCCACTCTGAACTCCTGGAACATGCGTTTCTAATCAGACATATTTTTATCAATTTAATAAACCCTTATAGCATATCTTTCTGATGCTGCCTATAATAACTGACAGGAAAACAGCACAACTCTAAAACAGTGGTGTTTTTGCTTTACTTTGTTTTTGAATCACCAGCTTCTTTGTGTTTGGTGGTAAATAGCACCTGCTTTAGCCATCCAAGTGTTCTGAATTGATTAAGAGAGTAAGAAGGTGTCAGAGATGGAAGGTCGTTTGTTACTTCTAAAGGCTGAGTTTGAGGATGTGGCTTAATTGGAGCCACTAATGCTGAGCCATAGACTTAGATGGACTTAACCTACTCAGTCACAGACAGCTAGAAAACCTCAGTCCTTCCCCACCAAGAAGGAACAGACTAGAACACACATTTCCTGTGGTATCTGGCTCCCACATGGAAGGAAGGAGAAAGAAGCTGAGCCACACATGCCCAGGTCATCTTCTAAACTCAAAAATGGTGAAACTTCCACCCCAGGGTGGGGGTAACCCAAGGGGGAGGAGGGGCTAGACTTTATACCCTTACAGATAGCTCTCCACACAGAAGGAAATACCAGGAGGGGGAATTGTGCTTCTGAGAGCATAAATCATCTCAATTTATTCTTGTTGGGCAGGATGAATTGGATTTTACAATAATGAAATTTATTATAAGTTAGAGAACTCTGCATCTATACCCTTATTCTTTAAACAGTCCACATTTCATCACCCCGATGAATACATCCTGGTTTTCTTCTGGAATGGCTTGACAAGAGACATGCTACATCTGGATTTTCCTTTACTGAACCTTTTAAGGCATTTAATTTCTAGAGATAACTGGATCCTTTCCAGGGGAGGGAGGGGAGAAGTATACTCGCATCTGTAATGATCTCTGACAGCGTGACACGGAGCACTGATTTTTACAGCAGTAGCCAAAATTACAGTAATTAGAGAAAATATCCACATCTTTATAAACAGAGTGTTAACTGATTCAAAAGGAACTTAATGAGAACTTACAAGAGGAAGCGCACGTTTGCTGCTCAGTATTAAACATTAATTAGCGTCAGAAGGCAATAGTCAAGTTGCCTCTCCACTTCAGTCGCTTGGCAAGGCACAGAAATTGGAGAGGTTTTTAGAATCTGCTGATTTTGCTGGCTGTGACCCTCCAACTAGATTCTCTGATTTTATTCAGGTTTGATACTGAATTTTACTTCCTGTTAAAGTCTTACTGCAGAAACTGAGAGATGAAAACTTTCAAGTGCATGGCATTTTAGGTTTAGGCATCTTATTTTAAAAAGTATTTTTAAATGCTCTCTTATTAAGATAAGTAAGCGAAGCCATATATGAAAGAGTATAATCCCAGCTATGAAACAAAACACGTATAGAAGATACTAGGACATACATCACATTATTAGCAGTGGGTTGCTTTGAATGATTGACCAATGAATGATGTTTTTCCTTTTTTTTCTGTAATTTATATACATTGCTTTTATAAATGGAAAAGAGATATTTTAATTACTTAAAATGTGATTATTCTCGTACAGTTAAATCAGTTCCCCGATATGGGCTATAAGATCCAATAAGCTACACAGGAAAATTAACTTTTTTCCCCTAAGATCCTGAGACCGGCAAATTTGATGCACTGAAAAATACCAAACACAGATAACAATTGATTCTTACACTGTACTTTTTTTTGACTGAATGACTGCAGACACACTTTATTTTCATTTCAATACAAAATTATGCTTAAGAATCAATATGTAATTGTGGCTTTGATCCAATATCAAACCACTGACCCAATACCAAACAAGCCAAACTCCTGGAAGCAAACCTAATCATTTTTTCATTCTGAGTTAAGAACTGACTAATTTTGTTGGGCGAATCATAGAAATGACCTATTTGTCACATGAATCTCCTCAGAGGCTGCAATTCAAAACAGTTTATATTGATTCCTAGGTAAATAATATAGTGACTTTGGGGGAGGGATCCGTTGCCATCTGATTTTATCAGCTCACTTATTTAGTACTTCTCCCCTGCAAATGTCCATTAACTTCCTAATTTTCCTCCCCCACTCACTCACTCTCTCAAACATTTAGGTCCAATCACCTTCTACCTGTACCCTGAATTTACTATCTTACTCTTCTAGAAGATGACATGGAGAAGGCAATGGCAGCCCACTCCAGTACTCTTGCCTGGAGAATCCCATGAATGGAAGAGCCTGGTAGGCTGTGGTCCATGGGGTCACGAAGAGTCTGACACGACTGAGCGACTTTGCTTTCACTTTTCACTTTCATGCTTTGGAGAAGAAAATGGCAACCCACTCCAGTGTTCTTGCCTGAAGAATCCCAGGGACCGGGGAGCCTGGTGGGCTGCTGTCTCAGGGGTCGCACAGAGTCGGACACGACTGAAGTGACTTAGCAGCAACAGCAGCAGAGGATGACATGCCCATTTTCTGGCTAGCATTTATTATGAACTTAATTGGTTCTTCTCGTAAATAATCTCATCTCCTAAATATTATCACATCACCAATAGTCCCACTGGAATTTATTAATACTGTTAATTTCAACCCCTGTCCATTTCTCTTCTTTTGTGTTTAAATTCATTGACTAATCAGTAATTACCTTAAACGTAAATGGGTTGAATGCCCCAACCAAAAGACAAAGACTGGCTGAATGGATACAAAAACAAGGCTCCTACATATGTTGTCTACAAGAGACCCACCTCAAAACAGGGGACACATACAGACTGAAAGTGAAGGGCTGGCAAAAGATTTTCCATGCAAATAGGGACCAAAAGAAAGCAGGAGTAGCAATACTCATATCAGATAAAATAGACTTTAAAACAAAGACTGTGAAAAGAGACAAAGATGGTCACTACATAATGATCAAAGGATCAATCCAAGAAGAAGATATAACAATTATAAATATATATGCACCCAACACGGGAGCACCGCAGTATGTAAGACAAATGCTATCAAGTATGAAAGGAGAAATTAACAATAACACAATAATAGTGGGAGACTTTAATACCCCACTCACACCTATGGATAGATCAACTAAACAGAAAATTAACAAGGAAACACAAACTTTAAACGATACAATAGACCAGTTAGACCTAATTGATATCTATAGGACATTTCATCCCAAAACAATGAATTTCATCTTTTTCTCAAGCGCACATGGAACCTTCTCCAGGATAGATCACATCCTGGGCCATAAAGCTAGCCTTGGTAAATTCAAAAAAATAGAAATCATTCCAAGCATCTTTTCTGACCACAATGCAGTAAGATTAGATCTCAATTACAAGAGAAAAACTATTAAAAATTCCAACATATGGAGGCTGAACAACACGCTGCTGAATAACCAACAAATCACAGAAGAAATCAAAAAAGAAATCAAAATTTGCATAGAAACGAATGAAAATGAAAACACAACAACCCCAAACCT
The DNA here is from genome assembly GCF_019923935.1 of Bubalus bubalis. Lineage (NCBI taxonomy): Eukaryota > Metazoa > Chordata > Mammalia > Artiodactyla > Bovidae > Bubalus > Bubalus bubalis. The sequence continues at coordinate 152,530,029 of NC_059159.1, read as the reverse complement.
GTGGGACACGGTAAAAGCAGTCCTAAGGGGAAAGTTCATAGCAATACAGGCACACCTCAAGAAACAAGAAAAAAGTCAAATAAATAACCTAACTCTACACCTAAAGCAACTAGAAAAGGAAGAAATGAAGAACCCCAGGGTTAGTAGAAGGAAAGAAATCTTAAAACTTAGAGCAGAAATAAATGCAAAAGAAACAAAAGAGATCATAGCAAAAATCAACAAAACCAAAAGCTGGTTTTTTGAAAGGATAAATAAAATTGACAAACCATTAGCCAGACTCATCAAGAAACAAAGGGAGAAAAATCAAATCAATAAAATTAGAAATGAAAATGGAGAGATCACAACAGACAACACAGAAATACAAAGGATCATAAGAGAGTACTATCAACAATTGTATGCCAATAAAATGGACAACGTGGAAGAAATGGACAAATTCTTAGAAAAGTACAACTTTCCAAAACTCGACCAGGAAGAAATAGAAAATCTTAACAGACCCATCACAAGCACGGAAATTGAAACTGTAATCAAAAATCTTCCAGCAAACAAAAGCCCAGGTCCAGACGGCTTCACAGCTGAATTCTACCAAAAATTTAGAGAAGAGCTAACACCTATCCTGCTCAAACTCTTCCAGAAAATTACAGAGGATGGTAAACTTCCAAACTCATTCTATGAGGCCACCATCACCCTAATACCAAAAGCTGACAAAGATCCCACAAAAAAAGAAAACTACAGGCCAATATCACTGATGAACATAGATGCAAAAATCCTTAACAAAATTCTAGCAATCAGAATCCAACAACACATTAAAAAGATCATACGCCATGACCAAGTGGGCTTTATCCCAGGGATGCAAGGATTCTTCAATATCCACAAATCAATCAATGTAATACACCACATTAACAAATTGAAAAATAAAAACCATATGATTATCTCCATAGATGCAGAGAAAGCCTTTGACAAAATTCAACATCCATTTATGATAAAAACTCTCCAGAAAGCAGGAATAGAAGGAACATACCTCAACATAATAAAAGCTATATATGACAAACCCACAGCAAACATTATCCTCAATGGTGAAAAATTGAAAGCATTTCCTCTAAAGTCAGGAACAAGACAAGGGTGCCCACTTTCACCATTACTATTCAACATAGTTTTGGAAGTTTTGGCCACAGCAATCAGAGCAGAAAAAGAAATAAAAGGAATCCAAATTGGAAAAGAAGAAGTAAAGCTCTCACTATTTGCAGATGACATGATCCTCTACATAGAAAACCCTAAAGACTCCACCCGAAAATTACTAGAACTAATCAATGACTATAGTAAAGTTGCAGGATATATAATCAACACCCAGAAATCCCTTGCATTCCTATACACTAATAATGAGAAAACAGAAAGAGAAATTAAGGAAACAATTCCATTCACCATTGCAACAGAAAGAATAAAATACTTAGGAATATATCTACCTAAAGAAACTAAAGACCTATATATAGAAAACTATAAAACACTGGTGAAAGAAATCAAAGAGGACACTAACAGATGGAGAAATATACCATGTTCATGGATTGGAAGAATCAATATAGTGAAAATGAGTATACTACCCAAAGCAATTTATAGATTCAATGCAATCCCTATCAAGCTACCAACAGTATTCTTCACAGAGCTAGAACAAATAATTTCACAATTTGTATGGAAATACAAAAAACCTCGAATAGCCAAAGCAATCTTGAGAAAGAAGAATGGAACTGGAGGAATCAACCTGCCTGACTTCAGGCTCTACTACAAAGCCACAGTCATCAAGACAGTATGGTACTGGCACAAAGACAGAAATATAGATCAATGGAACAAAATAGAAAGCCCAGAGATAAATCCACGCACATATGGACACCTTATCTTTGACAAAGGAGGCAAGAATATACAATGGATTAAAGACAATCTCTTTAACAAGTGGTGCTGGGAAATCTGGTCAACCACTTGTAAAAGAATGAAACTAGAACACTTTCTAACACCATACACAAAAATAAACTCAAAATGGATTAAAGATCTAAACGTAAGACCAGAAACTATAAAACTCCTAGAGGAGAACATAGGCAAAACACTCTCTGACATACATCACAGCAGGATCCTCTATGACCCACCTCCCAGAATATTGGAAATAAAAGCAAAAATAAACAAATGGGACCTAATTAACCTTAAAAGCTTCTGCACAACAAAGGAAACTATTAGCAAGGTGAAAAGACAGCCTTCAGAATGGGAGAAGATAATAGCAAATGAAGCAACTGACAAACAACTAATCTCGAGAATATACAAGCAACTCCTACAGCTCAACTCCAGAAAAATAAATGACCCAATCAAAAAATGGGCCAAAGAACTAAATAGACATTTCTCCAAAGAAGACATGCAGATGGCTAACAAACACATGAAAAGATGCTCAACATCACTCATTATCAGAGAAATGCATATCAAAACCACTATGAGGTACCATTTCACGCCAGTCAGAATGGCTGCGATCCAAAAGTCTACAAGTAATAAATGCTGGAGAGGGTGTGGAGAAAAGGGAACCCTCTTACACTGTTGGTGGGAATGCAAACTAGTACAGCCACTATGGAGAACAGTGTGGAGATTCCTTAAAAAACTGGAAATAGAACTGCCTTATGATCCAGCAATCCCACTGCTGGGCATACACACTGAGGGAACCAGAAGGGAAAGAGACACGTGTACCCCAATGTTCATCGCAGCACTGTTTATAATAGCCAGGACATGGAAGCAACCTAGATGTCCATCAGCAGATGAATGGATAAGCAAGCTGTGGTACATATACACAATGGAGTATTACTCAGCCATTAAAAAGAATACATTTGAATCAGTTCTAATGAGGTGGATGAAACTGGAGCCTATTATACAGAGTGAAGTAAGCCAGAAAGAAAAACACCAATACAGTATACTAACGCATATATATGGAATTTAGAAAGATGGTAACAATAACCCTGTGTACGAGACAGCAAAAGAGACACTGATGTATAGAACAGTCTTATGGACTCGGTGGGAGAGGGAGAGGGTGGGAAGATTTGGGAGAATGACATTGAAACATGTAAAATATCATGTATGAAACGAGTTGCCAGTCCAGGTTCGATGCACGATACTGGATGCTTGGGGCTGGTGCACTGGGACGACCCAGAGGGATGGTATGGGGAGGGAGGAGGGAGGAGGGTTCAGGATGGGGAACACATGTATACCTGTGGCAGATTCATTTTGATATTTGGCAAAACTAATACAATTATGTAAAGTTTAAAAATAAAATAAAATTAAAAAAAAATAAATTCATTGAATAAATGGCTTTATTTTCCCTTTCTACTTCCTTATTCTCTATCCTCTCCATTCAATTCTTTGTTTTATATACTTATTCTGTACATTAATTGTTTTGTGTACTTATTCTTTCTTTGGAACAGTTTTTTTTTTCTCATTTTTTACTTGTTTACACTGCACTTTAAGCATATTGTCAATCAGACCTCTAACTCAAATATTACATCCACTTAGGAAAAAATTGAAGAAACTAAAATCCAAAGAAAGGATTAGAACCTAGCTCCTTGCTTTCAAAATCCAGAGTTCACATGACTGCCCGTGTGACTGACCTGACTGATGGGCTTATGTTAGGCCTGGATGAGGGTCCTACAGTGGGTATGAAGGAAAGAGGATTAGCGATATGATTTTTTCATCATTTACCTTGTTTTGCCTGTACTCTCCAGTAGGTTGGGAGCTCCTTGCTGGAGCATGTGTGTTTATGCATGAGACTTTCTAAGCGCTCCAAACATGCTAAGTATTGCCCCTTGAGTCCGTTGAACTGACCTCAGTTGAGAGCAGAAGCAGCAGCAAAACTGAAAAGCTAGAAAAAACCACACCTTCTAAATAACCCTGGGGTCTCCTGTCTTCATTAGACCAAATGAAGACTGCACAGGTTTGGGGTGTTTTGTTTTTCTTTTATCTCAAAATTAAGTTATGTGTAGCTCAAGCCGAGTTCAGTCGCTCAGTTGTGTCCCACTCTTTGCGACCCCATGGACTGCAGCACACCAGGCTTCCCTGTCTATCACCAACTCCCAGAGCCTGCTCAAACTCATGTCCATCGTGTTGGTGATGCCATCCAACCAATTCATCCTCTGTCATCCCCTTCCCCTCCTGCCTTCAGTCTTTCCCAACAGCAGGGTCTTTTCAAATGAGTTAGTTCTTTGCATCAGGTAGCCAAAGTATTGGAGTTTCAGCTTCAGTATCAGTCCTTCCAATGAACACCCAGGACTGATCTCCTTTAGGATGGACTGGTTGGATCTCCTTGTAGTCCAAGGGACTCTCAAGAGTTTTCTCCAACACCACGGTTCAAAAGCATCAATTCTTCAGCACTCAGCTTTCTTTATAGTTCCACTTTCACATCCATACATGACTACTGGAAAAACCACAGCTTTGACTAGATGGACCTTTGTTAGCATAGTAATGTCTCTGCTTTTTAACATCCTGTCTAGGTTTGTCGTAGGTTTCCTTCTAAGGAGCAGGAGTCTTTTAATTTCATGGCTGCAGTCACCATCTGCAGTGTTTTAAAATAAATCACATCTCTCTCTTTTTTTTTAAGTCTGTTAATATCTGATTTTGAGCCACCATCACCCTGGGCCACAGGAAACTTATTTGTAATTACTAGGACTCCCCTACCGGATCTTAGTGCATCAGATAAGCCTCTGGGGTGAGTGATGGTCTATACTGGGTAGCCCTGAAGCCCACAGTACCCAGCTCATACAGTTCCTTTAGGCCCTGGGGCTCTGCTGCTTCTTTGTCACCATTAGGGCACAGGCATCTTTGCTGGGTCTTGGAGCCCCAAGGTCCAGCCTCCTTTGGTGACCTACATCGTCCTCACCTGTGAGGTCTTGCCAACTCACAGAAGTCCTGCTATGCAGCAAGACACTTGTCCCTAGCTAGTTTAAAGACCCACCTATTCAGTTTCTCTTTTCCAGTCTCAGGGAATATTCTTCCTCCTTGTCTGTCTCTCTGCTGGCCCTCAAAGACCTCCCGTCTTCCCAGTCCCTCCAGGTCTTCTAGAATAATCACTGTAAGGGGTACAAGCTCTGATAAAAGATAAGAGCCAGTAAGTTTAAGTAGCTTCAGCTCTTTTCCCCTGGCATATGCCCCTGTGATTAACAAAGCATATGGAGCCCCAGGCTACTTGTGTGGTATTGGAACAGAATGGGATGAGGGGGTTTGTGTACATGAGAGGGAGGAGAAAACATCTCAGTACACTGTTCTACCACATCAGCAACATATTTCCAAGAAGTTTACTTTCAGAAAAAGCTACCGTCTTACTTGCCCCGAGTACAAATGTATAAGTCATCAGGTCAGAGAGTAAACTTGGGAAATGAGACTGTAAGAGATGAAAAGCCTCTCTGGTCCTGGAGGAAGAGCACTGAACTGAGAGTAGGAGCCATGGGGCTGGGTCTCACTTCTCTCACTAAACTTCCTATGTGACTCTGGACAACTGACTTTCTTTCTCTGGGTCTCAGTTTCCCCAGTTGCAAAAATAAGTGATCTTGAGGGGTTGATCCAAAAGGCCCTCCAGGCCCAAGATTTGCATCTGGTGTAGTGTGTCTGGAGTGGATCTATCATTTTTATAAAAACACCTTAATACCTTGTGTATAATATTTGGCACTCTTAAATTCTATTGTTTGACTAGACAGGTACAGGGGACAATGAGGGAGCCATGGGGTGCAGGAAGCTTCCAAAGGTGACTGCCGCACGTGAGCAAGCATGGACTGAGAGAGGTCGTGTCAAAAGTATCTCACTCCCAGTGACTGCTGCCAGCCCTTCTGTTACTGCTCACTTCTAGCATCTTCACCACAGGCTCGCTCTTTAGTTTCAGGCGCACAGACAGATTTTGCAATGGGGATGAGAGGTTCTGGAAACCTAGGAGTTGATGGGTGAATCCTTGTATGGTCGAGGGCTAGCTCTTGCTTTGGGGTGGGTTGTGTGGGACCAGAATGAGCCCATCAGCCCTGCAGAGCCAAGTGAGGCATGGCCCTTGTTAAATCCATCTACAGGGCCTTCTATTTTTGGAAAACTTCCGTGTGAGCACTGATAATATTTCACTTCACAAATGGCCCATAAGAAACATTAAAGACGTCATGTGCTCGAAAGGAAATGACTTAATGATTCTTTTCACTTAAGGAAGAATTGCTGGCAAAATTCATTCCCCAAATGACTCCAAAAGACATCCTTGAACTGGTATAAATTCAGGCCCCACATGCTAACATAGTCTTTTACATCCACAGATCTTCTCCATGGTGTCTGTAAACGCCCACCCTAGGCTGTCCACAGGCTCCTGGATAGAGCCCACCGTGCATTTCTCCCCCGCCCTCCCCCCCCAAGTAAAGCTGCCACCAGTTTACCTTCTTTATACAGAAGAAATAAAACATTCCCCCAAAGACTCAATGACAGAGGTCTGGGGCTTCGTGGCTCAATGGGTAAAGAATACACCTGCAATGCAGGAGACAGAGGCCTGAACATTAGTAACTTTGGGTTCAGTGAGAAAGGAAAAGGCTTGTCATCAAAATGGAAGCTTCTAATTATGTTTCCCTCCATCAATGATAATGAACGCTTAAAATTCAATAGCACATTGTATCTTTTTGGATATGGCCCTGGAATCCTCACTATTTTCCTAGCAGAATATTTTTAACAAAACCTCGTTAGTGTATAACCATCAACAATAGCAAAGACATTTTACCACCTAATTTGTACAGAAAATTCTTTTTGCAGAATCTTTCTCCTTTGTCCAGCTTCTTGCATTTGTCAATTGTCAGAGGCTAAAAGCACAATAGCAACTTTTTATCATACCTCAAAACAGCTCTCCTAAGAAGGTGAGAGGCTTTGTTATTTCATCCTTATAAGACTGGGGGAGATTTAGGCCCAGATATCAACCTGCAGGTTCCCACACATTAATAGGAACAGGAGAGGAATTGAGAGAGGGGTATCATCTTATGTAAGTTGTTGAAAAAAATGTAAAAATACCAACTAAAAACTGACTGGCTGTTTTCTCCAATGATGAAGTACTGGTTTGGTTACATACATTTAGGTATTATATGTATATGTTTCACACATTCATACATAATTTTCTTTAAATGGACAGAACTAAACTGGGTGTTTCACTTTTCATCCAATCAAATTTAGAATTGCCATGTCGTTTCTCAGAATAGCTGAGATTACCTCAAAATATAGCAAAAGTTTCTCACTCTGTCTTAAATGCGTTTTCCAATACTTCTAGGTGGCAGGTCAGGTGGAAAACAGACTTTATCTGTCGCCCCACTAGTTGGGATGTGCTTGGTCACTCAGTCATGTCTGACTCTTTGTGACCCCATGTACTTTGGCCCACCAGGCTCCTCTATTCATGGGGATTCTCCAGGCAATAATACTGGAGTGGGTTGCCATGCCCTCCTCCAGAGGATCTTCCCAACCCAGGGATCAAACCCAGGTCTCCAGCATCGCAGGCGGATTCTTTACCAGCTGAGCTACCAGGGATGGACAATCCAAAGGCTTAAGGCCCTGATGCTTTACTTAGAACTCACCAGATGTTCTTGTTGGGTGCAGGTTAATTAGTAAAAGGATTAAATAATTGGGGAGGGAGGTAACTCAGAACATGATGGACGGGCTTCATGAAAGTTCTGGAAATTCTGTTTTCTGGATGTCATGCCCAGCACTACTATATACCAAGCAACTGGTTCCCATGCATATTCAGGGGGCACTTGCCCCCAGTAGCTGGCGTCCTCTAGAGCAGGGGTCACCAACCCCTGGGCCATGGACTGGTACTGGTCTGTGACCTGTTAGGAACTGGGCTGCACAGCAGGAAGTGAGCAGTGGGCATGCCAGTAAAGCTTTATCTGCCATTCCCCATCACTCTCATTATCGCCTGAATCATCCCCCCGCCCCCAGTCCCTCTGTCTGTGGAAAAATTGTCTTCCACGAAACCAGCCCCTGGTGCCAAAAAAGGTTGGGGACCACAGCTCTAGCGTGTTAACTTCCATATTGTCTTAGAAACTGTCATTCTGAGCATAACTCAGGCATTTCAGAGGCAGAAATACAGTGTTTCCATCTAGGACTACGGCTTGTGAACCTTTAGTAGTGAAATATTCGCAGATGCGCTCTCACATAGAGTTCCAACAGTAGAAGCAGGTGCAGGGGAGGCGCCAGGGAGAAGTGGAGGAGTGGGGAACACACACAGGCATCCTCCTCATCTTTTTTGTGGCTTTTGTGACCCTCTCCCAGGCCTAGTTCTCTACAGAACCCAATCCAAGGACTTCTGCTCTGGGTTGTCTGCACAACAAGTCAGATCGTACACAATTGACTGTCATCTCTAAGACACAGAGAAAACTAGCTATTTGCTTTTGTGTCATCCTGCTGTATATTATGGATCATGGGCAAAGGAATGATTTAACTCACAACCTGTCCAAAGTTTACACGGGTTTAGGATGACCGGTATAAGGTATACGTAGAGACTGAGGTGCATAGAGGGTATGTTGCATTTTGATGTGCCTAAAGGTGATATTCTTGACAGAGCTGAAAGAAATCCACATAATACCTACCCTATGAGATGAAGAATATACCCAAGTGTTATGGCTATGTTAGCTTTTCAAGATAACCCAGGAATGAGCAAATACTCTTCCTGTTTGTTCTATTCCAGATGCAGAATTTGAATTTCAGCAAAGCCTATGTGTATTGCTGTACCACCTTTCTCTAGCAGGAATTCCTTTAGGGCCCACCAACCTGGAGGCAGAGCTGAGACTCCCTGTGATAGGACTGGCATGCACACTGCCCGCTCACCTTCATCGTCAAATGCTGCTTTGATTCCCACTGTTGCCACAGGGCTGCCCCAGCCCCCACTAACTTCTCTGGGGACTCAGTGTCACTGCTTAAAGAAGTCTTGCCCTGCACTCCGGTGGAAGAAACTTCTTTACCATTCCTGCAGATGCTCTCATTATTACATGTTGGTGCTGATTTCTAGGTACTGTGTGGACCACTGAGATGACTAAGGCTCTTCTCATTACACAAGGGTTTTATCTTTCCTGCTTTCTCATTTTTCCTCCTCCATTCATTCATTCCTGGGGAAAAGGGGAAGTGCTTTATATTTACTCATATGTAAATAACATAGAGCATATTTCTTGATGTACAATAGATTTTAAGTAAATACATATTCATTGATTTTCTGGGGGGCTCATTTTGGCTGATGCAAAGCACAGGCTTTGGAATGAAAGACACATCAGTGAGGAGGTGTGCTTGGAGCAAAATGTTTCACCTTCCAGAGCTTCCACTTCCTCATCTTTAAAGTGGGATAATAAAATCCACCTCGTAGGTGTTTGTAGGAAGACATGATATGTACATAGCATTTGCTTGGTGCACAGTAGGTGCTGAAACACAGCCCCTTTCCTTTGCTTGAGGAATGAAGTGCTAGCCTACTTGTAGTGACAACAATCTGGCCCTAGAGTTCCGATGATCGAGAGAGGTTTTGATTGAATGATAGGGACTGGCTGGGAGCCCTCTCTGAGAAGCAGTGGGATGTCCCCACACCTGGCCCTGGCCTTGGCTGAGACCTGCTCTGTGGGTGTTGGTTCACCAGTGTCTACTCGGGCACTTGTCAAGAGTTTTCAGCAATACCAGGTAAAGGAAACAGGTCTATAGTAAAAGTTCTGTGATAAAATTGGCTGGAGCGGTCTTGGGATGGCAGGGGGCAGTGTAGGGGGTGGGGAGATGGCTTGTAAAATAATGAAAACTGCTAAGTGCAATAGACAGGTTAACAGAATTGGTGTAAAAACATATTATTTGGTCCCCTCTAGCATCCATTCCCCCATCTTCTGGAATTATATTTCTAACTTTCCTTGAGGAATCACTGCTTCTCAATTTTAGATCTATAAGTTAAAGGGGATTGACCCCACAACTAATCCAGAGTAAGCCTTGAAGAGCTTAAGTAAATTACACAGCCAATCCTCTGGCTGAACTGAGGGGTTCAGGGATGGGCATATGACTTGATGAAGAGCCAAATATTTTCTGGGGCTTAAGAGAAAAATAAATCAACTCTGTTTCTTTTGTGGGACTGCCTTCTTTTTAGACGGTATAAAATGAAGCTGTGAAGCCTGAACCACCACCATAAAGGGGGAGCCTTGATCTGCTGGCCCAGAGTGTAGGGCCTGAGAGTGGAACTGGCATTAAGAAAGGCAGCTGAAACATGAAGGGAAAATAGTGAGTGTTTGAAACCCCGGATCAAGCCTTACTTGAGGTTGATATTATATCTGGATTTTTCCATATGTGAATCAACCAGTTTGAAATCTGTAACATAAAACTTCAACTGAGAGACCAATATGCTTGGGGAAAGGAAAACCCTGTGAATCTAATTACCCTCAAATATAAATTATTTTTCCATATAACTAGAAGGCAGAATTGTAAGAAAATTATTTGTTCTAAAAGATATTTGGCACTTTAATAATGTAATTTCAGCTAAACTGATGTAGCACTTTGATTTTTTTTTTGTTACTATACTGCTCCATGTGTTATGTGTATATTGTGATGAACTGAAGGTCTGTGTCCCTCCCAAATTCATATGTTGAAATCCTAACTAACTCCCAATAAGATAGTATTCAGAGGTGGGGACTTTGGGAGGTGATCAGCTCATGAGGGAGGAACCCTCAAGAATGGGATTAGTGCCCTTATAAAAGCTCTCTTGCTCCTCCTGTCATGAGAGGACACAGGGAAAATACACATTATCTATGAACCAGCAAGATAATACTCTGGTTTGCACTGTTAAGTAGAAAAAAAGGTGAGAGTTCTAGTTAGATCTGTGTTCAAATCCAGATATTACCACTTATTAACTGTGTAATATTTGGCAAATAGAACCTCCATTCCCTCACCTGAAAAATGGGTTTAATAATAATTCCCTCATAAATTATAGGTGATGAATAATGATACTTAAATCATTGTGCTCATTTAAAGGGCATTTTTACATAAAAGTCATCAGGAGGTCATACAAAATTACCAAGCAGAAGAGTGGTTCTTAACTAGGAGTGATTTCACACACACATGCACACACAGGGAACATTTGGCAAAGTATAAAACATTTCTGGTTGTTGCAAATGGACGGGAGCTGCAACTGGTGTTTAGTAGGTAGAGACCAGGGATGCTGCTAAACATGTCACGATTCACAGTACAGACCCTGCAACAAAGAGCCACCCAGTCCTAAATATCACAGGTGCCAAGGTTAAGAAACTCAGTTCTAGAAGATATGTCTACTGCTATCAGGGGAGGGCTCCAAGCGGGCCTGAATTTCCATTATTTCTGCCACAACACTTGGGTAAAATGAGGGAGGGAAAAATGAAGGAGTACATAAGACAGGAGCACCAGGAGGGAAAACAGAGGGACTCCCCGCCCCTGTTCCAAGGCTGCGGGAGTTCTACCTGTGACCCATGGATTTCAGAGTGAACGACGGAGCTGAAGGCCAGCTGAGGAAATGCAGAGGTTATGGAGCACCGGAGAGTGCACACTGGGGGGCCCAGCTAGGGTTCATGACAGTGCCACAGTAAGAAGACAAACGTTGCCCCTGAGGGCAGGGCCATGTCAAAGTTCTAGACCGGAGCACTCCCTGCATCTTTAAGTGTTGTGAAGTGGAAGCATAGTCAAAATGTTGAGAACTCAGAGCTGGGAGGGATAGGGCATCTTACTTTCATCAACCGCCTACTGACCTTCTGAATTGGTTTAAATTCCTTAAACGTATTCTTTTGCATTACATTGTATATGTGTGCACACGCTGAGGGTGTTTGCAAATTCTGGCATGGCGGGGAAACAGAACACTGGTTCAGTCTAACAGATATTCCCAGGTGTAAAAGAGAAAAAAGGTAGGATAGTCTTATAAACCATAACCTGGCCCTCTGTGGCAATGAAAATCATCGTACAGTTGGAGAATAAGCCCAGATTTACTGTGTTAAATGCTTTTCTTACGAGCCTTCTTGGAACCAGAATTTCATGTTGAGTCAGCCCCCCAGACCATCCAGCTACATACATGGTATCTGGAAACCCATTCATCCACAGTGAGAGGTGGGGACAAGGGCATGGACCAGGAGAGAACAACAAAGATTCCTGGCTGTAATGTGGTGGTATGACTTCTCTTCCTCTCTCATCTTAGGGGAGAAGCTGGGTAGAGGAGCATGTTCATGACAAGACTGGTTGAATAATTACCCCTTTCCCTGCTCCTCTGCTGCCTTTATCAGCTGTCCTAAAGGACAGAGAGATGTGTGTGAGTTTGCCTGTGTGAGTATCTGGTGGCAGCTTTAATTATTGCCCCTCATTACCCTTCCCTGTGCTCATTCTAATTGTCTTTGTGACTTTGCTTAGCAACTTATGTAAGACATTTCAGCAGTTCTTTTCTCTTTTCTATTGGTGAAATCTTCAGAATAGTCTTTTTATTGTCCCTGCTTTAATAGTTTTAGTTTGCTACCTACTGAGATCGCTGTAGTTTTAATCATTACATTTTAAAAGACAGCTGTTAGAAGTTTCTCTAACTGCACAAATAACATGATAACAACTGAACTAAAAAGGAAATAAACTTTTAATTTGCCATGCTTTGCTAATAATAACAATAGCTAACATTTGAAAGCATCCCATGTGCAAAGCACTGTGCCATACCATATCTATCTTTTAAGTTACAACATCCTCATGATATAGACAGTGTAATGTTATTACATCTGTTTTGAAGAAAAGGAAATTGAGTCTCAGAAGTTAAGTAACTTGTTTACAGTCATGCCAAATGGGGCCCTGCCGAACACCACAGGCCCAGGACTCCAGCTGAGCACTAGACTGAGCTGGAACTCAAAGACTGTTTTCTGGTTTCTTTCTTATTGACTCCTTCCAGAATTTTTCATTATCCATTCATAATTTTTGCCTTTCTGCAAACACAGCATTGACTGTCTGTTCTTTTCATATCAGTTCAGTTCAGTTGCTCAGTCGTGTCTGACTCTTTGAGACCCCATGAATCGCAGCACGCCAGGCCTCCCTGTCTATCACCAGCTCCTGGAGTTTACTCAAATTCACGTCCATTGAGTCGGTGATGCCATCCAGCCATCTCATCCTCTGTCGTCCCTTTCTCCTCCTGCCCGCAATTCCTCCCAGCATCAGAATCTTTTCCAGTGAGTCAACTCTTCGCATGAGGTGGCCAAAGTATTGGAGTTTCAGCTTCAGCATCAGTCCTTCCAATGAACACCCAGGACTGATCTCCTTTAGAATGGACTGGTTGGATCTCCTTGCAGTCCAAGGGACTCTCAAGAGTCTTCTCCAACACCATAGTTCAAAAGCATCAATTCTTTGGCGCTCAGCTTTCTTTACAGTCCAACTCTCACATCCATACATGACCACAGGAAAAACCACAGCCTTGACTAGACGGACCTTTGTTGGCAAAGTAATGTCTCTGCTTTTGAATATGCTATCTAGGTTGGTCATAACTTTCCTTCCAAGGAGTAAGCGTCTTTTAATTTCATGGCTGCAGTCACCATCTGCAGTGATTTTGGAGCCCAAAAAAGTAAAGTCTGACACTGTTTCCACTGTACTTCGCAAGTTGCAGTCTCAACTTTATGGATCATCTTTATTGAGAGTACATATACAATTTTAAAAAATCAGTAGAATCATACTTTAATTAAGCATACTTCCATTGTAGATATTTATATTGTTATCAGTTTTCCTCTTTTAGTAATACATCTCTAGTGAATATCTTCATGCACACAATATTCCCTAATTTTGATCTGTTTCTTGGGATAAATTCCTAGGAGTGAAGGTACTGAGTCAAAAGCTAGGTGCCTTTTTATAATTCTTCAAACATATTCTTCAAAGTTTGAGTTATGCTCCTGTGAGTGTTTTCTGAGGCTACCAGGTTTACTATGATTTCTTTGGTATGGAAATTAATCATTAAGTTTGTATTAATTCAACAGTTGTCTTGCTAATAATTATTTCTTTGAAAATGTCGGAAGTGGGACTTTCATTTATGGTTCTTTTTCTTTATCTGTTTCTATATACTTTCTCTATAGTATTTGTTGTTTAGTCACTCGGTTGTGTCCGACTCCCTTGTGACATACAAGGGTAAACAATGCTTATGGGCCAAACCTGGCCCACTGGCTGTTTTTATAAATAAAGTTTTATTCAAGCATGACCACATTCATTCATGTATAGTCTATAGTTGCTTTTATGCTACAACCGCAGAGTTCAGTAGTTTCAACAGAAAACAAGTGGCCTGCAAACAGAAGTGGCTACATAATTTGAAATGAATTATGAACACAATTTTTTAACAAGGAGCTCCACACTAAGAATTTCAAGATGTCAATGACAGAGCATTAAGTCAAGTGAAGGTCACATGCCCATGAAGTTGGCCCTCCCCACAAAGTCTGAAACATTTACTTTCTAGCCCTTTGCTGCCCTCTGGTATACACATTAATCTTAAATCTCTTAAATGGGCTTAAATGTTTATCCCTGTCTGTAATTTTGTTTTTAAACTAATGCCATTTGTGTCAAAACATTGATGTTTGTTTTCATGATAGAATTTTTAGTTTCCTTCAACAATCACTGCCCCAGAGATCAGATACATAGGTTTAGTCTATTTTATATTAGTTCCTTTTAATGATATGATTCCTTTATTCAATTCTACTCACAATGTTAACTTTAATGTATAATATGAAACTTGATTGTGCAAATCTATTTTAAAAACTCTTATTCATTGCTCATTGATGCCTACCTTTTCATAACCTTCTTATATATAATTAGAGAGTTTTTGAACTCTCAAATCTGCTTCATTAATTTCTGATTTTTTTTTTCTTTAGCTCAGTGCTCATCAACTAGGAATGATTTTGACCCCCAAGAGACATCTGTCAGTATCCAGAGGTGTTTTTGTTTATCACAACTGAAGAAGGTGCTACTCATCTAATGAGTAGAGAGGCCAGTGGTGCTACTAAAAACCATCTTACAATTTCAGGACAGCCCCCACAACAACGAATTACCTGGCCCAAATGTCAGTGCAGTTGAGAAACCCTACTTTAGCTTTTAGACAGTGAAAGGCAGGAAAGCCTGGTGTGCCGCAGTCTGTGGGGTTGCAATGAGTTGCACATGGCCTAGGCACTGAACAGCAACTTTAGCTTTGTACTATATTTTCCAATGCTTTATAGCAACATGCAGCCAGTCACCTCCCCCATTTATGCTTCTTTTCAAAGTATCAATTGGTCTTCTGAATGCTTATTTTTACAAATAAATTTTACAATAGCCTCTGCCAAGGAAAAAAGAAAATTCTTTTCAGATTTTGGCCAGAATTGAGCTAGTTCTACAAGTTAACTTATGTTCTCAGTCAGTCTTCTGTTACAGCTCCTGTTTATAAATAAGTCTTTGCTAAGTAAAATTTCCAGTCAAATTTTCTGGTTTTCTTTGTCATAAACACCTCTGAGGTTTATTCCTAAGTGTTTTACAAATTTCTTGCTCTGAAATGGGCCCTCTTTGTTATCAAATAGCTATATCTGGATACTATTTTTTGTCTCAAGCAATTTTACTAAAACTCAGAATTTGAGTAGAGTTTGGCTACTTTCAGTTTTCAACCCATGAAGTAATATAATTTGTAGATTCTTTCCAATGTTTATCTTATTTTTGTTTGGTTCATACAGCATAGGCTTGGACTTCCAAACTAATTTTAATGAAGAATGTTGATAGAATTAAAAATGTAAAATATTTCATAAGTAAAATATTTCAAGTTAAAAATAGCAAAAAACTTATAGATCTTCATTTTAAAGTAGTTGTTACTGGTCTTTTGATTATATTACGTAAGTATATATATGTGTATGGGTGTGCACATATATACACACATACACATACATATAATACCTCTACAAATATTAATGTGACGTGGTGAAGTGTTGCTGTGCTAGCTAGGCCAGGATATGTTGGCACTACAAAGATGTGCTTAAGCTCCTTGAAGTACAAGGAGCTATTCAGAAGCCATCAAGGGTAAAAGGTTCCTCTGCAGCAGGTCAAATTGTAATTTCCCCCGGCATCCCTACAGAACAGCATGATTGATTCTTGAATGAACTTGAACAAAAGTATTTCTGACCTAATCCTTAGTCCTTCAGTGATAGCAATCCCTAAACCCCTTTTTACTGGGATCTGTCTTGTCACCTCATCCATCTCTTTTACAGATTTTTCTGGAGGCCTCACAGAGTAGTCAAGAGTGACTGAACTGTACATTCTCTTCACAGATCAAAACTGTAGACAAACACACACATCTTTCTAAACTGACCCACATGTGTGATTTTATCTGAATACCCACAGTCAGATGTTTAGAGTAAGAGATGCAATACTGATGAAACATTTAATTAAATTACTTTTTTTCTGTCAGTATTTAAAACCTTCTGTGTATACTACAAAAAATGGTACATTTGCATTTGAGATGCTTACAACTAAATTTTTTCCTTTGTGTTTTTCCCTTCTTCGGTATAGAGCATTAGACTTAGAATTTGTTTGGCTGTAAGGAGCAATGGAAGAACTATGAAAGTTAATTGCAACCCTAACAATTAGGTAGGAACTGATGAATATTCTATATATCACATGCTTAAAGGAAATGGCAACCCACTCCAGTATTCTTGCCTGGAAAATTCCATGGACAGAAAAGCATGGTGGGCTACAGTCCATGGGGTCACAAAGAGTCGGATACAACTAAGTGCATCCAGGAGGTCACAGGTTTTCCCTTGATTGCTCCAGATAACAGAAAAGTATACCATAATCATGTGTAAACTGTGACTTTTTATATAGTTGACATTGATAAGAGACAGGAAGGCAATATCTGTTTATAAATTTTGTTTCTGCACATTTACTATTTTAATATTAACCTTAGAATTTCAAAAGTATATTAGTGATGTTAAACATATGCCTATTTTGAAAACAATACTTATTAAAATTATTTGTATGGATTATATATTTTCTTGAGTGCTTACTCAAAATTATTTTACATTATTTTGGATATTCAAATAAGTTCTTGATTTATTAACTAACATTAACAAAAGGCTTTAAGGTCAGAAGAGTTGTAAAAATGGCTAAACCATTATAAAAATTCTACCAAGTGGTAAAAGAAATGGTGAGTTAGCATGAAAGGACTGATCAAGTAAACAATAGTGATAGTCAAGTGGCTCAGTCGTGTCCGACTCTTTGCAGCCTCATGGACTGCAGCCCAGCAGGCTCCTCCATCCATGGAATTTTCCAGGCAAGAGTACTGGAGTGGGTTGCCATTTCCTTCTCCAGGGGAACTTCCTGACCCAGGGATCGAACCTAGGTCTCCTGCATTGCAGGCAGATGCTTTACCGACTGAGCCACCCGGGAAGCCCAAGTAAACAATGAGAGTAATTAAATTCTCTGTGACTAAGGACAGAGAACATAAGAGGTTGAAAATAGCGATTGGACAAAAGAGTAGAACCTCTCGGTGTAAATACCCAATTCAGCTGTTACCAACAGGAAGAGGATTACCTGGAAAACACTTGTAACAACTGATGCCACTTTAATATACCTGTACTCAGTACTTATGTTCACATATCTCTCATTCCTTTTGCTACAAATATGTCTATCTTATTCAAAGAAGAGTTTCCTATATATTTTTACTTTACAATGACCCTAAATAACTAAGAAGAATACACTTTTAACAATATTTGCACTGAAAAAATCTGAATCCTGTAGTTATATTGATATATGCTAATAGTATCTGGCTCTCTCAAGAGTTTGATCATGGATTCATTAACTATTGTGACTGAGAAGAATAAAGCTGGTAATATATTTACCAATGTACCAACATTTTAATAACTATTATTATGTCTACCTCTGTTCCTCCACATAACAGGATTCTGAATTACTGTTTAGATTCTGGGACAGACTGGTTCCAAATAGGAAAAGGAGTACATCAAGGCTGTATATTGTCACCCTGCTTATTTAACTTATATGCAGAGCACATCATGAGAAACACTGGGCTGGAATAAGCACAAGCTGGAATCAAGATTGCCAGGAGAAATATCAAACTCAGATATGCAGATGACACCACCCTTATGGCAGAAAATGAAGAGGAACTAAAGAGCCTCTTGATGAAAGTGAAAGAGGAGAGTGAAAAAGTTGGCTTGCTGCTGCTGCTGCTAAGTCGCTTCAGTCGTGTCCGACTCTGTGCGACCCCATAGACGGCAGCCCATGAGGCTCCCCCGTCCCTGGGATTCCCCAGGCAAGAACACTGGAGTGGGTTGCCATTGCCTTCTCCAATGCAGGAAAGTGAAAGTGAAGTCGCTGAGTCTTGTCCAACTCTTAGTGACCCCATGGACTGTGGCCCACCAGGCTCCTCCGTCCATGGGATTTTCCAGGCAAGAGTACTGGAGTGGGGTGCCATTGCCTTCTCTGAAAAGTTGGCTTAAAGCTCAACATTCAGAAAACGAAGATCATGGCATCTGGTCCCATTACTTCATAGGAAATAGATGGGGAAACAGTGTCAGACTTTATTTTTTGGGGCTCCAAAATCACTGCAGATGGTGACTGCAGCCATGAAATTAAAAGACGCTTACTCCTTGGAAGGAAAGTTATGACCAACCTAGATAGCATATTCAAAAGCAGAGACATTACTTTGCTAGCAAAGGTCCGTCTAGTCAAGGCTATGGTTTTTCCAGTAGTCATGTATGGATGTGAGAGTTGGACTGTAAAGAAAGCTGAGCGCCAAAGAATTGATGCTTTTGAACTGTGGTTTTGGAGAACTCTTGAGAGTCCCTTGGACTTCAAGGAGATCCAACCAGTCCATCCTAAAGGAGATCAGTCCTGGGTGTTCATTGGAAGGACTGATGCTGAAACTCCAATACTTTGGCCACCTCATGCGAAGAGTTGACTCATTGGAAAAGACCCTGATTCTGGGAGGGATTGGGGGCAGGAGGAGAAGGGGACGACATAGGATGAGATGGCTGGATGGCCTCACTGACTCGATGGATATGAGTTTGGGTAAACTCTGGGAGATGGTGATGGACAGGGAGGCCTGGCGTGCTGCGATTTATGGGGTCGCAAAGAGTTGGACACTACTGAGTGACTGAACTGACTGACTGAACTGAGACTCTGGGAAACAGAGGCGGTATTGCAAAGGCAGCAAAATGTAAAAGTTTAAAGAGAGGAGAGTTAGACAACTTGAATTTGAACCTTAGCTGTGTAATTGGGCAAGTTAATTCATCTGTGTTTCAGTTTGCTCATCTGTAAAATGTAGTCATGGCAAATAGATGGGGAAACAGTGGAAACACTGACAGACTTTATTTTTGGGGGCTCCAAAATCATTGCAGATGGTGACTGCAGTCATGAAATTAAAAGATGCTTGCTCCTTGGAAGAAAAGTTATGACCAACCTAGACAGCATATTAAAAAGCAGACACATTACTTTGCCAACAAAGGTCCATCTAGTCAAAACTGGTTTTTCCAGTAGTCATGTATGGATGTGAGAGTTGGACTATAAAAAAACCTGTGTGTGTGTGTTAGTTGCTTAGTCATGTCCGACTCTTTGCAACCCCATGGACTATAGCCTACTAGGCTCCCCCAGCCGTGGAATTTTCCAGGCAAGAGTACTGGAGTGGGTTGCCATTTCCTTCTCCAAAAGAAAGCTGTGTGCAGAATTATTGATGCTTTTGAACTGTGGTGTTGGAGAAGGCTCTTAAGAGTCCCTTGGACTGCAAGGAGATCCAACTAGTCCATCCTAAAGGAAATCAGTCCTGAATATTCATTGGAAGAACTGATGCTGAAGCTGAAACGCCAATCCTTTGGCCACCTGATAAGAAGAACTGACTCATTGGAAAAGACACTGATGCTGGGAAAGATTAAAGGTGGGAGGAGAAGGGGATGACACGATGAGATGGTTGGATGGCATCACAGACTACATGGACATGATTTTGAACAAACTCTGGGAGTTGGTGATGGACAATGAGGCCTGGCATTCTGCAGTCTATGCGGTTGCAAAGAGTCGGACATGACTGAGCAATTGAACTGAACATCTATCTTATGAGGCTTGTCTTAAGGATTAAAACAAGCTAGTTTATGTAAAGCACTTAATACAGTTTCCTAACATGCAGTAAATATTACGTTTAATAATATGTACCTCCCACATCCATCCATTAAACTGGTTCTGTTTCTCTAGAGCACCCTAATACATATTTTCAGTTTGGATTCTAAGGTGACTCCATTCAAAGCATTAAAATCTTTTCAGCATATGAACCCATTAAGAACAAATCTCCAAGTATGGATACATGTATATACATGGCTGAGTCCCTTTGCTGTCCACTTGAAACTATCAACATTGTTAATCAATCAGCTTTATATAAAATAGAAAGTTAAAAAAATCCCCCAGAAGACCTGAAGTGAGAGAAGGACAGAGCTGATGCATTCATTAGTAAGCCATGCCCAGCATTAAGGAGGTAAAAGTCACATTTATTGTCCAGAGTGGATATAACCAAATAGTCAACTAACTGGTAGAATCTTCTCTGGCCAAAGACCACCAGGAACATACCTGTGGCTGAAAAAGCTGGGTTTGTTCCTTGCTGCAGTGAGAGCACACCATGGGTAATTATGGGCTGTCTCAGAAAGAGGGTGTTACATTTATGGTAAAAACTCTGCAGAAAATAGGCAGAGGGTAAACTGGACAGCTACATGCAAAAAATGAAATTAGGACATTCTCTAACACCATACACAAAGATAAACTCAAAATGGATCAAAGCCCTAACTGTAAGGCTGGATGCTATCAAACTCATAGAGGAAAACAGAACACTCTCTGACACAGTAGTATCTTTTTTGATCCACCTCCTCGAGTAATGAAAATAAAAACAAAATAAATCATTGATACCTAATTAAACTTAAAAGCTTTTTCACAGTAAAGGAAACCATAAACAAAATAAAAAGACAACCCACAGAATGGGAGAAGATATTTGCAAAGGAAGCAACTAACCAAGGATTAATCTCCAAAATGTACAAACAGCTCAGGCAGCTCAATAACAAAAAATTCAATCAAAAAATGGGCAGAAGATCTAAATAGACATTCTCTAAAGGAGAGATACAGATAGTCAAAAAGCACATGAGGTTCAACATCACTAATTATTAGAGAAATGCAAATCAGAATTACAATGAGGTATCACCTCACAGCAGTCAGAACAGCCATCATCAAAAAAATCTACAAACAAATGCTGGAGAAAAGGAAACCCTCCTACACTGTTGGTGGGAATTCAAGTTGGTAAGCCACTATGGAAAACAGTATGGAGGATCCTTAAACCAAAAATAGAGCTACCATACGATCCAGGAATCCCACCTCTGGGCATATATCTGGAGAAAACCATAATTTGAAAAGATATATGCACCCCAATGCTTGTTGCAGCACTATTGACAATAGCCAAGACATGGAAGTAACCTAAATGTTCATTAACAGAAGAACAAAGATGTGGCACATGTAAAGGAATATTACCCATGAAAAAGAATGAAATAGTGCCATTTGCAGCAACATGGATGGACCTAGAGATTCATATTGAGTGAAGTCAGACATAGAAAGAAAAATACTATATGATATAGCCTATATGTGGAATCTAAAATGAAAAAAGGTACAAACGAACTTATCTACAAGACAGAAACAGAGTTATAGATTTAGAAAGCAAACTTATGGTCACCAAGAGATAAGGTGGGGAGGGATAGATTGGGAGATTGGTACTGATGTGTACACACTGCTGTATATAAAATAGATCACTGATACAGACCTACTGTATAGGACAAAGAACTCTACTCAGTAGTCTGTAATGGCCTATATTAGAAAAGAATCTAAAAAAGAATGCATATATGTATATATAGAACTGATTCACTTTGCTGTACACTTGAAACCAACGCAACACTGTAAATCGGCTAGATGCCAATAAAATGCTTAAAGAAGGTATATGCACCGCAGCGTTCATTGCAGCACCGTTTACAACAGCCAGAACATGGAAGCAGCCTACATGCCCATCACCAGAGGAATGGATAAAGAATGTGGTCCACATGTATGGTGGAATGTTACACAATAAAAAAGAACAAAATAATGTCATTTGGGGCAACATGGATTGCAGGGGTTAATAATCAGCTGCCTCTTGCTCTGGTTAAGCCATGAGAAAAACACCATGGAAAAAGAACAAAAGCAAAATCTAGCAATACAGTATAATCTAAACAAAAATACATCGGCTTGATTAGTTGAGGTCGTCATGCCCTGCTAAGCTAAGGAAAAACATAGCGTGGACCTTGGAATGCCAGGTCAGTGTAAGTTCAGAACACTGCTTGTGCACACATCAAGATGTTTTCCAAAAGCATATGTGGGTCTATGACCTCTAGCTGGGTGATAGATACCCCTTGTACAAGAAAATAACAAAGATAGTTCAAAGTAATCAATAAAATGGGAGACGTGACCAGGGACACAGGAGGCTGATTTTATCATAGCACAACAGATACTTTCTGCGTGCCAAGACACTAAATAAAAGTGATGTGGCTCCGAGGAACAGGGCTCTTGATCCAAGAAGTCTTGAGTCCCCTGGTCCCATCTTTAAAACTTTAATTCTGTCTCTAGTTTCTTTTTCCCAAACTATGCGTCGACCACTTTAGATCCCTATCTGTTGTGCTGGCCACAGCAATGGATGGACTTAGAGACTGTCATACCGAGTGAAGCAAGTCAGATGGAGAAAGTATCATATAATATCACATATGTGGAATCTTAGAAAATGGTACAAATGAACTTATTTACACAACAGAAACAGAGTCATAGATGTAGAAAACAAATTTATGGTTACCAAGGGGGAAAGGGAGAGGGGGTAAACTGGGAAATTGGCATAGGTAAGATAGGTAACTAATAAAGACCTACTATATAGCACAGGAAGCTCTACTTAATACTCTGTAAAGATCTATATGGGAAAAGAATCTAAAGAGTGGATATATGTGTGTGTATAACCGACTCACTTTGCTGTATAGCAGAAACTAACACAACATTGTAAATCAACTATACTCCAATAAAAATTAATTTTAGAAGTATATTGACTATAGATTTTCTTATATGTTTATATCTGCTGCTGCTGCTAAGTCACTTCAGTTGTGTCCGACTCTGTGCGACCCCAGAGACGGCAGCCCACCAGGCTCCCCTGTCCCTGGTATTCTCCAGGCAAGAACACTGGAGTGGGTTGCCATTTCCTTCTCCAATGCATGAAAGTGAAAAGTGAAAGTGAAGTCGCTCAGTCGTGTCCAACTCCTAGCGACCCCATGGACTGCAGCCCACCAGGCTCCTCCATCCATGGGATTTTCCAGGCAAGAGTACTGGAGTGGGGTGCCATTGCCCTCTCCATGTTTATATCTAAGCAGGTCTAATTTAAATCCATATAGCATAATGTTAATGATAAAGAATATGAAAAAGAATATATAATTGAGTCACTGTGCTGTACAGCAGAAATTAACACATTATAAATCAGACTTCAATAAGTTTTTTTTTTAAGTACAAAAAAATTTAAAAAGGAAGGTGTTAGCAAGGACTTTTAGGATTGGGGTTTTGATTGAGTACTCTGAGAGTCCAAGGAAGCATGCTTTTATCTCTGTTGGTTAATTATAGAAAGCAGGGATAATTTTTAAATTACCTTAATGAATCTTATGTGAGGGCAGGACAAACTAAAGCTTTAACTGAAAGAGAAACAGCAGTCATTCCTACTAGCTGAGAAGAGCAGAATGTTTAGGTTTTGCCTGTGTTCAGATGTGATTTGGAGTGGTCTTGTTTTTGTCTTGATCCATCAGAGCCACAGAATGGCCTTGTCTGATGGTGGTGTCCTATGAAAATGCGTGCAGCAGGCAAATGCCAAACCCACTGAAAGTACTAGGCGAGCTCCTGGGTGTCAGGGTTCTTTTCTCTTTCTATCTTATGATGCTCCTTTCTGACTGGTGCAGGTGACGCCTTCTGAAATCTCCAGCCCTCTCTGTTCAGTTATTACTTCCAGCAGCAGCATCAGAATCCTGAAATTAACCAGGGCCTCATAAAACCATAATTATAATTACAGCATGAATATAAAATTAATTAAGATTAAAAGTGGAAGGATGTCCAATTCAATTGTGAAGGTAAATAAAAAAGAAAATTGCATTCTTCTTTTAAATTCTAGGTTTTAAATGTTTGTTTTTGCAAGCAGAACTGGCCAACAGAAACAGATACACTTCATCATATTCACAGGATACAAGGCCAAATTTGGGGGAAGAAAATTGGTTGGCAACTATGAATCTTCTTCTACTCAAAGCCCATTATAAAGAATGAGAGGGAGAGGGAGAGGGTGGGAAGATTTGGGAGAATGGCATTGAAACATGTGTAATATCATGTATGAAACGAAAAAAATAAAATAAAAACTGTAATAGATATGGAAAAAAAAAAAAAGAATGAGAGGAAGAAAGATGACAAGTCAAGGACCTGCTGCAGAGGCCTCCAGAGGGAGGAGTGGGAATCAGTGCACAGACTTGTCCCTGTCTGTCCCTAAACACTGGCCACTACCCACACAAACCCCCCAGGGCCCAGGGAGTCCCTGTGCCCTGAAGTCAAAATTCAGAGGCCTCAAGCTACTTGTGTCATAACCTACACATGTCTTTATCTTCTCTCAGATGATCCCGCGGTGCTCTGAAATACACAGGTCACATTAATACCACTCCCCCAAAGCCAGCAAATCTGCCTGTGACAGAATGCAGAACTAACCACTGTTCACGGTGTTAGCAAGCACAGTTGTGTGAACGTACTCAGTCACACAGTTACGGCCGACTCTTTGCAACACCATGGGCTGTAGCTTGCCAGACTCCTCTATCCGTGGAATTTTCCCAGCAAGAATACTGGAGTGGGTTGCCATGCCCTACTCCAGGGGATCTTCCCGACCCAGGGATCGAACCCATGTCTATGCATTGGCAGTCGCATTCTTTACCACTGAGCTACCTGGGAAGCCCCACACAGTTGATGAGCACAGCTTAAAACAATTGTCAGGACATAGCAAAGGTACATAATATTGGGTTTTATAATTCTAAAAATAATAATAATTCTACACCTGATGGAAATGTAAGTCGTTATAAAACTAATCCCTGTATTTCTAGGAAGTACTGCTCATTCTTCACATCTAAGGCTCCTGAGTTCAAACCTGGATTAACAGTCACTGCACAAACTGTCTGCAAAAATCAGTATTAACTCTGAGAACAGAACGCATGATTAGATCAGTGAGGCCGTGATCCAGAAGACAGCTAATGTGCTATTTTTAAAACTTCTCACTGGTGTAAATCAGCTATACTCCAATAAAATTTAAAAACCAGAAACTTCTCACTGTTAAAAATAATCCATATTTTGCAGATATTCCTTAGAAGGATTATCTCAGTAGCTGAAAAATGGACAATCCTGGCATGGTCATAAGTCTTCTCATTCATTTGATGTGGAAATAAGATACTCTGGGCCAGCAGGAAAACCACACTGTCAACAGCTAAAAATATGTTGCTGATTTTATACTATACATCCTCATGGTTTGGACCAAACATATATCCCACATTGTGAATTTGTTGATTCTATCTCTCTCATCAATAGACAGTGGATAGGAGATTGTGTGGACTAAAGATGCCTAAGAAATCTGAGAAAGGACCCTAAACAGAGAGATAGACAAGGGAGCAGGTGATTCATTCACTCCATCTTGAAGGTCGGTCCTGTCTATAACATGTGCCTGAGCACTAAGTCGCTTCAGCCATGTCCCACTCTCTGTGACCCTATGGACCATAGCCTGCCAGGCTCCTCTGTCCATGGGATTCTCGAGGCAAGAATACGAATGGGTTGCTGGACCCTTCTCCAGGGGATCTTCCCAAGCCAGGGCTTGAACCCATGTCCCCTGCATTGGCAGGCGGGTTCTTTACCACTAGCACCACCTGGGATGCTGAAATAGCCACAGAGAACACAGCAGTACTAGACAGGAAAAACTCACAAAGGAAAAAATCCTGCCTCTCTGGATACCAGGGCCCTCATGCTTTAGCTTATTTGTTTAGTTTCTGAAGAAGTTTTGTAAAGAAACTCTGGGTATAGTTTATGTGAATGGAACACAGGACACTTGGGCTCTCAAACATTTACATAAGTCAGAATCACTGGGAGGGCTGGTTAACACACTGGTAAGGGGGCCCAGTCCTCGACTTTCTGGTTCATCACAACCAGTGGAAGTTGTGAATTTGTATTTCTAACAAGTTTCAGTGTGATGCTGAGGCTACACATTGTGGCCTGCCCACAGGCCTAATTCTTCACTTGATTATTAGTTTCTGAGTACTCTGAGGTCTGGTCTCTTTTCTCACCCAAGGCTCCAATGGATTTGCTCAACAGATGATTGTTAGGAAGTGAATGAGGGAGTTTATGAGGAAGCACAGAGAGATGAAATAGCAGGCCCAAACTGGATGTTTCTCTTTGTTTAGCCAGACCAAAGGGGACAACTATAAAGGAAGATGACAGTGGCCAGAGAGCTCTATCATTGTAAATGTGAACAGTACCAAATTACAATTTATGACTAATTAGAATTTGCATGAGTCTTTCAGAAAACCACTCCAAAGGATTCATTAGAAATTTTCTTTTACTTTTTTTTTCTGACTGCTGTGGCAAAATGACTTAATGGAATTACCTTTACAAATGTATTAATTTATTCTACCCTGAGGATATTATATTCACTGATTTGGCAAAACTAATCTGGCCTAATAACAGACACACATTTACTGAGACTAAGCAAATTTTCCAGTAGAGAGATACTTAACCATTTGGAACAAATGAAGGTTGAGGTATAAAGATGAAAGAATGACTGTAATTTCCAAAATAGGTACTAGCAAGTGTTACGAACTGACTAAAATGCAAAGCTAAAATTTGTGCTGACAAAAAAAATCTACCTACCACCACCACCACCTAGAAATTCTCAACCACAGACAGATGCTTGAGTTCAAGAGATATTTTCCATATATGTGTCTCCTAAGGATGTACTGGCCAACTCAATATACGTGATAAACACACCTTCTTGGAGGCTTTGGTTCTCTCTGGTAGAGTCAGGAAGTGACTGCCATTCACTTCCATTCTGCCAGTGAAATACTCACTGTATACTGTCCCTTTGAAAATCCTAAATCTATTTCAGAGACCAGAGATGAAATCTTGCAGCCAACAGGGACCAATATAAGTGAGTGAAATAGAATATAAGGCAATAGGTAGTAAAGAGACTTGGTTAACCAAAGACTGTTCTATTCTGTTTAGAGGGGAAATTCTTTCCCAGCCTCAGGAGATTGCTGCATTATGGGATGTGATCCCAGTGTTCCCAGATCTCCCAATTTTCCAAAAGGGATCAGAACTTGGAATTTCATGTAAAG
This sequence comes from Bubalus bubalis, assembly GCF_019923935.1. Lineage (NCBI taxonomy): Eukaryota > Metazoa > Chordata > Mammalia > Artiodactyla > Bovidae > Bubalus > Bubalus bubalis. Next base: position 152,502,592 of record NC_059159.1, on the reverse strand, counting down.
TTTCCTAGCTGTTACAATAGTGTGTGACTAGTCTGAATGGCCGGCATCAAGAAATCTGCAAACAATAAATGGTGGAGAGGGTGTGGAGAAAAGGGAACCCTCATGTACTGTTGGTGGGAGTGTAAATTGATACAGCTACTATGGAAAACAGTATGGAGCTTCCTTAAAAAACTAAAAGTAGAACTACCATATGACCCAGCAATACTACTCCTGGGCGTATACCCAGAGAAAACCATAATTCAGAAAGATACATGCAACCCAGTGTACATATTAGCACTATTTACAATAGCCAGGGCATGGAAGCAATCTAAATGTCCATCAACAGATGAATGAATAAAGATGTGGTATATAAATACAATGGAATATTATTCAGTCATAAAAAGGAATGAAGTTGTGTCATTTGCAGAGATGTGGAGAGATCTAGAGACTGTCATACAGAGTGAAGTAAGTTAGAGAAAAATGTTGTATATTAACACACATGTAGAATCTAGAAAAATGGTACAGATGAACCTATTTTCAAAGCAGAAACAGAATCACAGATGTAAAGAACAAACATGGATACCAGGGGGAAAGTGCAGGGTGGGATGAATGGGAGATTAGGATTGACATATATGTATATATAAAACTATGTATAAAATAGATAATGAGAACCTACTGTATAGCACAGAGACCTCTCCTCAATTCTCTGTGATGACCTAAATGGGAAGGAAATCTAAAAAAGAGGGGACATATATAAGAGTGTTAATAGCCTTGGTAGGGAGGCCAGAGGTCCCCAAGGGGCAAGAGGAAATAAAACTGCAAGTGGCAGACATTTTTTTTCTTCTTTTAAAATTCTGTGTTGTCATGATGACACCTGGTTCCACCTGAACTTAACTTTGTCTCAAACCTTGAGCTAACCAATGTGTTTTTCTCGTGGAAATGTCTTCCTTAAGCTATGTTGATGAACTATGTATTTGCTCGGAAATCTGCCTTTTTTAAGACTCATGCCAATTGTTTTATGGCCTGAGATGACTCACCTGTGCCAATGCTATCTCAAAATGCATGTTGTGGGCCTGGTGCAACTCCCTCAGTTTTGAGGCATTTCCTTTCTCTAATTAGCAGCTTGCTAATAGGTATATAACTCCTTGCTAAAAACTAGCAAGGGGGCACTCTTTCTGTCCCCTTTTGATGTCTGTGTCAGAAGCTTTATCTATCTCTTTTATACTTTAATAAAACTTTATTACACAAAAAGCTCTGAGCAATCAAGCCTTGTCACTGGCCCCAGATTGAATTCCTCTCCTCCAGAGGCCAAGAATTCAGGCATTGTTCACAGCTCATAGCAGCAACCTTTCATATGTATATGTATAGCCAATTCACCCTGTTGTACAGCAGAAATTGACACAGCAGTGTAAAGCAATTATACTACAATAAAAAAAGTGTGTGACTCAAACAAAATATGTTTGCAGATAGAATGAAGCTGGCATCCTTCCATTCAGGACCTCTCCTTAGATTGTAAGAAGCCCTGTTTTCCTAGTTATAGATATGTATTCTGTCCCCTCCTTGAAGAGCACTCCTTCCACTTTCAAACTCTTTCACAGGCTCAGAATTCTTCCCCTAATTCTTGGAGGTTAAGATGGATAGATCATGGTTCCATCAGACATTCTTTGATCACTTCATATGCTGAGATACTGTCCATTAGTAATGTATTTGCCATTGGTGGTGAGTGGTGGTGGCTTGATGTCACATAACCTGAAGATGACTTAAGGGGTAGAACCTTGGGTTCCATTCCCCATGCTTTCCCACACTTTCTCCTCATCATCATCATTCCATCTCAGGCTATTGGAATAATATTCTGAAAATGCATGTAGGGTCCAAGAAAGAAAGCAATTTACCTAATTTCTTAAAGTATCAAAACTATCAAACCACAGCTGGAGAAAACCAGAGTATTGGAGGGAAAAGCTGAATAAAAGATTTAGAGGGTTTAAAGACAATTCTGCATAATTCTTCCAGGCCAGGTACAATTAAAAGATAGAGAGCAACCTTTATACTAGTCCTGCAGGTCAGTGCAGTCTAATGCTTCCAGTTCCTTCTTCCTCTCATTCCTCTTCATTTCTTGGAAAAGGAACAAGTAAGAGGAAGGGTGGGGGTTAGATATACTTTCCTGAGGATTTACCTGTTTATTCACTGAAACAATATTTATTATCTTCATTTGTTATGCATGGAGCTTATAGACTAGTAAGTAAGACACAGAAGAAAAAGCAAATTTTAAAAAATCACACACACACAAAAGCAAACAACTTACAGACTATAACTCCAGGTATCAGTGGAAGTTCCAGGGAAAATATCATTATCCCACAGAAAGTGATAAATAGGCAGTTTGCCAGAAAAACCTGGGTGTCATATATGGAAGCTGAATAAACGTTCATTTCCATCACCTTTCAAGAAGAGAATCTGGGCAAAGGATCCAAGTTTAAAGCTACTCTTTTCCTGTCTCTACCTCCATCCCTTTGCTGTTGAGCAAGAGAACCCTGTGTGCCTGTAACACAAAAGGACAGAAGAAGAAAGTTTGTTCTGTTCCAGGCAGAGAGCCCAGTCTCTGAGAGAAAGCTCAGGCTGCAGACTGGAGCAGATGGGAGTCACAGGTTCGTATGTCCAAGCAGCAAGCATTTACTGAACAACTTCAGATATGCTCCCCTGAGAATCACTTGGGAATGTCTACATTCCAAGTGAACTTGCAGAAAGCTAATCGGAAGGCTAAGGGTGTGGGCCTGGACACCGAATGTGTTTAGTGTGTGTGTGGCCATGTGTGCTCCACTATCTTCCTTTCCAGAGTATGGATTCTGACATTCACAGAGTCTTTTGTTGTACTGGCAAAGTCCTAAGTGAAAAAGGCTTCCAGATAATCATAGGTCAGTAGTTTTTAAGCCTTTTTCAGCCTCACTTTTGAGAAATAGTGTAGCTCCTATAAACCCTTTGGTCACTGTGACTTTAATTCTCACATCTGCCCAAATCCCTGAGGAAATATGTTGGTGTAACTTGTAGGCACACTCTAGTTCCCAACCTGATGGCCATCTCACCCTTTTCCAACCATCAGTTGAGATTCTCTGTCAGGATACATGGAACATTCCTCTGTGTCTCTGTCATGATTACAGAAAGGTTATGATTCCTAAACTGAGTAAAACTAAGTAAGCAGCACTAAGTAAGCTTAAACAAAACTTATGTTTGTCTGAGCTTGTGTGTTTCACACACAAGGTAGGACATTCAAAACCACTAGAACATTCACATATGACCTAAATCAAATCTCTTATGATTATACAGTGGAAGTGACCAATAGATGCAAGGAATTGGATCTGATACACATAGTGCTTGAAGAACTATAGATGGAGGCTCATAACATTGTACAGGAGGAGTGTACCAAAACCATCCCAAAGAAAAAGAAATGCAAAAAGGCAAAATAGATGTCCGAGGAGGCCTTACAAATAGCTGAGAAGAGAAGTGAAAGGCAAAGGAGAAGAGAAAAGATATATCCATCTAAATGCAGAGTTCCAAAGAATAGCAAGGAGAGATAAGGAGGCTTTTTAAAGTGAACAACGCAGTGAAAAAGAGGAAAACAGTAGAATAGGAAAGACTAGAGAAAATTGGAGATACCTAGGGAATATTTCATGCAAAGATGGGCACAATAAAGGACAGAAATGGCAAGGACCTAACAGAAGCAGAAGAGATTAAGAAAAGAATACACAGAAGAACTGTACAAAAAAAGGTCTTAATGATCCAGATCACAACAATGGTGTGGTCATTCACCTATAGCCAGACATTCTGAAGTGTGAAGTCAGTGGGCCTTAGGAAGCATGAATAAAGCTAGTGGAGGTGATGGAATTCCAGCTGAGCTATTTAAAATACTAAAAGATGCTGCTGCTAAAGTGCTGTACTCAATATGTCAGCAAATTTGGAAAATTCAGCAAGGGCCACAGGACAGGAAAAGGTCAGTTTTCATTCCAGTCCCAAAGAAAGGCAATGCCAAAGAATGTTCAAACTACTGCACAATTGCACTCATCTCACATGCTAGCAAAGTAATGCTCAAAATCCTTCAAGCAAGGCTTCAACAGTATGTGAACCTAGAACTTCAGATTTACAAGCTGGATTTAGAAAATGCAGAGGAACCAGAGATCAAATTGCCAACATCCGTTGAATCATAGAAGAAGCAAAACAATTCCAGAAAAACATGTACTTTTGCTTCATTGACAATGCTAAAGCCTTTGACAGTGTGGATCACAACAAACTATGGAAAATTCTTAGAGATGGAAATACCAGACCACCTTACCTGCCTCCTGAGAAACCTGTATGCAGGCCAAGAAGCAACAGTTATAAAGGGACATGGAACAATGGACTGGTTCCAAATCAGGAAAGGAGTATGTCAAGGCTGTATATTGTCACCCTGCTTATTTAACTTATATGCAGAGTACATCATGTGAAATCTGGGCTGGATGAAGCACAAGCAGGAATCAAGATTTCCCAGAGAAATATAAACAATCTCAGATATGCAGATGATACTATTCCTATTGGCAGAAAGGAAAGAGGAACTAAAGAGCCTCTTGATGAGGGTGAAAGAGGAGAGTGAAAAAGCTGGCTTAAAACTCAATATTCAAGAAACTAAGATCATGTCATCTGGTCCCACCACTTCATGGCTAACATAGAAGGGGAAAAAGTGGAAACAGTAACAGATTTTATTTTCTTGGCCTCCAAAATCATTGTGAATGGTGACTGCAGCCATGATATTAAAAGATGCTTGCTCCTTGGAAGAAAAGTTATGACAAACCTAGACAGCATACTAAAAAGCACAGACATCACTTTGCTGACAAAGATCCATATAATGAAAGCTATGATTTTTCCTGTGGTCATGTATGGATGTGAAAGTTGGACTGTGAAGAAAGCTGAGCGCTGAAGAATTGATGCTTTTGAACTGTGGTGTTGGAGAAGACTCTTGAGAGTCCCTTGGACTGCAAGGAGATCCAACCAGTCCATTCTAAAGATCAGTCCTGGGTGTTCTTTGGAAGGACTGATTCTAAAGCTGAAACTCTAAGACTTTGGCCACCTCATGTGAAGAGTTGACTCATTGGAAAAGACTCTGATGCTGGGAGGGATTGGGGGCAGGAGGAGAAGGGGACGACAGAGGATGAGATGGCTGGATGGCATCACTGACTCGATGGACATGAGTTTGGGTGAACTCCGGGAGTTGGTGATGCACAGGGAGGCCTGGCGTGCTGCAGTTCATGGGGCCGCAAAGAGTCAGACATGACTGAGCGACTGAACTGAACTGATGGTTTTTCTAGTAGTCATGTATGGATGTGAGAGTTGGACCATAAAGAAGGCTGAGCACCAAAGAATTGATGCCTTTGAACTGTGGTGTTGGAGAACACTCTTGAGAGTCCCTTTGACTGCAAGGAGATCAAACCAGAGAAGCCTAAAGGAAATCAGTCCTAAATATTTTTTGGAAGAACTGATACTGAAGCTGAAGCTCTAAAACTTTGGCCACCTGATACGAAGAGTCAACTCATTGGAAAAGACTCTGATGCTAGGAAAGATTGAAGAAGGGAGAAGGGGCTGACAGAGGATGAAATGATTGGATGGCATCACCGACTCAATGAACATGAGTTTGAGCGAGCTCTGGGAGTTGGTGATGAACAGGGAAGCCTTTGTGCTGCAGTCCATGGGGTTGCAAAGAGTTGGACATTATCAGCAACTGAACAACAGACTGAACTGGGCTGAGCATGGCCTCCTATATTATCCCTGACCATTAAATAGTTCCCCAGCTGATTCTGACTCAAAGGTCTGTTGGGACTTCAGACATCCTGATTAGCCCAGTAAGGAAATATTGACCCTACTAGAGAAGACAGAGGATCTTAGAAACCCATTCTGTACTTCCAGGGCCCTGAAGACCCAGTCTGGAGTGGGTTGGTCCCCGGGGAGAGGAACAGGTGTCCACACCATGGCAAAGCACTAGCAGAAGGGCCTGACTGTGGCTCTGCTTTCCCAGTACACAGAAGCAGCAGCTTAAGAGTGTCGATAAATGTGGCTGGGCCTCAAAACCAGTGAATCACATTCTGCATCCTCAGCTGAGCACCAGACAAGCCCAGGCACACTCCCTTAAAGGATCCGAGTGGGAAGGTTGGAGCCAGGAGTGATTAGCCATGATGCTAGCATAGAATGTGAACTTCCCTCTCTTTGACATCTTCATCACAACCTAATGTACATTGTTATCATAAGATACCAGAGTTCTCTTATTCATAGTATGATATGAAGTCCTCAAAGAGATAGAGGTTGGGGTAAGTGAGCCCTATCAATGGGCTTGAACTGGTTGCTCCCACCCTTCCCACACCACTCTCTACCTCTTAGGAACAAACAGGATAAAACCTTACATTTATTAGGTTATGAGGCCAATACTTTAGGCTAAATCAGCAAAACAGAAACTGCAAAGTTGGATTTTTTTTAATATTTAGAAGTAGGGAATCCTTTCATACTAGCATAATCCTGCTGAGTTTATGAAGACAGATGGGAAATTAACAGAAACTTAAATGACCTGGAGAAGCAACCTTAGGTTATTTTCACATGAATTTTCAACCAACATTCATCTCTATAGACTACTTAATCATGTCAGTCATAAGAAAAGATCTCATTCTCAAATTCCCTTTCCTGTTGTGATCCTACATGGAAAATATATTCTCGCTTATAAATGGGAGAAGAAACCATTTGCTTTCAGGGGAAAAAAATTATTAGAAAAGGATATATTCTGAATGTCATAACAATCTGTTCTCTCATTTTTGGAATAAAAACTACAGAATGAATAGACACACATGTTACAGAAATAAATATGCATAATTTGTACATATGTGTAAGTCTGTATTTTTTCCCTTCCAATCTTTACTCGATCCACATAATACAAGTCCTACTGCCTTATTTCATAGGACAATCATACTTGAAACTGGAAGAAACCTTAGTGTTCAACCTATCCATTTTACAGGTCAGCAAACGAGGCTATCAGGTTCAACGTGATTTCTGTAAGGCCACGTGAGGTCATGTGAGAAAGAATATAAACACCTAAATCCCCCAACTCCTGGCCCAGTACTCTTTCCAAAGGACAATACAGTCTTTCTTCCCTGGAGTCTCTACTGAGATCCCATACTGCTTAGTTTAAAAAGCATAAAAAAGTACTTTTATTGCTCTATCTGTAACATAGCCTGGGTATGTAAGACATCCCACAGGTGTGATGGAGTCAGAATAAACACTGCCCTCCTGCTGCTTTTAGAGATGGCATTGCCCCCAAATCGTTCAGCCCTGACGAAGTTGATACTGCTGAAAACACACGTCTGCAGGAGGTAAGTAAAAATCAGTGATTTCAGGTCTTGGAGTCATTTGACATTTCTTACAGCTCTGGGAAAATTCCATTCAATTCTGTACAAGAAGAGTTTATTGAGCATTACAGCAGAGGCAGCTGGTGCCCTGCTCACAGTCCCTTAGCACTTGCTATTTTCTCACAAAGAGGGCTTCCTGAGATGCGGGAGTGTGCTGGCTGTGTGCGGGGCTGGCTGGAGTGCCCAGGAATCAATGCCCCTTGGAGGAAACCTTGAACCACCATGCAGCTACCAAATGATAAATATACTAGCTTCTTCGCCCCTTGGTTGGGATAACTCTGAGGCATATCCTAGGTGTCTCCAGCATGCACTGAGCCCAGTTCTCCACCCTGGGCACCTGCCCTCAATGTACTGTGTCTTAGCTTCATCCTTTCCCATTTGTAGCAGATACTTTCAAACTACTTGCCCTCAAGTCTTGGATTTAGATACTGTTCTGGAGGAACCCAACCTAAAACAAGCATTTATACTCTGTACAAATCATTTTTTTTTTTTTTTAGTTTTTAAATTTATTTTATTGAAGTGTAGTTGTACAATGTTGGGTTAATTTCTGCTGTACAGCAAAATGATTCATATATATATATAGCCTTTTTCATTATATTTTCCATTAATTTTTAAATTTTATTTTAAAATTATTTTCAGCTTTTTATTTTCATTGGAGTATAGTTGATTCACAATGTTGTGTTAGTTTCAGGTGTACAACAAAGCCAAAGCAATCTTGAGAAAGAAGAATGGAACTGGAGGAATCAACCTGCCTGACTTCAGGCTCTACCACAAAGCCACAGTCATCAAGACAGTATGGTACTGGCACAAAGACAGAAATAGAGATCAATGGAACAAAATGGAAAGCCCAGAGATAAACCCACGCACCTATGGACACCTTATCTTTGACAAAGGAGGCAAGACTATACAGTGGAGAAAAGACAATCTCTTTGTACAAATCATTTTTATATAATAGGTATCAGAGATATGAAGAGCAAGCAGATACCATCCTAGCTCTCAAAGTTAAGACCTCTAGGAACATAACCACAAAGGTTAAGACCAGTGACGACAGTCTACTTTGGAAGGATACTGGGGAAATGTACAATAAACATATGTTCACTAATGCAAGATTCTCACCATGAAAAGTGGAGTTTGCCATTAAGTGAAGTGAAGTGAAGTCACTCCGTTGTGTCCGACTCTTTGCGACCCGGTGGACTGTAGCCTATCAGGCTGCTCTGTCCATGGGATTCTCCAGTCAAGAATACTGGAGTGGGTTGCAATTCCTTCTCCAGGGGATCTTCCCAACCCAGGGATTGAACCCAGGTCTCCCACATTGCAGGCAGATGCTTTACCCTCTGAGCCATCAGGGAAGCCCTTAAGAACTCAGCACAAAGTACCCTATGGCAGAAAGGCATCAAACAACCTAAGTAGTATGATTACATACATCAAAGAAACAATCAAGGTACTGATTTCACTTGGAAATATTAATACATTTCACAGAATTTGTCATCCCTTACAATGCATGCTTGAATGACCAATCTAAAGAGAAATATTTCATACAACCCAGGCTTGTTCTTTAGAGACAAGGGTAGGTACATAGACCCCCAGACTGGCTGGACAAGATTAATTGGCTATTTTGCATCTTGTGTTTGAAAAGTGTCAGAACTATCTGTCTTTTCATTCAGTTCTGTCCAAATAGATTAATTTCCATGGACGGCAAACAAATTAAACAGTTAAATTTTGTGTATGTCATTAGCTTGACAAGTTAGCCATTTGGGTTTGCACTCGAGCTGGTGACTCTGCCAGTCAGACAAATGTTTGCAGGCCGCAGCCGCAGACACTGGCTACACAGAATCCTATAAATAACCCTCCTTCAGCCCAGGACAGTTACTGAATAAGAATGATGGAACAGAGCAAGCTGAATAGAAGTAGGTGATAAGAAACCTTGAGGACATTCCTGAGCTGACAAATACTGGCTTGTTCATGGTGTGAGGTTCTAGCTGGGCTGTCTGGTGAGCTAATGAGTAGTAAGCATCTACTTTCCATGGGCCAGGCACCTTAAAAACACTATGTAATCTGCAAAACAACCTAGTGAAGTCGGTATTACTAGTATTATTATTATTACTACCCTGTAACAAATTGAAAACTGCAACTGGGAGATGATTAGTAAGGTATTACAGCTATTTTGTCAGACCCACAAACCCATGCTTCTTCCAAAACACCATGCCGCCATCCTTTAGGGCTGGAAAAAAAGCACACCAAAGTTCAGCTCCAACGTGTTTGCCTTAGGACGTGCAAAAATGAGTTTGAACAATCGTGTCCTCAATTGTTCAGGTCAAATAACACATAGTTTCAGGGAAAATGAGTCTTTAAAATACTTCTTTTTTTTTTTTTTTTTGGCTAAGCATTCTTTTGTCTATTATCAATGGAAAATTGATTCCTAAGTTATCTAAATTCCATCTAGCATATACAGAATTAATATTTATCTCCAGAAAAATCTGAATATTTTCAAGAAAAAGTTGAAGGATTTAATATAAAATAATGAGGATACTTTGGGAAGGTTGTTGAACACATCAGATTTCATAGAAGGAAATAATAGAGAACAGTGTGAAAAATACAACAGCTTGAACTGACTCCATTTTGATTGGGTGGATTTAATAAAATTTCCTTTATCAAATTCCTTAAAAAATTTTTACCCTCCATTCTTCAAATCTCATTCCCTAATTTGGCTGTAATACAGTTTTTCCACTCCACATACAGTGTATTATCTGCCTTAGTCTGGGTTCCCCCTTCAACGTGGACAGTGATGTGGGTACAACTCATTTATTTGTGAAGTGATCTGGGAAACACCCGAGGGAAGGGTAAGGGAGACAAGGAAGGGAGGAGAGAGACAGTAACAGTGCATTAGTGAGCAGGTTACCACTAGGGGCAACTGGCATTCAATCTTGCTGGGAAGCTCTCAGAGATGATATCAAACTCCTTTCAGAATAGTCCCACTGAGGAGTGAAGAAGGTAGACAGTTTATCCACCATCATGGCTTCTTCATTGGTCAAGGGGAACTGGGTGTAACCCCCTAGCAATCACGGCCTCCTCAACTTGTCAGGCCTAGCACATTTCTACAGCTAGAGAATAGCCTATGGGGACAAGATAGAAAAACCTGTATGTCTCTTCAGGACTGTTTGCAAATGCCTCAGGCTGAGAAAAATGGGCAGAGCAGAGTGTTGCCTGCATCTGCTACACCATGTTCACAGTGAACTGCTTTATTGATCAGCTTAGTCCACTTTACTGGGCATAATGACCTACAAATGGAGAAAAATACATATCTCTAGCCCCCCACCTCCATACTGAATAAGATCAGTGATTAGATTTAGCAACCTGAATCTCAGCAAGCATCTAACTGTTTCAGAGCAGGTGGTCCCTGGACCACTGTGTGAAAAAGTGACACCAAACGCCATGAGTTCACCCCCATGTGTGCTCACCGCTGTCTTGGAGGAAAAAAATCCTAACTCGACCACAGATGGCTCTTACTTTCCTATGTCTCATTTTCTCAAATATAAGCTGTTGCTCATGAAGGGAATGTAATGAGAGTATGTGAATGGGTTAGCACTTTGCAAGTCTAATTCTGGAAAATCACTTTAAATATAGATTCATCCATCTGATTATGGGTCAGGAGCAAAATTGTCAGATACCCTTATTCTGGCGTGATCATGCTTTTCCAACAAGATGATGTGATGAACAGGCGTGAATGGAGGGAGGAAATAAGAAAAGGGGTTATTGAAACAGAAAATGACATCGTTGTACCTACGTATGTTGGTCAGGATTCTTAGGAAAAAAATATCTTTAAGCCTTTGTTACAGGGAGCCTGCATATATACCTGTTCAGCTTTGGGAATCGTCAAAGCCAGACCAACTGTTGACACCATCTTTTTCACAATTTCCTAGGTTATAATAAAAGGTGACATGGTACTTCTAAAAGCAGTTCGCTATGCTCAGATTTTTTTTTGATAAAGTATCATTCCTTTCACATTCTTCTCATCTGTCTGATATTATGGAGAGTCGGCAATGAGGGCCCTAGGACCTTGACACTTGTTCACCTCTCTAAGAATGATATTCTGCCGTCTGGGGAGAGATGGTATATATTGTATGCAGTGCAAACCTGAGCTCATGTCTCCTATCCTCAGCTCTAGGTTCTCATCACCACTTCTTGCTGACATCTCATTTTATCAGGTAGTGTATAAACTTGAATCAGATGGTAAAGAATCCACCTGTGATGCAAGAGACTTGCATTCAATCCCTAGGTCGGGAAGATCCCCTGGAGATGGGAATGGCTACTGGTACACTCTAGTATTCTTGCCTGGAAAATTCCATGGACAGAGGAGCCTGGTGGGCTACAGTCCATGGGGTCACAAAGAGCCAGACACAACTGAGAGACTAATACATTTTTTCATTTTCATAAACTTGAAAATATCCAGGAGCATCCTGATTTCCCAAAGACTTGAGGTTGAATACATTGCTTACTATGGCCTGTAAGGCAACTCATGACCTGGCCTCTTCTCTGTCACTAATCCCTGTTTTACCCTTTAAGCTCCAGCCTTACTGAAAACTCTTTCAGCTTTTCAAGTTCTCTGTAGATCCTTAGTTCTTGGCCCATGCCACGCTGTCTCTCTGTCCTGGAAGACCCCTCCTCCTCCTTCACTTGCATGAAGACTCACTAGTCCTCAAGTACTGCTCTAAATAAACTTCTTCTAGGATGCCTTCCTGGCCCCTTAGAAGGTGAGTCAGAGCTGTTATGGAATCTCCATAGGCCTTGGGATCTAATACTTTTGAAGGCTCCTCCTAATATTACATTAAGCAGACTGAGATATAACACATTATATATTATACAGTTGTTCTTGATGTACATATTTGGAAATGCTTTTTATATTTCTGCTTTTGAAATTATTTGGCTATGAACAATTAATTTCATTTGCTATTGATTATGACTGGGTCAAGAGTTACAGGTTTTGGTTGCCAACTCGGTTAATAATCAGCTATGTGAGTTCTGATAAGTCACTAAACCTCTCTGAATCTCAATTATTTTATCTGAAACAAGAGATATCTGCACAATGATCTAGGGCCCCATTTATCACTAAGAGCCTTTATTCTTAACTGTGAGGAGAGAAGTTTTTGATGCTGGTAAGTGTCTAGGGGCAGGAGGGGAACAAGGATTCTTTACCCCACTCACAGTACAGGCACAAAGCAGACACCACTGTAGGCACTCGGGCCAGAGCTGCCAGTTGAGTAGAAAAATACAGTTGCACAAATATGTGTAGAAAAGACAGTAGTTTTAAAACTAAAAATAAGAACAATTATTCTCTTATATAATGAACAATCTAATATACCAATCTATAAGCAGAGAAGAATCCAGAGCACTCAAATATTTTCTCAAATATGTTTTTCTAAACGAAACTGACAATTGAAGCATGATTATAAATATTTACACTGATACTCCCAACACTCTTATTAGTGATAAACACATAGTATGTATTGTAAAAAAAAAAAAAAAAAATCCAGTGTTAGAAACAGCAACCTTCACTATTGCTTCAATTAATTCTATATTGAGAAGTGAATGAGACTTCAGATTTTTTGTGAAGGAGTTGTCAAGCTACAGAAGAAATAGCCGGGTTCTACCTTTAAACAACAGTATTTTCATATTTCATACTACACCCATCAGTGACTCTTAAAGTCACTTAAAAGGAAGTGTACTCTTAAAAGGAAGTTATTTTTTTCTGATAGAAAAAGTAATTAAGTTCTATGCAAAAAAAAAAAAAAAATGTACTTTTAATACCAATATCCGGAGGCAAACACTGGCTTTTGCACATACTTTTCTTTCTAGTTATATAGCTACATATCCATATTTCCAAAATGGCATCACATTTTACAGCTGTGCTGCAGAACTTGAATGGAGAGGTTATCTGGCTGGCAGGCTACAATATCTACTGCCATGACCTGAACACACCCAGCATGTCTGAGAAGTTAATGCAGCTGATGGCCTACAAAATGTTATTTTTTGAGCTAATTTGCATGGAAAAGGGGGAAGGAAAAATGCAAATAGAGGAGACAAATGTATCTGTTTTAGGCATTGATTCTTCCATGAGTACACAGATTCACATCTGAGTCCTGTGAACAGAAGGTTGTAAAGACACATCAGAGCCTCCTGATGCTCTGGTAATGAAGTGAGACATTGAGTTGGGAACAGAATTTCTTTTCTATCCTCCACAGAGACAAAGGTAGCTCAGATGGTAAAGAATCTGCCTGCAATGCAAGAGTTCAATTCAGTTCAGTTCAGTCGCTCAGTTGTGTCTGACTCTTTGCGAGCCCATGAACCGCAGCACGCCAGGCCTCTCTGTCCATCACCAACTCCCAGAGTTTACCCAAACTCATGTCCATTGAGTCGGTGACGCCATCCAACCATCTCATCCTCTGTTGTCCCCTTCTCCTCCTGCTCTCAATCTTTCCCGGCATCAGGGTCTTTTCAAATGAGGAGTTATTTCTCCACTGAGTAGCATATTGGGTACCTACTGACTTGAGGAGTTCATCTTTCAGTGTCTTATCTTTTTTTTTTTTTTTAATTTTATTTTATTTTTAAATTCATACTGTTCATGGTGTTCTCAAGGCAAGAATACTGAAGTGGTCTGCCGTTCCCTTTTCCAGTGGACCACATTCTGTCAGACCTCTCCACCATGACCCGTCCATCTTGGGTGGCCCCACATGGCATAGCTTAGTTTCACTGAATTAGATAAGGCCATGGTCCATGTGATCAGATTGATAGTTTTCTGTGATTGTGGTTTCAGTCTGTCTGCCCTCTGATGCCCTCTCTCAGCAATGCAGGAGACCTGGGTTCAAACCCTGGGTTGGGAAGATTCCCCAGAGAATGGAATGGCTACCCATCCATGGACAGAAGAGCCTAGAGGGCTACAGTCCATGGGGTTGCAAAGAGTTGGACATGACCGAATGACTAACCCCCACACCCACCCATGGCTGAGATTTTAGCATTCCCCATGACAGCAAAGCCAGCAGTGGCAGGGCTGAGGCACCTTTATGTGGCTTCTTTGCTTGAGAAAATAGATATGTATGGCTGGAGCTGATCAACAAAATTCTCTGGGTAACAAGAGCCCAGAGACTGCTTCACAAGCATTGGGTATCAATTCCAGGCTTAACTGGGGAAGATTAGGGAGCTGCTGGAATCCTCTGTGATCATGTGTGAGCAATAGACAGTAAGAACAGATTTGTGATTGCCAAGTAGGAGGAGAGGTGGGAAATGCATGGAGTGGTGGGAGTTTAAGGTTAGCAGATGCAAATTAGCATATATAGAATGGATATACAAGGTCCTACTGTATAGCACAGGGAACTATAATATATTCAACATCCTGTGATAAACCATAATGGAATGTACATATGTGCAACTGAATCCCTTTGCTCTGCAGGGGAAATTAACACAACACTGTAAATCAACTATGCTTCAATTAAAAACAAAAGCAGATTGTGCTTTTGGGGTAAAAAGGGGAATACAAAATCTTGAAGATCTTGGGACACAGTGCCAAGCTGCTTCTCCCTACAGATTGCTATTTTAGCATTCCTATAAATTAGACTTTTATATGATGTGAAATAGATTCAAATTCAAGGGGTTTGGTTTTGTTTTTAGAATAAATGATCATAACATTGTATTGGCTTAAAAATTAGCCTTAATATAATCTTAGAATTAGGATTCAAGAGAAATGCAAAGAGTTTGGCCAGCCACACATCCCAACGACAGCTTAGACTGCTTCAAATTATATTTAAAGGGTTTTATAAAAGAAAAAAGGCATCACAAAGTAAAGAATGAATTCACCTGTACCCTGTGCAAAATAATACACTGCAGTAGGACAAGATGCTTTTATAGTTCTTAAACTATATGTAATATGTAAACTATATGTAATATGTTAATTCCAGACTCTGCTATTATTTTGGCTTGATTGGGCTCATGACCTATAGAGGCAGCATATAAAATTCTATGAGGATCAGAGTACTGGTGCATTCATTCAACATTACGAAGGATGCTTGCTTTAAGGTGCTATGTCAATTATCAGCGAAGCTGGTAAGGAACATGTTACCACATGGTATACCATATGGGAATAAAGTGGTCTGGAAACTCCACAAAGTAGGTGGATGAATTAAGGAAAGCATTCTTGGGCAAAACATTGGAAATTGTACTTGCGTGTGGATGGTTCCCACTAGGACTATCATCTTTGGATGGTCTCACTAGGGCAGGGACCAGGGTCATAAGGGAATAAGGGTTACTAGTTTGGTATTGAGGGGCTTCCCTGGTAGCTCAGCTGGTAAAGAATCTACCTGCAATGCAGGAGACCCTGGTTTGATTCCTGCGTTGGGAAGATCCCCTGCAAAAGGGATAGGCTATCCCTCCAGTATTCTTGGGCTTCCCTGGTGGCTCAGATGGTAAAGAATCCGCCTGCAATGTGGGAGACCTGAGTTTGATCCCTGGGTTGGGAAGATCCCCTGGAGGAGGGCATGGCAACCCACTCCAGTATTCTTGCCTGGGGAATCCCTGTGGACAGAGGAGCCCAGTGGCTACAGTCCCTGGGGTTGCAAAAAGTCAGACATGACTGAGCGACTAAGCACAGCACAGTGTGGTACTGACGTCTTCTCTTCAGTCTCCCACCACTTGGCAAATCGGTCTCTACTTAAACACACCAGTGACAGGGAACTGTCCCTATCAGTCACATCAACTGCATAAATCATTTGACAAAAGAACTCAGCAAACACATGCAAATGTCACTATTAAACAGAACATGGCTAAGTAAAGCTTACTACCTGAACAATTTGGAACATAACTTTTAGTGGGAAGGAAGAAATCACAAGGGCATTGTGGTGGTCATTTAGGCTACAAAGCATCTCTCTCTCTCAGATACATTTGTAGGATGTACTTCCCCACCCTGTTTAAACTTGGACATGGCCACAGTTCTCTTGCTTGGGCTGCTGAAATGTGGGCGGAAGTGACCGATATTAACTATACATAAGAAGCTTGTCGGAACTATATATATGAGGCTTTGGAGTCTATGTTGTGAATGTCCATGTTTGCTCTGGTTTGCCAAAGTGATCATGGAAACGTGTTGAGCTGATGCTTCCAATAGGAAAGGTCTCAGTGACTGGGATGGGCAGAACCCACCTACCAACCACAAAGAATCTGCAGTGTGAGAAATCAGCTTGTGTGTTAACCACAATAACTGTCTGTTATTGTGCCAAAACCTATCCCACACTGACTGTTAGAGTCAATTTTAGCTGGGATTATTTTAAAATGCCAACCTATCATATAAAGCCATGGACATTATGTGTTTGGTTCAATCTCCTAAATATCTACACCTATAACAGAACAGCATGTAAACACAACTCATGATCAAGTACTTTAACATTAAAAAAGAAATATAATTGTTCAGCCTTTCTAACTTACTAAGGCACAAAGTGAACACATATTATAAAAGTGTTCAAAGCTTAGAAAACTATATCCAACAAATTCAGCTTAGTGGTTGCCTCTGGAGAGACAAAGAAGTAAATGGGATCCCGTAAAGGAAGAGTACATGGGAGCTTCAACTGTATCAGTGATGTCTTATTTTAAATCGGAACCACATAATGCCAACATTTAAGGTTTTATATAGCTGAGTACTTGAAAGATACTATTTTCTATTATGTAGAGTATGCTTCTGATCATTCAAAACACAAGTTTAAAAGAAAATTATTTAACAGCAGTTATTAAAGTCAAAGGGTTTTCTGATTATTATCAGCTAACTTAAACCTCCAAATAAATGCCCTACTTCGTGAAGGGATGGAAAAAAGATATTCCATGTAAATGGAAACCAAAAGAAAGCTAGAGTATCAGTATTCAAATCAGACAAAATAGATTTTAAAATAAAGACTGGTATAAGAGACAGACAAGGAAAGACACTACATAATGATCAAGGGATCAATCCAAGAAGACATAACAATTATAAATATATATGTTCCCAACATAGGAGCACCTCCATACATAAGGCAAATGCTAACAGTCATAAAAGGGGAAATCAACAGTAACACAATATTAGTGGGGGACTTTAACACTCCACTTACACCAATGGACAGATCATCCAGACAGAATATAATAAGGAAACACAAGCCTTAAATGACACATTAGACTTGATAGACTAAATTGATATTTATAGAGCATTTTATCCAAAAGCAGCAGAAAACACTTTCTGCTCGAGTGTACATGAAAAGTTCTCCAGGATAGATCACATCTTGGTCCACAAACCAAGTCTCAGTAAATTTAAGAAAACTGAAATCATATCAAACAGCTTTTCTGACCACACACTATGAGATTAGAAATAAATTACAGGAAAAAACTGTAAAAAGCAGAAACACATGGAAGCTAAAGAATATATTACTAAACAACCAATGGATCACTGAAGAAATCAAAGAGGAAATAAAAAAATATTTAGAGGTAAATAACAATGAAAACATAATGATCCAAAACTTATGGGACACAGCAAAAGCAGTTCTAAGAGGAAAGTTTACAGCAGTACAATCTTACTACAAAAATCCCAAATAAACAACATAACCCTACACCTAAAGCAATTAGAGAAAGAAGAACAAACAAAACCCAAAGTGAGTAGAGGGAAAGAAATCAAAGATCAGAGCAGAAAGAAATGAAATAGAGATGAAGAAAATAATAGCAAAGATCAATGAAACTAAAAGCTAGTTCTTTGTGAAGATAAACAAAATCGATAAATCTTTAGCCAGACTCATTAAGAAAAAGAGAGAGGACTCGAGTCAATAAAATTAGAAATGAAAAAGGAGAAATTACAACTTACACCACAGAAATTCAAAGAATAAGAGACTATTATAAGCAACTGCACACCTAGAAGAAATGGACAAATTCTTAGAAAGGTATAACCTTCTAACACTGAACCAGGAAGAAATAGAAAATATGAACAGACCAAACACAAGTACTGAAATTGAAATCATGATGGAAAATTTCCAACAAATAAAAGTGCAGGAAACGATGACTTCACAGGTGAATTCTATCAAACATTTAAAGAGTTAATGCCTACCCTTCTGAAACTCATCCAAAAAATTTCAGAGGAAGGAACACTCCCAAGCTCATTCTATAAGGCCACCATCACTCTGATACAAAAATCAAACAAATATATCACAAAACAGAAAATTACAGGCCAGTACCACTGATGAACACAGACACAAAAATCCTCAACAAAATACTAGCAAACTGAATACAACACATTAAAAGGATCATACACTGTGATCAAGTGACATTTATCTCAGGGATGCAAGGATTCTTTCATTTATTCAAAGCAATTAATGTAATATGTCATATTAACAAACTGAAGAACAAAATCTAGATGATCATCTCAATAGATGCAGAAAAAGCTTTTGACAAAACTCGACACTAATTTATAATAAAGCTCTCCAGAAAGTGTGCATATATGGAATTTACCTCAACATAATAAGGGCCATATACAACAAATCCAAGCAAACATCATACTCAACAGTGAAAAACTGAAAACATTTCCTCTAAGAGCAGGGAAAAGAAAGGGTGTTCACTCTTGCCACTTTTATTCAACATAGTTTTGGAAGTCCTAGTCACAGCAAAGAAGAAAAAAATAAATCCAAACTTGAAAAAAAGTAGTAAAACTGTCACTGTTTGCAGAGGACATAATAATATACACAGAAAATCCTAAAGATGCTAACCAAAAACTACTATAGCTCATCAAAGAATTTGGTAATGTTGCAGGATACAAAATTGATACATAGAAATCTCTTGCATTCCTATACACTAAATGACAAAATATCAGAAAGAAAAATTAAGGAAATAAACTCATATTCCACTGCAACAAGAAGAATAAAATATTTAGGAATAAACCTACTTAATGAGGCAAAGGACCTGTATACAAAAAACTATAAGCAACTGATGAAAGAAATCAAAGACAACACCAACAGATGGAGGGATATACCATGCTCTTGGATTGGAAAATGACTTTACTACCCAAAGCAACCCTCAGATTCAATGTAATTCCTTTTAAATTGCCAATGACATTTTTCACAGACTTAGGACAGAAAATTTTACAATTTGTATGGAA
The DNA here is from genome assembly GCF_019923935.1 of Bubalus bubalis. Taxonomy (NCBI): domain Eukaryota; kingdom Metazoa; phylum Chordata; class Mammalia; order Artiodactyla; family Bovidae; genus Bubalus; species Bubalus bubalis. Next base: position 152,483,062 of record NC_059159.1, on the reverse strand, counting down.
TCAAAAAAAAAACCCTGAATAGTCAAAGCAATCCTGAAAAACAAAATGGAGCTGGAGCAGTCAGGCTCCCTAACTTTAGACTATGGTACAAAGTTACAGTAACCAGGACTGAATGGCACTTACAAAGTTGCAGTAATCACCACTGAATGGCACTTTGCTGTACAGCAGGAAGTAATACAAAATTTTAAATCAACTATAATCCAATAGCAAAATTTTTTAAATGCCCTACTTTGAAAGAGTTCTAGATAGTTAAGATTTACCTGGATTTAAACATAACAATCGGAGAAGGCAATGGCACCCCACTCCAGTACTTTTGCCTGGAAAATCCCATGGACGGAGGAACCTGGTAGGCTGCAGTCCGTGAGGTAGCTAGGAGTCGGACACGACTGAGCGACTTCACTTTCACTTTTCACTTTCACGCATTGGAGAAGGAAATGGCAACCCACTCCAGTGTTCTTACCTGGGGAGTCCCAGGGACGGGGGAGCCTGGTGGGCTGCCGTCTATGGGGTCGCACAGAGTCAGACACGACTGAAGCGACTTAGCAGCAGCAGCAGCAAACATAACAATCGGAGAAGGCACTGTCACCCCACTCCAGTACTCTTGCCTGGAGAACCCCATGGACAGAGGAGCCTGGTAGGCTGCAGTCCGTGGGGTTGCGAAGAGTTGGACACAACTGAGTGACTTCACTTTCACTTTTCACTTTCATGCATTGGAGAAGGAGATGGCAACCTAGTCCAATGTTCTTGCTTGGAGAATCCCAGGGAAGGGGGAGCCTGGTGGGCTGCCATCTATGGGTTGCACAGAGTCAGACACGACTGAAGGGACTTGGCAGCAGCAGCAAACATAACAATACTCGTTAAGCACTTAAAGCACGGAAGCTTGTAGAAAGGGAAATTCACACTCCAACATTTCTATGTTTCTGGCCTCTGAAAGGACTTCGTTACCCTAAGTTATTTTCTCCAGAGGAGAAAGTTCCCTGCTTCCATGTGACCAGGAGGCCAATGATTATCATGCCTACATATATGCAGTGAAAATAAGATATGAAGGTATAATGAATTAAAATCCCAAGCTTAACACCTATTGTCTGTGTGGCCTTGAGTAAGCCAGTTAACTTCTCTGTGTCTGTTTCTTCATTTTGAAATTTTAAAAGACATATTTATATTGAAAAAAGTCAATATTTTCCTATTGATGTTTTTCAGGACTCCAGTTTTATAACAGAACACCATGCAAATGTCAAATATGATATATTTAGTGGTATAATGGGATTCCCAGGTGGCTCAGTGGTAAAGAATTGGTCTGCCAATGCAGGAGATGCAGAAGATGAGGGTTCGATCCTTGAGTCAGGAAGATCCCCTGGAGAAGGAAATGGCAACCCACTCTAGTACTCCTGCCTGGAAAATCCCATGGACAGAGGAGCTTGGTGGGCTATAGTCCATGGAGTTGCACAGAGTCCGACAAAACTTAGCAACTGAGCACAATAGTATAACACACTAGGGGATTTTCAAAAAATCTGAAATCTGACTAACTTACATCATGAGATGCATGCAGAGAGTTACATATTTCATTAAAATGTTGACAAGAGCAAAGCTGCTCTCATTCTGACCTCATCCCTGCTCTATTCAAAATTCCTTCATGGTATAGTTATCATCATTATCACTTTTAGATAACCAGTGAGTTTGTTCATCTTTTCTTATATTTCTTGGAGATTTATAACTCCCCCTCCTCTGGAGTTAGATTGGGCTTTTCATTAGTTTGGGTGGGTGGGAGGAGGAGTAGACCAGTAAGGAAAACAGGAGGAGGGTATGGTAAGGGGGTCAGAGAAAGAAGGGGCTGGGAGGGTCTCAGGCCCAGTTCCTAGTTGGTCTTGGAGTCCAACCATCTGATTTTCCCCAGAACTATATTTCTTCCTCTCGATCTTTTGTCCTCTGGAGCCAGATTCATTTTTTTATTCCTAACTTCTTTTCCCCTCATGAAGATTTAACGGGGACCTTGATCCCAAAATATTCACCTTGGAGAGACTCAATGCTGAAGAACAGAGGAGACTTCATTCATTGGGAAGGGCATCTGATGACAAGGATAAAGGGTGATGGTAACCATATTTAATTTTTAAAATCAATATTGTTATTTTGATACTATGAAAAATAGATACATAAAGATTGGCATTGTCCTTTTACCCCAGTACTGCAAACACTAGTCAAAATAATGATGAAATAAGGAAAAGCATGGGAAAGTACTTTATAATGTGCATTTATCACTGCAATTGTTACAAAGACCACGGATTGTTCATTGCTTTTAAAACACCACATCCAATAACATCTCAAAATATTCTAAAAACATTATACCCCTAAACCCAGCATATTTGGGGATTCAACTGCCAGACTTCCTCCCTAATTGTCAGGGTTTTAGTGTTTGTGTATGTGTGTGTTTAGTTAGTTTTATTTTTCATCTTTGCTGGGTGTTTTTTTCTGCTTTATAGTGGGTAGAACTTATTTTAAATTATTTTTGTGCTAACACTTTTTAACCACTTATTACTTGACCAGCACTTTCAGATGCATTACCTCATTTCTTAAAAGTGTTCAGGAAGAAGTTATTTTTATTTCCACTTCAAAGATGAAGCAACTGAGGGCCAAAGAAGGAACCCAGGTTTATAGAAGCAGTAAATGGCAGAGCCAGGACTCAAACTCACTGCTTCTGACATCAAGTTATTTTCTTGTTCTACTTTACTCTGTATGAGGATAAGTTTTGATACTTTCTCCTTATAAGAACCACCAGTTTGATTTTTTTTTAAGGAGAAAAAGATCTCAATGTGACTTAAATATAAATGCAATTTAAGACTCAGAAACAAGGCAATCACAGCTGCTAAATCTTTGCACCTGCCAAGTATACAGCAGAAAGCAAAGCCAAGCAACCCTTCCTTTAAAATCGGAGGGATGTGAAACAAGCGAGACATTGAAATGGTACTCATTGTCCAGAAATGACGAGGGGAAACTCCTTAACATCTGGCCCTGGAGAAAGACACTCAGAGTCAAGTTCTTCCAGAACTTCACGAGAGTATTTATCTTCAGTCTGGGATTTATGACAATCACCCAGTAGATTCCAGCTGAGAAAAATGAGTTGTCAAGAAAAGGCAGTAACCACTGCAAGTACAAGAAACCATCAAAATGATAAAACTGTCACGTTTGTACATATCAAGCAATGATTACATTCATTATGTCCAACTCCTGTTACTTAATACTGTCTGCCAAGGAAGCTAAGTTCCATTTAGAGTTTTGCTGTTAGCACAAATATGTTTGAAAGAGATTTGACTGAATTTTTCACAAGTTTATAGAGCATGCAGTGAAACTGTCTCAAGAGGTGTCCACTGATACCTGGAAAGATTTGCAAAAAGGGTATTTCAGCCCTAAGTAATTTGCAAAAACTGAGTTAGGCATTGATTTGGGGGACATGGGAGATCTCAAACAACTTGTGTTCTTATTTTTATGGAAAAATTATACTTCAGTCACAAATTTCAGTGTGTTTTCCCTTCAGAGAGATTCTCCATTTTAGATCCTCAAGCATGAGAGGTATTGCTAAAATGACAAAGAAAAAGGGATCAGAAATGGACTAAAAGGCAGAGAGGGAGGTAGGGAAGGCAGAGGGAGAGAGAGAAACAGGGACTAAGAATAAAAATCACTAAGAATATTTGATTATTTTGATCACTTTTTGGAAGCTACTTTGTTGTACGTTTATCCTCACCAAAAATTAATATTATTGAGTTCAAGGAATAAAAATGAGGATGGGAAGTAGGTGTCCCCTGTGTCCTCATGTTACAGGCTGGAAAACTACTGCTCTCCCTGCTGCCTCTGACTTTTCTAAGCTTTTGTCTAGTTCAGCAGTTGCTCTACTACTTGCAGTTCTAGAACAAGATGAGCAAAGAGCCAAAAGCCGGCCAGAAGGACTATTGTGGACCATATTCGATTTTTAGTGATTCTGAAGTTCCCTCTCATTGGTGACAGAAAAGTTTGTATTCTGGTCAATCAAGTCATTATTTTCTTGTCAAGGGCTTTCCATTTAACAGGCTTTAGCCAGCATGGAAAGCTACATTTTAAGGATTAGCTGGAAGATGTACTTGAGACGTTTTTCTGAATTTCTAACATTCAAGGGCTTGGTTTCTGGCACTACCTGCATTGCCCACTGCATATCATACTTCTCAATCTATTCTGCTGTCCTCCCACTGTTAATTCCCTCCTTTCAGCCCATTACTTTCTCTAGATACTCTCCTAATCTAGAGACTTAGCTCTCTCTCCAGCAATATCTTAACCCTTCATTTTGGTTTGTGACATTCAAGGATTACCTAAAGCAATGCTCTCCTGACATGTTAGCACCGTGAGATAGTTCCTGCTGCATGCTGCTTTGTCAGCCTCTCTACCACTGTTTCAGCCTTCTGGGTGGGTCTCAGACAAGCTCCTACTGTATCAGCAAGTTTGAATTTTAGAGGCTGGTTGGCATCTATTCTCCTCACCAACTACCACAAATAAAATTTTATGCTCATAGAGTTAAGATCATCAAGAAAATACACATGAGATCTCTGTGTGTCTCTCATCCCCATCCTCCATCCCCTATACATGTTAAACATGGCCCAATAACCACAGACCTGCAAAAAACCTCGATGAGATTCAAGTTACAGAAAGCCAGTTAGTATGTCAAGTATGCGAAAAAGGGAAAAACACATAATGACTTGGGGAAGAAAAATAAGCACTAAAAATATAAGTGCTGAATGAGTGAACGCATTCCTGGAACAAAATAGTCATGCAAAGGTTCCACCACAAACACCTACAAATGATGGTCAGTCTTTTTCTTTCTTTTTAATTCATAGATGAGCTGAATCCAAAAGGGTACTGAAGGCAGGAGTGGTAACTGAGTAAAGTGATGACACGGTGAACCTAAACGGGAATAGAGAAAGGGGTACATGGCAGTCTCAGTAAGAAGGTTTGGGTTTTAATGCCCATGAGGATAAGACATTCTAAGGACCTGAGTTGGAACTGAGACTCCTGTGTAAAAGTCAGAATTCCTGAAAGCGTGCTTTTGACACTTCAGAGACAGTGTTCTGTGTAAATCCACCTGCTGGCAAAGGGAGACTACAAGGAAGATGAACTTTGATTAATAATACTGTGAAATTATGAAAATTTGACTAATGAATATAGAAACATAAACCCAAGAGAAACATGCATATAAAATCTTCCCAAAGAAATACTCTTAAAACCTAAGACCCACATGAATTATTATAGAAGAAGAATTTTAGCTCTGCCAAAAATGAGCTAAAAATAATTATAAAGAAACAATCCACTATGAGCTAGAGATGGCAGATTCAACATATGGGAGGATTAAATATCAGTAAATTCAGGGACATCCCTGGTGGTCCAGTGGCTAGGACTCCACACTCCCAATGCAGGGAGCCTGGGTTCAATACCTTCAGGTGATATAACTGTCTGAAAAAATATGTAAGAAATATACAGACACCAGTAAAACTAATAATAAAGTTTAGCAAAGTTTTTCCAAGAAAACTGGTAGAAAAATACCAATATTGTTTCTATAATGAAGAAACAAAACAGGAAAATGTAATTATCTCTCGTCATTCCAGTGCTAGGTGTCAATCCAAGGAAAGCCCTTGTACACCTGCATACAGAGACAGAAATAAGGATACTTTCTGCAAAAAAATAAAAAGCTGTAAGGGTATAAAGTGTTAAAAAAAATAAGAAAGAATCAACCAAACCATCCTTCAGTAGGTATTGATATATATTCACATAATGGAATAAAAGGCAATAATTAAAAGAATGACTTGCCAATCTGAATAAACTCAGAAACATAATGTTCAATGAAAAGTTAAGTTGCAAAAAGTAGGTTCAATATGATCATTTATCTAAACTCTCCCTAAAATATAATTTACAAATATGTAGACATGTAGGGAAAATATGAAAATACGTATAAGAATTATGCAGGAGAATAAAGCCTCTAACTTCACATACAAACAACTGACCCTTGAGCAATGCAGGGGTTAATCCATGTATAACTTATAGTCAGCCCTCCATATCCAAGGTTCCTCCACATCCACAGATTCAATCAACCATGGGCTCTTAGTACTGTAGTATTTACTATTGAAAAACATCTGCATATAAGTGGAATTGTACAGTCCAAATTCACAATGTTTAGGTTCAACTGTAGTTACTTCTGTGTCTAGAACAGTAGGACTTCAGCCATATCTGGAATATTTTACAGTCCATGAAAAAAATATCTGAAGCATATGTAGCAAATTTTAAGATTTGGTCTTGATGGTAGTACAGTGATGTCTGGCTATATTATTTTCTCTGTTTGAATTACTTCATAATTAAAAAACAACAGTGGAAAGATACTTATTGATCATGTTGACATTTTTACCAAGTTATACTTTTGATCAAGTTTTCTGATATCCCTATTATAATACCTGGAATAATGTAGGTAAACAATAAGTATTTTCCTTTATTTCATTTCTTTTGTTCCCATTGGATCTTACTCAAAATTTTGTTGCCCAATCTCAGAAGAAACTTATTTTTTTTTTTAACATTTTGACTCCCTCCACCCATTTCTCTCCTCCTCACTGTGCCCCCACATCTGGAAACCACAAATCTGCTCTGTATTTATGAACTTTTATTTTCCTTTTTAAATTCCACATATGTATTCCACATATTTAGATTCAACAATCATAAAGTATTTGTCTTTGACTGGTTTCACTTAGCATAATGCCCTTGGGATCCATATATGCTGTCACAAATGACAGTATCTTAATTCTTTTTGATGGCTGAATAATACTCCATTGGGGGAGGAAATTATATATATATATATATATATATATATATATATATACCACACACACATATATCTACAAACCACAATTGCATTATCCATTAATCTACTGTCAGACACTGAGGTTGTTTCTATACCTTGATTATTATAAATAGTGCAGCAACAAACATGGGGTGTTTATAACAAAAAGCATTTAATGAATGAAATATGCGAGAATCATGAAAGCCACTTTTCACCTCTTTCCCTTTCAGTTTCTACTTTATTCTATTGATACTTCATGTCCTCTTTTTTTCTTTCTCCTCCTTGTTTCAGAGAAGTCACTGATATGTCTTAAACTTCTATGCAAAGTAAGAATAATAATACAACAAGATAAAGAATAAACTATCTTTCCTTTCCAAGATTTTTAGACTTATATTTAGTGTCAGGTTAAGGCATAGAAAGATTAATTGATGTCTTCTATGGTTTGCTCTACTTGTCAAGTTCATCATTCACAGACTAGAGGCCTGACAATCTTTAGACACAGAGCTTCCAGACAATAAATTCAGCCACTTACTTTAAGGTTTGGTTCCTGTTCAACTTTTAAGAAAATTTAAAATAAAACTGCTATCAGGAGGATGGACATGGGTTTGGGTGGACTCCGGGAGTTGGTGATGGACAGGGAGGTGTGGCGTGCTGTGGTTCATGGGGCCGCAAAGAGTCAGACACGACTGAACGACTAAACTAAACTGAGCCAGGAGGATAAGGATGATGACAGATGACTTATTCTAAATCTCCTCTGCTGCTGCTGCTAAGTCACTTCAGTCGTGTCCAACTCTGTGCAACCCCATAAACGGCAGCCTACCAGGCTCTCCCTTCCCTGGGATTCTCCAGGCAAGATCACTTTAAAATTTTATTTTTGTTGTGACAAAAGAGTCAGGGTTTTAACATCGAAAAACATAGTGTCAAACACTTCTATCCTTTTCCCATGATCAGTGGGAGAAAGGACTCCTTTTTATTCATCACAATTTCAATATGAACAACAGCAACTAGAAACCCACAATAGATATAATATAGAGTTATTGTCTGAAAGGAGTTATTTTTGACCTTGTATGGCAAGTTAAGAGTATTAAGAATATATGCTGTGTTTTAAGATGAGTTCCTTGTTTACCCTTTCAAAGATGAGTTCTTTGTTTACCCTTTCAAAGATATACTTGAGTCTGAGTATCTTAACTTATATCAACACTTCTGTCCCAATGTAATCTCTATTTCCACCTGGTTTTGCAATACAAATAGGTTCACAGATATCACCAGAAAATAAATCATCAAGTAATATTTGCCCATCTAAATTACCAAGGGATATCTATAAAGTGAAACTTGAGGATCAGCCAAACATTATTAGTTGGCGCAGATAATATTATCAAAATCATTCAACTGACTATATAGACAGCTACAGTTATTTCAAGAGCTAGAAGATAAAAAAAAAAACCCAAACATTTCATTGATTCATAGGTTACGGTTAAACAGCACATGCACTGAAAGTACATTTTTGCCAGCATCAGTAATGGTTTAACTCAAGTGATACAGGCGATAAAACGGATCAACATGCATATTCCTCCCATACTCAAAGCCAAAAAGATCCCCTGCCTGACGATGTAAGAACATGCTACAGCCGATCCTTAGGATGGAGAGACTATGCAAGCTGTTACCAGAAAGGAAACTCAGGACATTTACTTTTCAGCTTTTCACATCATCATATTTTAAACACAATTTTCTGGATAAAAACCAATGTGTTAGATGCCCTTTCTCTTGAAGAAGGCAAAAATAATATCATCTCTGGCAAATCAATACCTTATTTTGTGAAAACCTGGAGTAGCTTTTTTCATCATATTATTCCAAATTACCTAAAATTTTCATGTCTTTGTCTCTTCTATAGCAAACATTATGGAAAGGGAGGTACAGTGGGGAAAGGATGACAAGAAGTTTAACCAAAAGACACTGGAGAAATTGTTTACTGGCTCAAAGTTGAGGCATCTCAACAAAATCATTTAAAACCCAAAAAATTGCACACTATATAAGTTCTCAATATCCCAGTAAAAAAAAAATGCCCAGTGAAGATAGTCAACTCTAAGAAATTTTCTTCTTTATATTGGATCCAAGGCCAAAGGTCAATAACATCATCTATAAACCTTGTTTATTTTATTCTTGAAATAATGATATTGATTTTTTAAAGAAACAATTTAATCAAAATGTTGCATTCATAATTAACAGTATATTCAAATCACCACTGAAAATAAAAGAAATCTAGTAAGACACAATTATTTTGGACCCCATAGATGAAGCTTCTTGTCCTATGGCTTCCTATTTAAGAAACACGTTGCATAACTTATTCTTTACCAATGTTTCTGCTATAAAAATTTCATTATCAATCATAAGAGTAAATAATTTTATAAAATAATCCAAGTTCTCAGCATGAAACTGCTACAATTCCAGTTTTTCTGTAAAGGTAAATAAATACACCTACCTCAACAAATATAAAACACGGGATGATGGAATAACTTCGTTGAGTGTTGTTTCCTACAGCCATTTCTTACATGTAGCAAGGCTGTACCGTCTAAAACTGTCCAGGCTGAAATAGAAATAGATGGCATGGTGTAAGAACCATATGTTTAGAAGTCCCTTAGGTATGCACATAAAAATATCAGCTGCCCTTTAGATAAGCAAGCTGTGTACAAACAAGGCAAAATACTGATCTACAGCACAGTCAAATCAGATTAATTATAAGTCCAGAGAAAAGAGACTGAGGTTTACTAACCATAAACAGTCTCTGAGCCTAAATGACCAAGCAGGGAGCCCCTGTGCACACAGATATAGTGAACAGAGTTTTAATTGCCTGGTGCTGCACAGTGCCTGAACCCAGCAGATTGTGCTCGTGCCGCAAATGCAATTTTTGCTACAACACATTTGTTACTGTCCATTCTGCATGAATCTCTTCTGTGCCTGATCCTTGCAGTTCGCAGTCTAAGGATTTGTTCATTTTTGCTTTTGCCTCTTCCTTTGGAGCTGACATTTAGGACTGAGGCACTAATCCCCGACTTCCTTTCTTGACCACTCTTTGCCCTTGCTCCCTTGACTACACAGTGCTATTCACTATGGATTAATACATCACTGATCCCTCTCACTGGGTTCCCTCAGCCATGTCTCTCTCTCTCTCTCTGTTCTAAACACAAAACATTGACACCATAAACTTTCTCCTGTAAGAATGGTGTAGTTGGGCAACAGCAGATTATTTCAAATATTTGTTAGAACTCTCTGTCCTACTTTGAACTGAAAATAGTTCTGTATTAGAAGATCAGTTAATTTTGGTTCTTCTTAATAACAACAACGAAATAGAAATTCCAGGCTTTTCTGAAACTTCCATGGCCTGATAAAAAGAATTTTCCACCAAACCTTTCATTCTCTATTCAAGCAATACTTAATATGTTTCAGGTACCTGCTCCTGAGAATTATTTTTTGTCTGTTCTGTTTCTGTGTCAGACTTCCCATAGTTCTTATGGACCGTGGCAAGAAAAGTGGTACAGGGACTACTGGCCCATGCAACTGGCCGACTGCATTTTTTCTTAAAGGTCATGAATTAATGTTTTTTAACTTAACTCTGTCTTTATGCCCATTCTTACTTTTTTTCCAAGATAAAACTTTAAAAAGCATTTCTTTCTCTTTATGAAAATGTTTCTATTAAAATTGGATATTATCTGTTATAAAATACTCATAATAAATCTTTTACCATTCTATTTCATAATTTAGGAATAAATAATATTTTTTACAATTAGAAAGAAACTCATAAATAGAACACATTTGAGTTGATTTGGCAACCATGTATTGGTTTCATTTTACCCTTATTTAACCCAAATATCTTAGAATTCATTTATTAGTATTTATGATTTTAACTTTTTATTTTATCCTGGAATATAGCCAATTAATAATGTTGTGATATGTTAGTATTTATGATTTAGATGAGTCCTGCTGTTAGTATCAACTAAATACAGTGCCTTATATCTGAAAAGTAAATTAAGTTTTTAATCACCTTGAAATAGGTAGGGGCACCAGAAAAACAAAGGCATCAGACACACCCAGTATTTCAGATGGCCTCTCCATACAATTTATAAAAAATAGCAATGAAATGGAGAGTACAACACAAGCTTTGGGATATCACATAAAATTCACCTTTCTCTTCACTCTTCTGGTTCAAAACACAACCTAGCTTTTTATACATGTATGAAGACTATATACACACACACATATATACACACATATATGTATCTATGTATGTGTATTATACATAATTAGTAACTATAATGGGGTTTCTTTCACATATAATTCACCCATTTCAAGTGTACAATTCAATGATATTTTAGTAAATGTACCAAGTGGTACAATGATGAACACAAAACAATTTTAGCACTTTTTCCTTCACCCCCAAAGAATTCTCATTCCCATCATCACCTCACTCACCCCTCTCCAGTCCAGCTAGTCACTAATCTACTCTCTGTCTCTACAGATTTGCTTTTTCTGGATATTTCAAATAAATAGAATCATATAATATGTGGTCTCTTGATCTGGATTCTTATGCAAAACAAAAGCATGTTTTTGAAGTTTATTCATGTCATAGTTCACATATCAGTAATTTTTCCTTTTTATTACTGAATCTATTCCATTGTATGGATATAGAGCCTTTACCAACTGGTGGAAATGTAGGCTGTTTCTAATTTTTGCTGTATCCAGCGTTAGGTTGTATCCAATATTATCATTATCCAGTGATGTTAAGAACATCTTGTGTTGATTTTCATTTCTCATTGTCATTCTAGTGTGTGTGGGATAATAGCTCATTGTGGTTTTCATTTTGTAAATAACAAATGATATTGAGCATCCTTTCAGGTGCTTATTGCCCATTATTCTATCTTCTTCTGTAAAATAACCAAATCATAAAAACACAAAAGATTTAAATATTTTCAAGATAAAAGCGTTCTTTGTATATTTTGGACACAAGTCTCTTACCAGAATATATTTGGTCTTCTGACTATTAATGTGCCTTGGTATGGATTCCTTTAGGTTTATACCTGCTTAGAGATTTCTTAATATTTAAATCTATCAGTTTAGGTTTTTCCCAAGTCTGGGGAAATTTTCAGGCATTATTCCTGGAATACTTTTTTAATCCACTCTCTCATCTCCTCTGGGACTCCAGTGACATGAATATTAGATCTTTTGTTGCAGTCCATCCATCATGTCCAGGAGACTCTTATTACCCCATCCCCACCCCAGTCTATTTTCTCTCTGTTGTTCAGATGGGGTATTTTCTCTTATTCTGTTCTCAAGTTCACTGATTCTTTCCTCTATCATCCCCATATGGTGCTGAGCCAAGTCCATCCACTGAGTTTATTTTAGTTGTTATATTTCTTATTCTAAAATTTCCATTTGATTTTTCTTTATATTTTCTATTCCTTTGCTGAAACTCTTTCTTCGCTGAGACTATTTTTTCATTTGTTTCAAGCATGTCTACAATTATTTATTAAAGCATTTTTATGATGGCCACTTAAATTTTTGTCAGACAATTCTATATCATCTTGTTTTCAGTTCAGTTCAGTTCAGTAGCTCAGTCGTGTCCGACTCTTTGCGACCCCATGAATCGCAGCACACCAGGCCTCCCTGTCTATCACCAACTCCCTGAGTTCACTCAAACTCACGTCCATCGAGTCGGTGATGCCATCCAGCCATCTCATCCTCTGTCGTCCCCTTCTCCTCCCGCCCCCAATCCCTCCCAGCATCAGAGTCTTTTCCAGTGAGTCAACTCTTCACATGAGGTGGCCAAAGTACTAGAGTTTCATCTGTAGCATCATTCCTTCCAAAGAATACCCAGGACTGATCTTCTTTAGGATGGACTGGTTGGATCTCCTTGCAGTCCAAGGGACTCTCAAGGGTCTTCTCCAACAACACAGTTCAAAAGCATCAATTCTTCGGTGCTCAGCTTTCTTCACAGTCCAACTCTCACATCCATACATGACCACCGGAAAAACCATAGCCTTGACTAGACTTAGGTGTCTGTTAATGATCTGTTCTTATTCAGTTTGCCATTTTCTTGGTTCTTGGTATGCAGAGTGATTTTTTATTGATCTTGGGTTGTTACATTATAAGACTAAAGATCCTGTTGAAAGCCTATGTCTTTTTATACCTCCTCTGACACTCCTCCAGTAGATACAGGGATGTCACCTTGTTACTGCCACATGAAGGTGGAAGTCCAGGTCCTCTCCCTGGCCCCCTGTGATAGCTAGTTGGTGAGTGGCCCCATTCACTAGGCAAGAGGTGAGTTCAGGCTCCTCAGTAAGGCCCACTGATACCACCAGGGCTGGGAGGGGGTATGTACCTCTTTATTGCTCCCCACACGGCCTCCACTGACCCTGTGGTTTTGCTAATGCTGTGTAACGGTAAAACTGAATTTCCACTAGGCCCACTCTGATACCACTCCAGTGAGGAGGAAGTAGGGGTGCCTCATTACCGCCTAATGGCGGTTGAAGTCTAGGCTCCTCCCATGTTCTCCCCTGACACCGGAACAGGGGTGGGGGCCTACTTATTGTTGGCCAGTATGAATTAAAGTCTTGGCTCCCTACTTGGCCTTCTCTGATATAACCCCAGCAGAAGTTTGGAGGAGTCTGCTTATAGCCTGGCAAGGGCAGAAGTCCAGGGTGTCTGCATAGCTTTTGCTGATAGAGACAGAGGTAGGACTGCAGTTTTTTTCTGTGGTTTTGTGTATAGTCAAAGGGTTATTTTCTAAAAGTTTTCTGCACTGCTAGGCTGCCCTTTTCCCAGTGCTTTGGCTAGAAAAGCAGCAGCTTTTCTTGGGGCTGTTTCATCTGAGAGTATCAGTATCCCAGTTTGCTAGCTTCTCTGATATCCAGTCTGAGATACGAGGCAAAAAGAAATCCTGGGAACTCAATATTGTGCTGGTTCTTACGTGAAGCCTCCACCAGTCCACCATTCCTTCCTCCGAGCTTTGTCTGTTTGCATGTAACATTCAAGATTTTTGGTTGATTTAGTGGGAGGAATGGGGAAAGTACATCTTACCCCATCCTTTCAGAAGAAGTCATTAGAAGTCTTTTTAAAGGAGCACTGCAACGGCAGGGACCAAAGTTCTCATGTAGCCCAGCCCTGCTGTGTCCTCATGAATTTGAGTCTTTTTGTGCCCAAGGTTTCAAAATATCAGAATAGCAACATTTATTTGTTTATTTGTGAGTCCCTAATTCATGCCTGGTATCCCATTAGGCACAACTAGAAGTAATGAATTAACCAAACACTCCATATTTAAGGGGCTAATAGTCATCAAGAAAAAGCTGTTATATTTGTTTATATATTTTTCAATCAGTTATAAGAGGGATAACGGCAGGATGGATGACCAATTCTAACTCTGGAGGTCAGGGAGTTATCCAATTGGCAGAGTAGATACACTGTTTGGGACCCACAATACTTTTAGGAGCCTATGAAAATGTTTAATTTCTTTTAAAATAATAAGTGTTTAGGTTAGGTACAAAAATATTTAATGTATTATTAAATTCAGTTTTACACTAATTCAACTGTAAAATATAAATTTTAATAGAGAAAGGGGTCCACAAAGGCAAAATTGCTTAGAGTCCACAAAAGTAATGAGATAGTCCTCGTTGGGAGAAAGTTAAGGAAAAGTTTCTTAGAGGAGAAGGCTATTTATGTTGTTTAAAATAAAGGTAGCTGCTCCCCTATCAGAGGAGGACAAATGAAGTATTTTTAGCTAACAGGAACAGCAAGAGCTAAGGCTCCAAAGATATAAGTTGACTTAACATATGTTTGCGAAGATAAAAACACCACCAGCTCAAATGTATGAAAACATTCAAGGTGTTACCAAAATTTGCTTATGTATATGTAGAATTTTATGCACAAACTCAGAAGTTAGAAGACCTCAAGGATAAGAAATATAAGGTCGGTCCATTTATATATCAGATAGGAACATGGGGAAAAAAGAGAATATTGACAGACTACTGTTTCCTACTAATTAACTGAGAGCTCTTCATTTCTAGGAGGTAAGGACATTAAAAATCAGACCTGTCCAATAAAGGAGTCAATGACATCTCATGTGTTTCCACTGGATTTTCCATGTAATTCCCTTTTGCTCATGAGAAGTGTAACAATTCTTAGTCAATCCAGGACAAATGCACAAATAAAGGCTGATTATAAAGAATCTGTTTCAGTGAGACTCAGAATGGATATGGATGAAGCACAGTCATATATAGATGAAGATAAACCTCACCAATTTCTACGTTATGCAAAGTTAGCTCCAGGTGACCAGTCAAATAAAGTATCAACAGCAAGGAACAAAAATGCCCTTGAGAAAGAGTCCCCGTGATTCATTGGAGCTTCTGCACAGCCTTGGTGTGAATCCAATATTTTCAGTGGCCAAAGTCACAGCCTGAGGTTCTTCTCAGCAGCCCAGAGTCTATGATTTTAGGGATGATAGATCTTGCTTTTTTTTATACAGAATATTAAGCTAATTTTGCTCAAAATGCTATGGTGATTCCCTTCAAAGTTAGGATGATATGAATTTATTGAGTTCACTAAAACAAAAGTCTAAAATACAAACAGGTAACAACAAGGCCACCAAAAAGGTATTTTTATGAGTAACCCCAAGAATTCTGCACTCTGAGGCCACACTGATTCAGGACAGTGTTTCTCAACCCCGTCACTGTTGAATAATATTGTGGGCTTCATAATTCTTTGTTGTGAGGGGCTGTCCTGAGCATCATTAGATGTTTAGTTAAATCCCTGGCCTCTACCTACAAGATGCCAATGGTAGCAACCCTCCTCCTCAAATACTGTAACATCTTAAAATGCCTCTAGACATTGCCAGTTATTCCCCTCCAAGGTGGGAGGGAGCAGGGGATGGAGACAGACGAGGGGGAGAACCATTAATTTTAAAGGATTGAAAGCAGAGGCCCTAGGACATTAGAATTTTTGAGCTGATGAAGCTCTTTCTTCACTAAGGATAAAGGCCACATTTTAGCACAAGGGGACAAACCTGTTGCTGTTTAGTACCTAACAGAGGGAAATATGGAAATTGCTGAGATGTTTTATCAGCATTTGGGGGGGGAAACAAAGGGCATCTCATGTCAGAGACCATGACTGGAGTGAGAATAAAGCTATTTTAAGTGGTATTATTACCACTTTGAACCTCTAAAGAAAGCAGGGCTGTTTTATACATTGAGGCCTTTAGGCCCAATTCCTAGGGCTGACGAGTTATTTAACAGTCCATGAGAATATATAAGAAATAAACAAAAAGGGCACTAAAGCTCTGTAAAATCCAATAAATATGTACATGTATACCTAAAAATGTAAAATTCTTGCAATTTCATTACTCAATTTAGTGTTAGCAATCTGAAAGTGATTTATAGGCAAAATTCTTTATTCTAAAAATTCCTTTGCAGAGAACCTTTAATTGTAAAACTAGTGACTCAGAAAAATAATTTCCAAAGAAAAGGCATAAAAGTCTTTTCATTTTGCCACAAAATAAAGATGTACTGTCAGATCATTCATTATGTGTTTATCTTTGTATGGAGTGAGGTCTCAAAAAGTGAGTGTCAAAAACAAGCTTAAACAACCTTAAAATAGCTCTGGAGGGATTCTGCTCTCAGCCAAGCGAAAGTAACTAAGACTGGATTTCATGCCTGGCATAACTGAAAAATAGAGACAAAATAAATGAGCCGATGGTATTCAAGACATTGGCTGTGAGGCAATGAAGGGCAGTGATCCCTGAAAGATGGGAACAAACAGAGGCAAGCCCCGCAATTGCCCTCGCTTACTGCCTGGAGAGTGTCTCCAGTCCAGGGCACAGAGAGGAAAACCCAGAAGAATGGCCTGTGGTCTCCCTGAGCTGAGAAGACAGCACTGGGAATGTGGGGAGGCCCAAGAGACTGGAGTTCACAAGGCAGAGAACCAGAGAGGAGAGTTCTGCACAGACAGAGCTGGGTTCCCTGCTGAGGGCCCCCTAGGTGCAGGGGTCCCCAGCCTCCAGGATCTGAGGTGGAACTGATGTAAAAGTAATAGAAATAAAGTGTACAATAAATGCAATGTGTTTAAATCGTCTTGAAACCACACCCTCCAACTCCCAGTCCGTGGAAAAACTGTCTTCCATGAAATCTATCCCTGGTGCCAAAAAGTTTGGGGGTCTCTGCAAATTTTTGGCAGAGTACTAATGAGCATGGGAGAAACTAGCTAAGGCCGGGAAGGAAACCATTCAAAAGGATTAGAGTGAAATTATCATCAGGGCTCATACAAGGCCAAGAATACTTCCTGTTCCCACCAACCCAAATGAAAAGACACCTAACTCATCAGAGAGAAGGTAGAAGACTTCAGTTTAGGTTAACTAATAACTCTGATATGAAAACATTCCTTATCCAGGGACCACAAGTATTCCTTACAGAGTTTTTTTCCTTGGTTACAGGATACTGAAAATTTACTGAGATTCAGATTTACTGAATGACTTGTTTTTCCCCAGTGTCAGGGGGCCCCAGAAACAAGAATATCCATAACTCAGGTCACATTAAAGGAACCTCTGACGTGAGTTTTACAACACTCAATGTGGTGACACTTTCTAGGATTTATTCAAAATTGGATTGGCGTAGGATTGAAATGAGATTATGTCCAGCAAGGGGAAAAATAGGACTTTTTCCCACATGATCCACATCTTAATTAGAGGTAAGGCAGAGGGGATTAGAGTAGAAAAGGGAAAATTAAAAAGCAAAAAATGAGTTGTGCGAGTTACATTTCATTTTGTTCCCCTGTACTAAGGGTTAGCCAGAATCCCCTAATCCAGCTCATCTTTAACACATGTTAAATAGGCATTAACTTCCCTGGTGGCTCTGAGCTGCCCCTCACTGTTCTGGATCAATTCTATTCAGTACATTATCTCCAACCAGCATCTCAGTAGGCCTTTAATTTCTCAAAGCTGGAAAACCTATTTTTTTTTTTTTTGAAAGCAACTAAGGCATTAAGAGATAGGAACAAGTCAAATGAGATTGTAGATGAGTGTAAAAGAGATTTCATCACAAGATGATGTGGGATTTAAGACTGTACTACTTAGATTTTCAAGAGAAATGCTGTACTCTGTTTCATTTTAGAGATGCTTTTCAAAGCTTGTAAAGATGCTTTTCAAAGCTTGTGAAAAATTACAAAGTGAAAACCCTACATTAAGGAGAGTAGCATTGACACCATCTTTCTTTGTCCAGTCTCTCCCCTCCACAGTGCCTCACTCACAGCTGCATCCATGGTCCAGCCCTTGAGCTAGCCCAGCATCAGGCAGTGATACAAAGAACATGAGACCTACAATACAGGGAACTCTAGAGTTCAGTCAAATCTTTACAAAATAAAAACTTGGAGTGGGGGTCTGTGAGGATGCCAGGGCCTCATATTGGTCTTGAGTGGCTTCTCAGACCCAGGCATAATTCCAGGTTCCCTCTGGGCTCCCATATAACATTGGCCAGGTCTGTATGACCAGCCGTTAGCTTTGTTCCTGCTCCTTAAATCTGATGAATCTCTCTCATACCTCAATCTCTTTTCAGGTCTGCCTGCACACTCCTGTCTGAACTTCACCCAGTAACTAGGACTCAGATGCCCATTTATCTAGGTGAGTCCTTTGAACCTACAAGTTATACCTGGTTCACACTTTAGCCCTAGTCCGGAATGGATGGTCTGCAAGACAACCACTGCCCCTTACTACTAGAAGATGATTTGACACCTAGGAGTACCAATGATGGGCCTCTCACAACTAAGGCAGAAGATGGCCTGGCTAATGACTGAGCTTGTTAATTTGTTTTGACTATGTTACATCTTTCTAGTCTCATTTTGTAACAATCTTCACCTCATGCCCATTCCCAGCCTCCTGGTACTCCAGCCACTCACTCAGTTTCTGCAACATGCTAAGTTCTTTCTTACCTCTGGACTCTCTCATGCACTCCAGCATGGAGAATTTTTCCTCCTCCATTAGTTGCCCCACTCTCAGATTTGCAGTTAAACACCATTTTCAATGGGGAAGTGTCCTTAATTGCCTTGACTGGTTCAGTTCTATTACACACTATCATGCTCCTTCAGAGTACGTATTGTGTAATTGCCTAATATCTCTTTTCTAGGAATGTTTGCCCTGCTCAGCACTGTAACTTTAGTAATTTGCACAGACCTTGCACACTGTGTAGGTGCACAGTAAAAGTTGACACGAACAGTGTGCCTAAGCCACTCAGCTCTGTCGTTTGATTTCACATTTGCCCTGGGTCCACTCCTTACTCCTGACCCAGTCCTCATCTGGGTCTTGGTCAGTCCTTTCCAGGTCCTGCATGAACTCAACAGTATAGGTCTTGGGTCAAGCCATTTGACCCACCTCAACTAGCTAAGACCCACTATACCTTGGACCCCAAAAGCAATGAAGAATAAAGTGTCTGAAAGTCCTAGAAATCAAAACATAAACCAGAGCACATTTTAAAATGTAAAATTGAAAGGGGAAATCGTTCCACTGGATTCCACCTCTGGTACTTTTGAGTGTTAAAAAACATAACAAAACTGCTTCAGATGGCTGCTTTAAAAGGTACACGCCTCCAAGGTAAAAATTTAAATTGGAAAAAAAGAATCCAAATCTATCCAAAAGTAAGCCAACTCTGTTACAGACTGATCTAAAAACAAGGAGCACAAGGATGACTCAGACCATAAAGCTCAGCAGGGGACCTGAGACAGCTGGAGGAAAGCAGAGAGCTCGCGAATGTCAAACTTACTGACGGGAACAAGGACCCAGGGCCATCTGATGGGCCACTATCAGGAGAACTGCTCAACAGATAACAAGACAGTGCCCAGACCAGAAGGTCAGTCCCTAACTTCTTTTTCAATTCAATTCAGTTGATACTGTTTACCCCTAATTTCCACTAGGAAAAAGGAACAACAACAAAAAAGCTGGAGGAGTAGCAGGACTCAAAGAACTTTTCTTAATTACAAAGCAGAAGTTAATGTCTCTTTCAATAAAATCAAAGGCTAGAAGGAAATGAGGTTTTGATGCTCAGTTAAACTGAAACCTTGAAGCATCAGAGCAAGAACCAGAAGTGTGCATGCATGTGCGTGTGTGTGCACACACATGGACTGGGATGGACACACACATACACACCCTTCCCCCTCAGAAAGGCTTCTAAAGATAGGGAAAGTTCCAGACCAATGTTGTGCTCACAGCTTAAATTCTAGAGAAAAGAGGTAGAGAATATGCTGAATTGCTCTTATAAAGTAGTGAATATGATTTTAAAATATAATTAAGTACAGATCTACCTTGATATATGGTGGAATTACATCCTGATAGACCCACCATTAACTGGAAATAGCCTAAGTAGAAAATGTATTTAATTCACATTAACTTACCAAACATCTTAGCGTAGCCTAGCCTACAGAACACTTACAATTAGCCTGCAGTTGGGCAAAGCCATCTAACACAAAGCCTGCTTTACAATAAAGTACTATCTCAGTTAATTTACTGAATACTGTACTGAGTATGAAAAAGAAAATGGTTGTATGGGTACAAACTGGTTGTAAGTGTATCAGTTGTTTATCCTTGAGATCATACGGCAAACGGAGCTGCAGCTCAGGATCTTGCCCAACATCAGAAGACACTATACCTCATTTGCTTGCCCTGGAAAAGATCACAGTTTGATCTTCAGCCTTTCTGCTGAGAATGGCTTTCACACCATTACAGAGTTGAAAAGTATTAAATCCAACCATATTAAGTCGGGAACTGAATGTATTTATATTCTCCTGCATCTGGCTCTAGTTATTAAATTTAAAATATAATTTCAAAAGCAATTGAAGTTAACAAAATTTGTAATGATGTTATGATCTGTTGTAGGACTGACTATATTAAAGGTAAAGATTGTTTTATTGCGGTCTCTCACATCATTCCAGTGAAAATTGCCCATTGATCAGATTTACAATCAACTTGCATGCTATAGTTTGTTCTAAAATGGACCGTATTTTAGAAAGGCTCTGGTGTACCTAATACCATAACACCTTTTACTAAACTATTTTGAAGACAAACATTGAGAAAAGATGCCATTTTGTCCATTCACTTATCAATGAGGCTTTATTAACTATCTACTAGGTACAAAGTCTTAGGCTTTGAATAATGCAAGAATGGGTAAAACAGACATTGACAGCCAGTTGCTTACAACATAGTAAGAATGCGAATGCAGTCAAGTGCAGAGTCTACTTATAAAATGATATAAATGATGAAAATTCATAGGAAGAAGAGACTGTTTCCGTGGAAGATATCTGAGGTAAACTGATGAGGACAGGAAGTTATGAACCTGCCCAGGAGACAGATGGATTTCTAGGTGTTAGGACTAGTAAGAGCAAAGTGTGGAGTAGAATAGCCCAGACCATATCTATGACATGGAGTTATGGTTGGGCAAGTTTCTTCTATCTCTAGAACACTGGCACTGGATTGTTCAATGCAAGCTAAGGAGCTTAGCTTCATTTCATTGGCTTTTACTTACAGAATATAAGACAGGTGATGGTTGGTGAACACTGGAGTCAGCAAGACTTACGAAGGCTACATTTTTTCCAGTAGCCATGTACGGTTGTGGGAGTTGGACCATAAAGAAGGCTGAGCACCAAAGAATTGATGCTTTTGAATTGTGGTGCTAGAAAAGACTCTTGAGAGTCCCTTGGACTTCAAGAAGATCAAACTAAGCAATCCTAAAGGAAATCAACCCTGGATATTAATTGGAGGGACTGATGCTGAAGCTCCAATATTTTGGCACCTGATGCAAAGAGCCAATTCATTGGAAAAGACCCTGATGATGGGAAAGATTGAAGGCAAAAGGAGAAGGGGGCAGCAGAGGATAAGAAAGATGGTTAGATAGCATCACCAGTTCAATGGACATGAATCTGAGCAAACTTCAGGAGATAGTGTAGGACAGAGGAGCTTGGCATGCTGCAGTCCATGGGGTCGCAAAGAGTTGGAAATGACCTAGCAACAGAACAACCATAACAAAAGAGTGGCCATTGTCATCTAAGTAAGACATATTCAGAACCATGCAAGAACTGCTTCAATCTAGTCTTTTAAAAAAATTTTTGAGATTCACAGGGAGGAGAGGTAAATAGGAGTGCCTGTTTGAACTGGGACCTCTGTAAAGTGGCCAAGGGAATGTGTTATGTTATTAAGGTCAGAGGGACTAGAGTGCTTTTTCAGACTTCCAAGTCATTGGTTCCTGCATTTCCCTTTGAATTTGGTTTCGATTTCCATCTCCACGGCCACTGTGGGTTTCTAATGATCGAAGAGATGAGATCACTAATTAAATGGAGAGGAAAGAAGCAAAAAGTTCAAGTCCAGCATGAGAAACTGCTGGGGAAGAGAAGATATGCCCCGCAGACAAGAATTCTAAAGAAGCCGCCCAGAAGAGTCCTTTTGGGGGTGGTGGTTCCAGGACATTAGACAGCCCTTTATGGTCTTGCCTGCAGGGATGTATCTCACAAGCTGTTCTGAGCAATGGGGAGGCTGTGATACTGTTGTTCTGCCAAGCAAGGCTGCACTTTCCAATTTAAAGCTAAGTTGCCCAGGAGCCAAGCTGTTTGTTGTTGAGAAGACAAGGAGAGAAAGAGCGTGTGTACATGTGTGTGTGAGAGAGACAGACAGAGACAGAAACATCCAGGAGTTCAGATATCCAATCTATCCCCACATCAACTCTCTGGAACGGAATGATTCTGTTTTCATCATTAGGCCTGCTCAATCTTCGGGTGCCCTCAGAAATCACTGCAAGGAAGTCCCTATGCCCTCACGACAGGGTAATTAATTAGCTCTGTTGGACCCTGTTAGGGTCTCACAGGAAACAGAAAAAAGCATTGAAAGGAATCCCCTTTCAGCACAGGAGATTTCAGAAAAGGATTAGACAACCCTGGCATAAGCCTTGGTTTGCCTGCTGTGCAACCAGAGAAGGCTGCACATATTCTGTGCCTGACCCAAACTTAGAATTTGAATGAGTATAATAACAATGATAATATTGTCTGCTAGTCTCCTTGATAAATATGTTTTGAGAACTTATTAACCCATGCCAGGCTTTATGCAGAGTTATGGTCTT
Organism: Bubalus bubalis; assembly: GCF_019923935.1. NCBI lineage: Eukaryota > Metazoa > Chordata > Mammalia > Artiodactyla > Bovidae > Bubalus > Bubalus bubalis. The sequence continues at coordinate 152,460,094 of NC_059159.1, read as the reverse complement.
AACTTTTACATTTAACACTATAATATCTCTTGAGTTAATTTGCATATGGCATGGAAATATGCTGACCATTCTTTTCAATATTGCAGCCTGCTTCCCTCATCTCATCCTTCTTACTCTAGTCTATTTTCTCTTTTATATATATCACTCATCATATACCATAATTTATTCATTATGTTTATCATCTTCCTCCAATGACCAGGATATAAGTTTCACCACAACTCCTGCTTTGTTCACCAGTTGTACCCTAAGTGTCTTTTGGAGAGAGGACAGAGAATAATTACAAGTGAGGTAAAGACAGTATCTCTCCAGGACCTAATGGGGAACCCAACATAGTATAGGGGTCAGGAGAGTCTTCCCTAAAGAAGTGATCTTGGATACATAAAAGATTGTATTGTATTCCTGTCAAAGGGAATAGAACAGGGGAACTTCCTGAAATGAGAGAAGGCACGGCCACACAGCTGCAACACACAGCACTGGCAATGGACACACGATGAGGGCTGGGATGAAAGGGCTCATGGTGCAAGGCTGGGGACACACACTATAAAGTTTGAGATTTGCTCTAAGAACAATGGTAAACTATCAAAAGGCTTTAAGGAACAAAACAGTCATGCCCCCGTTTGCTTTTACTAAAGACAGCTCAGGATACAGAGAATGGTTTGGGAGAGTGGGGCAAGAGTGACTGTGGTGAGGTGGCCAGTGGAAGGATCCTGCTCTCTCTAGATAAAAGGAGAAGGTAGCTGGGGTTCAGGCTCAGGCAACAGACACAGACAGGTCAGTGAACTCAAAAGATCAGAAGAGCAAATAACATTTAATTATCGATTAAAATAGGAGTGGTAGGGATATTTATTTATTTATTTTTTAATCTAGAATTTTTTTTAATTTTTTTTTAAATTTTATTTTATTTTTAAACTTTACATAATTGTATTAGTTTTGCCCTTTTAAAATTTAAATCCTGAGTACTACCTTACTTGTGCTGCCTCCAGGGGTGATGAATAGCTTTGTTTCCCCTCCTGTTAAATCAGCAGCAGCCTCTCCTTCAATCTTTCCTCCTGAGTCCCAACTGTGTCCTCTCGGCCTTCATCTGGCCCAGAATCAAGCACAGCATGGAACAGACAATTCTTGAGAATCACCTCACAATATCTCATTTGAAAATACCGTGCTTACTCAAGAAAGAGGTGATATATGTATACGTAGGTGTATGCATGCTTTTGTGCTAGTTACTTCAGTCATGTCTGACTCTTTTGCGATCCTACGGACTGTAGCCCACCAGGCTCCTCTATCCATGGGATTCTCCAGGCAAGAACACTGGAATGAGTTACCATGCCCTCCTCCAGAGGATCTTCCCAACTCAGGGATCGAACCCACATCTTATATGTCTCCTGCATTGTCAGATGGGTTCTTTACCACTAGCGCCTCCTGGGAAGTCCATGTATACATACAGTTGATTCATACTGTTGTACAGTAGAAACTAACATAATATTGTAAAGCAATTATATTCCAGTTAAAAAATAAATTAAAAATATACAGTGCTAAAACAACAAAACCAGTAACTTATTCCAAATCCATTCCTTAAATAAGTTGGGATCCTTTAACATATACAAATGCCCTTTCTTATTTTCTTTTTGCCTTTCCAACTCCTCTGCATCCTTTAGGACACAATTAAATAAGTCAGTCATTCACAACAATCATGCTTTGATCTGCCCATAAGCTGTGCATGCTTACTATGTGAACCATTGATTTGGTGTTTGGTCACAAGCAACGTTAGGATGTGAGAGCTGGACCATAAAGAAGGCTGAGTGCTGAAGAATTGACACTTTTGAATTGTGGAGCTGGAGCAGACTCTTGAGAGTCTGCTGGACTATAAGGAGATCAAACCAGTCAACCCTAGAGGAAATCAACCCTGACTATTCATTGGAAGGACTGATGCTGAAGCTCCAATACTTTAGTCACCTGATGCAAAGAGTTGACTCATTCAAAAAGACCCCGATGCTGGGAAAGACTGAGGGCAGGCGGAGAAGGGGGTGACAGAGGATGAGATGACTAGATGGCATCACCTACTAAATGGACATGAGTTTGAGAATACTCTGGGAGACAGTGAAGGGCAAGGAAGCCTGGTGTGCTGCACTTCATGGGGTTGCAAAGAATCAGACACGATTTAGTGACTGAACGACAATAAGACCCTTCCCAGCCCATGGTTCCCTTTTGTATTCTCATTTTCATCTTTCAATCCAAAATTCTTAGTTAACTTCCAATGGGCAAACGGGTTATCTTTTCTTCCAGATTATAAACTCCCTCACAGCATCTAGCCCAGTGCTAAATGATAATATACAGAAAGTATTTATGGTTATTCCACAGAGAAATGTGCAGGAGGTAACTACCAGGCTGTCTTAGCTCTAACCCCTGCTCCCCTCACATCATCAATGTGAGATGCCCAGCTGTGGGCATCAATGTGCCCACTCATCAAGTGGGCAGTCAGCAAAATACTGGGCATAGTAAGATGTCAAGTTTTCTGTGAAGACCCTGTGATTAAAGCAGAGTCAATTCATGAATATTTTTCACATTAGAAGGAAAATGAATGAACTCAAACTATTGATCCAATTTCAGATCTACAGAGTCACCTGTCCTTTTGGTAAAGTTACTTTAAAAATCCACTAAATTTTCCATCCTTTCTGCCTTCCCATTTTTAACAGAAACATTTATAAAGGTGTCAAAAGGTCAGGATGAAAGTAATAGCAAACTATATATAGAATTCACTTAATATTTATAACCACTGTATGAAATATACAATTCATTGTTGGATCTTTTGGGGGAGAAAAGTTACAGAGAATTTAAGCAGAGCCCAGGATCACATATGACATAGGTTTCAAGCTGGGATTTATAACCTAGGTATCTGATCCTAAACTTTGTGTACTCTGTAACTGTATCATTTTCTTCTCCAGAAAAATGAAAAGGGAAGCAAAGAGCTTAATTTACATCCCTGGTCCCAGCTTTCCAGCTAACAGTTAGTTTGCTCTTTAACGTGCTGGTTCTTTTTATATTTCATTTGACATCCAGGGATTGTGATCCCCTAATGCAAGCCCCAAGCTTTTCCTGATTTTATTAAAAAAATTTTTTTTAATTTATTTGGCTGTATGAGGTCTTAGTTGCAGCATGCGAGCCCTCCAGTTGTGCAATGCTGGCTTAGTTGCTTCCCGGCATGTGAGATCTTAGTTCCCTGAGCCGGGATCAAACCCAAGTCCTCTGCATTGGAAGGTGGATTCTTAACCTCTGGACTACCAGGGGAGTTCTTCCCTAGTTTTACAAGAACTTTCACACGTTGTGGCCCAAGATACCTTCAATGACTATACCTAAGAGTCCGCTCATCCTCTTCTCTATCTCACTGAAATTCCACACTCCAGAGGATCATAAAATCACTTTAGGGACTTGACGTTATTCTGTGGTCCAAGCCAGAGTTAGTTAAGGATAAATCTTAGCCCCTCGAAGGCACACCTGTTTACTGACTGACATTCACTGTCTACAAACAAGCTTTGGGATGAAGTGTCCCCCTTTCTCTCTGCACTTTGCTGATGTGTAACCTACAGACTGAAAGCTGGGTAGGTTAATTAACAACCTCCCCAGCAGCCTGATGTCACTAGAATACCACCAGGATAGGGATTTCCTTCCTGGGACAGCATTAACCCTCATCACACGAGTAAATGTCACTCTGCACCTGGATGACAAAGTCTCAGGTTCCAGGCCTTGAACACTACTAGCTTTGGAGTCTGACAGGTGTTGGATCTGGACCCCAGTCACAAGGAACCAAGTACATAAACTAGGTTAAGCCACCATGACTTGCTGTGTTTTCTATTCCTTGGTGTTATTGTGGTTGTACTGCAGTAATTGGTGTGAGGGGTAATTACATGACGTGTGCAGTGGTTAGCACATACCAGGCATGAAAGATCACTACAGGGACTTCCCTGGTGGTCCAGTGGTTAAGACTTCGTGCTTCCAATGCAGGGGGCACCGGCTCGACCCCTGGTTGGGGAACTAAGATCTTGCATACCACAGGGTGCAGCCAATAAAATAAAAACAAATAAAAATGTTTTCAAAAAGAAATCTCACTACACCCCTCACTTGAAGTCACTTTTCTACTTTTGCCCCTCACCCATTAGAGAAACAGTGCTATACTATCCCACTTAATGAGAATGGACTGTTTGTAGAGAACATTAGCCATACTTATTAAACATTCTTCTTATTCACCCAGACCTAAAAAGGTTATTAATTACTGAGCTTTGGCTAATTCCCAGGACGTCTAATTTGTTCACATCTATTTTCAGAAAACCTTCAGATTTGAATATGACTTAATTTCACTATTTTATTTTCCCCTCACAGAGAAAGCACATGCAATGGAGCAGATAGCCGGGCACAGGCTACATTGCAGCCAGCGGGACTTCATGAGGAAGAAATTCATTCCTGAGACTGGAGGAGAAACGTGGGTAATGAGATAAGGGGAGCGATGAACCAAACAGCAAGGAAAATTAAAAAGCACTTGCGGGTTCTGCCTGAAGCTCTTAATTAACCATATTCTCCACAACACAGAGCAAATCCATCTGGGCAGCCCTGGAAGTAAAAACACAGCACATAGCACTCGATGATGGGTCACTGCTGGCAAAGTGGGAGGTCAAACACTGAAGATACAAGAAGCCCCCAAAGTCTAAAATCAAAAGCAATGGTGAGGCTGAAGCTAGAATGCCCGAAGCTTAATGAACTAATAAATTAACTTCCCTCAAACTTGGCACATCATGCTAAGAAGACTTTGCCACAACAGCTCTTAAAAAAAAAAGGGAAGAGACAGTTGCAGAAACGTGGATGGCAGCCGCAGCACAAAACTTCAAAAGTTCTGCCCTCAGCAAATAAAGCCAGTCACGGCATCCTTTGCTTTGTCCTTGGGAAGCCAGGCACTTTTGCCACTGCCTGGTGGATGAGCCAAAACTGTTTCTACCCAAAGCATTTTATTTAGGGCTTTTATATGAACACAAACTGGGTGCCATCCAAAAATCTTACATCCTAACGTTTGGGCCAGGCAGAAGATATTCCTGCTGTTTACGGGGTGGGGATAAAATACTGTCAGGCTGTGTTAAATCATGCAGACACACCTGGCTAAAAAGTGAAAACTTCAGCCAACAAAAAGATTGTTTCCTGGATACCCAGTGCTGGATGACATTACATGGTAAAGTTCACTGCATCTTCATTCCAGAGCTCCTGGATATTATTTCACCCTCCTTGTACAGCTGTGGGTATTGAGGCCCAGAGAGGTTAAGCAACTTGCCTCATGTGGTTCTCAGCTAACAGGTATTAGAAGCTAGGATATAAATTAGGTCCACAGGGGTCCAAATGTAACCGAATTCCATCTCCTTCATCATGTGAGCTCCTTATTCTACACAGTGCTTACCCAGGATAGCCAGGCTATTCTTACTTGGGGAGATATGGAAATGTTTACCCTAAGTGAATACTATGAATCAAATACTCAAAATAACAGAGTCTCAGAGCAGGAAGCTGCCTCATGAGTCATCTAGTCCAAGAACCCATCCTATGCTTAGAATTTCCGAAAAGGACTTTTACACAGTTTGAAATAAGGCAGTAACTTTCCAGAGAGGTGAGGAGTCTTGGGGTTGGGAAAAACCATTTATGAGACACTCTTTTCTCCTCCTTTTAATAAATAGCATATTTTGAATGCCTCCTGTGTGTCAGGCCATGCTAAGCTTCAGTATTGCCTTAAGAAACCCCACAGTAATCTTTTTTTTTTTTTGCCACTTAATTTTTTTAACTTAAGGATATTTCCTTTACAGAATTTTGTGGTTTTCTGTCATACATCAACAAAAATCAGCCATAGGTACACCCATGTCCCCTCCCTCCTGAATCTCCCTTCCATCTCCCCCCTATCCCGCCCTTCTAGATTGTCACAGAGCCCATGTTTGAGTTCCCTGAGTCATACAGCAAATTCCCATTGGCTATCTATTTTACATATGGTATTGTGAATTTCCACATTCCTCTCTCCATACATCTCACCCTTTCCCTTTTCCTCTCCCCCCATGTACTTAGGTCTGTTCTCTATGTCTGTTTCTCCATTGCTGCCCTGAAAATAAATTCATCAGTACCATAATCTTTCTAGATTCCATATATATGCATCAGTAGATGATATTTATATTTCTCTGACTTATTTCACTCTGTATAATAGGCTCTAGAAGAAATTCTACATTAATCTTATAAAGCAAGTTCTATTATTCATATCCCCATTTTACAGATAAAGAAACAGGCTTAGAACCATTGCATAACTTGTCAAAGGTCACACAACAAGTAGGCCTTAGTGCAAGGATACAAATGTAGCTTATTCATGTGGTCTTCAAGGTATGTGGAGACACATAGTAAAATAAGAAGTAAACCTAATGACTTCCTGCTATTCTCTGTCTTGACATTAGCAGGCAATTGTGATGATTTGCAAGTTTGTGGCAGGTGGCCAATAACCCAACACTTTCTTCCATCTAAAGTGAAAGTGTTAGTCCCTCAGTCATGTCCAACTCCTTGTGACTCAATGGACTGCAGTTCAGCAGGCTCCTCTCTCCATGGAATTCTCCAGGCAAGAATACTGGAGTGGGTAGCCTATCCCTTCTCCAGGGGATCTTCGCAATCCAAGGACTGAACCCAGGTCTCCTGCATTGCAGGGGGATTCTTTACCATCTGAGCCACCAGGGAAGCCCTTCTTCTATCTAAGGTTTGTCCAAATACTTCTCTAGTTTCCTAGGGTCAGAACATCTTGGGGCAACTGAGCTAACATGTTAACTACCACTTACTGAGCCTATATTTGAACATCTCCAGTGAATAAAAACACTTAAAGCTTGTTCCATTTATAAGCAGCTCTGATGATCAGAAAAATCATACTTATACTCAATTGATAATGCAATTCAGTTAGGAACCTCCCACTTGTATCTCCCATAGGGTCAAGGGCAAAAAATAATGCTAATGAAGTGATATTTCCAAAAGCAAAGAGGTTTAATGCTATTTATTGAAGCACAAGTGATCTTGAAGGGAATTGAGAGAGATTCTTTTTCAAGGACAGCTTTAATAGCTGAAGGAGAATAACATTTTATATCCAGCCAACCATCCAGCTACAGAGAACTTGTCACACTAAAGTGGTTAAAAATTTTTTTTAATATTTCAATGACATTTTGAACACACATAAAAGGTTAGAATGAAAAAGGAAGTTACTTTTTTTGTAGAAATCACATTTGCATTTAACTTGAAATTCTTTCCAGTCCTATGATTTTTGCATAAATATTTATGGACTCCTGATAGCTAATTGGATTATAAGCCTTTTATCCAGGAATTTGTCCAATTTTATGCTCTCCATGAAACCTGAGCTCTTTGCTGATATTGGTTAGGTCCATGTTAAATAAGCAATTGTTTTTAACATCCTTCAAGGCTATATTTTAAATTCTCACATTTACTATTCAAACTACATCATGAAATTTATAATACTTACAACAAATGAAACAAAAAAATTTGGATGAAAGTTTGAAGACCCAAACACCATGATAAAATGGATTTCTCATGTGAAAGCATTCATTCTGATCAAAGAGTACTAAAGTATCAATGCCCTCAAAGCAAAGAGCAAAAAGCACACATCATATCATCACCAGGCAGCCTTTCACATAGATGACTTCATGTGATCCCATAACCACCATAGAAGTGGAGATTACCATCCTATTTTACTATGAAAGAAACCAAGGAGTAGAAAGACCAAGTAACCCATTCAGCATCATGTAGCAACTGAGCAGAAGCAGCTCTTGAGCCACTCCTCTGATGTAAAAACACTGCTATAGTTACAGAGAAAGGCAACTCTCAACTACCCAGAGGGGGATCAATGGCTCTGTCCTTGTTCTGCCTATTTATAGAAGTTTCATGCTCTCCCCAGGTACACACTTTAGGAATCTTAGGCAGGTTCACAGGAGGCCTTTTCACTGACACTTGGCACTCTCACTCCAACTTCTTAAGGGTAAAGCCCTAACCACCACCACATTTTTCTTGACATAGAAAGCCTTGTATTTTGTTTAGGTACCATTGTGTCACAAGAAGCAAAAGAATCCCTCTTTGCAGAAGAATCTTAAATTACAGTCTGGAAAGTGAGATGTGAAGTTTATATTATCAACACACAGCTTGGAACACAAGTCCTTTTCAGTTTAAGCAGCTCAGCCCGTCTCTGCTCCAAGGATGTCTTTTGTATCATGTTCCTTTGCATTTGTGTGTGGAAGAGGCCATGTTATTACCCTCGCCTTCCAAAACTTTGTTCTTTTGCACTACAGCTCTGGTTAACCACTGCTTTCCATTCATCTCTCTTAGCTTCTTTGTTCCATAGAACATTTTTAAAGTCTGTATGAAAAAATAAATATATGTGGCAAGTTTAAAAGATCAAATAAAACTACCAACTTATGACCCCATTAGTAGTCTGCAATTTTGCCTTTTTTCACCCTGACGCCCCATCTTTGAGAGGCAATCACTTTGAAACATTTTAATTGTTTCTTTTCATATTTAGTAACTAGACTCACACATTAAAGGGCGAATAAAGTGATTAGTATTATGTACAGGAAAAATCATTTTCAGTTTGGTCTAAATCTAAGAGAAGTCTAGAAGACACTTACACACACAGGCACACATCACCACAGCCTAAACTACTGCTCATGTCTTTCACAACTCAAAATAAATTTGAGATTAATGCCTATATTTGTCTTTATAATAAGAGCCCAATATTATATGACTGAACTTAAGGTTATGAATTTTGTAGGGTTTTTTGCACCTTCAATCTCACTCCTAAAATATCTAGCCCACCTCACTGATGAATGTAAATTTCTATGTACTCAGTCACAAACTTTGATTTTTCACAGTCCAATTCCTTTGCCAGGTGTTTTTGCAAGATCACTTAGGAGAAAGCGAGTAATACCTTCTATAGATTGAAAAAGCGAGTAATACCTTCTATAGATTGAAAATGGTGTTTTACATCAAGATTTTTAATTACATATGTAAGACAGGGAAAAGGTTTTTTTCCTTATAGATTACTATTCAAACATAATTTTCTCTCTTAAAATTGATATATGATGAAGATATTAGTCAAATGTAGCACACACACACCAATTACATGAAATGTAATGGAAAATCCACTCAGTCCCATGCCTCCACTCACTCAGCAAAGTCTGTCTTTCAAGCTGTAAGAAAACTGTTGTGGTCCAGCACACCCGCCCTGTGACTTACTATTTCAGTTGACCTATCCCATGGATGGAGGAGCCTGGTGGGCTACAGTCCATGGGGTCACAAAGAGTCAGACACGACTGAGCGACTTCACTTTCTTTTTTTCCCACCCTGCAGCACCTACAACATCTCTTCACCAGGGGCTATTTTACCTGCAGCAGCATGTGTTCAGCCACCTGCAATGCAGGCTGGAAGCACAGGGAATTAAAATCCCTGAAAATAGCAACTCCTCAACCAATGTCTGGTCATAGTCAAATGCCTGAGCTTCAGCCCTTGGGATGAGAAAACTCTGTGGCATGCACCTCACACTGTTCCTAGACCTTCCCCATGGGGTTAAGCATCAGTCGCCCACGTGGAAGCTGGTCTGAGAGTTTATCTTTTATTGGCTAGCTTCCTTCCCCGTCCCACTTTTCTACCTTCCTACTGTTATTTCCTGCACTCCTCAAGAAACTACTTGCTCTTGCCCTCATGTTTCAGCATGTTTCTAGAGAGAGCCACACTAAGACGAGGGCCAGCTCCTTCACCTGTTCTGGTCTTATGTCCCATCTTGCTCTGTGCTCAAGTGACTACTTCTCCCAAAGAGTCAGTTTTCTCTCACTCTATGAAAAACCCCTCTTGCGTGCCCCTTCTGGCTACTATCCTAACTTCCTCTCCCCTTTTTTATCAACCAGTCTACAGAGTGCCCTATATGCTGTAAATTTCTATCATCTTTACCAACTGTAATCTGCCTTCTTCATCCATCTCTATTGAAGCTCTTTTCATCAAAAGTCAGCAGTGACCTTCTAAATGCCAAACCTAACACTTTCACTTCTCTTTGTTACAGAAACCATCTTCTTTAAATTTCATTAACCTTGATTTTTGTGACCTCAGTATCTTGATTTTCCTCTGATATTTTTGACTACTCCTTTGAAGACTGCTTCAGATTCTATTCTTCCACAAACTATTTAAATGTTGATACCCCCCAAGGCTTTCTTCTCAGGTTCTCTTTTTATCATACATGCTCTTCCTTTGTAATTTCATTTATTCCCCTGGTTAACAGTGCTGAAATCCATATTTTTCAGGATTGACGACTCTTGAATTTAGATCCATACTTTGCCAACAAAGGTCCGTCTAGTCAAGGCTATGGTTTTTCCAGTGGTCACGTATAGATGTGAGAGTTGGACTGTGAAGAAAGCTGAGCGCCAAAGAATTGATGCTTTTGAACTGTGGTGTTGGAGAAGACTCTTGAGAGTCCCTTGGACTGCAAGGAGACTCAATCAGTCCATTCTAAAGGAGATAAGCCCTGGGTGTTCTTTGGAAGGAATGATGCTAAAGCTGAAACTCCAGTACTTTGGCTACCTCATGCGAAGAACTGACTCATTGGAAAAAACCCTGATGCTGGGAGGGATTGGGGGCAGGAGAAAAGGGGACGACAGAGGATGAGATGGCTGGACGGCATCACTGACTCGACGGACATGAGGTTGAGTGAACTCCGGGAGTTAGTGATGGACAGGGAGGCCTGGTGTGCTGGGATTCATGGGGTCACAAAGAGTCGGACATGACTGAGTGACTGAACTGAACTGACTGATCCGTTTGATATATTTATAGACATCTAGACGTAATACATCTGAGACTGAATTCATCATTTTTTCAGCTCAAATCTCCTACAATTTGCATATTACTTGGTGAAACCTCTATACGTTCAATCACCCATCATCTCTCCTAGGACAGTTAACAAGTCCTGTGAATTTTACCTCCTAAATATTTCTCAAATGTATTCTCCCCTTTTCTTCTCCACTAGCAAAGAAAAAGTAAAGTAGGGACCAAAAAGTGTAAATTGGATTAAGCATTTGGATTTGGGCATTTTGAATTTCTTTACTATAATATTCCTCATTAGCTCCCTCACATAGTGTCATAACCTGCAGTTTCAGTTCCTTATCTCCAGGCTTTACTTCACTCACCAACCCATCCTCTACACTGCCACCAACTGATCTTTCTGTAATAAGTGGGGCCAAGTCAATGTCAATCTCATCAGTGCAAAAAAATAAAGCTTAAGCTTCTTTTTATGTCATATAGGGATCTTTATCAAGTTAGAGGCCATCACTTGCCATTCAGAATCACTTACAGTTTTCTACAAAAACTAGGCAGCGCCTCTCATTTACTTTTGAACTCCAACAATTTCCTCCATCTGGCAAGCCTCCTTCTCTGTTGTGTGCATGCCCACTGACACCCTATTTGTTCATTACAACCTCCCTCGAGTGTTCCCTCTGCACTCTTCCCTGACTCTACAAAACAGAATGAATCATTGGGCCTTTGGCACCACTTCTGTTCCTTGTACATAACTCTTCTATTGTTTGTGTCATACCAAGCTCCACGTGTTTGCTTCTGTGGCTATTTCCATTACTAGATAACAAACCCCTTTACCCACGACAAACGAAGAGCCCCCTGTCACATACTAATAGTAGTGCCCTCAACAACTCTGAAGGCAATGGCACCCCACTCCAGTACTCCTGCCTGGAAAATCCCATGGGCGGAGGAGCCTGGTAGGCTGCAGTCCATGGGGTCACTGAGGGTTGGACACAACTGAGCGACTTCACTTTCACTTTTCACTTTCATGCATTGGAGAAGGAAATGGCAACCCACTCCAGTGTTCTTGCCTGGAGAATCTCAGGGACGGGGGAGCCTGGTGGGCTGCCGTCTATGGGGTCGCACAGAGTCGGACACGACTGAAGTGACTTAGCAGCAACAACTCTGAAGCACTTTATATCCTTGTAATTAACCATTATATATTTTGATTTCCCAGCTTCCCTTCTAGACTGTATGTTCCATGAGGGCAAGGTCAGTACTTGTTTTACTTACTTCTGTAACCCTAGAACCAGGCATCGAGTCTGCCAGAGGAAGTGTTTCATACATACTTAGACTAATTGGTTAACTTCTTGAGGACCTAGCTTATATTTTATTCATCTGCTCACCCAAGATCAAATAGCACCCAGAGTAGGCATAAGGTTTTGAACCGAATTTTAGTCACACTACCAAAACATCATAGAAAGAGAAGCCTATGGGATGTTTTCTGATAGTTAGGAAACATCATTTTCATCATTTAGTTTCACAATTCTGCCTGTTCATTATTTGGGGAACATCATCAAATTGAGAAGCCCAGCAGTGATTTAGAGTAGGGGTGGTAGTCAGACTGCTTCTGTCATGCCATCGGGAATAAATTCATAGTAGATGCTTTTGTGACGGGAAAGGTTCTAAGGCCATGTTTGATCTCAGTGTAATGTGTAAAATGATAAATTAGCACTCAGGAACTCAGCAAGGGGGCGGGGAGCAGCATATATGCTACATAGTTGCAATCCCTTTGTAAACCGGAGAGGGGATAACAAATAATATAGCCACACAAGAGGCTTCACCAATGCATGCTCAAGCATTCATCCAGAATGTCAACAAACCTTGAAGATTAACTCATTACTTATTAGGATGCTGCTGTGCTAATTGGCGGAGAAGGCAATGGCACCCCACTCCAGTACTCTTGCCTGGAATATCCCATGGATGGAGGAGCCTGGTAGGCTGCAGTCCATGGGGTCGCTAAGAGTCAGATACGACTGAGCGACTTCACTTTCACTTTTCATTTTCATGCATTGGAGAAGGAAATGGCAACCCACTCCAGTGTTCTTGCCTGGAGAATCTCAGGGACGGCGGAGCCTGGTGAGCTGCTGTCTATGGGGTCGCACAGAGTCGGACACGACTGAAGTGAATTAGCAGCAGCAGCAGTGCTAATTGGTCTGATTGAATAATATTTTAAAGCAACAAGTTGTTATTTCTATAAGAACCGATGCCTTCCCCTGCTTAAAGAATACTAACATAGTTTCCTTTTAAAATAAATACAATATGTACAAATATTTGAAGCCAAATCAATAAAAAAGGCTTTTGGATATTCCTATCAGTAAATTTTTTAAGATGACCCAGATTTATATAAACTCTATTCTGTATTGAATATTTGTTGTTGTGCTGTTTAGCTGCTAAGTTGTGTCTGACTCTTTAGTGACCCCATGGACTGCTGCCCACCAGGTTCCTCTGACCATGGGATTTCCCAGGCAAGAATACTGGAGTGGGTTGTCATTTCCTTCTCCAGGGGATCTTCCTGACCCAGGGATCAAACCCATATCTCCTGCCTTGGTAGGTGGGTTCTTTACCACTGAGCCACCAGGGAAGCCCATAATGAATATTACCTTATACTGAAACACTGTCTAATATTTAAAAATTGTTTCCCTTCCATTATTTCATCTGAGAATGGTTCCAAAGGATTACACAGCCAACTCATATGGCAACAAATACCCATTACTTTGATATTCTCTAATTAATAGAATGTTTTTTTCCATGTTTGTGTACTTTTATTTTGAAAAATTTGGCAAAATATACATAATATGAAATTTGCCTTTTTAACCATTTTAAGGTTAAAGTTCTGAGGCATTAAGTACATTCTCATTTTTGTGCAACCATAATCACCACTCATGTCCAGAACATTCTCCATATTCCTAAATGGAAACAATATCCAATAATTCCCCATTCTGACCTTCCTCAGCCCTTAGCAACCACCTTTATTCTTCCTGTGTCTATGAATTTGTCTACTCTAAATAGCTCATGTAAGTAGAGTCATACAATATTTTTCCCTTTTTGACTAGCTTATTTTCCTTAGCATGATTGTCTTCAAGCTTCATCTATATCGTAGCATAGTTAATAGAATATTTTTATTAGCCACATATGGCTTTCTTTTCATTTGATTTGGTCTTTAAAAACATTATCTGGACCTTTGCTTAAAGATGTAAAGGTGTTTCCATTTGACCCTATTCTCTCAAATACTGTGCACATAAACACACAAAACTATCAAGGAAAAAATTCCATTTACTTGGAAATAGCAATGCTGCTCTAACTATAAAGCGTAGCTGACCAATACTGTGAAACCTGTATGTATAAAGAAGAATACACCTCCTCAAAACTGAAGCACAAAGGGGATTTCATTAGGAGCAAGAGGCATGGCCCTAAAGGCTTGCTGAAAAGTCATTTTGTTGAAGCAATGAGAGTGGGAACATAGGCAGGTCAAATCTTTGCTGACCTGCACAGCAGGGATCCAAAGAGGAACCAAAGCTGAGTGCTCTTTCTGCGGCCCACAGTATAACCATCTACTTGACTGGGACCACCAGAGAAGAACAGGGTGGTGGCTAGACAAGAGGCAGAAGTCCTTGGGTTGTAACACTCTCAGCCTGTCAAGAGTTTTTGCTGAAAATCACACCAGCTTTCTGAATGACAAAAAGTTAAAGCCAGGGCCCTGAGTATAAGACAAACTTAAAACAGATTTTGGGAAAAGGCATTTGTGACAAATGTCAACCGAACTGTTCTTGTTTTCCTAGCTGCATTTAGCAAAATTGTAGAATGCTCCAACTTAATAGCTCTCTTTCACTCCACTCTGAAATATTCTTCTGAAACTAGTAACCCAAAGATAATAATCAGAAATGCATCAATTTGAGACCTATGCATAAAAGCTACAAAAGTAAGGTAAGCAATTAAACACTAAAACCCCACAACAGGAAAAGAGGGGACAACGAGATTAAGACAATTTTATAGAAACAGAAATCAATAAGTGTTTAGAGAAATGCATCTCAATAGACACAAAAATATTAGAGGGCTGTAGAAAGAGTTCAAAGGATACAGGATTTTAAACAGGCAATTATTATTGAGATTATAGAAGATTTAAAAAGTTGGCAGTGCTCAAGAAAGAAATACAAAAACAAAGCAGAAGTATGACAAATTAAAGCCTTGTTAAAGCACAAATATACAACAAACATAACTGAAAACAGATCTAGAAATACAGTAGAGAGGCCTGAAATGACAAAAGATATTATCATGATTAAAAGGAATATGATGAATAACCCTGATTATAGGCAAAGGAAATCTGACATCCCTACAACTGGTATTCCTGAAAAAGAGGACAGGAAAAAAATGGAATAAAAACAGTCAGAGTTATAAAAGAAGAAAACAATCCTGGATTAAAGATTTGAAACTACAGATAAAAAGTCATACCATTTCCTAAGAAAACCCGATCAAGTACTGGGGAAGTTGCTGAGTTCCAAAGATAAAAAATAGTCTATGGATACCTAGCTGTGAAAAATAAAGCAGAAAAAAATTATGTTGGCTCTGACTTCTTTCTAGCAACATTAAATATGGAATAGTGAAATAATATGGGCAAAATTCTAAGGAAAATGTGACCTACGAGTTTCATAACCAGACAAATTGTTCTTGTTTTGCTAGCGGCCTCTAGTATGAGACAGGTAGGGATTCACTGTAGGGGAAGCAAGGCCACCATGGGTCCAAGACTGAATACACAAAGAGGTAGCCCTAGTAACTGGAAAACTGTGTGGCCTAGAGTCCTGGAGGACTCACAGATAAGGCCAGGAAGTGTATGATGTGGTAACGGTTATGAGTAAGGTCAGGGGGTTTTCTATTTAAAAGCTGAGCTTAAGAAATGTTAATTTGCTTCTTTTATCCATTCAGTCAATAAATATTGAGTTTCTGTTAGTCTCTGGTGTCAATATGTGTGTGTTAGTCACCCAGTCGTATCTGACTCTTCATGACCCCGTGGACTGCAGCCCTCCAGGCTCCTCTGTCCATGGGATTTTCTAGGCAGGAATACTGGAGTGGGTAGCTATATCCTTTTCTAGAGGATCTTCCCAATCCAGGAATCAAACACAGCTCTCCAGCATTGCAGGCACATTCTTTTCCATCTGAGCCACCAGGGAAGCCCTGTCAATACTCTACATACTTTATTTTGGATATATGATCCATAGTGCTTTAGAATAATCACTTCTTTTCATCATAACTCTGAAGAGCGTATCCCCATTATCTCAGAAGTATGGAGGAAACATAGGAAGCATATGTCAACTGGTTGAGCAAATCCCTAGAAACGTATGTAAAACAGGTATTTATTATCTGAATATTTCTAACAAAAATTTTACACTGCAAAATTCCCTGAGAGGGTGTAAGGCACTATGATAGGAATTCAGTGGTAGGAGATAATACTTTAGGTAGAAGGATGGGGAGAAAGACTTTAACAGAAATTCTCTGTGGTAACTGGTACTTGAACCAGGCTTTGAATTACAGGTGGATTTAGGCCTTTCGAAATAAGGAAGAATGACTTCCAAGCAGGATAACTGTGGGAATGAAGGCACAGAAATGGAAGACGTTCTAGATGTATGCTGGAATTGAGACTGTTGGGTGGGGAGACCCTAGAAAGCAGGGTGGGGTGAGTCTGTGAGACTTGATGGAGAGCCTTGAAGTCCAGACCAGCCTTGGAGTTTCATTCTGTGATCAGTGAAGTGCTACTGAGTCAACATAGAGCAAAACCCCGACAGCTCAGTGGGTAAAGAATTTGCCAGCGATGCAGGAGACACAGGAGATGCGGGTTCAGTCTCTGGGTTGGGAAGATGCTCTGGAGAAGGAAATGGCAACCAGCTCCAGAATTCTCGCGTAGAAAACCCCAAAGACAGAGGAGCTGGGAGGTCTACAGTTCATGGGGTCGCACGACTGAGTGACCAAACCACCAAAGCTCCAATAGTACCACCAGGTGGCGCTAGTGGTAAAGAATCCGTCTGCCAATGCAGGCGACACAGGAGAGGAGGGTTTGATCCCTGGGCCCCAGAGGAGAAAATGGCAACCCACTCCAGTATTCTTACTTGGAGAATCCCATGGACAGAGAAGCCTAGTGGGCTACAGTCCATAGCGTCACAAAGAGTCAGACACAACTGAAGCAACTTAGCACAGCACACAAGCCCCAGTGCTTTGGCCACTGGATACAGAGTCAACTCATTGGAAAAGACCCTGATGCAAGGAAAGATTTAAGGCAGGAGAAGGGGACGACAGAGGATGAGATGGTTGGACAGCATCACTGGCTCAACGGACATGAGTTTGAGCAAACTCCAGGAGATGGTGGATAGGGAAGCCTGGGATGCTGCAGTCTATGGGGTCTCAGAGAGTTGGACACGACTGAGAAACTGAACAACACTGCACTTAGGGAGGATGAATCTGCAGAAACTCCATAAGATGAACAGAGAGGGCCCAGACCGGGGGCCAGTTACATGGCAAATGGAGGATTTAGCAAAAGAGTGTTGGGAGGACTTGGCCTGACACAGTGCAAGTGGGGCACTGGAGAGATGTTAGAGATTCATTCCAGGGGTGAAGCAGCAGAGAACTAAGTTCAAAAAGGGCAGAACCTGAAAACACCAGATGAAAGAAAATAGGGGTTGAACCCAAATCCCAAGTGGTTACTTGGGAGCTGCTCCTAGTTTCCTCAACCTTTAAGGGTGTTTTTCAGTTCTGAATGCAAACAGTTTCATCGCAGAGGCAAGTGAGCCCCTGTCAGAGTCTACGATCAGATCAGGAACACTTGAGACTCTTCTAATCTAGAGCAGCATTCCTAGGCAATAAAATATGAGACTGGAGAAAACATCTGGATATTTGCTACATGACGACCCCTGAGGAGAGAGAATGGAAGACACCATCCCCTTTGCAGTTACACCAGGGAAGGGACCCTGGGCACCTCGGATTCTGTTTGTCCACTCAGAGCAGAGGTCACCTGGAGACTGAGAAGTGGGTTGTTGCCAGCCTAACTATACATACGGAGGCCCCTCTCTTAACACCCACCCAGGTGAATGGGCATCCAAATCTGACTGCCTTTAGATGGAAATACCAGACCACTTTACCTGCCTCCTGAGAAACCTGTTTGCAGGTCAAGAAGCAACAGTTAAAACCGGACATAGAACAACGGACTGGTTCAAAATTGGGAAAGGAGTACATCAAGGCTGTATATTGTCACCCTGCTTATTTAACTTATATGCAGAGTACATCATGTGAAATGCCGGGCTGGATGAAGCTCAAGCTGGAATCAAGATTGCCAGGAGAAATATCAATAATCTCAGATATGCAGATGACACCACCATTATGGCAAGAAACAAAGAGGAACTAAAGAGCCTGTTAATGAAGGTAAAAGAAGAGAATGAAAAAGTCTGCTTAAAACTCAACATTCAAAAAACTAAGATCATGGCATCTGGTCCCATCCCTTCATGGCAAATAGACAGGGAAACAATGGAAACATTGACAGACTTTATTTTCTTGGGCTCCAAATCACCAAAGGTGGTGACTGCAGGCATGAAATTAAAAGATGGTTGCTCCTTGGAAGAAAAGCAAAGACAAACCTAGACAGTGTATTGAAAAGCAGAGACATTACTTTGCTGTCAAAGGTCCATTTAGTCAAAGTTATGGTTTTCGCAGCAGTCATGTATGGATGTGAGAGCTGGATCGTAAAGAAGGATGAGCGCTAAAGAACTGATGCCTTCAAACTGTGGTGCTGGAGAAGACTCTTGAGAGTCCCTTGGAGAGCAAGGAAATCAAATCAGTCAATCCTAAAGGAAATAATCATTGGAAGGACTGATGCTGAAGCTCCAGTACTTTGACCACCTCAAATACCATTTCTGCCACTTAGCTGAAATGGTGACATTAGCTTACCTAGCCTTGGAGAGTAACATCTCACTGGGTTCTTGTGGGGATTTCCCAAAACAATAACAGTGCGTGGTAAAGAGCCTGAGAGGCTTCAGTGCTCAGCACATGGGCGCCCTGTGCCCCTCACCCCACCCTTCCCAGTGTACCTGCTGCCTCAGTCGCTGGTTTCCTGCAAAGTCACCTCTGATTCCTGAAGCTGTGTCTTCAGTCTTCGGATTCCTGTCCATTCTCACTCTCCCTCTCCTTCCCTGGAACACTCTTCTCTCTGTCCTGTTTCCTGGGAAATGCAGTCTCCCTTCCTCCTCCTACATCTTGCTGTTCTTCAGTCTGAATCCAAGTGTCTGTCTCTTTGTGCTTTTTACTCTTCTGCTCCTCCTTCCTTGGAAATTACCACTAAGAAGACACAGGAGGAGTCCCAACGGCACTTAGCACAAAAACTCATCTCCTTGATTGGCAGAGCAGTTATTAGGAAGAAATGGGCACCTTCAAGGGACCGAAAGTGACTGTTTTTCTAAAGCCCACCCAGAGACAGGAAAACTGTGGTAATTTTACAGAAAACCTTACTGTGGATAAATACAAGACCTTCCTCACAAATTATAAATATGCAGACATGGGAAATATCCTAGACCACTACGCACTGGGTAGGCTTCTGCTGTGAGCCACAGAACTACATTTGAGTGAAGTTCACACAAGGCCGCTGAACCAACCGAAAGGCAATTCCAGGCTCAGCACCTCTTTTATAGGGCAAGGATGGGAGCCACTCTCAGCCACACACGCTGCTCCTATTTAGTTCTACAGCTACCAGGTGGCTGGGCTGTGACCACAGTCAAAACTCCTGAAGTGACCTTTTGCCCAGCAATGCGACCTTACAACATCCTGGTCTTTTATTAGGCAAGCTAAACCAGAAACAGAACTCTCTTTAAATTTTTAAGGTTGTGTGGAATTGAAACAGGTCTGAAATCACAAAGTCTCAGTCTCTTCCACATGCTAAGACCATGTGTTTCAGGCCGCGTTTTAAGTTTCTTGGCGGCACAGACCTTGCCTGCTGACCCTCATATAAGGGACTGCCATCACTGCAAGCTCAGAGCTTAAGATGTTCTGAGGGGAGGGGGAAATTAGGCAGAGATCCTTTGGTTAAAGACCCCTCAGACCCCTGCTGGGGAGTAAGGGAATTCAGTCCTTTGGAGCCTCAAGCTCAGAAATTGCTTTGCTGGGTTACTTAGCAGTACCTTCACTGGTGATGTTTCCCTAGGTTCTATAACTTCTAGGCAATTCTAGCTGGAAGTTTCAAACATTCCTTTTTGCATTATCAACAGACCTCTTCTCTTAAATGGCCTGGCTTGGTGACTGGGATAGTTGGTAGAGTGTTCTGAGGGACTTCATTTTCTGTTCCATAGTCTCCTGTCCAACAAGGCTTAACACTGGCATATTATCAGGTATTATTTCTACTCTTTTATTCAAGACTGTGCTCTGAGGGGCCTTCTCTGACACCTCGAAGTACCCACCTATCTAAACAGTCATTTGTTAACAAATATTTCTTGAGCTTCTGCTAGGTACCAGGGCTGGTGCTGGTCATTGGGGGTGGGGTGGGCGCAGGACGGCAGAAACAAGCATAAATAAACTGTGGTTTCTCAAAGCAAGAGGCGTACAAGGAATCACATTAAGCTGTGAGAAATAAAGTGATATAAAGAAAGTGCTATGGAAGCCAGAGGAAGCAGTAATTAACTTTACTCAAATGGTGGGATAAGGGAAGGATTCCAGAGGCAATTGTGTTTCAGCGGAGACTCAAAGGATTCAGAAAACAAAGATCATGGCATCTGGTCCCATCATTTCATGGGAAATAGATGGGGAAACAGTGGAAACAGTGTCAGACTTTATTTTGGGGGGCTCCAAAATCACTGCAGATGGTGACTGCAGCCATGAAATTAAAAGACACTTACTCCTTGGAAGAAAAGTTATGATCAACCTAGATAGCATATTGAAAAGCAGAGATATTACTTTGCCAACAAAGGCCTGTCTAGTCAAGGCTATGGTTTTTCCAGTGGTCATGTACGGATGTGAGAGTTGGACTGTGAAGAAGGCTGAATGCCGAAGAATTGATGCTTTTGAACTGTGGTGTTGGAGAAGACTCTTGAGAGTCCCTTGGACTGCAAGGAGATCCAACTAGTCCATTCTAAAGGAGATCAGCCCTGGGATTTCTTTGGAAGGAATGATGCTAAAGCTGAAACTCCAGTACTTTGACCACCTCATGCGAAGAGTTGACTCATTGGAAAAGACTCTGATGCTGGGAGGGATTGGGGACAGGAGGAGAAGGGGAAGACAGAGGATGAGATTGCTGGATGGCATTACTGACTCGATGGACATGAGTCTGAGTGAACTCTGGGAGTTGGTGATGGACAGGGAGGCCTGGCGTGCTATGATTCATGGGGTCACAAAGAGTAGGACACGACTGAGAGACTGAACTGAACTGAAGGAGAGAAAATAAAGAGCATTCATGGCAAGAGGAACAGTGTGAGCAGAGGTAACAGATGAGTAAGTACTTGGCATATTGAAAATGCTGCAAAGAGTCTGACTAGAACACTGTCTACATGAATGAGAAAAGTGGAGGAGTGGAGCTGGAAACAGGCTGGCTTAGTTTCTGGAGCAGTTAGCAAACTGTTCTTCAGGCCAGTGGTTTTCAAAGTGTGGTCTCCAGACCATCAGCATAAGGTGAAAACTTGTCAGAAATGCAAACTCTCAGACCCCACTCAGACCAACCCTCAGATCTATGGCATCAGAAACTTGGGTAGGGAGGTGATGAGAGTGAGGAAGGTGATGAGAGCCAGGGAGGAGACAGCCGTCAGTGTGGTTAACTCTCCATGCAACCGTGACCCACTAAGGATGGAAAGCCACTGCTACAGGCAGAGGGGCATTGCAGGAGTCTAATTAGAGCAATGACAGCACCCCTGAGTTTACAGAGAACATGCTGGCATCAATATGGAGCAGGAGAGAGCTGAGAACTGGAGGTTAGGGGACTGCTCAGCAGACTTTTGTAATGATCTGCATAAGAGATGAAGAAATGATCTCCATCCACCTTGTCCACACCTTGTCTAAGCAGGCAAGTTACAGGAGGAAAAAGAGTCACTCAACTAGGATCACTGGTTTCACAATCGATTCATGAGTTCCCACGTCACCCTTCAATACCATCAGGCCATCCTATTATGCCCTCTATCCCATGTTTGATTCTTTTCACCAATCACAATCTAGATCTTCATTAGAATCTATCTCCTCCCTTACAATGAGGTCAGGGGCATTGTCTGTCATCTTCAGCGACGATGGAAAATGAGAGGAGACAGAGTCAAGAAATAAAACTTTAGGAGAGTATGGGAAGGATTCCAGACTATTCCTGGATTCTCATCTGGAAAACAGTCCTCAAGGGCAATAGGGAATACAGAAGAAAAGCTAGCTGAGACCAGGGAAGGGTCAGTTAAGCAGTCACTCTGGCCACATAGGATGCTGGGACAAGGAAAAAACTAAGTCACGGAGGAAGTTCCTGGTAGTAGTTCCTCTGGTCCCTGGGGAAGGACCAGTCCAGTAAAATTAAGTGCAAAGACATGTGGATTCAGGCCACGTTTACTGCAAGCCTAGTATCAAGTGACAAAACTAAAAGAAGTGAGGAGTCTGATGTCCTTTATTCAAGAGAAAATAATCCATGGATTGGGGGGAGTGCAGAGCCTCAGAAGCAGTGCAGCATTCTTTCCGAGAGATTTTGGGCAAGAGTGTTTTACAGAGCATCAGAAGAGGCCATGTGGAAATAGGGTGTAAGTGGCTAGGAGGCTGGGAGTTTCCTTATAAGGCTGGTAGGTCCTGTTTCCCAGGGTACAGTGAGCTGGCTAAAGCCAAGTTGGACAACTGTGATTGGTGTATGTTAGGTTTCCTTGGCAGGCATTTCCTGTAGGTGCAGCCTGGCTTAGGTTTACCTTTGTAATGTGGACCAGGCTACTAAGGTGGCTTCCATTTAGTGGGTCCTGATATGAGTTAACTTTATCAGTAGCTTCAAATGTACAGGCAGACCTGGCCTGGCTACTATGGCTACCAGGTTTCAGGTTCCAGCCTTTAATCTATCTACTCACTGATTAACTGACTCATCCAAAATATATGTCCATAGAGGCAATATGGCATAGAGGTTAACAGGGCAAAGTGTATAGCCAGACTGAGAAGGTTTGAATCCCAGCTCTACCAATATTAGCAGTGAGACTTGAGGCAAGTTACTTAAGCTTTCTGTGCCTCAGTTTACTTCTATGTAAGAAACTCTAGGCGGGTATTTTCTTGGAAGGAATAAGTTTGCAGCATTTGGTGAGAGCGATGTTCAGATATGTTGGATTGAGATATGTGGTAAATGTTTGGAAGAGCCACTGCAGGATAAAGCACAGGCCTGCTGACCAATCGGGAGAAACAAGCTGGGGCTGGGAATGAGAACTATGCAGTGCTCAGCTGTTCAGTCATGTCTGACTCTTTGCAGCTCAATGCACTGTAGTCAAACCAGGCTCCTCCATCCATGGAGTTTTCCAGGCAAGAATACTGGAGTGGGTTGCCATTTCCTACTCCAGGGGATCTTCCCGACCCAGGAATTGAACCCATGTCTTTTACATCTCTTGCATTGGCAGGAGATTCTTTACAACTAGCGCCACCCAGGAAGCCTGAAATGAGCAGGGCTGGGGCCAATTAGCAGGGTGATGCTTTCCCCCAGCCCTGTGCTATTTCGCATCAAAGAACAGGAACAGATAAAGTCAGCACTGGATCCAAAGTGGGGAATCACGAGTGGGTAGAGGAACTAAAATTCCAGAGCACATGGGGTAAAGAGTGCTGGTGACAGAAAAGCAAGAGCCAGGCAAGGATACGTGTCCTAATGCAGTTTGCCAGCTTCGGTTACTTACATCCTTATTCACAGCTCTCCCATGTCCATCCTAGTGCTAGAAAATTACCTTTAAGTTGGCTATTTTTACTTGGTCTCTTTCTAAGAACAACTACAGTGAAATGATGGGTTAGATTCTTTTTAAGTCCTCATTCAGACTTCCCTGGTGGCGCAGTAGACAGGAATCTGTCTGCCATGGCAAGGGACATAGGTTCCATCTCTGGTCCAAGAAGATTCCACATGCCATGGAGCAACCAAACTTATGCACCACAACTACTGAAGGCCACGAGCCTAGAGCCTGTGCTCTGCAACGAGAGAAGACACCGCAATGAGAAGTCCATGCCCAGCAACCAAGAGTAGCCCCTGCTCACCGCAACTAGAGAAAGCCCACACGCAGCAGCAAAGACCCAGTGCAACCAAAAATAATTTTTAAAAATTCTTATACAATAAATATGTTTTAAAATTGTTCATTCATATACAACCAGGAATCCTCTCACTCATTCTGTGCTAGGAAAAATCCATCAAGTTATTGTTAAGAACTTGGGCTCTGACCTGAGTTTAATTCTAATCTAACAGGAGTAGTGAGATTTTTCCACTTACAATGTGATTTTTTTGATAATATACTTAAACTCTTTAATCCTCAAGTTTCTAATCTGAAAACTGGCAATGACAATATCTGCTTCATAAACCATCGTGAGAATAAGGTAATTCACTCAAAAGGCTCAACTTCCATAGTGCAAAAACATTTACGATGCTAATGATTAAATAACATGAGACAGAGCACCTAATGCTTTCACAGACTAGAATCTTCCCTGTGGCCAGAGGAGATTCCCATTGGTTCTCCTCAGAAACATGTCTCTCCTCCCAATGTCTAACAGAACGCCATGTCCATTGTGGCTGGGAATTAATCCTCATTTTCTATTCAAAGACTTCCGATTCCTCATGACACTTCTACACAGGGACACAGGAGTGTCATTTTCTTCCAGACAGAAGCTTCCATATTTGAATCATTTTCTCATGGGACTCCTGCCAGGTGTCAGCACTGTGACTTCTAAGCAGTGTTACCTACTGACAGGCCTTGAGGCCACTCACCTGTGGAGCACACTCCCACCTCTTTCTCACGTTTGCCTGTCTTGTATTGCTGCTTATTTTAGTCTCTCATCCTGGTCCTGAGTTATTCTGCTGCCCAGCTAGCCAGAGGACACATATATCAAATTTTGGGGGTTCAGTACATCTTATTACACAGTCCACCAAAACCATCCTCCCCCTACAACACATGGGCCAAATTCTACTGTAGGTAACTGGCTGCTATCTTCTGACCCCTATTCTCCCTGTCTCTGAGGGGTATGACAATCTTGTTGAATTCATCTGTTATGTCATTAAACAGCCGTCACGTTGTACCCTGTAGAAGGAGCCATTTATCCCACCAACAGATGAGGAAGGGGAGCTATTTAAACAAGGGGGTCCTTGGAGAAAAAGGGAAAATTGTGTTCAGTACACATGTAAGGTACCCTTCTCCTGACCTTTATCCACTTGTCAATGTGTATAAAATGCAAAGAACATTTTATACATCTAACGATTTCTACATTATTAGGGTCAATGTTTTGTTCTTGCTGGTGTTTCAAACACCTGTTTCTCCTATGTGCAATACTCAGTGGGGATTCTGGTATATAACAGACCTCAA
This sequence comes from Bubalus bubalis, assembly GCF_019923935.1. Classification (NCBI taxonomy): domain Eukaryota; kingdom Metazoa; phylum Chordata; class Mammalia; order Artiodactyla; family Bovidae; genus Bubalus; species Bubalus bubalis. Next base: position 152,434,709 of record NC_059159.1, on the reverse strand, counting down.
ACACTCGAACGAATGAAACTTAAACTCAGCTTTAGTCCATGTAAGGAGTCTACTTCTTTCCTACTGACTAACCTTGCTTTTATGTCTCTAGGAAAAGTCAAACTCATTCAGGAAAAGTTATTTTTATGAGAATATATATAGACTTAGCCCTTTTGTGGGCAAAAGGAGTGGGTGGTGACCCGCTTCTAACTCCTTCTGTGCTCCCATTTGAGGGTACTATAGATCCACAGGTTTTGCCTCCTTCATTATACCAAGCGGCAAGTGTGCAGTAGACGCGTCTCCATTTGTTGGGGTGCAGCTGAGACACAGGCCGGGGGAAAGCTCTCCAGCACATCTGGCCAGGGCTGAGGCCCTTGATGCCGGCCCCACACCCACCTGCATATTTTACTTCACGATGGCCATTTTATTAACCAACCAGAATTATACATAATCTTTATTTTGCATTTCCATATCTACAAAAATTAATGTAACGATGCCACTTCTACTGCGAGTACCACATGCTGCCTTCACCAGGAATCACCTCCCTCATCTTCTCCGTCTCGCTCCACTGTCAACCCTGAGGGAGAAGAACCCATCTTCACGGAGCTCGCACGGGCGCCAGGCACCCTGCTAGGTCGGCTCCGTGCTGCCTCCTTCAGTCCTCACAACGTGCCTGTGAAGCAGAATTCTCAGCTTCCTACAAGAGCAAGGCCAAGGCCCTGCAGAGGTTAACACCTCACCCAAAACAATAAGGCTAGCAAGTGACGGAGCTGGGATCTGAACCCATGTGGTTATTTCAAAAGTTCATGTTTTGCAGGCTGGTCAGACAGAGCTGCCTCTCTGAACTGTGACCACATCTGGGTGCCTGTTCTATTTTTGGCACCCAGTCATGTGCTTTTCATATTAAGCAGGGGGAGGGAGGCTCCAGCAACTCTATTCGACTTCATTATAATATTTTCTAAATGTTATTTTTCCTATTTCTGAAAGGTGAAGAAATACAGATTTCACAATAAATAGTGAAAAACCCCCTACCCATTGTGATATTAATTGCTTTACCATGAGGTCTTCAGGGATGACTACATCATAAAGACAGAACCGTGCTCCCCACCATATGGGATATTAGTCACTTCTGGCTGCTCCTCTACATCCTTGGAAAAAAGCCAGTATAAATGTCTCTTGTGCTGTGAAACCTGTGAGAACATGCATCACCAGAGCTAATGAGGGGTACGTTGAAAGGAGAAAAAAAATCATCAACTGGTGCCCCAAGAAATTGTCATCACTGAAGTATGATAGAGGAAAGAAACTGGTTAGTCAGGCTTCAGAAGTTACGCTTCTAGTTATTTATCAACTAAAACCCTTATATTTATTCTTTAGACATTTAAAAAGTGGTCATGACTTTTGGATGTACAATTGGAAGAATAGAGGAAATTCTCATTAATCAAACATTTGCATTATAAACTATGCTAGGTCCAGCACCTACTTTTATTTAGTCCATGCAATTCTGGTAGCTGTGAGCATAAGCTCTAGGATCAGGCAAGTCTGTGCTTGACTTCCAGCTCTGTTGTGTGACCTCTCATGAGTTGTTTCACTCCTCTCTCTGCCTTGATTTCCTCATCTGTAAAATGCAGATCATCACCCACAGCCTGCAGCTCTGTGGCGAGGAACAAGTAATGTTTACAAAGCATTTAGCCCATCCTAGCACCCAGCATGCAGTCAACTGTTACGTCCATTGATTCTTTCAACAAATATCCATTGGGCAGCTATTTGTGTCAGGTATTGTTTTTGTTTCTGGAAACACAGTTGTATATAAAACAGACAGGAGCCCTGTCTTGTAGTGTTTAATACTCAGAAACATAATTATGATGACTAACAACCTAGTGAGTTATGGGGCAGATTTATTACTGGCTTCAGTTTACATTTTCTTGGCAAAACTCTATTAGTCTTTGCCCTGCTTCATTCCATATTCCAAGGCCAAATTTGCCTGTTACTCCAGGTGTTTCTTGACTTCCTACTTTTGCATTCCAGTCCCCTATAATGAAAAGGACATCTTTTTTGGGTGTTAGTTCTAAAAGGTCTTGTAGGTCTTCATAGAACCGTTCAACTTCAGCTTCTTCAGCGTTACTGGTTGGGGCATAGACTTGGATTACTGTGATATTGAATGGTTTGCCTTGGAAATGAACAGAGATCATTCTGTCGTTTTTGAGATTGCATCCAAGTACTGCATTTCGGACTCTTTTGTTGACCATGATGGCCACTCCATTTCTTCTGAGGGATTCCTGCCTGCAATAGTAGATATAATGGTCATCTGAGTTAAATTCACCCATTCCAGTCCATTTCAGTTCGCTGATTCCTAGAATGCCGACATTCACTCTTGCCATCTCTTGTTTGACCACTTCCAGTTTGCCTTGATTCATGGACCTGACATTCCAGGTTCCTATGCAATAGTGCTCTTTACAGCATCAGACCTTGCTTCTATCACCAGTCACATCCACAGCTGGGTATTGTTTTTGCTTTTACTCCATCCCTTCATTCTTTCTGGAGTTATTTCTCCAGTGATCTCCAGTAGCATATTGGGCACCTACTGACCTGGGGAGTTTCTCTTTCAGTATCCTATCATTTTGCCTTTTCATACTGTTCATGGGGTTCTCAAGGCAAGAATACTGAAGTGGTTTGCCATTCCCTTCTCCAGTGGACCACATTCTGTCAGATCTCTCCACCATGACCTGTCCGTCTTGGGTTGCCCCACGGGCATGGCTTAGTTTCATTGAGTTAGACAAGGCTGTGGTCCTAGTGTGATTAGACTGACTAGTTTTCTGTGAGTATGGTTTCAGTGTGTTTGCCCTCTGATGCCCTCTTGCAACACCTACCATCTTACTTGGGTTTCTCTTACCTTGGGCATGGGGTATCTCTTCATGGCTGCTCCAGCAAAGCACAGCCATTGCTCCTTACCTTGGACAAGGGGTATCTCGTCACCGCTGCCCTTCCTGACCTTCAACGTGGGATAGCTCCTCTAGGCCCTCCTGCGCCCATGCTGCCACGGCTCCTTAGACGTGGGGTTGGTCCTCCCGGTCACTGCCCCTGGCCCAGACTAATAGAGTTTTGCCAAGAAAATGCACTGGTCATAACGAACACCCTCTTCCAACAACACAAGAGAAGACTCTACACATGGACATCACCAGATGGTCAACACTGAAATCAGATTGATTATATTCTTTGCAGCCAAAGATGGAGAAGCTCTATACAGTCAGCAAAAACAAGACCAGGAGCTGACTGTGGCTCAGATCATGAACTCCTTATTGCCAAATTCAGACTTAAATTGAAGAAAGGAGGGAAAACCACTAGACCATTCAGGTATGACCTAAATCAAATCCCTTATGATTATACAGTGTAAGTGAGAAATAGATTAAGGGCCTAGATCTGATAGATAGAGTGCCTGATGAACTATGGAATGAGGTTCATGACACTGTACAGGAGACAGGGATCAAGACCATCCCCATGGAAAAGAAATGCAAAAAAGCAAAATGGCTGTCTGGGGAGGCCTTACAAATAGCTGTGAAAAGAAGAGAAGCGAAAAGCAAAGGAGAAAAGGAAAGATATAAACATCTGAATGCAGAGTTCCAAAGAATAGCAAGAAGAGATAAGAAAGCCTTCCTCAGCGATCAATGCAAAGAAATAGAGGAAAACAACAGAATGGGAAAGACTAGGGATCTCTTCAAGAAAATCAGAGATACCAAAGGAACATTTCATGCAAAGATGGGCTCGATAAAGGACAGAAATGGTATGGACCTAACAGATGCAGAAGATATTAAGAAGAGGTGGCAAGAATACACAGAAGAACTGTACAAAAAAGATCTTCACGACCCAGATAATCACGATGGTGTGATCACTCATCTAGAGCCAGACATCCTGGAATGTGAAGTCAAGTGGGCCTTAGGAAGCATCACTACGAACAATGCTAGTGAGGGTGATGGAATTCCAGTTGAGCTATTCCAAATCCTGAAAGATGATGCTGTGAAAGTGCTGTACTCAATATGCCAGCACATTTGGAAAACTCAGCAGTGGCCACAGGACTGGAAAAGGGCAATTTTCATTCCAATCCCAAAGAAAGGCAATGCCAAAGAATGCTCAAACTACCACACAATTGCACTCATCTCACACGCTAGTAAAGTAATGCTCAAAATTCTCCAAGCCAGGCTTCAGCAATATGTGAACTGTGAACTTCCTGATGTTCAAGCTGGTTTTAGAAAAGGCAGAGGAACCAGAGATCAAATTGCCAACATCTGCTGGATCATGGAAAAAGCAAGAGAGTTCCAGAAAAGCATCTATTTCTGCTTTATTGACTATGCCAAAGCCTTTGACTGTGTGGATCACAATAAACTGTGGAAAATTCTGAAAGAGATTGGAATACCAGACCACCTGACCTGCCTCTTGAGAAATCTGTATGCAGGTCAGGAAGCAACAGTTAGAACTGGACATAGAACAACAGGCTGGTTCCAAATAGGAAAAGGAGTACGTCAAGGCTGTATATTGTCACCCTGCTTATTTAACTTCTATGCAGAGTACATCATGAGAAATGCTGGACTGGAAGAAACACAAGCTGGAATCAAGATTGCTGGGAGAAATATCAATAACCTCAGATATGCAGATGACACCACCCTTATGGCAGAAAGTGAAGAGGAACTAAAAAACCTCTTGATGAAAGTGAAAGTGGAGAGTGAAAAAGTTGGCTTAAAGCTCAACATTCAGAAAACGAAGATCAAGGCATCCAGTCCCATCACTTCATGGGAAATAGATGGGGAAACAGTGGAAACAGTGTCAGACTTTATTTTTCTGGGCTCCAAAATCACTGAGATGGTGATTGCAGCCATGAAATTAAAAGACGCTTACTCCTTGGAAGGAAAGTTATGACCAACCTAGACAGCATATTCAAAAGCAGAGACATTACCTTGCCAACAAAGGTTCGTATAGTCAAGGCTATGGTTTTTCCTGTGGTCATGTATGGATGTGAGAGTTGGACTGTGAAGAAGGCTGAGCGCCAAAGAATTGATGCTTTTGAACTGTGGTGTTGGAGAAGACTCTTGAGAGTCCCTTGGACTGCAAGGAGATCCAACCAGTCCATTCTGAAGGAGATCAGCCCTGGGATTTCTTTGGAAGGAATGATGCTAAAGCTGAAACTCCAGTACTTTGGCCACCTAATGCCAAGAGTTGACTCATTGGAAAAGACTCTGATGCTGGGAGGGATTGGGGGCAGGAGGAGAAGGGGACGATGGAAGATGAGATGGCTGGATGGCATCACTGACTCGATGGACATGAGTCTGAGTGAACTCCGGGAGTTGGTGATGGACAGGGAGGCCTGGAGTGCTGGGATTCATGGGGTCGCAAAGAGTTGGACACGACTGAGCGACTGATCTGATCTGATCTGATCAGTTTACATGTGAGGAAACTGAGGCACTGAAATTCATTTCTCCAAGTTACCTTGGTGGCAGGAATCCATCAGCTCTCCTGTACAGGCAAAATGACAGAGTTGTCTTAATTACTGCGTGTTGATGAAGAATAGCCATTGTAATTCACAAATGCAGCCTCCTTTATTCTGTATGCTGTCAATGTGGGTAGCGTAACACAGCAGAAAAACTCAGGATTTACAGTCAGGGGGTTTGATTTAAATCATGATTCTGTTACTTACTTGATGTCATATATCCTCTGTGAACACGTTGATCTCTTTGAACCTGTCTGTTCATCAACACAGTGGGGATAACAGTATACTCAGTGCCATGTGAGGGATCAAACGAAGCACGGAGGCTCAGAAACTTTGTCAGTCTTACTATATTATGGAAAGGAATATTAGAATACGACCATTTCAGAGCAGACTGTTTTCGCTCCAGAGGTAACACATACTAAAACTTGTACCACTGCTTTTTGGAGCATATTCTTGATCAATATACTCAGACTTGCCATGTAGAGTATGCAGGCTGTGTTCTGCCCAAGGGCACCAAACCAAGGAGGCAGACAGTGACTATAACACAACCTACCCTGCTCCCGAAGCTGTGCGCCCAAATACAGGACCACCTTCACGCAGAGGAACCAGGCAGCTTTCTCTAATTTTGCCCCAAGGCAGAGTATGGGCTAGCAGTGTCCTTGATTAAACTGTTCTTCTTCTTCTTTTTTTTTTTTATTTATTTATTTATTTTTTTTTTAAATTTTATTTTATTTTTAAACTTTACATAACTGTATTAGATTTGCCAAATATCAAAATGAATCCGCCACAGGTTTACATGTGTTCCCCATCCTGAACCCTCCTGTTCTTCTTTAATCATCTTCCACCTAAGTACTGCCAAAGAATGTCACCTCTCGGACTATCCTTAAAGACTAAAGGAACGAGTACTGTCAGGAGAGCCAGGTGCTGTCACTAAGAAACCCAGTAACCATATTCAAGTCCTCATCATGCAATTTGATGAAATTACAAAAATAACCAAATAACCACATGACTCATTTTTAAACATAGAAGTACATAAAGCTCTCAAAAGCAAATATAACAGAATGAATGCAACTCATAAAGTTCCATTTAGACACTTACCCATAATTGACTAAAAATTGAATAGGGAAGAAGGGATTTATGAGTGAAAGATTCAACAGTAACAAGTAAATGTAGAGAAATTGGAATCTTCACTAGAGCAATAAACACAGCTTAATGTCAGAGGAAAAGAGAACACTGTCATGCAAAGCATGTGTTGAATGGTATCAAGTAGGATCAGCGAAGGAGGACCCACAAGTGATTGTTGTTCCCAGATTTTAGCACCTGCAGTGAGATAAGTCTCCAATTTGCTGAACAGACCTGTGCTTATTCTCTCAACTCTAATGCTGACAGTATAAGCTGTTCCTATAAACATGACACTTCTTCAGGATGCTGTGGATACTTGGCAACCTGCAAGCAGTATCTCAGGTTTTAAAGGGAAGTGGGCTGGTGATAAATGGTGAAAGAGAAGATAATTATTCCCCCACTAATTCTGATTCACCTGCCACTAAGGGCTGTGAAAGGAAACACAGGGAAGCGGAAGAGGAGGAGGAGGTGAGGGTGGAAAAAGAACCCTGAAGGAATTTACACCCACTCAGAGGTGAAGGAGAGGAACTGAAGCTGATTAAGAAAGAGCAGAGAAACTTTCCTAAGCCCCTGCAACCTCAGTCACAGCCCATACTACCTCCTTTTGTATTTTATCTGCAGCATTTCTGCTTGCCTGCCTCTTCCCCACACAGCCATCTGAAATACACCATGACAGTGTTAACACACAGGACTGAGTCGACTCCCCTGCTGCTCCTTTCCTCACTTGAGTGCCCGCTGGGCACAAAGTGGCGGGGGCTGAAAAACGGGAAGGTGAAAACAACTCCACCAGAATGGAACAGCAAAACAGGGATCTCCCGGGGATGTATGTCTCGGCTTTTATCAAGAAAGGACTCCCACAGCAGTAGGATCTGCAACCTTTAAGCCAGAGGTGACTCAGAGGAGGAGGAAAACATGTTTCTAATATAATGACCTGCATGATTCAGGAACACAACAACTGAATACAGACTCCAGATCAGCAGCTTTTAGGGAGTCATATGCAGAGCAATCCTGAAGTCTCTATATAAGTAGATGGTAACATTTCATTGATACTAAAGGGGGTCGGTAAAAGTGAGAAAATGAAACACACTGTAGAGGAAGAAAAACCTGAGTCATTTAGCCTAACAAGGATCAAAGTAAGGAGATCCTTAATAAAAGGGTTTGAAATCATAGTAAATAAATACAGTGAGGGGTTGTAGTGGAAAGCACTTTGCCCTGGCAATCAGATCTGGGTTCTAAGTCAATGCTCCAGTGGGTGTTCCTGAGAGGAGACTGATGAAGCCCTCATTCAGATGGCCTGTGAATTAATGTATGCTTCTTTCACTTTAGGAAATATGGACAGAAAAAAAAAAAAAAAAGAGCATCACTTAATCTACAAAATTAGAAGCATGACCATGTGAGAACCATCTAGGGAATTTTTCAGTCCTCTTAAGGATCTCTGTCATCTGACCCCACAAAGTGATGCAGTTGCACATTCTCTAGCCAAGGACTCCAGGATGATGGGGTCTCATACCAATTAGTAAGTGTGACCTGGTGTTCTTTATACCTTGCATTCACCTCATCTATAAAGTGAGGGGTACACGTTAAACCATAAACTTGACTCTTCAGAAGGCTTGTCACCTGGTACACCATACCCAGTTCTCACGATTTGCTCACAGATACCCTCTGGGGTTTCTCATCCCTCTGCTTCTCCCCTCCAAAAATGCCATGCCCAGACCTACCACCTGCCCTCTACTTTTGCTGTTCTCTTGAACTAGAACTTGAATCCATCCATACTCCCTTCCAAACACTTATCACTTACCCTACCATCCATAAATTATTCCCAGCTGCTTGGATATCTGTCCTGCTTTGCAGTTTTCCTTTTCTTACAGACCACAACATATCACTTAGCACTTGACTCTGTTATCTGACATTGTCCTCAAATTATCTTCTATGACTTAGGGTTGTCTCTTTAACAATATATCAAATTCCTTAATTCTTCAACTTCTATATTCTTTACAGTACATAAATAGTCAATAAAGATGTAATGGAGATGTAGTCTACCTAATTTAACAAAGTAGAAACTATGGATGGATACCAACCTCATTTTCATAGAATAGAGCAAAATTGCATGATTCCTAGAACTCCAAACCTAAACTTGACTTATGTTGTTTACACTCTGCAATTTACTTGACTATTCTTGAACATTAGTAATTCAAATATTTTGAAGGTCTTCCATGTGCCAGTTCTATATGTATCATCTCACTTAATTCTCACAGCCACCAAATAAAGTAGTATCACTGACCAGTTTTATAGATGTAGACAGGGGAAGAACAGCAAAGTTAAGCAATTTGCTCAAACCTACAGAGCAATAATCTTCCCACATGGCACTAGTGGTAAAGAACCCACCTATCATACAGCAAATTCCCGTTGGCTATCCATGGCTGTATGTCTCAGGAAACTCAAACAGGGGCTCTGTATCAACCCAGAGGGGTGGGATGGGAAGGGAGATGGGAGGGAGGTTCAAGCGGGTGGGGATGTATATATACCTATGGCTGATTCATGTTGAGATTTGACAGAAAATAACAAAATTCTGTAAAGCAATTATCCTTCAATTAAAAAATAAATAATTTTTTGTTTGTTTTAAAAAGGACCCACCTACCAATGCAGGAGATGTAAGAGATGAGGGTTTGATCCCTGGGTCGGGAAGATCCCTGGAGAAGGAAATGGCAACCCACTCCAATATTCTTGCCTGGAGAATTCCATGGACAGAGGAGCCTGGCGGGCTACAGTCCATAGGGTTGCAAAGAGTCAGATATGACAGCCCACACGCACAGAGCAGTAAGGTAGAGCTGAGACTTGAAATCAGCTTGTCTAAATTCTGAATCCAGTTTGTAACCTCCATACAACAATTCTACTATTCAGCTTCAGTGTGAGTTTATTTGGCTGTAGTTTCCTTCACTTCACTAAAGGGATAAACTCAAGATTAGCAGGCATAAAATAGTTTCAAGTATGAAACTTTCTTATTATTTAAGCTGAAAACATTGAATAATAGTGACTTAACTATTTGCTGCTCACTCGATGCCAGGCATGAATATAAGCATTCACATGACTGCCTAAAGCTAATCAGGTAAATATCATGTATAAAAAAAGTAAAGTTATGTAAAGTTTAAAAATAAAATAAATTAAAAAAAAAGAAAAAAAAAAAGACGGATCAATTACAGGAAAATAAGTAGATACTCTCTGTTGCAACTGCTTACCTTTACTGTAAAAACTTTCATTATTTACATCTTTCTATCCAGAGAAATGATGCTCACATGTTGCTTTCTCAATTTTCTTGTACACATTGCCTTTCACAAAAAGCAAATACTTGTCTAATATACAGAAGGTCATTGATACGTTTACTTAATGGAGTAATTTCCAATATGCTGTAAAAAAAAAAAAAAAAAAAAGTAAAAAAGTAAAGTGAAGTCACTCAGTCGTGTCCAACTCTTTGCGATCCCATGGACTGTAGCCCACCAGGCTCCTCCGTCCATGGGATTCTCCAGGCAAGAATACTGGAGTGGGTTGCCATTGCCTTCTCCAGGGGATCTTCCTGACCCAGGGATCGAACCCAGGTCTCCCACATTGCAGGCAGATGCTTTAACCTCTGAGCCACCAGGGAAGCCCCATAGTAGATACATATATTATTCTTTTTAAAAACTGATAAAATAATTTAAGCTTAAATTCAATAATTAATCCAAAATCAAAAGTTTTTAGATGGTGAAGTTAGAATTCAAATTTAGTCCCTTTTGATACTAGAGGCCAAATTCAACCTATAAACTATCCTGTTTTCTCATATCTGTTATAGTGCTCATATAACAATACAAATATTCTTTTATAATGGACATAAAATCAGGGGAAAACAGTTAAATCTGTTCTAACCAGCTGCAAACACTATACTTCTTAAAGTATAAAGATAGGTTTCAATACCATGTATTATATAAGGAAACAGGTACCATGAGAAATAAAAGGTATTGGTGGAGAAAATCCATATACATAAAAATAAACACTTTTGCCCTTCCTAAAACTGTTACTCAAGGTTTATCTTTCTGTAACACAGTTTCCTAATTGAAGCTTTTCTGATACTATGGATTTATCTCACAGCAAAACACTAGTTCAGTTACATGGTTTTATAGCATGATTGAATCTATCTGGTGGTCAGACTTACACATGAAATAACGCACACCATAATCCTTGGTTAATCATTCAAGACATGAAAAAGTTCCAGAGGCTGGCAGAGAAAGTGAAAAAAAAAAAAAAAAAGCCACCTAAGGAGTAGAATTTCCCATTGCATTTTCCATTCTTTAGGGCCTGTGCCTGGCTCACTGCTAGGGATTCTGTGGTACTGATTGATCTTAATCTCTTAAGACTTTCAGGAGTTTTTGGTATACAGCCCCCTCAGTTTCCGAACTATCTAATTTTCAAAACTCTCTTTAAAATGCTTCAGGGTCTGAAGATGATGTTGCTATTGTTTAATCGCTAATTTGTGTCAGACTGTTAGTGACCCCATGGACTACAGCCCACCAGTCTCCTCTGTCGGTGGGATTTCCCAGGCAAAAATACTGGAGTAGATAGCCATTTTCTTCTCCAGGGGATGTTCCCCACCCAGGAATCAAATCTGCACCTTCTGCACTGACAGGTGGATTCTTTACCACTGAGCCACCAGAGGAAACCCTAGAGATTTGAGATTACGGCTTAAGACAAACAATCTTAATTAAGCCCTAGTCTGTTCTGATAAACCGGTCTAAAAGGAATAGGGTTATGGAAAGTCAGAATAATTCCAATATACCAAATCTTTTCTAATGAAACTGACTAAGCAATGGCTCAAAAACAATAACCAACATCGATGCAGCACTTTCCATAAGCCAGGTATTATTTTGAGCACTTTGCTTTAACTCCTTCTGTCAACAACCTTATGAGGTAGGTACTCTCTCCATTTTACACATGGGTAAACCAAGACAAAATGAGCTTAAGTAACTTGTCCCAGGTCACACAGCTAGTAAGTTTCAGAGATAAAACTAGAGCCCAGGTAATCTGAGTATAGAGTCTAGAGTTTTAATCTCTTTGGCTAAAAATTTCTTTCAAAGCTCCTCACTACTTGTTTCTCTTGGACTTGGTTCCCCATTTGCAAAATTAGATTAAAATATGTACCTTTCTCAAATTTTCAAGACCCCGTGGAAAGCAAGGTGAGAAATAGAAGGTAAGTGGTGGCGAACCTTTCACACCCAGGAGCAGACACTGGTGTCTGAGGAAGGCCACTCCAGAGTAGGCCATGGGGTTCCCACCGGGAGAAGAGCCCATACCCCAGCTCCTCCGACCTGCTTTCTGCCTCCACCTCCCCAGCTGAGCTTCTGGGGCTGTTCCTTTAAACCTGATGGTGCCACGCAGATACACCTGGGCCATAGAACGTGGGCGAGCCTTGGGAATTAGAGGCTTGGCCTGGGTGCCTCTCCTCACTGCTCTGAACCAAAATTGCTGCTTGAGTTGTTTTCCTGCACTGAGAAGGTTTTAATGTGATAAACTTCTCTCCTTAAAAGAAGAATTAGTGGCAGATTCAAGAGATCTGGTAATCACATTTGCACACACACACACACACAATTATCCAAGAATACGTTTACAAAGGAATTTTAATACGTATTGTTTTAAAAATACCATTAAGGCCAGGTTAAATCATGTGTTTATCATTAGTACACAAACAGTTGGCCTTATTCCAGAATGAGATGGAGAATAGGGACCATTACACATATATATTTACTCTTGAAATTATTTCTGATATTTGTATAAATATTCATTGGCACAACAGATTTGTGATGTGTGAACTATTTAACTACATTTTGCAAATGAATAAACTGAGGATCACAGAAGTTTAATAAACCTATCCACAGCTTCACATATAAATAGTAAGTGGCTGAGCTCACATTTATAGTCAGGCTGTGTAAAGCAAAACCCACACACTTTCAAGTACCTCTCCATGCCTTTCAGTTTATCAATTCCCACTCTGCCCCAATTCACATTTTCTGTATTATCCTGTTCTCCATTTGGAACACACTTACACATATGATGCTAATTCAGCTTAGCACAAATGATGGGGAATTAAGTGGATAGGTGCCCAGAAGTGATTGTGTATTATTTATATATTCAAGCATAGTCTGCTCTCTGTTAATTGCTTTATTCTTAATAATTGGTTAGGAATCAGCAAAAATTAAATCAAGCTGAGAAAGGTCTCAATAAATGTGTGCCAGTCTTATTTTTAAAAGGTTCTTAACAATATATAATAAGTAGTAGCTACCATTAATGACCCTGGTAGCTCAGACAGTACAAAATCTGCCTGCAATGGTGGAGACCTGGGTTCAATCCCCGGGTCAGAAACATCCCCTGGAGAAGGGCATGGCAACCCACTCCAGTATTCTTGCCTGGAGAATCCCATTGACAGAGGAACCTGGAGGGCTATAATCTATGGGGTCACAAAGAGTCGGACACAACAGAACAACTCACCCTTTCACTTTCACCATTTATGAGGTGTCAGGCCTTTAATCTAACTTAATTTTTATAATGTTCCTCTGAGGTTGGTATATGATTAGTTCTATTTTCTAGAAGACGAAGCAGCTGAGCTCTAAGAACACTGAGAAGCTTGCCCAGGGTTATACAGCTAAAAGAAGCACAGTTTTGATCATACAAGCTCTGTCTGATCTAAATGCCCCGATCTGCTTCACATCTTCTTGCATGCTGGTATCAAAGAGGAAGCTTCCTGCCATAAAAACACAGAGGCAGTGAGATACTGAAGGGAAAATGACATATGTAGAATACTTTCAGTAATTTCAGTACTTTTCTTTTAGCTTCCTGAGGCATAACTGACAATAAGCCAGGCATATCTAGAATGTAAATTTGATGACTTTTGACATATGTGTGTCTACTAAGCCATCACCAAAATCTAGATAATGAATATATCATCACCCCCAAAAGTTTCCTCATTGCCTTTATAATCTCCCTGCCCTGTTTTCTCATTCCCAGGCCCTCACAATACGTTGTTGCTGCTGCTGCTGCTAAGTCGCTTCCGTCGTGTCTTACTCTGTGCGACCCCGTAGATGGCAGCCCATCAGGCTCCCCCGTCCCTGGGATTCTCCAGGCAAGAACACTGGAGTGGGTTGCCCTTTCCTTCTCCAATGCATGAAAGTGAAAAGTGAAAGTGAAGTCGCTCAGTCGTGTCCGACTCTTAGCAACCCCATGGACTGCAGCCTACCAGGCTCCTCCGCCCATGGGATTTTCCAGGCAAGAGTACTGGAGTGGGGTGCCATTGCCTTCTCCAAGAATGGTATTAAGAGGCCGTTAAACATTGCACTTAAGATAAAGTCATTTATAGTAAATGTCACTCTGCAATTCTGAAAACAGAACACTGACCTGACTTCTACAGAGAGAACCTGAAAGCCTGCAGTCTTTGAAGGAATACGGTTTAGGGGCTTATGGAGATGGAAGTAGTATACAAAAGGCAACAACTCCAATCTAGAATTCACCTGGGTCTTCTGTTTTCAAAAAGCCTGTTGTTTTTTTTTCCCCCATAGGGATACTATCAAAAATGTACTTAATAAAGTAGATCTATTGCATCTTATAACTATAGAAATTATTAAATAAGGTTGAAACTAAGGTGAAGAGTAAAAATATAACTTTACAAATGACTCCTAGAATACATACTCCTAGAATACAAATGACTCCTAGAACTGATTTTGTTCTGTTGTGTTTTAAGGTGAATATCTGCTTTAAAGCTGGAAGGGATTTTTACTTCAACTTTTTTTTTTTTCCCCTAATCCACTAAGGAAAAAAAAAGATGACTGCAGTTTCTACATCTGTAAAATGAGAATCATCACAAAGTTGTTGTAAGATAAAAAGTTCCTAGAACAGTGCTGGGCACATAGCAAGTGTAATTAAAAGTCTGCTAGTATTATTATGAAAACCAACGGTTGTCCACAATGGCAGTGTCTGCACAACAATGGGAAGATGAACAAGTCTTAAAGTGTCTGGAAAGGGTATGTATCTTTATGATGTATGACAGTGTTCCTGTGGTGAGATTAGCGTTCGGTGACAGATCAGGGAAGAATGCCAGATAAGATTCCCTGTTATGGTTCAATGTTACCTCTGAAAAATCCCTCTCTGCACATTCAAAGAAAACTGCCAAGAGCTAACCTGGAAAACAAATGAATACAAAGCAAGTTCACTGTCTGTTTTTACATGAAGGAAATAAATACCAAAAGGCTGATTGCTTGGATGGCTCCAGGCTTTCACAGCACCGGCAAACACTCTAGCTGTGTTCCTGGGGGTGACTCTGGTCTCTTAGTTCTGCAAACCATGGATTAGTGGACTCGCTTAACCATACTGTCACGGTCACACGTGTGATCAGCCCTCACGTAGCTTGCCAAGTGCATGTTTTATACCTAAAAAAGAAGAGATGGACTCAGCTATTATAACAAGGGGAAAAGCTGCTAACTTCTGGAATAATTCATTGTTTTCACCTGCCCACACTCACAATTCTCATGGCAAAACCAGCTATAAAATCTTGCAATTCCTTTCCTTCGAAGGCAGTCAATCATTTTTCTCCTTGCCTGAGCACCACATGCACTGTGCTTGCTGACAGGAAATGGGAAAACTGACTGACTGTGCACGCGTTCTGAGGTGCATGCAGAATGAAGCTGAGCTGTTTACCCTGCAGCCGTTTACAAAGATTACAAACTGCTCCTTGATCATAAATTACTGTTTTAAATGTTGTTACTTGTGACTAAAATGCATGGTATACTCAGAAAGACAGAGCTTTGGCAGGCGTAGCTTTCAATTCTTTATTAAAGGAGGCCTGGTGCCTTGAAAAGACACTTTTAGACAGATCTGGCTCCAGAATTGGGCTCTGCTATGACGTGGACTGGGACAAGTGACTTAGACTCTCTGCGTCTCAGTTTCCTTACCTATGGAATGAAAAGAATAAATCTTGCCTAGCAGTGCTGTTGTGCAGATTAAAAGAAAAGTACTCGACATAGTATATAGTAACTCAATGAATGCGAATTTGGTTTTTGTCTGCCAAAAAGAAGCTAGATCCTATCTGTAAGATGCACTGCACTATCCTACTGGCTAAAGATGCAGGCATCAATAGGAACTTATAAGAAGCCCATTCCAGAAGGCCATGATCCTTATGTGTCCTGAAGGCTACAAAAGACATTACAATCTGAGCATCAGAGAGAACTGGTGTCGACAACTGGCCTTCCACCCTCTGCTTAAAACCCCAGTGATTGGCATCCATCCCCTTGTGAATCAGCTTTATCTGTCTTTGGGAGGTTCAACTGTTCGCAAATGCTTATTTAAATTGAGTCCATATTTGTTTCTCTGTAATGACCATCTACTGATGGATTCTGATTCTGTCATCTAAGTCACCAAGAATAACTCCATTATGTCCAATGCCAAGGATGTAACTGTGGCAATGAGAGGGAAGAACCATTAAATTCTGGGAGTAATAGAGTGAGAAGGATCTCATAGGGTCATACTCTTTCCCAAGGTACAGAGCTTCCAAAGCCAAATGAGATGGGTGGCTGAGCTCACAGAGCCT
This sequence comes from Bubalus bubalis, assembly GCF_019923935.1. Taxonomy (NCBI): domain Eukaryota; kingdom Metazoa; phylum Chordata; class Mammalia; order Artiodactyla; family Bovidae; genus Bubalus; species Bubalus bubalis. The sequence continues at coordinate 152,418,531 of NC_059159.1, read as the reverse complement.
CAAACCTTTTCCTTTGGTGACGACCCCACACTTATATCTATTTAAAGAGGGAAGAATACGACCACAACTATTTCCTATGTTTAGTTTTTTAAAAATGAATGGTCCTGGGATAAACTAAGAGGATGACTGTTGCTGTTGTTCAGTCACCAAGTCAAGTCCGACTCTTAGTGACTGCATGGACTGCAACATGCCAGGGGATGGTACTTATCATAAAATAGGCACTCACCCACCCATTCATTCAGTAGCACCTATTGAGTTGCTGAGTATGTAAAGAAGGAAATGAGGAAGATACCTCACCAGGCAATGAAGTTCTAGCCAATAAGGACATTTATGGTGCTTCTAAGAGGAATAATATTAAATGATTAAAACACAAAGGCATTGATAAGATACACTGGCCAATACACTTGGTAAATAGAACATTCAGACATTCTCTCTCTTTTAAATAAGTCACAATGCCTACAGTCAGTAATTCTAACCATCAAAGGCAAGAAAAGGAATTCACAACAATTGATCCCATTGGCTGTCTGGCAAATAGGGTTAAAAGACAAAAAAAAAAAAAAAAAAAGGAAAGAGGAATCTTGAGAGAGTGAGTATATCTCACTCCTTCTCTTTCAGACTTTTGGATAATTATTTTTATCCTTGTGTGTGTAAAGATGGCTTTTCTCCTGGGAAGCTATAGTAAGGAGAGACAGGAAAACAACTTGAGGTGTGAAGACGTGTGAGTCACCAGAAAAATCCCAGAGCTCTCTCCTAGCCAGTAAGCAGAAACTCAGTAAAGGGAGAAACATCTCCTAAATGCCACTAGTTATACAGCATTAAACTGCTAGGTAGATGAGGTAGATGCCCCTAGAGCGGCTGCTGAGATGCCAAGGAAAACCTGGATTTTTCCTTTAGTGTAGGACTAGCCTCCTCAGCCTGCCAAAGAATAAACATATGAGGCAGAAATGGGTGGTTGAGGTGGGAGGACTGTGGAAAAGAATATGGGGAGGGGATTTTCCAGAGCCACTGCATTCTCCAGGCAAGTAAAGAGCCCATGGCGCTTCCCTGGTGGCTCAGATGGTAAAGAATCTGTCTGCAATGCAGGAGACCCAGGTTCAATCTTTGGATCAGAAAGATCCCCCTGGAGAAGGGAATGGCTACCCACTCCAGCATTCTTACCTGGAGAATTCCATGGACAGAGGAGCCTGGTGGATTACAGCCCATGGGGTCGCAAAGAGTTGGCCATCTGATGGGAAGAGCCAACTCATTGGAAAAGCCCCCAGTGCTGGGAAAGATTGAGGGCAGGTGGAGAAGGGGGTGACAGAGGATGAGATGGTTGGATGGCATCACTGACTCAACAGACAAGAATTTGAGCAAACTCCGGGAGACAGTGAGGGACAGGGAAGTGGTGCACTGCAGTCCGTGGGGTCATAAAGAGTAGGACCCGACTTAGTGACTGAACAACAAGAAACAACAAAAGGGCCTAGAGGCCATGTAAGGTTCCCCTTGAGGTCCTCCGGAAAGTGGGTCTCATCAACTCAGCCATGACCTTGGTGGTCTGCATGACATAAAGGCACTGTGAGGCAGTGCCAGCTGTGCCCTTCTCCATGTGCTCAGCTAACGTTTTTAGTTTCCCTCTGTAGTCCCCAACCTAGCTCACAGTTCTCAAGGGGGCAGCTCCTCAATTTCTCTACAGCCCAAACTTGCTCCCAAGGTGCTACTGACTCTTCCTCTTGTTGCTCAAGAACACTTCCCTGTCAGCCCTGCATTCTCAGTTCCTCTGTCCAGAGACATCTTCTGGTGGTTCAGTGATCTCCAGAGGGAAGTTCCCTTGAGTAGCTGGACCTGCCTGTTGCCCTCTGCTGCCCTCCACTGGCCACACTTGATGGCCAGGGTTGGCAGTGCTGTGTGAAGTGGTTTTACTCCAAGCATCTCCCAGGAGACCAGGTGGGCTTCCAGATGGCCAAAGCAGCCCACCAATGATGCTATAACATTAGGGCAAGCAGCACCCAGAAGGCCCTACCTAAGGCCATCCTTCATGAAGAGGTATCAGCCTTTCACCTATTAGACACATACTGAGTGTTGCATGCCAAGCATATGGTAAGACTAGGAAGACAGATGAAAAAGAGAAAAAGGACTCTCAGGAGGCTTCCAGCGCTGCAGGCCCAGGTACAGCTGGCCCACTCCCAGGGCCCAATTCTAGTGTGGGAGGGTGGTGACTTAGTACCTGAGCCCCAAGCCCAAGCCTTCAGGAGTCTCTGGAAACGAACTCTCACGGGATGTCATCCAAATCAGCACCTCATCTTTGTGTCCTTCTCTCTTTCATTCTGAAAGGGTCAAAGGGACTGAAACCCCTTGGCATGCCTTGAACAGGCTTCATACTCTCTCCTCTTCCCGCCCTAGAGCCTCTCTCATGGCTTACTAATATCTGCCGCTCCAGTTGAAGTCACAACTTTATCTCAAACCACATGGAGCCAGAATCCAGACAGAGTGCCAGTTTGCAATTCATAGGACAAGTCCTAGATCTTCTGTGCTTCACTCCTCAATTTCACGCCATCTCTTGTTCCATTCACCTTTCTCTTTTAGATCCTATTTCCAAGAAAGCAAATTTGGTCTCTAAGATGTGATTCTAAACATGCTTGCTCTCAGACAGTTGTGTTCTTTCTTTAGCTCTCCCATACCAGTCCCAGTAAGCCCAGGTTCCCCAGAACCCCAGCGAGCAGTGCCTGTGTCCCATCAATGAGGTAGCATTTAAGATTCTTGACCAGTATTTCCCAGGGCACATCATACTTGCTTTTACTGGCTTCTTGCACATCCATGTCATAGGATGTTAGTTATGAATCAAATCTTATGATACACGAAGACACTGTGTCTTAGGTCACTTCTCTGGACTCAGCTTCTACCTTCTCCTCTAAACATTTGATCTTATGGGTTTTTTTATTTTTTTGTCCATTGACTGACCTCTTGGATTGTTCCTTTATGCTTTTCCCCTTGAAACTACTGCTGATATAAAACTTACCTCTGTTGATGGCATCTGACAAATGCAACCTTGAGCAGGAAATCCCTTGGGGGATATAAGTATCCTGGGGTCCCACTTATTTAAGAAGAGGGAATCAGATATAACTAACGTGATGATGAGAAGACTGGCAGAATTAACTGATGCCTACCGAGTGTTTATGTGTGCTGGGCACCATGCTAGGTAAGTCATTGATCTTCACAACTAAATTTTGAAGGAGATATTCATATTATTTCCACTTAAAGAGAAGGAAATGGAGACTTTGGAGATTAAACAGTCTGCCTAAGGTTTTGACATATCTAATTTCAGAGCCTGCACTCTTAACCCACAGGCCCCAGTCCCCCCCCACCTCCCCGCCAACTGGTTGCCTGCCTTACAGATGCTGAGTGCTCCATAGCTGTTTATTAGATTGTCTGTGCTTAGTTACTCAGTTGTGTCCAACTTTTTTGAGACCCCATGGATGGTAGCCCTCCAGGCTCCTCTGTCCCTGGGGATTCTCCAGGCAAGAATACTGGAGTGGGTTGCCATGCCCGCCTCCAGGGGATCTTCCCAACCCAGGGATTGAACCCAGGTCTCCCGCATTGCAGGCAGATTCTTTACCATCTGAGCCACTAGGGAAGCCCCATTAGACTGTCTAGGTGATACTCACATTGGTCACAAAGTCACGTTGAGAATTGCGGTCATTCCCAGAGAATTTTCAAAGTTTTGTGCTTCTAGAGAAGCTTTCTTTTCATTGTCTGGAAAACTGTAAAGATGTGTAAATTCCAAGAGTCACTGCTAAGCAGTGAAAATAATGTGAAATTCTACAAAAAGTGAGCATCCTTAATGGAGGGACTTACTGTTGCTATCATCATCTCTCCCAGCAAAATTGGAGAGAATTCTGAGAGTATAGCAAGAAATCCCTCTCTTTAAGATGGGACACAGCTAAATGTACATTCAAGTTATGTGATAAAAAGCACAATGCACATATGCCATATGGAATATATGCATCTCACCAATATATATCTAACCATCAGGTTTTATGTAATGGTTATTTAAAAGGCTATTATGCCATATGGTTTTTTATATCTCTCACATCTATGATGTTTTTAAACTCTATTCTTTGCTCTCTCTCATATTTCCCAAGGGAGGCAAAGACACATTTTTCCATCTCAACTGGCAATTTGTATTGTTAAAAGTGAACTTCTGAGAGTATGATGACACCACGACTGTTTTGTTCATCATAATAGCCCCAAGTGTTCGGCCCATGGTAAGCGCTTGATAAATAACTACATAATGGAAATCAGTCACCATTCCCACAACTATCACAGCTGCCCTCGTAGGCTAAACTTATGTAGGTTGCTGATCCTCTGTGTGACTCAGCCTTGGAGCACAGATATACCTAAATGTTTATGCTGCCTGTCTTCCCATATGTTCCTGAAGCTCCATTCAGTTCAGTCGCTCAGTCATGTCCGACTCTTTGTGACCCCACGGACTGCAGCACGGCTTCCCTGTCTATCACCAACTCCCAGAGTTTACTCAAACTCATGTCCATTGCGTCGGTGATACCATCTAACCATCTCATCCTCTGTCGTCCCCTTCTCCTCCCACCTTCAATCTTTCCCAGAATCAGGGTCTTTTCAAATGAAGCTCCATTAGAAAAGAAGAAAATGACCTTCTAGGAGAGAGCTGGGCATTCTATCTCACTGGAGCTCTGCTATGGGAATGGAATGAGTTCTCCTACATGAATGCCCCTCCTATTCTGCAGGGATGGGACAGAATGTAATGAGGCAGCAAAATTAAACTCAGGCTGGCCACCGAGTGCAAGTCTGAAATTACCTGGAGAGTCATCTCCAGCAGCTGCAAGACTCAACCCATTCTAGGAAACATAATGAGCTACAAGAGGGAAAAAAATAAAGAGGCCGCCTCGCCCTCACCTCTCAAAAGGCCAACTTAATTAATAAGTGGTCCTTAGCTCTCCCCTACAGAGAAGGATGGTTAGCAATATTCACCTTACTCTGCTTTTCAATGCATGCAGAAAGAACAGCAACTCCTCACTGACCTTTCAGGTCCTCATTACATTAGAATCAGTCTGGGTTAAGCACTTTGTACCAGAGAGAGGGGCTTTCCTGGTGGCTCAGATGATAAAGAATCTGCCTGCAATGTGTGAGACGTGGGTTCAATCTCTGGGTCGGGAAGATCCGCTGGAGAAGGAAATGGCTACCCACTCTAGTATTCATGCCTGGAGAACTCCATGGACAGAAGAGCCTAACGGGTTACTGTCCATGGTGTTGCAAAGAGTCAGACACAACTGAGCGACTAACACATACAGACACATACACACACATATCAGAAAAAGAAACATGCACCATTGTTAAGAGTATCTGTTATGAAACCACATGAAGTTCAAATCCCTGTTCCTTTGCTGCTTGCCTCCACATGGACCCTTCTTAGCCTGTTCTGTGTCCCTAGGGGGCTGATGTAGATCACATCACTGGCTGCCTTTCCTGCCTGCTTTCCAGCATGGAGCACCAGCAGGAAAATAGGGAGAAAGGAGAGTGTGGTCCTCTTTCCCTAGTCCTGCCTCCCTCTCTGCAGGGTCACCTTGGGCTGGTTACATGTCTCAGTCTTTTGTAGGTGACATTTTCCACACAGCTGTGTCTATTTCCTTCCTCTTCAGGTTTAAGGGCTCCTTAAGTCAGGCAAATCCAAGTGTACTGTCTCTCCCTTGTGGGAATCCTGGCTGATAAACCCTTTGCTAGTGCATAGTTGGGACAACTTACTTGACCTCTCTGGCTCGCAGGCAGCATTTATGTTGGGGAGGATGGTAGGACCTGGTTCACACAAGTGACAGGTAGAGGACTCGAGACAATAGTGACACAGTGTAACTGGGCAAGGGTTACAGTCCTATAAATTAGAAGGTCAGGAAAGATCTCTCTGAAGAAGGTTGCATGACAGCTGAGACGTGAAGGGGAAGTAGGAGTCAGCCACGTTGAGGACAGTGGAGGTGAAGTATGGGGAAAAACAGGATTCCAGGCAGAGGAAACAGCATGTGGAGAGGACCTGAGGAGGAAAAAAGCTTGAGTTGTTGGAAGAACCATAGGCAGATGAATTTGCTGGAGCATAGCAAGCAATAGGCAAGTGGAGAGAACGATGGGGCTGGAGGGGACAGTAAGAGAGGATTTTAAAGGACTTCTGCCTGGTAAGACTTTGGATTTTTTTCTAGTGGGCAATGGGAAGCCACTGTGAGACTCTCAAATCCTCAGTTTTGATGCTGCTGTTTGTCTTGCTGATTTTGCCATTAGGACCAAATTTAGGCTCCCGTCTACTTTTCAGGACACGTCCATCACTCCTTACTCGATCTCCTGTGGGGCCACCCAATCTGCCCCAGCTATCGTGTCACTTTACCGCCCTCCCTCCTTCTACAGCTGTGTCTCCTCGCATCTTCTATGGAGAGGTCTGCCTCCAGGCTCCAGCTCTTCGTCTCCCTATAGCCTCTGCAACTCACTGTTCTGTGCCTGCCTTCACTTACTGCTGGGCAGACACCACTCCACAATCCTGCCATGGGTCCAAAGAGCCATAGGGGCTCAAGTTTCTGCAGAAATAGGCAATTGCTTTAAGTTTTTTGTGAAAAAAAAAATTGCATTTTTCTATCAACAGACGACAGAGGATGAGATGGCTGGATGGCATCACCGACTCAATGGATGTGAGTTTGAGTGAACTCCAGGAGTTGGTGATGGACAGGGAGGCCTGGCGTGCTGCGATTCATGGGGTCTCAAAGAGTCGGACACGACTGAGAGACTGAACTGAACTGAACTGAACTGATCAAAAGTGCAGAAACTTGCTTGATTTTTTGTTTTTTTTTTTGCATGTAAAAAAGCCTCAGTGTCAGCCTAAGAGTATGATTTTTGCTGTTCTTTCTTACCACCACATTTCCCCCTAATCATACTGAATACTGGCATATTTAAGAAGCTGTAAAAAATTTCCCATTACGAATGCAAATTGAGAGTCCACGGGTACATCTGATCTCTGATTTGTAAAGACCTTGGGATGATACACTTTCTAGCTCATCTTAGAACAAAATGAATGATCTATTTCCTGCAGGAAAATGAAAAACATAAACAATCATCCTATATCCCTCATGCGTATCACTTTCTTGTTGCTTTTCTAAAGAACATACATCACTTATAGCGTATGAAGGCAGAAATATACAAAAATACTGACCTGGTTCCTTTACATTTTGTTTGGTTTGGTTTAGCATAGTTTTGATTTGAGTAAATCAGAACCAATACTAAGAGTTCCCACTGGAGGCTACTGCAACATCCTCCAAGGTAAGAAGCATTAAATATTTAAGGATGCAGCAAAAGAATAAAATTCTTCTCATCACGTCCTGTCCCACTTCCAATTATCATTCTAGCACCTCCTAACTTGACTGTCTAAAAGAACAAAGCAATCAAGATGGAGGTTCTAGACAAATGCAATTGCCCCCTCCCACCCCCCAAACAGGTATATCTCTAAGGACTTGTCAATTCTCCAAAGAAGTAAAAAATGGAGGGAAAGATCCATCTGTCAAGCCCCCAAACCATGTTCACTGTAAATATGCAAATATGGGAGGCAGATGTCTGAATCGTGAGGTCGGTTTACTGTTTCATCCCAAGAGAACTGACATGGGTTTCATCCTGCTGAGTTTCTTTCAATGTAAACCATAAACAAACAAACCAGCAAGTGCCACCACTGGCATTTGACGGTGTGAGGATGAAGTTTTAACCTGCTAAAATGTCTCTATGGATAGACAGCTGCCAGCATCATTTCCTTTCTCAATGTGGAGGGAAGAAGGTGCGCTCTCAGCATTCTTCACTTCCCTATTTCCCCTAGTGTGACACGCCATATGGAAACTGTCAAGCTCAGTGCTGCACTGCTTGGGGTCACCAAGTAATGATGCAGGGCTCCTGTGTGCCAGGGCAGACAATGATTAAATGCAGGAAGAGACAGTTTCTGTACTAAAGCACTGAAATTACTGCTAACAACACTGTTTGTACTTGAAGCTGTTTATCTGAGATATTTTTAGATGAGAATAGTAGCCAAACCCCCAAGTTCCAAAATTACATCCTATGGAAATAGAACCCAATATTAAATGAATAAGGATCGCATAAGTGACCAAACTTAGCTAAATGTTATTTAGAAAATTGGGCTTGTATTTCTGCCTATACCCACTTTCAAATTCTATGTGTGGAACACTTGTTGCGTGTATATGTAAATATAAATAAAGCTATATATGCACATGCTTCATAATATAGAAATAACAGTATCTGAAAAGTTGTCCTTACCACCATGAATGCCTTTGTGGGATGAAGTCATTGTTAAGCTAATGTGCAGGTAGAGTGTTCAAACAGGACTGTAAAACTGCATTGTCTTTGAGTATGATTACCAATTTATTAAGTAGAAACTAATGGTAAGTAGAGAATATTGGATTTCAGTTGATATGACACTTGAAGCCCACACCTCATATTTCTGTGCAAAAACTGTAGCTCACAAGGCAAATATCATTCTCAGAATTGACAGGATGGCCACCAGAGATTCTGTAATGGACATTATCGCCTTATCACAGAATACAGAGAGACAGAGTATGTTCATGGGGGCAGAGAAATGCCAAATTATTTCCTGAGCTCAAATTTGTTTAAATAAAGCACCTTATAAAGTTGGAAGGGAGAAGTTACAGTAAAGCTGTATGTATTTTAAAGCATTGTTTGAAAGCATACGTTCTTTTCATTTCTCCTACTATAAAGACTTTCTAATATTTGAGTGCCCTTCTAAATGTATCTTTATTAGTGTTGGGTTGGGTTGGCAGACACTTTTTAATGACATGGTTCAGTCCAGCCTAGAAGAGGACAGCTCACACATTAGCACTGCTCTGTGATCAGGGAAAATCAGAAAGTCATGATGTACTGTTTTATAACTATGCAATTAAGGTTCTACCACCTAGTACCTGAATTTTTATAAAGTTAATAACAGTGCTTCACAGTTTTTCTGTCTTAACAAAATAAATAAAATCCATCCCTTGGACTGCAAGGAGATCAAATCCAGTCAATCCTAAAGGAAATCAACTTTAAATATTCATTGGAAGGACTGATGCTGAAGCTCCAATACTTTGGCCACCTGATGTGAAAAGCCAACTCATTGGAAAAGACCCCAATGCTGGAAAAGATTGAGGGCAGGAGGAGAAGCGGGGTGACAGAGGATGATATGGTAGGATGGTACCACCAAAACAATGGACCTGAGTTTGAGCAAACTGCAAGAGACAGTGATGGACAGGGAAGCCTGAAATGCTTCAGTCCATGGGGAAGCAAAGAGTCAGACACAACTTAACAACTGAACAACCACAACATAAAATGCCAGAGTAGCATCAACAGAATATTGACAAACCATATTGAATTGCATAGATCATTTAACATAGTTTAGGTGCACAAATGAAAGTACAATATAAAAATACTTTCCCCCGAATATCTCACTACACAAGCTCCAACATACTTTTATTAAAGGAATTGACTGCTGAATAGACAGGTTTATGAATGCATCAGTTATATGGGAATTCCATGGCATGTAAGCCAAGCAGTAAGTAGCATTACTAAACTAAGAAAATGGAGTCAGGTTATGAAAATATGGAAACAGATGTTCTGATGGTGCTAAGAGATTAATTTACTCTTAGCAGCAATATCTAAATATCTTAGCTTTTACTTTTTAAAAAAATAACCTGGGTTGTACGTGTGTGTGTGTTTAGAGCACTTGGGAAATACAGATTTAAAAAAAAAAAAGGAAAATAAAAATCATTCATTAGTCTACCACTAATCATGTTTGGATATATCTCATCCCAGATATCTGAGTTATAGTACACATACTTTAAGGGGCACCGTCTAACAAAGAATATAAATATTCTCTCAAAATATCATTTTTAATAATAATATAAATCATGTAACCTAATTCCATGATTGGTCACTTACATTGCTTCTAATACTTTATTTAGTAACAATGCCAAAAGACCATCTTAGGACCAGGGTTCTTAATAATACATAACCATTTCTATAAGATTAATTCCATAAAGTTGTATTCCTGGATCTAAAAATATAAAAATTTAAAGGTTTTTTATTGAAATGGTTTTTTTTTTAATTTTATTTTATTTTTAAACTTTACATAATTGTATTAGTTTTGCCAAATATCAAAATGAATCCACCACAGGTATACATGTGTTCACCACCCTGAACCCTCCTCCCTTATAGGAACACATGAACATAATCTATCAAAAAGGGAAAGGCTCTTTTACCTTCTTCCCTGACCCCAACCTATGAATTATCCTTCAGATATAACCAGTATAGACAATTTCTTATTTATTCTTCTAGAAACTTTATACTATACACAAGAATACATGCAATTTACTCATACACCCTGCTTCTGATGGCTCAGATGGTAAAGAATCTGCCTGCAATGTGGGAGACCCAGGTTCAATCCCTGGGTCAGGAAGATCCCCTAGAGAAGGAAATGGTAGCCCACTCCAGTATTATTGCCTGGAGAATCCTATGGACAGAGGAGCCAGGGGGGCTGCAGTCCCTGGTGTCACCAAGAGTCAAACACAACTGAGCAACTAACACTGTGCCTTTGTACAAATGGAAGCCTGCTACATCTTAGCAACATATCTTAGAGATCAGTGCCTATATCTCTTCTTCAATTCTTTGAATGATTTCATTAGATTTGATTGCCTGGATATAATAGAACTTACTAAAAAATGGTCCCCATTGATGCATATTTCCATCACTTGATTTTTACTGTTACAAACAATGATACTACATCCTTGTACATGTATTTTGCAAACTTGCATAGATGTTTCAGTACAGAGGGAATCTGTTCAGTAAATGGATATACACATATGCCTTTTAATTTTGCTAGACATCAACATATTGCCTTTTCTTTTTTTTAATTTTATTTTATTTTTAAACTTTACATAACTGTATTAGTATATTGCCTTTTCTAAATGGCTATTTTTATTTACATTTCTTAGCAACACTATTATGCAACCTTTTAATCCTTGCTGAGCTAAAAGCTAAGACACTGCATTATTGTTACTGTATTTTCATTGTATTTCTTTAATTATGAGTGAGATTAATCACTTATTCAATCTGAACCTTAAATTCTAAATTCCAAGTGAATCATCATATGGATTCTGAAGACTAGGGAAAATCTTGCCCTTGCGGTTCTTCAACTAATTTGCTAGCTAAGAAGCTGTTTTGTTATTTATGTCCTTCCCTTCACATTCATAGTCTCCTGCTTTTATATATGATAATTTAAAGCAGCAGCAAAAGCTGTTATGTCTTGGCACTGTTAACAATGGCCAAACTGTTTACATGTTTGGGATGCTTTGCTGGGAGAATCATTGAACAGTTTTCCCACCTGTCCTACCCCAAAGCAGAGATGCTCAGTAGCACATAATGACCACTGGCATGTGCCAAGATTTCAAAACAGCTTTGAAAGTGCTGTCACAAGCAAACCACCCAGTTACAGGTATTATACATGGCTAGTTAATTATGATTAAAACTCATTAAAATATAGGGTAGTACTCAAATTGGCAAACCACACCAAAAAAAAAGAATTACTCAAAAATGTTCACAGTGATTTTGCCTGGGTACTAGGATTGACTATTACTAAATTACTCTTAATCTTTTTGTGGAAATGGTAAAAATCAATACCAAGTGCTCTGTGCTGGAATCTCCTACATATACCCTTTGAAGAACATACTAGAAGGATTACTAGAAATTCATAATAACCATTGACTCAGTGAATACTCTCTGTGAAGCTATGATCATGCTCCAGGCAGAAGTATATATGGCAGCACCACAGATACATACCTACATGAGAAATGATTAGCAAAGTCAATAGAGAGAAGAGAACAAAATGCTGATTTAAATGCAACAACTATGCCCTTGAGGAAGTCAAGGTTTCCATTTCTTTACTGCAAAATGATGACATTAAGTTAAAATAGATGAAAGTTTCTAAACTTTATTTTTTTGGTCTCAGGACCCCATTACACTCTTAAAAATTATCGAGGACCAAAAAGCTTTTATTTTGTGAGTTATCTCAATCGATTTTATTATGTTAGTAATTAAAACTGAGAAATTTTTAAACTATTTATTAGTTCAAGGGTAACATTAAAAAAAAACCAATGCAGGTTAACATTAAAACAATATTACTGAAAAATAATGAGGTTTTCCAAACCAGAAAACAATTGTAAAAGCAACTCTCCTGCATTTCTGCACATCTTTTTCCTGTCTAGTAAGTGGAAGACAGCTGGATTCTCTCTTCTTTGTCTACATTCTATCTGTTGTGATAACACATGCCATGTAGCCTCTGGGAAACTCACTGAATGATAAGAGTAAAGAGACAGGTAGCATCCTAGTATTATTACAAAAAAATATTTTTACCTTCCAAAGGTCTTATGGATCCATGAATGAGATTTTTAAGGTTTCATACTGTTCTGACATGTTATGACTGTATGATTCTCCTCATTTTAAAAATGCCAGAATGAAAAATACAGAAAAAAACTACAGCAAACTAAGGTCTAACAGGAAAATCATAGCAAAGACAGGAAATTTTTCTCTAAGCTTTGGTCTTCTGGAATTTGCTCTTTCTCAAAATTCATCGGACCTTTCAGAAAAGGAAAGTCATCCATACATTACAAATCTCCAACTTAATGACCAATTAAGATTTTATTTTATTCTATATGTCTGTGTGGGTGGGGCAAGGTGCATAAAGTTACAAAAAATGTTAATTAGCCCTAAAACTGAACCAGTGTGTGTGTGCACAAAAGCATATGAATATTCAGACTTTATGTACAGGGTGTGCCTTCGTCATTTCATTAACAGATGAGATCTTTCTGAGTAGAAAATAATCCTAGTGATCAATTATTTCCTCTACAGATGGAATTTCTATAATAAAAGAATTCTGGTGCCCAGTGGGGTTTTTAGACATATATTACACTAAATGTCTCAGGCTTAGGTTGAAATGAATACATTAAATGCATTTTTAATCATCACTTATGTTAAAAGTAATAGTAAAGCCCTATAAAGCTGACTCAATTACCCAAATGCAAGCATTAAGAAGCACATTCATTTAAAGTATCTGTGAGTTAAACAGTTTTGCTTCATGTTGAATGAATGTGCTAATCCTTATAAAACAAGTAGATTCTGGCAAAATACTCCATACAAAGCTTTTTGAGACAGCATGGCAGGAGAAGAGGTGAGCAGGAAGTGTGCTCACATCGTTTCCCCCACTGAGACTGTATTTGAAATAAAATTTAAAGCTTCAAAAAGGCATTTTAAAAACTCAGGGGTTTAGGGATACATTCTGGTTTCTCAAACTCAAACAGTGCCTTGAAAAATAAACATGTCTTTCATATAGAGTTCATTGCCAGTCTCCACTCCTTATTAGGAAAGGTTGAGTACTTAATTTATGAAATTCATGTATGTGATTCAGTTTACTCATAAGTAAAATGAGGATAAAATGAATAGTGCCCATCAATCTCAACAGGATTATTTGGGGGTCAAATAAAACAATGCATATAAAAAGCTTTTAGCAGAGTTCCAAACTAAGCTCTCAATAAACGAGAGCTTCAGTGAGATTGATTCTTTCTCTTTTTTAAAATGCTACTTGGAAATATAGACCCACGGATACATGGAAATCTGAGCCTGCACTGCAAATGCAGTAAAGGATGGCCTTTCCAAAAACAGGCATTGGGACAACTAGTTATTCATAGGAAAGTTAAATTAAATTTGTCCCATCTCATATCATATACCAAAATTCATTCCAAGTGAATTAAAGACAAATGCAAAAGGCAACATTCTACATATCTTAGAGGATATTACAGAAGAATATTTTATGAGCCAAAGTAGTAAATGTTTTCTTAAATGTGACACAAATGGTTAACCATTAGAAGAGTTAAATTTGACAAGGGGAAAAAAACAAAAAAGCTTTTTCCAACATAAAAAAATTTTTTTAATTCACTGAAACTCAAACCACAAGTTGAGAGAAGATAGTTGCCACAAACTACTAACAATTCATTAGTGTCCAAAAAATATAAAGAGCACCTTACGATCCAGCAATCCCACTGCTGGGCATACACACTGAGGAAACCAGAAGGGAAAGAGACACGTGTACCCCAATGTTCATCGCAGCACTGTTTATAATAGCCAGGACATGGAAGCAACCTAGATGTCCATCACCAGATGAATGGATAAGAAAGCTGTGGTACATATACACAATGGAGTATTACTCAGCCATTAAAAAGAATACATTTGAATCAGTTCTAATGAGGTGGATGAAACTGGAGCCTCTTATGCAGAGTGAAGTAAGCCAGAAAGAAAAACACCAATACAGTATACTAACGCATATATATGGAATTTAGAAAGATGGTAACAATAACCCTGTGTATGAGACAGCAAAAGAGACACTGATGTATAGAACAGTCTTATGGACTCTGTGGGAGAGGGAGAGGGTGGGAAGATTTGGGAGAATGGCATTGAAACATGTAAAATATCATGTATGAAACGAGTTGCCAGTCCAGGTTTGATGCACGATACTGGATGCTTGGGGCTGGTGCACTGGGACGACCCAGAGGGATGGAATGGGGAGGGAGGAGGGAGGAGGGTTCAGGATGGGGAACACATGTATACCTGTGGCGGATTCATTTTGATATTTGGCAAAACTAATACAATTATGTAAAGTTTAAAAATAAAATAAATTTTAAAATAAATAAACAAATAAAAATCACAGCCCTAAAAAAAAAAAAGTGGTGCTGGGAAATCTTGTCAATCACTTGTAAAAGAATGAAACTAGAACACTTTCTAACACCATACACAAAATAAATTCAAAATGGCTTGATTTTAAAAGAAGAAGTTTTAAAAAGAGGCCCTAATTTTCTCTTTAGTGTACCAACACACTTAGCTAATGTATTTATTCTATTAATATATTCAACAAATAGTTTTTTAGCATTAGTTTATAGGTATACAATGGCTTCCCTGGTGGCTCAGATGGTAGAGTCTGCCTGCAACGTGGGAGACCCGGGTTCAATCCCTGCATCAGGAAGATCCCCTGGAGAAGGAAATGGCAACCCATTCCAGTATTCTTGCCTAGAAAATCCCATGAATGGAGGAGCCTGACAGGCTATAGTCCATGAGGTCGCAAAGAGTCAGATACAACTGAGCAACTAACACTTTCACTTTCATAGAATGGTAAAGAATATAGAAAAAACTTTGCCCTTCAGGACTTTACAGTCTTGTGCATGGATTTGAACCACCTGGTTCATTAATATTTAAAGGGTCTGTAGATTTATCCTTTCATTCATCCATTTATTATTTATTCAACAAGATGGCTGTATATCATGTAGAGTATCCAATAAGAAATCTGGGGGAAAAGAACTATTAGTTTTCCCATTTTCCCTTCTTAAATTACCTCAAGCTATGCTCAGGTACTCACTAAGCGTGTCAACCACTCTCCAGAGCTCGTTCTGGAGCTGTCTGCAGCTGCACCCAGAGGTATCCAGAACTCATTCTGGAGCTGTCTGCAGCTGCACCCAGAGGTAACATGTGGCAACAAAGACTCAGAAGCATTTACAGCAAGCACTGAGATGTTTTCTGAAAGAGACTAAATTTCCTTTATGAAGTATTCAGTATTAAGATACTAAATAAAAGAGTGATCTCACATGTCTAGAAAATCTAAGGATACCCAAATTATATTTTGATGGGGAAAATGTATAATGTTACATAAGTCATCACTGAAGCATTAATCCAGCCTAAATGCCCACACAGTTTGCATGAGAGAGGTCCTAACCTTGATAAATCCTCAAAGAGATTCATGACGGCCATCACCATCTTTTACTGCACAAGAAAATCAAGAGGCACTGATAAAAAAGAAAATAAACATAAACTAATAATACAAAGCAATAAGTAAATGTAATAAAGGAATGCACAAAGTGCCTACAGCAAGCTAAGCAGAACACAAACAGCAATGGGGAAAAGAATGTGCATTTCTTAAGGTTTAATTCACTTGCATATACTTTTTTGTACACACAAGTATTGTGCAGTGGCTCAAAGAGTAGGTTTGGGAATCAAGCAGACCTGTGTTCAAATCCTGCTGCTGCTGCTGCTGCTAAGTCACTTCAGTCGGGTCCAACTCTGTGCCACCCCATAGACGGCAGCCCACCAGGCTCCCCTGTCCTTGGGATTCTCTAGGCAAGAACACTGGAGTGGGTTGCCATTTCCTTCTCCAATGCATGAAAGTGAAAAGTGAAGTCTCTCAGTTGTGTCCGACTCTTCACGACCCCATGGACTGCAGCCCACCAGGCTCCTCCATCCATGGGATTTTCCAGGCAAGAGTACTGGAGTGGGGTGCCATCGCCTTCTCCAGTTCAAATCCTACTCCACCACTATTTAGCTATGTGACTTTGGGTGAATTACTTTGCATCACTAAATTCAGCTCTCTCAGCTACAAAATGAGTGAAATAATAATCCTAATTGTGGGCTCTAACGGTATCCTAGTGAGACAGGCCAGGACCTGGGACCATTTGCTGCAGTGCTTATACCTGGACAAACCTCTCCTCCAGCCACAAAACAGAAAGAAACTATATGGGAGGGAAAATGACTTCGTGTAGTGCAGTTGGGGCAAATTCTGGGCAAAAGATACAAAAAGACCAAAAAAATCCCTACTACTACTT
Organism: Bubalus bubalis; assembly: GCF_019923935.1. Taxonomy (NCBI): domain Eukaryota; kingdom Metazoa; phylum Chordata; class Mammalia; order Artiodactyla; family Bovidae; genus Bubalus; species Bubalus bubalis. The sequence goes on along the minus strand of NC_059159.1, from coordinate 152,401,804 downwards.
CAGAAGAGCTAGGAGCAAAAACAGGATGTTGGGAACAAAAGCAGCATATTGAGCATGCCCCTTGCACTCAAAACCACCAGAGGGGTGGGCAAAACACCTAATCCACTTCTCAGGCCAGACTCTTGGACACATCCCTACTCTTATCCCATGTAAGGAACAAGGGTGCTCCCCCTCAGGGAATGAGCAAGCAAGGGAACCCGTTGTTTGTTCTCGCTCCCCTTGCTGTAGCAGTGCCCCAAATAAACCCTTGCCTGAATTTCTTGTCTGGCCTCAATTTCTATTGATGGGGAAGGCCAAGAACCTTGATCAGTATCACTAGGAGTCTTAAGAATGGGGTCCTAACTGTGAGGATTAAATGCTAAATAACTTGGAAAAGCACCTGATTACTCAATGTGCTCAATAAATGTGAGCTACAACCAAAGCTACACACACACAAAGAGAAAATTCTCTGCCAAACCATCTTTTAAGTCCATCCCATATATTATCACAATGTAGTTCCTTAAAATTTCTTAAATGCTAGTGTATAAAAATGTGTGTTCCACAATACATTTCCATAGTAACTGTAGTGTTTTCAGGGTTTGAGCAATGAGGTTTTATTTCAAGCAGATAAGCTGAGCAAAGTGTGAGGAATTGAGGGTGGAGGACTTATACAGAGGTGAAACGCTCAAATAATACCTTGAAATGCAAACTTATGTTTTTTCATAAATAAAAATAAAATGAGTAGAAGATAAAGCCTAACTCTTAACTTCTTTCCAGGGTCCAGCCTTTAATCTGCTCAGTCTCATTAGCCTGCCTTTCCCTGGAGATGAGGATGGTTTTGCATTGCAAAATAGTCCCTGTCACCACAAAGGTGAGATCTTCTCATCTTCTCAGTTGCTCTGTGCCACTGACTTTGAGTCAGACTGCTTTATCTTTCCACCTTGCTAGGTCCTAAATTTAGTTGGGGATCCATATTAATAACCCACTTTTTGTCAGTCTCACATTTTTCTAGATATTGCACATATGAAAAAATGCTAACCATGCAACTCTCATAAAGGAAGTAATGAGACCCTCTGACCAGGTGTGATAAAAGAAAGAGGAATAATCAGCCACCACATTTCCCCCAAGCTCATGACTCCTTCTCATTTTATCGCAATATTTTGAGAAACAAATAATTACCTGTCCCAGTGATTAGACTGAGGAAGCAATTTATTACAGGTCATTAGCAGAAGATGCTCTTTGGATTCCATGCAGCACAGGCCCCTCAGCTGCCTCAGGGCGGGAAAAGAGGAGGGGCACTGCCTGGCAAGCCATATTTTTTTAGTGTATTTGCATTTTATGGTGGGTGTTTTTTTCCCATCAGAATTATTTTTTCTTGACTGTGTCATATATATCAGAAGTCAGAAACCAAATCCTTCTTCCTAGTCAATGTGTAGGTCATAATTGTCTACTGAGTGTCTCATTTCAGGATCGCAGACAAAAAGAGAAGCAAACAAATCATGTGGGGCTGGAAAAGACTTCACTGATGATCTAATAATTTGACTTCCTCCATCATCATGAATTTGTAGGGTTTTGTTGTTGCTGTTGATGGGTTTGTCTGTTTGAACACTTACCCTGTACCAGGCACTGTGCTAAGCAGTTTACATGGCGTGTCTCTTTAAATACTCACACCATACCATCCCACAAGCCTACTATTGTTTCACTTATTTTATAGGAAATTGAGGCTTAGAGAGATTAAGTAACTTACCCAGGGTCAAAGAACTAGGAAACAACACCTTCAGGATTTCAACCCAGGACTGAGCAACACCAGAGCCTACCCTTGTAACAAGCATTTCAAGAACAGTCTTTAAACTCTCATTCACGAAGCAAAACAGAAACTACCAAGCTCTTGTTGTCTCTCAGTCAAGACTGCCTTAGCATTTCTCATATTTTGAAGCCCAGACACTCAAATTCATGAACCAAAGCCACAAAAGCAGCTGGTGGCACAGCCAGGATGGAACGTGAGTCTCCCTCTTGAACCAGCCACTCTCGATCCAGGACTGTCTGTAAATCAGTGAAACGAAATGAATTTCCCCCGACTTTTAAAAGAACTCGATGTTTCATGGGGTCACATGAGTCTGCATCCCTCTACCTTTCCAGTATTCTACCTGATTTTCTTTTGTTTCAGTCTCTTCATTTCCCGGCCCCTCAAATGCTGATGATCCTGGGCAGCCCCCTTTCTGGCCTCTTTGCTCTTTTCACTAAAGCCTGGCCATTCCCATGAGTGTAGTTAGCACTGACTAATCATTTCCAAATTTCTATATTTGACCTGGATTATCTCTTGAGCTTCAGACCCAAGTGTACAATATCACCTTCTGAATGCTGATGATGCACCCAAATTGACAGTAATAGCAAATACATCATTCTTTCCAGTCCATTCTCCCATAATCCCTGTCTCGACCATACATTTCACCTGAGACTCACGACCCACCAGTGCACAGGTCCACAAGTCCTGTGGACTTTCATCTCCTAAAATTGATCCTAATTTTGCCCCTTATTTTCCACTGCATATTTGTTATAGTTGAAGACCTCATTATCTGTTGCAAATAGATGTTGTAGCAGACTTCCTGCTCCATTTCCAGTCTATCTTCTATTCAGGATCCAAAGTCCTATTTCTGAACATAAACCCATCACATTAATCCTCTACCTAAATCCAATCCATTGGTTTTTGTATCACTTACTGGGAGAAAAAAGTCATCAAGTTTCATATCATGGACCATAGCGGATTCATGTTGATGTATGGCAAAACCAATACAGTATTGTAAAGTAATTAGTCTCTAATTAAAATAAATAAATTTAAATTTAAAAAATAAAATAAATAAATAAAAAAGGATCTCCACAATCTGATCCCTTGGGAAACCCTCTAGCCTCAGCCCCTACAACCACATGATATTTTATTCCAGAAATCTCAGACTACTTTTGGTTCCTGAAACACACCAAGCTATTTTGTTTTATGCCTTTTCTTATGCTATGCTTACAGAATGACCTTCACCACCTACCTCCTCGTTAGCCTAGAGAATTCATAATCAGCTTTTGTTAAAAAAAAAAAAAGCCTATAGTATTAAGTATTCCCATATGGCCTCCAATCCTAACACTAGCCAAGCCCAACCCTGCTTAGCTTCCGAGATCAGATGAGAAGGGACGCATTTTGGGTGGTATAGCCACAGACCTAACCAGCACTTAAAACAGACCTAACAGGTCATCTTCCACCTCCCTTCTCCTCTAGCAGCTTCTGCTACTAATGTAGCTATTGTTTCTTGTGCATCTTTATTCCCTGGACATTCATTGCTGCATTTCCCATAAAGCACAGTAATTATTTGTACAGATGCCTGTCTACTCATATGAGTGCCTTCAGATGTAAAACATACACATCTTCTAGATGTTATATCTACTCAGATGGTACTCACATTCATTCAGATATTCCATATAACCTCATATTTACACACGCTTATTTAGACGTTTTTGCAAATACTTTGAGGTTCACTTATGTTCCCTACATATCATATGTTACATATAGTTGTTACATATGTTCGTATAGTTGTCACAGTGTTTGTTCAGGTGACATATATGTCCCTTATACACATGTGTTCATTTAGACCTGTCATGTGTCCATGTGGCCATTAATTAGCTCACTGAAATGCTACATATAAGTGTTACACATCATTAAAACAGTAGTTCTCAGAATGTGGTTCCTAGGTCAGCAGCACCAGGATCACATGGATATGTATCCTTGGACCTGACCCCAGATCTTCTGATTCAGAAACTCTTGGGACGAGTTCCCAGCAATGTGAGCTTAACACGTCCTGCAGATGATCCTGGCACACGCTCAAGTTTGAGACCTGTTGATTTAGGTGTTATGCATCCTCGTTCCAATGTTCTACCTGCCTGCTCAGATCACATCCTTACTAACGCAGGTGACACATACCTTCACTAAAAGGATACACACATTAATTTGTTAGAAAATATATTCGTTTAAGTAGCAAACAGTTCAAACATGACACATTGACATTCAGATCATGCATGAGCTAGTTCAGAAAGTCATACCTGAGACATCACAAAACCTCATCAGATAGTACATGTGCTCGCTGAGATGACACACATGTTCACTGCATTATTAAAAAATATTTACCTAAATCTTTCATATGTTAAACTATTCATTCTGATCTTCCATACTCATGTGCTTATTTAGATGTCACCTACCCTATTTCAAGTAATATACAAATTCACTCCAATCTTACACATGGTCATACATGTTTCACAATGCACACAGATCTTTTACAAGCCCATTCTGATGTTAAAGGTGCTTATTCAGCTCACACATGCTCACTGACATGTTCACAGGGCCATTCAGTTGTATGCTCAATCATTGAGGAACTGCCCTACACATCTGGTATGCACTGCTAACCAACCAGAGACAAAGGGGACCTACTGCTCTAGCCACTTCCCATGTTGAGGATGGCACCTTCTTTATAAAGTTTCCCATTTTCTTGTCTCCTATAGCACCCGGCCTCTCTCCTGATGCTGTTGCTGTGTCACTCCCCACGCACACTCTGCTGGCCCATCCGTTGCCTCACAGTTTGATCACCCTGTGATCTCACGGTAGCCCAAACTCACCATTGTTTACACTGCATTTATATCTGATTCTCATATTCAAATACCCTCATCAATTGGGAAAAGTTGTTCCAGCAACTGTCAGCCTTTCACTGGGTTTAAATGTGCTTTTAACCACATCTTCTGTCACCTTTGGCAATCCAGTTAAATACCTTCAGGGCCTTCCAAGTTCCTTCATTTCAGAGAGCTTTTGATTGGTTCCACTTCATAATTTTATCATTGTTTTGGCCACAATCAATAAGAGAGGCTTAAAGTAGTGATACTGGCTCAACATTGAAAACAAACAGTAATGATGGACACTTACCATGGACTCAACCTCCTTTAGCACCTCAGAAATATTTCTGTACATGTCTGAAGTGTTTTCTGCTCCAATTTGCAGAGAAAGAGCTATTTTATGCTTGAAATCAGAATGATACCAATTTGAATCTTGGTTCCACCACTTATCAGCTATGTGATCTTGAGACAGTTATGTAATATTTCAGAGGCAAGTTCCCTCACCTGTATGATGAAGATCATGATGTTTACGGAGGTTTTATGACTGGGACATAGCCTTTGATCAAGGAAAGTTAGCTTTTAAAAAAGATTTTGTTGTAAGCCAAATAAAGGGAAGAATTATGCTTTCCCACAGTGAAGTTACCATGGCACATGTAGGTAAGGCTGGGACTGAGATGTGAGCTCCACTTAAATAGACAAACCCATCACAGACTCAGGAAGATCCAGTCCAGGCACCATGAAGGCAGCTGTGAGGACAGTACTCAGAAGCCAGCAGACAAGGAATATTTATGGATGGACTATGAGACTCATAAACCTCCTAGCAGGGTTACTGGGACAGTGGGAGATGCACAGGGGTCTCAGTTACATCAGGTTTTGCTGAAATAAAATCTTGGAATAGGGACTAAGTCAGAAGTTTAGTCCCACTGATTGAGGCACATGAGGGTAGAAGAAGAGGGAATAGTGAGCTTAGAAAATTGGGTACAAGTGGATAATCCTAGGATGGACAATTTCAAGGTCTGAGAAAGGAACAGAAAGCTCAATAAACACAGATTATGCTGTGGGCTTAATCACTCAGTCATGTCTGCCTCTTTGCTATCCCATGGACTCTAGTCTGCCAGGCTACTCTGTCCATGGGGATTCTCCAGGTTAGAATACTGGAACGGGTTGCCATGCCCTCCTCCAGGGGATCTTCCCAACCCAGGGATTGAACCTAGAACTCCCACATTGCAGGGGGATTCTTTACCCTCTGAGCCAACAGGGAAGCCCAAACACAGATTATAGACACCACATAATCTGTTCAGACACCACACTCTGGGACAAATGAGCTGCAAAGCCACTGACAGCATGGCTTGGAACTCACTGGGGTGGAGGGCTGGGGCTTCTTGAAACTTTCTACCTTAATAGAAGATTGTTTAATTGGAGGATACCCTGAGAAAACCTTAACTGAAAAAGACACATGTATCCCAATGTTCACTGCAGTACTATTTACAATAGCCAGGGCATGGACACAAACTAGATGTCCACTGATAGATGAATGGATAGAGAAGATATTATGGAATATTATTCAGCCATAAAAGGAATGAATTTGAGGCAGTTCTGGTGAGGCAGATGAACCTAGAGCCTGTATACAGAGTGAAGTAAGTCAGAAAGAGAAATAGCAGATTATTTTACAATTGAGATAGATTGAAGCCTTCAGGGATGTCTTTAGTGAGCCTAGAAAACTACAGAAGCAAGAAAATGGGGTTCAAACTGGTGACAGAAAGGCTGCTAGAGTGGCTTCACATTTCCGTTACATTAAGTCTCAAGGCAGTGCCTATTAACCAAAAAGGTGACCAGGCTGTACACATTTACTCCTTAAATAGGTAATGTGTGCTTAAACCTATTACCTTAAATAGGGAATATGCTCCAGGATAAATAAGTATAAGTGGTTTCCCAGGTGGCACTAGTGGTAAAGAACCCAGCTGCCAGTGCAGGAGACAAAAGAGATGCGGGTTCAATCCCTGGGTTGGGGAGATCTCCTAGAGAAGGATATGGCAACCCACTCCAGTATTCTTGCCTGGAGAATCCCATGGACAGAGGAGCCTGGTGGGCTATAGCCCATAGGTTCACAAAGAGTCAGACATGACTGAAGTGACTTCACACACACACACATTTTCTAGTGAAATGGTATTTATGAATAAATTCATAAATAGAGAGCTATTGAAGGTTTCTGAGCAGCAGAATGACTTGAGTTGATCTGTCTTTTGGAAACATCAATCTGGCTATAGTGTGAACACTATCTGGAGGGAGGCAAAGCAGGAGGAAGAGAGTCCTGCTAGAATATTCCAGCTGCAATCCAGATGGAAGATGATGATTTAGATAAAGAAGTAGGAGGAAGGATGGAGATGGGAGGACAAGTACCAAGGAGAGTTAAGAGATAGGAAAAAATGATGGGATTTGGTGATCACTTGAACAGCAAATTGGAAAGAAAGGAAGGATGTCCTATCACACTTTCAGAAAAACTTAAAGGTTTAAGTGAAAGACCTACTGTGGATGGAACAATGATCTGCACTGATATACAGCCTTTGTTCAGGACTTCTCCCTTGGTGAACAATCCAGGAACACAGGCAGTGATTCACCGATTCCATCATTCATGCATTCTGGAGCCTGACTGGAGCTTCTTCTGGGATGCTAAAGCAGCATCGCTGATCTAATGAAAGGAGATGGTCACAATATCCATTTCATTTAGCCAAGAAGATGGAAGCAGCACCATAGCAGTGCACTTACATATCAGATGAGTCAATGAATGGAAATTCTAAAGTTAAAGCAGATAGACCTACGATACAGTACAAAATTGGTTGGTGGCTATGGTATATTTCCTGGACGTATCAAGACAGACAGGGAACTAATTATGTGACATTTGAGTGGACAGAAGCTTGACATTCTCAAATTTCAAAGCTCTATTATAGTTGCCTTGACCAAAATATTCAGTTTAAAATGTCAGGGCTACATATTAAGTGGGCACTCAATTGAGTGAATAAATCAATGAATGGGTTACTCTGAAATATTAAATCTAGCTTGAAGATTTCCTGGTGATTACATGACCGTTCACATTTTCCACATGGGCTTGGAGACGGCATATTAATAACTGGGAGTAGTGATTAATGGATCAGTATTACCTTGAAGGGAAGTTTTAGTAGCATTCCCAGGTTTTGGGACAGAGCTCAATCCTATTTAACATTTTCATCTAGTTTGGAGGAAAGCACAACAGGCACTCATCAAAATGACTGGGAACATCCCTCTCTCCTTCCTTCCCTGTTCACTGTGATGATCAGAGTAGGTCTGATATTTAAGAGGAAAAAGAGAAATAGAGATGGGGTCGCACAGAGTCGGACACGACTGAAGTGACTTAGCAGCAGCAGCAGTTGCTTTATATTATTTGGGAAACGAAGTGGGGGAAGGGAAGGGAAGGAGAGGAAAGGAGAAGAAGAAAAGGGAGGAGGGAAAGGAAGAGCAGTGGTAAGAAGGAAGCAGGAGGAAGGAAGTAAAGAAATAAAACAGAAAATGAGAGGAGGGAGGGGGAGGAAGGGAAGAGGAAAGGAAAATCAGGGAGAAGGAAGGAAGGGTAGGAAAAGGAAGTTGATAGAGAAAGAAGCAAGAGAAAAGCCACCAAACACAAACACGATGGCGATTGTTGAAAGGAATGGATCTAAGAGTCCTGGGCAGGGAAGGAGAATCCCTAATACCTGTCCATAATTACATGAAAGGAGTCACTCCAAAGAGAGAATAATTTTATCATGTATTGCTGCAGAGGGCTCTGCCATCCCTGGGATTCTTCAGGCAAGAACACTGGAGTGGGTTGCCATTTCCTTCACCAATGCATGAAAGTGAAAAGTGAAAGTCACTCAGTCATGTCCCAACTCTTCACGACCCCATGGACTGCAGCCTACCAGGCTCCTCCACCCATGGGATTTTCCAGGCAAGAGTACTAGAGTGGGTTGTCATTGCCTTCTCCATGAGATGGGATAAATGGGAGGAATTTAAGAAGATGGTTGTTGGTTTGATACATGGAGAGTTTTCAAACTATCAGAACTGCTGAAAACAGAACAAATTGAAATGTCATGAGCTACCAGTGACTGAAAAAGATCAGTCCAAGCCTCAGGGAAGGTGAATGAACTCCTTTCTGGTATGGAGACAGGTCCAGATGATCTTAAGAGTCTTACGTAGTTATCTTAATGTAGACACTTTGGTACTCGTGTTTTTATAGTAAGTTGCCCTAGCTAGCACAGTGAAGAGTACAGAAAAGAAGAAAGGGAGAGAAAAAGGAAGAAACTCAGAGGATAAAAGGAGAGGAAATCATACATTTATTTATTCATCCATTAATTTTTTTTTTCATTCAACAAATATTTATTGGTGGCTGAATGGGAATACAATGATAAGTCAAAATAGATAATTCCCATTCTTATGGAACATAGTCTATTAGTAAGATGGACATTAATTAAATATATCCTCTAATGAATGTATAAATACTGAGATAATGGCTCTAATATAAGTGTTTTTGAAGAAAATATAACATGAGAGTTTGACTGGGAGAGGGGAATGGGGTGTGTCTTACACTGCCATAAACCATAACAAAATATCACAGACTAGGTGGCTTACATAACAGACATTTTATCCTCACATTCTGGAGGCTGGGAGTTCAAGATCAATCCAGTGTCTGGTGAAGATTCTCTTCCTGATTGCAGATGCTGTATTCACATGAAGCAGAGAGAAAGACAGCTTGGTTTCTTCCTCTTCTCATAAGGATACTAATCTCATCATGGGCCCCAACCCTACGACTTGTCAAAACCTAAGTGAAAGTGAAGTCTCTCAGTCATGTCTGACTCTTTGCGACCCCGTGGACTGTAGCCTATCAAGCTCCTCCATCCATGGGATTTTCCAGGCAAGAGTGCTGGAGTGGATTGCCATTTCCTTCTCCAGAGGATATTCCCGACCCAGGAATCGAACCCTGGTCTCCTGCATTGCAGGCAGACACTTAACCGTCTGAGCCACCAGGGAAGCTGGTGGCCCAATCACCACAGTTTAAAGTTTCAACATAAGAATGGACAGGCTTCACAGACATTTAATCTATAAAAGGGAGAGTCAAGAAAAGCTTCCCTGCAGAAGTGATCCCTGGGCTGAGATCTGAAGGAGAGGTCTAGGCACAGGAATTCATTCCAAGGAGAGGGTCCAGCAGAGGCATTGTTCCTGAAGCATGATGGAACAGGGTCCCTTGGCAGAACTGAGAGGCTAGTGTGCATGGATCACAGAAAAGAAGAGAGAGAGGCAGGATGAATTTCAAAAGGTAGGGCTGGACCAAGCAAGGATGCTTTATTTGATAAAGGACCATATTGATTTTTTTTTCTTTAACTCAACAAATTTATATTGAGAATTTAATATATGTGAAGCACCAGCTAGGCACTAAAATACAGCAGGGATGGTAAGCAAGATAGATATGACACTCACAATGTAAAAATAGTATGTGCTGATACAGGGAAGTAGAGACATAATATCCAGAGGATGGGGAACAGCAAAAGACTTCCTAAAGGAAGTAAGGTTTTAAGCAGGACCTGAAAGAGAAATAAAGTAGACTTCAGCAAAGTGAAAACTGAAACACATAATTGTTATTGCAGTTTTAAGGAGCAGGTATGCAGACCAGGGGGCTTCCCAGGTGGCTCAGTGGTAAAGAATCCGCCTGCCAATGCAGGAGATGCGGGTTCAATCCCTGAGTCAGGAAGATTTCAAGGAGAAGGGAATGGCTACCCACTCCAGAATTCTTGCCTGGAGAATTCCATGGACAGAGGAGCCTGGAAGCCTGTAGCCCATAGGGTTACAAAGAGTTGGACACGACTTACAGACTAAAAACAACAGAAAGTGTAGGCCTGGAGGCAAGAAAGAATACATTGTGTTGGATGAAGATGACAGAAGTTCAGGAGTAGCTAACGTCTGACTTCTACATATGTCATTAACACGTGTAGTAACTTACCTGCCATGTACAGGTGATCATCTAGGGAGTGAGAGTAAAAATTTTAAAAAGGAAGAAGAAGAAGAAATAGGCCTAGTACACAACCATAAAGAGCTCCAGAATTTAGGAGATGGGAGAGAGAAAGAAGCAGGTGGAGCTGAGAAGGAGCAGCCAATGAGAACGGAAGAAAACAAGAGAGGCACTGCCATGCAAAGCAGATACAGAATATATTTCAAGATGGAACGTTGGGACATAAATATGCATTACTATTTACCAGAGCAAGGAAAATAAAAACTGAAATGAACACTGAATTCATTGGGAAGGAGGCCATCAGCATTCTAGAAAGAGCAGATACAGAGGAATGGTAGGAGTGGAAGCCAGATTGTGGTGGGCTGAGGGTGGCTGAACATGAGCGTAACAACCCATAAGAAAATGCACACTCTCAAATCAAAGCATACACACACATCATTTTTCATCTTTTAAATTGGCAAACATGAAATCTCTTTTTATTTGTTAAATTTTGCCGAGTCCTGGTAAACAGGCAGGAAAATAAGGACTCCTACATCATACTCATAAAGATTGTACACCTTGTGTGATGGGTTGAATTATGTCTCCCTGGGCTTCCCTTGCAGCTCAGCTGGTAAAGAATCTGCCTGCAATGCAGGAGACCTGGGTTCGATCCCTGGGTTGAGAAGATCCCCTGGAGAAGGGAACAGCTACCCACCCCAGTATTCTGGCCTGAAGAATTCCATGGACTCTATAGTCCATGGGGTCACAAAGAGTCAGACACGACTGAGCGACTTTCACTTTCTACTAAAAAGTTGAGTCAAGTCTTAACCACCATTTCCTCAGAATGTGACCTTATTTGGAAAGAGGATCTTTGTAGATTTAACCAAATTAAGATGAGGTCATTAGGATGGGCCCTAATCCAATGACTACTGTCCTTGTAGAAGAGGAAATCTGGACACAGTTGCACACAGAAGGAAGACCGTGTGAAGAGATACAGGGAGACACAGGGAGAATTACGCAGCCACAAACCAAGAAATGTCCTGGGTTGCCAGAAGCTGGAACAGTCAAGAAAGGATCCTTTGTCTATAGGTTTCAGAGAAGGCAATGGCACCCCACTCCAGCACTCTTGCCTGGAGAATCCCACAGTGGAGGAGCCTGGTGGGCTGCAGTCCATGGGGTCCCTAAGAGTCGGACACGACTCAGCGACTTTACTTTCACTTTTCACTTTCATGCATTGGAGAAGGAAATGGCACCCCACTCCAGTGTTCTTGCCTGGAGAATCCCAGGGACAGAGGAACCTGGTGGGCTGCCGTCTATGGGATTGCACAGAGTTGGACACAACTGAAGTGACTTAACAGTAACAGCATGGATCTGCCAACACCTTGATTTAGGACTTCCAGTCTCCAGTACTGTAAGACGATACATTTTTCTTGTTCTAAAACATCCAGTTTGTGGCACCTTGCTATATAGCAACCTCAGCAAGCTAATACATCTTACAAACTATCTTCTCCAAGGGCAGTTTAGAAATATGTATCAAACAGACTGCTTAATAGGAAGGATCATTGTAATATATATAATAATGGAATATCAGGAAGCACTTAGGTCAAAAATAAGAAATTGGCTGACAATCATAGGTTCCTTACCTGGAACATAACACCATGCATTAAATACTTAAAATACTGTTCTAGAAGAAAACTAATGATATGGAAAAATTTTCACACATTTTTATATGAAAAAACAAGCTATATAAGGTCCATTATTATTCCAACTTTGTACTTCATGTGTACATTATGAATGATAATGGTGAGCATTAGAGGAAAGAGAAAGAGAACTGAATTTGCCACCCCCAAATACATTTCTTTGGTAGAAGAATTATTTTAGGCTGCTAAGGTTTAAGAAACAGCAGACACGAGAAAACCTCTAAAAACTGAATAGAAGTTACCCTTCTGTATGAGACTTTTACATTCATAAGGGAATCCAGTTGCAAGGATTCCTCCCTCTCAGGACTAGCAAGAGAAGGGTGGCTAATCTCTGCTGCTGCTAAGTCGCTTCAGTCATGTCCAACTCTGTGCGACCCTATAGACGGCAGCCCACGAGGCTCCCCCGTCCCTGGGATTCTCCAGGCAAGAACACTGGAATGGGTTGCCATTTCCTTCTCCAATGCATGAAAGTGAAAAGTGAAAGTGAAGTCGCTCAGTCGTGTCCGACTCTTAGGGACCCCATGGGCTGCAGCCTACCAGGCTCCTCTGTCCATGGGATTTTCCAGGCAAGAGTGCTGGAGTGGGGTGCCATTGCCTTCTCCAGCTAACTCTCTAGAGACTCTTATTAATGGAGAGACAAGGACTCAGATCTGCATGCCCATCATACCCCTTTCACTTGTTACTGTGCCTTTCCTGGTAAACCCTCCCCTATTAACAGCCCCCAACCCACCCCAATCTCTTTCTTTTGTCTTAAGCTGAAAATGGTATTTAAGGTAATAGCTTGGGCCATTTCAGGGAATTACTCGGTTCTCCTGTATATCTCCATGTAGACAGGAGGTGTTATTAAACTTCTGTTTGTTTTTTCTTCTGTTAATCTGTCTTTCATTATGGGGAGGAGGGGTCTCAGTCAAGAACCTAAAAAGGCAGAGGGAAATTATTTATCTCCTCTACAAGAACACAGTGATTTTTGTTTTCTTAATGTTTTTCTGATCATCCCACAGTAAACATAATCATGAAAATACTAATAATACCTTTCAAAACATATGTAATTAAGCTAATATACTTAATAATAATTATTTGGTTAACAAAAATAATGATACTTTCTATCTATGTTTCAGCTCCATCATTCACTGTTCTTGGCAAGTCCCTTGACTTTTTAAGCCTCAGTTTAATCACCTGTAAAGCGGGAATAAGAACTTTTTCATGTGGTTGTTGAAAAGATTGAAGAGATGATAGATATAAAGCACATTAGCACAATGCCTGACAAATACTAAGTAATCAATAAATGTTAATGCCCGGCTCTTACAATTAGTTTACTAGGAATCAAAGATCTATGCCGCTTTCCAGGAAAGGCAGATCCCTGTGGGTTTTAAATGTTCACCATTTGGAATCACTGTAAGATGTCAAAGTATTTGTTTCATCAGCTGAGTACTAACACTCAGGGATCTGTAAGCTAGCACAGCAAAGTCCAGCAGTTCTTTTGTGTTCACACTACGACTTTCCTATAAAATTTAAAATTTCAATATAAAGACATTTCTAGAGAAGAAATGACAAAAGGCTAAGCAGGTTACAAATGCTTGATTACTATAAGTGACAGCAGAAATATCACTGCAGCCATTTCCCATGTAACCCTTGCTGCTGCTGCTGCTTAGGCGCTTCAGTTGTGTCGACTCTCTGCCATAGACGGCAGCCCACCAGGCTCCCCCGTCCCTGGGATTCTCCAGGCAAGAACACTGGAGTGGGTTGCCATTTCCTTCTCCAATGCATGAAAGTGAAAAGTGAAAGTGAAGTCGCTCAGTCGTGTCCGACTCTTAGAGACCCCATGGACTGCAGCCTACCAAGCTCCTCCATCCATGGGATTTTCCAGGCAAGAGTACTGGAGTGGGTTGCCTCTCATCCTTCTCTGGTAACCCTTGCTATACTTCCTCAAAGCATTTTACATGGTTAGAGAGATACGAAGTGTCTTTTTGCTCACATAGAATTCAACAATGGAAAAGTGTATTGCTGATTACTTAAGAAGGCTTCCCAGGTGGCTCCATGGTAAAGAATGCACCTGCCAATGCATGGAGATACAGGAGACACGGGCTCGGTCCCTGGGTTGAGAAGATCCCTTGGAGAAGGAACTGGCAACCCACTCCAGTATTCTTGCCTGGAGAATCCCGTGGACAGAGGAGTCTGGTGGACTACAGCCCATAGGGTCACAAAGAGCTGGACATGACTGAGCAACATACGCAGGATTACTTAAGATGGTCTGATATAATCATTGTGAAAATTAGCAGTAGCTCAATGTTATAGAAGAAAATGCTGTGTTTCATAAAAAAAAAAAGTGAGTGATAAGCAAGATATAGATATTTGGATTCTTTTCACTCCTTACTTTTTCCTCCTGGCTGTTTCACTCACCTACCCCAAGGCCTATCTGATTCCCACAAGTGGAGAACAGATAGGAATTTCACAAGCAAATCAATGCTTTATTGGTCCTCTAAGTCACCTTCTTTAACTGGCTGCATCAGCAGTATTTCAGCAGCAATTCCTTGAAGTTTCTTGACATCTCTAAATTTCATTAATCATTTCCATGGGGTTTGGGACAGGAGGATTGAAGGCAGGGAAATTTAGATGCTTCAGTTCTCATTTCAAATGTTACCAGTAAGGATCCTCTTCTGAGGCTTACTTGAAAAGCCAGGCATGTGTATCCCCAGGCAAATACTCAGAGTTGACAAAGACTTGGCCATAAGCTGCGCTCTCTGCTTAATGTCAGCCTCTCAGAGACAGAGATGAATCAGACTCTGTTACTAATGAGTCAAATTTCAGATAAAAGGAATGACAAATCATTTCATTTGTGGAAGAATGATTTACCTCAGAGAACAGTAACTAGACAATTCTGATAAAAATAATACCAAAGAGTTCCTCTTACTTGGAGAATAGATTAGAGTCAATGCTCAGGAACAGTGCTGGGTTAATTTCTCTCTGTCCACTTCCCAGACAATCCAGTAAGTAAGAACTTAGAGGATTATTTACATAACATGTATTGACACTCCACATTAGTGTAAAGGTGGCTTTCTGTTCATTATGTCACATTTTCTGAGAATAAAGAACAAGTAAATTCAACCCAGTCTAAGTGGATTTTAGAGGACCATTGAAAAGAGACCTGGAGTCACAAAGCCAGAGTAAATAAAAGTGAAACCTGGAGCAGAACCAATATTTATTCTAGATTTACAAGCAAGACTTCTTGTGATAGAAACAGATGTGAGTTTTTAATCTCTTTTCCTTTTTTTTTTTTCCTAATAGTTTCTGTGATTCTGGATCTCCTGAGTTACATGTATGAGACTTTTAGTAGGAAAATGAAAATAAGGATAAGAAAAGATCAACAGTAAGACAGAAAAACATAAAAGAAAACAGGCATATAAATTATATTTTCAATTAAAACTTCCCTTCTCAAATGAAGGGTGTGCCAGCAAAACTTTACTTACTAGATTTTCTAAGATTTTTCTGTCATCATAAATAACAGGAACCTATTCTTGAATGTGGAAACAGTGGCTGACTTTATTTCTCTGGGCTCCAAAATCACTGCAGATGGTGACTGCAGCCATGAAATTAAAAGACGCTTACTCCTTGGAAGGAAAGTTATGATCAACCTAGATAGCATATTCAAAAGCAGAGACATTACTTTGCCAACAAAGGTCCATCTAGTCAAGGCTATGGTTTTTCCAGTGGTCATGTATGGATGTGAGAATTGGACTATAAAGAAAGCTGAGCGCCAAAGAATTGATGCTTTTGAACTGTGGTGTTGGAGAAGACTCTTGAAAGTCCCTTGGACTGCAAGGAGATCCAACCAGTCCATCCTAAAGGAGATCAGTCCTAGGTGTTCATTGGAAGGACTGATGTTGAAGCTGAAATTCCAATACTTTGGCCACCTAATGCGAAGAGCTGACTCATTGGAAAAGACACTGATGCTGGGAAAGATTGAGGGAAGGTGGAGAAGGGGACAACAGAGGATAAGATGGTTGGATGGCATCACTAACTCAATGGACATGAGTTTTGGTGAACTCCGGGAGTTGGTGATAGACAGGGAGGCCTGGCATGCTGCAGTTCATGGGGTTGCAAAGAGTCAGACACGACTGAGTGACTGAACTGAACTGACTTGTTCTTGAATGTGTCCAGATTTGCACAAGCCCTGTTCTTCATGAGATAACATTTAAATTAGTCACCAAAGCCTCTGAACACTATGGGTATAGACTTGTGTGTGTGCCATGTAGTCCAAGGAGTGTGGGCACCTGCTTGGGGATTTGTGACTACTGGCCTACTGTGTATGACTCTAACCAAAGTATATGAAGGCTATCCACACACTTTTGATCTACTCTGCAATTCAAACCTCTGATAACAGCGACAAACCTTGAGTCAGAATCTAAGATTTCTATGAGTGAGTATGGTTGATATGCCGATGCGCAGCCCAAATCACCTTCCAGGCAGGATTTATTGCCCAAGTGATCTGCAAACAACCTCCAGCTGTTAGTACTTTCAGGGTCTCTTCAGCCATGGAGAGCTACCTGGCCCTGGTGCACACTCTTCATAGAGAAGCTGACATCAGGATACTGAGCAAGATGGGGCAAAAAGCCCCAGCCACTTTGACCCACTAAAGGAGAACTCAAAGGGAAATATCTATTTCAGACTTGCCTACAGGCTTGGCTAAGACTTTGTCAGACATATATGGCAGTTTCTGACCTTTTCCCCTTGTCCAATCTTGCTTTCTCCCAATTCTTTCATAGGTGTTGATCCCTAATAAATCTCTGGCACTACAAATTTGATCTTAATATCTGCTTCCAGAGAATCTAAGCCATGACATACATTGAGTACCCAAAAGTAAACATTCTCAGGTATTCAAGAAAACAAGTAGACAAATTAATACGATATACCATACTAATTGATTAAAAGACAAATCACAATGATCAGCTTTTCCAAAAATCTAACGCTCTTTCATAATAAATCACTCAACAAAATAGAAATAAAAGTGAACTTCCTCAACCTGATAAAAGGCATCTACAAAACATCCATAGCTAACATCATACTCCATGGTCACTGACTGAAAGGTTTCCCCTTAAGATCAGGAAAAGCAAATACTCTCACTACCTTTAGACAATATCATACTGGAGAGACTATTCAGGACAATTAGACAAGAGAATGAAGTAAAAAATATTGAGATTAGAGAAAAAGAAATAAAAGATGTTAGTGAAATGAAGTCGCTCAGTTGTGTCCGACTCTTTGTGACCCCATGGACTGTAGCCTATCAGGCTCCTCCGTCCATGAGATTTTCCAGGCAAGAGTGCTGGAGTGGATTGCCATTTCCTTCTCCAGGGGATCTTCCCAACCCAGGAATCGAACCCGGGTCTCCCGCATTGCAGGCAGACGCTTTACCGTCTGAGCCACCAGGGAAGCCAAATGAAAACCCTAAGGTGTCAGCAAAAATATCATTAAAACTAATCAGAAGATTCAGCAAAGTTGCAGAGTACAAGAGCAATATACAAAAATAAATTTTATTTCTATACACTGGGAGTGAACTATCCAAAATTAGAATTAAGAAAACAATTTTTTATTAGCATCAAAAAGAATAAAATATTTAATAATAAAGAACAGAAGTATAAAACTTAAACTCTGAAAACTAAAACAAAAATTGTTGAAAGAAATTAAAGAGGTAAATAGAAATATATTCCAATATTTATTAATCTGAAAACATATTAAGGTTAATGCTGTTCTGTTTACAATAGCTAGGACATGGAAGCAACCTAGATGTCCATCAGCAGATGGATATATACACAATGGAATATTACTTAGCTATTAAAAAGAACGCATTTGAGTCAGTTCTAATGAGGTAGATGAAATTGGAGCCTGTTATAAAGAGTGAAGGAATTCAGAAAGAAAAATACCAACACAGTATATTAACACATATATACAGAATTTAGAAAGATGGTAACAATGACCCTATATGTGAGACAGCAAAAGACACAGATATAAAGAACAGACTTTGGGACTCTGTGGGAGAAGGTGAGGGTGGGATGATTTGAGAGAATAGCATTGATATTTGTATATTACCATATGTGAAATAGATGACCAGTCCAAGTTCAATGCATGAAAGAGGGCACTCCAAGCCAGTGCACTGGGACAACCCAGAGGGATGGGATGGGGAAGTAGGTGGGAGGGGGGCTCAGGATGGAGGACACATGTACACCTGTGGCTGATTCATGTCAATGTATAGCAAAACCCACCACAATTATAAAGTAATTAGCCTCCAATTAAAATTAAAATTTAAAAAAGAATTAATGCTGTTAATATGGCATTACTCCCCAAACTGATTTAATGCAATCACTATCAAATACTGTCAAAATTCAATCAGTGACTAAAATAATTTAATGTGATCACTATCAAAATCCTAGGTGACTGCCTTGCAAAAATTTATAAACTGATCCTAAACTTTATATGGAAATGTAAGGGGCCCAGAATATTCAAAACAGCATTGAAAAAGTTGGAAGATACACATTTTCTAATTTCAAATCTTATGACAAAGCTAAAGAAATCAAGACAGTGTAGTATTGGCATAAAAATGGACTTAAAGATCAATAGACTAGAACTAAAAGCCTAGATATAACCACTTGCACTTACGGTTAGTTCTTTTTCGACAAGGGTGCCAAGACTGTTTTGACAAGGGTGCCATGGAAAAGAGAACTGTGTTTTTAAAAACTGTGTAGGAACAAATCAATATCCATATTTATTGGACCCAACACCAAAAGCACAAGCAGCAAAAGAAAAAAATAAATTAGGCATCTTCAAAATTAAAAGTGTTTGGACTTTAAAGAATAAGAAAATGAAAAGATAATCTACAAAATGGGAGAAAATATTTCTAGATAATATAACTGATGAGACATATAATAGAAAATATAAAGAACCCAATAAAAAGACCATCCAATTTATAAATGGACAAGGAATCTAAATAGGTATCTATACAAAGAAGATATTTAAATGGCCAATAATTACATAAAAAGATGCTCAATATTATCAGCCATAAGGGAAATACAAACAAAAACCATGATGGGATACACCTTCATAACCATTTGGATGTCTATAATCAAAAACACATGTCATAAAACAAGAGCTGCTGAGGTTACAGCAAAACTGGAACCTTCATACTTTATTACTGCCAATGTAAAATGAAGTGGCTACTTTATAAAACAGTTTGGAAATTGCTCAAAATGTTAAATAAAGTTTCTACATTACCCAACAAATTCATTCCTGGGTATATATGCAAGAGAAATGAAAAGGTATATTTACACAAAAAGTTGTACATGGAATGTTCACAGCACTGTTATTCTTAATAGCCAAAATGTGGAAACAATTCAAATTATCTGTCAGCTGATGAACAGAAAAATAAAATGTGGTATATCCATATAATGGGCTGCTGCTACTGCTAAGTCACTTCAGTCATGTCCGACTCTGTGCAACCCCATAGATGGTAGCCCACCAGGCTTTCCCGTCCCTGGGATTCTCCAATCAAGAACACTGGAGTGGGTTGCCATTTCCTTCTCCAATGAATGAAAGTGAAAAGTGAAAGTGAAGTCACTCGGTTGTGTTCAACTCCTTGCAACCCCATGGACTGCAGCCTACCAGGCTCCACCATCCATGGGATTTTCCAGGCAAGAGTACTGGAGTGGGGTGCCATCGCCTTCTCCATATAATGGGCTATTATTTGGCAATAAAGGTGATTTTTTTAAATGTATCTACAACATAGATGGTCCTTGAAAACACTATGCTAGTGGAAGAAGTCAAACACAAAAGGCACGTATAATATGATCCCATTTGTGTGAAAGGTCTAGAATAGGCAAATCTAATGAGATAGAAACCCAAGGCCTAGAGAGTGGGACCACGGAGCGAGAAATGAGGAGTAACTGCTAACACAGGGACAGGACTTCTTTTAGAGTTGGCAATAATGTTTTACAATAGATTGTGGTTGTGGTTATACAACTCTGTGAATACAATAAAAGCCACTGAGCTATATACTTTGAGCGGTGAATTGCTTAGCACGTGAATTATATCTTAATAAAGATTTTTTTTTAAGAACACAGCTAGCAACAGAAAGCATGGAGGACTTTCACAGGATATGTTCAGGATATGTTTTATGTTCCCTGAATACTAAGAAGGTAATAATACCCTTAGGGTTCAGATCTAGATTAAGATGAAGCCAATAAAGCCATGCTGGTCCACTTCTGATGAGAGAAGGGGACCCCTCAGAATCCAGAGTAAGTTCTGGAGACAATCTAAAGAAGTGAGTCCACATATTATTATATATAAAACAGGTAATTAATAAGAACCTACTGTAGAGCACAGGGAACTCTACTCAATCCTCTGTAATGACCTATATGGGAAAAGAATCTGATTCATTTTGCTGTACAGTAGAAACTAACACAACTTGTCTATTAATAAACTATACTCCAATAAAAATTAATTTAAAAAATAAAAAAGAAGTGAGTCAACTTTATAGACTGCCCCAGTACCTCCAGCATCTCCTCCTTTTAAAAACTAGTCCCAGCTTCCCTTCTTTTAAGAGCCCTGTCTTTGACCCACTGAGAAACACCAGAATCCATTTCCCAACAGCTTTCAGGCAAAAGCACGTTAATTATGACTTTAACTTCAGTTTCAAATAGTAATTGAATTTTTTTTCTTATCAAAAATTTTCTCCAATTCCCATAGTATCCTTTTGCCTTTTAATTTTGACTTAACTGTCTGGTTTTGAGTATTCATGTCTCTATGTTTAAGCTTATGAGCATAGATGCTTTATCCAGCTGTGTGCTCTCTGGATGGATTCCACTCTTTCATCATTGACTTTCTACCTCCTTCACCTCCCTTCCTGGGTTCACAGGCAACCCAATGAATTACTCAAGTCACTGTTAGTTTTAAGTGGTAGAAATCCCTTGACCTACCTCTGGCTAAAAGAGAAAGGGAAATAACTTGGAAGGATATTCTCAAGTATCATTTTCTGTAACTGAAGAAATTGTTGAACAAATTGTAGGAACGGTACCACTGGACCTTAGGGAGGATTAGAACTGGGGATAGGAAGGCCATTTGGACTTTCAATAACCCTATCTCTTGTCTCTGCTTCTCTCTGCAAGCCCATGCCAGTCTCATGAGAGTGGCGTCCTTCAAAGCAGAGCAGGGCCACCAGCAGTTCCTAAGTCTCCATATCAAAGTTTCCATATCACAGAGGTAATGACCCTATGTTTTAATTTTAATATGAAAAATCACACACAAAACATAATACTGGTTAAGAAATCAGAATATAGCCAGCCCATGAGTTGCAAAGTAATGCTAAAGCTAATCCAACCCAGAGAGAGGTTCCGCTCATGTGACAGGAGTTTTTGTTGTCAATGCTGTTTAATTTGAACATCTCCAGTTGGCCTCTGTCACACTCATTGATGTCATACTGCATGGCTGCCCTGAAAGAATTTTATTTGGTAGCCCAGTTTGGAATGAATTTATTAATGACAAACATTGGGCCATTTTCACCTCCCTATCCTCACGGACATAGGAGCCTAGTGGGCTGCAGTCCATGGGATTGCAAGATCAGACACGACTGAACGGCTAAGCATGGCACTTACTCAGTCCCCAGACCAATCCCTGAACATAGTACCTCAAAGAAATTCGATCAAAACCTGAGGTGACTTGTAAAGAGGCCAATGGAATGTGGCAAAGTAAGTTGCCGTATTCTGTACCAGAAAAAAATGACTCCCCGAAGGAGATGTTCAAAATGACAGAATAAGAAAACATGACACTCATTCTCCCCCATGAACACATCAAAAACACAGCTACTGTGGAACAATTTACACTGAAAACTAACTGGATCATGTAGAAGCAAACCAAGTGTCCCACAACAAATGGCCACAGAAGATGTGAAATAGATATATAAATTTAATACACACACACACAAACACACACACACATACACAACAATACATTACTCAGCCACAGAAAAGAAGAAAATTCTGCCATATGCAGCAAGGTAGATGGACCTGGAGAATCTTATGCTTAATGAAGTAAGATAGAGAAAGATAAGTACTGGATGATATCACTTACAAGTGGAATCTAAAAAACAAATGAACGTATATAGCAAAATGGAAAGAGACTCACAAATACATTAATAGGAAACAAACTAGTCGTTGCCAGTGGGGCAGAGGAAGGGAGGAGGAGGAGGAGCAAGATAGGCATATGGGATTAATAGATATAAACTACTATGTGAAAAATAGATGAGCAACAAGAAGGACATACTGTACAGCACAGGGAATTATAGCCATTATGTTTTAATAACTTTTAGTGGAGTATAACCTGTAGAAACACTGAATCACCATGTTGTACACCTGAAACTAATATTATAAAACAACTATACTTCAATTAAAAAAACAAAAGATGACTCCTATGAAGCTCTGATTTTTCCACATTTTTCCTTATTAACAGAAGCCAGATGGTTTTTATTCCTGTAAACTTGGTATAATAATAATATTAATAAATATCAACCTCATAGCATATTGTGTTTATCTGGTCTGGGTCTGCAGAGAGTCAGTTCAGTAGCTCAGTCATGTCCAAATCTTTGCAACACAATGGACTGCAGCACACCAGGCTTCCCTGTCCATCACCAACTCCTGGAGTCTTGCCTTCAATCTTTCCCAGCATCAGGGTCTTTTCAAATGAGTCAGCTCTTTGCATCAGGTGGCCAAAGTATTGGAGCTTCATCTTCAGCATCAGTCCTTCCAATAAATATTCAGAATTGACTAGTTTGATCTCCTTGCAGTCCAAGGGACTCTCAAGAGTCTTCTCCAACACCACCGTTCAGAAGCATCAATTCTTTGGTGCTCAGCTTTCTTTATGGTCCAACTCTCACATCCACACATGACTACAGGAAAAACCATTTGTCGGCAAAGTAATGTCTCTGCTTTTTAATATGCAGAATAGCATTTAATAAAATAGGTCATTAACATTGCTCTCATTGCCACTGTCATCATCATTATGGCCATTCACCTTTATGACTAAGTTTTAATCCTTCTCTCCCACAGTAGGAATTGTCACTGTGCACTTTACTGCACACATCCCCAACCCTCCCAAATCCCAAAATTTAGGAAAGAGAAAAGACCCTAGTAGGTTCCCAAGGCATGGCACAGACTGTGTTGCTCCTTCAAGAACTGGGACGAACTGAGCATTTCTAACAAATTTTCCCTGTTTAAACAGCCTCCAGGCGTCCCATACAGGAAGCTCAGAGTCAAAGTCCCCTTGTGTGCAAAGCTTAGAATGGGCTTCATTATCAGCACTGTAGTAGAGACGCCTTTAAAACAGCTATTCAGGGCAAACAGTTTATCGTCTATGTTCCTTAGTTATTAGATCTACAGATTGGGGGACATTAAAACTGCATCTTCCTTACGGGCCAACTGTAAAGATTAATTAGGTGACATCAGCCAAGTGGAGTTCTCTTGTGAAGTACACATAAATACACTCCCTCATGTTATTACAAGGCTTGGAAATATTCTTTCTCTCCGTTATTTAAGATAAAGAATCTGATCATTAATAAGTAAACAGACCTTCAACATGGCATTCCTCAATCAAACAGTCTCCTGTAAAAAAGACAATGGCATCTGTACTAAAGATGCTGCATGGTGGGCAACCAGCTGTCTTAAGGGGCCACTTCTTCATAATGTGGATGCAGCTTCCAATACCATTTTGATTCCATCTTTTATTAAAGATCTACCTTGAGGAGGCAATTGATTTTTGTTAGTCCCTAGAGTAAACGCTTAAAGGCGGCTTCATCGTATTTAAGAGGTTCCTGTTCCTTTATGAAATGCATTTGATTTGATACATGGGAAAAAAGAAAAGCTTTCATTTACTCAGTGCTATTCTTTTCACAGTCAATTTCGCATTACTTTAATTTTTTTTAATGTAGGAAACCCAGTTCTGGATCACAGATCCTTTGAATCCTATTTCTTTTTCTAGCTCTTTTTTTTTTTTTTTAAACGACTCCCTTCAAGTCTCAAAATGTATAAGTTAGACAGTTCTGATAATTTTCCATGTGTTTATTACTTTGTACAACTACTCCTGTGAATATCTGGACATTTTAAAATATTGTAGTTAAAAACAATATATTTAAGGATTTTTATTGCTCTGTCAACAGTATCCGTGTTCACTGCCTGTTGAGGTTGGACACAGGTAAGGAAGAAGTTAGTTGCTCAGTTGTGTCCAACTCTTTGGGATGCCATGGACTGTAACCTGCCAGGTCCTCTGTCCATGGAATTCTCTAGGCAAGAATACTCGATCAGGTTTCCATTCCCTTCTCCAGGGGAGCTTCCCAAGCCAGGGATTGAACCCAGGTCTCCTGCACTCCAGGCAGATTCTTTACCTTCTATGCCACCAGAGAAGCAGTCTTGTAAATGGGACTTTGAACTTGTGATGATTCACTAAGGTTCTTCCATGGGCCTTATAAGGATCTGGTGTGTGATAAGATAAATTTTAGGTGAACATTCCATAAAGCAAGATTTATTTTCTAGTCTGTGCTGTGGATGGAGAAGGAAATGGCAACCCACTCCAGTATTCTTGTCTTGAGAATCTCATGGACTGAGGAGCTTGGGGAACTACTGTCCATGGGGTCGCAAAGAGTCAGACATGACTGAAATGACTGAGCACGCGCTGTGCTGTGGAACCACGCTTACACGGGTCTTTCACTAGTTTCTGCAGGAGAAGCAGGCTGAGCTGTCTTGGGGTGCCTTTGCTCACCCCAAGTCTCTTCTAAAATGTCTTTTCTCACTTTTCCACCTAATGATGGTCCCAGACTTTCATTGAATAGTAGTAACAGTGATAATAATTACGGCAGTGACAGAAGCTCTTTGCTTACCTTTGTTCGTTTAATCAGTCCTTGGAAAAACACAAACATCATTCTCATTTTACAAATAAGGAGGCTGAGGTTAAGAGAGATTAACTAGTTTGGCCAAAGTTACTCACCCACATCTGGACCCAGCATCTCACTCCAAAATCCATACTCTTTACTCCTGCACAATACTGCCTTTAGAATTTGGGATCAGAACGTCCTGGCCAAATAAGTAAGTGTTGCACCAGCGCTATCCTTCCAAATTCAAAACCAGAAAAGGCAAGGAATGGCCACGCTTCCAGTACAAAGCAGTAAATAACAACTTTATTTTCCTGAGTTTGACTCTGCAGCTAAACATAAATCCAGCTCAATTTCGTGACACAGCTAGGATTGCTTTCTCCCTGCAGCCCTGGCTTCATAGTACGCAGCGACACACACACCTAAAGGGAACTCTGCATGAGTGAATCAAGCTCTGTAGTCCTTTCACTGAAAAAAACAGAAGCTTTCCTGCTCACACCACACCCCAAACCTCAAAGTAAAAAAGAAAAAAAAATTACCAGAAAATGTTCTGATGAAATTATGTTTGTAAGTAAAAGGAAGGATAACAGAAAAATAAAAGGCAGACCAGGTAAACCTCAAGGCTCTGTGAAAGCAGAGAGGTAATCAACCCCTCTCAAACCACAACCACTTCTCAAACAACAAATTATAAAATATGTTATTTTGTTAGGTTGTACATGGTATTTTTCATAGCAGCTACTAGAGTCCCCTCCTCCCCTCCACCCTCCTCACTGAGTCACTGCCCATCTGGCAGCAGCTATGCCCACCACTCTCAAAAATGATGCCCAGGTACTAACTGGATGAAAAAAACCTGATCTCAGGGACAACTCTGCAATATCCAAATATGCATCAATGAGAGCATTGCATTTGGTTAAAATTGCAGATATTTCTTAATCCAGACAAAGAGAAGAGTGTGCTTTCTCCTGTGCTAATTGCCATGCCTTACAAAGGAACGCCAGCCAAGTTAAGATCCATGCTTATGTTAGGAGCTCTTTGTCAACTCAGCTACTCGAAAGCTTCAGCAGATTCCCCTGATAACCCACTTCGACATCCCACACACTCAGGAGATTTTATTATCTAATCTCCATTCCCCTTTCTGAAATTTAAATACATTCCTGTTCATCTTGTCTTAAGCAGAAATAGAATTGGACCAAATGTAACACAGAGGGGAAATTTTTTTTTAAATCTAAACATACTGTATCTATTTCTGCTTTCTAATGGGGAAGTGTAGGGGTAGAGATGCCATAATTCATGTAACTCTCCATTCCAATCCAATTCAGAGACTAGAGGAAAGCAAATAAATTTAAAAGCACTTGTGATTTTAAATGGTAAATTAAACACATGCAATTAATTCTGCTCCCTCTCAAATCCCATTAAATTTCAAGAATTATATTTTTAATGCATGAACTCACAAAGGAAAATGGGAGCGGAAATGACAAAACAAAATGTTGAGGGCTAGAAAGTAGATGAATAGGTGGAAACTGACTTAGACTCAAAAAAGCACAATTCTAAATCAGCAGCAAAGAAAGGCAAGAGCAGTCTGTTTTTCACGGCAGAACTCCCAGTGGCTCAGGAATCAATGGCACCAAATACTTATGGAAAGGGTAGAGAAGATGAGGCTAACAACAGGAAGATCTGTGAAAAGAATACTTAAGAAGCAGTTGGCTCCCCAAAGTCTTTGGCAATTCTTCCTCCATCCTAGCAGAATCCTGAAGCTTTAATCGCAGGAAAGGGAAGAGAGGGTCTCTGAATTAGGGGACCAGGCCAAGCTGAGACTTGGGTCCCATACTGAAAACAGTGTAATCACAGAGCATAGATTTACTGAATGTTCAGACCTCAGTTCTTTTTAACATCTACACAATTCCCAGAGGTTGGCAGCCAGGTAGGAGAACAGAAGAGTCTTCCCTGGGGATTGTAACCAAAAAGAAAATTCTAAAGACATTGACATCAGAAGTTCCCAAAGAAAGGAGTCCAACCAATTACCCTACAGTGAAGACAAGAGTCAACAAACATCTTATAGTGCTCAGAGCTTCCAAACAGACTCACATTAAAATAAAACCAAACCACCAAATAGAATGGAGAAAATGAAGACAAAATCACCAGTGAAATAATTCAATAAAATTCCCTACATATGAAAGACATGAATCTCAGATTTGAAGTTCTGACCAGCATAATGGTTCCATTTAATGGTCGAAAAGATATGCACACGAAGGCATTTGACAGTGAAATTTTTCTTCCCCTAGAATTCTGAAATTTCTAATGGAAGTAAAAGATGCTTGAGACTCCCAGAGAGAAAAAAAAGTTTTCATACAAAGAATGAAGAATCTGAATGTCACTGGCAATGAAAAGACAATGGTGTAATACTTTTAAAGTGCTAAGGAAATAGTGACTTTTAATCTAGAAATCTTTGAACATCCAACATCCAACTACCATTAGACAGTGCAAAGATAAAAGACAATTTCAGACATGAAAATATTAGAAAATCAAAAATAAAAACAACTCACCTCTCATGCACCCTTTCTTGGGAAGTGAGAAGTGTGCTCCTCCAAAACAAAGTAAGAAAGAGTAAGTCATGAAATTCAGGAAATGGAGCCCTACACAGGAAAATTGGGTCCTACATTTGAAAGGAGAGAAGAAAAAGCTCAGGACAACAGAGAAGAATGATGAATGCGTGCCACCTGTCTAGAGTCACCAGACCAGACTGAGGTAGGTCAGAAGACTCCAGGAGAGATTTCTGCAAGAATGTAAGGTGGGAATCTTGCCTAAAAAGAAAGAAAGTGCCAAGGGGGAATTTACTCCAAAATACGAAAAGTAGATGTCCTTGGGGAGGTAGAAGAGGCCAACATTCTGTCTGAGTCTCAAGGAGAGGGGAAAACAAGTAGGAAAGGAAAGCGTGGCTTTCTCTCACAATGTCTGTGAGATTTGGAGGAAGCACTTCTTGGGGCTTCGTCTGTCTGACTGACACTAACGGGGTGTGTAAGATTCATGCCTTCAATGAAGCAGCCTTAGCACCGGCCCAACTAGGAAGCTGGCAGAGCCAAGAGGGCATATTCCAAAAGGCAAAACCTCTAGTAATGGGAGACAGTATTTATGGCACAAATAACCTCATGTGACTTTACTAAGCATATCACAAGAAAGAAAGTAGAGTAGAAAAGAAGGAAAAATGGCCTATGTAAGTGGTGGTTGAAAAGATTTCTTCTAGAACAGTCTTGGATCATCCCTTGAAGACTCTGTAAATATTCAGAGGGATTTCATTGTACAAAGGTTAAGTCTTCATTCTAGGAAGCATGTTTTATACACACACACACACACCCCCCCTACCAAATCTGGGCTAGTATCCAGAGTAAAACAGACTACATATTAATTTACAACTGTTCTAATTCTATTTCACTGTGAAAGCCAATTGTTTGTTTCAACTAGAAAATCTGCCCAACTTAAGCCATTAGTATCCAAAGACAATTGATAATGGGTTTGCATTTCCGCAAGTGTGTTTGAATTTCCGTTATCTGACATCTCACAGTAGGGAATTACTATTTGCATTTCCAGGTACCTGACATCTGGAATTCAGGCATGAGATTGAACACAATTATCTTTCACAATAAAAGTAAACAGAGCTCAGCATGAATCTGCTAATTGTTCTTTCCTGCTGAGCTACAATTTTTAGTCAGAATAGACACATAAAAGAGTAAGTACCAATCTGTCCATTCTCCTCACAAAGGCCAAAGTTATCTTCTCAAAGCCTGCGAGCGTGCAAAGTCGCTTCAGTCTTGTCCGACTCTTTGTGACCCTATGGACTGTAGCCCACAAGGCTCCTCTGTCCATGGGATTCTCCAGGCAAAAATACTGGAGTGGGTTGCCATTTCTTCCTCCAGGGCATCTTCCCAATCCAGGGATTGAACCTGCGTCTCTCACATCTCCTGCACTGGCAGGCAGGTTCTTTACCACTAGTGCCACCCGGGAAACCTAAATCACATTATTTCCTTCGATTTCAAGCCCTCCCATGGAGAATAAAATGCAAATTACTTATCATGGCAACAAAGCCTCTAGATCGATGGGTCCTGGGTTTGAGCACACGTCAAAGGGAGGGCTGGTTAAAACTCAGAATGCCAGGTTCTTCCCCCAGGCTCTGATGCAGGAGGTCTGGGATGGGACCTGAGAATCTTTATTATTCACAGATTTTTCTGTTGATACTAATGCTGTTGGTGGGGACCACACTCTGAGAACCATTGTTCACCCTGCTCAGTTCCCTGTCACATCTCTAGCTCTATGTCTTAATACTCTCCTTGGATATTTTACTTCAGCCATTCCAGTCTTTCTGACCCTTAACACGTCATGCTTGTCCCAGGTCAAGGTCTCTGCACTTATGGTTCCCTCTGCCTAAATTCATTCTCTCCTTGATCTTCATCTTCTCAGAAAAGCCTTCTTAACCTCCTTTGCTAAAGGAACTCTCTACCACTCTCCATCTACACCATTGTTGTATTTTATTTTCTTGTCATTGATACTTATTTCTATCTGAAAGTGAAGTGGCTCAGTCATGTCCAACTCTTTGCCACCCCAGGGACTATAGTCTGCCAGGCTACTCCATCCATGGGATTTTCCAGGCAAGAATACTGGAGTGGGTTGCCATTTTTTTCTCCAGGGGATCTTCCCAACCTAGGGATCAAACCTGGGTCCCTTGCACTGCAGACACACCCTTTACCATCTGAGCCACCAAGAAAGCCATTTCTATCTGAAGGTACGTGATAATTATTTGCACATTATCTGTCTTCTCTACACAGAATAAGTTCTATGTGGACAGGGGCCTCTTTGGGCTTTTTGGTTTATCTGTAGCACTTGGAGACAAACAATAAGTGATTTTTGGATGAACAAATAAATCTATGAAAGAGACCAGATCTGTGGTTTGAGTTTTCTAGTCAAAGAAGACTTTCACCACTGGTCAGCCAGATACCTGACAACTCTCCATCAAGGGTATCTTTCCACCACTCTCATCCAAGAATCTTTTGTAACCATGTTATCTGTAATTAGAAAATTTATTCCACACATCATTTTTAATTAGAAAATTGGACCAGGAGGTATAATTTAGTACAAAACTAGTGGAATGTCATTTCTGCTAAGCAGGAATACAGTAATATTAGCCCTATTTTAAGGGAAAAAAAACCTATTTTATAAAAAGAAGAAAGCTATTATAAATAAAGTAACATATTTTAACATGTAAAAAGCTAAAATTTATTTTGATGTGAAGTTACATTGCTGATCCCAGGCATCTATCCCTTGACAAATCACCAAAACTGTGAATCTATAAAAGGAAATAATAATTTTCAACATTAAAAAAAATTTTAGAGCCGTTTGAGTAATTCAGTTGTCAAACTAAACAAAAAACATAAAACATCACTTCTCTTAGACACTGGATTGTTTAACAACTGTCTATTCCCCTAGCTCTTACAACAATCTTATTTTTACATCATTTGAGTGTTTTTTCACAATTTTTGGCCATTATGTTTAGGAGACGGCTAATGTTTGTTTCAAATTCAGTGGTTCACAGTATGTGATCTCCCTTAATTTCTTTGGTTGGGATGAGAAGGAAAACACTGCACTTTAGAATCGAATCACTGCTGGGGGTTTTTAACAGCACTTCATAAACTTCTGTCTGAAAACCTCCACCCCCATAGTCATTGCAACAAGTGCATTTCTATTATGTGGACTTCTTTCTGGGTAATTACTTGATAATTAGCCCAATACTTGGCCCCACAGAGTATCTAAACATACTCACTCTTCTCTTGCTGTCCTGCTAAACTGTTGCAGAATACCTACCATGGTGATAGTCAGTGGGTACTTAATGAACGAATCACCAATTTAACAACCAAAGAGAACAGGAGAATTAAGTAATATTTAGAGAAAGGAAACCTGTTGTTACCATGACCATGATCTCAGAAAAAATATTTTCTCCAAGAACAGACATACCTTGAGGGAAAGGGGTTTGGGATTGACAGTACACGCTGATATATTTAAAATTGAGAACCAGCAAGGACTGACTGTATAGCCAGGAAACTCTGCCCAGTATTGTGTGTGAGTGTGTATGCAATGGCACCCCACTCCAGTACTCTTGCCTGGAGAATCCCATGGATGGAGGAGCCTGGTGGACTGCAGTCCATGGGGTCGCTAAGACTCGGACACGACTGAGCAACTTCACTTTCACTTCTCACTTTCATGCATTGGAGAAGGAAATGGCAACCCACTCCAGTGTTCTTGTCTGGAGAATCCCAGGGTCGGGGGAGCCTGGTGGGCTACCGTCTATGGGGTCACACAGAGTCGGACACGACTGAAGCAACTTAGCAGCAGCAGCACTGAATGTTAGTCGCTCAGTCATGTCCAACTCTTTGTGACCCCATGGTTTGGGGCCTACCAAGCTCCTCCGTCCATGGGATTTTCCAGGCAAGAATATTGGAGCAGGTTGCCATTCCCTTCTCCAGGGGATTTCCGGACCTAGGGATCGAACCTAGGTCTCCCACATTGCAGGCAGACTCTTTACCATCTGAGCCCAATATTATGCAACAACCTAAATGGGAAATGATTTTGAAAAATAGATACATGTATGTCTATAATTGAACCACTTTGCTGTACACCTGAAACTATCACAACATTGTTAATCAATGATACTCCAATATAAAATAAAAAGCTAAAAAAAAGAATAGACAGAGCCTCGATATTTATTCAAGTCCCATCACTTCATGGCAAATAGATGGGGAAACAATGGAAACAGTGACAGACTTTATTTTGGGGGGCTCCAAATCACTGGAGATGGTGACTGCAGCCATGAAATTAAAAGACTCTTGCTCCTTGGAAGAAAAGCTATGACCAATCTAGATAGCATATTAAAAAGCAGAGACATTACCTTGCCAACAAAGGTCCATATAAGTCAAAGCTTTGGTTTTTCCAGTAGTCTTGTATGGATGTAAGAGTTGGACTTACTCCAACTGAGTGCCGAAGAATTGATGCTTTTGAACTGTGGTGTTGGAGAAGACTCTTAAGAGTTCCTTGGACTGCAAGGAGATTCAACTGGTCAATCCTAAAGGAAATCAGTCCTGAATATTCATTGGAAAGACTGATGCTGAAGCTGAAACTCCAATATTTTGGCTACCTGATGTGAAGAAATGACTCATTGGAAAAGACCCTATTGCTGGGAAAGACTGAAGGCAGGAGTAGAAGGGGACAACAGAGGATGAGATGGTTGGATGGCATCACTGAATCAATGGACATGAGTTTGAGCAAGCTTTGGGAGTTGGTGATGGACAGAGAAGCCTGGCATGCTGCAGTCCATTGGGTTGCAAAGAGTCGGACATGACTGAGCAACTGAACTGAACTGATATTTATTCAAAGAAAGGAACATTTGTGGACCTGTTACTGCCAATGATATGGCAGTAACATATGATATGGCAAAACAGTCATTAATTTGCTGGGTTATCTTAGGCAAGCTGCTTCATCTCTCTGGAATTCACTTTTCTTGGGGGTGAAATTAGAGAGTTAAGGTAATTAATGAGATCCAAATACTAGATACATTTTCAACTCTTTCCAAGTAAAAGGAAAAATGCTATATCCCAATGTCATACTTGAGTTCTATAAAAGCTAATCACCTAAACTGAAATATGAGCATTAACAAACCATCAAGCTAATGTCTTGCATTAATTGATCCATGAAGACACTGGATGTCACGTTCAGTTCCTGATACATCAATATACCATCTAATACTTCACAACTGAACAAAGACTTGAACCTTAGAGCCACAGTTTATTGGTATGGGCAAGGCCTGGAATCATACTTTGCTTGCATGATCTTTCCAAGTTTCATTTCTTTGGGACAGAAATTATACAGGTGACCTCAGGATCATTTCCTTTCATATTTTGAGATTTTTATGGTGTATGTGTTTAGAATACCATCACATGATAATAGGATTTTAATATTCATGGTCTCATTGTCTGTCTCCATAAATCAGATTCATATAGATTAGCACCGTCTGCTACATACACTGTCTGGAGACTCACAAAACATGAGCCAGGGCATGGAAATCTGTGTAAGGAACAACTTTAAGTCAGAAGGAATGAAATAGATCAATCTACTTTTATTTGTCAGGCTGAATACATTGTAAAGATTAAGCCAAACAAAAGTCAAGTGTGACAAGGATTTTAATTGGAGAATATGGTAGATTCCATCATCAAAGCCCATAGGAAAAGACAAGGCTAATCTTATTAAGGCTATCTGGGTACACGACAACAACCAGCCCCAAGAAACCCACGGTTCTCCAATCAATTTCTCTGCCAAGGGAACTTAGTTTATTCAGGCTAATGAATTGAGAAGGAAGACACGAGACTGGAAATAATATCTAAGCATTTTTTTAAAACCGAAAATGTAAATGATCCAGGTTGTACATAACCAATAGGTTGATTCATTCTTAATGAAACATGCAAATTTTCCTTTGCAAGCGGCCCTGAGAAGTTGCCAACTGAAGAGAGCTTTTTCCCGGATTAGTGGCCTTTTGCATAACACCCTTCAGGATATAGTCATTGAAATGAAATGCATGCTGTGCACAGCTGCCTCAATCTGTGCAACAGATCGGCTGCAAAGCAAATTTCAGCTAAGACTCCTACACTGTGAGCTACTACTAAATTGGAAGTCCCTTTGAGAAATAAGCTAGCAAAATCAGACTTGTAAAGTATCACCATACTATACCAGCATGCTAAGATTTATTACTTGGTGCCTAGTTCACCTGACCTAGACCCATCCCTCCCTAACTATCTTTGTTATAACCACATAATAATAGCAGCTACCCTTTATTTCCAGGAGCTAAACACTGTACTGGATACATCACTTATGTTTTCTCCACAATCCTCAGAGCAATCTGTCAAGATACAGACATAAGCAAAAGGTTTTCCCCACTGTGTTCATGCATTGTTTATCCTTTAATAAGCCAGTAAGTGAAGTGAAGTGAAAGTTGCTCAGTCGTGTCCAACTCTTTGAGACCCCATGGACTGTAGCCTGCCAGACTGCTCTGTCCATGGAATTCTTCAGGCAAGGATACTGGAGTGGCTTGCCATTCCCTTCTCCAGGCGATCTTCCTTACCCAGGGTTCGAATCTGGGTTTCCTGCATTACAGGCAGATTCTTTACCATCTGAGCCAATATGCCTAAACCTCACGGATTTGGGTGCATGCTTTCTTAAACTTTTTACTCACAGTACACAATGATGTTTAACTTATTTTCTTTAATAAAACAAAGAGAATAAAAAGCTTTCATATTGATGCAAGAGCCTCTTCTCTGTGAATCTTTTCACAAGTTGCTGCAACACTGTCTCCTTCTCAAACAAAAAGGATGTGAGAAACCTCTCTTCACCAGCCTCTACTCCCTTAGTACAGGGTGTCATTGTCATCAAACTAGTTTTTCTGTCTTTAGTCTTTAACTTCCCCATACCCAAAGTCCACTAGCTAAACAGAAGCCAGGTGGTCTTTCTAAAATCAACTGAAAATCAGATCTTGTCTTTTATCCACTTAAAGTCCTGGAAAGAGTCTTTGTGCATTTCACAATCAAGTTCTAGTTAAAGTCAGCATGACCTACTCAGCCTTTCATAATTTGCTGCTGCTGCTTAGTCACTCAGTTATATCTGACTTTCTGAGGCCCCCATGGACTGTAACCCACCATGCTCCTCTGTCCTTGGAATTTTCCAGGCAAGAATCCTGGAGTGGGTTGCCATTTCCTTCTCCAGGGGATCTTCCCAACCTAGCAATCGAACCTGAGTCTCCTGCATTTCCTGCACTGGTAGGCAGATTCTTTACCACTTGCGCCACCTGGAAAACTTGATTAATGCATCAACAAATATATAGGAAGCAGCTTTTCAAAGTGCCGGATACTGTTTTCAGTGCTAAAGGATGCACTGGTAAACACAAAACAAAATCTGGGCACTTGCTGAGCTTGCATTCCAGTGTGGATCAGGTAGTAAATACAGACAAAAGTTAAATATATCATTTAGCATGTTAGATGATTACAAGTTCATGAAAAAAAAAAAAAAGTAAAGCAAATAATGGCATCTTGGAGTGCAAATTTGAAAGAAAGATTACAGTTTAAATGAGGTGATCGAGGCAGGCCCTTAATGAAAGGAACAGAGAGGCTCTTATGGGGATCATTTGAGGTGATAGAACCATGTAGATAGAGAAGGTGACCAATGACTAGTACTGAGGCAGAAGCATATCTGGTCTGTATGAAAAAGTTGATCTTTTAATCTATTTCTCGTTCCCAAATGCACCCTTCTTCCTCTTCTGGGCATATGAATCCATCTGTCTAGAATGCCCTTCCCCTCCTTCTTTCTCTATATAACTCCTCCTCATGCTTTAGGGGTTGGCTGGGCACTGTGGCTCTTTTACACCTCAGTGTGCATACAAATCACCTGATGTGGAACCTGGCAATCTGCATTTCTAACAGACTTCTTGGTTTGTAAGAGATGGTGCTAATGCTGATCGTCATGGGCCACAGGAGCAGCCAGTCATGGAGGGTGGGCCTAGGTCTGTGGTTCTCAGTCATGGGTCCTAGTGGAACCACCAGGAGAACTTTTAAATACCTCCCTTCTCCACAACAAAGCCACATCAGACCAATTGAATCAGAAATTGTTAAGACTGGGCTTCAGGAAATAGTACGTTGTCAAGTCTCCAGGTGAGTCCAATGTGCAGGCTGGTTGAGAATCTGTGGTGTCATGAAAATCTCTTCCAAGTCAGAAACCTATCATTCGATTGGCCGGGCCTCTTCAGACAGGGCATCACTGACACTGCCTGGGCAAGACACAGACATGGCCATCCTAGACACAAGCCTGTAATATAGTGGTTTTGATCATGAGCTCTAGAAATAACAGGTGTGGGTTCATATCCCAGCTCTGTTACTTGACCTTGAGCACAGTAGGCACAGAAGCACAGTATGTAGAAAACAAATTTATGGTTACCAAGGAGGAAAGGGAAGGGAGGGATAAACTGGGAGATTGGGGTTGACATATATTCACTACCATATATAAAACAGAGAACTAATAAGGACCTATTGTATAGCACAGGGAACTCTACTCAATACCCTGTAAAGACTCCTATGGGAAAAGAATCTGTGGCGGATTCGTTTTGATGTTTGGCAAAACTAATACAGTGTTTGAGGTTTAAAAATAAAATAAAATTAAATGAAAAAAAAAAGATTTAATAAAGAACCAAACAATACAGAAAAAAATAAAAAATAAAAAAAAGAATGGATATATGTATAGCGGATTCACCATGCTATATATACAGGAGAAACTAACACAATATTATAAATCAATGATACTCCAATAAAAATTTTGAAAAAGATTAATATGAAAAAAAAAAGATGCTTTACCTCTTACAGCCTCATTTTCTTCATCTCTAAAATGAAAGTCACTGTATCTAACACGTTGGACTATTAAAGGATTTAAAAAGGTGATTACACCCAGCACTTTGCAGGTGCCAGTAACTTGAGGCTGCTGTTGATATTAAATATGAGATTGTGCAGCACTGCAGCTTTTTTATAAAACAAAGATGCTAGTTTGTCTTCTTGCTTTTCCTCCTGAAGAGCATCCACATGGAAAATAACAACAGCCACCAGGGAAGCCAGGATCAGCTTAAGTGCCATCAGGGGAACTCTTTCCAGTAGTTAATTTCCTCCTCTGTCTTCACCTCCCAAAGCTATTCTGGGAGGAAACCACTGTTTTACTTTATGAAACGTTTGCCCATTATAACAGATGGGAATTCTAAGCGGGCTTTTGGCAGACAGACTCTTTATTCCTATCCCATCACCCTTGTTGGTAGTAAGCAAAGTTGATACACTCACTAGGAATAATGTTCTTGTCTATTTTCATTTGCCAGCATTGGATTATAGTTCTGATTGCTTTACATGCATCAAATGCTCTCTTGGTGGAAGCTGCAACAGCAATGAAATCATTAGAGTGGTTCCACCTAATTAGTAACTCATGAGAACACTTGTCTCTTGGTGTTTGGGGAAGGGATCATGGAGACAGGGAGGCCAGGTTTCCATTTATTCAAAGCCACAGGCACCCTGAGAGGCGAGAGCATTTCCCCTACTTTTTGTTGATGAATCTCATCCATAGCAAATGTCTGAACGTAAGAGCAGTCCTCAAATTCTGCCCCTCCCCATGCCACCAGGCTTGGCTAGCAAGCTTTGAGAAAAAAGTTATGGAAAATTTGACCACAAACTCAGGTCTGTCAAAACCTTTAATAATGGTTTAACTTCCTGCCCCAATAGCCTCTGTTTAAGACACCCACACTGAGACCCGTCTGCTCAGTTCACTTTCCTCTGCTTTTATGCATACACCGATGTACACATCTCCAGTCCTGACTTTACTCACATTGAGATGTTCCCTTTGCTCTCTTTCACATCAAAAATGTGAGGATTATTTTCCCTGGAAATAATATTAATATGGTTGGACTTAGTAATATTAGTAATAAAATTAGTTCAGCTGATGTATGTTAAGTGCTTAAAATAGTGACTTGTATACAGTATTGCAATACATGTTTGGCATTAATATAATTATAATTATTGCCATTAAAATAGGTCAGGTATGCTATACTTTATAAAGGCTTTTGGGGGCCGACCTCTATTTTAGATACCTTTAAATAACAATTTAACACCTTCTAAGCACAGAGCATTATGCTATAAGCACATTGTATGCTTTACCTTAGTTAATTCTCCCAGCTACCCTATAAATAAAGACGGTATTATTATTCCTCATGTAAACAGTAAAGAGACTGAAGCTCAGGAGGTTAAGGAACTTAAAGTCACACAGTTGGTATGTGCCAGAGACAGGATTCACACACATGGCTATTCTGCCCTTAAGTCTGTTCTCACACTCATGATTCTCAACTTCCTAACAGAACAATGTTTGGTCTTCCCTATCCATTTTTGCTATTCTCAACCCAAAACTAGCAAGCTCATCAGAAACAAGCAAAGCAGGGACTTCCCTAGTGGTGCAGTGGTTAAGAATCTGCCTTCCAATGCAGGGCACACAAGTTTGATCTCTGGTCAGGGAACTAGGGTCCCACACACCATGGAACATGTAAACCTGTGCGCTGCAACTAGAGAGCCTGTGTGAAGCAGCTACCGAGACTGCACGCTCTGGAGCTCGTACTCTGCAACGAGAGAAGCCATGTGCCACAAGTAGAGAAAGTTCATGCACCACAGCCAAGAGCCCGGGCACAGCAACAAAGGCTCAGTGCAGTCAAAACATTTTTTTAAAAAGAAAACATACTAGAAAAAAAGGAAGGAAAGTGTAGAGAACTGTAATAGTCTAGAAGAGTCTAAGGAGACATGACAAGCAAATACAAAGCGCAATTCTGGCTCAGAAAATAGACATTAAGTAAAAACTGAAGAAATCTAAATCAAATACGGACTTTAGTGACTAATAATGTACCACCAAGATCAAGCCAGTCAATCCTAAGGGAAATCAACCCTGAATATTCATTGGAAGGACTGATGTTGAAGCTGAAGCTCCACTACTTTGGCCACCTGATACGAAGAGCTAACTCATTGGAAAAGACCCAGACGCTGGGAAAGATTGAAGGCAGGAAGAGAAGGAGACAACAGAGGACGAGATGGTTGGATGGCATCACTGACTCAATGGACATGAGTTTTGAGCAAGCTCCAGGAGAGAGTGAAGGAGAGGGAAGCCTAATGTGCTGCAGTCAATGGGGTCGCAAAGAGTCGGACACAACTGAGCAACTGAACAATGGCAATGTACCACCACTGAGTCATCAACTATGACAAATATACCAAAGTAATGTTAACAATAGGGGAAACTGGATGTAAGGTATACAAGAACTCTCTGTACTATTCTTACAACTTTTCTGTGAATATAAAGCTCTACTTTAAATAAAATGTTTACTTTTTAAAAGTCAATAAACCCTTGCTCAAGGTTATACTTGGAATGATATAATTTTTCCAACTATAAGTTCTCATAGTAAAAGGATTACATTACATTGATAAACGTGTATTTTGGAGCTTGGCGCAATATAGCAGTTTATATGTTTTCTAATCCAAATTATCCACCTTCTAAAACATCCCACTGAGTACGTTCAGGGAGACGGTTATAAAGCAGGATTCTAGAACTCATGGTAATTCCTCCCTGTGGAATTCCGACCAGAATAAAGAATATTTGACTCACTGCTTAGGGGTAAAAAAAAAAAGCTTTTAATGAAAACAGAAAATGTGTTATGTAGGATATGAAGGCTGGGAACCCAAGACCAATTATTGTGAGAAAAGCTTTTTTCCACAAATGTGCTGAAGCAACATTAAGGATCAGCGCAGCCTAATTCTAATGGTATAAAAAGAATCGAGCACTCAATTCAATGTCAGTGTGTTCATAATATGATATCTACAATACCCTGCAGAGGAGGCACTTTTCAAATTGGATGTCCTGAATACATACATATCTTAAAGAGGTCTGTGCAGGAAGAAAGTTAAGTGCCATGGAATTCCTTGGTGGCCTGTGTAAAAAGTAGGATGAATGACAAAGGCTAGTAATAATAATGCCATAAAATACTCTGCAAAGTTCAAGGATTCTATTTATTCCTTCCTGGTCAGAGAGGCAGTTTAAAAATATGTCCGCAAATTCATTGGCACTCCTCCTATCCAGAGATGGGCTCTTTGTTCTCTAAGCTTGAAACCGTATGCTTCAAACAACAGGATACAGGGGGAAGGGATACAATCTCCCAAATCTAGGTCATAAACACCACAGCACTTTCGCTTTATTCACAAGAATACTTTACCTCGAAATCTTCAGCCTCTAGGTCTGCTGTGGTCCCGCTGTCATTCCAGCTCCACTGTTTAACCATAACCATATGAGAAAGTCTGAACCAGAATAATTTGGTCAAATACTCCCTAAATTTTTGACCTACAAGAATGTGTGAAAGGTGATAAAATTATTGTTGATGTCTTAATTCTCTAAATTCTGACCTATTACATAGCAATAGCTAACTGGAATATTCAATTTATGATTGTTCAAGAAAGAGGTGGGTTAATATAAAGTATTGTGTCAAACTTGGTCATAGACTTATAAATATCTAAATCTTTATTAGTGATAAGTAAGATGTTTTAGTTTAATATGTAATGATTTACTGATTACCCAGAACCTCCACCCTAATTTAGAAAATACTTATTAAACATATATTATATGTGAGGCACAATGGCAGACATTAGGAATTCAATGATGTAAAAGACAAACATATACATGATTTCATAGAGCTTACACTCTAGTGAGAGAAACAAACAAAAGCAAGTAAATAAATGATTATCAATTATGATAAGTGCTATAAAGAAAAACAGCAAAGTGCATGGGACAATCCTACTTTTGACAGGTGGTTAAGGAAAGTCTCTCTGATAAAATGACATTGAAGATAAGACCTAAAGGTAAGGAAATAACCAGTCCTGTTAAGAACAGTAGAAATATTCCTTGAAGAGGAACACCATGGGCAAAGGCCCTGGGGTAGAAATATGCCAGGACCAGAGTAAAGTCAGAGTGGCTGGAGCTTAATGTGTAAGAGGAGAGTGGAAGAGATAAGATAGTCTTATTTCTAGATAAGACTAGAGAAAGCCCCTCTGTGTTGCAAAGTTGTCTGGAGGAGGTGGTTTTCAAATAAGAGATTTTATTTCTCAACCTTATCCCCCTGCATGCAAGCATAATCATGTGACTGACTGATCCCTGGTCCAAAGAATTTAGGTGGGACTGCCAAAGCTAATTGTGGCCCATACAAATCCTCCACTCTCTTTGCTTAAGTGCCAGTTGGATGTTAATATCCAGGGTGTCAATGAGAACCTAATATGAAGATGCAACATGACTATCAACTGAGCCCCGTGACTGCATGGAGCAAAGACCCATCCTCTCTTCCTCTCTCTCCCCATTGTATTTATAAGTAAATACATCTCCACTGGTATTAAGCTTGAGAGCTCAGGCTTGAGCTGGTATTCAATGAGTATTCTCTTAACTGAAATAAGGCAGAGTGAGATAAGATTCCACTGCAATTCATCATGAGAGGTTGGATCAAATGCTGAGGAATTTGACTTTTATTTTACTCTGCGAGCACGGAGAACCCATCAGGGTAATGAGATGACCTGGTTTATGTATTAAGATCACTCTGGTCTCTGTGGAGATTGAATTGGAAGGCAAAAGAGTAAAACTACTGTGTTGGGTTATTACAAAGGTCAACATCAAGTAAAAACATGGAAACCTCATGTCCTGTCATCTGAGAACTCTCAGCTTGGTCCAGGAAAATGAGAATTTCTTTTAAATGAAAAGGAATCACCATCCAGTTCAAGAGGGTGATTTGTACATGACCTAGCAGCTTTTAGATTTTCTGGAACTCTTAATAAGCATATGCTTTAGAAAACATAATCTACTCATATACCATTTTTCCAACTAAAGAAAGTTTACATCAAGCTTCTCACCACTTGAAATAATGTGTAAAACAATTGACTGAGGCCACACAGAGACAGCGTGATCTGTATCAAGCCAAACCATATGTTGCTGCTGCTGCTGCTGCTGCTGCTCCTAAGTCACTTTAGTTATGTCCGACTCTGTGCGACCCCATAGACGGCAGCCAACCAGGCTCCACCGTCCCTGGGATTCTCCAGGCAAGAACACTGGAGCAGGTTGCCATTTCCTTCTTTACTGCTCCTAAAATCAAACTCTAGGCATGACCTAAGACTCTACAGCAAATTAAGATACCATCACTCAATTCAGTTTAGTTTAGTTGCTCAGTCATGTCCGACTCTTTGTGACGCCATGGAGTGCAGCATGCCAGGCTTCCCTGTCCATCACCAACTCCTGCTGACCACCACCATAGTCATCACTATGACAATATGACCATCACAATATGACCATCACTATGAGGAATGAAAAAATCTGGTGGACACAATGATGAATAAATAATTCAAGTAAAGGATACTTCCCAACACAAGCCTAGTGGGAACAGAGAAGACTGAATCTCTTAGTTGGCTGAGAGGCTGTGTAATGGGGAAAAGGGGACAGAATCAGAGGACCAAGAGTTGCCTGAGCATAAGTTTATCCAGGCAAAGAAACATGATGTCATACGATAATATATGATCTATTATTTCTTTGCCTTCTCTTACAATTGCTGTCTACCGGATCTGACTTTCATTAGAATCTTTTCTGAGAAAGAATCTTTTGTCAAACACAAAGTTCATATGATTTTAGCTATCTTTCATGAGTTAATACTCTCAAAGTACTGTTATAAATTGTCAAAAGATACTCTAAACATGTTCCCCAAGATGGAATGGTTAAATCAGAGTTTGAAACCACAGAATCTAAATATGTAAAACATACTATTCCTATCATCTAGCAACGTATTTGTTGCTTTTTATGTTTAAATCTTAAACACAAAGTCTATCAAAAGGCTTCTTATTCCAAAAAACTCAGAGCTACCAATATTAAAGAAATTTAAGCCTCCATGAGACCTCAGAAGTGCTAAACTGAAATAAATCCAGGCATCAGTGATTCAAATTTACACATTATCTGAAAAAATATATATGTATATTTAAATTATCTTCTTTCAGAGAACATTTGTCAGCTTGAAGGGAGTTTTGTTGTTATATTGTGGTAAAATTTCAATGTGGTCTTTGAGATATACTTGAAATCCTCAACTTTTATGGCAGAAACTACACACAACACACACACATCAAACCTTGTCGTAACTGTGAGTGCTCCAGAAATACTGGAAAGAGACAGAATTTGATTGACAGCTAGGAACTGTGTATATGAACAATTTTGGGGTTTTACTCACTCTAGCTTTGACCCATGCAATTACATGGACCCAAAGGACAAATATGCAGCTGTTATAAACATTCAAAGCGATTCCCAAATGACATGACAGTTCTTATCTCTCCTGACGAA
The DNA here is from genome assembly GCF_019923935.1 of Bubalus bubalis. Lineage (NCBI taxonomy): Eukaryota > Metazoa > Chordata > Mammalia > Artiodactyla > Bovidae > Bubalus > Bubalus bubalis. Next base: position 152,358,597 of record NC_059159.1, on the reverse strand, counting down.
TCTAGACTGAAGTCAGCCATATGGTAATTCTTGATCTTCTCACTTGAAAATTTTATTCAGATGTGAGAGGAGCTATCATCCAATCATTTAGGAGGATATTATCATCCTCAAGTAGCTCAAACTGATTTCTAGAGACAATGACCAATCATTGGTTCATCTAATCCACAAACATTAATGTCTTCACTGTGTACCAGTTATGATAAATATGACATTATCCTTACCCTTGAGAACAGAACGATCTCTAAGACAATGCAATATATGTTTGGGGAACACAGACAAGGGACAATTAATTCTGCCTGAATGACCTCAGGCTTCAGTAGTCAAATGATTTCATCTTAACATGAATTCTCATATTTTGCTTGGAGTAGGTTCCCACAGAGACCCCAATCTTGGGGAAACCCTTCCCTTAATATTTCTAAGAGCCTCTAGGGGGCACTGCATGTCATCTTTCCATTCTCCACCGGCCTTCTATGTCCACTGGTTATCACAGCCTCCCTTAGGCTCTGTCATTGATAGGCAAGGGCACATCACTGTTTCTGTGACACTGAGTGGAGGAGGTTCCACTCTCACATGCAGTGCCATACTCTGTGGTCCAGTCATCTAAGCAACTTAAAGTTTCTGTCCATGGTCTCTTTCTCCATTGAGCTCATTCTCAGTGCCAGTGACCATAACTGACACCCACTGCCTTGACCTTCTACCCATTTCCTTATATTTTATTTGTATTCAAGATACATGTATTCTGAGAATTTGTCCATTTCTTCCACGTTGTCCATCTTATTGGCATATAATTGTTGATAGTAGTCTCTAATGATCCTTTGTATTTCTGTGTTGTCTGTTGTGATCTCTCCATTTTCATTTCTAATTTTATTGATTTGATTTTTCTCCCTTTGTTTCTTGATGAGTCTGGCTAATGGTTTGTCAATTTTATTTATCCTTTCAAAGAACCAGCTTTTGGCTTTGTTGATTTTTGCTATGGTCTCTTTTGTTTCTTTTGCATTTATTTCTGCTCTAATTTTTAAGATTTCTTTCCTTCTACTAACCCTGGGGTTCTTCATTTCTTCCTTTTCTAGTTGCTTTAGGTGTAGAGTTAGGTTATTTATTTGACTTTTTTCTTGTTTCTTGAGGTATGCCTGTATTGCTATGAACTTTCCCCTTAGGACTGCTTTTACAGTGTCCCACAGGTTTTGGGTTGTTGTGTTTTCATTTTCATTCGTTTCTATGCAAATTTTGATTTCTTTTTTGATTTCTTCTGTGATTTGTGGAGAACAGTGTGAAGATTCCTTAAAAAACTGGAAATAGAACTGCCTTATGATCCAGCAATCCCACTGCTGGGCATACACACTGAGGAAACCAGAAGGGAAAGAGACATGTGTACCCCAATGTTCATTGCAGCACTGTTTATAATAGCCAGGACATGGAAGCAACCTAGATGTCCATCAGCAGATGAATGGATAAGAAAGCCGTGGTACATATACACAATGGAGTACTACTCAGCCATTAAAAAGAACACATTTGAATCAGTTCTAATGAGGTGGATGAAACTGGAGCCTATTATACAGAGTGAAGTAAGCCAGAAAGACAAACACCAATACAGTATACTAACGCATATATATGGAATTTAGAAAGATGGTAACAATAACCCTGTGTACGAGACAGCAAAAGAGACACTGATGTATAGAACAGTCTTACGGACTCTGTTGGAGAGGGAGAGGGTGGGAAGATTTGGGAGAATGGCATTGAAACGTGTAATATCATGTATGAAACGAGTTGCCAGTCCAGGTTCGATGCACGATACTGGATGCTTGGGGCTGGTGCACTGGGACGACCCAGAGGGATGGTGTGGGGAGGGAGGAGGGAGGAGGGTTCAGGATGGGGAGTGTATGTATACCTGTGGCAGATTTGTTTTGATGTTTGGCAAAACTAATACAGTGTTTCGGGTTTAAAAATAAAAAAATTAAATTAGAATAAAAAAAAAAGATACATGTATTCTGCCACTTGCTCTTTTCCACTACTAGGAATGGAAGTGTACTTCCGTTTTAATGCAGTGTACCGACAGATGAACAGTAGGCCATGTCCTTTAATACTCTTTACATCCCTCTGTATGAATACACCGCTTACTCTCCAGTTAGTGCCCAGTTACTCCCTGTGAGAGCACCAGTTCTCCCACAACCCTGCTAACCCTAAAAATGATCAATTTGGATTCTATCAATCTGATAGGTGAAAAACGGAATGTCATTATTTATTCCCTGATGAGTAGAGAGGTTGGACTATATTGGACACATCTTATCTGTGTCCTTCATCTCTCAACCTTGCTTGCTTACCAGGTTCTCGGTCGCTCATTCTGCTTCTGCTGTAGGAGAAGCAAAGGGACCTCACAGTTGCTGTTGTTGTTTAGTCACTAAGTCGTGTCCAACTTTTGTGTGACTCCGTCAACTGTGGCCCACCAGGCTCCTCTGTCCATGGGATTTCCCAGGCAAGAATACTGAAGTGGACAGCCATTCCCTTCTCCAAGCAATCATCCTGACCCAGGGATCAAACTCAGGTCTCCTGCATTGCAGATGAATTCTCTACTGGATTTGTGATTTTGGAACTGGAAAGTGATTCTGTTCTCCAATTATATATATTCTCAGTACCTGAAATACCACTGATACAATCCTATTGCTTTGAACTTAGCTTGTTTATAAATGTTCTGGCACAATAAGCTCTAATGTGGTTGTGAAGATTAGATAAGAACAATGCAGTGTGGGATTTAGACTCTAGGAATGTTAGGGGCTCCAGGAGGTAGGAAAGGGTTTCAGAAGGTTTAAAGAGCAAGACATCAGTGATAGAGTTCATCTACCTCATTATTTTTATTTAGGATAATGCCTTCTAAACTCATAAGAGAAATCATTCCTTTGCACAAGTTAGTATATCTACTACAATCACACAAAAAGGTACACACACACACAAACACACCTGTGTGAATTACTGCAAATCCAAAAGAAGAACTCAAAATAATTAATTGTATCAACTGTTTAAAATGTGACCTGTGCTTCATAATCAAGATGTCTGGCTGAGCTGTTCTTTAAATCAGGTGTCAGAAACATATTTTGCAGCCAAAATCTCCAATTACTGAAAACCTCCCCCAGAAAAAAACTGTAACCTGTGCTACAAGTTATATCTTCATCAAAATGCTACCTTAAAAAAGATGTCTTAATTGAAAGTTAATGGGATAAAGAGCTCAAAAGCATACTTTGCACTGGCTAGAAATCTGCTTCTGGTTTCATTGAAGACTGAAGATCCAAGAATAGCAAAATGAGATCATGGAGTTATAAATATGAGGGCACAGAGTAACACTATTTTTTCAAGTGGATACTTGAATGTGTCCATTCAAAGGCATGCAGGCTTAATCAGGGTATTGCCTACTTTGAGAAGTTCCTATATTACTCCCAACATTTGGGGAGCTTCTTCTACTATCCTCTGTATCTCTTCAATGGTAACACTGAGACACTGGGCTTGGTTTTGAGAAAGAACCAAAAGCAGGTCAGAGCCTGGTTTGGTAAATCAGATGAGGTTATGGGATGGAGAATCATCACTTTTTGGTAGTGAAGGGAGGTTGGTTATAAATTGATGAAAATGACTTTCCTACACTCTATAAACTGACTCTGGGGGAAATTAACCCAGGGGAATTTTCAAAATGTTTTAAGAAATGACAGCGTTATTAGAATAAATATAATAAACTCTAAAGTGACTACTTTATAGGGAACACACAGTGAGACATGTGAAGTCCCTCCAAGTTTGCTGTAGAGTGGAGCACTTGTATTCAGTACATAATTTTAATGCAGTTTAAATAAAATAAAATGTGATAAGGATGACCTAAATTCTTATACATTTTAAATCTTATTACTTTATAGTTATACTGCATATCCCCTCTATGTAATTGGAGGAAACATGCACACTGAATTCAAAAGTCTTCTGCAGAAAGGTGGCTGATGAATTACCAAATCTTTAATTCATAAATTTAACTTGTTACACTCATTTGGTTTATTGTGTGTAATACACACAAACCCCAAATGAGTCACACAAACTATTTTTTACTCATAAAAACATGCCAAAACCTTCTCAGAGAGTTGCTTTTGTCTCTTTTTAGAGTGCTCATTCTTCAGTGTGTATAAACAAGCAAATGCTTTGATATTCAAATTAATGAAAGCAGTGGAAATGAGAAATGAATCCATCTGAAAATCATAAGCTTTCATTTGATGCATATTAATGAAATGCTCACACACAAAAAAGTTGAGAAGCTATCTAGCTCACATGCAATGAAAAACTCCCTTGCAGGTAAAACAAAATGGTTATTTTACAGTTAATCATAACATCTAGATTTTAGTTCTGCCAGTCCCAGAACAGCAAATGGCTAGAAGCATGGACTTTGAGGTCAGGGAGAAACAGATTTAAACTCTGACGCAGCTGTTTGTTAGCTGTGCAAATTTGAGCAAGTTAATTAAGGTCTTTTGTGCCTTACTTTATTCATCTATAATATGGAAATAATAGCAATACTCATTTCACAAAGTAATTTTAAGAAGCAAATAAAAGACTGCATGTAACTTTCTTAACATAGTACCTGGGACTGAATTCGTTTTTAATAGGATTATAATGAGTAACTGCTCTCTTCTGTGCATCAGTTTTCTCTCCTATAAAATAGAACCTTGCCTATTAATCAGTAAGAAATAGATGATGTAGAAAATTAAAGGAAAATTTCACTGTTATGCAATGTAGATATTGCGAAATACAAAATGCTATTTTGCCTGCATTACAAAGAACAATAAAATGCCTTATTTCTCATGCCAGTATTGACTGAACAACTGTTTGCATCTCCTCTGATAGCAATAGGTGTTTGGTAATTTCAACTTGAGGTGGCTGAGTTTTGCCAGGCTGCCCCGACAGATGGTATCCTGGTTGTTAGATTAAATCAAATTTCAGCAGTTCCTATCCTGACTACTCACGGGGAACTGCAAGCAATGCCACCAGCCACACCCTCAGAGTCTCACTCAAGTATGCCTGGTGGTCCCCACAAAATATTGCGTGTGCTCACCATGCCTCTTTTAGCTCCTGTCATCATGTGGCACATGGATTCTCTCTCTCCTACCCAGCTCTCCTGCAACAGCTAGGCTGGTGAGGAGAGGGGAAGCCAACACAAACAATCAGTGGTCAGAAGGGAGTCCAGAGCCTACCTATGCTGGATGTCAACACAAACACATCCCTTTAGCTCAGATGGTAAAGAATCTGCCTGCAATGCAGGAGACCCAGGTTCAGTCCCAGGGCCAGGAAGATCCTCTGGAGAAGGGAATGACAAACCACTCCAATATTCTTGCCTGGAGAATCCCATGGACAGAGGACTCCACAGTCCATTGGGTCACAAAGAGTCAGACAGGATTGAGCGACCCTTGCTGGAGAGACCCCCAAAAAGTTTTCACCAACGCCTGAACCAATTCCTGGCAGCTCTGTGCACCATGGAGGAATTCTGAAATTGCTTTCTTTCCCAGGGTGTTATGAAGAAAAGAGAGGTGGGTCGCCTCTGCTCTTGTATCCCCAAACCTACCTTTTCTTTATCATTCTTCACCTGGACTCAGCTTGGAGGAGTAAGGAATAAAGACCTGTCCTCAGTAGTGCTCCTCTTGTTTTCCTCCACCTCTCCTCTTCACAAAACATGTGGGGAATATAAAACAAAAGTGCTGAGAAAGTAAGAAACAGTGCCTGTCATCTCTCCCCCGTCCAGGGCCTGGGCACTCTGGCTAGTGGAAGAGAGGATTGTCACCTTGGAGAGGTGAAGTGGGTCAGGCTTTTGTACTGTAATACATGGGTTATTATTCCTCTGCAGCGTCTTTTTAATGTATCCGGAATCTTTCTTCTTTTCCGTATTCTAGCTAAATAAGTCTGCTTCTTCTCTTTTCCTCAGTTAACTGAGCAAGAGTGCATATGGCCCAAAGGAAAACAAAGAGGGAACTCGAGATCTGGGACCTTTAAATTTCTTTCTAAATGTCCTGACAAGTAACCAGGGAGGAAAAGGAAGAAAGGATTAAACTGGATATTTCTCTCTGGGATAATCTGAGCACAAGAGACTAAGTACAAAAGTGCTGTGACCCCGTCTGGTATGACATTTACCAGACTCTGTTTCTTCTTAACTGAGCCCAGAAACAATGGTAGCCACCATGAGTGTGCCACTTCCGCAGCTGGGCAGAGTCATACAAAGAAGAGCTGCATGACCCCTCAGAGACAAGACTGAGAGATCTTCAGTGACCCCAGGGCATCTGTCAAAGTAAAATTTTACCAGCCTTAGAAATCTTCAAAATCAAAAGGAGACTAGGGTACTATAAGGATCTATCATAGATCTACTTCAGATAGTCCTTAGAGTCATGGACAGAAATTGTGACTTGTTAATTTAATCCTAGTTGGGAAGTTCAGATACATATGGGTAGGTATAAGATCTTGGCTCTACTTGGCAAATAGGGAACCTGATTTCCCAAATCAAACTGGATCCCTGGGCCCTCTATCAAGTTCTCCTGACTCTAAAAGTTGACCTCAGAATCTGCAGATGACCTGGGAATGGCTTCAACTTGAAGGTGCCTTTGTCTTAAGACACAGAGGATGCTATGGGTGCAGCCTGGTCCAATCTAATAGAGACACATGACCAGAAAGAAGAACTATGAACAGAAGCAACCCAAGAAGTGCTTTTGAAATACCAGGATAAAGGAGAGATAGTAAACAGTCTCAAGTTACATGTTTCTGAGGAATGACTAACACTTTTATGGGAATATATAATCCCGTGGGTCAAGTACCCAATACACACTTTCAGAGGAATTAGAAATGTTTCATCTATAAAAAATAATCCAGAGAGGGGACTGAAAGCCACTTCACCTAGCCAAAACTATCAAAATAAGACCAGTGAGTAAAAGCTATAGACACAAAGATTTCAAACATTTAAAATAAAAAGTTTTAACAATTGAAAAATAGAACAGGTTACCTTTGGAGCATGTATAATAATATGATTACAAGAATAGTTTTGAGGGTCAGAAATCCACGGACTTGAATCCTAATGTCTGACATGTACTAGTTGTGTTACTCAACTTTTGGGGGCCTTTGTTTTCTCATCTGAAGACTATGGATAATAACAGTACATACTTCCCTGGAATACTGAAGGATTAATGAGATAAAGCATATAAAGCACTTACAGAAGCTGACACTTTAAGAAGATTCGATAAATGAAAGCTATTATTGTTACTGCTTTTGTGTTAATAACTGGTGTAAAGTAGAAGTTGCCAACTACAAATGGAGGACACAGATAGCTTTTACATCATATAACCACATAACATTTGTTTCTAAGCAAATGTATATCAAGCAAACAATAACTTTAAGTTGACAGCCCAAAAGAAAGGAAGTTAATTGTGTCCACTGGCAAGAGAATACTCAAAACGAGTAAGTCTGTTCACTAGACCTCTCCCTCCTGCCCATGTGATGTGTAACTATATAGCCCAGCACAATAAACCAGACAGATCAATAAAGTTTAAACAAGAATTCCCACATGAGGTAATGCAGGGAAAAAATCCCCATCAAATTGGATTATGACATAAAGGGTCTCTGTGTGCATGTTGAAAATACATGTAAGTGATTTTATATGACCTGAAGCGGAAGACCAATGGCTAGTGATTACATAAATAATGGAGCAGGAAGATAGCAACAATATTTAAGGCTACTCAAGACAATGAGTAAGCACAAAGGTGCCATTTGAGAGCGTCTAACCCAATTCTATAAGGAATTAGCTACTATTCTAATTTAGTTGAAACACTTGACAAAACTGCTTTCAGAAAGATGAACACAACCATCTCAACCGGAGAATTAAAGGTAACCCCATCTGGGATGAAATAAGAACTTCTAACACATTTAGGTCTATTATTTCGTTTCTGAAGATTGTCTTTTATTAGATAGGTATCAAAAGGATGCTTCCTGGATGAGCATAGGAGAGGAAGGACTAATAAATTTAGATCTTTTCATTGTTAGCATAAAAACTCAAAAGCAAACTAATGATAAGATGATCTTGTAACAGAATGCAGATCCTTCAAGGAAAATTGCACTTGACCATATTCAGAGTGTGAAAAGCCCCATTCCAATAATAACCTCTTTATCCAGTTGTTGGTTCTAACTAAAAGGAACTCCCAATCCTAGACTGAACTGATGAGCTCAGGTTAAGCAGTCCACAAGGAGCCTTTGCTTATGAAATGGCTATGCTGTTACCAGGAAGCAGAGAAGCAAGTGCTCCCGCCACAGACCATCTCACCTTTAGACTCACAGCAGGGCCAGGGTATCTCCCTACCAGGTTCCTGCTGTTTCAGCTCCTAATGGCCTTCCTTAGTGCCCATTCTGTCTGCTTCACTTTGAGCTGACACAGCAAATGTGCACGAAGAAGTCTGCAGCATAGCAGAAGTCAGAGAGTTGAAACAAAGAAGGCTCCTGATATTTATTTATATACTTGTCTGAAATTCTCTCCATCCACTGATGGTCAAGGATTTCAGTGGCTGGCACCAGGGAAAGGCATTGGAAGAAATGAATTTTCAATATGCTCAGAGATCACAGGGCACTGGATAATAAGCAGCAAGTCTTTGTGAAGAACAAATCCTGTCTAAAGAGGGCTACTGGGTTTCTTCAAAGCACAGGTGAAGACAGGTAGGAAGGCCTAATCAGAATATTACCCCTGGACTCCAGCAAACTGAAACCATTGTCGATTCTGTTCCAATTGACTATGTTATCAGCACACTTCAGAGTGCTATTGGGACCATTTTCTAAGAGGTCAAAGGTTATGTCCAAAGAAATGAACGCATAAAAAGGGGTTCCAGAAATTACCTTGTGAAGTTGAAGACTTGGTGAAAGCCAAGTAATATAAATCAGGCTACTAGGAGGATTAACTTTCGTCAGGAAATTTTGATTCAACATGGATGAGAACATTGAAACTAATGATTATTTTTTGCATTGAAACATAATGTAAATAGGGTTTGATACTTCCTTTTCTAGAAATTATCTGAAGTAGCAGAAGCTGTCATATCCTTCTGGTTTCTTCTAGAATGAAATTCTGTCTTCTTGGTCAGATACACAAGAACATTTATAGTCAAGTCCCTCATGACCCTTTAAGCTGCATCTTTTCACTACAACTTCCAAATCTTTTACCCCAGCCAGATATAAGTACTTCTTTTGTATTCATTGATTCGCTTATTGATTCATACACTCATTCATTTATTCAATATACACAGAGAATCTCATTTATTTACCTAAACAAGCTTGTAAGACGGGTAGAGTGTTATCATTTTGCTGACAGCAGGGATGTGGCTGCTCTGATACATCAGCTTAATTGCAGAAGGACATGGAAATTCCACAAAGTACATAAAAAATTCAAGGGATTTTTGTTGTGGAATTGACTTGGTCTGATTTTTACTTTGGAAAGATAACTCTAGGGGCATTAGAGTGGGTTGGGTGTGGTAGGGGAAGTGATAGTGGACACAGAGGACATTGTAATAATCCAAGAAAGGAAAATAACCACACCATAAATTAATCCTATGATGGGGAAACATGGGGTCAATTTGAAATACATTTAGGGGGTAAAGTAATGGAGGGCTAGATGACTGATCAAAAAGTCAGGGAAGTGAGGGAGAGGGAAGTTCTGAGAGGAGAAGTAGGTCAAGTGACTGGATAATAGTGATGCCATGAACTGAAAAGGGCAGTGTAGGAAAAGCATGTTTTCCTGGGAGAAAATAAATCCTTTCATGCCTTCTAGTTTAAGTACCATGTGACATCCAAGCTGAGATGCCATCAGGCTGTTTAACACATGAATGTGGGCTCATCTGAGTGGAAACATCAAAAATGAATTAATAGAAAGTTTTTATTTTGTTATGTTCTTATCCTGCCCTTTTACTTTCACCTGAATGATCAAAGACTCTAAGTGCTAATATCTTTTTAACACCAACTTATACGCATTTGTGAGATAATAAAACACCAACAACTGTTGGGTGAGTCAGTTGGTACAGTCTTCTTGAGGGAGCTACTGAGCAGAATGAGTCTCAGTTAACAGTGTATCCACCCACGTAGTAGATTTATTTCGAAGCCGTAAGGGTTTGCAACTTCTCCCATCATGGAGCAGAATCTACCCCTAGAAGCTGGAATTGGCCACAGAACTTGTTTGGGCCAATGGGACGTTAGAGAACGTGATCCAGACAAGGACTGAAAAGTACTTTCAGTGCCACATTGGAGTCTGCCCTATCACTGCTGGGAGCCTCCCACCACCATGTGAACAAGCTCAAGCCAGTTTCCTACAGGAAGAATGACAATGTTGAGAGAAGCCCCAGCCACCAAGTCACCTCACCCATCTCAGCTCTGCCACTACTGACAACTCGGCTAGGGTCAGTCTTTGTTGTGCAGGGCTGTCCTGTGCACAGTAAGAAATTCTAGCCTCTACCCACCTAGATGCAATTAGCACCATTCCACCCCCTGTTGTATTTGCCAAAAATATTTCCAGACATTGCTAAATGTCCTCTGGGGGGCAAAGTCACTACCCTTTGACTAGACTAACCACCCCTTGTCTAGACTATACTAATCATCATATGGATATATTCAAGACACAGTTGTTGTTTTTTTTAATAAATTTTATTTATTATATATAAATATTTTATATATAAATATATTATATATAAAATTATTATATATAATAAATATATATAAATATATTATATATAAACATTTATTATATGCTTATATATTATGTCATATGTACTGGGCAAATATTTTACATGGATTATGTCATTTAATCCTTCCCATAGGCATAAGAAGTGGATATTATTAATAATTATCTTTTACAGTTTAGGCAATTGAAGTAAAGAAAGGTTAAATATTATCACCAAGTTCACCCAGGTAGTAAGTAATGAACCAGGGATTTAACTCAGGCAGTCTCTTCCTGGTATGACTGCTTAACAATCATTTGGAGCCAAGCCATTCAATTCTGACTTTTCATTAGATAGTAAAACAAGTTATAAAAAAAAAAAAAAACTAATACAGTTATGTAAAGTTTAAAATAAAATAAAGTTAAAAAAAAAAAAAGAATATGTGTACTGTGATACTGTTATACTTTTTAGAATGAGGAGTACTGTAAGTAGGCATAAAGAAAGGACATACACCAAAATGTGAATCATGGTTCACCATCTGGGTGCTAGAATTACTTTACTCTTTCTGTAACTCTAAATTAAAAAATAAACATCTACCTCTCTTCAAGAAGGTGCACAGTGAATGGAAAAGACTAACACGTGTATATAATAACTTTAAAGCAAGAACAAAAAGGACATCCCTGATGGTCCAGTGTTTAAGAATTCATCTTCCAATGCAGGGGATGCAGGTTCTATATCTGTTCAGGGAACTAAGATCCCATGGGATGCAGGGCAACTGAGCTCTCTGGCTGCAACGACTGATCCCAGGTGCCAAAACTAGAGAGTCCATGTGCTACAAACTATAGAACCCACACACTCTGGAGTTCACATCACAACTAGAGAGAAGCCTGCGTGCCAGAACAGAGAGACCATATGCCACAACAAAAGATCCCACATGCCTCAACTAAGACCCAACACGGCCACACAAATAAAAATAAATAAATGTGCACACTTAAAAGAAAAAATAGGGGAACAACCAAAAAAGAACAAAAATGAAATGAGCACTTAAGAAGAGAATAAAACAAGAATATTAGTACGGAATGATTGTTTCTGATTGGTAGCATCTGAGAAGGTTCAAATGTGGAAACTTCTGAAAGAGATGCGAATACCAGAACACCTGATCTGCCTCTTGAGAAATTTGTATGCAGGTCAGGAAGCAACAGTTAGAACTGGACATGGAACAACAGACTGGTTCCAAATAGGAAAAGGAGTTCGTCAAGGCTGTATATTGTCACCCTGTTTATTTAACTTATATGCAGAGTACATCATGAGAAACGCTGGACTGGAAGAAACACAAGCTGGAATCAAGATTGCCGGGAGAAATATCAATAACCTCAGATATGCAGATGACACCACCCTTATGGCAGAAAGTGAAGAGGAACTCAAAAGCCTCTTGATGAAAGTGAAAGTGGAGAGTGAAAAAGTTGGCTTAAAGCTCAACATTCAGAAAATGAAGATCATGGCATCCGGTCCCACCACTTTATGGGAAATAGATGGGGAAACAGTGGATACAGTGTCAGACTTTATTTTTCTGGGCTCCAAAATCACTACAGATGGTGACTGCAGCCATGAAATTAAAAGATGTTTACTCCTTGGAAGGAAAGTTATGACCAACCTAGATAGCATATTGAAAAGCAGAGACATTACTTTGCCAACAAAGGTCCATGTAGTCAAGGCTATGGTTTTTCCTGTGGTCACGTATGGATGTGAGAGTTGGACTGTGAAGAAGGCTGAGCACTGAAGAATTGATGCTTTTGAACTGTGGTGTTGGAGAAGACTCTTGAGAGTCCCTTGGACTGCAAGGAGATCCAACCAGTCCATTCTGAAGGAGATCAGCCCTGGGATTTCTTTGGAAGGAATGATGCTAAAGCTGAAACTCCAGTACTTTGGCCACCTCATGTGAAGAGTTGACTCATTGGAAAAGACTCTGATGCTGGGAGGGATTGGGGGCAGGAGGAGAAGGGGACGACAGAGGATGAGATGGCTGGATGGCATTGCTGACTCGATGGATGTGAGTCTCAGTGAACTCCGGGCGTTGGTGATGGACAGGGAGGCCTGGCGTGCTGCGATTCATGGGGTCGCAAAGAGTCGGACACGACTGAGCGACTGATCTGATCTGATCTGAGAAGGTTCAAGAAGATTTTAGAAAGTTCTACATGAGAAGGGCATATGGGACAAAAGCTTGAACACATGGAGAAGGAATGTGTAGGGTATGCTTGTGGAAATGCAGGAAGTCTTACGCAGTTTGAGCAGGCAAGAGATAAGCTGAGGAAGAAGTTCAGGGCCTAACACTGAAGGATACTGAGTTCCAGAATGAAGGGGCTGGATTTCATGATGAGCGACTAAAAACAGTTGAGGAATGGGCTGACATGACTAGAGATGAATTATATATACAACAGATCAGACGTGAGTACTTACACTGAATTAGAGGGAGCGGAGATAAGAGGCCAATTAAGATATGAGTGAAAAAGTGTAGGCAAAAATAATGACAGCTGTAGGACAACAGTAAAAACAGAAACAAGGCAAGGAGCACTATGTAAAGCTGAGAAAGGAAGTTCACCAACATCAGCATTTAAGGGAAGACAAGAGTAAGATAAGCTAGAAAGGCAGGCTGAAAATAAGAAACCACAGAGACAAAAGGACAAACCAGGAAAGGACAGGAAAGGAGGCCATGGGAGGAGACAAAGTAAATTCACAGTGACACCAGGGTTTGGGTGAAACCGACTGACAAAGAGAAGGCTTAAGAGTCCAGGAAAGTGGTAACGGATGGATGAACGCAGAGACAGTGAGATGAAAGGCTGAGGCTGTGGTCACACCGGTGTTTCAGAATTTCACCTTTTAGAAGTGCAATTGGTCTAATTTGTCGAGACTCAATCAATACCGCCATTAATAAGCATCAGTTTGGACCAATTTTGAATCATAATGTTCTTACTGATTTAGTACTACCAATAGAGAAACAAGATCCTCTGCGTGCTCTCTTTTCATTCTGATATCCTCCTCTATCCCACTCCACCAAACTTCAAAGTATTCTCACAGCACCCTCCATCTCTGACATTACCCCTTCACATTCGTTTTCTCTTGAATCTTCCAGAAAACCAGCACCTACTCAATTCGAATATCTTCCTCACACATATCAGTATATCAAAAATGAGACCCAAGTCTTACTTGGAGAGTTCAAATACATGTAGTTTTCATTGCTTTTCTGTCTTAAAAATTCATGACTTGACTGTGTTTAAAATACAACCTGATCTGTGACTTTCTTCCACCTTGCAGAGTAGACATAAATCTCTCAGTACGTAAGTCTTTTGCAAAAAAAGACATTGAAAAGGATTCAAATCACCTTGGAAATCATGAAATTTCTGGAATTTCCTGAAATCTTTAAGAAGCTCTTACTTTGGTTTTTTGGGTGTGATAAACTCAAAGGCAAAGTGATCTCACTATCTTGTTTCTTAAAATAATCAAGACTTTTATGAGAAGCATCACTTTTTAACATATATACATGTGTGCTATGCTAAGTCTCTTCAGTCCTGTCTGACTCTTTGTAACCCTATGGACTATAGCCTTCCAGGTTCCTCTGTCTATGGGATTCTCCAGGCAAGAATACTGGAGTGGGCTGCCATTTCCTTCCCCAGGGGATATTCCCAAGCCAGATATCAAACCATGTCTCTTATATCTTAATCAAGACTCTTATTAGAAGCATCACTTTGTAATAGATATACATAAATATGTACATATATACATATGGTTATTTTTTTAATACAAAAATTGGGGTTTATATTAATAATACCCATCACTTGAGAAAAAGTACACCATGGTCATTAAGATTTCCAACTTTGGAGCCAACCCACTAGAGTTTAAATCTTAGCTCTATCACTAAGTGTTTATGTGTCTTAGAAGTCCTTTAGCCTCTCTCTGTTTTATTTTCTCAACTGTAAATGGATACCATGACATTTGAATGAAATAACACGTGCAGCCCAGAACAGTAACTTGCATATGGTAAACAATATATATGTTTTAGCTAATATTAATAATCTTTTTCTTCCACTTGCAAAAGGATAAAGGATATCACTCCAGGTGAATAAACATAAAACCACATTTTTCGCAGAGGCAAAATGGCATATTCCAATATGCTTAGTGTTTCATAATTTATTCAAGGCCCCACTGAATAATAAGTATTCAGATGTATTTCCATATTTGATCTACTAAATGCTATATTTTTGCACATACATGGCCTTAAAATGCATGCCCTTGTCTCCTTAGGATATCTTCTCCAAAGTCAGTGACAAGGAGTATGCATTTTCAGTCTTGAGAATATTTACCAATTAAGTTCTAAAACTGTTGTAGTCATTCACACAACCATCAGCAGTGTACAAAGTGTTTTCACACACACACACACACACATACATACATACACTTGGCACCACTGAATAAAAACAATATTTAAAAATTTTATCAGTCTGATGGCTTCAAAATTGTATCTTGTCTTGATTTTTACTTGCTTTTCCTCATCAACTAGTGAAACTGAACTTCCCTTGATATAGTTATTGGCCATTTGAATTGTGTCTTTTAGGATGTTCTTCTTTGTACCCTTTGTTCGTTTAACTATTGTCTATTTCTTATCATTTTGCAGTGCTCTTTATCTGTATGCTTATCATCCACTGTATGCCATATGTACTACTAGGATTTTCCTGTCTTTCAAGGTTTTATCATCCAAGTACTAAAGAAGAGTGACTCTTTAGACAGTGGTTCTGAATCAAAATCTTTCCTGGCCTCTGAGGATTTGTGGCTCCTGAAGTACGAGCATTCAATGCAAATGCATTAGGAGATATGCATGCTTCCTATCATAAAATCAATGCTTCTAAGAACCTCCCTGAAGTGAGATAGCACCACATCATCTTCATTCTTTAAGAAGTATAAACCTTTTTCTGAAAAGGGATACCTGGTTCATTCATTGTCTCATCATGAGCCCCATTACTCCAGGACAGCCTTGCATCCCAAAGCACTGTGTTCTCCAATGCTTTATAGGAATATAGCAGACTCAGTAAGGAGTGTGTACCCCAAAGGTTCTAGGATCCCTGTAGTTTTCCATTAGCTTAGGGTAGGCCTGGTGTGTCTTACCTCAGACACTCACTAGATCAAGGACCATGCTATCTCATGTCTACTTACTTTGTCTTTTCAATGAAATGGTAAGCTGTCATTTTTCACTTTGCTTTTCAGGAGCCCTGATGTTTTCTTGGACACAGAACAAGGCTATTTGGCACTTCTCCCTCTGAGTAATGATCTATTTCTGGACCTGTTTCTCTGGCCCATTTCTCCCGACACAGTTCTCGAGAAACAGAAAAAGAATGAGTGAAACTGGGCCAAATGGCTTCCCGAGCAAGAAAATGGCAAAGAAGATGAAGGGGCAGGTGATTCACTCAGTCAGTCAACAGATATTAACTAAGTCTCCTCCATGGAACAGCCTGGGTGCCCACCTACCAAGACTCACCTAAGCTTCAAGAAAGATTCACTTCCTAAAGATCTTAGTAACATCTTAGTCAAAATCAGGAGCCTTAGAAAAAGAAACACACAAGAGTCATTAAAAGTAGTGAGAAGAAAAACAAGTGGCAGGGCTGCTCCAAGATAGTACAATCTTCAAGACAAACTACAGTGCAAATGTATTTGGAGACAGAATTAGCATACAGCATGACCAAGGTAAAGCATTCACCTGCAATGCAGGAGACACAGGTTTGATTCCTGGGTCTGGAAGACCCCACTGGAGTAGGAAATGGCAACCCACTCCAGTATTCTTGCCTGGAAACCCCAAGGACAGAGGAACCTGGCAGGCTACAATCCATGGGGTTGCAAAGAGTCAGACATGACTGGGAGCAGGCACATGCATGACCATTATAAACATATATTTTTTTTAAAAGCACAAGTACTGGACACTGAATGGTGAGGAAATCCCATGATTCAGACTTGAGAGCAGCTTCGTGTTGGCTACAATCTACAAGGGCGATTAAAAAAGAACAGAGTGAAACTGAAGTTGATACCATCATAGGAGTAAGTGGAGACTGATAAGCCTGATGAAGGACAGGAAAGGTGTGCTCCTGATACAAACCACGGAATGGACACCATGGATAGGAAGAGCAGGATGGAAGACAAATATCCACACACTGCCCAAAAGACAACTTGATCAGCCCAGTGCTTAGATACATGCTTAGCCTTCTCTTTGTGATCTCATTTCTCAAAGAAATGGAGGAGCTCATTAAGTGGACTCTGTAATGTATTCTGATCAACAGTGATGCACAGCAAGGAAAATAGCCTCAAAAGAGGAACATGAGAGTTTACCATCACCAAGGAATACTATTTTAAGGATCCCAAAGAAGAGAGGAGCAGAATCCCTTCATCTGAAACTCTAGAAATGGTTTAAAGGACTAGGTATACATATGTGAGAGAAGAGGAGTCTCAAAAGTAAGGATATGACTCAGAAAACTATAAATGATTTTTCTTGGGAAAGAAAGATGAGTTATCACCATCTAGAGAGACACCAGGGTGACTACCCAAGTTTTCAAGAAACTCCGTTTTGAAGATCATATATGAAAAGGGATGCATATGTAAGATAAACCCATTAAAATAAAATAATTACAAGGATTTGTAAGAAAGTAACAGCAAAGATAAACTAAGGGAACTAAGGGTTTAAAAAATTAGGGAAGAAAATGGGGGTGGGGTATTGGCTTTGGTAAGAATAAGAGAGGGCTTCCCAGGTGGCACAGTGGTGAAGAATTTGCCTACCAATGCTGGAGATCAATGCAGGAGACACAGGTTTGATCCCTGGGTTAGGAAGATCCCCTGGAGGAGTAAATGACAACCCATTCCAGCATTCTTGCCTGAAAAAATTCCATGGACAGAGGAGCCTGGTTGGCTACAGTCCATGGTTTTGCAAAGAGCAGGGCATGACTGAGCAACTGAGCAAACAAGAATAAGAGAGTTGACAAATGTGGGTGGATAATAGAAAAGACAAAAAAAATGGAACTCTGTTCTTCTGCTGCCCTGGGTGGGGGTAGGCACTTCAAAGTTGTCTGGGGGAGGACTGGGAGTCATATGTTAGGAATCAGCAGCATGGGGTTGTATAACACAGGCAAGGAAGTAGATAGAAGGAAATGTGTGAAAAGCAGCAGAGAAAAGGGGCAGAGGACCAGGAAAAGGTCAAAGGAGGAACTTTCCTGGGTGAAGTCCATATGGAGCAACTGATTAGGTGAAGTCTGTGTAGCAGGGTGTCAATGCTGTGCATTTATAAACACCAACATGCTTAAGAATGTATATGTTGGTATTGTAGGAGTAAACCAGTGTTGCAAGAGCTGTGATTCTTCATTCATTTTTAACTTGTCAGAATCTGACGGGTGCTGCTGCTATTTGTCCAAGAATATGAATAAGAGAAGGCAATTGACATTTATTGAGGATGAACAATATGCCAGAAGATTTGCAGACAGCTCAGATACTTCTTATGGTAATCATATGAAGTAGGTATTATTAGCCCATTTTTAGATGAGGAAATTGAAGGTCCGTGAGCTTAAATATTTTGCCCATTTCAAAGTCAGAAAAGCAGAACTTAAAATCATCTGCTGGACCCCAGATTCCATGTTCCACTCATTACTATACTATGTCTCTGGGGCGGTACAAGGATACCATACTTTTTAAGAATCAAGTGGCACAATCACTTACCACATACACAGCTTTGGGGCAAGTCTTTTATCTGACCCTATCTTGCTAAAATATGCTTCTTAAGAACATCATTTGGAATTTCTAACCCAGCACATTTTTCGGCTCATCCTTCCCCTTCCAACTAAGTTGCTCCATTAAACAATAGCTTCCAGCTCTCAGCTCAGGGTAATCCCATTCACTCACAACTCTTTTGGTTCACTTATTCACTTACTCTTCTATTCATTCACCCATTCATCAAATATGTACTGTGTACTCAAACATGTCTACTTACGAAAGAAAAGGAGAGTGTTAAGTTTCAGCTGCTGCCAGTCATCATAACCTCAATCAGCCTGTCCAGGTCTTACCTATTCACCCAACTGAATTTTCCTGGTGATTTTCATCAAAACGATTTTGGTTTCTCCAGCTCTGTAAGGCCACATGACCCTTTGTTATTGAACCTGATTCTTTCAAATCACACAGCCTTATCTAGCAAAGCTTCTGCTTCACATTTTAGGTTCATGTGAAATAGTCAATCCCTTCTGGATCAGCTCAGACCCACTCTTCCCTTATCCTCTCCATTGTTCTTTTCTGCAAGTAGCCCCTCCCTCTAGTCACCTCCTTTTTTAAAATCAAGGATGAGAACCTTTTCAACTCCTCTGAATAATCTCAGACACACTGCATTTTAAAATGGGGACATAGTAAACATAAAGCTTAATAGTTTTACGGAAGCAATTTGGGGCTAAACTAGGTGAAGTGATTCCCTGTATGAATGCCAAATGTGTACTCTGTTTACAATAAAACACTTCTGAGTCATACCAAAGAGAAACACATCTGATCTTAGGATGATTTATATCCTCAGCCAGCACATGTATTTCCATCTTATTCATACTACCTGCTTTGATTTTCAATTGCCAAATGAATAGGAAAAATTGAGCCCTGCATCCTGGGAAGAGTTACTTCATTTCCCTTCATTACCAATAAAATCATGGCTGATGGAGCTGAATTAGAAATAATGTATTCATAAATGAACACTTTTTACAAAATTTTCGAGTTTACCTTCTCATAAATTATCCCAAAACAATTCTTTATGAGTTAATGTTTGTCCTTATTTAAAGCAATTAAATCTAGAGAGATTAAGAAAACTCAGGTTACATAGCAAGTAAAGTCATGTAGTCAAGGCTAAGAACTCAGACCTTTTGATTGAAATCTCATACTCTCTGCCACATTCCACCATTTCCAAATGATCTTTACATTGCCTCTTAGGTGCTGGCGGTGGGATGGGCTGCGAAGCTGAATGGGGAAGGGAGTAGGAGTCATGCAGGAAAGACAGCAGCAAGGGCTGTCTCTAATGGAAAAAATGGTAGACAAGACAACTGAAATGGAAAGGTAGCTCTGGAGAAGAGGAGTGGCAGCCTGATAAACTGTCAGAGGAGAAAGTATCCCAGGTGAAGTCCATGTGGAAGAACTGTTAAGGTGAAGTTCATGTCTCATCTAAAATAATGGAACGATTATTCTCTTTAACTCACATTTTAACAATATTTAAATAACTTTGATTTATAAAATATTACCTGGGAAATTATAATTTTATAAAACTCTTTTTGATCAAAAGTTTAATCACTGAAGTTACAACCATTTCCTAAACTCAAATCAATAAATAATTCATTCATTAATTCATTTTGGCTGCCTGGGTCTTCATTGTGGCATGTGGGATCTAATTCCCTGACCAGAGATCAAACCCAGGTTCCCTGCACCCAGGACTGCAGAGTCTTAGGTGCAGAGTCCACCACTGGACCACCAGGGAAGTTCCAAGATAGAATTATTTTGAAGGAAAAGAAAAGTTCTCATTTCTTCCTGTGGTTCTGGATGTTCAGAAACAAGTTTACTTGAAAGTTGAATCTACCTTAAAGGTAACTTACCATTATTTTTAGGAGAATTCCATGGACAGAGGAGCCTGATGGGTTACAGTCCATAGGGTCACAAAGAGTCAGACACAACTGAAGTGACTTAGCACAAACACATACACAGAGTGGACCTAACACCAGGGAAACAAAAATGAGGAAAACTTTTGTTGTTCAGTTGCTAAGTCATGTCCGACTCTGCGACCTCATGAACTACAGCACACCAGGCTTCCCTGTCCTTCACTATCACCTGGAGTTTGCTCAAAGTCATGTCCACTGAGTCAATGATGCCATCCAACCATCTCATCCTCTGTCATCCCCTTCTTCTCCTGCCCTCAATCTTTCCCAGCATCAGGATCTTTTCCAATGAGTCAACTCTTCACACCACGTGGCCAAAGTATTGGAACTTCATCAGTCCTTCCAAGGAATATTCAGAGCTGATTTCCTTTAGGATTGACTGGTTTAATCTCCTTGCTGTCCAAGGGACTCTCAAGAATCTTCTCCAGCACCACAGTTCGAAAGCATCAATCTTTGGCGCTCAGAAAAACTTGGTGAGTAGATATTTTTTGTTGTTGTTATTGAAGGATGTGATAGGCCAGAAAAAATGCCTAGACAGAAAGTAATTGGGGTGGCCCAAAATGCTTTGTGGGAGAACAATAGGAAACATGAGCCCTGGTCTCATGAATTGTCCCCTTAGATCCACTAACAACAAAGAATCTTGAATTCAATGAAAAGGCAGAGGAACAGAGATTTATTGCAAAGGCAAGATCTTAGAGGAAGAGAGGGGAAAGATCCCCTCTTGGTGAAAAACTGGGAAATTTTTTCTGCCAGATGCCCTGTTAGAAAAGGTACCAGTGATGTGATAAATTCTGATTTATTCTCCAGTGACTCCATCCTTCTTGTAACACTAGGCAGTCAGTTCACCCAGTTCTGAATGTTTAGATTTCTCCTCTTTCAGTTTTTTTCCTATAAATTCTATTTTCTCCATGTATAAAGGTATAGACTTTAGGTTTTTATCACTGGCCTCAAGACTGACTTGTGCTGATGACTCATACAGAAAAACATCCTGTAAGAGTGACTGCAGCCCATTCTCTTTTATAGAGTTAAACTTTCCAAGGATGTTACATTTCCTTTCGATTAGTTTTGGTGAGTTTCTTCTATATAGTTGATATTTAAGTGAGTGAAAACTTCTGCTCAAAGCAAAAGACTTATAAAAAAAAAAAAAATTCAACAATGGTTCTTTAAAGAAATCCACCAAGATCAAGACCTGGGTTGGAGTGTTCAGGCAAGGCTGTCACACCATTTACAGCTTCTCCAGGAGAACTCCAGACAAATTTTGGGCAATCCTGTCCTTCACGGGGCTGCCTCTGGCTTCTGTACCCCAGACCACACAAATGAAACAAACCACGGAGAACACTTATCAGCACTGCACCCAGAACCAAATCCACTAGTCAGAAGTAACTTCACATTTAAAGATCCCAAGATAACAAGACTTCCTACACAAATGTACATTTGTTCAATAGTGGGTCACATATAGAGGTAAGAAGGTGCACATGCTAAATGTTTGCAGTTTTCCAAACTCATTTTCCTGATAAGTATACGACGTGTGGTCCAGCTTGCTCATTTTGTTGGAGCATTACACAAATGACCTTCTATGTAAAATAAAGCTGGATTTCTTGGGCATCATTTAATTTCATCTTCTTCCACATGAGCTCTACCCCTTAGCCTGGCCATCTGGCCCCATGCAGCTAAAGGGAGGCAGAATTTGGTTCAATCTGTTTAATGTTTCAAGTTGTCTGCAGTGAAATGATATCTTTCCTGCAGAAGTAATCTCAATGGCATGTGCTCCCCATGTCTGAAAGTCCGGGGTAGAAACTGTGATGCCTTGACCTTATTCAGAGCAATCCTCTGCGACCACCCCCAGACTTGGGCCTCACTTCGCACCAACATTCCCAGATTTGCCCAGGTGTGGGTTTCTGGGACCATCTCACATTTTTAGATGTTATTATCACTCTCCTGCCTTTTGGACCGGGATGATTTCTACTGGTTTCTTAGATCCACTCTCAAGATGCTAATTATTCTTTATATTTCAATTCATTTATTCAATAAATTTCAATTAAACTTATAGAGTGTCACAGGCACTCCTGGGGATATAAAAATAGACAAAACATAGAGTATCCCTCATCTTGTAGCACTTACATTCTAGTATGAGACAGCTCACTCATGTCTAACTCTTTGTGACCCCATGGACTGCAGCCTGCCAGGCTCTTCCATCCATGGGATTTTCCAGGCAAGAGTACTGGAGTGGGTTGCCATTTTCTTCTCCAGGGTATCTTCCCAACTCAGGGATTGAACCCTGGTCTCCCGCATTGCACGCGGACTCTTTACCCTCTAAGCCACCAGGGAAGCAATGCAGATAAACAAGTAAACACATACAAAAAGCAAGGTGGTGATCACTACTATCAAAGAGATACAAAGCAGAACAAAGAGTTAGAGATGAATGGGCTGGGTATTCTAGACAAATCGACCAGGAAAGGCTTATTTGATGACATATGAGCAGGTGGACAAAGTAGAGAGAAAGCCTGCAAAGCAAGCATTCCACACTTGAGCTAACAGCAAGTGCAGTCCAAGCTGTTAACCCACCACGTGACCCTGCCTCCACAGCAGTGAAGGATAACTAGAGAACTCATGTCCCTATCAGGGAGAAAAATCATCAGTTAATAAAAGGAAGAATTCATACCTTGGTTAAAGTTGGCAGGTAAAATGCACTTATTTTGGAACTCATTCCTTAAAGCTCAAGATGGCAAGAAGCAAAACTAAAAGTTAAACCTCTGCTAAAATGTGTATAGAAGAACACTCCCTTTAGGTAATGTGGGCACCATCTCAACACGGTCAGATTGCTGTCTAACTTCAAAGTGTTACTAAAATGGGAGACGATCAGGCTGTGGAAGAGTAAAAGATGGAGCTTAGGCAAGGGTTAGGCAGGCAGGCAGGATGTGAGGATGGGGAAGCAGTATCTGCAGCAGCTTGAGGGTGACAATATTTACATAAAGCATGAGTTTCAATGTACTAGAGATTCACTGGTCAAGCTAGTGTTTGTGAAGTGAGTTCCTGCATTCCCTTTTCCAGATGTGAGGGTTGTTTTGCAGTCAGGTCTGATGGCACTTTGGCCACCTGATTCAAAGAGCCAACTCACTAGAAAAAAATGTGATGCTGGGAAAGATTGAGGGCAGGAGGATAAGGGGATGACAGAGGATGAAATGGTTGGATGGCATCACCGACTCAATGGACATGAGTTTGATCAAGCTCCAGGAGATGGTGAAGGACAGAGAAGCCTGGTGTGCTACAGTCCATGGGGTCGCAAAGAGTCAGACATGACTAAGAGACTGAACAACAACAACTGATGTTGTCAGGTATTAAGCACAAGCTTAACAGGCTACAAACCAGCCTGTCATCCCAGCCTCTCCAGTCATCAGCTGTGGGACCTTGGACGAGTCCCTTAACCTCAATGGACCTCAGTATTCTCAACTGGAAAAATGGAAAACAATTGAAGTAGACTATCCCTTCCAGAAATTCTGTGAATCAAGGAGAGTTTATAGCTGCTGCCATTCATTAAGTTCAAATGAAGTCCCCTCATTATCTTATCTCTTTCCAGATGGATGGTGAACTCCAGAAAAGCATATAGTATATTTGGTGGCTCCCAGAAGGACCTCAGACAATATTTGCTCATTGACTGTATCTAAAAATTACATATGAGGACAGGTTTCCCAGGTGGTACTAGTGGTAAAGAATCTACCTGCCAATGCAGGACACATAAGAGACATGGATTTGATCCCTATGTTAGGAAAGATCCCCTGGAGGAGGGCATCAATCCAGTTTTCTTGCCTGAAGAATTCCAGGGACAGATAAGCCTGGTGGGCTACAGTCCACAGGGTTGTAAAGAGTCGGACACAACTGAAGTGACTTAGCACACACAGGTGGCCAAGGGACCATAGGATAGGTCAGCTGAGCTCTATTTTAGGATGAAAAGCAGCATTTATCCTAGTCATACAAGAGTAATATTTATCAAATGCCTATTAATCTAAAGAAAGTGCTTTCATTTGAAATTGTAACTAAAAGCAAATATAAAAGAATATGTAAAGTATAACTCCACCTTTTTTTTTTTTTAAAGAGTAACATAGACAAATGATATTGGACCAAAAATGGAGGAACATACAGTAAACAACTGGCAGTGGTTTTCTGGGGAAGAGGTTGGGGGAGAAATATGACTGGTTTTTACTTTCTACACCATGCATTTCATTACATTTACATTTTGTATAACATTGCAGTACATATATAATTGGTTTAGTTTTTCGATTCCTAAAATACTCTAATTGTTCCAAAACAACCTGGCCATGAATTGTGTCACGTGCTAGGAGTCAGCCCACATAAAACACTAAACCCAGAAGATTCTCTCAAACATAGAGATACTGCCTTACATTTACACTGAGGGAAAAAAACCAGAGAGATAATGTTCTTTTCCAGTTAATACAAGTGTGAATGAAAAGGTCTTACTCTCTTTTTTTTTTTTTTTTCAATTCCTGTGACCCCCGGGAGAGAAGGCTGTGGGCTGATTATTAGAGCATTTGAGTGTGTGTTTGCCTGGAAGTGATAGCTAGCGTAGACGGGGAGATGGGAATAATGATAAAGCATGCTCTGCTCGTAGAGCTCCGCACAGAACAGCATTACTCTCAACCAGATTTTATTTCTTGTTAATTATATCAGATTCCACTTGATTGGGGATTTCATTGAATTTAAAATGTTGGGGGTGAGGGTCACTGCTCCATGCTACTCATCAGAAACATCGATTAGAAAAGCACCCCAGAAACCCTTGACCGTCAGCTGTGCAATACATTGCCCCTCATCGTGACAGATGTGCTCCAGTAATTATGATCACCTTTTCATCAGTCTGTGTCTGTGAGCATTTCTGGAACACTTGATGCTGTAATACCCAAAGAAAAAGCCCTCTCTGGCATAATGGAGGTAAAATAAAATGTGTGCTTTCATGTCATGTAAAAAATTATGATATTCACACAAAGATGGGTATTTATTTCCTATGTGTATGCATCTCTGCTTTCTGTTGTTATTGATGAATGGGGAAAGATAAATGTACCATAGAAGGAGGAAATAACAGCAGGGATGGGAGCTGACTGCCGATTTCCCATCCAGCAAACCCATATGAACTGCTAAAGCCCTTAACCTCAGACTTCAGTGAAGACAGGAGGTGATAAGGGGACCTGCCACCTCAAGCCCTGGAGAAGCAGGATGAAGTGGGATGAGTGTCATCTATGAATTTACATCTGGGTTTGAATCCGGCTCTAGCTTAAGAGCTTGGACATGCTAACTCACTTTTCTGAGTCTTGGTTTGCTTAGCTGTCACATGGAGCTATGAATACCAATTTTAGCATGCTGTCAAAATTACTGAAATAATATATGTAAAGCCCCTTCTACACTTGAAGGTAGTATAGATGGTACTTAGCAGATATCTCCCTCAAATTTTCTCTCTTTTTCTCCTTTCCATTAATGTTTCTTTTCCTTCCTTTCCTATTTTGGGGACAGAAATGGCCAATTTTTTAGCCTTCTAACCTTAAATCTTCAAAACAGACCAACAGTGCCATAAGCCAAGACTCACCAAGTTGATGAGTAGAACAATTTTCTTTTTCCATCTTGTATCTTCAGAAACCTCAGAAATATAGACATATATAAACAACCACATACATAAACTTATAAATGAAGACAATCTCTACATTGTCCCTTGGCTCTGAGACAAATAAATAGACATTCAATAGATAGAGAATCTTTCACCTTTTATTTTTTCCTTTCAGCCTTGTTTTTATGCTGTGAATGTAACCTTTACTAATAAGCAAATCAGCCAGCTCATGAAATGTTTATTAGCAGCTCATTCCACCATGTCAAATGGTGTTTCCTTTGATATTTTTGTGCTTTCCACACTGCAACTGCATTCTCACACCAATAATGAAGGCCCGGAAGTGGAAAGAACAGAGTTGGAATCAGGGTGAGGTCAGAAAGGTCCTCACATGGGGCACAAATTTTAAAGGGATGTCCAAAAACTCAGTAATGAAAACAAACAATATTTAGTGCAATATTTTTAAAAATCAAATTAATGCAAAAAATATATAATGAGGGGAACAAGTGTATACCTGTGGTGGATTCATGTTGATACATGGCAAAACCAATACAATATTGTAAAGTTAAAAAATATATATATATATAATGAACAAGATTGCAAATTTTGAAATAAAGACAGGAACAAACCCTGGAATTACATGACTGCCTCCCTCAGCTCGCCCTGATCTAGGACCTGGGCAGATACTGCATCTGAAATCAGGAGCTGGGGGTTCTAGTCCTGGTTCTCACACTACTGAGCTCAGGTGAGTCACTGAAACTCTCTGGTTCTCAATGTCATCTTGTTTCATTTAGGAGTCTGATTAGAAGATTTCCAGTGAACTGCTGAACTTGAAAATTCTATAATTTTCTCTAACATGAAGCTGTATTATTGGGGCATCAGAAATGACTCAAGCCAAGATTCATTCACTGTCACTCATTCAATCCAAAATGAATTAAATCAATCCAATCAATTGCTATGTGACAAGCCCTACGTGAGGGGCTGAAAATACAAAGGTGAGGACCTGAGAAATACGTAGAATGGGAAGCCGATTCTAGTGCTAACCGGTCAAGACAACCTTCCCTAACTTCCAAAGGAGTTAGGCAGGGAAACTAAGGGAGAAAATTCCAGCAAGAGAGAACAGCACAGCAAAAGACCTGAAGGTGAAAAAGAAAAATCTCAGTTGGGTAACTGTTATAAGTTTAATCTGAGTGAAACATAAATAGGACGGATGAAACAGGAAAACAAAAATCAGTCTTTGATTATGAAACGAAAACATTTGGCAAGAGGCACAGGTTCCATTCCTGAGTTGGGAAGATCCCCTGGAATAGAAAATGGCAACTCACTCCAGTATCCTTGCCTGGAAAACTCCATGGATGGAGGAGTCTGGCGGGCTACAGTCTATGGGGTTGCAAAGAGCCTGACACAACTGAACACAATACAAGCACAATACAGAGCACCAGGCAGTGGTCAGATCTAAGCTCTAGTCACTGCCCTGTTGTCGACTAGCTAGAAGACAGGGCTTCCATATGCACTGGAGATTCTATTTTAGAATACAGTACAGACTTTTCTGTAAAGAAAAAAGGCTTTTGATTCCCAAAGAATGATACAAACCTCACATCTGACATGTTTAGTTTCCGTCCCCCAGTACCAAAGCAGTGCTGTAATTAATACATGTAGTCACTTCCCTGAAAACAATTTCCTAAACAGCTAAGCATCTGTTGCGTGCTGCCTATGAGCCTGAAGAATGTGAGGACCAGCCTAAAGGCAAGCAAACTTTTACCTTCTCCAGACAGGCATGAGGAGGAGGCACCTAGGCAAATGTTATAGGCATACATGCTGACGCCTACTCTACCTAGGAGCTAGTCTGCTCCTGCCACATTTATGCTGGCTGATTTAATTCCTCCACTGAGGTAAATAGGATTAGAGCCAGCTAGTTATAAACCCACCAAAATAATTTTTTAAACAAACACTGTGGCACACAGTCTCTGGAGCCCTGAGTATGAAGTCAAAACTTTGCTTTTAACCTGACTGTTGTCACACATAAAACCTACCATTTATTGAGCACTTACAAATACTCATATAATCCCCACAATTCTATGCAATGCGTTAAGACGGTTATCGCCGTCTGAAGTGAAAGAGTAATTTGAGGCACATAGATGTAAACTGTGTGCCCAAAGCAGAGACATCACTTTGCCAACAAACGTCTGTCTAGTCAAAGCTATGGTTTTTCCAGTAGTTACAAACAGATATGAGAGTTGGACCATAAAGAAGGCTGAGCACTGAAGAATTGATGCTTTTGAATTGTGGTGCTGGAGAAGACTCTTGAGAGTCCCTTGGACTGCAAGGAGAGCCAACCAGTCAATCCAAAAGGAAATCAATCCTGAATATTCATTGGAAGGACTGATGCTAAAGCTGAAGCTCCAGTACTTTGGCCACTTGATGCAGAGCCAACTCATTGGAAAAGACCCTCATGCTGGGAAAGACTGAAGGCAGGAGGAGAAGGGAATGACAGAACAAAATGGTAGCATCACCTACTCAATGGACATGAGTTTGAGCAAGCTCCAGGAGATAGTGAAGGACAGGGAAGCCTACAGCCCATAGGGTCTCAGAAAGTCAGACAAGACTTAGTGACTGAACAACAACAGAGCCAAAATTCAAATAGAACTTGTCTAGCTCCAGAGTCTGTGCTCTTAGCCACTGTGCTACATAAACAAGGTTTGTCTGACCCAGAGGATTGAACCCATATCTCCTGCATCTCCTGTTTTGACAGACAGGTTCTTTACCACCATCACCACCTGGGAAGCCTTTACTCCAAAGCATCAGTTGCTAATTACTGTCACTTAGCTTCTGTTCATCTCTGTATCCACACTCCAGCACCCTATGCTCAAGCCACACAGGATGGCTCAGAGTTATGCTTAACTCATCAAGTACACTCAAACATTTCCTCTGCCAGGATGTCTTTTTCATCCTTCCCTACCTGGTAAAGACTATCCATTTTTCAAAAATATCTCCAAAACCATCTGGTTAAATTCCATAGAGGAAGAAAAAAAGTCACTTGCATGTCTATACTATTACTACTTAATTTACCCTATAACTGTAACAGTTAATCAGATTGCATCATAGTTAGCTAAATACCTATTTCCCCATCCTTGAAAGCTGAAACTATTTTTTACTTCCATGTGTTTCTCTTCTTCCAGGCTCCTGCACCTAAGTGCTGATGTGTGTTTTCTGAATGTTCAGAAAAGCCAGGAGGAAGGATGGAGTATATGGCATGCATGTTGAGAGCTCACAGGACAGTACAAACCTACCTTACTCTCTAATTACTTCATGTGTGTTAATCTTGTATTGACAACTAGATTATAAATGCTTTAAGGGCCAGAACGATGTTATACATTTTTATATAACCACCAATGCTAAATATGGGATAGGTGGTCAATAAATACTAGAAAATAGAATGTGAATATAATAAAAATGAGATGTACAAACAGGAAATATACCATAAAGGGAGAAAATAGAGCTCTAGTATAAAGCAAAATAATAATAATAATCTTAATCTTTTCTTGCCAAGATTTACAATGTAAATGATGTGACTATTGACCATGAAATACAAAGGGACATAAGCTGACAATTATATTTAAACCCCTACTATGTCAATTTCAACTTGAAAATATTTCTGGAAAGGTCTTTACTTCACTAGTTGTTTGAAAAAAGAAAAAAAAAACTTCAGAATTCTATGTTATTGAGTGCTTTTTTAAAATTATAAAAGTGAAGCTGTTTTAATAATACACCTCCCTTTCCAATTCCCCTCCCCGCACCCCCTCCCCCTCCTCAAAAAGTTCACCTTTGGCAATATTGACTTTTGAGCCAAGGTGCTCAAATTTCATAAGTGAACTTCCTTAATTAACCTCATGTATATCAGGCTTTCTCCCACTTCAATGAAGTTACAAAATGTTTAAAATTTAAAAAGGTCCCCAAAGCAGCAGAGAGACAGCCTCTGCAACTCATCTTAAAGTGAAGAGAACTCTCTGGCAACCCACAGTCACAGGAACTAGATCTGAGCTTCTGGAGTTTTCTTCTATCAGCATCAGCTTGGCTTCCAGGCTCCTCACCACCCGCCCCCACCCCCTACACACACACACACACACACACACACACACTTCTGCAAATCCAAGCTCTCTTAAGTAGAGATTCCGCCCCACTGCAATATACCAGTCTACCCATCCCATCTTCCAGATATGAACAAAATGTCAAAATAGAGAACTGTACATGGCATTTTCTAGACTTACAGAACTAATCTGTGGTTGTGCTCAGGGTTAGCTAAGGAACAGTCAAGTTTTCTATGCTCCAGATGTGACATTCTGGAAATCTCCAGAGTCCCACCGGATGAATAAAAGCCACCAACCACAGGAGAAGAGAAGGGGTATAGGAATTCAGTGAAGACTGCAGGGGTACCTTGCTTCCCACAAGACCTCTTCCTGCCTCAACTGGCTTCTAGTCACTGCTCTCCTAAATAGCCATCATCTGTCCCTCTTGCAAACCCCTTTGTCCCGGTCCTGGACTCCTTGTACGCTGACCAGTCTCGCTTGTTTCCAAGGACCATTAGATTTGAGGCTCTTCCCAGGTACCAGCAGGCGCTCTGCCCTCTGAGACCCCGCCCCAATGGAAATGGCATTTTAGGGAACCCTTCGCTGGGACCTGTTCCCCGGGACTGAAGGGTTTATTCAGAAGGGCTCCTGTCCACCAGCTCGATATAAAGGCTGCAGAGAATCTCTCCCACGAAAGAGGTTAAAAGGGAATATGGTATCCCCACAAAGAAAAATAACCCAGAATCCTCCACATACTCCACATGTGTGGGTCATAAAACCCCCGGCCCTGGGCAAAAATAAAGCCCCAGCTTCCCCGCCTGCAGCCCCCACCACAGCAGCCCAGCCTGGCTCCCAGTGCCGCTGCCTGGGTGTGCGTGAAGACACTCTCCCCGGGGAGGAGAGATCCTCGCGCCCAGTGCTTCCAGGAGGTGATTACAGCAAGCCTTTTAGTAACTCATCATTCATCCCCGCGCTGACCCGAGCCTCACCCCGGCGCCGGTGGCACTGGTGCTGAATGAGAGAGCCAAACGCTGCCCCTCCAATTCTCCAGGTGACACCGCCCCCTCTCCCCCACCCCTGCCCAAATACGAGGCGCCGAGGGTGCGGGATGGGGCAGAAGGAAAGGATGACAGGTGCCCACGCCTGAGGGAAAATCAAAGGCAAACGCTTACAGCAGGGGTGAGAAATCCCAACCCCGCCCGGGCGGGAGGACTTGGCACCAGCTACCTGCAGGGCGCCCCCGCCCGCATGCCGGCTCCTGTGCAGCCCAGAATGCAGCCAGAAGGGTGCAACGGGACGGAGGGAGCCTCCACGCCCCCTTTGTCTTCACGTTCCCCAAATGACAGGGGACGAAAGTTTATGAGCAGCGACAGTGTCGCTTTCCACTGGGTCAATCTGACACCTCTCAGGAGGCGACCCTTTCTGGGATCGCCCTCTCCCCCTGCACCGCCCCAGAGCTGCTTTCATCTGCACCTTGATGCCCGCAAGCCGGGCTTGGGCCACCTGCGCCGCTGTGTCCGGCAGGAACCTGATCTGGCCCCCCGGACGTCCAGGAGCGGCCCCGCTGCTGCGGGCGCCCAACTCACCTCTCCCGGCAGAGTCTCCTCCCTTGCGCCCTACTGGGCCGTCCGGCTCCGGCTCCGGCTCCCGGGAGCGAGGCGCATTCAGGCAGCTGGAGACACGCTGCTCCCCGGGCTCTGCTGCATTCCGCCTGCGTGGGAGATCCAACCAGAGAGCGCGCGGCACGGGCGTGTACGAGTGTGTGTTTGTGAGAGTGTGTGTGTGAGAGAGAGCGCGTGTGCGCGCGCGGGGGTGGGGGGGTGGGGCGGGGGAGCGCGGGATCACCGATCCCCCTACGCAGCGCCCATCACACGCTCTGCCTACTCCTCCGCCTCCTCCTTGAGCTGCGGCTTGCACCGGGTCCAGGTTTCAGGATCTCCTGTTTGTTTAATGAAAGGAAGAAGCAAAAGGCTGGCAAGGGAGGGGGGCGGGGGGAGCGCGCGCGGGGCTGCGCATGCTCAGAGGGGAACCCTGAGCGCTCACTCCCCAGCGCAGGCAGAGCGAGAAGAGCGAGCTGGGGACCGGCGGAGGCGAGCTCGCCTGCGTCTCCGGAGCCGCTGGGGGCTCGGCGGGGTTCCCGGAAGGCGACTGGGAAACCCAACCGCAAAGGTGCACCCTGCGTGGGGACTCCCTGGAGCACGCCGTGCGGGAAGCCGGCGGCGGGATTCCGATCCGCCCTAGGAGACAGCTTCAGCTCTGAGTCCTCGCGACGCCTGGCTCTCCTCTCCATGTATTTTTAGAGCTTGGCCGGGGTTCCCGTGGACAGCTCTGCAGCCTCTGCGTGGCGGAGCTCCGGGTGCGTGTAGTCCGGGGGAACCACGGACAGCAGGTCGAACCTGAACTAAAACGGGATTCCTGACCCATGCATCTTTTTCTCCCTCTCTCCCAACTTTCAACCTGTGAAGGGCAGGAAAAAGGCAACTGCCCCTCGGGTCCCAGAACTGGTTTGCTGGAGGGGAGGGCAGGGGTTGGGGTACACCAAACCCTCTTCCCAGAACAAAGCGGAAGTGGAAGGAAGGTGAGTCTTGGAGGGCTCCAAGCTCAGCCTCCCGTGGTGACAGGGTTAGATGGAGGAGACATTTGCTCTACTGAAGAAGGCCAAAAGAACAATAGAGCCATTGTCCCCTCGCCTCAAATGCCAAAGCACCAAAGCAGTTCTTCGCAAGTGGGAATTCTGGCTGCTTGGTAAAGTGGAAGAACTGTCAAAGCGAAGAAAGTCCAGTAAGAGAACCTGAGCCCTCAGGCGACGGCGCAGTAACCTGAGGCCAGGGCAAATACTGGCTGAGAGGCTTTCCTAGCTGAGAGGCTTTGCGAATAGAGTGGAAACTCTTTCTGGTGAGACAGTTCTGTGAGCAAAACACGACAGTGGTCAGCGATCCTTTCAAGAGCTTCCATTTTCAACGTCCTCCGTGTTTGATCACCTTGTCTTTCCCCCCATTTTCTCTCCTAACAGAAGAAAAGCCATCCCAAGCAGGGAACTCCCTGTAAAGATATTATGACCTCCTTTTTGTTCAGTTTTGGTCCCTCCAGAAAAAGACTACCGTTTGGTCACTCCAGTGCTGGAGGAATAGAAGACTGACTTCTCTGTGCAAATCTTTTCCAAGCTTTCATTAAAGATCACCTCTGAGCACTTCCACTATGCAGTGCTGGGCTGGCAGATGCCTTCCTGCTGAACTCTGACCCCTGTCCCATTCATCTTCCCAATAATAATGCCGAGTGACACTAGAACAGAAGGAAAATTAGATAACACCCTAGAGCACACCCAGAGGAGAGAAAACAGCATGTCTAAATACCACCAACAAAAGTCAAGTTTAGGAGAAAAAACACAGAAAAAGGTAAATAAGGATGAGAAAGAGGAAGGTTTTAAAAAGTGAAAGTGCCCTGGTTCCTTCTCTCCATAGCCTCTTGAAGAGGGCAGAACTGCAGCATCTATTTGCCTGAAGAATAGTGAGTCTGAGTCTCTAAGCACAAGGAAGGGGAGATCAGATTCTTCTGAAAAGCAGCACAGTCCTTAGGGTGAAGCTCTCACAGACTTAGGAGCTGCTGCTTTGTGGCTCAGAGGTTAAAGGGTCTGCCTGCAATGTGGGAGGCCTGGGTTCAATCCCTGGGTCAGGAAGATACTCTGGAGAAGAAAATGGCAACCCACTCCAGTATTCTTGCCTGGAGAATCCCATGGATGGAGGAGCTTGGTGGGCAGCCCACAGGGTGGCAAAGGGTCCAACACGACTGAGCGACTTCACTTTCACTTTCTTCCAAGCCTGGTTTTTCTCAGGCCTTTCCTTTGGCACCAAGCTTCTTGAAAGGCATACAAGCCAGATCTGCTTGTTACCACTCTCCCTTCAGAACAGTGAATAGTTCACCAGAATTTCAAGGTGTTGGTGGCGGCAGGGACCTGAGGCAGGAAAGCGGGCCCGGCCTTGGTATTGTGTAAGCCCCAGGGGAGTGAGGGCTCTGAATCCAAGCACCTGGAACAGAGAGGTGGGGTGGAGGTGAGTGTAGGTCTCAACTCCCACAGCTCTGTCAGTGAGAGAGTACTGAGGCCCTCCCACCAACAACAGTGAGTGTCCAGGGCTGCCTGGCCAAGGAGCACTCTCTCCTTTGTCTGAACCCAGCCTTGGGTGAGGAACAAAGGGACGCCTCTCCCCCTTGATGCCCAGGGTCACTGTCATCACCACCTCAAAGCTCCAAGGTCAAGGAGACGTTATCAATCTGGAATTGTAAATCAGGTGGAATCCCTTTCTGGTACGGCTATAGGAGGGTGAAGTACAATCCACGAAGAGATGTTTACTGCTTGTGGAGAGTGGGGGAAGCCCCTGGGGACACTAAGTAAGATGATGTACATAAGACACTAACACAGTGCCCACTGCATAGCAACTCTTTGTAACTTCTATGAATTTGATTGTTAACATTTTCATTATTAGGATTTTTTTTAATAAAGCTGAGGAGGTCCCCCCGCCCCAAGCTTAAACAACTAAAGCCAGATGCCTTGCAATTTTCCTTGTGACTTCCTTCCTTCACCCCCTCACACTTCTCCCTGAGCACCGATGAATTCAAATCCATGAAATGAAAAGTGTGATGTACAGCTGTGTGGCCACGTGAATCGTGAATAACCCTGACCCTCACCCTCCACTCTCAGGTTCAGATCTAAGCGGGAGACAGCATGGGTGTACAATAAGGCACACCCCCAGCACTTTTTGCCACTCACACCTCACAAGGATTAAGGACCCCTTCTGCTTGGCAGTCAGGGTCTCTAGCTATAAAGCCCCATGGACAGTGGCTCACCAGGCATTGTATTTTCACTTTTTTTTTTTTTTAACCTTCCTTCTAATTTTAGCTATCTAATGTGTTACTCCTCCTAGGTAACAGAATGCCCAGAGCCAATTAATATGCACACATCTGAAGATGGTTTTGAGAGAAATAATAGTCAGATTATCAGAGGCTCCAGGTATTTTCAGTGCTCCTTAAATTCAGATTTCAGACTTAGCATTCATCTCCCTACCTAGTGGAGGATTCCTAAACTTTGCACCTCTCTGCATCAACAAACAAGTCTAATGGCCTCACCTCCTGTATCAGCAAAATAACCCAGTATTGTTGCCTGACTTTGTACAATGTTTCTTTCTTTCATTTTTTTTGGAGAGCTAGCTATTAAGTTTTTAAGAGAACTAGCTCTTCAGAATAGCCACTGGTTAAGAATCCAAGTTTCCAATGCAGGGGTCACAAGTTCAATCCCTGGTCGGAAAACTAAGATGCTGCACAGCCAAAAAATAAATTAAAAAAAAATTAGAATTCTCATAAGCATATTTGCTTCCCCAGTGGCTCAATCGTAAAGAATCCACCTGCCTATGCAGGAGATGCAAGAGATGCGGATTCAAGCCCTGGGTTGGGAAGAGCCCCTAAAGAAGGAAATGGCAACCGACTGCAGTTTTCTTGCCTGGAAAATTCCATGGACAGAGGAACTTGGCAGGCTACAGTCCATGGCATCGCAAAGAGCTGGA
The DNA here is from genome assembly GCF_019923935.1 of Bubalus bubalis. NCBI lineage: Eukaryota > Metazoa > Chordata > Mammalia > Artiodactyla > Bovidae > Bubalus > Bubalus bubalis. Next base: position 152,322,990 of record NC_059159.1, on the reverse strand, counting down.
CACAACTGAGCACATACATGCACAAAAATTCAAAATTAATAAAAGCCAGTAATAAAAACAATGTTTGAACATAAAGTTTTTCCAAACTATGGATGCTATAGTGATATCTCAGTTCTTAGAAAATCACATGAAAGTAATTCCATCAAGTTAGACATTGCTGAAATAATATAACAATTCTATGGTGATGCAATATGTTTATAATTTGTCACTCACACCTCTGAATATTATCTAACAATTATGAGACACAGCATTGGTATTTGAATTGTGTTCTAACTACAATCTTGGTTATTTTCAAATGCCACCATAATGAGACAAAAGAGTTATAATTTTTTCTTCTTGTAGAAATTTCATATTTATAGCAATCATTTTTGGTTCAGTAAAAATGTTAAGCCATGACTCTAAGGGCTAAACTAGTGTTTATTATAAGAATCAAAATGTTTCTGGCAATATCAAAAACTATTATAAAACTATCCCTATAGGCCTTTACAAGTATTCTTATTGTTGCTCTTAACACATCAAGTCCTTTTCTTATGTCTGACTTGCCCCCACCTAGGTCACTTTTCACTTTCACGCAATGGAGAAGGAAATGGCAACCCACTCCAGTGTTCTTGCCTGGAGAATCCCAGGGACGGCAGAGCCTGGTGGGCTGCCGTCTATGGGGTCGCACAGAGTCGGACATGACTGAAGCAACTTAGCAGCAGCAGCAGCAGGTTGGTTTGAGCCATTCAAGGGCAGAGGTTTATTCTTTTCTATGCCCTGATGCCTCATGAAAGTAAACAAGTGGTATATGCTCAGAAACTAGAACACTTTCTAACACCACACACAAAAATAAACTCAAAATGGATTAAAGATCTAAACGTAAGACCAGAAACTATAAAACTCCTCGAGGAGAACATAGGCAAAACACTCTCTGACATACATCACAGCAGGATCCTCTATGACCCAACTCCCAGAATATTGGAAATAAAAGCAAAAATAAACAAATGGGACCTAATTAACCTTAAAAGCTTCTGCACATCAAAGGAAACTATTAGCAAGGTGAAAAGGTAGCCTTCAGAATGGGAGAAAATAATAGCAAATGAAGCAACTGACAAACAACTAATCTCAAAAATATACAAGCAACTCCTACAGCTCAACTCCAGAAAAATAAATGACCCAATCAAAAATGGACCAAAGAACTAAATAGACATTTCTCCAAAGAAGACATACAGATGGCTAACAAACACATGAAAAGATGCTCAACATCACTCATTATCAGAGAAACGCAAATCAAAACCACTATGAGGTACCATTTCACACCAGTCAGAATGGCTGAGATCCAAAAGTCTACAAGCAATAAATGCTGGAGAGGGTGTGGAGAAAAGGGAACCCTCTTACGCTGTTGGTGGGAATGCAAACTAGTACAGCCACTATGGAGAACAGTGTGGAGATTCCTTAAAAAACTGGAAATAGAACTGCCTTATGATCCAGCAATCCCACTGCTGGGCATACACACTGAGGGAACCAGAAGGGAAAGAGACACGTGTACCCCAATGTTCATCGCAGCACTGTTTATAATAGCCAGGACATGGAAGCAACCTAGATGTCCATCAGCAGATGAATGGATAAGAAAGCAGTGGTACATATACACAATGGAGTATTACTCAGCCATTAAAAAGAATACATTTGAATCAGTTCTAATGAGGTGGATGAAACTGGAGCCTATTATACAGAGTGAAGTAAGCCAGAAAGAAAAACACCAATACAGTATACTAATGCATATATATAGAATTTAGAAAGATGGTAACAATAACCCTGTGTACGAGACAGCAAAAGAGACACTGATGTATAGAACAGTCTTATGGACTCTGTGGGAGAGGGAGAGGGTGGGAAGATTTGGGAGAATGGCATTGAAACATGTGTAATATCATGTATGAAACGAGATGCCAGTCCAGGTTCGATGCACGATACTGGATGCTTGGGGCTGGTGCACTGGGACGACCCAGAGGGATGGTATGGGGAGGGAGGAGGGAGGAGGGTTCAGGATGGGGAGCACATGTATACCTGTGGTGGATTCATTTCTATATTTGGCAAAACTAATACAATATTGTAAAGTTTAAAAATAAAATAAAATTTAAAAAAATTAAAAAAAAATAAAGAGTGAATGAATAAGTTTGCAGCCAAAAATAAATTTCTGTGACTAAAATGTTGATTTTGGAAAAAGACTCCCAAGTTCTGTGCCACTTGGTACTCCTCATAGATGATGAAGTCAAAAGACACCATTTTTTAAGATTTTGTGTATATGATTATCTAAAATGAAAGTTGAATGAGAAAGACAAAACGGCTTTCTGAAGATAGTTTCTATCCCCTTGGAAATACATACTGGCCAACCCAATCCACCAAGTCCATTCTAATTTTTCTGGTTCAGAAAGAGAATATATTTTTGGCCCAAAGTGCATTGTTATTCAAAGAATAGCTTCGTGCTGACCAACTTAATCCAGCCAGAATAATATTCTAATTTAACTTTCCCCCTAAGTAGGATGAAATAGTTGAGACAATAGTGCTTAGAACTCCTCTTCAAAAGAAACCATTCAAAATGTCAAAAGGCAACACTGTTAGCTATATCCCAATACAAAATAAAAAGCTTTTTAAAAATGTGAAAAGGACCTCCCCCAGGCACTCATCCCCAGCACTTCTATTATTACTGTCTTGAGCGAAAGGAACCAGCAAGTAGTTGGTTCTGTTTTCATGAATAGGTAACTAAGGATGGGGATCAGGTGGGGAAGGGGGAGATTAAACTATAAATAAAAGGTCTCAGCTCTGATCACAACTCTTCTGAGGCAGGGGTAGAAGAATATAGGGGACCAGGCGACTGCTGTCATTGTGGTTTTTTCTCTTGCATTCATATACCCAGTAAGAGTTTCCTGAGGACGGTCTCAGGCAGAAAGAAAGATCCCACGACAGAAGCTGCAGTCCTTTACCACCTAGTCTCAGAAGCCACACACCATCACTTTTGCCATATCCATCACACAGCCCAGCCCAGCTACTCCCCTCGGATTATCTTCATGTGAGGGTTCCCTCTGATTCTTGCTGGGACCATGACTGATGCAAATTTCAAGAATTTGTTTTCCTATTTATGCACTCATGTCACCCACATTTCCTTGGGAATCTCCAGGCAAGAAGAGCCTGGCAGGCTACTGTCTATAGAGTCACGCAGAGTTGGACACGACTGAAGTGACAAGTGTGAAGTGTGCACACAGCACAGCTCACCCACATTAAACCTAATGCTTGTTGCTACTTCATCAGCTCTGATTTATTCCCCCACACACCTTGATTTGTATTCCGAGTTACTGCCTCATGTGGCCCAGCCCCTAGGATCCATGTACCTTTGTTGCTGGAAATCCCTCCTAATTCTCCATGTCCTCACAAGCAGAACCGAGGTACCTATTGCTGATCCTCTACTCTTTGGTTCGACCCCTGGTGCCACCCTAGTTATCTGCTCCTCATCAAGAGCTATTAGAATCATGACTCTGCCTCCCTTTGAGTATTTCAAAAAGTCTAGATTCCACATCTAGTGATTCCTGACTGCTGACCTTGTCCCACTCAGGTGAGGTTAATCTGCCAGAGCTCAGCAATGTCTCTTCTTCAGTCTGTCCTAAACTGCCAAGATGGAGCCCTTAAATCTCAGTAATATTAGCATCTTTATTTTTCTCATCTTTAAAATGGGAGGTTTGAGTAAATTATTCAGTCATCATGTTTTAATAGCCTAGTTCAGGGGTCAACAAACTTATTCTGAAAAGAACTAGATAGTACATATATTTAGGCTCTGAAGGCCATGTGATCTCTGCCACCACTATTCCACTCTGCAGCCACAGACAATGCTGAGAATGAGAGTGGCTATGTTCCAATTTTTTCCTTTTTTTTTTTTTTTTTTTTCCAAAACAGGTGGTCTGCTGATTTGCCCCACAAGCTACAGTTTGCCAACCTTGAGTCTAATGCTTCATTTTCTGCCCTTTGCAAGCAATGTGTTGGGTAGAAGGAACCTAAAGAGTCCTGCTTCTTGCTCTGCCAGTAGGAAAATAATAAGTCATGAAACTGGTGCAGGAAATCTTAGTCCACTGGCAGTTGAGGGGCTCCTTGTCAGCGTGGCTTTCACACTATCTTAAGAACACACTAGAAAATTATTTTTTCCTTTTTTGTAAAGTAGTTGGCTATGTTTTCCACATGGAACAGCAGCGGCAATAACAACTATACTATTTTTAGCCTAAAACTGATTTGTGCAGCCCTAGAAATTTAATGAGAGGAATATTTTAAAGGAAAATGGAAGAAAAAAAAAATAATAGCGTGAGCACAATATTCCTGCCTGTGAAAACAGGGCAGGTAAATACATTCTAATTATGACTAGACTAGCACCTTAAGAAAACTGCCTCTCCAAAGATAAAAACTCAGCCCCAGTAAAACAGAATACCTTCTTAGATAGGTCCCAGTACAGGAGCGATGCCTCTACTGAGTTGAACTTATAAAAATCTGGCTACTGGCTGAGTATTTTCACACATTCAGCCCAAAGTTATGAAATTCGGCCTATCTAAAAATTTCACTTCCCCAAAGCAATCTACAGATTCAGTACAATCCCCGTCTGTATTAGTTTGCTGGGGCTACACACTGGGGGAGGGGGTTTGGTTAACATAAATTTCTTTTCTCACAGTTTTACACATCAAGGTATAGGCAGGGTTGGTTTCTTCTGAGGCCTTTATCCTTGGTTTGTAGATGGCCGTCTTCTCCCTGGCTTCACACTGTCCTCCTGCATGTCTGTGTCCCACTTTCCTCTTCTTATAAGAATAACAGTCATATCGGATTTGGGCCTGCCCTAATGACCTCATTTTAATGAATCTTCTTTAAGTTCCAAATCTCTAAATACAGTCAGGTGCAGAGGTCCGGGGGTGTGGAGTCAGAATTTCAATATGTGAACTTCTAGGTGATACAATACAGGCCAGAACACTATCAAAATCCCGGTGGTGTTTTTTTAAAATGCGTCCTAAAATTCATATGAAGTCTCGAGGGACACCAAATAACCAAAATAACCTTGAAAAAGAACAAAGTTGGAGGTCCCATACTTACTGATTTCAAAACCAACTACAAAGTTATAGTAATCAAAATAGTGTGATACTGGCATAAAAACAGACATATACCCAATGGAATAGAACAGTGAGCCCAGAAATCCTCACATGTATGGTCAAATGATTTTCAACAAGGATATCAAGACTACTTAACTCAATGGGGAAGGGTGATCTTTTTAACAGAGTGTCAGGAAAACTGAATAGCCACATGCAAAAGTTGGACCCTTACCTTATACTATGTATAGAATAAATTTAAACCGAATCAGAGACCTAACATAAGATCTAAAACTGCCTGATAAGAGGTTAATATTAAGGACCTATAAAGAACTCCTACAGTTCAACAACAACAAAACAACCCAATTCAAGAGTGGGCGAAGGACTTGAACAGACATTTCTTCAAAAAAGATATTCAATATCCCATGTGCCAATATTTCATATGCCAATATGCCCACGAAAAGGTGCTCACCATTACTAATCACTTGGGCAATGCAAATCAAAACCACAATGATAAAGATAATGCTTAGAAGAAGTAACAGATAATACAGTGTGATTTTCATGGAGGAAAAAACACAAGATAACACATCACACCCACTAAGATGGCTATTATCAAAAAGAGAAACAAAACAAAAATTAACAACTGGTGATGAGGATATGGAGAAATTGGAACTCTTGTGCACTACAGGTGGGAATATAACATGGTGCAGCCACTATGGAAAACAGTGTGGCAAGTCCTCATAAGATTAAAAATATCAATTATTATATGATCCAGCAATTTCATTTTGGGTATACACCTGGGTATGTCATACTAGGCGTATACTTGGATAACATACCAGGTAAGATAGTCATTCACTCTTCCTTACTTTTATTTAACCAATATGTATTAAATGTTTGATGCCAATATAATCAGAAAATTTGATGTCAAGAATTCTAGATAGCACTCTGAAGAAATCATACCTAATATTCTGTGTATTTAGATTACTTTCAAATTAAAAATGCATTGTTAAATAACAATTCCATGAAAGGTATAAAGGAAATGCCTCAAGGACTTAGTTAAAAACAATCCCAAGGTCTTACTGGAATATTATAGTACAATCACATAAAAATTTTATTTTAACCAGAAATCTGTATGCAGGTCAGGAAGCAACAGTTAGAACTGGACACGGAACAACAGACTGGTTCCAAATAGGAAAAGGAGTACGTCAAGGCTGTATATTATCATCCTGCTTATTTAACTTATATGCAGAGTACATCATGAGAAACTGGACTGGAAGAAGCAAAAGCTGGAATCAAGATTGCCAGGAGAAATATCAATAACCTCAGATATGCAGATGACACCACCCTTATGGCAGAAAGTGAAGAGGAACTCAAAAGCCTCTTGATGAAAGTGAAAGTGGAGAGTGAAAAGTTGGCTTAAAGCTCAACATTCAGAAAACGAGGATCATGGCATCCAGTCCCATCACTTCATGGGAAATAGATGGGGAAACAGTGGAAACAGTGTCAGACTTTATTTTGGGGGGCTCCAAAATCACTGCAGATGTTGACTGCAGCCATGAAATTAAAAGACGCTTACTCCTTGGAAGGAAGTATGACCAACCTAGATAGCATATTCAAAAGCAGAGACATTACTTTGCCAACAAAGGTCCATCTAGTCAAGGCTATGGTTTTTCCAGTGGTCATGTATGGATGTGAAAGTTGGACTGTGAAGAAGGCTGAGCACTGAAGAATTGATGCTTTTGAACTGTGGTGTTGGAGAAGACTCTTGAGAGTCCCTTGGACTGCAAGGAGATCCAACCAGTCCATTCTAAAGGAGATCAGCCCTGGGATTTCTTTGGAAGGAATGATGCTGAAGCTGAAACTCCAGTACTTTGGCCACCTCATGCAAAGAGTTGACTCATTGGAAAAGACTCTGATGCTGGGAGGGATTGGGGGCAGGAGGAGAAGGGATGACAGAGGATGAGATGGCTGGATGGCATCACTGACTCAATGGACGTGAGTCTGAGTGAACTCTGGGAGTTGGTGATGGACAGGGAGTCCTGGTGTGCTGCGATTCATGGGGTCTCGAAGAGTCAGACACAACTGAGCGACTGAACTGAACTGAACTGAACTATGATATAGGCATGAGTTATGACATATAGCCTCTTGATGAGACTTTTTAAGATTATGTCTCCTAGTCCTCCTATAGGATTATCCTATAGCCCTTATAACTGGTAAATGATACATTAACCCAGAAAAGTGCCTAGATCATTCTTCTGACTATGAAAATTCAGGAAGATCACTGAAGTATACACAAAGTATAAAATATCTTCTGAAAATGCCAGCAATAATTAACATCACCATCAATAGCATCTGCAGATAATCACCATCCAAATGTCACCTTTAGTTTACTTTGCTTGGTAAACCAAAAATTCAGTGATGCTCGCTATCTGTTATCTTGTCATGCAGTATTCTCCCTTTGATCAGCAATGCTACCCATTTTTCTTCCAAAAAATCACCATTCTTCAATTACTAATCCATGGAGGAGTTTGGGGGTGAAAAACCTTTCCAACTTTCAAGCATGAGCGTAGAAGCCCAGCCTAGTTAATCAGAATCTCCCACTGTTCTAGCCTTGTGATGTCTCAGAGATGGCAAACAGCAAATGATTTCCATATCAGGAAAATTAGATTAAGATCTAGGACTTCTGCTGACAAGAAAGAAGAATGTCTCCTTTTACTGGGGATTCTAAGCATTTAAAAAGTTCTAAGTCTAGTAATGCCGGGAGAGAGACCTTCACATGTGTTTTAATTCCTAAACCTAGCCATGTCTTCAAGTATCACTGGACTTTTCAGTTACTTAATCAATAATGCATTTTTGCTTAAGGCATTCTAAATTAGATTTTCATTCCCTAGCCCCATTGAAAATGTCTTTATGGATACATGAATTATGGCATCTCTTTAAGTAATAATGACAAACAAGAGGGGAGGCAAGCAAAAGATGGAAACCATTTTTAAGGATATCTCCTGGCCACACTGTAACTGAATTCAAGCTCTGATCATTTCAGGCAGCCTTCCACCCCTGAGCATATATCTTGTGCGTCCTCTTCCCCTTTTCTGAATCACCAGATTCCAAGGCTGGCACACTTCAAGGCTGACATCCACTGTGAGACAGATGGAGCTAAGGGGGGTAAGGCAGAGGCCAGGCAAACCCTGCCAACTCATGTGGCCTCAGGCCCAGCCCTACTCCATAACCACCAGTGCTGTCAATATCCAGCTAAGGCGAGTCTGAGTTCTCCTTGCCGTCAGCTCTCCGAGGTGCCAGAAGATGACGGTGGTGTTGGAGACTCTGTGTGCCTGGTGGGTACATGTGCCAGTCACACTCTGTGTGGTTGGACAGGTGTCCCTAGGCACTAAGGCAGGATGGAGCAGTCCCCTATCCCAGAGGCTCTGGCACCACAGGGGCTGTCAGGGAAAGTGCCCAAAACAGCTGTCACCCCTCTGGCTGCCAGGCTGATCTGACTGGCTTGGTGGGTGTTCCCTCCTTCTCCACAGCTCCCAAAGTTGTCAGTTCACAAGCATCAACTTTCCAGAGAAAGAGGAATACTCTTGTTGGTCCTTCACCCCAGGTTCGTGTTTATTCTGCACCTAGTGACCTAAAATGTAGTCTGACTGTGTCACTCACTGGTTTAACTCTTCAATGGCTTTCCCTGGCCTGATATTCAAGGTCCTTCATGATCTTGACAGACTTCCTATTTATCAGCCTGAAAACTTGCTATTCACAATCCACGCAAATCTTCCTGTGACTTCACCATTCCAAGTGTGTCAGCTGTCTCCCCCCAGTACCTCTTACATACTCTTCTGACTTTCCCCATCGAGCCTGTCTAACCCTAATTTGTCTCCTCCAGAAAGCTCCTCTGAATTTCCCAAGACAGGAAGGAGGAAGTACAGTGCTCTTCCTCTGTGCTCTTGGAGCACCGTGGCTTGACCTCTAGCGCAGCACTTCTCACACTGTACTGTAGTTACACATTCATATCATTCACATTTGCGACTCCCTTTATAATCTGTGAGCAAACTTGAAGATGGGAATGATGTCTTTTACCTGGTATATATTAGATGCTTAGCTTATATTTGTTGAGCGAATAACTGGCATATGAGGACCTGTGCTTCCCTACATCTGCAGATGCCTGATTCTTAAGGGGTATCTCATTGCAAGAAAAAAAATCTTACTGTTTTTTCTACTCATCCATAGGAGTGCCTGATTTCAAGCGAATGTGGGTTGTGCTGGTCTAAACACAGAAGCAGCAGGAAGATTCTTATCACTGTTTTCCTCCACTCGTTACTGGGTCTAATAGAAAAGAACTCTTGACTCTGGAGAATCCCACCTCCGCCTTCACTGAATTAAACCACTTTTAGCTCTGTGCCCACTATCCAAACAGCTCTTCAGGACTGTGCATAGAACCCCAGGGAACGCAGCCCTGCTTTGGCACATCGATGGTCCTGGTACCCTCCCATGACAAGTGGCTGCTGTACCATCTCGTGTCTACATGAATGAGCATCAGCAGCATCAAGGGCAGCGGGACTTCAGTGACACCGGCGGCGTTGGCTCAGTGTACTGGTCTTGTCACAAAGATCAGCATCTGTGCAGGTGATGGTGGTCATCAGCAGCAGTGGTGATGTCAAGTCTCACTCTTCTACTGTAATGATTTCCCCTGACCAACACCCAGAATTAAACAGGAAAATGCTTGTTTCTAAACTGTAGAGAAGAGAATCTTTTCATGTATACTTGTAATCCCATTTGATACATCATTACAAACTGAAAGAAGTCAGAGGAATACTGTTTGCTTGTTGTAAGACATTTCAGAGGATTCAATAAGCTATGTTTGACCCTAGCATAGTGTCTAGCAAACAGCATATTCTATTACTATTAGTGAAGTTAAGCCCCGTGCAGGCATAGACTTTCTAATTCACATACATTTCATAGCACCTAACAGAGTGTTAGAGCCTTACAAAAGTCTTCAGTGGTGGGTTGGTCAGATTTGCACATTTCTAATGAAGAAAGGGTCACTGGGATTAGCCTGAGAAGGCTAGTTTGGAAAATTCTGTTGCATTGCTACCTTCCACAACTTCTCTCATTAGAATTCTCCATTGGGGTGGGGGTGAGGAACAGCCAGGCACTTCCTCAGTAGAGTGCTTTTTGCCAATAATAGAGTCCTTTCCATAGTGGGAAACTCAGCAGAAAAATTAGGCTATCAACATTTTTTATTGTAGCTGACATATTTTACTTCACCACTGCCTGCACAAGATCTTTTTAAAAATGGAGAAACAGACACTTAATGACATTTTGCAAAGGAGTCTGATGTGAGTCTGGGGTCTGATCACCTCCAGTTGAATAAATGGGGACTACATGGAGCAGTTCTGAATTTGTCAGCCTGTCCACCTGTCAATTTCAATATGCACTTACTCATACTTCCTGTCAGTCTTCAAGGCCAGTCTCCTTGAATGACTGGTGCATGGATGATCTATCATAAAATGGGCAACACATGTAAATGTCTGCAAATAAAGGATGAAAACAACAGACTATTCCTTACTGGCTTCCAGCCATCTGTATTCATCAAGGGAAACAAACTAGCTCAACAGACAACAACTGATCTGGTGTTCACTTGTTATGGCCTCTCATCAGACACCTGAATGACTGTGTCTTATAGTGCTAAGAACTATAGGAGTTGCCAATGACAAGATAAGGTATTATTTGGTGAAAAATAGTAGATTTATTCCCACCTATGTTTTGATAAATATTGAAATTTATGCTTCCATTCTAGAGGCTACAGGCTCCAATGTAACATATTAATGGAAGGCTTCTTTCTGAGAATGGGGGAAACCTATGATATTGGATTGAATTGTGTTCTCCCCATATTTGTAGAAATCCTAAACCCCAGTACCTCAGAATGTGACTTTATTTGGAAATAGGGTCATTGAAGGTGTAATTAATAAAGATAAGGTCATACTTTATTACTTCTCTTTTTTTCACAGCTATTTGTAAGGCCTCCTCAGACAGCCATTTTGCTTTATTGCATTTCTTTTTCTTGGGGATGGTCTTGATCCCTGTCTCTTGTACAATGTCATGAACCTCCATCCATAGTTCATCAGGCACTCTGTCTATCAGATCTAGTCCCTTAAATCTATTTCTCACTTCTACTGTATAATCGTTAGGGATTTGATTTAGGTCATACCTGAATGGTCTAGTGGTTTTCCCTACTTTCTTCAATTTATGCCTGAATTTGGCAATAAGGAGTTGATGATCTGAGCCACAGTAAGCTTTCAGTCTTGTTTTTGCTCACTGTATAGAGCTTCTCCATCTTTGGCTGCAAGGAACATAATCAATCTGATTTTGGTGTTGACCATCTGGTGATGTCCATGTATAGAGTCTTCTCTTGTGTTGTTGGAAGAGGGTGTTTGCTATGACCAGTGTGTTATCTTGGAAAAACTCTATTAGCCTTTGCCCTGCTTCATTCTGTACTCCAAGGCCAAATTTGCCTATTACTCCAGGTGTTTGTTGACTTCCTACTTTTGTATTACAATCCCCTATAATGAAAAGGACATCTTTTGGGGGTGTTAATTCTAGAAGGTCTTATAGGTCTTCATAGAACCATTCAACTTCAGCTTTTTCAGCATTACTGGTCGGGGCATAGACTTGGATTACTATGATATTGAATAGTTTGCCTTGGAAATGAACAGAGATCATTCTGTCGTTTTTGATTTGGATTGCATCCAAATACTGCATTTTAGACTCTTTTGTTGACTATGATGGGTACTCCATTTCTTCTAAGGGATTCTTGCCCACAGTAGTAGATATAATGGTCATCTGAGTTAAATTCATCCATGCCAGTCCATTTTAGTTCGCTGATTCCTAAAATGCTGACATTCATTCTTACCATCTCCTGTTTGACGACTTCCAATTTGTGTTGATTCATGAACCTAACCTTCCAGGTTCCTATGCAATATTGCTCTTTACAGCATCAGACCTTGCTTCCATCACCAGTCACATCCACAACTGAGTGTTGTTTTTGCTTTGGCTCCGTCTCTTCATTCTTTCTGGAGTTATTTCTCCACTGATCTCCAGTAGCATTTTGGGTACCTATTGACCTGGGGAGTTTATCTTTCAATGTCCTATCTTTTTGCCTTTTCATACCATTCATAGGGTTCTCAAAGCAGGAATACTGAAGTGGCTTGCCATTCCCTTTAATTACTTAGTTAATTAACTAATTGATTTACTTAACAAATAAATTTATTTAATAAATAATAATATTATTTAATAAATAATAATTAATAAACAAATGACAAATACTTTATGTCATTAATAAAGATAAGGCCATACTTTATTAATTGTAATTAGTAAAGATAAGGGCTTCTCTGGTAGCTCAGTTGGTAAAGAATCCACCTGCAATACAGGAGACCCTGGTTCAATCCCTGAGTTGGAAAGATCCCCTGGAGAAGGGAAAAGCTACCCAGTCCAGTATTCTGGCCTGGAAAATTCCATGGCCTGTATAGTCCATGGAATTGCAAAGAGTTGGACATGACTAAGCAACTTAAAAAAAAAAAGTCATACTAGAACAGGGAAGGCCCCTAATTAAATATGATTGATGTCCTTATGACCAACCTGGACAGCATATTAAATGTCATTAAATGTCTCTAGCAGAGACATTACTTTGCCAAGAAAGGTCTGTCTAGTCAAAGCTATGGTTTTTCCAGTAGTCATGTATGGATGTGAGAGTTGGACTATAAAGAAAGCTGAGCATCAAAGAATTGATGCTTTTGAACTGTGGTGTTGGAGAAGACTCTTGAGCATCCCTTGGACTGCAAGGAGATCAAACAGTCAATCCTAAAGGAAATCAGTCCTGAATATTCATTTGAAGGACTGATGCTGAAGCTGAAACTCCAATACTTTGGCCACCTATGCAAAGAACTGACTCATTGGAAAAGACCCTGATGCTGGGAAAGATTGAAGGCAGGAAGAGAAGGAGATGACAGGGGATGAGATTGCTGTATGGCATCACCAACTCAATGGACATAAGTTTGAGTAAGCTCCAGGAGTTGGTGATGGACAGGGAAGCCTGGTGTGCTGCAGTCCATGGGGCTGCAAAGAGTTGGACATGAATGAGTGACTGAACTGAACTGAACTGATATCCTTATACAAAGGAGGAATTTATACACAGAGACACCCACACAGAGGACACCATGTGAAAAGACAGGAGATACCCTGCTACAAGCCAAGAAACTACCAAGCAAAGAGAGAAGCCCGAAACTGCTTTCTCCCTGGTGCCTTCAGAGGTGCTATCAATATAATATAGCCATTTTAACACCTTGATTTCAGACTTCTGGCCTCAGAACCATGACACAATAAACTTCTGTTGTTCTAAGCCATTCAGTTCATGGTATTTTGTAATAGCAGTCCTAGAAAACTAATACACCTATCAAATAATACATTGGGTTTTGGTCCATGGGATATAATGGGGAATCTGGATAAAGAAAAGGAATAATTTGAGTCTTACTAAAAATTTTCTCCCCTAATGCCACAGTTTGTTCTATTGTGTTACACATGTATGCGTTCATGTTGAGGCACCTTCCAATGAAGAATGGTTATTGTGGAAAAAAGTTAATAAAGATAGCTTAAAAAGTTTAAAAAGTTAATACGAATAAAAAGAGAACACCAATATTAAAGAAGATAGAAGGAAGGACATGTGTTAGATACAAGGGTTGGTGGAATTTTTGGAACTGAGAACTTTTTCAAATTTTTCTGTATATTTCCTGATTGCCTGAACAGAAAACAAAACATGGAAAGATCACACCATATAAAAGATAGGAAGTCTACTCGTTTCTCAGAGATATAAAGTTTTGGCTGATATTTTATTATTCTGTAATCTATTGCTATTACATGTATGACTGTAATGGTTACATGAGCAGTAAAATAAATGGCCAAACAGTGGTGTCTACTTACAGTTGGAAGCATGGTTCATGCCATCCTGTGTGGATTTCATACACCCCAAGATGATGTTCTGCCAACTTAGCTATTTCTCAGTAAACTTTTATAATCTATGACCTACTAAGTGGGTATGTAATCTCAGTAATATTATACTGATTAATTTAATAAGGAGTACTCTTACAAAAATCTAAAAAACGTAGGCAAAATACATTTTATACACAGGGTTAGTACAGAGAATGATAAATTACTTTGTTTAAAACAAAATATCATTATGATCTCTTTTTGTAGAAGTGTTTCAAAAGTCATGACTTTGCCTTAATGTCAGTCTGTGGAAAAATGGGAAAAAGACCACATCTGAGTATTTATTTGGATGAATGTTTCCTCTCTCTTGTTCCATCCAAGGTTTATATAACTGTTTGGATCCAAAGTTCAATCAGCATGTATTTATGCAGGCTAGGGAGCAGGATGGGGTTAATGATCACTTATTGCACAGGTATTACAGTATGACTATGCTTGGACCATAAGAAACTGTGGAAAATTCTTAAACAGAAGGGAATACCAGACCACCTTACCTGTCTCCTAAGAAACCTGTTTGTGGGCCAAGAAGCAACAGTTAGACCCAGACAGGAAACAATGGATTGGTTCAAAATAGGGAAAAGAGTATGACAAAGCTGTATATTGTTACCTTGTTTATTTAACTTCTATGCAGAGTACATCATGCGAAATCCAAGGCTGGATGAATCACAAGCTGGAGTCAAGATTTCTGGGAAAAATATTAACAACCTCAGATATGCAGATAATACCAATCTAATGGCACAAGTGAAGAGGAACTAAAGAACCTCTTGATGAGGATGAAAGAGGAAACTGAAAAAGTTGGCATGAAACTCAACATGAGGAAAACTAAGATCATTACATCCGGTCCCATCATTTCATGGCAAAGAGAATGGAAAAAAGTGGAAGCAGTGACAGATTTTATTTTCTTGGGCTCCAAAATCACTGCAGACAATAACTGAAGTCATGAAATTAAAAGACACTTGCTCCTTGGAAGGAAAGTTATGACAAACCCAGAAAGCATATTCAAAAGCAGACACATCACTTTACCGACAAAGATCCATATCATCAAAGCTACGGTTTTTCTAGTAGTCATGTATGGATGTGAGAGTTAGACCATAAAGAAGGCTGAGAGCTGAAAAATTGATGCTTTTGCACTGCAGTGCCAGAGAAGACCCTTGAGAGTCCCTTGGACTGCAAGGAAATCAAATCAGTCAATCCTAAAGGAAATCAACCCTGAAGCTTGATGCCCCAGTACTTTGGCCACCTGACATGAACAGCTGACTCATTGGAAATGACTCTGATGCTGGGAAAGTGCTGGGAGCCGGCATATTGCATATTGAGTGAGGATCTGTAATAGCTCAACTGGAATTCTATCACTGCCGGGAGCCAGCGTGAGCACTCCGCCCATGACAAAGGTCATGAGGAAGGAGGCTCGGCATACGCAAAGGCGGGATCGAGCCTCAGGAGTCCCCCTGGAAATTCTCGAGCATCTACCCCCAAAACCAGAGTCTGCCTACTTTCTGCTTTGTGCTTTCACCTACACCTCTGACTTTACAGGGGGCTGTCCCCCACTACCTCTCTCTGAAAAGAGAGTTAGCTTACAGCTCCAGTTAATAATTCTTGGATGTGACAGTGTTTCAACCTACAAACTCCTTTGAAAATCCTCTAGCCTGCCTGAATGGGTTTTTCCGGCCACATGTGATTGTTCAGAGCCTCCCAACTGTGAGAGGCAGGAGATGTTCTAAACTGCCTAAACACAGATTCCTTTGAGTAGTTAAAAGATTGATTAGAAATTGTATTGGTGAAGGGTTTTTCACTTGTTGGGCCAATGTTTGCTGCTAAGTCTCCATACTCCTTACCTACTGTGTCCTTGGCAGTGTATTGATTGATATAATGGGTGTATAGAAATGTAAAATGCAGCTTTGTCCAATGCTTTTTGGAAGGCTGGCGCCTGACTTTGGAATAATCACCTTTAGAGAAAGATAAGTTTCTTAAAATGTTAACAGGCCTCCGGGCCAGAAGATGATGTCTATCACCTGAACTTTTGCATATGATAAGTTTACAGGAAAAAAGCCTGGCTTGCTGCATGACTCTACGCCTTCCCCCATTATCCTCTATGCATAACTTAAGGTATAAAAACTACTTTGGAAAATAAAGTGCGGGCCTTGTTCACTGAAACTTGGTCTCCCCATGTCACTCTCTCTCCCAAATTCCAGCTGAGTGTCCATCTGGAGCGCGGATGTCCTCTGCGACCATTTATTTGCCTGGGCTTCTAAGACCCACTCGAGAAGGTGTCTAAGGTGGGGCACCTTCCGCTATTCGAGAGGGCGCCTGCGGCCTCCGTGGTCAGAGCTAACCTGGTGTCACGGGTTATATTGATTTTCCGCGTAAACCAAGCCACTCAGCTTCTTTTCTCCACTGAATTTTCCTACTGAGCTATCCTTATTTCAGCCGCTTTTCTCCACTGAATTTCCTCACTGAGCTATCCTCATTCTATTACTCTTTGAATCTTTGATGAATAAATAAATATAAATAGGTCGCCGACGCCGTCCCCGCTTCGAATACCCTGGATCAGCCGGGGCTGGACCCCGGCAGGAAAGATTGAAAACAAAAGGAGAAAGGGTGACAGAAGATGAGATGGTTAGATAGCATCACCGATTCAATGGACACGAATTTGGGCAAACTCCAGGAGATAGTGGAGGACAGAAGAGCATAGTGCTGTACAATCCATGAGGCTGCAAAGAGTCGGACATGACTTAGCAACTGAACAACATTACAGCATAATGGGGAAGTTTCTTAAACATAGTTTGAAAGAAAATGTAGGAAGAAGGCTTTGAATTTTTCACTGCAAAGGACTATACTTGGTTCCATAGGAGTAGTTGTCCCCTCTATGGAGCTGCTACATGCATAAAGAGAATAATGTCAGAATATTCATTTCCAAAATAAACAGTACTCCTAAAGAAAGCAATAAAAGGACAGTTCAAGCTTTTTACTTCTTTTTTGTCAGTTTTAATGAGTGGAATTTGTACAGTGATGATTCATTTCTAAAACAAACATTACTTCTGAAGAAAGCAATAAAAGGACAGATCAGACTTTTAAATTCTTATTTTGTTAACTTTAGTAGGTCAAATATTTATAGTGAAATATCACTTCATTATCATTTCCAATTTATTGACATAACTGCTCACATTCTCTTATTTCATGGTTAAAAATAATTTTGTCTAAGAAACTTTCCAGTGGCTTCTGGAATCTCAAAAGTCTGATATAAACACAATTTCTGTAGGAAATATATTTCCCGGCAATTAAAAAGCAATTGGTATTTTATTTAAATTATTGCCCTGAGACCTGCTATGATTCTTTTTTAAAATTATTGAAGTACAGTTGATTTACAATACTATATTAGTTTCAGGGGTATAGCAAAGTGATTCAGTTATGTATGTACATATATTTTCAGATTATCTTCATTTATAGGTTATTACAAGATACTGAATATAGTTCCCTGTATTATACAGTAATAATCTATTTTATGTATAGTCGTTTGTTAATTCCATAATGCTAATTTATCCTTCCCCACCTTCCTTTACCCTTTTGATAATCATAAGTCTGTTTTTTAGGTCTATAATTCACAATCACAGAAAACAAGTGATGGTTCTTTTTTTTTAATACCACTTGCCTCTTAATACCACCTCTCTACTTAAAAGTCTATGTTTTGTTTAGTTATATAAAAAGTTCTTTTGTCTTTATTTGATTGATCTTCTCCATTCTATTGTCTCACATAAGTACATATTAGAAATTCTATATAAAGTCTATATAATATTCTCTTTTACTTAACTTTATTATGCTATTTTTTGTCTTTTGATAATAAATTCTAGGAGAATGTTTCAACGTTTTCAGTTCCATAATTCACTCTAGCTAAATCCATTCTTGCAGTCAAACCGTTGATTTTACTTTTGATTTAACTTTTAAAATTTGGTATGTTACTGATTTTTAAGATCTCTAACTGGACTCTTTTCATAATTATTTGTGCTTGTATTTCTATGAAAATATTAATTATACATATGTAAAAGTATTCTCTCCATTGTTGTTTCTTTGGTAGTAGTTACTTTGCTTGAATTTAGTGCCTAACTTTTACAGTACTGTTTTTTCTTCAAATGTTTGATGATTCTTGTTAGTCTGCTTCACATATAATTGATCATCTCTATTCATTCATCTATGGATACATGGCATATAGTGCCTGCTTCTTGTGATGATGTTAAAGAGGAAGGGTATACTTCAGGATGCAGTATATCAACAACATCCCTCTTGTGTTTGCCTGACTACCAGAGTGATGCTGTGTCCTCTAGCCCAGATACCCATTTCCTGCTTGAGTCTGTGGATAAATACATCTTGCCCAACATAAGTTGGTGATAGGGCAGGAACCAACCTGTTAGGCAGTCCCAATCACCCAGGACTCCTCCAATTTTTTTGCCCATTCTTTCTAGCTTGGAGTACCCCCAGAAGCACATGAGTCTTCCTTCTCTTGTGTGTCTTGAGTTGCAGTTTTCTCCATCAATTCAGAGCCATATTTTCTTATTTATTTATTTATCTCTAGCCTAGTGACACCCACTCCAGTGTTCTTGCCTGGAGAATCCCAGAGATGGGGGAGCCTGGTGGGCTGCCGTCTATGGGGTCACACAGAGTCAGACACGACTGAAGCAACTTAGCAGCAGCAGCAGCAGCCTAGTGACACATTTTTCCTACTTGCCAGCGCTCTGTGGATTTATTATTGTCCATATTATATTTCTTATTCCATGGATTTGGGTAGGAAATCCATACGTATGCCTCAGCTCAGTCTAGTGTCATGGTTCAGGTCCCCAGAAACATCTTTTAGTGATCCTGACTTTTTTACCCTCACAGTGGAGCTAATGATGAAATCATTCAGTTCAGTCACTTAATTGCATCCAACTCTTTGTGATACCATGGACTTCAGCACACCAGGCTTCCCTATCCAACACCAACTCCTGAAGCTTGCTCAAACTCAAGTCCATTGAGTCGGTGACACCATCCAACAATCTCATCCTATGTCATCCCATTCTCCTCCTGCCTTCAATCTTTCCCAGCATCAGAGTCTTTTCCAATGAGTCAGTTCTTTACATCAGGTGGCCAAAGTATTGGAGTTTCAGCTTCAGCATCAGTCCTTCCAGTGAATATTCAGGACTGATTTCGTTTAGGATTGACTGGTTTGATCTTCTTTATACTGTCAAATAAAAATTCCAAAACCTAAGAGAAATAAATCTATTTGGTAGATATTCAGTTCAGTTCAGTTCAGTCACTCAGTCATGTCCAACTCTTTGTGACCCCGTGAACCACAGCATGCCATGCCTCCCTGTCCATCACCAACTCCCAGAGTCCACCCAAACCCTTGTCCATTGAGTCAGTGATGCCATCCAACCATCTCATCCTCTGTCATCCCCTTCTCCTTCTGCCCTCAATCCTTCCCAGCATCAGGGTCTTTTCAAATGGGTCAGCTGTCTGCATCAGGTGGCCAAAGTATTGAAGCTTCAGCTTCAACATCAGTCCTTCCAATCAACACCCAGGACTGATCTCCTTTATGATGGACTGGTTGGATCTCCTTGCAGTCCAAGGGACTCTCAAGAGTCTTCTCCAATACCACAGTTCAAAAGCATCAATTCTTCGGTGCTCAGCTTTCTTCACAATCCAACTCTCACATCCATACATGACCACTGGAAAAACCATAATACTGACTAGACGGATCTTTGTTGGCAAAGTAATGTCTCTGCTTTTGAATATGCTATCTAGGTTGGTCATAACTTTCCTTCCAAGTAGTAAGCATCTTTTAATTTCACGGCTGCAATCACCATCTGCAGTGATTTTGGAGCCCAGAAAAATAGTCAGCCACTATTTCCACTGTTTCCCCATCTATTTGTCATCAAGTGATGGGACCCGATGCGATGATCTTACTTTTCTGAACGCTGAGTTTTAAGCCAACTTTTTCACTCTCCTCTTTCACCTTCATCAAGAGGCTTTTGAGTTCCTCTTCACTTTCTGCCATAAGGGTGGTGTCATCTGCATATCTGAGGTTAGTGATATTTCTCCCGGCAGTATTCATTCCAGCTTGTGCTTCCTCCAGCCCAGCGTTTCTCATTATGTACTCTGGATAGAAGTTAAATAAGCAGGGTTACAATATACAACCTTGATGTACTCCTTTTCCTATTTGGAACCAGTCTGTTGTTCCATGTCCAGTTCTAACTGTTGCTTCCTGACCTGCATACAAATTTCTCAAGAGGCAGATCAGGTGGTCTGGTATTCCCATCTCTTTCAGAATTTTCCACAGTTTATTCCACAGTCAAAGGCTCTGGCATAGTCAATAAAGCAGAAATAAATGTTTTTCTGGAACTCTTTTTCTTTTTTGATGATCCAGTGGATGTTGGCAATTTGATCTCTGGTTCCTCTGCCTTTTCTGAAACCAGCTTGAACATCTGGAAGTTCATGGTTCACATATTGCTGAAGTCTGGCTTGGAGAATTTTGAGCATTACTTTACTTGCACGTGAGATGAGTGCAATTGTGTGATAGTTTGAGCATTCTTTGGCATTGCCTTTCTTTGGGATTGGAATGAAAATTGATCTTTTCCAGTCCTGCAGCCACTGCTGGGTTCTCCAAATTTGCTGGCATATTGAGTGCAGCACTTTCACAGCATCATCTTTCAGGATTTGAAAGAGCTCAACTGGAATTCCATCACTTCCACTAGCTTTGTTCATAGTGATGCTTCGTAAGGCCCACGTGACTTCACATTCCAGGATGTCTGGCTCGAGGTCAGTGATCACACCATCATGATTATCTTGGTCGTGAAGATCTTTTTTATACAGTTCTTATATGTATTCTTGCCACCCTTTCTTAATATCTTCTGTTTCTGTTATGTCCATACCATTTCTGTCCTTTATTGAGCCCATCTTTGCATGAAATGTTCCCTTGGTATCTCTAATTTTCTTCAAGAGATCTCTAGTCTTTTCCATTCTATTGTTTTCCTCTATTTCTTTGCAATGATTGCTGACGATGGCTTTCTTATCTCTCCTTGCTATTCTTTGGAAGTCTGCATTCAGATGCTTATATCTTTCCTTTTCTCCTTTGCTTTTCACTTCCCGTCTCTTTACAGCTATTCGTAAGGCCTCCTCAGACGGCCATTTTGCTTTTTTGCATTTCTTTTTCGTGAGGATGGTCTTGATTCCTGTCTCCTGTACAATGTCATGAACCTCCATCCGTAGTTCATCAGGCACTCTGTCTATCAGATCTAGTCCCTTAAATCTATTTCTCACTTTCACTGTATAGTCATAAGGGATTTGATTTAGGTCATACCTAAATCATTTAGGAGGTAGATATTATCAACCTCCTAATTTTATAAATAAGAAAAATGATACTTAGAGGCATCACCCAAGATCATATGTGATAGAGTGTGGTTTTAAACCAATATTTTTTATGATTTCAGAAACACATTCACATTATATTTTGCCTCCTGGTATCTTCCAGAGATTTAGGAAAAGTACCTATTTAATGTATTATCTCCCAATTAATAGTGAATAATGGCTGTGTTAACTTTCTATGACTGTCATAAAAATATACCACAAGTTTGATGGATTAAAACAACAGAAATGTATTCCTTCCCAGTTCTGTAGGACAGAAATCAGAAATCAAAGTATCAGCATGGACATCCCCTTTTGGAGGCTCTAAGGCAGAATACATTCTTTGCATCTTTAAGTTTCTGGTGGCTATCAGCAATCCCTGGCTCATGGCAGCATCTCTCTCTGGTCTATTCTGACATCACCTTATCTGTGTATATGTGCCTTCTACATTCTGTCTCAAACCTCCCTTTGCTGATTACATTTAGTACTTATACCCAGGTAATCCAGAATAAACTCTTGTCTCTCATCGTCCCTAACTATTTTAGTCATATCATTTGCCACATAAGGTAACATTCAATATTTTTCCCAATAAGGTAATATTCACAGGTCCCAGGGATTAGAAAGTGAATTTACTTTTGGGGAGAAGAGGGTATTTTTTAACCCCATCACAAGATAATCATAGTTCAAAACAGCATGCTTTTCAGATCACATATGCTTTTCTTTAGGTTGAAACCCATTTTCTCATTGGATTTCCTACACTGGCTCTCATGCTTAGTTCTGCAAGAGCTCAGTCTGTAAAGTCAGCATATCATTAAGTTCTTGCCTATTTCATGGGCATGTGGAGAAATAAAATGAGATATGATGTATACAGCACTTTCAGGATGATATCATAGACAGAACATGTGTGTGTGTGGTAATTCGCTCAGTCATATCTATCTCTTTGCAACCCCATGGACTGTAAGCCTGTCAGGCTCCTCTGTTCATGGGATTTTCCCAGCCAGAATACTGGAGTGGATTGTCATTTCCTCCTCCAAGAGATCTTCCCAACCCAGGGATCAAACCCACGTCAATTGCAATTAGCGCATTGGCAGTCAGGTTCTTTTCCACTGTGCGACCCAGGAAGCCCCATAATGGATAGAATACAGGGCCTAATTCTACATTCTAAGGTTTGGCATCAGACACTGGGATCATACTCTGAGTTCTGTGACTGATTAACTTAGGGATCTTGGTCTTTGCATTTCTGTATGTATTTTTTAAAAAGATAAAATACCTATTTTACAAGTTTGTGGTCATAATTATATGAGATACATATGTGAGTCTGCCTGCAACGTGGGAGACCTAGGTTCAATCCCTGGGTCAGAAGATCCCCTGGAGAAGGAAATGGCCACCCACTCCAGTATTCTTGCCTGGAGAATTCTATGGACAGAAGAGCCTGGTGGGCTACAGTCTATGGAGTCAGAAAGAGTCAGACACAACTGAGTGACTAACACTTTCCCTTCACTTTCACTTTTAACGTATGTGAAAATGACTGGCATGTGGCCTGGCCCATAGTAAATTCACCCTTCCTGCTAAAAATGATCCCATATACACTCTGTATTGCTACAAGATGCTAATGCAGATAAGCTTAAATCAGCAGTTTTCACTTCAAGCAAGAAGGACAAACATAGATAATAACTATTTAAATAATTAATAGGCTGGAACAAACCAGTCACTGATGCTATGCATGGGAAATAAGAATTCTCTGCCGTGACCTAATTCACGTCCTTGGCCAATACAGCTTCCCTTCTTTGTTCCAGGGAAGATTAACAACATTGTACAGAAAAGGCCTAGCCAGGGCCTGGCAAAGTGTAGCTCAGTAAATTGCAGTTATTGCTACTAAAGTTATTATCATTTCCTTGCATTCTAGAAGACACTCCTGGCAGTATTAGTATTCATATATAGGAGCAAATAAAAGTGTGATTCAAAGGTCTAATAAATAATCCAAAATTCATTTCATAGTAGCTCTATTTCCCTTTACATCTCTGACTAAATGACTATTCATTAGTTCTGTAGACTGGTAACATAAAGCTTATGGATTTAATTCCTAGGTGACCTTTTACCCACAACCTCTTGTATCACAGACTGAAGCCCCAACATCAGGAAGAGATTTCACAAATGAGGGCCATAGACCAAAAGGGCTCAATGAGGAGCTGTTCTTAGTATTTAATCCACCTCCCTACTCTAATTTCCACCATTTAACTGGTGTTGTTTCTCAAAGATTCATTCTCTGTATTTCCATTTTGGGGGGAGGGGTAGGAGGGAGAAGGTTCCCTGGGGAATCTTGTACAGTCCGATGCACTCAGCTATATCCCATGACCTTCAGATGTATGGCTCCACCTCCAGCCTGGCCGGTTCTCTCTCTCCCTCTCACCTGCTTCAGGTCAGTAGCCATAGCCTCTAGCCACATCGGGCTCTCTGTGTGTCCTTCTGAAGGCTCTCTCATCAGCTTTAAGGGGCAGTCACTCCTCTCATGGCCCTCTGGGTTCCGTGCAGCGAGAGTCAAGAGACACAATCAGGGGATGACGTGTGCGGGACACAAAGCCTCCCTTGGACTCGTCAAATGTTCAAAAGTGACTCCAGCTCTTGGGGCACTTTTCTGACCTGTTAATGGCTTACTGCTGGACCTTCCTGATGACAATTCTCATGACCTGGCAGGGGATTTCCATCAACTGGCCATCACAAATGCCCTTCTGTGTCCAGTGGTTCACCCTCAACTTCTGTCGGCTGAGATTCCCCCCTTATATCTGGCAGACACTCTTTCGGGCAGAGTCTTTTTAAATGACCCCAGGCCAACATTCTGATGATGGACATGAATCCATCCTTCTCCTTGGGATCTTTACCCTGCTACTGAAGGGAACTGCACTGCTTTCAAAGGCAGCCTCTGCTCTGTCTCCACGAGCAGCTTCAGATAGCATCTGTCTCTCTGGTATTCTCAGGCATGGAGCAGACATCAGTCCACAGTGCCTAAGTGTAGGAAAGAATCTTCCCCTTCATGAGACCTGAGGTGAGGGAAATACAGTCCTCCCATGCATCCCTACCCCTATGGGTGGGGTAAGTATCAGGTCTTCACAAAGAAATTTTCAACAAAATTCTCTGTAATCTTCAATAACCTTCCCCTCTTATAGTCTCAATATGTGTGAGTTGTTCAACAAGTTCTATAAAACCACCCACCTTAGATTAGACTATACTGTCTAAATACCTTGGTCAAAAGCTATAGAGGATACATCTCATGTTAATATCTTTTTTTGAAGGAGTTTTACAAGGTAACCTTCATGTTTATCTCCTCCTTGTCCATCATGTCACCATCTGGTAACTACAAAGGTAAAATCTTATCACTATAGCCACTTAATGAACTTATGTGTCATAATACTTACCCAGCTTCAGGCCACACATATAGACTTTTTAATAGAAGGAATATTGATTTTTGAATTTTATAAGTCACAGTCTCATCAGTTGTGTTCTAATCAAATAGCAGGATGGAAATAACTGGGGCTGGATAAACAAGTAACTGAGTTAATTATGGACTTGCTCATTTTAAAGAAACATTAAATCATGAAGGATTATGCACAGCTGGGTAATTGTTCCTGATCTTAATTTCTAGAAGATAGAGCTTGGAGAACTGAGACCTCATCAGTTTACATAATTCACCTGTAAAGGAAATGAGCCACACTGGTCTCAGCTTCCTTCTCCATCTCTGCATTCCTCCTTCTCCTGATATATGGGATTCCTTTCACCCGACCTGCATTGTCAGCCCCGCAGCCAGCCCCATTCCCAGGTATGAGAAGTGTACTCATTTCCTATTGATGCTGCAACAAACTGCCACAGACTTGGAAGTGAAGTGAAGTGCAAGTTGCTCAGTCATGTCCAACTCTTTGCAAACCCATGGACTGTACAGTCCATGGAATTCTCCAGGCCAGAATACTGGAGTGGGTAGCCTTTACCTTCTCCAGGGGTTCTTCCCAACCCAGGGATCAAACCCAAGTCTCCCACATTACAGGCAGATTCTTTACCAGCTGAGCCACAAGGAAAGCCCTTTAAGCCACAGACTTAGTGGCTTAAAACAACACACATCTGTCCTTTCATCAGAAATCCAAAATGGGTCTCACTGGGTAAAATCAAGCCTCCCTTTGGGAGAACCTAACAGAGGATACCGGAGAAGGCAATGGCACCCAATTCCAGTACTCTTGCCTGGAAAAGATGGAGGAGCCTGGTGGGCTGCAGTCCATGGGTTCGTTAAGGGTTGGACACGACTGAGCGACTTCACTTTGACTTTTCACTTTCATGCATTGGAGAAGGAAATGGCAACCCACTCCAGTGTTCTTGCCTGGAGAATCCCAGGGACGGGGTGCCTGGTGGGCTGCCGTCTCTGGGGTCGCACAGGGTCGGACACAACTGAAGTGACTTAGCAGCAGCAGCAGCAACAGATGATACAATTTCTTACATCTTTCAACTTCTAAAGGCTTCCAGAATTCCTTGTCTTGTGGCCCCCATCCATCTTTAAACCCAGATCGGCCAATCGACTCTTTCTCACATTGCATAATTCCAATTTCTGCTTCTGTAGTCATGTCTCTGACTCTGACTGGCTCTTCTACCTTTCTTCTCCACACTGAAAGACCCTTGTGTTACACTGGATTAACTTAAGGTCCTCTCCTTATCTTCAGGTCAGCTGGTTAGCAATCTCAATTCCATCTGCAACCTTAACTTCCCTTTGCCAGTAATAAAGTATATCCATAGGATCTGAAGATGAGAAGTGGGATCTCCTTGGCCAGTGGGATCTCCTTGCATTATTCTGCTTACCACACAAGGAGTAATCCCACACTGGGACAGAGGTTACCTGAAACCCTCTTTGTCTTCCCCTCCCACTAAGGAAGCAGGTGTCTAACTCCAGCTGCTTTCTTGACCCTGGTGTCATGGCCAGTACCTAGCCCATAATCCCAGGCACTAATGAAGAACAGAATTATATGCCTGTTTCTGTAAATACAATGTTATAGGAGCCCACAGTCACACCCATTCATTTATATATTGTCTCTGTCTGTTTCATGCTGCAATAGATGAGTTGAGGAGTTACAACAAAGACTGTATGGCCCACAAAGTCTAAAATATTTATCATCTGGCCCTGAGAAGTTTGCAGATCCCGATATAAAAAGAAGCTCTTTCTCTCTCTGATTTATTCTTATTCCTAGATTGTAGCCTTTCATGGTCCTTAAAGTCAAATATGTAGACCAAGGTGTCCTGACTTGGGCAGACAATGAAATTCACTTTTCACACCACCAGCCTTGTTTATCTGCCATAAACTCTGATCAATTTTTCACGCTCTAGACTAACACTTTCAGAATCAGCAGGTTTGATGAGAAAAGCAATTTGCTTCCTTTCCAGAACTTGTTTCCTGAAAACCCTTTCTCTTTTAGTAGCTATCTAATGTCTTCAAATAAATACTGTTTATATTTCATCTAGCTTCTCTAGTTGTTCTCAGCAAGAAGACTGATCCAAATAATCTGGTCCAGCATTACTAAAAACATATTTTTAGTGCTTGTTATTGCATTTTTGTTGTCTCCAAATCCTTATTATTCATATTCCTTTATATCTTGTTCTTTCTTTTGTGTTGACCTTATGATTTCTTTATTGCTTATAGCTTCTTTATAGCTTTCTTTATTGTACTCTGTCTCTTAAGGACTATGCTTTCTTGCTTTCTAATGAAGAAGATGGGTTTTATGAAACACTCTTCTGAATCCTACAGTTAATTACTGTCTCAGATAAACGTACCCTTGACTCTTCAAAATAAAATTTATTTCTCCTTGTTTTATATTAATTTACCACAGCCCCTATGTATTTAGTTTTGTTTCTATCTCTTTATCTTCTAATTAGGTAAAGTCTATCCAGACTTGATAAATTGGTTGCTTTTAGCCCTGCATCTCAAGAAAAAAAAAAAACTCAACAAATCTGCTAATCAGATTTATCCTCAACTAGAGGGCACAATGAGGCAGAGTTTGCATTCCAAGCCAAATTTTCCAGTAATTTCTATCATCTTTTGATGTATCTTTGCTCTGTTTATACAAAATATCCTATCCCAACTGTTTCATTCTTTCTGATTCTGAACTGAAAAAATTTAAAATTTAAAATTCCCTTCCAAAGCATTTACTGTGACTAAAGTTCTTACATCTCTCACTTTTTACTTTTTCTGAGTAAATGTACAACCGTGAGGTATAGTATTTTAGCCATCTCACAGAGAAGCACTCATAATCAGGAACAATGGTAAGCCTCCTGACTCACTGGCCTAGGGGCTGGTACCTAGCTCAGGAGACAAAAGGAAGGAGAAGTATAAAATTTCTTCTCAACTTCTTTGGATCTCATTCAAGAGGTAAAGCTTGAATAGGTTCTTTCTCAACCCTGTTCTGCCCTGTTTTTTGTATTACCTTGAAACTTATTTTTATATTTATATTCCCATTTGGGGACTGTATTTAGGAACAGTAAATTAAAGGTCAGGGTCTACTAGCAGTAAAATTTGTACAGAATTGCATTGTGCAGTTACCCAGGACTGGCCCATCCCCTTGGTTTCATCCAGCTATATGTTTTTCATAAATATTCTTCTTAGGCTTTCCAGATTCAAAGAGATGACATGGTTTGTGAAATGAGTCACAAAAATGCAAACTGGCATCAACATAAATTCATGGCATAAATTAAACTTTTTCTTAAGAATTACTGTGGAAAAGGAAATGGCAACCCCACTCCAGTACTCTTGCCTGGAGAATCCCATGGATGGAGGAGCCTGGTGGGCTACAGTCCATGGGGTCGCAAAGGGTAGGACACGACTGAGTGACTTGCCTTGCCTTTTAAGAATTACTGATTTGTGACGTGGTATCTGGGGATTTGGTACAGTCAAGGATTACTTCTTCTACAAGTACTATTATCATTATTGTTCAGTCACTAAGTCGTATCCATTAGTGAGTTACAAAAGGAAACAGAGTGGATATTTCTACTTGCGCAATTGCATTTGGATGGTTTGGTGTCCAATAAATAATGTTGTACAGTGAAAGCAGTCAGAAGGCCTGACTTTGAATCCTTTGTTCTAAGTTTCAACTTTGTGACTTTGAGCAGTTCAACGTGAACCTCTTTCCTCTTTCATAAAATGAGAATGATAATCATGATACAACTTTACCTACTTCACTGGTTCAGTAAGAAAAATAATTGATAGGAGATGCAGAAGAAATGTGTAAGTTATTATCATGTTTTAAGTTATATTCATTTTGTAAACTATTTCAGAATGAAAACTGAGAACTACTCTTTGAAGCGTTAAATTTGAATGACAAATATCCCTGTTAATCTCTAATTATCCACTCATTCCAGAACTGAAATAGAAAATCTGTAATATTTATTTTCTATATGATCACAAGAGAGTTCCAGGGTGAAGAGAACAGCCTATGAGTGATGAAGCTGGCTTAAACTTTAAAGGTAAATGCATCCTCCCTTCTCCTAGTAACATGTTAGAAATCAACGAGGAACACATTGCCTGCTCAGCTTCAGTTGCTCCAGTGCATTCCCTGGCAATGCACCTTCAGGCAACCTAGGGAAAACTCAGACCAAGACATTAAGGTCAAAAATCAAACCAAAACACAAACAAACAAAAAATACTAAGCGCTATACCATGAGAAATCAATTTCAGATTTTTGCTTTCAGTTGTATTCCAAGGAATTTCATACCAGGGATCAAAGTATGTTAAGGGTCCCTTCTTCCTTCCCTCCCATCTTCCCTCCCTTCCTTCCTTCCCTCCTTCTCTCCTACAGGAGAGTTAGAAACAAGCATTCTTACTGCTAATGAAAGAGACTCAACCCTGAAAATGCAGGCCCTCGTTAAAACCACAGAACAGACTTCAGTAGATTACTGACTAGAATTAAAGACTTCTCTGTCTTTCAGAAGGAAATACCACTAACCCAGGAGCAAGACTTTGATAATTTGCAAACACAGGAAAAGGAGGGAGGGCAATCCTGAAAGAATTTCTTTTGTCCTGATAGTATCAGGACTGAAGGGCAGTAAATCCATTTATTGTAATAACATTGTGAAATTCATAGTAAGTGGGTTGTTATTTTTAAATACAAACTTATTTATAATATGCTTTTTGAAAATCTGGTGTAACCCCACTCAGTCAAAAAAAGTGAGAAATTGTCTTTAGAAAAAGTTTTGTAAACATTTACTCAGTTTTTACTGGCATTTGTGGTTGTAAACTTGCTTAGCTGAAGCATTATGGTTAATAAAATTAGCAGTAAAAACTTCTGATTCCTCTATTTCCTCTTAAATCTCATCACGCACACATGGAACACTCATTTGAGCCTACAAATAAAATGACTACTGTTGCAAAATCTTGTTAGCCAGTCTTATTTTTAATGTTATTTGTTACTGGATGACTTTCCTGGACATCAAAAAATACACAATAAGGATTTAAATAATTAAAAAGTACAAAAGAATATGGGCTTCCCCCATGGCTCAGACAGTAAAGAATCTGTCTGCAATGCAGGATACAAAGGAGATATGAGGTTCAGTCCCTGGGTTGAGAAGATCCTCTGGAGTAGGAAATGGCAACCCATCCAGTATTCTTGCCTGGGAATCCCCAAGGACAAAGAAGCCTAGTGGGCTACAGTCCATGGAGTTGCAAAAGAGTAGGACATGACCGAGAGACTATCAATAATAACAACAAAAGAATATAACAAAGAAAAAATATCTATAATATAAGCACACACAAACCCACAGGTTGTTTTGCAATATTTGGTGATATCGTATTCTCAGTTTTATTTTCCTTCATACTTATTTTTTTTAAATTTTATTTTATTTTAAAATTTTACATAATTGTATTAGTTTTGCCAAATATCAAAATGAATCTGCCACAGGTATACATGTGTTCCCCATCCTGAACTTCATAAACATTATCCACGTAATTAAGTATTATTAAATATACATTTAATTTATAAAAATGAATCCGCCACAGGTATACATGTGTTCCCCATCCTGAACTTCATAAACATTATCCACGTAATTATTATTAAATATACATTTAATTTATAAGAAGCACTCATCATATAAATATAGTATCTAATCAATCCTCTATCGTACATTTTAGTTGTTTTCAAGCTTTTCTGGTTATAAACAATGCTATGACTAGCACCTATGTACCTAAATCATTGTGACCATCTTTGATTAATTTATTTTAAGTTTCCTAGAACTTAGGAATTATTAGGCCAAAAGATAAGAATATTTTTAAAAATCTTGAATCATATGACCAAGTTATTTTGAAGAAAGGTCATACTGATTTTCATTTCAATAAAAGGATATTAGACTACTTTTAAAATTATATCTGTCACTGCATTTAGTTTAAATCTTTAAAAAGTCTGCATTTATTAATTGATAAGTGAAAGAGCATATTATTTTACTATGTATTCATGTATTATTAATAATGATATGCTTTTTCTGGGCATGTATTGATAATATCTTTTAGAGTGTCTGTTCATCTTCCTTGCCAATTTTGTCTATTGTTTGGTATTGTTCTATTTTTTTCTGCGCTTCATAAATGCAAGGATTTTAAAATATATCTGTATTGTTTCCTAAAAATCTTTTCTCAATTTGGCAAGAATATTTTATATGTTCACTTTAAGCTCATCACTTTTATATAGTTAATATTTTACTGTTTTTATACATAATGTTCTCAGATGCTCAGTTGTGTCCAACTCTTTGTGACCCCCATGGACTGTAGCCTACCAGGCTCCTCTGTCCATGGGATTCTCCAGACAAGAATACTGGAATGGGGGTACCATTTCCTCCTCCAGGGGATCTTCCCAAGCCAGGGATCAAACCCAGGTCTCCTGCATTGCAAGTGGATTCTTTACCATCTGAGCCATTAGGGAAGCCTAATATGATGTTCAAAATTACAGCTGGTTTTTTTTTTTTTTTTTAAAGAGGTAATTGGTCTTAATGAGATCAGATCAGATCAGATCAGATCAGTCGCTCAGTTGTGTCTGACTCTTTGCGACCCCATGAATCGCAGCACACCAGGCCTCCCTGTCCATCACCAACTCCCGGAGTCCCTCAGACTCACGTCCATCGAGTCAGTGATGCCATCCAGCCATCTCATCTTCCGTTGTCCCCTTCTCCTCCTGCCCCCAATCCCTCCCAGCATCAGAGTCGTTTCCAATGAGTTAACTCTTCGGATGAGGTAGCCAAAGTACTGGAGTTTCAGCTTTAGCATCATTCCTTCCAAAGAAATCCCAGGGCTGATCTCCTTCAGAATGGACTGGTTGGATCTCCTTGCAGTCCAAGGGACCCTCAAGAGTCTTCTCCAATACCACAGTTCAAAAGCATCAATTCTTGGGCATTCAGCTTTCTTCACAGTCCAACTCTCACATCCATACATGACCACAGGAAAAACCATAGCCTTGACTAGACGGACCTTTGTTGGCAAAGTAATGTCTCTGCTTTTGAATATGCTGTCTAGGTTGGTCATAACTTTCCTTGCAAGGAGTAAGCGTCTTTTAATTTCATGGCTGCAGTCACCATCTGCAGTGGTTTTGGAGCCCCGAAAAATAAAGTCTGACACTGTTTCCACTGTTTCCCCATCTATTTCCCATGAAGTGATAGGACCAGATGCCATGATCTTCGTTTTCTGAATGTTGAGCTTTAAGCCAACTTTTTCACTCTCCACTTTCACTTTCATCAAGAGGCTTTTTAGTTCCTCTTCACTTTCTGCCATAAGGGTGGTGTCATCTGCATATCTGAGGTCATTGATATTTCTCCTGGCAATCTTGATTCCAGCTTGTGCTTCTTCCAGTCCAGCGTTTCTCATGATGTACTCTGCATATAAGTTAAAGAAACAGGGTGACAATATACAGCCTTGACGTACTCCTTTTCCTATTTGGAACCAGTCTGTTGTTCCGTGTCCAGTTCTAACTGTTGCTTCCTGACCTGCATACAGATTTCTCAAGAGGCAGATCAGGTGGTCTGGTATTCCCATCTATTTCAGAATTTTCCACAGTTTATTGTGATCCACACAGTCAAAGGCTTTGGCATAGTCAATAAAGCAGAAATAATATCTCTTATTGAGATATTACATGTTAAAATGTGAGTGCCCTGCAGCTTAAGCTTCTTAGATATTAGGATTATTTTTCTTGGAGACACAGCTCTGATTGCGCAGCAGGAAAAACTGCTAATGACATTGTGATCTCTTTCAAATTTAACTCAACCCAACAGATATATTATGTTTGGAACCATATTTGGGGTCAGTGGAGAAGGAAATGGTAACCTACTCCAGTACTCTTGCCTGGAAAATCCCATGGACGGAGAGCTACAATCCATGAGGTCGCAAAGAGCTGGACATGACTGAGTGACTTCACTTTCTTTTCTTTCTTTGGGTTCAACACTAAACATCACTGAATCTCCTTGTATCTTAATTTCCTCGGCCACAAAATAAAGATAAATATCTATCTTTCAGAACTGTAGGGACAACTAACCATTTGTAAAGCAAAGAGCAAAGTAATGGCATTCAAGTCGTATCTATGACTGGTTATCTTAATGTATTCAGGAAGGTGAAAGTCACCTGCTCTGCCTTCTCTTAAGGACAGTCTTCAAGGCATGAGAGAAAACAAAAGCTTGCAGTAGGGAATGACAAATACTTGGCACAAGTGCCATCCACCCTGGCTTTTGTGACTATAGCAGACATTGCTTATTGAGCTCAGCACTCTTTCTCATTGACCAGTGACACAATCCCAGTGTTCAGGAAGTAACTCCTGACTAATTAGAGCTGACATCAAGATTAAAGCATTTTGCTATTAATAGTCCAGGACAAAGATCAGAAAACTTCTTCTGTAAAGAGCCAGAGAATAAATATTTTTAATTTTGTGTGCCATATGGTCTCTGCTGCATCTACTCAACTCTGCATTGCTAGTACAAAAGCAACCATAGACTGTATGGAAACACATGGGGATGACTGTGGGTTCCAATAAAACTGCATTTCCAGTCATAAGCAGTGGGCTAGATTTGGCCCATGGCCCAGCACTTGCCAGCCTTAGGTTTACAGTCTCTCCTACTGTATCCCCTAGTCAAGGGGAGTCAGTATAACAGCAAATGCTGCAGAAATCATTTTAGGAGAGTTTGCATAAGAAGTTTTTTGGTAGCCCAGCTAGGTGAGGGATGTAGAAATGAACCAAAGACCTGAGGATTTCCTGTACTTAATTCTGCCTAAAATCCTGCCGAGTCCATTTTTCTCTCAATGCTCAGAGATTGCAGAGGTGAACCTCATTTCTCCTGGACCTCAGCTGATTCAGTGTGTCTGTTCCAGGTGTTCGTGCTGATGTTAAAATGCACCAGCTGAGGTCTGGTCATTTACTATTAATGTTAGATTAACATTAATGTTAGGCAACACAGGTCTCTAACCTTGAGTTTGAGGTTCCTTCCTGCTTACACTCATAATCCAAAAAATCACTGGAGACTCCCACTGCCCCAGCAATTAGAGTAAGCCTCAGGTATTGCCTCCCCCATAATCATGCAATGAAACTGAGTTACAGATACACATTACCAAAACCTCCTATCTCCTGGGGAACTCTCATGCTGAGTGCAATGTTACATTTTCTCCAACAGGGAGAAATATGGATGGTTGAGTATATGGTAGTGGGCAAGTCATTTTATCTTTCAGAGCCACAATTTCCTCATTCATAAAATAGAGATAATAAAACCTTCCCTACCTATTCCATAGAATTTTATGAGACACAATGGGTAAGTGTGTGTGTGTGTGTTTACTTAGGCTATGTGTCACAAAATCCACATCAACCATTAAAATCCTTTTAAGTCTAGTTGTCACACTGCCATTCACCTCCACCAGCATTACCACAACTACAATCTGATAAACATTAGGGTGAATATTGGAGGAATGAGTCTGCTCATGAAACGTTCACTCCCACATCAGAGATGTTTGTCCTGAGTGTCCTGCCTTCTTCGTTCATCAGTCTCTTGTAGCAAAGAGCATGTAAAGGTCTCCAGAGGGATCCTGGCTTTCATTGCTTTTTGGCACTAAGACATTTCCAAATATTCAGTATTAGCAAATCAGACACATATAAAATTACTTAAATTCTACATGTCTATGCCAAGGAAGGTGAAAATAAAATATTCTAAGACACAAAGAGTTGACTCAGTGACTACTGCTAGGAAGTATTAGGTAAGAATTATTTACCATAATAGCCTTGATTTGGGAAGAAAGAGCCATTCAAATTCCACCTGAAGTCCCTTCAGAAAATGAGAAACTAAGAGCATTATAAAATCAAAGCTGCTGTTCTCCTTCCAAAGTCCCTAAATTGCGTGGGAATAGTATGGTGTGTGAGTGTGTGTATATATATATATATACACACACACATACACATACATATGATTTCCTGGAGAAATTAAAATTTGGCAGCATTTCCAGAAGACTCTGAAAACATTCATTTCAGAACAATATACATTTTCTTCATGCATGCATTTACCAAATGATTGTAAACACCACACTTCTGGTATCAAAAGGGATCCATGACAATAGCTTTTCCCAAGATCCTTAGTTCCTTTGTTCCTCAATTTCCTCACCCTACAAACCCTACTTTGTTCTTTGTAAAATAGGATTTACAATATCTGCTTTCCTTCTTCACAAGGGTATAAAAAGGAGCAAATGGAATACCTATGAAGGAAGGTACTGTGAAGCTGAATGATCCATACAACCAAGCCCAATAAACTTTCTAAGTTAAATAAGGATGATCTCCTTGCAAGCAGAACTTGTCTCAAAATAATTTCTGCAATGGAAAAATCAAATAACTCCCCTTTTATTATGTCTGCTTTCCCTCCCACTTAAGAGTCGGCTGCCTCTTATTAAACACAGTCTCTGCTGTTCAACAGTTTCCCTACTATTTACTCATAAGCTAATCAAGTGACCACCTTTAATGTGAAAAACAGAACATATATCATTCTTCCAAAATACATCATGTTTATGCTTCACAGGGAGTTATGACTCTAATTTGTATATATATTTTAAAAACAACAGTATGCTTGGCCATTTTCCCAGCTAGGAAAAAATGCCTTTTCTGTTCAATTTCTTAGGTCCAGAAGTTGGGGGTGGGGGCAACACTCCCAGAGGAGATTCAGCATCCCATCCCATTCTTCTGTTTAGGGAAATGCTGTTGGAGTGTCCTGTACTATGGAGGATTAGTCACACAAATTACTTAAGATGGGTCAGGTGAAGTGTTAGGCAGACTGTATCGCTCCTGCCAGAGGGTTGAAGCCCACGTCTGTAGGGAGCCCTCACTGGTATAATAAGGGTGCTAACATGGCACCTCAGCAGCAGCCAGCACTCCACCTGGGAAGGACAGTCTGCCAGTGAAGCTCACACCCTGAAGCCTGGTCACAGAAAGTCTCAATCCAGCAGAAGAGGGGCATTCCATCATATTGACCCCATGCTTCCATGAACATGCTCCACACATGGAGCCCACTGGCCTCCACCCCAGACTCCCTTGTCTCTTCACTCTCTGGGCTTCCCCCAGCCCTGCTCTCCTTTCAACCCCCAGGGTGGGAACTTCTGACTGGTCACCTCTCCTTTTCTTCATTTCCACTGTGGAAAGGCTAACTTTATGCGCAGCTGCTTACAGGATTTCCCTTTGCATTTATGAAATGCTTTTCTCCTCTCAAAGAGCCTGGGTCTTACAGCTCAATAGCTTTGCCTTCCACAGCTATTTCTCTAAATTGGACTGCAAGAGTCAAATTTGGAAGACAAAAATTAAACAATTTCTCTTTCATAATAATCCAACCATTTTCAAAGTAATGGGTGTCTCAGCAGAACTAGGGAAGGGTGATATATAGGACATGAGTTCACTGCCATTTTCCAATATATTATCTCCAGATATTAGTCAGCGCTCTCTGCAGTCTTTCTGAACAGGCAGAAGGCCCAGACTGAGGTGACAGCCTTTTGATTTTCGTCTTCTGCTCAAGGACTTGCTCATACACTAAGCTATTTCATCCCATTCATAAGGGGACTCGAGAGCCAGGACTCACGGGCATAGAGCCATTTTCTCTATTATCCAATGTGTCAAGTAAGCAATATATTCCTGTGAGATACTATTTTAAGAGTTTTTCTGAAATCATGTCAAGGCACTTATTGGAAGTCATAATAACATATAGACTATACACATATTTCTCCTTGAATTAATGAGCAAGAGTAATTCCAAAGCAGACCATAAACAAAAAGCCACAGATTTAATGACACTCACACTTCATGGGGCTTCCCTGGTGGCTCAGATGGTAAAGAAAGCACCTGCATTGCTGGAGACCTGGGTTCAACCTCTGGGTTGGGAAGATCCCTGGAGCGGGGCATGGCAACCCACTCCAGTGTTTTTGCCTAGAGAATCCCCATGGACAGAGGAGCAGTCTGGGGTAGCTCCAGTCCATGGGGTTGCAGAGTCAGACATGACTGAGAGGCTAAGCACAAACTCCCCACTACATACACACACCCTCCAAAGAATGCGTCTCAAAGGCTGTTACTTGAGCATAAAAAGATTTGGGAAACTCTCCTTCTCTTTATTAAACATGTATTCCACGCCAGTGCTTCACATATGATAACTCATTTAATTTACACAAAACTATAAAGTAAATACCCCTCCCCCCCCATTTTACTAACAAGAAAACCGAGACTCCAAAAGATTAAACAACTTGCCCAATTTCATACAGCCAGTTAATATGGGAGTCGGAATTCAAGCCCTAATTTATCCAACTTGAAAATATACTCATGGACTTCCCTGGTGGCCCAATGGTAAAGAATCCACCTGCCAAAGCAGAGTACACAGGTTCAATCCCTGATCAGGGAAGATCCCACATGCGTGGGATAACTAAGATCATGTGCCACAACTACTGAGCCCAGGCTTTACAGCCCGCATGTGTGCAAGTACTAAAACCCATGCACCTAGAGACCATGCTCTACAAGAGAAGTCACTGCAGTGAGAATCCCACACACAACTACAGAGTAGGCCCTGTTCGCCCAAACTAGAGAAAAGTCCATGCAGCATCAAAGACCCAGTGCAGCCAAAAATACATACATACATACATACATAAAAATGTTTTAAAAACTATACTCACAGTCAACTACAGAGCTGTTTGTTAATACAGATGCTCACCCTTCTTTAGTGATTGCAGTTGACTAAGTCCTGGGGTGCAGTCACCATGCAGGTTAAGATCCCATAAGAACTATAAGACTACAGTTCTAGACTACCTCAGCTTAGAATTCTGAGTTCTGCTCTTGGTAGTTTTGTGATCCTGGGAGATTTACTTAACTTCCCCCGTGCCTCCCTTTCCTCATCTTTAAAGGAGTTGTTGCTGTTTAGTCACTAAGTCATATCCAACTCTTTGCAACCCCATGAACTGCAGCATGCCAGGCTCCCCTATCCTTCACTATCTCCCATAGTCTACTCAGATTCATGTCCTCATTGAGTCAGAGATGTTATCTAAGCATCTCTACTTTAAAGCAGTGAGGGAGACAACTGTGATACCATCTTCCCCATCAGGTCCTTCTGTGGACTAAATGAGTCAGCAAATGTAATCAACTTCGAATGGTATCTTGACATCTGAAGACAGTTACTATTTACTATTAATCTGGTGTACTATTGATCAGATCTTCTATTACTCCGTGTGTAATGTTACAATGTATTTGTGTGAGATACCATTTCAGATCTGAGGATGACTGAGCCACATTCTTTTTCTGACTTAAGATGAATCCATGGAAGTAAACATCTAATCACATACAAAAATCTCTCACCTTTTTACACTGTAAATTTGATATTAAGAAATCTTATGAACTAGATACAGCTGAAGAACATATTTTCAGTTGTGCTATAACACAGAGTAACACAATTACCTTTAATTTTTAGAAAAAGCAAGAATTTTATTGCACAGCAAGAATATTAACTAAGGGTGATGGCAAGCAGAAAACCAGAACTTGGGGATGAGCATAAGAATAAGATTATAATTTTTTAAGACACTTTATTTTTAGAGCAGCCGTAAGTTCACAGCAAAATGAAGAGGAGTGTATGAAGATTTCCCTTATGCCACCTGCCCTAACACTTCTATAACCAATCCATTATCAATATCTTCCACCAGAATGCTACATTTGACAATTGATGAACCAACATCGACACATCATGATCACCCAAAGACCACAGTTTACCTTGGGGCTCACTCTTGGTGTCGTACATTCTATGGGTTTGTATTCATATAATGACATGAATCCACCATTAGAGTATCATACTATTTTCACTGCCCTGAAAGTCCTCTGTGCTCTAGCTATTCATCCCTCCTAAACCCCAACCCCTGGAAACCACTGATCTTTTTACTGTCTCCACAGTTTCGCCTTTCCAGAACATCATATAGTTGGAATCATACATTATATAGTCTTTCAGATTGGTTTCTTTCACTTAGTAATATGCATTTAAGATTCTTTCATGTCTTTTCTTGGCAGAATAGCTCCTCATTCCTTTTTAGCACTGAATAATATTCCACTGTCTGGATGTACCAGTTTGTTTATCTATCCATTTCACCTAATGAAAAACATCTGTGCTGCTTTCGAGTTTTGGCAATTATGACTAAAGTTGTTATAAACATCCACGTGAGGTTTCTGTGTGGATGTAAATTTTCAACTCCTTGGGATAAAAATCAAGGAGCACAATTTCTGGATTTTATGGTAAGAATATGTTTAGCTTTGGAAGAAACCATTAAACTCTTCCAAGTGGCTACAACATTTTCCATTTCCAAGAAGCAATGAATTAGTTTCAGTTACTCCACATTTTCACCAGCATTTGGTCGGTGTTCCAGACTTTGGGCATTCATTCTAATGAACATGTGGTGGTGTCTCATTTTAGTTTGCATCAACCTGATGACATAATGTCAAGCAATTTTTTCATATGCTCATTTGCCATCTATATATCTTCTTTGGCTTCTGTTAAGATCTTTGGCTTATTTTTTAAGTTTGGTTATGTGTTTTCTTATTATGGAGTTTTAAAAGTTCTTTTTTTTTCAATACTTTTTTTTAAATTTTATTTTATTTTTAAACTTTACAATATTGTATTAGTTTTGCCAAATATAGAAATGAATCCACCACAGGTATACATGTGTTCCCCATCCTGAACCCTCCTCCCTCCTCCCTCCCCATACCATCCCTCTGGGTCATCCCAGTGCACCAGCCCCAAGCATCCAGTATCATGCATCGAACCTGGACTGGCAATTCGTTTCATACATGTTTCAATGCCATTCTCCCAAATCTTCCCACCCTCTCCCTCTCCCACAGAGACCATAAGACTGTTCTATACATCAGTGTCTCTTTTGCTGTCTCATACACAGGGTTATTGTTACCATCTTTCTAAATTCCATATATATGCATTAGTATACTGTATTGGTGTTTTTCTTTCTGGCTTACTTCACTCTGTATAATAGGCTCCAGTTTCATCCACTTCATTAGAACTGATTCAAATGTATTCTTTTTAATGGCTGAGTAATACTCCATTGTGTATATGTACCATAGCTTTCTTATCTGTTTATCTGCTGATGGACATCTAGGTTGCTTCCATGTCCTGGCTATTATAAACAGTGCTGCGATGAACATTGGGGTACACGTGTCTCTTTCCTTTCTGGTTTCCTCAGTGTGTATGCCCAGCAGTGGGATTGCTGGACATTTTGGATAATAGTCCTTTATCAGATGTGTCTTTTGCAAATATTTTCTTTCAGTCTGTGACTTGTCTTCTCATTCTCTTAACACTGCCTTTCACAGAGCAGAAGTTTTAATTTTAAAGAAGTCTAGCTTATCTATCGGAGAAGGCAATGGCACCCAACTCCAGTACTCTTGCCTGGAAAATCCCATGGATGGAGGAATCTGGTAGGCTGCGGTCCATGGGGTCGCTAAGAGTCAGACATGACTGAGTGACTTCACTTTAACTTTTCACTTTCATGCACTGGAGAAGGAAATGGCAACCTACTCCAATGTTCTTGCCTGGAGAATCCCAGGGACGGGGGAGCCTGGTGGACTGATGTCTATGGGGTCACACAGAGTCAGACATGACTGAGGTGACTTAGGAGCAGCTTATCTATCCAGAGAAGGCAATGGCACCCCACTCCAGTACTCTTGCCTGGAAAATCCCATGGATGGAGGAGCCTGGAAGGCTGCAGTCCATGGGGTCGCTGAGGGTCAGACACGAATGAGCGACTTCACTTTCACTTTTCACTTTCATGCATTGGAGAAGGAAATGGCAACCCACTCCAGTGTTCTTGCCTGGAGAATCCCAGGGACGGGGGAGCCTGGTGGGCTGCCATCTATGGGGTTGCACAGAGTCGGACATGACTGAAGCGACTTAGCAGCAGCAGCAGCAGCAGCTTATCTATCAAGTATTTCTTTCACAAATCATGTGTTTGGTGTTGTATTTAAAAAGTCATCACCACAATTAAGGTCATTAAGGTTTTCTCCCATGTTAATCTTTTGGGGGTTCTATAGTTTTGCATTTTACATTCAGGCCTGTGATCCATTTGCAGCTAATTTTTGTGACGGGTGTAAGTTCCATGCCTAGATTTATATGGCTGGATGACATCACTGACTCTATGGACATGAGTCTGAGTGAACTCCGGGAGTTGGTGATGGACAGGGAGGCCTGGCGTGCTGCAATTCATGGGGTCGCAGAGTCAGACATGACTGAGCGACTGAACTGAACTGAACTGATGTATGTCCAGATGTTCCAGTACCATTTGTTGAAAAGACCATCTTCACTCCATCATGTCGCCTTTGTTCCTTTGTCAAGTATCAGTTGGCTCTGTTTATGTGGGTCTATTTCTGGGTTTTCTATTCTGCTCCATTGATCTATTTATCTAGAATAATTATTTGTTCACTAGACTGAGAGATATAAAGTAACTTTGTAAACCTGATTCAAATTTTCCAAATTTGAAGACTCATCCAAAGGCCAACCAGTTACTTTTTTCAAATTGTTAATTTAGGATATAACCTACTGGTTATCTGTGAAAACATTAGCACAGTTCAGGCAGCTCAAAATTAGTATAGGTTCATGTACAGTAAATATATTCCTTTTCATATTCTGTCTTACAATTTCAATTAGTACATTTTTCCCTTAAACTCTACTTAATTCTTAAACCTTAAAAATTAAAATGTATTTTGTAAAAGAATGTTATCTATTTCTCGATTAATTTTTATTATAGCATCACTATTAAATATTATCAAAAATACTTGTTTTCAATTCACATGTAGAACTTTTATACTTTATTTGAACTATACTTTTTGCTATTTGATTCTTGTAATTAAATGCATTCTTAAATTCACAATCAACAATTAGTATTTCTAACCCAAACTTTTAAAACTAAATGATTTATATATTTTTGGCAACCAAATCCATTATAGCACTAATTATTGTTGTATTCAGTTTTAAACTTTCAATTATATTTGCACTCTATTTCAAGCATTCAATTTTTCAGTGAAAAATTTACAGCTATAAAATGTATATATCCTCCTTCAATGTCTCCATTTTCTGCTTCGGTGGTACCATAGTCATCATTAGGATAGGATTCTTATTAAGGAAAGAAACATGTAGACAATGGAAATACCACAGTAAAAATAAGGATTATGATGCAAAACAACATGCTTTTGAATTATTTTCAGTTAACACTCATAATAACATAGTGCCCTATATGCTGACAACCTCAGAACTTATCAAAGAACATGTATGTTGGCTGAAATCTGACCCTTTTGGGGACTGTACAGTTTCTCTTAGAAACTATATAACTACACTGTACTTAAAACTTTTTGTTAAATGGGCTGGTACATAATTTTATAGACTATGTACTAGGTCACATAAATTTTGCACACTATAAAATTTCAGAGTTCTAAAGCATGTGATTCAAGCACATGCCAGTTTAAAAACATTAGTGAATTATTGATATGATATATACTGATGGGGAAATTATTAGTATTCCATGTAGTGTTTGAAACCTGAACTAAAAAAAAAAGTAATTGATACATTATAAATTAAACTACAATATGACAAAAATATGATGTGTTAGGGACCAAATGTTTGTGTCTTCCTAAAATTCATATGTTAGAGCCCTAATCCCCAGGGTGGCATTAGGAGGTGGGGCTTTTAGGTGAAGTGAAAGTCGCTCAGTCATGTCTGACTCTTCACAACCCCATAGGCTGTAGTCCATGGAGTTCTCCAGGCCAGAATACTGGAGTGGGTAGCCTTTCCTTTCTCCAGGGACTCTTCCCAGGGAATAGAACCCAGGTTCTCCCGCATTGCAGGCAGAATCTTTACCAGCTGAGCGAC
Organism: Bubalus bubalis; assembly: GCF_019923935.1. Lineage (NCBI taxonomy): Eukaryota > Metazoa > Chordata > Mammalia > Artiodactyla > Bovidae > Bubalus > Bubalus bubalis. The sequence continues at coordinate 152,280,101 of NC_059159.1, read as the reverse complement.
AAGGGAAGCCCAAGAAAACTGGAGTGAGTAGCTTATCCATTCTCCTGCAGATCTTCCTGACCCAGGAATCGAACTGGGGTCTCCTGCATTGCAGGCAGATTCTTTACCAATTGAGTTATCAAGGAATACCTTTTAGGAGGTATTAATAATTAGGTTTAGGGCTTCCCTGGTGGCTCAGATGGTACAGAATCTGCCTGCAATGCAGGAGACCTGGGTTTTATCACTGGGTTGGGAAGATCCCCTATAGAAGGAAATGGCGACCCACTCCGGTATTCTTGCCTGGAGAATCCCATGGACAAAGGAGCCTGGCGGGCTACAATCCATAGGGTCATGAAGAGTCAGACACGACTAAGCAACTTTCACTTTCAATAATTAGGTTTAGATGAGAGCATGAGCTAAGAAGCCCCATCATGGGATTAGTGCCCGGACAAGAGGAGGAAGGTACAGTGTCTCATACCTCAGGGCTTCCTCTCTTCACCTTGTGAGGTTATAGCAAAGACCAGAAGAGGGTTCACACCATGAACCAAATCGGCCAACATCTGGATCTAGGTCTTCCCAGCCTCCAGAAATGTTAGAAATAAATGTCTGTTGCTTAAACCAATCTATGGTACTTAGTTGCTTCCCTGGTGGCTCAGACGGTAGAGAATATGCTACAATGAGGGAGACCTGGTTTCGATCCTTGGGTTGGGAAAATCCCCTGGAGGAGGGCATGACAACCCATTCCAGTATTCTCACCTGGAGAATACCCATGGACAGAGGAACCTGGTGGGCTACAGTCCATGGGGTTGCAAAGAGTCGGACACGACTGAGTGACTAAGCACATACATGGTACTTACAGTAGCCTGAACAGACTAAGACAGTGTGAAGTTAAGATCTACTTCTGTCTATTACATAAAACTTTATTGCATGCCTATCAGTGTGCATAGGTCTGAGTACCCCAAAGACAAATAGGAAATATCCCTTGAATCAAGATGCTCACCATCCAGTCATGAAGACATACATGTTCACAATTATTATTCTGTTTGGGAGGTTTAATTATAGAACTCTGGACAAATTACTCTGGGTGCAAGGAAAATAAAGTGGCAAACTGCTTGGGACAGAACAATGTACACAAAGAATGAGAAAGTTCTCCAAGCAGAGAACAGAAAAGAGGCTTTTCAGAAAGAAAGGAGATCACCAGAAGGAAAATTTGGGGCCTGGTGGAGCAGTGTGAGCTTGGAGAATCACACATGATTTCACATGGTTGTCAGGGAAGGTATGATGCTTGGGGAATGGAAGCCACTGAGCCCATAAAGGCACATTAGGGGGAGTTTTAACCATGCTAAATAGGTTGCATTTCCTTCTGGGGGCAAAAAGAGGCCATTTAAAGGTATCTGCAAGACAAGTCGGGGATTTGTTTTAAATGCATGACTGTGGTAGCCATTCTTCTTTAATGAGAACACTTAGTCACTATAATTTCCTAACTGTCCATTATTAGCAGGCAGGATGTACTCTCGGTGGGCACTCAATAGGCAGTGTCAATCAACCAAGTGAGAGTGGCCTTGGGTCAAACTCTTCTAATATAAAACCTAATTGTCCTGATATTTCTATGTATGTGTGTATGTGTGTAAGTCTTGTTTCTCACTCATAAATTAATGCATTAATTTGGAAACGTTCAGTGTAAACTTAACTATTGGAACCTGGAGGGCCCCACAAGTACAAAGGTCCCTCCATGTCCCCTGCCTCTTGTTTGTAGTAAATCTGAATTCTTCCAGGTCTCCCTAGTCAAAAAAAGAGAAAGCTCAAGTAGTGAATGATTAGGACCACAGAGTCACAGACTCACTATCTGATGCACACTCCTGAGTTGTTTTACAGAGATTATAACTGCCCTCAGCAGGAAACCCCTTTGCCTTATCACTTTAGCAAAACTATATTGTAATTAAACTAAAACCCAGGCACCCTCATGCTCTGCTCATCTCTGGCCCAAGCACACTTTTCAAATCTTTTGATCACAGAATACACTGTCTAACCTGTTGATTCTTTTCATAGATCAAAGAAGCAGAAATGAAGAATAAGTAATGAACAGGTGACCAGATCTCTTCCCTAGCTTGCCCTTCAGCAACCTGGTGAACAAACTGTGTGAAGAAGATAGCATCTAAAGAAAGATCAGAATTTGACAAATCTGCATGCAGATGGGGATGGCAATGACTCTAATCCCCTATATCTCAGTGATGAACTGAAATTACTTCCCCTTTTCCCCTTAAAACTTTCATGGCCAACTATTTACAATAGCCAGGACATGGAAGCAACCTAGATGCCCATCAACAAATGAATGGATAAAGAAGTTGATGTACATGTATACAATGGAATGTTACTCAGCCATAAAAAGGAACAAATCTGAGTCAGTTGTAGTGAGGTGGGTGAACGCAGAGCCTGTTACACAGAGGTTAAGTAAATCAGAGAGAGAGAAACAGATACTATATATTAGCCCGTATATGAATTCAGAAAAATAGTACTGATGAACCTATGTGCAGGACATGAATAGAGATGCAGACATAGAGACTAGACTTGTGGACACAGTCAGGGAAGGAAAGGGTGGGGCCAACTGAGAGAGTAGCATTGATACATACATACGTTCAGTTCAGTTCAGTCGTTCAGTTGTGTCTGACTCTTTGAGACCCCATGAATCGCAGCACGCCAAGCCTCCCTGTCCATCACCAACTCCCGGAGTTCACCCAAACCCATGTGCATTGAGTCGGTGATGCCATCCAGCCATCACATCCTCTGTCATCCCCTTCTCCTCCTGCCCCCAATCCCTCCCAGCATCAGGGTCTTTTCCAATGAGTCAACTCTTCACATGAGGTGGCCAAAGTATTGGAGTTTCAGCTTCAGCATCAGTCCTACCAATGAACACCCAGGACTGATCTCCTTTAGGATGGACTGGTTGGATCTCCTTGCAGTCAAAGGGACTCGCAAGAGTCTTTTCCAACACCACAGTTCAAAAGCATCAATTCTTCGGCGCTCAGCTTTCTTCACAGTCCAACTTATCACATCCATACATGACTACTGGAAAAACCATAGCCTTGACTAGACAGTGAGTTTGAGTGAACTCTGGGAGTTGGTGATGGACAGGGAGGCCTGGCATGCTGCAATTCATGGGGTCGCAAAGAGTCAGACATGACTGAGCGACTGAACTCAACTGAACAGAACTGACTAAACAGACCTTTGTTGGCCAAGTAATATCTCTGCTTTTCAATATGCTATCTAGGTTGGTCATAACTTTCCTTCCAAGGAGTAAGTGTCTGTTAATTTCATGGCTGTAATCACCATCTGTGGTGATTTTGGAGCCCAAAAAAATAAAATCTGACACTGTTTCCACTGTTTCCCCATCTATTTCCCATGAAGTGATAGGACTGGATGCCATGATCTTAGTTTTCTGAATGTTGAGCTTTAAGCCAACTTTTTCACTCTCCTCTTTCACTTTCATCAAGAGGCTTTTTAGTTTCTCTTCACTTTCTGCCATACGGGTGGTGTCATCTGCATATCTGAGGTTATTGATATTTCTCCCAGCAATCTTGATTCCAGCTTGTGCTTCTTCCAGCCCAGTGTTTCTCATGATGTACTCTGCATAGAAGTTAAATAAGCAGGGTGACAATATACAGCCTTGACATACTCCGTTTCCTATTTGGAACCAGTCTGTTGTTACCATATGTAAAACATACTAGTTGGAATCTGCTGTAGCAACAATGGAAGCTCAACCAGGTGCTCTGTGATGATCTAGAGGGGTATGATAGGGGAGGCAGTGGGAGGGAGACTCTAGAGGAAAGGGATATATGTATACTTATGGCTGATTTATGTTGTTATACAGTAGAAACCAACACGAAATTGTGAAGCAATTACCCTCCAATTAAAAACAAAAACAAAAAAAACCCCTTCATGGCCAAGTAGAATCTTCAGATTTTGTTTCAGGGGGACACAAGTCTGCCTTCTCCCTGATTGCTGGCTTTTTGACTAAAACTAATTTCCTTTCCACCAATAATGGCCTCTCGGATACTGAGTTTTGAAGGGAGAGCAGCCAGACCTGAGTTCAGTAACACTATGAGACATGTACTGTAATATTAATACATGCTGGAGACACAGAACAAACAAAACAAAATTTCTGACAAACTGTCCAGGATTCCTTCATTTATTCACTTACCCAGTGGTCTCCTCAAAGGTATCTTAATGCCTGACGTGTTCTAGTTACTGTTTCAGGAAACATACCAACGATAGGCAATCTAATTACCATGTGGTACATGCTATGATGGCATAAAAGCAGAATGAAATAGGAGAGAATTGGGCAGTTCTGAAAAGTTTCCTAGTGGGATGTGAACTTTGTCTCTGTACAGCCTGGTGACATTGGAAGGACATGGTCAGGATTTCATTTTAAGAAGATCACTCTGGATCTCTATGGAGCTTGTGGAGAATAAACTGGACTGAGGAAAGGTGGAGAGCAAACCAGAAGCAGAGAGATCAGTTCTCTTCAATGGCTTTCTTCCCAACAGGTAGCACAAGGCCTGGCACACAGTCAGTGTTCAACAAACCAAGCATGGAGTGGGGCTCAAATAGCCCACGTTTATTGGCTCTACAACCACCCATTCAGGCGTATTCAAAAAAGCCAGCCAGAAGTTTCTAAACAAACTGTCTATAAGGTTAAACCCTTGCATGTTCCCTTGAAGCCCTAGGCTAGCTATTTTCTGTTCCCAAACCTGTTGGTCGAAGTTCCCTTGGGGACCTCTAAGTAACAATGGCTAATCTCATAAAATATAAATCAATCTAGCTTTTTTCTCTCCTTGGCAATATGCATATTGCAATGACTAATTTATTATTTTATTGCCTAATTCAAAATGTCCTGGACAAAATCAGAAGGTCTATTTGACTATAAAGCCTTTATGCAAAAGAGTAGCATGATCTTTAGGGAAGAGCACAGGATTTGGGTGCACAAGATCCAAGTTCTACTTTTGGCTTTGTCTCTTACTGGTTCTGTGATGACAAATAAATTATAACCTTTCTGAGTTTAAATTTTCTCACTAGCAAAATTAGCATAACAATACCTAACTCATATGGTGGCAAAGATTAAATGATATCACATATGCACCAAGCCAGAGAAGGCAATGGCACCCCATTCCAGTACTCTTGCCTGGAAAATCCCATGGATGGAGGAGCCTGGAAGGCTGCAGTCCATGGGGTCGCTGAGGGTTGGACACGACTGAGCGACTTCACTTCCACTTTTCACTTTCCTGCATTGGAGAAGGAAATGGCAACCCACTCCAGTGTTCTTGCCTGGAGAATCCCAGGGACGGGGGAACCTGGTAGGTTGCCGTCTATGGGGTCGCACAGAGTCAGACACTACTGAAGCGACTTAGCAGCAGCAGCAGCATGCACCAAGCACTTTGTACAATCTATGAACTACATAAATAGAAGTCATTGAAGTTATAACAAAAATAATTTGGAAAATCACTGTACTTTATTAATGTCAGAACCAACGGGCCCCTGTTTCTTGACAATGTATATAGTAACTTTTTTTCTCAGTAGCATGGTTTACCCAGAATCAAAGATTTATTTAAATTGAGACTCTAAAGGGGTGGCCTAATAGAGTCACAGAGAAACATAAGTGCTGTGAATACACTGATTTCATACTCCCAGGGGCCACCCTGGTCTCCCTGGTTAAGCCACACCCTGAGTAAAATCAATAAGACGTTTGCCTAAGGAAAGACTCTAGTATCAGGTCGACAGAGAACAGAAAATGTAGACTGTAGAAGAATTACACCACAGAAAACAAAAGAAAACCTTTATGGAAGTGAAGTCCCTTACAGGCTCCTCTGTCTATGGGATTCTCCAGGCAAGAATACTGGACTTGCCATTTCCCCCTTCAGGGGATCTTCCTGTGTCGATGCTAAATGCTGAATGTGAGAAAGGATTGAGTGAGAAAGGAATAGGTGAAAGCCATGATGCTTTGGGGAAGCATTAGCCTTAGCTCACAAAAGGAAAACAATCCATAAAAACAAAGAGAACTCTTCACTTTCATGGCCTAATTCTGCATCAATTTCTAATTCACAAAAATTTACATTTTCACAATTTGCACTCATTATTGCCAGAACCATTATGCTTAACTCTACAAGTAGACTGAGTCTATGATCTGTATGCTCTGTCCAACACCTCTCATTCACTTCTCAGAGCCTAACTAGCTAAGCTAAGAGTAGTTAAATGTTTCTGGAGAAGCTGTCAGAAATTCCTCAACACTGTCTTGAGAGAGGCATATGCCCCAGTTGCCAATCATAGCACAGTCAGTAAAGAATCTGCCTGCAATGCAGGAGACCTAGGTTCAATTCCTGGGTTGGGAAGATCCCCTGGAGAAAGAAATGGCAACCCACTCCAGTATTATTGCCCGGAGAATCCCACGGACAGAGAAGCCAGGCAGGCACGGACAGAGGAGCCTGGGGTCACAAGAGTCGGACACGACTTAGTGACTAAAGAGAGAGAGAGAGATGCTTATGTAAAAAAATTCATATTATATATATATTTATAGTGCTATTTTCCATAGACATATAAAACACACACATATATAAAATATTTACAGTGCTATTTTCCATAATTAAATATAGTTCTTAGTCCACCCTCAAGAGACACATTTGATAGTTTGTCCCTGGGGAAGGCATATATTTCTGCCTGAGGAATGCCCATACTTAACCACCGCTGCATGTACAGCTCTAGGCTCAGAGTCTCCTCTATGGACCTTGCCTCCAAAGTCTCTTGCAGATTTTTCAGAACAGCTTCTATGACCTCTGAGAGTCAATTAGTAATTTGGAAAATATCAAAAATCATTTTTGAATGTGGACAGTTTGGTAGATGATCACACTAGAAGAATAAACTCAAGAATGCTTTTGGCACAGACAATAGTATTGCTCCCCAGCATGATCGCTTTGTAAACACATCTAAGCGCATTCACGGGAGTGTTTACCTGTGGCGGATTCGATTTGATGTTTGGCAAAACTAATACAGTGTTTCAGGTTTAAAAAATAAAATAAAATTTAAAAAAAGAAAAAAAAAAGATAAAACAAGTAAATAAGCCAGACTCTGCACCTTTTCAAAAGTTATTTTCCAGTTATGGAAATGAATGTAAGCCATTGATAGTTCAATAGGACGATATTAAAGTGTTTTTCAAGAATTTAGAAATAAAATTCACATACAATGGATATGAATAATCAAAGATGGAAGTGAGCCAGAAGAATGTATGTGAAAGAAGCAGATATGAATTGGGGATAAACATGGGGACACAAATTTGGATTGGTATATTATTCAGTAGGTTGAAATCTAATTAACTGTATGTGAAGAGTAGGGTCAGCATAATGCATGAAAAAGGGAAATACTAAGACCAGAAGTTGCCTGTGTTTCGTTCAGTGCTGTCCAGGCCAAGGAGCCCAAGCTTTCTGCTCACTGTGGAGGTGATTTATGCTGAGCAGGGGTGATTTATTGCCTTTCCCCAAAACCATGATAAAATATCTCTCAAGACTAGCCACCTTCATTTGCTGGACTCTAGGCGAGGCAACTGACCTTCTGATAACACTGGAAGGTGACAGCCTGAGGGCTGACCTAGGCCAGGCAGCCTCTAAGATAATGCCCTTCATAAAGCCGCAGCCCGTCTTCTAGCAAAGCCACCCTTCTGTGTACAAATTATGGCTATGGTTAGAGATCTAAAATTATAGAAGATTATTCAGAAAATCAAAATCACTTTAAACTCACAACCCAGAGACAATCACTGTTAACATGCTGGTGTATTTCATCTGAACTCTTTTTTCTTTTTTTTTTACATAACTGAGGTCAAACTTTATATTTAGTTTTTCATTCTGCTTTGTTATTAGGCATTGCAACCTATTTTCTGAAGTGTTTAAAGTATCCATAAATATAACCATTAAAATTGTATAAAATATCATCAAGTGATTTTTTGCTGTGCTAAATTAATCCTCTATTAGAGGATGGCCTCCAATTTGGGTGGCCTCTAATTGTTTTCTTCTTTTGTGAAGAATACTATAATATATACAGGAATGCAAAAGTCTTAGTCTCTGTTGGGGATTATTTCCTTGATTCAAGTTCTCACTGTAGACTTTAAAGCTTACTGAGCTTCCAGTTTCTAAATCTAACTGCCCAGTGGACTCCTCCACTTGAAATTTAACAAGGCCCAAGCAGAGCGGCCCCTCTCTGGCCTCAGCCTAGGCACGCTGATGTGTTTTCTGTTGTAGGAGAAATCTGTCCTCAAGCACAAGCCAGGGAGGTGCTGGCAGAGGTAACTGACAGCGACTGATGGGAGTGGGGACTGGGGAAGAAGGAGGGAGCCGCTCTCACCACGATCCTTTAAAACCTGGGCATAAGGATCTTGATTATGTAAGCTTCAACACAAGTCAGAGCCTTGTCACACTTCACCTTATTTCAAAAGCTCTCATTTATAAGCTCCTCCATTACCTTATCAATCTTCAGGAGAGTCCTGGCTCTGAGGGAGCTTCTAATATCAACCCCATTTTCCTGAGGCTCAGGAAAGTCAAGTGCCTTGTCTGAAGTCAGACACATAATAAGCAGTAAAACTGCATTCAGTCCAGTTCTGTTAATTCTGAGTTTATAATATTTCCATTTCACTGTGATGTTTCCTCTCCAGTAGTTATGTTGGGGTGGATGGGAAAATAAAATAGGCTTCTAGGGCTTTTATTATTCTCCTTGAATGTGTTTGCGAAGCAGTGGTGGCAAGCATCAATCTGAAATTCTAAACAAACACAGTTTAAAATCCCACATGGACTATTTTGCACACCAACCCACCTGAGACCCCCCGTTTGAGTGATGAAGGAAGCAGCTGGAGATGTGCAGCAGTTATGGGAGATTATATATGTTCTGGGAACTCAGGGTCCAAGCGCTTCACTATCTATAATTGAAAATGTACTGAAGCAAATGGAAGCCTGCGATCCCATGTGTATTTTATCAGATACTTTGGACATTAAAGGAATTCCTGGGAAATTGTAAATTGAAACACTTGTCACGTCGTCGTAACGGGGAGAAAAAAAAAATCATACTTACACTTTGGAAAGAAAAGAATAAATTGCCCGTAAAATAATTCGTAATAGATTCGCAGCTAGAACTGGTTATGAGAGAGTAGTGTGGTATAAAAGATAAGAAATAGAATTCCAAAAATGCATGGCAATCGCTGCTAATTCTTTATATAGGAGCAAGAATAATTGTACAGAGACAGTTAATTATATTGCTTGAACTGCAAGAGGAAGACAAATATAAGACAGCATTACTTAAGACACACAAGGGAGAAATAGAGGAACTGTATTTTTCTCTTTATTTCTAATTCTATAAGAAGGAAATTCCATTCAAAGTAAAATCACATTGTTCTCACAATAAAAAGCACTAAAAAGATAAAATTCATACCCTCATTTTCTCATTTCATGATAAGAGGGATGCTTCAGACAGAGAATCTAAGAATCAGTTTTAGTAAAACATACAGGTACATTATTTAATTAAGTGCTGTAAAGATATTTCCAGATAAGGTGGTAGCAAAGGCTGCCTTTCCCCAATCTCCCAAGGAAATGTACAAAAAGGATCCATAAATAAGAAAATGGGAATGGGTCCCTGGGAGAGAATAGCACTAAATGAACCAGATTAACGGAACCTATTGAAAACTGACATGAGCTGGGTTACTGAGAAGTAGCATACCTGGAAAGCAAATGAAAGAAAGCTCCCAGCTTGAAGGGTAAGAGTTTGAGGACAATAGCAGACATAGGAGATAGTGGGAGGTGGACCACCAGAAGCATTTTGTGGACTGGCAGCCATGGACCAATACTGAAGACCACAACAGAAATGTGGACAAGTAGCAATGAATAAAACAGAGAAGTGGGTTTTGCTTGTGGTGTGATGTCTGTATAGTATGTATGTGCACTCATGTGTATTGAAGGGAAGAATCCATGGAAATCTAACTCGTAACAGTGGTTTTTAAAAACTGAAGTCTAATCTTTGGCTAGAGCTGATGATCTAGTTCCCCTACCCACCCTCTTTGTTCTTCCTTCCATCTGCATCTAAGTGAAATGAAAGTCACTCAGTCGTGTCCGACTCTGTGATCCCATATACTATAGTCCATGGAATTCTCCAGGCCAGAATACTGAAATGGGTAGCTGTTCCCTCCTCCAGAGGATCTTCCCAACCCAGGGACCCAATGTGGGTCTCCCACATTGCAGGCAGATTCTTTACCAGCTGAGCCACAAGGGAAGCCCTTGTGGCTTCTAAAGTTTCTTCTGCATCTAAAGTTTCATCTGTAAAAGCTGTAGACAGGAACACACAGCATCTCTGATAGATCTTCCTGAATTTCATTCCTGACAGTGGGCAAGCATAGAGTAAGACACTGAAGCTATGAAAAGCTTCTGCTGTTCAAATAAAGGGGGGAATTAGTAGGCATTTTTCCTTTTTTATGCTGTCTTCATCATGTTTTGATGTCAGAGTTAGCCTTTAAAATGGATTGAAGCACACCTTTTTCCATAAATAGAAACAGTTTAACTAGCATAGAAATAACCCATTTAACCCAGACCACCGTACCTGCCTCCAAAGAAATCTGTATGCAGGTCAAGAAGCAAGGGTTAGAACTGGACATGGAACAACAGACTGGCTCCAAATCCAGAAAGGAGTACATCAAGGCTGTATATTGTCACCCTGCTTATTTAGCTTATATGCAGAGTACATCATGAGAAATGCTGGGCTGGATGAAGCACAAGTTGGAATCAAGATTTCTGGGAGAAATATCAATAACCTCAGATATGCAGATGATACCACACTTAGGCCAGAAAGTGAAGAAGAACTGAAGAACCTCTTGATGAAAGTGAAAGAAGAGAGTAAAAAAGTAGGCTTAAAACTCAACATTCAGAAAACTAAGATCACTGCATCTGGTCCCATCATTTCATGACAAATAGATGGGGAAACAATGGAAACAGTGAGAGACTTTAGTTTTGGAGGCTCCAAAATCACTGCAGATGGTGACTGCAGCCATGAAATGAAAAGACACTTTCTCCTTGGAAAAAAAAACTATGACAAACCTAGACAGCTGAAAAGCAGAGACATTACTTTGTCGACAAAGGTCCATCTAGTCAAAGCTATGGTTTTTCCAGTCGTCATGTATGGATGTGGGAGTTGGACTATAAAGAAAGCTGAGCACCAAAGAATTGATCACTTTTGAACTACGGTGTTGGAGAAGACTCTTGAGAGTCCCTTGGACTGCAGGGACATCAAACGAGTCCATCCTAAAGGAAATCAGTCCTAAATATTCATTGGAAGGACTGATGCTGAAGCTGAAACTCTAATACTTTGGCTACCTGATGTGAAGAACTGACTCACTGGAAAAGACCCTGATGCTGGGCAAGATTAAAGGCAGAAGGAGAGGGGGACGACAGAGGATGAGATGGTTTGATAGCATCACCGACTCAATGGACATGAGATTGAGCAATGTGTAGGAGTTGGTGATGGACAGGGAAGCCTGGTGTGCTGTAGTCCATGGGGTGGCAAAGAGTCAGACATGACTGAGCAACTGAACTGAAACTGAACCCATTTCAAAGGTTGGCTAAAACCGGATGTGTAAAAAGAAAAATCTAGGACCAGAGGAGAGAACTCTTGGACAATCTTTCACAAGTTTTCTTCTTTGTACTGAGTCCTTTACTCTTATATTTTATAAAATCGTATGGGCATCCTCAAAAATTCCATAGAAATAGTAACAGGACTATTTTAAAATTTTTGTTCTGACACTGAATCTCAGTTTTGGAGGCCCCACCCCACAGCACATCACACACTAATTATTTGGCAGGGGAATGTAAAATAATTGGCAGAAAAGATTTTGGAAAGATTCTTAATTTCTTATTGTAATTAAAAGTGGATAATATATTCATATAATTCAAAAGATTTGAAAATGTATTCATGAATATTCTCCATACTTTTGGCCCCAAGCTACTTGGTTCCATTACAAGGACACAATTGATTTATTGTATATCATTAAATGATTTGTAAAATTTTAGTTTCTGACTAAATAATACTATATTTAGTCTCACAGTTTTAAAAATCTCAAGGACCAGTTCTTAAAGACCTTAAACCTCTTGCTCTTGTCTCACAGTTCTATCACCTTTACATTCTCTTTTTCCATGAAAGAACGTTGGAAGGTTGTAGAAATGGGCATTTGTGATTGTGGGACGCTAACGAGATATACAGGATTTACAGGGCTTACATTCTTCCCAGAGTAAGCACTAGTTAACTGTGTTTTCTTGTAAGGTATTCAAATGGGTGTGCATTTCATGGTTCAATTATACAAAGATAATATGAGTGTGGTTATATATGGACTGTAGCCTGCCAAGCTCCTCTGTCCATGGAATTCCCCAGGCAAGAATATTGGAGTGGATTGCCATTCCTTTCTCTAGGGGATCTTCCTCACCCAGGGATCAAACCTGGGTCTCCCTCATTGCAGGAAGATTCTTTACTGTCTGAGCCACCAGGGAAGCCATATGTATATATGTGTGAATCTCTTAAGAGCTCCTTGGATATAATTCCAGGCATTTTTCAATGCATTTACATATGTACCACATATATAGTGGTATGTATATATATAATTATATGTGGATTCATTTTCTAGGACCTGAAGCACTGCCTGCTGAAGAGAAACCAGAGGTGCCATCTATCCTGGGCAAGAAGGGATCAAGGAAGGCTGTCTAAAATTGAAACAAAGATTATTGAGGCTGATTGGAAGACGTGATCATCCCAGTCTAAGGCCAGTCACCTTGTATGTTTCTATAGCTCAGCTCAGTTGCACGAGCACCACCACACTGAAAAGTGCTTATTTGTGTTAAAAGTCACAATGCATTCCAAAGGCAGCTGAGATCTGCAGACAGTGTGACATCTGTATCTCACTGTTCAAAGGCAGCTTCCCAGAGATGCCTGGTCACCTGCCCCCTCAGCCAGAGTGAGGAACTGGAAAAACTGTTCCTGGTGCTGCGTCCACTGCTTCTGAATCTGAAGGCATCAGTGCTCCCTTGGAGGTGTGGCTCCCCCTCCTTCATTCATAAAGAAAGTCTCCTGATAAAGTCGTGGTGATGTCAGGGTATTCTGTGACTTTAAAGCACTTCGTAAGTATTAAATGCTAAAACTTGGAGTGGTAGAAGAAAAGGAACTGAAGCCCAAGAGCCCAGTGCTCAGCTATACTCTGATGGCAGCAGGAACACTGTCACCAAACATACCTGCCTGACACAAAACACAAGTCAAACTTTAAATTCAATCATATTCATGGAAGTTCAACTAGTTTTGTACTTGCCCAGAACTATTAATATTCTTATCTAATAACTAGATGAAAAGTTGACATTCATGTAAAGACAAAATAACCTGCTTGTGGAGATAAACAGGGCTTTTCTGGTGGCTCAGTGGTAAAGAACCTGCCTACTAATGGAGAAGGCCTGGGTTCAATTCCTGGGTTGGGAAGATCCCCTGGAAAAGAACACAGCAACCCATTCCAGTATTCTTGCCTGGGATATCCCATGGACAGAGAGGAGCTTGCAGAGTCCATGGGGTCATAAAACAGCAAGACACAACTTAGCCACTAAATAACAACAACAAGAGACAAAGAAATTTGGTTATTCTGAAAATGATGATGATATTTTTCTCCCCAACTGTCACGTTAAACAAGAAACAAAATTACACTGATACCACTAAAAGGAGAAAAAAACAGTATGATCCAAAGTTGAATATGCTCCAGAGAGATAGTCTGTTCCTTGAGAAACCCAGTAGGAGGAAAATGGCAGGTGATAAGAAACACCAAAGGCTTGGAGAACTGACTGCAGCATCTTCAGGGGTCTCAGCAACTACCACTATAAGGCAGTGAACAGGGGGAAAAGGCTTTGGAAAAACATAAAACTTCTGAGTCAGAAACCAAGATTATATCTACTTTTAGTTTCACCATAGGTAGTAATCGTTTACATTTAGAACAACTACAGAAGAGGTGATTTTTTTATTTTATTTTATTTTTTAAACTTTACATAATTGTATTAGTTTTGCCAAATATCAAAATGAATCCGCCACAGGTATACATGTGTTCCCCATCCTGAACCCTCCTCCCTCCTCCCTCCCCATTCCATCCCTCTGGGTTGTCCCAGTGCACCAGCCCCAAGCATCCAGTATCGTGCATCGAACCTGGACTGGCAACTCGTTTCATACATGATATTTTACATGTTTCAATGCCATTCTCCCAAATCTTCCCACCCTCTCCCTCTCTCTCAGAGTCCATAAGACTGTTCTATACATCAGTGACTCTTTTGCTGTCTCGTACGCAGGGTTATTGTTACCATCTTTCTAAACTCCATATATATGCATTAGTATACTGTATTGGTGTTTTTCTTTCTGGCTTACTTCACTCTGTATAATAGGCGGTGATTTTGACGGTGAACATACATGTGCCATTTAACACCAGGTTTGAGACAGAATAAATAAGTGATAGTGGTTATTAAATATATATTATTACAGTTAATGGCAAAAAAAAGCAAACTACTGTAGAAATTCAGCACACAACAGGTTCTATTTTTAGTGAGTTAAGGACAATGGTACATCCTCTTCAAACAACACAAGAGACAACTTTATACATGGACATCACCAGATGGGCAATACTGAATACAGATTGATTATATTCTTTGCAGCCCAAAATGGAGAAACTCTATATAGTCAGCAGAAAAAAAAAAAAAAAAAAGACTTGGAGCTGACTGTAGCTCAGATCATGAGCTCCTTATTGAAAAATTCAGGCTTAAATTGAAGAAGATAGGGAAAACTGCCATTAAGGTATGACCTAAATCAAATCCCTTATGATTATACAGTAGAGGTAACAAATAGATTCAAGGGATTAGATCTGGTAGACAGTGTCTGAAGAAATATGGATGGAAGTGCATAACACTGTACAGGAGGTGACCACCAAAACCAGTCCCAAGAAAAAGGAATGCAAGAAGGCAAACTGGCTATTTGAGAAGGCCTTACAAATAGCTGAGAAAAGAACAGAAGTGAAAGGCAAAGGCTAAAGGGAAAGATACACCCAATTGAATATAGAGTTCCAGAGAAAACAAGGAGAGGTAAGAAAGCCTTCTTATGTGAACAATGCAAAAAAAAAAAAAAATACAGAGGAAAACAATAGAATAGGAAAGACTAGAGATCTCTTCAAGAAAATTGAAGGGAACATTTTGTGCAAGGATGGGCACAATGAAGGACAGAAATGACAAGGACTGAAAAGAAGCAGAAGATATTAAGAAGAAGTGGCAAGAATATACAAAAAAAAAGTCTTAATGACCCAGATAACCATCGTGGTGTGGTCACTCACCTAGAGTCAGACATCCTGCAGTGCAAAGTCAAGTAGGCCTTAGGAAGCATTGCAAGAACAAACCTGATGGAGGTGGTGGAATTCCAGTTGAGCTATTTTAAATCTAAAAGATGATGCTGTTAAAGTGCTGCACTCACTATGCCAGCAAGTTTGGAAAACTCATTGGCCACAGGACTGGAAAAGGTCAGTTTTCATTCCAGTCCCAAAGAAGGGCAAAGCCAAAGAATATTCAAACTACCATACAATTGCACTCAGTTCACATGTTAGCAAGGTAAACCTCAAAATTCTTCAAGGTAGGCTTCAGCAGTACATCAACGGAGAACTTCCAGACGTACAAGCTGGATTTAGAAAAGGCAGAAGAACCACAGATCAAATTACCAACATCCACTGGATGAAAGAGAAAGCAAAGGAATTCCAGAAAAACATCTACTTCTGCTTCATTGACTACACTAAAGCCTTTGAGTATGTGGATCACACCAAATTGTGGAAAATTCTTAAAGAGATGGGAATACCAGACCACCTTACCTTTGAAACCTGTATGCAGGTCAAGAAGCAACAGTTAGAACTGGACATGGAACAACAGACTCATACAAAATTGGGAAAGGAGTACATCAAGGCTGTATATTGTCACCCTGCTTATTTAACTTATATGCTGAATACATCATGCAAAATGCTAGGCTAGATGAATCACAAGCTGGAATCAAAATTTCTGGAACAAATATCAACAACTTCAGATATGCAAATGATATAACTCTAATGGCAGAAAGCAAAGAGGAACTAAGGAGCCTTTTGATGAAGGTGAAAGAAGAGAGTGAAGAATCTGGCTTTATACTCAACATTCAAAAAACTAGGATCGTGGTATCTGGTCCCATAACTTCATGGCAAATAGATGGGGAAAAAATGGAAACAGTGACAGACTATTTTTTGGGACTCCAAAATCAATGCAGACAGTGATGCTAGCTAGCATGCTGCAGTCCATGGTGTCACAAATGGTCAGACACAACTTAGTGACTGAGAACCACCACCAACAAAGGACAATGGTGATGATGTACTCTAAAATAGAGAAGGGCTAAAAATATAAGACAGAGCAATAGAAAGATGCGATCCTTTCTATATCAGAATTTAATATTCAGTGGTTTTAACAATCTCTACTCTGGCAACTACCATGGTGAGAGTTCTTTCCATTCTATGGACAGACCACAAAACCAAGAACACTCTCTGTCCTCAGTTACAACACAGTGGGCCCAGAGCAACCTACCTTCAAAATCAAGACTCAGACAGCTCCTAATTACAGACTCTATCTTTGAGTGTTTGCTTTATCAAGAGTTAAACCTCTGCATCTAAGTGCTGCTTATTTTTTATTGGGCACCAAAATCACTGCAGATGGTGACTGCAGCCATGAAATTAAAAGACACCTGCTCCTTGGAAGAAAAGCTATGACAAACCTAGACAGCATATTAAAAAGCAGAGACATCAATTTGCTGACAAAGGTCCATATAATCAAAGCTATGGTTTTTCTAGTAATCATGTATGGATGTGAGAGTTGGACCATAAAGAAAGCTGAGTGCCAAAGAATTGATGCTTTTGAACTGTGGTATTGGAGAAGACTCTTGAGAGTCCCTTGGACTGCAAGGAGATCCAACCAGTCAATCCTAAGGGAAATCAGTTCTGAATATTCATTGGAAGGGCTGATGCTGAAGCTGAAACTCCAATACTTTGGCCACCTGATGGGAAGAACTGACCCATTTGAAAAGACCTTGATGCTGGGAAAGATTGAAGGCAAGAGGAGAAGGGGACTATAGAGGATGAGATGGTTGGATGGCATCACCGACTCAATGGGCATGAGTTCGAGTAAACTCTGGGAGTTGGTGATGGACAGGGAGGCCTAGAGTGCTGCAGTCCATGGGGTCACAAAGTTGGACACGACTGAGCAACTGAACAAACAGCCCAACTAAGAGAATGAAACAAATCTTCTTTGATTAAAAATATTGCAGGTTGTAAAATATGTTGATGTTTAAAAAGGATATTGTAATATAATACAGTTCTTTAAAATTTTATGTAAATATTCCTAAATTATTCTGTGATTACTTTCTTTGAAAATTAAGAAAATGATGAAATTGTTAGAAATGTCTCCTATTTGCCTTTCTTTTAAAGTATCAAATATTTTCTCATTTTCCATCAGGATATCACAAATACATGCCACTCTATGGCACACCTGTTGACTTATAAGAAATCTTCGAACATGGCCACTGCAGTCCAAAGCTGTACTTCCTTATTTGGGCCAAGTTTTAACTTTATCAAATTCACATCAAATTAATAGTACAGAATTTATCTGAAAAGGTAAAAATTACTTTCTCTATTTTTTATTTTCGTAGATCTTTATAAGCCTCTGTTAGACAAAAAAAAAAAAAAAAAAAAAAGGAAAATACTGAAGTTTCCAAAATGCTCCTAGATTTCTGTTGCTGTACAATATACACATTATTACTAAGTAGGAAATATATTCTGGCCCAATCACTATCCTGGGTACATAAATTTTTGTTCTTATTACAAAGAATATTGGGCTGACTAAAATATGAAAAACTTTTCTAAAACCCATAATCAAACTTAAGAAGTCCTAGATATTTAAAAAGTGGCTTAGATGTTGAAGGAAATGAAATACTTAAGACTGACCCTTGATCTCTTTGAACCAATTCATATTAAACACTTACTCTCTGACTTCCAGAAACTCAGGGATTTGAAATGGGATTAGACACAGGTCCTGGTCTCAAGGAACTCACAGTATAATATGGAGAATATGATGATAATTTTTATACTACTTGGCATTGTCCAAACTGCCATGGTTCCCTCACCAGTTTCTTTATCCACCAAGGGCCACATCTAGCACTTCCTGAGAGGCTCCTTCCAAGACAGAGGGTTGCCTGTGAGAATACTTCCAGTCTTTGCCTCTAAGACACAGTCAGTTGACCATGCTTAATGGCTGTTTCCAAACTTTTGCTTCAATGTACCTATTTCTCTCCTCATTCCAGCTTTGGTCTTGACACTTTGGACCTTCTCTTTCTACCTAAACTCATACATGCCTTGGATTAGAATCTGGTTCCTCTCCATTCACATCTCACAGTTGCCTGCTGTTCTCCCTGCTTCCCTGACTGGGGTGGATCCTGGAATCCCAGCTGGCCCTGAGCTCTGGGCGTTCTCTCACTTCTGTTAGGAAAGTCAAGGAATCTTCTCAATGAGCTCAATGTAATGAAATGAGGTTTAGAAAAATTCAGGAACACTTAAATTAATCTCATGAGGACAATGAATTGCCAAATGCTTAATGTAATTCAAAGTTAATGGCAATGACAGCCATCACTTATTTTTAGGTACTCTATCCCTATTTACTGGTGAGAAAACAGGTTCCCGTGAGTTAGATCACTTGTTCAAGTTCATAAAACTTGTAATTTGAGGGATGGAGCTAATATTCAATCTCAAACTTGTTGAGCTCCATACAAGATTATATGTGTGCATGCATGCTCAGTCACTCAGTCATGTCCGACTCTTTGTGGCCCCATGGACTGTAGCCCACCAAGCTTTTCTGCTCATGGAATTTTCCAGGCAAGCATATTGGAGTTGGGTGTCATTTTCTACTCCAGGGAATCTTCTTGACCCAGGGATCAAACCCACGTCTCTTGTGTCTCCTGCATTGGAAGGCAGATTCTTTACCACTAATGCTACCTGGGAAGCCCATAGCACCACTGTATAGTTTTATTTTTAAAGACAGCATCACCACTATCACTGGATTCAATTACAGTGGCAAATATTATAATGGAGGAGCTGTAAGCCAATGCCACTCAAGATAATAACTACTAACATTAACTGCTTACTATATGTCAGGTATGGGTCTATGGCCTTTACAGAAACCATCTTATCTTAACTCTGCCATTTTGTCAATGCAATAAGTATTAAGGAGTCCAGACTCAAAGGGGATCTGCCAAATCTCCTTTGCTTGGATGGCATTCTTCCCCTCCCCACCATTCCTATAGCTTTCAACTCAAATCTCTAAGACCAATCCTAGCAAAAACAAGATCTTACAGATAAATATAACTACTAAAAATAACTATCAGAGAAAAGTCAGAGTTAGACTTTTCTTTTTCTGCAAGGCTAAAAAGCTCTGCATCATAATTGTAGAAGTCCTACCATCTGTTCCAAAACCAGAGACAACGTTAAGTGCTTAAAATGTATGAACTGGCAAAAGAGGGAAACCCTGGATTAGGAAAGCGATACATCTGACCAGCATAATGATATATTGTGGTATTGTCTGTATGAATATTACTCAGACTGCTGTCCACTGACCTAATTGCTTTAGAATCATTTAGGAACCTTTGAAATGCAGGTTCCTAGGCCTCCCTACCTCTGTCTCCAGAAACTCAGAAGAAGGAAATGGGGCCCAGTGATAGTTAACAGTTAACAAACTCCCTAGTATTTTGGATGCAGACACATGAGAACCACCACCTCTCCATGTATTTATAATCTCCACCCCGTGGACTATAATGTCCATAGAATTCTCCAGGCCAGAATATTGGAGTGGGTGGCCTTCCCCTTCTCTGGGGGATCTTACCAACCCAGGGATTGAACCCAGGTCTCCTGCATTGCAGGCAGATTCTTTACCAGCTGAGCCACAAGGGAAGCCCAAGAATACTCGAGTGGGTAACCTATTCCTTCTCTAGCAGATTTTCCCAACCCAGGAATCGAACCAGGGTCTCCTGCATTGCAGGCATATTCTTTACCAACTGGGCTATCAGGGAAGCCCTATATAATCCCAGGATCACATAATTTGATTTTGAAACTGTAAAGCAGATTAAATTAGGACTTAGTTACTTCAGAGCTCATAAAATAATTTATTACTCCAATAATTATCAGAATAGAGTAAAGGTGTCATAGATACTTTCAAATATTTCAAGAATGTTATGTACTCTCTAGTCATGGAGACCCAGCAAGGGCACCAGTGTGCATGCACACACGTACACAAACAGTTCTCCTAAACGTAGCAAACAAAATTCAGTTCAAGCTTTCTTTTTTTTGCTTATTATACCATACTTATTTATAAATGCATTAGTATTGCAGAGAGAAGCTAATCAGTACTTTGAGAACAAAGGGTTTTACACTCAAAAACAAACAAAAAAAAGAGCTTGGGAAATTGCTTTGCTAAATAAATCCTTTCCCTGAAGATTCACAATACATACTAAAAATGTGAGATGCTTCAGAAAAAAAAAGTAAACCTGTGAACTTTATTGAATATTTAACAAACAAATTCACTTGGGCAAAGGATGAGTCGTCATCTTCTTTTCTGCATGTTCCTTGTAGTTTGCTTAGCTCTGAATTCATTTACTCAACATATATGTGTTACAAACATATGTAGCAACTATAAACTAGTCAGCACTTTAGATATGGTGATAAAATGGGAATAAACCAGACAGACTGTTCAATAGCCACATTCATTGCCATTTGAAACTTGTCAACTCACAAAGGTTCCTCATAGCCCAAGAGGCCCTGATGCAATGCATTTGGCTATATTGCCTCACTTCTAACACTGACCTCACTTTAGTTGTAGTTTACAAGAGATTTTGATAATCTCCAAACAGCTTCAGAGCTGCTGCTGAGCAGGGGGACAAACAGAGGGACTCCCCACAGAGCTGCACAGCCAAGCAAGCTCTATAGCAAGTGCATTATTACAGGATCCGTTGTGGCACAATGGTTACCTCAAAGCAGGCATTTCAACTAGTAGTCGAAATCAAAATTAAATTCACAAATTTCATGCTGGCCAGTAACTTCTTCATATCATGGAATACTACCAATCATTTGCAAGGCTATTTCAAATTTCCACTGACAAATGAAGTAATAATTATAGAGTATTTATTTGACAACTCTGGTGGATAAGGCTTTCTTATTATACTTTTGTGGTTGGTTTATTTTTCTCCTAAAAGATACTGAACAGTCCACTGAAGGAGCAGGTCTTCATATTATTTATCCCACAGCTTTGATAATGAGTAAAAGAATGTTAAATTATTTACTCATGCAAGAACTGATTCAAGGGATTTGTTTATTTTTGTGACCCTGCCATTGCTGGGTACTCCAGGCTGTAAATTCTATACTGACTACATACATCCTCACACCTGTTACAATTCAGGCAGTTATGATTTCGTCTTTGCAAAAGATGCCTTCCAACATGAAAACTCTCTACCCTATAAGAGGTTTCATAACATGAAACATTAGTGATTGAAGTGAGGTCAAACCCCAGGTCAGCTACACATACATGGACCAATTTTTCCACTGTTTCATCTTCTGCTTTTATAGAACAGGCAAGAACATAACCATGTCTGCCTAAACCTGTGACAACAAAAATCCTCGTGACCTCAGGAAGACTGAGTGACTTGCTTTGGTATTCCAATTTCTAGACATCAGCTAGATAAGCTCTACTCTGAAACACTGAGAGGATGCTTCACAATCACCCACATGTCTATATTATAGCTATTAGCTCTGAATACCTGTGTACTGTTCTCATTGTGTGTGTGTGTGTGTATGTATGTGTAAGAGAGAGAATGTGTGTGTTTTCTTTTTTGGCCACATGATGGAATGTTTTGCTTTGGAACGTGGACAAAACTGACAAAAATCAGTCACCTAGAGTCAATTGAATATGTTTCTTTCTTTGAAAATGCCTGTTTCTTGGAGGTAGCAGAATGATCCTTCACCTATTTATTCAAGAATTATTTAGTGAAAGTCTGCTATCTGCCTGATACTCTCCTATGGGCTAGAGATAAAGCAAGGAAAATAAGACAAGGCCTAGAACTTAAAGTGGATTTTCTGTAGCCATGTGAGGTTCAATTCTGAACATGCAAAACACTCAGTGTCTTAGTTTTGAATTTGCTGGTCAATTTGGGTCTTATAGGCCTATTGAACTCTCCTAAGCTCAATTCTATCCCCACCCACCACTAGGATATTGATAGAATCCTAACTTCCAGCTGTAGGACTTTCAAAAGGAAGACTATGTAGAAAATATGAAGGAAAAATAAAAAAGAGTTCACTTGGGAGAAAGACTTTTAACAAAAGGTATTTCAAGTGGAGATGGAAATAGGTGACCTAATTCCCTTGTGCAAGGGAATATGGCCACAAAGTCACACGTACTGGATGAGAGGCCTCTCCTGTAAGAAGGCCATCAGAGGTGTCATTTTGCCAATGTGAAGTTTACCATTTAACATAAAAAGGAAAAAAATGCAGGCTGTGCTATGCCTTTATAACCTGAATTTTGAGAAACACCATCTGGTTTAAAGAGGGAAAACAGCACAAGAAGGAAATCAGTATTCCATGACCAAATGGTTAGATTTCAGTCTTTTAGTAGAAAATTTAAAATTTTTACATCCATCATTTATTTACATTTTAACATGTGGCTTTCTTATTTGTCTGCGTTTATTATTTTCCATGGAATAAAATCTATGTTGAGTCTTCTAAAGTGCTCTTAGAGAGTACAGCATAACTACATGTGGAGTGTAAATGCAATATGTGTGTGTATTTGCACACAAATAAACTATAGCACTAAACAATTCATCCTTGGAGTGTGTTTGTGATAGCACTTTATGGGGTGGCTTTAAACAAGAAGAAGAAACTGGAGCTATCTGTGCCTGTCTCAAGAGAATAAAAGCTTTTTCCTTGAGTTCTCGGATGCATGTAACATTTCAGATTTATAGAAATAGCATCCTTTTCCCCTAAGAATAAAATAACCCCCAGGCAGAAAAATAACCCTGCCACATGTAACCAGCAGGTAGTCTGTTTCATCAACTACTCAAATGAAAGCTATAGAAATTTGAGAGCAACCATTAAATTATATTGCAAAAACATACATTTCCCTAACAGAATTGACAGTCCATTGTGCTCCACCAAAAGAAAAACAAAACAAAACAATGGCCTAGAAGCATGAGAGTTGCCCCTTTCTGCTTTGCCACTCTGCACCCCACGGTCCATCAGCACCCCACAGGAATCCTCCAGTTCCTATGGAGGCTTTGCAGTCAAGCCAAGCTGATCACAGTCTCACTGGTCAGCTTTTCCTGTGGTTTACCCTGCCGTGAAGCCCACCAAATGTTCCAGTTATTTAGGAGCATTCTGATAGGTAAGGAGAGAGTGTAATCCTCCTTTCTTTCCAAGACAAAGTCACTTCAGCTTCTGAGTTTCCTTCTGACCTCACTTCAATCCCTGCCTGGCTTCCCCTTGCCCGGGACACCTCTAACCTTTACCCATGGGATGCCAGCAGCACGCACCCTGCCAGGGTGATAATCAAAGCTGTAACCAGACAATGCCCAAAATCTCTCAGATTCTTCAGTTGAGAATCATTAAATAAATATGACAAAATGAGGAAAAGATACTATTTGAACCTGAGTCTTATTCAATGTCCTATAACACACAGAGCAATGCCTGCAAAAAGTAATTATCTCACCCACAATGTCAGTAGTTTCAAGGCCAATAAAGTTTGATTTATATCCAACTCAGAGAGTCACCTGTTAAGATTCATGCGAAATCTAATATTGGTCACCCAGGGACCCTCTTCCCCGTCCCCCTCTTCCCTTGGGGACTTATGTGAGCCTGAAGTGAGATCCAGGGGACTTCCAGTTTGGGATGGAGAGCTCTGCCTCTCAGTCAGTGGTTACTCGATGTCACTCATCGCAGCCACATGGCACCACTGGTCTGAAACACATCGAGTCTGTCCTTACTTCTTGTATTCCCTAACAGCCCCTGATTACTACCAGAAACATCTTGATATTGTCATCAGGACGTCTTTTCTGGAAATGAGGAGAGCCAGAGCCTTAGGCATGCTGCTGCTGCTGCTAAGTCGCTTCAGTCGTGTCTGACTCTGTGCGACCCCATAGACGGTAGCCCACCAGGCTCCCCTGTCCCTGGGATTCTCCAGGCAAGAACACTGGAGTGGGTTGCCATTTCCTTCTCCAGTGCATGAAAGTGAGAAGTGAAAGTGAAGTCGCTCAGTCCTGTCTGACTCTAGCAACCCCATGCACTGCAGCCCACCAGGCTCCTCCATCCATGGGATTTTCCAGGCAAGAGTACTAGAGTGGGGTGCCATTGCCTTCTCCGTTAGGCATGCTATGCCTTCATTAACCTCTTAAGGTGGTAATCCACATGCCTTTCAATTCTTGCTGATGAGGCTACAGCAGTGAAAAACAAACAAGGTAATTTTCCCCACTGTGTTAAATTCTCAGAAATCTCCCTGATTCCGGCAATGACTTCTCTCACTCTGCTGCCTGGCACTGTCTGGGACTCTGCCTGTCTTCTCCCAGGCTGGGACCTCTGAGTCCTAACTTCTGCCCTGGGTACACTGCACACATTTTTACCAGCCCTACTGGAATGGGTGAGAGAGAAAAGCAGCCCTTTGGGAGAGAAGAGTAACGCTGATAGGATATCAGAGCTACAAATAGGTGCAGGCAGCCAAGGCCTGCCTCTTCCCATGGCCTGTCACGACACATCCTCACCAACACTGATGGCTTGAGGTTTTTCCCATTAAGCCCTTCCACACACAAAGTGTGCTGACTCCTATCCTTATCAAAATTCTTATATCACAGAATTGTAATGATCTGTGTACCCATTTGTGTCCCCCGAGAACTTCTGAGCTCCTTGAGGAAGAAAAAGATTGTCTTAGTATTGCTACGAAGTCAGCATAAAGCATGCTGCTTAGCATGTAGGAAACACTCAGAATAGCAGGATGAAAAAAAAAAAACAACAACTGTATAGAACATTTCCAGACAACATATTTGTGAGGATTTATAAAGAAAAATAGGATGAAAAAAGCTATCCAGAGTACACAAAATGATACTTTATACAGACAATTTAAAAGATTGGCAGACACTTCTTCTGAAGCTTTTAGCACAATGGAATAAAAATCAGAAATAGATTATACACTTTTTTCTTGTTTTCAGCCATTTGGAAATTGTGGTAACAAATATACTCTTTTATTTTTAGAAGACAGTAAAAAAAAAAAAAGTCACACATATCATATGAATTATTGGCCTCACAAAGTTAGTTGAAAAATTCACCTGCAAGTTAAACAGTAGAGATGCTGGGATGGGGTTTCAGAGGCTGGCTAGCTCCAATCTCAAGGAGAAAATGATCAACATCAAAGTGTTCTGGCGACCTGTAAGCAGCTTCTGTCCAAATACCCACTTTGATCTAAAGGCAGCTTAAAAGCTAGTTGCTCTTAGAGATGGTTTTTAGTTATATAAATGAGCTTTCTACTGGTTTAGCCCAAGGTCTCATTTAGCCCAGTGTCAGGTAACTAACGTGCAAGTGTATTTCATTTACACCACTGGGCATACATACTTGCCTCACAGAAATGGGAAATGATGAAGTCAAGTTTGTACTTTTTCTTCTGGCCCTTGGGTCCTTTTAACCAACTGTTGAACCACCTGAATTAAGTCTGTAGATTAAGTCTGAAGTCCTTATTATGTAGCAAATCACAATCTATGTCAGAATCTCCAGTTACCTCAAAAAGTGGCATAATATTATCAATAAAATTTGTTTTTATTTACCTTAGTTTAAAAGACTGTCTTGGTTGAGCAAAAAATGGACTCAGGTGAAGGCCGTGATATTGAAAGTAATAATAATTATAGCCAGTACAGGTAATATGTACCTCAGTTTACATCTCAAATGTTAAAATAAACAAATTTATAATAGTTACAAATACCTTGACCTAATGCCTATCTCCCATTCCACCAAGATGGCAGAAAGTTCATCTCAGTTAATTTGGAGTTCCCTTGAATGTGAAAGTGGAGAGTGAAAAAGATGGCTTAAAGCTCAACATTCAGAAAATGAAGATCATGGCATCTGGTCCCATCACTTCATGGGAAATAGATGGGGAAACAGTGGAAACAGTGTCAGACTTTATTTTTCTGGGCTCCAAAATCACTGCAGATGGTGATTGCAGCCAGGAAATTAAAAGACGCTTACTCCTTGGAAGGAAAGTTATGACCAACCTAGATAGCATATTCAAAAGCAGAGACATTACTTTGCCAACAAAGGTCCGTCTAGTCAAGGCTATGGTTTTTCCAGTGGTCATGTATGGATGTGAGAGTTGGACTGTGAAGAAGGCTGAGCGCCGAAGAATTGATACTTTTGAACTGTGGTGTTGGAGAAGACTCTTGAGAGTCCCTTGGACTCCAAGGAGATCCAACCAGTCCATTCTGAAGGAGATCAGCCCTGGGATCTCTTTGGAAGGAACGATGCTAAAGCTGAAACTCCAGTACTTTGGCCACCTCATGCGAAGAATTGACTCATTGGAAAAGACTCTGATGCTGGGAGGGATTGGGGGCAGGAGGAGAAGGGGACGACAGAGGATGAGATGGCTGGATGGCATCACTGACTCGATGGACATGAGTCTGAGTGAACTGGGGGAGTTGGTGATGGACAGGGAGGCCTGGCATGCTGCGATTCATGGGGTTGCCAAGAGTCAGACACGACTGAGCAACTGAACTGAACTGTTAATTTTGCTATTTTTTTTTTCATATTCTTTTGGATTTGGGTGGCATATCTGTTAGGCACACCTAATCTGTCACCCTGTAAACCCATATGCCCTAAAGCTGGAATTTTCACCCATGTCTATCTAACCCCAAAGTGTTTATCTAACACTTTCTGCTACTTCCTGTTGCCATTTCATGCAGGCTTTAAAAGAAGTGCATGCAGTTCTCCTCCCTAAATACTAGAGTCTATTTCAAAATAAATTCTAATTATTATAACTTTGGTTTGTATTTCCCAAATCTCATCTGGAATTCAGTAGTAAGAAAAAAAAGGGGGGGGAGGGGGGAGCTTTTGTGTGGCCTATACTTCAAAAACATTGGTTGTTGGAAGTAGTTCCAGACAGAAGTCAGATAAGGCATGTGACTCACCGAACACAGAACTTTAATGAAACATGTGCAGGTGGATTGGGACTCCATAACTGGGGTGTAATAAGACAAAAGAGGAGAGAGTTCAGGCTTTGGATCTGAATGGTCCAGACCCAAACTCCTGCTGTGCCCCCTTGAACAATGATTCTGAGTCTTGGCTTTCTGATCTGTAAAATGCACCTAATGATGTTCACTTCCCAGGTGGCACAGAGAGTTTATATTTAACACTTTGGAGACAAAGTGTCCATAAAAATAATACTTGGCTTACCAGGTTAGACACTATTGATTCCAAGTAACTGAGTACCTAATTCAGATTGGCTTAATTAATAATAAAGGAGTTATATAATATAGATGAAAAGCTTTAAGCTACAGTGGGCTTCACGTGCAATTTAACACATCAGTTCTTGATGTCAATCAGGACTCCAAGAGTTTGCTGAACTTGCCTCATTGATTTGTGAGTTAGCTTTGGGCTGAATGCAGCTTCCCTCATGCTGACAAAAATGGTCCATCACAAATTGAGAGTGTAGCATTGAAATATATGCATTATCATGTAAAACAGAGAGCTAGTGGAAAGTTGCTGTATAATACAGGGAGCTCAGCCTGGTGTTCTGTGATGACCTAGAGAGGTGGGATGGGGGAGGGTGAGAGGAAGGTTTACTAGGGAGAGGATTTATGTATACTTATGGTTGATTTACATTGTTATATGGCAGAAACCAACAAAATACTGTAAAGCAATTAGTGTGAAAGTCGAAGTGTCAGTCTCTCAGTCATGTCCAACTCTTTGCGACCCCTTGGACTGTAGCCTGCCAGGCTCCACTGTCCATGGAATTCTCCAGGCAAGAATATTGGAGTGGTAGCCATTAAAAATAATTAAAAATTATTTTTAAAACAATTAAAAATAATTTTTTTAAAAAAATGGTTCATCATACTCTCTAAAAGGAGAGTATGAACAAAATAAACCTTTGTTCCAGAATTACTCACAGAAGTCTCAAGATTCACTCTGCTTTATCACTCCAGAACCATATGGCCAAGGAGATAGAATCCACTGAATGTCCCAGCTTCAGGACCTGCCTTGGGAGCAGGCACAATCCCACTCTCTGCAAACCCTCAATACCTCTGTCCTTTCATTTCCCTTCCACTACTCCTTCATACCCTCAATACTTTGTCTCAGGAACCATTTTCTAGTCTGGATCAGGAGATCAAGGAAGGAAACTCTCTCTCCAAACTCTCAAATCTTTTGTCTATGCCTACAGTTCTCTACACATTCCTAAAAGTTTAGGTTTTTAGAAAGTATGACAGAAAGTTCTTTGTTTCTGTATTTTACAGCAGTGTATCCCTTCTCAGTGACAAAGATCACTTGATACTTAATTTTTCCTTTCCTCAAGTCAAAGGACTTAGAAAGTCTTGCAAGTATTCAAGTCGAACACTTAAACTTGTCTGTGAAGATATGCTACACACATAACACTTCTTTCAGTAATCATTAGTATTTTCATCTTGGTGTGATTTTTTTTTAAAGCTGCCTTGCTATTTAGCGATATACTCTATGGTCATAGCAAACACACTCTTCCAACGACACAAGAGAAGACTCTACACATGGTCATCAACAGAGGCCAACAATGAAATCTGATTGATTATATTCTTTGCAGCCAAAAATGGAAAAGCTCTATACAGTCAGCAAAAACAAGACCAGGAGCTGAATGTGGCTCAGATCATGAACTCCTTATTTCCAAATTCAGACTGAAATTGAAGAAATTAGGGAAAACTACTAGACCATTCAGGTATGACCTAAATCAAATCCCTAATGTTTCACAGTGGAAGTGAGAAATAAAGTTCAGGGACTAGATCTGATAGACAAAGTGCCTGGTGAACTATGGATGGAGGTTTGTGACATTGTACAGGAGACAGCGAGCAAAACCATCCCCAAGAAAAAGAAATGCAAAAAAGCAAAATGGCTGTCTGAGGAGGCCTTACAAATAGCTGTGAAAAGAGAAAAGGAAAGATATTCCCATTTGAATGCAGAGATCCAAAGAATAGCAAGGAGAGATAAGAAAGCCTTCCTCAGTGATTAGTGCAAAGAAATAGAGGAAAGCAATAGAATGGGAAATACTAGAGATCCCTTCAAGAAAATTAGAGATATCAAGGGAACATTTCATGCAAAGATGGGCTCAATAAAGGACAGAAATGGTATGGACCTAACAGAAGCAGAAGATATTAAGAAGAGGTGGCAAGAATACACAGAAGAACTGTACAAAAAAGATCTTCATGATCCAGATAATCACAGTGGTGTGATCACCCACCTAGAGCCAGACATTCTGGAATGTTAACTCAAGTGGGCCTTAGGAAACATCACAATGAACAAAGCTAGTGGAGGTGATGGAATCCAGTTGAGCTATTTCAAATCCTGAAAGATGATGCTGTGAAAGTGCTACACTCAATATGCCAGCACATTTGGAAAACGCAGCAGTGGCCACAGGACTGGAAAAAGTCAGCTTTCATTCCAATCCCAAAGAAAGGCAATGCCAAAGAATGCTCAAACTACCGCACAATTGCACTCATCTAACACGCTAGTAAAGTAATGGTCAAAATTCTCCAAGCCAGGCTTCGGCAATATGTGAACCGTGAACTTCCAGATGTTCAAGCTGATTTTAGAAAAGGCAGAGGAACCAGAGATCAAATTGCCAACATCCACTGGATCATTGAAAAAGCAAGAGAGTTCCAGAAAAACATCTATTTCTACTTTATTGACTATGCCAAGGCCTTTGACGGTATGGATCACAATCGCTAATCGCTAAGTCGCTTCAGTCGTGTATGACTCTGTACGACCCCATAGACGGCAGCCCACCAGGCTCCCCAGTTCCTGGGATTCTCCAGGCAAGAACACTGGAGTGGGTTGCCATTTCCTTCTCCAATGCATGAAAGTGAAAAGTGAAAGTGAAGTTGCTCAGTCGTGTCCAACTCTAGCGACCCCATGGACTGCAGCCTACCAGGCTTCTCCGTCCATGGGATTTTCCAGGTAAAAGTACTGGAGTGGGGTGCCATTGCCTTCTCCGATGGATCACAATAAACTGTGGAAAATTCTGAAAGAAATGGGAATACCAGACCACCTGACCTGCCTCTTGAGAAATCTGTATGCAGGTCAGGAAGCAACAGTTACAACTGGACATAGAACAACAGACTGGTTCCAAATAGGGAAAGGAGTACATCAAGGCTGTATATTGTCACCCTGCTTATTTAACTTATATGCAGAGTACATCATGAGAAACACTGGGCTGGAAGAAGCACAAGCTGGAATCAAGATTGCCGGGAGAAATATCAATTACCTCAGATATGCAGATGACACCACCCTTATGGCAGATAGTCAAGAAGAACTAAAGACCCTCTTGATGAAAGTGAAAGAGGAGAGTGAAAAAGTTGGCTTAAAGCTCAACATTCAGAAAACTATGATCATGGCATCAGGTCCCATCAGTTCAGTTTAGTTCAGTTGCTTAGTCATGTCGGACTCTTTGTGACCCCATGAATCGCAGTACGCCAGACCTCCCTGTCCATCACCATCGCCCGGAGTTGACTCAAACTCACATCCATCAAGTCAGTGATGCCATCCAGCCATTTCATCCTCTGTCGTCCCCTTTTCCTCCTGCCTCCAATCCCTCCCAGCATCAGAGTCTTTTCCAATGAGTCAACTCTTCGCATGAGGTGGCCAAAGTACTGGAGTTTCAGCTTTAGCATCATTCCTTCCAAAGAAATCCCAGGGCTGGTCTCCTTCAGAATGGACTGGTTGGATCTCCTTGCAGGCCGAGGGACTCACAAGAGTCTTCTCCAACACCACAGTTCAAAAGCATCAATTCTTCGGCACCCAGCTTTCTTCACAGTCCAACTCTCACATCCATACATGACCACTGGAAAAACCATAGCCTTGACTAGACAGACCTTGGTTGGCAAAGTAATGTCTCTGCTTTCAAATAAGTTATCTAGGTTAGTCATAACTTTTCTTCCAAGGAGTAAGCATCTCTTAATTTCATGGCTGCAATCACCATCTGCAGTTATTTTGGAGCCCAAAAAAATAAAGTCTGACACTGTTTCCACTGTTTCCCCATCTATTTAACATGCAGTGATGGGACTAAATGCCATGATCTTAGATTTCTGAATGTTGAGCTTTAAGCCAACTTTTTCACTCTCCACTTTCACTTTAATCAAGAGGCTTTTTAGCTCCTCTTCACTTTCTGCCATAAGGGTGGTGTCATCTGCATATCTGAGGTTATTGATATTTCTCCCAGCAATCTTGATTCCAGCTTGTGCTTCTTCCAGCCCAGCGTTTCTCATGGTGTACTCTGCATAGAAGTTAAATAAGCAGGGTGACGATATACAGCCTTGACGTACTCCTTTTCCTATTTGGAACCAATCTGTTGGTCCATGTCCAGTTCTAACTGTTGCTTCCTGACCTGCATATAGGTTTATCAATAGGCAGGTTAGGTGATCTGGTATTCCCATCTCTTTCAGAATATTCCAGTTTATTGTGATCCATACAGTCAAAGGCTTTGGCATAGTCAATAAAGTAGAAATACATGTTTTTCTGGAACTCTCTTGCTTTTTAGATGATCCAGCAGATGTTGGCAATTTATCTCTGATTCCTCTGCCTTTTCTAAAACCAGCTTGAACATCTGGAAGCTCACAGTTCACGTATTGCTGAAGCCTGGCTTGGAGAAGTTTGAGCATTATTTTACTAGCGTGTGAGAGAAGTGCAATTGTGCGGTAGTTTGAGCATTCTTTGGCATTGCCTTTCTTTGGGATTGGAATGAAAACTGACCTTTTCCAGTCCTGTGGCCACTGCTGAGTTTTCCAAATTTGCTGGCATATTGAGTACAGCACTTTCACAGCATCATCTTTCAGGATTTGAAATAGCTCAACTGGATTCCATCACCTCTACTAGCTTTGTTTGTAGTGATGCTTTTTAAGGTCCACTTGAGTTTACATTCCAGAATTTCTGGCTCTAGGTGAGTGATCACACCACTGTGATTATCTGGATCATGAAGATCTTTTTTGTACAGTTCTTCTGTGTATTCTTGCCACCTCTTCTTAATATCTTCTGCTTCTGTTAGGTCCATACCACTTCTGTCCTTTATAGAGCCCATCTTTGCATGAAATGTTCCCTTGATATCTCTAATTTTCTTGAAGAGATCTCTAGTCTTTCCCATTGTGTTGTTTTCCTCTATTTCTTTGCATTGATCGCTGAGGAAGGCTTTCTTACCTCTTCTTGCTAAAAACTGTGTATTTCACAAATTCGTTTTTCTAACAGGGTTGCTTCAGCCATGTCTGACTCTTTGTGATCCTATGAACTGTAGCCCTCCAGGCTCCTCTGTCCATGGGATTCCCTAGGTAAGAATACTTGAGTGGGTTGCCATGCCCTCCTCCAGGGGATCTTCCCAACCCAGGGATTGAACCCATGTCTCTTATGTCTCCTGCATTGGCAGACATGTTCTTTACCATTAGTGCCACCTGGGAAGCCCCCATAGGGTTCCAAAGTTACAAATTCATCAAAATAAGCAAACTGCCCTTTTTGCCCATTCCAAAACCATTCAAGTATTGTTTGGATTCCAAAGGCTTCATTTTAAAAGCCACTGACTCCCTCAGTTTCAGATTATTGCTAATGGAATTTTTAATTACCTTTTGAAGATAAAAAGCTGGATTCTGGTTTGGGTAGTAAAAGAACAACTCACTTGATTAGTTTTATACTGTTTTTAAAGAACAGTTTTAGGTTCTTCTAGTGAGCCTGTACCTCTGGACTGAGAACAACTTCATGCGTGCGTATCTTAGGTTTCCCCATCCCCCTTAGGTAGCACAGGGTGGCTAGAGTGGGCTGGAACTGAGAATTTCCCTTCCCCTTAGTGCAGTACTCTCTGATAATACCCCAACAAGACAAGTTAGCTCTAGCTGACTGGTTTCTCCTGAGGGCAAGCCTTGTTAAGAACAGAGTACTCCGGTGTCTCTTAGAATGGCTCCTTCCCCCATTGCCACTTTTTTCTACCATGTATAAAGTCAGTCATATGAGAGCATATAACTTTTTAGATGGTTCTATTTGGAAAAGACCTTGATGATGGGAAAGACTCAAGGCAAAAGGAGAAAGGGGTGTTAGAGGATGAGATGGTTAGATAGCATCACAGAATCAATGGACACGAATTTGAGCAAACTCTGGGAAATAGTGAAGGACAGAGGAGCCTGGAGTGCTGCAGTCCATGGGGTCACAAAGAGCTGGACATGACTTAGTGACTGAAAAACAAGAAGAAATAAATGTATGGCAGTTCAATGTTGGTTACTGCCGGCTGTGGGTGGCATTGTTTAAATTTCTGAACTTTCAAGTCAAATATGACAACCCACGTGACTTACTAATTCCCACCACCGTTTGTCACTGTCCAACAGGCTTTACTGGGGGTGGGTCTGCACTGTATGAGGACTACAGAGACAAATGCATCAGCCTAGAGACAATCTCACTGTTGTCTTTTCCAGCATTTCTATATTTATCCTACTCTTGCCTTCCTATGTTCTTTATTTAAATTCTACAATGATTTATTTATATTCTTGTTTTAAGCCTCTCCAGATTCTTAATAAACAAACACCAAACAAACCAACCTCCAAGACATTTAGGTTTCTTATAGCTCAAAAGACACTTTTAAAGACTAATGTTCTGAAGGTATAAACCCCGTCAGCCTCATTAAGTGTTACACATGCTTAAGGCTGAAACGAGTCATTATACATCTTTAGCTCATATACCCTCCTCTGAGGAATGAGGCTGAGGGCTCCTACGGGTGTGGCTGTCACATATGATTCATCACTACTGCTGAAGACTGCATTTGTTTTGTGAACACCAGTGCTGTTTTCAGAGGCTTCCCTAAGCCTTTGAATTCTCCAAGTCATATATACCCAAAATAGCCTCATTCAAAACTGTAACTTTGCTGCTCTTTTAAGTGCCATGCTTGCTCGTGGATAAGCCGCATCTGAGCCCATGCTGTACAAGTTGGTTTATCATGGTTGCAATCTATTCCCCAGCCATGGCCTCCTTCAACTGTGTTGTGTCCTTGTAGTAATGAAAGTTATAGACTTCCCCCAAATTATAGTTTAGTTTGGTATCCTAGTTAGGTGGATTAAATTACTCAAACCACCCCACCTGCAAGGAGGTCCCTTGGACTGCAAGGAGATCAAACCAGTCCATCCTAAAGGAAATCAGTCCTGAATATTCATTGGAAGGACTGATGCTGAAGTGGAAACTCCAATACTTTGGCCACCTGATGCAAAGAACTGACTCATTGGAAAAGAACCCCATGCTGGGAAAGATTGAGGGCAGGAGGAGAAGGGGATGACAGAGGATGAGATGGTTGGATGGCATCACCAACACAATGGACATGAGTTTGAGTAGGCTCCAGGAGTTGGTGATGGACAGGGAAGCCTGGCATGCTGCAGTCCAAAGCACACCTTTGCGACTCTTTGGGGTCACAAAGAGTTGGACATGACTGAGTGACTGAACTGAACTGAACCCCTCCCATGTGGCATTCCAGAGTTGTCTAAGTTTTCCAATCACCTCAGACATAAGAAATCCCCGCTACTCAACAGACTTGTGTTTGGTGTTGAGTGAAAATGAAGAAGAGGGTGAAAAGGCTGGCTTAAAACTCAACATTCAGACAACTAAAATCATGGCATCTGGTCATATCACTTCATGGCAAATAGATGGGGAAACAATGGAAACAGTGACAGACTATTTTTTTCGGCTACAAAATCACTTTGGATGGTGACTGCAGTCATCAAATTAAAAGACACTTGTTCCTTGGAAGAAAAGCTATGACAAACCTAGGCAGCATATTAAAAAGCAGAGACATTACTTTGCCGACAAAGGTTCATCTAGTCAGAGCTATGGTTTTTCCAGTAGTCATGGAAAAGAGAGTTTTCCATGGGGTCGCAAAGAGTCGGACACGCCTGAGAGACTGAACTGACCTGAACTTGATACCATGACTACCACAGTCTCAAAAGACATTCTTCAGTTTTTAATCATTTTGCAAATTCTTTGGTCTTCAACACATTGCTGGCAAGTGTTATTTATGCAGTACGCTAACCGATAGCTTTCAGCTTTCTCAACCAATCTAATGAAGGCCAGTACACAGCCTCTGGGTTTTTGTTTTTCCAGTTTATGTTCATAACACTGTATGCACTAATTTTCTAAACACTAGCCCTTTGTGTTTTATATTAGCAGTACTGGCAAGGCCTACATTAATAACAATTAATGGAATATTAATAGCTGTACTTAATTTTTTTAATTACTACTTTTATTTTTCTCAGATAATGCTTCCTGAACTTAATGATTATGCTGTTGAGAGAATAACACTCAGCTGTTGGTGACTAAAACCACAGGGATAAATCACTGAAATCAAACTCTAGTCCTTAAGGCAAACTCAGAAATATATACATTCACAAATACTAACTAAGGCATTGTACAAAATTCACAACAAGTAAAAAGTATTTACCACCAGACAGAGTAAAACTTCTTTGTCTGATGTAAAAAGAGATGAAAATTCTGCCAATTACTAAATATCTATCACCACTGTTGGTATGTATAAATCAAAATAAGCAGTTTCTCAAAGCTCAGTGGGTACCTATCTGTAGCTGGAATAATACCACAAAAACCATTCCACACTGAAGACCCATTGTTTATATAGATAAAGCACATGGACAACTGCAACTTAGAGTGACATCCACACCGGGCCAGCAAAGAAACTCAGGGTGGCGATTAAGAATGTGGACCAAGGGTCCAGGCTGACGAGGTTCACCTGCCACTCTGCCCCTCTGTAGCCGTGTTATCAAGTCTCTGTGGCTGTTTCCTCGTGTATCAAATAAGAATGATAATAATAGTAATCTACACAAACATCCATACCTTATAGAATTGTTGTAAAAACTAAAAGAATATATAAATAAAATATAAATAAACAAAAATAATAACTAGGGCTTATACTTACTATCTTACAACACCTAGACATGGTGCCTGGGATACGCTGAGTGCAAGCCATAGCTGTCATTTTTATCTCAGTGCGTGCCTGGAGCAGTCGTTGTGTCTGAGACGGTCACTCTGAACTGAGATGCTAGTCAGCATGTGTAAAGCAATCAGAATCCCGCTCCTGAGAGCCTGTCAGGAATGACTCTGCAGTCATCAGGCCATCTAAGCCCCAGTGGACCTAAAGTGGTCAGTCAGTCAGAGGTTCTCAAGTTATGTGCTGTGTTTTCATACTTCTCCAGCGTCCCTCAGGGGCCTGGGGAAAGTCCTGTTCAAGGGAGTGGGCCCCGAGGACAGACATGGCCCAGGCAGAGGTGGATGGTTATTGCTGGCTGCTGGTCTGCAGACTTCCTTTTTTCTTTCTCTCTCTCTAGCCCAGCCACTTAGCCTTTACAGTAGCTCCCCAGAATTCCCAACAATCTGGTGGGGGTCCTCCCCCACAATGGCTGTTCCACTATCTATTCCAAACAGCTCTCACTGCCTATTGAGGCCACCAACCCAGGTCCAGGATGAATGAGAGGTCTTCCCTTCCTCACCCACTCTGCTGCTCAGGTCTACACACACACACACACACACACACGCACACAGACACTGCCCTCCCCCTTCTCTGGAGAGGTTCTTAATAGGCAGCATAACCAACAGGCTGCCAGCAGGCTCAGGCACTAGAGCAGAGCTGTCCAACAGAACTTCTGCAATGATTTGCAATGTGGTCAGTGTCACTGAGAAACTGGATTTTTAATTGGATGTAACAATCTATTTAAATAGTTGCATGTGGCTAGTGGCTACTATATTGGACAAGACAGTTTTAGAGACAGCCTGAGACCAAGTCCCAGCTCCGCATTTCCATGCCCCTTAACACTGGGAAAGTGACTTTAATTCTCTGAGCCTCAGTCTCTCACTCTACCTAGAAGTAATATATTACTTAACTCACAGTGTTGCTGCAAAGATAAGGTAAACTCTTTCAATGAAGCACCTACAAGAAGATACAGTCTAGATTAAACTTCCAGGATTATCAGCTATTATGGGCATTTAAAAATAATTACCTATGTCTCCTCATAATTTAGCTGGGTTGCTTTTCTCAGAGTATTGACTGGTTGAAATAATCATACCAAAGTCACACTCAGTTGACCCTTTAAAAAAAAATAGAGAGAAAACATCAACTATTAATATCTGATGGAACTATAAATATAATAAAACTATTCTCAACTCCACCTTGGGGAAATACACAGACCACCAGCCTTGCTGAGCCTTGGAGAAACATACCTAAGCCTTTTTTGTCAAGATCTGTATTATGGAGGTTTCAAAGGCCGAGTAATAAGAAAATTTCTTAAAGCAATGACATTTTGTTTGGCTGAGTCTGAAAAGGGCTCAGCCTTGCCTGAAATATTTGACAGAGTTATGTAACAAATAAAGAGTCATCAACAATCACCTATCAAAGCAGGAAAATCAATTTAATAAAAATTTTAATTGAATACTGGCTCTATGATAGAAGAATGGAACCCACAAGAATAATATGACATTGTCTCTACTTTTCAGAATTTCAGTAGACCCACCTCCTAGAGTAATAGAAATAAAAACAAAAGTATACAAGTGGGACCTACTTAAATTTAAAAGCTTTTGCACAGCAAAGGAAACTATAAAAAGGGTGAAAAGACAACGCTCAGAATGGGAGAAAATAATAGCAAATTAAACAACTGACAAAGGATTAATTTCCAAAATATACAAGCAGCTCATACAACTCAATACCAGAAAAACAAACAACCCAATTAAAAAGTGGGAAAAAGACTTAAATAGACATTTCTCCAAAGAAGACATACAGATGGCTAACAAACACATGAAAAAATGCTCAACACTGCTCATTATTAGAGAAATTCAAATCAAAACTACCATGAGATATCACCTCACAGCAGGCAGAATGGCCATCATTAAAAAGTCTACAAACAATAAATTCTGGAGACGGTGTGGAGAAAAGGGGACACTCTTGCACTGTTGGTGGGAATGCAAATTGATATAGCCACTATGGAAGACAGCATGGAGATTCCTTAAAAAACTAGGAATAAAACCACCATATGACACAGCAATCCCACTCCTAGGCATATACCCTGAGGAAACCAAAATTGAAAAAGACACATGTACCCCAATGTTCACTTTAGCACTATTTACAATAGCTAGGACATGGAAGCAACCTAGATGTCCACTAACAGATGAAAGGATAAAGAAGCTGTAATATTTCATACACAATGAAATATTACTCAGCCATAAAGAGGAACACATTTGAATCAATTCTAATGAGGTGGATGAACCTAGAGCCTATTATACAGAGTGAAGTGAGTCAGAAAGAGAAACATAAACATCATATACTACTGCATATATATGGAATCTAGAAAGATGTACTGATAAATTTATTTGCAAGGCAACAATGGAGAAACAGACTTAGAAAACAGACTTAGAAAACAGACTTACAGACACTGGGAGAAGGGAGGAGAGGGTGAGATGTATGGAGGGCACAACATGGAATCTTACATTACCATATATAACATACATAAGCCAATGGGAATTTTATGTCAGGGAACTGAAACAGGGGCTCTGTATCAACCAGGAGGGGTGGGATGAGGAGGGAGAAGGGAAGGAGGGGATGTATGTACACCTATGGCTGATTCATGTTGATGTTTGACAAAAAAACAACAAAATTCTGTAAAGCAATTATCCTTCAATTAAAAATAAATGATTTTTTTTTAAGTAAAAGTGAAGTCACTGAGTCCTGTCCGACTCTTTGCGACCCGCGGACTGTAGCCCACCAAGCTCCTCCATTCATGGGATTCTCCAGGCAAGAATACTGGAGTGGGTTGCCATTTCCTTCTCCAGGGGATCTTCCCGACCCAGGAATTGAACCCAGGTCTCCCACACTGCAGGCAGACGCTTTAACCTCTGCGCCACCAGGGAAGCTCTTAAATATAAGAATACAGTCTCTCAGAAAAGCTCCTATAGAGAAAAGTACCTAATAAAAAAGAAATTTCAGTGGTTTCTGGAGATGCAGTGTTTTCAAGTACAAATAGCAGAAATATGAACTAGGATAACTGTTGTGCGTGTTTGGATGAGAAAAACTCAATGTTGGCTGAAGTGATTGAGGGGACCTTTGTAGACACAGCTGGCATCAGATCACAAAGCCCAACAAAAGAAGACTCCCCATCTCCCAGGTCTGAAGAGGTCAGTGTGGGAGGAATCATTTCTGAAGCATGTGCTTGTGGCAACTATTGTTTACACAGTGCAGGCGTGTGTGCAACTTACACATGTGAATTTCCTCCGGATTCCATTCATCCAACAGGCATTTATTGAGCATCTAACATGAGCCTGGCAAGGACATACACAGGCAGCATGAGGTCTGCTCAGATTTACAGACTTAAAATCTGCATGTGGGGTGGGGAATCTGCTTAATGGATGGCAGCTTCATGTCCCCAGAGTGATCAATCAGAATGCCTTAGTACATAAAGATGCAAATTTACCTGCTTATCATGACAACAATTCTTACGGAAGTATCACTATCTAGGTGTTCACTTTAAATCACCACACAAAGGGTGGGCTTCATGTTTTGTGTTTTTCAGTTTCCCTGTCCTTTGTTACTCATTTTAAAAGAATTTTCTTTGCAAGGATTCCTACTGAGCAGATCAAAATCTTTAAAAACTGTCACAGTATAAGCCTATCAGAGCTTTTATATCTCATGTTCTAAGTAGGGACTTTGAAATGTAAATTTCAAAATCATAGAATCATATAATTCTCGCCTAAGAGTATAAACCTCTTTTTGGGCAAGATATCTAAAATAAGCAGGGATTTTTTTTTTTTTTTTTTTTTTTTAAGGGAAGGGGCCAGTAAACCACTCACCTCCCAAAAAATGTTTTAAGGATTCACATGTAAAAATCTATAAATAAATAAAACAAGTTTAAAAAAGAAAACTGGCTTATCATTCTCCCCACCCACTTTTCATAGAGAAATACAGACCCTTCCATTCAAGCCAGAGTAAAGGGGATGTGACATACACCGTCGCAACCATCCCTGACAAAGTGTGGGCCCTGGACCAGAAATATCAGCATCACGTGGGAACTTGTTATGAATGCAGAATGTCAGGCCCGGGCTCAGACTGAATCAGAATTCACTGAACTCTGAATCTGCTTTTAATAAGATTTCCAGGTGAGAGATATGCACATCATTGGTCGAGAAGTATTTCTCTAAGGAACATTAAAATATTACTGAATTAACTTGAAAACAAGGTGCCAGTTGACTCCACCCTGGGTCCTCAGATCCTTTCACAGTCAACCACATGTAAATCGGTCCTGCAGAACAGACAAGAAGAGTGCTTTCATGTTGAAACAACAAAGGATTCTTAACAGGGGCCGACAGACCCTCTTCCTCAAATAAATATTAAACGTGCATTTTTTAAATGTGCATTTAAGGAGATGACAAACTGCTTTCTCACCTGGGTCATCTACATGACTGTACAGTTGTCTTTCCCATCAACTGTTTCTGGCAAAGCTAATACAATTATGTAAAGTTTAAAATAAAATAAAATTGAAAAAAAAAATTAAAAAAAAGTAATAAAATAAAATTAAAGTCAGCAATATAAATGCAACCCAGTTAGCACAATAAATAACTAGATCATGATGAAGAGAGATTGGAAAGACTGAGAAAGAAAGAACTATTGAGGAAGTCGAGAGATGGAGCAGACAGCAGGGTCAAGGTCAGCAGTTTCCTGGAACTCCTGCTTCCTTACTTCTCAGGGTGCTCCTCTCAGACAACTTTCCCCCATGCTCTAGGGGATGGGACCTCCATGCTCCAGGTGATGGAGCAGAAATGGAAGCAGGACCCTAAGCTAGGAACAGTCATCTATAAAACACAGTCTGCTGCTGCTGCTGCTGCTAAGTCGCTTCAGTCGTGTCCGACTCTATGCGACCCCATAGACGGCAGCCCACCAGGCTCCCCCATCCCTGGGATTCTCCAGGCAAGAACACTGGAGGGGGTTGCCATTTCCTTCCCCAATGCATGAAAGTGAAAAGTGAGAGTGAAGTCGCTCAGTCATGCCTGACTCTTAGCGACCCCATGGACTGCAGCCTACCAGGCTCCTCCGTCCATGGGATTTTCCAGGCAAAAGTACTGGAGTGGGGTGCCATTGCCTTCTCCGAAAACACACTATAGGGGAGATGAAATTGAGTTTGTTATTAATATAATTGGAGGCATTCAACTTCAAACTGACATTAAATCTTAAGAAAAACTAAAACAGAAATGTATCTTTTAGTTTGGAAAGATTAATAATAATTTAAAAAATCAGAGAGGACCTAGCTTACAGTGGTCACCTTTTTGTGATTCTTAATTACAACCAACAATTCCTTATGAAAAAGGTACAAAATCGCTGTTTGGATATGGGTTTCTGCTCTTGTGATAAAAGCAAACTTATGAAAATTCAAATCCATTGTTTTTTGCTGACTCAATTCCTATATGAAAGCTGACAGGTTTAATATAAATAAACTAAATATAATCATGTAATCGCCAAGAAAGAAAGGATTAAAAGGGCCATAATAACAGTGGTATGCTGATAAATGGTTAACAACTGGCTCTCTGGAGGGAAAGAAAGCCCTAACTGTAGCCTTTGCCAATTTGTATGA
Source organism: Bubalus bubalis (assembly GCF_019923935.1). Classification (NCBI taxonomy): domain Eukaryota; kingdom Metazoa; phylum Chordata; class Mammalia; order Artiodactyla; family Bovidae; genus Bubalus; species Bubalus bubalis. The sequence goes on along the minus strand of NC_059159.1, from coordinate 152,238,122 downwards.
CATAAATCCTCCCAACATGATCAGTTTCAGGCTATCATTGTGATGTCATTGAATGCAGAGTTTGAAAGAGACTCACATAGTTGGTTCTCTGGAACAAATAAAAGCTGTTCCAGTGCATTCCAAAAGTAAATAAATGTGCAGATTTTTCTATTCATCAATAGATTAAGCAACATTTGATCTCTGGTCCACAGGTGTGTTTATTTATACCATGAGAAGTCTAGTAGTTCTACTGTTAATCAAAGGTGGTCAGGGCCAAAGTTTAAACTCCAGATGAAAAAGCACATGAGTTTTAAAGTCTGGCTTTGCATTTTTTGATTTTCAGCATATCAGAAAAGGCCTTCAAAAGCTTGTGGTTTTATGATATCCTCCTGCTCATCAATCACTCTCAGGCTGATGTTTTTAACACCTGATAAAGATGGGGAAAGTACTCTGCATGGCTTACGTTCTGCTTTCTCGGATTTTTTGCCCTGAGTTTCTGTCACTATGTTAGATGTAATCATGAATTCTGAGGACAGAAATGAAGCAGTGGCCATGAATATGTACACTTTGGAGTACTTCGTCATAATTTTTGACAGCAATATTCCTCAAGATTGGCAGATAGATTAAACTTGAGGTAGTTGCCTCAAAAATAATTTTCAGGTAGACATTTATAGCATACACAAAGCAAGATTATAAAGCTATTTGTTATAGGTGCCATTTTATCCCAATAATAGAAAAATAACATACCTTACAAGTAAAGTTTAAAACATAAGAATCACAAAAACTTTATATATCATGTTCAACTAATTAGACAAAATCTATTATGCCCTTGTAATACACATGATGGTGAGAGTTCTCATTCAAAACAAGTGTCTTGTTAATATTTACTTGGGCTTCCCAGGTGGCCCCGTGGTAAAGAACCCATCTGCCAATGCAGGAGATGTGGCTTCAATCCCTGGGTTGGGAAGATCCCCTGGAGTAAAAAATGGCAACCCAATCCAGGGTTTTCTTGGGTTCCAAAATCACTGTGGACGGTGACCGCAGCCCCGAAATTTTTTTTTTTAATTTTATTTTATTTTTAAACTTTACATAACTGTATTAGTTTTGTCAAATATCAAAATGAATCTGCCACAGGTATACATGTGTTCCCCATCCTGAACCCTCCTCCCTCCTCCCTCCCCATTCCATCCCTCTGGGTTGTCCCAGTGCACCAGCCCCAAGCATCCAGTATCGTGCATCGAACCTGGACTGGCAACTCGTTTCATACATGATATTTTACATGTTTCAATGCCATTCTCCCAAATCTTCCCACCCTCTCCCTCTCTCACAGAGTCCATAGGACTGTTCTATACATCAGTGTCTCTTTTGCTGTCTCGTACACAGGGTTATTGTTACCATCTTTCTAAATTCCATATATATGCATTAGTATACTGTATTGGTGTTTTTCTTTCTGGCTTACTTCACTCTGTATAATAGGCTCCAGTTTCATCCACCTCATTAGAACTGATTCAAATGTATTCTTTTTAATGGCTGAGTAATACTCCATTGTGTATATGTACCATAGCTTTCTTATCCATTCATCTGCTGATGGACATCTAGGTTGCTTCCATGTCCTGGCTATTATAAACAGTGCTGCAGCCCCGAAATTTAAAGATGCTTGCTCCTTGGAATAAAAGCTATGACAAACCCAGAAAGCATATTAAAAAGCAGAGACATCACTTTGCCAACAAAGGTCCATCTACTCAAGGCTATGGTTTTTCCAGTAGTCATGTATGGATGTGAGAATTGGACCATAAAGAAAGCTCAGCGCCAAAGAATTGGTGCTTTTGAACTGTGGTGTTGGAGAAGACTCTTGAGAGTCCCTTGGACTGCAAGGAGATCAAACCAGTCCATCCTAAAGGAAATCAGTCCTGAATATTCATTGGAAGGACTGATGCTGAAGCTGAAGCTCCAGTATTTTGGTCACCTTATGCAAACAGCCAACTCATTGAAAAAGTCCCTGATGCTGGGAAAGATTGAGGGCATGAGGAGAAGAGGATGACAGAGGATGAGATGGTTGGATGGCATCACCAACTCAATGGATATGTTTGAGCAAACTCCAGAAGACAATGAAGGACAGAGAAGCATGGCATGCTGCAGTCGCAAAGAGTTCAACATGATATAGTGACTGAACAACAACAGCAAGACATCTTCATATGCAAGACCTCAAAAACTGTATTGCCCATGCACATATTTTAAAAAAAATAGTAAAAAAAATTCCATATAAAAATAGTATTTGATTCCTTGGAAATTTCAAAGCAGAAAAAAATTTCATTCTCAGTGTAACTCAGAAAATAAACCCATTATTCAGCTAGAAACTTCAAGGAATTTACACAAGATACAGCAAAAACAGAACCTGGCTTAAGGAAATACAACTCTCGAGGTCCAGTGATTGAACATTTAAAATATGTGGACTAACTTGAAAAAGAAATCCAGTGCAGTGGGCAGTATCTGAAATGACTCTCAGTAATCTCTGCTTTTTTATATTCACACATCTGTGGAATTTCCTCCCATGTATGTGTGTGTGCTGAGCCTAGTGTATGTTAGCTACTCAGTCATGTCCAACTCTTTGTAACCTCATGGCCTGTAGCCTTCCAGGCTCCTCTGTCCATGGGATTTCCCAGGCAAGAATACTGGAGTGGGTTGCCATTTCCTTCCCCAGAGGGATTTTCCCAACCCAGGGATGGAACTTTGGCCTCCTGCATTGTGGGCAGATTCTTTACTGTCTGAGACACAAGGGAAGTCCAACTGCTTCTGATAAAAATGATGGAATACCACTTTCAAGATTAGGTCACTGTGACTTCCGTCTTGCTAGCTCTCTCCCTCCTGCTGGTGCTCTTCTTACCCTCTAACTTGCTCACTCTACCATGTTGTGAGATGCTCTATGAAAAGGCCCACATTGCAAGGAACTGAGGGCAACCTCTGGCCAACAAGCCATCGAGATACTGAGGCCCGAGTTCTTCCAACACCCACGTGAGTGAGCTCGGAAGTGCATGCTTCCCCAGCTGAACCTTGAGTTGAGACTGCAGACCTGCCTCCACCATGATGGCAGCCTAGTATAATCTGGTTCTATTAACACATTTGGTCTCAGTAACTCCACTCCATTTCCTGAGAGCCCTAGTACAATCCTAACAAGGCTCCAACAATTAAGGTCTCGGGAAGGCCCGTCACCCACAGAGACCCTGAAACAGAATATCCAGTTAAAATGCCTGGACTCCTAGCACACAGAAACTCTGAGATAACTGGTCCTGTATCAAGCCATTAAGTTTTAGAGTGATTTGTTATAGAGCAGTAGATAATATACCTAGAAACCTCCACACCAACATGGAAATTCAGGACGCAGAAATTAGATTGGGCCATCAGGAAGCAGTGACAGGACTGAACAAATTCAAGATGTTTTAGTGTCCACCTTCCCAGGTGGTGCTACTAGTAAAGAACCCGTCTGCCAATGCAGGAGACATAAGAGATGTGGGTTCAGGCCCTAGATTGGGAATACCCACTGGAGGAGGGCATGGCAACCCACTCCAGTCCCCTTGCCTGGAGAATGCCATGGACAGAAGAGCCAGGCCATACGGTCTCAAAGAGTCAGACACAACTGAAGTGACTTAGCACGTACGCACACATTAGTGCCCACAGTAACCTTTCTTGCAAATAAACAGTGTGTGCAGTGGCAGAGGTGTTGCTACGGTGAGCTCCCAATCATTGTGGTAATGAGCACCAGCTAGAGGTCAGCTTTGGACCCTCAGCCACCTTTATGCTGCTATCTGTAATGCACCAAGGGTAGGGGAGTGGGAGTCGTCCATTTCCATGAAGGCAATGATGGGTACATTTTCTGGAAAAGACTATAAGCAAAGACAAAAGTCAAGTTTTTATTATCACAATTTTTTTGTGATATCACAATTTTATTCATAATTATTTCATAATATTATTATTTCAGAATTATTTAATAAAAATAGAATTATTATTTTACTATCAACTTTTATTATTTATTAATTGCACTGGCAATTCTAAACAAGAAAATACTCCTTCCCACCAGGGCAGACAGCCCTCCTGCCTCCTCTCCAATGCATCACTGACTGACACAATAAAGACTTTAGAAATGCTTGGCAGGGTGATACTCCCCATTGTACAGAGTCTTTCTGATAATGCCATCTGCATTTTTTATGGAAAATTGGACCTTTTATCCAATTTTGCCCTTACAGATGCCTTTACAGATCAGAGTAGCAAGAAAGAACAGAAGTAAAGGCAGAAGTAAGGGTGGGCTCTGTATCAAAACAACAAATGAGATTCTTACAATTGACTTACGGATTGCATCAGTGCCCCATGCACAGAGTTACCACCTGCAGTCACCTGTCAGGGCAGAATTTATCCCCATTCATTTGTGAAATATTTATTCAGTGCCTAATTTGAACCAGTTATGTTACTAGGAAATCAGTAATTAACAGATATGAATAGTTGCCTTTGTGGAGCTTACCTTCTAGTGGAAACTAAAATAGATATCAGACAATTATAAATGCTATGAAGTAAACTGAAGCAAGAAATGAGAGACAGCATTTTCCAGGACAGATTTTAAAATTTTAAATGAAGTTCTCAGAGAGGATTTCAGTAAGTAGGGGACATTTGAATAAAGACCTGAAAGAGGTGATGGAGGAAGCCATGTGGAATCTTAGGAAAGAACAATCCAGGTAGAAGAATGATCAAGTGCAAAATGCCTAATAGTGTAGCATTCTTGGAGCATTACCAATCCACCTGCCAATGCAGGAAACACAGAAGATACGGGATGGATCCCTGGGTCAGGAAGATCCCCTGGAGGAGTAAATGGCAAACCCACTCCAGTATTCCTGCCTGGAAAATTCCATGGACAGGGCAGCCTGGCAGGCTATAGCCCATGGGGTCACAACTTAGCGACTGAGCACACACACATTTGGGATATCTGTGACACAGCAGAGAGGATGAGAGGGCTAGAGTGGAGTAAATGAGGGGACAGGAAGTTGTAGGAGATGGGATATGAAGTAGGATGACTGCTGCTCCTCTTCCTTTCCCAAACCTGCAAATTTCTTTCATGGGTGAAATCCATTAAATAAATAGAATGATGCTGGCAAAGGATTCTGGGAAAAGTAGTACCAAGCTGCCAACCTCTGGGATACCTGAGAGAGAACATAGGTGGGCTGAAAAAGTGCTAAATACCCATAGGCAGTCCCGCACTTTAACTTTCCCCACCTTTCCTCTTAGGATCTGAAAACAAAATTGTCAAGAATTCCTTATAAATTTAAAGACATAGACATGACCTGAAAGAATTAAAGGCACACTTGCCTGAAAGAAGGCCTGATTTCTAGTCCATTTCTGCTGCTTGACCTTGAATAAACCCCTTAACCTCTTGGAATCTCAGTTTGCTGATTTGTCTAGTCAACATAACATTTGTCTCTCAAAGTTATAAAGATGTAATGATCTTGTGCCTGTAAAGGGCTCATACCAGTATCTATCATATTAAAAACAAATAGCAGCCAATATTATAATAGATACAAAATCGAGGGTCTTATGGGTCTTAACTCTGATTTACTGCCCATTAGTTTCATGATATCAAGTAATGTATTTCACTTCTCTGAACATCAATTTCTTCATCTTTAAAATGAGAATAATAAAACCTACCTCTCAGAGTTATTTTGAGGATTAACAGAGATAACAGAAAGATAATACTTACGCTGGTACACAGCAAATTCTCAAGGAATGTTAATTACTATGATTATCTAAGAAATCAAGGGGTTAGATTTTCTTCAAATTTATTTCTCATCCTAACAGTTTTTGGTGCTACTGGTGGGTCTATAATACAGGACTTTCATAATCCACATCTTTCATAACTTGTTGAATTTACAAATCTATTTCCTTTTAAGTGTACTTAACACACTGTGGAAAGAACACAAGAAAATTAGAAATGCTTACCTGTCAATCACCTGCATGTCCACTGCCAAGATTCTTGTGCAGGTGCTGAAATCAAGAAGCCAGAGTTCCCACAGGAGGTGACCCTGACCCTTTGGATTTCCTGGGTCATTTAAATTAACTCACCCCATCACATTCTCATTTGGCTACCACTTGGTCTCTTGGACCAACCTTTCAGAGCAATGGCATAGTTGAGGCAGGTGGTCCCATGTTTGCAGGGGCTGTTTCACTGGGAAGTAAACTCAGCACTGAGATCTTGGCTATCCCAAAGGAACTTGAGTAACCAAAGTCGGTGTCAAGCAGGGAAGGAGAGATAAGAGCAAGCAGCAGCCAGCCAGTTACCAAGCTCACTGCTTGCCAGAGCCCCAGTCATGGCCCTGGGAGTGGTAAGAGCACACAGCAGGAACCCGTTCCATCCCCTTCAGCCATCCCCGCAATTTCCTGAATAGAGTCACAAGTTTTGCAGAGAGACACACTTTTGAAGGAGCAAGAGAGTGAATGACAAAAGGCCATACGGATATACAGCCAGCATAGAAACATGAAATAATTCTCCACATCACCTCTTACAGAAGCAGTGAGAAAACAAGCTCCAGATTTACTCTACCTAAATGTGTTCTCAGTAGCAACCAGCTAATTAAGCTACATGTAAGTAATGCTTGCTTGGTGGCTCCAATGGTAAAGAATCTGCCTGCAATGCAGGAGACCCAGGTTTGATCCCTGATTCAGGAAGATCCCCAGAGAAGGGAATGGCGACCTACCCCAGTATTTTTGTCTGGAGAAGTCCATGGACAGCGGAGCCTGGTAGACTACAATTCATGGGTTGCAAAGAATCAGACAGGACTGAGCAACTAACACTTTCACTTTCCAGTAATGCGTACATTTCCCACCCCTCTGCTAACCACTTCAGAACAATTTTTCTTAGACGAAGGGCCCAGAATATGGAAATCACTTCTTCACTTGCCCCTCTGGAATTATAGTGTCCGTTTATTTATTTACTCATTCATTCATCCAACATGTAAAATTATTGTACATACACTTTGCTTAAGGCACTTTTAAGGAATTGAAAATATAACACCATGACGAGATTGGTCCTGACTCTAAGGAGTTTTAGTTCTGAGAAAGAAGATTAGTTAATCTACAGTTTTCCATAAGCATGGTATGTGGGGAAGGATGCTGGAGGAAGGACATAAATATCAGAAAGAGAAGTGAAGTAGGCTTTCAGGAAGAACTACATTTGAACCGAAGAAGAAGAATGTGAAGCAGTTAGTAAGCTAGAAAGACAGTGTGGTGGGAATGTTGGTGGTGAATGTCCAAGATAGGCAGAAGGAACATCAAGGAGAAAGGCACAGTGAGAAACCCACAAGCTCAGTGTGACTGGGGACATACGAGGATGAGGTCTGAATCTGTAGTTCAGAAAACAGCTACAAACTAAAGACTTTTCTAAATCTTCAGCCTCAAAGATCCCACTGAAGCCACAGAAGACCCCTACATTCCTTATGGTATGTAGTGTAATAAATACAGTCTTAAATTAATTAAACCAGGAGGCCGTTAGACTGACATGGCACTTGTGGTGGCCCACGTAAGCAAACCAAAATCTAAGCCCTTAAATGCCTCAGGGTTACAAAACCAAAACGCTGAGGACAAGCAACTAAGCTTTCAAGCTATGGCCCGTCAAATAACTTCTTTCCCTCCACAAGTTCTCTTTATAAGCCTTTCTCCTGGCTCCTATCAGCAGCACGCTCCTAACCACTTCTGGCTTGGCGCTGCCTGGTTCTAATCCTGAGTTTTGCCCCAATAAGCTGTTCAAAATGTTAATGTGCCTCAGTTTATCTGTGAACAGGTCTAAAGACCTGCAATGGACCTGATTATTTCTTAACACCCTATTCAACTCTGGATGAGCTTCGGCACACTTTATCTCCCCTAACACCTGGACTCTGACTCAGCCAGCTGCAGTCTCCTGCCTCTCCATTTCCTAAGCTGTCCCAATAGTCAGTCATTTCTATCAAGGGAGGAGAACAAGAGCTGTCAACTCCTCAACCTAGAGGGATAAGGTTGGGAGGGAGGCTCAAGAAGGAGAAGATATATGCATACTTAACGGCTGATTCACGTTGCTGTATCACAGAAACTAACACAACATGTAAAGCAATTGTTATTGTTGTTGTTTAGTACCTAGGTTGTGTCCAACTCTTTGAGACCCCATGGACTGTAGCCTGCCAGGCTCCTCTGTCCATGGCATTTTCCAGGCAAGAATACTGGAGTGGGTTACCATTTCCTTCTCCAGGGGATCTTCCCGACCCAGAGAAGGAACCCATATCTCCTGCATTGCAGGAAAATTCTTTACTGCTGAGCCATCAGGGAAATTGTAAAGCAATTATCCTCCAGTTAAAAAGAAAAGAAAAGAACTGTCAACTCCTTACATTTTTAAGTGACAGTGGGGCTTTAGACACACTTCTGCTATGGAGAATCCTTTTATAGTGGGAAAAATCATTCCCAATAGATCTATGTAACATTAATACATTGGCCATAAAATAATGTGACTTTATTTTTTTTTTTTAACAAAAGACAGAGTCTAAACTGTATTTTAACCTCTGGATGTTGCTAATTAAGCGTTCTCTACCAAGTCAGTTAGCAGCAGGTTTTACAGATTTTATAGTCTTGTTTTAGTGCTATCTTTGTAGAAATCATAGCAGAAAATGAGCCTGTTCTTTCTGCTTAGTCGTTCTTGCTTAGAGGGTGAGCTACACAGATTGTTGTCACTGAGCCTTTTTGTTTAAGGTTTCTGACTCCTTTCGGCCAAGGAAGCCCCAAGTTTTAGCCTTTGGACCTTACATCGGGGCAACTCTTTTTTTTACTGAATGTCTTCTGACTGATGAATCTGCTGCTGTGTATTGTAGTTCTCTGCCTAGGCTGTCTTCTGGAAGGAAATGCTGACTCCCAACTTTCATTTAAAGGCTAGAAACTTTCTTGTCCAGGTTGATGGAGGCTTCCCATAACCCAGGTACATACTGTCCCTCCTGAAGCTGTCCAGCTCCGTCATCACAGGGACTCCATGGGATGGTGGGAAGATAGGTAGCCACCCATGCTGACATCCACAGTTGATTCCTGGACAGACAACCAGTGCAGTCACTCACCCATGCTTGGAAAAGCCCCACACTTGCCTTAATGCTCTGCTGTCCCTGCCTCAAAATTATTAACGATGTGAACAAGGGACCCCAAATTTTCATTTTGCCCTAGGTCCCATAAATCAGGCAGCCAGCCTTGCTGACATTAAAATCCCTATTGATAACCATAATGAGCCTCAATGTTTTATCAGATCTGGTTTTCCAGAGCAGATAAACCAGTTATCTCCTCTAACCATTACATCTATGGTTGCATACATGGGAAACCGAATTTCAGAGAAGTCCACGGGACCATTACCCTGGAAGGTTCTAGTCAGACACAAAACTGCACAACTTCATTACCAAACTCCAGTGCATTCAGGATAATAAAGACAGAACTGGCAAGGCCCTTGTGAGCTTCCCAAGCTGTGCCCATCCCAAGAATAACCTCAGTCAGCCTAAGAGAAGTTCCCCAGAGAGCAGTACTTGAATGATAAAAAAAAAAAAAATCACAATTTACACCAATCCGTGTCTGTTTTCAGTAAGTATAAAGGGAGATGCCTCTTTGATTAGACATTTTATTCACTTAAATAGAGTTAAACTAAAAGCCAGGTTAACAGAACAATGCTCTGTCTTTTCTTTAAATCTGAGAACACCTGGCTTGTAAGAAAAGCAACCTGAGAAGAAGGCAACTCTCCAATTTTAGAGAGTTTTTATACCTAATATCCTTATTCATTTAGGCTTTATCCAAAGGAGTAAAGCTGTAATCCTGGATTTTACTTGCAATCACATGATACCCGGTTGCCAAGGAAATAAAAATGCCTAAAATTCTGGCTACAAAAGAAAAGATTTAGAGATATAGAGATATAAAATATATCATATATATACATATATACACATATATATGTGAATACCCATATATATATATATATATACAAACAAGCATTTATATATATGTACATACAATATCTTTCAACTAGTTGAGAATAATTTTGGAATACTGATTTATTTTGTTGGTTAAAATATGCTGTTAATTATAGAGGCAGTGGTATACTGAAGCTGGCTTGTTGGCTCTTGAGCACCAAGTGTACACATCTCTTCCCAACTTCACATTCAGTGATGTCATGTTGGCATCCTGAGATCAGCCATGATGGAATTATTTATATCATGGGGACATGCACTCCAAACCTAGGCATTTCCCCCGAGAGATGTGTTTACTAGTGCACTACCATATAATGCTTACTGTAAAGGATTCGAAATGAAACTTGGAAGTTGTGAAAATTTAGCTCAAGCACTGGGACGACCCAGAGGGATGGAATGGGGAGGGAGGAGGGAGGAGGGTTCAGGATGGGGAACACATGTATACCTGTGGCGGATTCATTTTGATATTTGGCAAAACTAATACAGTTATGTCAAGTTTAAAAATAAAATAAAATTAAAAAAAAAAAAAAGAAAAGAAAATTTAGCTCAGACAGTAAAAAATCTGCCTGCAGTGCAGGAGACCTGGGTTCAATCCCTGGGTTGGGAAGATCCCCTGGAGAAAGGAATGGCAATCCACTCCAGTATTCTTGCCTAGAGAATTCCATGGACAGACCATGGGGTCTCAGAGTTGGACACGACTAAGAAACTAACACATTCACACACACACCACACAATGCTTACTGTAAAGGATTCTAAATGAAACTTGGAAGTTGTAAAAAGTAAGGCATTATAGATTCAAATTATTAAAATGAAATAAAATTGATGAACAATGACTTGGAGTGGAAGTTTTAGTTCTACATAAAGGAAGAGAGAGAACTGGCAGAATAACATTAACTCCATCAGCTCTAACCTGTTGCTGGAATGTCTTCAAAGAAGAACATATGACAGCCTAAGACACAGGAGTTAAATCCTCCCTCAGACTCTAAGCAATATGGTACCTGAAAATATGATTAATGCATATGTGTGAATCTGGGGGTTAGAGCTACCTAATGTCATAAGTACAAATCATAAAAATAGATAACTGCATAAAATATATGCCTTCGTTCTCTCAAACTCGACACTATTAAAAGAAATACAATTTTATAAAGATAGGGAGAATCAAAACCATTAGAACTCTATTTAATTATCCCATTATGCTTAAATGTGTAAAAGTAACCTAAGCACTATATATAACACAAAGAGAAACAAACTGATTAAAACTGAATAGGAACATTGTCATTTCTTTTTCACAGTATAATCATGTGAAGGAACCTCTTTCCAACAGAAGGCTACAAGGAATTAAAAAAAGAATTTATTGCTCAGCTGTCTGTGGCTGCAGAAATTTATGACCAAAGGGGAAATTGCACCAGATGTGTTCTGTAGAGGGAAATGGGTCCACTGCTTTTCATTAATGATAGGAAAATTCTTACAGGAATAATCCAGCCAATTTCATCTCATCATTTCAGCTTTTAGATATATCACTAACTACCCTCCACAGCCCACCAAATATCCAACATTTATTCTCTGTTGACTAATTTTATTCTGTGATTCCTAATAGAGGAGAGCTAGAGAAAGGAGCTGTTGTTTAGTCATTAAGTCATGTCTGACTCTTTGGCGACCCCATGGACTGTATAGCCCACCAGGCTCCTCTGTCCATGGGATTCTTCAGGAAAGAATAATGGAATGAGTTGCCATTTCCATCTCCAGGGGATCTTTCCAACCCAGGCACTGAACCTGCAGTAGATTCTTTACCACTGAGCCACCAGGGAAACCCTGAGGGATAGAGCAGGTATATAGGTATCTTAAGGTTTAGAAGAAAATATTCTACATTCTCTTGATTTATAATACAAATTAAAGAAAGCAAATCTGGACAAAACCTTCTGGACTAGTGAGACAACAGAAAAGATGAGTGCAACCATGGGTTAGGAGAAGGCAATAGCAACCCACTCCAGTACTCTTGCCTGGAAAATCCCATGGATGGAGGAACCATGGTGTCGCGAAGAGTCGGACACGACTGAGCAACTTCACTTTCACTTTTCACTTTCATGCATTGGAGAAGGAAATGGCAACCCACTCCAGTGTTCTTGCCTGGAGAATCCCAGGGATGGCAGAGCCTGGTGGGCTGCCGTCTATGGGGTCATATTGAGTCGGACGCGACTGAAGCGACTTAGCAGCAGCAACCATGGGTTAAAACCACTGCTTTATATACCTGATGCGAAGGACTGACTCATTTGAAAAGACTCTGATGCTGGGAAAGATTGAAGGTGGAAGGAGAAGGGGATAACAGAGGATGAGATGGTTGGATGGCATCATCGACTCAATGGACATGAGTTTGAGTATACTCTGGGAGTTGGTGATGGACACAGAGGCCTGGTGTGCTGTAGTCCATGGGGTCGCCAAGAGTCGGACACGACTGAGTGACTGAACTGAACTGATACTGCTATTAGTACTCTAGGGGTAACTCTAGGTTAACTATCAATACTCTAGGGCTATGTACCTGGCTCTGTTTTGAATACTTTACAAATATTAGCCCATTTAATCCTCACAATAACCCCATCAGGTGATTATCTGTTACAAGATCCCATCTTACAAACAGGGAAACTGAGGCATGGAGAGGCTAAGCTACTTACCCATGGTAACAGTCATGTAACCAGTAAGTGACTTAGCCTAGTTCTAGACTGGAGTCTGTGTGACTGTGCTCAGAACCTCTTACCCTATATGAAGACAGATACCTACCTTGAGAAAGCTAAAGAGAGGAAAATATCAAAGTACCAAATGAATCATTTGGAACACAATTTTATTATTGTTATTTCACATAAAGTGCAAGTTGCTCAGTTGTGTCCGACTCTGTGACACCATGGACTATACAGTCCATGGAATTCTCCAGGCCAGAATACTGGAGTGGGTAGCCTTTCTCTTCTTCAGGGGATCTTCCCAACCCAGGGATTAAACCCAGGTATCCCACATTGCAGGCAGATTCTTTACCAGCTGAGCCATGAGGGAAGCCCAAGAATACTGGAGTGGGTTTGTCTTAAATAAAGTACTGCATATGCATAGCACATTTCTCTTTTTTAAGAGAAAATTTTCTACCTTCCCAGGCTTAATTCTCATTTATCTCCTTGAAAAGACTTCCTTTTCCCCACCTCCTGATACAGCCATCATCCAGAATACATTGTTGTTTATGAGATAATTTTTCAGTGAATGAATCAATCAACCAATTAGTCAACAAGTGACTTAATAGCCATAGAGTTAATTTGGCCTGGAATTGAACAGAGCTTGATGTGAATTATTATTCCAACAATCTAAGATGTTCTCAGAGCATTAGCACAGTGCTTCCTTTGATAGCTCAGCTGGTAGAGCGGAGGACTGTAGTACCTTCAGAGCACTAGCACAAGTTTTGTAGGCTAGCGCTGTGAATCTCTAGTATGAATAAAATGGAGAAATCATACTGGGAAAAATAAAAGAGCTAGTCTTAATGATGTGCCAGTGAGGTACCGGATGCAAGACTGTTTGCATCATTTACCTCTCTATTTAATTTCTCACAAAAACCCATTTGGTAGATGAGAAAATGGAGGCTCAAGAAATAAAGTAATTTATTCAAAGTTATACCAGCTATTAAGAATAAGCAGAAAACTGGAAATGTGACCCAAATCTTTCTAACTCTAAAGCTCTTTTCACTACCATCCAAAATTTCAGTTAAGTAAAGGAACAAAGGGACTTCCCCAGTGGCTCAGACAGTAAAGAATGTGCCCACAATGCAGGAGACCAGGGTTCAATCCCTGGGTCAGGAAGATCCCCTGGAGAAAGGAATGGCAACCCATTCCAGTATTCTTGCCTGAAGAATCCCATAGACAAAGAAGCCTGGCGGGCTGCACAGTCCATAACGTTACAAAGAGCCCGACACGACTGGAGTGACTTAGCATGCATGCAAAGGAGCAAAGGGTGGAGTTGGCGAGGAAAGGGGAAGAGAGAAAGAAGTAAGAAAAAGATGAGACTTAGCCAAGAGAGCAGCTTTATCCATGAACCTCAGCTGCTAGTCTAGTTTGCCCTAGAAATATCCAGATAATTATTTTAATCCCCCAATTTCCTTAGCTGGGATTAAAATAAGAATGACCCAGTTATCGCAGTCTTCCTGACAGCAAAGTCAGGGCTGACATCCAATTAATTCAGGGCTTCACTGTGTGCTGGCATCCCTTCTGTAAGGAAGAAAGCCTTGCCTTTCTCACCTAGGAGCTGGAGGTAATTGCCCCTGCACAGGAAATCCTAAACCTCAGTGCCCTCAGGCAGCACTCTGGCCATTCATTTACAGAATCTTGGCAAGGACAGCTGCAGAGGCCCCCGCCACGGTTATAGTTGTCTGATGGGATACCTGTTCTCCCTAATTGAAGGCGATGGGCAGGGGGTTGGTGGAGGAATATGGACAGCGGCTCCTGCAATGCCTTGTGATTGGACAAAATCTCCCAAAGAGCTGTAGTGTAACAGGAGTTTGGCCCATAGCAGCATTTCTCCGGAGAAGAACCAACCTGAGTGCATACATAAGCTGGAGACACCCAACAATCTGATGATGAGCCACAGAGAAACAGTTTAGGAAAGAACTGTTCGGAAGGAAGTACAAAGAAGTGAACAGTGCAAAGCCCTCTCCTTGTTGCTAATATTATACATTTAAAATTCAGTAGCCCATCCCCCTCACACTTCTCAGTAATTGGTTAATGGATGCTAAAAGCACGATGAGGAACGGTAGCATGCCCAATTTATTACTATAGTTCATTTCACAGATCGCAAGCCCACGCCCTGCACACTGCAATGAATATATAGGTTACATTTAGAGATCGATATCACTTGACTGCAATTTGATAAGTGCTTCTAATTTAATTTCTAGCGATGGCATTTACTTAATCAAAACTTTGGCAATGAAAACCAATTTGAGCACACGATGCAATAAGCAGATCTGAAAAAGAGGGAGAAGAAATCACAGGGTGAATAGTCAGAGTCTTTCAATGTATGATTTCAGTTCAGTATAACTTTAATAAAAATTATTAATGTTTTAACAAACAGTAACTGTCCCAGCACTAGAGGAAAATGTAATGACGACAAGATATTCTACATGGAGGGACCCTGGGTAGAAGATATGATCAAATCATAAGCAGCACCATCAATGTATGGAAGGCTGTAATAAGGTTTAATGGGAAATGTCTTATTAATTATATCATATATAAATAATGCTTTACTAATGCATTATGATCTGATTATTTTAATCCCTTCAAGTATATATTAAAGTTTCAACCCTGCAACTCTTGTGTCTCCTGCATTGGCAGGCAGATTCTTTACCACTGTGCCATCTGGGAAGTCTGTGATTTCTTTAATTATAAAAATACATCCTACCCAGGACATTTTAAAGTGATGGCTCAGATGGTAAAGAATCTGCCTACAGTGCAGGAGACCTGG
This sequence comes from Bubalus bubalis, assembly GCF_019923935.1. Lineage (NCBI taxonomy): Eukaryota > Metazoa > Chordata > Mammalia > Artiodactyla > Bovidae > Bubalus > Bubalus bubalis. The sequence goes on along the minus strand of NC_059159.1, from coordinate 152,222,664 downwards.
GTTCGATCCCTGGGTTGGGAAGATCCCCTGAAGGAGGGCATGGCAATCTACTCCAGTATTCTTGCCTGGAGAATTCCATGGACAGATGAGCCTGGTGGGCTAAAGTCCATGGGGTGGCAAAAAGTTGGACATGACTGAGCAACTAACACTTTCACTTTCAGCTGTTCTTAATATATCTAAAAATTACTCTATTTAGGCATCTACTCTAAGTTATTCAGGCCCCTCACATAGAACTTTTTTGTTATACACAACCAAAAATTATTTCTGTCCTATTGAAACTCCTAAATAGAGCATAATTTTCTCATTTTATATTTTAAAGACATTGTATCTTCATAGTAAGAGTTATACAGCCACACGTAAAATCATTTAACAGAAGCCCTTTTGTTTGGAACATTGGGCCTTTAGGAGAATATGGTTAAAAGAAGAAGCAAGAAAGCAATTTTCAAGTCAATGATGAAAGATGAAAGGCCAATAGTGAAAGTACCAAATTTCAACTCAAATCTTTAAATAAGACTCTCAAAGAAATGTCCCCATCATCCAAAAAAAAAAAAAACAGAAAAAGCACATGGATTTGTCACATCAACTAAAGGAGATTCAAGTTGCTTTCCTGGCATTCCTTCTCTTGGATCTGTCTTCATTCTCCTGCCCCCTTCTCCAACATCTTAGAGCATCAGCAGTTCTCAGAAAAGAAGTTCCAGAGCTCAAAATACAGAAATGACAGTTTGGGCACTCTGGAACTCCTTCCTTAGGATTCAGGAAATGGACACATGCCCCCTGCCACACACACACACACACACACACACACACACACACACACACACACAAGGGTAGACAAGGAGAGAGCTTTTCTGTGAACACAATACTCACTGAGAAGCCACCTCCCCCATGCCTCTTCTTGTATCCAGTTGAGAAAGGCAAGCCCTGCAAAGAGGAAGGCGGCAGCTGTGGCTGACAGTTCTGTTCACATAGAATATGGAGGACTTATTTCCTTTTGTCCTTAGCTTTAGGTCTTCACTTATTTCTGCATTTTTTAGCCAATTGGAAACACTCAACACCTATATATATAACCAACCTATACATATAAAGCTGTTATATTAGTTTTGGAAACACATAAATGCCCATCCATGGGGGAAAAGAAAACTAAGATTGATATATCCAAATTATGTAATACTGTGCCAATAATTAATTAGAGCTATACATGTCAACATGGAGAGATCTCAGAAATATAATGATGAACATGAAATGAGGCAGGATGAGAGAATAGTATTCTCTATCCTCAGTTTCCTCATCAGTAAAACAGGGATTCCTTCATTTAAGAAGTACTGAATGACTACTCTTACCAGGATCTTAGACAAGAGGGATATAGCACTGGAAAATGAAGAAACTCTTCCTTCACAGAGGTTATGTTCTAGTGGTAAAAAACAGGAAGACAGACAAAATAAAAAAGCTAAACTTACAGCCAAAAACTCAATAGTCAAAAAATGAAGATCATGGCATTTGGTCCCATCACTCCATGGCCAATAGATGGGAAAACAATGGAAACAGTGATACACTTTACTTTCTTGGTCTCCAAAATCACTGCAGCTGGTGACTGCAGCCATGAAATTAAAAGATGATTGTCCCTTGGAATAAAAGCTATCACAAATCTAGACAGCATATTAAAAAGCAGAGATGTTACTTTGCCGACAAAGGTCCATATAGTCAAAGCTGTGGTCTTTCCAGTAGTCATGTATGGATGTGAGAGTTGGACCATAAAGAAAGCTGGGTGCCGACAAACTGATGCTTTTGAACTGTGGTGCTGGAGAGGACTCTTGAGAGTCCCCTGGACAGTAAAGAGATCAAACCAGTCAATCCTAAAGGGAATCAGTCCTGAATATTCATTGGAAGGACTGAGGCTGAAGCTAAAGCTCCAATACTTTGGCCATCTGATATGAAGAACTGACTCATTGGAAAAGACCCTGATGCTGGGAAAGATTGAAGGCAGGAGGAGAAAGGGACGACAGAGGATGAAATGGTTGGATGGCATCACCCAGTCAATGGACATGAGTTTGAGCAAGTGCTGAAGTTGGTGATGGACAGGACAGCCTGGCGTGCTGCAGTCCATGGGGTCACAAAGAATTGGACACCACTGAGAGACGAAACTGACCTGAACTGAAACTTACAGTATGGCAGGTGATTATTTTAAGCTATGAATAAAAATAAAAACAGGGAAGGAATAAATGCAGCATTAGAGGAAGAGAGCTAGGAAAATTTGGAAATCCAATCTGAAGGTAAGAAAGATTCCAATAAAGACACAATGAAGAGGAGGACTAAGGAAGGAACTTTTGTTACAACAGACATGCAGACAAGCATGAGAGAAGCTTTCTCAACCTTGTTCTGATTATCACACATTCTTTCCTGTTTCCCAGGGTGGATATAAAAATGTTCTCTTATTTGTATATCTTTTCAGGAATTTCAGTGAGAATCTATTTGCTGGGGCTGAGAGCAGGAGAATTAAATAGTACCATTTGAGCCACTTTTTAACCCGGACCTAATTTTGTTTGAAATCAGTATATGCCTTTTAAGGGATTAGGTAGAAAGTTTTTTATTGTTATTGAGTTATTCAAAAATAATTATGTACAATACACCCAGTGCTTAAGCAAAAGAGAATACTCAAAACTCTGAGGCTGAGAAATTTTTGTAGGCTGAATGAAAGGATCTGACTTATTGCCTAAAGAACAATTCAATATAAGTCAAAAGCTTGCCTCTAAAATTTATTGTTTAACCTAATGTTGGCTACAAAGCTAACCATAAAGTTAATAGCAGAAGAGATTCTATGGCAAATGGGAAGATATCAAAATTAATGTCTAGAAAGAACTGGGCATGAAATTCCCCTTAATCTAGAGCATGCGTGCATGCTTAATTGTGTCTGACTCTTTGCAACCCCTTGGACTGTAGCTCGCCAGTCTCCTCTGTCCATGGGATTTCCCAGGTAGGAATACTGGAGTGGTTTGCAATTTCCTTCTCTGGGGGTGGTTTCCTGACCCAGGGATCAAACCTGCATCTCTTGTATCTCCTGTATTGGCAGGCAGATTCTTTACCACTTCCATGGTAAAGAACGGTACCACCTGGGAAGCTGTTTTCTTAACTGAATGGACCTGTAATATTAAGCAAGATGGATCACATCTCTGAGCCTCAATTTCTACATTTATAAATGGAAATACACTTCTGCTTCTCAGGACTTGAAGAAGAGGATAAATAAATGTTTGCTCTACATCTTTCCTTCTGCTGGACTATAAGCTCCATGAGGGCAAGAAGTATGTCTGCGGTATTAATCTCAAAGCCCCAGGAAGTATTGTGTGCCTTCCTGGCACATAAAAGGTGCTCACTAGCATTTTAAACATGATTTCTTAAATATATGATAAGGTATGGAATACTGTCTGGCACAGACGAGATCCTTATATTAGTTTTATCCTCTCTTTTCTTTCCTCCAACACTCTTAATGATCTTTCTCTGCCTTAACTCTTCACTTAACCCGGTCCTACATTAATAATTATGAATTCCAAGAGGTTTTCCTTGGTTCATAATTCACTAGTCAGGTGAATAACAGAGATCTTCATGCCATAAACATGGCCAAGGCACCAAAAATGACTCCTTTCACCAGAGGATGACCCCTAGGTAAGCACAGGATCTCTCTCCAGCTCTGGCATCCTAAAGTACAGGGTACAGCTCTTTTCTGTGACATAAAAATAATGCAGAGATCTGCTTCCCTCAGCAAGAACCTCAGTCCAGCACCTTATTCAAGAGAGACCTATACTTTCTGCCCAAAGCAAGCACTTTCATTCAAAGTGTTCAGAGTACAGGAGGGATCAGCAGATGGCAACCACAGCTTCCTGGCCAGGACTCTAGATGAAGTGGCTAGAAACAAATGGGGCCACCTGCTCCCTCTCCATGGCTTCCATAGCATCTTAGAACAGAGGGTGGGCAACTACGAATGGTACTGAAGGTCTAATCTATCTCTAAAAGCAGTGATCCCCAACTCTTTTTGGCACCAGAGACTGGTTCCGTGGAAGATAATTTTCCTATGGACCAAAGGAATGGGATGGTTTCGGGATGGTTCAAGATCATTACATTTATTGTGTATTTTTTTCTATCATTACTACACCAGCTCCACCTCAGACCACCAGGCATTAGACCCCGGATGTCAGGGACCCCTGCCTTAAATGAAAGAGATTGAGGAGGGACCTCAGGTATAAACGGTACCAAGAGAAGTTGCACAACATAATGTTTAGGTGCACTCTGAAGTCAGATTTGTTCAAACTCCAACTGAACTAACAGTTACAGCCCTTTGACAATAGCTTAAACTGTCTGCTCCTCAGTGTCTCCTGTATGATATGATACTAACAGCCAACATCTACTGAACATGCCTTATAGACTAGGCACTGTTAACATGTGTCTGCATTAAATCCTTACAATAACTCAGTAAGGTAGGTGTTAGTATTAACCTCATTCCACAGATAAAGAAACAAACACATGGAGTAGTTACATTTCCTGCCCAAGTTCAAGGCCCAATGCAACCAGCCAGCACTCTAGTTCACTATATACTTGTGAGAACTGAATTAAATGGTATGTGAAAAGTACTTAAAATAGTGCCTGGGAAATTTCTCATGCTTTGGGGAAAAACATGAATGAAACTGCCTGGCCAGAAATGAGGGATCAATCCAACTGGCAGCAGGGTCAGTTAATGAACATTAGAGTTTGGGATCATCAACTATGCCATGAAGGTTGGAGAAGATGAGAAATAGCGGAGGTTGGAACAGATGAGGGGAAGTCAACTAAGAGACCGTGGGACTGATTTATGTGTGAAATGAGAATGGCCTCAAAGAGCGTGATGGCTTGGAGAATGGGAAGGCAAAAGTTCATGAGAGCACAGTGGCTGTTAAGAAGGGTAATGATCTGGAAAGGCAATCTCACAGAAAAGGGGACTTCAAGATGGCCCTTTGAATTACATGAGGATATCATCATTACTTTTAAAATAGGTGGAGGGCCATGAGTTAAAGTGGGCTTTCAGATAAGGTAGGTGCATCCCATTTCAGTCATGTTAACTTTTAAAAGAAGGCAAAACATGGGAGACAAATAGTAGATAAGGAGAAAGGCTTCTCTTGAATACATGAGACTGGACACAAAAAACAACACCATTAAAAAGAGAGCTCTGAAATGGAACCACCTGGAGAAAACCTCTCTTTTGTATTTTTCTCTCAACAATCACAACTTGTTGGGCTCCAACTCTTTATTATTTCATTTTAATACATTCTTCTTTTATAGGAGTAGGAGAGCTTTGTGGAAGCTTAAGAAATATTCATGTGTGCTTCTGTGAATAAACTATTACATGAAATAATTTATTTTGGTGGATTCTTGGGGCTTGAGTCTTTATCTTGAAAAGATAAAAGAAAAGTCTCTTAAAGTGGTTTCTCAACGGTAATAACTAAAAGAGACAACAAGGGGAGAAAAAGCTTTCATGACCTTTCATGTGAACATTCTGTTGAATTGTTCAAATTATAAAAACTCATGTGTGAGTTCTTCAATCTGAAAAGTGCACAAAATAAACTTTCTGCTCTCCTCAGAAATGATGTGATATTATCTCTGCAGGAGAAGAGATTGGGAAGGTTTAGAACATTCTTTAGGCTTTTCAATTGATGACAAATCAAAAGGGGTGCCTTCCTATGTCAAGAGGCTCATTTGCTGCTCTCTATGCCTGCCAAAGTCCAATATGCTGAAATTCTCACTCCGTTGTTCATCTCCACAAGATGCTTTCCACCATCAGGCGTTAACTGTTGAACTGCCAGCCTCACCTACCACTGTTAAATCCTCATAGTCTTAGCCACCCAGAAGAGTTATATGAGAAATGGCTCCCTTTGCAGGAAGTTGTCTTGTGCCTGAAATAGTAAAAACAGATGGCAGCAAGGGTGTGAATGCATCTAAAATGTAAAACTTTCTTCTTCCTAGAGAGCGTCACCTCGCCACATCTGAATGGGTGATGCCAGCAGGTGTATAAGTGACAACCTTTTTATTCAGCACTTTCTTGGTAGTGTAGCCCTGCTCAACTAAAACCTTCTGGGTTCTCAGTTTCCTTACATGTAAAATGAAGATATAATGCCTACTTTACTATATTGCTACTGGGAAAATTACATATATAACACACCTAGAATAATGCTTAAGCAATCAATGAATGTTCATACCTCTCTCCCTCCTGGTTCTGAATCATGAGTTTTTCCTGAAATCCTGTTCCAACATCTACCAGAATCCACTTCTATTTGCATCCATGCCCCTTGAGGGCTCATGGGTCATATATAAAACTATAAATAGTAAACACTATTGGGCTGGAAAAATCTTAGGTGGTTTTTTGACACTGCTGTACCTTATACCAAGGGAGTTAAGGAACGCCCCTGTACTAGCTTAACTCAAACTAAAAGATTTTGACATGAATTTTGCAATAAAACCCTACAAGACAAAATGAAGGTCAGACAAAAGGAGACAGCAAGGAGAAGGGGAAGGACTATGGAGGGAAGATAGTAGAGGCAGAGGAGATGGATCTTCACCTTGTGTCTTAAGGGGTTTGTGTCCACATTTTTTCATTAATTACTGGCATATCTTTAGCATCTGCTCATAAAGACATTTACTAGAGCATACTAGAGCTTTCTCTCCTGTCCACTATATTTCCATCAACAGGAAAATACCCAGATTATATAGATTTTCATATTAACATAGGAAAAGATGGAGAAGTAGGAGGTATCATCAGAGTAGAATGTATATTAGATTAGGAAACTCAAGATGGTAGGCTTAACCAATTCTAGAGCTTCTGTAATTCGAGACCCATAATATTTATCTGCTGCTGCTGTTGCTGCTAAATCGCTTCAGTCGTGTCCGACTCTGTGCGACCTCATAAATGGCAGCCCACCAGGCTCCCCCATCCCTGGGATTCTCCAGGCAAGAACACTGGAGTGGGCTGCCATTTCCTTCTCCAATGCATGAAAGTGAAAAGTGAAAGTGAAGCTGCTCAGTCGTGTCCGACTCTTCGCGACCCCATGGGCTGCAGCCCACCAGGCTCCTTCATCCATTGGATTTTCCAGGCAAGAGTACTGGAGTGGGGTGCCATTGCCCTCTCCAGTAATATCTAAGGAACATAAAATATTTTCCCAACCCCACTGAAACCTTCTTAAATTTCTATCCTCCAGATCCATCACATAAATCCATCTGAATCCACTGATCTAACTATGCCATATTTTATCCTAAGATTAGCTGTGGAATCCTAGGAAGTCAGACATTCCAGAAGACTGCACACAACACAAAGGATTTTAGGTAACATCAGCTAGAGATACGCTGTTCATTTTCACCAATTTGTCCAAAGAAACTAGGTTAAAATAGTTAAATACTTTAAGGTTGCTTTCAGTTCAGTTCAGTTCAGTCGCTCAGTCATGTCCAACTCTTTGCGACCCCATGAATCGCAGCACGCCAGGCCTCTCTGTCCATCACCAACTCCCAAAGTTCACCCAGACTCAAGTCCATCGAGTCAATGATGCCATCCAGCCATCTCATCCTCTGTCGTCCCCTTCTCCTCCTTCCCCCAATCCCTCCCAGCATCAGAGTCTTTTCCAATGAGTCAACTCTTCACATGAGGTGGCCAAAGTACTGGAGTTTCAGCCTTAGCATCATTCCTTCCAAAGAAATCCCAGGGCTGATCTCCTTCAGAATGGACTGGTTGGATCTCCTTGCAGTCCAAGGGACTCTCAAGAGTCTTCTCCAACACCACAGTTCAAAGGCATCAATTCTTCGGCACTCAGCCTTCTTCACAGTCCAACTCTCACATCCATACATGACCACAGGAAAAACCATAGCCTTGACTAGATGGACCTTTGTTGGCAAAGTAATGTCTCTGCTTTTGAATATGTTATCTAGGTTGGTCATAACTTTCTTTCCAAGGAGTTTAATTTCATGGCTGCAGTCACCATCTGCAGTGATTTTGGAGCCCAAAAAAATAAACTCTGACAGTTTCCACTGTTTCCCCATCCATTTCCCATGAAGTGATGAAGTGACAAATAGGTTCTAGGGATTAGATTTGGTATACAGAGTGCCTGAAGAACTATGGATGGAGGTTTGTAACACAGTACAGGAGGCAGTAACCAAAACCAGCCAAAGAAAAAGAAATTCAAGAAGGCAAAATGGTTGTTTGAGGAGGCCTCACAAATGGTTGAGAAAAGAAGAAAAGTGAAAGGCAAAGGAGAAAGGGAAAGATATCCCCAACTGAATGCAGAGTTCTAGAGAATAGCAAGGAGAGAGAAGAAAGCCTTCTTATGTGAACAATGCAAAGAAATGGAGAAAAACTATAGAATGGGAAAGACTAGAGATCTCTTCAAGAAAATTGGATTACCAAGGGAACATAGCACACAAAGATGGGCACGATAAAGGACAGACACAGCAAGGACCTAAAAGAGGGAAAGGTATTAAGAAGAGGTGGCAAGAATACACAGAAGAACTATACAAAAAAGGCCCTAATGACCCGGACAAACACGATGGTGTGGTCAGTCACCTAGAACCAGACATCCTGGAAGGTGAAGTCAAGTGGACCTTAGGAAGATTTACTACAAACAAAGCTAGTGGAGGTGATGGAATGTCACCTGAGCTATTTCAAATCCTAAAAGATGATGCAGAAAGTGCTGCACTCAATATACCAGCAAATTTGGAAATCTCACCAATGGCCACAGGACTGGAAAAAGTCCGTTTTCATTCCAATCTCAAAGAAGGGCAATGCTAAAGAATATTCAGACTACCATACAATTATGCTCATTTCACATGCTAAGCAAGATAATGCTCAAAATCTTTCAAGCAAGGCTTTAGCAGTACATAAACTTCCAGATGTACAGGCTGGATTTAGAAAAGGCAGAGGAACCAGAGGTCAAATTGTCAACATATGCTGGATCATAGAATAAGAAAGAGGATTCCAAAAAACATGTACTTCTGCTTCATTGACTATGCTAAAGCCTCTGACTGTGTGGATGACAACAAACTGTAGAAAATTCTTAAAGAGATGGGAATACCAGACCACCTTACCTGCCTCCTGAGAAACCTGTATGTGAGTCAAGAAGCAACAGCTAGAACTGGATAGGGAACAGTGGACTGTTTCAAAATTCAAAAAGGAGTAAGTCAAGCCCATATATTTTCACTCTGCTTATTTCACTTATATGCAAAATATCAAGCTGGATGACTTACAAGCTGAAATCAAGATTGTCAGGAGAAACATCAACAACCTCAGATATGCAGATTATACTATCCTAATGGCAGAAAGCAAAGAAGAACTAAAGAGCCTCTTGATGAGGATGAAAGAGAAGAGTGAAAAAGTTGGCTTAAAACTCAACATTCAAAAAACGAATCATGGCATCCAGTCCCATAGCTTCATGGAAAATTGAAAGGGGAAAAATGGAAACAGTGGCAGACTTTATTTTCTTGGGCTCCAAAATCGCTTTGGATGGTGACTGTAGCCATGAAATTAAGACACTTGCTCCTTGGAAGAAAAGCTATGACAAACCTAGACGACATATTAAAAAACAGAAACATTACCTTGCCAACAAAGGTCTGCATAGTCAAAGATACAATTTTCCAGTGGTCATGTATGGATGTGAGAGTTGGACTGTAAAGAAAGCTGAGTGCCAGAGCATTGATGCTTTTAAACTGTGGTGTTGGAGAAGACTCTTGGGAGTCCCTTGGACTGCAAGGAGATCAAACCAGTCAATCCTAAAGGAAAACAACCCTGAATTTTCATTGGAAGGACTGATGCTGAAGCTGAAGCTTCAATACTTTAGCCACCTTAGAAGAGCAGACTCCTTGGAAAAGATTGGGATGCTGGGAAAGATTGAAGGTAAAAGTAGAAGAGGGTGGCAGAGTATGAGATGGTTGAATGGCATCATCTACTCAATGGACAGAGTCTGAGCAAATTCCAGGAGACAGTGAAGGTCGAGGAAGCCTGGAGTGCCGCAGTCCATGGAGTCACAAAGAATCTGACAGGACTTAGCGACTGAACAAGTGTTTAACCTGAGTTCCTTGACAGGTAGAACCTAAAATAAGAATTTAGGAGTTAATGCTTCATTTGGTAGGTATAAGCCCAAGACTATAAAAGTGACAAAAGAAAAAAAAAAAAAAGAAAGGAAACAACGGGTGATATGATACAAGGTGATGTTATAAACTATAATAACAGCTTGACAAGCAAAGACACAGAGCATGTCACTCAGCAAATACACTCCCTCAGTTCCTCTTCAGATGAGCCACCCGGGTCGCCAGTCCAGGTTCGATGCACGATACTGGATGCTTGGGGCTGTTGCACTGGGATGACCCAGAGGGATGGTACGGGGAGGGAGGAGGGAGGAGGGTTCAGGATGGGGAACACGTGTATACCTGTGGTGGATTCATGTTGATATATGGCAAAACCAATACAACATTGTAAAGTTAAAAAATAAAATAAAATAAATTTTAAAAAAATAAGAAAAAGGAGGAGAAGGGGATGACAGAGGATGAGATGGTTGGATGGCATCACCAACTCAGTGGACATGGGTCTGGGTAGACTCTGCCCATTGGTGATGGACAGGGAAGCCTGGTGTGCTGCGGTTCATGGGGTCACAAAGGGTCGGACATGACTGAGCGACTGAACCGAACTGAATAAGAAGGAAAAAAAAATTATCTATCAGCTTTTCCACAAGTTAAGGTTCCCTACTCCCCATTGAGTCAGCAGGCCCCTTGACAGCTGATCAAGAATCCAGGTTCTACACTGGGGTGTGATGTTCACCCAAGATGAAAATAAAGGGAGGACCTGTTGCAGATGGTGTGACAACAAAGAAAGAGAAAAGAGGCAGTTGCGGACTCTGAGAAGCCATTGTGACTAGAAAGCAGAAAGCATGGAGAGAAGCAGGGAATATGGGACAGAAATAGCGGAAATTAATTCATGAATGCCTTGACATGCACTTTTGAAAGCTTAGATTTTATTCTGTGGGTCAAGAATATTTGAGGAAGGAAGGTGAAGTTCAGGCAGATATAATAAAAGGTTAATTGAATGTCTAGGTAAAAGTAGATCTGTATTTTCCACTAACTGTTTCAATATTTGGCCAAAGTTAAAGAAATTCATTTCAGGCTATTCCAAGTTGAGATTTAGACAATTAATTGAGATGCTTGATCATACAGGGAGCAAACAAATTGTCAATGAATCAGCAATGGTCGATGTTCTTGCCTGTTTTGTTTAACTGCAAATAGGAATTAGATTTACTGAAACAACAGATGGACACCAGGTTCACATGGTACCTTGAGTTGGTCCAGAACTGGCTGATAGGATTACTGAAACTCTCTGGAAAAGTGCCTCTTTTCACACCTGGCTTACAAAGCAACTATGCAATCACATTTAGTGCTTTGAAACAACCAAGAATAACATTGGGCATTTTGGGGAAGAATGATTTTTTTTCACTGTATAGTAATAGTTGTTGTCAGCCTATGTTTCTAGACAGCTTTCCACAATCTAAAATCTCATTTAATCAGCATAGCAATATTATGAGAAAGAGAATTATTATTCCCTCATACAAATGCAGAAATTCAGACTCAGAACATAAATGCGGCCAATGAAAAGTGAAGTGTTAGTTGCTCAGTCATGTCTGATTCTTTGCACGACTTCATGGACTGTAGCCCGCCAGGCTCCTCTGTCCATGGAATTGTCCAGGTAAGAATACTGGAGTGGGTTGCCATTCCCTTCACCAGGGTATCTTCTGGACCCAGAGATCAAACCCAGGTCTCCTGCATTGCAGGCAGATTCTTTACCATCTGAACCACCAGAGAAGCCTAATATCTAAAAATAATTAACAGTGCTATTGAAATTTGGACCTCAATTCATTTGTCTTCAAGGCTCACATTTTTCCTAGTGTACTTTGCTGCCTCACAGAGACTTTTGTGAGAGGACAATATCTTTTTTCCCTACTAAGAACACAAAGCCTTAGAAGTTGAAAATGTATCCAAATAGCTATACTTCTCCTATGGCAAACTTCTGAAAATCTTTCTTAAACAGATTGATCTTAGATAACACCAAATCTTGAGTAAATGAGTTCCCTGTATATGATTTGAAATTGTCTTCCCACTAAGGGATTTTGTTCACACACTTAAAGTCTACGGAGTTCCCATGATTTTACTATTCCAGAATTCCTCTCAATGATTTCAAAGGTTTTTAAAATCATACATCATCCTTCATGGTCAATAGACCTGAATTTAAATCATTATAGGTATCAATTTGAACAAGATTTAACTTCTCTGAACATCATTTTCCTTGGATGTAAATGAAGTTCATGGTAGCTAGCTTACGAGATTTCTAGTTTGTTAGGTGGGATATTAATACAGAGGAAGAAATAGGCAACATTTTGCCTGAGAGTTGCAAAAGCATCGAATATCAGTTACCCCTGTGGAGCTCATACCTCCCCCTAATCCTGACTGGATGTTTGACTCTCTCATGCTCAATCCCTTTATTTCTTTGGAGGTCAAAATAATGAAACTGCCTTCAGAAATAAAGACACAGCAGAGATGAGGAGTGAATGATTAGAGTATTTGCACTTTCATCTATGCAGAGAAACACAGTGACAGTTTGTCTCTTGTGTTCTGTTTTGCAGTTAATGTCAAATAGGACAGAATAAAAGAAAAGATGTAAGATCCTTCAGACTCCCCTATCTGTCTAGAATCTGCTTCTCTGGCCCTGTTTTTCTCCCAGCCTCCGGGTCTCACCTTTGTGTCTTCCCTTTCTTTCTGCTTCTGATTTTGCTCTTACTCACATTAGACAACCTGACCCCTCATCTTCACCTGTATTCCTAGCTTTCATGTGACAACCAGAGTCTGGTTCCTTCTCATTCTCAATTCACCTGTTTAAAACATTATAGAAGATTTCTGAATAAGATGGTGCAGAAAATGGCAACCCACTCCAGTGTTCTTGCCTGGAGAATCCCAGGGACGGGGAAGCCTGGTGGGCGGCCGTCTATGGGGTTGCACAGAGTCAGACATGACTGAAGCGACTTAGCAGCAGCAGCAGCAGAATAATACATGTCTTATACCTTTCCCCCAACTTTCACTAAAGCAACCAATGAACATAAAAATTAAGATGCAGAAACATTTTTAATATTTGAACTTGCAGCTTTGTAACAATAACTCTAGGATATTTCCATATATATATATATGTCATAGTATATATATATATATATATATATATATATATATAATAGAAAAAGGGCTAAAAGTATAAAGTAACAGAATCTCATTGGTCATCATCACCATGTCATGAACTTATTAGAGGTTTTCATTTACTTTGTTTTGCTTCCATTTGCTTTCAAAATGTTAATTAGCCTACATTATTTCTCTAAACAGAAACAAGATACCTGTTGTTTCTTTTTAAAGAAAACAAAGGCAGAAATAGAAATAGAAAATACCTTACAATATCATCTAGATTTTAGAAGTAACCGAGACTGTAGTTTACTTTCATTTTGTCTCCTTTGGATAATAAATAGTAGTACTAAGAACTCTGAAATATGCCCCAAGGCTAATAAATAAGAAGCGGTATATAATTCCCACAGGAAAACAATGTACATTCTAATGGTCCTGTGGTATGGTAAAATGTTGATATTTGAAATATTGTATAATGAGTTTGGTACTAAATTTGAAATATGCTATTAAAATGCCATGAAACACTTAACAGCATGACTATTAAGCCGGTTTTAATTTTCCATTTAATCATGAAGAATACACAGATTAAATTTAGATTTCTTTTCAGCATCTTTATACAGTCATATCTCTTTTCAGGGCTATTATTATATCCCCAGAAGCATTCTTTATCAGCACTCTGGCAAAGAGAATTTAATATCTCTGTTTACCTTCTCAAATTTCTGTTTTCCAAGGAACACCATGATCCAATACTGTCTGTAAGAAATTAACCCAATTATGGTGTTCCAATCTTGAGACACGACATAATAGTTGTTTAGGTAAATAGCAAATATGCAAGGAGTTGGGAAGGAGAAGTAATAGGTAGAGAATTAGAAAATTTTATTGAAGTCCATGGGGTGCTTCAGTCCATGGGGTCACAAAGCTGGACATGACTTAGCAACTGAACAACAACAAATTGAAGAGTTTAGGAAATTATTAGAGTATTAATACTGAAGCTTCAAAAACTCTTCCAGTTTAGCCTTTAATAGCTGAAACATGATTTATAAATTTATGTTGTCTGACACTTTCTCAATATTCATAACTTCCTTCTGAAAGTGAAAGTGATAGTTGCTAAGTCGTGTCCGACTCTTTGTGACCCCATGGACTGTGCCCACCAGGCTCTTCTGTCCATTGACTTCTCCAGGCAAGAATACTGGAGTGGGTTGCCATTCCCTTCTCCAGGGCATCTTCCAGACTGAAGGATCAAACCCATGTCTCTTGCACCTCTTGCATTCTTTAGGAATCCTCTAAAGGTGAATGCTTTACCATCTGAGCCACCAGGGACATCCAGAAATTTGGAGAGAATAAGATAGTATTTTTGAGCCTGTTTTAAAAGTATTACTGAAAGCACTCTCCAAAAAGTCTCTGTTTCAGGAATTTTTACAGAACAGAAGGCAACAGCTAATTTGCCTATTGGTCTTGGCCAATATGTACTAGAGCAGGTTTTAGGCTAAGTCTCTTTACCTGCATCATCTAAACTAATGTTCACAAGAACCTTAAGAATTAAACATGATTAGTTTTTGTAATTTTACAGATGAGAAAACTGAAATAAATAGAAGTTAAGCAACAAAGTAAGACAGTGGTAAGATCAAGATTCACATCATCTGGGCTACCAATCACACCATGAGGGGTTCTACTTGACTACATGTTAGAGCCATCTGGGGACCTTTTAAAACAATATTGATCCCTAGGATGCACTTCAGACCAACTAAATCAGAATATCTGGAGTTGGGACTCAGAAATAATTGGTCTTCCTTCTTTACTTCCTTCTTTCCTCCCTCCTCCTTTCTTTCTTTCCTTTCTTTTAAGTTATCTGTGTGATTCCATGTGCAACCAAGTTTGAGAATCACACCACTTTCCTATTACTGAAGAAAAGTAAAGGTAATGTTGAGTTTATAGCTGAGGGATTAACAAGAGTTTAGCATTTGGGAAATCATTAAAAAAAGGTACTCCAGGTAAAAGACGAGCATGAGCAAAGGCATGGGGTGTTAATACAAAGGATATGCAGTATGTCTAGACTAAAAGCTTGATTTTGAATCTCGAGTTCCCTAATAATAATCTCTCATTTTATTCATCATGTAATAGAGAGCTTTTAAATGTTTTCAAGTATGAGAGTGAAAGGGAATCTGATCAATTCTAGAATAATGGTTCTCTGGGGGGACAGATAGAATAAAGATTAATAACTGGCTTAGGATTAATTAAAATAATTTAAAGAATTCACTTTGGCCAGTGGTTTGTTCTATGGCATTCTACTACAAAGGAGATCACAGTTAGGTATTTACAGTTTAATTCAAAGTTAATTCTCTAGGGTACATTTATACCACAGCTGTTATCCCAAAGTACAAAAACTTGAGAGATTTAAAATAAATTTAACAATCATTTAGGTTTTAATAGAACTGAAGTGATTCACTAGCCTTTGATTGATGTCATGACAATTTCACCCTACACAGAGTAAAGGTGACAGCTGGAATGAAAACTCACATTTTAAAATTAGACTCACTTATTTTTCTTCAAGAAAACTCTCCTTGAGCCATGGAAACAAATGACACTTCTAAAACAATGGCTTATTCAGAAAAATCACATCCTCTTTACTGAGCTGATACATGGTTTCAATCCCCCTACCATTTTGAAATGAAATATGGAAGGCAATGGAATACTACAATGAATTACAGAAAAAGGCCTTCTCTTCTCTTTTCCTCCCTTTTCCTACAATCCCTTTAAAAATCCAAGCTGCTTATTTCCTTTGTAAGTGGAGTCAACTGAAGAGTCTCCTGACAAATGGCAAGTGGAAGAGAACAGTCTAGCAGTCATTCTCATGTGAGGGTCCAAGAGAGAATTAAGCCATAATGCCAGCCTAAGGTACCTATTGTATATAATGAATTAACTTCTTTCCTGTACAGGTAGGATGGTAGTGTTTACCATCCTTGGGAAAATTGAGAAAACAGTCATCACTTTTCTGGTAGAACCTGAATGATAAATCAGAGGTCTGGAAGAATGCTGAGTTGTTCAAAGAAGAGAAAGAAAGAATATCAAATCTTCTTTTTCCTGAGGATCCTGGCAGGCTACAGTCCATGGGGTTGCAAAAGAGTCAGACACGACTTAGAGACAAAACAACAAAACCATCATCCCAGGTTCATGAAAACAATGAGATTGGAATTTAGGAACATAGATCAATACAATTTTCCTTCTTTGATTATCCTATGTCTCCTGAAAACAGTCAGCCTGACAATATGCCAGTTAGCCATATACTTATAATCAGTAACAAAATAACCTATGGGGAGTGATGTTCTGAGAACAAGAAATTTGGGATTCAGTATAAATAACATTCAGTCAGTTCAGTTCAGTTGCTCAGTTGTGTCCGACTCTTTGCGACCCCATGAATCACAGAATGCCAGGCCTGCCTGTCTATCACCAACTCCCGGAGTTCACTCAGACTCACGTCCATCAAGTCAGTGATGCCATCCAGCCATCTCATCCTCTGTCGTCCCCTTCTCCTCCTGCTCCCAATCCCTCCCAGCATCAGAGTCTTTTCCAATGAGTCAACTCTTCACATGAGGTGGCCAAAGTACTGGAGTTTCAGCTTCAACATCATTCCCTCCAAAGAAATCCCAGGGCTGATCTCCTTCAGAATAGACCGGTTGGATCTCCTTGCAGTCCAAGGGACTCTCAAGAGTCTTCTCCAACACCACAGTTCAAAAGCATCAATTCTTCGGCACTCAGCCTTCTTCACAGTCCAACTCTCACATCCATACATGACCACAGGAAAAACCACAGCCTTGACTAGATGAACCTTTGTTGGCAAAGTAATGTCTCTGCTTTTAAATATGCTATCTAGGTTGGTCATAACTTTCCTTCCAAGGAGTGTCTTTTAATTACATGGCTGCAGTCACCATCTGCAGTGATTTTGGAGCCCCCAAAAAATAAAGTCTGACACTGTTTCCACTGTTTCCCCATCTATTTCCTATGAAGTGATGGGACTGGATGCCATGATCTTCGTTTTCTTAATGTTGAGCTTTAAGCCAACTTTTTCACTCTCTTCTTTCACTTTCATCAAGAAGCTTCTTAGTTCCTCTTCACTTTCTGCCATAAGGGTGGTATCATCTGCATATCTGAGGTTATTGATATTTCTTCCTGCAATCTTGATTCCAGCTTGTGCTTCTTCCAGCGCAGCATTTCTCATGATGTACTCTGCATAGAAGTTAAATAAGCAGGGTGACAATATACAGCCTCGACGTACTCCTTTTCCTATTTGGAACCAGTCTGTTGTTTCATGTCCCATTCTAACTGTTGCTTCCTGACCTGCATATAGGTTTCTCAAGAGGCAGGTCAGGTGGTCTGGTATTCCCATCTCTTGAAGAATTTTCCACAGTTGATTGTGATCCACACAGTCAAAGGCTTTGGCATAGCCAATAAAGCAGAAATAGATGTTTTTCTGGAACTCTCTTGCTTTTTCCATGATCCACCAGATGTTGGCAATTTGATCTCTGGTTCCTCTGCCTTTTCTAAAACCAGCTTGAACATCAGGAAGTTCACAGTTCACATATTGCTGAAGCCTGGCTTGGAGAATTTTGAGCATGACTTTACTAGCATGTGAGATGAGTGCAACTGTGCGGTAGTTTGAGCATTCTTTGGCATTGTCTTTCTTTGGGATTGGAATGAAAACTGACCTTTTCCAGTCCTGTTAGTCTTAAATAAATCTGTAAATGTCCATTTGAATAACTCTATGTTCCTTGAAGTATTTGGTTTCTGAAGTTAAAAAACATGACATAAAATAGAAATTCTTTTTTCTCTTTCCTAAGATCTCACTCTGAGAAGGCAATGGCACCCCACTCCAGTACTCTTGCCTGGAAAATCCCATGGATGGAGGAGCCTGGAAGGCTGCAGTCCATGGGGTCGCTGAGGGTCGGACACGACTGAGTGACTTCACTTTCACTTTTCATTTTCCTGCATTGGAGAAGGAAATGGCAACCCACTCCAGTGATCTTGCCTGGAGAATCCCAGGGACGGGGGAGCCTGGTGGGCTGCTGTCTATGGGGTCGCACAGAGTCAGACACAACTGAAGCAACTTAGCAGCAGCAGCAGCAGCAGCAAGATCTCACTAACATGGCAATACAGAAATTTTAAAAGAGGAATTCTGTTTCTGTCTGTGTAACATATTAATAATGGGGGTTTCTGAGGTGGCTCGGTGGTAAAGAATCCGCCTGCCAAGCAGGAGACAAGGGTTCAATTCCTGGGTCAGGAATATCCCCTGGAAAAAGAAATGGCAACCCACTCTAGTAGACTTGCCAGGGAAATCCTATAGACAGAGGAGCCTGGCAGGCTACAGTCCATGGGGTTGCAGTGAGTCCAACATGACTTAGTGACTGAAACAACAACAGCATGTTAGATATCCAAATAGTCCTCATAAGTAAATGCTGACAAAAGACATTTTTAATTACTGCATTTGCAGAGCAGGTACAAAGTAAAGAACTCACAGAAATCAAATGAAGACATAAAAGGAAAATGAGCAAAAAGAAAAAGAAAAAAAATCTGACTTTTTACTTTTTATTAAGTTTCTGTGGAGATGTTAATCTTCTCATTTTATGGCTATCCAGGTTGTGGAGAAGAGAGAAAATGTCACAGACCTCCTCAAGAGAGGCAAATTCCCCCCTTCACTCCACCCAAATAAAGCTGGGACCTCTAGGAGCTGATTTGTAAGTAAAATAATGAATGAAAAGTAAGTCCACCTTCTCAAATGGCATGATACAGACATTGCATTGTCTTGGCTTTGGTGCTGGGTACAGGGGAAAAAAGGATATCCTCCCTGCTGCTGCTGCTGCTAAGTCGCTTCAGTCATGTCCGACTCTGTGCGACCCCATAGATGGCAGCCCACCAAGAATGCATAATTACAAACCACCTCTCATGCTACCAGTGTGGTAGGCAAAACCTCAATCAACTAATTTAATATGAAATGGTTAGCTATGCTCCATGCAGAAGTAAACACAAATCCTCTCTAAAGGAATTCACCTTCAATCCAGGCTTCAAAAATTCCCAAAGATAACATTCAAATAAACCATGTGCTCACAGTCTAACATCCCAAAACATACAAAAACACAAAGAACAATCACTGAGAGACATCAAAAGCAATAGACAGCAGAATTAGATCTGCATAGATCCCAGGTAATGGTATTACTAGGCACAAAATATAAAATTGCTATATCTGATATGCTTAAAGAATAAAAGAAAAGCTTCCAAATGTGAGTAGGAAATAGATTCAGAAATAACTGAAGAGATTGGGCAAAGAACCAAATAATCCTTCCAATATTAAAAATATCTTCCATCTAGGTATAGAAACCAAGTGGAGAACATAGCTCCTACTCTAACAACAGGAATAAGTCAGATATCCTATAAAAATCATGTTTGAGCCTCTCACAGAGCTGAGGCCACAGGTAAGCTAGGAAACTAAAATCCAAAAGGATGGCAATGCTCTCCAGGAAGAAATGAATCTCACACCTTTGCAGAGCAGCAGAGCTGGAGGTAGCCACCACATAAACGGGCAAGAAAACATCTGAGATTTTAGTTAAATGTTAAGGAGCATATTTGGGTTGGTGAGATGGTTGAGAATGCCTGAAAGTCCCAGACATAAGAGAAGTCTGCATTCACCCACAAAATCATTTCCCCTGATCTTCATGGAATGTTTATGAAAAAGATTAGAGGCAGGAGAGGAGAGTTGAAAGAGATTACCTCCATGGTCAAGACACACCTAAGTGTGAGGGTGAAGAAGAGAATGAGAGTAAATCTCCCTTGATCTGAAAGTTTTGTAAGAGACAAAGTCTGTCGCTCCTGGGAGAGGGCAGGAAAGCTTATTGTGCTCTCCTTGGCTTAAGCTTGGTTTAAGGTCACTGCTCTTTTCAAGTTGTAAGAAACCCACTTTGATCTCAAGTTATTTTGATCACTTTCACAAGATTCTCAAAGATGGGGAAAAGCAAATTATATTATCTAACAATCTCACAGCCACTTTTGAGGTAAATGAATAGAATAACTATGAAACATGAAAGTAGTTCACTGATTCCCACAATTGAGTTGAGTTACCTGCTTACCCAAAATTTATTCGGCAAAACTGAAATCTTTTTCTATGGTAAATATCAGCACTCCATAGAGAAGTGTGGTAGAAAACAAGGTCATTTCACCTCCAGGTAAGAAGAGGCAGTTTTCAGTAATGCTACAATCATAGTCCTTCCTTGACCACCAACAAAAAATATTATCTCCTCCAACTTTCAGAGGCTTTCTAGATATCTAGAACTAACTCAGCTCTCTTAATTAAATCAATAAATGAGAGAGACAGAAATTTAAAATGCAAAATGACTGTATGAGATTTAAATATATTGATAGGATTTTATTCTACATGTGAGTGATCTATTAGAGTAGATTATAACTACAACTATATATGGAAAGAGATAGAGAAGTGGGTGTCTGAAAAAGAAAGGGGGATAATTTAGTTTCATAACTTAAGAAATTTGTCACAAATTAAAACCAAAAAGTAACCATGAAAAGTAAAGTTTTCATATAGGTTTTCTGGTTCAATAAAAACTAATACCCATTATGTGCCTTCACTGAGACCCACATTTCTTAAGTTATCTTAATTTTATTTAACAAATATTTATTGAACTACTACTATGTGCTAAGCACTGTTCTATCATTTAGGATACTTCACAACAGAACAAAGATACCTGTCTTCAGGGAACTCAATATCAATGGAGGGATAGAGACAAAAAACAGTAAACTTTGTGCTGTGCTGTGCTTAGTCGCTCAGTCGTTTCTGACTCTTTGCACCCCATGGACTGTAGCCCACCAGCCTCCTCTGTCCATGGGATTCTCCAGGCAAAAATACTGAAGTGGGTTGCCACGCCCTCCTCCAGGGATCTTCCCAACCCAGGGATCGAACCCCGGTCTCCTGCATTGCAGGCGGATTCTTTACTGTCTGAACCACCAGGGAAACCCATATTTATACTTACTCTCATGCAATTTCATTCCTTCACACTTGGCTCACAGGCAGAATGCCTCCTTCTCCTCACTTGGCTGGGGCCCTTGTACTCCAAGTGTGTCTCTCTTAGTGATCCTTTCTGAGTCTCCTTGAATGTAGGGTTTCCTCTTAGTCTACCCCTCCTTCAGCTGTTTTGTTCATGCCACTGTCTTAAACTTCCACCTATATTGATGGTTTTCTGTTCTATATCTTTAGTATCTTTCTGACCTAGTACTAGACATGTATATTCTAATGGTATCTCAAACGCAATGGGTCAAAATGCACATGTAACTCCACCCCCAAATATAGTCTTTTTCTGTTTCCTGTTCCAATAATGTAAGACATCACTACTATTATTATAATTATACTAACAATTATAAATATTATAATTTTTAAAAGAGGTAAGATAAAATGTCCAGGTGACAATGAGAATAATGATTATTATATTTTAATATACATATAAAAATAATACAACTGTAATTATAATATATTAATTATAATTATAATATATTAATATATAATATTATAGTATATAATTATTATACTTCCTTTTTTTAGTCTCCCATTTATAATCAGTCAGATCCTATAAATTCACTTTTTGTAGTATCTATCACCAATGCCCACCCAACACCTTTTACCAAATACCTGCATTCACAACTCTCACCAGCCATATCCATTTACAGAAGAATATCAGATCAAGAGCATCTTATATGTTGAGACTAGCCTAAATAACATTTGCCATTTCCATTCTTTTTGATAAATGAGGTTTTGAATTTTTTGTTGTTTTGTTTTTCCTTTGCTGGTACCTAGTAAGATAAGTCAGAGAAGGCAATGAACCCCACTCCAGTACTCTTGCCTGGAAAATCCCAAGGAGGGAGGAGCCTGGTAGGCTGCAGTCCATGGGGTCGCTAAGAGTCGGACACGACTGAATGACTTCACTTTCACTTTTCACTTTCATGCATTGGAGAAGGAAATGGCAACCCACTCCAGTGTTCTTGCCTGGAGAATCCCAGGGACGGAGGAGCCTGGTGGGCTTCCATCTATGGGGTCGCACAGAGTCGGACATGACTGATGCTACTTAGCAGCAGCTGCAGCAATAAGATAAGTCGGAGAAGGCAATGGCAACCCACTCCAGTACTCTTGCCTGGAAAATCCCATGGACGGAGGAGCCTGGTAGGCTGCAGTCCACGGGGTCACGAAGAGTAGGACACGACTGAGTGACTTCACTTTCACGTTCACTTTCATGCATTGGAGAAGGAAATGGCAACCCACTCCAGTGTTCTTGCCTGGAGAATCCCAGGGACGGGGGAGCCTGGTAGGCTGCCGTCTATGGGGTCGCACAGAGTCGCACACGACTGAAGTGACTTAGCAGCAGCAGTAAGGTAAGTGCTTGATCCCATTGGCTCATTCATATGAGTAAGGGAGATTAATTGACTTCTATGTAAATAAGTCTTAAGACCACATCATAACAGAAAATTTCACAAGGGGAAGTACTTAAGCTGAAATAGGGGGAAAAGTAAAAATATGAAAGGCAAAAAAGAGAGTTGGGAGAAAATTTCATACAGAGAGAACAGTATTGGAGAGCATAGAATTTTCAGACAAAGCCTGAAGTTTACAGTGCTATGGGAGAGAGAGAGAGAAATGAAGCTAAAAGAAAGCAAAAGTGAAATTCTATATCCACCAAGGAGCCATTGAAGAGGTTTTAGTGAGGGAGTAGCCTAAGATATATAAATGTTAGGAAGATGCCACTGTATGGGGGTGGAAAGACTTAGTTTAAGTCATTTTTTATCCCCCCAGGACCTAGTACAGTGCTTTCAAAGAATGTGTTAAGAGTCAGAAATGAATTGCATGAGATTAAAGAAAATGATGGGCACACTATAGAAAGCAATGAATGACTGTGTTGTGTGCAAAGCACAATTCTGAGCTGTCTAATCTATAAGGGGACATATCAGGCTGTTGTGAAGTTGAGACCAGCCTTGTGGGCCCCTCTCTCCCCATTTGAAGGCTGGTGGTTGCCATGGTTACAGTTGCATGGGTAGGCTTATTTATAGTTATACACTATCTTTAGTGAATTCCACAACAGATGAGAGAAAAATTCAACTGTGAAGCCATCTAAGTGCATTGGAAGCACTTAGGAAGAGCAAGAAATTAAATATACACCAGAGAATCTCAAAAACACTACAGAGAGCCCTATTTTAAATAACTGCTTTGTGAACAGTGTTCTAAGTAAGTTGAAAAAAATAACCCAGGCTTTTGAACACCCTCCTCTAGCTCTGCCTTTACAATCTACAAGCATATCAATGCTAGAATAGGCTTCAGAAATTAATTATTTTTACCACTTATCATATAAAAGGCACAGGCACTGTAAGTCTTACAGTAATAACATGAGGTAGGTACTATTTTTACCTCCACTATGCACATGAGCAAACTAAGATACAATAAGGTTAAGAGTTCCCCGATGCCATAGAGTTGGTAAAGACCAGAGCTGAGCAAGAGCCCAGGCAGTTTGCTTCCAGTGACCTTAATCATTGTGATATACTGACTTGCTTTGATATCTATAACAGAAAGGTCTGGGGACCAAGAACTCCATTCTCCCAGAATTCACTGGGAGACCAAGAAGCCATATTTATCTCAATCTACAGTGAATACAAATCTAAAAGGATTACTAGCTCATGGAGAACACTGAGAATTTATGCTATAAAGCTATATATGCCCAAACTTGAAATCTCAAACAAAACAAACTAGGGGTATGCTGCTCCCATTTCAAAAGGAGTTGTAGCAGGATACTTTTCTAAGGAAAATGTCTTTGTTTCCTAACAAATTGAATACAATTCACAGAACGTTGATTGTGTACACAGGCCAATTTTTGGAACACATTCACTGTATACTACAAAGTAACATGGTAGGCTTATTAAAGAAGGAATGGATATCGATTCTATTATTTTCTTTCGTGTATCTTGGCAAGTCAATGAGGCATAAAGGCAGGGACATAAAGATGAATAAT
The DNA here is from genome assembly GCF_019923935.1 of Bubalus bubalis. NCBI lineage: Eukaryota > Metazoa > Chordata > Mammalia > Artiodactyla > Bovidae > Bubalus > Bubalus bubalis. The sequence goes on along the minus strand of NC_059159.1, from coordinate 152,198,416 downwards.
TCACATCACTAGAGGCTACTTTAGAGATCAACCATGTAACAGATGATAAACTAAAAGAACCAAGAATCTAAATACTTGTCCAGCATCAAACAGCAAAACTGGGGTTAAAACCAAGGTTTGGTGGGACTTCCGTGGTGATCTAGTGGTTAAGACTTTGCCTTCCAATGCAGAGGGTGTGAGTTTAATCACATTGGAGGGGTGTGCCTTCCAATGTGAGGTGTGGGGTGTCATCAAGGAGCTAAGATCCCACATGCTTCATGGCCAAAAAATATAAAACAAAAGCAATATTGTAATAAATTCAATAAAGACTTTTAAAAATGGCCCATGTTAAAAAAAAATCTTAATAAAAAACCCCAAGGTTTGGTAACCATATCTTTGACTCCTGTACTTTTCTGTAAAGCTTCCTGTCATCTCTGACACTTCTTTACATGACATAATCACCACATGCATCTTTTCTCCTAAATTGGGGGAGATGCTAGAAAAAGATAAGATAGCAACTGCTACTAAGGAGTTGAATTCACAGACCTAACAACAAAGACTTATCTGGCCCAATTTGCAAGAATTCCGAGGCTGAAAAACCTTTATCTAGCCTATCTTTTTTTTTTAATTAAAAAAAGGCTATCAAATAAATATGAAACAAAGAGAATTCTCTCTACTGAAATAAAATAGGAGCTCACATAAGGCTCTAGAGGCATATAAGGCTCATGACATAGGAAGTCATTTGATATCACTCAAAAAAAAAGAGATTATTTCAAATACTAAAAACTGAGGGAGAGAATTTTGGAAATTATGTCATTAATACAAACCTGGATGAAAGGTGCATGTCCAACTGGACCGTGATTATAGATTTATACAGGTCTTGATCTGCAATTCTAACTCATTTCACAGTCTGTATACTTACCAAGTAATTAACAGACCTCGGTTCAGTTTCATATGCAAGACTGTTTCACAGAGAAAAGGCTCCACTTGCTGAGCAGCAAAAACTACGGGATGGGTGGTCTATTCGACTCTCAGGTAAAAAGATTATAAAAATACGCCCATGTGGTCTCAAACCAAACATGAGAAATTCCAAAACCCTGGTCAGTGAGGTCCCAGGTCTATAGAATACTATAGTTCAGACACATAATTACAGAGTCTACACCAGCCCTAGCCTGCTTCCTACTCCATTCACTGTCAACTTCTCACCTCCCCATTTCCATCTCCTATTTTAAATAGCTAAATTAAAATACTGAGGTCCTGGATTTAGAGATAGAGAAGATTTTTAATAAAGATGTGAACTGAATTAACTCCCTAAAAGAACCTAAAGTTAAGCATGAACACAATACATAACTCTTCCTCGTGGCAACAAAATATTCAATTAAAATAAAATATTAATTGTTAACTTGACTCTCTGCCTTAAAGATTCTTCTGATCAAAAATAACAAAAGGATAAAAGGCAAGCAAATTGGCAAAGCTCAAAACATTTTTCAGGGAATTTCAAAGGAAAGAAGGAAGGAGGGAAGGTTTGTAATACTAATATAAGACAAAAATGAAATTAAAAGCCCTGAAGGGGGAAAATACCTATCTTGTACTGAGAAGATCCGAGCTATGTTAAACCTTTATGCATTAAGTAACATAGCATGGAAAAAATAATAGCTAATATTTACTGAATGTTTACTACTTTCATTTTAACCTTTAATAATAACCCAATGAGTCAGGGTGAGTATTGTTAAAGAGTGAGATCATGACTCAATACCTGAAATAAAAATCACAAAGCTGATTTCATTGCTTACCTAAACCAAGAAGATCTATGCTGGTCATGTACAAAATTTCCAAGCTGCAGACATAAGGGGAAAGTTATATATCCACAATAAAACTATGTGCCAAACAATGCTGCCTCAAAATAGTTTTCAAGGAAAAATCGATTGGAAATGTATTGAAAAACCAACAAAAAAGAAACTAGTGAAAGCTTTCTATAGATCAAGCAAACAAAAAATAAGCAAAGCTATAGAGGAGCTGAATATTTTAAGATTTTTTTTTATGTGAACCATTTTTAAAGTCTTTTTGAATTTGTTACAACATTGCTTCTGTTGTTTATATTCTTGTTTTTTGGCCAGGAGGCCTATGGGATCTTAGCTTCCAGACCAGGGATCAAACCCCTTGCATTAGAAGACAAAGTCTTAACTACAGGACCATCAGGGAAGTCCCTGAATATTCTAATTATTGAGATTTATCTAAATACCCTGACACATTTTGTCTAGAGTCTGCATCTTTTTTATTTAGCATTTGATCCCTTTTTCTTCGAAGCAGAAGATATTAAGAAGAGGTGGCAAGAATACACAGAAGAACTGTACAAAAAAGACCTTCACGACCCAGATAATCATGATGGTGTGATCACTCACCTAGAGCCAGACATCCTGGAATGTGAAGTCAAGTGGGCCTTAGGAAGCATCACTACGAACAAAGCTAGTAGAAATGATGAAATTCCAGTTGAGCTATTTCAAATCCTGAAGGATGATGCTGTGAAAGTGCTGCACTCAATATGCCAGCAAATTTGGAAAACTCAGCCGTGGCCACAGGACTGGAAAAGGTCAGTTTTCATTCCAATCCCAAAGAAACGCAATACCAAAGAATGCTCAAACTACCGCACAATTGCAATCATCTCACACTCTAGTAAAGTAATGCTCAAAATTCTCCAAGCCAGGTTTCAGCAATACATGAACCGAGAACTTCCAGATGTTCAAGCTGGTTTTAGAAAAGGCAGAGGAACCAGAGATCAAATTGCCAATATCTTCTGGATCATCAAAAAGCAAGAGAGTTACAGAAAAACATCTATTTCTGCTTTATTGACTATGCCAAAGCCTTTGACTGTGTGGATCACAACAAACTGTGGAAAATTCTTCAAGAGATGGGAATACCAGACCACTTGACATGCCTCTTGAGAAATTTGTAGGCAGGTCAGGAAGCAACATTTAGAACTGGACATGGAATGACAGATTGGTTTCAAATAGGAAAGGGAGTACGTCAAGGCTGTATATTGTCACCCTGCTTATTTAACTTATATGCAGAACACATCATGAGAAATGCTGGGCTGGAAGGAAGCACAAGCTGAATCAAGATTGCCAGGAGAAATATCAATAACCTCAGATATGAAGATGACACCACACTCATGGAAGAGGAACTAAAGAGCCTCTTGATGAAAGTGAAAGAGGAGAGTGAAAAAGTTGGCTTAAAGCTCAACATTCAGAAAACTAAGATCATGGCATCAGGTTCCATCACTTCATGGCAAATAGATGGGGAAACAGTGGAAAGAGTGGCTGACTTTATTTTTTGGGAGTTTCAAAATCACTGCAGATGGTGACTGCAGCCATGACATTAAAAGACACATACCTCTTGGAAGGAAAGTTATGACCAACCTAGACAGCATATTAAAAAAGAGAGGCATTACTTTGCCAACAAAGGTCCATCCAGTCAAGTCTATGGTTTTTCCAGTAGTCATGTATGGATGTGTTGGACTATAAAGACTTGTGACTATAAAGAAAGCTGAGCACCAAAGAATTGTTGTTTTTGAACTGTGGTGTTGGAGAAGATTCTTGAGAGTCCCTTGGATTGCAAGGAAATCAAACCATCTTAAAGGAAATCAGTCCTGAATATTCATTGGAGGGACTGATGCTAAAGCTGAAGCTCCAGTACTTTGGCCACCTGTTGCGAAGAACTGACTCATTGGAAAAGCCCCTGATGCTGGGAAAGACTGAGGGCAGAAGGAGAAGGGACGACAGAGGATGAGATGGTTGGATGGCATTACCAACTCAATGGACATGAGTTTGGGTAAACTCCAGGAGCTGGTGATGGACAGGGAGGCCCGGAATGCTGTGGTCCATGGGGTCACAAAGAGTTGGACATTACTGAGCGACTGAACTGAACTGAAATTCCTTTCCAACCATTTCCCAATTGAATGTCGAGATTCTGTCCTAACTCTGGATCTGGTGATCAGGAATGAGGGTGGAGGATATGTCTTCACAAGGATGTGTTGAGCTGCCAAGCAGAGGCCTCTATTTTGTCTTTAAGCAAGAATAATTTTTACCATTAACAGAAAAGAGGGGTCACTTATGCCGTCCCACAAGGTTCAATGGGATCAGAGGTTTCAAATTTATAGAGTACAGTCATTTGTATGTGCTCATTCAAATCTCAGAGTCCCACAACTTTTGGGTCAGGTCCCTGACTCTGGCAGAGCTGACTTGTTACAGCAGATAATTCAAATTTCTCTGGAGCCCTGCTATTCTTATAAGTCTTAAATATGATTCTCAGAATTCTCTGCTCTTTCAGATATAAGAAAAAAAGAGTCTCTTTATATATTGCAAGGAGGCCCTCTGATATTCCTATTTTGCCTTAACTTTCAACCCTTTATTGTCTTCTCCAGTGCATCGATATTCAGTTCAGTTCAGTTGCTCAGTCGTTGCAGACTCTTTGCAACTCCATGGACTGCAGCATGCCAGCCTTCCCTGTCCATCACCAACTCCCACAGCTTGCTCAAAATCATGTCCATCATATCGGTGATGCCATCCAACCATCTCATCCTCTGTCGTCCCCCTCTCCTTCTGCCTTTAATCTTGCCCAGCATCAGGGTCTTTTCCAATGAGTCAGTTCTTCGCATCAGGTAGCCAAAGTATTGGAGTTTCAGCTTCAGCATCAGTTCTTCCAATGAATATTCAGGACTGATTTCCTTTAGGATGGACTGGTTTGATCTCCTTGCAGTCCAAGGGACTCTCAAGAGTCTTCTCCAATACCACAGTTCAAAAGCATCAATTCTTTGGCACTCAGCTTTCTTTATGGTCCAACTCTCACATCCATACATGACTACTGGAAAAAACCATAGCTTTGATTATACAAACCTGTGTCGGCAAAGTAATGTCTCTACCTTTTAATATGCTGTCTAGGTTTGTCATAGTTTTTCTTCCAAGGAGCAAGCATCTTCTAATTTCATGGCTGCAATCACCATCTGCAGTGACTTTGGAGCCCCCCAAAATAAAGTCTGCCACTGTTTCCCCATCTATTTGCCATGAAGTGATGGGACTAGATGCCACGATTTTATTTTTCGGAATGTTGAGCTTTAAGCCAACTTTTTCACTCTCCTCTTTCACTTTCATCAGGAGGCTCTTTAGTTCTTCTTTACTTTCTGCCATAAGGGTGGTGTCATCTGCATATCTGAGGTTATTAATATTTCTCCCTGCAATCTTGATTCCAGCTTGTGCTTCATCCAGTCTGGCATTTTTCATGATATACTCTGCATATAAGTTAAATAAGCACAGTGACAATATACATCCTTGACATACTCCTTTCCCAACTTGTAAACAGTCTGTTGTTAAATAAACTGAAATAAATTGAACCATCAACATTACCGAGCAACAGACCTTCAATTTCCTAATTTTTGTAATAACTTCTCCCACAATTCTCAGTGCCACATAGATTGCACCAGCTAATGCATTCCCTTCCCATATTATCTCATCCATTTTACCACCAGTGAAAATTTTAACCGATCTGCCAGAGGTTATTTGTATTCTACCCATCTGGGTTATGAGGTCATCCATCTCCAAAACCGCATTATAGAGTCAGCTTCCTAAAACCATTTCTTATACTACCATAGGTCTGGTTACCAGAAAATACACTCTGGAGTGAAGATTTGCATATAGGAGGCTTACTGGAGAGAAATTTCCTGAATGGCACCTGTGGGGACAGGGTAGCAGGGAAAGTTGTACGGTGCTGCAAAACGCAGGTGTAGCCAATGCCTTCACTAAACCCTCAGGGAACTCTGGAGAGAGGATGGCCCGTCAAAGTTGTCTGAAAATGAGGCAAGGGGCAGGCTTGGTAACTCCACATGACCCTTCATTGAATGTGGGTTACCCCCATGCAGACACAATCTTAGGAAAGACAGACAGCTGTCTTTGAGGCAGCTCCAGGAGAGGGACAGCTGAGTGCTATCAACACACTACACTCCCGGCAGCTGGGAGAACACGTGCCAGGGCGATCTGGGAAGCTGGCACTCCACAAACAGGAAACAAGCCCTTTCCATGTAATAATGTATTTTGCATATATATATTTTACCCCATAAACAGAGAAGAGAATGTAGTATCTCTAGTAGTATGAGTTTCCTTTCACCAGATTTTCTAAAATGTTCTAACTCTCTGAACTTTGGAATAGCTAAGTATTTGATTTAAATTGGTATAGAACTGCTTCAGATTACTCTTTAACACTTCCCATCAAACAATTTACCTTATATATCTTGTTTTCCAGAATTTGTAAAAATCTGTCATACAGACACAGATATCCAACTTCTTTGAGAGTTTTTTTTTCCTTCCTCTCAAAATTAGTCCTGATTGACTTTTGGTAAATAACCACTCATGGCTAAGAAATAAAAAAATCATGTAAAATAGATAGCCAATGGGAACTTACTGTATGGCTCAGGAAACTCAAACAGGGGTCTGTATCAACCTAGAGGTGTGGGATGGGGAGGGAGATGGGAGGGAGGTTCAAAAGGGAGGGGATATATGTATACCTATGGGTGATTCATGTTGAGATTTGACAGAAAACAGCAGAATTCTGTAAAGCAATTTCAATAAAAAATAAATAAATTTTTAAAAAGAAATAAAAAACTATTAATATATTTTAAGTACCAACAATGGCCCCAGTACATCTACATAAAAAAAAAATTAATAATTTTAATGTAGCTGATTACATAGCCAAGGGTTCTGATTTCCTAATTACCTTATAATGGAAAGAGATGAGACAGGGAAACTGTATTGTTCAAAACAATTAATTAATTAATGTTTTAAATTTAGTAGGACTTATAAATTACCACTTTTTTCCAGAAATGAAGTTTACATGTGATAGTTCAGCAAAATATCCTTGATTCTAAGGCAATTCTCACTCTCTTTCAGTTACTTCTTGGAGTGATACTTATCTTTAAGGCAGCTCAAGTGTACAAAACTACTTCCTGGTAGACTAAAGACCCATGACCTGATGACACCTGAGAAGACAAGTTCAACAAAAGGTATGGTTCTCTCCTTCATCTTCTTTTTTTTCAGTACAAAGATGAAAGAAGTGATAGACTCACTATGTGTTCAATGATACAATGATGCTGGATGACATTTTTTTTTTAAAATTTAGAATTTCTTAGCTACTATATTCCATTTGTCTTCTTGGACCAATTTTTAATATGAAGAAAATCAAATAAACCAATCATAAGGAAACATCAGTTGCATTATATTACCCTGCATCTTCTAGCCTGGATATATTATATTCATGGATACTGAATTAGATAATCAGCTAATTCCATTAACCTCTGATGAGTCACAGAGTAAAAAAGATGCTGGGACACACACAGTAGAACAAATTCCAGTATTCAAAGAACACTACAATATAAAACTGATCATTGCAATCACTAGAGACAAATGTCAGTTCTCCAGAAAAAAAAGTCATCCTGACCAATAAATACACTGGGTTAGATAATATGAGGCATGGGCTCTCTGGAGATAAGCAGAGCATTTGATAAAGCCTCTCCTAATACCCTTATGAACAGAATAGAGAAGTATTAGTTGGTTTCCATTGCAACTGGATACATTAGTTTCTGGTTAAATTATCACATTGTCAAAGAACAGATAGGTACTTGCTTAAGAGGTGAGGGCAGAAATGTCTGCACCACATGTGGATGCAATGCAGAGTTTAAAAACATCTGGAATGGGAATTCGCAGGCAGTCCAGTGGTTATGACTCTGCACTTTCACTGCCAAGGGCCAGGTTCAATTGCTAGTTGGGGAAATAATACCCAGGAAGACATACAGCACAGTCAAATAAATAACTATACATAAATGAAATTTAAAAAATAACCAGCTGGGATGAAGTCTTAGTTCCAACACTAACCTGGCTGGCTCTCTGAGCCAAGTTCATCCTGGCTCTGATGGCCTTTGGCACTTCTCCAATGGGACCCCCATCACATTTGTCTACTAATTCCTGACACTGGCTTTCAGCACAGCTTGCTACTTGAACTGTCCTCCCAGATGGTAAGGTATCTATCTGCAATGCAGGAGACTTGGGTTCGATCCCTGGGTCAGGAAGATCCCCTGGAGAAGGACATGACAACCCACTCCAGTATTCTTGCCTGGGGAATTCCATGGACAGAGGGGCCTGATGGGCTACAGTCCATGGGGTCACAGAGTCAGACACGGCTGAGCAACTAACACTTTCACTCAGATTCTGCCAGTGCCGTCATAGAGTCTCCACAGAAGTAATACTTGTAAAACCTGGTTTGTGATACAAACTTTTTCTCCCTCCACTGCCCCCTCATTTCTTGTCAGCTCTTTATTATTCTAATCTAAATTTTGAGTTTTTAAGTATCTCAAGATCTTGCCCCTTGATTGCTTTGCCTTTGGCATAGCCTTACAATAGTCTAAGATGAAAATACTTAATACCCTAAAGACGTTAATAAATTTCAAAGGCTGCTGTCTGCCACCGCAGTTTTAGTAGCATGATGCAAAGCATTGAAAAGAATGAAGAGAATGAAATCAGAGAGACAATTGTACAATTAGATCCAAGGCCAGAAAGGAGCAGAGGCAGGAACCATGGAGGCATTCCAGAGCACTCTCCATGTAAGGAACTGGGCAGCCCTGGCTGATATTTTGAGATTTTGTATGTACAAGTGTGATGACAGGCTAGGATCAAGGTGGAAAGAATACCGTGGACTGCCTTTGAAGGTGCCTAAATAAAATAGTCATGTGGTGCTCTATGGAATGCCGCCTAAGAGGGAAAATGTAACCCACATTCTGGAAGATTTGCCTATTTTATCAGCTCACTTACCATTTGGGATACCGAATTTTATACAGTAGCAACTTCATCTCACTGAAGATCATAGGATAATTTGAGGAGCAAATTATCCTATGATCAAACAATCAAAAGCAATAAATAGAAAGGAGTGTGGAAGGTCACAGTGGTATGATCTTTTCACAGGAACTTTTAAAAGACAATTCTATAGCTGTGCACTCACTATTTTCTCTAATAAAAATAGTATATTTAAGGGAAGTGAACACTATTTCATTCCAATTCAATAACCTAAATCATAGCATAATATGAATTTTCTTTTCCAGTGAGCCATAGTTCTGGATACTGTTGATTTCTGAAATAAGATCCTACATTGAAAATCTCTCAAAGTTTTATGATTGCCATTTGAAAGACACATGATACAGAATAAAGATGCAGTAGCTCCTAAAATCACATCAAAATTCACATTCCAAGCATAATTAGCATGAAATTTTATGGATTTAATTTGAAGAATGCTGCAAAATAATTCCTTATTCAAGGAAAATTAGACATTTAGATCACCATCAGTTATGTTTGTTCATATCTTATTATTAAAGTGAATCCTAATTCTATTCACCGAGAATTCCTTTCTTATTTGGAAAAGCACTGTTTCTTCTCATGAGCTCAATAACTGCAAGACTATGGGAGGCAAATACAATACACTTATTATCTAGCCATCATTTGTCTAGTTTTCTTTCACACTAGCAAATATCTCGAGTATTTTACAAAAAAAATCAAATTCTTTTAGGAGCATGACATAATAGAGAAAAACTAATTAGATTTTGTTTATATATTCATTCAGAAGTCAACAAATATTTATTGAAGGATATTGACCATCTAGGCCTTATGTTAATATTATCAAAGTTAACTAATTTATTATAACTTAAGTTCAGTTCAGTTCAGTCACTCAGTCATGTCTGACTCTTTGCGACCCCATGAATTGCAGCATGTGAGGCTTCCCTGTCCATCACCAACTCCCACAGCTTGCTCAAACTCACATCCACCAAGTTGGTGACGCCATCCAACCATCTCATCCTCTGTCATCCCCCTCTCCTCCTGCCTTCAATCTTTCCCAGCATCAGGGTCTTTTCCAATGAGTCAGTTTTTTGCATCAGGTGGCCAAAGTATTGGAGTTTCAGCTTTAGCATCAGTCCCTCCAATGAATATTCAGGACTTATTTCCTTTAGGATGGACTGGTTTGATCTCCTTGCTGTCCAAGGGACTCTTCAAGAGTCTTCTCCAACAACACAGTTCAAAAGCGTCAATTCTTTGGTGCTCCGTTTTCTTTATAGTCCAACTGTCACATCCATACATAATAACTCCTGGAAAAACCATAGCTTTGACTAGACAGACCTTTGTTGGCAAAGTAATGTCTCTGCTTTTTATTATTATATTAAATTAATGTTAAATTTATATTATATTAAATTTTATTATAATTTAAGTTACTGCTGTACAAAATGAATGATAATTTACTTTAGTACTGGCTATCATATATGAATTCACAAAGATATTTGAATTTTTTCTCACAAAGTTATAAATGGTACTTGAATTTCATAATGTCACAGATGAACTTTGGCTAGAGTTTGGTCTTAAACAAGAGAACAGAACACAACACATACACACAAGTCATGATCATCTGTTTATTCAGCTAATATAAGAAACCCATTTTTCATTTTAGGAAACGTCTCTCCTCTATTCTCAGACTACATGGTATGAGGAGGGTGGTCTCTACCTTCTCTTTTCAGAGGTGAGCACATGATCGAGCCTGGTCAATCTCAATGTCCATGCTTCCATTTTAGTTCAAATATGAATCAGGATGATCAGACGACCCACATCAGACTAATCAGAGGCCTCCATGGAACTTCTTCTGAACTACTAGATTATAGAGGCTAAGAACCATCTAGAGGCTAAGAATCAGGAGATGGTGAAGGACAGGGAAGCCTAGTGCACTGCAGTCCATGGGGTCGAAAAGAGCTGGACACAACTGAGCTATTGAACAACAACAAGAACCATTTAAGACAGCTTTGTGGCTGTATGAAGAGAGGCTTCCTTAGAATGAATTCAGAAGAGGAATATAGATTTAGAAAAGGAAGAAAAAGAGAAAGCTTCTTAATATCAACCTAACCTCATAATTCAACCGTGCCTAAATATAGCCTGACCTCTTGAAAATACCAGCTACAGGAATCAGTAGATTCCAATGTGTGCTTCTTTGCTAAAACCAGCCTGAATTGCTTCTGACTTTTTCCACTGAGAGAGTACAGCCAATATACATATATATACCCACAGACTTATGATCCTCTGTTTGCAAAATTTATTTTTCTTACAGCCTTATGAATTTATTTCTCTCTCTCTCTTTCTCTGCCATACACACAGTTCTTAAGAAACCCAGTATTTGTCTTATAGATGACAAAAAAACTCTGACAATATGGTTTCCACCTTCATGGCCAGTAGAATTTTACTGAAACTCAGCAAGTTTTTATCTGATTGATGTGCAGCAACATGTTCTGACTGCTTGCAGAAACTTTTTCAGCCATTGACACAAACGTGACAATACTTCAAATTGTGCATCAGCCCTCCATCTGTATAGCATCATTTCTGCCCCAACTCTGAAAACTTAGCTCACATTTGTCACAGAGTTGGAGTCACATAAATTACCAAAAAATGTTGGGCTGAAAATGATGTAACACCTGGAAGTCCTCACCCATGACTCCAGAGGCATCTGCTTTTAGCTGGAGCTTTATTCCTTATCAATGCCAAGTTGAGACTGGTTTAATTATGTGATTTCCAGGTCTTTGGCTGACAGCATATTGTCAGTCTGCTCCATTGTAGCAGAAATCCATAATTGTCTTCAGATGCAAACAAATGTAACGCTGACTCTAAAGAGGCACGTGTCTTCTGTTCCTCTGATCAATAGCTTTGGTCTGTCCCATCAAGATGTCATCAGTACACAGCATCTCAAGGTTGGCTACATTTAATATAATATATATTGTGGGATTATTTGACACAACACTAGTTGTTAAACTTTCTTTCAAGATGGTAGAATTGGGACTACCAGGTTACTAAGTGGGCTTATATTGTATTAGATTCTAAAGCTAGAGCAGAAGAAGAGCTGGAGTATGAAACTGACCCCTAACATACAAACATAACAGATTTCCTGAGTTCAAATATCAGACTTTTGAGCAAGTTGCCTAGCTCCCCCAATCCTCAGTTTCCTCATCTGTAAAATAGGAAAATGCACAAGTAGTATATAATCAGAGGTTTCTGATAAATTATATAATTCATTGAGAGTTCAAGAAACAATAGCTATTAATGTCAATAACTAATAATATTAACTGTCAATAGACATTGTTGTTTAGTCTCTATGTTGTGTCCGACTCTTTGCAATCCCGTGGACTGTAGTCTACTAGGCTCCTCTGTCCATGGGATTCTCCAGGCAAGAATATTGGAGTGGGTTTCCATGCCCTGCTCCAGGGGATCTTCCTGACCCAAGGACTGAATCCGCATCTCTTAGTCTCCTGCACTGGCAGGTGGGTTCTTTACCACTAGTGCCTCCCGGGAAGCCCACAAGTGTATTTGTATGTATTTAGCATTCAGCATGAATCAGTCCTGGTCAGACAAAAAAAATCCTACTCTCTAAATTCTTATTATCATGGAAAAGACATTAGCAAGGATAACTTTAACACATAAAGTAGCCTTTCCTACTATTTAACAAATTCCTTTCACAATAGTATAGCTCAACACTGTCAGACAGCCTTTTCTGTGAACAATGATGCAAATGTCATACAACTGCACCATCCAAAATGATAGCCACCAGTTATACACACTACTGAGCAGTTGGGATGTTGCTAGTGTAAATGGGAAACTAAACTTTTTATTTTATTTCACTTTAACTAATTTAAATTGCAATAACTGCATGCAGCTGGTTGCTACCACACTCAACAGTACAGAGGCAGAACGTCTTCAATTCCTTAGACAACAGGTCTGCCATTTTTTTGCATTGTATGTTATAATGATATGATTTTAGGTTGAAAATATATTGCATTATAAATCCCATTTAAATGCAATCTTCAACAAATTGTACATTTACATATAATATATACCCACCATGTAGAGAAACAAGTTTTGACATTGTACATGCTAATTAATATAGACTGAAAGTGAAAGTCACTCAGTCATGTCCAGATCTTTACGACCCCATGGACTGTAGCCCACCAGGCTCCTCTGTCCATAGGATTCGCCAGGTAAGAATAGTGGAGTGGGCTGCCACGCCCTCCTCCAGGGGATCTTTCTAATCCAGGGATTGAACCTGCATCTCTTAAGTCTCCTGCAGTGGCAGGCAGGTTCTTTACCACTAGCGCCACCTAGCAAGCCCATAAATGTAGATTAATTATGTAAAAAAAAAGCGTAATTTTAAAAATATGCTATTTTGATACTTGGGAGCCAAGAACATAATTAAATTTAACTATGAGGAAGGCGCCAGCTGCGTTGCTTAGAGTAAGGACAAGGCCTGAATGCCCGAGGGCAATCTGAGGGAACTAACTTGGGTTAACAAAGCAGACTGTGAGATAGCTACCATGTAAAAAGCCCTAAAACCAAAGACACCACCAGGCCTGCTCACAGAACAAAGGACTGAGCAGAGCTAGCTGGCTGCAGGCCAGCCCATTCCCCTCCCCCGCCTCCAACAGGCAGGCGAGGGCAGCCAGAGCTGGAAGGGGACAAATGTGGCCCCAGAGAGGCATTATCTATCAAACTGCAAGCAGGCTTTGTTGCTAACCAAGACTTCTTGGGATTCTGGATGGTCAACATCTGCTGAGAAGGTGCGCCAGTTGTACACCCAGAAAACCAAGCAGCAGGGACGGGGGAGGTGATAAGTCACAGCGACTGTGCTTGCCAAACACCTGGTCACCTGAGCTGCTGCTCGGACCTGGGAAGGGCACAAACGCAGGCCCAACCTTTGAGGGTTGCGCCTTTGAGGACTACCCGAGTACTTGATCTTGAGCGGCTTAGACCTGGGAAGTGCATACAACCCAGGGCCGGCCTCAGACAGTTCCTGACAGAGCAACCTAGAGCCTAAGCAGTGTAGACAGGGAAAGCACACACGCTGTGAGTGGGGGCAAACACAGTGTGGCCGAGACACTGCGAGCACACGCCGGTGTTATTTGTATGAAGCATCCCTCCCTCCCCACAGCACGACTGAACAAGTGAGCCTAAAAAAGTATCCACCACCGCCCCCTTGCCTCAGGGCAGAAATTAGACACTGAAGAGACCAGCAAACAGAAGAGGCTAAAACAGAGGGAACCTCCTTGGAATTGACAGGTGCAATAAATTAAAACCCTGTAGTTAGTATGACTACATAGGAAGGGGCCTATAGATCTTGAGAAATATAAGCCGAATCAAGGAGCTATCCGAAAGTGAACTGACCCCACACTGCCCACAACAACACCAGAGAAAGTCCTAGATATATTTTACTATTTTTACTATCACTCTTTAATTTTTTTAACTTTTTAATTTTTAAGTCCTCTGTTACTCCTTTAATTTTCATTTTTATAACCTACTATTACTTTGCAAAAAACAAAAAGAGAGAGACCCTATTTTTAAAAGCAAACTTCATATACATATATTTTATAATTTTTGTGACTTTTTTTTCTTTAATATTGAATTTTTGAAAATCCAACCTCTACTCTAGATTTTTAATCTTTGCTTTTTGGTATTTGTTACCAGTTTTGTACCTATAAGAACCCAATCTTCAGTACCCATTTTTACTTGGGAGTGAGATTACTGGCTTGACCACTCTCTCCCTCTTTGGACTCTCCTTTTTCTCCACCAGGTCACCTCTATCTCCTCCCTCCCCCTTCTCTTCTCTACCCAGCTCTGTGAATCTCTTTGTGTGTTCTGGACTGTGGAGAACACTAAGGAACTGATTATTGGCTGGATCTGTCTCTCTGCTTTTGATTCCCCCCTTTATCCTCCTGGCCACCTCTGTCTCCTTCCTCCCTCCTCTCTGTATAACTCCATGAACATCTCTGAGTGGTCCAGACTGTGAAGCACATATAAGGAAGTGATTACTGGCTAGCTTGCTCTCTCCTCTTTTGATTCCACCTCATCTCATCCTGGTCACCTCTATCTCCCTCCTCCTTCTCCTCGTCTCCATGTAACTCTGTGAACCTCTCTGGGTGTCCCTCACTGTGGAGAAACTTTTCATCTTTAACCTAGATGTTTTATCAACAGTGCTGTATAGATGGAGAACTCTTGAGGCTACTGTAAAAATAAGACTGAAAACCAGAAGCGGGAGGCTTTAACTCCAAATCCTGAGAAAACCAGAGAACTCCTGACTCCAGGGAATATTAATCGACAGGAGCTCATTAAATGCCTCCATACCTATACTGAAACCAAGCACTACCCAAGGACCAATAAGTTCCAGAGCAAGACAAACCACACAAATTCTCCAGCAACACAGGAACATAGCCCTGAGCTTCAATATACAGGCTGCCCAAAGTCACTCCAAACCCAGTGACATCTCATAACTCATTACTGGACACTTCACTGCACTCCAGATCTCTCTGGAGATCTCTCAAAAATCCAGCTCCACCCACTAGAACAGCGACACAAGCTTCTCTAAGCAGGAAATCTTGACAAGCCACCTATACAACCCCACCCACAGCGAGGAAACTCCACAATAAAGAGAACTCCACAAACAGCCAGAATACAGAAAGGCCACCCCAAGCACATTAATATAAACAAGATGAAGAGACAGAGGAATACCCAGCAGGTAAAGGAACAGGATAAATGCCCACCAAACCAAACAAAAGAGGAAGAGATAGGGAATCTACCTGATAAAGAATTCCGAATAATGATAGTGAAAAAAAAAAAATCTTGAAAACAAAATGGAATCACAGATAAATAGCCTGGAAACAAGGATTGAGAGGATGCAAGGAAGGTTTAACAAAGACCTAGAAGAAATAAAAAAGAGTCAATATATAATGAATAATGCAATAAATGATATCAACACTCTGGAGGGAACAAATAGTAGAATAATGGAGGCAGAAGATAGGATTAGTGAAGTAGAAGATAGAATGGTATAAATAAATGAATCAGAAAGGAAAAAAGAAAAATGAATTAAAAGAAATGAGGACAATCTCAGAGACCTATGGGACAATGTTAAACGCCCCAACATTCGAATCATAGGAGTCCCAGAAGAAGAAGACAAAAAGAAAGACTATGAGAAAATACTTGAGGAGATAATAGTTGAAAACTTCCCTAAAATGGGGAAGGAAATAATCATCCAAGTCCAAGAAACCCAGAGAGCCCCAGGATAAACCCAAGGCAAAACACCTCAAGACACATATTAATCAAATTAACAAAGATCAAACACAAAGAACAAATATTAAAAGCAGCAAGGGAAAAACAACAAATAACACACAATGGGATTCCCATAAGGATAACAGCTGATCTTTCAATATAAACTCTTCAGGCCAGGAGGGAATGGCAGGACATACTAAAGTGATGAAAGAAAATAACCTACAGCCCAGATTACTGTACCCAGCAAGGATCTCATTCAAATATGGAGGAGAAATCAAAAGCTTTACAGACAAGCAAAAGCTGAGTGAATTAAGTACCACCAAACCAGCTCTGCAACAAATGCTAAAGGATCTTCTCTAGACAGGAAACATAAAAAGGGAGTATAAACTTGAACTCAAAACTATAAAGTAAATGGCATCGGGATCATACTTATCAATAATTACCTTAAACGTAAATGGGTTGAATGCCCCAACCAAAAGACAAAGACTGGCTGAATGGATACAAACAAGACCCCTATATATGTTGTCTACAAGAGACCTACCTCAAAACAAGGGACACATACAGACTGAAAGTGAAAGGCTGGAAAAAGTTATTCCACACAAATAGAGACCAAAAATAAAGCAGGAGTAGCAATACTCATATCAGATAAAATAGACTTTAAAACAAAGGCTGTGAAAAGAGACAAAGATGGTCACTACATAATGATCAAAGGATCAATCCAAGAAGAAGATATAACAATTATAAATATATATGCACCCGACATAGGAGCACTGCAATATGTAAGACAAATGCTAACAAGTATGAAAGGGGAAATTAACAATAACACAATAATAGTGAGAGACTTTAATATCCCACTAACATCTATAAATAGATCAACTAAACAGAAAGTTAACAAGGAAACACAAACTTTAAATGATACAATAGACCAGTTAGACCTAATTGATATCTATAGGACATTTCATCCCAAAACAATGAATTTCACCTTTTTCTCAAAGGCACACAGAACCTTGCCCAGGAGGGCATCCTAGGCCATAAATCTAGCTTGGTAAATTCAAAAAAATTGAAATCATTTCAAGGATCTTTTCTGACCACAATGCAGTAAGATTAGATCTCAATTACAGGGGAAAAACTATTTAAAGTTCCAACATATGGAAGCTGAACAACACGCTGCTGAATAACCAACAAATCACAGAAGAAATCAAAATATGCATAGAAACGAATGAAAATGAAAACACAACAACCCAAAACCTGTGGGACACTGTAAAAGCAGTGCTAAGGGGACGGTTCATAGCAATGCAGGCACACCTCAAGAAACAAGAAAAAAGTCAAATAAATAACCTAACTCTACACGAAAAAGCCTCTTGATGAAAGTGAAAGTGGAGAGTGAAAAAGTTGGCTTAAAGCTCAACATTCAGAAAACAAAGATCATGGCATCCGGTCCCATCACTTCATGGGAAATAGATGGGGAAACAGTGTCAGACTTTATTTTTTGGGGCTCCAAAATCACTGCAGATGGTGACTGCAGCCATGAAATTAAAAGACGCTTACTCCTTGGAAAGAAAGTTATGACCAACCTAGATAGCATATTCAAAAGCAGAGACATTACTTTGCCAACAAAGGTCCGTCTAGTCAAGGCTATAGTTTTTCCAGTGGTCATGTATGGATGTGAGAGTTGGACTGTGAGGAAGGCTGAGCACCAAAGAATTGATGCTTTTGAACTGTGGTGTTGGAGAAGACTCTTGAGAGTCCCTTGGACTGCAAGGAGATCCAACCAGTCCATTCTGAAGGAGATCAGCCCTGGGATTTCTTTGGAAGGAATGATGATAAAGCTGAAACTCCAGTACTTTGGCCACCTCATGCGAAGAGTTGACTCATTGGAAAAGACTCTGATGCTGGGAGAGATTGAGGGCAGGAGGAGAAGGGGACGACAGAGGATGAGATGGCTGGATGGCATCACTGACTCGATGGACATGAGTCTGAGTGACCTCCTGGGGTTGGTGATGGACAGGGAGGCCTGGAGTGCTGTGATTCATGGGATCACAAAGAGTCGGACACGACTGAGCAACTGAACTGCACTGAACTGACACCTAAAGCAACTAGAAAAAGAAGAAATGATGAACCCCAGGGTTAGAAGAAGGAAAAAAATCTTAAAAATTAGGGCAGAAATAAATGCAAAAGAAACAAAAGAGACCATAGCAAAAATCAACAAAGCCAAAAGCTGGTTCCTTTAAAGGATAAATAAAATTGACAAACCATTAGCCAGCTCATCAAGAAACAAAAGGAGAAAAACCAGGTCAATAAAATTAGAAATGAAAATGGAGAGATCACAACAGACAACACAAAAATACAAAGGATCATAAGAGACTACTATCAGCAATTATATGCCAATAAAATGGACAACTTGGAAGAAATGGACAAATTCTTAGAAAAGTACAACTTTCCAAAACTCGATCAGGAAGAAATAGAAAATCTTAGCAGACCCATCACAAACATGGAAATTGAAACTGTAATCAGAAATCTTCCAGCAAACAAAAGCCCAGGTCCAGAAGGCTTCACAGCTGAATTCTACCAAAAATTTAGAGAAGAGGTGACACCTATTCTACTCAAACGCTTCCAGAAAATTGCAGAGGAAGGTAAACTTCCAAACTCATTCTATGAGGCCACCATCACCCTAATACCAAAACCTAAGAAAGATGCCACAAAAAAAGAAAACCACAGGCCAATATCACCGATGAACATAGAAAAAAAAAAATCCTTAGCAAAATTCTAGCAATCAGAATCCAACAACACATTAAAAAGATCATACACCATGACCAAGTAGGCTTTATCCCAGGGATGCAAGGATTCTTCAATATCCACCAATCAATCAATGTAATACACCACATTAACAAATTGAAAAGTAAAAGCCATATGACTATCTCAATAGATGCAGAGAAAGCCTTTGACAAAATTCAACATCCATTTATGATAAAAACTCTCCAGAAAGCAGGAATAGAAGGAACATACCTCAACATAATAAAAGCTATATATGACAAACCCACAGCAAACATTATCCTCAATGGTGAAAAATTGAAAGCATTTCCCCTAAAGTCAGGAACAAGACAAGTGTGCCCACTTTCACTACTACTATTCAACATAGTTTTGGAAGTTTTGGCCACGGCAGTCAGAACAGAAAAAGAAATAAAAGGAATCCAAATTGGAAAAGAAGAAGTAAAGCTCTCACTGTTTGCAGATGACATGATCCTCTACATAGAAAACCCTAAAGACTCCACCAGAAAATTACTAGAGCTAATCAATGAATATAGTAAAGTTGCAGGGTATAAAATCAACACACAGAAATCCCTTGCATTCCTATACACTAATAATGAGAAAATAGAGAAATTAAGGAAACAATTCCATTAACCATTGCAATGAAAAGAATAAAACACTTAAGAATATATCTACCTAAAGAAACTAAAGACCTATATATAGAAAACTATAAAACACTGGTGAAAGAAATCAAAGAGAACACTAATAGATGGAGAAATATACTGTGTTCATGGATCGGAAGAATCAATATAGTGAAAATGAGTATACTACCCAAAGCAATTTATAGATTCAATGCAATCCCTATCAAGCTACCAATGGTATTTTTCACAGAGCTAGAACAAATAATTTCACAATTTGTATGGAAATACAAAAAAATTGAAAAGCCAAAGAAATCTTGAGAAAGAAAAATGGAACTGGAGGCATCAGCCTGCTTGACCTCAGGCTCTACTACAAAGCCACAGACATCAAGATAGTATGGTACTGGCACAAAGACAGAAATATAGATCAATGGAACAAAATAGAAAGCCCAGAGATAAATCCACGCACCTATGGACACCTTATCTTTGACAAAGGAAGCAAGAATATACAGTGGAGAAAAGACAATCTCTTTAACAAGTGGTGCTGGGAAAACTGGTCAACGACTTGTAAAAGAACGAAACTAGAACACTTTCTAACACCATACACAAAAATAAACTCAAAATGGATTAAAGATCTAAATGCAAGACCAGAAACTATAAAACTCTGAGAGGAGAACATAGGCAAAACACTCTCTGACATAAATCACAGCAGGATCCTCTATGACCCACCTCCCAGAATATTGGACATAAAAGCAAAAATAAACAAATGGGACCTAATTAAACTCAAAAGCTTCTGCACAACAAAGGAAACTATCAGATCAGATCAGATCAGATCAGTCGCTCAGTCATGTCCAACTCTTTGCGATAAGCAAGGTGAAAAGACAGCTTTCAGAATGGGAGAAAATATTAGCAAATGAAGCAACTGACAAACAACTAATCTCAAAAATATACAAGCAACTCCTGCAGCTCAATTCCAGAAAAATAAACGATCCAATCAAAAAATGGGCCAAAGAATAAACAGACATTTCTCCAAAGAAGACATACAGATGGCTAACAAACATGAAAAGATGCTCAACATCACTCATTATCAGAGAAATGCAAATCAAAACCACAATGAAGTGCCATTTCACACCAGTCAGAATGGATGCTATCCAAAAGTCTATAAGCAATAAATGCTGGAGAGGATGTGGAGAAAAGGGAACCCTCTTACACTGTTGGTGGGAATGCAAACTAGTACAGCCACTATGGATAACAGTGTGGAGATTCCTTAAAAAACTGGAAACAGAACTGCCATATGACCCAGCAATCCCACTGCTGGGCATACACACTGAGGAAACCAGAAGGGAAAGAGATACATGTACCCCAATGTTCATCGCAGCACTGTTTATGATAGCCAGGACATGGAAGCAACCTAGATGTCCATCAGCAGATGAATGGATAAGCAAGCTGTGGTACATATACACAATGGAGTATTACTCAGCCATTAAAAAGAATACATTTGAATCAGTTCTGAGGTGGATGAAACTGGAGCCTATTATACAGAGTGAAGTAAGCCAGAAAGAAAAACACCAATACAGTATACTAATGCATATATATGGAATTTAGAAAGATGGTAAAGATAACTCTGTATGCAAGACAGCAAAAGAGACACAGATGTATAGAACAGTCTTTTGGACTCTGTGGGAGAGGGCAAGGGTGTGATGATTTGGGATAATGGCATTGAAACATGTATAATATCATATGTGAAACGAATCGCCAGTCCAGGTTCGATGCATGATACAGGATGCTCGGGGCTGGTGCACTGGGATGGCCCAGAGGGTTGGTATGGGGAGGAAGGTGGGGTTGGGGTTCAGGATGGAGAACATGTGTACACCCGTGGCAGATTCATATTGATGTATGGCAAAACCAATAAAATATTGTAAAGTAATTAGCCTCCAATTAAAATAAATAAATTTATATTAAAAAAAGAAAAATAAAAAAGAAACAAAAAAATAAATAAATGTAACTATGAATTACAGCATAAAATAGACTCAAAACTATTTTATTATGGATGCCTGATATTCTTATATTAATAGGCAAAAAAAAAAACAATTAGTATTTCAATATTTTGCTTCATTTGTCTGCTTATGCAAACTCTTATAGTAACACCTGTGGTTAAAAATAGCCTTTATTCCCGCACATGAAGTTTTCTAACATTGTCCATTTAAATAGTGATTCTTAAATTATTCTTATATCTCCTAATGTGCTACATGAGAATTTTGATCAAGTGGATGCAGCTTACAGATTTGGTCAAGTTCATATTGAAGAAAATTTAAGAATTAGTAATATTTTATATTCTTCATTAACTTGATATATAGCAGTTTCTGTGTTCCTTATGTCATGCTCTTAAATAATTGTCTAGCCTTAATAATAACTTTATTCTTATAACCATGAATAAAAATAATTTATGGCTGATTGATGGCCAAGTCCATCATAGCTGGTGGTTGATATTCAATTCACTGTGTCTGGCTAAGTGACTGAGTCAAAAACACATTCATTTGATCTCCATGATATGCACTAACTACATACTCAAGAACTATATGTCCACATTTAAAGGGATATTTTTTAAATATCCCTTTATCTGTTGACCTTTAACATAAATTTCAGTTCAGTTCAGTTCAAACATAAATTTAAGCAAGCACAATTATTCCTTTTGATACCATGAACTCCTTGGGACACTTTCTCTAGACCTCAGAATTTCTCAAACCACTTGCTAGGTAAAGGCTGTCAAATAATACTGGAAAACTGCTTAACCTTCATGGAATATTCAGACACCCTAAAAAGGTCCCCTGCTCTCTGGACTCATAGAAAACAACTGCAACTCTGAAAACAACTGGGCATCTGATATGCAGACTTAAATGAGAGGATCAGTGAGGAGAGAAGATGTGAGAAAAGCCAGACAAGAGTCAGGATTAGAACGTGGAGGCCCCCAAAATACAGCAATATGAAAGAGAAAGTTGGCACCTTGCACCAGACATAGCAGCAGGTCCTAGACATTAGATCAGGCAATGGAAGAAGAAAGGGCAGAAGAGTGGACTTAACCACTCATGACCTCACTCCCATTAGTTTCTCCAGACTTCTCCCAATCCCAAAGAGCCCAAAACTCCTAGAAAGGAAAAGAGCATGGTAGAAGAAAAAAAAAAAAGTTATATACTGGGGAATCTAAACAACTCTGGTATTTTTAGTTTGAAATCATCTCGTATGTATATCATGAAAATTGGAAAAGGCTACAAACCAGGACTTTACATGACCTTAAGCCAAAAATTCAGATAAATTTCTGATCAAATTATCCTAACTTGGTTGTGTCATCTGTTTCCTTTTGGAAATCTAAAGGAGACACTGTCCCATGAATATACAAGAATCTACATTTCTGTTCATTTCTTCAGCCTCTCACAAAACTCAAGAGGTGCTATTATCACTTTGAAATGTAGTACTACCACTCCAGCTATAGCATCCTTTCTTTGTTTCCATTCTTAGGGGGACTGCATTGGACTTTCATCATTAAATATTTTTATTGTATTTATACTAATACCAAACTCTTTTGGAAAATTGGAAAAGGCTATAAACCAGGACTTTACATGATCTTAAGCCATAAATTCAGATAAATTTCAGATCAAATTATCCTAACTTGATTTTTTAAAAAAATTTTTTTTAATTTAAGAACTTTAGGGAACAGTGAACTAAAATTGACTGAATGGGTGAATTTAACTCAGATGACCATTATATCTACTGCTGTGGGCAAGAATCCCTTTGAAGAAATGGAGTAGCCATCATAGTCAACAAAAGAGTCTGAAATGCAGTACTTGGAGGAAATCTCAAAAATGACAGAATGATCTCTGTTAGTTTCCAAGGCAAACCATTCAATACCACAGTAATCCAAATCTATGCCCCGACTAGTAATGCTGAAGAAGTTGAGGTTGAACATTCCCACAAAGACCTACAACACCTTCTAGAACTAACACCCAAAAAAGATGTCCTTTTAATTATAGGGGACTGGAATGCAAAAGTAGGAAGTCAAGAGAAATACCTGGAGTAACAGGCAAATTTGGCCTTGAAGTACAGAAAGAACCAGGGCAAAGGCTAATAGAGTTTTGCCAAGAGAACACACTGGTCATAGCAAACACCCTCTTCCAACAACACAAGAGAAGATTCTACACATAGACAACAGACAGTCAATACCAAAATCAAACTGATTATATTCTTTGCACCCAAAAATGGAGAAGCTCTATACAATCAGCAAAAACAAGACCAGGAGCTGACTGTGGCTCAGATCATGAACTCCTTATTGCCAAATTCAGACTGAAATTGAAGAAAGTAGGCAAAACCACTAGACCATTCAGGTATGACCTAAATCAAATCCCTTACGATTATACAGTGGAAGTTACAAATAGATTCAAGGGGTTAGATCTGAGACACAGAGTGCCTGAAGAATTATGGACAGAGATTCATGTCAGGTACAGGAAGCAGTGATCAAAACCATTCCCAAGAAAAAGAAATGCAAAAAGGCAAAATATCTGAGGAGGGCTTAAAAATAGCTGTAAAAAGGAGAGAAGCAAAAGGCAAAGGAGAAAAGGAAAGATACACCCATTTGAATGCAGAGTTCCAAAGACTAGCAAGAAGAGATAAGAAAGCCTTCCTCAGTGATCAACGCAAAGGAAAACAATAGATTGGGAAAGACTAGAGATCTCTTTAAGGAAATTAGAAGCACCAAGGGAACACTTCATGCAAAGATGGGCTCAATAAAGGACAGAAACGGTATGGACCTAACAGAAGCAGAAGACATTAAGAAGAGGTGACAAGATACAAAGAAGAACCACACAAAAAAGATCTTCATGACCCAGATAACCATGATGGTGTGATCACTCACCTAGAGTCAGACATCCAGGAATGCAAAGTCAAGTGGGCCTTAGAAAGCATCACTATAAGCAAAGCTGGTGGAAGCAATAGAATTCCAGTTGAGCTATTTCAAATCCTAAAAGATGATACTGTGAAAGTGCTGCACTCAATAGGCCAGCAAATTTGACTGGAAAAGCTCAGTTTTCACTCCAATCCCAAAGAAAGGCAATGCCAAAGAATGCTCAAACTTTTGCACAATTGCACTCATCTCACACACTAGTAAAGTAATGCTCAAAATTCTCAAGCCAGGGTTCAACAGTACATGAACCATGAAATTTGAGATGTTCAAGCTGGTTTTAGAAAAGGCAGAGGAACCAGAGATAAAATTGCCAACATCCACTGGATCACTGAAAAAGCAAGAGAGTTCCAGAGAAACGTCTATTTTAGCTTTATTGACTATGCCAAAGCCTTTGACTGTGTGGATCAGAACAAACTGTGGAAACTTATGAAAGAGATGGGAATACCAGACAACCTGACCTGCCTCCTAAGATCTGTATGCTGGTCAAGAAGCAACAGTTAGAATTGGACATGGAACAACAGACTGGTTCCAAATCAGGAAAGGGGTACATTAAGGCTATATATTGTCACCTTGCTTATTTGACTTATATGCAGAGTACATCATGAGAAATGCCGGACTGGAAGAAGCACAAGCTGGAATCAAGATTGCCAGGAGAAATATCAATAACCTCAGATATGCAGATGACACCACCCTTATGGCAGAAAGTGAAGAACTAAACAGCCTTTTGATGAAAGTGAAAGAGGAGAGTGAAAAAGTTGGCGTAAAACTCAACATTCAGAAAACTAAGATCATGGCATCTAGTCCCATCACTCCATGGCAAATAGATGGGGAAACAATGGAAACAGTGGCAGACTTTATTTTGGGGGGCTCCAAAATCACTGCAGATGGTGACTGCAGCCATGAAATTAAAAGACGCTTGCTCCTTGGAAGCTGAGACATTACTTTGCTAACAAAGGTCCATCTAGTCAAAGCTATGGTTTTTCCAGTAGTCATGTATGGATGTGAGAGTTGGACTATAAAGAAGGCTGAGCGCCAAAGAATTTATGCTTTTGAACTGTGGTGTTGGTGAAGACTTTTGAGAGTCCCTTGGACAGCAAGGAGATCAACCAGTCCATCTTAATGGAAATCAGTTCTGAATATTCATTGGAAGGACTGATGCTGAAGCTGAAATTCCAATACTTTGGCCACCTGATGCAAAAAACTGACTCATTTAAAAAGACTGATGCTGGGAATGATTGAAGATGGGAGGAAAAGGGGATGACGGAGGATGAGATGGTTTGATGGCATCACTGACTCAATGGATATGAGTTTGAGTAAGCTCCGGGAGTTGATCTTGGACAGGGAAGCCTGGCATACTGCAGTCCATGGAATCACAAAGACTCAGACGCAAGTGAGGAACTGAACTGAACTGAAACTCTTTTGATTACTATAGCATTGTAATCTATAGTTGGCAATCAGGATATGTGATGTCTCCAGCTTTGTTTTTCTTGCTCAAGACTTCTTTAACTAGTCAGGGTTTTTGTGATTCTATATTAATTTAAGGATTATTTTTTCTATTTCTGTGGAAAATGCCGTTGAATTTTAATATGAACTGCACTGAATCTGTACATCACTTTGGGTACAATGAACATTTTAATGATATTAATTCTTCCCATCCCTGAATACAGATTATCTCTCCATTTTTTGCATCTTCTTCAATTTCTTTCATCAATATGTTATTGTTTTCAGTGAGTAGAAATAGTGATTACCAGAGCCTGGGCATGAGGGAAAGAGGAAATACTGATCAAAGGTTACAAACTTTCAGTTATGAGATAAATAAGTTTGGGAAACCTAAAACTTATGTTCATCATGGTCACTATAATTAATAATATTTGTACACTTGAAATCTGCTGAGAAAAATAGATCTCAAGTGTTCTCATCACACCAAAAAAAAAGTGGGGGGTAATATGTGAGGTGATGTATATGTTAATTCGTTTGACTGTGATCATCATTTCACAATGTATATGCATATTAAAATATCAGTTTTGTTAGTTATACCTAATAAAGCTTGGGTAAAATAAATAATACACATGCACACACATGAATTAAAAAAATCAGAAAGCTAAAATCACCTCCCAGACTCCTTTAGAGCTATATTTCTGTATATAAATTTGTTTCTGACAATAAGGAACATGTGTTTGAGGTCTGGAAGGTGGAGTAAAGCACAATCTATTTTCCTATACTTGGATGTTTCAGCTAGAAAGCATCATCATAGGAATATTAATTTTCTCTGGAACAGTGTCCATGCTCCAGTTACCTTGTTGATGAGATGTAGTGGAGGTGGCTGAAGCAGCAGCAATGATGTTATGCTTTGCTTAGCTGACCTATGGTCAAAGCTATGATGTCCATGATCTAGCTCCCTGTGTTCCCAAAGATATTTTCAATAATCAATGGCAGCAACTGATCAATTCTTCCACAGCCCCAGTAGTGATATCAGAGGTAGCTGTTCTCCTGGTGGGCCAGTTCTTTTTGTGTGTGTGATGGTCATTCATAAACATTCAGCCTAGAATCTTCTCTATCAATGCTTGCAACAATTTTTAAAGCAATAATTCCATATATTAAACCTTTACTGCTCAAAATACTCAAATGTAGAAACCTTTTTAGAAAGTTGGCTAATAGAACATCCAGGTGTTGCCAGATACCTAGGTATCAAAGAAGTGAGCTATCGGCCATGCGTTTGTCCTCCTCATGGGAACTAAAAGGGAGAAATTTCTTGCAATAGGGAAAACGAGTCATGAACGAATCCATAAAGGTGTCCATGAGTGTAAGAGTCAACTTTATTGTCTATATTATGTGATGCTATGCTAGACAAACAGGACAGTGCTAGTCAGTTAATAAGAACTTTATTGCTTCTCTGATCTCATGTCCCTCCTTGTGGTCCAATCTGCAATGTTCAGAAACTAAAGTAAGAAAAATAGGAGTACATGTGCTAAGTGGGGAATGAAAGAAACTCAGCACGTGATCCTCTTCTCCAACAACAGATTTTCTGCTTTAAAAAGGCCAAACTTGAGAGGGAAAAAGTCTCAACTTTAAATCAAGGTTGAAGTATGTCATTTTAATACTTCAGTATTGAAGTATAAGGTTTTTAGTATGATAGCACACCAGATATTTTAATTATTGAACTGTTTTATGTATTAAAACACAGTTTTAATGTGTTTTATGACCTTAGGGTTATGTTATCAGAGAAGGCAATGGCAACCCACTCCAGTACTCTTGCCTGGAAAATCCCATGGACAGAGGAGCCTGGTAGGCTGCAGTCCATGGGGTCATGAAGAGTCAGAAATGACTGAGCAACTTCACTTTCACTTTTCACTTTCCTGCATTGGAGAAGGAACTGGCAACCCACTCCAGTGTTCTTGCCTGGAGAATCCTGGGGACAGCAGAGCCTGGTAGGCTGCCGTCTCTGGTTTCAGAGAGAGTCAGACATGACTGAAGTGACTTAGCAGCAGCAGCAGGGTTATGTTATTACCGAAGGGTAACAAGAAAAGCAATGGGTCCTACTAGGGTATTCATTCAGTGAGAATTCTCTTTATAAGATGCACTAGGACTCTAAAATACAGCTTTAGTATTATATACCATTCACTGCGCTTGTTTATTATCAGTTACTCTGTTTTTACATTCCATTGGTAACTTCAATTACACTGGCACGCGCTAACAAGAATGCCCTCACATGGTCTGATATCTTTTCCCATAATCTCCACTTATTCCTACCTTCCTTTGTTCACCAAAACATATGTTGAGAAATTCCCCAATCCTATAACTACTGCTTGTAATAGTCATAATATTTAATAACTTTTTAATATCAGATCATAACTTTTATTAATCTTTTTTTACCCATTTTAACAAAGTATCACTGAGTATCAATAATGTGGTTCTTATTAGAAATTCCACATGATCTTGGGACTTAGGAGAAACATGCTGCTGGATACTGGATACAATGATTATAGGACTTTCCTGGTGGTCCAGTGGTTAAAACTCCCCCTGCCAATGCAGGGTACATGAGTTCCCTGGTCCAGGAAGATCCCATGTGGTGCAGGGCAACTAAGCCCGCAAACCACAACTACTGCCTAGAGCCTGTGCTCTGGAACAAGAAAAACCATCGCAATGAGAAACCTGCACAGTGCAATAAAGTGTAGCCTCCGTCGCTGCAATGAAGACCCAGTGCAAAAATAAATAAATAATTAAAAACAATTATATATTGTATTTGTTATCAAGACCAACTGTCAGATTCAATGGTAAAACTGGGAGCAATACCTCTTCTCGTAAGAGCACTGAGTGGATTAAGTTCAGCACCACTTAAGAAGATGGACAAGATCAAGGCACAGAGGAGTCGTGTAAAGGTTGACTCTAAATCTGATTCCAGTTTCACTCCATGCAGGTCTATTTCCATATCCTGAACTACAAAAGTCAAAGATTCTTAGCCTCCAATAGCATAAAGCACAATCTCACCACTGGGTTTCAAAATTCATTTGGATTAACTAAAATTTATTTGTTGAACAGAAAGAATGGAGACTAGAAAGGTAACACTTTTTCCAGGAAAGTTAAAGAATATTGCTAATCAATAATAATCATGTACCATGAAAGAAATTTATTTTTGACTGAAAATGAGTAAGTTCCAGCTAATGGCAAGATCTACCACTGTATTAATATAGCTTCACTGAAATGTCATTACCTTTCTCTGCCTCACTTCCTCTATCTTTAAAATGGTGGTTATGGTTATAGTTGATGACTTTTATGACTGCCAAATTAAAAGTTATGTTCACAGTAGGGATTTGTGGGTTTTAATAACATATTCCCCTCCATGCAGAACTGCCAGCAGCAGGAAGTCCCTGGAACCTGGACACTGATATAAATGTGTACTCCTATAATCAAGGTTACATATATGAGTTTGTAAAATAACATTAACAATATCCCTTGTCTGCCATATAGTACCCAAATGTTCTCCTTCCACAGCTGGTAAGAGGAAAGTCAGTCTTACAACTTTGTGAACAACCTTCAAAACTAATTTCAATGGGAGCAGGAAGCCTTGCAAAGAAAATAATGGTCATCTAAGGAGTACTTTAGAAAATCAGACCTATGGTTTCACAGTCCTGAGTATCAAGAAAAGTCCCTAGTATGACCAGATCATTTGCTTAAGGAGGTCTCACCTAGGTGGGGCAGAATGTGCCTAGATCCCCCAAGAAGGTTGTTTTCCTTAATGCCAGATTTCAAAGTGAGAAATACAACTAAGGAAAGTGACCTCCAATCCAGTAAGCACACACCGTGTAATTTTTCCTCCTAATTTTGCTTTTGTTTGGGGCTTCCCTCATGTGTTATTCATTTAATTCATCCTATGCCTGGAAAAGCAGAAATTCATTTGAATTCAGGGTGTACTGTCAAGAGGCTGGAGTCTCAGAACTGAAAATACATAACTGCTATTCCCAGATGACTTATACAGTGATGTTTAGAAATGCTGGCATACTGGAGAAGGTGACTAGGAGTCAGATTTTTATGAATTCTCAGTGGGCATCCTGGAAAGGCTGTGGAAAGGGCATTGTAAGTGATGGTTTGTGCCTAAGACACTGGAACACAAACTCCCAGTGAGAAGCACAAGTGGATACTGCTGGTGCTCTACCCAGACCCTCCCAGACCCCTCAGCTCTCTCTGTGTACCCCTCTCCCAGCTCTGGGGTGCTTTTGCTTTCAGCAGTCAAGACTCGTCAATCTTAATTTGGAGAACTTCTCTGGGACTGCTAGATCCACTTTGCCCAAGCACACAGAAATCCAGAAGTGCCTAGGAGTTTACATCTCCAAAGAGGATGAGTAAGGATACAGAAGTATGAAACTCAGCCCTCTTGCTTTGGGTAAAAGCACAGAAGCATAATTTACATTCCAAAGTTTTCCTGGGGGACGAAGCTGATGCTACCTTCTGTGGGATTCCCCCAAATTGCACACATGGATGCTTCTGTCTTCATCCCAGTTCTACTCTCCCCAGTGCATTGCTAAGTCTCCTGGGAGTACTTCCTTAACCAATCACTTACACACAAATCCTCTTCTCAGGGTCGTATTGACAGAGATCAAAATAGAATAAATCCAGTCTCTTAGGAAATGCTATGGATAAAAAAGAAGCAAACCTAAAATAAAAGATAATGTAAATATATACCATTCATAGCAGCATTATTTACAATAGCTGAAACAAGGAAGTAACCCACTTGTCCACTGATGGATACACAAAATTGGATACATAATTGGATACACAAAATATGGTATGTACATACAATGGAATATCATTTGGCTTTAAAAAGAAATTCTGACACATGCTACAACATGGATAAACTTCAAGGACATTATGCTAAGTGAAATAAGCCAGTCATAATAAGACAGACACTCTTTGATTTCATTTATATGATACATGATACATTTTTTATAGTAGTGAAGTACACAGAGACAGAAAGAATGGTGGTTGTTAGAGGCTGGTGGGTAAGGGAATAGGGAATATAACAGTTACTGTATTTCAGTTTTGCAAGATGAATTCTAGAGATGGATGGTCATGATAGTTGAATATGCATATATTCAATATTCACACAGAATGGCTCAGATGATCAATTTTAAATTGTGTATTTTTTTATCACAATAAAAAAAAACCTGAAAAAACAAGATCCTTACCTGGAAATCATTCATGGGATATGGGATACCAGACTTGGAAAGGACTATTAGAGATAAGATACTGTGGGGGCCTATAGATTATCTTCCTGTGTTGATTCAGGGATACAAGCTTTACATTCCAGACATCCAAGGAGGGTTAAAAAGGCTGAGAGAGTCTAGTGGCCCTCTTTGGAATCAACAGGCCTACTACAAGTAGCTGGGTCAGACCAAGAGAAGCAGGTTATCAAGATTTCCAGGTGGTGAAATGGAGATCAGACACCAGAAACTGTTGTAGGAAAAAGAGTGGGGTGCAAGAGAGTGGTCACATCCCAGGTCACGTCTAAGTCCCTGGGCTGGCCACCAAGTGTGGGTTCTTGGCTTTCCATAGCAAAGAATTCAAGAGCAAGTCATAGTAAAGTGAAAGAAGGTTTATTCACGGAGGAAACACATTCCATAGACAGAGTGTGGGCCACCTTAGAAGGCAAGAGAGGCAACAGGGTATGGTGACTGTCACTTCTGATGTGTGCTGAGTAATTACATAGGCTAATGAGTGGGAACAGTACTCCAGCAATTTAGGGAAGATGTGGGGATTTCCAAGAATTGGGCCACTGCTCGCTTTTTGACCTTTATGGTCCTGACACCTGTGGGGGTGTCATTTAGCATTCTGATGTGTTACACTGAGCATACACTGAGGCTCTAGGTCTAGTGGAAGTCAACTTGTCTGACATCTCGAACCTTCGGTTCCATTCAGTTTATATTGTGTCTCTATGGGCTATGCCATTCTTTTAAAGGTTGTGCCCTGTTTCCTTCCTGTCTCAAAACTACAGAGAAGACTTGAATAACAGCCAGTGGGAATTTATGAGCCATCCAGAGATAGGCGCCTAGGAATTCATCAGGAATCTTTGTGGGCTGAGTCTGACAGTTGTTACATCTTCTAGGGAAAATGACATGCAAACAAATTTGCCTCCATCACAAAAGTCAAAATGCAGTGTACATCATAAGGAATATACAAACTGAACACTCTGAAAATGGAAAGAAAAAGAAATTGCTTCCAGATGAGGAGATCTGCAGCAAGAACATGTGGACAAAAGCATGGGAATGGTGTATTACAGGACATAATCTCCTAGAGATTTAGGACGACTAAAATACTAGTTACAAATGCCACAGCATATTGATTAAAGCATTTATTGAATTCAGCTAACTCTGAGACTTCCTCCAGTGTTACTCACATTTAAATGTCACATACAGACGCTCAGGCATTCCACATGTTCCCAAGATGTACAAAGTCATTTGTTACACATGTTCATAGGTCACACATGAATACAGAAGTTTCTTTTCACTGCCTGCTTAGTCAGACTGCTGACAAGAGAACTTCAAGAGCACAGCCAGACACATTCTCTCATGGAAAGGTCCTTCCTCATAAGATTCTTTCTAAAGTATTTTGATCTCAAAGGAAGGGACCACTCCAACTTTGGTCTTTCACTTTTCCCCTCATAAATGACAGGCTAATCTGTTAGATGGACCTCCAGAAACTCACAAGATGATGAAAGCTTCTCCACAAAAAGTAGGTTTTGCTGGCCTTTGCAGTACTAATCACAGCAATTATGGTGACTCTCGATCACAAGCAAATTCAACATTAACAAATTCCTAAGGTTTTTATTGAACATAATTTCTAACAGAAATTTCTATTTTATAACTTGAAAATAAAAGCTGCAGAGGGGAAAACTTTACATTCACAGTCTTTGCAATCAAGCTTAACCCTCTCTACAGTTTCTTGTCTCAGTGAGTGGCACCACAGTCTACCCAAGTGCCCCAGAAACCAACCACCGGAATGTTCCTCTTTCCTATCTCTGTTCACCCTCATGCAATTACCTGCCATATCCTCCTACACCTGCCTTATTTATATTTCTCAGTTTTCCTCTTGGGACTCAATTTTTTTCTAAATTCCTATATCGAATCCCGCAGCATTCCAAGTGAGTACACTTCCAAAAATATATCCTAAATCTATCACTTCTCTCCATCTCCACTGCTAATACTATGGCCCAACCCAAGCCTTTCTTCTGGATGACTACAGGCTGACTCCTGACTCTTCTGACTTAGTCCTCCTTCACTTCTGTCCACTTAAAATTCAATTTGCTTGTAATAGCAAGAATGATCATTTAAAATTGGATTCCGTCATTTGCCCATTAAAATGCTTTATTGGCTTCCTGTGGCAGTTTAAATCCTGTCACTCGTCTGATTAAAATACTTTAGTGGCTTTCTATAGTATTGAAAATTAAACACTACAATGTCCTATGTGACCTGCCCTCTGCCTACCTTTCTAACTTCATCTCACGTTTCCACAGCTTGCTTTGTTTGATCATGTGGGATTCTGGCATTTCCTAGACACCTTTGTACTGGGAACAGACACATTTTGGCTTTTCATGTGGCTAGCTCCTTTTTATAATTTTAGGTCTCAGGCTAAATATCACCTTTTTAAAAAAGTCTTCCCTATTTCTTTTTTTTTTAATTTTTTTATTATTATTATTATTTTTTATTTTACAATATTGTATTGGTTTTGCCATACATCAACATGCATCCACCACGGGTGTACATGTGTTCCCCATCCTGAACCCCCCTCCCACCTCCCTCCCCATACCATCCCTCTGGGTCATCCCACTGCACCAGCCCCAAGCTTCCTGTATCCTGTATCAAACCTGCTGGGCATACACACTGAGTCTTCACTATTTCTGTTTCTATTCCTATCTCTGTTCCAGTCTTCCCTATTGCTCCTTACCCTTTTATTATTTATGGAAGTATTTCTCCTCCAAAACTTATCACAGCTGGCATCTATGTGGTTTACTTATGTTGCCTCCACTAGAAGGTAAGCTCCTGGAGGACAAGTATCATAAAGTGGGAACAGCGGAAGATTTTATTTTCTTGGGCTCCAAAATCATTGCAGACAGTGACTGCAGCCATGAAATTAAAAGACGCTTGCTCCATGGAAGAAAAGTTATGACAAACCTAGACAGCATATTAAAAAGCACAGATGTCACTTTGCTGACAAAGGTCTGTATAATCAAAGCTATGCTTTTTTGGAAAAACATAGTTATGTATGGATGTGAGAGTTGGGCTACAAAGAAGACTTAGCACCGAAAAATTTATATTTTCGAATTGTGCTGTTGGAGAAGACTCTTGAGAGTCCCTTGGACATCAAGGAGATCCAACCAGTCAGTCCTAGAGGAAATCAAGCCTGAATATTCACTGGAAGGACTGATGCTGAGGCTGAAGCTCCAATACTTTGGCCACCTGATATAAAGAGCCAACTCACTGGAAAAGACCCTGATGCTGGGAAAGATTGAGGGCAGAAGGAGAAGGGGGAGACAGAGGATGAGATGGTTGGATGGCAATCACCAACTCAATGGACATGAGTTTGAGCAAACTCTGGGAGATGGTGAAGGACAGGGAGGCCTGGCATGCTGCAGTCCATGGGGTTGCAGAGTTGGATACAACTTTACAACTGAACAACAATTATGTCTTACTTGCTGTCACATCCCCAATATCCAACAGTGTCTGATTGCTACTGGGTGCTAAACAAAGATTTCATGGGTGAGTGAATAAATGAAACACAGGCCTGCTACATCTTTTTTTTTTTTTAATTTTTGCTCTTAACAACTTGACCATTTGAGATCATTTAAAATATAATCACTTTATATTTAAAAATCTGACCAAATCTTACTCAGAGCCAAAAAGAAACTTGTATTCTGTGAGGAAAAAAAAAAAAAAAAAAAACTGATGCTTTTCTCCCCATGTTGAACTGATCAGTTTAAACAAGGTTAATAAATGACAAAGAATTGCTCAGAATGGGTAAATGACTATAACAGACCTTTCCAGAGTCATACTATCTGAGAGACGGCAATGCAGATAGTTCCACTGTGGAATTTTTCAAATTGTTTTATAGTCAGGCCTTTTCTTCAATTGCCCTTTTTAATATTTGATAGATTCAGGAACATTAAACCCCTGGCAATTATTTTTTGAAACTAGGCAGCAGTACTTTTTTAAAAAAATTATTTTTCTCCTTATACGAAGAGTTTTATTTTAGAGTCTTAAAAGAATATCCAAGTTGGATGGTACTTTTTGGCCTGATTTCCTCATTATTCGGTTATGCTAACTGGATGTGTTAAATGTGTGAATACTTGAAGAGGATGCAAGCTGACACCCTTGTTTCTAGGAAATTTGTTCCTTATAGTCTGCATAGTTTATCATCTTTTGTCAGTGCTAATGGAGATTAATGATCTGATACTACAGATTCTATTATTTAATAAAATGTGACTTATATAAAATACATTTAGTTATAATTCTAACAATGTAATGCACACTCATTTTAGAAAATTTGAGAAAGACAAAAAATTCTAAAAAAGAAAAAACTAATTTGCCAAATTCCACTTAGAAACAACCCCATTACTATATTTTGTTACATAGCTTTCCATTCTTTTTATCTACACACAGACATATCTATTCATTCACGCATTCATTCAACAAACACTTACTGAGCACCTATCATATTTCAAAAACAAGTCTAGTTGACGGTGAACAAGACAGATGAGATTCATACATTTCATCCAGCTTCCAACATAGAGGACAGCAAATGAGAGCACTAGCAAATAAGCTGATTCCCACCAGTGGTAACAGCTATGAGGAACACAAAACAAGTAATGTGACAGAGTGAAGGTCAGAAAGGATGAGACACTGAGGGGTAGTTACTTTACAGAAGATTAGCAGGGAAGACCTTTCTAAGAAGAGACTATTTGACTAGACCTGAAGAATGAGGAAGCACCAGTCATAGGAGGATATTCAGGAAGAACATTCCTTGCAGAGGAACCAACACATGCAAAGGAGTCTGTTTCTAGTAACTGCCACAAGGTAAGTGTGGCTGGGACTAGAGAATTTTTGTGAATGTCTTTTCATTTATATTTTTGACCTAGAGAACTTAAATTTTTATGTTATCAAGTCAATTATTTTTTTCTCTGTGGTTTCTCCCATTACAAAGCCTCTTACCTAACTTTCAATCAGAAAAACATTCACCTGCATCTTCTTCAAGTGCTAAGGAGGTTAGCTTGGAGAAAAAGAAAGGCTGTGGTCCAGTTTCATTAACACATCCACAGTTAATTATGACATGATGAAGATTTAAGTAGCACCCTTCTCCCCTACATTCTCCCCCTCAACAAAAGTTGAGCCTGAGCTCAACTTTTCGAATAATCCTTTTTTTCTCTGGTAATTGTGATGACATCATTACCATATACTTACATCTTACATTGAAGGCTTATGAAGAAAAGAATGACATGAGTGGACTGTCCCGCCACCTCTTTAGGACATTTATTCTGCCAACGGTTTGAAAAAAGAATTAAATGGCCAAGAGCTTGAAAGATGGAAGACCAGTTAGAAAACTATGGTAGTCATCCAGACAAGAGACCAAGAATTCAAGAATTCAAGAATGAGGGTCATGACACTAAGAATGGAGAAAGTCATATGTAAGAAAAACACTGAAGATATCAAATAAGCAGAAGTCATCAAATGACTGGATGCCTGACTGAGAAAAACAAGGAGAAAGTATCAAAGATGACTCTGAGTATAACCCAGAGGGCAATGCCTCTGTATCTTGACTCTTGTTGCTTCTTCATACTCAAATGCCCACTCCTCTTCATTATTCAAAATACAAATTTAACATTGGAGCAAGGCAAAATCAACCAGTCTTGGGGGTGGGAGGAGGGAGGTTTAAGAAGGAGTATATGCATATAGCTGATTACAGCAGAAAATAATACAACACTGCAAAACAACCATACTCCAATAAATAAATAATTTTTTAAAAAAATTTTAAAAAGAAAACTTGGAACATCAGAATGAAGGAAGAGCATCAGAAAGGGTAAATATCTGGTTATGTATAATAAACTATTTTTCATCTTATAAGTTATTTAAAATTCATTTGAAGATTAAAAGCAGAATTATAACATCTGGTTAAGTTTTCAATGTATGCAGATATACCATGTAAGATAATGACAACCTAAAATGGGGAAATGCTGTGAAAGTGCTGCACTCAATATGCCAGCAAATTTGGAAAACTCAGCAGTGGCCACAGGACTGGAAAAGGGCAGTTTTCAATCCAATCCCAAAAAAAGGCAATGCCAAAGAATGCTCAAACTACTGCACAATTGCACTCATCTCACACGCGAGTAAAGTAATGCTCAAAATTCTCCAAGTCAGCAATACGTGAACCGTGAACTTCCAGATGTTCAAGCTGGTTTTAGAAAAGGCAGTGGAACCAGAGATCAAATTGCCAACATCCGCTGGATCATCGAAAAAACAAGAGAGTTCCAGAAAAACATCTATTTCTGCTTTATTGACTATGCCAAAGCCTTTGACTGTGTGGATCATAATAAACTGCGGAAAATTCTGAAAGAGATGGGAATACCAGATCACCTGACCTGCCTCTTGAGAAACCTATATGCAGGTCAGGAAGCAACAGTTAGAACTGGACATGGAACAGACTGGTTCCAAATAGGAAAAGGAGTTCGTCAAGGCTGTATATTGTCACCCTGCTCATTTAACTTCTATGCAGAGTACATCATGAGAAACGCTGGGCTGGGAGAAGCACAAGCTGGAATCAAGATTGCTGGGAGAAATATCAATAACCTCAGATATGCAGATGACACCACCCTTGTGGCAGAAAGTGAAGAACAACTAAAGAGCCTCTTGAAGTAAAAGAGGAGAGTGAAAAAGTTGGCTTAAAGCTCAACATTCAGAAAACTAAGATCATGGCATCAGGTCCCATCACTTCATGGGAAATAGATGGGAAACAGTGGAAATAGTGACTGACTTTATTTTTCTGGGCTTCAAAATCACTGCAGATGGTGATTACAGCCATGAAATTAAAAGACACTTAGTCCTTGGAAGGAAAGTTATGACCAACCTAGATAGCATATTAAAAAGCAGAGATATTACTTTGTCAACAAAGGTCCATCTAGTCAAGGGTATCATTTTTCCAGGAGTCATGTATGGATGTGAGAGTTGGACTATAAAGAAAGCTGAACACCAAAGAATTGATGCTTTTGAACTGTGGTGTTGGAGAAGACTCTTGAGAGTCCCTTGAACTGCAAGGAGATCCAACCAGTCCATCCTAAATGAGATCAGTCCTGGGTGTTCATTGGAAGGACTGATGTTGAAACTGAAACTCCAATACTTTGGCCACCTGATGCGAAAAGCTGACTCATTTGAAAAGACCCTGGTGCTGGGAAAGATTGAGGGCAGGAGGAGAAGGGGACAACAGAGGATGAGATGGTTGGATGGCATCACCGACTCGACAGACATGGGTTTGGGTGGACTCCGGGAGTTGATGATGGACAGGGAGGCCTGGTGTGCTGCGTGCGGTTCATGGGGTCACAAAGAGTCAGACATGACTATGCGACTGAATTGAACTGAACTGAAAATGGGGAGAATAGGACTGGTGTGGTAAGATTTCTTCATCCCCCTTGAAGTGGGAAAATATTGACTTTAAGTAGTTTGTGAAAAGGTAAGAGATATATTGCA
Source organism: Bubalus bubalis (assembly GCF_019923935.1). NCBI lineage: Eukaryota > Metazoa > Chordata > Mammalia > Artiodactyla > Bovidae > Bubalus > Bubalus bubalis. The sequence continues at coordinate 152,159,724 of NC_059159.1, read as the reverse complement.
ATGTGTTTGATTATGATGTATGTTGCATCATAATTGCTGTAAACCAAATACAAAAGTACCAAAAAAAAAGTCTTTCCTCTTAGCATATTAGAAACAAAAATTAAGAAACCAAATCTACAAATTGAGTTCCACAATGATGTTAAATGTTACTAATTGCATCTATTCTATCGCCCTCCCCCAAAACCTTGCTTATCTAGAATTTAGCTCAATGGACTGAATCATACTTGTTTCACCTCCTGCTTCCCAAATCTTTACTTCTTTTTCCTTCAGGTCAACCAACATTGTTTCCTTCTCTCCCTCATGCTAGATTAACCTTACCAACAGGAGGGACTCACTTGACTCTTACGACTTTGATAAAAGGTAAGATGGTTAGGTAATTCTTGGCTATCAGTCACTCAAGAAACTGGATCAAAGCCTTTCTTTTTCTCTAAGCTAACGTCCCTAGTACCCTAGTGAATGTCTCTCTGTAGAAATTCTTCCAACCCAAACACTTAGGTGGAACAAGTCTCCTCAGGTAATCTTTCTGGTGGTTTCAGAGGTGAGAGAGGCAATCCACCCTTTCCTCTGTTGAGTCAGTTTTTCTGGATAGTTGAATTATAAAAGACAAACATAAATATGAAAACAGTATACTGCTACTCACTGCTACCTCTGGCATTCTAATGCACAAGATTATAAAAGTGTTTATCGTTTACTGTAAGAATGCTGTTAAGACAGAAGATTGCTGGTTGCCAAGGGACTAGTCAGTGGGTGTGGAGTTTTCATCTTATGAAGAATTCTGGAACTAGACAGTCATGGTGGCTACACAACAATGTGAATGTACTTAATGCCCCTGAAATGTACACTTTCAAATGGTTAAAATTATAAACGTTATGTTATCTGCCTTTTGTCATAATTTTTATGATTGTGTTTGCTTATCTTCTTGTTGAGGATATTGTTAACTAGATTTCAAAATGCCCTCTCTATAAAGATCCATGAGAGGAATGTCACATATTACTATTATGAATTGCTCAGTAGATCACATTTTCCTCTAACAATGGCCAACAGGTAGATTTAAGCCAACTTTCTGGGCCTTCCCTGGCAAGTGCATAGGATTTCACAGCTTGTCTTTTTATACTAAGGTAATTCCAGGCTCCACTGTACTTTCCTATTTTTACTTTTTTCCTTTGCTTCATTTTTCATTCTCATTTTCAATTGATTTTGTCTTGCTACCATATACAGATCTCTGTAAGACAACTTAAGAACCTAGCAGAATATAAATAACCTAAACATCAAGGAATGAACAGATAAAGTGTTTACTTATTTTGTCTCTCATAATGTGGTCTCTTTTCCTGATACAAACTCCAAAATGGTCCTTGCACTGAAGTCTCCAAGAAATCCTATTAGACGTGAGACACTTTTTTGTTAAATAATTAACCTCCTCACAGCGAACATCTTCTTTTTACTGACTTTATTCACACCTGGTATTTTCCATTATTAACTGAACACCAACCATCATTCACCAATTACAAATGTGGCGATAATGATTTAATTTCCTTATTTCTGAGTAACAGCCACTGTTGAGAAAACAGACCACACTTTCTGTCAGGTTTTTACTGCTTTCCATGATTACAAGGAAAAAGAAGTTTAGCAATACTTTTGTCCAAAGTGCAAAAAAAATATTGGTACCTTTCAAGTGAGTGTAGAGAACTGCTTCTCAGATAGTGGTACATTGGTACATTTTAATATTGGTACACTGGAAAAAGGAATCATAGATAATTAGAATGCACAATTTTCTTATTTTGTGGCAAATTGGGGAGAACATAAATAATTTCTCAAAGCACCAATGAAAGCTTGGGGTGGGGGAGGGTTGGGTCCTACACACAGAGACTGGCTACAATGACAGAATATTTTTATATAGAAGTCTCTGTAGTTGGTCTGAAACAAAGATTGAATAAATGGACATTTGGGATAAGTCTTGGAAATCAGATGCGTCATCAGGCTTTATTGTTGACTGATAAAATGGTGGTAATATCAGTGAATTTATCTGCTCACTCAACAAATGCAGGGTGCATCTGAAAGCCTCCAATGTTAGTCACTTGAGGCCCACTGTGGACCACAAGAATTGTAGAAGGTGGAAAAAGAAGTAACCAGAACCACATATGTACACTTTAATCCCTACCATTAAGATATTTAACTGAACTCTTCTGAATTCTCTCTTGAACCAGAGAGAGAGTGATTAGAGGTTAATGTCAGATGTATTACCTGGTATGATCTTATGTTGAAAGAGCATCAGAATTGTCATCATATGTCAGAAGACAAGTTGTCACCATGCTAGAAGATGTTGATTTTCTGGCACAGACAAGTTCTCATTGGAAGCTCACAACAGCCATATTCAAGCAAATGAGAAAACATTATCCGAGAAGCAATTCTCTATACTCACACAGAGTAAATGTCAAGACCAGCATTCAAAACAGGATATTGTTTGCATTCAGCACCAGTCAACCTAACCATCACACCCTGGTGCCTCCTGAGCTCCACCAGAAACCATAACAATGTTCTCTCACTCATTTGAGGAGCCAAAGGAAATGCTGCTGTTGCAAAGATTTAAAAGTTCAAAGAATAGTTGTTTCTCCTACGTCATCTGGATTGTGAGTGCAGAAAGCAAAAATAAAACCTGGGTGTCCTAAGAGTCCAGAACTTTCGCACTATAGCTAATGTATAAGTGTGCACATGCACGTGCACACACACACACACACAAACCCACCCCCACCCACACCCACACAAAGTAACAGGAACTCAATCTTACAACTGCAGGCTGCTGATGCTGCTGATGCCAGGCAAAAAATGCATCACCTTACACTGAAGAAGCTGTGAAAGCAGAAAAATCAATCTACCGTTTTAATAAAAAATGTGAGAACCTGAGAAGATGAGCTATGGTGCAATCACTTTGGGAGGATCTAGCTGTTTTGCGATTAATCATTTCTTACTTACACAGTCAGCAGAACTTTATTTAAGTCTATTCAGTGTTTTGTCTGGTCTACTGTAGAGGCATTGCAACCAAGTGAGATGAGATTACAAAACCATCATTGTACACTAAGGACTGGGAACTCTGCTTATAATAGCAGTCTTCAAAAGGAAAAGATTAAACCTGGGGAAAGACAATCGTTTTTCCCAAGACTGGAATACTGAAATTTCCTGGCATGACATTTACATTCTAGCAATTACAAATTTTGGATTTAAGATCTTAAATTTAAGATCTTAAATCTGCATCTATAATCAATCTTCAATCAGTACCTTTCTGTTTTAAGAAAGAATTTGAATAAGATTAGATTAATACTTTATAACTGGGGTCTTAGGTTTGCTTAGAGATCTGTTTCTTTTTCCTCTTCTCTGTATTCTTCTCCCAACCTAGTAATAATTTGGGGATATCAGTGACTGCCTCAGAGGCCTTCAGACTACTCCTTCCAGGTGTCTGATGCATAAAATCATTCTACTGGTTATTGAGGTACCTAGTGAGAATGGGAGCATTTTCTATCACGCCTCTTAAATTGAAGACTCTTGAGAGTCCCTTGGATTGCAAAGAGATCAAGCTTGTCAATCCTAAAGGAAATCAGTCCTGAATATTCATTGGAAGGACTGATGCTGAAGCTGAAGCTCCAATACTTGGGCCACCTGATGCAAAGAGTCAACTCATTGGAAAAGACCCTGATGCTGGGAAAGATTGAGGGCAAAATTTAAAAGTTCAAATAACAATGGTTTTCACTAAATCATCTGGACTGTGAGTGCAGAAAACAAAAATAAAATCTGGGTGTTCTAACAGTCCAGAACTTTTGCACTACAGCTCATGTATAAGTGTGCACATACACACAAACCCACCCCCACACCCACACATAGTAAGACTTATAGGAGAAGTGGGTGGCAGAGGATGAGATGGTTAGATAGCATCACTGACTCAATGGACATGAATCTGAGCAAACTCTGGGAGGTAGTGAAAGACAGGGGAGCCTGGCATACTGCAGTCCATGGTATCACAAAGACTTGCTCACGACTTGGTGACTAAACAACAAATAGACGCACTTGAGCCAGCTGAATTCCCAAGACACCATGGATCTTCCAGCAACAATGCCTCCCAGGATCCATGTCCACTGATCTGACAGCAGCACACTCCCTAGGTCCAAGCATACTCCCCAGGAATGGATGTCAGCTGTAGTGCATCCAGGGTTAATGATCCTTCTTGAACCAAGTTCAATTGCCATTAGGTTCCAACTTTAGGAGTGTCAAGTGTCAGCATCAACCCAGAGAACACAAATAGGATCCCTTTTCCAAATACCATATTTCCTTTTATGACACGGTCACCTGAAGCAGGAGGTTTCTTCATATCACTTCAATTTTCTATTGCTTCAGTTTAGTTCAGTTCAGTGGCTCAGTCGTCTCCGACTCTGCAACCCCATCAATTGCAGCACGCCAGGCCTCCCTGTCCATCACCAGCTCCCGGAGTTTACTCAAATTCATGTCCATCGAGTCAGTGATGCCATCCAGCCATCTCATTCTCTGTCATCCCCTTCTCCTCCTGCCCCCAATCCCTCCCAGCATCAGAGTCTAGTGAATTGCTTAGTGAAGCAAAAACCCTGAACATAAACACAGGAGGTACATTTGGTAAGGAGTAGAATATTTTACCTTTTTTACTTTCATTCCAATCCTAGACATTTTTACCTTTTTATGACTCCATCCCCCTATACTCCATCCTAAGGTTGAGATAATCATAAAACATTCATATAAGTCTGTACCCTGATAGTTCAGTGGCCCTGGCCTCAGCTTCACCAGCCTCCACACAGTTGCTTGCTGTTACTCTATCCTGAGTTTAGTCTTCCTTTATCTTGGTGCTACGCTCTCTCCATCTTCTAAAAAAACTCTCTCATTTGTTTCCTAGCTTCTCTTCCAGGGCAGCACCAGAAATACTCCCCAAGTGAACACACCTTGGGCAATATCATCCCAAGAAAAGACCTTATTACCCACACTTCAGGTCCTCTAACAGGGTCCAGCCTTGGCCCACTGACCACACAAACTAAGACTTCACTGGCTGTACAAGCCCTCTGATTTTGTTGACCACTCTGGTTTCACTGTTAGATCCACTGACCAGTCTAGTTTCTGAACCAACAGTATCTTCAGGATAACCGTTAAATGTTTCTGAACTCAAAAACTCGTATAGTAGGAGATGAATATGTCTCCCTGTCAATCACCTCTAAGTCTGTTGGGCAGTTTTCAAGTTTATAATCTTGTAGATCAATGCTATTTACTGCAGTCCTATTGTTTGAGATACAAAAAAATCTCTTTGGGTAAAGGATAAAAGAGATTATTCTCTTGAAAACTATCCTTCTTTCTATAGCTTTTTCCTCTTTCTATCTTTCAAAGTATTCATTTACCATATTTAGTATATGGGGGTAAAATTTTGACTTTATTTGATTTTAGAACAGATGACTAGGGCTCAGAAAGAATATTTTCACAGCATAAATTATATCTTCTAATTCCTTCCATCAGCACCTTTCGAGATATGAATTACATATGCTAGACCAAGTGATGTTTCCACACAAGATAGTTATCAATTTTTATGAAAGATTAGTAACAGCATATTCCATTATTAGAGAAATGCAAATCAAAATGGCAATGAGGTATCACCTCACACCAATAAAACAGCCATCATCCAAAATCTAGTAAGAGCATATTCATTCAGATCCCATTAATTTGATATTTCTCATGAAGCAGGACGGTGATTTAGCTCTATTCAGTGGCAATCTTAAACAGATTAAGACAAAGTGACAAGAGTACTAATCTCTTCTAACTACATTTTTGTGAAGAACTCTAGAAGCATCAATGTAACACACATCACAAAAATCTTCCTTCATCAAATCATTGTTGATATTTTCTTTGTGCCAAACAGGTAACCTCAAGGAATTTACAACTTGGTAATGACAAACTAAAAGTTTTCCTAGTTAAAAATTATTCTTGTGATTGGATTTTAAAACTATCTGGTAGGAGGACTGCCCTAGTGGTCCAGTGGTTGGGACTTGCTCTTCCAATGCAAGGGTGTGGATTCGATCCTTGATCAGGGAGCAAAGATCCCACATGCCTCCTGGCCAAAAATCCAGAACACAAAACAGAAGCAATATTGTAACTAATTCAAAAAAGACGTTAAAAATGGTCCACATCATAAAAAAATATTTAATAAAATAATCTAATAGGCATACAAAAGAAAGTCACATACACATAAATGAAGCATGAAAACAATTACTTCACGGCTTCACCACCTATCCTGAGAACTAGAACATTCCTAACATCTCTGTATTAAGCCACATGCCCCTTTCTAGTCCCTTGGCTGCCTCTTCCTACACTCCCGCCAGAACTAAGCACTACCTTGTAATTTCTATTTACCATTCCTTTTCTTTTCTTAGGGCTTCCCTGGTAGCTCAGTTTATAAAGAATCTGCCTGCAATGCAGGAGATCCCTGTTGGATTCCTGGGTCGGGAAGATCCACTGGAGAAGGGATAAGCTACCCACACCAGTATTCTGGCCTGGAGAATTTCATGGACTGCAAAGTTCACGGGGTTGCAAAGAGTTGGACACAACTGAGAAAACGAAGATCATGGCATCTGGTCCCATCACTTCATGGGAAATAGATGGGGAAACAGTGAAAACAGTGTCAGACTTTATTTTGGCGGGTACCAAAATCACTGCAGGTGGTGACTGCAGCCATGAAGTTAAGACACTTACTCCTTGGGAGGAAAGTTATGACCAACCTAGATAGCATATTCAAAAGCAGAAACATTACTTTGCCAACAAAGTCTAGTCAAGGCTATGGCTTTTCCAGTGGTCATGTATGGATGTGAGAGTTGGACTGTAAAGAAAGCTGAGCACCGAAGAATTGATGCTTTTGAACTGTGGTGTTGGAGAAGACTCTTGAGAGTCCCTTGGACTGCAAGGAGATCCAACCAGTCCATTCTAAAGGAGATCAACCCTGGGTGTTCTTTGGAAGGAATGATGCTAAAGCTGAAACTCCAGTACTTTAGCCACCTCATGTGAAGAGTTGACTCATTGGAAAAGACTCTGATGCTGGGAGGGATTGGGGGCAGGAGGAGAAGGGGACAACAGAGGATGAGATGGCTGGATGGCATCACTGACTCGATGGAAGTGAGTTTGAGTGAACTCCGGGAGTTGGTGATGGACAGGGAGGCCTGGTGTGCTGGGATTCATGGGGTCGCAAAGAGTCGAACACGACTGAGCGACTGAACTGAACTGAGCTACTTTCACTTTCACTTTCTTTTTTTATAATATTGCTCCATTTGTATGTATTCTTAAATAGAAAACTGTTTCGCTTGTCTATAAACTTCTAAAAATGGTATTTAGCTTTTAAAAAATGGTGTGGATTCTTTTGTGACTTGCTTTTTTTCACTTGATACTATGTTTCTGAAATTCACATATACTAAAGCAGTGTAGCTGTGACTCCTTCCTCTTTACTACATAGAATATTCCATCGTACCTAGCTATTTGTTATGGTGGTGGACATTTAAGGTATTTTCAATAATTTTTTAATCACAAATACATGCTAACACAGCTATGAACATTCTTGCATGTGTATGGTGTTCATATGCAAGAGGTTCTCTAGGATCAACCTAGAAAAGGAAAAGCCAGGTGTTGGGGTGTATTCAAGTTTATAAGATAGTGCTAAAAATCACTTTGAAAATGTCTGTACCAATATTTACTTCCCTCAGAAAGGTATAATTTTCCCTTGATCCATAACCACTCCATCAGTTAATATTGGCAAATCTGTCTTTTTAATTTTGTCTATTTGTTGTTCAGTCACCAAGTCATGTCTGACTCTTCATAACCCCATGGACTGCAGCACAGCAGGCTCCCCTGTCCCTCACCATCTCCTGGAGTTTGCCCAAGTTCATGTCCATTGCATTGTGATGCCATCAAACCATCTCATCCTCTGTCGCCCCATTCTCCTTCTGTCTTCAATTTTTCCCAGCATCAGGGTCTTTTCCAGTGAGTCGGGTCTTTTCTAATGAGTCGGCTCTTTGCATCAGGTTGCCAAAGTACTGAAGCTTCAGCTTTAACATCAGTCCTTTCAATGAGTATTCAGGGTTGATTTCACTTAAGATTGACTGGTTTGATTCCCTTGCTGTCCAAGGGACTCTCAAGAGTCTTCTCCAGTACCACAATTCGAAAGCATCAGTTCTTTGGTGATCTGCCTTCTTTATGCCCCAGCTCTTACAATCGTACATGACTGCTAGAAAAACCATAGCCTGGAATATACGAACCTTTGTCGGCAAAGTGATATCTTTGCTTTTTGTCACACTGTATAGGTTTGTCATAGCTTTCCTGCCACAGAGCAATCATCTTCTAACTTCATGGCTTTGGTCACCATTTGCAGAAATTTTAGAGCCCAAGAAGAAAATCTGTCACTGCTTCCACCTTTTCCCCTTCTATTTGCCATGAAGTGATGAGGCCAGATGCCATGATCTTAGTTTTTTTAATATTTAGTTTTAAGCCAGCTTTTTCACTCTTTCCTTCACCCTCATCAGGAGGTTCTTTAGTTCCTCTTCACTTTCTGTCATTACAGGGGTATCATCCACATATCTGAGGTTGTTGATGTTTCTCCTGGCAATCTTGATCCCAGCTTGTGACTCATCCAGCCTGGCATTTCTCATGATGTGCTCTGCATATAAGTTAAATAAACAGGGTAACCATAAACAGCCTTGTCAAACTCCTTTCTCAATCCTGAACCAGTCAGTGGTTCCATTCAGGGTTTTAGCTGTTGCTTCTTGACCAGCATATAGGTTTCTCAGGAGACAGGTAAGATGGTCTGGTATTCCTGTCTCCTTAAGAGTTGTCCATAATTTGTTATGATCCACACAGTTAAAAGCTTTTTCACAGTCAATGAAACAGAAGTGATGTTTTTCTGAAATTCCCTTGCCTTCTCTATGATCCAGCAAATGTTGACAATTTGACCTCTGGTTCCTCTGCCTTTTCTAAACCTAGCTTGGACATCTGAACATTATCGGTTCACCTGATGCTGAAGCCTAGCATGCAGGATTTTGAGCATATCTTTACCAGCGTGGGAGATGAGTGTAATTGTCCTATATGTTTACTGGTTATTTGCATTTCTTCTGTGAAATATCTACCTAAGCCTTTTGTTCATTTTATATCAGCTTGTCTATCTTTTTCTTTTTGATTTATAGGTATCATTTATTTCTAAATAAAATCTTATTTATTTGCAGATAGTCCTTGATCTAGTCATTTGTCAGTTACATGTATTATAAATTACATCTCCTGGTTTATGACTTATCTTTTCATCATCTTTATGGTATCTGTTGTTGAATAAAACATCTTCATCTTAATGTAACCATCACCTTGATCTCTGCCTTCATCTTCACATGGCATTTTCCCCGTGTCGGTGTGTCTGTGCCAGTCTTTCCCTTTCTTATAAGAACCCCAGTTATACTGGATTACAACCCATCTTAATTACCTAATTTTAACTTGATTATCTCTATAAAGGCTCTATCCACAAATAAGATCACAGTCTGAGGCACTGGGGTTAGGAATCATCTTTTAGATTATGATAGCATTCTTTGGAACTGTTTCAATAATGCCCTCAAAGAGAGATCTAGATATCATCAAAAGATTAAAATCCACACTGAATCTAATAAAATCCTAATAGTTAGATATAAGTATAGTTTAATCTTTTAAACTAAATCATTATTTAGTTTAAACTTTAAACTAAACTAAATATTTAGATATAAATACATAGTCAATGTGTCACTGAAGTAAAAAAAATTGCCAACTCTAGATGACCTTGATGTTTGTTTCAAATTCTACATTTAGATATTCTCTAATTAAAAAAGCAATATACAATCATAAAAATTCAAGCTGTATAGAAGTGAACAGAGCAAAATACCTGAGATAGCTTCCTCCCCTCCTTGTCTCAAGCCCCATTTTGCAGAAAGGTTCCATTAAGAGTACCTTCTTTCAGACCTTTTTAATTCATGTATATATAAAACATTTGACCCTTTTTGCCATTTTCCCTCTTTTTTTAAAGATGGGGAAACAATGGAAACAGTGAGAGACTTTATTTTTCCAGGCTCAAAAATCACCACAGATGGTGACTGCAGCCATGAAATTAAAAGACACTTGCACCTTGGAAGAAAAGCTATGACCAACCTAGACAGCATATTAAAAAGTAGAGACATTACTTTGCCAACAAAGGTCCATCTAGTCAAAGCTATGATTTTTCCAGTAGTCACGTATGGATGTGAGAGCTGGACTATAAGCAAAGCTAAGCACCGAAGAACTGATGCTTTTGAACTGTGGTGTTGGAGAAGACTCTTGAGAGTCCCTTGCACTGCAAGGAGATTAAACCAGTCAATCCTGAAGGAAATCGGCCCTGAATATTCATTGGAAGGACTGATGCTGAAGCTGTAATTCCAGCACTTTGGCCACCTGATACAAAAAAATGACTCAATGGAAAAGACCCTGATGCTGGGAAAGACTGAAGGCAGGAGGAGAAAGGGACAACAGAGGATAAGATGCTTGGATGGCATCACTGACTCAATGGACATGAATTTGAGCAAGCTCTGAGAGTTGATTACAGACAGGGAAGCCCGGCATGCTGCAGTCCATGGGGCTGCAAAATGTCAGATACAACTGAGTGACTGAACTGATACCTAAAAATGAAAAACCTTAAAAAATGAAATGGAAATTTTATTCAAAGATATCTTAGGTGGATCTCTAGAATTTTAATGGGAAAGCAAGACGGAAATGCCCTTAGTTGGACAGAAAGGCAACTTATTTGTTTATATATTGCAATGGAAATACCCTTTAGGTTCATTATCAGTTCAGTTGATATTCAATTGGGAATCAACTAGTGCAATTCCTGGCACATAAGAGCTACTCAATAAATACTAATTCATTAATCAATTAGACAATAAAGTAGTCCCCAGGAAACATCTTTTGGGACTGGACACTCTAACATAGGAATCTGAGAGGGCACAGGTGGTGTTGTCATTGATTCTTCCAACTAACAGTTGGGAGTTTCAAAGAGAAGGAGACTATGGGAGGTGAAAAGACTGGCTATGCAGATGGTGTCAAAAAAGAAAATTTCAGTTTCTGGACTACAGTCTAAAACACCAAAATGATAAGTTTTGGGCTAGAAACGCAGCACATGTTAGTAGTAAAAGGAAGCATATGTTTGTCCGAAAATGAACTACCCTTATTAAAAGCAATGGAGTAGGAAATCTGGAGAATGATTTGTTGAAGCTTGGCCTCAATTAAGCATAATTAACCCAAATCATAGTATCACTTTCATCCTAGTCACTTTTTAAATGACAATGCAATGTCTATGAGCTCATCCAATCTTAAAATTCAATGTATCTATGGAGGGAGAAGGAGACAATGAAAAAGTGAGGTATGTATCCACTTACTAAGGAGACCTAGCAGGGATGACAGAAGGAACTACAACAATACCCAAGGTACCCAGTGGTATCCACAAGAGAGTAACTAAGAATAGATTCAGAAAAAATAAGAGTCTCAGAAGATTATGTAGTATTATGTAGAGTGTGGATAGAGAACAAAGAAATATTGATATTATAAAAAAGATAAAAATAAAAGACAACTGAAACATTATTGTTGTCCTCAGACTTGGTAGGCAGCTGCACACAAATGGAATACTGTGGTTGATATGAAGGAAGAGAGGTAGAATTTTACTGAATAAAAAAATTTAGAAAGTGAAGGAGAACTAAAAATCCTCTTGAGGGTGAAACAGGAGGGTGAAAAAGCTGGCTTAAAACTCAACATTCAAAAAACTAATATCATGGCATCTGGTCCCATCACTTCATGGCAAATAGAAGGAGAAAATGTGGAAGCAGTAACAGATTTTATTTTCTTAGGCTCCAAAATCACTGCAGACAGTGACTGCAGCCATAAAATTAAAAGACACTTGCTCCCTGGAGGAAAGCTATGACAAACCTAGATAGTATATTAAAAAGTGAAGACATCACTTTGCTGACAAAAGTCTGTATAGTCAAAAACTATGGTTTTTCCAGTAGTCTTGTATGGATGTGAGAGTTGGACTATAAAGAAAGCTAAGCCCCAAAGAATTGATGCTTTTGAACTGTGGTGTTGGAGAAGACTCTTGAGAGTCCCTTGGACTGCAAGGAGATCCAACCAGTCCATCCTAAAGGAGATCAGTCCTGGGTGTTCATTGGCAGGACTGATGTTGAAGCTGAAGCTCTAATACTTTGGCCTGATGTAAAGAGTTGACTCATTGGAAAACACCTTGATCCTAGGAAAGATTGAAGGCAAAAGGAGAAGAGGATGGCAGAGGATGAGATGTTTAGATAGCATCACCAACTCAATGAACATAAATCTGAACAAATTCCAGGAGATAGTGAAGGACAGGGAAAGCCTGGTTTGCTGCAGTCCATGGGGATGCAAAGTTGAACATGACTAGTGACTGAACAACGACAAAAAAATACATTTATTCAGACTCTTAAATGTGAGAGTAAAAATATCACCAAACAATAGAGAGATTAGGATAAAAGAAGAGATCAACTCTAAAAATTCATTAATCCTTTCATTCATTCAACCTGGATGATTTTCAAAACATTTAGCAACTGGTATGCACAATGGGCTTCCCAGGTGGCACTAGTGGTAAAGAACCCGCCTGCCAATGCAGGAGACGTAAGAGACTCAGGTTTGATCCCTGGGTCATGAAGATCCCCTGGAGGATGGCATGGCAACCCACTCCAGTATTCTTTCCTGGAGAACCCCATGGACAGAGAAGCCTGGTGGGCTAGTCTACAGGGTCTCAAAGAGTCGGACACAACTGAAGTGACTTAGTATGCACGTATTCACACATGGTATAATCAGAATATACAGTCTGGCCAATCAGAAGAGATATAGCTATAAACAAATGGTACAATGCCATGGACACCTGTTACATGTGTGCTAACCACCTACCATGAGAAACGCTGGGATGGAGGAAGCCCAAGCTGAAATCAAGATTGCCGGGAGAAATATCAATAACCTCAGATATGCAGGTGACACCACCCTTATGGCAGAAAGTGATTAAGAACTAAAGAACCTCTTGATGAAAGTGAAAAAGGAGAGTGAAAAAGTTGGCCTAAAGCTCAACATTCAGAAAACTAAGATCATGGCATCTGGTCCCATCACTTCGTGGCAAATAGATAGGGAAACAGTGGAAACAGTGGCTGACTTTATTTTTCTGGGCTCCAAAATCACTGCAGATGGTGATTGCAGCCATGAAATTAAAAGACACTTACTCCTTGGAAGGAAACTTATGACCAACCTAGATAGCATATTAAAAAGCAGAGACATTACTTTGTCAACAAAGGTCCGTCTAGTCAAGGCTATGGTTTTTCCATTGGTCATGTATGGATGTGAGAGTTGGACTGTGAAGAAAGTTGAGCACCAAAGAATTGATGCTTTTGAACTGTAGTGTTGGAGAAGACTCTTGAGAGTCCCTTGGACTGCAAGGAGATCCAACCAGGCCATCCTAAAGGAGATCAGTCCTGGGTGTTCATCAGAAGGACTGATGTTGAAGCTGAAACTCGAATACTTTGGCCACCTGATGCGGAGAGCTGACTCACTGGAAAAGACCCTGATGCTGGGAAAGATTGAGGGCAGGAGGAGAAGGGGACAACAGAGGATGAGATGGTTGGATGGCATCACCGACTCAATGGACATGGGTTTGGGTGGACTCCAGGAGTTGGTGATGGACAGGGAGGCCTGGCATGCTGCAGTTCATGGGGTCGCAAAGAGTCAGACATGACTGAGAGACTGAACTGAACTGAACATTAAGTAACTGAGTCATAAGAACAGTGTGTGAAAAAAAAATATGGAATACTTCTCACCACATAAACTCTCACTTTACGTGACATCTTAGGTCCTAATTACTGTTAATAAAATTGCAAGATTGTATCTTTTCTCTTTTAAGAAAAACTTTGAAATTTGCATTTAATTTTAAAAATGCATTTTACTATAAACATTTGGCTTTATCCTACATTAGATTTGTTTCAAATAACCACAAGTTGTTTATACCAAGCTTCCCCAAGTTTCTTGGGCCATTGGAGTAAAACATCCAATAACTTTAAGTGTTTCTCAATGCTTTGCATACATGAGAATGATTTTCTCTTGTCTTTATACATGAAATATAACAAACAGGTAGTAAATCTGTGAGGTCTCAACAGGTTTTTCATAGAAATTTTAACCCATTGTTCCACTGTTCTCTAGCATTTATCATTCCTCAGGAGAATTCTGAGCCAGACAAAACTTCATTTCTTTGCGAGTAAACATTATATGCATTGAGATTTCTCTTTTCATCTAAGTCCACTTTCCAGTAAATAAGTAGGTGTGATTCTCTCTTTTTATGCTTTAATTCTCTTTTTCATTTTTACAGATTCCTTTCAGAAAACTTTTCCATGTTTATGTCTCTATTATTGCTTCTATTTCTCTATTCTTTCTTAATGCTATTCCTTTTTCTCTCAAAACACTATAGCTCCTATTAACAAATAGTTTTCTAAAATGCACATGTATATATATAAATATATATAATTTTTAGCTTCATAACTTATAGATGCACAAAGCCTCAGCGTCCTTTCTTCCTTTTCTTGGCCCTGCCACGATTCTTCCATTGGCTTCATGTTGTCATGGCAGATGTTGCTGAGGTGGTGGTGCTGGTGGTTTTCATCATAAAATGAGAAGCAGTCTGTCCAGACAGCATGTTTGTCAACAGATAGGTTTGGTTTGTTCTTTTATTATTTCCTTGACTTTGTTCATTATACATATGGACACTGATCAAATCCCCTCTCTGGGATCTGAAATGAAGGACATGTTGATGTACCCGGTCATGGCCAGTGGATGGTAGATTGGGGATAAGGACACAGATCTTTTGACTCCATTCTTTTCCCTAATGCTACATCATAAAAAGAGTCAAATGTACCAAGATACGACATTGTGATAAAGCAGTGATGCTGAGATCACAAATATATTTCCATGTGAGTGCATATGTAAATAAACACAAAAATTCATACTGACAGTCTACTCTATGCTCCTATTCTATAACAGAGGAGGATTCAAAATAACACTTAAGCCAAAGATAATACAGTAAAATATATTGTTACCTTGATGGTGCAAGCAAAGGGCTCGCTACAGCTTATCTAAAGAGTAATTCAAACAGCACTCTATACAAAGGAAACTGAAGGACTTTTTTCTTTTTCATAATACATATTTGATAAGCCTTATCCCTTTGCCTTTCTTATTTGCCCAAAAAGAGCCTGCAGAATTATGTAATTGCAAAATGAAATGTAGCATGAAGCATGATTTTCCATTTTATGCCATCCACTGATTAAGTGATCCAGTTTATAGCAATGTCAACAGTCATTAAGAAAAGTCAGATTAGTTTGTATAAAAACTAGGGAAATGAATAAACAGCATTTAGAACCTGCTGATACTTAATAAGGGAATTTTATAATAAAATTAAAAACTAATTCACCTATAAATAATGATATTAGTAGTAAACAAAATTCTCACACTGCAGCATTTTTCCTGAATGTCTTCTCTGGACCTTCAATGGCATGTTTTTTAAAGTATATATATTTATAATCTTAACTCTTTAGGCATCACTGTCATATAGGATCACTTTAAACGGTTCAACTTTATGGGGAAAAGTCTGAAAGTCACTCTATGATACCATAGCCCTGCTCCTCAGAGGCTTGCTAAATAACTGATAAGCAATAGATTGTTAAAATGCCAATTAGCATGATCTCACAGTCCCTTTAAAAGTTTAAATGCAAGTTTCTATCATTTAATTTTAGAAAGATTACTAGATTTTTGTATCTCATTCTGTTATCTAACAACCCATCAAAAATTTGCTCCTTGATTCTAGGCAGATTATTTAGCTTATGTTTTTTCAGTTTGAATAAACACAAAATAATTCAAAGAAATTTCCCTCAAAATTATGTAGGCAAAAATCTCTTAGATTCAAATCCATTGATTTTTAATTATGTTTTGTTCATTGTTTTTAATATAAAATATTAATAATATAAACTAACGAAAATTTAGAGCCTTTTTAAAATCATGAGTAAATTATCAGCAGTACTTCCATCACTTAAAAATAATCATGGTTAACACAGACATTTATTTTGGTTGATTATTCAATAAAATTTTACTATGACTTTACCATATTCAGAATATTGTGGGACTTCTCTGGAGGTCCAGTGGTAATACTCCATGCTCCAAATGCAGGGGTCCAAGGTTCAATCCCTGGTCAGGGAACTAGATCCCACATGCTGCAACTAAAAATCATGCATACCACAACAAAGATCCCACGTGCTTTACCTAAGACTCAGTGCAGCCAAATTAAAAAAAAAAAAAAAATGGTGCTAAGTGCTAATAAATATGGCAGGGACCAATCCTTGCCCTCATGGAAGCTATTAAAAACAGTGTGATAAAAAAAAAAAAAAAAAAAAAACAGTGTGATAGGAAAGAATGACACTGGAGAAAGTAGCTGAAAATTTGACCAATAGTTCCAAGGTAGTGGTCCTAGATACTTTGGATGCATTCAATCAAAGATTTAGACAGTCTATGATTTAGAAAAGTGTTCGCCCAAAGAACTGATGCTCTCTCCTCCCACCTGAAGGTAAGCTCCATACAGGCAAAGATCTGCTCGCCACAATTCCTTGCACATGAGCAGAAAAATTAGATGAGAAACAACTCTTCAAATAGGTGGGATGGATGAGAGATAAAAGGGAAAGGAAAATGACAGCTTAACAAGTTCCCTGAAGGGAGGTTTACAGAAGTCTTACTTGAAAACATCTTTCTCTGTGAAGTAGGCAGTAACTTCATCTGCTGAAAATTTAAGAATTGGGAAAAGAAAATGTCAGAGGTCTGAAGAAAAGGGAGAAAGTATAGAACGATTGTGAAGGGCTAGAGTTTAAGCTGCTGAGGAAACTGGAAAGCATAGACCAGAGGAGATTGGTAACCACAAATGTACACTGACATCAATGTGATCAGTTTGTGGCTTTTTCACTCACAGGATTAGAAAGTGAAAGTGAAAGTCACTCAGTCCTGTTCGACTCTTTACGACCCCATGGACTATACAGTCCATAGAATTCTCCAGGCCAGAATACTGGAGTTGGCAACCTTTCCCTTCTCCAGGGGATCTTGCCAACCCAGGGATTGAACCTAGGTCTCCCGCAAAGGTGAGTGCAAATAAGCCAAAGGCAGACAGTTGGGCTCATCTAGGGTTTGGGTTTTGCCCAAGAGACACATTATAAGGACAAGGGACAGGAGAATATAATGTTCTTCAGGTTCATCTAGTCTGTGGCATGTATCAGTAGCTTATTTCCTTTTGTTAATATGAGTATTATTCCATTGTATGTACATCCTATAGTTTATCTATTCATCAGTTAACAGACATTTGGACTATTTCTATTTTTGAACTATTATAAAAATGCCACTATGAACATCTTCATACAAGACTTTCCTTGAATGGGTACATAGGAGTGGAACTTTCAGGACATCTGGAAAATGTATGTTGAATCCATGGAATTGTTTTCCAGAATGGCTACACCACTTTTCATTCCCACCAGTAATTAAGCCCCTTATCTTCCAACGCTACAGTTTTTCAGTAGTCATGTATGGATGTGAGAAGTGGACTATAAAGAAAGCTGAGCACCAAAGAATTGATGCTTTTGAACTGATATTGGAGAAGATTCTTGAGAGTCCCTTGGACTGCAAGGAGATACAACCAGTTCATCCTAAGGGAGATCAGTCCTGGGTGTTCATTGGAAGGACTGATGTTGAAGCTGAAACTCCAGTACTTTGGCACCTGATGCCAAGAGTTGACTCAATTGAAAAGACCCTGATGATGGGAAAGACTGAAGGCAGGAGGAGATGGGGACAGCAGAGGATGAGATGGTTGGATGGCAGGCATCATGGACTCAATTGACACGAGTTTGTGTGGACTCCAGGAGTTGGTGATGAACAGGGAGGCCTGGCGTGCTGCAGTCCATGAGGTCGCAAGGAGTTGGACATGACTGAGCTACTGAACTGAACTGATCTTACCAGAAATTTTACTTTGGGACAGTGAGTCCTTTTGACCCACAAACTCAAACGGTTTTCCAGTGAGTAAAAAAATTTTAAAGCAATTTATTTTCCATTAATATTGCTGGTCTTTTGGATTATAGCCATTCTAGAGGGTGATATCTTATTGTGGTTTTAACTTTTACTTTTCTAATGACAATTTAACATGTGTTTTGGGACATCTACACTTTGCTGGGATGGCTCCATTTTTAATTCAGTTCCTTGTTCTAACATCTCATCAATTAACTCTTCTCTCCAGATCTCATGTTTTCTTTAACTCATAGTAAAACACATCTCTGTTTCCTGCCAAAAATTATTCTCAAGAATATTTTTCTTTGCTCCTTTCTATTTTATTTTTCTTATTTTAATCTTTTATAATCATTTCATCATTTGTCATACACTGTTCTGTTGTTTTGTTTTGTTTTTATCCTTGAATAAGGATAACTTCAACCTGAGCTGTTCTTTACCCTAACATGATCTGCTTAAATCCTAAAATGAAGAAAAGTTCCATAAACTAGTCACCAGAGGAGGAGATCTGGGGCTATGGGAAACCTCAGCAGTTATCCTGGTAATCACTCCTTTGTTGAGAACCACAGCCACCTCTCCATATCTGCATCTCTGCTCCTGTACTCATTCTTCCTCACATTACTGACCGTCATTTTTTGGGTAACATTCTTATTAGTGAGAAGTCATGCCAAGTAAAGGCCTGATACCTGCTGACTTCCTATTTGGTCTACAGATATTAATGTTTGAGCCCCACCAGAGCCACTTCCAAATGGTACTGATGTATAGTGAGAAAAGGAGCTCCAGGTGACATGGCCCTCACTAGTGAGTCTTCCTTTATTCATGAAATGTATTCATCTTATCCAGGATTGTCACTTTAGGCACAGTGAGTCCCTTTGATCTACAAGCTCAGGTGGTTTCCAGTGTGTGAAAAATTCTTAAAGCAACTTCTTTTTCTTTTTTTTTTTATTTTTTCTTTCACTAGTGTATTTTTATTTGTAAAAAAAAAAAAAAGAACTAGCACAAGAAATCATTTTAATCTCACATGGGATGAGGAAAATTTGTTTTTTGTTTTTTTGTTTTTTATAAGATATTGTACATGTTTTAATGCCATTCTCCCAAATCATCCCACCCTCCCTCTCCCACAGAGTCCAAAAGACTGTTCTATACATCTGTGTCTCTTTTGCTGTCTCTTTTGCATACAGGGTTGTCATTACCATCTTTCTAAATTCCATATATATGTGTTAGGATACTGTATTGGTGTTTTTCTTTCTGGCTTACTTCACTCTGTATAATAGGCTCCAGTTTCATCCACCTCATTAGAACTGATTCAAATGTATTCTTTTTAATGGCTGAGTAATACTCCATTGTGTATATGTACCACAGCTTTCTTATCCATACATCTGCTGGTGAACATCTAGGTTGCTTCCATGTCCTGGCTATTATAGACAGGGCTGCGATGAACATTGGGGTACACGTGTCTCTTTCAGTTCTGGTTTCCTCAGTGTGTATGCCCAGCAGTGGGATTGCTGGGTCATAAGGCAGTTCTATTTCCAGTTTTTTAAGGAATCTCCACACTGTTCTCCATAGTGGCTGTACTAGCTTGCATTCCCACCAACAGTGTAAGAGGGTTCCCTTTTCTCCACATCCTCTCCAGCATTTATTGCCTGTAGACTTTTGGATCACAGCTATTCTGACTGGCATGAAATGGTACCTCATTGTGGTTTTGATTTGCATTTCTCTGATAATGAGTAATGTTGAGCATCTTTTCATGTGTTTGTTAGCCATCTGTATGTCTTCTTTGGAGAAATGTCTATTTAGTTCTTTGGCCCATTTTTTGATTGGGTCGTTTATTTTTCTGGAATTGAGCTGCAGGAGTTAAAGCAACTTATTTTTCATTTGTTCAGATCTTTTTATATGGCAATGATTCATATTTTAATACCTGCTCTGTTTTCCATTACTGTGACTTCTCTGTCATCTTCACATTTCCATATCCTTTTCTCCATATTCCCAAAAAAGCATTTCAAAATTGTCTTCCACATATCTTATGTAACTTTCGAAAATCTCTTTTGCCTTGTATGTTCCTAATTCCCATTTTAAATCTGAGGTTATGTTTAATTTAATTAAACTCTAAGCCAGGTCTTTATTTCTATATGCCTTTCAAGAAGCTCTCTGTTCATCTGAACAGGCTATCTCGCCATACTGTCTTTCAACTTTCATCATAAACTTGATGAAACACTACAAATTGAGTTAATCCCATGAAAAGATGCTATCAAATACTTTATAAATCCCATAAAAAATCTTTATCAAAAGTGTGTTTCCTCTGAATTTCTGACATTTTCATTTTTACCATCCTATTTTTTGAAGCATTCAGTATTGGTTTTCCTTTATCTGCTCATACTGGAATGAGAAGAGGTCTGCCAAGGCCCAAGTTTTACTTCACTGCCCATCTGGTTGTTGTTGTCTTCAATCTTAAGCATGAATTCTGTTTTACACAGCCTCACATAACAGTTCTATGTACCAAAGGCAGCTGCAGCAAAGAAATTTCATGAGTCTCTTCCTCCTGTGTTTGCTTACACAGCTGTGACAGAGGCCAGCTTTCTTTTAAGAGCTTTACGCTTAGTCTGGCCAGTGTGTCAATTACATGGCTTGACCCTCAAAGGCCTCCCTCCTGGACCTGTTGCTGGGTGTCAAAGCCCTGCTCCGCTGCCTGCCCTGTGCTTGATTTAGCTACTGCATGGATCCTAGGATTACCTTCAAGTGTTGTTGCTCCAGGACAGCAAGAGGGATTCCAAGCAGTTCATTCCCTTTCAATAACCCAAGTCTCATTCCTCCTCACCCCAAAAACGGCATATAAACAAATTTCTACCAGCTGCTACTGTCTTAGAATGTATAGTGGTGAGTCAGCCTTTAGTTTTTCTTCATCTTCAATCCTTTTTTAACTCCCCAAAGCCGGAACAATTTGTTTGCTCTAAATTTATTCAGTCCCTTAAACTGAATTGATGGTTTCTTATCCCACTCCACCAACCAACTAGAGACTCTCAGGACTCCTTTCATGTAATAAAACTGACACTGACATACACATGCAGCACACACATGCACACATTCAGAGCATACACACAATTGCACATCATTCCACTAGAGTCAAGAACATAATAAGCTAATACTATCACAATTATCAATGTTTGTGACATTCAATTCAGTTAGGCAGGTAAACAAAACCAGCAGTGCGAGTATTTGCAAAACTGAGGTCTAACTATTACCTATTTGTGGTAGGTCTACCTGACAAATGCAAGAAAAGCAATGGTAAACTACAGGACCTGACACAAGAGTTCACTGAGATCACAATTTAAAACATTTGATGACTATTTTGACTTTGTTTGATCATTTGAAATAGGGTCTGTGTGTGTGTCTGTGTGTGTATGTCTGCACAACCACACATAGAACAAGACCATCAAAATGTCAGTAGTGGTTATCTCTAACTGATAAGATTTTACATGCTTGTTTTTTTCCTTATCTATATTTTCCAAATTTTCTACAATGAACATGAATCATTTTCATAATAAAAAATAAGTTTTTAAATGATAAAATGACATAAAAGTGTCCATCTATGTTTGCTGCACCTTTCCTATGAATCTCCTTAATGAATATTTAGGAATAGGTTAAGAAATCCATTCTTGAAATTATAATTTATGTAAAAATGATTATGTTTTATGATAGGGCCTTTAACGAAGTACATCTGAAGAATAAAACCAGCCAAGCATAAATACAACCTGAAAAATGAAAACAAGAATAAAGAACTAAAATCCTTTACAAAGACCATGTAGATTGATATATAATGAAATTCAGGTTTCAATCATAGAAAACAATTTCAATGCAAGATGTGTATATTAACGTTGAGTTGGGATGAAATGCAAATGAGCCCAGCAGCTCTGTAGAGCATCTCTTCTGTCCTCCTGATTTCCTTTCTCACTTGTCCCTGAATAGCCTGGGAAAATGCCACACATCCTGAGCGTTCAACAAATATTGAAGAAGATAAAATAACCTTCCAAAGGTCATTCAGTTATTTTCCAGAAGTTAATACCAGGACAGATACCACCTAGTAGAAAGTTCTCCAAATAAATATTCCAACTTTTAAGTTCACAATTATTTGTCAGACTTTACCAAGTGCTCTTAGTATTTATACACACTTCAGCTAATATATTTTTATAGCATCCTAATAGGTAAATGGGGCTTCCCAGTTGGCATTAGTGGTAAACAATACACCTGCCAAAACAGGAGACATAAGAGACATGGGTTCAATTGCTGGCTTGGGAAGATTCCCTGGAGGAGGACGTGGCAACCCACTCCAATATTTTTGCCTGAAGAATCGTATGGACAGAGGAGCCTGGCAGGTTATAGTCCGTTGGGTTGTAAAGAGTTGGACATGACTGAAGCGACTTAGCACACATATTTTCTCAGGTTGGAGATGAAGACTCTTAATGCTCATTAGAGTAAAGGGTTTTCCTCAAGTGAAGAGCAGGGTGGACAAAGCTGTCTGGTTTAACAAGTGAACAAAGTCGGGGCAGGGATAGCTGCTGTCACCAGATGAGAATGATGTTAGAAAGGATGTGGCGGATACCATTGCTGAACAAAACCCGAGAGCTACACTAGATGCCAGGGACACAGTGTTTTTTAAAAACCACAAACTCTGGCTTTTACCTTCATGGTGCTTACACTCGTTGGAAAAAATAAGCATTAAGTCAACAATCTCTTGGAACTTATTTTAATAGTGGAAGAGTCTATAACAGAAAAGCACAGGTGAAGACGAGTTATCTTGGTAAAGAGTGTAGGTAAGAACATTCCAGGTAGATGGCACAGCAGACCTGAACACTCTGAGATAGAAAAAAGCCAGATAACCAACAGAATGAACAAAAGCCATGGGTGTGAGTGGATGGTGAACAAGAGCAGATAGTCCTAACAGATGAGGCTGGAGGGGTAGGCAGGGCCAAATGGAATCTGTAAGGCATGTTAAGGATTATTTTTATCTTTATCCAAGGAGCAAAATGGGCTTAAATAATGGAGTGACAAAACACAATTTCTCTTTTGAAAAGACTGCACTGCCTACACTGTGGTAAAAAGACTGAAAGTGTGAAAGTATTAGTCACTCAGTCGTGTCCAACTCTTTGCGACCCCATGGACTATAGCCCACCAGGCTCCTCCGTCCATGGAATTATCCAGGCAAGAATACTGGAGTGGGTTGCCACTTCCTTCTCCAGGAGATCCTCCCCACCAGGGATTAAACCTGGGTCTCCCACAGTGCAGACAGACTTTACCAACTGCATCACCAGGCAAGCCTAATAAAAAGATTGCTGCTACTGCTAAGTCGCTTCAGTCGTGTCCGACTCTGTGTGACCCCATAGACGGCAGCCCACCAGGCTCCCCCGTCCCTGGGATTCTCCAGGCAAGAATACTGGAGTGGGTTGCCATTGCCTTCTCCAATGCATGAAAGTGAAAAGTGAAAGTGAAATTGCTTAGTTGTGTGTGACTCTTAGCAACCCCATGGACTGCAGCACACCAGGCTCCTCCGTCCATGGGATTTTCCAGGTAAGAGTACTGGAGTGGGGTGCCATTGCCTTCTCCGGGGTTGTAGCAGTAAATGTGAGTAAATGTGATGAATCTGAGATTTATTTAAGAGATGTATTCACCAGAATTTGTAATAAGAGGTTTGAGAAAGAAGTGTTAAGGATGATGGCTAGCTTTCTGGGTGGTAAACAGTGGTGGTATTTCCTGAATTCAGGGCCACTGAGGAGGGAATAGGCTTTGGGTTGGGTTCAGAGTTGAAGCAGATATGCAGAACTTTGCACGCATTGAATCTGAGGATCCTATGAGCTATCCAAATGGAAATGGCATAGGCAGTTTGACAAACAAAACACATAAAAAATAAATAATAAAATAATACTACACAACAAGTATTTTCTACCTCCATTTCTCACTCTCCTTTGAACAGATGTAAAAGAGCAAGTCTATTTAATCTCCTGTAGTCAGCCTATTCTCAGCCACAGATATAATAGAAGAGTAAGAAAAAAGAGAGCAAGATATTATTTGCTTAACAGAAGAGGCAAAAGAGAGTCTTTCCCATTTTGTAGAAAATGATAGAAATGCTAAGGAAAGTGGGAATTGGGTGTGAGCTAGAACATCTTCGGTTAATAGAGTAGGATCATGAAGGAAAAAACCTGAGAACATTAATAAATTGATGATTCAGAATAGTTTCAGCTAGTAACAATGCAAAGAAGTCTTTCCAGCCCATTAAAATATTTCGATGTATGTGAGGTCTGAACATGGCCAGGCAGGGGTAAAAATGTGCTGTGGTGAGCCTTGCTTGTTAAAGAAATGGCTTTGTGAATCCTAGTGAAATAGACTCCATATGCAATGGGGCAGATGGCAGGGGAGGAGGTTAAACACCCCAAACTGACAAACACAGAGCCATTGGTGTCTATGGTTTCTTCTGTTTCGTTTTTCTTTCTTTCTTTCTTTCTTTTTTTTTTTTTTTTTTTGTATTTGAATCCAAGATATTTTGATGTGGGAAGTAGAAAGGAAGGTACTTGAATTTTGTTGTGATTCAGTCTTCAAAGCAGTATTTCTGGACCCTTTTCTCCCTAATAATGCAATTGATTTAAGGAATTAAATAATATACAAGAAACTTCTTTCTGAGAAAATATGTGATGGGAATAAAATGTTTTGGTGATCTTAACTGTATGAAGGAAGGCAAATTCCCCTTGAAAGAAGAAAAGATATCCATTTGAAAAGAACAGCCTGAAATTTTTTTAAAACATAGGAATAAGATTGCAATGGAAAAGGATATGAAAGGAGCAAAGTGCAACATAGGAATTAAGTTCAACTCTGGAGGCAGTTAAGAGCAGAATCAATACTTCAGAAAATAGAATCAATGATGCAGAAGACAAACTTGGAAATTTTTCAACAACTTTAGAGAGCAAAAGTGAAGCTAAGAAAATTAAAAACATGAGGAAGGCAAGCCAAAGAAACTGACTGACTAATGTAAGGAAAGGGGAATGATTTCAGTGGACTGCTAGGGGCTTCCAGAATCAAGAAAGGGCTCGAAATCCAGGTTCAGAAACAGACAGGACTAAGGGATCTTCAGAGGGTAAAGATGCGAGAACTTTGGTCTACCTGTGGACAGAAGAGGTTCTGGGGCCAGCTGACAAGGGACCACCACCCACTGGCTCTATGCCACTTGCTCAAGTTGCAAAGTCCCAGGAGAGGACATCCAACTGTCCAAACTTGGAAAAATGACTTAAGAACAAAGAAATATTTCCTGGATCTTTAAATAAGTTCCACTACACTGTAAGTTCCTTAAGCGTCAGGACCAAATAATATATAAAATATAAACCATATGCACAGTCCCATCATACTTAAAATAGTGGGTTTTGCTTTTAAAGGAGCTACTCAATAAATACTTGTTGAATGAACATCTAAACCATGTGGACACTAAATAGACTGTACTTATATAGAGCATATTTTCGGAAAACTTAATGATGCAACATTAAAAATAATTCCTTCAACACTGTCTCATTCAATTATTCACAAATTCACATTACTTCCATGTCTAAGAGATCCCTCAGTTTTAAGCCTTTCTCTCCATTCTTGTTTTCACGATCTTAGTCCAGGCCCTCAGTCTCACTCACCTTAACTACAGCGATGAATCTAGTAACTGATCCTCAGCTAGGCTGCCACATAGAAACCAAAGGCATGCATTCAAACTTTTTAAATTATTTTATCTGTTTATGCTTAAAACATTTCATTGACTCTTCCCTGGTGGCTCAGTTGGTAAAGAACCTGACTGCTAATGCAGGAGATGCAGGAGATGTGGGTTTGATCCCTGGGTCAGGAAGATCCCCTGGAGAAGGAAATGGCAATCCACTCCAGTATGCTTGCCTGAAAAATTCCACAGACAGAGAAGCCTGGCGGGCTACAATCCATAGAGTCTCAAACAGTCAGACACTACTGAGCAAGCACCCATACATATACACAAATGGTTTTATCTGTTTCTGCTTAAAACATTTCAATGACTCATATTACCTACATGAAGCCACCCACACTTCCTGGCACGGCCACACAACGTATCATACAAGTGTGTGTGCACACACACACACACACACAGATACAACTTTTCAGCTTCTGTCAGCAATTCCTAAAAATTCTCTCCCTTCTCAAGCCCTGATACCTTTTGTCTGAACTGTACCTCCATTATTCATAGATATGTGAATAGACTCACATATCCTTCATGACCCAGCTGCCCTAAGGTTTATGAGTCTGTACTCCACTGGAATCCTGTGAGCTTTGAAAGTGAGAACTGTGTCTAATTCACTTTTTGATTCTCTCATACCTATCACAATTCCTGGCACATAGCAAGCCATTGCAGAAGATTTTTAATATATTAATTAATTAACTAATACAGGCACAGAGGAAGTTCATGATCAGTGTTTCTATGACTTTCCCCAAAGTGTGAGCAAGCTACAACACTACTAAAAATCGCACTTCACTGAGCTCTTCATAGGGTAGATCTTAAAATAGAAAAAAACTATATCTAACACAGAATTTTCTTTTCTCAGTGCTCTGGATTTACTTGACATGTATACACAAAACTGATTTGGACTCAGTTGTATAAGATAGTTTGAGTGTTATTCTAAATACAGTGACTTCACACAACAACCACAGACTAATGATTGAAGATAATGTATAACTCACTGGCGAATGACAAATAAAAGCCAAGAGAGAAATTGGATTTTACTTATCTCCAATGCTGAGATTCAATTCATAAGGTTTGTAGCTGAAAGTGATAGATATGCTCTTAAAGTCACTCATGCATCATTATCAGGCTCTCTGAATAACAATTTTCTAAAAGGAGGAGGTAGTTCTTGGTCTCAATATAAATAAAAATACAACAGTAGATTTATGGCTTTGAACAAACCTATCATTCAAACAAACAAACAAACAAAAGGATGTATTGGAGATAGTTCTACATTTGGAATGAAACTCCAGAATTCCTGCTTTGATCCTTATTGCTTGTTTGGCTTGGCTGCAAAATAAACTTTTTACGCTTCAGAGACATCTATTTTATCCACCACACAGGATTATTAGGAAGGAAATCAACCCTGAATATTCACTGAAAAGGCTGATGTTGAAGCTGAAACTCTAATACTTTGGTCACCTGATGAGAAGAGCTGACTCACCAGAAAAGACCCTGATGCTAGAGAGACTGAAGGCAAAAGGAGAAGGAGGTGACAGAGGATGAGACGGTTGGATGGCATCATCAGCTCAATGGACACGAGTTTGAGCAAACTCCGGGAGATAGTGAAGGACAGGGAAGCCTGATGTGCTACAGTCCATGGGGTTGCAAGAGTTGGACACAACTGAGCGACTGGACAACAACAGGATTATTATGAGCTATGTATGCTTATCTTCGTTTTGAGCCACTATTTACCAGTTGCTCACCAAATTCCCTTTTGTCACATCAGCATAGGTGGTGGGGACAGTCTTCTCCCAGGCAGTGCAGCAGAGTGGGAAGGAGCATGGCTCTGGAATCAGATTCCCTGTCCTGGCTCCCCAGTGTTACTGGGCAAACCCTGGCAACCTTCTTTCCCTCGCTCACCAAGCCTTAGTCCCCTCACCTGTAACATGGCAATCATCCTCTGTATTATTTCCTATTGCTGCCATAATGAATTACTACAAATTTAATGGCTTAAACAACATAAATTTATTATATTACAATTCTGAAAGTTAAAAGTCTGAAGTGGGTCTCGCCAAGCTAAAATCAAGAGGTAGGCAGTTAGATCTTCTGGAGACCTAGAACAGATTTTGGGGAGAATCCATTTCCTTGCCTTTCCCAGCTTCTAGAAGCTCTAAATGCTTATAAATGCTCCTTGCATTTCCTTGGCCCATGGCTCTCCTCCCCTCCCCCTCAAAGCCAGAAGTATAATCTCTCTCTGACCCTTCTTCTGTCTTCTCATATTTTTCTCTGACCACAGCAGGGAAAGGTTTTATATTTTTAAGGATCTACGTGACTCTATTGGGCCTGCCCAGATAGTCCAAAATGATCTCCTCATCTCAAGGTCCTTCATCTAATCACTTCTGCAAAGTCCCTTTGACCGAGCAAGGTATTATATTCACAGGCTCCAGAGACTAGGACACAGAAAGCTTTGGGCAGTATTTTTCAGCCTACCACAGTCATCCTCAGAGGATTACAGTAAAGACTAGATAAGTTAGCCTATGTGAGGTATTAGAACAGTGTCTGGCATACAGAAAACATTATGTCTGTGTTAGATATTATTGTTGTGACTATTACGATTATTATCACAATATTCAGTCCCTTCAAGGCAGTTAGCTAAACAGACACGTAGACAAGGCAGATCAGGGAGACGAACACAGTTTCAAAATAAATTGCTACAGTAGTGCTGAATTTCGCTCAGAAATAAGCAGGTGAGGCCCACAGCCATGCTTCTCCAGCAGTGAGTTGCACGTGAATCTTGTAATTTTCCAAGTAAATAGAAGCAAGGACATTGATTGCTCACCCAGCCAGACACAGAAGGTTGATGCTGCATAATATCAACTCAAGAACCTAACATGTGGAGGGGAGAACAAGATGACGGAGGAGTAGGTGGACATGGAGTACATCTCTCTCCACGGATACATCAGGAATAAATACACCTTCAGTCAGAGAAATGCATGCTGAACACCAGCTGAGAGTGGACAGCTGAACACCAGCTGAGTACCTGACCAGAGGAAAAGAATATACAGGACCATGCAAAAATCGGTAGGATGAAGGAACTAGGAGGGAAAACAGGAGTATTAGTAGGACTGGACTTGCCCTTGGTGGGTGAGGGAACTGAAGCAAGGGTACAATCTCCACATCAGGGCAACTGTCTGAGTCAGAAGAGAAACATCTAAGGCTGAGGGTGTAACAGTTGATCTGTGGCAGCCTAAATGGAATTTGAATCAGACAGTCCTTGCCACAGCCATACATACCCTGGACAGGGACATAGGTACCCTGGAAAGCGCAGGAGCTAGGAGCTGGAGTTTAAGGATTGCAGAGCAATCCCAGGGCGAGGGCTGCTGTTGACCTCGGAGAGATGGATTGAGAGGAGGTGAGTGAGGAGACTGTAATGGGAAATGCCTGTGGAGGAAAGCTGGGCAGCCGTGGAAGAAAGGCGAAACTGCTGAGTCAAATGTAGGGGGTGGAGCCATCACCATAGCTTCTCTCTCCCCACACACCAGCATCAGCAGCTGATCAGTGGAGAGGCTGGCCCATCAAACACCAGACGCACTGAACTACATAGCAGGACCCCACCAAGGGTGATCCTTTAAGTACCTGATGCAACGTTCTACAGAGTAGAACCCCAGCCATGGGGGCCCCTCTATGTGCCTAACAAACCAAACAACAGAGAAGGACCCCAGGCAAGGGACTGCCTGAATGGGCAGAGCTATGGAGAAAGAATGGCCAAAGAGGCCTTATGAACACCAGCTACAAGAGGCTCGAAAAGAAAGACTCTGATATGACCATAACTCCTGTGGTGGAGGTAGTCCATGTCCCTGTACACTTGGCACCGCCAGGGTCCCTGCAAGCCAAGCAGCTGTGCCATCTTCACACTCAGCTCTCACTGGGGCAGAGCTGCCACAGCTAAAATGTAGTCTTGCATCATTGCACTTGCAGGGTTGCTTCCATCACGTCCCACTCTTTGTGATCTGTAGACTGTGGCCTGCCAGGCTTCTCTGTTGGGGGGTTCTCCAGGCAAGAATACTGGAGCATGTTGGCCAACACAGGTTGCCATACCCTTCTAGAGCACTATATTTCCTGCTGACCTAGCCACCAACTCCCCTGAGTACCTGGTCCTGCCCAAACCCCTGAGACCCAAGCAGCTGTACTACTTCCACACCTGGACCTCACAGGGCAGCCTCCAGGGCAGCCTCGGGGCAAACCCCAGTGGACAACCCACAGGCAGAGGTTGAAATAAAACCACAATTGAAACCCAGTGTGGTGAAGGAAGACCCGAAAACTTTCCATCAGCTGTACAAGCTGCAGATTAAATCCACATGATCAACTAGGCAAATTCCATGTCTATGGAATATATACAATGATATTGAGAGCTTCCACAAAAGAAAATGCATTAATTCTGATAGCTGTGGACATTGGGAGCAATACCACACAGGAGTAGGACCAGATTCGACTCAGAGCTGCCCCACAGCAGGTCCAGAGATAAGCACAGTGTTGTAGGGCATCCTAGGGAGGTGAGGTGGACTGTGACTCCCAGCGAGGGAAAGGACTCTGAGAGCATTGACTCAAGAAAAATATTTATTATTTGTATGTTTTGACTTGTTCTGTAGAATCTTTTGGATTTTTTTTTTCTTTTTTTTTCCCCCCTTCTGTTGGAGTTGCTGATTTTTTTGGCACTATTAAATCTAATTAACCTTTTGAGCATTTTTTTACTCAGTCACATTTTTTACTGTTGTTATAAACCTCTGTCTCTACATTGGGCTTTTGCAGTTCTGTGGAGTTTTCTTTTTTTTCTCTTTTTCTAATTTTAATTTTTTTATTATTATTATTATTCTATCTACATTTGTTTCTTTGTTTGCTTTTCCTACTTTTCTTTTCCCCTTCCAGTTAAACTTTCATGTATATAAATCTTTATCTTTATTTACTTTGCATATCTATTCTTTGCTTCTTTTCTTGCTTTCCTTTCCTCTCAACATATTTGTTAGTTTTCTTTCATTGCTTTACTCCCCAGTTGGCATTTTTGTTTTCCAGTTTGTGCTTTAGTAAGTTTTGTTCTTACTAGTAGATATAATTTTTGGCTTCCTTTGTTCACTGGGTCAATTCAACGTATTTTTTGTTGGACTGTTGATTTTGTTTATGGGTATATATGTATATATTCGGTCACACTTTTTATTGTTATTATAAACCTCTGCCTCTACGTTGGGCTTTTGCAATTTTGTGGAACTTTCCTTTTTTTCCCATTTCTCTTTTCTCCTCCATTTCTTTCCTTTCTATCTTTTACACTTTTAATTTTTAATACTTTTAAACCCAGTACATTTTTTCTACATTTAATCCTTTGTTTGCCTTTCCTACAGTTCTTTTATCTTTAATATATATAAATCTTCTTCATCTACTTCTATTTAACTTCGGGTATCTGTTCTTTCTTTTCTTTCTTTCCTTTCCTCTCAACATACTTGTCAGTTTTCTTTTCATTGTTTTACACCCAACTTGGCACCTTGCTTTAGTTTTATTTTCCAGTTTGTGCTTTACTTAGTTTTGTTCTTAACTAGTAGATATAATTTTTGATTTCCTTTATTCTCCGGGTCAATCTACTGTATTTTATTTTGGTTGGACTGTTTCGACTTGCTCATGGGTGTATATGTATATGTGTATACTCCATTATTTTACTTATTATTTGCCTGATTTTGTAACTGCCATTTGTCTGGGGTTCATCTTTGGTTTCTCATTTTTGGGTATTTGTTTTAATCTCACTTAATGCCATGACAAATCACTTGTGGAATCTTTGTTCCTGACCAGAGATCAAACCCTGAGCCTTTGGAGTGGGAGAACTGATTCCAAGACCCTAGACTACCAGAAAAGTAACCCTGCTGCTACTGCTGCTAAGTCACTTCAGTCATGTCCGACTCTGTGCGACCCCAGAGACGGCAGCCCACCAGGCTCCCCTGTCCCTGGGATTCTCCAGGCAAGAACACTGGAGTGGGTTGCCATTTCCTTCTCCAATGCATGCAAGTGAAAAGTGAAAGTGAAGTCGCTCAGTCATGTCCGACTCCTAGCGACCCCCATGGACTGCAGCCTACCAGGTTCCTCCATCCATGGGATTTTCCAGGCAAGAGTACTGGAGTGGAGTGCCATTGCCTTCTCCGAAAGTAACCCTAAGGAGTATCAAATAGTGAGAACTCATACAAAGGAAACCATTTGAATACAGGACCTGGCATCATCCAACCACCAGGAGCACCCTGCCCAGGACACCTCATCTAAACAACAAACAAAACAAAAATACAAACGCAATCATCAGCAGACAGGATTTACCACCTCACTAAGCCTTGCCCATCAGAAGAAAAACAAACAAAAACTCAGCACAAATCTCACCCTATACAAAGCTTACACAAACCACTGGACTAATCTTAGGAGGGCAGAAACCAAAAGGAAGAAAGAATTCAACCTTGAAGCCTGGGAAAAGGAGACCTCAAACACAAAAAGTTAAAAAAAAGTATAATGAAAAGACAGGGAAATACTACACAAATGAAAGGACAAACTAGAAACACAGAAGTCCAAATAAATGAGGAGGAAATAGGCAAACTACATGAAAAAGAATTCAGAATAATGATAGTAAAGATAATCAAAAACCTTGAAAACAGAATGGAAAAAATGCAAGAATCAATTAGCAAAGACCTAGAAGAGTTAAAGAATAAACATGCAGTGACAAGCAGCACAATTACTGAAATTAAAAATACTCTAGAAGGAATCAACAGCAGAATATCTGAAGCAGAAAGAATCAGTCAGCTGGAAGATAAAATGGTGGAAATGACTTCTGAAGAGCAGAGTAAAGTAAAAAGAATGAAAATAACTGAGCATAGTCTCAGAGATCTCTGGGACAGTATCAAATGCACCAACATTTGAATGATAGGGGTCCCAGAAAAAGAAGAGAAAAAGAAAAGGTATGAGAAAATTTTTGAAAAGATTATAGTTGAAAATTTCCCCAACATGGAAAAGGAAATTGTCAATCAAGTCCATGAGGCACAAGGAGTCCCATACAGGATAAGCCCAAGGAGAAAAATTCCAAAACACATACTAATGAAACTAAAAAGACTAAACACAAAGAAAGAATTTTGAAAGTAGCAAGGGCTAAGCAACCAGTAACATACAAGGGGAACCCCATACGCTTAACTGCTGATCTTTCAGCAGAAAATCTGCAGGCCAGGAGGGAATGGCTGGAAATATTTAAAGTACTGACAGGGAATATTCTACAACCAAGATTACAGTACCTGGCAAGGATCTCATTCAAAATTGATGGAGAAAGAAAGAGCTTTTCAGACAAGCAACAGTTAAGAGAATCCAGTACCACCAAACCAGCTTTACAACAAATGTTAAAGGGACTTATATAGTCAAGAAATACAAGAGAATGGGGTATTAAAGTCTCCCACTATTATTGTGTTATTGTTAATTTCTCCTTTCATACTTGTTAGCATTTGTCTTGCATATTGCGGTGCTCCCGTGTTGGGTGCATATATATTTATAATTGTTATATCTTCTTCTTGGATTGATCCTTTGATCATTATGTAGTGACTGTCTTTGTCTCTTTTCACAGTCTTTGTTTTAAAGTCTATTTTATCTGATATGAGTATTGCTACTCCTGCTTTCTTTTGGTCCCTATTTGCATGGAAAATCTTTTTCCAGCCCTTCACTTTCAGTCTGTATGTGTCCCCTGTTTTGAGGTGGGTCTCTTGTAGACAACATATGTAGGGGTCTTGTTTTTGTATCCATTCAGCCAGTCTTTGTCTTTTGGTTGGGGCATTCAACCCATTTACGTTTAAGGTAATTACTGATAAGTATGATCCCGTTGCCATTTACTTTATTGTTTTGGGTTCGAATTTATAACCGTTTTTGTGTTTCCTGTCTAGAGAATATCCTTTAGTATTTGTTGGAGAGCTGGTTTGGTGGTGCTGAATTCTCTCAGGTTTTGCTTGTCTGTAAAGCTTTTGATTTCTCCTTCATACTTGAATGAGATCCTTGCTGGGTACAATAATCTGGGCTGTAGGTTATTTTCTTTCATCACTTTAAGTATGTCTTGCCATTCCCTCCTGGCTTGAAGAGTTTCTATTGAAAGATCAGCTGTTATCCTTATGGAAATTCCCTTGTGTGTTATTTGTTGTCTTTCCCTTGCTGCTTTTAATATTTGTTCTTTGTGTTTGATCTTTGTTTATTTGGTTAATATGTGTCTTGGGGTGTTTCGCCTTGGGTTTATCCTGTTTGGGACTCTCTGGGTTTCTTGGACTTGAGTGATTATTTCCTTCCCCATTTTAGGGAAGTTTTCAACTATTATCTCCTCAAGTATTTTCTCATGGTCTTTCTTTTTGTCTTCTTCTTCTGGGATCCCTATGATTCGAATGTTGTAGTGTTTAATATTGTCCTGGAGGTCTCTGAGATTGTCCTCATTTCTTTTAATTCGTTTTTCTTTTATCCTCTCTGATTCATTTATTTCTACCATTCTATCTTCTAATTCACTAATCCTATCTTCTGCCTCTATTATTCTACTATTTGTTGCCTCCAGAGTGTTTTTAATTTCATTTATTGCATTATTCATTATATATTGACTCTTTTTTATTTCTTCTAGGTCCTTGTTAAACCTTTCTTGCATCTTCTCAATCCTTGCCTCCAGGCTATTTATCTGTGATTCCATTTTAATTTCAAGATTTTGGATCAATTTCACTCTCATTATTCGGAATTCTTTATCAGGTAGATTCCCTACTCTTCCTCTTTTGTTTGGTTTGGTGGGCATTTATCCTGTTCCTTTATCTGCTGGGTATTCCTCTGTCTCTTCATCTTGTTTAAATTGCTGAGTTTGGGGTGTCCTTTCTGTATTCTGGCAGTTTGTGGAGTTCTCTTTATTGTGGCGTTTCCTCGCTGTGTGTGGGTTTGTACAGGTGGCTTGTCAAGGTTTCTTGGTTAAGGAAGCTTGTGTCGGTGTTCTGGTGGGTGGAGCTGTATTTCTTCTCTCTGGGGTGCAATGAAGTGTCCAGTAATGAGTTATGAGATGTCTATGATTTTGGGGTGACTTTGGGCAGCCTGTATCTTGGAGCTCAGGGCTATGTTCCTTTGTTGCTGGAGAATTTGTTTGGTATGTCTTGCCCTGGAACTTGTTGGCCCTTGTGTGGTGCTTGGTTTCAGTGTAGGTATGGAGGCGTTTGATGAGCTCCTGTCAATTAATGTTCCCTGGAGTCAGGAGTTCCCTGGAGTCAGGGTTTGGACTTAAGCCTCCTGCTTCCAGTTATCGGTCTTATTTTTACAGTAGTTTCAAAACTTCTCCTTCTATACAGCACCATTGATAAAACATCACAGGGCTTTAAGGAAACACAAACTTTAAATGATACAATAGACCAGTTAGACCTAATTGATATCTATAGGACATTTCATCCCAAAACAATGAATTTCACCTTTTTCTCAAGTGCACATGGAACCTTCTCCAGGATAGATCACATCCTGGGCCATAAAGCTAGCCTTGGTAAATTCAAAAAAATAGATATCATTCCAAGCATCTTTTCTGACCACAATGCAGTAAGATTAGATCTCAATTACAGAAGAAAAACTATTAAAAATTCCAACATATGGAGGCTGAACAACACGCTGCTGAATAACCAACAAATCACAGAAGAAATCAAAAAGAAATCAAAATTTGCCTAAAAATGAATGAAAATGAAAACACAACAACCCAAAACCTGTGGGACACTGTAAAAGCAGTCCTAAGGGGAAAGTTCATAGCAATACAGGCATACCTCAAGAAACAAGAAAAAAGTCAAATAAATAACCTAACTCTACACCTAAAGCAACTAGAAAAGGAAGAAATGAAGAACCCCAGGGTTAGTAGAAGGAAAGAAATTTTAAAACTTAGAGCAGAAATAAATGCAAAAGAAACAAAAGAGACCATAGCAAAAATCAATAAAGCCAAAAGCTGGTTCTTTGAAAGGATAAATAAAATTGACAAACCATTAGCCAGACTCATCAAGAAACAAAGGGAGAAAAATCAAATCAATAAAATTAAAAATGAAAATGGAGAGATCACAACAGACAACACAGAAATACAAAGGATCATAAGAGACTACTATCAGCAATTATATGCCAATAAAATGGACAACGTGGAAGAAATGGACAAATTCTTAGAAAAGTACAACTTTCCAAAACTTGATCAGGAAGAAATAGAAAATCTTAACAGACCCATCACAAGCATGGAAATTGAAACTGTAATCAAAAATCTTCCAGCAAACAAAAGCCCAGGTCCAGACGGCTTCACAGCTGAATTCTACCAAAAATTTAGAGAAGAGCTAACACCTATCCTACTCAAACTCTTCCAGAAAATTGCAGAGAAAGGTAAACTTCCAAACTCATTCTATGAGGCCACCATCACCCTAATACCAAAACCTGACAAAGATCCCACAAAAAAGAAAACTACAGGCCAATATCACCGATGAACATAGATGCAAAAATCCTTAACAAAATTCTAGCAATCAGAATCCAACAACACATTAAAAAGATCATACACCATGACCAAGTGGGCTTTATCCCAGGGATGCAAGGATTCTTCAATATCCGCAAATCAATCAATGTAATACACCACATTAACAAACTGAAAAATAAAAACCATATGATTACCTCAAAAGATGCAGAGAAAGCCTTTGACAAAATTCAACATCCATTTATGATAAAAACTCTCCAGAAAGCAGGAATAGAAGGAACATACCTCAACATAATAAAAGCTATATATGACAAACCCACAGCAAACATTATCCTCAATGGTGAAAAATTGAAAGCATTTCCTCTAAAGTCAGGAACAAGACAAGGGTGCCCACTTTCACCATTACTATTCAACATAGTTTTGGAAGTTTTGGCCACAGCAATCAGAGCAGAAAAAGAAAGAAAAGGAATCCAAATTGGAAAAGAAGAAGTAAAACTCTCACTATTTGCAGATGACATGATCCTCTACATAGAAAACCCTAAAGACTCCACCAGAAAATTACTGGAACTAATCAATGACTATAGTAAAGTCGCAGGATATAAAATCAACACACAGAAATCCCTTGCATTCCTATACACTAATAATGAGAAAACAGAAAGAGAAATTAAGGAAACAATTCCATTCACCATTGCAATGGAAAGAATAAAATACTTAGGAATATATCTACCTAAAGAAACTAAAGACCTATATATAGAAAACTATAAAACACTGGTGAAAGAAATCAAAGAGGACACTAATAGATGGAGAAATATACCATGTTCATGGATTGGAAGAATCAATATAGTGAAAATGAGTATACTACCCAAAGCAATTTATAGATTCAATGCAATCCCTATCAAGCTATCAATGGTATTCTTCACAGAGCTAGAACAAATAATTTCACAATTTGTATGGAAATACAAAAAACCTCGAATATCCAAAGCTATCTTGAGAAAGAAGAATGGAACTGGAGGAATCAACCTACCTGACTTCAGGCTCTACTACAAAGCCACAGTCATCAAGACAGTATGGTACTGGCACAAAGACAGAAATGTAGATCAATGGAACAAAATAGAAAGCCTAGAGATAAATCCACACACATATGGACACCTTATCTTTGACAAAGGAGGCAAGAATATACAATGGATTAAAGACAATCTCTTTAACAAGTGGTGCTGGGAAAACTGGTCAACGACTTGTAAAAGAATGAAACTAGAACACTTTCTAACACCATACACAAAAATAAACTCAAAATGGGTTAAAGATCTAAACGTAAGACCAGAAACTATGAAACTCCTAGAGGAGAACATAGGCAAAACACTCTCCGACATACATCACAGCAGGATCCTCTATGACCCACCTCCCAGAATATTGGAAATAAAAGCAAAAATAAACAAATGAGACCTAATTAAACTTAAAAGCTTCTGCACAACAAAGGAAACTATTAGCAAGGTGAAGAGACAGCCTTCAGAATGGGAGAAAATAATAGCAAATGAAGCAACTGACAAACAACTAATCTCAAAAATATATAAGCAATGCCTACAGCTCAATTCCAGAAAAATAAATGACCCAATCAAAAAATGGGCCAAAGAATTAAATAGACATTTCTCCAAAGAAGACACACAGATGGCTAACAAACACATGAAAAGATGCTCAACATCACTCATTATCAGAGAAATGCAAATCAAAAGCACTATGAGGTACCATTTCATGCCAGTCAGAATGGCTGTGATCCAAAAGTCTACAAGCAATAAATGCTGGAGAGGGTGTGGAGAAAAGGGAACCCTCTTACACTGTTGGTGGGAATGCAAACTAGTACAGCCACTATGGAGAACAGTGTGGAGATTCCTTAAAAAAATGGAAATAGAACTGTCTTATGACCCAGCAATCCCACTGCTGGGCATACACACTGAGGAAACCAGGAGGGAAAGAGACACATGTACCCCAATGTTCATCGCAGCACTGTTTATAATAGCCAGGACACGGAAGCAACCTAGATGTCCATCAGCAGAGGAATGGATAAGAAAGCTGTGGTATATATACACAATGGAGTATTACTCAGCCATTAAAAAGAATACATTTGAATCAGTTCTAATGAGGTGGATAAAACTGGAGCCTATTATACAGAGTGAAGTAAGCCAGAAAGAAAAACACCACTACAGTATCCTAACGCATATATATGGAATTTAGAAAGATGGTAACAATAACCCTGTAATTGAGACAGCAAAAGAGACACTGATGTATAGAACAGTCTTATGGACTCTGTGGAAGAGGGAGAGGGAGAGGGTGGGAAGATTTGGGAGAATGGCATTGAAACATGTATAATATCATGTATGAAACGAGTCACAAGTCCAGGTTTGATGCACGATACTGGATGCTTGGGGCTGGTGCACTGGGACGACCCAGAGGGATGGTATGGGGAGGGAGGAGGGAGGAGGGTTCAGGATGGGGAACACATGTATACCTGTGGCAGATTCATTTCGATATTTGGCAAAACCAATACAATATTGTAAAGTTTAAAAATAAAATAAAATTAAAAAAAAAAAAGAAATACAAGAGAAGAAAAAAGATCCACAAAATCAACCCCAAACAATTAAGAAAATGGCAATAGGAACACATATATCAATAATTACTTTAAATGTAAATAGATTAAATGAGCCAACCAAAAGACACAGCCTGGCTGAATGGATACAAAAACAAGACCCATATATATGCTGTCTACAAGAAATCCACTTCAGACCTAAAGACACATAGAGACTGAAAGTGAGAGGATGGAAAAATATATTCCATGCAAATGGCAAGCAAAAGAAAGCTGAAGGAGCAATCCTTAATTCAGACAAAATAGACCTTAAAATAAAGATTACAAGAGATAAGGAAGGACACTACATAATGATCAAGGGATCAATCCAAGAGGAAGACATAATAATTGTAAATATCTATGCACCCAACATA
Source organism: Bubalus bubalis (assembly GCF_019923935.1). Classification (NCBI taxonomy): domain Eukaryota; kingdom Metazoa; phylum Chordata; class Mammalia; order Artiodactyla; family Bovidae; genus Bubalus; species Bubalus bubalis. The sequence goes on along the minus strand of NC_059159.1, from coordinate 152,120,371 downwards.
GGAGCACCTCAATACATAAGACAAATACTAACAGACATAAAAGGAGAAATGGACAGTACACAATAATAGTAGGAGACTTTAACACCTGACTCACACCAATGGACAGATCATAAAAACAGAAAATTAATAAGGAAACACAAGTCTTAAATGATACATTAGAGGAGATAGATCTCATTGATAGCTTCAGGACATTCCATCCAAACGCACAAGGATACACCTTCTTCTCAAGTGCACATGGAACATTCTCAACAATAGACCAATCTTGCATCGCAAATAGAACCTCAGTAAATTTAAGAAAGTTTAAATCATATCAGGTATCGTCTCCAACCACAATGCTATGAGACTAGACATCAATTACAAGAAAAAAAACTGTAAGAAATACAAACACATGGAGATTAAACAACACATTTCTAAATAACCAACAGGTTACTGAAGGAATCAAAAGGGAAATTAAAAATTTCTAGAAACAAATGACAATGAAAACACAACAACTCAAAACCCATGGGATGCAGCAAAAGCAGTTCTAAGAGGGAAGTTTATAGCAATACAATTCTACCTCAAGAAACAAGAAAAACACGGAATAGACAACCTAAATTTACACCTGAAACAACTGGAAAAAGAAGAGCCACAAAACCCCAAGATTAGTAGAAGGAAAGAAATCATAAAGATCTGAGCAGAAATAAATGAAAAAGAAATTAAAGGGACCATAGTAAAGATCAATAAAATGAAAAGCTGGTTCTTTGAGAAGATAAACAAAATTGACAAGACTTTAGCCAGACTCATCAAGAAAAAAAAGAGAGAAGAATCAAATCAACAAACTTAGAAATGAAATAGGAGAGGTTACAACAGACAATGCAGAAACACAAAGGATTATAAGAGAGTATTATGAACAAATACATGGCAATAAAATGGATAACCTGGAAGAAATGGACAGAGACTTAGAAAAGTTTAACCTTCCAAGACTGAACGACAAAGAAATAGAAATTATGAACAACCCAATCATAAGCACTGAAATTGAAGCTGTGATCAAAAATCTCCCAAAACACAAAAGCTCAGGACCAGATGGCTTCACAGGAGAATTCTATCAAACATTTCGAGAAGAGTTAATGCCTATCCTTCTAAAGTAAAGTCACTCAGTCATGTCCAACTCTTTGCGACCCCATGGACTGTAGCCAACCAGGCTCCTCCATCCATGGGATTTTCCAAGCAAGAGTTCTGGAGTGGGTTGCCATTTCCTCCTCCATTTCCTTCTAAAATGCTTTCCAAAAATTGCAGAGCAAGGAACATTTCCAAACTCATTCTACAAGGCCACCATCACCCAGATACCAAAACCAGACAAAGACAAAACAAAAATAGAAAACTACAAACCAATATCACTGATGAACAAAGACGCAAAAACCCTTAACCAAACTTTAGCAAACAGAATTCAGCAACACATCAACAGCTCATATACCATGATCAAGTTGGGTTTAATCCAGGAATGCAAGGATTCTTCAATATATGCAAATCAATGTGATACACCATATTAACAAATTAAAAGATAAAACCCATATGATCATCTCAATAGATGCAGAAAAAGCCTTTGACAAATTTCAGCACCCATTTATGATTAAAACTCTTCAAAAAATGGGAATAGAAGGAACCTACCTCAACATAGTAAAGGCCATAAATGATAAGTCCACAGTAAACGTTATTCTCAAGGGTGAAAAACTCAAAGTGTTTCCCCTAAGATCAGGAATAAGACAAGGGTGTCCACGTTCACCACTATTATTCAACATAGTTCTGGAAGTCCTAGCTACAGCAATCAGAGAAGAAAAAGAATTAAAAGGAATCCAGATCGGAAAAGAAGAAGAAAAGTTGTCACTGTTTGCAGATGGCATGATCTTCTACATAGAAAACCCTAAAGATAGTATCAGAAAATTATCACTTCATGGGAAATAGATGGGGAAACAGTGGAAACAGTGTCAGACTTTATTTTTCGGGGCTCCAAAATCACTGCAGATGGTGACTGCAGCCATGAAATTAAAAGACGCTTACTCCTTGGAAGGAAAGTTATGACCAACCTAGATAGCATATTCAAAAGCAGAGACATTACTTTGCCAACAAAGGTCCGTCTAGTCAAGGCTATACTTTTTCCTGTGGTCATGTATGGATGTGAGAGTTGAACTGTGAAGAAGGCTGAGCACTGAAGAATTGATGCTTTTTAACTGTGGTGTTGGAGAAGACTCTTGCGAGTCCCTTGGACTGCAAGGAGATCCAACCAGTCCATTCTGAAGGAGATCAGCCCTGGGATTTCTTTGGAAGGAATGATGCTGAAGTTGAAACTCCAGCACTTTGGCCACCTCATGCGAAGAGCTGACTCACTGGGAAAACTCTGATGCTGGGAGGGATTGGGGGCAGGAGGAGAAGGGGACGACAGAGGATGAGATGGCTGGATGGCATCACTGACTCGATGGAAGTGAGTCTGAGTGAACTCCGGGAGTTGGTGATGGACAGGGAGGCCTGGCGTGCTGCGATTCATGGGGTCGCAGAGTTGGACACGACTGAGCAACTGAACTGAACTGAACTGGTGAATTTAGCAAAGTTGCAGGATACAAAATCAACACACAGAAATCACTTGCATTTCTATACAGTAACAAAGAAAACTCAGAAAGAGAAATTAAGGAATCAATCCCATTCACCACTACAACAAAAACCATTAAGTATCTAGGAATAAACTTACCTAAGGAGACAAAAGAACTGTACACAGAAAATTATGATGCTAATGAAAGAAATTAAAGACAGCATAAACAGATGGAGAGATATCCCATGTTCTTGGGTAGGAAGAATCAATAGTGTGAACATGACTACACTACCAAATACAATCTACAGATTCAATGTGATCCCTATCAAATTACCAATGGCATTTTTCACACAAAAAAATTCACAATTCATATGGAAACACAAAAGATCCTGAATAGCCAAAGCATTTCTCATTCTTCTTGAGAAAGAAGAATGGAGCTGGAGGATTCCAATCAATCTTCCTGACTTCAGATTATACTACAAAGCTACAGCCATCAAGACAGTATGGTACTGGCATAAAAAAAGAAATATAGACCAATGGAACAAGATAGAAAGCCCAGAAATGAGCCCATACACATATAGGTACCTTATTTTCAACAAAGGAGGCAAGAATATACAATGGGGCAAAGACAGCCTCTTCAATAAATATTGCCAGGAAAACTGGACAGCTATATGTAAAAGAATGAAATTAGAGCACTTCTTAACACCATACACAAAGATAAACTCAAAATGGATTAAAGACCTAAATGTAAGATAAGAAACTATAAAACTCTTAGAGGAAAACATAGGCAGAACACTCCATGACATATATCAAGCAAGACCCCCTATGCACAACCTCCCAAAGTTATGTAAATAAAAACAAAAGTAAACAAGTGGGACCTGATTAAACTTAAAAGCTTTTGCATAGTAAAGGAACTATCAGTTCAGTTCACTTCAGTCGCTCAAATCTGTTGGACTCTGTGACCCCATGAACCACAGCACGCATGCCTCCCTGTCCATCACCAACTTCCGGAGTCCACCCAAACTCATGTCCACTGAGTCGGTGATGCCATCCAACCATCTCAGCCTCTGTCGTCTCCTTCTCCTCCTGCCCTCAATCTTTCCCAGCATCAGCGTCTTTTCCAAAGAGTCAGCTCTTTGCATCAGGTGCCCAAAGTATTGGAGTTTCAGCTTCAACATCAGTTCTTCCAATGAACACCCAGGACTGATCTCCTTTAGGATGGACTGGTTGGATGTCCTTGCAGTCCAAGGGACTCTAAACAGTCTTGTCCAACACCACAGTTCAAAAGCATCAATTCTGCGCTCAGCTTTCATTATAGTCCAACTCTCACATCCATGTATGACCACTGGAAAAACCATAGTCTTGACTAGACGGACCTTTGTTGGCAAAGTAATATCTGTGTTTTTTAATATGCTGTCTAGGTTGGTCATAACTTTCCTTCCAAGAAGTAAGCATCTTTTAATTTCATGGCTGCAATCACCATCTGCAGGGATTTTTGGAGCCCAGAAAAACAAAGTCAGCCACCGTTTCCACTGTTGCCCCATCTATTTGCTATGAAGTGATGGGACCGGATGCCATGATCTTAGTTTTCTGAATGTTGAGTTTTAAGCCAACTTTTTCACTCTCCTCTTTAATTTTCACCAAGAGGCTTTTTAGTTCTTCTTCACTTTCTGCCATAAGGGTGGTGTCATCTGCATATCTGAGGTTATTGATCTTTCTCCCGGCAATCTTGATTCCAGCTTGTGTTTCTTCCAGCCCAGCGTTTCTCATGATGTACTCTGCATATAAGTTAAATAAGCAGGGTGACAATATACAGCCTTGATATACACCTTTTCCTATTTGGAACCAGTCTGTTGTTCCATGTCCAGTTCTAACTGTTGCTTCTTGATCTGCATACAGATTTCTTAAGAGTCAGGTCAGATGCTCTGGTATGCCCATCACTTTCAGAAGTTTCCACAGTTTATTGTGATCCACACAGTCAAAGGCTTTGGCATAGTCAATAAAGCAGAAATAAATGTTTTTCTGGAACTCTTGCTTTTTCCATGATCCAGCAGATGTTGGCAATTTGATCTCTGGTTCCTCTGCCTTTTCTAAAAACATCTGGAATTTCACGGTTCACATATTGCTGAAGCCTGGCTTGGAGAATTTTGAGCATTACTTTACTAGTGTGTGGAGAAGGCAATGGCACCCCACTCCAGTACTCTTGCCTAGAAAATCCCATGGACGGAGGAGCCTGGAAGGCTGCAGTCCATGGGGTCGCTGAGGGTCAGACACGACTGAGCGACTTCACTTTAACTTTTCACTTTCCTGCATTGGAGAAGGAAATGGCAACCCACTCCAGTGTTCTTGCCTGGAGAATCCCAGGGACAGGGGAGCCTGGTGGGCTGCTGTCTCTGGGGTCACACAGAGTCAGACATGACTGAAGCGACTTAGCAGCAGCAGTAGCAGTTACTAGCGTGGGAGATGAGTGCAATTGTGTGGTAGATTGAGCATTTTTTGGCATTGCCTTTCTTTGGGAATAGAACAAAAACTGACCTTTTCCAGTCCTGTGGCCACTGCTAAGTTTTCCAAATTTGCTGGCATATTGAGTGCAGCACTTTCACAGCATCATCTTTCAGGATTTGAAATAGCTCAACTGGAATTCCATCACCTCCACTAGCTTTGTTCATAGTGATGCTTCCTAAGGCCCACTTGACTTCACATTCCAGGATGTCTGGCTCTAGATGAGTGATCACACCATCATGATTACCTGGGTCATGAAGATCTTTTTTGTACAGTTCTTCTGTGTATTCTTGCCACCTCTTCTTAATATCTTCTGCTTCTGTTTTAGGCCCATACCATTTCTGTCCTTTATCGAGCCCATCTTTGCATGAAATGTTCCCTTGATATCTCTAATTTTCTTGAAGGGATCTCTAGTCTTTTCCATTCTATTGTTTTCCTCTATTTCTTTGCACTGATCACTGAGGTAGGCTTTCTTATCTCTCCTTGCTATTCTTTGGAACTCTGCATTCAAATGGTATATCTTTCCCTTTCTTCTTTGTTTTCACTTCTCTTTTTTTCACAGCTATTTGTAAGGCCTCCCCAGACAGCTATTTGTTTTTTGCATTTCTTTTTCTTGGTGATGGTCTTGATCCCTGTCTCCTGTACAAAGTCATGAACCTCCGTCCATAATTCATCAAGCACTCTGTCTATCAGATCTAGTACCTTAAATCTATTTCTCACTTCCACTGTAAAATTGTAAGGGGTTTGATTTAGGTCATACCTGAATGGTCTAGTGGCTTTCCCTACTTTCTTCAACTTAAGTCTGAGTTTGGCCATAAGGAGTTCATGATCTGAGCCACAGTCAGCTCCCGGTCTTTTTTTGATGACTGTATAGAGCTTCTCCATCTGTGGCTGCAAAGAATATAATCAATCTGATTTTGGTGTCAGACTACTGGTGATGTCCACATGTAGAGACTTCTCTTGTGTTGTTGGAAGAGGGTGTTTGTTATGACCAGTGCATTCTCTTGGCAGAACTCTATTAGCCTTTGTCCTGCTTCATTCTGTACTCCAAGGCCAAATTTGCCTGTTACTCCAGGTGTCTCTTGACTTCCTAATTTTGCATTCCAGTCCCCTATAATGAAAAGGACATCTTTTTTGGGTGTTATTTCTAGAAAGTCTTATAGGTCTTCATAGAACTATTCAACTTCAGCTTCTTCAGAGTTACTGGTTGGAGCATAGACTTGGATTACTGTGATATTGAATGGTTTGCCTTGGAAACGAACAGAAATCATTCTGTTGTTTTTGGGATTGCATCCAAGTACTGCATTTCGGACTCTTTTGTTGACCATGATGGCTACTCCATTTCTTCTGAGGGATTCCTGCCCACAGTAGTAGATAAATGGTCATCTGAGTTAAATTCACCCATTCCAGTCCATCATAGTTCGCTGATTCCTAGAATGTCAATGTTCACTCTTGTCATCTCCTATTTCACCATTTCCAATTTGCCTTGATTCATGGACTTAATATTCCAGGTTCCTATGCAATATTGCTCTTTACAGCATTGAACCTTGCTTCTATCACCAGTCCCATTCACAATTGGGTGTTGCTTTTGCTTTGGCTCCATCCCTTCATTCTTTCTGGAGTTATTTCTCCACAGATCTCCAGTAGCATATTGGGCACCTACTGACCTGGGGAGTTCCTCTTTCAGTGTCCTATCTTTTTGCCTTTTCATACTGTTCATGGGGTTTTCAAGGCAAGAATACTGAAGTGTCTTGCCATTCCCTTCTCCAGTGGACCACATTCTGTCAGACCTCTCCACCATGACCCATCCATCTTGGGTGGCCCCCCATGGCATGGCTTAGTTTCATTGAGTTAGACAAGGCTGTGGTCCATGCGATCATAAGAAAGGCAAAAAGACAACCCTCAGAATGGGAGAAAATAATAGCAAATGAAACAACTGACAAAGGACTAATTTCCAAAATGTACAAGCAGCTCATACAACCCAATGCCAGAAAAACAAAAAACTCAATCAAAAAGTGGGTTAAAGACCTAAACAGGCTTTTCTCCAAAGAAAACATACAGATGGCTAAGAAACACATGAAATTATGCTCAATGTCACTCATTATTAGAGAAATGTAAATCAAAACCCCAATGAGACTTCACCTCGCCAGTCAGAAAGGCCATCATCAAAAAGTCTGCAAACAGTAAATGGTGGAGAAGGTGTGGAGAAAACGGAATGCTCTTGCATGTTGGTGGGAATATAAATTGATACAGCCACTATGGACGATGGTATGGAGATTCCTTAAAATACTAGGAATAAAACCACAATATGACCCAACAATCCCACTCCTAGGCATATACCCTGAGGAAACCAAAATTGAAAAAGACACATGCACCCCATTGTTCATTGCAGCACTATGTACAATAGCTAGAACATGGAAGCAACCTAGATGTCCATCGATAGATGAATGGATAAAAAAAGCTGTGGTACATATACACAATGGAACATTACTCAGCCATAAGAAAGAATACATTTGAGTCTGTTCTGATGAGGTGGATGAACCTAGAGCCTATTATACAGAGTGAAGTGAGTCAGAAAGAGAAAGATAAATATTGTATTCTAATGCAAATATACAGAATCTAGAAAAATGGTACTGAAGAATTCATTTACAGGGCAGCAATGGAGAAACAGACATAGAGAATAGACTTATGGACATGGGGAAACGGAAGGAGAGGATGAGATATATGGGAAGAGGTACATGGAAACTTACATTACCATATGTAAAATAGATAGCCAATGGGAATTTTCTCTATGGCTTAGGAAACTCAAACAGGGGCTCTGTATTTACTTAGAGAGGTGGGAGGGAGGGAGGTTCAAAAGGGAAGTGATATATATATATACCTATGGTTGATTCGTGTTGAGGTTTGTCAGAAAAACAACAAAATTCTGTAAAGAAATTATCCTCCAACCAAAAAAATAAAATAAAAATTAATTAAAAATAAAGAACCTAACTTGTGCCCAGTGGATCACTTCTTCATGTGTAATTTATCCCATGATTCCTTAAGTTGATCACTGATGCTCTTCTTCAGAATAAAGTGGAAAGGAATAAACATTTATCATGTACCTACTTTATAATTGTATTATGCCATGTATTTTACAAACAATATTTCATTAAGTCTTTATACCACCCTGGGAAGTTGGTATTGCCATTCCCAGTTTTTAGAGAGAAAACCGAATTTAGGAGAGAGCAAATAATTTGCCCACAGCCTCAGAGATTTGTAATTGGCCAAGCTCTGTTCCCAGTGTAGGTATATATGTCTGGTCTGTCTTATTTTACTGCAATGCCCATGCTGTTTCCACTGCCCACATCTACTCATAGACACAAACTGTGTGTAGAGATGCATCTTCCAGAGTTTTGACAGAAAGAAGACAGCAGTGAGTTCGGCAAAATCAGAGCAGCTGGGAGTCACTTTAGTGCCTCCAGGACAAGAAGTGGGACCAGTTTACCTCTGACATCCCTGTAGGGCAGGGTTCCTTAATCTCCATATTATTGACACTAGGGTCCAGATAGTCCTTTGTTGTGGAGAAGGAAATGGCAACCCACTCCAGTATTCTTGCCTGGAGAATCCCATGGGCAGAGGAGCCTGACGGACTACAGTCCACAGAGTCGAAAAGTGTCGGACATGACAACAACAATCCTTTGTTGTGAAGGGCCATCCTGTGAATCTCTGGATTTTATCAGTATCCTTGAACCCCCAGGATCCTTGAACCACCGAGTAGATGCGGGCAGCACCCCACCACAGCTGCCACACAAAAATAACACTCCCAGGCATTGTCAACTGTTAGCTCAGGAACAAAATGACCTCCCACCCCCAGAAACAATACTCTAGGGCTAACATGCAATTTTGAGAACTGCAACACAAGAAAGGAATACAACTGCTAAATATACACAGCCTAGGTCACCGTTAGTCTGAGCCCAATTAAGAACTGAACCTAGAGTAAAAATTAAGAGCTTTGATTCTGCTCTCCTGGCCTCTCTATGGGACAGGGAGCTGAATACTGAATCCCAAATGGTGATTGTTCCACACAGCAAAACCATGTTTTCTTTATTTTTATAGCCATATTAATGTCCATCAAGCAAATTAATTAGATAACTCGTGGATCAGAATTCTTTTTTTTATAATGTTATTTTACAATGAATATTCTCTTTATAAATGCTCAAAAGTAAAATATCACCTATAATCTTAACAATTATATGCAATGTATCTGCATATACAGCTTTCAAAGGCTGTCTTTTTAGTCTGCCAGAAGCAGTGTTAGTTGTGGTTAACAGCTCAAGTCGTGGAGCAAAAATTTCCCTGCTTAGTCCCCGATATGCCTAGTAAACGAGCACGTTGTCTAAGCTTTCTGTGCCTGTGTCCTCATCTGTAAAATGGGAACAATAATAGTATCTTACAGAGTTTTGTCAAGGATTAATAAACTAATGCATTTAAAGCAATCTGGACAGTGCTGGACATCCCAGTATGCACTCAGTAAATATTAACTATTATTATTATACCTGTATTAAACATACTGTTTAGGAATATATTTTTAATGAAAAGAGCCAATTATTTCTCACCCCAGTTCTTTTACTAAGTAATGTATCATAATCATCTCTTTACCTCTATATCTTTTCCTACAACATGATTCTTAATAGTATAGTGCATTATTCATTCAGTTGTGTCTGACTCTTTGTAATCCCATGCACTCTAGCCTGCCAGGCTCCTCTGTCCCTGGGATTTTCCAGGCAAGAATACTAGAGTAGGTTGCCATTCCCTTCTCCAGGGGATCTTCCCAACCCAGGGATCAAGCCCCAGTCTCTTGCAATGAAGGCAGATTCTTTACCATCTTAGCCACCAGGGAAGCCCTCTTAATAGTATGGACGTACCTCATTTAAAATGAAGAGACTTCTATTTGAAAATATTTAGGAAAGTTCCAGATACTGAATACTATAAAGTGTTGCAAACTGGCATTCTTGAACATCTCTCACTACTTCCTTATAAAGAAGTAAAATTGCTGGAATAAAAGGTATATTCACTTTTAAACCTGTTGATACATTTTAGGTCTCAGTACTTACATGACTCAGAGGTCTTTGCAATATTTAACATTTGGCTTATTTTGAAAGGGGCTAGGAGACAGTTTCTGAACAAAGACAAATAATTGCCTCAAGTCAGGGTAAAGTGCTCCTTAGCCACTCCGAACAGCAACATGACATTGAAATAAAAGGTAACTTGCGGTGGATAAGGGCTGGTGACCACACCAGCACCTATCTCCATGCCCAGGCTACTTGAGGTATCGGCACTCTTCACTCCAGATATGGAAAGCATAATCTGGCCCTGAATGTCAGGTGTACTCAGTCTCAAGCTGTGTTGAATTTGGGGAACTCAGAGCAGCTGCACTTACACACGTTTCACAGGCTTTCTCTCTTAATTTATTCCATTCATGGAGAATTCCTCTTGGCAAGGCATTATGGCCTTTGTGTCAGCAAAACCTTGTATAATTTACAAGTGTGTTCCTAAAATAGTGAAACGGCTGAAATGTCTCAGAGGCAGAAAAATTACCTAAAAAAGATTTCACTGGAAGGAACTCTGCCAGGAGCTAATCACACTGAATTGCAGGTGAGGAAGCAACATGACATAGGGGTTTGACCCATTAGCTCAACACTCATGCTTGCTACTATTCAAGGGAGAGGCCTTAAAATGGATCATTAATAAATATGTGCTTTAATATTTAGAGAAGGTGAAAATTGTGGATTCATAGAATCCCAAGATTACGGAGGTCTTCAAGGTCATCTATTCTAGCCCCATGGTCAGCTGTTATTTGAATTCCATTTACAATTTTCCTGGCAAGTGATTATCAGCCTCTATTTGGACATCTCCCACAGCAGAGACTTGTCACTTCCTGCAAGGCATTCTCTCCTTAGGACACCTGTTATAACTACTAAGTTCATCCTTATTAAGATCCTGAAATCCATCAGCCTAAATAAGCAAACAAATAGATGTTTTTCAAGCATTGATGAGTGACAAAGAGTGTTGAAAACATTATATCAAAAAAACAAACAACCTGATTAACCAATGGGCAGAGGACCTGATTTGATGTTTTTTCAGAGATAAATAGATGGCCAATAGGTACATGAAAAGATGCTCAATATTGCTAATCATCAAAGAAGTGCAAATCAAAATGCAAATGTTGGAGAGGATGTGGAGAAAAGGGAACCCTCTTACATTGTTGGTTAGAACATAAATTGGTGCAGCCATTATGGAAAGCATAGAACTACCATATGATCCAGTGCATATCCAGATCCATATGACAATTCCAGTGCAGGATACAAATTCAAAGAATGCAAAAACACTAATTTGAAAAGATACATGCACCCCAGTGTTCACAGCAGCACTATTCACAGCAGCCAAGATAGGGAAGGAATCTAAGTGTCCATCAATAAATGAATGAGTAGTTTTTTTTCGTCCGGCCTGGTGAAATCTAGGGCCATCCGCGCTTCTTCCGAGGCTCGGCCAGAGAATGCCAAGGGGGAGAGGCAGGACAAAAGTTGAGGCGAATCCAGAGGCATGCCGGTGGGTCTCAAGTTATCTGATGCGGAGATAATGTCGGAGCTATTGGTAGAGTAGGTATGTGACCTCAGGATTTAATGAGAATTTAATACCAAGATAAGTCGGTTTTTAATTCAACGAGCTCTTTCCTGCAAGATCCTTTGCCGCAATGGAGATTAAGAAGGAGATAAGCTGCAAGAATGAGTCCAGCATTTCCAAGCAAGGTTGTTCTTTCTCCCTTGTTACTTAATCCAGATTCTGGCTGAAAAGATTCATCTCAAGGAATTGTATTCTTGAAGATGTCGGGAAAAGATTCCTGGGTCTTGGAAGAGAATTACTAAAACTGCAGGGGAGGAATAAAATTGAAGGGTGTTTTTCTTAGAGAACACCATGTGTGAGATTTATCAAGAATTTGAAGATTTATATAAGATACGGGTCCTTTGCGCCATTTCAACATGCGTGAATCTTTTCACACGGTAGTTAAACAGCACCTGACCCACAGCAGCACAGCGGAACTTTTAATTGTCACAATATTAACTGTGTATTATTGCATAAACTTGGCTACGGCTCTTTATTCCAGAATCATTATGCAAAGAAAAGGTGTGTATCAAGAATGGTATCAGTTACATCACTTCTTTCAAAGTCTTGGTCATCGAACATCTATTAGTCACACAGATAGCAAAGCATGTAACTGTGTTGCCTCCTTGCCTCCCAGTGATAAGCCCATGAAACATTTTACAAAAGTGGATAATCAGAAGAGGGAATTGGTCATATATATGACTGAACTACAAAGAAATGAAAAATGATTAACACTGCAGGTAAAATTAGTGTTAGAAGCTTTGATGATACCATGACCAACATGAAGCTACAGTACAAGCCACATTTTTTTAAGAGTCTGATGAATATAAAAGCAAGGTAAAGTTGGTTCAACATCTTTTAGTGTAAAATTTCACCAAGAACAGAAAGCCGCTTATGGTTGAAATAAAGCATTTACTTCTCCTTTGTAGTGTAATCAAGAACAAATACCAATCAGTTTGGCATTGAAGTCAGTTGCTACATTGAAGGAAATGGTAATTACAAGGACATCTGTTTACTGCCAGTAAAGGCTGGTTTCATCTCAAAGTCAACACAAACTAATGTTAAACTACCTAGAGAAGCTACAAACTCAGATAAAGATGTTACTGTGAAATGTGCGCTCAGATTCCAATAACTACAGGCAGTCCTTGCAGTAGTGAAAGGCTGTACTGTGGAAAAACTGCAACATTCGGATGGGATGTAAATGGAGTTAGAAGATAGAGATGACCGTGAGAGTGTTGACGCTGCTGCCATTCAAGAAACAGTTCTAGGTATGTAGGAGGCAAAACACCAGTGAAGTTTTATGTAGGAAAGCAGTTGTAAACAATGCGTCTCAAAAGAAGTGATGTTGTTGAACAACTTAACATTGAAGGAACTTGCAGAACAATCATGACGTTGACTGTTAAAAGATAAAATTTTGGAAGCTGATTCAAACTTGGAAATGAGTATGACAGTTTGCCAAGGCATAGATAAGATGCCTTGGCATCTCACTCCATATTATAAGTTTTATAATGAGAAAGCAAGCACATTTCAAAACTACTTGATACATTTTTTTAATAAAGAAAGAAAACGTAAAAAAAAAAATAAATAAATGAATGAGTAAAGAAGATGTGGTATATGTGTACAATGGAATATTACTCAGCCATAAAAAGAATGAAATTCTGTCATTTGCAACAACATGAATGGACCTTGAGGGTATTAAGCTTAGTGAAATAAGTCAGAGCAAGACAAATACTGTTTTCACTTATATATGGAACCTAAAAAATAAACAAATGAATATAACACAACAGAAACAGACTCACAGATATAGACAACAAACTAGTGGTTATCAGTGGGGACAGGGAAGAGTGAATGAGCAAGGTAGGGGTAAGGAATTATGGGTTACAAACTACCATATATAAAATAAGCTACAAGAACATATTGCACAGCACAGGGAATATAGCCAGTATTTTATTATAACTTCAAATGGAGCATAATCTATAAAAATAATGAGCCACTATGTTGTACACCTGAAATAATATAATATTGTAAACCAACCATACCTCTCAATTTTTTTTTTAATTTTTTTATTATTTTTTTTTTACTTTACAATATTGTATTGGTTTTGCCATACATCAACAGGCATCTGTCACGGGTGTACACTTGTTCCCCATCCTGAACCCCATTCCCACCTCCCTCCCCATACCATCCCTCTGGGTCATCCCAGTGCACCAGCCCCAAGCGTCCTGTATCCAACCTGGACATACCTCTCAATTTTTAAAAAGTATCTTCACAGCTGACTTCAGAGCCTTTTACTGAGAGGGAACTAACTTTGTTTAGAAAAATACTTTGATAAGCCATTTTGGGTGACAAAGATGAGGTCCTCTAAGGGGCTTAATGTAAGGAAAAAGCAAAATCAAACCATTGTGTCTTAGAAATGAATGGAATGTTGAGGTGCGATGAGCAGTGAAAGGTTGGAAACAGGATTAGAGAGGGAGAGAGGGAGGTGAATAACATAGCCAGATGCTGACTCCTATGAAAGGAGCTGGGAAAGGCAGCCAATTAGAAATTCCCTGTGCCTGGAAGTCTTTTAAGAACAGTACTCCATCTTAAGTTCATTTCATTTCTACAATACAAAATTCAGATTGACAATAACACTTTTAGAAAGAAATTTGGCAAATATTAATATAAATCCAATTTGTTTTTGTCTGATAAGCCCAATTCTTGATATCAACCCTGAAAAATTAAACCAAATGTAGAAGTGCCAAAAACTGGAAACAACCTAGATCCATAGACAAAGATTGCTAAATAAATTATGACACAGCCCCTTGAGGGGGTACTTTGCAATTATTATATATATGGTTATAAGATAATGTAGATTATAAGAAAATGCTAGCAAGGTAATGCTCAAAATTTTTCAAACTATAGGCTTCAGCAGTACGTGAACTGAGAACTTCCAGATGTACAAGCTGGGATTAGAAAAGGCAATGGAACCAGAGATCAAATTGCCAACATTCGTTGGATCATAGAGAAAACAAAGGAATTCCAGAAAAATATCTATTTTTGCTTCATTAACTATGCTAAAGCCTTTGACTATGTAGATCAAAACAAGCTATACAAAATTCTTAAAGAGATGGGAATGCCAGACCACCTTACCTGTCTCCTGGGAAACCTGTATGCAGGTCAAGAATCAACAGTTAGAACCAGACATAGAACAATGGACAGGTTCAAAATTGAGAAAGAAAGTACATCAGAGTTGTATATGGTCATCTTGCTTATTTAACTTATATGCAGAATACATCATGGAAAATGCTGGGCTAGACAAATCACAAGCTG
Organism: Bubalus bubalis; assembly: GCF_019923935.1. Taxonomy (NCBI): domain Eukaryota; kingdom Metazoa; phylum Chordata; class Mammalia; order Artiodactyla; family Bovidae; genus Bubalus; species Bubalus bubalis. The sequence continues at coordinate 152,105,349 of NC_059159.1, read as the reverse complement.
GAATCAAGATTGCTGGGAGAAATATCAACAACCTCAGATATGCAGATAGTACCACCCTAATGGCAGAAAGTGATGAGGAATTATAGAGCCTCTTGATGAAGGTGAAAGAGGAGAGTGAAAAACCTGGTTTCAAACTCAACATTAAATAACTAAGATCATAACATCCAGTCCTATCACTTCATGGCAGAAGAAGAGGGAAAAGTAGAAACGGTGACAGATTTTCTCTTCTTGAGGTCCAAAATCACTATGGATGGTGACTGCAGCCATAAAATTAAAAGACACTTGCTCCTTGGAAGGAAAGCTATGACAAACCTAGATAGCATATTGAAAAGCAGAGACATTACTTTGCCAACAAAGATCTGTATAATCAAAGCTCTGGTTTTTCCAGTAGTCATGTATGGATCTGAGAGTTGGACCACAAAGAAGGCTGAGTGCCAAAGAATTGATGTTTTCACATTGTGGTGGTGGAGAAGATTCTTGAGAGTCCCTTGGACTGTAAGGAGATCAAACTAATCAATCCTAAAGGAAATCAACCCTGAATATTCATTGGAAGGACTGATGCTAAAGCTCCAATATTTTGGTCTGCTCATGTGAAGAGCCGACTCATTAGAAAAGACCCTGATGCTGGGAAATGTTGAGGGCAGGAGGAGAAGTGGGTGACAGAGAATGAGATGGTTAGATAGTATCAGTGACTCAATAGACATAAATCTGAGCAAATTCCAGGAGATAGTGAAGGTTAGGGTGGCCTGGTGTGCTGCAGTTCATGGGGTCACAAAGAGTCAGACACGACTTAGTGACTGAAAACAACAAAAAGAAAATGTATGAGAAAATGGCTTCCAAAAAAAAATTTTAGGTTATAACTCAACATTAACCTACTAAGTAAACAAATCAAATTACAAAGAAGTTATATGCATCTAAGATATTTTAAAAGAATACACTTGGGGAATCCCCTGAGAGTCCACTGCCAAGCACACAGGTTTGATGCCTGGTCATGGAACTAGGATCCTGCAAGCCAAATGAGACAGCCAGAAAAAGTCAAAGAGAAATAAACCAAAAATCTTAACAACAGTCATCTGTAAAGGTAATTTTCTCCCATCTATTTTCCCAAGTTTTTGAAATGCCATATAGCAAAAATGCTTAATACTTAGATTGGGAAAATCTTTAAATAATGTGTATTTTTAAATCAATTTTAAACCTCATTTAAAATGTCTTTATTGCTACAGTTGTTTGGCAATTAGATGAGGGAAACAGTTTCATGGTTATAGAAACGTAGACAGCTGTCCTTTCTTTTAGACCTAACTCTGACCTTGGTCAATTCACATCACCTTTCTGAGTGCTATCTAAAGGACAGGAATAGACTGCCTCTATCACAGGATTGTTGAAGGATACGATGCTCTGGATAATATGAATGCCCTCTGAGTTCTACATCCATATAAAACCATAAAGAACTGTCACGTTAGATGAGAATCTGGGGGTAGTCAATTCATTCTTCCACCTTACAATCCATTCTTATTTTGCATGTGGCCACTTACTACAATCTAGGAAAGTATACCGTATGTAAATCACATTTCTATATAATACATACTGGGATAAAATTCAGTATACTACTTTTATATATACTTATATATACAAAAGATCCTGAAGCCAGTAGTAGTATAATTCTCTTTTTAGTGTGCATTTGTGAGTGGTATGTACATGCATTTGAATGTGAGTGTGTGAGGCAACGAGCATGGTTGTTGTGTGTGAGTGTGATATAACCACTGTGTCCATATGTATGGCGTGTGTAATATGTATTTGGTTGAAGATATGTACATTCAGGAGACTTTGGGAGCCATGAAAAATTTAGAATCACTGTTGCCTTATAAATTTTGTTTTGTTTTACCTGACTATCCATAATGAGTCTGGATATTAAACAAACTTTTGAGACCAAAAATTATAGATACACGTTCTAGGGATATGAGCCTATCAGGTACTGAAGGAGAGACTGTTCAGTGGTCTGAATGGACCTGACTGCAATACCTTAATCTTTGAGTATAATTCAAAGTAAGTGCATTTGGGTTCCTTCCAAAAGTCAGGAATGAATCACACTCAAAGACCAAAGGCAGTTTCCTCTCCTCCCCTACCCAGACCAGAGAAGGGCATGGCAACCCACTCCAGTATTCTTGCCTGGAGAATCCCATGGAGAGAGGAGCCTGGTGGGCTACAGTCCATAGGGTCACAAAGAGTCAGACACAACTGAAGCAACTTAGCACACATGTACAGCTACCCTAACCAAAACATATAGGTACAGTGGGAAAAATACAAGACTTTAGTCAGAAGCTCAAAATTATATTTGTTATATATGTACTTTCATTACCTGTAAGCCATCTCTGGCTCAGCATGGTGTGACTTCACCCTTCTCCACCCTGTAATTTCCTCAAATTCCCAGGGCCCACCTGATATCCTCTCCCATTGCCAATCCCTCCCAATTCATCACCAATTCTTATGGCTGGACCCTCAGCTTCTCAGTTCTGACAGCTGCATCCTTTCCCACCCTGGCCTGTACCATTCAAATGGGATGAAGTTCCCAGCCTAGCCCATCTCCCTGTGATTATCCAGCCACATCAGAGGATGGACACTAGGGAGCCAAGAGAACATTTTCAAGTTATTTAACCTTTCTTGATGCAAGTTTCAAGACTAGTGGACTAAATTAGCTTTAGCGCCCTTTCTTGATCTACACTGTATGATTCTGTCACATGATGATGTAATAACAAAAAATATGATAATTACACCTGAAATCTGTACAGTGGGGCTGGTCTCAATACGTCTTTACTCCCATTGTCTCCTGACCTACACAATGTGACAATGAAAGCCGCTCAGTCGTGTCCGACTCTTTGTGACCCCATGGACTTCAAATTCTCCAGGCCAGAATACAGGAGGGGGTAGCCTTTCCCTTCTCCAGGGGATCTTCCTAACCCAGGGATCGAACCCAGGTGTCCCGCATTGCAGGCAGATTCTTTACCAGCTGAGCCACAAGGGAAGATAATCCAAGTATCATCATCTCCATTCTACAGATCCATTTGGGAGATTACATGATGTGTTCTTCCAGGAGAGGAGGATTCATACCCACATTTTCAGACTCTAAGTTCTTTCATCCATAGAATAAGGTATAGCAAAACTCTATTGCTGTTTAATTAGAGGAAACAAGGCATTTGTGCAATTATTGTAATTCCAAGATTCAAATATAAGTAACTTTTTCAGACTAGATTCAGCTCTTTAAGGGTATATCTCACTGCAGTTCTTGCAACAAAAGCCATGTCTTCTGCCCAGAAGAGAAGCTGGTAGGATTTCAAATATTCTTACCAAGCTCAATGAGATGAGAAATTTAGCACATACACCCTAATAACTTGTCCAAATACAGAGATCATAGGCCCCATCCTTTCTACAGTGGCACAAATCCTTGACATTCTCTTTAATCATGTGTTAGTTTTCCATTATTGCTATATAAGAATATATATAAGAAATTCTCACTAACTTAGTGGCTTTAGCTATATAAACTTATTTTCTCACAGTGCTGTAGGTCAGAAGTTTGACATGAGTTTCACTGGACTCAAGTACGGTGTTGTGGGGTTGGTTCCTTCTAGAGTCTCTACGGGAGAAGCTGTTTCCTTGCCTTTTCTAGCTCCTAGAGGCTGCTTGCCTTTCTTGGTTCCTGGCCCCCTTTCTTCTTCAAATCCAGCAATGTAGCATGCTGCTGACCCTGTTTCTGTTGTCACATTCTCTTCTCTGACCACAAAAGGAAAAGGTTCCTTTTGAGGGTTCAGGTGATTAGATCAGACCCACCCGGGTGACCCAAGACAAGCTCCTCATCTCAAACTCCTTAATCATATTCACAAAGTCCTCCTTTATGCCAAGCATGTGTGTGTGCTAAGTCACTTCAGTCCTGAAGGTTCTTTGCAACACTACAGACTGTAGCCTGCCAGGCTCCTCTGTCCATGGGATTCTCCAGACAAGAATACTGAAGGGGACTGCCATGCCCTCCTCCAGGAGATCTTCCTGACCCAAGGATCAAACCCTTGTCTCAGGAATTTCCTGCACTGGCTGGCAGGTTCTCTACCACTAGCACCACCTGGGAAGCCCCCTTTTGCCATGAAAAGTAACATATTCATAGCTTCCAAGGATTAGAATATCCTTGGAGGGTGATTATTCTGCCTATTACAATGATTATTTATTTTTCATTAGTATCATTAAAAATAATAGCTAAAATATATCAATGTTCCTTCTATATGTCAAATACCAATATAGGAACTTTGTACATGTTACAGCAAATTTGTATAGAAATACCACAAGGTTGACATCACTATCCCAATTTTATAGACAATGAAATTGAGACTCCTGGGCTAAGTAATCCTATGAGGTGACCTAGCTAGTCAGAGGCAGAGCAGACCTCTGCTGCTGCTGCTGCTGCTAAGTCGCTTCAGTCGTGTCTGACTCTGTGCGACCCCGTAGACGGCAGCCCACCAGGCTCCCCCGTCCCTGGGATTCTCCAGGCAAGAACACTGGAGTGGGTTGCCATTTCCTTCTCCAATGCATGAAAGTGAAAAGTGAAAGTGAAGTCACTCAGTCGTATCCGACTCTTAGCAACCCCATGGACTGCAGCCCACCAGGCCCCTCCATCCATGGGATTTTCCAGGCAAGAGTAGTGGAGTGGGTTGCCATTGCCTTCTCCGGAGAAGACCTCTAAAACACTGTAAAACTGTGTGCAGCAGGAATAGCCACTTTTCAGAGGAAATTATTGGTTCCCAGCCATAAAGCTCTCATGGAGCTAAGCTTAGCTGGAAGCCTCACAAACATCTCTGCATGGGGGACACCCTCCCTATCCATAAACCCAGGTTTGCAGCCTGTGATTCCTTTGCTGTGGCATGTCCCATCCATGGCAAAAGGGGAATTGAGAGATTAAGATGGCAGAAGCTTCCTAAGACAAAATCTCTTCTAAAACCCCTGTAGACTCTATTTGAGATTTCTGGTAACACATGGCAAATGTGACAGGTTTCCTGAGCGTCTGCTAGTACTTGGCATCATCACGCTCCACAGTCAATTTCAAAATTGTCATTTTTGGCCCACTAAGGCTTTAAATAGCACCTCCTAACAGCCGGGCCATCTTTTGTAGCTTTCGCTTTCTATTAAGAGCATGTAAGGGCTCACAAGCTATTGAAAATAAATGTCACCAAGTAAATGCTTTTTATATACTTTGTTTGTTTAAACTGCTTTGAGGACACTGAGAATGGAGACACATGGCTCAAAATGAAACCTTTGAGAAATAATGATGTCACATCTCAAAGCACCCAAAATATCTACTGCTACCCAAAAGAAGAGACTGGGACAGCAATGCACATGTCACAGTAACGTCAGGGCCAAAAAGGGAGAGAAAAAGAGAAAATTTCTACAACACTAACATTTATTGAGCACCTTCTGTTTGCCAGGTGTTTTGGAGAGCTAATGTCATGTAACCAATAAAATAGTTATAAGTAACCCAATTCTACTATTGAAGACACAGAGCCTTAGAGAGGTTAAGGAACAGCTCCAGGGTCACCCTGCTCCACAGCAGTGAGACTGGGGTTATCTGGTCACGAAAAGAATTCACTTCATTATATATCCAACCAAAGAGACCAGGCTCAACAGTATAAGGCAAAAGTCAGCCCTGACTTCTTGGAAGGCAGCCTGACTAGGAAAATAATATTTCTGTGCTCACAGGCTGTGTAGGAGACCAGACACGTTGAAGCTGTAGATACAGACAGGCAAGTGCAACTGATTTAATTCCAGCCATGCAATCTCCACTCGCCTAATGGGAGTGGTGATAGTAACACCTCATCATTACGAGCATCCTTCTAGCGAAAGCTCAGAGCTCTCTACTGGCACATTCACATTCTTCTCCCCATCAGCTCTAGAATGTAGGAGACAGCACACTCATCTTTTTTTAACAGAGAGAGAAGCTAATGCTTTTTCCCAAGGTCATTCAGGGACACAGATTGGGAGAGGCCATAGCCCTGGGTCTCTTGTCCACACTGCTTACCCACTGGATCTGGGAAAACAATTTCAACATCCTGTCTCAAAGACCCATGGAAGAAACAACGGCTGAGTCATCCTAGCTGTATTCTATAAAATCACCATCAAAACAGCCCATACTACTTAAAATGTGACAGGAAGGGCCCCGTATCCTTCCTCCCTACATATATTCACTTCTGATGGAGAGGGGATCCTTTTTTGGCTAAACAGCAGATTTGCACTGATGAAAAAGAATTCATCTTGACCAAAGAAAGGCTTATTTATCAAATTATGGTCTATCCCAAAGAATCTCACATTCTTGAGTCAGGAAGATCCTCACCTTTCCAAGGATGGAATTTAGAATTCGTTTCTGGTCTTAACTATGAGGAGCACCAGCTGAAGAAAGTAAGATTTCAGAGGAAGACTTGGAGAAAGCTTATGAACAGGTGAAACACCCTGCTGAGATGGGACCCTCCAGCTGGGCATCCACTGCATGGACCGTCTCCAAGGTGAACCACACAGATGATAATGTGCTATTGAGCCAAGCTCTGCACACCCCTGGTTTCTGAAGTTGGCTGCTGGTGTGACTGTGGGTTTTTTGAGGATTGTATTTATATGTTCTTCCAGATATCTCAGGACTTAATACAAAGTATACACAAGATTCAGAATATGTCTCCCAAAGCAAAATAAAAGCACGAAGAATTCTATGGGTCTTAAACAAAAGCATGCATCTTATTCCAATTACGAGAGTTAACCAAATGTTCTTTTGCACCTACACAAAAATCTTCACAATTAAAGATACTCCTCAAGGCACAAGGCTTAGCACTGAAGATTTGCAATGTCAACATCCTCAGGGTTAATCCTGAACCAGCCACTGAGACACTCCCAACTCCTAGGGAAGTGGTTAAGGGCTACTGTCCCCTTCCTGAGGCAGAAACTTTACTAACATGAAATTCTGAAAGTCAATACCAGATTTTTAGAAATTCTACTGTCTCAAATGTGAACTACATGAAAATACCATGTATTTTATTTTGCATATTGCTCTGAGATTTGAAGCACAGAACCAGGGGCTTTTGGATTAATAAAATGTGTTTCCTACCCCTCACTTTCCCAATGTCTGATGAATAAAATCCAAAGGAAAATAGAAAAGAAAGGAAAAAGAGAAGAAATCTGAATTAGAGAACATTAGGAGAGAAGACTCAAGAACATTCTACTACACAAACAATAGATTAAGACAAAATAAAGGAAGGACAAGAACGTACCCTGGCTGAGAAGAAAGTAACCAGAACTCAAGGAAAAAGTCACCAGAAGCCCCTCTTCCCCCCAGCTCACAGATGCAGGGACTGGAAGCAAGAAAGACTTGGCCATGAAGTAATAACTGTGAAGGAAATTCACAGTCTCCTAGGCAATCTCAACTCTAACTATAAATACATCTATCATTAATAAAACATTAGAAAATCAAATCTGTCAGGGTATTTAAAAAGTTACACACCATGACAGAGGAGGATTTATTCCAGAAATGAATGCAATTATAGCCAATATTGGGAAATTTATAATTCATCATATTAATAGGTCAAAGGAAAAAAGCCATCTGACTGCCTCAATAGATGTTTTTTTTTCAAAAGCAATTGATAAACTTTTAAATATGTGACCTAGAAATAAAAGGGTATTCCTTCATGTGATATGGAACATCTACAGTCAAGTTAATCAGCAATGTAAAATTTAAAAGCAAATACTATGGACACTTTTATTCATATAAAAATTAGACCAAAATGCCCATCAGAACTAGTATTTGAACATCCTTCTGATAGTTCTAAGCAATTGAAAAAGACCACTAGAATTAAAAATGAAGTATAAATATTAGGAAAGAGAAGGAAATATTATCCTTACTTGTAAATAACAACATATCTACCTGAAAAAAACCACCTTAACCATTCTAAATTCTAAATATTAGCATTAAAAGGAAAGTTCATTAATAACACTATTTAAAAAACAAATACATATTTCAAATGATAAACTTTGTATATACCAGTTACATCCATTTTCCCCCCAGAGAAAATGGATGTAAATTAGGGTATACTCATGTTGAGTAAACCCAAAGCAAAATAAGGGTAAAAGAAAACAAGACACACAAACATTTCAGGAAACATAAAGATACCAAGAGAGCACCAGTTATCTATCATAGTACTTTTCACTACAATGGCAGGGTTCAGAAAATGTGAGAGACCTTTCACAGATCGATACAAATGGTTACATACAAGTGAGAACAAGCAGCATTCCCTTCCCTTTTGTTAAAGAATCCTAAATTTTCATAACAGATTGAGTCCTTACTATAGTGACCCACACATCCATGCATCAGCCTGCTTTATGAGAGCACAATTCTATCTACACATCAAGGTCAGAGACACCATGCCTGCGTCCCGCTCCAGACCCCTAGTCACAAGCAGGTAATCTCTCTACCAGCCCTTCACAGGTTCCGATGTTAGGCTCCTCTAATCTATGTAGAAATGGCTGTCTTCCTGTCTTCCTAAAACTCTGGACACTTCTCTGCCTCTTTCACAGGATTGTTGAGGGATACAATGCTCTGGATAATATGAATGCCCTCTGAGTTCTACATCCATATAAAACCATAAAGAACTGTCACTGTTAGATGAGAATCTGGGGGTAGTCAATTCATTCTTCCACCTTACAATCCATTCTTCTTTTGCATGTGGCCACTTACTACAATCTAGGAAAATATCCTGTATGTAAATCACATTTCTATATAGTACATATTGGGATAAAATTCAGTATACTACTGTGAAAACAAAATACACAAAAGATCCTGAGGCCAGTAGTAGTTCAATTCTCTTTTGTAGTGTGCATTCATGTGTGGTATGCGCATGTATCTCTTATTTCACTTTTCAAACCCTGGTCCCTCCTCAATTAATTCAATCCGTTAACAAGGAAACCTCTGTCTTATTACTTTTACTTGGCAACTGAAATATTCCTACCCACTCAAGGTCTGCTCTGTGCATTTATTCATTCATAATCCATCCAACAAATGTTTATCAGTCCCAACAATGGGCCAGGCACTCCTGCCAGTGACATAATAATAAATAAGCTGGATACATAGGGGCCCTATCAGAGCTCATAACCCAGTGGAAGATTCAAACAGGTTGAGAAGCAATCACAATGCAGTCAGTAAACGTGTGTTAGAGGAAGCACACCACGCTAACAGAATAGAAAGTAGGGTCATCCAACCCACAGGGAGGAGTGGGTGCAGAGAGACCTGAGGGATGAGTACGAGTCGAAAGGCAAAATACGGGGTGGGATGGGGACAGGAAAGAGCATGCCTCATTTTATCTGTTTCTGGCATAAAAGACAGTCTCACCTCCAATTAACATTCTCAGAGCCAATAGGTGAGCTTCTAAAAGTTGTAACCATTTTAGCTGGTACAGACACTATATTACATGAGGTGTTTTATACCTCCTTGGAGATCTCTGACAGCACTCTAAATAATCCTCTGGAACTAAGAGAAGTTTGAAGTACATACAATGAATTCTGGGCAGAGTGTTTTTGAGCGCTCCTTTATCCTCTGGGGCTGAAACCCCTTTCAAGTCCTGCTTAAGCAATTCTAGTTGTTAGATGACAACTCCCATGGTTACCAAGGGTGAAGACTGTTTTGGTCTTCAGTAAATGTTTGAACTCTGCTGAGTCTGACAGCAAAACCCCAAGGACAAAGATGAGTTTTATGATGTAGGCTTTTCCCATCAACACTCATGATTAACTAAGTTCTTTTTAGGCTCCAACCAGGTTCTGCTACCATGGTCAGCACTTGAAGTATGTAGCACAGAAAAGAACAGCATTATAGATTTGGAAAATCTTGCTATCTTTTGTCCAGGACAATCTGAATGCTACACCATAAAATTTTTTGCTAATCTCCTAAAAACCAACACTATTTATCTAATTCTAGCTGTTGCTCAACTACTACAAATGCCACTTTATGAACATGCTGCTTTAGTCCCTTCAAACACTGTTTAAATTTTAAATAGGAAAGACATTTTAATACTGGAAAGTAGTTACTGACACCATCCTAATCTTAAATATTTACACGCATTCTGTTAGATCCCGAAAGGGAACAAATTCCAACATACCTATATAAATTATGGTAAAACTGGTTTGAAAGCCAATGTTTTATCAAACAATATATTTGTTACCTAAAACGTGACATATTGGAGAAGGAAATGGCACCCACTCCAGTGTTCTTGCCTGGAGAATCCCAGGGACAGGGGAGCCTGGTAGGCTGCCGTCTATTGGGTCGCACAGAGTCGGACACAACTGAAGCGACTTAGCAGCAGCAAAGTGTGACATAAATGATGATCTCTAGAAATAAGCAAACTTTGTGAATTCAATGACAAGGAAAACATCATTACTTTCCTCCTAAAACGAGGACTAAAACGAGGATGTCTGCTCTCACCCCCAGCTATTAACATTGTATTAGAGGTTCTGACTAACGTAAAACTGCCTTTATCCAAAGACAACATGATTGTCTATGTAGGAAAGCCTGATGCAATGAAAAAGAGAAAGAAGGAAGGGAGAGAGGGAAGAAGGGGAGAAGAAGAAAGAGAAAAGGGAAGGGGAGAAGAAGGGAAGACAGAGAGAAAGGAGAGGAGAGAGAAGGGAGAGAGAAAGAAAAAAAGAGAGGAAGGGAAGGAGGGACAGAAGGAGTGAGACTAGGAAAACTGTGGAAATCCAAGACAATAATAACCAGTAATTTCTTGAGTAATTTGCTTAGGATCATTTTAAAGACTGAGGCACAATTTGGCCTTATTAAACCCAATACTGAGACATGCCATGTACTTTCCTCTGAAATGTGTGACTTTTAAAGTGCATATTGTGTTGTGCACTTTGTGTTATCTCGACTCCTAAGAAAATTATATATTTCAAATAAGTCAATAATTTCAATTCAGTATAATTGTCAATGTTTAAGAAAGTCACATAAATAGTAGAATTACATTTTTATTAACCAAATCATGTTTCAAGCATTTTAAAAAATATTTCTGGGGATTCCAGTCTTGAAACTGCTGGCTGAATTCATCCCAAAGGTCTTATTTGAACCTTGCTCTAATTTCTTTTTTAATTTGAATACTAAGTAGAGATTCTAGTTAGCCACAAGCCACACAACTACTCTATTATGTTACACAAAATCCACTTCACTCAATTACACAGCTTCAGCCCTATAAGCATTTGAATTGTTGAACCTTGATTTTAAACAAGATAAAAAATTATGAGGTTACAAGTCCATCCAATCTTTTACAGTGAGTCAAAGGAAACTCAACCTAGAGTGTGACTAGATACTGAAACATAACGAAAGTTACACCCTGTGTAAACCATTTAAAATGTATTCACCATAACCAATGAATATTTATACTCAGTGCATCCTGGGTGGGAAGAAGGAAACAAGAAAATCCTAAAAGAATGGGCTTAGGTTTAAGGTACAGAAAACACTAAGCATGCTTGTAACTGTATCTACTCATCTACACTTACTGCTTCAGTATCTCTTGTCTGCACAGTAGAGATAAGGCTTCCCTTTATTATAGTGGAATTAGAAAAGCTTAGCCTGGAAGAGGATGGGACACTTCTGTGAAAAGGATACATGAAGACTCTTATTACGTATTAGAGTCCTAATACTAATGTATTTAGGAAAATCCAATTTTAGGTATTAAGACTCTGCTACAGAAAATTCATTTCTCTTTTCTTAATCAAAGGACAATTTTCAAAGGAAAATTTCTTTTATTCCTAAATAATCCTTCCAGGCCCCTCTGTTTTGTGAGACATCAGGTCTGACAACTCTCAATGTGAGTTCCTCTAGGGTAAGAGTTTCTGTCTTTAGGGACATTCCTCAGAGCTCCTCAGATGCCACAGGCAACATGGAGAATTCCTAAGGAAAGCCTTTTTCAAAAATACACTATTGCCAGTAGAGGGACAAGCCCACAAAACTAGTGGGGGAAGAGGGGGTTGCAGGGGGTGGAAATGCCCTAAAGGAAGGAATGAGAAGCTTGATACTTTGTAACTACCTGCTAACTACTTCCTTTCCTCACTCTCAAGTTGCCATGGCAAAGAAGAGACTTATCTACCAGTTAATAAATACGTGAAAAAATACCACCAGGGAGTTATTTATTCCATAGATTTATAGGAACTTAATGGCACCCCACTCCAGTACTTTTGCCTAGAAAATCCCATGGACAGAGGAGCCTGGTAGGCTGCAGTCCATGGGGTCGCTAAGAGTCGGACACGACTTTCACTTTCACTTTTCACTTTTATGCATTGGAGAAGGAAATGGCAACCCACTCCAGTGTTCTTGCCTGGAGAATCCCAGGGATGGGAAGCCTGGTGGGCTGCCGTCTATGGGGTCGCACAGAGTCAGACACGACTGAAGTGACTTAGCAGCAGCAGCAGCAACCCACTGGATAGGGAAGGCAATGGAACCCCACTCCAGTACTCTTGCCTGGAAAATCCCAAGGAGGGAGGAGCCTGGTAGGCTGCAGTCCATGGGGTCGCTAAGAGTCAGACACGACTGAGTGACTTCACTTTCACTTTTCACTTTCATGCATTGGAGAAGGAAACGGCAACCCATGCCAGTGTTCTTGCCTGGAGAATCCAAGGGATGGGGGAGCCTGGTGCGCTGCCGTCTATGGGGTCGCACAGAGTCGGACACGACTGAAGCGACTTAGCAGCAGCAGCAGCAACCCACTGGATAGGGCTTCCCTGGTGGCTCAGACGGCAAAGCGTCTGCCTACACTGCAGGAGACTGGGTTCGAGCCCTGGGTCGGGAAGATCCTCTGGAGAAGGAAATGGCAACCCACTCCAGTACTCTTGCCTGGAAAATCCCATGGACGGAGGAGCCCAGTAGGCTACAGTTCATGGAGTCGCAAAGAGTTGGACACGACTGAGTGACTTCACTTCACTTCAACCCACCGAATATGCTGGCAGCACTGGCTACTTCTTGCCACTGATTCTACTTCAATAAATACCAAGTAGTTCCCGAATATCTGTGTGTCAGGGAGCTAAAGCCACTTCCTGTCACATTCATTTTTTCAAGCCTTTTCCAACTGTCTCAGATAGGGAGACTCTGGGGAAAAGGCAACTGGAAAAGAAGATATTTACCTTGCTCAAAGGTTTTCAACATATATAATTATTGGTCAAGCAATGGCAAAGCCATCAACCCTTTTCAACTCATACTAAGTGTTAACCTAAAGAAATTCATAGAAAAATATAAAAACAGACACAGAAATAAAAATTCTTGGAATTTTTTCAATTTAATTCAAATATGGCAATGGATATTTGCGCTAAAAACCCTAGGGCTCATATGTTTAAAGCGATCCTAGAGCATAAAGAGGTGGAACTGCATTTGACCATGAAGCAAACTGTGTAAAACTGATTCGGGGATAGAAAAGAGGATTTCGTCTCTGTACAGCAAGTCTTTAAACGTACTTCCAGTTAAAGGGAAAAATGTGAAGAAAAGAGGTTAATGTCAAGATATCTGGAATTGTAACAAAATTATGCTACAGCTTCCCAGCATTGTCTGTTTCTTAGTTGCTAAATCCTGGAAAATCCCATGGATGGAAGAGCCTGATAGGCTGCAGTCCATGGGGTCACTAAGAGTCGGACACGACTGAGCGACTTCACTTTGACTTTTCACTTTCATGCATTGGAGAAGGAAATGGCAACCCACTCCAGTGTTCTTGCCTGAAGAATCCCAGGGACTGGGGAGCCTGGTGGGCTGCCATCTATGGGGTCGCACAGAGTCGGACACGACTGAAGCAACTTAGCAGCAGTAGCAGCAGCAGCAAGTCCTGTTCAACTCTCTGTGACCCTATGAACTGCAGCATTCCAGGCTTCCCTGTCCTTCACTATCTGCCAGAGTTTGCTCAAACCCATGTCCATTGAGTCAGTGATGCCATCCAACCATCTCATTCTCTGTTGTCCCCTTCCCCTCCTGCCCTCAATCTTTCCCAGCATCAGGATCTTTTCCAATGAGTTGTCTCTTCCCATCAAGTGGCCAAAGTATTGGAGCTTCATCATCACTCATTCCAATGAATATTTAGGGTTGATTTCATTTAGGATTGACTAGTTTGATCTCCTCGCTGTCCAAGGGACTCTTAAGGGTCTTCTCCAGTACCACAGTTCAGTGCACTGGGAAAGAATCTGGATAAAAACTTAACTAGTTTTTGAGAGAGTTCCTTGTTTAACTGCTCCATTTTGGAGAGGGACAAAAATATTTTCTAAGGAATTTATTAAATTAGCAGTCTAATTTGGAGGTACAGATTCTTAATTCTCCTTTTTACTTGCACCAATACAGAATATGAGTTAAAGAGTCACATTTACTCATTAATACAGCAATGACTTTTTTATTTAACTACAGATCGAAGCACTATAAGCCCACAGCAAAAGGAGTCCTCCTACATAGAAAAATCACAAAGCAGAAGGCTGACAGGCTCAGCTCCAGTGTTCTGTGCAGGAAGCCTTCCTGGAGTAGTGAATATTTTTACAAACCAAAGAAATGATGAAGTAACGTTCCCTGCTAATAATGCAAAAGAAATAATAGAATTTTAAAAATATCTCTTTATGTAAATCCTAATGAATAAAGGATAAAAGTGAAAATTGCTCAGTCGTGTCCAACTCTTCACAACCCCATGGATTCTCCAGGCCAGAATACTGGAGTGGGTAGCCTTTCCTTTCTCCAGTGCATCTTCCCAACCCAGGGATCGAAACCAGGTCTCCCACATTGCAGGCGGATTCTTTACCAGCTGAGCCACAAAGGAAGCCCAAGAATACTGGAGTGGGTAGCCTATCCCTTCTCCAGCAGATCTTCCTGACCCAGGAATCAAACTGGGGTCTCCTGAATTGCAGGCGGATTCTTTACCAACTGAGCTATGAGGGAAACCCTGATACGAATAATAAAGCATCTGGACCTCAGTTACCAATGGATGCTAAGACCATTATGTGACAGGTTGACAGTGAACATTAATATACACACTCTGGCTTAAATCCCCTGAACCCAATAACCGACCTTAAACTACAAGGAAAGGTGGAAAAGTTAGTCATTGTGTGCTTCACCACCTATGAAGTATTCTTGACCAAATAATTGAATCTAAATCTAGTTTAGCCTCTAGATCAAGTTACCAGGCTATAAGGCTATAAAAAACAAGACTGAGGATGATGTTAAATGACACCATGAAGATACAATCAGCCAACTTCAAAATAAGAAAAACCTTACAGGAAAAATGTCCTGGTTTCCTTAAATAAACAGCAAGAAAAAGTGGAGGGTGGGGGGGTTAGAAATAAAGAGATATCAGTAAGATGGCAAACAAATGTAATGTGTGAACCTTGTTTGGATCCTAATTCAAACAAAACAATTGTAAAAGGGCACTTTGGAGACTAATATGCAATTTTTCAGAAGTATTGTTCAATCAGATAATGTCAAACCTTTGTTCATGTATAGATAATAGTTCTTATCTATTATAAGCACTCTGGTGTATCTATGGATGAAATAATATGACATCATGGATTTGTCATAAATATGCTACCAGAAAATAAAGATGTGAGGAAAATAGATGAAATAAGATGAGAAAAATCTGACAACTCTTTAAGCTGGTTAATGGGTACAAGGTACATTTTACTATTTGATGATGGATGTTTAAAATATTTCATAATAAAAAGATCCAAAAGAAGAGAGAACTGCTGTAGCAAGTTGTTCCCTTAGTTTAGTTACCATTAACACAATCCATGGAATGTACAGAAGTTCACAGAAGGGAAAGTCGACAACATGAGAGGAGAAAGAAGCAAAAAGGGAGGGGATATATGTATACGTATGGCTGATTCATGTTGAGGTTTGACAGCAAACAACACAATTCTGTAAAGCCATTATCCTTCAATTAAAAATAAATTTAAAAAGTAAGGAAAATGCAATAGGTGGTCAAGAAGCTGCAGGTTATTTTGGTCTCTCTAGAGAAGACTTGGATTCACCTTTGGGATTGTTCTACCTTTTTTCAGGAAAAATCTTATTTAGGACTTCCCTAGTGGTTTAGTGTTAAAGAGTCCACCTGCCAATACAGGAGACATGGGTCAGGACTCCTGGGTCAGGAAGATCCCCTAAGTGAAGGAAACAGCAACCCACTCCAGTATTCTTGCCTGGAAAATCTCATGGACAGAGGAGCCTGGCCAGTTACTGTTCACGAAATCACAAAAGAGTCGGAAACTATTTAGCAACTAAACAAGTAACAACAAAAGTTCAGATGAGTCCCTTGGTTAATCAAATATTCTCATACATAATTCTTGGGGGTAATGGTAAAATAACACGAATGTAGACATTTAGTCTGAGAAAATATCATTACTATTGGTGATACAGGTTACCGTAAAAATGCCTTAGTCAGGATTATGTCTCTAGGGCTTTGCTATTTTACTGTATACATGGATTTAAATAAAACAATTTTTCCCCATGGAAATGGGTGGGTTCAGAAATAGAAAACGGCAGGTGTGCTGAGAACTTCTTATGTAGATAAGGATATGAGACTCCCAAGACAGCAGAAAGGCAGTAGGCATGATTTTGAACTTCTTTAAAGACAAATTAAACTGAACTCAGCACAGCTCCATCTGGACAGGACTACTGCCACCTTCTTTTGATATGCCATGTTATTTAAACCTAAAAACCCCTAAGTGTGCTGATGCTGGGCTACTGTATGCATGCTAAGTCACTTCAGTCGTGTCCGACTCTTTGCAATGCTGTGGACTGGAGCCTACCAGGCTCCTCTGTCCACAGGATTCTCCAGGCAAGAATACTGGAGTGGGTTGCCATTTCCTCTTCCATGGACTATTGTAATATGATATAATTATCCTGGTGGGAGTCGCTGATCAAGATCACTTACCTGCAGGATTTTTTTTAAAGGAATAAATATTTTAGCTTCCAAATGTTGCTTGTTGCTTCTCCCTTGCTGCCTTTAATATTCTTTCTTGTGTTTAGTCTTTTTAGTTTCATTAGTATGTGCCTTGGTGTGTTTCTCCTTGGGTTTATCCTGTATGGGACTCTTTGTGCCTCTTGGACTTGATTGACTATTTCCTTTTCCATGTTGGGAAAATTTTCAACTATAATCTCTTCAAAAATTTTCTCATACCCTTTCTTTTGCTTTTCTTCTTCTGGGACCCCTATAATTAGAATATTGGTGCGTTTGATATTGTCCCAGAGGTCTCTGAGACTATCCTCAGTTCTTTTCATTCTTTTTACTTTATTCTGCTCTTCAGAAGTCATTTCCACCATTTTATCTTCCAGCCCACTGATTCGTTCTGCTTCAGATATTCTGCTATTGATTCCTTCCAGAGTATTTCTCATTTCAGTAATTGTGTTGTTTGTATGTTTATTCATTAAGTCTTCTAGGTCGTTGTTCATTGATTCTTGCATTTTCTCCATTTTGTTTTCAAGGTTTTTGATCATCTTTACTATCATAATTCTGAATGCTTTTTAGGGTAGTTTGCCTATTTCCTCTTCATTTCTTTGGACTTCTGTGTTTCTAGTTTGTTCTTTCATTTGAGTAGTATTTCCCTGTCTTTTCATTATACTTTTTAAACTTATTGTGTTTGAGGTCTCCTTTTCCCAGGCTTCAGGGTTGAATTCTTTCTTCCTTTCGATTTCTGCCCTCCTAAGTTTGGTCCAGTGGTTTGTGTAAGCTTTGTATAGGGTGAGATTTGTGCTGAGTTTTTGTTTATTTTCCTCTGATAGGCAAGACTGAGTGAAGTGGTAATGCTGTCTGCTGATGACTGGGTTTGTATTTTTGTTTTGTTTGTTGTTTAGATGAGGCGTCCTGCATAGGGTGCTACTGGTGGTTGGGTGATGCCAGGTCTTGTATTCAAGTGGCTTTCTTTGTGTAAGTTCTCACTATTTGATACTCCCTAGGGTTAGTTCTCCGGAGAAGGCAATGGTACCCCACTCCAGTACTCTTGCCTGGAAAGTCCCATGGACGGAGGAGCCTGGTGGGCTCCAGTCCATGGGGTTGCTAAGAGTCGGGCACGACTGAGCAACTTCACTTTCACTTTTCACTTTCATGCATTGGAGAAGGAAATGGCAATCCACTCCAGTGTTCTTGCCTGGAGAATCCCAGGGACAGAGGAGCCTAGTGGACTGCCGTCTATGGGGTTGCACAGAGTTGGACACGACTGAAGCAACTTAGCAGCAGCAGCAGCAGGGTTAGTTCTCTGGTAGTCTAGGGTCTTGGAGTCAATGCTCCCACTCCAAAGGCTCAGGGCTTGATCTCTGGTCAGGAACGAAGATTCCACAAGTGATTTGTTATGGCATTAAGTTAGATTAAAACAAATACCCAAAAACAAGAATCGAAAGTTGAACCCCAGGCAAATGGCAGTTATAAAATCAGGCAAATAATAGTTAAAATAATGGAATATAGACATGTACATACACACCCATGAGCAAGTCAAAATAGTCCAACCAAAATACAGTACAGTAGATTGACCCAGAGAACAAATGAAATAAAAAATTATATCTACCAGTTAAGAACAAAACACATTAAAGTACAAACTGGAAAACAAAACTAAAGAAAGGTGCCAAGGGGGGTATAAAGCAATGAAAAGAAAATTAACAAATATGTTGAGAGGAAAGGAAAGAAAGAAAAGATACGCAAAGTTAAATAGAGGTAGAGAAGAAGATTTATATACATTAAAGATAAACTTCAAGGGAAAAAGAACAGTTGGAAAAGCAAAGAAAGGATTAAATGTAGAAAAAATATAATTGATTTAAAAGTATTAAAAATTAAAAGTATAAAAAATAGAAAAAAAAAAGGAAGAGAGAGAAAAGGAAAAAAATAGTGGAAAATTCCACAGAACTGCAAAAGCCCAACATAGAGGCAGAGGTTTATAACAACAATAAAAAGTGTGACTGAATATACACATATACATATACACCCATAAACAAAATCAATAGTCCAACAAAAATAAAGTATAAAAAAAAATAATAAAGTATAATAGATCGACCCGGTAAACACAGGAAACCAAAAATTATATCTACCAGTAAGAACAAAACTAACTAAAGCACAAACTGCAAAACAAAACTAAAGCAAGATGCCAACTGGGGAATAAAGCAATGAAAAGAAAACTAACCATTATGTTGAGAGGAAAGGAAAGAAAGAAAAAAAGGAAAGAATAGATTTGCAAAGTTAAATACAGGTAGATAAAGAAGATTTATATACATTAGGTATTAACTGGAAGGGGAAAAGAACAGGAGGAAAAGCAAACAAAGGAATAAATGTAGAAAAAATAAGAATACATTTAAAAAATTAAAATTAAAAAAAAAAAAGAAAACTCCACAGAACTGCAAAAGTCCAACATAGAGGCAGAGGTTTATAACAACAATAAAAAATATGACTGAGGGGAAAAAAGCTCAAAAGCTTAATTAGATTTCATAGTGACAATAAAATTGACAGCAACAGAGGGAGACAAAAAAGGAAAGAAAAATTTTAAAAATCCAAAAGAATATACAGAACACGTCAAAACATAGGAATAATAAATGTTTTTCTTGAGTCACTGATGTCAGAGTCCTTTCTCTTGCTGGGAGTCACAGTCCACCTAACCTCCTTAGGATACCCTCCAACACTGTACTGATCTTTGGACAGCTGTGGGAGCAGCTCAGATTCTAATCTCATCCTACTCCTCTGTGTTTTTGCCTCCAATGTCCACAGCTATCAGAACCTGTGCCAGTGGACGACCCAAATCCAGAGGTGGAAATAAAATCACAATTGAAACCCAGGGGCAGTGTGGTGAAGGAAGAAGACCTCAAACCTTCCCACCAGCTGTACAAACTGCAGATTAAATCCACATGATTAACTAGGTAGATTCCACGTCTATGGAATATATAAAAGGTCATTAAGAGCTTCCACAAAAGAAAACGCACAAGTTCTGATGCTGGTGTGTGGGGAGAGAGACGCTATGGTGAGGGCTTCACCCCGTACACATGACTCAGCAGTATCGCCTTACTTCCATGACTGCGCGGCATTTCCCATCACAATCTCCTCCCTCACCTCCTCTCGATCCATCTCTCCACAGTCAACAGCAGCTCTCACCCTGGGATTGCTCCATAATCCCTAAACTCTAGCTCCCATCTGCTAAACCTTCCAGGAGACCTGTGCTTCTGTTTGGGGTACATATGGCTGCGGCAATGACTGTCTGATTCTCATTCCATGTAGGCTGCCACACATCAGCTGTTTCACTCTCAGGATTAAATGTTTCTCCTCTGACTCGGTCAGTTGCCCCACTGTGGGGATCAGACCCCCTGCTTCAGTTCCCCCACTCACCGAAGGCAGGTCCAGTCCTACTAACACCCCTCTTTTTCCCCCTAGTCCCTAATTCTACCAAATTTTGTGTGGTTCTATATATTCTTTTCCTCTGGTCAGGTACTCCTGTCCACTCTCAGCTGGTGTTCTTCATGCACTTCTGTGTCTGAAGGTGTATTCCTGATGTATCCGTGGAGAGAGATGTACTCCACGGCCACCTTCTCCTCTGCCATCTTGTTCTCTCTACAATAGGACAGATTTCTAATATGGGACTGAGCATCTGGGTTTTGAAGACTGTATTTATTGCTGGAAGCCAGGGTAGAAGTACAAAGACTTGGTAATACAGGATATTAATGCAAATGTCTTCTCACAAACTGAGGCACATAACCAGTTAAAAGTATAAAAGGAATTTTTAATTTTAGTTTGGATTAAAAAAACCCAAAAAACAAAAAGCAGTGCATTCAATTTCAAAGAAAAACATGCTGCAGCTGAAGCTCCAACAAAAAAGAAGCTAAAAAAAATTAAATTTGCTGGATTTGCATGCATGTGTATGTGTGAGAGAGAGAATTTCATCAGCCTTTGATATACCCACATCTATTGACACCAAGGAAATGGAGAAGAATTTTTTTAGACATTAAAATTTGTATCAGATTCTGTTTTTTGCTGGTGACCAACTGCTCTGAATATGAAATTTTGATTCAATTTGAGGTGTCTATTAGTTGATGCCTTCAGGCTTGAGGACACATTAACTTATGATAAACAGTAATAACTGAGCTCTTCCAAAAGAAGATAATGGTGTGAGTAAAAGGGACCAACTTCCCCAGCAGACACCAACTAGAATTACTCCAGCCAGATTTGACTCTGTTGTTACAACTGAGACCATATTTTGGGGGTGTTCTTAGGCATCTGGTCCTGCTCTGCTCTGTATTAGAATCCTTACCCCCACCTTCCCAATAGTCATGTATGGATGTGATTGAGTTTCTTTCTATAAAGAAAGCTGAACACTGAAGAATTGATGCTTTTGAACAGCAGTGTGGAAAAGAATCTTGAAAGTTCCTTGGTCTGCAAGGAGATCCAACCAGTCCTCCTAAGGGAAATCAGTCCTGAATATTCATTGGAAGGACTGATGCTGAAGCTGAAACTCCAATACTTTGGCCACCTGACGTGAAGAACTGACTCACTGGAAAAGACCCTGATGCTGGGAAAGATTGTAGGCAGGAGGAGAAGGGGACAAAAGAGGATGACATGGTTAGATGGCATCACCAACTCAATGGACATGAGTTTGAGTAAATTCTGGGAGTTGGTGATGGACAGGGAGGCCTGGTGTGCTGCAGTGCATGGGGTCGCAAAGAGTCAGACACGACTGAGCGACTAAACTGACTGACTGACCTCTCCAACACCAACTAGAGTCATTTCTGGATAGAATCTAAGATTGAACATTAGTAGGTAGAACTGACAACCTCCCAGTGCTTGACTCTACACCCATCCATCCACCTGTCCTACCAGGAGGGAAATTCAGTCCTCATCTCTCATTCATTCCAATATCCCCTACTCTTAACATGTGCTCAGCCAAGGATAAATTATCCTTTATCCTATCACCTTCTGATTAATACCCATTCTACTTTTTTCTGGGCCCAAATATATCTAGCAGGTGACTGCAGATCTGTCTGGTTGGCTCCAAACAGATCTCCTAGCAGATCTAATTTCTCAGTGAAATTACCACTATATAGACTTATAGGAATCTTCAACTGAATAATTTACCAAATGTTTATTGCCCATTCTGGGCCCAACACCATGTCAGACCCTAATTACATGTCCCCAAATATACCAACCTTAGGAATAATTTGTGTTTAGTTAATAATTTCATATTTTACTAACCAGTCACAAACATTGCTTATCATGTTCTAGGATTTGTTCTAAGTGCTGTTTCATAGACTAACTCATTTAATCCAATTAGCTAATATTTATTGACTGCCTACTATGTACATAAACATTAGACACTATAATATAAAATTCCCAAAACTTAAAGATCTTAAAATGTCATCAAGGAGATAAGTCTTAAATTCAGAAAACCAAAATACATCAATCACCATATAAGTGGATCACACAGCATGTTTTATGGGAGCTTAGAAGCAGGAGAAAGATATAACTGACACACAGTAAATGTGCAATCAATGTTTGAATTAAATTGAACCAGGGAATCTAATACTGAAAATAAAGACAGGTGGAATAACATGAAAATTTGATAAATCTAAAAATGTACAGAAAAATTCTGAGATTACATGCATGTTCTCTTTTAAGCAAGTTTTTACCTAATATAAAACATATTTATTGGACAATATCACCACTGCACATGGGAATCCCTACAGGTGACATATCTGATAATGTGCTAAAACTATGATCATAATTTTAATTCACTCTGCTTTTTGACAGAAGATGGTTGGTATATATCCTGTAGAGTTTTCCTTATTTTGAGCCTTCTAAATAAGCATGTTGTCATTAGATTAATAAAATCTCTTCCCTTCTGCTAAATTGTGTGGGTTTTTTTTTTCAAATAGAAGAAAAAAGCAGAACATGACATTATTCTGAAAGTTCACAATGAAAAGTCTCGTGTAGAGGAACACTACACAGAAGGTACTATATACGTGAAAAAGTAGTGACTGGAATCTGTCTCACTCCTTTCCTGTGACATCAATCCATAAGCCAAGATTAGCATGCCTAAACTATCACTTTCAGTTTTAACACATTGGTATGATTTTTCAAGGCAGAATCTCAGAAATAAAATATTAACATTAAAATGGTAGCCCCATAGAGAATCCAAATGCTCTTATTAAAGTGGGAGGCTCGTAAATTAAGGCATCAGCATTACAAACCTGAATTCCCATTTGCAGTCAAGATAAAAAAGATCTCCCAAAAGAAGAGTGCCTTCTAAAAGAGAAATGAGTAATAACAAAACAAATACACTAAAGCATATTTAGACTACCTGGATGAAGAGTGGACGACTATAAGGAGTAGGCAGTACGGAGCAGAGAAAGACCGAGCCAGGGCACTGCTGCTGCCTGAAATGAATGGACGAGGGGCCCTGGGCAGCTGAGCAGACACGAGGAGGGCTAAATGATACTGCCCACAAAGATCTCACGACACTTCCTGCTGTGGACTAGCCCCCAGGGAGCCTCCAGCTTTACCAGACTTCCCTGAAGTGGTTGCCCTGACCCAGCGAATGTGGGTAGCTGCTCTTCCTGGTGCAGGGGTTCTCTTTGGAATAATTTGAAATAAATGCAATGTAGTTCCCACATTTTCTTCTTGAAATCTGGTTACCCTCTGTCCAGTTCTCCAGGGTGGAATTAAAATGTAGCTGACATTGTTGGGCTGTGTACAATGTGGGACTACTTGAATAATAACAATCACAAAAACTAATATTTATGGAGTTTCCACCCTATGCCAGAAACTGTGCTCACAATGTCGGCATCTCCCCAGAAGTGACAAAACAGCTGCAGGAGTACTGATTCCAAGCCCCAAACACAGTAAATATTTGTTGAATAGGAGAACAAAGAAACATAAACACCTAGGAAATTCCTAGCCCTGCCTTTGGGGAAAGGTGTTCATAGGTGGGGAAAGAGTACTGGTTCCTTAGTGCTTTAATTATAACAGGTTAATGACAAACACACACCTGCATTTCTAGACAGCATCTTTACCTTGGTTTTAATTTCAACCACCTCCTTCTCCATTAGTTCTAAAATATGAGTAAGAGGAATCTAATTCTTACTTCTTCATGTATCACATGGAATAATCAGTGTTCCATGCATGACAAATAAATATAGAATCGAAGTGGCAGTTAAAAAAAAAAAGTCAAAGCAAGAACTAAGATTCATACATAAAACAAACTTACAAAACCTAACTGTAAAGAGCCTTAATAATATGACACCACAGCTCCTTTTTCACCAAGTAATTGAAGAATTGGCATGTGGTTTTAGTTTTACAGGTTGAGAAAGCCAAATCAGAGTATTATCACAGAGTCAAATGCCAGCTTTTCCAATAGGCACAAATCTGAATCTAAAACCCTCTTTTGGCCAGAAAATCCATCTTGAAAATGATAAAGGATTTCTCTAGTTTTAGTTTTCTTTAGGGATTATTCTGAGACAATGGCAAGAGTCAAAAGAATGACTACAGGAAACCCATTCCCCCCAAAGTCCAAGCATTCATATATTCAGCTACTTAATAGGCACTTACTATATACCTATCATATAGCTTCTCTGGAGGCTCAGAGGTTAAAGCATCTGCTTGAAATGAGGGAGACCTGGGTTCAATCCCTGGGTCGGGAAGATCCCCCAGAGAAGGAAATGGCAACCCACTCCAGTACTCTTGCCTGGAGAATCCCATGGACGGAGCAGCCTGGTAGGCTGCAGTCCATGGGGTCGCTAAGAGTCGGGCACAACTGAGCGACTTCACTTTCACTTTCATATACCTATTATGATACCCTGCAGAGCACAGGACCTTGCAGTCTAGTGGGAAAGATATGGAGGAATAAGGAATACATAACCCGTGCTTCCTGTAGGAAGCTACAAAGCAAAGGTGATCACCTAACCCAGCTGGGGCCCCATGTATGGACTAGATTACCTGCAGAAGTGAAAGTGAGTGAAACTGAAAGTCTCTCAGTCACGTCCAACTCTTTGTGACCCCATGGACTCTACAGTCCATGGAATTCTCCAGGCTAGAATACTGAAGTGGGTAGCCTTTCCCTTCTCCAGAGGATCTTCCCAACCCAGGGATCAAACCCAGGTCTCCCACATTGCAGGCGGATTCTTCACCAGCTGAGCCACAGGAACCACTCTGCAAATAATACTTCAGTAGGTTCTCCAAGTGGAGAAGGCAATGGCAACCCACTCCAGCACTCTTGCCTGGAAAATCCCATGGACAGAGGAGCCTGGTAGGCTGCAGTCCATGGGGTCACTAAGAGTCAGACACGACTGAGTGACTTCACTTTCAATTTTCACTTTCATGCATTGGAGAAGGAAATGGCAACCCACTCCAGTGTTCTTGCCTGGGGAATCCCAGGGAAGGGGGAGCCTGGTGGGCTGCCGTCTATAGGGTCGCACAGAGTCGGACACGACTGAAGCGACTTAGCAGGAGCAGCAGCAACAGGCTCTCCAAGGCAAGGGTGGCATTTGAAATATCTTCTCAGGCAAATGTTGAAGACCTCTGACTGAAAATCATTGGCAGGTAGAGAAAACCCTCCGCTAGCCCAGCATATCTACCTGGAAGTCTGTGCTAAACTAATTCAATGTATCATAACAGTAAGATAGCCAAGCTATTAAATGCTCCTCACTTTATAGTAATGTGCTTACTACTACTACTACTAAGTCACTTCAGTCGTGTCCAACTCTGTGTGACCCCATAGACGGAAGCCCACCAGGCTCCCCCGTCCCTGGGATTCTCCAGTCAAGAACACTGGAGTGGGTTGCCATTTTCTTCTCCAAGGCATGAAAGTGAAAAGTGAAAGTGAAGTCGTTCAGTTGTGCCCGACTCTTAGCGACCCCATGGACTGCAGCCTACCAGGCTGCTCCGTCTATGGGATTTTCCAGGCAAGAGTACTGGAGTGGGGTGCCATTGATATAATAATGATTTTGACTACCTAAGAAAGATGTACTCTTATGAAAAATTAGCTAACTTAATCTTAAAATAACCTGATAGTTTGGCGAAAAGGATCAAATATATCTTCTTTCAGTGTAACCTGAAAAATCTTTCCTGAGAAAAAAATCTCATCAGCTTATTGTCTTTCCAATCTCCTATCTTATTATACTATCTTGAATGCGTTTTTAAATGCAGATATTTCTTTATCTGAAAGTATACTGTGGCTCAGGTGGTAAAGAATCTGCCTGCAGTGTGGGAGACCTGCATTCAATCCCTGATCAGGAAGATTCTCTAGAGAAGGAACTGGCAACCTACTCCAGTATTTTTGCCTGGAGAATCACATGAATAGAGAAGCCTGGAGCTACAGCCCATGGGATCACAAAGAGTCAGATATGACTAGCAACTAACACACACACATGCCATGAAAAAAAAAAAATGAATAAAAATACCATAAACACAATTTTGTACACTTATAGGTACCGTTAAGTACTTTACATACTAATAATGCTATAATACAGATTCTCTCCTACTGAGGAATAAAAACTGAAAAAGTATATAACAAAGATTTTACAATTGTGTTTTCCCATAAAACCCTGCAGATTTTAATAGTTTAACCAGCATAATGTATGGATTTTCTCTTTTTCACTCAATTAGCCCTAGGATTGCATTAAGTAGGTTACTAATGCAGATGATTAAATGAGGTCTTTTGAAGGGAACTGATGATTGTAATGCTCCTGGCTAAATAATAAATATCACTAACATTAAAGTAGGATTGTGTGGCAGGGGAAACAAAAGTTCATCAAGGATTGATCTAGTGGAGAATGGATGGCTCTCCATTTGTTAAAAATCATGTGTTAATATTAAAAAAGAAAGAAATGGAAAGTCAAAATGAAAATAAATGAATATTTAGAAGTCAATGTTGTATAAAGTTTACCATGAGGGCAGGAAACTCATCTATTTTTTTAAATATTATCATGGTTCATAAACAAAGCTTATTTCCACAAGTTTCAAATATTCCCATTTAACATTTAAACACCTGAAAAATCACAGTTTATAATAACACTGAAGTTTATTATATCAAAGTGAATGCCAAAAATATAGAGGAAAAAGATTAAAGAGTAAATAAAGATTACTAGAATTTCCATTTATGGCACTATGGTGAATGAGAATGAACAGCCCTTCTTGGGGTTGAAACAGTAACATGCTGGATAAAATTATGAAATATTTTTTAAATGCAATTCAGTGTAAAACTGAGCAAGTAAGATACAAAGCCCTAAAATGCAATGAAAACAGGTTAGGCAGATAAGCACACTAAGCTGCTTTTATCCTAAGGTTTCTGCTGAACTGTAGGGACCATAAGTGTCTGCTTTGATGGCCACATGAATTTCAACTGAAAGAAGATCATTCCTAGGATCTACTGTTCATGCTGTGATACAAGATCTTATTCCATTATGGAATGGAATATATGGAAAACCTATTGTCGCAGCAATCATTTACTATTCAGTTCAGTTCAGTCACTCAGTCATGTCTGACTTTCTGCGACCCCATGAATTGCAGCACGCCAGGCCTCCCTGTCCATCACCAACTCCCAGAGTTCACTCAAACTCACATCCATCGAGTCGGTGATGCCATCCAGCCATCTCATCCTCTGTCGTCCCCTTCTCCTCCTGCCCCCAATCCCTCCCAGCATCAGAGTCTTTTCCAATGAGTCAACTCTTCGCATGAGGTGGCCAAAGTACTGGAGTTTCAGCTTCAGCATCATTCCTTCCAAAGAAATCCCAGGGCTGATCTCCTTTAGAATGGACTGGTTGGATCTCCTTGCAGTCCAAGGGACTCGCAAGAGTCTTCTCCAATACCACGGTTCAAAAGCATCAATTCTTCAGTGCTCAGCTTTCTTCACAGTCCAACTCTCACATCCATACATGACTACTGGAAAATCCATAGCCTTGACAAGATGGACCTTTGTTGGCAAAGTAATATCTATGCTTTTGAATATGCTATCTAGGTTGGTCATAACTTTCCTTCCAAGGAGTAAGCGTCTTTTAATTTCATGGCCGCAATCACCATCTGCCGTGATTTTGGAGTCCAAAAAGATAAAGTCTGACACTGTTTCCACTGTTTTACAACTTATTAAAAATGAGTAAACAAATAAACTTTGTGAACTGTGGTGCTTTTGAACTGTGGTGTTGGAGAAGACTCTTGAGAGTCCCTTAGACTACAAGGAGGTCAAATCAGCCAATCCTAAAGGGAATCAGTCCTGAATATTCATTGGAAGGAATGATGCTGAAACTGAAGCTCCAAAACTTTAGCCACCTGATGTGAAGTACTGACTCATTAGAAAAGACCCTGATGCTGCAAAAGATTGAAGGCAGGAGGAGAAGGGGATGACAGAGGATGAAATGGTTGGATGGCATCACCAACTCGATGGACATGAGTTTAGGCAAGCTCTGGGCATTAGTGATAAACAGGGAGGCCTGGCGTGCTGCAGTCCCTGAGCCACAAAAAGTGGGACACGACTGAGCAACTGAACTGAAACAAATAAAAAACTACACACAGAGCTGGCACACCTCAGTCTCAGCAGAATGAGCCCCACTGCACAAAAGGGTAGAAAATCCTGCCTGCTTTAGCTCTAGTACTAGATAGAGGGGATAAAAAAATTCCCTGATAATTAATAACAAACTAGCTTTCATATGAGTTTATATATAGTCCAAATTCACAGCACCTTTGGGGACAAAATCCTCAAGAAGAGAATTTAGCTCAAGAGTCCCAGTCTGGTAGTTCCACTAAGCAATTGGCAGAAACCAACGCTAATCCTGCCTAAAGGAACTCAGTTTCAATCCAGAGCTCATCTATTTCCCAGATATAAAATTCCAAAGAAAATGAAAAGACCACAGCAGAAAGAAAAGTTACTAAACACACAAGGAAAATAAGGCAATATGAGTGAGAAACATATAACAGATCTGCAAATGGTATTCTCCAGCACCAAAAATAAACAACCATATTGAATATAATTTAAACAAATAAAAGAGAGGCTTGAAAATACAAGAAACAAGATCCCAGAAAGAGTAATTAAGCATACAGAATTGGAACTAAGTAGAATTCTAGAAATAGATATTAAAATAAATGAAATTAAAACTTCAATTAAGTTTTATCTAGTACCAAAGATTGACTTTGGTACTAGACAGAAGGGGTTAAAAAAAAAAAAAAAAAGCAAGACACAGCTAAAAAGAGAATTAATGGACAATAAAATAGATGTTTTTAAATGATCTAAAGCGAAATTCAGAGAGAAAGAGATGAAAATAATGAAAACCAGGTTAATGACATCAAGATGGTGACACAGGTTGTTCTTGACCTCAGTCACTGACACAAGAAGACCAGCTAGCATCTATCCAGAGACAGTTCCCCATTGTGAAAATCCAAGAAACTGGGTGGAGGTGGTGGTGGTGGTGGTGGTGGTGGTTTAGTCGCTAAGTTGTGTCTGACTCTTGCAACCCTATGGGCTGTAGCCTGTCAGGCTCCTCTGTTCATGGGATTCTCCAGGCAAGAATACTGGAGTGGATTGCCATTTCCTTCTCCAGGGGATCTTCCCAATCCAGGAATCAAATCCAGGTCTCCTGCATTGCAGGCAGATGATTTACCAACTGAGCTATAAGGGAAGCCCAAGAAACTGGGGGTAAGGCTGAAACCTGGACCACAGAGACCAAGAAAGACCATTTGAGGAGGGAAAGAGGAGAGGTTTCACTTTAAATACATTGCCCCTCCCTCAGGCTGGCACAGCATTGCACTGGGAGGGCCTACATTTTCTCCAGTTGCTAAAAGAGATTCCAAGGTGGACATGTGGCTTCCCCAACTTTGCAGGACACTTTTCAGGAGGACACTCAGGTCTTACAAAACAGGAATCACTGGGGGAATCTACTGGACCCAACCACTGGGGATCAGACAGAGACAGAAAAGAGCACAGGGTTTACAGCAACCAGTGCTCAGACTGGACACTAGAAAAACACCAAAAAATCAAAGATACTACTATGGACAATTATACGCCAATAAACTGGACAACCTAGAAGAAATAGAAAACTTCCTAGAAACATACAACCTACTCAGTCCTACAAAGACTCAATCATAAGGAAATAGGAAATCTGAACAGATCAAAGATGACTAAGGGGATGAATCAGTAATTGAAAGCCTGCCAACAACAACAACAGGGCCTAGGATTAGAACATTTCACTAAAGAATATCAGCAAATATTTCAAGAAGAGTAGATGCTAATATTCTTCTCAAACTTTTTCAAAAACATGCCAATATTCTTCTCAAACTCTTTCAAAAACACAAAGTGGGGAATACACTCAAATTCATTTTACTACCCTGAATGCAAGGACACATAAGGGCACTATAAGAAAAGAAAACCATAGACCAATACCCCTGATGAATACTAAAATTCCCAACAAAATACAGCACAATGAATTCAACACTCATTAAAAAGATCATACAATATGATCCAGTGGGACTCATCCCTGGGATACAAGAATTCAATACACACAAATCAATAAATGTGCTACATCATATTAATAGAATGAAAGATAAAATCAAATGATCACTTCAATAGATATAGAAAGAGCATTTAATGCAATTCAACAACCTTTCAAGGTAAAAACTCTCAACAAATTGGGTACAGAAGGATGTACTTCAACGTAATACATATGATATATGACAAGTCCACAGGTAGTATCATACTAAACAGTGAAAGGTTGAAAACTTTTCCTCTAAGGTCAGGAATATGACCAGGGTGCCTACTCTCACCAATGCTATTCAACATAATATTGGATGTTCTAGCCAGAGTAACCAAGAAAGAAAAATAAATGAAAGGCATCCAAATAAGAAAGGAAGAAGTAAAATAATCCCTATTGTCAGAACCCTAGAGTCCACCAAAAAACTATTAGAACTAATAAATGAATTTGGTAGAGTCCCAGAATACAATATCAACATACAAAAATCAGTTGTGGTGTTTCTACTAGCATGAATTACCTGAAAAAATAATGAAAACAATTCAATTTCTAATAGCATCAAAACAATAAATTACTTAGGAATAAATTTAACCAGGGAGATGAAAGATTACTACACTGAAGAGACAGAGATGAAAGAAACTGAAGAAAGCACCCCCAAAAATGGAAATATCTCATGCTCATGAATTGGAAGAACTAATGTTTTTAAATGTCCGTACTATCCAAAGCCAACTACAGACTCAATTCATGTATATGTATGGCTGAGTCCCTCTGCTGCTCACCTGAAACTACCAAATCAGGTATATCCCAATACAAATGTTTTTGGTGTTAAAAATGAATAAAGAAAATTTTAATGATTTGGGGGAATGGCATTGAAACCTGTATAATATCATATAAGAAATGAATCGCAAGTCCAGGTTCAATACAGGATGCTTGGGGCTGGCGCACTGGGATGACCCAGAGGGATGGTATGGGGAGGGAGGTTCAGGATGGGGAGCACGTGTACACCTGTGGCAGATTCATGTTGATGTGTGACAGAACCAATACAATATTGTAAAGTAATTAGCCTCCAATTAAAATAAATAAATTTAAATTTAAAAAAAGAAAAGTAAAAAAAAAATAAAATATATAAGGAACTCATAGAACTCAACAGGAAAAACAACAAATAATCTAAAGAAAAATGGGCAGAGGACCTACACATGAGTAATATAAAACCAGTGGAACTATCTAAAACAAAGTTCTACATATAACAAAACACGTAGATTATCTTCAAAGACTGAAAGTTTTTTTAAAACTCTAAAAGATGCATTTCACTGGAAAGGAGACAATCTCAGGTAGAAGAAAGTCTGAGAAGAAATGTTGATAAAATATATTACAAAGTATGCAGTTACACTTAAAAACATATTTACTATAAAACCTAGTTGAGAATATATTAAATGATAAAATGCCATTTCAAATTAGTGAGGAGAAATGATGTGTTAACAAATGATACTAGGAAAACTGGCCAGACACTAATCAAAAATAAATAAGCAAATCTTACATATCACATTTTTTAAACTCCAGATTTAATAAAACTTAAATATAAAGCTACAATGACAAAACTATTAAATGTATGAAACATTCTGAAATTGTTTTGATTTATAACAAAGATATTTCTATCATGATAGCAAAGTCAGAAATCACAAAGAAAAATACTGATTTAATGCTAATGAAAAACTGGCAAAAATATAAGAAAGGTAGTATAAAATAACACATAGAAACTGTCTGCACTGGGACGACCCAGAGGGATGGTATGGGGAGGGAGGAGGGAGGAGGGTTCAGGGTGGGGAACACATGTATACCTGTGGCCGATTCATTTTGATATTTGGCAAAACTAATACAATTATGTAAAGTTTAAAAATAAAATAAAATTAAAAAAAAAAGAAAGAAACGGCAATATAAAAGAATGATGACTCCATTTTTTAAATGAGCAAAGCATAGGATCTGACATCACATAAAAGAATGAAAATATAATAAACATGTAAAGCAAGCAACATCCTCATTAATGAAGGTCACAAATATTACAATTATGAGCTATCAATTTTTCTTCTGATACAGTTATGATTAAATTGAGTAACTGTCATTGTCTAAGAGCATGCATAGGCACATTTGGCAATATGTATCCTATCCTTTGGCTTCATTCCCTAACTTGTGGGAATTTAGCCTAATAAATTGGAAAAGAATATAGTGACATATGTATAAGGATGTTCATTATAGGTCTGTTTAAAAGAGTGAAAAAAATTTTAAAGGGCACAGCTTGTTTGGGAGTACAAGACTCCTTAAATACATAAGAGAAAACCTACAGTGGAATACTACACAGACTTTATAAATGCTGGTTCATAAACTGGCCTCCATACATGAAGGGCAAGGAGAGCCTGAAGAAAGAGGCAGACCATTCCAGATTGGCAGCTGGCAGTTTTAACAAGCAAGGGAACTTACAAGGCTTATCTTGGGCAGCTGTAGGACAGTAATCTCCATACCTGCCCACCAGGTATGGAGAATCTTAAAAGTTTGTATAGCGGCCTTAACTGGGTTCAGTGGATGGTCTCCAGGATACCTTATTCTCTCAAGACTACCTCCTAGAAACAGCTCTGGCTATGGCTAATGGTAAAGAACCTGCCTCCCAATGCAAGAGACATAAGAGACCCAGGTTTGATCCTTGGGTCAGGAAGGAGGAGGACATAGCAACCCACTCCAGTATTCTTGCCTGGAGAATTCCATGGACAAAGGAGCCTGGCAGGCCTCAGTCCACAGGGTTGCAAAGAGGCAGACATGACTGAAATGACTTAGCATGCATGAATGCATGGGAATGATAGATAGGATGTACATTCCAAGGATAAGGAAAGAGGTAAGAAGCTTCCAATTGCCCCGATTTAGCTTTGGAGTCACACCTTCTTAATGACCTCCTGCAACAACAAATTCTCCTGACAAAGAAAGATGCCAATATAACATTGGTAAGTGACTGCCATCTTAGCAGGGCTTTCTTGGTGGCTCAGCAGTAGAGAATCTGCCTGCCAATGTAGGAGACCCATATTCAATCCCTGGGTCAGGAAGATTCCCTGGAAAAGGAAATGGCAATCCACTCCAGTATTCTTGCCTGGAAAATCCCATGGACAGAGGGGCCTGGAAGGCTACAGTCCATGGGGTCACAAAGAGTTAGACACAACTTAGCAACTAAACAATAACTATCTTGGATCCAAAATTACTGTGTTTGGTGACTGCAGCCATGAAATTAAAAGATGCTTACTCCTTTGGAGAAGGGAATGGCAAACCACTTCAGCATTCTTGCCTTGAGAATCCCATGAACAGTATGAAAAGGCAAAATGATAGGACACTGAAAGATGAACCTCGCCCCCAGGTTGGTAGGTGCTCAGTGTGCTACTGCAGAATAATGGAGAAATAGCTCAAGAAAGTATGAAGAGGCTGAGCCAAAGCAGAAATAAAACCCAGTTGTGGATGATCTGGTGCTGAAAGTAAAGTTCAATGCTGTAAAGAACAATATTGCATAGGAACCTGGAAGGTGAGATCCATGATTCAGAGTAAATTACAAGTGGCCAAACAGGAGATGGTAAGAGTGAACATCAACATTTTAGGAATCAGTGAACTAAAATGGACCGGGATGAGCAAATTTAATTAAAATGACCATTATATCTACTACTGTGGACAAGAATCCCTTAGAAGAAATGGAGTAGCCCTCCTATTCAACAAGAGTCCAAAGTGCAGTACTTGGGTGCAGTCTCAAAAACAACATGATAATCTCTGCTCGTTTCCAAGGCAAACCATTCAATATCACAGTAATCCAAGTCTATGCCCCAATCACTAATGCTGAAGAAACTGAAGTTGAACGGTTCTATGAAGATCTACAGACCGTCTAGAATTAACACCAAAAAAAAAAAAAAAAGGTGTCCTTTTCATTATTGGGGACTGGAATACAAAAGTAAGAAGTCAAGAGACACCAGGAGTAACAGGCAAGTTTGGCCCTGGGGTACAAAATCAGTTCAGTTCAGTCGTTCAGTCGTGTCCGACTCTGCAACCCCATGAATCGCAGCACGCCAGGCCTCCCTGTCCATCACTAACTCCCAGAGTTCACTCACACTCACATCCATTAACTCAGTGATGCCATCCAGCCATCTCATCCTCTGTGGTCCCCTTCTCCTTCTTCCCCCAATCCCTCCCAGCATCAGAGCCTTTTCCAATGAGTCAACTCTGCATGAGGTGGCCAAAGTACTGGAGTACAAAATGAATCAGGGCAAAAGCTAACAGGCCAAAGTATTGGCCACCTGATGCGAAGACCTAACTCATTGGAAAAGACCCTGATGCTGGGAAAGATTGAAGGCAGGAGAAGAAGGGGATGACAGAGGATGAGATGGTTGGATGGCATCACCGACTTGATGGACATGAGTTTGAGCAAGCTTCGGGAGATGGTGATGGACAGGAAAGCCTGGTGTGCTGCAGTGCATAGGGTCACAGAGAGTTAGACATGACTGAGTGACTGAACTGGAAAGCTAACAGAGTTTTGCCAAGAGAACACACTGGTCATAGCAAACACCCTCTTCTGACAACACAAGAGATGACTCTACACACGACAAACCTAGACAGCACATTAAAAGTAGAGACATCACTTTGCCGACAGAAGTCCAGATAGTCAAAGCTATGGTTTTTCCAGTAGTCATATATGGATGTGAGAGATGGACCATAAAGAAGGCTAAGTGCCAAAGAACTGATGCTTTCAAATTGTGGTGCTGGAGAAGACTCTTGAGAGTCCCTTGGACTGCAGAGAGATCAAACCAGTCAATCAATCCTAAAATAGATTAACCCTGGATATTCATTGGAAGGACTGATGCAAAGGCTGAAACACCAATACTTTGGCCACCTGATGCGATGAGATTAATTGGAAAAGACCCTGATGCTGGGAAAGACTGAGGGCAAGAGGAGAAGTGGGCAGCAGAGGATGAGATGGTTGGATATCATCGACACAATGGATGTGAGTTTGAGCAAACTCTGGGAGATAGTGAAGGACAGTGAAGCCTGGCATGCAGAGGTCCATGGGGTTGCAGAGTTCAGACACAGCTTAGTGCCTGAACGACAACATCTTGGCAGTGAAAAAAAGGCTAAAGAAACTGTAGGAACAATGTGATGTCAACATGCTTATTTGAAAAATAAATATTATGTGTGTGCTCAGTCATGTCTGACTCTTTGCATCCCCATGGACTATAGCCCACCAGGTTTCTCTTATCCATGGAATTTTCCAGTCAAGAATACTGGAGTTGGTTGCCATTTCCTACTCCAGGGGATCTTTCCAACCCAGGGATCAAACCCATGTCTCTTGCATCTCCTACATTGGCAGGCAGATTCTTTACTACTACTGCCACATAAATAAATATACATATATCATATGGGGCTTCCCTGGCACTCAGCTGGTAAAGAATCTGCCCGCAATGCAGGAGACCCAGGCTCAATTTCTGGGTCAGGAAGATCTGCAGAAGGGATAGGCTCTTGTGTCTCCTGCAATGGCAGGCAGATTCTTTACCACCAGTGCGACATAAATAAATACACATATAAGAGAATGGGAAAGACTAGAGATCTCTTCGAGAAAATTAGAGATACCAAGGGAACATTTCATGCAAAGATGGGCTCAATAAAGGACAGAAATGGTATGGACCTAACAGAAGCAAAAGATATTAAGAAGAGGTGGCAAGAATACCCAGAAGAACTGTACAAAAAAGATCTTCACGATCCAGATAATCATGATGGTGCAATCACTCACCTACAGTCAGACATCCTGGAATGTGAAGTCAAGTGGGTCTTAGGAAGCATCACTATGAACAAAACTAGTGGAGGTGATGGAATTCCAGTTGAGCTATTTCAAATCCTGAAAGATGATGCTGTGAAAGTGCTGCACTCAATATGCCAGCAAATTTGGAAAACTCAGCAGTGGCCACAGGACTGGAAAAGGTCAGTTTTCATTCCAATCCCAAAGAAAGGCAATGCCAAAGAATGCTCAAACTATTGCACAATTGCACTCATCTCACACACTAGAAAAGTAATACTCAAAATTCTCCAAGCCAGGCTTCAGCAATACATGAACCGTGAACTTCCAGATGTTCAAGCTGGTTTTAGAAACAGCAGAGGAAGGTTTTAGAAAAGGCAGAGACCAAATTGCCAACATCTGCTAGATCATCAAAAAGGCAAGAGAGTTCCAGAAAAACATCTATTTCTGCCTTATTGACTATGCCAAAGCCTTTGACTGTATGGATCACAATAAACTGTGGAAAATTCTGAAAAAGATGGGAATACCAGACCACCGGATCTGCCTCTTGAGAAATTTGTATGCAGGTCAGGAAGCAACAGTTAGAACTGGACATGGAACAACAGATTGGTTGCAAATAGGAAAAGGAGTCCGTCGAGGTTGTATATTGTCACCCTGCTTATTTAACTTCTATGCAGAGTACATCATGAGAAATGCTGGGCTGGAAGAAGCACAAGCTAGAATCAAGATTGCCAGGAGAAATATCAATAACCTCAGATATGCAGATGACACCAGCCTTATGGCAGAAAGTGAAGAACTAAAGAGCCTCTTGATGAAAGTGAAAAAGGAGGGTGACAAAGTTGGCTTAAAGCTCAACATTCAGAAAACTAAGATCATGGCATCAGGTCCCATCACTTCATGGGAAATAGATGGGGAAACAGTGGCTGACTTTATTTTTCGGGGCTCCAAAATCACTTCAGATGGTGATTCCAGCCATGAAATTAAAAGATGTTTACTCCTTGGAAGGAAAGTTATGACCAACCTAGATAGCATATTCAAAAGCAGAGACATTACTTTGCCAACAAAGGTCCGTCTAGTCAAGGTTATGGTTTTTCCAGTAGTCATGTATGGATGTGAGAGTTGGACTATAAAGAAAGCTGAGTGCAGAAGAACTGATACTTTTGAACTGTGGTGTTGGAGAAGACTCTTGAGAGTCCCTTGGCCTGCAAGGAGATCCAACCAGTCCATCTGAAAGGAGATCAGTCCTAGGTACTCATTGGAAGGACTGATGTTGAAGCTGAAACTCCAATACTTTGGCTACCTGATGTGAAAAGCTGACTCATTTGAAAAGACACTGATGCTGGGAAAAATTGAGGGCAGGAGGAGAAGGGGACAACAGAGAATGAGATGGTTAGATGGCATCACCGACTCAATGGACATGAGTTTGAGTAAACTCTGGGAGTTGGTGATGGACAGGGAGGCCTGGCGTGCTGTGGTTCATGGGGTCACAAAAAGTCAGACACAACTGAGCGACTGAACTGAACTGATAACATATAAATTCATATAATCTGAATAAGTACTGAAGAATATTTTTGTCATTGTGGCTGTGCCATAAGAAGATAGTCCTATGCAAAACTTTAACTCCAAGCCACATTTTTGACAATGTAATTATCCATAGTTTTGTACATTTTAGAGTTCATTATATTTGATGGCAAAAGCTGAAAAAATATGTTAATTCTTCCTTACCATCATCATGTGTAAATTACACATATTCTTGATGAATGTAAATGTTACTAAATTCTGCATGTAAATGATACTTAAGCTTTGATGGTTTCACTGATTCTTTAGACAGTATACCTCCACAAATTATATACTGCATACCCAGAACTCACAAAATAAAATTCAAAATTTCTAGAATATAATAAAAAATTACCGTATTTACAAAAGACAGGAAACTATAATGAGGATTTACACTGAGGAGAAAAATCTATCAGCACTGATACAAATGTTAGCATTAGTAGACAAGGACATTAAAAGAGTTATAACTGTAATCCACAAATTTAAAAAGTTAAATAGAGACACAGAAGATACTTTTAGAAACCCAAACTGAATTTTTAAAGATTATAACTACAGTGCATAAGATGAAAATACACTGATGCATTTAATGGAAGAAAAGAAATTACACAATAAATGATTAGTGTCTTGAAGACATACCAATATTCAAAAAGAAAAAAGGAGAATTTTTAAAAATAACATAGTATCTGTTATGTGATGTCCTTCCTAACATAGTGAACTGAAGGACAAATTCAAGCATCCTTAATATATGTTTCTAGGTTACCTGAAAAACAGGGAATAAAAAGAGGACAAAAAAATATTTGAAAAACTTTTAGCTGAAATTTCTCCAAGTTTGATTTTGAAAAACTATCAAGCTACCAAGAAACTCAATGAACTCCAAATAATAAAAAGGAGAACAAAATTATACCAAAGTACATCATGATCAAATGATTTTTTTAAGGTAAAAAAGATAAAGATTAAGAAGAGTAGTCATTAAAAATGAAAGACAATATTTTAAAGAGAGAGAGATTTACAAATGTCTGTTAGGAAACTCTTGAGGGTGACAGATATGCTCATCTTGATTCAAGCTATGGTTTCACATTGTATTATACATATCTAAGTATGATTGCATAGTTGTGTATGCAAGTCAAAACTTATCAAACTGTACACCAGAAATGTGTGCAGTTTGTTGTATGTCAATGATACCTCTATAAAGCTGTTTTAAAAGGGCAGCTCAAATACAAGAGCATAGGTTTTCATCTTGGTCTCAAATCTGAGGATCTCTTTTCATTTTGTTTGGTTTTGCCTTTGCTTCTCTGTGCTGCTCTACTTAGTCACTCAGTCATGTCTGAGTGACCCCATGGACTGTAGCCCACCAGGCTCCTCCATCCATGGATATTCTTCAGACAAAAATACTGGAGTGGGTTGCCATGCCCTCCTCCAGGGGATCTTCCCAACCCAAGGGATCGAACCCAGGTCTCCCTCATTGCAGGCTGATTCTTTACTGTCTGAGCGACAAATTCAGTTCAGTTCAGTTCAGTTGCTCAGTCGTGTCCAACTCTTTGCAACCCCATGAATCGCAGGACGCCAGGCGTCCCTGTCCATCACCAACTCCCGGAGTTCACTCAGTCTCATGTCCATCGCATCAGTGATGACATCCAGCCATCTCATCCTCTGTCGTCCCCTTCTCCTCCTGCCCCCAATCCCTCCCAGCATCAGAGTCTTTTCCAATGAGTCAGCTCTTTGCATGAGGTGGCCAAAGTACTGGAGATTCAGCTTTAGCATCATTCCTTCCAAAGAACACCCAGGGCTGATCTCCTTCAGAATGGACTGGTTGGATGTCCTTGCAGTCCAAGGGACTCTCAAGAGTCTTCTCCAACACCACAATTCAAAAGCATCAATTCTTCGGCGCTCAGCCTTCTTCACAGTCCAACTCTCGCATCCATACATGACCACTGGAAAAACCATAGCCTTGACTAGTCGGACCTTTGTTGGCAAAGTAATGTCTCTGCTTTTGAACATGCTATCTAGTTTGGTCATAACTTTCCTTCCAAGGAGTAAGCATCTTTTAATTTCATGTGACAAGGGAAGCCCTCAAATGATACAGTCCTCTCTGTAACATGGTATTATGAGAAGAGTACTGGGTTAGAAATCAGAACCAAATTTTTATCTCATATTAAACACTGTGTGACCCTGAACATATTACTCAAACCTTGGACTGTTTTTTCATCCAAAAAAATAAGGAGGTATACTGGATAATCTCTCAAATATTTTCAGGACCTACAATTTCCTGTGAATCAGATTAGAGTAACACAGAAAGTTTCCTCCCCTCAAGAGTGATTTCAGAGTAGCATCAGGACTTGCACCTGGATACAACTAAATCACAATTCAAATGGATACAAAGACGCAATGGTAGAAGAAAGAAATATTCGGTACTCCATAGGTTTCCATCTGTTGTTATGTTGGAGGGTTCCCAGGAAGCTCAGGGAAGTCATGAGGGCAACAATAACAAAGCAGACATCTCTGTCCTGTTGTCCTCGGTAAGACATGGACATCTTCCCATGGGGCTGGCACTAGGGGGCCCAATGGAGGGTTCACAAATGAGAAATCACAAATGAGGGTTTTCAACTAAACAATCTGTGAAGGCCTGTCTACTTGCTCCAAAATTCTATGATTTACATTTTTATTGTAGAATGAGGATTAAAATGGAAACAGATGAACATTTTTCACACCCAGCCCCAGTTTCATATGAAATGTTTCTGCACAAAAATGTTTAATTGCTTTGCAGAAGTCACAAAGATGATTCAATGCCTCTTTCCTCTCCAAATGTATGTAACTATTAACAACACTTGTACAATATAGGAAACATGGTGTTTTGGTATAATCTGGAAATGAACACAGACAATAGTCTCTGAAGTAGCTACCACTTGTATCTAAGTCAGTAGGTGCTTTGTGGAATCTTGCTGTGTTTATTTCCCCTTTTGGCTTTGGCCTTTAAAAGTATCTGTGTCTTTTTAAAGTGTATTTAAACAACAACAAAAAAGAAGTGCAGCAATTTTTCTCAAAAAAGTGTTTCTCACATTTACAGGTGGGTGTAGAAGATAAGCCCAACAGCCATTCCTGACTCCCATTCCTCTGCCACCTGCCTTCCTTTGTTTAAGTTTGAATATATTCCCAGGTTACTCTTCAAGCTAAGAGTGGCCATATGACAGAATTTCAGCCTTTGGTCGGGCTTCCCAGGTGGCACTAGTAGTAAAGAACCCGCCTGCAAATGCAGGAGATAAAATAGACGTGGTTTGGGGTTCAGGGAAGATTCCCTGTTGGAGGGCATGGCAATTCACTCCAGTACTCTTGACTGGAGAAGCCCATGGACAGAGGAGCCTGGTGGGGTACAGTCCATGGGGTCACAAAGACTCAGATGCTACTTAGTCATTGGCACACAAACAGTGGCTTCTGGGAACTTTTGCTTATTCTAACAAGATTTACACATCCTCCACAACTCATCCCAACCCACCCCCATAGCATCTTCATCAATCCCTGAACACAGGTGTTATGTCTGAACCTTCAATAGCTATAGTGCAACCATGAAACCAATCAACATACCAACAACTAAGGGGACAAAGATAGGAAAGGCTGAGGTCCCTAAGAATATAGTTGAGTCAAAAAGATAAATAAAGTAATAAACACCTATTGTTTAGGCCTCTGTTAGCCAGGCTGTTAGTAGTTGCAGCAGGACATATTCCTTATTAATACAATAGGTCTGGGGGAAAGAATTGTGCTCTGCTGTGCCTAGTCACTCAGTCGTGTCTGACTCATTGCAACCCCATGGGCCACAGCTCACCAGGCTCCTCTGTCCACTGGGGGATTCTCCAGGCAAGAATACTGGAGTGGGTTGCCATGCCCTCCTCCAGGGGATCTTCCCAACTCAGGGATCTAACCCAGCTCTCCCATATTGTAGGCAGATTCTTTACCATCTGAGCCACCAGGGAAGCCCAGGAAAAGCATTAGTGGCCTTTTAGTTTGAGAATAAGTGCATCACTTGCAAAACAAATGAAATTAATTCTTGACCATTTTTTAACATTAAGAACACCACCATTCTTTAACAGAGCCTATTACCCATTCTCTTGGTTTCCATCATCATTACAAGGAAGAAATATTAGCATCATATCAACCCCTCAGATAAACAGCATAAAAATCTATATACTATGATCTAGTTTCTAACCCTTTCCTATTACCAAAAACCATAATTTAGTATTTAGCATAAGCATGTTATCTGCCTCAAAAGTCACAGTCATCATCACAAGCACAGAAATCAAAACTGTAATCAAAAATCTTCCAACAAACAAAAGCCCAGGAACAGATGGCTTCACAGGTGAATTCTACCAAAAATTTAGAGAATAGCTAATATCTATCCTACTCAAACTCTTCCAGAAAATTGAAGAGGAAGATAAACTGCCAAACTCATTCTATGAGGCCACCATCACCCTAATACCAAAACCAGACAAAGATGCCACAAAAAAAGAAAACTACAGGCCAATATCACTGATGAACATAGATGCAAAAACCATCAACAAACTTCTAGCAAACAGATTCCAACAATATATTTAAAAGATCACACATCATGACCAAGTGGGCTTTATCCCAGGGATGCAAGGATTCTTCAATATTTGCAAATCGATCAATATGATATACCACATTAACAAATTGAAAGATAAAAACCATATGATTATCTCAATAGATGCAGAGAAAGCCTTTGAAAAAATTCAACACCCATTTATGATTTTTAAAAAACCCTCCAGAAAGCAGGCAAAGAAGGAACATACCTCAACATAATAAAAGCCATATATGATAAACCCACAGCAAACATTATCCTCAATGGTGAAAAATTGAAAGCATTTCCCCTAAAGTCAAGAACAAGACAAGGGTGCCCACTCTCACCACTACTATTCAACATAGTTTTCGAAGTTTTAGCCACAGCAATCAGAGCAGAAAAAGAAATAAAAGGAATCCAGATTAGAAAAGATGAAGTAAAACTCTCACTGTTTGCAGATGACATGATCCTCTACATAGAAAACCCTAAAGACACCACCAGAAAATTACTAGAGCTAATCAATGAATATAGTAAAGTTGCAGGATATAAAATTAACATACATAAATTCCTTGCATTCCTATACACTACCAATGAGAAAAACAGAAAGAGTATCCCATTCACCATTGCGACAAAAAGAATAAAATACTTAGGAATAAATCTACCTAAAGAAACAAAAGACCTATATATAGAAAACTATAAAATACTGATGAAAGAAATCAAAGATGACATAAATAGATGGAGAAATATACCATGTTCATGGATCAAAAGAATCAATATAGTAAAAATGAGTATATCACCCAAAGCAATCTATAGATTCAGTGCAAACCCTACCAAACTACCAATCCCTACCAATGGTATTTTTCACAGAACTAGAACAAATAATTTCACAATTTTTATGGAAATACAAAATACCTCAAATAAAGCAATCTTGAGAAAGAAGAATGGAACTGGAGGAATCAACCTGACTTCAGACTATACTACAAAGCTACAGTCATCAAGACACTATGGTACTAGCACAAAGACAGAAATATAGACCAATGGAACAAAATAGAAAGCCCAGAGATAAATCCATGCACCTATGGGTACCTTATCTTTGACAAAGGAGGCAAGAATATACAATGGAGAAAAGACAATCTCTTGGTGCTGGGAAAACTGGTCAACCACTTGTAAAAGAATGAAACTAGAACACTTTATAACACCATACACAAAAATAAACTCAAAATGGATTAAAGATCTAAATATAAGACCAAGTATAAAACTCCTAGAGGAAAACGTAGGCAAAACACTCTCTGACATAAATCAAAGCAGGATCCTCTATGAC
Source organism: Bubalus bubalis (assembly GCF_019923935.1). NCBI lineage: Eukaryota > Metazoa > Chordata > Mammalia > Artiodactyla > Bovidae > Bubalus > Bubalus bubalis. Next base: position 152,061,626 of record NC_059159.1, on the reverse strand, counting down.
CTACCTCCCAGAATAATGGAAATAAAAGCAAAAACAAACTAATGGGACCTAGTTAAACTTAAAAGCTTTTGCACAATGAAGGAAACTATAAGCAAGGTGAAAAGACAGCTCTCAGAATGGAAGAAAGTAATAGCAAATGAAGCAACTGACAAAGAATTAATCTCAAAAATATACAAGCAGCTCACGCAGCTCAATGCCAGAAAAATAAATGACCCAATCAAAAAAATGGCCCAAAGAACTAAACAGACATTTCTCCAAAGAACACATACAGATGGCTAATAAACACATGAAAAGATGCTCAACATCACTCATTATCAGAGAAATGCAAATCAAAACCACAATGAGGTACTATCTCACACCAGTCAGAATGGCTGCTATCCAAAAGTCTACAAACAATAAATGCTGGAGAGGGTGCAGAGAAAAGGGAACCCTCTTACACTGTTGGTGGGAATGCAAACTAGTGCATCCACTATGGAGAACAGTGTGGAGATTCCTTAAAAAACTGTAAACAGAACTGCCACATGACCCAGAAATCCCACTGCTGTACATACACACCAAAGAAACCAAAATTGAAAGAGACATGTGTATCCCAATGTTCATCGCAGCACTGTTTACAACAGTTAGGACATGGAAGCAACCTAGATGTCCATCAGCAGATGAATGGATAAGAAAGCTGTGGTACATATAACAATGGAATATTACTCAGCTATTAAAAAGAATGCATTTGAAACAGTTCTAATGAGGTAGATTAAACTGGAGCCTATTATACAGAGTGAAGTAAATCAGAAAGAAAAACACCAATACAGTACATTAACAAATATATATGTAATTTAGAAAGATGGTAACAAAGACCCTATATGAGAGACAGCAAGAGACACAGATGTAAAGAACAGACTTTTGGACTCTGTGGGAGAAGGCAAGGGTGGGATGATTTTAGAGAAGAGCATTGAAACATGTATATTACCATATGTGAAATAGATCACCAGTCCAAGTTTGATGCATGAAACAGGGCACTCAAAGCCAGTGCACTGGGACAACCCTGAGGGATGGGATGGGGAGGGAGGTGGGAGGGGGGTTCAGGATGGGGGCCACATGTATACCCATGGCTGATTCATGTCAATGTATGGCACAAACCACTACAATATTGTAATTAGCCTCCAATTAAAATTAATTAATTAATTTTTTAAAAGTCATGGTCATGTCATTCATTTAATAATAATAGCCAAAAGAACCACTATGTGTCATATACTGTCATTTCACATTTTCAAGTGCAAATATTTGTCAATTATTGTCATCTAATTCACTTTAAACTCTAAATATCTATATTATCCCTGGGAGACAGCAAAATAGTTATGATTTGTTATGATATTTCAGTTCAGTTCAGTCATTCAGTTGTGTCCGATTCTTTGCGACTCCATGAATCGCAGCACGCCAGGTCTCCCTGTCCATGGCCAACTCCTGGAGTTCACTCAAACTCACGTGCATCGAGTCGGTGATGCCATCCAGCCATCTCATCCTCTGTCGTCCCCTTCTCCTCCTGTCCCCAATCCCTCCCAGCATCAGAGTCTTTTCCAATGAGTCAACTCTTCGCATGAGGTGGCCAAAGTACTGGAGTTTCAGCTTCAGCATCATTACTTCCAAGGAAATCCCAGGGCTGATCTCCTTCAGAATGGACTGGTTGGATCTCCTTGCAGTCCAAGGGACTCTCAAGAGTCTTCTCCAGCACCACAGTTCAAAAGCATCAATTCTTCGGCTCTCAGCTTTCTTCACAGTCCAAATCTCACATCCATACATGACCACAGGAAAACCATAGCCTTGACTAGACGGACCTTTGTTGGCAAAGTAATGTCTCTGCTTTTCAATATGCTATCTAGGTTGGTCATAACTTTTCTTCCAAGGAGTAAGCGTCTTTTAATTTCATGGCTGCAGTCACCATCTGCAGTGATTTTGGAGCCCCCAAAAATAAAGTCTGATACTGTTTCCACTGTTTCCCCATCTATTTCCCATGAAGTGATGGGACCTAATGCCATGATCTTCATTTTCTGAATGTTGTGCTTTAAGCCAGCTTTTTCACTCTCCTCTTTCACCTTCATCAAGAGGCTTTTTAGTTCCTCTTCACTTTCTGCCATAAGGGTGGTGTCATCTGCATATCTGAGGTTATTGATATTTCTCCCGGCAATCTTGATTCCAGCTTGTGCTTCTTCCAGCCCAGCGTTTCTCATGATATACTCTTCATGTAAGTTAAATAAGCAGGGTGACAATATACAGCCTCGACGGACTCCTTTTCCTATTTGGAACCAGTCTGTTGTTCCATGTCCAGTTCTAACTGTTGCTTCCTGACCTGCATATAGGTTTCTCAAGAGGCAGGTCAGGTGCTCTGGTATTCCCATTTCTTTCAGAATTTTCCACAGTTTATTGTGATCCACACAGTCAAAGGCTTTGGCATAATCAATAAAGCAGAAATAGATGTTATACTGAAATCTCTATCAGGGACCAGCAAACCTGTTCTGTAGAGGACCACATAGCAAATATTTTAGGCTTTACAGGCCATAAGGGCTCTGTTACAAATACTCAGCTCTGCTGTTGTAGCACAAAAATAGCCATAAATGACATGAAAATTAATTAATGTGACTGTGTTGCAATAAAAATTTATTTATGGACCCTGAAGTTTGCATATCATATAATTTTCAGATGTCAGAAAATATTCTTATTTTTTCCAACCTTATAAAAATGTAAAAACAAACCTTAGCACTTGGACCATACAAAAACAAGCTGCAAGCCAGATCTGGCCCACAAAGCACTAGCAAATCAAACCTTTTGTTTTACCCAGCATGCTTCAGTCAACAGATTATGCCTCACAGGATAAGCAAATGGAAACTCAAAACCTCACTAATGTTTCATGAGAAGTTCTTTCTAATAAAGTGTTCAACAGAATCTCCAATTTGTACTGCTTGAGAGTCCCCTGGAGAGCAAGGAGATCAAACCAGTCGAGCCCAAAGGAACTCAACCCTGAATATTCACTAATGCTGAAGCTGAACCTGATGCAAACAGCTGACTCATTGGAAAAGATCCTGATGTTGGGAAAGACTGTAGGCAGGAGGAGAAGGGGATGAGAGGATGAGATGGTTGGATGGCATCACCAACTCAATGGACAAGTTTGAGCAAACTCTGGGACATGGTGAAAGACAGGGAAGCCTGACATACTGCAGTCCATGTGGTCACAAAGAGTTGAACACAACTGAGACAAAAATAAGTGATTTGTTGAACAACAATGAAAAATAAGTGATTCTAAAGTTGTTAACTCCTGCTTTCACTTATATGGGGGAAATCAGCCTTGTTCATAACAATAGGCAGCATTACCATGAATGCATTATGATCTGAAGTCACATTTCCAATGACAACTGATAATCCCCATGGACATGGCATCCACAACACAGGCAAGTTGCCCTATTCATCTCTATGCTCATCCCTGTTATCTTCCCCTCAGAGATTCCCCCATCATGGCTGTTCTTCACCTGTGATATTCATACTCTGCTGCTGCCGCTGCTAAGTTGCTTCAGTTGTGTCTGACTCTGTGCGACCCCATAGACGGCAGCCCACCAGGCTCCCCCGTCCCTGGGATTCTCCAGGCAAGAACACTGGAGTGGGTTGCCATTTCCTTCTCCAATGCATAAAAGCGAAAAATAAAAGTGAAGTCGCTCAGTCGTGTCTGACTCTTAGCGATCCCATGGACTGCAGCCCACCAGGCTCCTCCATCCATGGGATTTTCCAAGCAAGAGTACTGGAGTGGGGTGCCATTGCCTTCTCCATTTGCACTCTAGCAGGGTAATAAAAGAAAGCATTCTTTGGCCTGATTTTAGGTGTCTTCCCTGAGTTTAGTCTGGCCACTAGAGATGTACATAGAGTCCTCTTTCATAAAGAAGTTAACAAAACATGAGATTACTACTACTATCAATAATAATAGTATTAAATAGAAAACTTGCTTTATCATTCTTGGCAAAAAGAACAAGACAACATTATATAGAGAGCATAAAAAATAATGGTTTTCATTCTACGGCTGAGAAATATAACTCCAAAGAATGATGTGGCCATTTCTTCATGGTCTTTATCAGGATTATCTCCTATGCACATCCATAAATCATATGAATTATCTTTTTATGATCACCCATTTTCTGATTCCTTCATCTTGGTAGCCAGAACAGAAACCAGTACCTTATGAAAGCCTCGGGCAGTTATGGCCCACCCATCTTTGTCCCATGTATTCCAACCTATCACCCTTTCCATGGCTGCAGACCTGCTTCTAGGACTGGAGCTCTGCCCACATTTCCATTATTTTCAGCTAGGGTCCTATTAAATGAAGGTGACTTTGATTTCCAGGCTCAATAAAAAGACTTGAGGATAGGTAAGTGGTATGGATAGTGAATGATTTAGTGAGAGAATCTACTGTGAATAAGGTACTATGCTAAGCTCTTCATATATTTAATAAGGAAGTCCCCTACATACAAACCTTCAACTTGCAAACTTTCAAAAATGTGAATTTATTACAAACCTATTAGAGTACAGTACTATGTAGATGACTGTGTTAGTTGGGTACCTAGGCTAACTTTGTTGCTCTTATGAAAAACTGGACTAAGTAACATGCTCTAGGAATGGAACTTGTTCGTATGGAGGGGATTTACTGTACATTATCTCATGTTATTCCTTTAACCTCTCAGCAGCTCCACAGATGAGGTGCTATTAATATTATCATCATCTTATTGATATGAAAACTGAGGCTTAGGGAGTTTAAGAAACATACTCAAGCTCACATTGCTGGTAAGATGGTGCTACCCATTCCACTGCACCTTACTGCCTCCTGGATTCTATTTCCTTCCAGCCTCTTCCCCTAGAGTCTGAATTTATCTCCAATTTCTCCACATGGATATGGGAAGATTTCCCAAACCAGTAACCACGTGGGAGTGGACACTCTGCATTGATTTTGGATTACCCAGAGCTATGCCAACCTTCTCCTTCCAGAAAGAACTTGAGACTATCATGTTTGAGCAGCCCAGGTATTTGCTCCAGGACACACCTGGACAAAACTGGACAAATTCTTGAGCCCCTAGCTTGTATCCTGGGAAACAAGATACCACTCCTTCCCTGATAGCACAGTATTTCTGAATACCTAGTACCCCCAAACCATGTTTGCTCAAGTCACATTACTTCACTATAAACCTTTGAATGCTTCATCATACCAATGAAAAAGAAGAACACTGTCCCACTATAAACTCTTTAATAATAAATTATATAATATTAATTTATGCCATTAAATTTGAATTTTTCTATGAAATTTAATATTCCTTATTTTTTAAATAATAGTTTTCAAGTACAAGGTTCTGGAAGGTGTGATGGTATGTGCAACAATATACATGGAAATTTTATTATGTATTTAAATAATATCCATTTTGATGTTTGGCAAAACTAATACAATTATGTAAAGTTTAAAAATAAAATAAATTAAAAAAAATAAATAAAATAAATAAATAAAAGAAAAAAAACTAAATTAAAAATAAATGAATAAATAAATAATAAAACCTAGTCCCAATTTCAAAAGTGTGCATAAACTGTCCAGTAAATTTATATCTACCACAACTGTAAGAGAGTCCTGTGCTGCGTTGCATAATGTAAGCACAGACAGGTAGAACTCAGTCCAAGCCTACACCAAATCCTGGAATAGCTGGAGCTGTCTTTGCGATCTCTTCACCCCTTCTGTGCTACCATCTCTCTAGACACTCTACTACTGTCATGTATCACCCAGACATGCGCAGACACAAACCCCTCAACTTGAGACCTTTCCCATTCCCATTTTTGTCCCTATAAAAATTATCTATCCAGGGTCTTTTTTTCTCAGGCATATTTTTTATCTCCAACCAAAAAAAAAAATCCACAAAATTGTCTAATTGTAAGTACCTTAGCATATCTCCCCTATACTAAAGAAAGAAAGTGCTAAGTCATGTCCAGCTCTTGCAATCCCATGAACTGTAGCCTGCCAGGCCCCTCTGTCCATGAGATTTTCCAGGCAAGAATACTGGAGTGGGTTGCCATTTCCTTTTTCAGGTAACAAATTATCAATTTGGCTCTCAAGATTGGAAGCTAGAGGTCACTGGTCAGAACAAGGAGTGAAGATAAAGGATTTCAGATGACCTCAAAAGCACAGAAGGTTGGACAGCTTGGCAGATGGCCCAAAGATATGGCAGGTACAGATGGCAGCAGTCCAGTACCTAGGGATTCAGACGGCAGTTAATTGACAGGAGAAAATAGCCAGGCAGGTGGCTAACGGCACAGGCTCAGCTATTTTAAGTTAGGTCAGGCACAGGGTCAGTAATATTAAGCCTGAGAAATAGGGAATTAATTTAAAACTGAATAATTTTACCTGAAGGGCCTGGATTGCTGAACCTTTTCCCTCCCAGCTCTGACATAGTTGTGGCCAGGTTTGGTTAACCCCAAGAGTCTGAGATTGAAAGGGACGTGACAGATTCAGAGAAGGAATAACTGGACAGCAGGGGGTTAAGGTTAAGAAGACCACTGACCGAGCCTCATGAACAAAGCTTGATTATTCCCCTCCTTCGGGAAAGGGCATATTTAGAGTACAGGGAGGACTGCAGTGGCCAAATCCATTCTAAATGCAATGCTCAAGTCCATTATATTGGGCGTGGGGGGAGGGCCTCAGAATTCATAATATTCTATTTATATTATATAATGTTTATATAGGAAGAAAGACATTCCAAGCAGGAGGTACAGCAAAGGCAAGGAGGCCTAAAAATACGCATTATACTTTAGGACTTGTGGGTTGTCCAGTACGATTAGCATACAGGCCACATGGTAGGAAATAGCAATACACACGCACAGAGGCACACACACTCACATATATACAGGTATTGTTAAACTGTAATTAGATTGTGAATGTTTTCAACTATAACCCTTAAGGAAATGAACTTGACCTTGAGGGAACCCATTCAAAGATTTTAATCAAGCAGAGAGGCATAATCAGCTTTGTAAAATCAGTGATAAGAATGCAAAGGATGGATTGGAAGGAGAGAATCATAGCCCAGAGACCAGATTCACCAGAGGTCAGTTATGACAGGCCATGCAGATAATGAGTGGCTAAAGCTGGGCAGTGGTTATGAGGATGGAGAGGAAACCAAAGCTTCAGGAGTCTTTGAGAGGCAGAATCAACCCAAACACAACTCAATAACTGCTTTACATGGAGGAAGAGAAACACTAAGATTCCTAACTTAAGCAGCTGAGGGTAAATGAGATGGTAGTGGGATAAATGAGATGAAGACAAAGAAATAAGAGAAGATTTAGGGGGTACGATTATGAACTGGATTTAAATTTGAGAAAAACAAAAGACCTGGAACATTAGAGTACTATAGAATCTTACATCAAGTGTATTAGTAAGTTTTGAATACTTGGTAATTCACAAAATCACCAAGGAAAATTTTCAGCATGGTGGGGGGGTGGGGGGTGGGGGGTAAGGGGACAGAGGTGGAAGAGACAGACCTGGAGGAGACTAGATGTATCCAGCATGAAAAGATGTGTCATGACCAGAAAAGTAATTATGCAGCCATTTCAGCCAAATGGGCAAGATCCAACAGAGTGATTCTTATATTTGAAATAGGTGAGGGGGAGAAGGACAGATCATGCTTAAGGGAGAAGTACCGAAAAGTTTTCTGCACTCAGATGTACCCACACTGACAGACAGCTACACTCTTTAAGTCTTCTTGAAAGAATGAGAATGTGCTAATGGTCTGTGGGGTCTTTCCTAGTCTCTGAATCTGTAGTCCTATTAAGTTCTCCTTCAGAAGCACCTACTTAACTTATATCTTGTTTAAAGAATCCTGGTCTTTCCAGGGGCCAATGCTAGATTGGTACAGCAGTCACTACCTAAAGTGCACCTGAGTTCACGGCAACCAAGTTAGCATTGGTATTAGGGGCAGACCTGGATGACAATTTAATGGAAACACACTACTAGTCCCCTGTGGCCAAAACACCTCATGAAGATTGTCTTTATAGTCATCCTTAACTCTGGAACAATTTGTGTGTGTTAGTTGCTTCAGTCATGCCCAACTCTGTGTGACCCCATGGACTGTAGCCCACCAGGCTTCTCTGTCCACAGGATTTCCCAGGCAAGAATACTGGAGTGGATAGTTGTTCCCTTCTCCAGGGGATCTTCCCATCCCAGGGATCGACCCAGGTCTCCTGCATTGGAGGCAGATTCTTTACCATCTGAGCCACCAGGGAAGCTGATAACAATTTAGATGTAACTTTTTAGGTCATTCAGCAACATATAGTAAATGGCCTCTTCTATCATACTGATAAGGAACAAACATCCACATTAATTAATCTTATTGTGATAATCATTTCACAAAGTATACATATACCAAATCATTAGATTGTATACTTTAAATATATTCATTTTTATTTGTCAGTTATACCTCAATAAACCTGGAAAAGAGAAAAACAAGCAGTTGATTACATGCTTGGAAACTTCAGTATTCTCAATAGTAAAGCTGGGATTATAAATGCACCTTATGGGGTTATTGTGAGGCCCAACTCTTTGTGGAAGTGTTCTATAAACTTTCAACTACTATTTAATTGTTAGTTGTTAGTAGCAGTATCAGACCTCTAGAGTTTAATGTAAAGTTAATGATACATAGGAGTAAATGGCAAAGTGATTTTCATTTCATTTTTACTACAACTAATAAAAAAATGGTAAATGATTATGACATTAGCCCAAAGAAATATGTGACATTTTAATAGACAAAATTTGTACTCTGATGAACTGAAAAATATTCATAAAACTGTACACATTAAATTCAGCACCTACATACATTCCAACAGAAACTTGTAAATAATGGAACAGAGTAAACCAATGACAGCCTAAATAGATGAGTTTCATCTAATCAATAATATTGTGAATGCCAGAAGTATTAAACATTCAGTGAATCAAAAAGATATCAATTTCACTGTTATATTCCTATAACATGATATATATGTTATATTATAATATATTTTATATTGTATTATTTTATATTATATTATATATTATAATATATTGTATATATAATTTATATTTATATAATTATATATTATAATATATAATATATATGATATATAATTTCATATTACATGGGCATTGTTTTAGAAGAGAATTCCGTTCCAAAATGTTTAATCAAAACTAGATAAAAATGTAGAAAAACTTGGTAGTTCCAGACACTAGGCTGCATAAAGAATCAGTTTGTCCTGAGGGAATACATTCCAGTTTCCACATCTCTCTATGTAATATTCTACAACTTTGCTCAAGACAAACCTAAATTGAAGAAAAAGATACAACTGAATATTGGATATTTTAGCAGCAAAACCCTTTAACTCAGAGTAGAATGATAATGAGATTAGTTATTTCTGAAGAAACTCAGAACTATGAAAAGTAAATACAAATGTACGGTCAAGGTAAGCAAAGTAAATGCAGGCTCCAACATTTCACAAGAATATTCATGTTCCTAAGGGGTGAAAAATATACTGATGGTGAAGTCAATTCTCTGTGTCTCCCATGCATTTAAGGATGCTAGGGAATGTTCCTGAAAGACAATTTCTGTCCAAGAAATAATAATTATCTATAAATGAGGGCTTTGAAAGACAGAGAGGAAAAAACAAGCATCATTTTCACTCTAGATGAAAGCTGCAGGTTCGGACAGCAGTGGTCTATTGCAGATTGGAGGTCTAATTCTGCCACTCACAGTGCTTCATGTCTGGAAATTTCCAGCCACTTCCTTCCACAGAGATCCCGGTATGACAACATATGCTGAGTAGGATGGCCACTAACAAGGAAATGTGGGCCCAGATTCAGAATCAATCCAAGCTGTCTCCTGATGTGATCACAGATATTTTTAAAAGCCCAAATATTTTCTTTGATTCAGTGTTAAGGCAATGAAGCTCGTTTTTCAGTAGCTGAAAATACATGACTATATATTTACCCACATAAGAGGGAAACAGAAAGCCCTACTTCTCAAGAAAAGCAGACTTGGCTTGTGCAGACACTAGATCAAATTAAGTGAGGGCCAGGAAGCAAACGAGCTCAGATTTCGGACAACAAATTTTGTCAATGGATTTGGCTCCATTACACTTGGGTTATAAAGCACATCAAAATAATGGGATTTGGTTCCATGGTAGAACAAAATCATGGAGCTAAAAAAAAAAAAAAGTCCCATCCTTTTACAATCAACTACTAAAGGATTCTGCAAGGGAAATGCACTCAAATGAATTAGTGGTATAACGGTTACTCTTTCATTAAAATGATTTAATAGTTCTATAAATGTCATGGCATTAGCATTTTATACAAAGCTATAAAACAGTAGCAAGTTTTAAAAAAATCAACTGCCTTTAAAAGTCAGCACGTTTGGGCTATGTTTATGAGACTACATGGTCACTTTGTGATACAAAATGGCAGCATTGCTAGGATGAATATTGCTTGCTTGCCAGTCTTATTTTGGGCAGGAGGCCATTAAAGGACAAGGCTGCCCAATTTATCTTTCACTTGAACAGGCTTCAACAAAGCATTCGCACTGCCTAACTCATCCTCATGTCTCTAAGAAGAAGAGCAGCTTTTTGGAATATTTCCTTAAGAAATTACTTAATTACACATTTTTATCATGCTTAAACTTCTTTCATGTCAATGTGAAAACATATTTACAGACAGGTGGCTGACAGAGACATCATGGCAAAATCTCAACAAATGAATTCCAGAAAGACAAAGGGCACATATGTAGATGCTAACTCTTGACAGTCTATCCCTAGCCCATTGTATCTTCAAATAAATATTAGATGTTTTCTGTCCTCAATAGAGTATGGAAGGTGATGTTCATATTTTTCATTTGTTGCTGTTTCCAAAACTATTCTTTAAACGAGATTTTTATAAGAATTAGCAACACTAAGGGTTGTATCCTAAGTGGCAGGATAATAATCCACATGGTTGTGTAAATTATTAAGTGGACATTAGATGGCTTAGATGGTAAAGAATCCACAAGAATCTCCTGTGATGCAGGAGACCTGGATTCAATCCCTGGCTTGGGATTGGTCCTCTAGAGAAGAGAATGGCTACCCTCTCCAGTATTCTTGTCTAGAGAATTCCATGGATAGAGGAGCCTGGAGGGCTGCAGTCCACGGGGTTGCAAAGAGACGGACACGACTGACCAACTAACACCATTGAAAGTAACATTAGCTTTTTGCTAAGGTTTAATGGGAACCAGGACTGAGTGATGATAATCAGCATTCAGATTAAAAATAAAGTTTTGAACTGTTGTAAGTCTGAGTGTAAATGGATAAGATTTAAGATTTGGATGGTTAATACACTCAACAATCCTTTAAGAGCTGATGCCACATAAGAGTTTGGCTGACATGGGGAGGGAGGTGGGAGGCGGGGTTCAGGTGGGGAACACATGTACACCCATGGCTGATTCATGTCACTGTATGGCAAAAACCACTACAATACTGTAAAGTAATTAGCCTCCAATTAAAATAAATAAGTTAATAAAAAAAGAGAAATTGGCTGACAAAAATAAATGGGGAACAAAGTAAATCTACTTCTGTCTGTGTTACTGATAGTATTCAGATCTTACCTAAGCTACTCTGACTCACATAGACAGTAATATGCATCACAAAGGCAGCAGCATGATATAGTAAGAGAAACATTGAGTTTGGAATATTAAGGCCTAGGTTAAAATTCTTGACCTTGGGAAACTACATAGTTCATTACGGTGGGGAAAGGAGAGCGCCTGTCACCACGCAGTAACTAGAGGCCTTTAGTGTTTTGTCCAACAACTATCAGAGGGTGTGCAAAGCCTCCGCATGGCCAATGAATGATGTGGAAGTTTTGCCACAACAGGTTAGAAGAGGGTTGTCCTGGCCCCCATATGATCTCACTCCAATAATAAACTATAATAATTTAATTTATGGCCTTGAATTTCTAAATGATATGTTAGTCTTATCACTTTTAAAATTCTATATTCTAAGTATAATAATTAGCTCCCAACAATGTCTCAGTTCATTATTAAAACTTCCTCAATGTTAAAGGCAGGCAAGAAATAAGGATGCAGTGAGTCAGTGTCAGAACCTAGAGAAGTATTCATGAAATTGGGGCCTAACTCTCTGGGGCCTTTGATTACAACCAGATGCTTTAATGGGAACCAATAAGGGAAGCATCCTCTGAAGTGGAGGGTCTGGCAAAAGTGGGAAACAATAAGTGATGGCTCAGACAGGAGAAGGCAATGGCACCCCACTCCAGCACTCTTGCCTGGAAAATCCCATGGACGGAGGAGCCTGGTGGGCTGCAGTCCATGGGGTCGCTAAGAGTCGGACACAACTAAGCGACTTCACTTTGACTTTTCACTTTCATGCACTGGAGAAGGAAATGGTAACCCCCTCCAGTGTTCTTGCCTGGAGAATCCCAGGGATGGGGGAGCCTGATGGGCTACCATCTATGGGGTCGCACAGAGTCAAACATGACTGAAGCGACTTAGCAGCAGCAGCAGCAGCAGCAGACAGGAAAGAGTCTGCCAGCAATGCAAAAGACCTGGGTTCAATCCCTGGATCAGGAAGATCCCCTGGAGAAAGGAATGGCTACCCACTCCAGCATTCTTGCCTGGAGAATTCCATAAACAGACGAACCTGGTGGGCTACAGTCCATTGGGTTGCAAAGAGTTAGACATGACTGAGAAACTAACACTTTCATTTTCACATTAGAGACAGATCCCACATTAAGAGACAAGATAAGGATGGATAAACAACAAGGTCCTGTTGTAAAGCACAGGGAACTATATTCAATATCTTGTGATAGGGTCTTCCTTGGTGGTCCAGAAACAAAGACTCTGAGCTCCCAGTGTAGGGGGCCCAGGTTTGATCCCTGGTCAGGGAACTAGATCCCACATGATACACCTAAGAGTACACATGCAGCAACTAGAAAGGTCCTGGGTGCTACAGCTAAGACCTGGTGCAGCCAAATAAGGAAAAGGTTTTCAAAATTCTGGAAAAGAATATGTATATATATAATTGAATCACCTTGCTGTACAGCAGAAATTAGCACAATATTGTAAACCAACTATACTTCAATAAAACAAATTAAAATGAAAAACAAAAAAAGACAGGATATTAAAAGATCAATGTATAATAACTCTTCTTTTTACAAAAACAATCCTTTATTTACAAAATAACATCACTCAAAATCTTAAGTCACTGGCTGTGTTAATGGGTTTAAGACATTTCAATTTACTAAAGATAAATAATTTAATCTTTAAATAAGGAACTATCTCATACTGGAAACCTCAGATTCTACCTAGAACAAGGCCTGGAATGTGATAATAGCTCTAAAATGAATGGTTGTTCAACTAAAACAACTAGTTACATAAAACTGTTATGACGTGAAATGGGATATCCATGAACAAAAGTTTCTTTCCCTTGAGAGCTGTCACATCCATTTATTGTTCATATTCCCAGGTGAGGCTACTGCTTTGAAAATGCAACCAAATTTATTATTTTCATTTACACCAAGTGTCCACAACTATATAACCAGCAACAAATTAAAATAAATACTGTACATGCCAATAGTCAAACCAGATAATTGAAAAGTACAGTGAACTCTCAATTGACTTTATAGGTTTCTGAGTAACTTCATTAAATTCATAATTTAACAATGATGAAAAATACAAAGTGCACTGAAGCACTAAAAGTCATTTTGGTTCTCTTCTCAAGCTTCTGTTTACATGAATTCTTAGAGGTTTGCTACTGACCGCTATTTGATACCCCCAAAAACATGTGCATCAAACATCGCTGAACCCCTAGAATGGAAGTCTTCCCAAACTGCTTCCCATTGCCCACAAACTTCTTTCTGCTTTATGATATATCAACTTCTCTGTCTTTATCTTGGAAAGATAATATTAAAGGAAAAAGTAGGTAAGTTGACTTTTTTCTTTGACTCCTTAAATGATGTCTTAAAAATTAACGAAGTTCATGAGGGTGTACACACTTCGATCTCAAAGAGGCTATCCATGTCTTGCATTCAGGGTAGCAGTGATATTACTGCCTACACAGAACAAATTGTATGCAGATCACAGGACTAAGTTGCTGAGGAATCAGTAACCTAAGCAAGGGTACATATCTGCATTGGCTATTACGATCATCACTTCAGTAGAAAAGACATGCCTTAAAAGAATCACAGCAGAAAAATAGGAATTTATCTGAAGTGATACTTTTCTATTACTGGGCCCACAAAGTAATTACAACAATGAAAATATCATGCTAATACAATTTGCAATCTTTAATAAACTAGACAATGCAGTCTTTGCCCCTACTACCATTCACTTCCTGTTTTTGTGAACTGGGAATAAAATGACCAACTTAAGCTTCACTTCACTAATTTGATTCTGGTTAATGCCCCAAGGGGAGCTATCAGCATGTCTCTTCCAATTGCCTCCTAGGGAACAAGAGAGAAATATTTGGCCTATTAAAAACAATGGACATATTCACTTTTCTGCTGGTCGGATGGGGACCCCATGCTTCCGTTTACAACTGCCAGGTTCATTCAGCTCTTTGATTACTTTCTATCTGTGTGTTCACCACCAGTTCAAGCCAGTACTGGGAGAAAATTAAATCCACTGAAACAGAGCAGTTTTCATAGTCACACCTGCCTAATGTCCCTCAGTCGATTTTCATGCGTGTACAATTAACTGTGTTCTTTGCCAGTGACTCGGTTTCAGCAACTGAGTTTGGTGGTAAGAGCTCTGGTTATTTCCATGGAGTGACCCAGGCCTCAGTTTCCATTCCAGCTTATACATTTGGTAGCCATGTGACCTATGGCATATTATTTAATCTCTCTGAGCTTTGGTTTTTCTAACTATAAGCAAAGATAATAAAACCTCATGAGAACATTGATATAAAAAGTCTAACACACTGCTTGTATTCAGCCAGCATCAGTTCATTTATGAACATTGCTCAAAAATATAACAACTATATCATCCCAACTTTGATCATATGGGTCATGTCCATCGAGTCAGTGATGCCATCCAGCCATCTCATCCTCTGTTGTCCCCTTCTCCTCCTACCCTCAATCCCTCCCAGCATCAGAATCTTTTCCAATCAGTCAACTCTTCGCATGAGGTGGCCAAAGTACTGGAGTTTCAGCTTCAGCATCAGTCCTTCCAAAGAACACTCAGGACTGATCTTATCTAGGATGGACTGGTTGGATCTCCTTGCAGTCCAAGGGACTCTCAAGAGTCTTCTCCAACACTACAGTTCAAAAGCATCAATTCTTCAGTGCTCAGCTTTCTTCACAGTCCAAATCTCACATCCATACATGACCACTGGAAAAACCATAGCCTTGACTAGACGAACCTTTGTTGGCAAAGTAATGTCTCTGCTTTTGAATATGCTATCTAGGTTGGTCATAACTTTCCTTCCAAGGAGTAAGTGTCTTTTAATTTCATGGCTGCAGTCACCATCTGCAGTGATTTTGGAACCCCAAAAAATAAAGTCAGACACTGTTTCCACTGTTTCCCCATCTATTTCCCATGAAGTGATGGGACCAGATGCCATGATCTTCATTTTCTGAATGTTGAGCTTTAAGCCAACTTTTTCACTCTCCTCTTTCACTTTCATTAAGAGGCTTTTTAGTTTCTCTTCACTTTCTGCCATAAGGGTGGTATCATCTGCATATCTGAGGTTATTGATATTTCTCCCGGCAATCTTGATTCCAGCTTGTGCTTCTTCCAGCCCAGCGTTTCTCATAATGTACTCTGCATAGAAGTTAAATAAGCAGGGTGACAATATACAGCCTTGATGAACTCCTTTTCCTATTTGGAACCAGTCTGCTGTTCCATGTCCAGTTCTGTTGCTTCCTGACCTGCATATAGGTTTCTCAAGAGGCAGGTCAGGTGCTCTGGTATTCCCATCTCTTTCAGAATTTTCCACAGTTTATTGTGATCCACACAAGTTTATTGTGATTACACAGATTAGGCCATCCTAAAAGCTCAAACAGTAATTACAAGAAATTAGTTCCCATTAAGTACAAATATGTCCTTATAAACACTGCACTTGTATGAAGTATCTAAAAATAATCAAACTCATTGAAATAGAGAGTACAATGTGGTTGTCAGGGGCTGGGTGGAAGGGGAAGTGGGAAGTTACTATTTGAAGGGTATAAAGTTTCAGTTAGGCAAGATAATAAGTTCTAAAGCTCTGCCGGACAACAGTGCCTACAGTTAGTAACACTGTGCTGTGCACTTTAAAAAATCTGCCAACTACAAATAACAAATGCTGGACAGGCTGTGGAGAAAAAGGAACCTTCCTATGCTGTTGGTGCGGATGTAAACTAGTGTAGCCACTATGGAAGACGGTATACAGGCTCCTTAAAAAACTAAAAATAGAGCTGCCATATGACCCAGCAATCCCACTCCTGAACATATATGTGGAAAAGACGAAAACTCAACAAAAAGACACATACACCCCAATGTTCACAGCAACACTATTTGCAATAGCCAAGACATGGAAGCAATCTAAATGTTCATTGATGGATGAATGGATAAAGATGATGTGGTACATATACTACAGCAGAATGGATTGCTCAGCCATGAAAAGAATGAAATAATGCCATTTGAAGCACCATGGATGGACCTAGAGATAGTCATACGAGGTGAAGTAAGACAAAGACAGTATCATGTGATATCACTTACATGTAGAATCGAAAATATGACAAAAATGAACTTTAAATAACAGAAACAGACTCAGACACAGAAAACAAACTTATGGGTACCAAAGGGGAAAGCTGAGGGAGGGATAAATTAGGAGTTTGGGACTGACAGATATAAACTACTATATAAAAGAAACAAGAACATACTGTATAGCACAGAGAACTGTATTTAATATCTTGTAATAAACTGTAATGGAAACAAAGGGGAAACTGTACATGTGTGTGTACATATAAATATGAGAATCATTTTTCTGTATACCAGAAACTAACACAATATTGTAAATCAATTATACTTCCATTTTTAAAAATCTGTTAAGCAGGAAGATAACATATTAAGTGTTTTTACTACCAAAAAAAGGTTGAGGTGTGGACACAAGGAAACTTTTGGAGGTGATGGAGTGTTTATTACCTCGCTTATGGTGATGGTTTCAAGAGTGGATGTATACATTCAAACTCATCAAATTGTATACTTTTATTGGGCACAATAATTATACCGCAGTAAAGTGGTTTTAAGAAAAGAAAGAAGAAAGAAACAGACCCCTTAGAAACTCTTTACCACAGCAGGTGCTCTCTGCCTCAAACATGAAGAGGATCTGGCCACTAGAAAGCTCTGTAGTCGCCACTTACGGCTTCCTCTAACCCAAAGGAACTTATTTCCTTTTCCTCTACCTCTCTTCCCCAGTTCTTCCTGCCAGAGTCAGCTGAGACCTCTCCTTCTCCAGGAAACCATGCCCCAGTGCCCTGTCTCACAAACTCCTACAGCACCCAGTTCATATCTCCAAGGTCCTACTTAACCCCTTCTTGTAGTCTGAGTCCCTCACAAGGACCATGCCTTACTCATCCTGTATCCCCAGCATCTACCAAGCACATGTCTGGTACATGGCAGACGCCCTATGATGACTGCTGATTGACTGACTAGACACTGGCTTCACAGTCAGGAAGATGAAATCAGATTCTGACTCTACCACTTATCCAGGGCTTCCCAGGGAGCACTAGTGGTAAAGAACCCACCTGCCAATGCAGGAGACATGAGACACCAGTTTGATCCCTGGGTCAGGAAGATCCCTTGGAGAAGGAAATGGCAACCCACTCCAGTATTCTTGCCTGGAGAATCCCATGGACAGAAGAGCCTGGTGGGCTATAGTCCATAGTGTCACAGAGAGTTGGACAACTGAAGTGACTTAGCACACATGCACCACTTATCTGTTTGCCTTTTCTGATTCTGTAACTCTTTACACCCTCATTAGTCACGCTATCTTACAAAGTAAGTAGAATTATGGAAGAATGCCAAGAGAACCATGGATTGCACTGACTTTTGCATTCACAGTCACCGCACTGAAGCACTGTCACAGAAAGCCACTGCTTTTCAATATTGGAAGAAGCAAAGCGGCACTTTGAACCAGACATTTGTTCTTCCAAGAATCATTTGAGTAGCCTCTCTTATGAAGGATGAGCCTGCACCTTTGCTCTGGCAGAAGAAGATAACCGAAACATTCGTGCTCTACCAAGTCAGACCCGTCAAAATACCTGATGACAACTAGGGCTGGTTTCTGGGGGAAAGGGGGACCTGTCTGCATATTGCATATTCCAAGAGAGGATCCCCAAACCCTGGTTCCTGACTCAAAGTCAGGAAGACTCATGAGGACTGACCAGGGTGGTCCAGAATAAGGCCCACAGGAAAGAAAAACATGCCCTCTGGAATAAAATTACCTGTGGGGAGGGGGTAATCTAGGTTAGCAGTCTGGGCTCAACAGGCCTGAAATGTGTAAACCAGGAGGCCGGGTATAGGCACAATGTATAGTGATAATGCCTGGGGACCCAGCCATCCTTGCACATGTTGCGTTTAGAAGACCCCTGAGTGCAGACTAAGGTAACAGTGATCTTGGAGCCCAATTGTGGGAGATCACAGTGGTTTGTACAGGTGTCTGGACCATTATTATACTGCAAAGGGAAACTTCAGCATCTATGGGACACTATAAGACCCAGCTTAACAGCAATACCAAGAGTTAATATCAAATGATTATCAGGCTTCCCTTTTCCCTCTGATTCTGCCATTAGAAGGAGAAATCATCCTTTCCCCAAATTGGACAAAGTAAACCTTCATTCAGAGTTCTCATAAATTTTTAAACAGGCATATGGGCCTCAAGAGGCTTCCCAGGTGGCTCAGTGGGAGAACCCGCCTGCCAAGCAGGAAATGCAGGTTCTATCCCTGAGCTGGGAAGATCCCCCAGAGAAGGAAATGGCAACCCACTCCAGTATTCTTGCCTGGGAAATCCCATGGACAGAGGAGCCTGGTGGGCTACAGTCCACGGGGTTGCAAAGAGTTGGACATGAATTAGCAAGTTAACAACAATAAAATGGCCCTCAAGGCAAACACTGGACATCCTCCTATGGAATACTTGGAGTCTTAACTAATTAACTTAACAAAATTAAGGTGATATGACCATATTTGTATCCTGAATTAAAAAGTGGGTTATACTCGTTATGGAGAAGAAAATGGCAACACACTCCAGTATTCTTGCCTGGAAAATTCCATGGACAGAGGAGCCTGGCAGTTTGCAGTCCATCGGGTCGCAAAGAGTCGGTCACGACAGAGTGACTAACACAACATACTGGTTATGGTAATACAAAAGCAGGATTCACACAGCCCAGCCTGAAGAAGGGGCAACATTAGCCTATCAAAGCTATGCTGGTGGAAAACATGCAGCAGTCTTTCAACCAGAGTTTCTACCTTCTGAACCTAGACATTTAGTTTATTATTTTCTATGTTAGATTTCCAGTTAAGGTGAAAAGCTGAGCATGTCTCATTCCTGGTGCCTATTTAGATTATTAAAAAAAAATTAGGGAAGAAGGCTCAAGAGGTAGAGGATATATGTATAGCTGATTTATGTTGTTATACAGCAGAAACCAACACAACATTGTAAAGCAATTATCCTCCAATTTAAAATAATAAATTTTAAAATATTTTTTAAAATTATTAGGGAAAAATATGGGACATATTTTCTCATGAGTGTTTCTCATGAGAAACACTGAGATACTTCAAAAACTACTCTGCTGAGGGAACTAGATGGAAGGAACGGCTGGCCATTCCCATGACTTCTATCAGGTGCTGGACAAATTTACCTATGAAGTAAGTGGAAGAGATCTCAGTAGAACCTGTTGAAAGGGAAAAGCAATCAAGGGAGGCAAAGATGGCCTGTGAGACCATCCTGTGTTGTAATGAACTTCCACCTGAGCCCCTAGAAAAAGCAGAGATAGTAGAGGCCACATCAGGCAAGGATCCCAGGTCTCACCTAAGAAAGACTGTCCTGCTTAACCACAGACAAGATAGCAAGCTCATTTTGAGAGCAACCCTGATACACCAGGGAAAGTGGCACCGCCCTTGTTGAAGTCTGAGTGCCACTACAAACTTGGAAGTAAACTCTGGCTCTAGTTCCCACTGTCTTCCTACCAGAATGTCTGATCTCTAAACTAGCTGGCAGCTCAAAAATTCAGACCACCTAACTTTTTACTCATCTCTTTGTTCTTTACCTGTGGCTGAAATATTCAAACATAGATCCATGTTCTATCGGATCCATTTCAACTACCAGTATAGGACAAGAATTGACATTCATCTGTAAGATATGCAAACGAAAGGGAGGGGTGGAAATCACCAAACAGGTAAAGCATTCCTGCTGCTGCTGCTAAGTCACTTCAGTCGTGTCCAACTCTGTGTGACCCCATAGATGGCAACCCACCAGGCTCCCCCATCCCTGGGATTCTCCAGGCAAGAACACTGGAGTGGGTTGCCATTTCCTTCTCCAATGCATGAAAGTGAAAAGTCAAAGTGAAGTCGCTCAGTCGTGCCCAACTCTTAGTGACCCCCTGGACTGCAGCCTACCAGGCTCCTCCGTCCATGGGATTTTCCAGGCAAGAGTACTAGAGTGGAGTGCCATTGCCCAAAGCAAGTCAAATGAAAAGAAGCAACCTGCAGAACCAGAACAAGAGCACCCCTTTGAAACATGTGACCACCAGGAACAGGAGAGGATTTTAGACATTGCCCAACACACGTTCTCAAAAGAAGAGTAGAGGGGAAAAGCACACATAGATGAATCCACAGCAGACTACCAAGAAGTCACAATACTCCGGCATCATAAAAAAACAGCACAATAGTGAAGACATATAATGAAACACTACAACGGATAATGAAAATACTCCAACATTTGGGCCACCTGATGGGAAGAGCCAACTCATTGGAAAAGACCCTGATGCTGGGAAAGACTGAAGGCAAGAGAAGATGGCAGCAGAGGATGAGATGGTTAGATAGCATCACTGACACAATGGACATGAATTTGAGTGAACTCTGGAAGATAGTGAAGGACAGGGAAGCCTGACATGCTGCATGCAGTACATGGGGTCACAAAGAGTTGGACATGACTTAGCAACTGAATATCAACCACAACAACAATAGATACAGTGAGCAGCTCACTGGATCCTTCTAAAAATGTAATTAGAATTACACAGAAGTCAAGCTTAAAATATCCTCCCACAAATAGAAAATAAATTGAGTAATAGGCTAATTTAATGAGAGAAAAGATACATGGAGAGATCAGGATTGTATCTACAGAAACAATGTCAGATACAAAAACTGAGATACTTTACAATAAAATTTATATTTAGAAAAAAATAAATAAAAATACTTGTTTGAAAAAAAAAAACTGAGATAAGAGAGAAAAAGAAATAACTCTTTAAAGTTAGAAGCAAATGTCCTTAGATTAAGAACTGATTTTGCAAGTCCCAAAGCCTAAATAGTACCAGGAAAATTTTTTATATGAAACCTAGATAAAATTTTGAACTTCAAGATTAGCAGGAAAATACACAAGAATACAACCAGAAGTAAAAGTGATGTGCAAGGAGCAAATATCAGATTGGTCTCAGTCTTTATTAACTGAACTTTGAGGGGAAAAGGTATATTGCATCTACTCAAGTTATCTTCAAAGGCAAAAGAAGAAATTTAAGACATTTAAATATTCTGAAATTAAAACACACATGAACTCTTCCTGGAAAAAAATATCTAGAGTATATACATCTAAAAGATATCAAAAATTCAAGAAAGGGAAAATTGAGGTTATAAAGAAAATGGTCGATGAAAAATATTCCAAATAGCTAACATATACACAAAAAAATTAATGCATATGTCAGATTATTGCTAAGAGGCTATAAGCTGCCCAACGTAAAAATAGTCATTGTCTAATAATTTGAATTTACAACAATTTACAACAAAAAGAAGCAAGTGAGGAGAAAGGGGAAGGCATACAGAGTTCCTCATTTTCCACAAGCAAGAGAGAACTCAGCATGCTGCTCTTACCAACTCCAAGTTCAAAGTCATGTTAGTAGCTTGAAATCAGCCATGGGGGAGCATTTATACCACAGAAGTCAGTGAACGCTATAGATAACTTCTATTTTTCAGAGTCACTACTATCCCACAAGGTACAGTCAGCAAGGTGCTCTTTTTTGTTGTTTGGTGTTGTGGTAAAATGTACATAATATAAATTTTACCATTTTAGCCATTTTTAAGCAAGCAATTTAGTGGCCTTAAATACACATACAGCGTTATGCAACCATCATCACCACCATGCATCTCCACAACTTTTCCATCATCCCAAACAGCAACTCTGTACTCACTATACAATAGCCTCCCTTCCCCACTCCCCTCAACCTCTGCTGCTGCTGCTGCTAAGTCACTTCAGTCGTGTCCGACTCTGTGCGAGCCCATAGACAGCAGCCCATCAGGCTCCCCATCCCTGGGATTCTCCAGGCAAGAGTACTGGAGTGGGTTGCCATTGCCTTCTCCCCTCAACCCCTGGCAACCACTATTCTACTTTCTGTCTCTTCTTAATATCTCATGTAACTAGGCTTACACACTATTTATCCTTCTGTATCTAGTTCATTTCACTTAGTACAATGTTTTCAAGGTTCACCCATGTTACAGCATGTGCTAGAATTTCCTTCCTTTTTCAGGCTAAATAATATTCCATTATATATGTATCAGGTGGCAGTAGTGGTAAAGAACCACCCTGTCAATGCAGGACACATAAGAGACGTGAGTTCGATCCCTGGCTCAGGGAAGATCCCCTGGAGAAGGAAATGACAACCTACTCCAATATTCTTGCCTGGAGAATCCCATGGACAGATGAGCCTGGTGGGCTACAGTCCATAAGGTCGCAAAGAGTCAGACACAACTAAAGCCACTTAGCACACAGCACATATATGTACTACTTTAATAATCATGCATTCATGGATGGAAGTGGGTACTTTTAATACTTGCTGATAAATAGAAACATATATCTAAATAATAACAATCAGTACAAACTCTGAACTTCCTGTTAATAGAGCATATGCCATCTCAAGCAGTTACCAGGTAAATAAAAGAGGAGAACACACTGTAACCCTCTATCATTGAAGTGGGTTGTACTCCCTCACTGACATCTTCAAGGATCCCAGCATGTTGTGTGGAAGTCGGACCCTCTGAGACTCAAGTACAGGAGCTAATAGATGAATAACACACATGCAATGACACCCAACACAATGCTCAACACCAGGCCCTGGGCCGGGTACAGTCACACGCATCATCTCACGAAATAGAGATTCTCCCTTATTAAAACTCTATCTGCCAACACAGTGTACATCAACACTTAAACTTCTTAATGAAACAAATAAACTGGTTTCTTTGTTATCTAGTCTAGACTGAACTAACAACAATCAAGGGGGTATGTATATCTAAACTGTTCCTAAGCTTTCATAGCAGAGAAACCAGGCTCACAGAGGTCTGCTCATGGGAGTGGAAGATGACAGCTTCAATCAACTATGTAAGTTCAGGATATCGGTATTCATGTCACAATACAAGGGAAGAAGCCAATTGTTTCTGCTTTCCAGTTAAGGAAAATGTCTTAAAGTGGTCATGTGACTTATCAACACAGCCAAAAGGACATGAGTAGAAGGCAATTTCACCAGAAACTGAAACCCCAGTGTCTAGGGAATCAGACTATCAGATGGACCCAAAGCCATGGGCAGTACAGAACTACTGTGGAGCCACATGGTTTACTATGGCCGCGATCAGGAGCTGCAGTGGGATTTTTGCCTGAAGGTGCCCAGCTGGGACAGAGGTTGTCCAAGGAAAGATATGACTTCCAGGGATTCAGGCAGACATTGCACTCCAAATATTAATAGTCCCCTAACTTTGCTCTTTTGTCTTTCAAGTCAAACAAACCAAGTAGGTGTAAGTCAGTGGTTCTCAACACTTGCTACACATTGGAATTACCTGATCAATTATTTGAAAACACGGACACATAGGCCACTGAGCAAACTGCAGCAGAGTCTGTGGGACTGCAGACAGGATTAAGAGCCACCAGGGCAAAGTCACACCTTTCACAAGGGACCTCAGACTTGGAGCCATCTGCATCAGCTATGAAGAGGTTTCCACTTCTGCTGCAACTTTTCTGGTGACCATCATTCCAGGGAGTAAATGCCAGAGAGCAAATGAACAGGAAATGGAAGAACACACATAAAATGAACATCATAATGAACATCAAACTGAAAGGAGAGCAATGCAGGCAACTTTAAGAACAATAGCCAAGATTAAACTAGGGATTCAAATCTAAAATGGAAACTGGCTAAATCCTCCACTGGTTTCATTTCTCCCAGTCAATTTTTTCTGCTGTTGTTGACTTTGTTTTCTCTCTAGAGGTGATCCCTGTAGATTGTGCCAAACAAGCTTTCTGATGGATTCACTGCTGTTAAAATACTTCCTAGGATTACCCCACATCAGTGGGATTATTCAGAGTATTCCCAATCCATTCAGAGGTAGCAAACTAATAAAACTGTGGAATACATTATCAGGAGGCTGTTGTAACATTAAAGTTGATAATACTCTGCTGCTGCTGCCGCTGCTGCTACTAAGTCACTTCAGTCGTGTCCAACTCTGTGAGACCCCATAAATGGCAGCCCACCAGGCTCCCCCGTCCCTGGGATTCCCCAGGCAAGAACACTGGAGTGGGTTGCCATTTCCTTCTCCAATGCATGAAAGTGAAAAGTAAAAGTGAAGTCGCTCAGTCGTGTCCAACTCTTAGCCACCCCATGGACTGCAGCCTACCAGGCTCCTCTGTCCATGGGATTCTCCAGGCAAGGGTACTGGAGTGGGGTGCCATTGCCTTTTCCATGATAATACACTAAGAACAGAACCCCCGAAGAGCCCAGAATATTACTGAGTTTGATTTCAGCTGGGCGTCAGTGCTGATTAGCCCAGGCAATTTTTTCCACCTCTCAAAATAAATACACAGTTACAGATGCAGAAAACAAACTTATGGTTACCTGGGAGTAGGAGGGGGAGAGATGAATTGGGAGATTGGGACTGATATATACATGCTGCTGCTGCTGCTGCTAAGTCACATCAGTCGTGTCCAACTCTGTGCGACCCCATAGATGGCAGCCCACCAGGCTCCACCATCCCTGGGATTCTCCAGGCAAGAACACTGGAGTGGGTTGCCATTTCCTTCTCCAATGCATGAAAGTGGAAAGAGAAAGTGAAGTCGCTCAGTCGTATCCGACTCTTTGCAACCCCATGGACTGCAGCCTACCGGTCCTCCGTCCATGGGATTTCCCAGGCAAGAGTACTGGAGTGGGGTGCCATTGCCTTCTCCATGATACATACTACTACAAATAAAACAGATAACTAATAAGGACCTACTGTATAGCACAGGGAACTCCACTCAATACTCTGTAATGATCCATATGAGAAAAGAATCTAAAAGACTGTATATAGGTACATGGCTAAATGATTCACTTTGCTGTACACCTGAACCTAACAAAATACTGTAAATCAATCATATGCCAACAGAAATTTTAAAAGTAAGTGCAAAGCCCAGTTCACTTTAAGTGTGAAAACTAAGAAACAGGTCCTAGTCTGAGCTCTGTGCGCTCCTTGAGAAGGTGGAAAAGGAAAGTGCGCTAGCAACTATGATACGCTGTGTGAACTCCCTCCTGGAAAAGAGAAGCTGCCGTGGGAAACTTTGGCCACACCTAGGCCAGCCGCCTGGCACCACCTATCCTTGAGGTATAGCAGATGAGGCATCTGTTATAGGTGAAAGTGTCTCCCCAAATGACACTGAAGTCCTAACCTCCACTACCCATAAAAGTGGCCTCACTGGAAGTAGCTGCAGATGATCAACTTAAGACAAGGACACCGGGGGAGGGAAAGGGCTAATACAATGTGGCTGTGACGCTAAGTCACTTCAGTCATGTCTGACTTTTTGCAACCCTACAGACTGTAGCCCACTAGGCTCCTCCATCCATGGGATTCTCCAGGCAAGAATACTGGAGTGGTCTTCCATGTCCTCCTCCAGGGGATCTTCCTGACTCAGGGATCGAACCCACATCTCTTATGTCTCCTGCATAGGCAAGCAGGTTCTTTACCACTAGCACCACCTGAGAAGTCATTATGACTGGTGCCCTTCTAAAACCGGGGAATTTGGACACAGAGATTGACACTGACAGATGGAGGAGGATGTGAAGACAGAGAAAACACTATCTACAAACTACAGATGCCTGAGGCTGCCGGAAGTCAGGAGAGTGGTATGGCACAGACATTCCCCCTCAGAGCTGTCAGAAGGAACCTACCCTACTGACCCTTGACTTCTGACTTCTAGCCTCCAGACTGTGAAGTCGTAAATTTCTGGTATTGAAGCCACTGAGCTCATTGTGCTTTGTTAACAGCAGCCCCAGGGAACTAATACAACATCAAAAGAAAGTATTGGTTTAAAACCTGGTGGATCATTGAAAATCAGACTACTAATCCAGAGGCCTAGGAAAAAAAGAGGCACTCAAAGTGTGATGCCAAAGAAGAGCTTCAACAGAGCTGATTAGACAAAGTTGAAGGGGTGGCAGGAACAGACCAGGAGCAAAACCAAAGAGGCTCTTACATTCAGTACATAGGCATGGACCAAGCACTGCCCCAGGTGTGGGCATACAGAAGTGAATAAGGAGTCACGTGCCATGTGTGCCGCTAGGCTCTGGTGGATACAGCGTGCTGAGGTAGCAGTAAGCAAGGTGCTTCAGGATCAAGGTGGTGGGGGATACTCACAGAGCAACCTGGGATTCCAGGAAGACTTCCTGGGAAACAGGAGGTGCATGCCTGCTCAGTTATGTGTGACTCTCTGTAACCACGTGGACTGCAGCTCTCCAGGCTCCTCTGTCCATGGGATTTTTCCAGGCAAGAATACTGGAGCGGGTTGCCATTTCCTTCTCCAGGGGAACTTCTCCACCCAGGAATGGAACCACATCTCCTGTCTCTCTTGTATTAGCAGGTGGATTCTTTACCTCCAAACTACCTGGGAAGCCCTGAAAAACAGGATATCTAAGCTCAGTCTTAGGAGAAGGCAATGGCACCCCACTCCAGTACTCTTGCCTGGAAAATCCCATGGATGGAGGAGCCTGGTGTGCTACAGTCCATGGGGTCGCTAAGAGTTGGACACGACTGAGTGACTTCTCTTTCACTTTTCACTTTCATGCATCGGAGAAGGAAATGGCAACCCACTCCAGTGTTTTTGCCTTGAGAATCCCAGGGATGGGGGAGCCTGGTGGGCAGCCGTCTATGGGGTCACACAGAGTCGGACATGACTGAAGTGACTTAGCAGCAGTAGCAAGCTCAGTCTTAAAGGATAAGAAATTGGCAGGATGGATCCAAAGATGTCTACTTGCATAAAGAATCCGTGGGCCTCTTGGTACCATGTTAACAATGTTAAATAGAATGTGATTTTTTTTAAGAAAGAATGAGGTGTCACTTTCATTTGCACACTTGCACAAGAAAACCAGAGTTTGGCACCTCCAGAGCTGGAGTTCACCCACAGTAATAACCAACAGCAGGAGCCATGGTACAGAGCAGAGGAAACCGTGGCCAGGCCAGTAACTCATCCCAACATATGTAGATATAAGAGCAGAGGAAAAGGGAATAAAACTGCACATGCCACATGGAAATCAGCTATAATTGTTCATGGTACATGTGGGACATGCCACACCACTACCACCTTTCAGAACTCCCAGAAAACACAGAGGACTTTGCAGGGGCTCCTGACAGCAAGTGGGAGGAAGCCAGAGAAACTAAAGTAAAAATAAAAATAATAAGGCTCTCATAGGCTTGTTGTAAGAAATGAAGAAAGAAGAATTAATATTTCAGAGCAACTGGGATATACCACCCCACTTCATCTATCAATGTTTGGTCTAATCTATCTGGCATTTACTTTATCATCTTGTGTTAATTTATCATCATTATCACTTACCAATATTCATTTCTTGAAAGCAACCTATATGGGGAAAGATGCCTTCATATCACAAATGAGGCTAATTTAATGGCTCCAACAAGCAGTACCCTAATGGGGAAGCCAGCGGCTGCAGGCGTGAGCACAGACAGGCCTGACTCAGGTCTCCTTTGTGCTTCACTGCTCTGCCAATTGGATCTAACGAAGGAGCTGGAGGTATTCTCCTTCTGTTTTCTAATGATGTTAATGTCTTCATGAGGTTAATGAAACTGCTAACACAGGCCAGTTATGAATGGCTTTATGTATAATAAAAAAACCATCTATTCTGAGTTTTTTGCAAACACTGGAGAAGGCAATGGCACCCCACTCCAGTACTCTTGCCTGGAAAATCCCATGGACAGAGGAGCCTGGTAGGCTGCAGTCCATGGGGTCGTTGAGAGTTGGACACGACTGAGCGGCTTCACTTTCACTTTCCACTTTCATGCATCAGAGAAGGAAATGGCAACCCACTCCAGTGTTCTTGCCTGGAGAATCCCAGGGACGGGGGAGCCTGGTGGGCTGCCATCTATGGGGTCGCACAGGGTCGGACACGACTGAAGCGACTTAGCAGCAGCAGCAGCAGGGACAATGATTGCTGTGGTGGTTTTGCCTATTATTGAGTATTTCAACGGGGCTTTTTTTCCTTCTTTTTTCCTTTAAGGACCAGGCTCAAAGACCACTAAACTTATGTGATTCAGAGATGCCTAGACTGCTAGGTGGACCTAGTTGGGCCCTGCTTGAGGCTACAGCCCTCCTTTAGTCCTATCCTTTATGGTCTCTACTGCCCCCTGCTGACCGGGAGAGGCAGGAGCCGCTCTCCAGCACCCCCTTGGGAAATGGAAAGCACCAGAAGACAAAATATGAACAGCTATTATTTACTGTCACTTACTATATGCCTTCTAATTTAATACTCACAACATTCCCGTGGGGTAGCTCCTGCCCTTTTACAGATGAAGAAACCTAGGCTCGAGTAATAAACCAAGTTCCCCAAGGACACAAGGCTTGTGAGCGGCAGATCCAGGACAAGGTATAAATCTGTCTGACTCACAGCTGCTGTTACACTCCCACCAGAGACATGGTAGAGTGAAAAGTACATGTATTTTAAAACAAGATACATTTGGATCTTGGTTTTCCTTCCCTAATTTAAGAGCCATTTAAGATAAACCTTAAACAAGTTCTTATATTTATTTTCTCACTTCATGGCAAATAGAAGGGGGAAAAGTGGAAACAGTGACAGACTTTATTTTCTTGGGCTCCAAAATCACTGTGGACGGTGATTGAAGCCGTGAAATTAAAAGATGTTTGCTCCTTGGAAGAAAAGCATTGACAAACCCAGACAGTATATTAAAAAGCAGAAATATCACCTTGTCAACAAAGGTCTGTATCAAATCAAAGCTATGGTTTTTCCAGTAGTCATGTAAGGATATGACAGTTAGACCAAAAAGAAGGCTGATTGCCAGAGAACTGATGCTTTCAAACTGTGGTGCTAGAGAAGACTCTTGAGAGTCCCTTGGACTGCAAGGAGATCCAACCAGTGCATCTTAAAGGAAATCAGTCCTAATATTCATTGGAAGGCCTGATGCTGAAGCTGAAACCCCAATCCTTTGGCCACCTGATGTGAAGAACGGACTTATTGGAAAAGACCCTGATGCTGGGAAAGATTGAAGGCAGTAAGAAAGGGGGATGACAGAGGATGAGATGGTTGGATGGCATCACCAACGCAATGGACATGAGTTTGAGTAGGCTCCAGGAGTTGGTGATAGACAGGGAAGCCTGGTGTGCTGCAGTCCATGGGGTAGCAAAGAGCTGGACATGACTGAGCAACTGAACTGAACTGATCACCAACTCAAAGGACATGAGGTCGAACAAACTCTGGGAGATAGAAAAGGACAGGGAAGCCTGGTGTGCTGCAGTTCATGGGGTTGCAAAGAGTCAGACACAATTTGGCGACTGAACAACAACAGAATGTGAATCATCACACCTATGTTGGAGGTTTTTTAGAAGGGTTACTAATAACGTAAGTAAAGCAAAGAACCTGAGATATGGTGGCTGTATAATAGCTGGCATGTGCTACCTGGGGCCAGAAACAGAAAGTGGACAAGGATCAGCTTTCTTGTGGCTTAGAGACTGCTTCATTCAGGTTCTGTGAAGGTTTGTAACTCAAGATCCAGGCTCAGAAAGATATTAAAATGCTCAACTAATGATGTCAACACATCTGAATAGCTCCTTAACACTTATAAAGCACTTTTGTGTATATTTTATTTGATCTTCACAAATACATACCCATAGATCCATAAAAATGCCATCATTAGAGAAAACTTACAATATGTCCAGTCATTCACTAAGCACAGAAAATACATGGTCAAATTCCATCTTCATAACAACCCCATAGGTTGGTATTACTATTTTCCCCATTGTCTGATGAGAAAACTAAGGCTCAGAAAAGTTAAGTAACTTTCCCAGAATCACACTGTACTAAGTAGCAGAGCTAAGACTTAAACCCCAGTCCACCTAGCCACAGAGCTCATTTCTCTCAATAAGGGGGTTAATGCAGTTTTCTTCTAAAGTAGGCTGGGCAAGCATGACATTTTCACTATGTACATGAGAATATTCTGACTCATAAGGGAAAGCAACCCCTCAAGGACTCAGAAGTTCTATTTTGGGAAAACTAAGCCTTAATGGCTGTCTGGGGAGGCCTTACAAATAGCTGTGAAAAGAAGAGAAGCGAAAAGCAAAGGAGAAAAGGAAAGATAAGCATCATCTGAATGCAGAGTTCCAAAGAATAGCAAGAAGAGATAAGAAAGCCTTCCTCAGCGATCAATGAAAAGAAATAGTGGAAAACAACAGAATGGGAAAGACTAGAGATCTCTTCAAGAAAATTAGAGATACCAAGGGAACATTTCATGCAAAGATGGGCTTGATAAAGGACAGAAATGGTATGGACCTAACAGAAGCAGAAGATATTAGGAAGAGGTGGCAAGAATACACAGAAGAACTGTACAAAAAAGATCTTCACAACCCAAATAATCACGATGGTGTGAACACTGACCTAGAGCCAGACATCCTGGAATGTGAAGTCAAGTGGGCCTTAGAAAGCATGACTACGAACAAAGCTAGTGGAGGTGATGGCATTCCAGTTGAGCTATTTCAAATCCTGAAAGATGATGCTGTGAAAGTGCTGCACTCAATATGCCAGCAAATTTGGAAAACTCAGCAGTGGCCACAGGACTGGAAAAGGGCAGTTTTCATTCCAATCCCAAAGAAAGGCAATGCCAAAGAATGCTCAAACTACCACACAATTGCACTCACCTCACATGCAAGCAAAGTAATGCTCAAAATTCTCCAAGCCAGGCTTCAGCAGTACGTGAACCATGAACTTCCTGATGTTCAAGCTGGTTTTAGAAAAGGTAGAAGGACCAGAGATCAAATTGCCAATATCCAGTGGATTATAGAAAAAGCAAGAGTTCCAGAAAAACATCTATTTCTGCTTTATTGACTATGCCAAAGCCTTTGACTATGCGGATCACAATAAATTGTGGAAAATTCTGAAAGAGATGGGACTACCAGACCACCTGACCTGCCTCTTGAGAAATATGTATGCAGGTCAGGTAACAGTTAAATCTGTAACAGTTAGAACTGGACATGGAACAACAGACTGGTTTCAAATAGGAAAAGGAGTACGTCAAGGTTGTACATTGTCACCCTGCTTATTTAACTTATATGCAGAGTACATCATGAGAAACGCTGGACTGGAAGAAACACAAGTTGGAATCAAGATTGCCGGGAGAAATATTAATAACCTCAGATATGCAGATGACACCACCCTTATGGCAGAAAGTGAAGAGGAACTAAAAAGCCTCTTAATGAAAGTGAAAGAGGAGAGTGAAAAAATTGGCTTAAAGCTCAACATTCAGAAAATGAAGATCATGGCATCCGGTCCCATCACTTCATGGGAAATAGATGAGGAAATAGTGGAAACAGTGTCAGACTTTATTTTTTTGGGCTCCAAAATCACTGCAGATGGTGACTGCAGCCATGAAATTAAAAGACACTTACTCCTTGGAAGGAAAGTTATCTCCAACCTAGATAGCATATTCAAAAGCAGAGACATTA
Source organism: Bubalus bubalis (assembly GCF_019923935.1). NCBI lineage: Eukaryota > Metazoa > Chordata > Mammalia > Artiodactyla > Bovidae > Bubalus > Bubalus bubalis. The sequence goes on along the minus strand of NC_059159.1, from coordinate 152,029,406 downwards.
CTTTGCCAACAAAGGTCCATCTAGTCAAGGCTATGGTTTTTCCTGTGGCCATGTATGGATGTGAGAGTTGGACTGTGAAGAAGGCTGAGTGCCGAAGAATTGATGCTTTTGAACTGTGGTGTTGGAGAAGACTCTTGAGAGTCCCTTGGACTGCAAGGATTTCCAACCAGTCCATTCTAAAGGAGATCAGCCCTGGGTGTTCTTTGGAAGGAATGATGCTAAAGCTGAAACTCCAGTACTTTGGCCACCTCATGAGAAGTGTTGACTCACTGTAAAAGACTCTGATGCTGGGAGGGATTGAGGGCAGGAGGAGAAGGGGACGACAGAGGATGAGATGGCTGGATGGCATCACTGACTCGATGGACGTGAGTCTGAGTGAACTCCGGGAGTTGCTGATGGACAGGGAGGCCTGGAGTGCTGCGATTCATGGGGTCGCAAAGAGTCAGACATGACTGAGCGACTGAACTGAACTGACTGAATGGTGGTATCTACAACCATGAGAGAGATCCTTGTCTCTGAAGATCATAGTGAGCTGAGATGATCATCATCCAGTATAATACAAATAACACTTATGAATAAAATAAACTACATTCTTTATTTGCCTCAGATTTCTCTTCAAATCTTTGATTCTCTAACTCCATTCTTCACACAGACTTAGTCTTAAAACTAGAAAATTTTTTCAAGATAAAGCTACATTGGCACAAGAAGGTTCCAGGTGTATTAGGGTCACAATATAACAGCTGGAGAAGAACTTTGTGAAGCTAGTAATTGTCCAAAAGCATTAACATCCAAAGATAAATTAATAATAATGGGATAAACAAATTATTCATTAAAACTAGAATGAGGTTAGGAAAAAAATTATCCCTTTGTAAATCTGGCCCAGCACTTTCACTATAAATTAAAATCTATGATAAATCACAAATAAATTGGATGGACATCTGCAGAAAAAATTAAATTACCCAAAAAAAAAAAAAACTGCACATTTGGGGAGCTTTACGAACAGGGAAACCACCAAGAGAGATAGCTTTTCTTGCAGATTGTTTAATGGATTCATTTCTTATTTAACATCTTTTTAAGAACAAATGTGAAGCTTCCCACTCATTAGCTCCTTTTGAATATTAAGAATTTTCTAAGAACTGGACTGGGAGGACAGTCAGATACATAAGGACATGGCAACATAGGGACTAGAGGCATAACTACAGTGTTCAAATGTAAATTTATCAAGTTATGGATATAATTCTGAAACTTTTAGCCAAGACATATAACATATCTGTTTAATTGTAATTATGACAATCATAAAATAGGAATAGAAAGAAAAGCCTTTATAAACACAAACTTTCTCATCTTTAAAGACAGTTTAGGGGCTTCGCTGGTGGACCAGTGGTTAAGAGTCTGCCTGCCAATGCAGGGAATACAGGTTCAAACCCTGGCTCAAGAAGATCCCACATGCCACAGAGCAACTAAGCCCAGGAGACACAACTACTGAGCCCATGTGCACAACTGCTGAAGCCCGCACACCCTAGGGCCCATGCTCTGCAACAAGAGAAGCCACCGCAATGGGAAGTCCCCACACTGCAGTGAAGAGTAGCCCTTGCTTGTCACAACTAGAGAAAGCCTGCACAAAGCCACAAAGACCCAATGCAGCCAAAAGAAAATAAATAAATCTTTAAAGATAGCTTAGGTTTCTATATATCTCAAGATCAGCTTTGTATTTAAACTGAACAGTGAAAACAGTGTAAATAATATACAAATATAACATGGTTAAATAACATGGTTGCTTAAAAGTTAACTATGAATGGAAACAAGTCATTAAGATCTTCCTATTTAAACCTATGACTTGTCCCTTCTTTTTATTTAAGTGATAAATAATTCACTGTTCCTCAGTTCCTATTATTTTACTTGTATTATAAAAATTTATCTTTCTGCAACCAAGACTTTCAAGGTGAGAAAGTGTATTAACTGAGGAGGGTTTGCCTTAAACACAGACTTTCCTGCTTTGCAAGCCAAGTTATCCCTTTAGTGACCACAGGCATGAATGAAGACACACTTGGCCATTCAGCAGCACTGGCCCAGGAAGTTGCCTGCATCTCATAAAGCACTATGGGTCACCACAACACAGAAGCAAGACAGAGAGATGGCAAGTGTCCAGGAACTAAGAAGGAAATCTCCCATTTATTGTAAGATGCCTTTAACGTAGGGGACAAGGGGTTGTTATCTTGACAAACAACGGACATCCCAATCTCCCAGTCTTTCCTCTCCAAACCTTCACCATCCACTGATCAATTAAGATGTCTTATTTTATCCTACACAGCACACCCTTCACAGCTTACTATTTCTGCTATCTTTTTCCCACCCCGTTGATGGCATGATATGTAAGACTTTCCTCTATCTCCAACAATGAGTCTCTTGGCAAAGAAAAGAGAAGAGCCAAAGCGTACCCAGGACTCTCCAGACCTTGGGTTGGACAATGACCCCTGAAGTAGGCAAACGGGCCCAGGGTGTTTATGTGTCAGAATAAAGCTTTACCTTTTTCCTATCAAGGAAACTCTCCGAACTCAGCCAGTACAGTAGCTCTCAACCAGGCCAGTGGAAACATCCAGCCTCAATCAAATCTGTAAAATAAGATCATTGCGAGGGTTGTAAATTAGCAAAAACCCTGGACCAGTTGTTCCATGTTTCTCAAAAGGTGAAATTTAGTCATCTTTTAATGGGTCACATGTTCTCCAAGCCATCAGAGCCCGGTAACTTTTTTGGTCTCACAACTGATCCTCCTTCACACATCTTTGATACCAATCCAGCCTGAAAACACTTGAGCTTGAAATGAAAGACCCTGAAAGAGTTTTTCCCAGTGTTTAAATGAATCTACAGTGTTTTGACCCAGGCAGCCACAGCTAATGCTCCCTGGTTGCCTCTCTACTTGGGAATCTCAGCTTGAACTGCATTTTGAAAATGAGGAAACAGATAAAGGCAGCCCAGCAGGAAGAAGGGAAAGCATGCATTGAAGTGTGGCACTGTGAAGCATCACGCCACATTCTAGAAAGGCGAGCAGCTGGGCACACCTAGACAAAGGGTGTCTGGGAGACGTAGGGGAACAGAAGCACTGAGGGGAGAGGTGGAGCAAGAGGCAAATAGTGAAAAGAGCTGTAAGTTAAGCTGAAGACCCCGAACTTCACCCTGAAAACTGAAGGGAAAAGGCAGAAAGGGGCTGGGCAAGTTGTTGAAGGTTTCTAACTGGTTGGATTTCTGAAAGAAGTGAAGTGAATTTGCTCAGTCATGTCTGACTCTTTGCAACCCCATGGACTGTAGCCTACCAGGCTTGTCAGTCCATGGAATTTTTCAGTCAAGAGTACTGGAGTGGGTTGCCATTTCCTTCTCCAGGGGATATTCGAGGGATCGAACCCAGGTCTCCCGCACTGCAGGCAGATGCTTTACCGTCTGAGCTACCAGGGAAGCCCAAGCATAGGATTATTTGAGAGAACAATTTCAAACTTCTATTTTAGAATTTCACACTGTCAAATCATTTAGATGTGAAAAAAACCCCAGCATCTCCCAAATAAATGGAAAGCCAATATGAAATAACAGGCAAAACTTATTCACACCTTATAAAGGATTGTTTTTAATCGATAGGTTAACAGGATTTTGAAGGCCACAGGAAAGATGGCCTTCTTCCTACCAGCAAAAAGTACTTAATTCATCAGTAAAATCAGCTGGTATAAATCAAGGGTTTACATGGCTGGTTGCATCAGAATCACCTGAGATGCTTGTAAAACTGCTGCTAGCCTAGCCTCACTGCTAAGAGATTATTTAATTGGGTGGAGGGAGGGAGGAAAGGAGGCAGGCAAGGTATTTTTTAAAGCATGAGAAGCTCAAGGACTCTTTTGGCGCTGAAATTCCATCATCTGTGTCAAAGAAGATTCCTACCATTTGAAGTGAAATGTGGTAAAAGCCATTTCTTTTGTATCTTCAGATCCTAAATCTGGAATGAGGTTTGGAAAGCACCTCCAAAGAGTTCACATCACCCTTCTTCTTTAAGTTGGTTTTATTCTTGGGTGTATCAAGTTTCTGTCTAAAAAAGCATAGGATTATTTGAGAGAACAAGTTCAAACTTCTATTTTAGAATTTCACACTGTCAAATCATTTAGATGTGAAAAAAAAAAAAAAAACAACCCAGCACCTCCCAAATAAATGGAAAGCCAATATGAAATAACAGGCAAAACTTATCCACACCTTATAAAGGATTGTTTTTAATCAACAGGTTAGCAGGAATATATACATATAAAATCTTAGTCTGTGTAACATGTTCTAAAATGAGTTATGCCAGCACAGTAAATGAGCAGGCTCCCTACTTATGTTCTGCCCCTCTTCCTCTAGCCGAACCCAAGAATGTGTCTGCTTGCTTGCTTCTTTTAAAAGCTATTATTTATTGAACACATCCTATAAGCCAGGCATCGTGCCAAATACTTATTTCAAATGAGTTAGTATTTATCACCATTTTATTAATGAGGAAACTGCAGGGAGGGGTAACATAACTGCTCAAAGACAAGGCTAGCAAGAAGCAGCACCAGAATCTGAAGTTCTATCTCCTAAGTCCCTGAGCCACACATCTCTCTACAGTGTAGTGCCATTCCTCCCCACTCTCTAAACCCCGTCTCCCACACCCTCACACTCCCTACCTTGACCCGTGGACCAGGATTCCACCATGAGTTCACTGAACATAAGTGAAGAAGCAAATGAAGTGTAAACCCAGGCGCACAACTCAGATCATCTGGTCCTCACCCAGGAGATGGGTCCCTCAGATTGCTATCAGTAGAGCGCCCTCTGTTGTTTAGGATGCCGAAGTGGGTTAAAGACAGAGGACCGGAAGATTCAAAGTGCTTCCTCACACTGAGCTGACCTAATCTTGAGATGAATATGTCCCTTTTAGACCAACAACTGTACGCACCCTCATCATAAAGAAAACACTCCTGCTCCATCGGTCAATCCCAAAAGGCTTCAACCCAAAAAAGCAAGAAACATCAATCTCAGTTTTCAAGATTTTGTCTAAAATCAAGTTACAGTATCATTACAAAGGTCCTGAAATTAGCCTTCACCATCCGGTAGATGTTATTTTCCTGTGTTCTCACTGTTCACACAGGAACTTTAACCTTTACGGCTATTGCCTTGTCAAAGTGTGACTGGGAGAAGAAGGAACGTCTCCTATGTGTGGCGGGATAACAATATTGAACCTGCTGCTTAGAGCACAAGGCCCCCAATGATTGCTTTATTTACCCAGAAATTATAAAACATTTAGAGACCCCTAGGGCAAGTTAACCATAAAATATTCAGCAACATCTGTGCCATATTATTTAGTGACAGACTAGACTCGGAAAATATGGCTGCTGCACAGCAGGCTGCCCTGCACCACGTCAGCTGTTAGGCTGCGGCTGGGAGGCGCTTTTTCCTGGCCCTTCGTTCCCACCACCCTCGTTTTCAAGCATAAGTCTCCCACTCCCAGCACCTCACAGTCATGGGGCTACCAAGACAAGCTTAAGAACACGTTTGTGCTCAGAGTCCCCACAAACAAAGCAATTTCTAACAAAGGCTGCCTGGTCCTGTGAGGGTTGGGGTTGTGTCCCTCTCAGGAACTTAACTATACAGGTGAGTCCCAGGGAGGCAAGAGTCACAGGGTCGGGATGAAATTGCCTACAGGCCGAGAGCGCTCAGTGGAGCCCAGGAGTCTACACATGCGCACTGGAAGCTGCTTTGTTCCAGAAATTGACCAGACTACAAACCAAGAAACCTCAGTCCTATCGTACAGTCAAATGCTCAATCATCACCTTCTTTGGGCAGAGCGCAGTGCTAGCTCTGGATGCTAGTCCTTCCTCTGCCACCTCGTGACCCTAATACTTGTGTGATCCTCACAGTGGCTTTCAGGGTAGAAAGGACAAGACAGTCAATGGAAGAGCTGTTGTAAGCCACACGCCCTTCCTGTCACTAAATTCCAATAAACAACTGCTCTCTCCACCCCACTTGCACCCATTTCCAACTACATGTTTATTTTGAAAAGTTCTCGTAGGCTGTAGCATGTCCTCACCAAGAACTACTGGAGTTGTTGTTGTTCAGTCGCTAAGTCCGACTCTTTGTGACCCGGTGGATTGCAGCACTCCAGGCTCCTCTGTCTTTCACAATCTCCCAGAGTTTGCTCAAACTTGTGTCCATTGAGTCAGTGATGCCATCCAACCATCTCATCCTCTGTTGCCCCTTTCTCCTCCTGCCTTCAGTCTTGGAGTAGATCCTTTATAAGCAGAGTGAACACACATCCCAGGCACACTGAATTAGAGTTTGCAATTTAACAAGATCCCCATCTGAACAGTAAAATTTGAAAAGCACGGTTCAGGGGTCAACAAACTTTTTCTTTATAAAGCTAAATAGTAAATGTTTCAGGCTTTGTGGATCATACAATCTTGGTCACTATTGGACTATGTCACTGTATTATATATAAGTGAATGAGTGTGGCCATGTTCCTGTAAAGCTTTATTTACAAAAACAGGCTACATAGTTTGCCCATCCTGAGTCAGACCAGCACTTTTCTTCAAGTATTAGTGTTCATTAGCACCACTTAGGGAGCCTGTTAAAACACTGCTTGCTGGTCCCTACCCTCAAAGTTTCTGATTCAGAAAGTTTAGGAAAGGGTCTGGGGATATATATTTCAAATAAGTTTCCAGGCAATGGCAAAGCTGCTGGGCCAGAGACCACACTTTGCAAATCACCATTCTAGAGTAATTGTTTTCAAATCTGGGTGTACATTGGAATAATCTAGGAGTATTTAAAAATACTCATTTTAGGATAAAGAAGATGTGGTACACATATACAATGAAATAATACTCAGCCATAAAGAAGAATTAAATAATGCTATCTGCAGCAACAAGGATGGACCTAGAGATTATCATATTAAGTGAAGTAAATCAGACAGACAAATATCATATCATATCACTTATATGTGGACTCTATAACAATGACACAAATGAACTTATTTACAAAACATAAACAGACTCACAGGCTTTGAAGACAAATTTATGGTTACCAACAGGGAAATGGGTAGGGGAAGGGATACATTAGGAGTTTGGAATTCACATATACACACTGCTACTGCTGCTGCTGCTGCTAAGTCGCTTCAGTCGTGTCCCACTCTGTGCGACCCCATAGACGGCAGCCAACCAGGTTCCCCCGTCCCTGGGATTCTCCAGGCAAGAACACTGGAGTGGGTTGCCGTTTCCTTCTCCAATGCATGAAAGTGAAAAGTGAAAGTGAAGTCGCTCAGTCGTGTCCGACTCTTAGCGACCCCATGGACTGCAGCCTTCCAGGCTCCTCCATCCATGGGATTTTCCAGTCAAGAGTACTGGAGTGGGGTGCCACTGCCTTCTCCAACATATACACACTGCTATATATAAAACAGAAAATCAACAAGGATCTACTATATAGCACAGGGAACTCTACTCAGTATTCTGTAATAACCTATATGGAGCATCTGAAAAAGAATGGACATATGTATAACTGAATCACTTTACCTGAAACTAACAACAATATAAATCAACTATACTCCAATATTTTTTAATTTAATTAAAAAAAAAAAAACACCTCATTCCTCGACCTCCTCCAGACCAATCAAATCACAATCTCTAAGGATGGGACCTGGCCACATTGATGCTTTTTTAAAGCCCCCAAATGGTCACAATGATGCTTTTTTAAAGCTCCCAAATGATTTAATGTGCAATTCCCGGTTCTGCATATTTCAAAATTACCAACTGTTCCCTAAATGACAATGACAAGGTGTTAGAAAGACAGAAATGTTAATGAGCTAATCTGCACTACCTTTGAAAGATCTAGAGCACCTTAACACAAGAAAGACTTAAGTATTTTACAAAGGAATTTTTTTGTATGGCTCTCAAATGGATGGAACACTGTGACTAAATACAATCTTAAACTTGTATGTTGTTAAGTGAGTAGGAAAAAACATGGGCTTTCTGAATTTGCTTTCCTATACTGTTTCTGTTTTCAGTTTCACAATAGTTCACCAAGTTCCAAGACTCCTCATTCTCCTAGCTGTGTAACCTCAGGTAAGTCACTCAAGCTTGCCTTTCCTTAACTATAAAACGGGAGGGTTCAACTTTTGTCGCTTCCAGCTCTAAATGTATTTTCTTTATGATTTGCATTTTATAAATCATGACTTCTTATAAACACTTCAAATAGTTTTTTCTCTTCGGCAGCAGCAGCGGGCATTGTGTTAATAGGATCAGGTCCAAAGTGAAAGCAACTGCTCACACAGAGATGTCCTATCTGTAATTTTGTTTATGTGCAGCAAATCCTCAGCATCATGCAGCTTGCCAACTTTGTGAGGCACTGTCAGAAATCAGAATTATGGCCAGGCCAGTATCAGGGAGAGACTTCAGCTACTGTCCCAAGCTCTTAGCTACTTTGAATAGTGACACTGAGACATGTGAGGAGGAGAAAAGGAGAGTAAATAATCTTAACTGTGAACAAAGGCAATAAAACCTAGGATACAGGAGACTTTAGGTAAAGAAACCACCTTCCAGAGCAGAAGACAGAAGAGATGTGGGTTCGATCCCTGGGTCGGGAAGATCTCCTGGAGGAACAAATGGCCCCCCACTCCAGTATTCTTTCCTGGAAAAGTCCATGGGCACAGGAGCCTGGTGGGCTATAGTCCATGGGGGCGCAAAGAGTCAAACACAACTGAGCTCATGCGCACAAGGAAGAAAAGAAGAGACCCAAGAAAAGTCAACAAAGATATCCCAGTGTTGGTCTGTGAATACAGGTCAAGTGGACAGGATGGATCCCATTTTGGTAAGCATAGACTAGGTGCCTTCCATACAGTAAATTACTTCTTCTTCCTCCCTAAAATAAATAAAAATCAATCAGCCAATAACAATTTCTAATATAGTAGAGGAAGGAATAGAGATACTCACATGAACCAGAGGAAAGTAGAGTAGATGGAAAAGAAGTAAACATATATAATTGATTTCCTGCACTCATAAACCAGGCCTAACTCACTTGAAAACAGTTCAAATGACCTAAGAAAGCAATTCTCATTCTTTGGGAGCCCCCAAGGGACAAAGATGCCCCTATTACTGGACAGACAGACTTGGAAGCTGCTGCTGCTACTGCTGCTAATTTGCTTCAGTCGTGTCCGACTCTATGCGACCCCATAGATGGCAGCCCACCAGGCGCCCCCATCCCTGGGATTCTCCAGGCAAGAACACTGGAGTGGGTTGCCTTTTCCTTCTCCAATGCGTGAAAGTGAAAAGTGAAAGTGAAGTCGCTCAGTCGTGTCCGACTCTTAGTGACCCCATGGACTGCAGCCCACCAGGCTCCTCTGTCCGTGGGATTTTCCAGGCAAGAGTACTGGAGTGGGGTGCCATTGCTTCAGGTTACATGCACTTCAGTTTGCTTCCTGGGGGTCCCGGAGGCTGCTCTCCAGGCGGAGGCACTAGGCTGGGCTCTCCTGCAGCGGGCCCCCTACACCAGCCCTGCAGACCCTCGGGAAGGGCCGTGTCCTCCTCCAGGCCGCCCGTGCCCTCCACGAGCTCCTCATAGGTGATCTTCTCGGCGAACTTCTATATGAATTTAAAAAGGAAGATGTTTTATTAATTTACTTCACTAGATATTCTTTCTGCCTATCAGTCTTTTTCATATTATGCACCCATGGGGACTAATTTTCCAATAAGATATTAATCTCTTACTACTATGTGTGAAGTCGCTCAGTCGTGTCCGACTCTTTGCGACCCCATGGACTGTAGCCCGCCAGGCTCCTCTATCCATGGGATTTTTCAGGCAAATTTGCCATTTCCTTCTCCAGGAGCTCTTCCCAACCCAGGGATCGAACCTGGGTCTCCTTCATTGCAGGCAGACGCTTTATCCTCTGAGCCACCAGGGAAGCCCTCTTACTACTATGCTGCTGCTGCTGCTGCTGCTGCTAAGTCGCTTCAGTCATGTCCGACTCTGTGCGACCCCAGAGACGGCAGCCCACCAGGCACCCCCGTCCCTGGGATTCTCCAAGCAAGAACACTGGAGTGGGTTGCCATTTCCTTTTCCAATGCATGCAAGTGAAAAGTAAAAGTGAAATCGCTCAGTCGTAACCTCAGTTTAGCGAGGAACTAGTTAGTATACCTGTGGCGGATTCATTATGATATTTGGCATAACTAATACAATTTTGTAAAGTTTAAAAATAAAATAAAATTTAAAAAAATTGATACAGTGAAAAAGAAAGTGGAATCATCACTAGCAGCAGTCTAGTAATTCTATCATTTATTAATAGAGATGAGAATCAGTATAGGGTAAGACAATCCCTTTCTTCCCTTGAAGTCCTGTGTGAATTCACACAACAGTTATTTTTACCAAAACATCCACTCTCTTGAGAAATTTCCATCAACGATTCTGCCCTCTTACTCTTCTGGAAGAGAGGAGGAGTGTCTTATCAGATTGTTGAAAATGGGATAAAATGCACAGCTGAGACATATATTTGGTTGCCTCTTAAGGACAAAAATGAGACTGTAAAAACTGAAAAGTTATGGAATTTGGTTAAATATTATTACTAACCATGTCTGTTACTCAGTAGGGAGGAACTTTGAAAGAGAAATGAATGTGACAATTATTGTAAAAAGCAGAAGTATTACATGTTTATGCTCTAATAAGGTGCATATCTATATTTGCATTTCCTTTTTTTAAAATCTGGAATGGACTAACATGTTCTACATTAGTCTCCAACTTGCTCTTTTCACATAATAATATATCACTGGACTCCCTCTAGGTCGATATATGTAAATCTGATTTACTTTTTAATTTTGGTGTAACAGTTACAGTAAAGATTGTTATAATTTATTCTACCAGTCTCCCATTAATGTTCATTCTGATTGTTCCCAGCTTGTTTATTTCCTACTACAAACAACATTAAATATCCTTATTCACATATCCTTAAGTACTTGTTCTTTTATTCCATAGTAGAGATGATCAAAAGGGAGTGCAAGGGCAAATGATTTGCTGTATTTTATCTTGATAGATACTGCCCGATGCTTTCCTAAAACTTTCAAGCAAATCAAATGTCAACTAGTGAAGTTTGACTACCCATTTTCCAATTTCACCAACACTTAATATTTCCAAAATTTCCCATTTTTACTGCACTAGCAGTTTAATATTTGTTTCCCTGAGTGAAAGTGAAACAGGGCATCTTTTCATGTATTTACTGGCTATTTTCATTCTTCTTTTTGTAAATTATCTGTGCATATACTTCACCCATTTTTTTCTATTAAGTCATTTGCCTTATTCTTATCCATTTACAGGAGGTCATTGTTTATTAGGGTTGTTAATTTTTGCCCATCATAGGTGTTGAAATAATTGTTTCTCTTTCATCCTGTATCTTTTGCTTTCTTTTATGCTATGTTTAAACATAAACATTTTCAGGTTTCTTGAAGTTTAATATATGTTTCATTGAAACTGGGTTTCTTGTCTTGCTTAGGAAGTTCACCCCACCCAAGGTTATAAATATATGCTCCTAAAAGCATCTGGTCCCATCACTTCATAGCAAATATATGGGGAACCAGTGGAAACAGTGTCAGACTTTATTTTGGGGGGCTCCAAAATCACTGCAGATGGTGACTGCAGCCATGAAATTAAAAGACGCTTACTCCTTGGAAGGAAAGTTATGACCAATCTAGATAGCATACTCTAAAGCAGAGACATTACTTTGCCAACAAAGGTTCATCTAGTCAAGGCTATGGTTTTTCCAGTGGTCATGTATGGATGTGAGAGTTGGACTGTGAAGAAAGCTGAGCGCCGAAGAATTGATGCTTTTGAGCTGTGGTGTTGGAGAAGACTCTTGAGAGTCCCTTGGACTGCAAGGAGATCCAACCAGTCCATTCTGAAGGAGATCAGCCCTGGGTGTTCATTGGAAGGACTGATGCTAAAGCTGAAACTCCAGTACTTTGGCCACCTGATGCGAAGAGTTGACTCATTGGAAAGGACTCTGATGCTGGGAGAGATTGGGGGCAGGAGGAGAAGGGGACGACAGAGGATGAGGTGGCTGGATGGCATCACCGACTCAATGGACATGAGTTTGAGTGAACTCCGGGAGTTGGTGATGGACAGGGAGGCCTGGCGTGCTGCGATTCATGGGGTTGCAAAGAGTCGGACACGAATGAGTGACTGAACTGAACTGAATTGAAATTTCACTATTTTATACTTCTACATTGAAATCTTTAAAATATCAGAAATGTTCTTTTTTTTCATTTGAACAAAATTTCTTTATTTTTGCATTTAAAAAATAAAAATATATGGACTTCCCTGGAAGTCCAGAAGTTAAGACTTTACCTTCCTGTGCAGGCAGTGTGTGCTCAATCCCTGTTTGGGGAGCTAAGATCCCACAGGTCTGGCAGCCAAAACCAAACATAAAACAGAAACAGTATTGGAACAAATTCAAAAAAGACACCAAAAAAACTTTAAAAAAATAAAAATACAGAAATATAAAAAGAACTTTAAAAAGAAAAATCCCTCATTTCCTATTACCCCAAAAAGTTTTGTTAGTTTTTACATACTCATTTTCAGTTGTTTATGATTGCAATCACTAATATCCATAGAGTTTTGAATTCTGGCTTTGAATTTTTTTTTAATTGGTGATAATTGCTTTACAATATTGTGCTAGTTTCTGCCATAAAACAACTCAAATCAGTCATAAGTGTATATATATATATATATACCCTCTTGAGCCTCCCTCCCAAAATGAATTTTATTATTGAGGTAAAATTCACATCTATAGCCTCTGAGAAACCTATGTGCAGGTCAGGAAGCAACAGTTAGAACTGGACATGGAACAACAGACTGGTTCCAAATAGGAAAAGGAGTACATCAAGGCTGTATATTCTCACCATGCTTATTTAACTTCTATGCAGAGTACATCATGAGAAATGCTGCGCTGGAAGAAGCACAAGCTGGGATCAAGATTGCCGGGAGAAATATCAATAACCTCATATATACAGATGACACCACCCTTATGGCAGAAAGTGAAGAGGAACTCAAAAGCCTCTTGATGAAAGTGAAAGTGGAGAGTGAAAAAGTTGGCTGAAAGCTCAACATTCAGAAAACAAAGATCATGGCATCTGGTCCCACCACTTCATGGGAAATAGATGGGGAAACACTGGAAACAGTGTCAGACTTTATTTTTTGGGGCTCCAAAATCACTACAGATGGTGACTGCAGCCATGAAATTAAAAGACGCTTACTCCTTGGAAGGAAAGTTATCTCCAACCTAGATAGCATACTCAAAAGCAGAGACATTACTTTGCCAACAAAGGTCCATCTAGTCAAGGCTATGGTTTTTCCTGTGGTCATGTATGGATGTGAGAGTTGGACTGTGAAGAAAGCTGAGCGCTGAAGAATTGATGCTTTTGAGCTGTGGTGTTGGAGAAGACTCTTGAGAGTCCCTTGGACTGCAAGGAGATCCAACCAGTCCATTCCAAAGGAGATCAGTCCTGAGTGTTCTTTGGAAGGACTGATGCTAAAGCTGAAACTCCAATACTTTGGCCACCTGATACGAAGAGTTGACTCATTGGAAAGGACTCTGATGCTGGGAGAGATTGGGGGCAGGAGGAGAAGGGGACGACAGAGGATGAGGTGGCTGGATGGCATCACCGACTCAATGGACATGAGTTTGAGTGAACTCCGGGAGTTGGTGATGGAGAGGGAGGCCAGGCGTGCTGCGATTCATGGGGTGGCAAAGAGTCAGACACAGCTGAGTAACTGAACTGAACTGAAATTCACATACAGAGAAAAACACAGATTTTTAAGGGTACAGTTTTAGAAGCTTTGACAAATGTATATACCCATGTGGGGCTTCCCAGGTGGCTCAGTGGTAAAGAATCTGCCTGCCAATGCAGGAGACACAGGAGACTTGGGTTCAATCCCTGGGTCAGAAAGATTTCCTGGAGGAGAAAATTACAACCCACTCCAGTATTCTTGCCTGGAAAATCCCATGGACAGAGGAGCCTGGGGGCTTCAGTCCATGCGGTCACAAAGAGTCAGACACAACTGATCATCTGAGCACGCATACATACATCCATATAAACAAAAACCTGTGGAGATACAGAACATTTCCATCACTCCAAAGAGTTTTCATGTCGCTCTTCATCATTAATAGAAGACCTTACTGAAAACCACTGCTCTGATTTCTACCACATGTCAGTTTTGCCCATCACTGAATTTCCTATTAACAGACTCTTACAAGGGAACTCTTTTGTGTCTATCTTCTTTCACTCAATACAATGTTTCTAAGATTTTTCCATGTTATTGCTAGCTGTATTTCATTGTATAAATATATGAGTTTAACTATTCTCCTGTTGAGGGATATTTGGGCTGTTTCCCATTTGGAGATTCTATTGATAAGCTTCCACGATCCACAAACATTCACATACACATTTTTTTTTTTTTTGACAGATAGGATAAATGTTTTCATTTTTCCCCAGGGAAATACCTAGAAGTAGAAATGACACACCTCAGAGAAGGTGAAGATTCAAACATTTTAAGAAACTGCCAAAACGTTTTTCAGGATGAGTATACCATTTTTGACACCCACAAACAAAATACGGTTCTGTTGCCTCACACCCTTGCCAACACTTGGTGTAGGCTTCCTAATTTTAGCCACATCAGTGGGTTTGAAATGGTTTCTCCCTGTGATTTAAATTTGTGCTTTCCTAATAACTAATGATGTTGAATCTCTTTTCATGTCCTTAATACCACTTAAATTGGGTGATTTATCTTTTATTATTGAGTTATAGAACTTCTTTATATGTTTTCGCTACAATCCTTTTGTATATGTACAAATACATATTCATCTACAGATGAATACACTTTTCCATCTCAGGCTTTTGTTTTCATTTTCTTCACAATGTCTCTTAATGAGAAAACACATTTAATTTTAATAAAGTATAACTCATCAATTTTTTAATGTATAGTTAATGGTTTTTATAAGAAATCTGTGTCTTCCCTGAGTTTACAAAGATACCCTCGTATGTTTTCTTCTAGAAACTTTATAATTTACCACTTAAATATGTCAATGATTTATTCTTAGTTAAGTTTTGTTTATAGCATGAAGTAAGCCTTGAAGTTCATTTTTTTCCATGTGTTTAATCAGTTCTCCCAGAACCACTAGAAATCTTTTAGAGGACAAGACTAGTCCAGTCAGAATGGAAAGATAAAAAATAGCTGCAATGCCGAGGGCTGTCAAAGATAAGGAGAATTAGGCATTCTTATACAAGCTGGCATATAAAATATAAGTCATAAATTTATAATACCTTTCTTCAGAGCAATTTGGCAAAAGATCAAGTTGTTTGAAATATCTACAAACTTTAAACTAGAAATTTAATTTCTAAGAATTTAGGCTAAGGAAATAACTCACATGCCCAAAGATTTCTATACAACAATAGTCACAGGACAGAGGTAATCTAAGTGTCCAAAATCAAAAAGTAGGTAAAATAAAGTATGATATTTAAAATAGATTTTTAACAGAATTTTTCAGACTTAAACTGAAGAAAGTAGGGAAAACCACTAGACCATTCAGGTATGGCCTAAATCAAATCCCTTATGATTATACAGTGGAAGTGAGAAATAGATTTAAGGGCCTAGATCTGATAGATAGAGTGCCTGATGAACTATGGAATGAGGTTCGTGACATTGTACAGGAGACAGGGATCAAGACCATTCCCATAGAAAAGAAATGCAAAAAAGCAAAATGGCTGTCTGCGGAGGCCTTACAAATAGCTGTGAGAAGGAGAGAAGCGAAAAGGAAAGATATAAACATCTGAATGCAGAGTTCCAAAGAATAGCAAGAAGAGATAAGAAAGACTTCCTCAGTGATCAATGCAAAGAAATAGAGGAAAACAACAGAATGGGAAAGACTAGGGATCTCTTCAAGAAAATCAGAGATACCAAAGGAACATTTCATGCAAAGATGAGCTCGATAAAGGACAGAAATGGTATGGACCTAACAGAAGCAGAAGATATTAAGAAGAGATGGCAAGAATACACAGAAGAACTGTACAAAAAAGATCTTCATGACCCAGATAATCACGATGGTGTGATCATTGACCTAGAGCCAGACATCCTGGAATGTGAAGTCAAGTGGGCCTTAGAAAGCATGACTACGAACAAAGCTAGTGGAGGTGATGGAATTCCAGTTGAGCTATTCCAAATCCTGAAAGATGATGTTGTGAAAGTGCTGCACTCAATATGCCAGCAAATTTGGAAAACTCAGCAGTGGCCACAGGACTGGAAAAGGTCAGTTTTCATTCCAATCCCAAAGAAAGGCAATGCCAAAGAATGCTCAAACTACCTCACAATTGCACTCATCTCACACGCTAGTAAAGTAATGCTCAAAATTCTCCAAGCCAGGCTTCAGCAATATGTGAACCGTGAACTTCCTGATGTTCAAGCTGGTTTTAGAAAATGCAGAGGAACCAGAGACCAAATTGCCAACATCCACTGGATCATGGAAAAAGCAAGAGAGTTCCAGAAAAGCATCTATTTCTGCTCTATTGACTATGCCAAAGCCTTTGACTGTGTGGATCACAATAAACTGTGGAAAATTCTGAAAGAGATGGGAATACCAGACCACCTGACCTGCCTCTTGAGAAATATGTATGCAGGTCAGGTAACAGGTAAATCTGTAACAGTTAGAACTGGACATGGAACAACAGACTGGTTCCAAATAGGAAAAGGAGTACGTCAAGGCTGTATATTGTCACCCTGCTTATTTAACTTATATGCAGAGTACATCATGAGAAACGCTGGACTGGAAGAAACACAAGCTGGAATCAAGATTGCCGGGAGAAATATCAATAACCTCAGATATGCCGATGACACCACCCTTATGGCAGAAAGTGAAGAGGAACTCAAAAGCCTCTTGATGAAAGTGAAAGCGGAGAGTGAAAAAGTTGGCTTAAAGCTCAACATTCAGAAAACGAAGATCATGGCATCCGGTCCCACCACTTCATGGGAAATAGATGGGGAAACACTGGAAACAGTGTCAGACTTTATTTTTTTGGGCTCCAAAATCACTACAGATGGTGACTGCAGCCACGAAATTAAAAGATGCTTACTCTTTGGAAGGAAAGTTATGACCAATCTAGATAGCATACTCAAAAGCAGAGACATTACTTTGCCAACAAAGGTTCATCTAGTCAAGGGTACAGTTTTTCCAGTGGTCATGTATGGATGTGAGAGTTGGACTGTGAAGAAAGCTGAGCGCCGAAGAATTGATGCTTTTGAGCTGTGGTGTTGGAGAAGACTCTTGAGAGTCCCTTGGACTGCAAGGAGATCCAACCAGTCCATTCTGAAGGAGATCAGCCCTGGGTGTTCATTGGAAGGACTGATGCTAAAGCTGAAACTCCAGTACTTTGGCCACCTGATGCAAAGAGTTGACTCATTGGAAAAGACTCTGATGGTGGGAGGGATTGGGGGCAGGAGGAGAAGGGCACGACAGAGGATGAGATGACTGGATGGCATCACTGACTCGATGGACGTGAGTCTGAGTGAACTCCGGGAGTTGGTGATGGACAGGGAGGCCTGGCATGCTGCTATTCATGGGGTTGCAAAGAGTCGGACACGACTGAGCGACTGATCTGATCTGATCTGATTAAAATTTGGCTCATAAATGTTTTACAATCTTTTATATATTTGTAAAACATTAAGTGAAAAAGAAGTATAAGACATCAAACATCATTTAACTACATTTTTGCAAAAAGATGAAGTAAAAGATCAGAGGGATATACACCAAAATGTTCTACTCTTAAAAGAATCATTTGCTTCTTGAACCCGTTCATTCTTTAACCCTCTACAAGATTAGGAATTGGGGTTACAGGTTATGATATTTTTCTGGTCTCCGTTTCCTTTTTTTTTCTTCTACAATTATCGTTATGTTGTTTTTGTACTAAGGAAAAAAAGGACAATAATTTTAAAAGAAAAAATAGGGAGCCTCTAAATCCATTATGTATTTTGGTCACGATTCTTCCCCAATCAACTTCAAAACAGCTGTATTTCAGTTAATTGCTACTTTTCCCTGGTGCGGATATCAATGTGGCTACATGGCAAATTTACAGTGACTGGCCCTCTCCTCGGCACATCTGTTATTTTCATCACAGCTCTGGTAGGTTTGTGTCATGCAGGCAACCATGGAGAAACAATGAAGCAGCTCATCATTGCTGCCACAGAGTCAAACGAAATAAAAGACTAAGTTGAGAAAAGGAGTCATTTGTATCAGTTATATCCAGAGTTCCAGTTTTCATCTAAAGAAGAAAATTAGGGAAAATTGGAATTGCATTTAGTGTCCATGTGTGATAACAAAGAGAACCTTGCTCCTCACCTATTCCCTTCCACCTCCATACAATTTATGCCAGCATTTTATATATTTGATTTGCTTATGCAGATAGTAAGGAGGATATACTGATTCTTATTCTGTTTCTTTTTCTATGTCTGTAATTTAGTTTTTGTTGTATCAGTGGGCCACATTTGACCATACCTGGAACTACAGGTTTCTCTTATCCCTTGAGCTAAAACCACAATTTGTTTGATCTGTTACCCTCTTCTGAAGTCAATTATTCTACTGGGAAAGGAATAGTTTGCTCCCAGCTCCTATTCACTCTCTAGTCCTCCATAGAATTGCATGATGTTGAAACCAGGAAGGTCTTAGAGAATAAAAGCCATCACTTAGAGTGCTCACTGTAGAACAGGAATTATTCTAAAAGCCATGCATATCTATTAACACGTTTAATCCTTACAACTTTAGAGTAGTTTCTATCATCATTCCAAAGATCAGGGAACTGAGACAGAGAGAGGTTAGGTTCAACTGTCCAGTGTCACACAAGAAGCATCCCAGGATTGGAACAGAGGTGATCTGGCAGCAAAATCCCCTTAACCTCCACGCTCTGCCTCTCGGTCATCACATGAACATCCTCTATAGACCACCAAGTACCATTCTTACTATAGAAAAATTAGAAAACACAGACTACAAAAGCAATACATTATTCATGCATCTGTCTTTTATTTTTATTTATGGTGTTTCTGACAGAGTACACTTTACTCTTTATGTATCAAATCTTTCTAACTTAAATTTTATGGTTTCTGCCTATGACAGCATTATTAAATTTCCATACTTCCAGATGCTATATAGTCTCCTCCATTTGCTTCATTTCTTCTACATTTATTTACTTATTCTATACCCAATTTACTTCAGTTCTTTTGAAACATTTATATCTCTCATTTGGGTGGAGTTTCTTTTGATGTGTTATGAGGTAACTTTTCCACAAATTGTTTAGTCTACTGTCTGGAGTGATTTACAATACATTAATCCTTTTCCCATCGATTTTAAATGTGAGCTTTATCACAAGAGTCTGTTTCAGCACTCTTCCTTTTAGTCCATGGATCTGTCTCTTACTAGGACTCTTTTTTCCTATATTCTGATTTTTAATACATTTTAATATTTTATTGGGAAACATTCTCCTAAAATTTATCAATCTTTTGCAAAGTTTTCCTCAATATTTGGAAAATAACTGATATCATTTAATCTAACCTCTCATTCAAGTCTCCTTTATGTGACCTTCAGAAAGAGCTTCCTTAAAAAAATCACAGTGTTACAGTGTTTTATGGATTATTCAAGTAAAACATTCTCATTATGTTAAAAATCCTATAATATAAAATCTTATAAAAGAAATTGAAAGCCACCCTATTCTCATTATCCATCAATAATCTGCTTTTGGGTGTGTATCTTCCCATTCTTCTTTTTATGTGTCCATACACACTTACATATACTACTGAATTACATATTTTATACTGCATGAAACAATTCTCATTTAACAATACATTGTGCATTTCATTCCATGAAAGTGTGGATTTCTTTTTAGGTGCCCCTGCCAGCACTCACCATCTGCTTCCAACTCTGTTGTTTTCCAGTTACCTTTTGTGTAAATGAACATAAAAGATAGGGAAGTCGAATTTTACACTTTCGCCATCTAAAAAATCTTAACTTAGGAAGAAAAGATCAAACACTGGGTCTCTAACACAGGGAAGATGGTGAGTAGAAGGAATTACAGTATTTTTCTTTTTTGTTTTTTTACCCTTTTCTCAAACAGGGTCTGTTTCATAAGGTAAGGCATGAGTATATAGTAAGGGAAGATGAGGAGATATTTCTTAACCCACCCTCAGTTAACAAACTTTTTCCCTTTAATCTTTTTATGTGGGATAATTTTGTTTTATGATTTTTTTTGTTCCCCCATAGGCATTTTCATGCAAAGTTGGGAAGGCTATGTCAGAAACTGCTAGTGAAATTGAAAGGGTTAGTCACTAAGTCGTGTCTCACTCTGCAACCCCATGAATTGTAGCCTGCCAGGCTCCTCTGTCCGTGGAATTCTCCAGGAAAGAAAACTGGAGTGGGTAGCCATTCCTTTATCCAGGAGACCTTCCTAATCCAGGGATCAAACCTGACTCTCCTACATTGCAGGTGGATTCTTTACGGTCTGAGCCACCAGAGACTCCTAACCAACTACTATTTCAAACACTGCAGTTTCCTATTATTAGACTCCATTAGGGGGTCTTGAAAGCCAGTGAAACATGAAAGCAAGGGAAACTGACCTTCCCACCTCTCTGCTACACTTGAGCCTCTTTCACACAGGTTACAAACACTAACCTGGGAACTCTCACAGGTCAGTTCAGTTCAGTTCAGTCGCTCAGTCGTGTCCGACTCTTTGCGACCCCGTGAATCGCAGCACACCAGGCCTCCCTGTCCATCACCAACTCCCAGAGTTCACTCAGACTCACGTCCATAGAGTCGGTGATGCCATCCAGCCATCTCATCCTCTGTCATCCCCTTCTCCTCCTGCCCCCAATCCCCCCCAACATCAGAGTCTTTTCCAATGAGTCAACTCTTCGCATGAGGTGGCCAAAGTACTGGAGTTTCAGCTTTAGCATCATTCCTTCCAAAGAGATCCCAGGGCTTATCTCCTTCAGAATGGACTGGTTGGATCTCCTTGCAGTCCAGGGGACTCTCAAGAGTCTTCTCCAACACCACAATTCAAAAGCATCAATTCTTCGGTGCTCAGCTTTCTTCACAGTCCAACTCTCACATCCATACACGACCACTGGAAAAACGATAACCTTGACTAGATGGACCTTTGTTGGCAAAGTAATGTCTCTGCTTTTCAATATGCTATCTAGGTTGGTCATAACTTTTCTTCCAAGGAGCAAGTGTCTTTTAATTTCATGGCTGCGATCACCATCTGCAGTGATTTTGGAGCCCCCCAAAATAAAGTCTGACACTGTTTCCAGTGTTTCCCCATCTATTTCCCATGAAGTGATGGGACCAGATGCCATGATCTTCATTTTCTGAATGTTGAGTTTTAAGCCAACTTTTTCACTCTCCGCTTTCACCTTCATCAAGAGGCTTTTTAGTTCCTCTTCACTTTCTGCCATAAGGGTGGTGTCATCCGCAATGGGGATAAATCTCTATAAACAGCCACAATTTTTAAAATACTCCCAGCATTAGGTTGAGGTTAATTAGAAGGATGAGTTTTGTCATAAGGCCAAACACTTCCTCTAACCTGAAGGAAAGATCATTCCGAGCATGTCATTTGAGGTGACAGAGAAGACCTAGTATCACTCAGTTCTCTTCATATTTGCTGGTGTAATTTTTTATATGAGCTTTTTACAATTTTCTACTTGAACTAAGGAATCTGAAGAAAAATAAAATAACTAGTACCCATGTTCAGTATTCCTTTTCACAAGTGAATGTAGTCCCTAGACAATTTCCTTAGAGAAAATATCAGTTCAATAAAAAGGAATGCTGAGAGCACAGAACGTGATCTGGGTTACAAAGTAACAGTTCATACTGGAAAATGATGAGGGTCATTCACTAACGAGCTAAATACAAAGGATCAAAATATGCATTTTATGGTCTTCAAGTCATTTGTTGAAATACTACAGTTTAAGTGTAGCCCGAGGAAGAAAATTCTGTAAAATAAAAATGTTTGACTTGATTCTTCAGTAAATGATGTGCACTATTTAGTTTCCAGGGGTCATAAAAATCTGTCCTTTATGCTCTTGCTATGACCAGGTTTGGACTTGCAACTACAAGTTACTAAAAATATTGGTGGAATTAGCACAGGGTTCCCTCAGGCGCTTGGAGCTGAAATCTTATGCCTAGAAACTGCTGTCAGTTTTGAAATCACCCGGCTTGGCTGAGTCAATTGCTCACTCATGCGCATGTCTACTGGGGAGCAAGTGTTGTGTTGTGCCAGATTTGGAAGGTGTTTTCCCCATATACCAAAAGAGGGAGGGAAACTCTCAAAAATATCTTTCTTCCTTATTCACACAGGTACTGTGTTTTTCTGGGAATTAATACATTACCATCAGTGGGAGGGTGTGTAAGTATTCATGGGTCTTTTGCACCCTTCCCTGTTCCCAAAACAGGTGTGTGTGTGTGTGATATTTCAGGATGAAGCACCTAACCTGAATCCTGGAACGTAGTACCCAACAGATGTTGGAGGAATGAATGATTCAGCAAAGCAACTCAGAAACTCTTTTCCAGAAATTATATTGCAAAATACTCAGGGCCCAAAGCAATTCACTTGTTTTTAAGTACCAGTATATTTCTTGTATATACCAGTACATTTCTGGACTATAAAGAGGCTGAATGCCAAAGAACTGATGCTTTCGGGCTGTGGTGCTAGAGCAGACTCTTGAGAGTCCATTGAACAGCAACGAGATCAAACCAGTTACTCCCAAAGGAAATCAACTCTGAACATTCACTGGAGGCTGAAGCTGAAGCTCCAATACTCTTGGCACCTGATGCAAACAGCTGAATCATTGGAATAGACCCTGATGTTGGAAAGATTGAAGGCAGGAGGAGAAGAGGGCAACAGAGAATGAGACAGTTGAATGGCATCATTGATTCAATGGACACGAACTTGGGCAAACTACAGGAGATGGTGAGGGACAAGGAAGCCTGGTGTGCTGCAGTCCATGGGATCAGGAAAAGTCAGACACAACTTGGCAACTGAACAACATCAATATTTCTTGTACCTTTCTGTTTGTTTCCATAATGCTCATCCTTATCTAGATGTTGGACAGTAGTTTAGGAAAGCACAACTTTCTTTGCCAACATAGCCTTACCCCTAGCTTCTGTCTTTCTGAACTTTCTCCTAAATCCTTCTATCTTTGCTCAAGCCATTACTGCCTTCTCAGATGACCTCCTGAAGACTCATCTATAACAATTTGAATGATTTAAGTCACAGCTCAAAATTCATCTCTTGTGAGACCCTTTCCCCAGCAGCCAGCCATACCTCCCCACCTATCTTCACCCCTCAACACACCCACTAGGTATGTGCTCATTGCCCTGATGTTTCTAGTGTTCTTTCTTGATAGTTGTTCTCAAACTACTTATGTTGTGCCTTTATTTTATCTCTTCTCAATTATAAATGTCTTCAGGAAAGTATCTTTTCCATCTTCTGGACACACTCCCTTCCACACTGCCCCATAGGATCAATTTCCCTGTGTTCTATAGAGTAAGAACTCAAGGAATGCTTCACTGTTCAAAGATCTCACTTCACAATGTATCGGTTAAAGCACAAAGCAGTTTTTTGTTTGGCAGTTCTCTGGGTAATCTGTACAGCCCTCTGCATCTGGCTTCATAAACACACATCTCATAAAGTCACAACCTACACTCTGGAGATATCTTCTAAATGCTGATTTTCTATAAGGCCATCCTTATAGGACCTTACAAGTAATTTCAGGTTAAAAAGTGTTTTTCTTTTTGTGTCTAGAGCTTCCTTCTGCTTGTCCAACATAACAACAGACTCTTCGAGAGAAAGGTATCACTTCATAAAACCATCTTTACTCTGGGAGCAAAACAACTTTCATATTTTATTATTGTACAAAGTAAAAAATATCAACCACTCTCCTGCTCCAACTTCTCAAGTGATAATGCTAAAGAAACTCGGGAAAGCTCTGTAAGGCAGGGTAGGGTATTAGGCTTTTCTTCTAGGGCACAGGCAGCCACTGGAGTGCTTTAAGAAGAGGAAGTCTTTCTTAAAGATCACTCACGCTGCAGGGTGAAGAGCAGCTCATAGCAAAAAGATTACAGAAGGAGGCTATAGAGTAGTCCCCCTAAGGATGACCTGGAACATATCAATCTTTCCTGAGAGCATACTGGAAAATAACTGTGGAGAAAATAGGCAGATAATTAGAAATAGGAAATCAAATATATCTCTTTGCAGTACAGTCTGTGAAAAGATAATAGAAATGGAGGCAAAAAGTACAGAACCCTGAGCATCCTGGGTTACTATGGGGGGAGAGAGCTGAGAGGGGTGCACAGGCAACCAAGAGAGCTGATAAGATGGTAAGGCTACGCCTGATGCTTCTCCTAGGTCTCTGTTCTGCATGGGGTTCAGGAGAGCCCCCCATATATTGGGAGAAGTGCTCTTGGCTGTACATTAGGATTTCTCCCAGAGCTATCCCAAGCTGGGAAGGCTAATTAGAGTCTACCCTAAGGTACATGAGTTGCAGGTACCTGCTGATAACGTAGGAGCTGAGCAGCTAACAAGAACAAGTTCATGTGGCCATGAAACTGGGCTCTCAGCACTCTTCAACCACTTAAGTAAAAGATCCAAGATTTAACCCAACATATGTGGGGAAACTATTTTACAAAGATTAGGGCATGGGAAATAATGTTTATTGATCTACTCTGTCAAGCTGTAGTAGTTATTTTATATTTTATTTTCATTGTTTCCTTTATTTTTTTTCCATCAGGCCCCAGCAGAGTAGTTATGACCATTCTCAATTTATAGGAAAGTAAACTAAGGCCCAGAAAAGGCAGTGTCATATAGCCAATGAGTGGTAAGGCTGGTTTCTTATTTCAAAGCTTATATTTTAAGAACTCCATGTGCATAATATAGCTTTGACTTCTCTAAAAGAACAGGGAAAAGTTGATATCTTAAAAAGGAAACAATTGTGCAAAATAACATAGCTTTATTTTGAGTTTTATAGGAGAAATACATACTTAACTTAGGATAATGTAGAACTTTTAAATAATACAGATGTGCTAACTACCACTTCCGGGCAATGTTCTTTCTGCTCAAGTGGAAATCCCTAAGCTTTAGACCCACTTACTTACTTCCTACACCTAAAACTCTCAGAGCACTCTATTCTCTCTGGCCAGAATTCCTATCTAGGCCCATCCATGCTCCCTTCCCTTCCTGATAACTTCATCAACATCTATAGTTCTTGGTCCACATTTCCTTCAAAGCCTCTCTTGCATCCTTCACCTTGCCCACCACCCTCCCAACACCAGACAAGAGTCACTCCCTCCTCCACCTCCTGCAAACTGTCACTGGGGCCTCTAAAAGCAATCCTACTGAACTCCTCCACTGAATTCTGACCTCCAAGAGTGTAGGGACCAAATCTTATTTGTCTCTATGCCATGAGCATAAATGCCATGGCACAACTTGCAGCAAAACTTGGGAAGAGTATACAATCTCTAGTATTAAGTGGAAAGCACAGCGCGGCAGCTAGGAGCGCTGACTCGGAGCAGACTGCCTGGCTTCGAAACATGGCCTCGACCTTACTATTTGTAACTCTGGACAAGTTAATTAACCTCTCAATTTTCTCATCTGTCAAATGGGGATAATGATAAGCCCTATCTCATAGCGAGAACATATGAATTCAATGAGACAGTACCTGTAAAGAACTTCAAAGATTACCTGGCACTAACTAAAAATTTGTTTAAAAGTTTTTTTTTTATTTGATACAAATTAACTTATTCACAAGACAGAAATAGACTCACAGAATTAGAGAACAAACTTGCGGTTACCAGGGGGAAGAGTGCGGGGGAGGGAAAGATTGGGAGTTTGGCATTCACATGTACACATTGCTATATTTAAATAGGATAACCAACAAGAATGTACTGTATAGGCATAAGGAACTCTGCTCAATGTTCTGTAATAACCTAAATGTGAAAGGAATTTGAAAAAGAATAGAATATGTACATGTTCTGAAATGCACTGAATCATTTTTCTGTACAGCTGAAACTAACGCAACATTGTTAATCAACTATACTCCAAAATAAATGGAAACTTTTTAATAAATAAAAATATTTTTTTGAAAAACAGAAACAGACTAATAAACATAGAAAACAAATTTATGATTACCAAAGAGGAAAGGGGTAGGGAAGGATAAATTAGGAGCTTGGGACAAACAGCTACACACTACTCTACATAAAACAAACAACAAGGACCTACTGTATAGCACAGGAAACTATATTCAATATCTTGTAATAATCAGGGAGAGATCAAGATGACAGAGGAGAAGGTGGCCGTGGAGTACATCTCTCTCCACAGATACATCGGGAATATACCTTCAGACAGAGAAGTGCATGCAGAACACCAGCTAGGAGTACCTGACCAGTGGAAAAGAATATATAGAATCATGCAAAACTCAGTAGGACAAAGGAACTAGGGGAAAAATCAGGAGTGTTAGTAGGAATGGACCTGCCCTCGGTGAGTGGGGGAACTGAAGTAGGGGGTCCGATCCCCACATCAGGGCAATTGTCTGAGTTAGAGGAGAAACATTTAAGACTGAGAGTGAAACAGCTGATCTTTGGCAGCCTAAATGGAAAGAGAATCAGACAGTCGTGACAGCCATGCATACCCCAGATAAGAACACTGGTCCCCTGGAAGGCTCAGCGGCTAAGAGCAGGGGGTTAGGGATTGTGGAGCAATCCCAGAGTGAGAGCTGCTGTTGACTCCAGAAAGACGGATTGAGGGGATGTGAGGAACGAAATTGTGGTGGGAAATGCCTGCGGAGGAAAGCCGGGCAACCACAGAAACAAGGCAATACGGCTGAGTCACGCGTAGGGGGTGGAGCCATCACCATAGCCTCTCTCTCCCCACACGCCAGCATCAGCAGCTGAACAATAGAGAGGCTGGCCCATCAAATGCCTGACCCACTGATCTATAGAGTAGGACACCACCCAGGGTGCCCCTTTAAGTGCCTGATGTGCTGACCTACAAGGAAGGACCCAGCGGGGGTGGGGGTGGGGGGGCCGCCTCTATGTGGCTGATGTGCTGAACAGCAGAGAAGGACCCCAGGCAAGGGAACCCTCTAAGTGCCTGAATGGGTGGCGCTATAGAGAAAGACAGGCCAAAGAGGCCTTCTGATCACCAGCTACAAGAGGCTCAAAAAAAACACTCTGATAGGGCCATAACTCCTGTGATGGAGGCAGTCCCTGCCTCCCTGCACACTTGGCGCCACCAGGGTCCCCACAAGCCAAACAGCTGCATCACCTTCACACGCAACTCTCACTGGGTAGAACTGTCACGGGCAAAAAAAAAGTCTTGCGTCTATGCATGCAGGCTTGCTTTGGTCGTATCCAACTCTTTGCAACCCTGTGGCCTGCCAGGCTTCTCTGTCAGAGACGTTCTCCAGGCAAGAATACTAGAGCATATTGGCCAATACTGGTTGCCATACACTTCTAGAGCACTTTACTTCCTGCTACTCTAGCCGCCAAATCCCCTGAGTACCTGGTGCTGCCAGAACCCCTGCGACCCAACCACCTCCACACCTGGCCATCATAGGGCAAACCCAAGTCCTCCAGGGTAGTCTCAGGAACAAACCCCAGTGGACGACCCACATGCAGAGGTGGAAATAAAACCACAATTGAAACCCAGGGGCAGTATGGCTAGGAAGAAGACCCAAAACCTTCCCACCAGCTGTACAAGCTGCAGAGTAAATCCACACAGTCAACTAGGCAGACTCTATGTCTGTGGAATATATAAAAGTTTACTGAGAGCTGCCACAAAAGAAAATGCACTAGTTCTGATAGCTGTGGACATTGGAGTAAAGAAATACACAAGAGTAGGACCAGATTCGAATCTGAGCTGTCCCCACAGCAGGTCCAAAGATCAGCAAAGTGTTGGAGGACATCCTAGGGAGGTAAGGTGGACTGTGACTGCCAGCGAGGGAAAGGACTCTGACAGCAATGACTGAAGAAAATCATTTATTATTTGTATGTTTTGACGTGTTCTGTGGAAGCTTTTGAATTATTTTTTTCTTTTTTTCCTTCTCTGCTATAGTTGCCGATTTTATTGGCACTATGAAATCCAATTAAGTTTTTTAGCATTTTTTTTCTCAGTCACACATTCTATTGTTGTTATAAACCATTGCATTTACATTGGGCTTTTGCAGTTATGTGGAGTTTTCCTTTTATTTTTTTTTCTTTTCTCTTTTTCTAATTTTAATTCCTAATTTTTAAAACCTATTATTATTTTTTATACATTTATTCCTTTGTTTGCTATTCCTACTGTTCTTTTCCCCTTGCAGTTAATCTTTAACATATATAAATCTTCTTTATCTACCTCTATTTAACTTTGCATATCTATTCTTTTCTTCCTCTGCTTTCCTCTCAACATATTTGTTAGTTTTACTTTCATTGCTCTATTCCCCAACTGGCACCTTGCTTTAGTTTTGTTTTCCAGTTTGCACCTTAGTTCTGTTCTTAACTGGTAGATATAATTTTTTATTTCATTTGTTCACTGGGTCAATCTATTGTACTTTATTTTTGTTTGACTGTTGATTTTGCTTATGGATGTAAATGTATATGTGTATATTGAGTCACACTTTTTACTGTTGTTATAAACCTCTGCCTCTATATTGGGCTTTTGCAGTTCTGTGGAATTATCCTTTTTTTTTTTTTTTTTTTTTCCTATTTTCTTTCTTCTCCCATTTTTTCCCTATTTTTTATACTTTTAATTTTTAATAATTTTAACCCCATTATATTTTTTCTACATTTAATCCTTTGTTTGCCTTTCCTACTGTTCTTTTCCCCTTGAAGTTTATCTTTAATGTATATAAATCTTCTTCATCTAACTCTATTTAACTTTGCATATCTGTTCTTTCTTTCTTTTCTTTCTTTCCTTTCCTCTCAACATATTAGTTAGTTTTCTTTTCATTTCTTTATTTCCTGCTTAGCACCTTGCTTTAGTTTTGTTTTCCAGTTTATGCTTTAGTTAGTTTTGTTCTTAATTGGTAGATATAATTTTTTATTTCCTTTGTTCTCTGGGTCAATCTATGTACTTTGTTTTGGTTGGACTGTTCTGACTTGCTCATGGGTGTATATGTATCTGTGTATATTCCATTATTTTACTTATTATTTGTCTGATTTTGTAACAGGCATTTGTCTGGGGTTCATTTTTGGTTTCTCACTTCTGGGTATTTGTTTTAATCTCACTTAATGCCATAACAAACCACTTGTGGAATCTTTGTTCCTGAACAGAGATCAAGACCTGAGCCTTTGGAGTGGGAGCATTGACTCCAAGACCCTAGACTACCAGAGACCTAACCCTAGGAAGTATCAAATAGTGAGCACTCACAGAAAGGAAACCACTTGAATACAAGACCTGCATCACCCAACCACCAGTAGCATCCTGTGCAGGACACCTCATCTAAACAAAAAACAAAACAAAAATACAAACCCAATCATCAGCAGACAGGATTACACCTCACTCAGCCTTGCTCATCAGAGGAAAAACAAACAAACAGAAACTCAGCACAAATCTCACCCTATACAAAGCTTACACAAACCACTGGACCAACCTTAGGAAGGCAGAAACCAAAAGGAAGAAATAATTCAATCTTCTTCAAGGAAAAAAAATCAACTTCCCTTGAAGCCTAGAAAAAGGAGACCTCAAACACAATAAGTTAAAAAAAAAAAATGAAAAGGCAGAGAAATACTACACAAATGAAGGAACAAATGCAGAAGTCCAAATAAATGAAGAGGAAATAGGGAAACTACCTGAAAAAGAATTTAGAACAATGATAGCAAAAATGATCAAAAACCTTGAAAACAAAATGGAGAAAATGCAAAAATCAATTAACAAAGACCTAGAAGAATTAAAGAATAAACAACACCATTACTAAAATTAAAATTACTCAATAGCAGGAATCAATAGCAGAATATCTGAAGCAAAAGAACGAAACACTGTGGAAGATAAAAGGGTAGAAATAATTTCTGAAGTGCAGAATAAAGTAAAAAGAATGAAAAGAACTGAGGATAGTCTCAGAGACCTCTGGGACAATATCAAACACACCAATATTCAAGTTACAGAGGTCCAAAAAGAAGAAAAGAAAAAGAAAGGGTATGAGAAAATTTTTGAAGAGATTATAGTTGAAAATTTCCCCAACATGGAAAAGGAAATAGTCAATCAAGTTCAAGAGGCACAAAGAGTCCCATACAGAATAAGCCCAAGGAGAAACAGGCCAAGACACATACTAACCAAACTAACAAAGACTAAACACAAAGAAAGAATATTAAAGGCAGCAAGGGAGAAGTAACATACAAGGGGAACCCCATACACTACTCTGCAGGCCAGAAGGGAATGGCTGGATATATTTAAAGTACTGATAGGGAAAAATCTACAACCAAGATTATAGTACCCAGCAAGGATGTCATTCAAAATTGATGGAGGAAAAAAATATCTTTGCAGACAAACAAAAGTTAGGAGAATTCAGTACCACCAAAACAGCTTTACAACAAACATTAAAAGGACTTAAATAGTCAAGAAATACAAGAGAAGAAAAAAGATCTACAAAATCAACTCCAAACAATTAAGAAAATGGCAGTAGGAACATGTATATCAATAATTAATTTTGAATGTAAATGGATCAAACGTTCCAACCAAAAGACACAGACTGGCTGAATGGATACAAAAATAAGACCTATATATATGCTGTCTACAAGAAACCCACTTCAGACCTCAAGACACATAGAGACTTAAAGTGAGAGGAAGGAAAAATATACTCCATGCAAATGGAAAGCAAAAGAAAGCTGAAGTAACAATCTTCATATCAAACAAAATAAACCTTAAAATAAAGATTACAAGAGATAAGGAAGGACACTGCATAATGATCAAGGGATCAACCCAAGAGGAAGACATAACAAGTGTAAATATCTATGCACCCAACATAGGAGCACCTCAGTACAGAAGACAAACACTAACAGACATAAAAGGAGAAATGGACAGTAACACAATAATAGTAGGAGACTGTAACATCCCACTCACACCAATGGACAGATCATCAAAACAAAATTAATAAGGAAACACGTGTTTTAAATGATACATTAGATGAGATGGATTTCATTGATATCTTCAGGACATTCCAACCAAACGCACCAGAATACACCTTCTTCTCAAGTGCACATGGAACATTCTCTAGGATACACCACATCTTGGGTCACAAATCAAACCTCAGTAAATTTAAGAAAATTGAAATTATATCAGGCATCTTCTCCGACCACACTGCTATGAGACTAGATATCAATTACAAGGAAAAAACTGTAAGAAACACAAACACATGGAGATTAAACAACATGTTTCTAAATAACCAACAGGTTACTGAAGAAATCAAAGGGAAATCAAAAAATTTCTAGAAACAAATGACAATGAAAACATGACAACCCAAAACCTACTGAATGCAGTGAAAGCAGTTCTAAGATGGAAGTTTATAGCAATACAATCCTACCTCAAGAAATAAGAAAAACATGGAATAGACAACCTAACTTTACACCTAAAACAACTGGAAAATGAAGAACCAGAAAAACCCAAAATTATTAGAAGGAAAGAAATCATAAAGATCTGAGCAGAAATAAATGAAAAAGAAATGAACAACAGTAAAGATTAATAAAATGAAAAGCTGGTTCTTTGAGAAGATAAGCAAAATTAACAAGCCTTTAGCCAGACTCATCAAAAAAAAAAAAAAAAAGGAGAGAAGAATCAAATAAAAAATCTTAGAAATGAAAAAGGACATGTTACAACAGACAACGCAGAAATACAAAGGATTATAAGAGAGGATTATGAGCAACTACATGACAATAAAATGAATAACCTGGAAGAAATGAACAGATTCTTAGAAAAGTTCAATCTTCCAAGACTAAACCAGGAAGAAATAGAAATTATGAACAACCCAATCTCAATCCCTGAGATTGAAACTGTGATCAAAAATCTCCCAAAATACAAAAGCCCAGGACCAGATGGCTTCACAGAATTCTATCAAACATTTAGAGAAAAGTTAATGCCTATCCTTCTAAAACACTTTCAAAAAATTGCAAAAGAAGGAACACTTCCAAATTCATTATATGAGGCCACCATCACCCTAATACCAAAACCAAAGACAACAGAAAAAAGAAAACGACAGGCCAATATCACTGATGAACAAAGATGCAAAAATCCTCAACAAAATTTTAGCAAACAGAATTCAGCAACACATCAAAAAGCTCATACACCATGATGAAGTTGGGTTTATTCCAGGGATGCAAAGATTCTTCAATATACACAAATTAATCAATGTGACATACCATATTAGCAAATTGAAAGATAAAAACCATATGATCATCTCAATAGATGCAGAAAAAGCCTTTGACAAAATTCAGCACCCATTTATGATTAAAATTCTTCAAAAAAATGGGCATAGAAGGAACCTACCTGAACATAGTAAAGGCCATATATGATAAGCCTACAGCAAACATTATTCTCAATGGTGAAAAACTGAAAGCATTCCCCCTAAGATCAGGAACAACACAAGGGTGTCTACTTTCAGCATATTATTCAACATAATTCTGGAAGTCCTAGCTATAGCAATCAGAGAAAAAAAGAAATAAAAGGAATCCAGATCGGAAAAGAAGTAAAGCTCTCACTGTTTGTAGATGACATGATATATGAGAGAAAATTCTAAAGATAGTATCAGAAAATTACTAGAGCTAACAAAGGTTCGTCTAGTCAAGGCTGTGGTTTTTCCTGTGGTCATGTATGGATGTGAGAGTTGGACTGTGAAGAAGGCTGAGCACTGAAGAATTGATGCTTTTGAACTGTGGTGTTGGAGAAGACTCTTGAGAGTCCCTTGGACTGCAAGGAGATCCAACCAGTCCATTCTGAAGGAGATCAGCCCTGGGATTTCTTTGGAAAGAATGATGCTAAAGCTGAAACTCCAGTACTTTGGCCACCTGATGCGAAGAGTTGACTCATTGGAAAAGACTCTGATGCTGGGAGGATTTGGGGCAGGAGGAGAAGGGGACGACAGAGGATGAGACGGCTGGATGGCATCATTGACTCGATGGACTTGAGTCTGGGTGAACTCCGGGAGTTGGTGATGGACAGGGAGGCCTGGCGTGCTGCGATTCATGGGGTCACAAAGAGTCGGACACGACTGAGCGACTGAACTGAACTGAACTGAACTGAATCATTAAATTTAGCAAAGTTGCAGGATGCAAAATCAATACACAGAAATCACTTGAATTTCTATATCAGATCAGATCAGATCAGAAAGAGAAATTAAGGAATCAATCCCATTCACCAATGCAACAAAAAGAATTAAATATCTAGGAATAAACTTACCTAAGCATACAAAAGAACTGTACACATAAAATTATAAGACACTAATGAAAGAAATTAAAGATGACAAAAACAGATGGAGAGATAGTCTATGTTCCTGGGGTAGTAAGAATCAATAGTGTGAAAATGACTATACTACCAAACACAATCTACAGATTCAATGTGATCCCTATCTAATTACCAATGGCATTTTTCACAGAACTAGAACAAAATATTTCACAATTCATATGGAAACACAAAAGACCCTGAATAGCGAAAGCAGGCTTCAGAAAGAAGAATGGAACTAGTGGAATCAATCTTCCTGACTGGAACACATGTATACCTCTGGCAGATTCATTTTGATATTTGGCAAAACTAATACAATTATGTAAAGTTTAAAAATAAAATTAAATTAAAAAAAAAAGATTATACTACAAAGCTACAGTCATCAAGACAGTATGGTACTGGCACAAAAAACAGAACTATAGACTAATTGAACAAGATAAATAGTACAGAAAGAAACCCATGCACCTATGGGTACCTTATTTTAGACAAAAGAGGCAAGACTATACAATGGTGCAAAGACAGTCTCTTCCATAAATGGTGCTAGGAATACTGGACAGCTACATGTAAAAGAATGAAATTTGAACACTTCCTAACAAAGATAAACTCAAAATGGATTAAAGACCTAAATATAAGACCAGAAATTATAAAACTCTTAGAGGAAAACATAGGCAGAACACTCAATGACATAAATCAAAGCAAGATCCTCTGACCCACCTCCTAGAGTAATGGAAATAAAAACAAAAGTTAACATGTGGGACATGATTAAACTTAAAAGCTTTTGCACAGCAAAGCAAACTATAAGTGAGGTGAAAAGACAACCATCAGAATGGGAGAAAATAATAGCAAATGAAACAACGGACAAAAAATTAATTTCCAAAATATACAAGTAGCTCATACAACTCAATGCCAGAAAAACAAACAACACAATCAAAAAGTGAGGAAAAGATCTAAACAGACATTTCTCCAAAGAAGACATACAGATGGCTAACAAACACATGAAAAGATGCTCAACATCACTCAGTATTAGAGAAATGCAAATCAAATCTATAATGAGATATCACTTCACACCAGTCAGAATGGCCATCATCAAAAAGTCTACAAACAATAAATGCTGGAGAGGGTGTGCAGAAAAGGGAACACTCTTGTGCTGTTGGCAGAAATGTAAATTGATACAGCCACTATGGAAGATCCTATGGAGATTCCTTAAAATACTAGAAATGATGGGGAACACATGTATACCTGTGGCAGATTCATTTTGATATTTGGCAAAACTAATACAGTTATGTAAAGTTTAAAAATAGAATAAAATTAAAAAAAAAAAAAAGCACCATATGACCCAGAAATCCAACTCTTAGGCATATATGCTGAGGAAACTGAAATTTAAAAAGACACATGTACCCCATTGTTTATTGCAGCACTATTTACAATAGCTAGAATATGGAAGCAACCTAGATGTCCATCGACAGATGAAGGGATAAAAAAGTTGTGGTACATATATACAATGGAATATTACTCAGCCATAAGAAGGAATGAATTTGAGTCAGTTCTGATAAGGTGGATGAACCTAGAAGCTATTATACAGAGTGAAGTGAGTCAGAAAGAGAAATAAATATCATATTCTAACGCTGCTGCTGCTAAGTCGCTTCAGTCATGTCCGACTCTGTGCGACCCCATAGACGGCAGCCCACCAGGCTTCTCTGTCCCTAGGATTCTCCAGGCAAGAACACTGGAGTGGGTTGCCATTTCCTTCTCCAATGCATGCAAGTGAAAAGTGAAAGTGAAGTCACTCAGTCATGTGATCTCTTAGCGACCTCATGGACTATAGCCTACCAGGCTCCTCCATCCAAGGGGTTTTCCAGGTAAGAGTACTGGAGTGGGTTGCCATTGCCTTCTCCATATTCTAACACATATATACAGAATCTAGAAAAATGGTACTGAAGAATTTATTTACAGGGCATCAGTGGAGAAACAGACATAGAGAAAAGACTTATGGACATGGGGAGAGAGGAGGAGAGGGTGAAATGTATGGAAAGAGTAACATGGAAACTTGCATTACCATATGTAAAATAGAAAGCCAATGGGAATTTGCTGTATGGCTCAGGAAACTCAAACAGGGGCTCTGTATCAACCTAGAGGGGTGGGTTGGGGAGGGAGATGGGAGGGAGCTTGAAAAGGGAGGGGATATATTTATACCTATGGCTGATTCATGTTGAGGTTTGACAGAAAACAAAAAAATGTAAAGTAATTTTCCTTCAAGAAAAAATAAATAAATTTTAAAAATAGCTTGTAATAAATTATAATGGAAAATAATCTGAATATATATGTGTGTGTGTATATAATCAAATCACTTCACTGTACACCAGAAACTAACACAATATTGCAAATTAGAAAAAAATAGCAATAATTTTTTTTAATTTTGAGTGAAGTAAAAATAAAGAGAAAAGAAAAATGTTAACATAAAGAAATCCTTAATGTATGTGAAAGTGAAAGTGTTAGTCACTCAGTCTTTTCCGATTCTTTGTGACCCCATAGACTATTGCCCTCTAGGATCCTCCGTCCATGGAATTCTCCAGGCAAGAATACTGGAGTGGGTTGCCATTTCCTTCTCCAGGGCATCTTCCCCACAGCTTATGTGTAGAGAAAATCTCAAATTAATATGTGTGCATATACTGAATTAAATTCATCTGTTCCAGTCCATTTTAGTTCACTGATTCCTAAAATATTGGTATTTACTCTTGCCATCTCCTGTTTGACCACTTCCAATTTGCCTTGATTCATGGGACTAACATTCCAGGTTCCTATGCATTACAATAGAATGGGAAAGACTAGAGATCTCTTCATAAAATTAGAGATACCAAGGGAACATTTCATGCAAAGATGGGCTCAATAAAGGACAGAAATGGTATGGACCTAACAGAAGCAGAAGAAGTGGCAAGAATACGTAGAAGAACTTCACAGAAAAGGTCTTCATGACCCAGATCATCACGATGGTGTGATCACTCACCTAGAGCCAGACATCCTGGAATGTGAAGTCAAGTGGGCCTTAGAAAGCATCACTATGGACAAAGCTAGTGAAGGTCATGGAATTCCAGTTGAGCTGTTTCACATCCTAAAAGATGATGCTGTGAAAGTGCTATACTCAGTATCTCAGCAAATTTGGAAAACTCAGCAGTGGACACAGGACTGGAAAAGGTCAGTTTTCATTCCAATCCCAAAGAAAGGCAATGCCAAAGAATGCTGAAATTACTGCACAATTGCACTCATCTCACATGCTAGTAAAGTAATGCTCAAAATTCTCCAAGCCAGGCTTCAGCAATATGTAAACCATGAACTTCCTGATGTTCAAGCTGGTTTTAGAAAAGACAGAGGAACCAGAGATCAAATTGCCAACATCCGTTGGATCATTGAAAAAGCAAGAGAGTTCCAGGAAAACATCTACTTCTGCTTTAATGATTACACCAAAGCCTTTGACAGTGTGGATCACCACAAACTGTGGGAAATTCTGAAAGAGATGGGAATACCAGACCAGCTGACCTGCCTCTTGAGAAACCTATATGCAGGTCAGGAAGCAACAGTTAGAACTGGACATGGAACAACAGGCATGTTCCAAATAGCAAAAGGAAGTAGGTCAAGGCTACATATTGTCAGCCTGCTTATTTAACTTATATGCAGAGTACATCATGAGAAATGCTGGGCTGGATGAAACACAAAATGGAATCAAGATTGCCAGGAGAAATATCAATAACTTCAGATATGCAGGTTACACCACCCTTATGGCAGAAAGTGAAGAACTAAAGATGAAAGTGAAAGAGGAGAGTGAAAAAGTTGGCTTAAAGTTCAACATTCAGAAAACGAAGATCATGGCATCTGGTCCCATCACTTCATGGCACATAGATGAGGAAACAGTGGAAACAGTGGCAGACTTTATTTTGGGGGGCTCCAAAATCACTGCAGATGATGACTGCACCCATGAAATTAAAAGATGCTTACTCCTTGGAAGAAAAGCTATGAACAACCTAGATAGCATATTAAAAAGCAGAGACATTACTTTGCCAACAAAGGTCTGTCTAGTCAAGGCTATGGTTTTTCCAGTAGTCGTGTAAGGATGTGAGAGTTGTCCTATAAAGAAAGCTGAGTGCTGAAGAATTTATGCTTTTGAACTGTGGTGTTGAAGAAGACTCTTGAGAGTCCCTTGGTCTAACAGGAGATCCAATCAGTCTATCCTAAAGGAAATCAGTCCTGAATAACTTTCCTGTATTGGAAGGACTGATACTGAAACTCCAATACTTTGGCCCTGTGATGTGGACAGCTGACTCATTTGAAAAGACCCTGATGCTGGGAAAGATTGAGGGCAGGAGGAGAAGGGCACGACAGAGGATGATATGGATGGATAGCATCACCAACACAATGGACATGGGTTTGGGTGGACTCTGGCAGTTGGTGATGGACAGAGAGGGCTGGCGTGCTGCGGTTCATGGGGTTGCAAAGAGTTGGACACAACTGAGCGACTGAACTGAACTGAGTAGGCCTTGTGTGCTGCAGTCCATGGGATCACAAAGAGTCAGACACGACTGAGCGGCTTAACTGAACTGAACTGTGCATACTGAGACATTGAGGTTTATTTTAATTGGCCTGTTATTTAGTTTTTAGCACCATTGTTGAAATGATTCTTATATCTATTTTGAATTGATGCAATTCCTTCATCATAAAAAATTGATTCTATATGTATTTCTGAATTCTTTGTACAAGTCCAGTTATCTATTTTATCTTGGTTAATGTAGTGTTTTAAACTTTGAAATTAAGCATACAGTTTTCCTATTTGAAAATATTGTTTTGTCTATTATGAATCCTTTTATTTTCATAAAAATTTTAAATCAAAAAAAAAACAATATTGCAAATTAACTATGCTTCAATAAAAAACATTTTGTTTGAAAGGTAGATATTATTCAAGCCCTAAACTTGTACCACACCATTCAAGAGAGAAAATACAGCTCAGACTCAGATTCTTCAACCTGCTTTCTTTCCACAACTATTTTCACCAAATATTTTTCAGTCAGTGCCTATGGACAGTTAAACTGGTCTCCGTTCTGAACACAGGGATCCAGTAGCTGGAGTTGATTTCAGAGATGGCAAGTTTAAGCTTCTCATTTTATGGGTGAGGGGACCAAAGTGAAGTGACTTAGAAAGGGCACAAGGCTTATTCGTGACAGCACTTTATTTGCCAACACAGTGCTCTTTCCAGACAGTCTCAGATAATACTAGATAACTTGAGCATTGTCAAAGTTATTTGAGGGGGAAAAAAAAAGTCAGCAAAACTGTGTGAGCACCATACTGATGGTGATTAAATCACTGTTCTTATTCAAAACAGACCTCATTATTTTCTGACCAAAGTTGGATTCTACTCCTTAGAGTGAACTACTGTGCCTTCTCCTTAGATAAAATCACCATGAGCCTCAGAAAATGCCTCTAATTGCTTAATGAGTGGCAAGGAGAATTGCAGAATGTTCAATCGCCTTAGTGTCACCTGGGGAGAGTGTCTTTCACTTTCTACTTCCAAAGGGAGAGTAAGATGGTTGTTACTGTTACAACAAATGTGAGGATGGAATGGAAAACGTACATGACATTTTTTTCAGGGTTAAAAGTGACATTGCAAAGAAATTTCTCACTTCTGCTATGGATGCTTCAGGCTACCTCCACCCTCTGGAGATCAAATTCACTCTTTCCCACCTTCACGGATAATTCAGGAAGATGTTTTGAGATGCAGTAAAACAGTAGTGAAGGATATCAACCATTCCATGGGTTCACATTCAAAACCTCAGATGTGGAGTCTACTCCTAAAGACACAAATCAAACCCGCATGATCTTTCCTGAGAGATGATTCCTGCTTTTTCACCTTCTTCCCTTTGACAAACATGATGTGCGGCTAGGAAAAGCCATTTTCATAAATGTTTCATTCCCCTTCCTCCAGGCACGGTGTCGCTGGAGCATGAATTATGACCAGCCTGGCCGACAAGCATCTTTCCAGGAGCGCATCCTTTCTCCTTTGCGGTCACGGTGGTGCCTCTGGCAGAAATGACTAGATGAAAAGAGCTTGTATGTCTGCTGACCAATCACTTGCCCAAGAGTCTACCAGGTGGCACATTTATGTTCTTTTCTCAAAGCCAACATGACCTGAGTTTTCTTTCCTTCCTGCTTTGTGGCCAACATAGGGAAATTCTACTGTGGCCGACTTCCATTCCCACCTACAATTCCCGTTGCAAGCACTATTTACGTCACGCCATATTTGAACAATAAATTATTGTTAGTAATTTTTTTAATGGTGAACAACTTTGATGGTTGCTGAGGGATAATATTTATCAGTGTTGCTGATCCGCAGAATCTGTGGGTATTTCCTACTGCCGCTGTCATCACAGCACTCCTGAGGACGCGGAGAAAGGAACATGAGGTGGCTCCAAATACAGCCCCTCTGACAGTCAGTCTCCTTCATTCACCCTGGAATTCTTCTCCCTTACACATTCCTACTCTGTGACATAAAACTATCCACAGAAGCCACTTAATTTATTGAAAGGCCCTTGTAAAATACTTCCATAACACTTAGAAACATAGAAGTTGCTGAAGTGGAAAAACGGAGCCATCTTTAAAAGGAAACGCTCACAATGAGAGAAAGCAAAAAGCATTAACCCTGAGAGGACTGCATTCGTGAGGACTCTGCTTCTCCTGAGGCCCCAGCACACTGGTGGCGACTCTGCCCACCCAGTCACCCAGCTGAAAACCCTCCTCTTCCTCCCCTCCCTGTCACCCAGCTGAAAACCCTCCTCTTCCTCACCTCCCTGTCACCCAGCTGAAAACCCTCCTCTTCCTTACCTCCTTCTGACTCCACCAACACACTCAGGTTGTACCGCTTAAATATTTCCTCAATGCATCCCCTCATCCCTAACCTGTCTTGGCACTGATTCAAAGCATGATTATTTCTCTGCAACAATAGTTCTTGTGATTCTCAAAGTGGGGCCACCAGATCAGTAATGTCAACATCACCTGAGAACTATCTGGACATTCAAATTCTCAGGCCCCACCCAGACACACTTTGTCTGACACTCTAGGGTCGCTCTCTTGGCCATTCTGGTGCCTTCCAGTCTGAGAACTACTGTTTTCTTGCTATAGCATCCTAGCTTATCTCCCTGCCTCCTGTCTTGCCTCCTTCCCTGATACTGCAACTTCCCTTAATGACTTCTCCAAATATGAGTATGCTTCTGTCAATTTCCCTGCTTAAAACCTTCCAGTGGTTCCCTCTTGCCCTCAAAATAAAAATCCTAATTTCCTAGAACAGCATGTAAGGCCCTCCCTAATCAATAATTTTCCTCCCCTCTGTTGATACCCCTACTAAGTGCCCTAGGATCGAGGTATACCAAATAGCTGCCCTGAACACACCTGTTAAAGTGCATGCTGCCGCCTCAGCTGGGGAAGACAAGGAGAGATCAGAGAAGGTTTCACAGAGGCAGAGTTCCTTGCCTGGGTGTTAAAAGAAAGGAGATGGAAGCCACTCCAGGTCCAATCCTGGTGGATACGGTGGTCATGGAGGCACTATTATATACATAGGACTCTACACATAGGACTATATATACTACACATAGGACTACATATAGGACTACACATAGGACTCTTTATCACTATGGGACTCAGTGGCCTCTGGGTTCTAGAATCAGAGATGCTCTTGCAGGGGCAGAAGCTCAAGTCAATAGATAATCCAGCTGGTAGGACAGGAGGCCTGGCACCAATAGCTTTTTCAGGCTGTTCCTTTCATCCACAAACAATCGTTAGCAATATTCACATGACAGTAAAAGATATATGAATATATTAAGATGTATTAAGGGGCAATCAAGGATGAGAAATAGGAGAAAAGGCATCACTGATAGCTTGTTAACATGAGACAATGCTGGCTGTATGACTTTGGGTAATGAGTAACTTCTCCATGCCTTTGTTTTCTCATTTGTAAAATAGGTATAATAATAGGACCTACCTTACCAAATTTCAGTGAATAGGAAACAAGATTTTGAATGGAAAGTACTTAAAATAGCTTGGCACATAGTAAGCACTCAAAAAATTATAACCATCATTATCACCAATATCGACTTGTGGGAGGAAACACTGACTGAAACCGCCTACCGTGGCTAGGCCCCATTGTAACTATTTGCATGAGTTATTTTACAGCAGGTGGTCCTGGTAAGGAAC
This sequence comes from Bubalus bubalis, assembly GCF_019923935.1. Taxonomy (NCBI): domain Eukaryota; kingdom Metazoa; phylum Chordata; class Mammalia; order Artiodactyla; family Bovidae; genus Bubalus; species Bubalus bubalis. Next base: position 151,987,668 of record NC_059159.1, on the reverse strand, counting down.
AAGGAACACGGAGAAGAATTTGGGAAAAATCAAAAGAAGACGCCACACGTCCTACCAACCTCCCAGAATCCTCCTCGCTGGAATCCATCTCAGCTGAGCAATGTGTGAACCACCAGGAAGAACAGGTGGAGAGTCAGGATGGCTGGCCAGACAACCCGGAACCTAATCCCATCACCATAAAACCTGAGACTGCAAACCATGTGGCAGAACAGTTCTCCTGGGCTCTCTAACCCTGCTGCTCTCCGCCAGGGTGTCCCTTCCCAGTCAAGCCTCTTGCTTTGGCAGCACATGCTTCTCCTCAGACAATTCATTTCTGAGCATTAGACACGAGCTCACTCTTGAGCCCTGGAAGGGGTCCCCCTCCCTGCAACAAAATTCTTGATATTTTAAAAGACTGTCAAGGCCGCATGGTGTGTATCTGAAGGAAAAACATCTATATGGGACAGAACATGTTCTAACAATCATGAGAGCGTAAGATTCAAACCACTTATACAGATTCAGTCTTTGCATCCCCTCCAATTCATTCCAAATAGTAGATCCATTAGAGGTCCTCATTGGTGTAGTTACTGGAGTTCCAAATAATTTGTTCCAAGGATTTGAGAAGATCATGAGCAGAGTTTCTGCCAAGTTTTATATGACTTACCCAAGATGCAGCCACAGGTGGGACCATTATCTGAGAAGATCTAGCTCACAGGATGGGACTTCATACATGGAGTGTTCTCAGTAGCTAGGTTTCCTTTTGCCCAATGACAGTATTATTCATCAGTTTCTGGTGATAATTCCCGTGCCATGTGGAATGGATTGTCTCTAGCTGACAAAACTGGGGGTGCTTCAACAAGACAGAAACATACTATTCTCACTTCTGCATTCTGTCCAAGTTCCTCTAATGGCTGGCACAGGTACCTAGCTTGACAAGGTATTTATGGCACAATCCAGATCAAAGAACATGACCCCTCTGCTGTTCTAACAGTGTATCTTATGAACAAATTCTTATAATTATTTGTCATGGTGGAGATTCTAAGTTTCTCCCAAGCTTTCAAAGTTTACTCCATTCATCTTAAAACTTAAGCTTCAAATTTTAGAATTTATAAATTGTGATTGAGAGACCTAGGTAATGGAAACTGAACTGCAGCTACTAATTCATATAAATGGGGCCATCAACAAAAGAACTCATGAGACTGTTTAGTAGAATTATAGGAGCTATAATGAAAATAATGACCTAGAGGCAATTTTGTCCCCATCATCTCAGTAACTGCTTAGGGGTCTTTGCGTTGATTAGCAAATGTTTATTATGAATTTCCATCTAGCCCTAATTGGCTCAAATAACACATTTGGCTTCTCAGTAGGAATTGGATTGTCATAAGCAGAAAAAGGAAGGAAAAAGTCATAGAGTTATAGCTGAAGTAGCCTGACTTTGAATGAAGGAGTTTCTAACACACTCATGTAGGTTCTCCATGTCCGTGGTAACAACTACATTTATGGAATGCAAAATCTGTTCTCAATACCATGTTAAATACTTCTATGGATCCTCTCTTTTCATCTTTACAGCAAAACTACAAGGAGGCTGCTATTAACATTAGCAATTTATAAATGAGGAAAGTAATGTTTAGAGAGTCTTAATTTGCCCAAGTGCAACAGCTGGTCTGTGTGGGGCAGCAATAGACTGGGCCGTCTGATCCATGGAGCCCTTGCTTTCGATCACTGGGCCCTGTTGCTGCCAAATTGACTCTGAAAGCCTGGGTTTCTGAGAAGTTCTTTGGACATTACAGTTCTTTTAACTGATGTCTTTCTCTCCTTCCTTTAGTTGCTAAGGAAGTTGGGACCAATATTCAGTGCTTCCTGGAGAAAGATGATTTAGCACAATGGAGAATGACTCCACTTTGATCACTCAGATACACACTCATGACTCAGCCTCCACTTGACTGTTATGTGAACATGGCCAGTGATTTCAGCTCTCAAAGCCCCGTTTCCTCATCTAGAAAATAGTAACAAAAGTACCTGCTTACTAAATTAGAGGAATCAATGTATGTTGTCTTATCAGTGGACTGGTGGTGGTCATGCATTTGATGAAAAGATACCAGTGTTGCACAGTAAGTATAAGCATTATTTTATAAAAAGCTTGTCTGGAGTTGAATGTTTATGCACACCCACACTAGGTCTCCATGTAAAATGTGTCTGTTACAGTAAGTCAGGACTGAAGTTTGAAAACACTAACCCCTCCTTCCTCCAATCCTTTCCTCTGAGATCTCTGTGGTCCCTTTCCACCCTTTTTGTTCTTCCTGCAATGAGAGGTGGAATGTCTATTTCCTTGGGATTTTAGCTTCCTGGCAGAGATATTAGGAATATACTCATTATAAGAAAATAAACTCTTCTCTAAAGGCCCTTCCTGACTTGGGACATAGAAACTTAGAACTTACTCACTTTAAGCTGTTTTAAGTTCTTTGAATACTGACACATACTACACTCGATCTTAGCCAAAAGGCTGAGAAGAGAGTCCCTTGGGCTGCGAAGAGATCAAACCAGTCAATCCTGAATATTCATTGGAAGGACTGATGTTAAAGCTGAAGCTCCTTTAATTTGGCCACCTGATACGAAGAGCTGACCCATTCAAAAAGACCCTGATGCTGGGAATGATTGAAGGCAGGAGATGGGGACAACAGAGGATGAGATGGTTGGAGGGCATCACTGACTCAATGGACATGAGTTTGAGCAAGCTCTGGGAGATGGTGAAAGACAGGGAAGCCGGGCGTGCTGAAGTCCATGGGGTTGCAGAGTCGGACATGACGGAGCAACTCAACAACAAACAGGGACACATGGTTGCTAAACATAGTGATGATCATTTCGTAATGTATTTAAATGTCAAGCCACTATACTGTACACCTGAAACTAACATAATATGTACACCAACTATACTTCAATAGATAAGTAAATAAAGTTTACTCAAATTTTTTTTAAATGAAGCACAGAAAAAAAAGTATTATAAGTGGCAGAAATTTATTCTGACTCTCAAACGCAAGCCCCTGGCAATTCTGAACATAGAAGAAAGCCCAGAACACTCCTCTGAGCAGGTGGTTTGCTAATACCTAAGTATCCAAAAAATTTCCTACATGAAAGTGCCTGGTGATTGAGCTCAATCACCTTATTCTGTTTCTTGGTTTTCCTGTGTTTATCCCATTCTCCCTTCTGATTATTCCTTTACCTCCTTAAATCCTTCTATTCTTCCTTCCAGCCTGAAAGCTTACTGGAAAACAACATGCTGATTTATTACTCTTCAGCATGTATTTTTAATGACAATTACACAAAACCAACATCCTTGAATCAGTTTGAATTAGCACAATTCTTCAGTAATTGAATAGTCGTCAAAATAGTAGTTGGGATAACAACTGTTTTCGCTTGCAATCTGCCATTAATCCATTTTGGGGCATTGTGCTTGCACTGAATTTTCCAAGTTCAAGCCATACCTCTACATAGTGACTCATGTGGCTGCCCTTTGCTTTGCTAACTGTGCAAGCAGACAATACAATAGACATACATTCAGAAGACATCCTCGTGGAAGGAGGCAGCTCTATTAACCTGAAACACTGGCACAGTCATTCTGAGCCAGTAGCACCATTAAGTACACAAAACAAGATGAATGATACAGTACACGAGGTCAAGCAGAATCCCTTTCAATTCAGAATGAAAGAGACACCCTATTTACCATAAATGCAAGAGACAATTGTCATCCTGTGATATAGAGTCTCTTTTCTTCATTGCAGACTATCAGGAAATGTTTCAATCATGTTAGCTGGGTTTTTCACTTTTACCATAATAATTATTATTGACAGATTCATTTGGGGGTAAGAAATGGTGTGTCTGAGAAGAACACAGGATTGCTGCAGAGCCCAGGGTATGGGAGCAGATGTGCATTATAAAGCAATATGTGGCATGATGAGAAAAGCATTCTTCCCTATCCTATTAATTTTTGGCTCTATCTGATAATCAAGACTTACTGACCCCTCACACCCTTCAGCTAGCACATATTTGTATCTAGTAATGCACCATGGCCCAAACACAAACTCAACTCTGGGTAACGTGTTAGTAACATTAATCTGAACTCTACCATCCCCTCTGCATTGCCTATAACACAACTTGTGAATAATAAATTCCTTCTAACAGGCGATTGGTTGAGTAAATAATACAATGCAAATGATAAATTACTGCACAGAATTTTAACTGTTAACTACAAAGATGATTTTGAAATATGGAAAATGCTTTAGACATGAGGTTAAATAATAAACGCAGAATTCAAAACTGTTAGAAGATTACAGATATGTAAAAATGCAGTTGGAAGTAGAGAAAGAAAAGGCAAGCTGTTGTATTGAGAGACGGAGGATGAAAAACGATTTTTTTTTTTCTTTTGAAGATACCCGTTAACGTTCCTGTGAAATTCATGTAACAAAAAAGTTATTTTAAAATCAAAGCCCACCTCTTATGAAAAAGTTAGTTACTCCTTACCATGAAATTCATAAAATTAAACCTGCAAGTGATAAATGCTGAATTTTTTTTTTTTTTTTTTGCAGGTTCAAAAACAGTGTTGGAATCTGCCAAGGAATCAGCTCACATTATTCAATGTCAGACACATTTACACTCACATGTATTAGTAATTCCTTTGGTTGACTTTTCCTTGCCGTTGTCATGGCAACAGTTTCCACTGCCATTATTACCTCTAGGGCCCAGCCTCCTTCATATATTTTTAGGCTGTTCCTCTTCTAACAAAGCAATTAATACTTGTGGCATATCTGTATCAGAAGCCCCAGTGGCCCGCTCTGTCTCCTGGCACTGCTGAGCACTTGGTTGCCATCATTTCTGCTTTTGTAGGTGCTTCTGTTTCTCTCTGTGGTGCTTCTCTTTACCAACTCTTATGAGCCTCTTCCGTATTTCTAATTATAGCCTATTGAGATTATTTAAAGTTTCATTTTCACACATAGTCCATGTTTCTGGGGCCAAATGAACATTTCTCTATCATCAAAAAAATGGCACATTTTCATTGGTGATCACTTTGGACCACTGCCATAGAAGAGAATCAAAATTCCATAGGAACAACTGGACTGCAAAGTGATTCTAGATGTATGATCATAGGGCTGTATGGTCTGAACTTGCACACCTTCAGCCACAGGGAGTTCACAGCAGTGCAAGAAATGTCCTTGCATTTCCTGACAACTGGAGTCACCTAAGTGTCTTTTCTAATAAGAGCAAGGATATTGACCTCTTTCTCTAGAATCAAATTAATTTTTTCATGGTAAGGACCAATGTGGTGAGGTTGCTGTGAAACGGACTTTTACTGCTGAGCAGAAAGTAAGTGCACGCAATTTTTGTTAAGCACTAACCACTACCAAAAGCCTCATCAATGTTTATTGCCTCTGGCTCTACCATTCTTAATCTTTTCTAAGAAAATAATCTAAAATGTAGGAAAAAATAAAGTATATTGTTTATTTGCAAAGTAGTTTATAACAGCAAAAACACAGAAAGCCATCAAAGGTCTAACAGTAGGAAAAAAATGTGTGGTATCCACCAGGAGAAATATTATGCAAATAATGCATCCATAATGGTAAAGCAAGTATACATGATGTAATGATAATTTAAAATGTTAATTTTAAAAGACAAGAGGATGAGAATATGTGGTTATATCTTTGTAAAAAAAAGATAAACTAAACCACAGCCCTGTAAGAACAGGAATTGAGTTTGTCTTATCTATGTCTATATAATCTACTCTAACATCTATATATATTTGTTGTGTATAAGTGAGTGAATAGATGGACAAATGAATATGTGTACTGAAAAGAATGGAAAGTAATGCACCAAGTTTTTAAGAATGGGTGCTTTGGGGAGATAACTCATGGTGTTTTCTAAGTTACTTTTTACTTAATTGCATTTTCCATCATATTAACTTTTAAAGATTTTTTGGAGAATTTGAATTAGCCTTAGACTTATGCCTTTGCTGTGCAGACAATACAGAACAAATCTACACCCTTTACATATAGAACCCTGCAAACAATAAGGGTCTGTTTCATGGATTTCAAACAGATATCATATGACGTGAATTCCCAACCCCATGTAGGGTTTTATTCATGTGCTTGATTCTACAGGATCACATGTTAGGTGGTAGGTGGAAAAGCTACATAGATTTAAGAATTCTGTACAAGAGTTCTGTACTTTTAAATTACTTTTATTATTTTATAAGTTATCTTCCTAATATAAGATTCAGATCACTTCCCCCTTCAAAAATCCCCTTGCCTAATGAATAAAACTCAACCCCATAGACTGGCATTCAAGGCCTTCCAAAACATGGTTCTGAGGTATGTCTCCAGCTTTATGTTCCATCACAATATTACCCAAACTACATGCCCTAGCCTTGCTAGATTATTTGCCACGTGCTGTGTATACAATGCCATGTCTTGCCTTCCCACGCATACTCACACTGTGTCCTTAACTTGAAAGACTCTTCTTCCCTTTCCTCTTATCAAAACCCTTCAACACCAACTCAAACACCACCTTCTCTGGGCCATGAAACTACAATCAATGATGAAAATCAGCCTGTTGAATACTAAAGATCAAAGTCCTTTTATATTTTCAATACTTGGGCATTTCCATTTCTGCTATCAAATCGATCAAAAATCAAATCATCAATTATTCACTGCCCTTCTAATTAGAATCTACTGTGAGCAAGTGTCATTAACAAGAGACAGACATTTACCTGGTAGAGATTCACTCAACTCAATCCTGACAGGCAAGTAAGTGTGTGTGTGTGTGTGTGTGTGTGTGTGTGTGTGTGCATGTGTGGACATTGGAATTGTGGAACCATTTGATAACATTTTTTTAAAGTTCCAAAATTGAAGCTTGGATCACTGGTGGTGAGGTAAGAAGAGAGTAGTAATTTTCTAGCCTGGCAGACTGGCCAAAAATAGCATGTGAAGGAAAAAAATGAATTTTAAGGGACATTTGTTTCCACCTTCTAAGGCATACTCGGAAAATTTACCAGAAGATGACATTTTAAAATGTTTCTCTTTTATAATGGTTGCTTAGTGCTGGCCTTCATCCTGCCAATGAGTGCACAGAGGAGATAAAACCCACCAACCCAGAAAAACACCAACTGTCAAAAGAGACTGACACATGGCAACCTGAGTTAATTCAGGCACAGAAGGGCCTCCACTGAAGCACCATGCTCTCTTCTCTCCCTCCTCCTGGGGGTGACACTTCAGCACAGCCAGTAATGTTCTCTTGCCTTACAATCATCTCTCTGCAGTCTTTTTAAGTACTTATTACATTTCCATTTTTATGTATTCAAATTTCCAAGCTCATCAATAGAGCATCTATAATATTCCCCCTCCAATTCATGTGAAAACTCACTCAACCAGTTCTTTCCCAATAAAAATAGAGTACAGTTTTCCTCACTTTGTATTTCACTAATTTCCTCAATAAGCTCTACACCTGCATTTCATCTCCCAATGCCTTTTTCCACTAAGTCACTGGAGGATTGCAAGTTCAAATTATTTCAAGGGTCCAGATATTGATGCTGACTTGTATTACTCCATCTCGCCAAAATAGCGAACAAAAAGAAATGGAATTAAATCACCTCTGAGAGGAAATTCTGAGACAGAAGGAAAAAGCTTCAGGAGTGTATGAATCAAATGTTACAAGAGTTTCTGTGAAGGTTATAAAACAGCAATCATTAAAGTCGTTTAAAAAGGAGTAAAGTCTATTTTTCAAGCCCAAACCCCCCTGGAAGAAGTGATTGTGAATGAAAGACTTCTTAATGTCTTTTTCTTCACAAAAATCATATGATTAACAAATATTACAGTAGCAGGCAGGTAGTCAACTAACTACCTGATATTCATTCCTCTCCCTTTATAGCCAACCAACGCCCCCCATGTCACCAGGGACAGGATGTAACTGCCCAATGAGATGCAGACAGGAGTGACTGGAAGGTGTTTCTGAGGAAGTTTTTCGAATAGAAACCACACTCAGCTGATCTTTTACCCTTTGACCTTTGCTGTTTACCCTTTCCCATTCTTCTGACTGAAAGGCAAGCTGAAAGCTTAGAGATGCAGCCACCGTCATGGAAATGTGAAGCCACACACTAAACACAGCAGAGGAGGACCTCAGAGGCACTTGCACTGGTACTCCAGCCATGTATGGCTTCTTTTAGACTTATTGTTACAGGACCAGAATAAACCCATTCTTCAGTTAAGCCACTAAAATAGGATTTTCCGTTATTTACAGACAAACCCAAAGTTAACTGACACCGTTATACTACCTCTTTGTGGTAGAAACTGTCTACCTCTCACTTCTGTGACACTTTCTCCCAGTTTTCCTCCTTTCTTATTGGACCTGCCTCTTCTTCTTTTCTGGATCTTTTCTGTTCAGGCCCCGAGCAACACTCCAGGGGTCAGTCTTGGCCCCTGTGGTAGTCAAATAATGCCTGTAAGGTAGTTTGTATCCCAATCTCCAGATATGATTAAGGATCTTGAGATGAGAGATTATCCTGGATTATCCAGATAGACCCAATAGAATCACAAGAATCCTTACAAAGGGAAGCAGGAGACAGAAAAAGTTGTGACAATGTACCCACGGCCAACGTGTGTGTGTGCTCAGTCACCCAGTCACGTCCGACTCTTTGTGACCCCATGGGCTCCTCTGTCCGTGGAATTCTCCCGGCAAGAATTCTGGAGTGGGTTGTCATTTCCTCCTCCAGTGGGTCTTCCTAATGGCCAATGGCACATGAAAAGATGTTCATCATCGCCCATTATTAGAGAAATGCAAATCAAAGCTACAATGAGACACCACCTCACACCAATCAGAATGACCATGATTAAAAAGTCTACAAATCCAAGGAAACCAGAATTGAAAGAGACACATGTACCCCAGTGTTCATTGCAGCACTGTTTATAATATCCAGGACATGGAAGCAACCTAGATGTCCATCAGCAGACAAATGGATAAGAAAGCTGTGGTACATATACACAGTGGAGTATTACTTAGCCATTAAAAAGAATACATTTGAATCAGTTCTAATGAGTTGGATGAAACTGGAGCCTATTATACAGAGTGAAATAAGCCAGAAAGAAAAACCCCAATACAGTATACTAACACATATATATGGAATTTAGAAAGATGGTAACGATAACCCTGTATAAGAGATAGCAAAAGAGACACAGATGTATAGAACAGTCTTTTGGACTCTGTGGGAGAGGGCAAGGGTGGGATGATTTGGGATAATGGCATTGAAACATGTATGTTATCATATGTGAAATGAATCGCCAGTCCAGGTTCGATGCATGATACAGGATGCTCGGGGCCGGTGCACTGGGATGACCCAGAGGGATGGTATGGGGAGGGAAGAGGGAATGGGGTTCAGGATGGGGAATACATGTACACCAGTGGCAGATTCATGTTGATGTATGGCAAAACCAATATAATATTGTAAATTAATTAGCCTCCAATTAAAATAAATAAATTTATATTTTAAAAAAAGTCTACAAATAATAAATGCCAAGAGAGGGCATTGAGAAAAGGAAACCCTCTTACACTGTTGATAGGAATGTAATTTGGTGCAGCCATGCTGGAAAACAGTATGGCGGTTTCTCAAAAAAACTAAAAACAGAGTTGCCATATGATCCAGCAATCCCATTCCTGGTCACATATCCAGAAAAATCTGTAATTCAAAAATATACATGCATCCCTATGTTCATAGCAGCACCATGTACAATATACAAGACATGGAAGAAATCTAAATGTCCATCAACAGATGAATAGGTAAAGACGTGGTACATACGTACAGTGGAATATTACTCAGCCATTGAGAAGAATGAAATAATATCATACCACCCATGCAGCCACATGGATGGACCTAGAGATTATCACACTAAGCGAAGTAAGTCAGAAAGAGAAAGAAAAATACCATATGATATCACTAATACGTGGAATCTAAAATATGACAAATGAACGTATCTACAAGACAGAAACAGCCTCACAGACATAAAGAACAGATTTGTGGTTGTCCGGTAAAGGGGGTGGGATGGGGAAGGGAAGGATGAGGAGTTTGGGATTAACAGATGAAAACTAGCATATATAGGATGGATAAACAACAAGGTTCTACCATATAGCACAGGAAACTATATTCAATATCCTGTAATAAACCATAATGGAAAAAACACAAAAAAGAATGTATTAATATATGTATAACTGAGTCACTTTGCTACAGAAATTAACATTGTAAATCAACTACACTTCAATAAAATCAATTAAACTAACATTGTAAATCAACTACACTTCAATAAAATCAATTTTAAAAAAAAAGAAAAAGTTGTGACAATGGAAACAGAGGTTAGATGAACTTTGAATATGAGGAAGGGGCCACAAGTTAATGAAAGTAGGTAGCTTTGAAAAGCTAGAAAAGGTGAGAAAACAGATTCTATCATAGAGTCTCCAGAGAGAGTTCAACCAAAACCTTGGTTTGGGCCTAGTGAGACCTAGTTTAGACTTCTGGTCTTCAGAACCATAAAATAATAAATTTGTGTTGCTTTAAGCAACAAAGTTTGTAGTTGTTGTCACTGCAATAAGACAGTAATCCAGGTCCCAGTCCTTTATCTCTATGTCCTTCCAAAGGAAGCTTAAGTCATCTTGTGGCTTTAAAAACCATCTATATTCCAAGACTACTAAATATTTCTCAGCAAATCTGATCTCTCCCCAGGATTCTAGGTTCATATATCCAAATTACTACTTGTGGGGAAAGAAAACAAGCAGCAACCCCTTTACAAAATTCAGACTTGTGCTGTGCTGTGCTTAATACCTAAATCATGTCCAACACAGCAATCCCATGGACTGCAGCCTGCCAGACTCCTCTGTCCATGGGGATTCTCCAGGCAAGAGTAATGGAGTGGGTTGCCATGCCCTCCTCCAGGGGATCTCCGCAACCCAGGGATCGAACCCAGGTCTCCTGTATTGCAGGCGGATTCTTTATCAGCTGAGCTACCAGTCAAGACCAATGCAGACTTGCTGAAGCCTATTTTTGCCTGAATGTGTTACTTGTTGAATCAGTCTGTGTCTTTCTGTGCTCCCTTTTTGTGATGAGGCAGCATCTGATGACAGTAAGAATGTGACAGAACAGGAAACCATCTACATCATCCTTCCATTCTTTCATCCAAATATCGTTACCGACCCAACCTAGACTGAGGCAGTTGCTATGCCAGTTCCACAAGTGGATAAGTCCTGTTTCCTCCGGTGAGTCTAAGGTATCTCCAACTCCACACTGCCATTTTGGATCCTCTATATTCCCCTACTTCATCCCACACACCAGCATCTGCCCCTTCCTCACCAGAAAACCACGCTGCTCCTTTCTCATTCTTCTTCGTCCCAGTCAACTGTGCCATCATCAGTTGCTCATGCTGAAGATCTAAGAGCTTGCCTTGCGTTCATCATCTTCTCCTCACTCCACACATCCAACACAGAAGCAAATCCTCTCAGTGATTGTTAGTCGCTCAGTGGTGTTCAATTCTTTGCAACCCCATGGGCTGTAGCCTGCCAGGCTCCTCTGTCCATGGGATTCTCCAGGCAAAAATACTGGAGTGGATAGCCATTCCCTTCTCCAGGAGATCTTCCTGACCCAGGGATCAAACCTGGGTCTCCTGCATTACAGGCAGATTTTTTTTACAGTGTGAGCCTACCAGGTAAGCCCCAAACCCTCTCAATTCTATCTTTAAAGCACACCTGAATGCATTGATATCTCCCAATCTACTGTTTCTTCTGCAATCCAAGCCACCACCATCTCTCACATGGAATAATGCAACCACCTCCAATCATCTATTCTCCACACAGCAACCAGAAGTGCATTTTGCAATGTAAATTAGTCCATGTTACTGCCCTGCTTAAAGCCCATCAGTGACATCTCATTGCATTGAGAATGAGTCAGTCTCCTTTGCAGGCTTTCAGAGTCTCTCTTGCCTCTTCCTAGCTCTCCATCCTTGTCCCATACGTGGCTTGCCATGCTGGCCGCCTTTTGAACATGCCAATCTCCATTTTGCATTACGACATTTGTTTCTACTGGCTTTACTCTCTAGCTAAAATGCTTTCACCCTAATTTTCTTTCTGAACCTTTAAGCCTCATCTCAAATATCACCTCCTCAACAAGTCTTTCCTGACTACCCTATATAAAATAACCATCTAACTATTCCCCCAAATCATCTCCCTATTTCAACTCTTTGCGTAGTGTATATTCCTAATGATATTTTTCTTTTAGTGCATGCTCTTTCCCCACATAATAGAAAAGTTATGACAGTATGGACCTTGTCTTTTTCACTGCTATGGGCCCTGGTCTTTCAAAATTGTCTGGCACATGTGTGAAAGTTGCTCAGTCGTGTCTGACTCTATGACCTCATGGATTATACAGACCATGGAATTCTTCAGACCAGAATACTGAGTGGTTAGCTGTTCCCTTCTCCAGGGGATCTTCCCAACCCAGGGATCAAATCCAGGTCTCCCACATTGCAGGTGGTTTACAGTTGAGCCACAAGAGAAGCCCATCTGGCACATAGTAGGTATTAAATAAACATTTGTTGTATGAGTGAAGTGCTCCCCAATTCCTGTCATTACAATTATGAGCTGCTCTCATCTAGTTATTATTATAAAATTTCTTCACTATTGTTAGGCTTAACAAGTAGCACTACTTTTGATTTTTCTGTTTACTTTTTCTGTCTCCACTACTAGGTGTGAAGTCACTGAAAATAAGGATTTGGAGATTGCGGCCATGACTGATGCATTCAAGGCAGTCAATCACCATCTTTGAATTAATAAATGAATGAATGAGTCAATCAATCAATCCACGAATCCGTGAATGATTAATGAATACGTGAGAGAGGAGACAGCCTGCTCTGTCACACGCATCCTCATGTCACCTCACCACACAAAAGCGGCCCATAAAGATAGAAACGAAGTTAACTGGTAGCAAAGTCAGATAAAAATGGCCTTAGTTACGCCTGCATTCTGCAAGGGGCTGCTTATATGACTCTAGTTTTCACCCTGGTCAGTCTAATAGTCAGGTAGTGTCCACCTGAACTATGTATCAGCGTAGAAAAACACCCTAATGAGCCTCTATTTCAAAACACTAAACAGTTTGAAGAGGGACTTGCCTGGTAGTCCAGGGATTAACAGTCTATCTTGCCATGTAGGAGATGCAGGTTCGATCTCTGGTCAGGGAACCTAGATCCCACATGCCACAGGGCAACTAAACCCACACGCTGCAACAAACAGCCTGCACATCACAACTAAGCTCCAACATAGCCAATTAAATGAATAAATATTTTTTTTAAAAAATTAGGAAGAGTACAAAGGGACTTGTGGGGAATTCCCAAACCCTCATTTTGTAATGAGAACAAGATACAGTTCACTAACTATACTATTATACTAAAAGCCATAAAAATAGCAAGTGGATTCTGGTATGTCTCATATCACTATAGAACTAATATTAATATAATTGCATTAGCATTTATGTAGCTACATTTGTGGAGAAATCTCTAGGCTCCAGAAACTTTGCTAAGAGCTTTACATGAGGTGTGTTCTCATTATGTTTCACAGATAATGCCACTGAATTTGAGAAACACAAGGTCAGACAGTGGTTACATGGCAGATCCAGACTATAAACCTGGTGTTCTGACTCCCAGGCCCACAAACTGCACCACCACACCAGTCTGAATTAGCCAGCAGGACCAGAAACTGGCCAGCCTTTCTCAGATGGTTCCCTCTGGACCCCTCCTGAATGGCTTAGTACATGTGGCTCCCAACCCACCTGGCTGTCCTCCCTTGGGATGTCTGCTTATCTTGTTTACTTCAGAGTTCTTATTATTAAAACATGAGTATCTGGTAAGTATGCATGCAAAGGACTGATTTCACCATATCCTAAATCCCTATACATCTGGCTTAACTGTCACCCCAGGTTCTGGGTGCTACTGTGCTTGGTGCTAGAGCCCCCTGGCCACCCACCCTGAGCACCCTGCTGCTGGCTCTCTTGGTTCCCTGCTCTGTAGCTGAGTTCAGCCAACCAGATCAGCATATTTCAAAGGCCCTTTGACATGAAGAGTATATCTTTGCTTGAAGAGGAAAGTTAAAATGATGCCTTCATTAGACAGAAACACGGAGCGATGACACTTTGACAAAACACCATTTAAGACCTCACATAAAATGTTCAGGGACTTCACACCCAATTTTGTATAGATTGTTCTAAAATACTATAATCGGGAACAGATGTTTTTAATCACATTGAGTAGATTCTAAATGAAAATACTTTCATAAATCAAATCACCAGGTCAGAATTTCCGCCCTGCAGCTCACAACAAGAGCACCAGTTGTGCCGTTTCTCCAGATCGTATTCCCTTGGCACTTGGTCACACAGCGATACACGTGTCTTTTCTATAATGCTTTTTCCCTTGACATTTGGCCATTTACCCCAAAGGAGCTGAGGATAACCAGGTAAAAGATTGAAAGGTAGTTCTGCTACCTTTTTTTCTCCACCCTTTCCCCCCAGAAAATTAAACGTCAAACGGTCTGTACATCATATATCTTAGCTTTGGGTTCACAGTATAGGGACATTCAGAACAGCCCGGGTGAATTCTGGCCATACTGGAAAGGCATCAAGATAGTTATCAGTCATGCTTTCAAGCAGATATCAGCCTATTGTTTAAATGCCAAGTTTAAAAGGCATTTAGTCACAAATAAGGAGCATGCTGAAAAGCTTGAAAAATGCATCTATGTTTTAACCACTAAAATCTCCCACCATACTAAATGCAATAAGTAAACTAAATGGGGACCATGTAGCTTTAAGAAAATGAAGGCCTTAAACATAGTAGAAACCTAACCAATCACAATTCTAAAAAAGAATTTATGTCTGTGTTGCTTAGTGCACAAAACATCACTTATACCCAAAAAGAAATATTAGGCTCTGCGGTGTGACTGCTTCTCACAGCTGTCAGAATCCAGTTCCCTTATCAGTCCAGCAGGAGTGTAATTAAAGACAATAGCTGGGGCAGCTGTATTGAAAAAACAAGTCATTTGTCTTCCCCCTTCCCCCACCTCTTCTGCACACAGTTAATCTGAACACAGCATCAGCTCCATCGTCTAAGCTTCTCAAAAGGCAGAATAATAGGAAACATATCTGTTTCCCACTGTGGATTGTGAGGGCTGAAGAAATACTTGCTCTTATCTTGCTATTGCATTCTATAAAATGCAAGTAATTTAGGTCTGGAAATTCAAAAACTCCTGAGATAGGAGAATGTTCTTATTGAAGAGTAAGAACAATTATCTTCAGGGATAGAGAGAATCTGGGAAAATGGCTTATACTCAGTGGTGTTCTGGAAAATATTTAACAACAGGCTCTCCAGGGAAAAGCCCTGATTTGTAGTATTTTCCAGTTTCTATGGTGTAAATATTCCCACCATGGCTGATTTCAAGTTGCCAATGTGAAATCACCAACCAGAGTTGGAGAGAGATCTACAGCAGAAAGCCATTACATAGTGTTTCCATCACAGGCACAATAGATGTAAACGATCTCAAGAACACAGGTTATACTAAAATAACTAGAAAATGATGAGTTTTGAGTATTTTAATGTAATTGGTTGACACTTTATATAATTTAATTTTTAATAATAGCTGTGTTTATTACCTTGCAGAAGCTATGTTATTACCTTGTTAGTTAGTCGCTCAGTCATGTCTGACTCTTTCTGACCCCAAGGACTGTAGCTCGCCAGGCTCCTCTGTCCATGGGATTTCCCAGGCAAGAATACTGGAGTCAGTTGCCATTTCCTTTTCCAGGGGAACTTCCTGACCCAGGGATTGAACCTGGGTCTCCCACATTGTAGGCATTCTTTCTCATCTGAGCCATCAGGGAAGTGTCATTATATAATTTAATTTTTAATAATAGCTATGTTTATTACCTTGCAGAATTCCTGAGAAAAATCACCTTTCACAAGCCAGTATAAACTGACACCAGCTCGCTGCTATCTATATAACACTCTGGCAGCCACATTACTGGAACTAACAAATAGCTCTCTGGTTAGTTATAACAAATGAAAGAGGATGCACAATAACAATATTCATCTTTTCAACAATGGAATTTAGTTATTTCTCTAATAATTTTCCCAAGACTGACTTTTCCAGAATGATCTCCCTGAAGCCAGAAGAATGAATCATCTAGGAACATGTTTATGTGTTATTACTGAAACAAAGAAAGCCCAGGTACTTTATAGAATCACAACTGCTGAGAATGTATTTTGTAACCATATCTTCTTCACATGTATATGACAAAAGGCTAATGGGAAATTTTGGCTGGGGCAGCATGACAATTTCACATCACAAATGAAGTGCAAAGCTTTGCTGCAAAAGAGGTGATCAAAATACAGTTACAGAGACTTCCATCTCTGGGAGCATGGAGTTGACATACTTTTTCTTCTCCTCCTCACTAAATGCAACCAAACACCCTGGACATTATATATAAAACAAATGAAAGAAGATACTGAAAGGTGGCAAAGTAATGTCTCTGCTCTTGAATATGATATCTAGGTTGGTCATAACTTTCCTTCCAAGGAGTAAGCATCTTTTAATTTCATGGCTGCAGTCACCATCTGCAGTGATTTTGGAGCCCAAAAAAATAAAGTCTGACACTGTTTCCCCTGTTTCCCCATCTATTTCCCATGAAGTGATGGGACCGGATGCCATGATCTTAGTTTTCTGAATGTTGAGCTTTAAGCCAACTTTTTCACTCTCCACTTTCACTTTCATCAAGAGATTTTTTTAGTTCCTCTTCACTTTCTGCCATAAGGATGGTGTCATCTGCATCTCTGAGGTTATGGATATTTCTCCCGGCAATCTTGATTCCAGCTTGTGTTTCTTCCAGTCCAGCGTTTCTCATGATGTACTCTGCATATAAGTTAAATAAGCAGGGTGACAATATACAGCCTTGACGAACTCCTTTTCCTATTTGGAACCAGTCTGTTGTTCCATGTCCAGTTCTAACTGTTGCTTCCTGACCTGCATATAGGTTTCTCAAGAGGCAGGTCAGGTGGTCTGGTATTCCCATCTCTTTCAGAATTTTCCACAGTTTATTGTGATCCACACAGTCAAAGGCTTTGGCATAGTCAATAGAGCAGAAATAGATGTTTTTCTGGAACTCTCTTGCTTTTTTCATGATCCAGCAGATGTTGGCAATTTGATCTCTTTCCAGTGGTCATGTATGGATGTGAGAGTTGGACTGTGAAGAAAGCTGAGTGCCAAAGAATTGATGCTTTTGAACTGTGGTGTTGGAGAAGACTCTTGAGAGTCCCTTGGACTGCAAGGAGATCCAAGCAGTCCATTCTCAAGGAGATCAGCCCTGGGATTTCTTTGGAAGGAATGATGCTAAAGCTGAAACTCCAGTACTTTGGCCACCTCATGTGAAGAGTTGACTCATTGGAAAAGACTCTGATGCTGGGAGGGATTGGGGGCAGGAGGAGAAGGGGACAACAGAAGATGAGATGGCTCGATGGCATCACTGACTCGATGGACGTGAGTCTGAGTGAACTCTGGGAGTTGGTGATGGATAGGGAGGCCTGGCATGCTGCGATTCATGGGGTCGCAAAGAGTCGGACACGACTGAGCGACTGAACTGAACTGAACTGTTTGTTTTTCTGGCATTGAGTTGCATGAGCTACTTGTATATTTTAGAAATTAATCCTTTGTCAGTTGTTTCATTTACTATTATTTTCTCTATTCCGAGAGTTGTCTTTTCTTTTCCTTTTTTTTTTATTTTTTTTAATTTTTTTTTAATTTTATTTTTTAAACTTTACATAATTGTATTAGTTTTGCCAAATATCAAAATGAATCCGCCACAGGTATACATGTGATACGAGAGTTGTCTTTTCACCTTGCTTATCCTTTGCTGTGCAAAAGCTTTTAAGTTTAATCAGGTCCCACTTGTTTACTTTGGTTTTCATTTCTGTTACTCTAGGAGGGGGTCATAGAGGGTCTTGCTTTGATTTATGTCATCAAGTGTTCTGCCTATGTTTTCCTCTAAGAATTTTATAGTTTCTTATCTTACATTTAGGTCTTTAATCCATTTTATCTTTGTGTATGGTGTTAGGAAGTGTTCAAATTTTATTCTTTTACATGGATCTGTCCAGTTTTCCCAGAACTATTTATTGAAGAGGCTGTCTTTGCCCCACTGTATATTCTTGCCTCCTTTGTAAAAAATAAGGTACCCATAGGTGCATGAGTTTATATCTGGGCTTTCTATCTTGTTCCATTGGTCTATATTTATGTTTTTGTGCCAGTATCATACTGTCTTGATGGCTGTAGCTTTGTAGTATAATCTGAAGTCAGGAAGGTTGATTCCTCCGGCTCCATCCTTCTTTCTCAAGACTGCTTTGGCTATTCAGGGCCTTTTGTGGTTCCATATGAATTGTGAAATATTTTGTTCTAGTTCTGTAAAAAATGCCATTGGTAATTTGATAGGGATCACATTGAATCTGTATATTGGATTTGGTAGTACAGTCATTTTTCACACTATTGATTCTTCCTATCCAGGAATATGGAATATCTCTCCATCTGTTTATGTCATCTTTGATTTCTTCCATTAGTGTCTTATAATTTTCTGTGTACAGTTCTTTTGTCTCCTTAGGTAAGTTTATTCCTAGATATTTAATTCTTTTTGTTGCAATGGTGAATGGGTTGTATTCCTTAATTTCTCTTGCTGATTTTTCATTGTAAGTATATAGAAATGCAATTGATTTCTGTGTATTGATTCTGTATCCTGCAAATTTGCTACATTTACTGATTAGCTCTAGTAATTTTCTGATAATATCTTTAGGGTTTTCTATATACAGGATCATGTCATCTGCAAACAGTGAGGGCTTTACTTCTTCTTTTCCAATCTGTTCTCCTTTGATTTCTTTTTCATCTCTGATTGCTGTAGGACTTCCAGAACTATGTTGAATAATAGTTGAAATAATAGGTGAAAGTGGACACCCTTGTCTTATTCTTGATCTTAGGGGGAATGCTTTCAGTTTTTCACCATTGAGAATAATGTTTACTGTAGGCTTATCATAAATGGCCTTACTATGTTCAGATAAGTTCCTTCTATGCCCATTTTTGAAGAATTTTAATCATAAATGGGTGCTGAATTTTGTCAAAGGCTTTTTCTGCATCTATTGAGATGATCATATGGCTTTTATCTTTCCATTAGTTAATATAGTGTATCATATTGATTGAATTGCATTTATTAAAGAATCCTTGCATTCCTGGAATACACCCAACTTGATCATGGTGTATGAGCTGTTTGATGTGTTGCTGAATTCTGTTTGCTAGTTTTCTTGACGACTTTTGCAACTATGTTCATTAGTGACATTTGCCTGCAGTTGTCTGTTTTTGTGTTGTCTTTGTCTGATTTTTGTATCAGGGCAATGGTGGCCTTGTAGAATGAGTTTGGAAGTGCTCCTTCCTCTGCAATTTTTTGAAAGTGTTTTAGAAGGATAGGCATTAGCTCTTCTCTAAATGTTTGACAGAATTCTCCTGTAAAGCCTTCTGGTCTTGGGCTTTTTTTTGGGCGGGGGAGGGGGGGCAGGGGTGGGTGGAGATTTTTGATCACGGCTTCAATTTCAATGCTTGTAATTGGGTTGTTCATAATTTCTATTTCTTCCTGGTTCAGTCTTGGAAGATTGAACTTTTCTAAGACTCTGTCCGTTTCTTCCAGGTTATCCATTTTATTGTTACAGAGTTGTTCATAATAGTCTCTTATAATCCTTTGTGTTTCTGCATTGTCTGTTGTAACCTCTCCTTTTTCATTTCTAATTTTGTTGATTTGATTCATCTCTCCTTTTTTCTTGATGAGTCTGGCTAAAGGCTTGTCAATTTTGTATATCTTCTCAAAGAACCAGTTTTTAGTTTTATTAATCTTTACTCTTGTTTATTTCATTTATTTTTCATTTATTTCTGCTCAGATCTTTATGATTTCTTTCCTTCTAATAATTTTGGGGTTTTTTTGGTTCTTCTTTTTCCAGTTGTTTCAGGTGTAAAGTTAGGTTTTCTAGTCAATGTTTTTCTTGTTTCTTGAGGTAGGATTGTAGGCTATAAACTTCCCTTGTAGAACTGCTTTCGCTGCATCCCATAGGTTTTGAGTTATCATGTTTTCATTGTCATTTGTTTCTAGAAATTTTTTGATTTCCCTTTGATTTCTTCAGTAACCTGTTGGTTATTTAGAAACGTGTTGTTTAATCTCTATGTGTTTGTGTTTCTTACAGTTTTTTCCTTGTAATTGATGTCTAGTCTCATAGCAGTGTGATCAGAGAAGATGCTTGATACAATTTCAATTTTCTTAAATTTACTGAGGTTTGACTTGTGACCCAAAATGTGGTCTATCCTGGAGAATGTTCCATGTGCACTTGAGAAGAAAATGTATTCTTGTCATTTGGATGGAATGTTCTGAAGATATCAATGAGATCCATCTCATCTAATGTATCATTTAAGACTTGTGTTTTCTTATTAATTTTCTGTTTTGATGATCTGTCCATTGGTCTGGTGGGGTGTTAAAGTCTCCTACTATTATTGTGCTCTTGTCTATTTCTCCATTTTTGTCTGTTAGTGTTTGTCTTATGTATTGAGGTGCTCCTAAGTTGGGTGCATAGATATTTACACTTGTTATGTCTTCCTCTTGGGTTGATCCCTTGATCATTATGCAGTGTCCTTCCTTATCTCTTGTAATCTTTATTTTAAGGTTTCTTTTGTCTGATATGAGGATTGCTACTCCAGCTTTCTTTTGCTTTCCATTTTCATGGAATATATTTTTCCATCCTCTAACTTTCAGTCTCTATGTGTCTTGAGGTCTGAAGTGGGTTTCTTGTAGACAGCATATCTATGGGTCTTGTTTTTGTATCCATTCAGCCAGTCTGTGTCTTTTGGTTGGAACATTTGATACATTTACATTTAAAGTAACTTTCCCTTTTCCCTTTCATGCATTGGAGAAGGAAATGGCAACCCACTCCAGTGTTCTTGCCTGGAGAATCCCAGGGACGGGGGAGCCTGGTGGGCTGCCGCTATGGGGCTGCACAGAGTCGGACACGACTGAAGCGACTTAGTAGCAGCAGCAGCAATTACTGATATATATGTTCCTCTTGCCATTTTCTTATTTGTTTGGGGTTGATTTTGTAGCTCTTTTTTCTTCTCTTGTATTTCTTGACTATATAAATCCTTCTTCTCGTGTATTTCTTGACTATATAAATCCCTTTAACGTTTGCTGTAAAGCTGGTTTGGTTGTACTGAATTCTCTTAACTTTTGCTTGTTTGAAAAACTTCTTATTTCTCCATAAATTTTGAATGAGATCCCTGCCAGGAAATGTAATCTTGCTAGTAGATTTTTCCCTATCAATATTTTAAATATAACCTGCCATTCCGTTCTGGCCTGCAGAGTTTCTGCTGAAAGATCAGCTGTTATGCATATGGGGTTCCCCTTGTATGTTATTTGTTAATTCTCCCCTTTTTAATATTCTTTCTTTGTGTTTAGTCTTTGTTAGTTTGATTAGTATGTATCTTGGCCTGTTTCTCCTTGGGCTTATCCTGTATGGGACTCTCTGTGCCTCTTGGACTAGACTGACTATTTCCTTTTCCATGTTGGGGAAATTTTCAACTATAATCTGTTTAAAATTTTTCTCATACCCTTTATTTTTCTTTTCTTCTTCTGGGATCCCTATAATTTGAATGTTGGTGCATTTGATATTGTCCCAGAGGTCTCTGAGACTATCGTCAGTTCCTTTCATTCTTTTTACTTTATCTGCTCTTCAGAAGTTATTTCCACCATTTTATCTTCTAGCTCACTGTTTAGTTCTGCTTCAGATATTCTGCTATTGATTCCTTCTATAGTATTTTTAATTTCAGCAATTGTGTCGTTTGTCTCTGTATGTTTATTTTTTAATTCTTTTAAGTCTTTGTTAATTGATTCTTGCATTTTCTCCATTTTGTTTTCAAGGTTTCTGATCATCTTGCTAACATTATTCTGAATGCTTTTTCAGGTCATTTGCCTATTTCCTCTTCATTTATTTGGACTTCTGTGTTTGTAGTTTGTTCCTTCATTTTTGTAGTTTTTCTCTGTCTTTTCATTATTTTTTCTTTTAACTTATTGTGTTTGAGGTCTCCTTTTCCCAGGCTTCAAGGCTGAATTCTTTCTTCCTTTTGGTTTCTGCCCTCCTAAGGTTAATCCAGCGGTTTGTGTAAGCTTCCTATAGGGTGAGATTTGTGCTGAGTTTCTGTTTGTTTTCCTTCTGATGGGCAAGCCTGAGTGAGGTAGTAATCCTGTCTGCTGATGATTGGGTTTGTATTTTTGTTTTGTTTGTTGTTTAGATGAGGCATCCTGCACAGGGTGCTACTGGTGGTTGGGTGATGCTGGGTCTTATATTTTAGTGGTTTCCTTTCTGTGAGTTCTCACTATCTGATAATCCTAGGTTTAGTTTCTCTGGTAGTCTAGGGTCTTGGAGTCAGTGCTCCGACTCCAAGGGCTCAGGGCTTGATCTCTGGTCAAGAACGAAGTTTCCACAAGTGGTTTGTTATGGCATTAGGTGAGATTAAAATAAATATCCAAAATGAGAAACCAAAGATGAACCCCAGACAGTGGCAGTTACAAAATCAGGCAAATAATAAGTAAAATAATGGAATATGCACATATACGTATACACCCATAAGCAAAGTCAAAAGAGTCCAACCAAAATAAAGTACAATAGATTGACCCAGCAAACAAAGAAAATCAAAAATTATATCTACCAGTTAAGAACAAAACTAAATAAAGCACAAACTGGAAAACAAAACTAAAGAAAGATGCCAAGAGGGGAATAAAGCAAAGAAAAAAACAAAACTAACAAATATGTTGAGAGGAAAGAAAAGCAAGAATAGATATGCAAAGTTAAACAGAGGTTAATGAAGAAGATTTATATACATTAAAGATTAACTGGAGGGGAAAAAGAACAGTAGGAAAGTCAAACAAAGGAACAAATGTAGAAAAATATAATAGGTTTTAAAAAATTAACATTATAAAAAAGAGAAAAGAAAACAGATGGAAGAAGAAAGAAAAAAGAAAAAAAAATAGGAAAACCCTACAGAACTGCAAAAGCCCAACGTAGAGGCAGAGCTTTATAACAACAATAAAAAGTGTGACTGAATATACACAAATACATATACATCCATTAACAAAGTCAAAAGAGTCCAACCAAAATAAAGTACAATAGATTGATTGACCTTGAGAATAAAGGAAAACAAAAATTATATCCACCAGTTAAGAACAAAACTAACTAAAGCACAAACTGGAAATTCAAAACTAGAGCAAGGTGCCAATTGGGGAATAAAGCAATGAAAATAGAACTAGCAAATATGTTGAGAGGAAAGGAAAGAAAGAAAAGAAGGAGAGAATAGATATCCAAAGGTAAATAGAGGTAGATAAAGAAAATTATATACATTAAAGATTAACTGGAAGGGGAAAAGAACAGTAGAAAAAGCAAACAAAGGAATAAATGTAGAAAAAAATAATAGGTTTAAAAAATTAAAATTAAAAAAGGATTAAAAAAAAAAAAAGGAAAACTCCACAGAACTGCAAAAGTCCAATGCAGAGACAGAGGTTTATAACAGCAATAAAAAATGTGACTGAAAAAAAAAAAGCTCAAAGGCTCAATTAGATTTCATAGTGCCAATAAAATTGACAACTACAACAGAGAGTGGGAGAAAGGAAAAAAGAAAAAAATGGAAAAGAAGCTACAGAGCAAGTCAAAACATAAGAATAATAAATTATTTTCTTGAGTCACTGCTGTCAGAGTGCTTTCCCTCGCTGGGAGTCACAGTCCACCTCACCTCTGTAGGATGCCCTCCAACACTGCGCTTATCTCTGGACCTGCTGTGGGGGCAGCTCAGATTCTAATCTGGTCCAACTCCTATGTGTTCTTGCCTCCGATATCCACAGTTATCAGAACTAGTGTGTTTTCTTTTGTGGGAGCTTTCACTGACCTTTTCCACAGACACAGAGTCTGCCCAGTTGATTGTGTGGGTTTAATCAGCAGCTTGTACAGCTGGTGGGAAGGTTTTGGGTCTTCTTCTTTAGCCACACTACCCCTGAGTTTCAATTGTGGTTTTATTCCCACCTCTGGGGTTTGCTCCTGAGACTGCCCTGGAGGACTTGGGTTTGCCCCTGTGAGGGCCAGGTGTGGAGGCGGTGCAGCTGCTTGGGTTGCAGGGGTTCTGGCAGCACCAGGTACTCAGCGGAGTTGCCGGCTGGGGCAGCAGGAATCATAGTGCTCTAGAAGGGTATGGCAACCAGTATTTGCCAATATGCTCCAGTATTCTTGCCTGGAGAATCCCCCTCCCTGACAGAGAAGCCTGGCAGGCCACAGGCTACAGGGTTGCAGAGTTGGAAACAACCAAAGTGACTCTGTGCACATAGATGCAAGACTTTTTTTGCCTGTGGCAGCTCTGCCCCAGAGAGACTTGAGCATGAAGGTGGCACAGCTGCTTGGCTTGCGGGGACCCTGGTGGCACCAAGTGTGCAGGGACAGGGATTGCCTCCATGGCAGGAGTCATGGCCCTATCAGAGCCTTTTTTCCAGCCTCATGCAGCTGGCTATCAGAAGACCTCTTGGCCAGTCTTTCTCCATAGCTCTGCCCATTCAGACACTTAGAGGGCTCCCTTGCCTGGAGTCCTTCTCTGTTGTTTGGTGTGGCAGGCACATAGAGGGGCCCCCTTGGCTGGGGTCCTACCCTGTAGATCCACGCTTCAGGCACTTAAAGGAGCACCCTGGGTGGGGTCATGCTGTGTAGTTCAGAACCTTGCTCAGCTGCCATACTGGCATATGCGGAGAGAGAGGCTTTGGTGATGGCTCCACCCCTTACACATGACTCAGTAGGATCACCTTGCTTCCATGCTGCCCAGCTTTCCTCCATAGGTATTCGCCATCACAATCTCCTCCCTCACCCTCCCTATATCCATCTGTCCACAGTCAACAGCAGCCCTTGCCCTGGGATTGCTCTACACTCCCCACACTCCAGCTCCCAGCTGCTGCTCCTTCCAGGGGACCCTCATCTCTGTCTGGGATTTGTATGGCTATGGCAAGGATTGTCCGATTCTTATTCCATTTAGGCTGCTAAAGATCAGCTATTTCACTCTCAGCCTTAAAATGTTTCTCCTCTGACTCAGACAATTGCCCGGATGTGGGGATCAGACCCCTGCTTCAGTTCCCCCACCCGCCAAGGGCAGGTCCAATCCTACTCACACTCCTATTTTGCCCCCTAGTTCCTTCATCCTACCGAGTTCTGTGTGGGTCTGTATATTCTTTTTCTCTAGTCAGGAACCCCTACACTCTCAGCTGGTGTTCTGCAAGTGCTTCTTTGTCTGAAGGTGCATTCCTGATGTATCCATGGAGAAAGATGTACTCCACGTCCACCTACTCCTCTGCCATCTTGTCCTCCCTTTGCAATTGTTTTTTAATTAACATAATTACAATATAAACAGCAAGAGCAAATTCATTCAAATTAATTCAATTAAATCATTTTTCCCTTCAACATATTCTCTGATGTTGTGGTCTTCTATGAGAGGACATACTACTTCTTTTAGGCTTCTCTCTAACCTCCCATACCCTCCTCACACCCCTGCTCTGAACCCCACCCCCAACCCATTCTCTCCAAAGAGGGGAACTTCTAAGTCATATTCCTGGACACAGGTCAGGTCACATCTGCTAGAGGGTGGAGCCACCATGAATAAAAGGGTCAGCGTGAATGCACTTTGTCTCCCCTTTCTCTTGTTTATTTGTTGCTGAAGTGATGAGCTGACCATCTCCTGGCCATGCACTCTCTTAGGAAGAAAAATGATTCTCAGGAAATCATAAGTGGAGCTGGGGGGCAGTGGGCAAGGGGCAGACAGAGGTTGTAGAAAATCACATCTTGATTCTCATGTTCTCTATTCCACCCTTTTTTTCCCCAAGCATCTTTTTATTTTGTACCCAATATATCATTCAAACTCTTTTAAGTTCTAATTCTGCTAATTATTCTTTCTGGTGACCCTTATTCCAGGTGAACTGTTTCCATGTGTGTTTTGCACTTTTAGATTACAAGCTCACATTTAGTGGAGTCTCTAATTTCCAAGCTAACTAAATAACAAGAGCATTCCCATGATTTACTCATTGAACAAACACAAATATGCCAGGTGGTCCTCTCACAGACTCTACCCAGAAGGAACTTGAGAGTCACAGTCCCCAGTGCTGGTTAGACAACAGTCAACATCCTAGTCAGAATGATAACAGCTAACACTGAACAATCACTAGGTACCAAACATTTCACACACATTACTTCACTTAATTTTCAACATCCCCAAAAGGGAGGGACTATTATTTCCCCATCTTATAGATGAGAAATGTTGATGCTCATACAGAGAATGGTAATTTTCTCATGGTCACTCAACTAGTAAACTGTAGAACCAGAATTTAAAATCATGTCATCCTGACTCCAGCATCCAAATTTTTATCCAGTAGTATAAATAAACTTCGATGCACTCTGGCTCAGACATGAAGCAAAATAACAACACAAAGCCAATAAGGAGAGAGACTTGATTGAGATCTTGAATTTCCTCATTTACTTGGACATAAAATACAGGCTGAGAGTTAGATAGGAGCTTCCCTGGTGGCTCAGACAGTAAAAAATCTTCCTGCAATTCAGGACACCCAGGTTTGATCCCTGGATCTGGAAGATCCCCTGGAGAAAGAAATGGCAACCCACTCCAATATTCTTGCCTAGGAAATCCCATGGACAGAGGAGCCTGACAGGCTACAGTCTATGGGTTTGCAAGAATCAGACACGACTTAGCAACTAAACCGCCACCACCATCTAGTACACAACCTTCATGAGAATGAAATCAGGACTTTAACACTATGGTATTTGAAAACACCACTGTATAAATCTAGAGGACTCAGGTCTGTAAAATTTGTATTTTTCTGGACTTTATACATAAGACGAGTTCAGAAGAAGATCTGTCGAGCTGAAAGCATGAGAAGCTAAGAGTAGTTTGGGGACTGAATGGTACTTTTAAGTTGTTAAATAGATAGATGATCAGTGCCAACAAACATCAAGGATGCTTGTGCCCACTTACTAGCAGATGAAACCTCCTTGAAAGAAAAGATATTTTCAACAACTCAGACTAAATGAGATAAAGTTCTTTCATCTGAACTAAATATGTTACTTGGCTTTGAAAATCTCATTTTAACTGTTTATATTACTGTTTGCCTTCGAACTTAGAACTGTAGTGTTGGAGAAGACTCTTAAGAGTCCCCAATTGGACTTCAAGGAGATCAAACCAGTCAATCCTACAGGAAACCAACCCTGAATATTCCTTGAAAGAACTGATGCTCAAGCTGAAGCTCCAATACTTTGGCCACTTGATGCAAAGAAAAGACCCTGATGCTGGGAAAGACTGAAGGCAGAAGAAAGGAACAACAGAGGATGAGATGGTTGGATGGCATCACTGATTCAATGCACATGAGCTTGAGCAAGCTCTAGGAGATGGTGAAGGACAGAGAAGCCTGCTACAGTCCATGAGGTCACAAAGAGTCGGATACAACTGAGCAATTGCACATTACTGTTTACCACCTATAAAACTACTACCTAGAACAAGAGGGAAAAACTTGTATACATTCTTTCATAATAACCTGTGCTCTTGAGAATTATTGAAATAGGCGTTATATAATTATTAAACTATCAGATTATTGTCTGAGGCTGATTAATTTCAGGAGAACAGCAGACAAGGCACAAATGAAGCCATGGCCAGGGGTCAGTCCTCAAGAAGGCTGTTTAGGGATGCTGGGTTTCATGACTTTCACCTTGCCCCTCGCCCCAGCTGGTGGCAAGGGGGACAAAGCAAGATAGAGAAAATAGCCCTACTGATAGCAGAAATAATGCCTTTACACATGAAGAAAAATCTATTATTAGGTCATGGCTGACATTTAACAGGTAATTCCCTGAAATGACTTGCCATTTCATACCCTGTAATTTGATGTGATTCTCCTCTTAATAGCACTCTGAACAGATGCACATTCCCCATTTACATTCAAATTCACAGTACATTCTCTTTCCACCAGTATGGCTCTTCCGAAGGACAAGCCATAACGATAATGCATGCAGTCAAGGGGAGCGTACCAGCAAACCACAAGGACCTCTGGCCTCTGCTGCTCATCCCATGGTCACTCTGCCCTCTCTACCTCCACGAGCCCATTTCACCTCCACGTCAGGGCTCCGCCTGCTCTCCTTTCCATTCTAGAGCTGCTATCACCTGGAGGCTCCTCAGGGAAACTCTCCTGGGTGTTGCCACACAGGATGCTTTTTCCTAGGTCCTTCCCCTTCCTTCGGGTGTAATCTCACAAAGGAAGCACCATACGTGTTTTTGAGGGCCTTCTCTTTATCACTCTGGGGAAACAAGCAGGAGTTAGCCACAGAAACAGACAAGTTACAAACCGATAAGCCTCCTGAGGTCCCCTAGTAAGTGTCCTCTGGGTGGAACCACGAAGACAATGTGTATTTCCAGAAAGAAGAAACGCACTACCATTTAGTAGCTTATAGTATATCTTTACAAAGTTAAGACCCTAGCTGCCTTTAAAAAAAGAGGATGTGAAGGTATGGAAACTCATTGTATATTTATATGAAATGATCCTCAAAATATATTAAGTGAAAGCTAGAAGCAGAACAGGCATGTTTGATACACAAAAGGGAGAAATGTCTAGTTAAATGTATTTGCTTGTAAATGTCTAAAATACAGTAGACCAGACAACACAGATTGCCTTTCTGGAAGGGAACTAGGGAGCTAGGGTACCCTTGGCAAGACTTCTCTTTTTAGCCCCTTTTATGTCTTTTGAAGTTCTATTCTTTCCTCTCTCAGGAAAGAACTTACAAGATATGTTCTCACCACTCAACAGACAGACATCTGACAGATGGACAGATTGTGATGGTGAGAATCTGAAGAAATGATCCAGTTCTCTGGCAGGAGGGAGGTGACCCTTCTCCCTTCTCTCACTGTCACTCCTGTCTTCACCTATCCATCCATTAAAGGATTATTGTGAAGTTCAAGTGCATTACTGAACTGTGAGAGAAATAAAATAAACTCTGGATAGCTCATTCCCTTCTCTTACCCATTCCTTTACACAGATCCTTCCTCTTACTGAAGAAGGTTCTTAAGGGATGGTTAAGACTCCAGTGATTTTTTAAATTGATTTTTATTAGAGTTTAGTTGCTTTTCAATGTTGCATTAGTTTTGCTGAACGGTAAAATGAAATAGCTATATGTATACATATAGCCCTTTTTTGGATTTCCTCCCCATTTAGGTTCCACAGAGCATTGAGTACCGTTTCCTGTGCTATACCATCGGTTCTCACAAGATATCTATTTTATACATAGTAGTGTATATATGTCAATCCCAATCTTCCAATTCATCTCATTCCCTCCACACATTTGTATGGACAAATGTGGAACAAATATATCCACACATTTGTTCTCTGTGTCTGTGGATAAAGAAGTGGTACATATATATATGATGGACTATTACTCAGCCATAAACAGGAACAAAATTACGCCATTTCCAGAAACATGGTTGGACCTAGACTATCATACAGAGTGATCAGGATGGGGACCATATGTATACCTGTGGCAGATTCGTTTTGATGTTTGGCAAAACTAATACAGTGTTTCAGGTTTAAAAATAAAATTAAATTAAATTTAAAAAAAAGAGTGAGGTAAGTCAGAAAGATAAAAACAAATATATATCACTTAAATGTGGAATCCAGAAAAATGATACAGATGAACTCATTTACAAAGAAGAAATAGAGACATAGATCTATTGATTGTTAAACTGAGCTTTAAAACAGTTGTAAAAGACTTTGTGAAAGCATACCCTTTCTTCCCATGGCTTTTTACCTTTATATGGGTACCACCAGCAACACTTCACTACCTAAAGTTTAAACTTTCTCTAAGGATTCAGTTGAAAGCCTTGCAAGTCTTCTTTCAAAAGATAAAAGACAACAATCTCTGCACACAATGTCCCCTTTCCATCCAGTATATTTTTAAATAAAATAAGAAGACTCCTGAGAGTCCTTGGACTACAAGAAGATCCAACCAGTCCATTCTGAAGGAGATCAGCCCTGGGTGTTCTTTGGAGGGAATGATGCTAAAGCTGAAGTGCCAGTACTTTGGCCACCTCATGTGAAGAGTTGACCTATTGGAAAAGACTCTGATGGTGGGAGGGATTGGGGGCAGGAGGAGAAGGGGACGACAGAGGATGAGATGGCTGGATGGCATCACTGACTCAATGGATGTGAGTCTGAGTGAACTCTGGGAGTTGGTGATGGACAGGGAGGCCTGGCGTGCTGCGATTCATGGGGTCGCAAAGAGTCGGACACGACTGAGCAACTGAACTGAACTGAACTGAGCAAGAACAATTTGATTCAAAGGAAAATCAATTGATCCTCAAATTCTGTTGCAGTTTTGAAAACATTCTCCCTGAGTAACCAAATAACGATCTGTATCGTGAGCTCTAATGTGAATAAAATTAGAACACAGCTCAGCCATAAAAAATGTAGCAAGAGCTTATAATATCTTGTATTTCTGCCAAGGTGGAATTGAGAAAGAATAATAGACCCAATAAAGGTACGACATTAAATTTTGGTCATTTGTATGGTGGCTCACACTAGTTTACAACTATTTGCTCCCAATCCTGCAAGGCAATTACACATCTTTGTTGTTTGCCACGACACCTTCAAGATAATCGTATCTTGCTACCTATCATCATCAAATAGGTAGCAAGTCCTTGGCCATGGACTTGACGGGTCAATGAATATCAGCAGAAATGCAGTGTGCTCGCTCCAAGCAAGAGCTTCTTGAAGAAGGTTGTTCTTTCTTTTCGATCTCTAACTGAAGAACACCCTATCCTAGATGGGATGCTCCACTAGCCTGGATTCCAAAATAAAGACTCATGGAAAAGAGCCATCTGGAACAGAGCCTCTGCCATAGCTGCAGCCCCCTCCAGCAAGAGGGGGAAACCCACAGCCCATCCACAGAGGACATGCAATGAGACAAAGCAAAAAAATCTTTGTTATTTGCACTGAGACAGGGGTTGTTTTTTACCACAAGTTAGATGAATCAATGCAACAAACAAATCATAATGATCCCAAGAATGGAAACTAGATTTCTGTGTTCTAGGAAAAAAGGAAAAGAAACTAACATCGTTAGAACATACGCTCCAGACCAACTACTTGTTCTAGGAGTTTTCATGATACTATGCACCAACTTGATGTCTGAAACAACCGCTGGAGTCTCATCTACAAAATGAGAGACTAAGGTTCTAAGACCTCTAAGTGAGTTTCCAAACCTGGCATTCTCTGTGAGTTCTTCACTGCAGGCTTCCCTAAAAATCAAATTCATTACATAACTTATAGTCACCATGTTTTCAAGAGAATGGATATCTGGCCTAGATGATGCCATGTTTTTTTACAATATGACTGGTGCTTTAAATGAACCAAGAATTATTTCCAGAGAAGAGTGCCTTTCAGTTTGCTAATAATTAAAACATTTTATTTCAGGGAAGAAGCCTATTTTCATTTCCTATTTTTACCTACTTAACATTAACTACCAAAAATCTTGGAATTCTTCCATTTTTAAGAGAAATCTTTAATTAAAAATGTAGCTTCCTCTTACACTGTCATGAATTTCATTTAAGATACCTATAAATGTACCAATATTAATGTGAATCAACTAATAATTTGGCTTTTTAAAAAGTTATATGTGATAATAGAGATATCATCAAAAGATTTCAAATCATCACAGTCTATTAAAGATCAATGCCATCACCATTAATGACACATAGGTATTGTTCTAGGAAGGGAAATACATCTGGAGTGTGATAAATGGATTTTAAATAAAGAAGAGTGGAAACTAATCTATCCAGGTTGAAAGAAAGATTTTAAAGGCAGGCAAAGTCAAATTAATATACTGAAGCAAAATTCTCCTGTGCTTCCTCTGATTTGAAAAGAAAAATACCTGTAGAAAGATAACATTATACATCTTTTGATGATGTTAATCCTTACCATTTTATTTGACATCTTAACTATATACCTAATGGACAGAACAATAAATCTATAAATTGCAAATCTTTATAATTCCAGGCAAAGAATGATAACATGTGAGAGCAGAATTAGAAATGTGGTATTAGAAAAATTATACAAAGGTTATTTTTAATAAAGTATTTCCTTAAAATTCAATGCAATGGACAATTACTTAACATGCACACTTTATCTGCATATAAAATAAAGACACAGAGTGGAAAATAAAAAAGGTAAGTTTAATGAGGGAATTATATGTGATATTTTGGTTTATATGTATTTTATTATTGCTAAAATAATATTTTTAAACAATTACAAATAAATGTTGCTACTGGTATTGATTATATATACTAATTTTAATGTCCCATGGAGAATTTCAGCAAAGAAGTGGAAATCAGAAAATAAAATGAAAGTCTAGGACTGAAAAACAAAACAAGGTAAATTGACAAGAGATGAACTTCACCAGAGATTACATAAAACACAAAACAAGAGCCAATCAGCAGGGTAAAACAGAAGAAGAAAACGTAAGCTGGAGCATGGAGAACCAAAAGGAAAAAATACAGAAATGAACATAAAAGACACAAGGGATATGGTGAAAGTTCCAACAATAAGAGAGGAGAATAAAGCAAAATCAATATTTGACAAAATAGTACTGCCAAAAATTTTCCCCCAAATGGCCAAAACACCAAGAAATACTACAAACTCCAAGAAAAATAATTATAAATAAAACCACCCCTAAACGCATTATGATCAAACTGCTAAAAAAACAAAGACCAAGCTGCTGAAAAACAAAGATAAAAAGAAGACCTTTAAAGAAATATATTACCTTTGAAAGGATAACACAAACCATTGGCTGATTTCTCAACAGGGGGCAAAAAAAAAGCAAGGAGAGAATGGAATGATACCTTAAAATACTAAAAGAAAAAACCTCCCAACACACAATTCTATGTCCATCAAAAATATCCTTCAAAGTTTGAGGCAAAATACACTTAACACAAAAACTGAGAAAATTTTGATCAGCACAAATACCCTCATGGAAAGACAATTCAAGCAAAAGGAAATAAAAATCCCAGAAAGAAGCACCAAGATACAGAATAGAATGTAGAACAATGAAAAGGGTAAGTATGTCAGTTATTCTAAGTAAAATCAACTACAGAATAATTAATGTCATATGGAATCTAAAATAACACAAAAACAAAAAAATTAAGAAGGTAATTGCTAAACTGACACATGTGTACTTTGGAATATTATGTAGTATTTTATAAGGTTGAAACATAGAAATCTATTTTTTAATAAAGGAAGCATGTGAGAAATGCTGTATACTGAATAACACAGTTTATATAATTAAATACAAAAAAAGAAGTCAAGAAAGGAGGAAAAAAGAACATAAACTAGTAGGACAAATAAGCATTAAGATTGTATGTTTAAACCCAAATATATCAATAATACATTGAACATGAACAGATCATAAGAAAAGGTTGTCAGACTATCAGATTTTTAAAAAGCAACTTAATCCCAAAGAAAATGAGGTTGAAAGTAAAAGGACATAAAAAACTATATATGCCATGCAAACACTAACCAATAAATAAGTGGTGTACCTTGACTACTGTAAGGCAAACCCCCTCCATGAAGACTAAGAAAAATGGCATAAAACAGGAGTTGAAAAGGACATTACAGCATCTACAGACATTAAAACATAAGTGGATATTATCAACTTTATACCAATAAATTTGAAATGATAAAAAATTCCTAGAAAAAAACATAACTTAGCAAAAGCATCAGAAAATCTGCATTGTCCTATATCCATTAGAGAAACTGAATACAGCCTGACTTTTTTTCATATAGCAATATATTATATAAAAAATTCCTCATGCCATTTCCTTATGTCACTTGTTCTATTATAGAGGACACTAATTATAGCAATTTATTAAGATTGGGGTTTCATTTAAGCTTTATTAATTCTTACCCATGTGACCTTTAATAAATAATTATAACCTTTTTATGCCATAATTAAAAAAAAAAAAAAAACGACCCCAGCAGTGGGATACTTCATTGACTTAGTACAATACTGTGGATCTTGGAAATGTTGATAGGTATATCAATGAGTATGTTTGATGACTGCATAGCAGCCTATTTTCCCCTCTTATAAATGCTATAAGAAAATCCTTATTTATCTACCTTTATACATATTCCTAATTTCTTCAGGATAAAATCCTGAAAATGAAATTGATGAACAAAAAGAGATTCATGATGCATAGGGCCCATTGTCCAGAAAACCTGAATCAGCTTACATTTCCAAAAAACAGTATAAAAATGCTCATTTCCCTACACCCTCATCCACCTGGATATTATCCTTTTATAGCTTTGCCAGTTTGGCAGGATAAAGTGGCAGATCAGTATTATATTTATTTTGCATTTTATTTACTATTAAATATGCATAGCACACACTTATTAGATCTATTGGCACCTGTAATTGTCCTTTCATAAACTGCCTTCTCCTGTCTTTCACCAGAGCAGAAGAAAGGGAGGAAAACCAGCAAATCACAAAGTCCTGGTGGTCCAGGGCACCAAGCAAAAATTATACATATTCATTGGCAGAAGTTGTACATAGCTGAATGACATTGCCCCATTATCCAATAATGTTTTAACATACCAGATGTAATCTGTAATGCTTCGGTCTCAGGAAATTAGACAATTCAATGCCAGGCTGTGGACAGACACCAGCTGCAGTGGGGTCTTTACAATCTCAAGCAAAAAACACGTCACCACGGCAAACTCCCCTGGGGTCTGTTTTACTGAAACTGGAAATTACTTCCATGATTAACAGAGTATGTAGCATTGTTTATATTGAAGCACTGACAGTTTAGAAATTGTTGACATTTCCAAAAGAGCCATCTGATGAGAGACTTTGAAATTATTCTAATTGAGAGGCAGACCAT
Source organism: Bubalus bubalis (assembly GCF_019923935.1). Lineage (NCBI taxonomy): Eukaryota > Metazoa > Chordata > Mammalia > Artiodactyla > Bovidae > Bubalus > Bubalus bubalis. The sequence goes on along the minus strand of NC_059159.1, from coordinate 151,952,577 downwards.
GGCCTCTTGTCAAATTAAGCTCCTGTTAGAGGCCTAGAGAAACTGGGCATGAGGAAGCCCAGAACAAGGCCTACAGGAATACGATATTTCATGAGCGGACACAGAGGCACTGACTGAACCAAGGTGTTTCCTAAAGGTTTAGGCTGTACCTTTTCGGGTGAAAGCTGTGTATAAAATCGATGCAATATATGAGAAACATAAACATCTCTAATTTTGCTTAATCATGCTTATCAATGTTTGTCAAAAAAGATCGAATGATACCTCATCCAATGAGATACAGTATAATGGGCGATGAGAGCTTGGAAAAGCAAAGTAACAAAAGACGGGCAAAGTGGGCAGCTGTAAAAGGGAGGCTGACTAGCCTCTATTTTGGCGCATAGGACCCTGTTCCTGTCAAAGCAGAACTATTAGAATGAAAGACATGGTTTTCTCAAACGCCACAGACATAGAGGATTTCTTGATACCAGCACTTCCCAAACTGACTTCTCATAGAATCTTTACAACCCAAGAGACATTTAACATAGGGAAACACAGTTAGGAATATATTTGTAATTATGATTATTGATATGCATAAAATACACTGCCAAGCCGTGTGACACTATGTATAAGACAGTAACAACTGTGTTATGACATGTTTTATATATTTATTTACCTATGAAATATAAATATATGCAAAATGCATTTATACAGTATATCTTTTGTTATTATATATATATTTGATCTTCATTATTCTAGGACTTCATAATTGCAATTTTGTCTATTTGCCAAAATTTGTCTGTAACCCCAAAATCAATCCTTGTAGCACACTTGCGGTCTCATTCATTGACATTTGAAAAGCAGGGAAAATTTTGTGTTGCCCAATGCCCTCTTTTTCAGCTGAAGTGGAACAAGGCAACATTCTACCTTCTTGCTTCAGCTCTCCTGCTGTAAACAAGTGTCCTTTTCATGGTTTATTTAGTGCCCCATTTCTCACAGTTGCATGCTTTCAGCTGCTGGTTTTACATGAGCCCCAAGTGCAGTGCTGAAGTGCTGTCTAGTGTTCTAGGTGCCAAAAGGCTCCAAGGTACCTGAGGGGAAAAACACGTGTGTTACAAAGCTTCATTCAGGTATGAGTTATAATGCTGCTAGCTATGAATTCTGTATTAATAATAAATCAATAGTGATATTAAATAAAGTATCTTTAGATAGAAACACACATAAAACAAGGTTGTATATAGACCAGTTGACAAAAGTGCTGTGACCAAAGGCTTTCAGGAACCCAACCCTGTACTTCTTCCCTTAGGAGCAATTATGCAGTATTCACTAATTCAGTGTTCGAAGAAATCTTATAGGAGACACAATAATAAATGATATACATAAATGAGTCAGAAAAACCTTGAAGAACTATAATTTTTTTAAGCTAGAGAAACAAGCCTGAATAAGAATCATCTCTGGTGACTTTTATTTATTTATTCAATCCATGAATGAATATTTATTTCATAGCCATTTATTTACTCAGTCAATGAGTATATACGGAGTTCTTCTATGTGCTGTGCATAAGGTGGTATACAAATAAAGACATCGTGTTGACTTTCTGGAAGTTTGTATTCTAGAGAGAAGGGCCACCATTTACATCTCTTGTATAACACACAGCCTGACTGGGGAATACAGATGTAACCAATAATCACATTCATGAATTAATGGCCACAAACTTGGATCAATAAGAACATGGTTCTCTTACAGAAAAGACACCCAACTTAGATGAAAGGTGATGGAGACAATATTCCAGTTAGAAAACATGCCTGGGCAAAGGTTGTTAACAGGAAGGATCACGACATTCTGTAGAAACTGAGAGAACATTGTGCCTGAAGCAAAAGAAAGAAAAGAAAGATGGCCCAAATAAAGCTAGAGAGACAGGGCGGTGAACCATCCAAGACCTTAGAAGCCAAGCTAAAAAATGTTGGTTCATTCTGAGTGCAATGGGAAACCACTAATGAGAGGTGATTATTTACCTTATAAAGATCACTTTGGCTGCAGTGCAGAGATGGCCGATGAGGGTGGTCAAACTTAATGTGGGAGAACAGTTAAATCATCATAACCTCCCTGAACTGTCTCTTCCAGTATAATAATAGCCTAACAAAATATAACTATCAGTGTGCAGACTGGACATTACACACAGAAAAAAAAAATGATGAGACAATCAGCATGGCCACAATCAAGAGAGTTTTAAATCTCTTATTCTGAAAATTATAAACCATGGAAATAGTGTGACTTCTTTGCTTTTCAATATGTCTGAATAGCCTTTAATGCACACTTAATCCTTTTTACTATGACTTCCCTTATTCTTCAGAAGGTATATTTAGATACCATTCAAATGTATACTTCATTCTATTTGTCATTATTCCTCCATTTTCACAGTCTGCTTAAGTTGCCTTTTGAATGTATACTGTCCCTCCTCAGTGGATCTCGAAACGATGATCTGTAAAGGATGGAGGTGGCAGAGATCCCAAGTTAAAGGTAACTCGGAAAATTCACGACTTAAGAGGTCCATCTTCTGACCGTGTCTGCTCCCCTCCCTTCTTCTTGTATGCAGACTTTTAATGAAATGGTAAAAGCTATATTTCAAAATAGAAAGTGAGGAAGAAGAAGGGAAGGAGGAGGAGGAGAGGCTGGAACAGGAGGAGGAAGAAGAAGAGAAGGACTCTCCTACCCATGTGAGTTTTTCTGGTCCTCATTTGACCAAAGATATAAATAGACATTATAAAGACAAGCAAGGAAATTTGAATAAGGACTGTTATTAGATGATATGGTAACATTTTGTTAGGTATGATATGCCATGGTGCTATGTAAATATATATATATATATATACACACACATGTAAATATGTACCACATAAATATATAATATATATGTAAATGCATATTTACACACCACAACATCTACATATACACGTGTGTGCAGGTGCATAGTCACTCAACTGTGTCCGACTCTTCACAACCTAAAAGTCCTTATCGATTACAGATGTCTACCGAAACAATTATGGGTAAAATGTCATCGTGTCTAGGATTTGCTTTAAAATACTACAGGAGGACTTCCCTGGTGGTTCAGTGGTTAAAAATCCTCCTGCCAATGCAGAGGACACAGGTTCAATCCCTGGTCCAGGAAGATCCCACACGCCCAGCAACTACTGAAGCCCGTGCTCCACAAGAGAAGCCCCCACAATGAGAAGCCCGTGCACCACCACAAAGGGGAGTCCCTGCCCTCTGCAACTAGAGAAAGCCTGAGTGCAGCAACGAAGACCCAGCGCAGCCATAAATAAATAAATAGGTTACTCCAGAAAAGGGATAAAATCAGTGAAATGTGACAAACAAAAGATAAATCATTACTGAGGCTGGGTGATGGGATGTAGGGATTCATTATACTTTTCCTTTAACTTTGGCATGTTTTTAAAAATTGAGACGAAGGAGCCATAAGCCAAATTATAGTGGGCTGAGGAGTGACAAGGCAATTCCTTGTATTTTCTCTATTTCAAAGTCTTCAACACATGTTCATTAAATATTAAGTCTTGTCTTAACTGGGATTCAGGAAATTGAGAGTGTTTACAGTAAGGAGGGGGTATAACGCAGCCTCACTTCTCAGGAGACACTCGTCCAGAACGATAGTGGGTAACCAACTGTATAGAATACACACGGGATGCTCTAAGGATGCCCAGACTTCCTGCCCACCTCTGCTACACAGCAGTTATGGAAGCTGATCAAAGATCATCTCCCAAGCAGGTAACAAGAGAGAATACTAGAATGGGCAGCCATTCCCTTCTCCAGAAGATCTTCCCAACCCAGGGATTGAACCCACGTCTCCTGTATTGCAGGCAGATTCCATACCATCTGAGCCTCCAGGGAAGCCTCAACAAGAGGGAAGGACCACAAAAAGGCATATTAAAGGCAAGCAAAATGTTTATTACATCTCCATTTTACTCTGAACCAGCACTGAGCCAGGTACATAACATGTTAGGAGGGCAGAGCTGCTGTGGGAAATAGACATTTAGGGAACCATTGATTATGCAGGGAGCTGCAAAGCTCCTAGTGTGACAGCCAATGACCACTGACCAGGGACAGTTATCCTCCTTTTTCATGGCCAATAAGGCTTCCTCAAGTTCAAATACCACCCTAGTCAGTTTCACCTTCGTAGCACCTTCCCTCTGTTCATAACCCAATAGGGACCTGAGCATGGCCACTAAATAAAGATAACAATTTCATTTCTTCTTCAGTGTTATTTCCTCTGAGGATATTTCTAAACTACACAATTATTAAACATTACTTATTTAATGTGTGGGGAAGCACACAGGATTTTTTAGGAGGATATACCAACAAATAGAATAAATTATGGAAATACATGCAGTACTGTCAAAACAGAATAGCCCTATAAGCTATGTTCTTTAAATCCTCTCCTTCCTTGGTTCCCCATATGGTCACACAGTGGGCTTTGTCATCTCTTGAAACAATGGTCATTAATTTCAACCATAAGGCCCTAGTCTTCTGACCTCATCAGATCCTCCAGTCTTTGGGCCCCTCTCCCTCTTCCCAGTTCCTCAGCCCACTCCCAGCTTCCTGCTCGCCCTATGCAATCACATTCCAAGAACTACTGTTTCCATACTTCTTCCAATTCCTCACATTTCTCTGACTAAATTCTAGTTCTGGACATATTCAACCATCCACTTTCCCTCTGCCTGGACCTGAGCTTCTGAACAAAGCTGAGAAGAACCCCACAAGGATTCTCTGGAGCTTGCTCCCCTACACTGAGCTGTCCCTGCTGAAACAGGTTCCCACTCTCTTCACACCTGCAGTCTCCTCTTAACCTCCTCACTCCCTGCAGATCATCTCACCTTCAACCACACAGAGAAGAGACTATGACACGGGAGCTCCCTCAACTTTCTTTCCCTCCTATTGTGATTAGGAGGATTCTCTCCTGTCTAAACATGATAGCTCCCACCTGTGTCTGGATCCCACTTCCCCTGCTCATCATCTTAGGGCCTCCCAGGTGGTAATTCACAGCCCACCCTCACCCCAACCTCACCTCCCATCTCTCCCTCCCCTGCTCACTCATTCAGGGGTGAACATGTCCAAGCTTAGGCCATATGATATGAAGAACTGACTCATTGGAAAAGACCCTGATGCTGGGAAAGACTGAAGGCAGGAGGTGAAGGGGACATCAGAGGATGAGAAGGTTGGGTGGCGTCACTGACTCGATGGACATGAATTTCAGCAAGCTTCGGGAGTTGGTGATGGACAGGGAAGCCTGGTGTGTTGCAGTCCATGGGGTCGCAAAGAGTCAGATATGACTGAGAGACTGAACTGAAGGCTTGTTCTACCATCAAAAAAAAAAAAAAGTCATCCTCTATCTCCACTTCAGCTCCATCCATCACATTCTCTATTCTCCCCTTCAAAGAGAGCTCTCCCAAGAGGTGCAAATATTAACTATGTCTGTCCATCATGACCCACTCATTCCAATCTGGATTCTCCTCCCACCAGTCCCCTGAAATGGCTGTCATGAAGGTCAACGATAATCACCATGTCACAAAAACCAGCTGAAAGGAAGACTCCAGGACATCTTTAGAAGAAGTTGAAATTGATCACTTTGTCATGACTGCTAGGGCAAAACTGTAAAATACAGAAAATATAGAAACTAAAACTGTGACAAAAATCTAGCAAAAGCGAGTCTGCAATCACATTTATAGAGATCAACAAAAATTTAGTAAAGTTTTAAAAACAGATTAAATTCCGTAACAAAGTAAGCCACAGGGGAGAATTGTACTTGTTTTCATCTTTTTCTTTACTTAACGATTTTCTCATGACAAAAATAATGGATGCTTATTTAATACGTAAAACAAAACAAAGGTATACAAGGAAAACAAACATCCATGCCTGGTATTCCACCCCATCCGCTGATCCATAATGAAATAATCATCAAGGAAATATTCTTTCACGTCCTTTTCCTAGTCACAAAAACACAGGCAAACACACACACACACACACACACACACACACCAGGGTTTGGCTTGATTAGTAGTTGTTTGGGTAACATGTTGGTATTCTGTTTTGTTTGGTGCATATAAAAAATGCAAACAAAATTAAGGAGAAATTACTTATCATAAACTCCTTATCCCCATGCATGTAGACTCCTACACTATCAACACCCCCCCCAAGACGGTATTACTACTTCTATTACAATTGATGAACCTACATTGATATATCATTATCACCCAGAGTCCAAAGAGTACACTACAGTTTTAATGTAATAGTATTATACATTCTATGGGTTTGACAAATGCATAATAACATCTATTCACCATTGTTGTACAAAATAGTTTTACTGCCTTAAAACCCTCTGTGTGGAATCTTTCCAGACAAGAGATTGTACGAGTGTCCCCTGCATTGGCAGGCAGATTCTTATCCACTGTACCAGCAGGAAAGTCCTGGACATAACTTTTCAATTCATTTGAGTAAATACCAAGGAGAACTCCTAGGTGTATGTCTGCAGACAATTCTTATTTGAAAAGATATCCATACCCCAATTGTAATATCTTACCGGTTCTTTCATTAACTAATGAGTTAAATAAAATCTTGATACAACTGCATCTTATATTTGCAAACCTTATATTTGCATTATCATTCCACTTTTTCTAGTCTCTATAAATGTGAGTAAAGACTAATTTTTGTTAGATTTTGGTCATAGTTTTAGTTTCTATATTTTCTATATTTTACGGCTTTTCCCTAGCAATCACGACATGGTGATCAGTTTCAACTTCCTCTAGAGATGTCCTGGAGTCTTCCTTTCAGCTGGATTTTGTAACACGGTGATCACTGTTGACCTTCATGACAGCCATTTCAGGGGACTGGTAGGAGGAGAATCCAGATTGGAATGAGTGGGTCAGGATAGACAGAATCCTTCAACACTACAACTATAGTGTTAAAAAAAAAATGAAATTGTTGCTGTCAAAATGTTTATGGCCACTTTTTAAAAACAAAACACAAAGATATTCTTACATACCCAAGGATAAAGACCTATATATAAACTATAGAAGACACATATCTTCATTATTAAAAGTGCCTGAAGAAATCAGTGAGCTGCTGCTGCTGCTGCTAAGTCGCTTCAGTTGTGTCCAACTCTGTGCGACCCCACAGACGGCAGCCCACCAGGATCCCCTGTCCCTGGGATTCTCCAGGCAAGAACACTGGAGTGGGTTGCCATTTCCTCCTCCAATGCATGAAAGTGAAAAGTGAAAGGGAAGTTGCTCAGTCATGTCCAACGCTCAGCGACCCCATGGACTGCAGCCTTCCAGGCTCCTCCGTCCATGGGATTTTCCAGGCAAGAGTACTGGAGTGGGGTGCCATTGCCTTACTGAAGCTTAAATCAACACTAAGAACTCTAGAATGGCAAACAAGTGAAATTTAACACTGAACTATCTTAAATAAAAAGAAATATGACTTATTAAATCATATTTTTTACAGCTTATAACACAACTTTTATTAGAAAAGTTATACATAACATAGCATCAACTATTTTCAAGAACAATATTAAACCCGATAAGCAACAAAAACCAGACTAACAAAATGTGTAACGAGAAACTTAAATCATATTTAAGCAAATATGACTTATTAAATTAACCATTAAATATAAATTTCTGGATCTGTAGAAAATATATTTTACTGTTTAAAACTTCAAAACTAATTAATGCGATTCTGATTCAGCATTGTCTGAATAATTACAAACTCATAAATAACCCACACCAATCATGCCAAGAATATTTCTTGAATGAAAAGTAAATAGCTACACACCCTTGGTTGGTACCATGAAAAATGAAGTAATTAATATAACCGTGACTTACTAATCCTGCTAGTGGAAAGCATGCTAAGCATTACATCATATATGCCCATATTTGCACTTAGAAAAAATGGAGCACACTTGAATCTGTAACTCTTGAAATGAATTAATGTATTTCCAAATTATATGGGTACAACTATAAGTAACCTCAAGACACTTCTACCCAGAATGTTAGCTTCTTGGAAAGAAAGACAAGTCTTTCCCCAAAAAGGTCAAATTACTACTCTTTACGAAATGTCAGCTAAATGCTAACCAGATATCAAGGCTTCTAAGAAGTTTACATGCCTCTAAACCAAATGTCTCTTGACTTTCTTAAAGGACCAGATAGTAAATATTTTTGGCTTTGCAGACTACATGGTCTGTGTCACAGTACTCAAAGTTGAACAAAATACTGACAATACATCAACAAATGGGTATGGCTAGGTTCCAAGCAATTTACCAAAACAGGAAGAGAACCAGACTTGATGCTAGGACCACAGTTTGCTGACCACTTGCTCTAGACCTTCCTCTGGAACTCACAGTCCGTGCAAAACAAAGCCTGAGGGAAGGGGCATAAATACTCCCATCTCCCCCACTCCCACCAGGTTCCTATTTTCCCAGATTTGTCCCCCTAGAACTGTTCTTTAAATAGCAGAGCAGCCTCGCAAACAAGTAGACAGGAATCTCTGTCTTGCTTGTTAGAATCCCCGAGTCAGTGAAGAAATGAAGGTGCAGAGGATATTTCCAGAGAAATCTTCTGTAATGTGTTACTCAACCTCAATTCAAAGACATCCTCTTCTGGCTCAGAGAAAAGCCTTTTAACCTGAAATATGGCTTTCTCAAAGGAAATCAGTCTTAGCCTGCCCTCTAGTGGCAAATTGGAGTACTGCCAAAGGGGAAGTGTGGGACCAAGATGAGGGCAACAAGATATTTTTTGTTTTATTTTTTATATAATTTTATTTATTTATTTTTGTCTTTGTTGGGTCTTTATTGCCGCGCAGGCTTTTCTCTAGTTGCGATGAGCAGGAGCTATACTCTAGCTGCGGGTGAACAGGCTTCTCACTGTGTTGGCTTCTCTTGTTGCAGAGCACAGGCTCTAGGGTTGAGGGGGCTTCAGTAGTTGCGGCTCCCAGGCTCTAGAGCACAGGCTCAATAGTTGTAGTTTATGGGCTTAGTTTGGCTTCCCTGATGGTTCAGACGATAAAGATCCACCGGCCAATGCAAGAGATCAGGGTTCGATTCCTGGATCAGGAAGATCCTCTGGAGAAGGGAATGGCAACCCACTCCAGTATTCTTGCCCCGGAGAATTCCATGGACAGAGGAGCCTGGCAGGCTACAGTCTATGGGGTCATAAAGGGTCGGACATGACTAAGGGACCAACACACACACACAAGGTTAGTTGCTCCATTTCATGTGGGATCCTCCCAGATCAAGGATTGAGTCCATGTCGCGTGCATTAGCAGGCAGATTCTTTACCACTGAACCACCAGGGAAACCCACACCAAGATACTGAATATAGTTTCCTTTAGCTCGGTTTCTGGAAAATAATTTTTTAAAGAATATATGTATATACGTATAGCTGAATCATCGATGTGCTATACACTGGAAACTAACACAACATTGTAAATCAACTATAGTCAAAGCGATGGTTTTCCCAGCAGTCATATAAGGATGTGAGAATCAGACCATTGAGAAGGCTGAGCACCAAAGAATTGATGCTTTTAAATTGTGGTGTTGGAGAAGACTCTTGAGAGTCCATTGGACAGCAAGGAGATCAAACCAGTCAATCCTAAAGGAAATCAACCCTGATTATTCATTGAAAAGACTGATGTTGAAGCTGAAGCTCCAATACTCTGGCCACCTGATGCAAAGAACCTACTAAGGAAAGACCCTGATGCTGGAAAAGACTGAAGGCAAAAGGAGAAGGGGGCGGCAGAGGATGAGATGGTTAGACAGCCTCACCAACTCAATGGACATGAATTTTGAGCAAACTCTGGGAGATGGTGGAGGACAGAGGAGCCTGGTGTGCTACAGTCCATGGGTCACAAAGAGTCGGATACGACTTAGTGACTAAACAACAAATACTTCAAAAAAGACAAGGGAAACAAGGTGACATGCCTGCTTCATAAGAGACACTCTACCACATGTGCCAGATATGTGGCTTTACAAGGAGCCAAAAGTCCTTTTCCTCAGAGAGCTTACAATCTGTAAGAAAGGAGATAGGTATTATTTTTTTTAATTGCACAAACATACTTAAAGACCTTGCTGGATAAGGAACTTCTGTGGCTCCCTGGATGATAGAGACGCTGCTGCTGCTGCTGCTGCTAAGTCGCTTCAGTCATGTCCGACTCAGTGCAACCCCATAGACGGCAGCCCACCAGGCTCCCCTGTCCCTGAGATTCTCCAGGCAAGAACACTGGAGTGGGTTGCCATTTCCTTCTCCAATGCATGAAAGTGAAAAGTGAAAGTGAAGTCGCTCAGTCGTGTCAGACTCCTAGCGACCCCCATGGACTGCAGCCCACCAGGCTCCTCCATCCATGGGATTTTCCAGGCAAGAGTACTGGAGTGGGTTGCCATTGCCTTCTCCGGATAGAGAAGCTACAGGACTGCAAACAGCTGACTTCCCTCTCTAGGGTGCCAGGGGAAGCCACAAAGGGCAGGAATTCTTTGAACTATGAAATCACCCACAGAGGGCACCACTCAAAGGGAGGAGTTTCTGGCTGCCAGGTGCCCTTGGTGACATTACACTACAGGGGCCGGGCTCAGGATCCAGGGCTCAAGAAGCCGTGCACACAGCAGGAACCTGCAGAATGCCGGACATCCCTAAGAGGTAAGAAAACACTCTCCTCCCCCAGTGGCTTTCTAGTGCCCTCTACTGGCAAAGTTTAGCATTGTGCCAGCTGGCAAAGGAAAAATACAGGACCCAGCAAAGCAGGCAACTTACAATAGATTTGAAGCTGAGAGGTCATAAATTGGTAACCAGTACACTCTGGTCTCCATATGGTGACCTTTCTAGAAGAAGAGCAAGCAGACCAGTTAGGAGGTACTTAAGTAGAGAAGATAAAGAAGAGATAATAAATAAATATATAAAGAGAAGAAAAAGAAGAAGAAAAAGATAATAACCTATATGGTGCTGGACAAAATACACTTACAAGTTCCCCATGGGCTCCAGGAAAGACGCCAAATATCACAGTTTATGTCCCTGTGCTACTGGACTTACAGAGGAGCTGTCTCAGACAGCATGGCTAAGAGAGCGAGGAGGGTGAGCTGTCAGGGGTCCCAGGACAAGGGGCTGGCAGCACCAGCAGAACTGAGGCAATTCTTAGCATACAAAAAGCACAGGAGTAGTACTGCTCCCCAGAGACAGACCCGCAAAGTTTAACAAACACATCAGGTACAATCAAAGCTGCACTCAATCCACGCAAATACTACCCCAGCTGGGCTTTCAAGGCCTTTGAATCTCAAAAGTTACTAGAGAAAAGCCAGTATAACTTGTGACAAACCATCACTCCTATTTTTAAAAAACTTTTTTTTAGAACATTTACGTGGCCACGCTGGGTCTTGGTTGCGGCACACAGAATATTTGATCTTTATTGCAGGTATGGCACATGGGATCTTTAGTTGCTGCATGCGAACCCTCCGTTGCAACATGTGGGGTCTAGTTCTCTGACCAGGGATCAAACCCAGGCCTCCTGCGCTGGGAGCGTGGACTCTTAGCCACTGACCACCAGGGAAAAAAGCTTTTAAATGAATGGTCTTTTTTTCCTTTTAACAGTCAGCAAGCCTGGCCTTCTGGTCCTTCACACACATCTTCAATTTACCCCGTCTCAGGATCATCAGCGGGGGCAAGGTCCCTCTACTGACGAGGGAGGTAAAGTGCCAGCTGGTCTGTTAGTGTTTCCAAACCATTAACATTCTAAGCAGGAGAACTTGAGCACCAACTGAGAAGCCAAGGTAGAAGTAAATTTGTCAACAACAAAAATTTACCAAACATAAAAATAAGCAACAGTGTACAATGGCACCCTCTGGGCAGTGAGACTGAGGATGGGCAGTATGGCAGTGATTTTTAAATAAACCCTTCTATGTGGTCTGAGAGAGAGAGAGATACACACACATATATATATATATATAATTTTTACATATTATATAAATATATATATTTATATAAATATAAATTTATATTTATAATTTATATTTATATAAATTATATTATAAATTATAAATATATATTATACATTATATAAATATATCTAATATATATAAATATAAATCATTGTATTATATTTATACTATAAATATATTATCTATAAATATATTTATATGTATGTATTAATATATTTATAAATTATATCTATATATTAATATAAAATATATTCATATTTATGTATAAATAAATATAATATATAATTATATGATATATATTTATATGTATGATATATCATATATGTGTGTGTGTATATATATTTTTTAATCCAGGCCTGAAAGGAAAATGGAGAGAAGCTTTCAAATGGATACGAGAAAGTTGTTAGATCATTATGACACTGGACTGGAATTTTAATTACTGGAAAAAGATTACCCTTGAGTCTGAAGGTATCCCGAGGACTTGTTACCCGAGAGCAGCTAGAGAAGTTATAGGATACGCCTGAGATAGTAAGTGGGAAAGAACAGTCTCCTCTCTCCTGGCATCCCTTTGATTCCAACCCTCTCAACACAAGGGCACCCAGAGGGAGAGATGGCATCAGAGAGCTCTGTTTGCTCTGCGGAACTAGGATTTGGACAAGTCTGCATCTAAGGGTGGCCTTGGTTCCCGAGATAGAGTTGAGCAAGCTCTTTTACTCCCCAAACGTTTTGCTTGCTTCTTGCAGGTCGATTTTGATAACGTTGCAGACAAAATTCTTCTTGTTTTGAAGGTGTCAATCAATATATTGAAATATTTGGAAGCATGAATTAGTCATGAAACAAGACCATCCTGGCGGATTTGCAAAGAACTTGGAAAAGTCTTGAAAATATATCATTGTGCCCATAAAGAAGATACAAAAGGGTAAGAGTAAAGTTTGGAAGGGGGCTGGATGGATGATTTCTTTAGAGAGCCCTGCTGATCCTCTAAGCAGATGCCTACATCTCTGACTTTCAGCTTAAGGGAATCTCCACAAGACCACCCAAAGAGCTTACAGATTGGGATTCCCAGTGAACTGCTGTCTGACTCCCACCGCACCCGGGAAATCTGGAGAACAGTGCTGTGTTCCACAGGTGGCTGGTTCTTTTCCTTGCAACCTTTCAGAGGTCCCTCCTGGCACACTTTTCCTCCAGCAAACCCCTGACTACCCACCGCTCCCAGCTTCCGCATCTAACGCTGCGGCCTTTATGTCGTCTGCTGAAGTCTCCTCACCTCTGAGCAAGGCCCTTAAGGAGAGTCCTTTGCCAAGTGACCACCACGCCCCTACCACTTGGGACAGAGAAAACTCACTCATTATTGCCCCTCTCATTGTAACTTGTTCATAATCTGATTTGACCCAGAGGAAACAACGGCACTTGTCCCACCCGCAAAGCTTTGAATTAACAGGTTGGTCACCAGACCTAATTACAAGGAGAGAATACTAGTCCTTCAACTGCAAAGGATCCAAAACACACACATACTGTAGAGTTCTGGCTTGCCTAAGTGGAGCTGTAAAATATTCCACCATATTACATAACTACATTTCAATTAACAAATTCCCTTTGGGAGATAGACTGCTACTAACTTATTTTAATACCGCAATACTGGGAAAACAAACTGCGGAGTCACGTGCGGCAGGAGTCAGGGACAGAGCCGGGATTCCAACTCACAGGAGAGAAACGCGGCGGGCCCAGCAGCCCTCGCCGTCCCACCTGCAGCGCACACGCTTTACCCAGGCGGTGCTTTTTCATGTCCATCTTTCCGGCTCCCGTAGGCTCCTTTGAGAAGGTTAGAGGTGGCTTCTGGGACAGTTCAGCCCTGGAGGGTAAAACCCGCCCTACAGAGCTTGCTTTCACCTGCCTTCCTGGAGACTGGGCGGGGCCCCGAGGGCAGGGAACCAATCAGAACCGAGGCCCCGCCCTCCTCGCGTCACCTGCCCAGCACAGGTGGGGTGGTAGTCTACTCAGAGATTTGTGAGGGCTAAAAAAAGTACTGAAAGTTCCTGATGCTTAAAGAACATAAACAAGTTGAAGCTCTTGTTACTGCCTCCATTTCCGCTCATTTTCCTTCCGGCGTCAACAGTAGTCTGCTTCCACCCCTCCCAAGATTCCTCTTGTGCACTCAATCGTCTTTCACCTTCTCAAGAGCTTCTACCGGTTGTCACTCACGTAGCCTTCACGTTATACTTTTCTAACTGGACCTTCTTCTTCAGCCCGTCTACCCACCATTTATACATAAATATCCTGTCGTCTTAGCTCCTCACTACTATATCCACCTCTCCTTTGTCCCTCTTGTCTATTGAAAACCAAAGTCACCATATTCATCTCTTCTTCGTCCCTCCAACACCACCTACTTCACAGGAATCTGGTTTCTTCTACCCACTCCACTAAAACCGTCCCCAGCAGGGTCTTCAGTGGCGGTGTCATTAAATCCAATGGCCGTTTCCGGGCTGTGATCTCTACAGCACCTGGTACACTGGCCTCTGTTCACTGTAAACCCCTCCGCTGCGCCCTCTGCTATCCATAGGGCTCACACCCGACAGGTTTTCCCACCTCTCAGATCCCTCTTGAACTGCCAGGAACGGTTTGTCTTCCTTAGCCTCTGCTGGTTCCCAGCTCACTCTAGTCCTCTGTATCTTTCACTTTCCACAACTTTTCATGGGTGAGCTCTTCCACATTGCTGTTTTGTTGTGCTGATGACCCCCAAGTCCTTACCTCCAGTCCAGACCTTTCTTCTGGGCTTCACACTCTTGGCTATCCCAAGGGAACTTCAGACTTACCAACTCCAAAATTTATCTTTTCCAGAAAGCCTGCTTCGACTTCTATCCATCTTTTCTCGTGTTCTTCTGTCACTGGATGGCATCACGTGCTGCCTCAAGCCAGGTATCCAGGCGATACCTTAGATTCCTCCCTCTCCTCCCCACCCAGTTGTGAGTCGGGTTCCCTAGGAAACAGACTCTGAGACTTCTGTGCAGGTGATCTGGGGGTACGTAGGTACCTGCAGAAACAGCACCGTGAGGGCTGAGTGAGGAAGGATGGGGTGAGGGAATTAGTTCACGGTGGCCTGATGAGCCCTCGACCTGAAACGGCCCTTCAAAACTGTCCCACACTCAGGCAAGGGGGAGCCCCATACCTCCCAGTTAATCTGTCGCTGGATATGGCGGACTGCTCTCAAGAGAGGGTGTGAGCTTAGGTGAGGTGGCTCTCTTTGCTGAGGGTAATTCCTGTGGAGGGACTAGGCTGACTGCCATCAGCCATTAAAACTCCCAGGCTCTGGCGGAGCAGGTGCCTAATTCTAAAGAGAGAACCAAGGCACCACACCACAGGACTCACTACATGTCTCACACTCTCTAGTCACCAAGTGTTTTACCTATTTCTGCATTTTAATTTTCAAATCAGATCCCACCTCCCTCACACGACTCTTTAGTATCCAAAAAAGTACCTGAGAGTCTGAACACATCAGGCCCTATGGCAAGGACAAAGTGATGGGTCAAAGAGACACCACTCCAGCTTTCAAGATGCTTACAATCTAGTTGGGAAGTAAATAATCAAACATCAGTTCAGTTCGGTCACTCAGTCGTGTCTGACTTTGTGACCCCATGGACTGTAGCACGCCAGGCTTCCCTGTCCATCGCCAACTCCTAGGGCTTGCTCAAACTCATGTCCATTGAATCAGAGATGCTATCCAACCATCAGTCATCCCCTTCTCGCCATCTAACCATCATCCCCTTCTGCTCCCGCCTTCAATCTTCCTCAGCATCAGCATCTTTTCAGGTGAGTCAGGTGGCCAAAGTATTGGCGTTTCAACTTCAGCATCAGTCCTTCCAATGAATATTCAGGACTGATTTCCTTTAGGATGGACTGGTTGGATCTCCTTGCAGTCCAAGGGACTCTCAAGAGTCTTCTCCAACACTGCAGTTCAAAAACATCAATTCTTCGGCACTCAGCTTTCTTTATCATCAACTCTAACATCCATACATGACTACTGGAAAAACCATCGCTTTGACTAGATGGACCTTTGTTGGCAAAGGAATGCCTCTGCTTTTTAATATGCATATATGCGAAGAGTTGACTCATTGGAAAAGACTCTGATGCTGGGAGGGATTGGGGGCAAGAGGAGAAGGGGACGACAGAGGATGAGATGGCTGGATGGCATCACTGACTCAATGGACATGAGTATGAGTGAACTCCAGGAGTCGGTGATGGACAGGGAGGCCTGGCGTGCTGCAATTTATGGGGTCGCAAAAGTCGGACACGACTGAGCAACTGATCTGATCTGATCTGATCTACTTTAAAACTTTAAGTGTTCTAAAGAAAAGCTAAAAGCACAGAATGCTATGAGATCTTATAACAAGGGAGGCTTGCCCAGCCTGGGAGTGGAGTGGAGGCAGGGAAAGCTTCCCTGAAGAAGTGTCATTTGAATCAGAATCTGAAAGATGAATGGGCATTACCAGGCTTGTGCTTGGTTGTTGGTATGGATTGGGTGGGAGAGATGAGGACCAGTATGGAAACTGCCTATGCAAAGGTCCTGAGATAGGTGGAACAAGATGCTGGAGGACCCGAAAGAAGAGCAGCATATCTCAGCATGTCTAGAATCAGAAACTGAGGGGGAAGAGCAGTAAAAGATGACCCGAAGTGGCAGGCAGGAGCCAGGTCCTACAAAGCCAAGTGGGTCTTTTTCCTTAAAAGTAATGAAAGCCACTGAACAATTATAATCTTTATGTAATACAAATGGTATACCTTAGGCAGGCAGCATATTCAACTATCCCCAATCAATGCAGATAAAAGGCATCATATAGATAAAGTTAAAACCTAAATTCTGCTAATCTTAAGTGCTGAGGGCAAAAAAGTAAAAGTTTGTTAATGCAGATACTATCATTACAGTAGCCTACTTCTTTACCTCTAATGGCTACTTGTGGTTCCTCTGAAAAAGAACACCTAGCTGTTACTGACTGCTTACTTAATGTCAATGTTAAGTGCTCGGCATAAATTACCTCACTTAATAAAACACTTTTACAAAGTGGGACAATTTAGAAAGTCAGATACAGAGAATGCAGCACACCCAAGTTCTCACAGTCAGGATGTAAATGGCAGAGTAGGACATGAAGCCAGATGTCCAATTACAAAGCTAAAGCTCTTGACTGCTGCACTGAACACCCCACTTAAGCTTTGGGAAACACCTAACTGCACCTGACTTTGAGTAGTTTGCCCAATGCCCAAAACTTCCTCCTATCATGCCTGCTCATGAGCTCAGACCCCTTTTGTAAATCAGGGTTAACTTGACTCCAGGTCAGGTTTGGAACACACACACCCTTAGATACCACACACAAACCACAGGCTACCTTTTGAAGGCCACTCCTAGAACCAGAGCACTTTCTCCTAGTGATCCCACCCGATCCTCATTTATTCTCCCTTTACCAGCCCATGACTTTGCTGCCACTATCTTCTGGCAGGTAAACCTACCAGTTTTAACAAATACTTGCTAGAGGAATGCAAGCTTACCAGAATATAAGCACATGAAAATGAAGCAAATCTATTACAATCTCCTCTAAAATTTTATGATTGTTTATCATCCTATTTGTGATTTTTATGTTAAAGCTTGCCCTCTATCTCTAATCAAAAGTGGGTAGGTATGTTTCAACTTGCAGGTTTATAAACACTTGTGAAAATGTCCACTAGATGTCAGCCTTGAGCTACAACAGGTTTCCTGGGATGCAACCAAGGCCTATTAAGGAGAGACCATGGAACTGAAAGTGTTGGAAGAATGACTTTCCTTTGCAGTCTGAACTAAGGAACTTTAGTGAGATTTTTCTATGACCACAGTGGTTTGATTTTTCAACGAGTATAAACAGATCAATAAATTACATCATGTCACATGCTCAACAAGTTCTAACATGCGCCCCCTTGTTCAAAGTAAAAATCCAACTCCTTACCACGGCCTATAAACACTCTTCCATCCTTATCCACTTTAGCCACACTGTCCCCTGAACACACCTGAGACTCTTTTCCCAGAAATTCTTGCATTAGACTCAGGACCCTGACTGTGGCCACCTTCTCAGAGAGGCCTTCCTGGCCACCCTTTGACCCAGCACCCACCTGGCACCACCCCACCCTCTTACCCTGACCAATTTTTTCCGTAACACTTTTTCCCTGCCTAACATGAAACAACAGACTGGTTCCAAATAGGAAAAGGAGCACATCAAGGCTGTATATTCTCACCCTGCTTATTTAACTTATATGCAGAGTACATCATGAGAAACGCTGGGCTGGAAGAAGCACAAGCTGGAATCAAGATTGCCGGCAGAAATATCAATAACCTCAGATATGCAGATGACACCACCCTTATGGCAGAAAGTGAAGAGGAACTAAACAGCCTCTTGATGAAAGTGAAAGAGGAGAGTGAAAAAGTTGGCTTAAAGCTCAACATTCAGAAAACGAAGATCGTGGCATCTGGTCCCATCACTTCATGGCAAATAGATGGGGAAACAGTAGAAAAACAGTGTCAGACTTAATTTTGGGGGGCTCCAAAATCACTGCAGATGGTGATTGCAGCCATGAAATTAAAAGACGCTTACTCCTTGAAAGGAAAGTTATGACCAACCTAGATAGCATATTCAAAAGCAGAGACATTATTTTGCCAACAAAGGTCCGTCTAGTCAAGGCTATGGTTTTTCCAGTGGTCATGTATGGATGTGAGAGTTGGACTGTGAAGAAAGCTGAGCGCCAAAGAATTGATGCTTTTGAACTGTGGTGTTGGAGAAGACTCTTGAGAGTCCCTCTGACTGCAAGGAGATCCAACCAGTCCATTCTAAAGGAGATCAGTCCTGGGTGTTCATTGGAAGGACTGATGCTAAAGCTGAAACTCCAATACTTTGGCCACCTCATGAGAAGAGTTGACTCATTGGAAAAGACTCTGATGCTGGGAGGGATTGGGGGCAGGAGGAGAAGGGGACGACAGAGAATGAGATGGCTGGATGGCATCACCAATTCGATGGACATGAGTCTGAGTGAACTCCGGGAGTTGGTGATGGACAGGGAGGCCTGGCTTACTGCGGTTCATGGGGTCGCGAAGAGTCAGACACAACTGAGCGACTGAACTGAACTGAACATATTATATGTACTTACTGTTAGTCTCTCTCTGGAATGTTAGTTTAGCTCTCTTTGAAAGCAGCACCTTTTTGTCTTGTTCACTGCTTTTTTCCCCAGGGAAAAGGTACCGAGCTTTTAAGAGCTGTTCAATAAAGACTAACGACCTTAGTTCAAAAATATTCAGAAAAGATGTCATACTTAAAAGATTCACTTGTTTTCATTCAATAATTACTTACTAAACACCTGATACAAAGAAGGCACTGAATTATAGGAGGTGCAATATAAGACATCTTATTGTTGAGAAATACAGTCTTTTGCCCTTAAAACTCATAAAATCCCAGTAAGAATGCACGCACAATATTTTAAGAGGCTTTACAAAAAGAAGAACATGAATATGACAATCATGGCTGCACACTGTTAAAAACTATGGGATAACATAAGTATGATGCATGCATTCATCTCTAGGCACTTCATTTACTACCCTGCCTCCAAACAGAAGACTGACTGTTCAATTCTTAAACCTACTGAACATGTTTCTGCATAGTAGGAGCCTTTCCTTGTGGAAATCCCCTGCATTCCAAATGCATTTATTTTGCTTTGTCCTCAAATGACAATGGAGACCACCCAGTTACCCTTATTCCTCAACGTGCACTATTTCAAGGTGTTCCTGGCTTTGATCTTTAATTTACAGCTGAGAGTTGTTTTTTGCCCAGAAGACACATGACTAATTTCATGATATCCACATCCATTCTCCCCATTCCTATATCATATGCCCCTGGGGTGGGAGGGGGGATGCAATGATCATTGCCTCTTCTGCACAAAATTTTGAGTCAAGAAAAATAACCCACCATAAGCATATGGGGCCCCTATCAAACCATAGAAGTAAATTCAGCCTCCTTTGGTATCTAACCAATTACTCTTTTTACAGCTCCTTTTCCCTCACAGATGCTGTTACTCTGGAAAGGAAAGATAAAAGACAGATTTAAGCAGATTATCACTGGAAGATGATTATTTAAGAATACAGGAGAGTAACTTGTGAATCTTAAGTGATTTAACTCTCTAACACAGGTCTGCCAGTAATGTTGCTGATTTTTTTACGTGAGAAAGATGTATGAGCTTCAGGCAGAGACTATTTGGGTGCAGTCTCCCTGTGCATCTACAACCTATGGGCTCATTGAATGTTTTCTCTCTTCTTGAAGAAAATTTAGTTCTATTTCTTAACAACTGACAAGCGTATGAATGTTTCCCTCTGAAATCTCCTCCACTGCTTTGAACTACAGCCAAGCACATTCCATGCCTAATTCTGCTAATTTATTTCTTCTCCTTACAGGAACTTTCCAAATAAATGTACTAATATAACTGAAAGGTACTAATATAATTAAAGTGAAAGACTCATTTCAATAGATTTTATTTTACCCTGAAACATACCTACATAACCAGTTTGAGAATTTAAAGTTTATTCAGATAAAAGATGTAATGAGACCTTGATAATTTATATTAGCCCATGGAGAAGACAATGGCACCCCACTCCAGTACTTTTGCCTGGCAAATCCTATGGACGGAGGAGCCTGGTAGGCTGCAGTCCATGGGGTCGCTAAGAGTCGGACACGACTGAGCGATTTCCCTTTCACTTTTCACTTTGATGCATTGGAGAAGGAAATGGCAACCCACTCCAGTGTTCTTGCCTGGAGAATCCCAGGGACAGGGGAGCCTGATGGGCTGCCGTCTATGGGGTTGCACAGAGTCGGACACGACTGAAGTGACTTAGCAGCAGCATGAGATTTTAAGGATAACCTGGCTGCTTTACAATATTCTGTTGTAGGCAAACTTTAGCCATTAAGTAATAAGCTTAATAGACTAACTGCAAGAAACTGAACCAAACCCTCCAGACTGCAGTGCTCATTATAGTTCTAAACTTAAGCTAAGAACAGTATTTAGTGTTTCTCTTAAAGTGAATTGTATCAGGGAGGTTTGGAAACCACTGTTTGAAAAGAGAATTCTTGCCCCTACAAAAACTTATATGCAGAGGACATCATGAGAAATGCTGGGCTGGAGGAAGCATAAGCTGGAATCAAGATTGCCAGGAGAAATATCAATAACCTCAGATATGCAGATGACACCACCCTTATGGCAGAAAGTGAAGAAGAACCAAAGATCCTTTTGATGAAAGTGAAAGAGGAGAGTGAAAAAGTTGGCTTAAAACTCAACATTCAGAAAACTAAGATCATGGCATCCAGTCCCATCTCTTCATGGAAAATAGATGGGGAAACAGTAAGGGACTTTATTTTGGGGGGCTCCAAAATCACTTCAGATGGTGACTGCAGCCATGAAATTAAAAGACACTTGCTCCTTGGGAGAAAAGTTATGACCAACCTAGACAGCATATTTAAAAAGCACAGACATAACTCTGCCAACAAAGGTCCGTCTAGTCAAAGCTTTGGTTTTTCCACTAGTCATGTATGGATGAGAGATGGACTATAAAGAAAGCTGAGCACCAAAGAATTGATGCTTTTGAACTGTGGTGTTGGAGAAGACTCTTGAGAGTCCCTTGGGCTGCAAGGAGATCAAACCAGTCCATCCTAAAGGAAATCAGTCCTGAATATTCATTGGAAGGACTGGTGCTCAAGCTGAAGCTCCAATACTTTGGCCACCTGATGTGAAGAACTGACTCATTGGAAAAAACACTGACACTGGGAAAGATTGAAGGCGAGAGGAGAAGGGGACGACAGAGGATGAGATGGTTGGATGGCATCACCGACTCAATGGACATGAGTTTGAGTAAACCCCAGGAGTTGGTGATGGACAGGGAGGCCTGGTGTGCTGCAGTCCATGGGGCCTCAAAGAGTCAGACACAACTGAGTGAACGAACTGAACTGAATTGACAAAGATATTAATAATAGAGTGATCAGGAGAAACTTATTCTTGAAATGAGAACACACCAAGAACTGTTTAGAAGACTGGCTTAACTTACATTTTAGGTAACTTCTGCACCCTTCTTTCTTTCTTGAATGATCTTTATCCACTGTTTCTTTCAAAGTCAAACTGCCAGAGTTTTCTCATGAAAACCCACAATTTCATTTACCTGTGCTTCATCTAAGTGTGTTTCTCTAGCCCTCTCCTCTGGGCTGGGATCTGTAATCTCCTACTTGCCTGGCCTCCATGTGGTCTTCACTGAGCATCAGCACTTCAGAAGCAGTAGCTACCTCCCCTGGGCTAGGTTTAACTCTGCACATTGGGCCTCAACAGCACAAACCAGGCTACAGCTTCAAAGTGAACCCTTTGTGCTGGTGTGGTGGGTTTTCTGGGCCAAAAGTCTCTCTGCCTCCCATCTCCTAACAACCTGCCCACCTGAGCCCAGTGACTCAGGGTGGGGGCCAAAAGGCTCTCCATCCCCTGCTTGCCTTGGCTGAGTATGTGAGGCTGGCCTGTGGACTTCACTGCTAGCTGATAAAACAGACCTTGCTTCTGCACCACAAACCTTGCTCTCCTTACTGCCACACAGAGTATGCAGGTCCTTGGGGACACAAAAGGCTCTCTCTCCTGTCTCAGGTCTAAGCCACATTCTCCAACAGAGTTTACCAGATGCTCTACATTCAGGGGATGTATTGGAATCCACCCACCCAGCAAAAGGGTGACACCTTGCTCCATTTTACTGGTGATCCTTATATGAACTTTTCCATCAGTCAAAACCTTGCAAGAGAAGAAAAATGGGTTGCATCAAAGCCCATGTTGAACCCCTAATACATTTGTGATGCCATGACTCAGATAAAATGTGTCAGACACCAAGGGATGAGATATGAAACCAAAGCACGCAGGGTGAGGCTGAGGCTCTTACTGCAAACCATGGCAGCCGAGTAGCTACATAAACTCGAGCAACTGGCCTTGACCAAGGTACCAGGTCCTAGCAGCGTTTACTTAACAATACCAAGCACAACTTTAGCTAGAATTCTTGGGTGCCAAACAACAACTGAAATTAGAAAAAAGGGAAACAAACCAAAAACAACCATTTTAAGATCAAAGGTAGCTTTTCTTTGGACCACACAATGAGCAGTCAAAAATCTGGCCCTGGCCCTGATCAAAGATGTTGATGACAGAGAAGCTCTCACGATGGCCTTAGATCTGAAAGGCAATGTTGCTCCCCAAAGACTTTTCAGTCCTGGTGGAGAGGGCAAGCAGTTCCAAGAATGAGGAAAGGATCATTCCAAATCAGGCCTTCTTCAAGCATGGGTGAGACACACAATGGCTAAGCCAGGCAGACCTCCAGGGTGGGAGCTTCTGGATTATATACACGGCTCCTCTTTCACAGGCTATGCCAGGGACGAGCAACAAAGGCTGTCAGAGTGGAGAGTAACAGGGGCATCAGGGGAGTGCCTAGCTCAGAGCTCCCCAGATGGAATCAGTATTTCCCACCTCAGGGAATGGCAGGACCACTCACCCAAGTCAAAAACCTGGCTCCCCATCACAACCCACATCTAAGTGTATCCCATTCAGAGCTCTGTTAATGCTTGAGGGCAGGTGCTACTCTCTCACCTGAAAAAAATGCAAGGGCCCCAGTAACTGGTCTCCCTGCCCCTGGTATGTTAACAGAATATCCTTCCACAAGCATCAGTCATGGCACAACCATGGCTTAAAATCTCACTGGCTTTCTATGGCCTCTGACGTAAAACCCAAAACACCTTCATACCACCTCTCTAGCAGCATCTTGCCTTGAATTCTGTTATTTAGCTGAATCTCGACTGGTCTTCAAATGCCAAGTGATGCACCATTTTCTCCAGCTTTCCCTGACACGCCCTCCCCAGCTTGTGAGCTTCCTCTACGCTCCCATCATCCTTTCTTAAATCTGAGGCTCCAATCACATGGCAATGATGCTGGATTCCATGTCTATCTTCTTCACCAAGAAAAAGCTCCTGAGGTACAGGGAGTCCATCTCTGGATTTATGATACCAAATGACTGCAGCCATGAAATTAAAAAGATGCTGTTCCTTGGGAAAAAAGCTATGACAAACCTAGACAGTGTATGAAAAAGCAGAGACATCACTTTTCCAACAAAAGTTCATATAGTCAAAGCTATGGTTTTTCCAGTAGTCATGTACAGATGAAGAAGTAGGACCATAAAGAATGCTGAGCACTTAAAAACTGATGCTTTCAAACTGTGGTGTTGGAGAAGATTCTTAAAGAGTCCCTTGGACAGCAAGGAGACCAAACCAGTCAATCCTAAAGGAAATCAACCCTGAATATTCATTGGAAGGACTGATGGCTAAAGCTGAAGCTCCAACACTTTGGCTACCTGATGTGAAGAGCTGCCTCACTGGAAAAGACCCTCATGCTGGGAAACACTGAAGGCAGGAGAAGGGGATGACAGAGGATGAGATGGTTGGATGGCATCACTGACTCAATGGACATGCTGCTGCTACTGCTAAGTTGCTTCAGTCGTGTCCAACTCTGTGCGACCCCATGGACAGCAGCTCACCAGGCTCCTCCGTCCCTGGGATTCTCCAGGCAAGAATACTGGAGTGGGTTGCCATTTCCCTCTCCAATGCATGCATGCATGCTGTCGCTTCAGCTGTGTCCGACTCTGTGCAACCCCATAGACGGCAGCCCACCAGGCTCCCCTGTCCATAGGATTCTCTAGGCAAGAACAGTGGAGTGGGTTGCCGTTTCCTTCTCTGCAATGGACATGAGTCTGACCAAACTCAGGGAAATGGTGAAAGACAGGAGAGACTGGTGTACTGCAGTCCTTGGAGTCCCAAAGAATTGGACACAACTTAGCAACTGAACAACAATGATGGCTAGCACTTGGGAGGCTCCAGACAGGATATATGCTGCAGACCCAAAGAAGAGGAGAATAGAGCTCCTGCCCCTGAGAAGTCCAGTCTGGTCTGGGAGACAGTCACACGAACTAAAATACAACAATAAGTTGTATGACAGACGTATCATTAAAATTCTGTATCGATAGCTTTCAACTCTATAGTTTCATCATTTTATACACAGCCCTAGTCACGTTGCTAAATTTTTGTTTAACTGTCTCGTAGAAACAGTGAGGCTGAGATAGGGCTGAGAAAGGGGAGAGGTGGGGGAGCAGAGGGGTTAAGGACTGTATTCTATTCACCTTTGAATCCTCTGTGCCTCACATAGAATCTGGCAGATCAAAGGTACTATGTATATTGGATATATGGAGTAAATAATCATGCCCTTCCTAAGGGATGGGAGGTAACCATGAAAAGCTACAAGTAGGACATGGATGGACATTATCACTGAACTTGAAACTCATCTCCCAGGCCGAAAGGGAAATGAACAGCATGAGCAAAGGCATCAAGTGGCAGGGCAGTCTGAGAGAGCCCTTGACTAGCACAGTTAATTTAGAGAAGATGCCCAAAGTAAACTCAAAGCCTGAGGATATTCTGACACTCTTCTGTCCTCTCGGGGATCCTCGGCCATCCTAAGAGATGTGCCCAAAGAGCTAGCTAGCTTCCATCTCCTATCCACCCGTGAAATTCACTGAAGGACTCGGACTTGCTAAGGACAGCTGTAAATCCTCAGAAATCACAACACTCAGAAGTGGTCACAAGAATGACACACAAAACTCAGCACTCAGGCTTCTTCATTTTTCATTCACTACAGACCAGATTAACTAGCATGCCCCCAATTTCAACAGAACTCAAGATGAGACCACAGTGGTCATTTCCCCTGGTCTTGACTCAGATAGGGCAGAGAAACTATCTGGGGATTGGAACTTAAAATATTTTTCAGTTCAGTTCAGTCGCTCAGTCGTGTCCGACTCTTTGCGACCCCATGAATCACAGCACGCCAGGCCTCCCCGTCCATCACCAACTCCCGGAATTCACTCAAACTCACGTCCATTAAGTCAGTGATGCCATTAGTAGGGTTCAATAAAAGCTGTAGAAAACATGTCTCATAAGAAAAACAACCCCAGTAATTTCATGCAAGGGGAATTACAAAGTTCACAGTGATTCTGTGAAATATTTTACATAACATGGCCTGCTCTCCAGCTGAATCACAATGAATTTGACTGCTCTGAACCAAACCCTTTTATGTACATGGAAGGCAAAGAATAAAGTCAAAATGAAAATACTGTAGTTTAGTTTGTATTTTAAATTTATGGAAAACTTGATCAAGGGAGCTTATACACACCACACATACATGCTCAGCAGGCTGAATTATCATGCTCCTCTTACCGCTTTTTCTCACTGGGCCTTTTCTACTAAACTCTAAGCTAGACCCAGGCCATGTAGACCCTGAGACAAAAGCCTCTGGATCCATCTCATGCAGGAGACAGAGCTGCACTCCCCTCCTCTCTTCCATCTGTTCTGTAGAAAAGCCTGAGAGAGGGCTCCAGGCCCCGAGTATCTGTGGATGATGCATTGTTCTCCCCCACAGAAAGAAAAGGGGATACATCCTGCCAATGATTTTATTTCAATCAGTTCAGTTCAGTTCAGTCACTCAGTCGTGTCCGACTCTTTGCAACCCCATGAACCGCAGCACGCTAGGCCTCCCTGTCCATCACCAACTCCCGGAGTTCACTCAAACTCATGTCCATCAAGTCGGTGATGCCATCCAACCATCTCATCCTCTGTCATCCCCTCTCCTCCTGCCCCCAATCTTTCCCAGCATCAGGGTCTTTTCAAATGAGTCCACTATTCTCATCAAGTGGCCAAAGTATTGGAGTTTCAGCTTCAACATCAGTCCTTCCAATGAACACCCAGGACTGATCTCCTTTAGAATGGACTGGTTGGATCTCCTTGCAGTCCAAGGGACTCTCAAGAGTCTTCTCCAACACCACAGCTCAAAAGCACCAATTCTTCAGCGCTCAGCTTTCCTTACAGTCCAACTCTCACATCCATACATGACCAATGGAAAAACCATAGCCTTGATTAGATGGACCTTTGTTAGCAAAGTAATGTCTCTGCTTTTTAGTATGCTGTCTAGGTTGGTCATAACTTTCCTTCCAAGGAGTAAGCGTCTTTTAATTTCATGGCTGCAATCACAATAAACAGTTTAAAATCTAACAAAAATTTCAAAAACACAGAAGAGTACAATAAGCACAAAATCTGTTCTGTGTTGTCTGAAACTTTAAGAAGAGAAAATGCTGATAATTATTCCTTGCATTAAATGAAGATATTTGATTTTGCAGTCTATATAATAAACAGACATTCTTTGTGTCAAGAGAACAGGGTAAAAGAAAAAATGATGAATATGGAATTGAGGAATGCTCTAAACATGGGAGGAGAAGTTCAGAGACAGAAGGAACACAGAGGGGAAAATCCTAGTACCAAACAAGCAGTGTAAAGTACGATGAATCAGACTTCCCTGGTGGTCCAGTGGTTAGGAATCTGCCTCCCGATGCAGGGGACACGGGTTTGATTCCTGGTCTGGGAAGATCGCACATGCCATGGAGCGACTAAGCCTGTGCACCACAACTACTGAGCCCATGTGCCTGAGGCCCGTGCTCTGCAGCAGGAGAAGCCACACAATGAGAAGACTCCACACCACAGCTAGAGAGTAGTAGCCCCTACTTGGCACAACTATAGAAAGCCGGTAGATCAAGGAAGACCTAGCACAGCCTAAAATAAATGTAAAAAGTTACAATGAACCTCTGGGAACATGGAAATTGTTCAAAGTCCACCATGATGAAGAGCTGACCAGGCTACAATGTCTTCTACGTCAACATTCAGACGGACCTATGTGGGCAACATTCCATTAACATGTAAAGCCTGGTTATATAGTGAGTCAGTAAGCAAAAGGACTTGACAGAAATTACTTGACAGTGGTATCTGCAAAAAAAAAAAAAGAAAGTTAGTTCAATTGATATTTACTCTACATACTGTACTGATGTGCTCAGTCATGGCCAACTCTCTGCGACCCCATGGACTGCAGCCCACCAGGCTTCTCTGTCCATGGAATTTTCCAGGCACAAATACTGGAGTGGGTTGCCACTTCCTTCTCCATTACTCTGCATGGTGCCAGAAAAAACAGCCTGTAACTTCTTTACATTCTGCTTAACCTAGAAACATATCTATCATAAGCAGGGTTACTATATCAAATTCATGCCATATTGTTTGCTTTCATTATCAGCAAAAATATTTACAAACAGGAAAATGACATCAAACTTTGTATTAGTACCTTTTTTAATTCAAATTTATTATGGCTTTAAGGAAATATTTGATTAGGCATCCAAGCTGTTGCTAAACCATAACATTTTGAAAATTATTCCTTTTGAAGTATTGTTCAAAGCTGTATACACTTTATAAAAAGATAATGAGAGGAACAATTCACTATTTTATGTATTCACACACAGTGAAGAGGAAATGATACTGAATCAAACTCCCAAACCCAAATAGCTGGATAACTCAGTTAAATATTTTAAAGCTGATTTGTGTGTGTGCGTGTACAATTTTTAGTTACTACCAGAGCATCTAAAACTGATCTGAAAGCTAACTGTTGTCCAAAACTCTTCAAATTCTTCAAATCCCATAATTCCATTTCTTCCCTTTCTCAAATCAAAAGATTTAAACATACATTATTGAAGAACCAGTATGATCATTTTTCTCTTTAACAATAATATCTACTTCTGGATCAGCTACTTAGCTGATCAGTTAGATTTACAGCTGACAGGTAGAATCTGGCTTCCTCCCAAAGCAGCTGTGATGAACTCCCTGAACACTGTTTTAGAATCAGAAACATTTGAGGTCTTTTCCAAACATTGCACAAGGTCTGGCTTTAGAGAGGCCTCTTGAAGGTACAGCCACAGTTGCAGAATTCATGATGCTCAAACACGCTGCCCTAGTCCACCAGAGATCTGTGCAGAAGATAATCAGAGAAGAATTTCCTAGGAAATGTTTTAAGACCCAACTCAAACCCAAGATCTGGGTTTAGTCTCTGATGCAAAAGATGTCACCCAAACCTTTATTTTTCATTCCTGATTCTGTGAAAAGGAAAACCAACTTTAGTGTCTGTCCCACCTAGGTCCTTACTGCTTGAAGCTCAGGGCTTTTTCAGAAGATGTAAGTATTTTGATTCTGTTTCTGAGGAACCGGTGGGGTTTCTTTTCTCTGGAAATGGTTCTTGCTCCCCCCAGAATGTGTAACATTTCATTAATCTTCATAGCAGTCCTCTGGGGTGGGCAGGACAGGTGAACTCTCTTCATTTCACTAACCAGACGATTAGGAGAACTCTTGCTGAGTAGCTTGCTACAAGCAAGGCTCCGATGCCAGAACCGAGTGTTCGAGTCCAGCACTTCCATGTTTTTATGCAAAGGCATCAAAAAGGGGTGTGACTGCTAATTTACTAACAAATCTATTGATCTGAACAGATAAAATCCACACATGAGTTATTCCCCTTGTATTAATCTAGACCAAAATCAAGAGTTGACTTGCAAATAAATCATGGCCACAAATTTGCCCTTCATTTGTTGTAGACTAGACAAACACCTAATTGGCCCTCACTAGGAAACTTATTTTTTTTGATGGGCAAGAGAAATGAACTTAAAAATCCACAGCTGCCATGAGAGTGACCTAAGAGAGAAAGCTGATAGAATCAAATAAGCCCTGGGGGAGGAGAGAAAAAAAAAAGTTCTCCAGGGGAGGGAAAAAAAAAAATTACCCAGGAAGTTACAAGGAAATGTATATTAATAACTTATTATCTTGAATATTTTAAACCTAAAAATGAAACAAGCATATCATTTATGTTTTCTTATATGGCATGTACATGTAAATGACTATACTAATTAAACTAAGATTGTATGATTAAGGAGACTTACGCTTATAATATACTTAATTCCTCTTTATAATTACTGCTTTAAATCTAGCAAAAGAGATTCATCATCCTCTACTTTCACCTGGGGTTTAAAAGTAACTTTTAGAGGCTCGGGGGTCGAGACCTTCCCGCCTTCTTGGGGAGGATGCGTGGCACTGGCCTCCTCAGGGTCTGTTTCACTGAGCACCTCGGGGTAGAGCTCACTGATGGGGCCTAGAGCCTCGCCCCTGGCAATGATGTCCACCCCCATCTCCCTGACCTCTTCTGGACCCTCAGCCACTGCTCGGTCTTTGGTTTTCCGAAGGCTACGCATCTTAAAAGCTTCCCTTGAGGGAGCTGCATTGGAAATAGATTTCTTAAACCTCTCCCCTGACTGCTTCAGTCTCTCCCCCGACTGCCTCAGCCGCTCTCTCCTCTCTGGGGTCACTATTCTAGTCCTAATTCTGTTCACTTTCTTGTCAAAATTCTGCCGCGTCTTCTGCATGTTTTCTTTGGAAAACGCCTTTTTGATGTTATCAATGCGCTCCTTGCCTGACTTTTTTAGCCTGGCAGACCTGCTCTCTTCAACAAAATATTCTTCATCCGAAGACAGATCAACTGGGGTATCAAAGATTTCTTCCACCTCCTCTGGACTCTCAATCAAGCTTCTGTCTTTCACGACAGACAGGGACGTCGGACACTGAACCTCCTCCTGAAGGAGAGAGAAAGCAAGCTTGTTAGCCATGGGTTCTAGGACCTTCCAGCCACACCTTTTTAATCTCCTCCACAGTGCGCTTGCTGCTACCTGGGGAGCTGGCCAAGCATGCCGCGTCCGAGGGCACTAAGGCTGTAACCAAGTATACCAGCTCCAAATAAATATAATATGCCTAGCCGCTGTTAACGGAGAAGGCAATGGCACCCCACTCCAGTACTCTTGCCTGGAAAATCCCATGGATGGAGGGCCTGGTGGGCTGTAGTCCATGGGGTGGTGAAGAGTCGGACACGATTGAGCGACTTCACTTCCACAGGTCGCTTATCCTCCGCCTGCTCCTTAAATGCTGGTGTTTCTCAAGGTTTCTTTTTCTTCATCTCCCAAGCTCACCCTGAGCAACATTATCCACTGCTCTACCTTCAAATCCAATGGCAAGCAGACTCAACAAATCTTCCCTTCACCTCTCCCCTTCCCCTAAGATGAAGACTCATTTCTAACTGGCAGGCAGACTTCTTCACCTAGATGTAACACAGGCACCTCTAACTTAACTTATCCAAAAATCAAGGCCCAGCCATCACCCTTTCCTGGACCTCTGAGCACTAATACCTCCAGGTGTCACCCAGAGAGAAACCTCAGAATCACCATCCCAAATATTCCCTGCTCTCATCCGACATCCAACTGTTCACCAAGCACTGTCAGTAACACTGCTTACCAACTAATAATTCCTCTGTTCCCTCCTCCTTCCTCCTTGCCTCTACCAATGTCTTAATTCAGGCCCTGTAATCTCAGCCCTGAACTTATGCAATACCTTCACCACAATATCACCTAAGTATTTCCTGTGAAATGGTCCTAAAACATACGTCTGATCACATCCTTCCTCTACTTTAAAACATTTGGGAGCTCATCAATACTCAAAGGACAGAGAGTTCAAATTCTGTAGTATAATTAGATGGCTCTTTGGTTTGAACTAAGCCTGCTTTCCTGGTCCTCCAGTCCAGTCCAGCCATACAAACACCCTGAGCGCCTCCAGCACATGCTGTTCTCATCCCTCCACGCCTTCCTATACGTGGTTTTTGCTACCTTAATTAAATACCTTTAAATGCTCTTTTCAACTCTGTGAACAAAATCTTTGAGTCAAACATGCCCAACCTCCCCAAAAGACCAATTCTGTCTCCAGTTTATACCCAAATGACACAAAAGTACTTGTTGTTGTTTACTCAATAAGTCGTGTCCGACTCTTTGTGACCCCACGGACTGCAGCACGCCAGGCTTCCCTGTACTTCACTATCTCTCAGAGTTTGCTCAGATTCATGTGCATTAAGTCAGTGATGCCATCCAACTATCTTCTACTTACAATATTTTTCACAGTCTGAATTGAACTGGAGCTCTACTCATTTGTGTATGTCTCCCTGGGGCCAAGCTGTATCTTATTTATGATTTATGCCCCGCATCTATCAGAGTGCCTTGCACATGGTAGGTGTGCTCAACAAATGACTGCTGGAACACAGAGACACATGCCTTCATTCAACAAATTGTTACTAAGCACCCACAATGTACCAGTCAATATTCTAGGCACTGAGAACCTCCTGTGAGTAAAACAGTAAAAGAACCTGTACTCTCAGAAAGAGAAATAAACAAGTTATCTATATAGTATGTTGGGTGGTAATAAATGTTAAGGTGAAAAATAAAATTTTATTTAAAAATAAAACACTTTAAATGCTCTTTTAAAAGGGGATGAAAGGTCTCACTAAGAAGGTGACATCCAAGCCTAGACCTGAAGCTAATGCATATCCCAGGGAGGAAAGCAGAAAGCAAAGAAGGCACTGTGACTGAAGCAGAATGATCAAGGATCAAGAGAAGGAGAGAAGGTAAGAGAGGGAGCGAGAGGGCCGGCGCACGTAAGGCTCTGTAGCCAATAATGATTGTGGCTCTTATTCCGGGTGTGATAGGAAGCCTTCTAGTTCTGGAGAAAACAGTGACATGATTTGACTCATGCTGTAAAAGAGTCACCCTGTTGAAATGAGGCAGTCGAGGGTAATGAGAAGCAGGGAGAGCAGGTAGAGACCACTGAGCTCAATCAGATGAGAGGTGGTCAGGGTGTTGGCAGAGGTGGTAGTGAGAAGCAGTCTGATTCCAGATCCACTGTGAAGGTAGGAGTCAGTGGGATTCACTGCTAGACTGAGATGTGGAGACGTCAAGGGTGATGATTCTCAAGTCCAGGGCTGAGCAAATGAAGGACAGATTTGCATTTCACTAAGATTGGGAAGACAGTGGGAGGCAGAGACTGGAGGGGAAGGATACTGACTAAGGTGCTGAGCATGCCGACTTTGAGATGCCCACTGCACATCCACGCAGAGAGGATGAGTAGGCAGTTGAATATATAAGTCTGGAATCCAGGAGAGGTCTGGACTAGAGATTTATATCTCTAGGAGTCATTAACATAAAGATGAAACTAAAAATCATGACCAGTTCAAACAGACCACCAAGAGACTGAGTGGGTCTACACTTCATTACTCAAAACTCCCTGAAACCAAAGTACCTTTTAAAAATCAGAATATTTCAGATTTGGGAAAATAATATATAACATTCCCAGTGAGATCTTGGGAAGAAAAAAAATGCGAACATTCACTCCAGGGTGGCATAAAGAATACAAATAGCCTCATGCTACTTGAGGTTGGGTTTTGCCTTCAAATGAATTCAGGTCAAGTTAGGCCTTGCTGCCAAATAAGTTACAAAAAATTTATTTTTAGAAATTTTTGAATTTTGGTGTTACAGACAGATAAATGGATTTTGGACCTAAAGATAAGAAGGAAGAGATGAGAAAGAATCAAAATGGAAAAATATCAGCCAGTGAGGCAGGAGGAAAACCAAGAGAGAGGGACACCCCCAGAAGCCCAGGGGAAAGAAGTTTTAAGAAGAAAGGGAGACTACAAATGTGCAAAAGAGAAGAGAGGGAGGGAATAACTATGTCAATGTGTCAAAGGGTAAGGCTGAGAATTGAACTGGCAGATACTAGTAACCTTGAGAATGAGCCCAAAAACACAGCTGCTAAAGGACCTCAATTCACTATTTACAGGTTACTTTTAAAACTAAACCAGAAAAACTTTAAAGATCATGGGATTTCTAACTGAACCCGTGAATTTTTTTTAAAAGAAACTATGCTCCCAGGCTTCCTCTGGGGGTCCAGTGGTTAAGAATCCACCGTGTAATGCAGGGGACACATTGGTTCAACCCCTGGTCCACACCTAAGTCCATGCATCGTAAGTACTCAGCCCACGCTCTCGAGTCCACAGTTGCAAATACCAAGCCATGTGTGACAACTACTGAAGCCCACGGACCAGAGCCTGAGCCGCAACAGGAGAAGCCACCCTGTAGCGTGCTACAATCACAGATTAGTCCCGCTCGCCACAACTCAAGAAAGCCCTGTAGCAACGAAGACCTACCACAGACAGAAAATGAATAAATCTAAAACAAACAAACAAAAAACAAATGTGCCCTTACTTTGAGATCCAGATTAAATCTATTCAACCAAAAACATTTACTATGTAAGAAATATATTCATATACATTCCAAGACCTATCAGCCTGATAGTCAAGGAGGTATCCCCGGAACTTAATTTCTTTGGATACTTACTTAAAATTGAATTATTTGGCTATAGGATTGGACAGGCTAGGAGCTTAAAAAAAAAAAGTCAGGGTTGATAACTGACAGCTCTCTGATGAATCAGTGAGAAGCTGCAACTTTATTCCTCTCTTTTCCTGACCACCTGCTACAGGGAGCAGCTTCGGCAGCCCTGCATGTGTGGGTGTAGACTGAGGAGGTATTAGAAACGGAGCTGAAGAATCATTACTGTTCAGTGAGAAAAACCTTCACAATCCTGCTGTAAAGAAATCAGATCTGGCTCAGGAATCACAAACCCTCCTTCAAGTGCACAACAAACTCTGCAAAAGCAAGCTTAACAACAAAACAAAACAGAGGTGAAGTCAGAGAAAGAACCTGTTAAGTGAATCTATTTGTTGTAATGGCTATGCTTCAGAGATATCATGAGTTAGTGGTGAATACACTAAAATAATAATTGAAAACAATTAGGGTTGAATTATAGTTGATTTCCAAGTATAATTATTGTGCATCTTTTCATGTAAAATTCTAGGTAAGAAGATGAGCTTTGTAACAAAACAAGTACTATGAATCAGAGTATAGTGGCCATGATTATCAAAGTAACATAGCTAGGAGAAGTCTGAATATTTACAAGTCCGGAACTTATCATTAGGGAAAGGCCTAATACCTCATTTGGAAAGCAAAGGCATGTGGTTACTAAGCAAAATTGTTAGAAGGTATGATAATCCTCCTTCCTAGCTTTCATGGTGAGAAGGTCACCAAGGTGAAAGCATGTTCAAAAAGAAATCATAATTGTATGATACAGAACAGATACTTTTTTCCAAAGCCAATGTCCAGGATTAGGTAAAAGCTCCACTGTACACAACTGTGGGAGATAAAGTACCAATAAAGTCTGCCATCAAAAGATATATCCAGGGAAATCTTTTTGAGGAAAAACTCAAATGGAAAGGTAAGCATGTTACAGCTAAATTACTCAGCTTCAAGTTAATTTTAGTAGAAGGCACAAGTCTCGATAAAGCCGTGTGTGTGTGTACATATGTATATATACACATATATATACATAATATTAACTATGAGAATACATTTTAAGAATTTTGGGAATTCTCTGGTGGTCTAGTGGTTAAGATTTGGCTATTTCACTGCCATGGCACAGATTCAGTGCCTGGTCAGGAACTGAGATCCCACAAGTGGAGCAGCCAAAAAAAATTATAAGAATTTTAACTGCTACAAAGAACCATATGAATGCTGTATACTCTGTTTCAACATCTAAGAATCCCCATATCCATTGGTAGTTGCCTGTATCTTTTCTTTACAAGCACTCCCAACTGCATGAGATAGCCACTGCTTATTGACAAAGGGCTGCTTAGTCTGCACAACTTAATTTCACAGACTCTTCACAGAATTATGCCTCTTAGTTGCTTTTTCATACCATCTTTTATTCATTCTAATAACTACTGGGGCTCAAAGAAAAGAAAAAAATAGCAAGTTTCAGGGAATAAACAGGTTATAGAAACTTTTTAAAAGAAGAATTGTATATCAACAGACACACAAGAGACAATTAGGACTTTTCAGAAACTCCTGTTTTATTAAGCCACTGAACTCCTTATTGCCAAATTCAGACTTAAAGTGAAGAAAGTAGGGAAAACCACTAGACCATTCAGGTATGACCTAAATCAAATCCCTTATGATTATACAGTGGAAATGAAAAACAGATTTAAGGGACTAGATATGATAGATAGAGCGCCTGATGAACTATGGACGGAGGTTCGTGACATTGTACAGGAGACAGGGATCAGACCATCCCCATGGAAAAGAAACGCAAAAAAGCAAAATGGCTGTCTGGGGAGGCCTTACAAATAGCTGTGAAAAGAAGAGAAGTGAAAAGCAAAGGAGAAAAGGAAAGATATAAGCATTGGAATACAGAGTTCCAAAGAATAGCAAGGAGAGATAAGAAAGCCCTCCTCAGAGATCAATGCAAAGAGACAGAAGAAAACAACAGAATGAGAAAGACTAGAGATCTCTTCAAGAAAATTAGAGATACCAAGGGAACATTTCATGCAAAGATGGGCTCGATAAAGGACAGAAATGGTATGTACCTAACAGAAGCAGAAGATATTAAGAAGAGGTGGCAAGAATACACAGAAGAACTGTACAAAAAAGAGCTTCACAACCCAGATAATCACAATGGTGTGATCACTCACCTAGAGCCAGACATCCTGGAATGTGAAGTCAAGTGGGCCTTAGAAAGTATCACTACGAACAAAGCTAGTGGAGGTGATGGCATTCCAGTTGAGCTATTTCAAATCCTAAAGGATGATGCTGCGAAAGTGCTGCACTCAATATGCCAGCAAATTTGGAAAACTCAGCAGGGGCCACAGGATTGCAAAAGGTCAGTTTTCATTCCAATCCCAAAGAAAGGCAATGCCAAAGAACGCTCAAACTACCACACAAGTGCACTCATCTCACACGCTAGTAAAGTAATGCTCAAAATTCTCCAAGCCAGGCTTCAGCAATACGTGAACCTTCCAGATATTCAAGCTGGTTTTAGAAAAGGCAGAGGAACCAGAGATCAAATTGCCAACATTTGCTGGATCATGGAAAAAGGGAAAGAGTTCCAGAAAAACATCTATTTCTGTTTTATTGACTGTGCCAAAGCCTTTGACTTTCTGGATCACAATAAACTGTGGAAAGTTCTGAAAGAGATGGGAATACCAGACCACCTGACCGGTCTCTTGAGAAACCTATATGCAGGTCAGCAACAGTTAGAACTGGACATGGAACAACAGACTTGTTCCAAATAGGAAAAGGAGTACGTCAAGGCTGTATAGTCACCCTGCTTACTTAACTTATATGAGAAACACTGGACTGGAAGAAGCACAAGCTGGAATCAAGATTGCCGGGAGAAATATCCATAACCTCAGATATGCAGATGACACCACCGTTATGGCAGAAAGTGAAGAGGAACTAAAAAGCCTCTTGATGAAAGTGAAAGAGGAGAGTGAAAAAGTTGGCTTAAAGCTCAACATTCAGAAAACGAAGATCATGGCATCGGGTCCCATCACTTCATGGGAAATAGATGGGGAAACAGTGGAAACAGTGTCAGACTTTATTTTTCTGGGCTCCAAAATCACTACAGATGGTGATTGCAGCCATGAAATTAAAAGACGCTTATTCCTTGGAAGGAAAGTTATGACCAACCTAGATAGCATATTCAAAAGCAGAGACATTATTTTGCCAACAAAGGTCCATCTAGTCAAGGCTATGGTTTTTCCAGTGGTCATGTATGGATGTGAGAGTTGGACTGTGAAGAAAGCTGAGCGCCAAAGAATTGATGCTTTTGAACTGTGGTGTTGGAGAAAACTCTTGAGAGTCCCTTGGACTGCAAGGAGATCCAACCAGTCCATCCTAAAGGAGATCAGCCCTGGGTGTTCATTGGAAGGACTGATGCTAAAGCTGAAACTCCAATACTTTGGCCACCTCATGAGAAGAGTTGACTCATTGGAAACGACTCTGATGCTGGGAGGGATTGGGGGCAGGAGAAGAAGGGGCCAACAGAGGATGAGATGGCTGGATGGCATCACCTACTCGATGGACATGAGTTTGGGTGAACTCCGGAAGTTGGTGATGGACAGGGAGGCCTGGCATGCTGCAATTCATGGGGTCGCAAAGAGTCGGACATGACTGAGCAACTGAACTGAACTGAAACCTTGATTGTTACCTGGTCTACTCTTCACAGAAAGGTTCTCAGAAGAAATTCTGGATATCAAGAATGTTTCCTGGCATGCCCCAGGCAAGTGGAGCGTGAGATATACCGATGACTGTTAATGCCCTTGGAAAAATGAATTCAAGAATGAAGACTGTATTCTCATACTAAATCTACACCCATTACATACACTGACAAAGGCTTCCGACAGTAAGATGACAGGTGTGTATGTGTGTGTGTTTTCCCAAAAGATGTCTGGAGAAGGACTTTCAGGGACTTGGGGTGGGGGCGGTGGCGGGGGAAGAAATGGCAAAGCCCTTCAGATGGCATAGTCCAACCTGCCTACCTCTGAAATCAGCAACCTTCTCTTCTCATTCTTTCTCCTAAATAACCAACAGGCTCTTCACAACAAATCCAAAATACCACTTACTATTCCAGTGTAACCTTATCAGTCAACAGTGGGCTACAAAGAACTGACTAAAGTGTAAAGAATCCCCTGGGGCATTAATGGCCCACATCCCTGGTATCTTACAAATACCCGCCTACATAATCCAACTGTGTTCCTATTTCAATTTGTTTTATTCTTCTAGGCTTTTCCCCTATGCATATGGACATCCATCCATTTAAAAAATACAGCATGATAGCACTACATATATGCACCAGTGAACATCCCCACACACATTCCTGATTTTATGCATACAACAAGTTCTTTGATGTGAAATTTTGAAGCCAAAAGGTTTGTGAATTTTTAAGGTTCTTAACACATACTACCAAAACCACCCTCCAGAAATGTACCAATTAATATTCTACTAGCAGAAAATGAAAGTGCTTGTTATTTCCTATTCTTAAACTCAGAATATGTTTCAGTAACTGTAAATATTTAAGTAGGTGAAAGTGGAATTTTGCTCATTTATTTGGTCTTCTGTGAACTGACTGATAACGACTTTCCAAATTTTCTACCATCGGAGTTCAAGCTTTTCCCTTTTGATCTGTAAGAGTTTTAAAACATATAATAGGTTTTAGGCATTTGCCATGGATGCATTCCTATTTCAAAAAACATGAGGGTCAAGTGCATATAAGACAGGAAGATAGGAACTTAACTAGCTCAATACACAATGCCACATAGAAACTACCATATAAAATCAGCTAAGATTCATTATAATCAAATATAAGGAATTACTTAAGTGACTCCTACACTTGTATAACTGTAAGAAAAAAACAGAACTGTCTGATTGTTCATCAAGAAATACTGTTTTGCTTGTAACTGTGACTTACACATTATTATAATGCAAAAAATTCAATAGACAAATTAATTACTGCAAAGTTTACATTTTACTGTTTAGGGCTTTCCAGGCTCTCCATAGCAAGGGAAAGAACCACACTATGGGGCTACAGGTCCTCAGTTTCTTTTTTTCTTTTCTTCCATACAACAAAGAGGTGTTTTAAACTGGAGGCTTCTTAGCTATCTTCTAGTTCTAACCTTCTCAAAGGCTATGAGAGGGCACCATGCTAATATGGCTAATACCCCAAAAGCGGATTACCAATATTAAGTTTCAAAGGCAAGAAATAGACTCAGCTACGATCCACAGTTCATATTACATGGAATGCTTGAGAAGCTCAAAACACTGACATGATAGTACACCAGTTAACAGAGAAATGGCTTTATCCTGAGATCCCTGCTGATACAGAACTCCACCACACACATGTATACAATAGTCACCATGTGACACTGGAAACTCGGATAGGACATGCTGGCCATTAAAGGATGCAAAAGATTGCAGTCGTTGAGTTAAACACACAGCTTACCTGGAATATGACCACACGGAATTTGTTTTTCTTCATTATTTCTTCTTGCTTAGCTTCAACTTTTTTAACGTGAGTTTGTTGCTTCTCCACCCGGGCCTTCACATCTTTAATGTGAGCACTGACCTTTCGGGTTTTCTCAAACAACTTGTTAATGACATAGCCTGTGTTGCTGTGTGACTGTGAAAACTTGAGCAGGTCAATCTGGACGGACTTGATGGCATTCTCCATCACCCTGTGTCTCTCCTCTATCCTCTTCTGGCTGGCCTGCACGCTGTCCACGATGGCAGCGACTTTGTCCAGCACAGTCACAATGGTGAGAGCGGCATCTTGGTCTTCATCTTCTGTCACATTCGACAGGCGATTCTGGTGGATTTTATCAGCATTTGAAGCCGACCCATTATGCTCCATTTTAATTATTTCTCAGTGAAAGATGTCTTACCACAATCAACTCTGGCACCGAGAACAAAAAGTTAGCTTGATAACAGGCAACAGGGTTGCTTAAAGGGTTGGAAGCCCCACCCCTGGAGGCTGGTCAAGTATTTGTAACTACAAATACCCATACATGACTGTTCTGCAATATGAACCCTCGCAAAGCACTGGGTGCTGTTCCAAACATGCTTACTGACTGACTAAGGGGCTCAAATAAGACTATGTGGGTAGAAGAGGGAAGCTTTTTAAAAAGAAAAGTTCCCTAAAGCCACCGTGTTACTAATATTAAGCCTAGAAGCCAAATAACTAAATAAGCAAACTTTAAGTGATGGGTGAAGCCTTTTGCCTTTAGACAATTTCAAGCATTATTTATAAAAAGCAAATGGGAATTTTGAACAGAAATCTGTTTTTTCCGTTAATCTCACATATTAAATGCACTGATATATCAATATCAAAGAATGCAATAAATAAACACACCAAAACAGAGGCCATATAGTGAAAACATTATATTATAACATGCTTTTCCAAACCAAATATTAAAATTAATATTTTGAACATATTCTTAAATTCTACATGCATACTTCTGAATACCTAAACTACATGTTAAACAGCTGAACACATTCTACTCACACTTCAGATCTTTAAACATCAACAATCTATTAGTATAGCTAGTACTACACAACAAATTTGGATAGAGGTCTGAGATGATTTTTAAGCTCACACAAAGAGCACCAATTGTTAACATCATTTTTGCATTTTATTCACAAACACTGATACCATTGGTTTATTTATCGTAAAACAAATACTCTCTTTAAAAATGAATGTGTATTAAAGTAGCTTAAATGACAGAGTAGGCTTTATTCCAATCTGTTTGTTAAACAGACTATTTTCACAACATCTAAGTCTACTTTTCAGTGATCCGTTTCATCATTGCTACCATATACTTTTAAAAATTAATTCAGAATTATTTTTTCAAAGAGAGAAATGATCAAATTCCAGTCCATACATCTTATAAATATTTTACATCTAGCACACACAACTTTATAGTTCATGCGATAGGCAGTGTCTAAAAAATCAGTTAATAAATCTCAAAAACATTGAAATGTCTAAACACAGTGTCTTCTAGATTTTTTTTGTAAGAAAAGTAATCTGTAAACATCTTTACCTTTAGTTCATGCTTGGTCATTTGCTGTGGTCATTGTGGAAGAAGTGGGTATGACTTTGTAACCATTTGTGAAGTGGTCCATCTTTGCAAAAATATTACATTCCATGGGTAAAGAACAAGTCTTAGAATTACCATGTGGTACAAATTTGTGAAATCAATTTCTGTATTTAAAAACATAAAACAAAGACTACCAAACAGTCCAAAACTGTTGTAGCTGAATATTCTAAATACGAGCCAACAGTACTACACTAAAAATGTCCAAAAATAAGGCCTCTGAAATAAATATTTCCATTCTTTAAAAAAAGACATAATAAATGTACATCACATGGTCAGTGTACATATAAAAGTCACCAGTTCAAACCATTCTGGATGACGTATCTGAAGTAAAATGACCTAGGTTTTGCTTCTGTCGTCGTCCTCTATTATTTTTAGGGCATTTTCTGTTAAGAAAAAAGGAAAATGTCATTTTGTTTAGGGTATTTCAAATGTTTCCAGGTTAATACACATTCCACACATAAAGCCATATTGCATATGATCACATGAAAGGGAAACAGACGCTATTTGATGACAGACCATCATGTCAGACTGCCGCCTTTCCTACAAAGCGGGGAGGTGAGAGGGTTAGACATGCAATGCAGGTGTAAACACAAATGAAACTCACTCCCAGGGTCTCCTACTGCATGTGCATCCCCAAGAGGAATCGCCACTTCTGGCCTGGCAATTACCAAACCACAGTGACTGGTAACATGGAAACTCATGACAGTAGAAAGGATCCTTGCTTATGTACTTTCCCTGAGCATGACAACACCCTCAAAATGATAAGGACAGCTTAGATGAAGAAGAAATCAGGAAGAAATGTGCTTATTAACCTCAAATCAGAAAATACAGGAAATGCCTAGTTATTTTAGATGGTAACTCAGAAGAAGTCATTTGACACCCTGCTGGGACAAACCACAAAACCCAGGACAGAACTGCAGGGATAAGAGATACTTCTCAGTCGGCTCTCACGGTTCTGTGCATGCTTCTCTGCGGTGGTTTAAAGCCTGTCATACCATGTGCCCGCCCACTAGAATGTAAACGCAATCAGCTCTCACTGTGCACAAAGTGCTATATACTACACAACATGGAATAAAGGAAGCTGGATGAGCTCCAGTAATTCTGAGTTGAGCCTCTGCGGGAAACTAGCTGTGCAACGCCCTTTTTCTATAAGCAAAATATTAAGAGTTGGACTAACCTCTAAAATCTCTTCCAGCAAGAACTTTATAATCTAACGGTAAGAAAGTCTGGAGACGATGAGAACTTCTACCCTAAAGTTCCAGGTTTTTACTCATTTTCCAAGAGCACTACTTTGTCTTGATGTAAAAGCTTGATGGTAACACTTCCAGTTTACATGCTGTTTTTCACAAATTTTTCCTTATCCTCACAAAAACACTTGGAGGTAGACAGGGCTGGAATCAACTCCATTTCACACATGGGAACACCGATTGAGAGGGACGGCAATCTTCCTCAACTGTCACAAACTCACCGTGACACTGGACAAGTTCCTGAGACCATGGGTTTTTTTCATCTACACAATAAGGGGGTTCAGCCAAGGTGATATTCAACATGAAAGAAGATGCCAAGCCTAAGAGAAGAAAATTTCACTCCTGCAGTCTTGATAAATGTGTCAGTGGGAACATCCCTTTAAAGGAAGATTCCTCACATGTAACAGTCACCACAGGATAAGTGAACAGCTGTCGCAATCGACTGTGTGGGAGAGACACTCCTTAAAAATGCAGTGCAGGTCAGTCCATGTGCATAATTATAATATGCTCAATCCAAGGGAGCAAGACATTCGAGGGGTGAAAATGCCATAATAAAAAGGCCTCAGGAAGAGATCTATGATAAATTCAATGAGATGACCCTTCAGACATAGAGACAGAGGGTAGTGAATACACTGTAACAGTTAAAAATAAATATAAGGCAATGCCTATGTGTCTGTGAAGGCAGCAAATGGACTTGGGATATAAACTGCTGCTGCTGCTGCTGCTAAGTCGCTTCAGTCACGTCCAACTCTGTGTGACCCCATAGACAGCAGCCTATCAGGCTCCCCCGTCCCTGGGATTCTCCAGGAAAGAACACTGGAGTGGGTTGCCATTTCCTTCTCCAATGCATGAAAGTGAAAAGTGAAAATGAAGTCACTCAGTCATGTCCGACTCTAGCGACCCCATGGACTGCATGCAGCCTACCAGGCTCCTCCGTCTATGGGATTTTCCAGGCAAGAGTACTGGAGTGATGGGATATAAACTAGAGGTTACTAACTTGAATTCCCTGGTAGCTTAGTTGGTAAAGAATCTGCCTGCAAGACAGGAGACCAGGTTTAACCCCTGGGTCGGGAAGATCCCCTGGAGAGAAATGCTGCACTCCAGTATTCTTGCCTGGAGAATCCCATGGACAGAGGAGCCTGGCGGGCTACAGTCCATGGGGTCGCAAGAAACAGACACGACTTAGTGACTAAACCACAACCACCACTAATTTAAAAACTACCTGCAAGGTAATTTTAATTTAGTAGCTGAAGATTATGGCACAGTGAGAATTGAGGCAAAGAGCTGGACAAAACGCTGGACAGGACTGACAAAAGGGCTTAACTATCTCTCTGCTCTTGGGTGAAGTTTTCCCAACCTAGGGCACCAGTTTCCTCACTTCTCTAGAATGAAGGGGTTGAATACAAAGTAACTTCTTGCTGACTCTAACATGCTTGGATCTTGAAGATCTTTAAGGAACTAAAAATCACTGGGCCTCAAAATCTTCCCTTACCTTTACCTTATTACCTTCTTTCATTCACCTTCCAAATCATCTGTTATTCCACTTCTGCTTTACTCTAATAAAGTCCTAAATGGTCTTCCAAAACCTCACATTTTCTCTCCAATAAATTTTTCAGATGACACACAGAACTGATGCCCTGGGAAAATGATTCACACCAAGTCCCTCCCCTGTTGCAAAACCCTGAACTGCTACAAAACCAAGTCTGAATCGCACTCCCACAGGAGGATCATACTTAGCAAATGTACCTCCCAAGATGACTTAACATGGACCCCCCTCTTCTTGGTGGTTCCATGGCAAGAGGAATGGTTTAGCAATCAGGCA
Organism: Bubalus bubalis; assembly: GCF_019923935.1. NCBI lineage: Eukaryota > Metazoa > Chordata > Mammalia > Artiodactyla > Bovidae > Bubalus > Bubalus bubalis. The sequence continues at coordinate 151,908,182 of NC_059159.1, read as the reverse complement.
GCACCGAATCCAAATCCAGACCCTTTCACTTACTAGCTGGAGAACCACAGGCAAACTGCTTCACCTCTGAGCCCATGTTAAACAGCCACAGGCAGCCCTGATGTTACATGGTGGGTTTATTTTTTCTATATTCTCTTTCTGCTGTCATTATTTTTTATAACATTATGTCCCTACTTTAATCTACTGCCCAATTTCATATTCAGTAGTCTTGCCTAAGGGCAGATCATCTGTTCTATAGAATAAAGTCCACTGGCTTTCAGCACTTGTATTTTATGAAAAATATGTTATTCAGAGAAGAGTTTTTCATCATTGCTAGATTTATCATTTTAGCTCCAGATGGCTGAGACCACAGAAGGTCTGGCTTTTCCCCAGACTTCAGATAGAAAAGCCATAAATCCATTATGGCCTGCCAATATCTACACTTGATATAGCCCAACCCTCAGCCCAGAATGATGCAGAAATGTATAGAGATGATGTTTATGGGAGTCTAAACCAAACTGAAAGGAGGTAGGAAGAGGTAAGCAAGAAGAAAAGACCTTAGACTCAGAAGCATAAAGATGAACAAGATGAAAACTTAATTTTCTTTGAGTTCTCCAAGGTCCAGTTCAGTCTGACTTACATATTTCCACTCAGCCTAGAAAACACCTCTTTTTAGGCCAACTGTACTCCAAGTATGTCCTTTACTTTGGGGTTCAGTTATGATAAACTCCCAATGGTTTTAGTTATGATAGAGTATTTTAAAGTTTACTACTTATAACTGTATTCCAGAAAATGAAGTAATGCTAAGACAACATATTTAAAAAGCAGTTTTCTTTAACCTCTGATTTCTTCCCTTCTTGTATTTACTATAGATAAAGTATATTCTTAGGGCACAAGACCCAGTCAATTCTGCAGGACTTAGAAAGTTCCTGCCTGGCTCTTCAATGCATATGCAGACCATCCTGCTACCATCACTGTCCCGGAAAGTGATGCTTAAAGCGGACACACAGTTCTAAGATCTCAAAATTCCTTTATGCCACTGAGTACCCTCAGGCTTCCTCTGCCTGAGCCTAGATCTGCCTGTAACCCTGGGAATGAGTTCTTGACCAAATTCTAAAGCAGCACAATGGGGAGAGGGCTTAAGAGAACTAATTCTAGGATTTCTTCCTAATAGACTGGTAGATGTCAAGTCCCCATTATTTTGAGTGCTTCAGGATTCTTTAATAGCCACCCAGCTCTAATTGAAAGTTGGTATTTTGTAGGCCATTACCTACCTGGTTATGCACATGACAATTGCTACTATAATGGCAATCTGTACAGCTCCAATAATTGCTGCTATAAGAACATGAGTGAGCTTTTGCCTACTTGGCACTACATACAGAATACTAAAGTCTGTCTTTTCACAGTGCTGTCCAGTGTAACCAGATTCACATCTGAAAAGGGGGAGAAAGAAAAAAAGGACTCCTATGAGATTTATAAACTTCAGTAATTCCAGGTTTTAAAATGAAAACATACAAAAGAATGATAAACAGAAACAGCAAATCAGGCACTCTCCCACCATCTGAAAAAACACTGCCATTATTGTATTTCCTTATACTCTTTTGGATACGACTATTTTACAAAGTGCTTCTTGCACTTATCATCATATCACTTTAATTTAAAAGCTGCTAAGTAGTCTTTGTTACTGCCATTTAAAAATGGATTCACAATATCCCATTCAGTGGCTAAAATACAGCAAACTTACCTATTCCTTGCTTTTAGACATATCAGCTATTTTCCATCTTTCAGAATTATGAGTTAGGTGTGGGGGATATGATGACTGTGCGTTCTATATTTAGTGTTATCCCTTAGGCTAGGTACTTCAAGTGGGATTACTGAATAAATAGTTTTATAGACATTTACAGTTCTCTGAACGTAACACCCAATTATATTCAAGACACTTCTCAGTGTACATAATATAATCATGTAAAGAACAAGGGGAAGAGATGAAAATAAGTTGTTAATGACAGAAACAGAGCTAAGCAGTCAAGTAGGTACAAATCTTAGAAATTATCTGAATTCCAATTAAGAGTAAACAAAAAGGCAACAACATCAGCTGATGATAATTTGACAGGGATAAACATTTAAAATACTTAATAGAAAACTCACATTTTTTAGTTGACAGAAGGACAGAAGTGAAATGTGTAAATTCGCCAGCTTTCAGTTAAAACTGATTAATAAAACATTAGAAGTCTAAGGATAGAGTATTTATTAATGTCCCACATTTCATTACAGAAAAATAATTTTTAATAAAAACACATAGAGCAAGGGGCTTTCCTGGTGGCTCAGAGAATAAAAAAAAAAAAAAAGAATCTGCCTGCTATGCAGGAGACCCGTGTTCAATCCCTGGGTTGGGAAGATCCCCTGGAGAAGGAAACAGCAACCCACTCCAGTATTCTTGTCTGGAGAATCCCATGGACAGAAGAACCTGGTGGGCTATAGTCCATAGGACCACAAACAGTCCGACATGACTGAGCAACTAACACACACATATGCACAGCAAGAAAGAAACCCGAAAGCACAGGAACAGGAAGCCAGAGGAACCTGAGTCCACACCTCCTACCCTTGGGGGCCCCAAACACCTGCCAGAGGTTCCATACTGGTTCTAAGCTTCCTAGCAGACAAAAATAGCAGTTTGGCAGATACATAGATCACAAACATAACTGAGAGCACAGAAATACACCTTTACATCTATGGTCAACTGATACCTGGAAAGGGAGCTAAGATAATTTGATGCAGAACAGTCTTTTCAACAAATGGTGCTGGGACAACTGGACATCCACATACAAAAGAATAAGAGTCGGACCTCTTCCTCATAGCATACACAAAAATTAATTCAAATGGATCACCGATCTAAATGCAAGAACTAAAACTATAAAACTCTTGGCGGGGGGAAGAAAGTAAATATTCATGACCTTAGATGAGGTATGATTTCTTCATACACCATCAAAAGCACAAACAATAACAAAGTTAAACTAGGCTAAATCAAAATTACATCTTTTGTACATAAGGACACTATCAAGAAAGAAACTGAAAAGATAACCCACAGGAGAAAATTTCTGCAAAGTATGAATCTGACAAGAGATTTGTATCTAAAGTATATAAAAAACTATTAAAACTCATTAACAAAAAGAGGGAAAAAATACAAAATAGACAAAAGATCTGAACAGACATTTCTCCAAAAAAGATAGATAAATGACAAATAAGCACTAATATCATTAGTCGTCATGGAAATGCAAATCAAAACCACAATAAGATGTCTAGCATACCCACTAGGAATCAAAAAGCCAGAAAATGACAAGTGTTGTCAAGGATTCTGCAGGGAACATAAAAATGATGCAGCCACTTTTAAAAACATTCTGGCAGTTCCTCAAAAAGTTAAATACAGAGTTAGCATTTGGCCCAGCAACTCCTAGGCATTTACCCAGTGGAACTGAAAACACATGTCCACACAAAAACTTGCAAACAATTATTCAAGGGAGCATGATCCGTAATAGCCAAAAGTGGAAACAGTCTAATTATTTTTCAACTGGTAAGTGGATTAAAAAATGTGGTATTACCCATCTAATAAAATATTGTTCAGCCACAAAAAGGAACAAAATATTGATACACACCACAACATGAATAAATCATGTAACAGTATGCTAAGTCAAAGACAGACAGACACAGACCACACACTGTATGAATATAATCTATTGAAATGAAATGTCCAGAACAGATAAATCTACAGAGACAACGAGTATCGGTGGCTGGCTAAGGCCAAGGAGGATGGGGAGATTTGGGGGTAAAGGGCATAGTTTCTTCAGGCTGATGAAATGCAGACTGGCTGCAGTGGCTGCACAGCTCCGTGAATGTACGAAAGCCACTGGGTAAAGGAAAGAAGTGGGGCGGGAGCTGAGAGGTGAGGGAAAAGGGAGAGAGAGAAAATCACGGACATAAAATACCATCTCCACAAAACGAAATCAAGCCAGTTGCTCAAAAGAATAACAGTATCTGGACAAATACATGTAACAGAATGAGACTAGAGTATTTCTTCACGCCATACAGAAAAATAAACTTAAAATGGATCAAAACTAAATGTAAGACTTGAAAATCATGAAACACCTAGAAGAGAACACAGGTAGAACACGCTTTGACATAAATAATAGCTATATTTTTTTAATTTGTCTCCCAAGGCAAAAAAATAAAAGCAGAACTAAACAAATGGGATCTAATTAAACTTAAAATCTTTTGCACAGCAAAGGAAACCATAGACAAAACAAAAAGACAACCTACTGAATGGAAGAAAATTTTGCAAATGATATTACTGATAAGTAGTTAATATCCAAAATATATAAACAGCTCATATAACTCAGTATCAGAAAAACCACCCAATCAAAAAATAGGCAGAAGACCTGAATAGACTTTTTTTTTCAAAGAAGACATACAGAGATGGCTAATGAAAAGATGCTCAACATTTTACTAAGATACCATCTCACAGCTGTCAGAATGGTTATCATCAGAAAGTCCACAAATTACAAATGTTGGCAAGAACATGGACAAAAGGGAACCCTTGTACATACTACTATTGTTGGAATGTAAACTGGTGCAGTCACTACGGAAACCAGTAAGATTCCTCAAAAAACTGAAAACAGATCTACCTAATGACCCAGAAATTCCACTCATAGGCATATATTCAGAAAAAACAAAAACACTAACTTGAAAAGATACATACATCCCAATGTTCAGGGCAGCATTATTTACAATAGCCGAGATACTAAAGAAACCCAAGTGTCCACTAACAGACAAATGGATAAACACACATACACACAATGGACTATTCCTCAGCCATAAAAAATAATGGAATTCTGCCATCTGCAGCAACATAGATGGACCTAGAGAATATTACGCTTAGCGAAATGTCAGACAAATACTGTATAACACCACTTTTTTGTGAAATCTAAAAATTAAAACAAAGAATGCATATAGCAAAAAAGAAACAAACTCACAAATATAGGAAACAAATAGTTGTTACCAGTGGGGAGGCAGAAGGGAAGAAAGCAAGATAGGGGTACAGGATTAAGAGAGACAAACTACTATATATAAAATAGATATGCCACAAGTATACTGTACAGCACAGAGAATTATAGCCATTATTTTGTAACAACTTTTAATGGAGTATAATCTATAAAAATACTGAATCACCATGCTGTATACTTGAAACTAATACTGCAAACCAACTATATTTCATTTTTAAAAAACAAATCAGTTGCTATTTTTATTAAATTTAAGGGAACTTGATCTCATAAGTCCTCATATAAAGAGGGTACTTTCCAGGAATTTCCTTGCAATCCAGTAAAGACTCAGGGCTTTCACTGGCATGAGTTCAACCCCTGGTCGGGAAACTAAGATCCCCACAAGCGACACAGCCTGGTCCCCCAGCCCCAGAAAGGGTACTTTCTCATCCAGAGAGCATCATCCTCAACAATACAGCTATAATAAATTCAACAATATAATGAAGTCTCATAGGATTTTCTAAAAGAATATATTTCATGGCAGGCTAACAGCCCAAAGTCAAAGCTCAGTGAAATAAAAATAGTTCCACAGGGAGCTATAACAATGTCCTAGATACGCAGCTGACAATTAAGCTTAATTCAAAAATTAAAGGTCAGAGTATCAGAAAGAATGTACAGACCATGTTTCACTCATGCAGGTCCCCCTGGACATCATTCCTGCACCTGACTATTGGGTTATACTCTCCAATACCTGGAGTATTAAATTCCAGGTTAGCACTACTTCCTCTGTTGCTGATTAAAGGCAGATCCAGGGATCTGGTTCTCTCTTGCCTGTTCTTTCATGTCCACACCCTCCATGGTAATCTCATCATGCCCACAGCCTCACGGGCTGACTCATTCACTCGTATATTCAACCTACTTACCGAGCACCCGACATGTGCCAAGTACTGAGGTGGGCATGTGGGATACAACAGGGAACAAAGATCCCTGGCTTGTTTATCGTCCAGTAGGGGAGGGAGGGTCAATAAACACAATAAGCAAATTAAACGGTTATGTTAGAAGGTAGAATTAACAGAGAACAAAGAGAAAGAATTAAGGGGTATCATGAGTGCCGGGTATAGGCCAGGAAGGGAGCCCTGCAACTTTAAGGAAGATGGTCAAGGCAAGCTTCAGGAAGAGACATGTGAGTAAAGATGTGAAGGGGGTCAGGGAGTTTGCTGTGTGGACAAGTGTGAGGAGAGCATAACAGGCAAAAGAAGAATCAGTGCAAAGGCCCTGAGGTGGGTGCATGAGTGCACGGTGTGTCCAAGCAAGTGTGGCTGGAATGGTCCAGCCAAAGGGAAGGAGAGGACCAACAGAGAGAGGTGAAGGGGCCCGCCTGTGAAGGGCTCCTCACTCGGGAGGTGAAGGAGCCGCTGGAAGGGCATTAGCAAAGGAAAGCCAAGAGCTGACTTTTATTTTAAAGTCTCACTCTGGCTGCTGTTTGAATATGGGATATTTAGGATACAATCAGGAAGGCTAATGCATAATGCCAGAGGGGAAAAATGGTGCCTGGACTAGGAGTAGCGGTGATGATGAGAAGTCATCAGATGCTGGATATATTCTGAAACGGAGCTAACAGGACACCTGAAATGACTAAATGTGGAGTATAACAGAGAGACAAGTCAAAGTCATATCAGAGGTGTTTTGTGTAAACCAGAGAAAAGATGAAGTCAGCATCAACTGAGATGGAGAAGTTAGAGGTAGAACAGGTTTAGGAGAGGGAGGGCAGATCCAGAGATTAGCTTAGGTTCTATTGAGCTTAAGGTGTTAGATGCTTATGTGAAAAAGGGCAGAGAGGGAAGAGTCCCAGGTTGCGAGAGTGGCCTGGGGGTCATCAGCGTACATCATGTAAAGCCCTGATGCTGGATGGAGTCACTAAGGAAGAGAACCAGGGCTGGGCCCTGGCAGCACGCCAACACTGAGAGACCAGGAAGCAAAAGAGGACCCAGGCAAGAAGGCTGAAAGAAAAGCAGCCAGTAAGGAAGGAGAAAGGAGGAAGGAGAGCGTAATCCCTTAACCAAGTGAAGAATGTCTATCACAGAGGAGGTTGGACGCCACTGATCATTCAAAAGCCAATTGAGACTGAGAAACTGACTGATGAATTTAGCAACAAGAACAGTCTCAGTGAAGTGCTGGGGAGCAAAAGCTCACTGGGGTGAATTCATGAGATAGGAAGTGAGAAACTGGAGACAGACTACAGACAACTATTTCCAGTTTTTCTACAAAGCAAAGGACAGAAATGGGGCCACAGCTGATAGAAGTGACAGTGAGAAATACTTTTCAAGATAAAAGAAATAAAAAGTAACTTATAAATGTATAAAAATATATGAATAAAACAATATATGGTAAGAAGAAAAATGGGGAGCACTGCTGGCAGTGATAGTAAAAAGCCTGTGAATGTTTTCGTCATACTCCTTCAGTTTGCTCATTGAACTTGGAAACAAGATCATTAACTGAGAATGAGGATGAGAGGAGGTGTTGACAGTCTGAAGAGAGGGTGGATGGTAAAAGCAGCCATTTTATCTAGGAGAGGAGGATGAAGGACCGCAGTTATAGAGTGACTGCCAGCAGCATGCAGGGCCCGCTGAGTATAAAGGTGCATAAGACCAGTTAAAGCCTGGTAGGTGTAGGTATGCAGCAGGCGGGAAGCTGGAACGAACCAGGATGATGGTTTTGTCAAGTGACTGTATGATGAAGCAAGGGAGGGACTACAAGGATTGACCACGGAATTAAGCTGAGTAAGGAGGCAATGAGGATATGCACTGAAAAGGTGAGAGATTAATCACCTGGAGGCCCTGGGGTGGAAGGACTGCTGTAGGAATTAGATGGGATATGCTAAAGACCTCTGCCAACAAAGGCCCATATAGTCAAAGTTATGGTTTCTTCCAGTAGTCATGTACGAATGAGAGTTGGACCATAAAGAAGGTTGAGTGCCAAAGAATTGATGCTTCTGAACTGTGGTGCTGGAGAAGACTCTCGAGATTCCCTTGGACTGCAAGGAGATCAAACCAGTCAGTCCTAAAGGAAATCAATCCTGAATATTCATTGGAGGGACTGATGGTGAAGCTGACACTCCAATATTTTGGCCACCTGATGAGAAGAGCTGACTCACTAGAAAAGACCCTGATGCTGGGAAGGAGTGAACCCAGGAGGAAAAGGGGATGACAGAGGATGAGATGGTTGGATGGCATCACCAACTCAATGGACACGAGAGTTTCAGCAAGCTCTGGGAGATGGTGAAGGACAGCGAAGCCTGGCGTGCTGTAGTCCATGGGGTCGCAAAGAGTCAGACACAACTAAGCGAATGAACAACGCTAAAGATGGAATGATTCTCAAATACATCTTCAATGTGCACCTGTCTCATGAGTTCCAAAACCACAGATACCCAGGAGCCTACTAGATAAGTGGATGCCCCACAGACACTTGAGATCAAGCATTATTAAGCTCAGTACATCATGTCCCCCCAAACCTCCATTCTCCTCCCTCTATTTCCTTTCCCTCCTCAATTTTGCATCAGCTAGAAACCCAGGAGACTCTCTTGACTCTTTCCTCCCATGACCCTCCACCAACTCCCACATTCCCATCCTCATACCCAACCAGCCACCAAAACCTCTGGAGTCACCACCTGTTTTCTCTCTACAACTCATGTCCTCATCTCAGTCCCACTGTAAGTCCTTTACTTGGTTCAGGCTCTCACTCCTCCCTAACCTTCAGTCTTCTAATCCATTTTTCACCTAGCTACCCGGATGGCTTTCAGATCTGCCCATATCTTTCTTATTTAAATCCTTAAATGGTTTCTAGCTTTAAAATAAAGGACATGGGAATTCCCTGGAGGTCCAGTGGTTAGGACTCTGTGCTTTCTGTATGGGCTTGGGTTCCATCTCTGGTTGGGGAACTAAGATCTCACAAGCCATGCAGTGTGGCCAGATTAATTAATTAATTAAAGGACAATCTCCTGGTATGGCACAAATGTCCCCATAAGACCTGCCCCCCCTCCCACTTAAGGTTGAAGAGCTTTCTTGAAGTCTCAAATCATCTCATATATATCTATGTATGATAGCATTTTTCATATAGTATTACATTTAAATTACTATTTGTCAGTTGCTGCCACCAGACTAAGTTTTTCTGAAGGCTGGATCTCTGTCATATTTGAACTTGAGACCCCAGGGTCATGTAGGATTTGGTACAAAGTAGGCAAAGAGTCAGACACGGAGTAGTGACTGAACAACAACAAAGGCAATAAATAAACAAATTAATGGTGATATAATGCTAAAAGATTTTAACCTAATAACAGGACTGTGGCTAAAGGGTGTTCATCCCTGCCTGTTTACTGCTACTAAACAAATACACCTACCAGTAGAAATCCATGTGATGCCAAGGCCTGGTTCTTGTGGACACTGTAGATGCTTAGACAAAAGACAAAGATCAACTGCTTTTTGGAGTTACAATATGCAGAAAAGAGATTCTTTGGCATTTAAGAAACACCTCTGGTCTGAAGAAGAAGGAAGAGTTGGCCACCATCACATGTCATTCAAAAAATATTCACTGAGTAGCTACTGGGAGAGGCCGTATGCCAGGCACTGGGGAGACAATGGTTAGCAAACCAGAGTCCCTAACCTAACAGTTCGAATAGCCTAGTAATATCAATATTGTCAATATCAATATCCATTGCTATTTATTAAATACAGATTGCATAACAGGCATTGTGATAAGTATTTTGCATATATTAACACCACTAGGAAATAAGTACCATTATCATTTTTTTTAATTGGAGGATAATTACTTTACAATATTGTGTTGGCCTCTGCCATACATCAACATGAATCAGCCACATGTATACGTATGTCCCCTCCTTCCTGAACCCCTCTACCCCTCCTCCCATTTCCCTTTCCATCCCACCCGTCTAGGTTGTCACAGAGCACTGGGTTGTGCTCCCCATGTCACCCAGCAAATTTTCACTTGCTATCTGTTTTACATATGGTAATGTATGCGTTGCCATGCTGCTCTCTCAATTCATCCCGTCCTCACCTCCCCGACTGTGTCCACAGGCCTGTTCTCTATGTCCGCATCTCCACTGCCCTGCAAATAGGTTCATGAGGCTTAGACATCAACCTCTCCTTCCCTCCCTTTTAGGTATCTTAAAAGACACCCTACGCTCAGAGGTCAACATGATCTGAACTTCTATTGCAGTATGTATGTCACTATGAGACAAGTGTAAGGAATCCACTGTATGATTTTATTTTGTTCTCCCTTGCATGGCTGTATTTTTTTTTTTTTTTTTTTAATGTACAGGCAAAGGGGTAAGGTAGGGGGTGAGGCTGGTGTTAGCTCCTTCAAAGACAAGGAAACCATTCAATTAGAAGGAAGCTGAAAGCTTAACAAAGAACTCTTAATAACCATTAAAACAATTTACAGTGTTTTGTTTTATTTTTTTAAGTAGGAGGAGAATGGGAGGGAGCAGGGTTGGGGAGAAGTCAGGGGAATGGAGTTAAAGAAACAGAGAAACCAGGAGACTTGATTTCACAAGCTTTCTTTTACTCCTTGAGAGAAAGATTCACTGGTCAAACTGCAGCGGGCAGGAGTGAGAAGAATAAGACCAATAGCCCTGTGTTTGCAAACACTGCCTTGACAACTAGACCGACCAGAGGTGGAAGACAAGCTCCCAGAAGCAGCAGCAAGAAGTGTTATCAGTACAGACACGGAAGAGCAAAAGCACTAAGGCCATGAGGGTGAGTATCAGGAAATTCGAGACCTAGTTTTGTCTCAGCTCTATTTACACAACCTCTCTGGAATCACACAGTTGAAGATTCACACCCTTTCTGTCTTCATCCCTCACATTACACCTGATTCTAATCCCCATCCCCTTATTTTGAGAAATATATTAAAACCTTTATTTGAAACTTGACCATAAAGTTTAAGAACGTTCTCAGTTCTTAACACACTCACTCTGTGACAGACTGCCTAAAAATCAAAATAATGTTGGTCTATGGTATAGTTCTATATTAAAAAATACATATAGCATAATATTAAAAAGGTTAAGCCTATCTCAAAACCCTAATAAACATCTGGGTTTTTTTTTTTTGCATATTACTTGCCAGCTTTTTCCAAATGATGCTGCTAATGTATTTTTTTTTAACTCAACTGCAAATAAATACTACCTTTTAGTGATATTTTTAGTCCACATTTCATTGCCTGCTACAGAGCAGTGACCAAAGATGGAAAAAAGGTCTGACCTCTGATCTGGAGGTACTCTGACTTACCTACAAGAAGCCTTCTGAGTAGAATAAATGAATTCACATTTTCCATGGATGCAGTAACCATTGAGGTTTTCAGGGCAAGGCATGTGGTTTCCAATATAAACATCTTCCCTTTGATCACTAGCATCTTAAAAGAACATAAACCAGGTCAATAAATAATGAAAAGCAAATTGAAAAACATGGACTTTTCAAAGGTTCTAAGACAACAAATAAATTCACCCCTTGCTGGGTAATTTGGGAAGGAAATTTATCAGATAGGAAGCTGGACAAGAACCAAGGTCTCATTATGCCACAAACACAGCAGGTAGACTGTTTCGATTCAAAGCATTTAAAAATATTTGCAGGATGTGACCACTGTGAGCAACTGCTATTTAAAAGCAATCAGAAAAAATAAAAACACTCAACATCTTTGCTATAAAAATAAATATTACTTCCAGAAGAAATCTCACCTCTGTGACAGAGAGATGGGGTATGTAGCAGTGGCTTTTGGGGAACTGACTTACTCTAGCCATTCACCTTGAGGCTATGAAATTGAGGCCAAAGGACACTGGTAAGGCAGAGAACAAGTATGAGATTCTGCAAGTTTAGGGGGAAAGGTTTACTTTGGAATGAAAACTATCAAGCATATTGATTTTTTTCCCAAGTGAAAATAGTTCTGTTCTTTTAAAATTGTTTTTCTTAGTATATGTTTCTGTAAAAAAAAAAAAAAAATTCAAATAATACAGAGAACAAATAAAAAACAAATTTAAAACCACCCCAAATCTCTCTATCCAAAGAGAACCATTGTAAACATATTAATGAATATGTGTTTGGACTTAGGTATACTGACTTGAACTGAATTGGGTTGAACTGACGAAAACAGAAGGGTGGTAAGTAATTCCGCTACCAAAAATGGGAAGAGTCAGGAAGCAAAGATAGAAAAGGGCAGGAAAGAAGAAGGAATGGGGATCCAGTCTTCAAAATCAACGATATTCTTTCATTAATTCATTCTCTATTCCTATGTCTCTTTTCCCCATATACTTGTTGTTTAGTCGCTAAGTCGTGTTAGACTCTGTGACCCCATGAACTGCAGCATGCCAGGCTTCCCTGTCCTTCATTGCCTCCATATACTTACATATGCATACTTATTTACATATTCACACAACCTAGAATGAATTTTTTTTTTTACTTTTTTTCTGGCATTTACCTAATACATTAGTCCTCAGCTCTATGAACCCAGAGTTCCCCAATGTTTACAGGCCTGTCCATGTGTAGGAAAAACTCCCAAGCTTCCTGCCATTTTATAAAATTCCAGCTTACAGATTCTGTGTATTATTCTGTGAATTACAGATTCTTACTAATAATAATCTCACAATAATAATCTCATGTGACCTTGAGCATACCACCCTCTTGAAGCCTGAGATCTCACAACTGTATTATGTGAGATAATTAATGCATGTACAGGCCACTAAACCCACCAGCTCTCTATGTAACACATCATGCACCAGCCAAGACTTATCTCCCCCAAATACACACAAAGTGTTAATATAATCTGAAGAATTATTAATAGAAACAAATTAAGAAGGAATGAAATAAGAGACTATGTGTATATATAGATATCAAAAAGCAAGGGAGAACTGGGAATAGGTGTACCAAGTGTGAAAAAACTGAGAACTGAAAATGCAGGTTTTTCTGGAGATCAAAATTTACATATGAAAGGAGAATCTTTTTGACTATTAATCTTAATGATTATTAAGTTCAAAGATAAGACCTTAACAAGACCAAATTCATGCCATTTTACCTCAAATTTTATGTATTTACCTTGTGCAAATTTATGCATAGAAAGAGAATTAAACTAAGGGGAAATCCAACACAGAAGATCTCAATTTTAAGGGTATCTCTGCTATTTTGTGTAACCTTAATCAAATCATTTCTTCTAAGAGAGCTGAATGAGATCAGAAAAGTCTATCAGTAGTATAATACAGTGGACTTCCCTGGTGGTCCAGTGTTAAGAATCCGCTTGCCAATGCATGTGTTCGATCCCTGGTCCAGGAATATTCCACGTGCTGTGGGGCAACTGACCCACGTACCACAACTCTGATGCCTGTGCACCCTAGAGCCAGTGCTCCAAAACAAGAGAAGCCACTGCAGTGAGAAGCCAGCCCACCACAACTAGAGAAAGCCCATGAGGAGCAATGAAAACCAGCGTAGCCAAAAATAAATAGATAAAATAAATTTTTAAAATAAACCAAACAAAATGTTGATAATTAAAAAAGATGTATAACATAAGACATATACATAATCTTTTATTTTCTAGTAACAGAAAATTTTTTTCTATTTTTAAAAAGAAAAATTTTATTTTATTTCATATTTTTAAAAAGTAGACAAGATAATTTTAATCATATATTTTATTTAACCTAATATATCAAATAAATAGCATTTCAACATATATTCAGATAAATTATGATAGTTTATATTCCTTTTTCTTAAATAGGTCTACAAAATCTGGGGAGCACTTCACACTTACAGGACACCTCAATTCCAACTGGTCACATTCCAAATACTCAACAGTCACATGTGGCCAGCAGCCACCAGGGTAGACAGCACAGAATAGGTGGCTTACTCATTTTTCATTTATTCATCACCCTCCATATGCCAGGGACTCTGCTAGGTGCTGGGATAAAAAAGCAGTTAAGATGGATCCTGTCCTCAAAGGGCTTACAGGGGCTCCTCCAGCTCCCAAACCATAATTATGTGTGGTGGCAAAGAAAGCAAGCCTTCCTCTGGGCTGCTACAATCCTGAGCACCCACTTCTGTGCTAAAATACTCACAACACTGTCATAATTATTTAGGTATTTAAATTGGTCTCTACCATGAGACCATGAACTCCCTGAGGATCTGGATGCCTGTATTATCCATTTCTGTACAACTCCTGACACTTAGACCATAGTAATGTTCTTGCTATGGTTTCAAACCAAGAGTAGTATTCGACCTTTGCAATCAAGCCATGAAGTGACTTGAGGAATGCAACTGTCTCCCACAGTGCTTATCATCCTGCAGCTTCTCAAAACATGGTATTTTCAGGCTGTGATATACCATTAAGTATATAATAATGGGACTTACAGAGACTGAGGTTAAGTACCAGCCTATTGAAATAAAGTTGCATAAAGTATATAATAAACAGACCACATTGGTCCCCAAAAGCTGTGGTAATGTACTAACCTACCATAAGAAAGTCCTAAAAACAGCAAAATAATGCAGAGCTGAAAGTGATCAGAGAATTCAGATGCATGATAGCAATAAGAAAATTAAGAATGGGTTATGAGAAGTGAATAAAGAGTATACCAATAGCATTCACTGAATGATTAATGAAAGAATGTGGTATCAAGCTCTAGACAAAGCAAAGCCATATAAAACTGGACATATCCATTAAGACTTTGAAATCTCTGTCACAGAGTCCAAATTCAGCATTCTGCTCAATGCCAACACTATTCATTCCATTACACTTACATACTATTTCTGTGCACATCCATATGCTCAGCTAAGCTACAGCAGGGTTAAGGGAAAAGTGGTCATAGTCCCTGCCCTCAAGAAGTTTATCATCAACATACACACACAAAAAGCTGAACAACAGAAGAGAAGAGGTCCCACACGATAGCATACAATAAAACACCAAAAGAAAGCTTTATAATACTAAGTGCTATGGAAGTTCACGTTCGAAGGAGAACTTCATTTTAGGCAGAATAACCCAGGGAAGGACTCATAGAGAAGGTAGCACTCAAGTTAGGTCTCAAAGCATGGACAGATTCAGATAGTTGAACAGTAGAAACCAAAAAACAGGTATAAGGTACCTGTTCTCACTCTCAAGAACAAGAGGTAAGTGGACCTAGCAAGAACTGTACATTCAGACTGTGCAAGGGTTTAAGTCAAAGTTGGAAAAATAATTTGAAGTCAGAGCATGGAAAAATTTAAACCTCAGATGAGAAACATTTTCTTAATCATATGGACAAGGAGGACCCAGTTGGAGGCCAACACAAGCAAAGCCATATTTTAAATAAGAAGTTAACTGAGAGTGGTTACCTAGGGCTAGGGCTGATGGTTAGGGGAGAATGGAGAGTGTGACACGGGTGTGAGGTTTACTTTGAGGGTAATGAAAATGATCTAAGATTAGATTATGATGCTAGTATATGTAATGCTAGTACAATCCTGTAAATATACTAAAAGAAAAAAAAACCCACTGAATTACATTATTTAAACAGGTGAACTTAATGTTATGTAAATTGTATCTCAAAAAGCTGTTAAAAATTAATTGGAAGACAAAAGGAAGACAGGATGACCAATTAAGAGGTTACTACACAATCCAAACTCTGGCACTGAAAAGTTCGAGCTCAGCAGTAGGAACAGATAATAGAATCAGGAAAAAAAAAAAAAAAACAGTGTCAAGATGCTTTGGAAAGTAAATGAAACCAGAAACTCAGATGTGTAAGGGTCTTTGGAGGTCATTTGATCTAATGAAGGGATTTCTTTAGTTATAACCCCATGATCCTGTTTCTACTTAAACACGTTCAAAGATAAGGAACTCTTAGTATCGGTTCAGTCCAGTTCAGTCACTCAGTCATGTCCAACTCTTTGCGACCCCATGGACTGCAGCATGGCAGGCCTCCCTGTCCATCACCAACTCTGAGAGTTTGCTCAAACTCATGTCCATTGAGCTGGTGACGCCATCCAACCATCTCATCCTCTGTCGTCCTGTTCTCCAGCCTTCAATCTTGCCCAGGGTCTTTTCATATGAGTCAGTTCTTCACATCAGATGGCCAAAGTATTGGACCTTAAGCATCAGTTCTTCCAATGAATATACAGGACTGATTTCATTTAGGATGGACTGGTTGGATCTCCTCACTGTCCAAGGGACTCTCAAGAGTCTTCTCCAACACCACAGTTCAAAAGCATCAATCCTTCAGAGCTCAGCTTTCTTTATAGTCCAACTCTCACAATCCATACATGACTACTAGAAAAATTATAGCCTTGACTAGACGGATCTTTGTTGGCAAAGTAATGTCTCTACTTTTCAATATGCTGTCTAGGTTGGTCATAACTTTTCTTCCAAGGAGCAAGCATCTTTTAATTTCATGGCTGCAGTCACCATCTGCAGTGATTTTGGAGCCCAGAAAAATAGTCTCTCACTGTTTCCACTGTTTCCCCATCTATGTGCCATGAAGTGATGGGACCAGATGCCATGATCTTAGTTTTCTGAATGTTGAGTTTTAAGCCAACTTTTTCACTCTCCTCTTTCACTTTCATCAAGAGGCTCTTTAGTTCTTCTTCACTTTCTGCTATAAGGGTGGTGTCACCTGCATATCTGAGGTTATTGATATTTCTCCCGGCAATCTTGATTCCAGCTTGTGCTTCATCCAGCCCAGCATTTCTCATGATGTACTCTGCATAGAAGTTAAAGAAGCAGGGTGACAATATACAGCTTTGAAGTACTCCTTTTCCTATTTGGAACCAGTCTGTTGTTCCACGTCCAGTTCTAACTGCTGCTTCCTGACCTGCATACAGATTTCTCAAGAGGCAGGTCAGGTGGCCGGGTATTTCTCATCTCTTTCAGAATTTTCCACAGTTTATTGTGATCCACACAGTCAAAGGCTTTCTTTGGCACAGTCAATAAAGCAGCAGCAGATGTTTTTCTGGAACTCTCTTGCTTTTTCGATGATCCAGCGGATGTTGGCAATTTGATCTCTAGTTCCTCTATCTTTTCTAAACCCACTTTGAACATCTGGAAGTTCATGGTTCACATACTGTTGAAGCCTGGCTTGGAAAATTTTGAGCATTACTTTACTAGCATGTGAGATGAGTGCAACTGTGCGGTAGTTTAAGCATTCTCTGTGACTTCCCTGGTGGCTCGGATGGTAAAGTGTCTGTCTACAATGAGGGAGACCCGGGTTCAATACCTGGGTTGGGAAGATCCCCTGGAGAAGGAAATGGCAATCCATTCCAGTACTATTGCCTGGAAAGTCCCATGGACAGAGGAGCCTGGTAGGCTACAATCCATGGGGTCGCAAAGAGTTGGACACAACTTGGCACTGCCTTTCTTTGGGATTGGAATGAAAACTGACCTTTTCCAGTCCTGTGGCCACTGCTGAGTTTTTCAAATTTGCTGGCATATTGAGTGCAGCACTTTCACACCATCATCTTTTAGGACTTGAAATAGCTCAACTGGAATTCCATCACTTCCACTAGCTTTGTTTGTAGTGATGCTTCCTAAGGCCCACTTGACTTCACATTCCAGGATGTCTGGCTCTAGGTTGGTGATCACACCATCGTGATTATCTGGGTCATGAAGATCTTTTCTGTATAGTTCTTCTGTGTATTCTTGCCATCTCTTCTTGATATATTCTGCTTCTGTTAGGTCCATACCATTTCTGTCCTTTATTGGCCCATCTTTGCAAGAAATGTTCCCTTGGCACCTCTAATTTTCTTGAAGAGATCTCTAGACTTTCCCATTCTATTGTTTTCCTCTATTTCTTTGCATTGATCACTGAGATGGCTTTCTTGTCTCTCCTTGATATTCTTTATATTCTTCAATATAATATAGTTAATTCCAATATTATCAAGTTTTCCTTATATTGAATGAAATCTCTCTTTCATTATCTGTGTGTGGATTTCCCTGTGTCTGTTCATCACCTACCTCACTGCCCACCAATTTTTTTCTTAATGTCAAACTTCCCTAGTTTTACCCTTTATATAGTTTGCAACAACCAACCCACTAACATTTAAGTGTTTAATACAACAGAATTGTCCTCTTTGCTAAAGATGGCTCAATACAGAATTGTGTAAAACAATTTTACTTCAAAAAGAATCAACAAAACATCAATAAACACATCAAAATATGTTCAACATCATTAATCATTGCATCATGTATCCGTACTCAGTCGTGTTGGACTCTTTGCAACCCCAGGGACTGTAGCCTGCCAGGACCCTCTATCTATGGGATTTTGCAGGCAAGAATACTGGAGTGGGTTGCCATTTCCTTCTCAAGGGGATCTTCCCAACCCAGGGATCGAACCCACATCTCTTGTGTCTCCTGCATTGGTAGGTGGATTCTTTACCACTGTGCCACCTGGGAAGCCATTAATCACTAGGGAAATATGAGTGAAAACAAGATAGCACCTTATACCCAAAAGGATGACTACTATCCCCAAACCAGAAAATAACAAGTACTGGCAATGGTAAGAAGAAATGGTAATCCTTGGGCATGGCTGGTGAGAATATGTAACAGTACAGCCACTAGGGAAAACTGTAGGGTGCTTCCTCAAAAAATTAAAAGTAGATATACTATATGATCCATCTGGATATATACTCCCCCCCAAAAAAATGGAAAGCAAGGTCTCCAAGAGACAGCTATATACCTATATTCACGGTAGCATTACTTACAATAGCTAAAACATGGAAGCAACCCAAGTGTCCATTAATGGATAAACAAAATGGATGAGTTGTAAGGAATATTCTACACACTAGGAAATATTCAGCCTTAAAAAGGAAATTAATTCTGACATATGCTATGACACAAACAAACCTTGAGGACATTATGTTAACTGAAGCCAGGGACAAAAAGACAAATACTGCATAATTTCGACTTATATGAGTTATGTAGAATAGTCAAAATTATAGCAACAATCAGCAGAACGGTGGTTATAAGGGCAGAGGGGAGGGGGAAATGAGTTATTGCTTAATGGCTGTAGTTTCAGTTTCACAGGATGAAATCATTTCGAGACTTGGATGCTGTGACGGTGGCACAGCATCATGAATTTATTGAGCACCACCAGCCCGTACACTTAAAAAAAGATAGCACACGGTGTTGTTATATATATTTCACAACTTTAAACACTAAAAGAAAAACTCTGTATGAGCCTAATGACAGGAGGCTCAGTAGAAAGAATGTAGTAAACTGAGTTCAAATTGAGATCTCCAGTCCTCCAAAATGTATTTATTAAGCACCTATCGTGTCCCAGGCAAGACAGTAGTTCCTGGAAGTTCAGGCAAAGCAGTACAAGCTAAATGTAGGTGTAAAGACCCACAGGTAGCTGAATATATGAAACTAGTTCTTAGAGAAAGAGTAAAGCTAGAGTATAAGTGTTCACCAAGGTGGTAGCTGAGAGTAGATTAAATATTCTGAAGAAAATTGGAGAGAGCATGCACGAGAATGGAATTCTGGAATAGTTGTCATGAAAAAGAAAGAGCACCAGGGCTTAGTGTCAGAAAGGCTGAACTCTGGTCGCTGCTCTGCCATTCTACATGAGCCACAGTTTCAGCTTCTTCATCTGCAAAATGGTGGTAACATGACTGTGATAAGGATTAAATACGTGCAAGCAACTGGCACACAGTAGCGTACTTGATTAAAAACTGTTGGAAGGATGACCAGCCTACTGTCGCTTATGAGCCACATTAAACAACAGTGGACAGGCAGACTTACCAATGGTAAGAACCTTTAGCACAGCCAGGCTACTAACGATGAAATTAGGAAAAAACACCATAATAACATCGATAAGGAATTCAGTGACAGCATTTAATGCTCAAAGTAATCCTAAGCAGTAGGTATTACTGCCCCTGCTTCACCGATGTGATCACTGAGGCTCAGAGAAATCAGGCCACACTGCCTGATTTGATCCACAGCATGGACCAAGTCTGACTTCAGAGCACAAGCTCTTAACCATCACAAGACTTCACCAAGCTACCCTGGGAGGCAGGTGGGGAACAGACAAAAGCGGAATGTTCAAGCACTTGCTCTCCAGGCCACGTAAATTAGATAACTTCAAAATGGAAAGATTAAAAGGCTTTACAGACGTAATGAAGCACAGTCTCAGAAACCACGGCAGAGATGTAGCCTTGCACAGCAAGAACTGGGCACGGCCCCGTACAAACAATGCCTTCAGGCAAGTGGTGACAGGCTCCATGAATAACAGCTGCAACTGCAAGTCTCTGAACAATGTGTGCATGTGTGTGCACGAGCACATGCACAATATAAAAAGCTCAGACACCCAGCAGTGCCTTCCACCCTACAGAGGCATTCAGAAACCAATCTGCCACCAGCGGCAGTGTTTTCAAATACAAAGGAGAGTATGGTTCTAAGTGACGATGTGGTAAGACTCCAGATGGCTTATCTGCAAAGGCAAGTTTCACTGACTCTGTCTTGGTCCATCCATGTTCCACCCAAATAAAGCACCAGGAATTGCTGTTAACAACCAGGACATGCGCCTAGAAGAGGCTCCTGAAGCCACAACATCAATACTGCATTAGTAACTCGAGGGCTCTTTATTTTCACAGAGCCAATATACTGAATCCAAAAATTCAATATACTCTTTCCTGCTTCCCCTATACCAACCTTCACTCCAAGCTTCATCACTAACACATCCTTCTTTAACCCAAGTCTCCTCAGACCCCAACAGAGAACCATTTACCTAGGCAGAAACTCTCGTCTACTCCCCAACACCCCCTACCCTCTCATGTCTAGGGAGTAGATATGACCAATCCTAACCCGGCTTCTTTCTTTCCTAGTCTTTCCACTCTGCCCAGTGAAACACCTTTTCTAATGCACGTAAACTCATCCACCTCCTCAGTGGTTCCCTTAGGAAGCACTCCTTTCATCTCCCTGATGGAACAAAATCACATTACTCCTACACCCCTTCCCCCCCGTCCCTTCCCCTGCTGTGCTCACCACCTGTCACCTCTAGATCAGCATCCCACTCTCATCTCTCAACGACCTTCCTCCCCGTAGGGTTCTGTGCCACCCACCTACACAGCCTTCTCACCATCTTCACTGTGATTCTCCTCCACACTCCACAACATAGGCTCTCCCCCTCCTTCAGTGACTGCAGCAACTGACTCAGGCTTACCTTTTGATAAGGCAAATTTATCAAGACCATTTTTAAAAGGGCATATCAAATGAGCTGTATTAAAATATATAAACATTAATCACCAAATAATGGAACCAACAATATTGATATCTTGGTGTGTCTGGTATCCTTGATCAGCAGGAGGAGAGGCTGAGAGGATGAACTCGAAGGTGGGGTAAGGATTGGGGTGAGGTGATGCTCAGGAATGGAGTGAGAATGTGCTGGCAATTAAAAGGTGTTACAGTGGATTTCAGGCTGTATGAAAATATTCTTGGATAAAAATGGCCACATTAAAATGTCATTTGCCACAAAGGAACTTTCTGGGTAGATGGAAATGTTACAAAGACTGTGATAAGGTGTAGAACAGATGGGGTCTATCCATTTGTCAAAACTGACAGCTAACATTTGTGCATTTCCATGTATGTAAATTACAGTTCAAAAAAATCTGTAAAATAAGAATAATGATAATCCACCAGGTAAAGGTATACAGACAAAACAAGGATGACAGAATGCTGTTCACTGTTGATAGTGGTTGAGTATATAAGGGTTCATTATACTATCCTGTTCGTTCGTGTTTAAAAAAAAAAAAAAAATTTTCTACAACCAAGTTTTTAAAATGTCACATACCCAGCTCCCACACACCTGGTGTGTGTGTGTGTGTGTGCGCATGCAAGCACACACATGCACACTTAGTCACTCAGTCATGTCTGACTCTTTGCTACCCCATGGACTGCAGCCCGCCAGGCTCCCCTGTCCATGGGGATTCTCCAGACAAGAATACTGCAGTGGGTTGCCATGCCCTCCTCCAGGGGATCTTGCTAACCCAGGAATCAAACCCAGGTCTCCCACATTGCAGATGGACTCTATACCACCAGGGAAGCTGAAGACTGGAGTAGGTAGCCTATCCCTTCTCCAGGGGATCTTCCCAATCCAGGAATTGAACTAGGATCTGATGCATTGCAGGTGGACGCTTTACCAGCTAAGCTACTAGGGAAGCCCATACACCTCATGCTCAGCCACTATATCCTTTATGACTTACATCTACAACAAAGCTTCCTACACTGCAATTTCAACATTTACCACAGGTTTTCCAATAGCCTGAGAAAAGCATTAACTCACCACCATGCTGGACATTCAAATGCTCCATCTTGAAAGCACACTTTTCCAAGAGTTCAACTTTACATTTCTGACATCTTCAAATTTGAGGCTTGTCCTCTAATTCTTTTATGCAGCATTTTAAACTAGCAGTCAGTCTTTCTATTTCAACTTCTGTGCCACTGTACTCTTCATGATGTTTTTCCTCTGGATCTTCTTTCTGCTTCATCCTAACCTCCTCTCCTTTAAAAATAAGAGTGCTGTCCAACAGAATTTTCTGCAGCTCTTGATATGTTCTATATCTGTGCTGTCCAATATGGTAACCATGGGTCACATGGGACTACCGAGGATTTAAAATACGGCTAGTATAACTGAGAAACAAAAACCTATAATTTTATTTCATTTTATCCAATTTAAATTTAAATAGCCACATGTAGCCAGTGGCTACTCTACTAGACAATGCAGCTCTATAATCTCTCTCACTCATTCTCATCACTTCAGTTACCACCTAGAGATCCAAGGACTAACTCGTAAATTTATGCTAAAAAACAAAGTCATCCAGGTGAGTTCCACAAGCAACTCAAACCCCAAAGTAAAATTAATCATCTCCACCATCAACTCCTTTCTTACTTGCCCCAAACACCTTTCCCTTCCCAATATTCTTAGTTCAATAAACAGAATCCATCATCTAAGTCATCCTAGTTTTAATTCTTTTATTCTCCATATCTTAAGTAGGAATCTATTCCTTTTGAGCCTAATTAACTGATCTCTCTGCCTCTAGCCCAAAGTACATAATAAGCACAAGTCCTGCCTGGTATAATGCATTCAGCTGGTTAGTACTGTAGCCTTTCCTTTTCAAATATATTATGATTTCCCCACTGCCTACAAATGAAGTTTAAATGCCCTAGGATAACAGAGCATTCAAGATTGTACACATGGGAATTCTCTGGCAGTCTAGTGGTAAAGACTCAGACAAAAAAAAAAAAAAGGACTATATACAATCTGGCCCCAAGCTACCTTTCCATACTTGCCTTCCATTTCTGCCTTTTAAACCCCTTCTCTCCAGCCAAAATGGATTCCTCATCGTTCTCCAATACATTCTATCACAATGTTTGCATTTACACTTCTGCTGATGCTCTTCTATCCTCCTTAAATATCCTTTGACCTCTTCAAATCCTAACCACCCTTCAAGGTTCAGCTCAAAT
The DNA here is from genome assembly GCF_019923935.1 of Bubalus bubalis. Taxonomy (NCBI): domain Eukaryota; kingdom Metazoa; phylum Chordata; class Mammalia; order Artiodactyla; family Bovidae; genus Bubalus; species Bubalus bubalis. The sequence goes on along the minus strand of NC_059159.1, from coordinate 151,884,699 downwards.
AAGATCTCTTGTTTCTTAGATCTTCACCATTCTCCCCACTCTCCTACATGCATGCTCAGTCATGTCCAACTCTTTCCAACTCCATGGACTATAGCCTGTCAGGCTCCTCTGTCCATGGAATTTTCCAGGCAAGAATACTGGAATGGGTTGCTATTTCCTACTCAAGAGGATCTTCTTGACCCAGGGATCAAACCTGCACCTCCACCTCCACCTGCGTCACCAGTCCCCACCAAATAGTAATTTCTTTTTTTCTGAGTTCTCATCCTAACTTTTTCAAAGCACTACATTTATGACAATAACCAACTTTCACTTTGTTAGAAGTAGGTTATGTTCATTTCTTATTGTGTCACAAGTTCTTTAAAGATGAATGTCATGTATTACATATCTTTCTATCCACCAACAGTTTCTAGTAAAACAACCAGTATAAAATTGGCACTTAATAAATTACATCTACTGATTATGATAATTTCATTTGCATTATAGACAAATTCTTATGTGGAAATGTTCAGTATCTCAAAAATGGCTTAGGCACTGAATTATCCCTGTAAAATTATTGAAGACAGACAAGTACTTTGGGTATACACAATTCCCCAAACTGCCCTAAGCAGGAGCTTCTACCTACCTAAAAAAGAACTTCCCTATTCTGGTCATGTACTATCAGTATAAAGAATAAAACTAGCATTGATCTATTATATCTCCTATGGGAATACAAAGATTTCCTATTTTAAACACAGCACTTTGTATCAACAGAGGAAACTGATATTTCAGGGGCTCATGGGATATAACTGATTCAGGTTTAATATGATTTAAGTGACAGAAATACAAATTATTCAATGATAATAACAGCTACCACTTCTTACACACTTACGAGTATGTCAGATACTATTCAAAGCACTTGACATGCATTATCTCATTTAACCTTTATGACACTCTAAGAGATATGGCCTGTTATTTTCATTTTATGTATTTTTTAGAAATTAGGCCTAAAAGGTAGATCACACATCTTTTTAAAAAACTGCCCATTAGTATAACCAAACAAATAGCATAGAAGATACATGTAAAAGCAAATATACAGAAACCCTGGTCTAGGATCCTAAGATCAGGACCTGCTTCGGTTCACTAACTATAACCTCAATGAGCCTCAATATTTTCACTGGTCCTTATCCCTCAGAGTAGTTGCAAAAACCAAATGAAATAATGAATATGAAAATGAGAAATGAAAGCACACTGGACTTGCAGTCAAGGGAACTAGAATCCAATCTCTGATCTGACCTTAAAATAAAAGTCTTTGTACAAATAAATCCTATAGTTTCTTTGAGCTATATCCATTCTTCTGACAAGCATGGAGCCCCTAGGTAAGTGCCAGACGTTCTGCTAAGTGTTAGGAATCCCAAAGTGAACATGGCAGAATTCAGTCTGGAGAGGGATGCAGATGAGTAGAACCGACAATCACACTTAGAGCAGGTTAAGGGCTTGGTCATCAGAGTATGTAAGAGAGGCATGCAATCTAGGTTTAAGAGTCAAGGGATAGTTCCCAAACAGAAATAACTTCTAAGGTGACCGAAAGGATGACTCCTAGGCAAAGAAGAGTTCCAGGCAAAGGGAACTAGGTTCAAAGACCCATGCACAGAGGTTAAGTATTAACAGTAGATTCTAGACAGGCAAAGAGGATTTTAAAAGCAAAGATGAGAGATCTTTCTATATAATTTCTTACAAAAGCATGTGAATCTAAATTCTCACAATAAAAATTTCAATTAAAAAAACACAGATGTGAGAGTACTCTGTAAACTGAGAAGCACTCAGTCAATATTATTACTAAAATTTAACTGCATAATGTATATTGCCATAGAGCAAAGCTGGAAAGGTCATTATAATGGAACGAGAACTACTAAGGACAGCTAGTGACCATATTTCAACACATGGCCAAAATTTAGGAAATTGTTATTCAGTACCTTTCACATCTGGTCGATACTGTAGTCCATCATCCTTCTTTCCCAACAAACTAGTGTCATCTGTGTCTGTAAGAGAAAATGATTTGAAAATTAAGATACATATGATGTTTAAGTCATACCATGAAAGTCCTAAATATTCCAAATGCTTCAGGTCCTTTCCAATTCTCTGTCCATTTTTCCTGCTCTACCACTCACTTGATCTATTGTAACACTTCTATCTCAGGCCTTAGATATAAATGCGTACTGCATGATGAACAGTCTAACTTCACTGAAACTTCAGCTAAAATATCATCTCATCATCTCCTTAAGAAGTCTTCCCTGTGAAACTGAAATCACATAGACCTTGAAGAGAAAGGATTAGCCGGTTCTCCAAGGGACAATGGTTTCAAGATTTACCTTCTCACACCACTGTTTCCTTGGAAAAGTATCAGATTAATATAAATGTGGAATATCAACTGTGTTATCAGACAAAATTTATTATAAACATGACCCCTCCTGGTGAATTATGTTAGGACAGGAAGAATACATGGACCATAAACACCTGCTGGGAAGCATAAGCTTCGGTTTCCCAGTGCACAGTGGGGGCAAGGGAAGGCACAGTCAGGTGTAAATGGGGACAAAGATAAACCTCTCCACAGGATTCTAAAAGCATGAATTTCAATTAACAAAATCCTCAAGCTTGACCAACTCTTCTGAATTTGAAATTCCAGGTAGTACCATTCAACCACAAACCAGTTCCTCAGAAAAGATATGCTTTCTCAATACACTTTAACCTACGCTACAAATGCCACCCCAAGAAAGAAAAGCAAACCACACTAGTAGTTCCATATACAAGGGGTCTCTGTCAGTAAACAGTTTCCTCTGCCATGCACACACCTGACTCTCACCTAGATATCCTCTGAATAGTTTCTTGGGCATTCTTCAGTAGCTTAGACCACAGACATTTCAATCAGTTGTTCAGTATTTCACAAATAGCTTGTTATCAGTATAAACCAGCAAACTCTGGCTTGCAGCTTTTTCCCCTTAGCTATGTTCTCTGTAAGCTCATGAAAACACAGGCCTTTAATAAATGCAAAAAAAGGCAGGGGGGCGGGGGGCTGGCCAGAAGAGAGGGCAGTTAGACCTAGTAGCAGGAAAGGTGCATAACCCTAGGCCATCGGGAAGTGTCTGGACCTTGTTTGCTACTGGGAAATCATACATTATGCTAGCCTATATGTGTCTTACTAGGAAAAAAATATTGAAAACCTTTGCCTCTGTGACCAGGTACTTCTAGCAGGAATAGAAGACAAAAACTTATTCTTAGTTGGTATCATGGTTCCTAAACTACAGCAAAAATCAAGAAGGGGGAAATAATTTTAAACTGAAAGTAATAATTTTTCCCTACATTCTATAACTTCACACCAAAATCTCTAACAGTATAAAATATGTAGGGGCAAAAACTAGAGAAAACATGAAAATAAAGTAAACTATAATGCTCTAGAAAAAAAGATGAAAAAATGGTAATAGTTACAGTTTTACTATAATTAAAATAAGCTCATTTCTAAACAACTATAATCGTTACATATTTGAGACAATTTTTAAGAAGTATAAATATAGCTATAAGTTCACGTTACGATCAGCTTAGTAACTAAATAAACAATCAAGAAGCACTGTTTGTGTCTTAAGACAGTAAAAGCAAATTTTTAAAAAGCTAAGTTAGTAACAGAACAAAGAAGTTCTAAAATACATAGTAATAAAAAATAATGCATCAAAGATTTTTCATTCTACAAATTCAGAACACTACCAAAATATAAAAATAAGACTGTAGACATGTGATATTAAAGACAGACCTCTAGAATGAATTTTACCTGTGCAATGACCAAGATGCCTTATATCAATTTGTTCTTGTTTTATACAAGATGCTTCTCGAACAAAACAGGGATTGTTATAGGAACTCCCATCAGAAGCACACACAGGATTAAAACTGTATCCACTGCAATCTATATTACATACACACCTGTTGGAAAAAACAAAAACTATTTATGTTTTACAACAAAAGTATTTCACAATGCTTTAACAGCAAAACTGAGCAATTTTTTTTTAACTTGTTAACATTTTTATTGAAGTACAGTTGATTTACAAGATTATATTAGTTTCAGGTGTACAATGCAGTGATTTAATACTTTTATTACACTTCATTTCAAGTTATTATATAATATTGGCTATATTCTCTGTGCTGTATAATATATCCTTGCAGCTTATTTATTTTATATAGTAGTTTGTAAGGAATTCTTTTTTTCTGCTTTCTGTAACAGAAGTCAATACATTATTTTAAGTCACTGATAAAAGTTTAAGCAAAGTGAATGCTCAGCCAACAATTTCTTTCAGGTGAGAATCCAGAGATAATTTCATCCAGATTATTACTAATGGAGTCATTTCTTTAGAATTTTCATATCTAGAGATAATAATCAAGATATCAAATGTCAATAATATTAGTTAAAAAGCAACATGGTATAGCAGAAAGGACACAGAATTATGAGTCAAAAGTCATGAATCTAAATTTTAGTCCAACAAATAACCAGATTTGTGTCCATATTCTCCCTTAAGTCTGTTTACTGATCCATAAAACAGAAGTAGTAATAATACACCTAACCTTACCAAATAATGGGGAAGATTAAAAAATAGATATAAAACATGTAAAATAGAAGTCCTTCAAAAGTGTTTCTGAGTTACACATCCACTTGTATAACTGAGTGTCCACTGAAGACTCACTGCCTTCTAAGAAGGCCAAGAAAGTACAAGGCATGGTCACTCCTCTCAAGGACAGTAAAATCTAACAGGAAATATGAAACTGAAAACCATAGAGATTCTGTTTTCCAGCAATATGGTGGACTCGGAACCTGTACTAATCCTTCTAATGAAAATAACAAATATTTTAAAACATTCTCAAATGCACCTGTAAGATGTCAAGAAACAAGGAATATTCAAGACAAAAGTTAAATGAAGACAAGAATAGAAAAAGATCAATTAAGTTTGCCAAAGCTGATTTTCACCTTGAAGGCATTTGCCAAACTAGGTAAATTCAATCATCTACTTTTTGACTTTGCAGGCCTCTGAGAACAGAAGACAAAGAATACTGACCTACCTAAGGTGGAGAATCTGAAGACCCTGGAAAAAAGGCATGAGGGCAGAGGAGAAAAGAGTTGCCATATTCCAAGCCGACTGTTTAAAGGGGAAAAAAAAATCTTTCCCTGAGCCGCAGTACTGAAAAGAGGGTAAAAAACATCTCCCTGAGAACTACAAGGCAGTCCCCACATGAGTAATTACAACTTAAAATACTACTTGGATGATCTGAAAAAAAATCAAGCCCAGAATTTAAGAGTCAATGACTGGAATGGGCCCTAAGCAACTAACAAAAGTAAAAGCAATCCTCTCTGGAGGAACCCAACTTTATTATCCTAGACCTCAAATATTTTCCAAGATACAGTCCTGAGAAGAACAAGTAGATCACACACACGCTCGCTCACTCCCACACCCACACAGACAAGGAAATAAAACACATGGGCAGAGCAAGCTGATGTGGAAATGAACCAAAAAAAGCTTCTAATAAAGAAAGAATGTATTATAGAAATAAAAAACTCACTGGGCAGATTTAAAAGGAGATTAGATAAACGAAAGGTGAATCCATGAACTGGAAGACAGGTCAGAAGAAAATGCCCAGAGCACGGTAGAGTTGAAGAGATAGAATATATTAAAAAAAAGATTAAGAGACATGGAAGACAGTCACAACAGCTAATAAAAATCTGACTGGAGTTTCAGATGAGTTAAAAGAATAAGGCAGGAATAATATTCTCAGTTTCTCAAACTTTCTAAAACTAAGGAAATATACTAATCTAAATATCCAAGAAGCCTAATAAATTCTAAACAAGATTATTAAAAAATAATCTAGATAGTGAAATATCACCGTGGAATTTTTGTAACATGGCAACAAAATAATATTTTAAAAGCAGCCAAAAAGAAAAGACTACCTTCAAAGAATCAAGAGAGACAGGTGTCTTCAAAAGTAGTACTGAAGCCAAATTGTTTATTTATAGCCAAAAGACAGTGAAATAATACCTGCAATGTGCTGAGATAAAACAGTTTATATAAAAAGAACTATCTTTCATGATTAAATGTAAAATAAAAGTAATCTGGAAGAAGTAAAAAAATTTTTTTTCTTTTTTTTTTTTTTAAATTTTATTTTATTTTAAACTTTACATAACTGTATTAGTTTTGCCAAATATCAAAATGAATCCGCCACAGGTATACATGTGTTCCCCATCCTGAACCCTCCTCCCTCCTCCCTCCCCATTCCATCCCTCTGGGTCGTCCCAGTGCACCAGCCCCAAGCATCCAGTATCGTGCATCGAACCTGGACTGGCAACTCGTTTCATACATGATATTTTACATGTTTCAATGCCATTCTCCCAAATCTTCCCACCCTCTCCCTCTCTCACAGAGTCCATAAGACTGTTCTATACATCAGTGTCTCTTTTGCTGTCTCATACACAGGGTTATTGTTACCATCTTTCTAAATTCCATATATATGCGTTAGTATACTGTATTGGTGTTTTTCTTTCTGGCTTACTTCACTCTGTATAATAGGCTCCAGTTTCATCCACCTCATTAGAACTGATTCAAATGTATTCTTTTTAATGGCTGAGTAATACTCCATTGTGTATATGTACCACAGCTTGCTTATCCATTCATCTGCTGATGGACATCTAGGTTGCTTCCATGTCCTGGCTATTATAAACAGTGCTGCGATGAACATTGGGGTACACGTGTCTCTTTCCCTTCTGGTTTCCTCAGTGTGTATGCCCAGCAGTGGGATTGCTGGATCATAAGGCAGGTCTATTTCCAGTTTTTTAAGGAATCTCCACACTGTTCTCCATAGTGGCTGTACTAGTTTGCATTCCCGCTAACAGTGTAAGAGGGTTCCCTTTTCTCCACACCCTCTCCAGCATTTATTGCTTGTAGACTTTTGGATCACAGCCATTCTGACTGGTGTGAAATGGTACCTCATAGTGGTTTTGATTTGCATTTCTCTGATAATGAGTGATGTTGAGCATCTTTTCATGTGTTTGTTAGCCATCTGTATGTCTTCTTTGGAGAAATGTCTATTTAGTTCTTTGGCCCATTTTTTGATTGGGTCATTTATTTTTCTGGAGTTGAGCTGTAGGAGTTGCTTGTATATTCTTGAGATTAGTTGTTTGTCAGTTGCTTCATTTGCTATTATTTTCTCCCATTCTGAAGGCTGCCTTTTCACCTTGCTAATAGTTTCCTTTGTTGTGCAGAAGCTTTTAAGTTTGATTAGGTCCCTTTGTTTATTTTTGCTTTTATTTCCAATATTCTGGGAGGTGGGTCATAGAGGATACTGCTGTTATGTATTTCAGAGAGTGTTTTGCCTATGTTCTCCTCTAGGAGTTTTATAGTTTCTGGTCTTACGTTTAGATCTTTAATCCATTTTGAGTTTATTTTTGTGTATGGTGTTAGAAAGTGTTCTAGTTTCATTCTTTTAAAAGTGGTTGACCAGATTTCCCAGCACCACTTGTTAAAGAGATTGTCTTTAATCCATTGTATATTCTTGCCTCCTTTGTCAAAGATAAGGTGTCCATATGTGTGTGGATTTATCTCTGGGCTTTCTATTTTGTTCCATTGATCTATATTTCTGTCTTTGTGCCAATACCATACTGTCTTGATAACTGTGGCTTTGTAGTAGAGCCTGAAGTCAGGTAGGTTGATTCCTCCAGTTCCATTCTTCTTTCTCAAGATCGCTTTGGCTATTCGAGGTTTTTTGTATTTCCATACAAATTGTGAAATTATTTGTTCTAGCTCTGTGAAGAATGCTGTTGGTAGCTTGATAGGGATTGCATTGAACCTATAGATTGCTTTGGGTAGTATACTCATTTTCACTATATTGATTCTTCCAATCCATGAACATGGTATTATTTCTCCATCTGTTAGTGTCCTCTTTGATTTCTTTCACCAGTGTTTTATAGTTTTCTATATATAGGTCTTTAGTTTCTTTAGGTAGATATATTCCTAAGTATTTTATTCTTTCCGTTGCAATGGTGAATGGAATTGTTTCCTTAATTTCTCTTTCTGTTTTCTCATTATTAGTGTATAGGAATGCAAGGGATTTCTGTGTGTTGATTTTATATCCTGCAACTTACTATAGTCATTGATTAGTTCTAGTAATTTTCTGGTGGAGTCTTTAGGGTTTTCTATGTAGAGGATCATGTCATCTGCAAACAGTGAGAGCTTTACTTCTTCTTTTCCAATTTGGATTCCTTTTATTTCTTTTTCTGCTCTGATTGCTGTGGCCAAAACTTCCAAAACTATGTTAAATAGTAATGGTGAAAGTGGGCACCCTTGTCTTGTTCCTGACTTTAGAGGAAATGCTTTCAATTTTTCACCATTGAGGATAATGTTTGCTGTAGGTTTGTCATATATAGCTTTTATTATGTTGAGGTATGTTCCTTCTATTCCTGCTTTCTGGAGAGTTTTTATCATAAATGGATGTTGAATTTTGTCAAAGGCTTTCTCTGCATCTATTGAGATAATCATATGGCTTTTATTTTTCAATTTGTTAATGTGGTGTATTACATTGATTGATTGGTGGATATTGAAGAATCCTTGCATCCCTGGGATAAAGCCCACTTGGTCATGGTGTATGATCTTTTTAATGTGTTGTTGGATTCTGATTGCTAGAATTTTGTTAAGGATTTTTGCATCTATGTTCATCAGTGATATTGGCCTGTAGTTTTCTTTTTTGGTGGGATCTTTGTCAGGTTTTGGTATTAGGGTGATGGTGGCCTCATAGAATGAGTTTGGAAGTTTACCATCCTCTGCAATTTTCTGGAAGAGTTTGAGCAGGATAGGTGTTAGCTCTTCTCTAAATTTTTGGTAGAATTCAGCTGTGAAGCCATCTGGACCTGGGCTTTTGTTTGCTGGAAGATTTTTGATTACAGTTTCAATTTCCGTGCTTGTGATGGGTCTGTTAAGATTTTCTATTTCTTCCTGGTTGAGTTTTGGAAAGTTGTACTTTTCTAAGAATTTGTCCATTTCTTCCTCGTTGTCCATTTTATTGGCATATAATTGTTGATAGTACTCTCTTATGATCCTTTGTATTTCTGTGTTGTCTGTTGTGATCTCTCCATTTTCATTTCTAATTTTATTGATTTGATTTTTCTCCCTTTGTTTCTTGATGAGTCTGGCTAATGGTTTGTCAATTTTATTTATCCTTTCAAAAACCAGCTTTTGGCTTTGTTGATTTTTACTATGGTCTCTTTTGTTTCTTTTGCATTTATTTCTGCTCTAATTTTTAAGATTTCTTTCCTTCTACTAACCCTGGGGTTCTTCATTTCTTCCTTTTCTAGTTGCTTTAGGTGTAGAGTTAGGTTATTATTTGACTTTTTTCTTGTTTCTTGAGGTGTGCCTGTATTGCTATGAACTTTCCCCTTAGGACTGCTTTTACCGTGTCCCACAGGTTTTGGGTTGTTGTGTTTTCATTTTCATTCGTTTCTATGCAAATTTTGATTTCTTTTTTGATTTCTTCTGTGATTTGTTGGTTATTCAGCAGCGTGTTGTTCAGCCTCCATATGTTGGATTTTTTAATAGTTTTTCTCCTGTAATTGAGATCTAATCTTACTGCATTGTGGTCAGAAAAGATGCTTGGAATAATTTCTATTTTGAATTTACCAAGGCTAGCTTATGGCCCAGGATGTGATCTATCCTGGAGAAGGTTCCATGTGCGCTTGAGAAGAAGGTGAAATTCATTGTTTTGGGATGAAATGTCCTATAGATATCAATTAGGTCTAACTGGTCTATTGTATCGTTTAAAGTTGTGTTTCCTTGTTAATTTTCTGTTTAGTTGATCTATCCATAGGTGTGAGTGGGGTATTAAAGTCTCCCACTATTATTGTGTTATTGTTAATTTCTTCTTTCATACTTGTTAGCATTTGTCTTACATACTGCGGTGCTCCCGTGTTGGGTGCATATATATTTATAATTGTTATATCTTCTTCTTGGATTGATCCTTTGATCATTATGTAGTGACCATCTTTGTCTCTTTTCACAGTCTTTGTTTTAAAGTCTATTTTATCTGATATGAGTATTGCTACTCCTGCTTTCTTTTGGTCCCTATTTGCATGGAAAACCTTTTTCCAGCCCTTCACTTTCAGTCTGTATGTGTCCCCTGTTTTGAGGTGGGTCTCTTGTAGACAACATATGTAGGGGTCTTGTTTTTGTATCCATTCAGCCAGTCTTTGTCACCTGCTGTCAGTAAAGGAATTATAAAGGCAGTAGAAAAATGATCCTACAAGAAGGACCTCATATGAAAACAGAAATGACGAACAAAAGTATAAATACATAAGCAATGTTAACAAAATACTGACAATATAAAACAATGACATCAAAGCTCTATGCTAATTAAAAAAAAAAAAAACAGTAAATTAAAGTATTAACGATAGCATACAAATTGCAAGGGACTGAAATTACAGTGTTTTAAGAACAGAAATATTGATGAACTTCAGACTGTGATAAATTGAATATACATGTTAAACTTATATGCAAAATATATATAAAAATTAACTTGAACAAAGATATAGGACTTGGAAGCATATAAGAATATATGTAAAAAAGTGTTCAAATTGTTCAACAATCAAGAAAATGTAAATGAAAACCACAAGACACCATCACATTCACTAAAGAGCAAAAATTAAGAGAATACAAAGTGTTGACAAGGATGAGAACCAAAGGGAATTCTTACCTTCTGCCGGAGGGAAAACTTAGGGAAAACTTACTGATACAACCACTTTGGAAAACAAGCATTACCGGGAAAGCTAGACTTGCACATGTCCAATAATCCCACTACTGAGTGAGGCCCTTGAAAGTCTCTTACATATGTGCACCAGAAGATATGCATAAGAATGGTCACAGAGCATTATTCATGAGAACAGAAGACTGGAAACAATCCAAATGTCCATTAACATTAAAATGGACTATAAAAGGATGTGGAACAGTCAAGCAACTGAATTCAATTAGGCAGCTACGAGCATCAACACAAACAAATCTCAAAAACATAATTCTGAGCAAAAGAAGGTACTGCTGCTGCTGCTGCTGCTGCTGAGTCTCTTCAGTCGTGTCCGACTCTGTGCGACCCCATACACGGCAGCCCACCAGGCTCCGCCGTCCCTGGGATTCTCCAGGCAAGAACACTGGAGTGGGTTGCCATTTCCTTCTCCAGTGCATGGAAGTGAAAAGTGAAAGTGAAATCACTCAGTCATGTCCGACTCTTCGCAACCCCATGGACTGCAGCCCACCAGGCTCCCCCGTCCCTGGGATTCTAGAGGCCTTCAAGAGCACTGGAGGGGGGTGCCATTGCCTTCTCCAAAAGAAGGTACATATAGTATGATTCCACTTATATAAAATTCAAAAATCAAACAAAAGCCAAATAATATTGGGTTGACCAAAAAGTTCATTCGAGTTTTTCTGCAACATCTTACAGAAACTTTTTGGCCAATCCAATTTATTGTTAGGAGGGTTATCATGTGATAGAACTGTAGAGAAAAATAAAAGGAATGATTTCCCCAAAATGCAGCAGAGCAGACAGAACAAAGAAACATGCAATGGGGGAGGATCATGGGAAGCAGTTCTAAAGTACTGACAATACCCTGTATTTCCTGGCTTGGGAGGTAGGAGTCACAGTTTGCTTCATTTTTGTATGTTAAACTAAATGTATAAGTTTTCATAAGTTTTTCAATATATGCTCTGTTTCACAATTAAAAAAAAAAACTTTGAATATTTACTAACAAGTCAAAAATGGCTCTTACAATTTTTAAAGGGATGGGGACAGAGAATATGTGACAGAGACAGTATGTGGCCCTCAAAATATAAAATATTTATCATTTAGTCCTTTACAGAAAAACACTGCCAACTCCAGGTTTAAGGAATAAAAGTAGGCAAAACTGGGATGGCAATTAAATAGAAACAGTGGCCAACAAAAGAAAGAATTACAGAACAGTTTCAGGGATGAGAAAAGGCTCAGCAACAAAGGCAGAATTCCATACCAATCAAGTGAGAAGAAACAAGGGACTCAGCCGAGGCTCGTGTTCAGTCACTAAGTTGTATCTGACTCTTTGCAACCCCATGGACTGTAGCCCATTCAGGATCCTCTGTCCATGGGATTTCCCAGGCTAGAACACAGAGTGGGTTGCCACTTCCTTCTCCAGGGGATCTTCCCAACCAAGGGATCGAACACACATCTCTGCACTGCAAGTGGGTTCTTTAGCACAGAGCCACCAGGGAAGCCCAGCAGGAACTGCCTTGATCACATGCAGGAAAGGTCCACTCCACAGTGGGATGGTAACACGGCATAAAAGACCAAGAGCTGTGACAACAACCGCCCCTACTATTTTCAGTAGCACGTGAGGAAAGAAAATGAAATCCCCATCTTACGGAAAGTCCAGCTCAGTGAAACAATGAGCAGAGGAGAACAGCATCAGACCCTAGCGGCCACTAACACTATGCCTGGAGTGGTTCCTGGGGTCTGCAGGCTGGCAACGGCGGCAGAGGGCAAGAGGATGCCCAAGCACAGGAGTGCACTAGGTGGAAAGAAACTGCTTCAGCAAACATGCCGAAGTCAAGACACTTAACAACCATTCATTCTGCACCTACTGTGTGGGGACAGTCATATCTGCCTCTTTAATCGTGACAGCAAATTATGAACAGGGAAGTTGAATATGAAAGAAGTTAAAAAGCCTAAGAGCACAAACCTAATGAGTGACTGAGAGGGTGTTCTCTCCACTCATCACAGCTGCCACATAAAACAGACATCTCAGCAGGCAAAGTGACAGATGAAAGGAGTTATGCAGTTATTTTCCACATTTATATCATGAAAAATCTTTTCACTAAATTGGCCCTGCTTTTCTCTCAAACTCTCCAGGGACACCCCTGCCTCAGGGCTTCCCCTCTTCCTTTCCCTCAAACAACCACTTAGTTTAATCCCTCACCGTTTTCAAGTTTTATCTCAAATCTTGAAGGAACAGTAGAAAGTTAAATTACTAAACATCCATTTAAGAAATTAGAAAAAGAGCAATGAATAAACCCAGTGAAAACAAAAAAAAAAAGGGGAAAATATGGAGGACATGGATATTAATATTAGATTTATAGATACATCTCAGAAGAAATAGAAAACAAAATTACAACGGTGAAATACAGCTAAAAGTTGGTCCTCTGAAAAGACCTTTAGGGAATTCTTTGGTCATCCAGAGGTTAGAACTCCATGCCTTCACTGCTGAGGGCCTGAGTTCAATCTCTGATCCCACAAGCTATGTGGTGTGACCAAAAAACAAAGACAAAAAAAAAGGAAAAAGAAAGAATCAACAATTAACTTTCAAATCAACAAAGCAGGATGAGAAAAAAATGAAAAAAAAAAAAAGTATCTAAACTAAAAAAGACTACAGATTGTGATTTTAAAAATAAGAGAATTATATTGTGAACTTTATGTCTGCAAATTTGAAAAATTAAGTGAAATGAATAACAAAAAATTAACTATTAAAATCTGATCAAAAACGAAATAGAAGCTGAATGGTACAACATTCACTGAAGAAATAAAATCAGTTTTAAATATATCCTCCAAGACAGTATCAGATCCAGGTGATTTTTTTAAAAGGATTCATGAACACATTCATTCCAATCATTCAGTTCAGTTCAGTTCAGTCTCTCAGTCTATCCAACTTTTTGCAATCCCAAAAGCCCCAGCACGCCAGGCCTCCCTGTCCATCACCAACTTCCTGAGTCTACCCATACCATGTCCATCAAGTTCATGATGCCATCCAACGATCTCAACCTCTATCGTCCCCTCCTCCTCCTGCCCTCAATCTTTCTCAGCATCAGGGTCTTTTCATATGAGTCAGTTCTTCGCATCAGGTGGCCAAAGTATTGGAGTTTCAGCTTCAGCATCAGTCCTTCCAATGAACACCCAGGACTGATCTCCTTTAGAATGGACTGCTTGGATTTCCTTGCAGTCCGAAGGACTCTCAAGAGTCTTCTCCAACACCGCAGTTCAAAAGCATCAATTCTTAGGCTCTCGGCTTTCTTTATAGTCCAACTCTCACATCCATACATGACTACTGGAAAAACCAAAGGTTTGACTAGATGGACCTTTGTTGGAAAAGTAACATCTCTACTTTTTAATATGCTGTCTAGGTTGTTCATAATTTTCCTTCCAAGAAGTAAGTGTCTTTTAATTTCAAGGCTGCAATCACCATCTGCAGTGATTCTGGAGACCCCCAAAATAGTGTCAACCACTGTTTCCACTGTTTCCCCATTTATTTGCCATGAAGTGATGGGACCAGATGCCATGATCTTAGTTTTCTGAATGTTGAGTTTTAAGCCAACTTTTTCACTCTCCTCTTTCACTTTCATCAAGAAGCTCTTTAGCTCTTCTTCACTTTCTGCCATAAGGGTGGTGTCATCTGCATACTGAGGTTATTGATATTTCTCCCAGCAATCTTGATTCCAGCTTGTGCTTCCCCCAGCCCAGCACTTCTCATGATGTACTCTGCATATAAGTTAAATAAGCAGGGTGACAATATACAACGTTGACGTACTCCTTTTCCTATTTGGAACCAGCCTGTTGTTCCATGTCCAGTTCTAACTGTTGTTTCCTGACCTGCATACAGGTTTCTCAAGAGGCAGGTCAGGTGGTCTGGTATTCCCATCTCTTTCAGAATTTTCCATAGTTTATTGTGATCCACACAGTCAAAGGCTTTAGCATAGTCAAAAAAGCAGAAATAGATGTTTCTACGGAACTCTCTTGCTTTATCAATGATTCAGCAGATGTTGGCAATTTAATCTCTGGTTCCTCTGCCTTTTCTAAAATCAGCTTGAACATCTGGAAGTTCACGGTTCATGTATTGCTGAAGTCTGACTTAGAGAATTTTAAGCAATACTTTACTGGCGTGTAAGATGAGTGCAATTATACAGTAGTTTGAGCATTCTTTGGCATTGTCTTTCTTTGGGATTGGAATGAAACTGAACTTTTCCAGTCCTGTGGCCACTGCTGAGTTTTCCAAATTTGCTGGTATATTGAGTGCAGCACTTTCACAGCATCATCTTCCAGGATTTGAAATAGCTCAACTGGAATTCTATCACCTCCACTAGCTTTGTTCATAGTGATGCTTCCCAAGGCCCACTTGACTTCACATCCAGGATGTCTGGCTCTAGGTGAATGATCACACCATCGTGATTATCTGGGTCATGAAGATATTTTTTGTATAGTTCTGTGTATTCTTGCCACCTCTTCTTAATATCTTCTGCTTCTGTTAGGTCCATACCATTTCTGTCCTTTATCGAACCCATCTTTGCATGAAATGTTCCCTTGGTACCTCTAATTTTCTTGAAGAGATCTCTAGTCTTTCCCAGTCTATTGTTTTCCTCTATTTTTTTGCACTGATCGTTGAGGAAGGCTTTCTTATCTCTCCTTGCTATTCTTTGAAACTCTGCATTCAAATGGGTGTATCTTTTCTTTTCTCCTTTGCTTTTCACTTCTCTTCTTTTCCCAGCTATTTGTAAGGCCTCCTCAGACAGCCATTTTGCTTTTTTGCATTTCTTTTTCTTGGGGATGGTCTTGATTCCTATCTCCTATAAAATGTCATGAACCTCCATCCATAGTTCATCAGGCACTCTGTCTATCAGATCTAGTCTCTTAAATCTATTTCTCACTTCCACTGTATAGTCATAAGGGATCTGATTTAGGTCACACCTGAATGGTCTAGTGGTTTTCTCCACTTTCTTCAATTTCAGTCTGAATTTGGCAATAAGGAGTTCATAATCCGAGCCACAGTCAGCTCCCAGTCTTGTTTTGCTGACTGTATAGAGCTTCTCCATCTCTGGCTGCAAAGAATATAATCAATCTGATTTTGGTGTTGACCATCTGTGATGTCCATGTGTAGAGTCTTCTCTTGTATTGTTGGAAGAGGGTGTTTGCTATGATCAGTGCATTCTCTTGGCAAAACTCTATTAACCTTTGGCCTGCTTCATTCTGTAGTCCAAGGCCAAATTGGCCTGTTACTCCAGGTGTTTCTTTACTTCCTACTTTTGCATTACAGTCCCCTATAATGAAACATACTGCTCTACTCTTTAGTTAAAACTTTTTTTTTTGGTGAAAAGTACATTTTGCATACAGATGTGTTTAAAATATAAACATGCAGTTTAGAGAATACTTCACGTAAGTACCTAACACCTCGGGTCCAAAATTAACTATTGCCTAATTCATATTACCAGGCATTGACCTAGCTGGCACTGTTAGATGAAGGCTTACCAAAAAAGACATGTTGAACAGTCTCTGTCAGAGTCTGGCTTTTGGCTTCCGGGTTTATAAGATCCCTGATCTCAGGGACAAGACCCTGAGAAAGTCATCAGGAATGTCATAGGACTCGTAGTTGAGACGTCTGGCAGGATTCTAGCGTCACCAAGTATGGATGACTGGCAGAAATGTCGTCTCAGCGGGCGGCTCTGTGTTTTCTACTTCCAGTCTCACTGTAGCTGACCTGCAGTTCTCAGGAGTATGTCAGTTAAATGAGCGTGCTTGTTTGCTTCAGGCAGTTGCCGGAACTTCATCACGGCAAGTACAGATAAGAATCTGAGCCAGGCTTACTGGGCATTCTGTCCTCTGGCTGAAAAGAGGGCAGTAGGCATCCTGGTAATGGCAGCCAGCAATATGACTGTCCACAGAGTGGAACTGTTTCAGCGTGAACTGGTTCCCTCTTAATATAGCCATCATCTTGCAATCTCCCTTCAAAGTTGCACCTTTTCCCACCACAGTCAATTCTCCAGTCTTTCTGCACTAGCTGAGTGTCTTACAGTTCAGTTCTCTTTTTCTTTTCAGTTCTCTTATTCTCTTACTTGGAGTGAGCACAAACCCCACAGGTCTTAGACCTGCAACTTGCCCCCCTTTTAGGACACCAGCTGCAAACGAGGTAGGTTCTTTGCACTTCTACCCAGGATACTAGTAATCTGGATGTTCCTACCACCTCCTTTAAGGTTCCATGGTTTGCTAAAATGACTTAGAATTAAAGAAGGAGCTGAGTCATCTCATTAGCACACCAAAGACAGTTGTCTCTCAGTTACAAGGGTTTAGGAGCTCTGCCAGAAACAGATCTAATAATATTTTTTGTTAAACTATATGCATCATCCCAGAAATTCCTTTACCTCTCTCCTCCATAGCATGTTTTTTTTTTTATTTTACCTTCTCCCATTTCAGTATATCTTTCAATAGCTTCTTGTGAAAGGGTACAAAGTGAGACCTTACTTTTTATTTTTGATAATTTATTTTATTCGCTTTTGGTTGCACTGGGTCTTTGTTGCTGTGTGTGGACTCTCTAGTCACGGTGATGGTGGTCTACTCTACTTGCGGTGGATGGGCTTCTCACCGTGGTGGCTTCTCTTGTTGTGGAGCATAGGCTCTTGGGGCACAGGCTCCAGTAGTCGCACACGCAGTCTCAGGAGTTACAGTGTACTGGCTTAGTTGCTCTGCGGCATGTGGAATCTTCCCGGACCAGGCATCAACCATGTCCCCTCCACTGGCAGGCGGATTTTTATCCACTGTACCACCAGCAAAGTCTGAGACCTTATGTTTCAGGTGTATTTATCCTACACCTAATATTTGACTTATAACTTGGTGAGTGCATACTTCCAAGTGTTGAGATGATTTTCCCTCAGAATTGCAAAAGCACTGCTATATTGTCTTCTAGCTTCCAGCTGAAGTCTGAAGCCACTCTGATTTCTGGTCCTTTCTACACTGTTTGTTTTCTCTCTCGAAGCATGGAGAATCTCCTTTTGGTCCTCAGTATAATGAAATTTCACAGTTCCCAGAAACTTACTGACTTCCGATTTGAGAAATTTTCTTCAATTAGTTCTTTGATGACTTTCTTTCCTCTCTTTTCTAATTTTGGTAGTTCTGTCATTTGAATGTTGGGCATTCTGGACTAGTCCTTTAATTTTCTTGTCCCTCTTACTGTCTGTTAAAATTTTTTTATTTTTTGCTGTCCTTTCTGAGCGATTTCTTGAACTTTTATTTTCCAGTCCTTTTTTGAGTTTTTCATTTCTCATATACTTTTTATGGTGCTCCTTTTAAAAAAAATTTATAGCATTCTGTTTTTGTTTTATAACTATACCTTTCTGTGCCTGTTTATTATTGGGATTCTGTCTGCTGTAGGGTGAGATTTTCTTTTATTCATTTTTATTCAGCGAGTTTTAATCTTTTATTTTTTGCAGTTATATGGCCTTATAAAATGAATTAGAGAATGTTCTTTCTGTTCTCTGGATGATTTTGTGTAAGAAGAGAAATATCTGTTTACTGAATGACAGAATGTGGTCCACTGGAAAAGGGAATGGCAAACCACTTCAATATTCTTGCCTTGAGAGCCCCATGAACAGTATGAAAAGGCAAAAAGATAGGACACTGAAAGATGAACTCCCCAGGTCAGTAGATACCCAGTTTGCTACTGGAGATCAGTGAAGAAATAACTCCAGAAAGAATGAAGGGATGGAGACAAAGCAAAAACAACACCCAGTTGTGAATGGGACTGTTGATGGAAGCAGGGTCCGATGCTGTAAAGAGCAATATTGCATAGGAATCTGGAATGTGAGGTCCATGAATCAAGGCAAATTGGAAGTGGTCAAACAGGAGATGGCAACAGTGAACACTGACATTCTAAAAATCAGCGAACTAAAATGGACTGGAATGGGTGAATTTAACTCAGATGACCATTATATCTACTACTCTGGGCAGGAATCGCTCAAAAGAAATGGAGTAGCCATCATACTCAACAAAAGAGTCTGAAATGCAGTACTTGGATGCAATCTCAAAAACGACAAAATGATCTCTGTTCGTTTCCAAGGCAAACTATTCAATATCACGGTAATCCAAGTCTATGCCCCGACCAGTAACGCTGAAGAAGCTGAAGTTGAACAGTTCTATGAAGACCTACAAGCTCTTCTAGAACTAACACCCAAAAAAGATGTCCTTTTCATTATAGATGACTACAATGCAAAAGTAAGAAGTCAAGAAACACCTGGAGTAACACGCAAATTTGGCCTTAGAGTACAGAATGAAGCAGGGCAAAGGTTAATAGAGTTCTACCAAGAGAATGCACTGATCATAGCAAACATCCTCTCCCAACAATACAAGAGAAGACTCTATACATGGACATCACCTGATGGTCAACACCAAAATCAGATTGATTCTATTCTTTGCAGCCAAAGACGGAGAAGCTCTATACAGTCAGCAAAACAAGACCGGGAGCTGACTGTGGCTCAGATCATGAACTCCTTATTGCCAAATTCAGACTGAAATTGAAGAAAGTGGAGAAAACCACTAGACCATTCAAGTATGACCTAAATCAAATCCCTTATGACTATACAGTGGAAGTGAGAAATAGATTTAAGAGACTAGATCTGATAGACAGAGTGCCTGATGAACTATGGATGGAGGTTCATGACATTGTACAGGAGACAGGGATCAAGACCATCTTCAAGAAAAAGAAATGCAAAAAAGCAAAATGGCTGTCTGAGAAGGCCTTACAAATAGCTGTGAAAAGAAAAGAAGCGAAAAGCAAAGGAGAAAAGGAAAGATATAAGCATCTGAATGCAGAGTTTCAAAGAATAGCAAGGAGAGATAAGAAAGCCTTCCTCAGTGATTAGTGCAAAGAAATAAAGGAAAAAAACAGAATGGGAAAGTCTAGAGATCTCTTCAAGAAAATTAGAGATACCAAGGGAACATTTCATGCAAAGATGGGATCAATTAAGGACAGAAATAGAAGATAGTTCTGTCCTAACAGAAGCAGAAGATATTAAGAAGAGGTAGCAAGAATGCACAGAAGAACTATACGAAGAAGATCGTCATGACCCAGATAATCACGATGGTACGATCACTCACCTAGAGCCAGACATCCTGGATGTGAAGTCAAGTGGGCCTTAGGAAGGAAGCATCACTACGAACAAAGCTAGTGGAGGTGATAGAATTCCAGTTGAGCTATTTCAAATCTTGGAAGATGACGCTGTGAAAGTGCTGCACTCCATATGCCAACAAATTTGGAAAACTCAGCAGTGGCCACAGGACTGGAAAAGGTCAGTTTTCATTCCAATCCCAAAGAAAGGCAATGCCAAAGAATGCTCAAACTACTGCACAATTGCACTCATCTCACATACCAGTAAAGTAACACTCAAAATTTTCCAAGCCAGGCTTCAACAGTACATGAACAATGAACTTCCAGAAGTTCAAGCTGGTTTTAGAAAAGGCAGAGGAACCAGAGATTAAATTGTCAACATCTGCTGAATCATCGAAAAAACAAGAGACTTCCAGAAAAACATCTATTTCTGCTTTATTGACTATGCCAAAGCCTTTGACTGTGTGGACCACAACAAACTCTGGAAAATTCTGAAAGAGATGGGAATAATAGATCACCTGACCTGCCTCTTGAGAAATCTGTATGCAGGTCAGGAAGCAACAGTTAGAACTGGACATGGAAAAACAGACTGGTTCCAAACAGGAAAAGGAGTACGTCAACGTTGTATATTGTCACCCTGCTTATTTAACTTCTATGCAGAGTACATCATGAGAAACGCTGGGCTGGAAGAAGCACAAGCTGGAATCAAGATTGCCAGGAGAAATATCAATAACCTCAGATATGCAGATGACACCACCCTTATGGCAGAAAGGGAAGAAGAACTAAAGAGCTTCTTGATGAAAGTGAAAGAGGAGAGTGAAAAAGTTGGCTTAAAACTCAACATTCAGAAAACTAAGATCATGCCATCTGGTCCCATCACTTCATGGCAAACGGATGGAGAAACAGTGGAAACAGTGGCTGACTTTACTTTGAGGGCCTCCAAAATCACTGCAGATGGTGACTGCAGCCACGAAGTTAAAACATGCTTGCTCCTTGGAAGAAAAGTTATGACCAACCTAGACAGCATATTAAAAAGCAGAGACATTACTTTGCCAACAATGGTCCGTCTAGTCAAACCTTTGGTTTTTCCAGTAGTCATGTATGGATGTGAGAGTTGGACTGTTAAGAAAGCTGAGCACCAAAGAACTGATGTTTTTGAATTGTGGTGTTGGAGAAGACTTTTGAGAGTTACTTGGACTGCAAGGAGATCCAACCAGTCCATCCTAAAGGAAATCAGTCCTGGATATTCATTGGAAGGACAGACGCTAAAGCTGAAACTCCACTTTGGCCACCTGATGCGAAGATCTGACTCATATGCAAAGACCGTGATGCTGGGAAAGATTGAGGACAGGAGGAGAAGGGGATGACAGAGGATGAGATGGTTGGATGCCATCACCAACTCAATGGACATGAGTTTGGGTAAAATCTGGGAGTTGGTGATAGACCAACTCCAGGGAGGCCTGGCATGCTGCAGTCCACGGGGTTGCAAAGAGTCAGACATGACTGAGCGGCTGAACTGAACTGAAGAGCAGTATGTGTTGTGGGCTGCCATTACTTTATAAAAAGGAAAGAAAGAATATGTGTGCATACTTTTTGTACATGGGGAAAATACCTCTGGGAGATTAAGAAACTGATCACAGTGACTGCCTCTAGTGAAGACAATTGGGTAGCTGAGGACTGGGGTGGAAAACAGACCTGTACCTGTAAAGCCTTATAAAGCTTTTGAATTTCTAACACTGAATTTCAAAGGCATGAATGCAGGCATACATACATAAATAAATGAATATATTCAATTACTTCTCTGATTTAGCTTGAGGATTTTGGCAAATCACAACTCTGAGTCTTTAATAATAGGGATAATACCTCAAATGCTGGTGACAGAATCAAATAAGCTTTTGTAAAAAGCCCTTTGAAATCATCAAATTCTATGTACATCTGAAAGGTATTATTGAAAAATATCTATCCTGTCTCTTTCTTTCTACTTACTGTACATAGAAAGTGTCATTCCTTAGAGATATGGTTAAGTTTTATGATCACTGGCATTTTAAACTAAATCACGTGAAGTTATGTAGATTTCACAAACACCTAACAAAGCCTGCAACAAATTCACCTGCTCCAAGTTCCTCACAATATTACTAATCCTTCTCACACATGTTAAACCATCACTATGACCCCTTGTGCAGCTCCAAGTGAATAAGAAAGCCCTGTGTGAACTGCCAGTTCACAAGACCTACGGAGGGAATCTATGATACCCAACCTCATGGCAAGTTCGTCCACTGTAGAAACCAGCAAGACAAAGTCCCTGTCCTCAGGGAATCCACAATCTGTTAGCAGTCCCATCAATTTAAGTGCTATGTGGAGGTTGTTTGAACACAAGGGTTAGTCATCTATCTCATAGGGACTGCAGAAAGAGCAAGGCATGCTGCTAGGAAGAGGTGCTAAAGTCATGCTTATATCCAAGCTGAAAGGAAGAGCAGGAATTAAACAAATAGACATACAGGGGTGGGACTTTAGGCAGAGAGAATAACAGAGGCAAATTATCAAAGAGCAACAGAGCATTCAGAAAACTGCAGGAGGCCACGGAGAATACTGTGTTCTACATTTTAAAATCTAACCTCTCAAAAGAAACCATTACTGGCAGCTGTACAGAAATACAGGAAGATATTTCTGGATAAAGGAGCCTTCATTGCTAACATCTGGGTTATATTCAGTACAGAATAATGTTTAATAGTGTTTATTTCCCATTACCAGAGGAAAACAGACAACATACAATTATTTTTCCATTTTAGTGTAAGGGACCATGGTAGAAATTTACTAAACCTAAATAGCTTTAAAAGTCTACCTGTAAAGCCCTGTAAAGCTTTTGAATTTCTAACACTGAATTTCAAAAGCGTGAATGCAGACATACATACATAAATGATATTAGTAAATAAATTACGGTCATCTCTGATTAGGAGGAAATCAGAGGTGAGGAGAAGGTAACAGTAGGAAAATACTTCTTTGGTTGCTTTTTTAAAAAAGAAAAAAAAAAAAACTATGTGCAGTTTCTAGAAAGGAGGACTGATGGAGAACACAGATATAGAGCATTATTCTTTCTGTTACAATGAGGGAAAAGACTTCATTGCACATTCTGAGGAAGAGACTCATCAGCTTGTGACAATGGCCAACAACTCTCCAAACAGAAAATGATGAAAATGATGGTATAACAACAAAGATGTCTATCAGGTGAATTACTAATACCTGCTTCTCAAACTGTCTGTCACACTGCACACCTACATGATTCTTTCTCTGAGCAACTCTGAGAGCTTATGTCCCTCGGGGAAAAGGAAAACACCATCTCCAAAGTGACTGACATCAAAAAGGCAGAAGAGCAGGGACAATTTCCATAAAGCACATGACAGACAAAGTTCAAAGGAGTGATTGCAGGATTCTTATAGCTCACCTGTATTGACATTATGCCAGATGATTCTACAAACTCCTCAAATCGTTTATGGCAGGGATTTAAGTCAGGTATATAAAAGGTCTACCTGGCTGAAGGAGTTCTATGACTATTTGGTCCCACTGTACAGACAAATAGTTGAGAACTATCTTAGAGCAATAACATCAGCCTTGGACAGATGAGAGATACTGGGTTTTTTTTTTTTAAGAGATACTGTTTAGATGAAGAGGGATACAGTTGGTAAGAATATGGAGAAATCTAATTTTCTGTAAAGCAGATACTGTTCCCAAGTTTTAAGACTAAGAAAATCTAGCCACTATATTTCAAAACAGTCACAATGAAATACTGAAACCTCTCCATGTGGGCATCAAATTTCTTGGAACCTCAACTATCTAGCTCTAGGTATAAATTCAAAGGGAAAACATCAATGCAGACAGACATCACAGTTCAGTTCAGTCGCTCAGTCATGTCCGACTCTTTGCTACCCCATGAACTGCAGCACGCCAGGCCTCCCTATCCATCACCAACACCCGGAGTTCACCCAAACTCACGTCCATCGAGTCGGTGATGCCATCCAGCCATCTCATCCTCTGTCGTCCCCTTCTCCTCCTGCCCCCAATCCCTCCCAGCATCAGAGTCTTTTCCAATGAGTCAACTCTTCACATGAGGTGGCCAAAGTACTGGACTTTCAGCTTTAGCATCATTCCTTCCAATGAACACCCAGGACTGATCTCCTTTAGGATGGACTGGTTGGATCTCCTTGCAGTCCAAGGGACTCTCAAGAGTCTTCTCCAACACCACAGTTCAAAAGCATCAATTTTTCGGTGCTCAGCTTTCTTCACAGTCCAACTCTCACATCCATACATGACCACTGGAAAAACCATAGCCTTGACTAGATGGACCTTTGTTGGCAAAGTAATGTCTCTGCTTTTGAATATGCTATATAGGTTGGTCATAACTTTCCTGCCAAGGAGTAAGTATCTTTTAATTTCGTGGCTGCAATCACCATCTGCAGTGATTCACAAACCCATGCAAAAGCCCCCAATGCCATTAGAGAGTCACACTGTGTTTCAGGAAGAAAGAAGAAAAAAGCCTCTCACAAGCAAAGCTAATTTCAATTATAATTAAAATAGCCAATGAGCAGATAAGAGAGAAAACAGTCATACAATATAAGAAGTTCATGCACCTCACTAAGAACCTATTTACTCTGATTTTATTAGATACCGTTCCTATAAGCACATGGTTTCCTATTTTGGGGAAGCAGAGAAGCAACTAATAAGTTGAAGTCATCTACAATCAGAATCACTGACTAGGCGTACTGACAGCACCCAGAAGCAAGGGAACAACCTGACATGGGAGAAGAAAAATCATTTTTATAAACAGTAGTGGAACCCCAAAAACAAGGCAGAACGGACCCTTAAGTAGGGGTGGAACTACTAGCATTAGGGGCCTCTGAGAACACCATGGTATTACACATGTGCATACACAACACGATAGATAAATCCGTTGTCATGAGACCTGTGTTCTGGTTCTGTTCTTAATCACAAGCCACTCGGCCTCTTCTGCGCTCACCTCCACCTGTAAAATCAGAGTAATAAATCCTCGCCCTACCAACCAGACATACTGCCATAAAGAGCTGAAAAAAATAGTTTAGGTAACAATGTTTGAAAACTGTAACACACTATACAATATATGACTTTAAGAATAGTTAGAATATGTTCTGTATAGTCTGTTTAAGAAGACAATCTGTTTAAATCAATTTCCATTTAAATGGCTAAATAAAACACTAGCACCTCTCTTAACAGCAGAAAATTAACTTAACATTAACTTAACTGAACCATTTATCCCCTTCCACAAATGGTCAAGTTTCTTTCCCTATTAGCAAAGGAAAAAAGAGCTTTTAAAGCAAGAGAAAGGTTTTAGTATCTGAAAAAGAATATATATTATGTATAACTGAATCACTTTGCTATACACCTGAAACTAACACAACATTGTAAATCAACCATACTTCAATAAAAAAAGAAATTTTAAAAACAAGAATAAATTAGCCAAGTACAAAAGGGAAAAAAAAAGATTAGCTGCCCTCTGGAAACCAGATAGATTATACTGATATACAGCATTTCATTTGACAGGAAAGATATTTCACAATGACAGAAGATTAAAAAATACTTCTATTTATTTTAAAAATAATTTTTTAATCTATTTTTTATTTTTGGCTGTGCTGGGTCTTCACTGCTGCGTGGGCTTTTCTCCAATTGCGGAGAGCAGGGGCAGCTCTCCAGTTGTGGTGTGCAGGCTTCTCATTGCAGTGGCTTCTCTGGTTGCAGAGCACGGGCTCGAGGGCTTCAGGAGTTGTGGCACGTAGGCTGCGCAGTTTTGGCTCTACAGGCCCAATAGTTGGGGTGAACGAGCTTAGTTTCTCCCAAGCATGTGGGATCCTCCCAGATCAGGGATCAAACCCATGTCTTCTGCATTGGCAGGCAGACTCCTTACCACTGAGTCACCAGGGAAGCCCTCAAAATATTTTTTAATGAATACCCATATCTAAAAATGTAACATGAAATAAAGTATCTATTATAGTTACATTACAGAGCAATATTTTGTAAACTCTAAGTCATAATCACTATAGGAAATATTAGAGTACATTATTTTTAGTAAAGGTTAAGTATGATAGGATTTTGTTTTACTTAATATCTGTTATTACTATGTATATATGTACTCGCTTTCTAGGTAAAGGCACAAATTACTTCCTTAATGTTCTTCTATTATTGCATCAATTTCCTGGCCTGGTCTTGGCTGCCTGTCCCAATCTATCCATGGGCTCCTGAGGAGGCTCCTCAGCCTGCCTGCTCCTTTTATTGGTAAGCTCTTCCCTTGTCTCTACTCACTTTCTTTTGCTTAGAGCGTGTACCTGCGAGGACAGCAGTTACAAGTTCTCAAATAGACACACACATAATGAATTTAATGTGTTTCTATACAACAGACATGCTCTGACTGAGGACAGACTACATATCATATCAAGAGGAGGTGTACATAGAATGATGCATATTTTATACAGATGTCATACTTAAGGCTACCTCTGAGATTACACAGAATCTGTTCTACTTCCAAGCAAAAGATCTCTCTCTCTTTCAATTAAGAGATGAAAAATGATAGCAGAGAATGTGTAAAAGAGGACTGAAGAGAGAGGCACTGTCAACAGAATAACAAAAGCTCAACAGACCACGTGGATCAATCACTGACAGCTATTCTGACTCTGAAGACGATTTTAGAACAGTTCTGAGGAAAAGCAGAGAAAAGAACTAAATATCTGCAAAAATACACACACACGCACACATATACACACAGGTATTGCATCATACCGTATCTTCAGTACAAAAAGAGAAAAAGAACACAGTATCTATTACCTGTCCTCTCTGTAAGTCCACATTGCTATCATTTCTCTCATGTTCTACAGGCCAAAATCTACTTTGGGAAACATCATCTCACAAATCAATCCACTCTGATTCAAACAGATGGACATGTCAACAAGTGACTCGTATGCAGAAGCAGAGCAAACACAGGGTTTGCTGCAGTGTTCGACTTTTTATTGAATTTGTCTTTTGTCAATTCTCACCTACTTTGAAATATATATCAAGTAAATTATCAGACATTTAATTTTACCAAGTGCCGGACAAATAGCTGACTATGTATCAAAATACTGAAAACACAGTGATCCTTATTTGTAAAAGTCACTCCAGGCATAAATGCTAACTAAACCATATTACCATTGATGAGTAAAAGGCTCAAATATGCATTTATGGACTGAATAAAACATAGAAATGCACAGTGAAAATACATATGAGTAAGAAAGAAAGTGCAAATCTCTATAAGTGTTTCAAAATACACACTAAGGGGAAACTGAGGAAGTGAAGAGGATCCATTTGTGCTACATAAGGCCCTAAAGACAGTATTAAAGCTTTTAGAATCAACTATGCAGAAAGCAAGCACCACAGGGAAATGAAGGAAGGTTGAGCCTGGGGATAAACAAACAGGAGCCTGACGAAAGGAACAAAGCTGGCTGTGTTGGTGAGGTCTATATTGCTACTACTCTGCACCCTTTTCAGGGGGAGTGCACGGGAAACTGGATGGACAACACAGGTCAGCTACAAAGCTTACCTTGGTGAAAGCTGAACATAAGTGAGAAAACAAAACAGAATGTCAGTCTGTCCAGCTGAGATTTCCAGAAATAATTTTTACTTATTATATTTACTTACTATCTTTAAAATTTTGAAAGTTTTGGATTTTTCTTAATGCATTTAAAATTTGTGTATAAAAATGTAAGAAAAACTGTTTTATCATGATTCTAGCTGAAGATATAAAAGTAAGGTAATTCAAATAAGAGTAATTCTGATGAATAAAATTAGCACTTGGTATAGTTCAGTTTTATAACAGTATAAAATTATCAGTGAAGAAAGGGAGTGGTAAAATGAAAAAAAAAAGTTACAAATGGATTTCCACTCTAAAACACTTAAACTGACTTAGATAGCTATAGTATCATATCAACTTAAAAGTCAGTAGATTAACAGTAAACAAAAAATAAAGAAGGCACACACAATATACACTAAAGCAGGTTAAAAGATAAGCTTTCTATAACATAATAATGCTGACAATTGACCTCCAAATAAGTTTATCCCTTTCCCTCAATCAACTTACCCAACATTTTCTGCATCTTCATCACACTCAGCTTTATACTTGCAGGGTCCACACTTGGAGTGTTTTCTGTGAACTTCTGCCCCTGACCCTTCCTCTTCTGTTTAAAAAGAAAAATTAAATTTTCAACCAAAAGCTGGGATCCTTTCCAGACCTGCTTCATGTTTTCAGCAGCCATTATCCTATTTCTGGGGAAAATGTACGCAAGGCTCTTGAAAACAATCAATTCCAAAAAGCTACTGATGCTTGAGTCCAAAAATGCTGTCAATACAGAGTCTAACATATACTGTGGGAAAAAAACAAGTATTGGGGCCAGAAAAATAATCCCTTAGCCTAAGTACCATGGAACAATAAGCTAGGTCTCATTAATTCTTAAAAAGAATTACCATAACATGAAATAAGAGAGGGGAAATAAACATGAGCAATATATTCAGTCCAGTGATTACCCTACTGAAACAGCCTGTGCAATCCTATTAGCAGTAAGTGATTCAACAAACAAGTTACTCAACACAGCCGAGTCTAACCACTGCCTTGTCCTCACAGCAGTTTCACACCTGCCTTAAAAACTGTCTTCAAATTTTAAAAAGGAGTCTATTTACAAAGTACTTACCCTTTTCTATTTTGCCACCTAGCCCTGCCAATAATACCAAGAATGCTGAAATGTATAGGTCTCCTATGATCCAGCACAAGATCAGTGCATACCACCAGCCCCCAAATCAGCTCATATTTCACAGTTAGGGAACCTTGTTTCTGTGGGTCTCAGCTACAGTGGATCCTATTATGAGAAACTCAAACTGGGCAGGGAGATGAGTTCTGAAGCCAATTTAGGGATTATGGTTTACTTAGAGGATGTCCCAGTCTGGTTTGGGAAAGCATACCTTACTGAGGGGGTGCCTATCAGCACAGAAGGTGTTATAAGGCAAGCACACAGACCTAAGTGCCTGTTTGGTACTATCTCTAAACTTGCCATTTTGGATATCTACCTACACTTTACCCAAATTCTCATACATACTCCCAAACAGTTCCAGGGAGCATAATCTTAAGTATTTCTAAGCCTCAGAAATACCATGAGATCTAAAACTCACACAGCCACCATGAGCTCACTAGAATTTGTGTATTAATCTGAGCAAACCACTTGGCCTTTCTAACTCAAACTCCCTAAAAAAAAAATTACCAACAACCAACATTCTCAGGGCAAGACATCCAATATTTGTACCATAAAAGCAAATATGTAGACCAACTTCCATTTCTTTCATATAGTAACAATGACAATTTCCTAACTGAATATCTGACCACAGGGGCTAGACTACATGGTCCTTTAAAGTCCTTTCCAGTTCTAAGATCTAGAATTTATGATCTCATTCTTCACACATGATCACGAAGTCTCTGCTTGAACATGTCCACTCAAATTCTATTTTTAGACAGCTTTTAATCTTTCTTTTTTTTTAAAGCTAAAACCATCATCCCTGAACTTCTTCCTCAGGACAGTTCTTCTACTCTCTAGGTGACCTTTAAAGTCCCTTCCAACTCTACAATTTTAGAGTTCTATGAAATGTAGGGGGATGGAGTAAGGTTTCAGATAGTGCTGGAAGGATCATAACTGTGGTTTTCATGTGCATACATGTGAATTTTACCAGAGATGTTTTTTCTTTTAGTGCATCCACAGAGCACCTGAAACATTTTGCATTCAGTAGATACTCATTAAGAATTACAGTCCCATTAGATTATGAGATAGTTTAGTCATTCTCAATTCTAATAATTCATCATTTCTTGGCTTTATGGCTGAGATCAAGTATAGTATCTGTTCTAATCAATTCTAATAATTCAGAGTAAACTCTGTTACATGCTATTACCAAATACTAGTTTTTTAAATTTTGTGCCTTGAAAATTCCCAATGAGCAAAAAATGTGTAAGCAAACGACGGAAGAGTCACAAATACTCTGATTCGAGCTAAAATTACCTGGGGTCTGATCCTACAGAGAGGGCCCTTTGGTATAACTTCAATTTAACTGGAGCAATGTTTCCC
Source organism: Bubalus bubalis (assembly GCF_019923935.1). Lineage (NCBI taxonomy): Eukaryota > Metazoa > Chordata > Mammalia > Artiodactyla > Bovidae > Bubalus > Bubalus bubalis. The sequence continues at coordinate 151,854,615 of NC_059159.1, read as the reverse complement.
CTTAGTCTGACAACAAATCTAAAATGAAAAATAAATGCAGGAAAAAAAAGGAATGCATAGGGCTAAGGGAAACTGAGGGGTTGGGATGATGGCTGAGGGATACAGGGTTTCTTTCTGGGGTAATGAAAATGTTCTAAAGTTGGCTGTGGTGATTAATGTACAACTCTGTTAATACACTAAAAGCCACTGAATTATACACTTTCAATGGGCAAATTGTATGGTATGTGAATTTTATCTCAGTAAAGCCATTTTTAAAATGCAAAAGAAGAAAATGCCTTTTAAGGGGTATTTGAAACTTACCTCCTTCTCCAGATCCAGAGCCATTATCTGAGAAGAAAAATAAAGAATGACTATCAACACTTTTCCCAGAATCTCATCTTACCAAATAGTAAAATTTCTTGTCAAAAATCAAACTGTGATATCCATTCTCAGATAGTCCCTTTTCTCATTTTTTTCAATATCCAAAAATTTATTCTTATATACTTATTTTGTACCTTTCTTCAAATATAAATTCCTTGGATACATAATCTATACCTCATAATCTTTGTAGCTCATTCAGAAAATACACAGGTGCTTTGTACAAAGTGAAAAATCAATAAATATTATAAAGTAAATGGCTAAATAAAAATAATTTTAATGAACTCACTTTAAAGGTAGAAAAAATGTTTAATTTTGCTAAAGCTTTAAAGGAATAATAAATAAACTGCTTTTAATAAAAAGGGAGGAAAAGCTTTGGGTCTTGCTCCAAAAATCTTCTTAATTAAATCTGTGGATAAAGGCCAAAAGATATGAATAAACCTAAGGTTTAGAAGGAAAGAACCTCAGGGTTGAGGCTTTCTTAATGCTGATGAAATTAACTTCCTCCAGGAAACCTTACCAGAAGGAATCTCACCAAGGTGTCGGTGAAAAACTTGTTACTAATCAAATTAAAGAGCCTCCCTCAAAGTTACCAGCAAGAAACCAGTGTAAAAGGTAATTAATTTAAAATATGTATTTTATAATCCTGAAAGAACCAACATATGGCACAAAGCATATTGAAAAGAAGGCAAGACTGTAGCATCATCAGCCTGGAGCCAAGATGGCAAGTGATGAACTTGACACTCTATCCAGCACTTTCTAGGGAGAATTTACCAGAAAATGCATTCCAGTCTGTCAGATAGCTCTCAAGAATAGGGGACATCCTTCACAATATGGCTCCCTTCCCCCCTCACCCTCAATTTCCCAAAGACAATAATCAAAGTCCCAATCATGGTAGAAACAAGAGGGATTGGAAAAAATACACATTTTAGGTATCAGCCACTTCAAAACTATTTCTGCTTTATTAACTATGCCAAGCCTTTGATTGTGTGGAACACAATAAACTGTGGAAAATTCTGAAAGAGATGGGAATACCAGACCACCTGACCTGCCACTTGAGAAACCTATATGCAGGTCAGGAAGCAACAGTTAGAACTGGACATGGAACAACAGACTGGTTCCAAATAGGAAAAGGCGTACGTCAAGGCTGTATATTGTCACCCTGCTTATTTAACTTCTATGCAGAGTACATCATGAGAAACGCTGGGCTGGAAGAAGCACAAGCTGGAATCAAGATTGCCGGGAGAAATATCAATAACCTCAGATATGCAGATGACACCACCCTTATGGCAGAAAGTGAAGAGGAACTAAAGAGCCTCTTGATGAAAGTGAAAGTGGAGAGTGAAAAAGTTGGCTAAAAGCTCAACATTCAGAAAACTAAGATCATGGCATCTGGTCTCATCACTTTATGGCAAATAAATGGGGAAACAGTGGCTGACTTTATTTTGGGGGCTCAAATATCACTGCAGATGGTGACTGCAGCCATGAAATTAAAAGACGCTTACTCCTTGGAAGGAAAGTTATGACCAACCTAGACAGCATATTAAAAAGCAGAGACATTACTTTGCCGACAAAGGTCCGTCTAGTCAAGGCTATGGTTTTTCCAGTGGTCATGTATGGATGTGAGAGTTGGACTATAAAGAAGGCTGAGCACCGAAGAATTGATGCTTTTGAACTGTGATGTTGGATAAGACTCTTGAGAGTCCCTTGGACTGCAAGGAGATCCAAAAAGTCCATCCTAAGGGAGATCAGTCCTGAGTGTTCATTGGAAGGACTGATGTTGAAGCTGAAACTCCAATACTTTGGCCACCTGATGCAAAGAGCTGACTCATTTGAAAAGACTCTGATGCTGGTAAAGATTGAGGGCAGGAGAAGGGGATGACAGAGGATGAGATGGTTGGATGGGATCACTGACTCAATGGACATAAGTTTGGGTAAACTCCAGGAGTTGGTGATGGACAGGGAGGCCTGAGGTGCTGCAGTTCATGGGGTTGCAAAGAGTCGGACACAACTGAGTGACTGAACTGAACATGGGATTTATAAAGTCTTATAGTGTATTCACTGACCGATCAACCATGAAAAATATCTTCTCTAAGTAGAGGAAAAGAAAGGATGAAAGAGCAGAAAAAAAGACAAGAAGGGAACTTGACTTATTTTTATTACCAAATTTTTCTTAGGAAAACTCTCTTTTTCCCTTCTATTCCATATACGTTGACTAGGTACATATTATGTGTTAGACAACACAGTAAAAGTAATAGGTACAAACTGATAAATAAGACAGACCCAGTCCAGGAGATACTCACTACCAACCTGTTTTTCAACCAATGTCCAATTTTAATAAATATTATATCTCACCGCCTCCCATAAAGGTCATTTAAATTTTGAAATAAATATATTGTGACTACTTTGATAATGAGGTTGAGCTCTTTCTGTAGATTAGATTTTCACTAGACACACGCTTTCCCCCACTCCAACCCTGGAATTATGACATCCTCTCTAGGCAAGACATAGTACTTTCCTGTTCAGAAACAGGATCTGGCTAAAGGATAAACACATTCATCTGTGTTGGATAAATGAAATGAAGTATGATATATACACAGACATATGCACAAAGCATGAACAAACTCTGCCAGGAGATGCCAAAGAAGAAAGATTTCAGAGAGGAGAAAAGACTTAAGCTCAATATTAAAGCATTAAAAAAAGGAGTTCTCAAATAAGCAAAGGAGAATGTTATTTCTAGCATAGCAAACAGGACCTACACCAGACTAAATGACAGAACACAGAGCCCACCTAGCAGATAACAAGATCAAAGTAGCACCTTATAGATTAGCTCATTCGACCCTCACTTAACCGCAGGAGACGATAACCATCTAACCATGTAGGTATGTAACTGGGGCTCAGAGCAGCTAAGTGACTTGTGCAAGGTCATTCAGCAAACCAGAGCTGGAGTTAATTTAAGTTAGACTTTCTAAGCCTAGTGCAGTGCTCTTTCCAGCCTAACACTCTGCCTCCCCATGTTTAACATTCATTGTTTATCAAAGCAGTTGGCATCTTAACTCCTCATAAATGATGCATAATTAATTTGGGATTATAAAGAACTCCATATTCCTTTTTAGTTTCTAAATCAAGTCTGTGAAATATAATGTACCTAGAAAGTATGTGAGAACCATACCGAATCAGTCTACTGGCCTAAGGGAACCTAATTATTTAGTGTATGGAAAAGAATTTGGCCTTTCCCAAAGAGAGATCTGGCCTTGGCCCACAGCTTCTAGAAGGCAACTGATGTTTAGGAAGGAAGCTGACCACATCAGATCTGAGGGTGGGGCTGGCCACACTCAATATTCTTAGGGTAGGGGCTAGCTCACACCAGAAAGACCAACCACATAGTTCAGAGTGGAGGCTTGAATCATGTGGTGTTAGTAGACCAAATCTGAGATCAACCACACGGACAATCAATTAGTCATGCTTATGTAATGGAGCCCCAATAAAAACTCTGAACATGGGCACTGTAGTATACAGGAAAAGAAAGGAAATGAAGTAATCATATAAAGAACAGCCTCCACATTTACTGTTAACCTTCATACAATAATTCTATTATAATATCTCACCAGCATCCCTGCTCCAAAATACAAACACAAGTAAGAAACCAAGGCAGTACTGTTGGTTTCTTATAGTAATGCCTTCCAAAATTAACCACTACCAATTTAGGAAGACATAAAGAAGGCTGAGCATTGAAGAATTGATGCTTTTGAATTGTGATGCTACAGAAGACTCTTGAGAATCCCTTGACAGAAAGGAGATATAACCAGTCAATCCTAAACAAAATCAACCCTGAATATTTATAGGAAGGACTGATGCTGAAGCTGAAGCTCCAATACTTTGGCCACCTGATGCAAAGAGCTAACTCTTTAGAAAAGACCCTGATGTTGGAAAGATTGAAAGCAGGAGAAGGGGATGACAGAGGATGAGATGGTTACATAGCATTACTGACTCAATGGACATGAATTTGAGCAAGCTCCGGGAGATAGTGAAGCACAGGGAAGCCTGGCATGCAGCAGTTCTTGGTGTCACAAAAGAGTCAGACACAACTTAGTAACAACAACAACAAATAATTCAGGAAGGAAAAGAGAAGTATATACAAAAATTGGGAGGAAGTTGGTAACAAAGGCTGGCAAACAGAAAAGATACAAAGAGAAGAGCTTGGACAAACACTTTCTGGGATGCCACTAATGAGTTTCTACAATATTCCCCACTCCACCTCGCACCAAAATAAAAATTAACAAAACGGATCTCATAGCATTTACCCTCCCAAATCTTATTCTGCCTAATGTTCAAACCATAAGGCAAAATTGATATGCAAAGTCCCCACCAAAAATAGTATTAAACTAAAAACGTCCTGAGAAGTGCCACAGAAGAGGTAATAAGAGAGACCACCAGGGGTTAAAAAGCAACATGAGATGGGGGCAAAAAGAGCCCCCGCCCACTTTCCCACATAATCATCCCAATCCACACAGCAGCGTTGGGAATGAACCTCTGACTGGAAACTTCACCTTAGTACAGCAGAACCACTTCTAACGTTTCTTTAGGAGAGCAGCACACATACCAGAGTAGCACGGTCCTCTCGCTACTACTGTTATCTCTTTCTGCTGCTTACAAGCAGCCCTTCTGAGAAAGCATTCATTTTGGTACGTGTCCCCATTTGATCCACAGACAGGAATGTAATTCGTATGGCACTGCAAAAGAAACAAAAATAAATTCTCAGAGAGACACGTGAATGTTAATAGTTCATTTCATATTCATGAATGCAATGCCACAGGATTGTAACACACTTCTACTACAGAAGTTTGCTCTTTTATTTGGTTTTTAAAAAGAAGAGCTGTGCTACTTTCTCATACCTTTTTTTCACATTTATAATGAAAATATTTTAACTATCAACTATCCATAAAAATGAGAATGAAAATCTCTATCCTGTCTACATCATTTGCTAGCAATCCAAGGAGATAATATAAGAGGAGATTCTTTCCAATGTTTGGAATAAGCACTAATGATGTAAATTATCAAAATTCACTTATTCAGCACCTCTAGTATAAAAGGTTTCAAGGTAAATGCTATAGAAGACACATGAGCTCTGTTCTCTGAGACTTTACAATCTTATTAGAGAGCCATATAAATATGAAATATATATGTGTGGGTATATATATGATCATGTACTAAATCAAAAGTACAGATAATAAGTATAATATCTAACACCTATTACTGTAAGATATAAGGTATTTAAGAAAGCCTCCTCAGAGAAAGTGAAACATGAACTGGACCTTGAAGAATGAGTAGATGAAAAGAAAAAAGATGATACAGGTTTGAGAAATGACACTGAATTGAGATGTTTAAAAGACTTTAAAACTTCTATATTTCAAAAATATACACGACTAAAGTTTTAAAATCTGGGAGAAAATAGTATAACATGATACAAGTTATCATCACTAAAACAGAGACAGTACCAATTAATACAAAATGGACAAAAGACTAATTTACAGAAAGATAACAAATGGTCAATTAATATATTAAAAATGCTGACCTTTACTAATAATCAGAGTTGTACATGAAAATAAGATGCTACTTTAACCATATAAAACTGGCTATTAGACAAACAAAAATTTCAATTTAGTTGCATACCAATAGCCCTGCTGTAATTTAAACTGGCTCAATCTTTAAAGAATACAATTTAATAACACATTTTAAGAGTTCTAAAAAAGCAATGAGGCTTTTGATCTAGAATTACACATTTAAGGATCTATCTGAAGGAAACTACGATAGATGAAAATTTATTACAGTCATTTCAAATAGAAATGTATTCATATCAAAAACATACAAGAAAAAATCTAAGTATCCAATAAGGTAATGTTTATTTTAAAGCACGCTATATATGGTCAAAGAGTCATTGAGCATTACCCTTTATAAGAATACTGTATGACATAAAAAGATGATGTTAGGTGAAAAGCAGGTAATAATACCATGTATATAACTTCTGAGAATTTTGTGCCATTTTTAAATGCATTATCTAGTCCATAAAACTGAATGAAAATTTCTTAAATCATATGATAATATAAAATAAAAATGTAGAAAGAAGATAAATTATATATATATATCTGAATTATTTAGAAAAATAAATATTCAGAGTAAATCCTGGAAGAAAATATCAATAAATTTTTCACATTACTTGTCACCATATTTTTTTATTTCCATATTTAGGATTTTCTGTTTTTCTCAATTTTTCCGCAATGAGCAAGGCTTACTTTCATCATTCATTTACTTTTTAACACGTGGTCAACTTACTTTATGAACCATGACTTTGGCATGCTACCTCAGGTAGCACTGGTAAAAACAATTTTTAATAAAATATTTTATAACCAAGTTGACTTGCTATACACTATCACCAGACTCCTACATCAACTTTAGTTAAAACTCAAATTTTACTTTAGGATGCCTTCCTATATTCCTCCAGTTCTTCCAAGGATCACATTCCTTTATTCTCTTCCCCTAACATGTACACAATAAAACTATATGACGTCTGCAGGAGTCAACGTTACTCTGTAATTATACAATGTATAATTAGCAACAACACAACAAAAAAAGACCATAAGCTCCAAGATGTCAAATACAAGTCTATGGATTTTTCAAGCCAACTAACTCTTCACTCAGCAATGCTTAACAACTTTCTAATACAGTGCTCACAAAGGTACTCATGCCCCTTAGGTGTGGGTGCCCCATGGAGGCATTTTTGGTTGTCACCATGACAAATGAAAGTGAAAGAGGAGAGTGAAAAAGTTGGCTTAAAACTCAACATTCAGAAAACTAAGATCATGGCATCTGGTCCCATCAGTTCATGGCAAATAGATGGGGAAATAATGGAAACAATGAGAGACTTTATTTTGGGGGCTCCAAAATCACTGCAGATGGTGATTGCAGCCATGAAATTAAAAGACACTTTCTCCTTAGAAGAAAAGTTATGACCAACCAAGACAGCATATTAAAAAGCAGAGACATTACTTTGCCGACAAAGATCCGTCTAGTCAAGGCTATGGTTTTTCCAGTGGTCATGTATGGACTGTAAAGAAAGCTGAGCGCCGAAGAATTGATGCTTTTGAACTGTGGTGTTGAAGAAGACTTTTGAGAGTTCTTTGGACTGCAAGGAGATCCAATCAGTCCATCCTAAAGGAAATCAGTCCTAAATATTCATTGGAAGGACTGATGCTGAAGCTGAAACTCATACTTTGGCCACCTGATAAGAAGAACTGACTAATTTGAAAAGACACTGATGCTGGGGAAGATTGAAGGCAGAGGAGAAGGGGATGACAGAGAATGAGATGGTTGGATGGTATCACCGACTCAATGAACATAAGTTTTTGGGTAAGCTTTGGGAGTTGGCAATGGACAGGGAGGTCTGGCGTGCTGCAGTCCATGGGGTCACAAAGAATTGGACACAAATTAGTGGACTGAACTGAACTGATGACAAGAGGACATTACTGTCATTTAGCAGATGGATTCTAAGAGTGCTCAAAGTACCACAAAGGAAAGGGCAGTTCCATACAACATACATATCATACAATTTCTTTTTGTTTATATACCATACAACTTCTTTTTTTATATATACCATACAATTTCTTTTTTTTGTACACCATACAATTTCTGAATGCACCTCTAGCCATTCATGCAGGAACTACGGTAAGATCATAAACAAATAAGACTGCTCTAGTTTCTCCAAGGTTCTTGCCCGGAGAATCCCAGGGACGAGGGAGCCTGGTGAGCTGCCGTCTCTGGGGTCGCACAGAGTCGGACACGAATGAAGCGACTTAGCAGCAGCAGCGGCTTCTCCTAATAGTTTTTATTCTAGCATTCACCATACTTCTACTTTTCATTTTCAAGTACTACTGGTATGCAAGTGCTGATGATGATCTTTTTAAAAATCCAAATATTCATTTAAGTAGATATAAGCAATGGACCCCTACATTGTCTTCTAGTATAATCATGTCCCAGCATTTACATTTTGAAATACTTATTTTATTATAAATTACTTTTATTTCTCCTTTACATTTCAATTATATATTATATTGATTTCTTTAATTACATGTTTATGTAAGCTACATTATCTACAAATTTCACTTTAGAAAAGAAATGGAATACAAATTATTGGTTATAAAAAAGGGTTATTAAGTCTGATAGGGCTGTGAATCTATACGGTAATAGCTAACATTTAATGCAGAGTTTCTATCTAGTAAATATTGGCTGCAACTTTAATGTCCTAAACTAACTTAAATGTAACAGTCCTGCAAAGCACATGTGGAGAAGGAAATGGCAACCCACTCCAGTACTCTACTTAGTGCTTAGAGCCAGAGTTCTGAAGTCAAATGCTGAGTTCAAATCTTGGGTCAAATATTCATGTGACTACGGGTTAGCACCAATGCCATTTTTTTTCCCCTATCTGTACAATGGTAATTATAATAGTATCTACCTAACAAAACTGTTATGAGTATTAAATAAGAGAAATCCATCTTTAGCATTTATATCTGGCCATAGTAAATTTTCAACAAACATTCATTGGTTCTGCTATAGATGTTATCATTTCTGAGTTCTAAGTAATTGTCTAGGGTCATAGCTAATTCCTAACACTAACCACTACATGCTCCAGTTTTTCAGCAGGATCTCACTATATGTCACTTGGTGGTAGTGAGCAAGGAGCTTAAAACAGATAGGCAATGTCCTTGAAATGCAACCTAACAAGCACATACCAAGGAGTGAGCATGATGGGAAAAGCAGACCTGCAGTTCCTCGGTCAGTTTCCAGGAGTTGCTTTTAGGAGCTTCTTATTATGCTACAGAAAAATTTATGATTTGGGCAATTTTAACAACACACAACTTCTAACTCAGGCATGACTCTATCTTAAGGTTTGCCTCCTCTTTACTGTCACTCTTGCTGGGGGAAAAAACTCTCCCCTATACCTACTCTTCACCTGGAAGAGTGATTTGAAGCAGTTTACAAAGATGCAGCAGTGTACAACTCTGCAGCCACGTCCATTCAAGCATTTATTATGTACCTACTGTGTGTCAGGAACTGTGCTGAATACAATAATATTAACAAGGTTGTGATGGTTAATTTTAAGTATCAACTTGACTGGGCTCCAGGGTGCCTAGATTAAACATTTCTGGATGTATCTGTAGAGGGTATTTCTCAATGACACTGGCATTTAAACTGGTGAACTGAATAAATACCCTCTCCAATGTGGGTGGGATCATCCAACCCACTGAGGGCCTGAATAGAAAAAGGCAAATGAAGGGAGAATAAGCTCCTGACCTCGACTGAGCTGGGACCTTGGTTTTCTCCTGGTTCTCAGGCCTATGGACTCAGACTGAGACTTACATATCAGTTCCTCTGATCCTCCAGCCTTCAGAACCACACTGGAACCACATTACCAGCCTTTTTGGGCCCCCAACCTGTAGGCTGCAGATCATGGGACTTTGTGTCCATAACTGAGTGAGCCCATTCCTTGTAATTTCTTTCTCTCTTCTCTCTCTATATACCTTGTTGGCTCTGTTTCTCAGGAAAATCCTGACTAATACAAAAGTCTAATAGAGGACAGAGTACTTAGCTAGAGCAAATACTATGAAACTCAGGGAAAAAAAGATATCAGCCTGAGAACTCCAGTCAGAAGAACAAAGGGGAAGAAAGAAAAGAGGAAAAGCCACAGGCATTTCTCTTTATATATTATTCAGGTTTCAATGAAAAGATGCAATACTGATCATTTTTCTTTGTTCAAAATTAATAAAAGCAATTTTGTTTATGTATGTGGCAAGATGTAATAGCTCCTATTAACAGGCTAAACAAAACAATTTTAGAATTTAAAATCCTATTATTATCTGTTAAAATGTGTTTCAATTATGCCCCCCCAAAAGCTTGACACTGAAAGCATGATGAATCATAAGCCAGGTTTTTAAATGAATTGAAAGATACTGCTAAAGCATCCACAGAAAAGTGTTTAATGGGCACATGAGGTCATTGTTCTTAAACCAGCAAGAACGGAAGTCTAAGTTGAAGAGACGTAAAAGCATATAAAGAAGAGGAGTCAAAGTTTCGCTCAGCAGCAGGATCAAGTCACGCTGTAAGCCCTTAGGCAGTTTGCTCCTGCAAGGTCAGTAATTTGTCTTTAAACATCTTTATATCCCCAGCACCTACCACTAAGTAAGCTCTGGGTAAATGTCTAGTGATCTAAACCCCTAACTTTTCTTTTCCTTTCTTGCTTTGCCACAAGGTAAGAATACAGGGATTCAGATAGATCATGAGAAGGTTCTCTAGCTGTTCAAGTAAGTTAAAAAGGTCAAAAGGCTTTATAACCTTAGAGTTGCAAGGAAAGACTTTGAGAATAAAAAGCAGAATCATGAAGACAAAGATAAATATAAAATGAAAATGTAAAACTTTATATAAAAAAACATAAAATGAAAATAATACCAGGATAACTTCTTTAAAATATATAAAGCTTTCTTTGTAATCCATATAAACTAAAAAGTAAGGTACTTTTTCTCTAGGTACATCTCTAAGGTACTTTCGTTTATATGGATTACATATATGCCATGTGGCTCTAGCGATAAAGAACCCGCCTGCCAATGCGGGAGACATAAGAGATGTGGGTTTGAGCCCTGGGTTGGGAAGATCCCCTGGAGGAGGGCATGGCAACCCACTCCAGTATTCTTGCCTGGAGAATCCCATAGACAGAGGAGCCTGGTGGGATACAGTCCATAGGACTGCCAAGAGTCAGAAAAGACTGAAGTGACTTAGCATGCATGCATAAGTGACTTAGTACTTAAAAGAAATTAAAACACTTATGTATTAGTAAAACAATATTTTTAAAAGGAAATGTAAGAATTAACAGATGTTGCCTCTGAGAAGAGCAACTGGTAGTCTGGAGTGGAAGGAAGACATTTTTTCCTTATATAATGTTCAAGTTGTTTACTATGGCAAATACCACACTTTTAAAAAATGTATCAAAATGATACCTACATCACAGGTTCTCATAAGAATTTGTTATGTTAATTTTTATATATAAATATATATAAAATATTCAGGAGTTAATAGATATAAAATGCTCAGCACAGTAAGCAATATTATAAGAACAACACAAACAGTACATTATATTTTATTAATATAGTATACACATGTATCTTTACAGATCAACACAGGGAAAAAGAAAATACTCCCCAAAATAGAAAGAATATGAAATATTAATTCAAAAAAATGGTAAATAAATCTATGGCACATTTCCAATTTCTCCAGTAATCAAATGCAAAAAGTTTCTTTACCTTTCATATTTATATAATTTAAAAGGACTGACAAAATTCACTACCAAGAGGCTGAAAGGAAACAAGCAGCCTGGTAACACTGCTCTTGGTGAGAATGCTAATCTGTACATGAGCATTCCATTGGCCTGACAACTCCACATCAAGGACTTTAACCTAAGGAAATAAAAAACAGTTGGAAGAGGGGAATAGCCCCAGTTTTCCCCACCCAGGATAGCTAAAATACCCACCAAAAAACCTTCAATCTTTGTTGCATGAAGACCCAGAGGACAGAATTCAGAGCGACCAAAGCCACTGGGAAGTGAGCGAGAAAGTCCCCGAAAGGAGAGAGAAACCAGGGAGCCCCAGATTCTGTGGCTGACTTTTGAACCAAGCACTTATGGGGCACACTCCAAGTAGACCAGCCAAGACTGAAATAAACGATATTTGTGTTGCTACTCAAACAGGAAGGACAAAGTCTGCTGTTTTTCAGTCAATTCAACTGCTTCAAAAATGACAATACTCAGAGGAATGTAATTCAAACACTAGAAAACACATCATTCACAAGGTGTAGGATACAGTCAGAATAAATAGGAATAAAAAGAAAACACAATCCATTCTCAAATGAAAAGGCAATCAATAGAAATGATCTCTGAGATGTCCCAGATGTTGAAACTGGCAAAGATTTTTAAAGCATCAATATCTATGCTCAAGGAAAATAAGCTTGTAAGGAATGAAAAGACAAGAAATCTCAAACAGAAACTATAAATTCTAAAAATAAAGTATCTGAAAGTAAAGACTCACTGAATGGCAGAATGGTGATGACAGAAAAAAGGATCAGTGAACCTTGATGTAGGTAAGTAAAATTTATCTAACATGAAGAACAAGAAGAAGTAAAAGCACATGAGGGCTTGGTACATACCATGTAATCAACACCTTCTTTTAAGGAAAGAAGCCCACTTTAGTCACTGTCCTTCTTAAGAAGGTTTAGGGAGCAAGAGGCCAGGCAGACATAACACTGCCTATTTTTTTAATTTCATTTTTATTTTATATTATAGTTGATTTACAATGCTGTGTTAATTCAGGTGTAAACAAAGTGATTCAGTTATATATGCATATATCCATTCTTTGTAAGATTCTTTTCCCATGTAAGTTATTACAGAATATTGAGTAGGCTTCCCTGTGCTATACAGTGGGTCCATGTTGGTTATTTATTTTATATACAGTAGTTACACTGGCCTGACTACTGTTACATGAGGAACCATGGAGGGGTGGGCACAAGGTTAGCTAAGCCACTTCAAAGGTGGCTACTGTCAATAAACAGTGGATTGTAAAGTCCCTTTTGACCAAGAGGAACATTTTTGGCTGGTCATCAGTATACTCCCCACCCCTTCCTCCTTTACTTAAATTTTCTACTTCTTTTAATGAAAATAAACTTGATAGCTAACAGTTTTCAAAAAGGCTTCATATTCAAGGTCTCTTTCTGATTCTGATTCTCATTACAATATCCTAAGAAAGGGTGGGAAATATGCTATCTATTTTCAGATGGATCATACAGAATTATGCCTGAAGCTGTATAGGGTTTCTAGAAATACTGACTATCCTATGCTTTTATTCCTAATCTCTGTTCCCTTTCTTCCCTTTAAAATCCAAAATGGTAGGTACAATTAGAATAAGATCATGAATTTTAAAATTTCTAGTTCCTTTTTTGTTTCATCACAAATTCTGAATAAGGGACCACTTTGTGAACAATGGTCCCTGGTCGGGGGAACTAAGATCCCACAAGCTGTGGGACACAATCAAAAGGAAAAAAAAAAAAAAATGTAGCACATTTCACTTCCATTCTTTTTGTTTTTTTTTTTAGACAACAAACTCACAACTAAAACAGCATCTGAAAAATAAAGATATTCGCACTCTTGGTTTGAGATTCCCCCTTTCTAGTCCATCTCTAACTCGGATCTACCCTGAGGCAGTCATGTCCTCTGGCCGAAAAAAGATGAGACAGCAGCAAATATGGGGCAAATAAGGGAAAGAGAAAGACAAGAAAGAGAAGGAAAGAGGATAAAAAGACCAACATTTTAAATAAGTGACTCTATTGCAATCTGTACCTTACTTCCTTTCAGTGACAATTATACATTTGAATAAAACTTTTCATATTTTTTTCAAGGCATTTTCACCTTCTATGAGAGCCAGTCTGTCCTTATCATTCAAGAAAAGAATGGAAGGTACAAACAGTAGCGTTTCATTTGACAAGAATCGGTGGGCTGTGAACCCAAATTTCTTGTAGGGTTCAAGGTGTTTTAATAAGCTTTTTAATTTAAAAAAATGTAGAATTACAAAATATGACAAACGTTAAAACTTTTGAGAAAAGGTCTGATTTCCTTACCTGAAACTGACATGCACATTTCAAACCATCTCCATCTTCTTTACAGACGCCTCCATATTTACATGATGATTCATCACAAACTCTTAGATCAGATTCCCTCACATTTAATTCTGTAAAAGAGGAAAAATTGTTTCATATATATGTGTGTGTGTCCTTTTTATCCAAATGTGCATATACAAATAAAAGAAAAAAATCCTTATACCTCATCGACAAGTATAATAAGTCACAACATACAAAAATTAAGTTCTACGGGACACAAAATGTTCAAGATTCCCCAAAGAAAGTTGTGCATAGTAATGTGCCTTAAATCACATAAAGCAAAGCAAAATAAAGCTCAAAATTTCAGGATTTCACATAATTCTCAAAAGGGAAATCCATAAATTTTTTTATTTTGCCTGCCAAGAGCTTAAGATGGTCTTCTTACTATTATTATCTTAATAATTTAGATTATTTTTCTAGTGACTGAGTTACTTTTAAGGGCAGCCAATAAGAATAACTCAAAAAAAATCTTGAATTTTTTGGCACCCAGAATAGGTTTTGGGTGATCATTATTCACTCTAGACAGATAAACAGTTTCAATTACAAACGAATGATAAAGTAAGCTTGAATTTCACACAACAGATATATACAGTAGTTCACACCATAAGAATATATGGGACATTTATATGCAAAGAAAGAGGTTCAAAATCTTCGTAGATTTAAGATTTTCAAATGATTGATATAATTTTACTACCACAGGAAGCAGAGCCTATCAACAATACAAGTTCTCTGCAGACATTCTGTGCTTGTTCCAAGACTGTCAGTCTTATTCCGGAACAATCAAAATAATCTCTCTAGGAAACCTAATAAATTGCTTCCAGGTTAGAGAAAAGCTGCCAATCACAGGGAACTGGGTGAAAACCACTACAAAGCCAATTTTCATATCCTCCCTACTAGGAATGAGAACTACAACAACAAATGCACTTTTATAAATAATCAACAAATGGTTGTTTAAAAACTCATCCCAGGCCTCCCTGATGGCTCAGTGGTGAAGAATCTGCCTGCCAATGCAGGAGACACAGGTTCGATCCCTGATCCAGGAAGATCCCACATGCGGCAGAGCAACTAAGCCCATGTGCCACAACTACTGAGCCTGTGCTCCAGAGCCCGAGAACCACAACTACTGAGTCTGCTCGCGGCAACTGCTGAAGCTTGCACCCCCTAGAGCCTGTGCTCCCCAACAGGAGCAATGAGAAGCCTATGTACCACAATTAGACAGCAGCCCTGGTTCACCACCACTAGAGAAAAGCCCACGCAGCAACAAAGATCCAACAAAGACAAAAATAAATAAACAACATTGTTTAAAAAAAAAAAAAAAGGCAACTCATCCCAGTGAGGAGGTGAATTCATGAGTCTGGAAGCAGAGAAGCCCAAGTTACTCCTGACTCTGTGGCTCAACAGCTGAGACACTCTGGGAAGAGCACAAGACCTCCTTCCTGCAGCTCTAGATGGAAATGAGGTCTTGGCAAGCATATCTCAGCGAGCATTTCTCCTGCAGTCCCTCATCCCTGGTTGTTTTCTACTTCTAGATTTCGAAGCAGGCCTCAGTGGACTGACTTGAGGAGGTTCTATTTCTCTATCTAGTGACACACGTCCTGGTTGACCATCACGGCCACTCTCGGCCCCACTTTTCCTCAGTGCTCTGCAATATCTCTGCCATTTGTCTCAGGTCTCCTACTCCCAGCTGACCCTCTAAGGAACTGATAGTCTAGTACCTGAACACCCAAGGAGTGGACAGTCAGGGTACTTATTTGAGTAACCACCCTCAACCAAGCATTGCACTAAAGCAAGCATGTCTATGTAACTATAGGTTACAAAAAAAATTTTTTTTCTTTTCCTTAAATGGATCTCAGGTGCACAGAATTGGAGTGCTCTAAAGTTCAAGCATATGTGTAAAAAAAATTTTTTTAGATCAGCAGAAACAAAAACTACAGGAAGCTAATGCAGTTGTTTTGTCGCTCTCAATGTTTCACACAGTATTCAGGGCAGAGGTGACCATCCTTGGATTCCTTTCACCTTGGCTCTGGAGGCTTTATGTTCTTGGTTTTCCTCATCTTCCAATTTTCACTTATTCTTCCCTTTCCCCCCTTAAACACTCACACTAGCTCCTGAGGCTCAATACTAAGTGTGTGTTGGGGGGGAGGGTTGCTTTTTTCTGTCTACCTATATTCCTGCAGGGAACTCACACAAGGTCTCCTGGTCCCAGTTACTGTCTTATGTACACATTAAAACCCAAGGAACATAACTAAATATTCATAAAGAACTTCTCTAGAAAAGAAGATAAGAAAGCATGACATCTCCACTCAACCACAGACTTAATCAATTTTAGGGACCATAGAAATAAAAAGAATTGCATGATTTGAGAAGTAAATTTTAATCTATTTCTCTTCTTTTCTTTGTAGCTTCAAGATTCACACTGGGTTCCAATGAGATCAGACATATCAAACAACAATAAATAAAATGTTTATTTTGTCCATGGGTCAAGATCACGCTTTAAAACTTGCTATGTTGGCTTCAGATTCTTTTGACTTGTAATACTTCATCTGTTGTATTTTAAAAGCACGATGGAACTGCAATCAAGAGCCTAAACCCTCCCTGCCACAAAGATTTTCACACGCACCTGTTTGCATGACAGACCAAAGAACACCTTGGGGGAATAATCATTCATACTAAGGTGAAGCTTCCCTGGTATCTCAGTTGGTAAAGAATCTACCTACAGTGCAGGAGACCTGGGTTCAATTCCTGGGTCGGGAAGATCCCCTGGAGAAGGAAATGGCAACCCACTCCAGCATTCTTGCCAATGGAGAATTGTCAATGGAGAATCCCATTGACAGCAGCCTGGCAGGCTACAGTCCATGGGGTCACAAGAGTCGACACGACTTAGCAACTAAACCACAAGGTAAAACAGAAAAGCTCAGCCTGATAAAGTCTTTGTTGGACAGGAGGAGTCCAGGCAAAGTCTTAAATAATTGGGTGCTACATCATAGTTTGATAAAAATTAGTTTATCAAGAGTATCATGACTTGCCAGTGCCCTGACTCCTCACAAATTTTAGAACTATGGCCTTAGTGCAAAAACAGTACAGAAGGAATTCTGAATTGGGGTCATCTTCTGTTCAGTATCAGGCATCAGGAGGGCACTCTACTACCTATCAATGGTAACGATGATAACACACCTGCCTTCCTGAGCCCCAAATGGGAATTCAGCAGAAAGGATGAGTCATTTCTAAGGCCAAAAATCAGTTCTCCAAACAGAAATATTTTACAAACAGAATCACTCAGAAGAGTGGATTCAAAACAGAAATATCTAGATCTAGTTGCAAAAATGCCCATCATATAATTCTCCAAATGTAAAACTTGTCTCAATTTTCATCAACTTTCGAAGGCTGGGGAACAATATACCATAAGGGAAGAAATCCTATTTACTATGAATGTGAACTGCCAGAACCCCCAACTTTTGGCACCACTAACTAGGTTCAGGCTGCAGTTCAAAATGAGACCCATTAGCATTCCAGAATGATGCGACTTCCTACCACCATTCCAATTAAACAGAAGGTTAACTGGGGGATCTTATGAGTTAGCTAGTGATTATGGGAGCCAAAAAGTGAATTAACTTTGCAAGATGTTATGACAGGATTGAGGGTTTCTCCATCTCAGCACTACTGACATTTTGGGTAAGATAGTTCTTTGTTCCAGGGGGCTACCCTGTTCACTGCAGGATGCTCAGCAACATCCCTGACTTCCACCCACTAGAAGCCAGCAGGACCAGCTGTAACAACCAAAAATGTCTCAACACTACAAAACATCCCCTAGGGAACAAACTCACCACCAGGCGAGACCCACTGTAAAAGATGAAATAAAAGGCTTTATATATTTAATTCTCCAACACAATCATTATAAAGAAAATGAGTCAAACAGCAGCAATCTGCAAAATCTCTGTACATTACTGCAGTTATTTTTCATTGCAACAAGAGGCTCAGAATGGGTGTCCTCCTTCAAGAATGTCTTAACCTATCATCAGCCTGGCTTCTTTCCCCTTTCATATCAAAATTCTATCAAACGTCAAAATCACTCTATTCTCAAGATCCCACACCTTTCTTCTTAAGTCTTCCAGCTCTTTTCTTGACCTGTCTACTGGAGCTGACATACCTGGCCTCCCCCATTCCAACCTGGTAATCTTAATTATTCCCCCAACTAACTCTCTGACCACTTCTCAGTCACTCCTTTTTCCTTCTACTACTGCTCAATCCACGTCACTCTTAGAATTTATCCCCGACTTAATCAACACTCCAGATTAACCAAAGTGTGCTTTTGTCTGTAAAACATGCCAACCAATGCCCATGGCTCAGTGAATCCTCAAGGCTACTAGGTCACTCTCTAGAACATTCATGAGTACTTGAGCTCCAACCAGGAGAGCTGCTCTTGTGCTTCAAGAGTCAGTTATGTATGTTATACAGTCTGTGTATACCAACTGTATTCATTACTGTAATTATGTGGTTTCAACTCTTCACAAGAAAGAAAATAAATTTTCTATGAAAACAAAATTGGATGCTACAGAAAGACTTAGAACGAGTTCCTTTTTAAAAATAGCTGTTGCCTTAGGTGGAGGCAAGATAAAAATCTAGGTTTTTGTATCTGCAAGTCTTTAAATTCTTTTTTAAAGACATTAAAACTGGAATGTGTACTCAATGCATTATGAAGGTGGTTTATTCAAGAAAGGGGAAACTCCAGTTATTCTCAAAGAAAAACTCTGGGCTCTCTTTCAAAATATTGTTTAATAAACATATTTTTAAGTTAAAATGCTACATACATTTACAAACCATTTGTGACTCCTCACTTTAAAAACTTTCTTGATTAACCAACTACCAGAATCTTACGGCACTGAGACAAGAGGGCTCCTACTATGTATAAAAATATTCTGTCCTCAGCCATCCCACTGTAATATCTCATCTTAACTTCTTCTCTCAGCACTCTCTTCCACTCCCACGACTCAAGTCTTCAGAGTTGGTTTTCCCCAACCTTATTAAAGCCATTCTCATCTGCTTTTGCCAGTGCTATTTCCAGTCTTCAAAGCACTGGTGAGAAAAGTCCTATAAATTAATACTTAAATAGGATTTAATGATAAGTATTCTTTAAGTACTTTACAACATGTGGAAATATTCAGTTTATCTCTAGGTGATTCCTTATTGACTCTCTTTCAGGACATGTTCAAACTTTGTACCACGTTCTTAAGAAAATTTCAGTGGGTTTATTCTCATTGCCTAGATGTTAATAGTATTTGGGAAAACCTACACACCAATCCAACCTGACATGACCCCTGCTGGATGGTTTCACTCCCAAAAGATGCCCTGTTTGTTCATGACACTGTGTCCAACTGCCTACATGACAGTTCCACAATCTCTACACTGAAAACAGTGGAAATATTAAGAATATTTAAACATTTAAAATATCCCACACCAGGAAATAGTGCGACACAGCCATGGAATATTACACAGCTGTTTAAAAGGTTGTGTATATTATATAACAATATGGAAATATGCTGATGAATGTTAAGTAAGGTAGAAAACAAAGCTATACATACACCAATGTAATGTATAAAAAACATATATAGGAAAATCCAAGTATGTTTGCACCAGTGGAACATGGATTTTTTTTTTTCTCTCTTTTCAAGTTTTTATACCAGTTATATTTAAAGGGGGAGCTTCCCTGGTGGCTCAACTAGTAAAGAATCCGCCTGCCAATGCAGGAGATGCAAGAGATGTAGGTTCAATCCCTGGGTCAGGAAGATTCCCTGGAAAAGGAAATGGCAACCCACTCCAGTATTCTTGCCTGGAAAGTTCCATGCACATAGGAGCCTGGCTGGCTACAGTCCATGCAGTGGCAAAGAGCTGGACACAACTGAGCACTGGAGAAAAAAGTCAATGTTATTTCAAACAACCCCTGACACAGTTTGCCATACAATGGACAAAGCATAAGTTTGAGGGCCAATACAGTCCAGGTTCACAGGCTAGTTCTTCACATTTTAGAGTAGCAGCACCTTCCCTAGATGTTGTAATGATTAGATGAGATAACGTATTAAAAAGCAACAGTGCTCCCCATCCTGAACCCTCCTCCCTCCTCCCTCCCCATACCATCCCTCTGGGTCGTCCCAATGCACCAGCCCCAAGCATCCAGTATCCTGCATCGTGGGGAACACATGTATACCTGTGGCAGATTCATTTTGATATTTGGCAAAACTAATACAATTATGTAAAGTTTAAAAATAAAATAAAATTTAAAAAAAATAAAAAATAAAAATCAACAGTGCCTAGAACAAGGTATACAACAAAGATTCACTTCCTTTCCTTTCCCAGACCAATCTTAGAGATACCTGTAATGACACAAGTCATTGAAAACTGAAACAACAGATCTATCTAGTAAATGCTGACTTCAGTCTCAGCAAGTGAGATGAACTAGGAATTAAATTCTCTTCAACTTGTTTACTAAATTAATAATATTACATGAGTTATCTTCTGCTATAAAGATATTGGGGGGAAATAAACTGTGCTCAATATTTCATGATATAAAACCAAAAACAGTTTACATTAATATTAAACAGCATTCACAGAAGAGATGACTAAAAGATCTCTAAGCTATATAAAATGAAAGAAATTCACATGTGCCACACAATCTATCTGACTCCAATGTTTTTCATCCGATTCTGCACACTACTGCCAAACCACCCTTTGTTAAACACCATTCTGACCATGTCAGTCCTCCAATCAAACACCTACAGTCATTTCCTGCTGCCTATTTCAGTTCTAAACGCCTGAATGTCAGGATGCTTCAGGCAAGGTGATGGGGAGGACAACCTATTCCATGATAAGAGAAAATACCTAGATTTCAAGCTGGGTATTAATGGTACCCAGGGTCTTTCTAGTCCTACCAAAGATCTCAAATTTGGACACTTTCTCCCTTACTCCTATTTTTTGACTAGCTTGGCAAACCTGGGTGCTTCCCTCTCACAGATCCACAAACTGAAGCTGAAGCCTCTATACAGCTGCCAGGAGACAAGGAAAGAGGGGTATTGGTGCTGCTAACAGGTATGGAAATTCTTTTAGGAGCGATGGAAATGCTTTGCAATTATATTGTAAGTAGCAGTGATGGTTGCATAACACACTAAATATATTAACAAACCACTGAGTTGTATACTTTAAAATGGTGACCTTTATGTTATGTGGATTACATCTCAATAAAGAATAAAAAACTTCAAAAATCAGAGAAAATAATCATGTCACCTAAATTTTGAAAAAGATGAACAAGGAATATAATTTGCTGTTTAACAGGCAGACTCTAGAATCAGACCTCCTAGATCAGCATCCTGCCTCTGCTGCCTCTGTCACTTACCAAGTATATAACACCTTAGTAATTTACCACTCTGAGCCTCCATTCCCTCACCTGCGAAATGGGGACAATAACAGCACCCATCTCATAATGCTGATGAAGGATTAAATAAAGATAGGGAAAGCACTCAGCAGTGCATGACACATCAGAAGTGCAATGTTAAATGTCTGCTGGTTGTTTTTTTATTATTAATACCAGCTCTGGAGAAGATGGGGAAAATGAGCATTCAAACCAACTTTAAGAGTATAAACTGGCAGAACCTCTCATAGGAAAACGTGTCAGTATATATGGAAATCTAAACTGTCTCTATGTCTAAACCCCACAACTCTATTACTAGGAAATTATGATAGGGATAGAAGACAAAACATACAAAAGTGTACCTGCAAGACTGATAACATCAGCTTTTTTATATAATAGCAAAGTAGAAAACAACCTAAGTGTCCACCTGTTGGGAATTAATTACATAAATTATTGATGAAATACTATGCAGCCATGAAAGTACATGACAGAAATACATATCTATGGAAGGACTGAGATCCACTGTGTAGTGCAAAAAGCAGATTATAAAACTATATAATTAATAGTAGAACTACATGTAACCTTGTTCTGTATTTTCCAAGTCTCCTATAAATGTGTTATCATGCTTTCATAATTTAAAATAACTAAAATTAAAAAATAAAACCATAGAGTTATAATGTAATTTATATTTTGCAACATATACATGTTTATGTAAGTATTTTTAACTTTTGAAAGTACATTCAGTATAGTTCCTACATCAAAAATTTTGAAATATCAACAAATAAATCTAAACACAAGAAAACACCCTTCTATTTCTATTTCTTTTTTTTTTTTTTGTTACTCCACGTAGCTTGTGGGATTTTAGTTTCACTACAAGAGATCAAACCTGGGCCCAAAGCAGTGAAAGCACTGAGTCTTAACTACTGGACCACCAGGCAATTCCCATTTCTAGTTCTATTTCTAACCATTATTCCTTAGTGTCTGCAATACCAAATGGAATGGGAGGTAGCCAGAACCCAGATGTCACCCACAGAGACAAAAATCTACAAAAGAACCTGCAACTTACCACTAAAGAGCCCGATGTTAACTATTTTAAAAGGACTTCACAAACTCTGGGGCATTATTATTAATAGAAAGAGTTCCAGATTTGGAGTTTTAACTATTTGATTAAGTAACTACACGAAACTGGCCAAGCACTAAATCTGAGAAACCCCAGTTCCCTAGAGTAAAAGTGGGTATAATAATCCCTCATGAGATTAAAAAAGATTAAAAGACATCTTTACAAAAGACCACCGGAAACTATCAAGGATACTTCTCCCCATTGGGTGAAACCATCAAAACCAAAACTTTGACACAACCCTAACCTTAAACCCCATTTTGTAAAACAAGGAATAATCTTTTTTAAAAAACTAAGTTTAATTAAATGGTAATTAGGAAGCACTTGCTTCCCTCATAGCTCAGTTGGTAAAGAATCTGCCTGCAATGCAGGAGACCCTGGTTCAATTCTTGGGTTAGGAAGATCCACTGGAGAAGGGATAGGCTACCCACTCCAGTATTCTTGGGCTTTCCTTGTGGCTCAGCTGGTAAAAGAATCCACCTGCTATGTGACAGACCTGAGTTTGACCCCTGGGTTGGGAAGATCCCCTGGAGAAGGGAAAAGCTACCCACTCCAGTATTCAGGCCTGGAGAATTCCATGGACTGTATAGTCCATGGGGTCGAAAAGAGTCGGACATGGCTGAGCGACTTTCACTCACTCAGGAAGCACTTATGGTCTGAACTTGAAGCAAACAATAGTAAATATAATTGCACAACCTAAGAAACATCTCAAACCACTTTATAGAGGAAAAAAAATCTATGAAGAAAAATAATAAAGACTGAGCTGACATGTGAACAATAGAGAATCTAAATATACAACAAGGCTATGAACAACAGAACTGAAAAAGAAATATCAGCAGTTTAGATTCACTTGTAAAATAATATTATACAAAAGCTGACAAAAAAATAAGCTGAACTTAAAATTCCAAAAGATCTGATCTGTGAACAGTAGTGGCTCCAGGTTAAACAGAACACGCCAAAGCAAACATTAACATCAAGAAAAAAGTTCAGGGAATTCCCTGGTGGTCCAGTGGCTAAGACTGCACTCCCAATACAGGGGGCCTGAGTTCAATCCCTGGTCAGGGAACTAGACCCTATGTGCCACAACTAAGACTCTATGCAGCCAAATAAAAATAAATACTTTTTAAAAAAAGAAAAAAGTTTAAACTTTTTTGGTATAAATGAAATAATTTCAGCACAAACATTATAACATACATTAAGAGGAGAATGGCAATTATCACAGATGTCTCTGTACAATTTTTCATATTCCTCAAATTTCTTACATCAAACAAATACTACTTTTATAATAAAGAAAAAAGGTGTGGAGTTTGTTCCTTTTCCTTTTTTTTAACCATGGAAAAGACTCAGAGAATATTTGCACAAAAAATAGGAGGAATGGAGCCATGGTTGAAAATGTAATACCTGCCAAAGTTTCTGAAGGCAGAAGAATACGCTAAGAACTTTAGAACCTGAAATGACTTTTCAAAAAATGATGAAACTACTGAGCCATGAAAAATACATGACACTTATAAAAAAGGAATAGATTCAAACTGTAACAAAAGATTAACAGTAAATCATCTAAAAGTAAAAGCAAATAGAGTTTTAATTTAAATTTAAATAGAATTTCACAGTGTACAAGAAAAGTAGTATGCCAACTGCTAAATGTTTCAGTTCTCCACTGAGAGAAGCTAATAACGGAACTAATAGTAGAAATAATGAAAACAGTTCTGTTAAAACAATGTTTCTAACAATGCAAAAAAAGGGGAGGGTGAGCAGGACAAGGTAAATGGGTTGACATTATCTCCCAAACCGGCTTTTATAAAAACTGAAATTTACATGCTACTAAAGAAAGTCTTTTTATAAGGAAATGGCAACCCACTCCACTGTTCTTGCGTGGAGAATCCCAGGGATGGGGGAACCTGGTGGGCTGCCATCTATGGGGTCGCACAGAGTCGGACACAACTGAAGCGACTTAGCAGCAGCAAAGAAAGTCTAGAGATCTCTTCAAGAAAATTAGATACCAAGGGAACATTTCATGCAAAGATGGGCTTGATAAAGGACAGAAATGGTATGGACCTAACAGAAGCAGAAGATATTAAGAAGAGGTGGCAAGAATACACAGAAGAACTGTACAAAAAAGATCTTCACACCCAGATAAGCACAATGGTGTGATCACTGACCTAGAGCCAGACATCCTGGAATGTGAAGTCAAGTGGGCCTCAGGAAGCATCACTACGAACAAAGCTGGTGGAGGTGATAGAATTCCAGATAAGCTATTTCAAATCTTAAAGATGATGTTGTGAAAGTGCTGCACTCTATATGCAAGCAAATTTGGAAAACTCAGCAGTAGTCACAGGACTGGAAAAGGTCAGTTTTCATTCCAATCCCAAAGAAAGACAATGCCAAAGAATGTTCAAACTACTGCACAATTACATTCATCTCACACGCTAGCAAAGTAATGCTCAAAATTCTCCAAGCCAGGCTTCAACAGTACGTGAACCATGAACTTCCAGATGTTCAAGCTGGTTTTAGAAAAGGCAGAGGAACCAGAGATCTGCCAACATCCATTGGATCATCAAAAAAGCAAGAGAATTCCAGAAAAATATCTACTTCTGCTTTATTGACTATGTCAAAGCCTTTGACTCTGTGGATCACAATAAACTGTGGAAAATTCTGAAAGAGATGGGAATACCAGACTACCTGATCTGCCTCTTGAGAAATCTGTATGCAGGTCAGGAAGCAACAGTTAGAACTGGACATGGAACAACTGACTGGTTCCAAATAGGAAAAGGAGTACGTCAAGGCTGTATATTGTCACCCTGCTTATTTAACTTATATGCAGAGTATATCATGAGAAATGCTGGGCTGGATGAAGCACAAGCTGGAATCAAGACTGCTGGGAGAAATATCAATCACTTTAGATATGCAGATGATACCACCCTTATGGCAAAAAGTGAAGAGGAACTAAAGAGCCTCTTGAAAGTGAAAGAGGAGAGTGAAAAAGTTGGCTTAAAACTCAACATTCAGAAAACTAAGATCATGGAATCTGGTCCCATCATTTCATGGCAAATAGATGGGGAAACAGTGGAAACAGTGTCAGACTTTATTTTGGGGTGGGGGGGGGCTCCAAAATCACAGCAGATGGTGACTGCAGCCATGAAATTAACAGACGCTTGCTCCTTGGAAGAAAAGTTATGACCAACCTAGACAGCATAGTAAAAAGCAGAGACATTACTTTGCCAACAAAGGTCCGTCTAGTCAAAGCTATGGTTTTTCCAGTAGTCATGTATGGATGTGAGAGTTGGACTATAAAGACAGCTGAGTGTCGAAGAACTGATGCTTTTGAACTGTGGTGTTGGAAAAGACTCTTTATAGAGTCCCCTGGACTGCAAAGAGATCCAATCAGTCTATCCTGAAGGAAATAAGTCCTGAATATTCTTTGGAAGGACTGATGCTGAGGCTGAAACTCCAATACTTTGGCCACCTGATGCAAAGAACTGACTCATTTGAAAAGACCCTGATGCTGAGAAAGATTGAAGGCAGGAGGAGAAGGGGACGATAGAGGATGAGATGGTTGGATGGCATCACCGACTCAACGGACATGAGTTTGAGTAAACTCCAGGAATTGGCAATGGACAGGGAGGCCTGGCGTGCTGCAGTCCACGGGGTCACAGAGAGTTGCACACAACTGAGGGACTGAACTGAACTGAAAGAAATCACATGCATAAGGAAATGGGGAATAATATATATGAACTTAAAAATGGTTGGTTATAATAAAGACAAAAACAAGTGTTGGCCAGAATGTGGAGAAATTTGAATCCTCAGACATTGCCGCTGAAAATGTAAAATGATGCAGCACTTTGGAAAACAGCTTGGCAGTTCCTCAAAATATTAAACATAGACTTACCATGTGACCCAGTAATGCTATTAATACTCCTAGGTATATTCCCAAGAAAAATGAAAACATATGTCCACAGGAAAACTTGTACATGAATGTTTACAGCAGCATTATTCATAATAGCTAGAAAGTGGAAACAAGTCAAATGTCCATCAGCTGATGAATGGATAAACAAAACATGGTATTACCCATACAATGGAACAGTATTTGCTCATAAAAAACAATGACATTCTGATCCATGCTACAACACGGATGAATCTTGAAAATAGTATGCTAAGTGAAAGAAGCCAATCACAAAACGCCACATATTGTATGATTCCACTTATATGCAATGTCCCAAACTGTTAAATCTACAGCAAAAGATAGATTAGTGGTTTCCTAGGGCTGTGGGAGTGGGGTTTGGGGAGTGATTGCTACAGAATATGAGGTTTCTTTGGAAAGGACAAAAATGTTCCAAAATTGATCATGGCAACAGTTGTACAACTTTGCAGCTATACTAAAAACAACTGGATTTTACATCTTAAAAGATAATCACATTAATAGAGGGTTATCACAAATATCATAATCACTTCACTTAATGTAAATAGGCTATGAAAGCAGAATGGTCTGTATCTACACTATGAAACCAATCCCAACACTTAAAAGACACACACAAATCCAAAACCGAATAGGCAATATTACGACTTCAGGAGATTCTTCAGATCTATCTTACACAAAAATAAAAATTACAACAAAAAAAATGAAACAAAAACTATTCAATGTATGTGTCCCAAATAGAACAAAAATATATAAAAATGATACAAAAATAAACTTTTAATGGGGAGGGAGGAGGGAGGAGGGTTCAGGATGGGGAACACATGTAAACCTGTGGCGGATTCATTTTGATATTTGGCAAATCTAATACAGTTATGTAAAGTTTAAAAATAAAATAAAAAAAAAAAAATAAAAAAAAAATAAACTTTTAGTATAATTGAAGGCTTCAATATTTCATTCACAATAGATGACAACACAAAGTATTAAAAGAATAAAACTGATATAAAGCATAAATTAAACCATTTCCTTTGGTAGGGGCCAACTTGGCAGAGTCAGGTTCAGAAAAGAAAGATTTAGATAGATATAGATAAAACTTTGCTTTCACTTTTCACTTTCATGCATGGGAGAAGGAAATGGCAACCCACTCCAGTGTTCCTGCCTGGAGAATCCCAGGGACGGGGAAGCCTGGTGGGCTGCCGTCTATGCGGTCGCACAGAGTCAGACACGACTGAGGTGACTTAGCAGTAGCAGCACCAGATAAAATATCAGGCTTCCCTTGTGGCTCAGATGGCAAAGAATCCGCCTACAATGAGGGAGACCTGGGTTCGATCCCTGGGTTGAGAAGATCCCCTGGAAGAGGGCATGACAACCCACTTCAGTATTCTTGTCTGGAGCACCCCCTTGGACAGAGGAGCCTGGCGGGCCACAGTCCATGGGGTGCAAAGAGTTGGACATGACTGAGCGTCTAAGCACAACACACACAACACAGATAAAATAGAGATACAGATCTAAGTAGATAGAAATACATAGATATAGGCAGATTTATATATATAAAGAGACTATGATACCGCAAATGGGGTGAAACCTTAACTGGAAAATCTGGGTATACTACTACAATTTATTTCTAAGTTTGAAATTCAGAAAATGTTTTAAACTTTAAGTAAAATTAATAGTTACATAATAGGGGACTAAGAAGCTAAGGAAATAACACTTTCTTTTCTGAGGTATAAGTATCTTTCACAAAACGAGCTCTCATACTAGAATGCAGAGACACCTAATTTCTAGTTTGTTTGGTTGGTTGGTTTTTTTGGCCTCGCTGTGCTGCTTGTGAGACCTTGCTCTCAGGGACTGACACCATGCTCTCAGCACTGAAAGCATGGACTCCTAACCACTGGACCACCAGGGAATTCCCCACCTAATTCTTATATGAAAACCTAGAATTATGTAACACATTCTTAGGCCATAATGCAAAACCACGAAACAATCTATCAGTAACATCTAAATTCCTAAGCTATACAACAAGGAGAGGAAATTTATCATAAATGCCTGTGGTCTTAAGGAAATACAAACAAAGTTCTGTTTCTTCCTCAAGACTTTAGAAAGAGAAAAAAAGGGAAAGACAGTGGAAGTGAGAAATAGATTTAAGGGCCTAGATCTGATAGATAGAGTGCCTGATGAACTATGGAATGAGGTTCATGACACTGTACAGGAAACAGGGATCAAGACCATTCCCATAGAAAAGAAATGCAAAAAAGCAAAATGGCTGTCTGGGGAGGCCTTACAAATAGCTGTGAAAAGAAGAGAAGAGAAAAGCAAAGGAGAAAAGGAAAGATATAAACATCTGAATGCAGAGTTCCAAAGAATAGCAAGAAGAGATCAGAAAGCCTTCTTCAGCGATCAATGCAAAGAAATAGAGGAAAACAACAGAATGGGAAAGACTAGGGATCTCTTCAAGAAAATAAGAGGTACCAAAGGAACATTTCATGCAAAGATGAGCTTGATAAAGGACAGAAATGGTATGGAGCTAACAGAAGCAGAAGATATTAAGAAGAGGTGGCAAGAATACACAGAAGAACTGTACAAAAAAGATCTTCATGACCCAGATAATCACGATGGTGTGATCACTGACCTAGAGCCAGACATCCTGGAATGTGAAGTCAAGTGGGCCTTAGGAAGCATCACTACAAACAAAGCTAGTGGAGGTGATGGAATTCCAGTTGAGCTATCCCAAATCCTGAAAGATGATGCTGTGAAAGTGCTGCACTCAATATGCCAGCAAATTTGGAAAACTCAGCAGTGGACACAGGACTGGAAAAGGGCAGTTTTCATTCCAATCCCAAAGAAAGACAATGCCAAAGAATGCTCAAACTAGTGCACAATTGCACTCGTCTCACACGCTAGTAAAGTAATGCTCAAAATTCTCCAAGCCAGGCTTCAGCAATATGTGAACCGTGAACTTCCTGATGTTCAAGCTGGTTTTAGAAAACGCAGAGGAACCAGAGATCAAATTGCCAACATCCGCTGGATCATGGAAAAAGTGAGAGAGTTCCAGAAAAACATCTATTTCTGCTTTATTGACTATGCCAAAGCCTTCCACTGTGTGGATCACAATAAACTGTGGAAAATTCTGAAAGAGATGGGAATACCAGACCACCTGATCTGCCTCTTGAGAAATCTGTATGCAGGTCAGGAAGCAACAGTTAGAACTGGACATGGAACAACAGACTGGTTCCAAATAGGAAAAGGAGTTCGTCAAGGCTGTATATTGTCACCCTGTTTATTTAACTTATATGCAGAGTACATCATGACAAACGCTGGACTGGAAGAAACACAAACTGGAATCAAGATTGCCGAGAGAAATATCAATAACCTCAGATATGCAGATGACACCACCCTTATGGCAGAAAGTGAAGAGGAACTCAAAAACCTCTTGATGAAAGTTAAAGTGGAGAGTTAAAAAGTTGGCTTAAAGCTCAACATTCAGAAAACAAAGATCATGGCATCCTGTCCCACCACTTCACGGGAAATAGATGGGGAAACAGGGGAAACAGTGTCAGACTTTATTTTTCTGGACTCCAAAATCACTGCAGATGGTGACTGCAGCCATGAAATTAAAAGACGCTTACTCCTTGGAAGGAAAGTTATGACCAACCTAGATAGCATATTCAAAAGCAGAAACATTACTTTGCCAACAAAGGTTCGTCTAGTCAAGGCTATGTTTTTTCCTGTGGTCATGTATGGACGTGAGAGTTGGACTGTGAAGAAGGCTGAGCGCTGAAGAATTGATGCTTTTGAACTGTGGTATTGAAGAAGACTCTTGAGAGTCCCTTGGGCTGCAAGGAGATCCAACCAGTCCATTCTGAAGGAGATCAGCCCTGGGATTTCTTTGGAAGGAATGATGCTAAAGCTGAAACTCCAGTACTTTGGCCACCTCATGTGAAGAGTTGACTCACTGGAAAAGACTCGGATGCTGGGAGGGATTGGGGGCAGGAGGAGAAGGGGACGACAGAGGATGAGATGGCTGGATGGCATCACTGACTCGATGGACGTGAGTCTCAGTGAACTCCAGGAGTTGGTGATGGACAGGGACGCCTGGCGTGCTGTGATTCATGGGGTCGCAAAGAGTCAGACACGACTGATCGACTGATCTGATCTGATCTGAAAAAAGGGGAAGTACTAAGACATAAAACTGATGAAGGAAAACTAAATATGATACAAATATCATCAGAGAACATTTCAAGGAAATTGGTATACAGTCAGAGATGATAGCAGGGTAGTTTTCAAATAGGAAGAGGTAGGAGGCGGATTCAAGGCAAGATTTGAGATGGGAAAGGACAGAATAAAGCAGAAGTTGCAAGGAGTACGGGCAGGAGAGGTGCTCAGATGCAAAGGGCCGGAAACTGCAGAAAAAAGGATTTACATTCAACTTGGTGGTTGTGAGCAACAGCAATGAAGGAAGGATTACACACCAATTTGACCCTCCTCCAAACAGGTTCTCCACCCCGTATCAAGAACATCACAATTCATCCTGCCACCTCTATGAGGTGATCCAGAAGCTAAGGGAGAAAAAGGTCAGTGAAAGGATGGCTGGGTAGGGCCTAACAAGTTGAAGAGCTGATGCCCCATTAGACAGCTCTGGAGAATTTCTGGCATGTGGAAAGAGCCTAATGCTATCAATACCTCCAAATTCAAAAAGTGAAAGTGAAAGCCGCTCAGTTGTGTAGGGGCTCATTGCAACCCCATGGACTATACAGTTCATTGAACTCTCCAGGCCAGAACACTGGAGTGGGTAGCCTTTCCCTTCTCCAGGGGATCTTCCCAATCCAGGGATCGAACCCAGGTCTCCTGCATTGCACACAGATTCTTTACCAGTTGAACCACAAGGGAAGCCCAAGAATACTGGAGTGGGTAGCCTATCCCTCTCCAATGGAGCTTCCCGACCCAGGAATCAAACCAGGATCTTCTGCATTCCAGGTTGATTCTTTACCAACTGAGCCAGTTGGTAAACTAGGGAAGTTTAGAAAAGGCAGACCAAAATGCAGATTTTTAAGTGACACCTCAAGATTTTCAAGTGACACCTCAGGATTTTCAAATGGTTAACAACCAATTCAATTTCTAAACATAAAGTGCAGCCACACAAATCCTCTGAGTTCTCATTTCCACTGTCATCTTTCACCATGCCCCAAGTCTCGTCTCCTCTCCCTTTCAATTCCAGATTTTGTTTTCTAAAACCACAATGTCACTCAATGCTTTAAAAGCTTTCCTTTCTCTTCAGAGCAAGTGTCAAACCTTCAGTTCAGCCTTCAAGGCCTTCCTCTAATACAGCGGCAATTATGTTAGACTCATCTCCTGCCTTCATCCCCACAGCCCAGTATCCCCAAATAGTCCCCTCGCTTCCCCATCTTTGTAGCTGGATTCCAGCGCCATTCCAATAGCCTAGAGAACACTCTTTCCAACTCTCCTCAGTTTCTACATTCTTTCAGTCATTAACTTCACAAATAAATATAGGATGGGCACCTAATTTTGTGTCAGATACAGTTCTAGGCATAGATGACACAGCAGTGAACAAAAAAAAGACAAAAATCCCTGCCCTCATGGATCTACACAGAGTCGTCAGAGAATAACATGTGTAATAGGTCACAGGCTTCCCTCATGGCTCAGACAGTAAAGAATCTGCCTGCAATGCAGGAGACCTGGCTTCTATCCCTGGGTTGGGAAGATCCCCTGGAGAAGGAAATAGCTACCCATTCCAGTATTCTTGCCTGGAGAATTCCATGAAGAGGAGCCTGGTGGGCTAAAATCCACGGGGTCGCACAATGCGTGGGACACAACTGAGCGACCAACACAACTTTTCATATTAGGTCACAGAGAAAAAGGTGCTTTGGAGACAGAAAAAAACCACAAAGGAGGATTCGGGTATGAGAAGGGAAGAAGGGGTGGGAGGCAGAAAAGGTTGCAATTTTAAGGCATCATTTTGAAAGTGAAGTTGAAGATGAGAAAGAGCTAGGGGATAAATAACTGGGACAAGAAGGTTCCAAGCAAAAGGAAGGTCAACAACAAAGGCCTCAGGCAAAAGTGTGGCTGGTGTTTTGGGCTGACATTCTACTCTGCCCATAAAGCCCAGTTCGACAGCCACTTATTCAGGAAAATAGGAATTATTTTTTGATTCCCAGAAATAGGAATTATTAATTCCCTTAACACTGTATCAGTATCTTCCTTAGGGCACACCTCATATAGTGGAAACCTTCACTGATGAATTAATCATAAAAGTCAGGTAGAGCAAGGAATCATTTTTTAAATGACACATACATATTACAACCATTTAAAACTTCAAACGTATAAATGGACATTCATTTCCCAATATATTATAGCATCAAGACCTTTTCTTTAAAAAAAAAAAAAGACCTTTTCTTTGAGTATGGGTCTGCCAAACGCAGCTCTCCACTTCCTTGGATAAACCACAATCATAATCCATTATCTACAATGTCCATTTTCCTCCCTTTCACAGTAGAACAAGACTTTTAACTATCTGCAAAGTTTTCTAGGAGTAGAATCCTCCCAGATTTGTAAGGTTTCCCCAATCTGTTTTGGTTGAACTGACCACAGTTTAATTCATTGAAAGGCAATTCTTTCAGCTTCATGCCTTTATCAAGTCTTTCCAAATTCATAAAAACAGCTGCTTTTTGCATTCACATTTCATCTATTTGAGTAATATTTATTAATATTTATTTGTCTGTTTTCTTCACTGCTGTATCATCTGTGCCTATTAATTGAGCAATATTTATTATACCACTGGTATAAATAAACTTGAGAACAAACACAACTGATTCTTGGTAAGCAGAGAAATCAAACAATACACAGACAAACCAGAGCAAACCTACCACTGGAGCATCTGTAAGCTGTAGGATTTGGATAATATAGTTCACTAAGGGAATATTTAATACAGAAGGTTAAAATCAAGCTCAGCAAAGGATCTGAAGAGAAATTCCTCCAAACAAAATATATAAATAGCCGTTAAGCACAATGTGCTCAATGTCATTAGGGAAACACAAATCAAAACCTCACTGATCCACAACTTCAATTAGGACTCCAACTAGAACAACTATAATCAAAAAGATAGTAACAAGTGTTGGAGAGGATGTGGAGAAATTGGAACCCTTGTACATTGTTGACGAAAATCTAAAATGGTTGCAGCTCTGGGAACCAGTTTGCCAATTTCTCAAAACGTTAAACGAGAATTGAAAACACAGGTCCACAAAAAAACTTGTACATGTATGTTCACAGCAGCATTATTCATAACAGCCAAAATGTGGAAACAGCCCACTGCCCATCAGCTGATGGAAAAGCAAAAAGGGGCCACATATATCCATACTACAGAGTATTACTCAGCCATAAAAAGGAATCAAGTTCTGATACATGCTATAACATGGATGACCCCTGAAAAAATCATGTGAAAGAAGTCAATCACAAAAGGCCACATACTATACAATGCCCTTTATATGCAATGTTCAAAATAGGCAGATCCATAACGTCCGGAAAAAGATTAGTAGTTGTTAAGGGCTTGGGGGAAGGGGGGAGGGGGCAGGGTGAAGAGGAATATGGAATCACCATTAATAAGTACAGGATTTGGGGAGAGTGAAATGTTCTGGAATTAGATAGTGGTGATGGTTGTATGACTTTATAATTATACTAAAATTACTTTAACTGTACACCTTTTAAAAACTTCATTGCTGCTGTCAGTGGTCAATAATGCTTATTATTGAGGGAGTGGGGGAAAAGGGGAGAAAGCCCAGATGTACTAAACAAATTTCCTGCATATATTTTTAAGAGGTTAACCAACCACTTCTGTTGGAATATAAGGCCTTTGAAGGCAGGGATGACCTCTAATATATTTCCCTTAATATCTAGTATATTAGAACATATAAAGGCAATGCCAAAAAATGTTCAAACTACCGCACAATTGCACTCATCTCACATACTAGTAAAGTAATGCTCAAAATTCTCCAAGCCAGGCTTCAGCAATACGTAAACCATGAACTTCCAGATGTTCAAGCTGGTTTTAGAAAACGCAGAGGAACCAGAGATCAAATTGCCAACATCCGCTGGATCATGGAAAAAGTGAGAGAGTTCCAGAAAAACATCTATTTCTGCTTTATTGACTATGCCAAAGCCTTCCACTGTGTGGATCACAATAAACTGTGGAAAATTCTGAAAGAGATGGGAATACCAGACCACCTGATCTGCCTCTTGAGAAATCTGTATGCAGGTCAGGAAGCAACAGTTAGAACTGGACATGGAACAACAGACTGGTTCCAAATAGGAAAAGGAGTACGTCAAGGCTGCATATTGTCACCCTGCTTATTTAACTTATATGCAGAGTACATCATGAGAAACGCTGGACTGGAAGAAGCACAAGATGGAATCAAGATTGCCGGGAGAAATATCAATAATCTCAGATATGCAGATGACACCACCTTTATGGCAGAAAGTGAAGAGGAACTAAAGAGCCTCTTGATGAAAGTGAAAGAGTAGGGTGAAAAAGTTGGCTTAAAGCTCAACATTCAGAAAACTAAGATCATGGCATCCGGTCCCATCACTTCATGGCAAACAGACGGGGAAACAGTGGAAATAATGGCTGATTTTATTTTTCTGGGCTCCAAAATCACTGCAGATGGTGACTGCAGTCACGAAATTAAAAGACACTTACTCCTTGGAAGGAAAGTTATGACCAACCTAGACAGCATATTCAAAAGCAGAGACATTACTTTGCCAAAAAAGGTCCATCTAGTCAAGGCTATGGTTTTACCAGTGGTCATGTATGGATGTGAGAGTTGGACTGTGAAGAACACTGAGCACCGAAGAATTGATGCTTTTGAACTGTGGTGTTGGAGAAGACTCTTGAGAGTCCCTTGGACTGCAAGGAGATCCAACCAGTCCATCCTAAAGGAGATCAGTCCTGGGTGTTCATTGGAAGGACTGATGTTAAAGCTGAAACTCCAGTACTTTGGCCACCTCATGTGAAGAGTTGACTCATTGGAAAAGACCCTGATGCTGGGAGGGATTGGGGGCAGGAGGAGAAGGGGCCGACAGAGGATGAGATGGCTGGATGGCATCACCGACTCGATGCATGTGAGTTTGGGTAAACTCCAGGAGTTGGTGATGGACAGGGAGGCCTGGCATGCTGCAATTCATGGGGTCGCAGAGTTGAACACAACTGAACAACTGAACTGAACTGACTGAAGCAGGTACTCAATCAAGGTTCAACACTCACATATTACATACCAGGGATTTAGAGATGTCCTGATCAAAATATTATACCAATTACAAAAACTTAACTTTTTATTCCCCAAAATCCTGAATTGCCACTAACAAGGCCCTTACTTCCTATTTGTTTACTTTTGCTTTTATTTCCATTACTCTAGGAGATGGATCCAAAAAAATACTGCTGCAATTTATCTCAAAGAGCGCTCTGCCAATGTTTTCCTCTATAAATATCAAAGTATCTGCTCTTATATTTAGGTCTTTAATCCACTTTTATTTTTGTATATGGTTATTAGAGAATGTTCTAATTTCATTCTTTCATTTATTTTTTTGCAGCACTGTGCAGCTTGCAGGATCTTAGTTCCCTGACTTGGGAACAAACGCAGGATCTGGTAGTTAAAGCGCCACTGGACAAACCAGGAAATTCCCTCTAATTTCATTCTTTTACATGTGGGTGTCCAGTTTTCCCAGCACCACTTAGTGAAGATGACTGTCTTTTCTCCACTGTGTATTCTCGCCTCCTTTGTCCTAGATTATTTGACCGTAAGCGTGTGGGTTTATTTCTGGGCTTTCTATCCTATCCCATGGATCTAATATGTCTGTTTTTGTGCCAGTAGCATCCACTTTTGATTACTGTAGCTTTGTAGTACAGTCTGAAGTGAGGGAGCTGGTTTTCTCTGCCCGTCCCCCGATCCCGTTGTTTCTCAACGTTGTTTTGGCTATTGGGAGTTTTTTATGTTTCCATACAGATTTTTCTAAACATCTATTCATTTACGTATTTCTTTATTTATTTACTTTTGGCTGTGCCGGGCTGTCCTTGTAACACCCAGGCTCTTCACTGCTGTGCACGGGCTTGCTCTAGTCGGGGAGCACAAGCTACTCACTGCAGTGGCTTCTCCTGTGGGGGCGCACGGGGTCTAAGGTGCAAGGGGCTCAGCTGCCGTGAGACATGTGGGATTTTAGTTCACAGACCAGAGATCAAACAAGTGTCCCACGCATTGGCAGGCAGATTCCTAACCACTGGACCACAAGGGAAGTCTTCCATACAGATTTTTTTAGTTTTTGTTCCATCTCTGTGAAAAATAGCATTGGTAATTTGACAGCAGATTGCCTTGGGTAGAATGGTCATTTTAACAATATTGATTCTTCCAACCCAAGAACACCGTCTATCTTTCCCTCTGTTTGTGCCGTCTTCAATTTCTTTCATTAGCATCTTAGAGTTTTTGGAATATAGATCGTTTGTCTCCTTAGGTAGATTTATTCCTAGGTATTTTTATTCTTTTTGATGTGATGGTCAATGGGATTGTTTCCTTAATTTCTCAATGAGAAACTTCTTTTAATACAAAGTTTGTATCAACCATTTATATCATTCTTAACCACACCACAATCAAAGGATCTGGATTTCTGTGACACTTTAAAAACCTACTTCAAATTCTCCACCTTACATTTCTCACCAATGCAGCTTGCTGGTCTCTTTAAATGTTTTTCTTTCTCTTTAACCCCAATCCCTAAAATAGCATTGTCTCACATGTTTAGCCTCATTTGTTCTTCTCTAACACCCTAGAGCCAAAAAGGACTGTTATCATGATCTTCACATTACAAATGAAAAAAAAAAAAAAAAAAAAAAGCAGCATGGCTAAGGTCACCTGGTCTCCTGGGCTCAAGGTTAATTTTTCTTCACATAAATCATGTATTTCCAAACATTTTTCTCTTTGGATGAACATGAAACCTCTCTAGTAAGGTAGATTTTTTAAAATAATAAGTACAGGGCTTCCCTGGAGGCTCAGTGGTAAAGAATCTGCCTGCTAACACAGGAAACACAGGTTCAATCCCTGATCCGGGAAGTTCCCACACGCTGTGGAGCAAGTAAGCCGTGCACCACAACTACTGAATCTGTGCTGGAGCCAGGGAGCCGCAACTACTGAGGCCTGCACACCTTAGAGCCTGTGCTCTGCAACAAGAGAAGTCACCACAAGAAGCCCGTGCCCCTCAAATGGAGAGTAGCCACAGCTCACTGCACCTAGAGGAAAGCCTGCGCAGCAACCAAGACCCAGCGCGGCCAAAAACAAAAACAATCAATAAAATTATTAAAAAACAGCAAGCACAAACAACAAGATAACGATCAGTAAGTATAAAGTCTAGAACGAGTAGAAAACTTAGACAAGAGAACAACTTTTTTTTTAAAAAAAAAAAGGGCTTGTTTCGAACAAGAAGAGATAAACAAAGGGCTCATTGCTTAGCAAAGATGTTGTAACATCAAGAGGCGACAGGGACATGCAGACCCTTTCAGTTTCTTCTCTGCTTTAGTAATCTTCACCAAAGAACAGGACCTTCAAAAACTGGGAAGGCAGACCCTGAAAGAAGGGAGCTACCATCTAAGGGAAGCGACATGGAAAGCAGACATTAATGGAATACAGAGCTAGTTCAAAGGAATCTGCTTCTGGTCCAAACAAATCACATTCCATAATGCTGAAAAAAACTTTTAAGATCTGACTACTGATTATCTAAGCTATCTTGATAAGATGCCAGAAGACCAGAAAGGAAAGAATGCATTCTCAATTTTCAAAAAAGAAAAAACAAACCCAGAAAAAACATCCATAGGTAAAGCTGCCACATATCCACTGAAAAACTCTAGAATGGGTCAGTAAGTTTTTTAACACAATGAAAAGAAAAAGCCACCATGGGCTCTCAATTAAGGCAGACTATAGACATTTGCTTTTTGATATGACTACTAAGAATGGAAAAGGGATGATACAGATATATATATATATACTCATTCTAACAAGACAATCTGACAGAATCTTCTAAATGATAGACTGGTGAACAAATTGGGAAAATGTTAACAGCAGAAGCTAAAAAATCTGTTATATACAACTAGGAAGATACATAGCTGGTTGAACATCCGGCTGATTAATGTATCAACATCAACCAATTTGGAAAGAAGTCTACAGTAAAATATCACAGAGTTCCATACTTTTCCATGATCTAAACAACTTCTATTAATTTAATGAAGCCGCAGACTTTCTCCTCACATTTACAAGGGCCACAGGGCTGTGAGCCAACTCACAGAGCCTGACAGAATCAGTTTTCAGAAAGGTCAGAATAGGTTAAAACAATGGTCAAAAACCCCAAATGAAAATAAACAGGTAGTCAAGGCCAGTATTTAGATTTTAAAATTCAAACATGTAGAGAAGTAAACCAGTTTATGTGGGAAATGCCTGGGTAATAAAGCTACTTAAAAAAAAAAAAAACAATGCACAATCTCAAGCTGCATTAATAGATGCATACATCATGAGAAATGCTGCACTCATGTGGAAACAGTGGAAACAGTTCAGTCGCTCAGTCATGTTGCAACTCTTTGCAACCCCATGGACTGCAGCATGAGAGGCCTCCCTGTCCATCACCAACTCCCGGAGTTTACTCAAACTCATGTGCATTGAGTCAG
Source organism: Bubalus bubalis (assembly GCF_019923935.1). Taxonomy (NCBI): domain Eukaryota; kingdom Metazoa; phylum Chordata; class Mammalia; order Artiodactyla; family Bovidae; genus Bubalus; species Bubalus bubalis. The sequence continues at coordinate 151,815,377 of NC_059159.1, read as the reverse complement.
TGATGCCATAAAACCATCTCATCCTCTGCTGTCCCCTTCTTCTCCCACCTTCAATCTTTCCCAGCATCAGGGTCTTTTCAAATGAGTCCCTTCTTCGCATCAGGTGGCCAAAGTATTGGAGTTTCAGCTTCAGCATCAGGCCTTCAATGAATATTCAGGACTGATTTTCTCTAGAATGGACTGGTTGGATCTCCTTGTTGTCCAAGAGAGAGAAGACTCTCAAGAGTCTTCTCCAACACCACAATTCAAAAGTATCAATCCTTCAGCACTCAGCCTTCTTTATAGTCCAACTCTCACATCATACATGACTACTGGAAAAACCATAGCTTTGACTAGACAAACCTTTGTTGGCAAAGTAACGTCTCCAGTTTTTAGCATGCTGTCAAAGTTGGTCATAACTTTTCTTCCAAGGAGCAAGCGTCTGTTAATTTCATGATTGCAGTCACCATCTGCAGTGATTTTGGAGCCCCCCCAAAGAATAAAGTCTCTGTTTCCACTGTTTCCCCATCTATTTGCCATGAAGTGATGGGACTAGATGCCATGATCTTAGTTTTCTGAATGGTGAGTTTTAAGCCAACTTTTCCACTCTCCTCTTTCACTTTCATCAAGAGGCTCTTTAGGTCTTCTTCACTTTCTGCTATAAGGGTGGTGTCATCTGATACCTGAGGTTATTGATATTTTTCCCGGCAATCTTGATTCCATCTTGTGCTTCATCCAGTCTAGTATTTCTCATGATGTACTCTGCATAGAAGTTAAATAAGCAGGGTGACAATATACAGCCTTGATGTACTCCTTTCCCCATTTGGAACCAGTCTGTTGCTCCATGTCCAGTTCCAACTGTTGCTTCTTGACCTGCATACAGATTTCTCAGGAGGCAGGTCAGGTGGTCTGGTATTCCCATCTCTTTCAGAATTTTCCACAGTTTGTTGTGATCCACACAGTGGAAGGCTTTGGCATAGTCAATAAAGCAGATGTAGATGTTTTTCTGGAACTCTCTTGCTTTTTCGATGATCCAACCAATATTGGCAATTTGGTCTCTGATTCCTCTGCCTTTTCTAAATCCAGCTTGAACATCTGAAGTTCAGGGTTCACATACTATTGAAGCCTGGCTTGGAGAATTTTGAGCATTACTTTACTAGTGTGTGAGATGAGTGCAACTGTGCAGTAGTTTGAGTGGAAACAATGACAGACTTTATTTTGGGGGCTCCAAAATCACTGCAGAGGTAACTGCAGCCATGAAATTAAAAGATACTTGCTACTTGGAAGAAAAGTTATGACCAATCTAGACAGCATGCTAAAAAGCAGACATTACTTTGCCAACAAAGGTCCATCTAGTCAAAGCTATGGTTTTTTCAGTAGTCATGTATGGATGTGAGGGTTGGATTATAAAGAAAGCTGAGTGCCAAAGAATTGATGCTTTTGAATTGTGGTGTTGGAGAAGAGTCTTGAGAGTCCCTTGGACTGCAAGGAGATCCAACCAGTCCATCCTAAAGGAAACTGGTCCTGAATATTGGAAGGACTGATGCTGAAGCTGAAACTCCAATACTTTGGCCACCTGATGCAAGGAACTGACTCATGTGAAAAGACTCTGATGCTGGGAAAGATTGAAGACTGGAGGAGAAGGGGACGACAGATGATGAGATGGTTTTATGGTATCTCCAACTCAATGGAAATGAGTTTGAGTAAACTCTGGGAGTTAGTGATGGACAGGGACGTCTGGCGTGCTGCAGTCCAGACCTGCAAAGAGTCAGACATGACTGAGCGACTGAACTGAACTGTATGTCTAAACTGGACTTCTCTGGTGGTTCAGTGGTAAAAAATCCGCCTGCCAATGAAGGAGACACGGGTTTGATCCCTGGGTCAGGAAGATCCCGTAGAGAAGGAAATAGCAATCCACTCCAGTATTCTTGCCTGGGAAATCCCATGGACTGAGGAGCCTGGCAGGCTATAGTTCATGGGGTCACAAAAGAGTCAGACAAGACTTAGCAACTAAATGGCAACAACAACAAATGTCCAAACTGCAGTACTACAGCTCTCTAATTAATCAACTCTAAAAAAATTATTTTCCATATGAATTACTCCCAGATCTTCATCCTAGGAACAATTACTACAAGAATCTACAAATACCATTTAGTTAGAACTCTTAGTTTTAGACCCAGAGTTATTCAAGTATATCTTAGCATTAGAAACATTTTATGTAATAAGCTTAATTTATTGGTATACATATCAAAGTATCAATATACCCTTTAAATAAGGCTCAGATATTATTAAATCCAAATCCCTTTAGCAAAAGAGTAAATTAAGAAAATTAGGTAACTTGCTCCAAATCATATAGTTGCCTAGCAAAGGCCACAACCCCCAAATCGTTCCTTTTTTCCACACCATGTGGGTTTTCAGCCCTCTATGTCTTTTTTTAAAACTTGTACTATCCACCAGAGTTAGCAAGCATACCCAAAAAACATCCATCAATACATACTTTATTTTGCTAAGGACAAATTAGCTCAGCAAGAACAAATAACCACAGTACATTATCCCATAAAATATTTTGACATGGTGTGATCACTTAGAAGTTTGGTAGCCAATATTTGTTACAAAAGCGCATGGTAACATACTAATGACTTTTATTCTTAACCATTAAAGTGTGATTATGTATTAAAGCATTATCCCCTATTCCACTTAACATTAGAAAAATAAAGTAAAAGTTATTACATGGATGGAAAAGCTTTTAATGGACATGCTATTGTTTACTGCGCTCATAACCCCTCCCCCATCATAAAATATGCCATTATGAAAATTACTAAAAGATTTCAGACCTTCAAACCTAAACAGCAGGCCAAAGGTTTTCTTGATTTAGGGTAGCAAAAACATCTGTGCTGAGCCCCACTTGCTCCCTCACTCCCCCAGAAACAATGCCCCTTTCAAGAGCCCTTTGGGTACAAAGGTTGTCTGGCAGGCTAACCAAAGGATTCTCTGTGACCTGATGTCCAATCTCTCTTCAGCCCCACCCCCGACCTCCATGCCTCTGCTCCCACCCTTGATTTAAAAAACACTAGTGGAAAATGAGAACTGATAGAAGGCAAGTTAGCCAGGCTGTGGCTTATGATCACCAGCATCTGCCAGGCCAGCTCCAGGAGGACCTACGCACCCCTAAATGAGACCTGGAAGCCTCTCCTTGCCCCAGGGCTCCTCTGGGACCCGTCGTGAAAGGAAGAGGGAACTTTACTGCCAGGATCCCCTCCTCCCCAGTCTCGTCCATTACAGCCCCAGCAAGCCCTTTGTCTGCACCAGCTGTGGGAGGGGGGGGCAGACGGCCTTGGCGAGAGGGGAGAGGTCACTCCCTTGCTCCCGTGGCTGCCAATCTCCAAGCCCTCCTGCACAACAGCCCAACGCAAGCACAGGACCATTCCCTCGGAACCGGTTCCCTCTTCACACACCAGCTTAACCCGGGGCACACCTTTCTACATAGAGGCACTCCTGGAGACCTAATTACCTCTTTCTGTTACCCACATCCTACACAGCATGACGATTCCCTAGCTAACCTCCCTCTCAATCCATACACACGGGGTTTACTCCAGGACCCCCTTCCTTCCTCCTCAATGTATACCCCGGCACATCCCTGAGCCCCTGGCTTCACCCAGCACAACGCATACAACAGAGGGTCACTTCCATGGCCCCAGGACTTTCCCTGCTCATATCCACAGACCCGGGGTCACTCCGAGCCCGGAGCGCCCACCTCTCAACCCAAAAGACACACACAGTCACGCTCCATGGCCGATCTGCGACCTCTGGGCCAGCCGCTCCCCTTTCCCACACGACCCCTTAAAGAACCCAGTGCCCCCCAAGAAGGAACCTCCCCAGCGCACGGTCACTCCCCTGGCCCCTCATCGTCACACAAGCACACAGAAAAGCCCTGCCTGGGGCCGCCCCCCTCCCTCCCCTGAGCCTTCACAACACAAACATGCGCTCCCGCGTGCACACCCACGACCACACCGGGAGCCCCAGCCGGCTGCCTCCCACTTGCCGACCCGGCCTCATCCCCTCCCCACACGCCCGGCCGCCCGCGCCCAGCCACTTGGCACACACGGACGCACGCACGGCCACTCCCCGGCCCCACGCGGGTCCCCAAGCCCGCATCGCGCGCTCGCGCCCCGCCCGGCGCCCTCGCTCACCCTCGGCCTGGCTCCCGGGACCCCCACGCCCCGGCCTGGCCGGGCCGCGTCGCGGGGACCGGGCGGGAGGAGGCGCGGGGGCGCAAGGAAGGAGGGGCCGCAGAGGCGCGCTCCGGCCGGTCCTACCTGAGCAGTTGATGCTCTTGCCTTTGCCGCCGGGACAGTCCCCGCCGCCGCCGCCACCCGGGGGCTGGTTGGACGCGCGGCTCCCGGGCAGAGAGAAGGCGAAGAGCAGAAGCACCGACGTGTAGCAGCAGAAGGCGAGCGGGGGCGCGGCCGGCAGCCGGAGCGGCGCCTCAGCGGCCACGGCGCCCATGGCTGGCGCCCCTGGACGGCGGGAAGCGCAGGGAGCCGCAGGCCCGGGGCATCCAGCCGCACGCCGGGAGCCCCGCCGCTGCCTCGGCGCCTCCTAGCAGCCGCGCCGCTGCGCCGGGGAGCTGCCCCTCAGCATCCCCGCCCCACCCGCAGCGCCCGCCAGGCCCGGGCCAGCCGCGCTCGGGACGGAGTCGGAGGGTCGGGGCGAGTGCGCGCGAGCGGGCGAGCCCGCGCGGGGAGACCGATGCCGGGGAACGAGCGGGCGCGCGCGCGCGGCGGGCGGGGGTCGCGGGGCAGGGTCAGGCCCAGCCCCTCGCTCGACTCCTCGCCTTCCCTTTGTGTCCGCGGCCGTCGCCGCCGCGTCACAAAGACCCCGGCCCGCCCGGTGCGGGGCGCGTGACAGAGCCGCCGGCGGGAGGGGTGGCTGCGACCCCGCCCCGCGCACACCCCTAGCGCCCGCGCCCGCAGCTCCGCCCCCGCCCGCGGCCGGCGCCGCCTCCGGGGGAGCTATTGTTCCTGCGGCGGGGCGGGAGCACTGGCGGGGGTTGGGGGGCGCGGCCGCCCTTCGGTCCAGCCACCCGGGGCAGGCGGGCGCCGAGCAGGCTCCGAAGGCGTTTACCCTGACAGACGTTTTTGCCGCCCTTTTGTGAGCGTTTTTGAAGCGTTTCCTTGGCCCAGCAGTTTGGCGGGGAAAAGGGCAGGTGGGCTATTATATAGCTATTCCCTAGGTGAAGAAACTGAGCCGGGGAGAAGTGAAGGTGACTTGTCCAAGGTCACCTAACGAGGAAAACGGGCAGGACCCCAGAATTAGAACTCACGTTCTGACTCCAGCTTTGTCGTTCTTAGAGATGGGGGTAAATGGCTGAATTACTGGGATCCTCACCCTTACCCTATTCCCACAAACACCAACTGAATTTAAAATAGTTTTTAAAATTCTGTATTGCCCTCTCCCACTAAGAATAGCTAATATTTAGATAGGACTCAAATTCCCTCCAGTTCTTTCTTACGGCCCTACAAAGGAGTTTTCACTCTCATCCCTCTTCTACAGAGGAGGAAGTTGAGAGCCAGAGAGAAGTGATCCGACTCCCAACCCAGTGCTCTTCCTACCACATTGTGCGAAATGAGTGAGACCCAGCCACAGCAATAAGATGATGGACTGAACTGTTTGAAATTCCTCTACTTTTTTCATTCTATTATGCTGCCTCTCACCTCAAAAGGAATTTATAAATCTCGTTGAAAAACTGATGAATTTGACTCATAAAATTTTTTAATGTGTGGAAAGCTGCCACAGGCAAAACCACACTAGGGATAATCACTGTAAATAGGAGACAACACTTAATATAAATCAGGAATAAAAGGTTGATAGAGGTAAAAAAAAAAATGGGGCGCTAATGTCTTATTCAGATTAAATACAGACAATAAATATATAAAAAGATATTTAAACCCAGTAGTAGTAAAAGGCAGATTAAGCCGACAAACTTTCTTTTCCTGATGATGACTAAAAGAGAGAAATGACAAACTTAAAGCCGCTCAGTCGTGTCTCTTTGCTACCCCATGGACTATACAGTCCATGGAATTCTCCAGGCCAGAATACTGGAGTGGATCGCCCGTCCCTTCTCCAGGGGATCTTCCCAACCCAGGGATCGAATTCTGGTCTCTAGAATTGCAGGCGGATTCTTTACCCAGCTGAGCCACAGGGGAAGCCCAAAAGAAATGACAAAACCTTGCTTTATTAATTTATGTTTGAGGTGAGCAATTCAACTATGTATCAGAAACCATTAAAACATTTATCCTTTAATCTAGCAATTCCAAGAATTGGAATTTATCCTAAAGAAATAATTGGACAAGAGCACAAAATGTCTATATGAATATCCATCACAGCCTTTTTATAATAGTAAATATCAACTTAATGTCCATCTGTGGGAACTAAAGTATGGTACCTCTTTTTGCAATGGAGTATTATGCAGCTTTAGCAATGATGATTAGATCAGTGTTTACTGACACCGAAAAAGGATACCAGTGAGTATGTGTAAGAAAATCTTATTTTTATTAAATAGACATGTGTGTATATAGGAAAAAAAAGTTCAGAAGAATATAGTGATATATTAGCAGTGGTTATCTCTAAAAAGTGAGCTGATGAATAAGACCCCTGTCCTTTATACTTGTCTGTGTTTTTTGAATTTTTTTCAATGAAAATTTTTGTTAAAACTTTAAAAAGCTATTTTCTTTTAAAATATATGTTCATCATGCTTTTTATATAAATTCACATTTGAAACATTTTATTAAGATGGCCTCAAACCTCTAAACTGGGCTGTGGCATGGCAGTTATTACAGCTGAAATTCAACTAGCTTCTGCATTAGGTGTGATCTCGAGTTCCTGACTGCCAAGCCACAGCTAAAGGCTCCTTCTCAAACCATTCCTTCAACAGCTTCTCCATTAAACATGACCTCCCCAGTGATTTTTTCCTGCCATGTGTTTGGCTCTCCAAACCCCAGTCTTCTGCTTTTAATTTTCATTTGACTGCTAACCATAGTCCAGGAAGAAATACTATGAGGAGACAATCCTTAAATAAAACCAAAAACCCTATGGCCTTAAATCACAGATCATTTATTTCTGCATCTTTCTCCAAATCAGGTAAGAAAAATTTAACACAGATTTCTCAGAAGTTTTCAAATTGAAAAGGATTGTACTTCAGAAACAGGAGTCCTCTGACTTCAATCATTCAGTCTCAGAGAGGAAAAAAGATCTTAAGAAGTACAAACTTCCATGCATAAAATAAATAAGCTACAAGGATATATTGAACAGCACAGGGAATATAGCCAACATTTTATAATAACTTTAAATGAAATCTATAAAAATTTTGAATCTGTTATATACTTGAAACTAACACGTAAAGCAACTATACCGCAATAAATTTTTAAAGTTAAAAAAAATCTTAGTGGTCATCTAATAGAATCCCCATCACATGCCTTAACTTTGGTGACCCACTCAGCCAGCAAAAGAGTGGGGAACTCACTACATGAAAACCATCCAGAGGAAACTTCCCTGGTGGTTCAGTGGTTAGAAATCCACCTTCCAGTGGAAGTTGCGGGGGGCGGGGGGGAGGGTGCAGATTCAATCCCTGGTCTTGGAACTGGGATCCCATATGCTGCAGAGCAACTCAGCCTGCTCACTGCATGCCGCAACTAAGACCCAAAGCAGCCAAAAATACATATATATTTTTTAAATCACCCAGTCAGTTTTAAAAGAATATAGATTTCGGAATACGATTCCAGGAATTCTGGGGGAAGCTCAAGCATCCCTTATTTACTTTAAAGTTGTCTAAGTAATTCACATACACTGCCAGTTTGGAAACCCCTGGCCTATCAGTGATTGCTCCATAACAAACAACCACAAAATGGCAGCAACCTGCCACAGTAAACATTCATTTCTCATAGGTCTGGGGGTTGACCGTAGGCTTGGCTGAGTGGCTGGGCTCCAAACTGCAGGTTCAACTGGGCTTGGCTTCTGTGTGCAGGTTGAGTTCTGATCTTCTCCAGGCGTATGCACTTTGGGGCCCCAGCTGAAGGGGCAGAATCTGAGGGAACCAGTTTTTATGGAGGTGGCAGAGGTACAAAGGGGCATAATCAACTGTGCAAGCACTTTTCACACCCCTCTTTGTACGTGTCTGCTATGATGCCACTGGCTAAAGCAAATCTCATAGCTGAGCCCAGAGACAGAGGTAGAGAAGTCTGTTCTTCTTAGAGAGGTAAGAAGGAGTTACTATGGAATAAACATTTTTTAACAATGATCTGTCAGATTCTATATCTGAACACCATGGATTATGCTCTATCAGAATGTTTTCAGTTCCAAGTCACAGAAAATGGAACCCAAATTAACTTAAACAAAAAGAGACTTACTGACTCAGGTTTAAAAAAAAAAACAACAGGTAGTGCCCTCTCCTTTGAGCTGATTTTTGTCCTGAGTAAAACTTCATTCATGGAAAACATTGCATTCCTTCAAGAAATCTCATTGCATTCTTTCAATCCTCTGGGACCAAGAGCTAGTCCTGCCTTGCTAGGGGATGAGGGGGTGATACATCTAAAAAATTAATAATTACAACCCAGTATGATAAACACTAGATAGAAATAGAGGGGGGTGGGGGAAGGAGGAATAAATGGCAAATCCTACTTCACACTCCCAACCCAGCCAAAATTCTGACTTTTCTAGACCTCGTGCTAGAGGGTCTAGCAGCATAATAAAGCCCTGATAAGCAGTAATGAGAACTCTGGGACTGACAAATTGGCCTTGGTAGGAGAGAATCATAGTACCTGAGTTCAGTTCAAAAACACTGGAATGACTTATGGCTCAGCACCAATGCAAACCTGGGATTGACCTCTGACCCAACTCAAGAAATTGGACACCACTTCCTGGACAGAGGGATATTTTTAAAAAATGAAAAGAGTAGGCAGTTCCCTAGTGGCCTAGTGGTTAGAATTTCCGGCTATCACTGCCGTGGACCAGGTTCAATCTCTGTTGGGGGAACTGAAAACCCACAAGCTTAATGGTACAGTCAAAAACAGAAACAACAACAATGGAAGTCATTCATTCATTCAGCAAATTTATACTGAAGGTCTACCCCTGGTCCCTGAAAATTTACAGTGATGAGTACAACAGATAAGGTCCCTCTCCTTATGAAGTTTACAATCATATACTAATCAGTTATACAAATAAAAGTAAAATTGCAACAGTATTAACAGAGGCTATGGAAGGGAAAGTCAGAGGTTTCTCTGAAAGAATTGTACTTGTGCTTAGATCAGGAGGATGAGTTAACTAGGTGAAGAGGGGAGTGTTCCAGGCAGAAGAAAAACCAGAGCAAGGGCCTGTGAATTCGTCTGAATGCCAGCCAGCATAGTGGGGACAGAGAACAAGATCAACTGGTTGTAAACTTCAACAAATATTTACTGAGCACCTACTATAAATTACACACTGTTCTAGATGCTGAGCAATAGTAGTGAACGAAACAAAGTCACTGCTTCTCATGGAACTTATAGTCTAGTGCAGAGACCCCATAATATCATTGGTGGGTTGAGCCATAACGATAGTAACTATAATTCTCTGAAGACCTGCTACATCCCAGGTACTGCCAGGCACTTCCTATTACTTGTCACTAATTTTCCCATCTACCCTGTTGGTAGGTATTAGTTCCATTTTATAGATGAGGAAACTGAGGCTCATGAGGTTAAGTAACCTACCTAAATCACAAAGCTAGGACATTGGAGTCACCTGGCTCCTCTGACTCCAAAGCCCCATCACATCACAAGCATGAACAGGTGGAGAAGCATCATCCATCACCTGACAAAAGATGGCACAAAGATTGGCACCACTAATACTGCAGGGTGTACAAAGGTATGCACGAGCCATCCTGGGCCCCCGGCCAGGCATCAGGAGACTTTTGTTAGGGCTTCTTGTCATCATAAACAGCGATTATTGTGATTACATTGCTCATAATTACAACTCCAGTTGAAGGTACCATTCTTGTTACCCACATGGCCTTCAGTTCAGTTCAGTTCAGTCGCTCAGTCGTGTCCAACTCTTTGTGACCCCATGAATCGCAGCTCCCGAAGTTCACTCAGACTCACGTCCATCCAGTCAGTGATGCCATCCAGCCATCTCATCCTCTGTCATCCCCTTCTCCTCCTGCCCCCAATCCCTCCCAGCATCAGAGTCTTTTCCAATGAGTCAACTCTTCGCATGAGGTGGCCAAAGTACTGGAGTTTCAGCTTTAGCATCGTTCCTTCCAAAGAAATCCCAGGGCTGATCTCCTTCAGAATGGACTGGTTGGATCTCCTTGCAGTCCAAGGGACTCTCAAGAGTCCTCCAACACCACACTTCAAAAGCATCAATTCTTCAGCACTCAGCTTTCTTCACAGTCCAACTCTCACCCATTCATGACCACTGGAAAAACCATAGCCTTGACTAGATGGACCTTTGTTGGCAAAGTAATGTCTCTGCTTTTCAAAATGCCATCTAGGTTGGTCATAACTTTCCTTCCAAGGAGTAAGCATCTTTTAATTTCATGGCTGCAGTCACCATCTGCAGTGATTTTGGAGCCCAAAAAAATAAAGTCTGACACTGTTTCCACTGTTTCCCCATCTATTTCCCATGAAGTGATGGGACCAGATGCCATGATCTTCATTTTCTGAATGTTGAGCTTGGCCTTAAGGGCCCTCAATTCTGTACATGGGCAGAAGCCAAGGAGGCCGGGGTTACAGATATTTGAACAAAAAGTGCTGTGGGAATCCACAGAGATAGCATCACTCTGCCTTGAGAACAGGCTTCACCACTGTAATTGTGTATATTTGAAAGGCTCCTCACCCAAACAGTCCCTGTGAGTGGGTAAAGAGACTGAAGAGCCACCTCTGGGTTTTTCCTGAAGGTCTTCTTGTCATTCAGTTGCTCAGGATTGCTCTGAATACAGAATGCAGATTTTCTCCATCTTTCGGCAAATGGAAATGTTCAGCTGCAATTCAAAAATTTCTCCAAAGGTTTAACTCATAAAAGGATTGTACCAAAAAAATAGCTTCTCGGACAATCACCCATAAATTGTAGTAAGAGTTCAGTTCAGTTCAGTCACTCAGTTGTGTTCGACTCTTTGTGACCCCATGAATCGCAGCACACCAGGCCTCCCTGTCCATCACCAACTCCCAGAGTTTACCCAGACTCATGTCAATTGAGTCAGTGATGCCATCCAGCCATCTCATCCTCTGTCATCCCCTTCTCCTCCTGCCCCCAATCCCTCCCAGCATCAGGGTCTTCTCCAATGAGTCAACTCTTAGCATGAGGTGGCCAAAGTACTGGAGTTTCAGCTTCAGCATCAGTCCTCCCAGTGAACACCCAGGACTGATCTCCTTTAGGATGGACTGGTTGGATCTCCTTGCAGTACAAGGGACTCTCAAGAGTCTTCTCTATAGCATAGTAAATAAGAGTGTAAGCTCTGAAACCAAACCGTCTGGTTTTGCATCTTAACTCTGCCACTTGCAAGCTTAATGACCTTGGGCAAGTTACTTCAATTCTCTGGGCCTCAGTTTCATAATCTGTAACACGGAAATAAATTTTTTAGTTACTTCATAGGGTTGTGGTAAGGATAAAATAGGTTTGCATAGATAAAGTGCTTAGAACAATGTTTAGTACATTGTAAATATTTAATAAATAATTGGGTAGAGGTAGCAATAAGCAAATAAATGTTAGTTATTATGAGTGGCAGGAGCCATTAACTGTATTTAAATACTAGGCTAAGAGCTCCACATGTATTATATAAGGTAATGCTCCCAAAATCTCATTCTGTAGATGAGAAAACTGAGGTTTGGAGAAATTAATTATTTTCCCAAGGTCACACAGCTAGTGGGCAGTAGGACTTGGGACTCAAACTGAGGTCTGTCTGACTCCAAAGCCTATGGTCACCCTTAAAGTTGGCAGTCTAAAGAGCTCATCTGATCTGGCTGGCTGCTAGAGAGACCTGCATGAGTGCAACCGGGTGACTGGCAGGGGCAGCCCAGCTACTAGAAGGGAAAGTTGTGATAATTAGCCATGTGGGTCAAAGGGAAGGGACAAGAGCCTGGAAACTTGAGAAGAGCATCCACTCGGCTTAAGACTCATGAAAGAGAAGTAAGGCAAGGAGTTAAGTACAGGGAGGAATTCGAGTGAGTCAAATGGATCTAAATAATTCTCTTTTACCACTGTGTATGTTTAAGTATGTCAGCTTGATTCTGTATGTACACATATGTACTGAGCATATGTCATTTGCTATGTGTATATATGTAATGAGTGTATATCAGCTTGCCTCTGTATATATGCATAAGTGCCAAGCATATGTCCTTTTACTCTCTATGTGCATATGTAGGGAATGAGTATATATAAGGTTGCCTCTGGGAGTGTATATGCTTGCGTATTTGAGTGTGACAGCTGGACCCTGTGTTTGTACATGCACATTTACATGTGTGTATCCATGCACACATCCCTGTATAGAGCAACTCATCAGTACATATGTGAGCTTGAATGAAGTCAGTGATTTTCTTTCCCTTTCTCCCTTGGCAGCCAGTTGAAAATTATTCCCTACAGTCTGATGGCCTTGGAACTCATCATTGGGATCAACATAGTTAGATTCGGCTCTTAGTCTGGGTTCCTACTGAAGGGAGTTGTAAAGGTGAAACTGCAAGACCCCACACTAAAGCTGTTTCTCTCAAAGCAGAACAAGAGTGGTGAGACCTTGGGCAGCTCCGATAGTGGTGATTTCAAAAACAATGGGAGTAGGGGTCAGAGTAGGGCATGGAGAGCAAGGACAGTAGTGCCATTCACCCAACAATATAGAGAGATTGCCCATTACATGCCAGGCAACCATGTTAGGCAGTGAGGAGGCAGAGGTAAACCAGATAGACACAGTCTTTGTCTTACTGTCTAATGGGAAGTCAGTCTTTAGATGGCAAATTTCAATAATGAAGGATTTTGTGAAGGATGTGTAAAAGCATCAGACAGGGACCCTAACTCCAAGGGGTTGGGTACTAGTATAAGGAAAACTTCCCCTAAGAAGTGATATTTGAGCCACTCCTGGAAGACTGATGAAGAATTAAAAGGGAGTAGAGAGGGAACAGTATTCTATGAAAGACGTTCAACCTGTAAATGATAAGAATATGGCAAGTTTAAGAAACAGAGAAAAGGCAGCTGTGGTTGAAGCCTGAAGACTGAGGAGGCAAATGACACAAAGGATGAAGTTAGAGACCAGACCACATCGGGCCTTTTAAGCCAGAGTAAGGATTTGTATTTGATCCTATGATTATGAATGGAGAATATCCTGCTCAGATTTATGTCTTTAAAAGATTACTTGGTTACGAAACGTTGTAAATCAACTATACTTCAGTTTCAAAAAAAAGAGTACTTGGTTATCTGCATGAACCGTAAGGTATGTTAATTATATCCCAATGACACTTTTGAAAAATAGCTTGGGCTGTAGTGTGCATAATGGATTGGAAAGGCAAAATGTACCCAAGAAAACCACAGGAGAAAAATTGCAGGAGTCTAGGTAAGGGATCATGGTGGCTTGAAACTAGGGAAGATGAGGATAAGTAAAGGAATTAACTTAAGGGAGTAAAATCAACAGAATTTGGTGACTGACTAGATGTGGGAGTGAAGGAGAGAAAGTGTCAAGCCATGGTTATCCCTAGGTTCAAGGATATTTACTAAAATGGCCAACTCTAAAGAAAAAGCATGTTTGGAGAGAGGATGATGGGCTCAGTTGTAGGCACACTGAGTTTGAGGGGCCAGTGAGGTATCTATCACTAGGACATCCAATAGCAGTTGGATTTATAAATCTGTTGCTCCTGAGAGATTTACATGGAACACATAAGTATGGAAGACACCAAATAAAAATTAATTGAAGTCATGGAAGTCTGTGTGACATCTTAAAATTGTATAAGATACAGTTAACCCTTGAAAAACATGGGTTTGAACTACAAGAGTCCACTCAGTTGTTTTTTTTTTTTTAACAAATAGGTATTATGGTACTACACCATAAAAGGTTGGTTGACTCCTTAAATGCAGAGCTGTGGATATGGAGGGCCAACTGTAAAGTTATATTCAAATTTTCAACTGTGAGGGGGGTTAGCCCCCCTAGCCCCCATGTTATTCAAAGGTAAACTTACTATAAAATTAGAAGAGGGCCCAGGTTAGGGAAACCTACTCAATGTTCTATGGTGACCTAAATGGGAAGGAAATCCAAAAATCAGGGGATTTATATAAACATATAGCTGATTCACTTTGCTCTATAGCAGAAACTAACACAACATTGTAAAGCAACTATATACTCCAATAAAAATTAATTAAAAAAAAAAAAGAGGGCTTCCCTGATAGCTCAGTTGGTAAAGAATCTGCCTGCAATGCTGGAGACCCCAGTTTGATTCCTGGGTCAGGAAGATCCGCTGGAGAAGGGACAGGCTATCCACTCTAGTATTCTTGGCTTCCCTGGTAGCTCAGTTGGTAAAGAACACGCCTGCAATGCCGGAGACCTGGGTTCCATCCCTGGGTTGGGAAGATCCCCTGGAGAAAGGAAAGACTACAAGGCTTCCTTGGTGGCTCAGAAGGTAAAGAGACTGCCTGCAGTGCAGGAGACCCAGGTTCAATCCCTGGGTTGGGAAGATCCCCTAGAGAAGGAAATGGCAACCCACTCCGGTATTCTTGCCTGGAAAATCCCATGGGCAGAAGAGCTTGGCAGGCTACAGTCCATGGGGTCACAAAGCAACTATATACTCCATTAAAAATTAATTTTAAAAAAAAGAAAAAAAGAAAGAAGAGGGTCTAGGCTGAATCCCTGAGGATCTCCAATGATGGGAACTGTGAAAGAACTGCCAGAAAATTAGAAGGAAACCAGGAAAGAACAGGGTCACAGTGATGAAGGAACAAAATCTTCCAAGAAGGAGGACATGCCCACCTAGTCAAATGCTGTTGAAAGGTCAAGCAAAATGAGTCCTGAATAGTGTCCAATGGATATAGTCACTTGAAGTCATCAGTGATCTAAGCAAGAGCCATTTGGTGAAATTGTAGGGGCAGGATCCAGATTGGAGCCTTCTGAGAAACGAGTAGGAAGTAGAAACAGAACGTTTGGACAGCTTGTGAAGAACAGAAGAGAAACAAAGCTAGAGGTGACTGAATGGAGGAGGGACTTTTTGAGATGAGACTGTAAAATATTTAAAACGATGATAAAGATCCTGGGTTTGGGGAGTTGACTGTACAACACAGGAAAAAGGATCAGCAGGAGTGTAAGGTTCTTGAGAGGACAAGGAGGTGTGGAATTCAAAACGCAGATGGAGGAACTGACTTTTGAGGAAGACACTTTCTTCTTTGAAACAAGATAGAAGAGTGGAAGGTGACATGGGGGTTGTAGATATGGTATTGAGACACTGAGGAACATCCTGAATCTTGGCTTCATTGTCTCTCTGAAAAGAAAGGGGGCAGGGCGCAGTGGGATATTGGCGGGTGGGGGTGGGGAGGTGCTGCATCCAAAGGTAGCTGAAGGCACTGTTGGCCCCACTATAATCTCTATCAGCTCCCTCTAGGCTGTTCCACTCCAATCCGCATTACCATCTTTACTGTGGGCAGTTGCATTCTCTCAGTCTTATGTAAAAAGTTACTTTTTCTTTAAACTGACTTAGGGTTCTAAGGGAAATGGTCTCTTAAGAAAGTTTGGGCAAAGTGTACCCTATGCTTTCTGAGTAGTGTGACTTGTTGCTGCTGCTGCTAAGTTGCTTCAGTCGTGTCCGACTCTGTGCGACCCCATAGATGGAAGCCCACCAGGCTCCCCCGTCCCCTGCTGCTGCTGCTGCTAAGTCGCTTCAGTCATGTCTGACTCTGTGCGACCCCATAGACGGCAGCCCACCAGGCTTCCACGTCCCTGGGATTCTCCAGGCAAGAACACTGGAGTGGGTTGCCATTTCCTTCTCCAATGCATGAAAGTGAAAAGTGAAAGTTGCCCCGTCCCTTGAGGTAACCTAAATTCAGATTCTCTCCAATCTAGCATGCCTTCTATTCTGTAGAAGTGAAAGTGATAGTCACTCAGTTGTGTCTGACTCTTTTCCACCCCATGGACTGTGGTCTGCCAGGCTCCTCTGTCCTTGGGATTCTCCAGGCAAGAATACTGGAGTGGGTTGCCATTTCAAATGCTGGCAAATGGTCAAGAGTGATTTAATCACCATTCTGCAATCACCGTGAAATAACTGATTTGAGTAATGATCACCAATGGATGCTAAAACTGTGGGGTGAAAGGTTGTAGGGGACAGGATATTCACGTAGTCTTAAAATATCACGCCACAGATAACTTATTAACTATAAACAAAAGGAGATAACTTTATAATGGAAAAATCTAGTAGATGCTGCCTTTGCCAGGTGATCAAATTTAGCCTCACCAACGGTGGGGCAGCTTTTGACCACACAGCTCCAGAAAGGATGTAATGAGAGATAGGTGATATTATCTATAAGATAGTCTTGCCAAAGAAGTTTAACCTGAATCTAATCACAAGGAAGTAATCAAATAAATCCAGAACATGGGGCACATTGACTAGGCCTGGACTTTAAAAGAAATTTAATGTAAGGAGAAATAATAAAGGAAAGAGGTTTCATCTAAATTAAATTAGGCTAAAGACACAAAACAACCAAATGCAATAAACCTTGATTGGATCTGAGAAAATAAACAGCAATAAAAGACATTCTTACAACTAGAGAAAAGTGAATGTAGACTACATATAGATACTATGTGGTAACTCAGAAGATATTACTAAGTTAATATTAATTTTCTTCCATGTAATAATGGAATTGCAGATGTAGGAGCAGGCTGAAGAATTAAATGGTGAAGTGTCAAAGTCTGCAACTTTCAAGTGGTTCAAAGAGCGAGAAAAGCCAACTGTTAACAATTGGTGAATCTAGGTGAAGGATTAAAAAAAGGATTTTTTAAAAATTCAGTGCAATTTATTTCATTACTTCAAACATATTTTTTTGCCATGACCTTGGATAGCTTTTTGTGCTTCTTAATATGCTAAATTAGATAGAAATCTTTAAAAGCATCACAGCAAGATAACTGCTCTGCAAAGCCTTTTAGACATAAAAGAATTTCTAATTTGTGTAGGAGTATAAGTGAATACATGGTACAATGAGAGAGAGGGCCACAAAATAATAAAAAGAAAACTCTCTGGGAGTTGAAGACCTTTGTGTATAGCACTTAACCTGTGGAGGTGTCTGTTTGCTCATCTGCAAAGCAGGGGTAATAATATTGCCTTTGTCATCCTGCAGTCCAGGCACAGGAGAAACAGGATGGAAAAAGACTTTATAAACTGGAAATGGGAATGGAAGTCATACTATTGTGATGTCCTGTTAGCAATGGTTCTTGAGCTTTATTACACCTACCAAGCAACTGGGAAGCTTGTTAAAAGCGTAGATTCCCAGTCTTGCCCTCAGAGATTCTGATTTCAGTAGGTCTGGGTAGTGGTCCAGAACTTGCTTTGGGGAAGCACGCCAGATTCTCTGATGCAAGAGATCTGAAACACTTAGGGAGCCACCGAGGATGTTGTTGTTGTTTAGTCACTCAGTCGTGTCCAGCTCTTTGTGACCCCCATGGACTATAGCCCAACAGGCTCCTCTATCCATGGGATTTCCCAGGCAAGAAAACTAGATGGGGTTGCCATTTCCTTCTCCAGGGGATCTTCCCAGCCCGGGGATAGAACCTGTGTCTCCTGTATTGGCAGGCGGATTCTTTACCACTGAGCCACCAGGGAAGCCTGCCATGGAAATTACTGTGATCTAAAATCCTTGCTAAAGTCTGCTATACATGTAAATCGGAGAAGGCAATGGCACCCCACTCCAGTACTCTTGCCTGGAAAATCCCATGGACAGAGGAGCCTGGTAGGCTGCAGTCCATGGGGTCGCTACGAGTTGGACACGACTGAGCGACTTCACTCGCTTCACTTAAAATCCCTGCTACTCAATGTTTGGTCCATAGATTGGCAAAATCACTAGCCCCTGGAAGCTTGTTGGGAATGCAAAATCTGGCTCTACTCCAGACTTACTGAATCGGAATCTACATTTTCAGCAAGATGCCCAGGTGATTCTAATGCACATTAACATTTGAGAAGCACCACAAGACAGATGGGTGACCTCTCTTTCGCCTTGGTCACTGAGTCTCAGCTTGCTGTCAGAAGAACTGGGTACCACCTTTGCCGCTGCTGTTACCTTTAACCTCGTGTAGCTCTTCTCTCTGCTTCATTTTGTTTCTGGCTCATCATTCCTAACAGATGTTGATAAATATAACCAGCCATAAACAGACTAATCAAATCATACTAACTCGGGATCTAAATCTAGTTGAGCTAAATATGCAATTTTTTTATTGCAGTGAAATACCATAAAAGTTACCATCTTTGCCATTTTTAACTGTAAAGTTCAGTGATGTAAAGTACATTCACATTGTTGTGTAACCATCTGTAGAACTTTTGGTATCTGACTTTGAATGACACTTAACCTCTCTAAGCTTCATTTCATTATCTTTAAAATATGGATAATATTCCTACTCCTACAGAGTATTTTAAGAATAAAATAATATATGAACATGCTTAGGGACCATAAAAGATATTCAACAAATGCTAACTTCCATCCTTGGAAGTAGGTTTCCAGGCAGCCCTGGATGTTCACAACAGATATCATCTACTGAAAGCAACTGATTACGTGTTAAAAGCATATACAAAAATCTACATTCTGGGTATATTACTGCCTTAGAACAGGGCAATTTGTAAAATAGAAGGATTCTATAATCTATAGAAGTGGGCAATTTAAAAGAGCTAAAGTAAACAGCAGCTAATTACATCTTGTTGGGAAAATTACATTTTGGGAACCAACAACCTTTATGTACACCTTATATAGAAATTCTTGTATTGCTTGTATTTGGTTTATTTTAGAAACAGTTTAAGTATAATCATTATGCTAATTCAATAACTTTCACAAATAGCACTTTCAACTTTGAAGTTGACCCGCTTCAATGGATTATTTTAATTCCATTTATGTACACATTTTCAGGCTTTCCTGGTAGCTCAGACAGTAAAGCATCTGCCTACAATGCGGGAGACCTGGGTTTGATCCCTGGGTCGGAAAGATCCCCTGGAGAAGGAAATGGCAACCCACTCCAGTATTCCTGCCTGGAAAATCCCATGGACCAAGGAGCTTGGTAGGCTACAGACCATGGGGTCGCAAAGAGTCAGACACGACTAAGCAACTTCACTATGTACACATTGGAAATCTCAAGTGGCACTATGTACATACACATTGGAAATCTCTTCCCCCTGGCTGGGGAAGATCCCCTGGAGGAGGGCATGGCAATCCACTCCCGTATTCTTGCCTGGAGAATCCCATGGACAGAGGAGCCTAGCAGGCTACAGTCCATAGGATCGCAAAGAGTTGGACTGAAGCAACTTCGCATGCACACACATATACACATTATCTTTTAAGGAGAATGGCAAATTGAAAACTTGTGTTACATACAGTAAAGTGAAAAGATTAACTGCAGAATCAGGTGAATTAAAACAGGGGAAGGGAATTTAGAGATCCTCTCCTCCAACACCCTTATTTTACACACAAGGGAATTATATTAATCCAGAGAGTGATGAGTGGGTCCAGAGCCCAGGTTACAGGAGTGCGTCCTGGTGTCACTTGACCTTGAAGGATGGATAACACTTTAGCAAGTGATGGAGAGAGGCTGTAGAAAGGCTGACAGCATTCCAGGTAGAGGGATCAACAGAAGTAATTTCACAGAGCCTGGCTCTGAAACCAAGAGGTGATGAGTGTGTTCAGGGATTGTCACAGAGTGGGAAGGCTGGAGGGAGAAATTAAGATGAAGTTTCGTGATGGAAGAAGAGAGTCTTGGATTGTCCTATGACACAGAATATCAGAAGAAAGGTGCAGGGTTTGGGCGGGGGGGAGGGGGTTGTATAGTTTGTATGGCCCTTTCATGTTTATATTCTCATGTAATCATTTTGGAAAGTAGTTTTTTTTACAGATGATGGTCTAATATTCAGGAGGCCATGTTCTCTGTAAGTGAAAGTGGAGTTGCTCACTCGTGTCGAACTCTTTGTGACCCCCATGGACTGTAGCTACCAGGCTCCTCCGTCCATGGGATTTTCCAAGCAAGAATACTGGAGTGGGTTGCCATTTCCTTCTCTAGGAGATCTTCCCGACCAGGGATTGAACCCAGGTCTCCCACATTGTAGGCAGATGCTTTACCATCTGAGCCACCAGGGAAGTTCTTTGTAAAGCAAAGACTTGAATGCAGGCTCTGAATAGAAACACTGTATTCTGATTCTTAAAAGCATGAGCTCCAGAGCAAGGCCACTTGGGTTCAAATCTCTCTGGCCCCATTTAGAAGCCATATGACCTTAAGAGAGGGAAAAAAAAAAAAAAAAAAAAACAACTAAAACTTAGAGTCTGTGTGCCAAGCTTTGTTCTAAATACATACAAGTACTCATTTAATACAACAGCCCTAGGATATGTATTCTATTATTATCACTATTTTAAAGCCTCTCCCTCCAAAAAAGAAAAAGAGGAAGGAACTGGGATGCATCTCCCCCCTAAATTCTCTGTTCTGTTTATCATCTAATCTCGACTCCTTGGTATTCCACTCATAGCCTCCCCACTTGTGTCACTGTGGTAGATGAGATCACCATTCCAATTTTTCACCTCCTCCCCTCACCAGCTTCATGCTTAGTTGCTCAGTCGTGTCTGACTCTCTGCAACCCTGTGGGCTTTAGCCCACCAGGCTCCTCTGTCCATGGAATTCTCCAGGCAAGAATACTGGAGTGGGTTGTCATTCCCTTCTCCAGGGGATGTTCTTGACCCAGGGATCAAACCTGGGTCTCCTGCATTGCAGGCAGATTCCTTACCATCCAAGCCATCAGGGAATCCTCCCCCTCACCTGCTTAAGAGGCGTCTGCTTCCCTCCCCCTCTCTTTTGGCTCAGTCACATGACTTGCCTTGGCCAAGGAGATATTAGCAGCTATCACACTGACATTTGAAATGTGCTTTCCCAGGTCGGCTTGCCCTCTCGTCCTTCTGCCGACACCTCAAGAAGGGCTTCCCCTGGACAGCTCCTACCCCTGCAGCTTAGGGCTCCAAGCCACCCCAGCAGTGCCCCCAGACTTCCCAAAGGCTGAGTGACTATAGTGACCACTTTCCATTCCTGCAGAAAGTATAACTCTAGCCCACCCAAAACCTCTCTGAGGTTCAAGGATAAAAATCTAGAACCACATGCACCTCACAGCAGAGCAGAGTTTCCTTCTCGGTTGTTCTAGAAGCTAAACCAGACGATGAGGGAAAAAAGAACTGGAACCTTTTTTTTTTTTTTGGCTGCACTGTACAGCCTGTGGGATCTTAGTTCCTTTACTAGGGATCAAACTTAGGCACCAGGCAGTGGAAGCATAGAATCCTAACCACTGGACCATCAGGGATTTCCCTGGGACCTTAACTTCTGCTGCTTACAGTAGTTCCATTATAACAGGTCCTTTTGATTAAAAACAACCAATTTCTTAAACAGCAGGGTTTGCAATTTTTTTCTCCCAACAAACCCATAAAAGAGAAAACTCAGACCAGAACCTAATTAAATCTCTTGACAGTTACCGGGAGTTATGACAGGGAACTCAAGTTTATGGCTAGAGAACCCCCTACTCTGATGAACACACATGGTGAGTCTTCCCCTCCACACTGGCAGTGCTGTGAGAATATTTTTCAAGTGGAACTGGAGCTGTTGATCCCCTCACTCAGGAGTAGCAGGAGCCCCATTCTGTCTACTCTAATCAGTGGCAACAGTGAAAAAACCTTCACACACAAAATCTGGGCATCTGGAGAATGTAGAAATAGAAGCTTTCCACCTAATGATGATACACTGCACTGTTAGGTTAATAATCAGTTTGCAAACCCTACTATTATATTAGGTAATAGAAGTTCAATAGATATGTTCTTTAAAAATCTTACATAAATCACTCTTCTATAATCACATCTCATTCTATATGAACCAAAGCGCTGTTTAAAGAAATGCTCTGGTGAAATTTTTCATATACCCCCCAAAATCACTCTGGTATCTGTTATGGAAATTTTCTATAGTGGGTATTCCTAAAGCATGGTACCCTTGGGGTTCTTCCCCTACAGAGCAGCATCTCTACAGGGTTGCATCCAAGTCACAATGACAACAATAATGTTAAAACGCTTTACATCACTCTTTATTTCAAAAGTGCTTTACTAACATAGACTAGTCTTTACAACATTCAAGGGAGGTAGATAAGTATTACACCACTTTCACAGATGGAGAAAACGAGGCAGAGATTAGTAAGTTGTGTTGAAGGGCATAACATATGGCACAATTAGGAAAAGAATTTGTTGCAGTCATGTATCACCGGTGACCTTTCCCGCGACATCTGAGTTCCACCAACACAGAAGTAGCGGATGCCGCAAGGAAGCAGATGGTCGATATTATGGCTAGTCTAAGGCTACACACTTCACCTTGTTGATACCACATGTTCAATATGCTGGGTGTTGGCAAGTATCTCCCTCACACACATTCTCAGGTGACTCCAACTCTAAAACAGGGGTCAGCAGAGACTGTCATGGGTGCAGAAGGAGGGGCTGCAGAAACAGGGCTGGGAAGGCAGAAGACAGAAAAGGGCAAGGAAGAACAAGAGGACCAGCTGGGAAACAGCCCAACGGAAAGGAAAGCTGCAGCAGAAAAGAAGTGCTATTGCATTTGAACAGCTTGGACATCTAGAGATGCTATTAAGAGAGTAATTCTTTGCAATGACATTACAGAGTCACTCTTCATGGCTTTGCCAAATATAATTATCAGGTCCTTCTGACATTCCCGGGAGGCAGAACCATTCCTCTCCCCTGGTCCAGACCAAGTGCTGATGTAATTGACCTGACACTGCAGAAGCTGTTGACAACTCAAATACACTGCCCCACCATGCCTCTTTCCTTCTGTTGGCTCTTGTCTTAAACAAATAAAATAAAATAAAAACAATGTATTTTAAGATTCTCCCTGAAAAGTTCCTAAAATATTTCCTAATTTTTAATGCATAATAAGGTAGGATTCTATGTTTGATTATTGTAAAGGGGCTGTAATAGGCATACATGGGAATTAGCCTCCCAGTCAGTGCATCTTTACACAACAAGGGACACTTAAAAAATACCCTGAAATTTGTGGGTGCCAGCTAGGAGAGAACTGAAGCCCAAGATAAAAGAAATCAGTTGACCCTTGAACAACACAGGTTTGAACTGCGCAGGTTCACTTATGCTCAAATTGTTTTCAATATTTGGGTACCATAGTACGACACCATCTGCAGTTGGTTGAATCCCCAGATGCAGAATTGCAGATACAGAGAGCTGACTGTAAAGTTATAGGCAGATTTCCCACAGCTAGGGTGTGTTGGTGCCCTTAGCCCCCCAGTTGTTAAGGGTCAACGATAGTCTTTCCTGACCTTTCAAGTGTGAAGCCTTTATAAGAGACGGTGACTGATACACCACTAGCTGCAGTGGAGGTACCGATGCAGAGACAGCACCAAATGAGTGGTGATGAGGACCCAGCGAGGAGGGGTTAAAACGTCAGCTGAACAGGTGCAAGGGGCAGCACGGGCAGACGAAGTGGCAGAAGTCAGAGCACAGAGGCGACAGCCAAAGAGGAGGTGAGAGGAGGAGCTGGTGCTCCAGGCTGAGTGGCAGCAACTGCACTAGTTTGCGTCCAGGCTCCCCCTAGGACATTGTCAGCCAGACGCATCTTTCCTTTGTTTCAATCAACATCATTCTTCCAGGCATCGCCTTCAAAACCCCAGTCATCCGCTTCAACGAAAGAAATCTGCCAAGCCTGAGTGATTCCTCTCCCGCCCTTCACATCGGTCTCCCTCATTTTGCACTACAGCCTCCTCTAGGTCCTCCTATCATCTCATCCTAACTAGAGCCAAGCCCTCCTACCTTGTCTTCTGGACTCGTCTTCTCTAAACTCAGTTCCATCTTCTAATCTTCCTCCTGGAGCACCGTTTTGATCACGTTACTGCCGAATTTGGAAATTACCCCACATCCTCCCAATTACACATCTCCTTGCACGAATCTTCATCAGGGTCTTACATCTAGTGAATTTGCTCTCCTTTCTGAATCTCCACCTACCAAAATACCAACTCTAAAGATTTAGCTCAAATGCTAACTCCTCCAGGCAGCCTTCCTTCAAGCTTCTTCACTCTCTGCTGCTGCTAAGTCACTTCAGTTGTGTCCGACTCTGTGTGACCCCATAGACGTCAGCCCACCAGGCTCTCCTGCCCCTGGGATTCTCCAGACAAGAACACTGGAGTGGGTTGCCATTTCCTTCTCCAATGCATGAAAGTGAAAAAGTGAAAGTGAAGATGCTCAGTCGTGTCCGACTCTTAGTGACCCCATGGACTGCAGTCTACCAGGCTCCTCCATCCATGGGATTTTCCAGGCAAGAGTACTGGAATGGGGTACCATTGCCTTCTCCGTCTTCACTCTCTGCTGAGCTACAAATGCTCTAGAAGACGTGCACTGATCAAATACACGACAGCTGTGTACAAGCTCTCCTACTGGGCTATGTCCATGATTCGGCAGGGTAGGGGATATATTAGTGTTCATCTGTCAATTCTCTACAGCACCTGCCAAGAGATGTTTATTGCATTTCCACCTCAGGTAAAGAACTGCTCAAAAGTGGAATGCATCGGGATATACCTGTTCATAAGTGGAGACATTAGGAGTAAGCTGTAGATGTCATCTGGCTCTCAGGATAAAGGAAATCCATGACAGAGCTTTTGAGGGATGGGGTGGGAGCAGGCAGGTGGAGCTATTTGTTTTCAAGTCAAGAGACCTAGCACTGAGGTCCTGTTTTGCCATTCACTAGCTTTCAGCCTGGTGCAAGTGTTTCTTCTGAGCATCATTTCCTCACTGCTGCTGGATTTCACTGGATTAAGGACCAAATGATACACGTTTGTGAACTCTACACCAGTGGGTCTCAGTCTCAATTGGGCATCATCATCCTTTGCAAAATCCCAAAATATAGACCAGGCCTCAAACCAGGAAAACTGAATCTCCTGGGAATGGAACCCGTTGAGACAAATTTTTTTATAAAACACTGTTTCTAATGCAACTCAAGGCTGAAAACTGTTATAAATCTCATAAATACCATTAACAGTAGAACACGTGCTTTAGCCTGCTGGTGTAATTATACTTTATTTGTTCAGTTAGGAATTAGTTCGATGCTTTTACAGTTCCATTATATGTGTGAGCTCTTTTTGTGTTGTTCCACATTGTTATTTGTGTGATTAGGCGGCAAATTCTGAAAGAATAATAATATATGGCATAATGCTGTATACAAAAATGTACCTAACCCAATGGTAGTGCTTTTTTTTTTTTTTTTAAGACCAGGGTCCTCTAAAACCTTGCTGCACAGAATCATGGTGATCAGACAAGCAGAACTGGCATAACCTGGGAACTTGCAAGAAATGCAGTCTTAAGCCCCGTGCCAGAATCGGCATGTTAAGGAGATTTTCAAGTGGACTAATAGATGAAGCAAATCAAACTTTTGTCAGTTCACATCTGTGTTGAGGACCTGCCATTCTCTGGCCTAATTTGTCTCCCATAAACCCATGAAGCTTGAGACTTTTTCCAGATGCTACTTCTCTAAAGCGTCTATTTGGAAAAAAAACTAAGAACACAAATCCTTACAAAAGCATCCTTCCTTTGAAAGACTAGTCTTCATGGGTTCCCTTTAATAACTGGTTCCTCTAAGGTATTTAAAATATGATCAGTGCATATAATAAATTGATATCCATTTAAGTTTTATGCAGTGCATATGCATATATGAGTACATATGTACTTTACTGAATTTACAGACCCTGAGAGCCAAATTCCAAAATTATGAAAGGAAGCTTAGCCACTGTATAAACTCTCCCCGTTGACTCACGTCCTACGGACAATTATGATGTTAGCAGCCGTTGTCCAAGACTGTGCAGACCACACCATAGTCAAGGAGTTGGTCTGATCATTATCTAGACCAACTCCCTTGTTTTAGAGACAGGAAACACCACGGCCAAAGACTAAATGGAGTTACCCAAGGTCACATAGCACCTGAGCCAGAGCCTAGCTCAGAATTCAAGCCCTGACTCCTAGTCCTACACTACCTACATAGCCTCTGTCACACATACTCCTCCTTCCCCGACACACAGTCTTGAAGTTTCATTCTCAGACTCTGCTGACCTGCCATGGCACTTGAGTGTCACTTTGCTTCTCCCAACTACTGCTATGCCCAGCTCCCAAGGCTGTTTTTCACACTAGGCTACAGGAGAAGTTATATCACAGCTCAAACTATCCATTTATCAATCCATATTTCCAAATCTATTGGTAATGGATTCTGAAAAAGCTCAATACCAACTGTGTAATGCTTATGGAGCATAACTATCAGCCAGCACCACGAGTACAGCAAGGGAAGGGTCTTTCCTTAGGTGGCTAAAGATTAAAACTAAGGGCAAGCATGAACTCAGTAGTACAAAGTTGGGAGGAACCTACAGCAGGAAGGCAAAAACTGCAGCACAGTGGGGGAAGCAGCACCTTTAAAAAACATACACAGTGTGACTATAAAATTGCAAGTCTTGTCTTTTAATAAAATAAGAAATAAGCATGACAGAATGTAGAACTCTAAACGAACATTTCTCTCTCAAAGTAATCACATCCTTGGTTCCAACAAAGCTACCATTGTTGGAGACATTATCTGGAACTCTTCTTTGAGTAAAGGGGGAAAAAAAGCAGTCTATGAGCCACATTAGAAAATAACCTTCCATATGTCGGGCTGTTTAAAAACGGAAAATCCACACTCAGAAGATGACACAGAAAAACTGAAAAGTGTGCTGTAGCTCTTGTGGAGGTTCCCGAAAGACCTCTAGCAAACTCTGAGCAACAGCATCACCGCTGGAGAAACGTGTATCCTCCCAAGACAGCCGCTTTCAATGGGAGGGCATTCATTTGGATAGAAAAGGTCTGCTGTTTAAAAAAAAAAGACCCACAAAACCCAGCCACACTCCCTTTATAGTCACACTTGCATTTGATTAAAAAAATACAACAACAACACTCACACATGGTTCTTGTATGAATTCTAATTAAAAGACATTACATTCAGAAGGATAGCACTCAAAGTGATAATTTTCAGAAGACTCTAACAGCTTCTTTACCACTGAAGGGGTACACAGGGTGCAGCTGTTTACCTGAATGTATTCTTAAGTGACTACTACCACTCTAATTTTCCTAGTTCGTAGCTCTGTTACAGGTTACTGACCGCAAGTTCGTGTTCCAGACTTTCTTTGCCAGCACAGATTAATTACAAGGGGGCCACCCCCACAGTCTTTTAGGGTGAATTGGGAAAGGGCCGGTTAAATGAGGAAACAGGCCACTCCTTGGTAAAAGTTTGCAGTTTTCTTTCCCAATACATCTTCTTTTTATTGAGAACTTCCATTTTTATCCTGTGTTCCTCCTCTGCCATCTCACACTCTCGCTCTATCTGCTGGATTTTGGCCACATGCACCTCATTCATTTGTATCAGCTGCAGTTGTAAGATGGACATTTGTTGATGGTGTTCTTCCTCATGCATCTTTTTTAAAGCACCTTCCTGAGAGGTTTTGCTCCTGTAGTTTTTATTGGCTGTTATTCTGACAGCTGAACACGAGGGTTCAGGTTGAGAGGTCCCCTCACATACTGGAAAATGTATGAACTCTTTCTCATCATCGCACAGTTCTCTATTTGAAACAGCAAATGATTCTGAAAAACAGTAGCAGAAAACATATGTTCAAAGATCTTACAGGCAGAGAGTAAATCAATCCTATTTCAAATGACAGGGTCCCCCATGGCAGGATGACTTGAGACAGCATCTGCTCTGGTCTGCAGGTCCACAGGTACCCCTGTCACTCCTGACTTTAAAAAAAAAAAAGAACCATACATCGAAAGCAATTTTCCCTTAAGAAAGTAACAATAATAGGTTTCATCATGTCATTTCTGACACTGCGAACTATGAGAAAAGTGGTCGGAGACTGTGCTTATCAAGGACTGGAGACCTGGGTATGTGGATGTAAGTTCTAAAATGAAATGTGCACAACCCCCAGTGAGCAGAAGACCACAGTACGAAGCCAGTGGTCGGTTTGCAGATTAAGAAGTTCTCCCTTGGTCTGATCTCCCTCTCTGATTCTCATTCAGCCATGAACACTGAAGTTCAATCTCCACAAGGGCACCATTGTTGGGGGTCCTGTTCACAGGTCTTACCCCTTACCCTAGATAGGCATCTCACAAAGGTTCTTCCTAGAAAGATGAGCCTACATTCCCTGGCTTAACTTCCTCAGACTTTTCTTCAGTCTCCTACATTTGGCTGTTCCCTCTAGCGCTGCCATCTGGGGGTCAATATTCATATCCTACAGACAATTTCTGACGTCCCTCTTATGAAACTTCTCCCTAGCACTTGACAATCCTTCTTGACATTTGTTTTCCCCTATTAGCTTCTGAACCATTGCTTTCTCCTAAGTTTCCTTTCTGATTGCTCTTTCTTCTCTTTTCTGGATCACACTTAAATGTTTCCCTGGGGTTCCTATCTCTGGCTCTGTTTTCCATCCACCCTAAGTAACCCTCATAATCTAATTCCAACCTTCCTTTATCTTCCTTGACTTACTCTTCAAAATCCCAGGTATCCTCCAATTCTACCACAATCTTTATTTTCTCCCATAATGCTGTCTCACTGCTCCTTCAGCCTACAGTTGGGCTCACTAATTGTCCCCAGCCCCTCACTCAAACACACATTCTTACTCCAGTTTCCCTTCCAACCTCCTCCCTAACCCCTACTTCATTCAGGATCAATGCTACTTGCTCTGTGAAACCTCAGCCCTCTCCTTTTCTCTTCTGTTATAGAACTTAACACATCCTAGTATTGTCTGAGGACTGTGACTTATTCATTTCCTTTATCCTTGGGCACCAATTATTTTGCTTGGTACCTAGCGGATGCCTAGCGCTGAAGCTTTGAACAGAAGGGAACAGAGCTTATGGATACAAAAGGTTGCCACATTCGGTGGTGCCATGTTTGCCCTAGTATTTTTATAGGTCAATGATATGAGTATCGGTTAGGGAGTTTCCATAAGGAAACCACTAACACCACTAACCCATGATTCCATGTGGTAGGACTGGATTCTAGCTCTGACTCCAATGCTTTCTTGGGATGCTTTATATTTCCGGTAATGAGAGTCCTCTCCTTGGAGAAAAATAACATCAATTTATTAACCGAGTTGATTACATTAGTACGTCCACTCCATTATTCCAGAAGATGGGATGCTGGGAATGTTAATGGCTACTGGGGGAAACCTAACTCATAACACTCTGTTAATAAAAGGAAAATGGCTGCTGTTTAGGTGATTTCACTCTAAGGGGTTAGGTAACAACCATAACTAGTCCCTAATTAAGCTTAAAGAAAAGGTAAAAAAAAATCTTACTTTTGAAAGGGAAGGTTAAAAGGACTCCTGCGTCATCCAGAGATAATGAAAATGTCTCCCTAGGAGTCTTCCCAACTCCAGAGGCTACAGCCTCAATTAGATGTCCTTCCCTCACGCTCCCACTGCCTCCGGAGCCTACCTCTGGCAGAGCACTTGTTAAAACTGGCGGTTTAACTACCTCCCCTTCAGGTCTCTGAGCACTTTGAAGACAGACACTGCCTCTAATTCATCCTCCTGGAGGACCCAGCTCAGGGCCTGACACACTGCTGGGCTTGTAAGAAATGTGTGCGGGATGAATTGGCTGCAGAGGGTCACATCACTCTCAACACGGCACAACTGTGAAGAAAGAATAGCATTCTGAGTGCAGAGCCAAGGCGCAGGACAAAGGAGTGGGAACGGCTGAGCACCGAGAATGGGGTCCCTCAGATGGGATAAAATCAAAGAGGATTACCTCATCCGTTTCCTTTCGAGTCTCAGATCTGAAACTGTCTTCAAAGAAGACTGGACACATTAGACGTTTTTTGGTAGCTTTAGCCTCTTCTCTCTTTGATTTCATTCCGGAGGACAGTTCTGGATACTCCTCTGAGCTTTTAAAAAGTCCATGCCCTGACAATGCTACTCATCTCTCCCAATTTCTAAATGCTTATTTTTATCTCAATAAGTCTTGGCTTTAGGGGCCTTTTGATGATGACGATGATGACAGCAATACCATTTTCTGAGCAGCTAACCAGGCACTAGGCTAGTGCTTTGCAGCATTATCTCATTCAATCCTTACAACAACCCTCGGAGAGAGGTGTTTTTATTTTTTATTTCATTTTTGGTCACACCCCATGGCATGTGGGACCTTAGCTTCCCGACCATGGATCGAACCTGTGCCCCTGCACTGGAAGATGGAGTCTTAACCAGTGGACCACCAGGGAAGTCCTTGCTGCTGCTGCTGCTGCTGCTAAGTCACTTCAGTCGTGTCCGACTCTGTGTGACCCCATAGACGGCAGCCCACCAGGCTCCCCCGTCCCTGGGATTCTCCAGGCAAGAAAACTGGAGTGGGTTGCCATTTCCTTCTCCAATGGATGAAAGTGAAAAGTGAAAGGTAAGTTGCTCAGTCGTGTCCGACTCTCAGCAACCCCATGGACTGCAGCCTACCAGGCTCCTCAGTCCAAGGGATTTTCCAGGCAAGAGTACTGGAGAGGGATGCCATCGCCTTCTCCGGGGAAGTCCTTGAGGGAGGTACTATTATAGAAAACCAAACACAATAAGCTCAAGTCACTTGGCTAGTTGAAAGAACCAGGACTCCAATCCAGGTCTGCCTGACTCTAAAACACAAGCTCAACTATTACAACACCCACCCTCTCATTATATCACCTGCTCAGCTGATTACTTACATATCTTGAAATGCAGTCTTCAGGTTGTATCCACTACAAAACCATTGATTATTAAGGCTATGGGTGTATATTTCAAATTTTGACCTCCAAATTTCTCTCTTGACTTATGAACATGAACACAGTATGTTTATGTCTGGGAACAGATAAATGAGTCTACTTTAAAATTAATTTTTTTTTTAGTTTAAAAATGTGCATATTTTAAATTTAAAAAGCCAGATCTCTCAAGACTCGGCTAGAAGCTGTTGCTTAAAACTAGAGAAGCCCGATGGAGTAGTTAATTAACTTTCACACAAATATTAGCTCCAATGATTGGAAGCTAGTGTTCAGATGGGGAGAGTCTCCTCTTAATTGGAAAAAGACTCTCCTGGGAATGGCAACCTGCTGCAAACACACACCATGTAATCTCTCTCCCAGGTAAAACAAAGCCACCTGAAGTAGAAAACAACTCGATCGTGTGCAAAACGCGTAAGAAGGCCTAAAGTGTTTCCTGGGAGCAGAGAACACAGTCAAGGGGTGTTCTTCCACTTGGGCAATTTGAGTAAGTTTAATTTCATCAGGAAAACCAATGAAGGCAGTCAAAGGATAGGAAGGAAACTATGTACAGGCTAAAACTCAGCCCTTCTCAGCAGAAAAAATGGAAACAGGACTGACAGGGAATATGGATAAATAAGATGCCGGGGATATACACTACAGAATATCATACATCAACTAAAAGCAACAAGTTAGATTTACTCACTGTGGTGGGGATAGATCTTTAAAACATTCTAAGTGAAAAGAGGTAAGAGAAAAAGGAATGGCATCTAGAGCATGATTTTTAATCTATGTAAATTTTTAATATTTGCAAAAAATAAAATATACACACACACCACCAATGCATGCTTTCAAAAACACATAAGAGAATATACAACACGTTAGAATGATTAGGGTTTAGGAGAAAAGAGTGAAAGTGATGAATGGGGATTAAAAAAAAGGAAAAAAATAATGCTGATTTTTGTATAAGTAATACATACACAAAAAAGGACTTTTCCAGCCCTTTATATATCTAATGTGTCATGACTAGAAATAAAAATCAGTCCTCTGTACTGGAGTTCCTACCCCAAAAGAACAGGATTAAACTAAAAAGACTAATACTGGAATTTATTAAGAAATGTTTGATAGGTTGGCATGCCTATGTCTGCATTACTGGAGTATAGCTGTATAGTAGAGAACTAACAGCATATGAATTAAATGTAAGTTCTCTCAAGATACTCGAGTCCTACCTGAAAGCTTAGTTTTCCTACATGCATCTGACATTTGGCCATTCTACCTTCATTACTTTGCCAACAAAGGTCTGTCTAGTCAAGGCTATGGTTTTTCCAGTGGTCATGTATGGGTGAGAGTTGGACTGTGAAGAAAGCTGAGAGCTGAAGAATTAATGCTTTTGAACTGTGGTGTTGGAGAAGACTCTTGAGAGTCCCTTGGACTGCAAGGAGATACAACCAGTCCATTCTGAAAGGGATCAGCCCTGGGATTTCTTTGGAAGGAATGATGCTAAAGCTGAAACTCCAGTACTTTGGCCACCTCATGCAAAGAGTTGACTCATTGGAAAAGACTCTGATGCCGGGAGGGATTGGGGGCAGGAGGAGAAGGGGACGACAGAGGATGAGATGGCTGGATGCCATCACTGACTCGATGGACGTGAGTCTCAGTGAACTCCGGGAGTTGGTGATGGACAGGGAGGCCTGGCATGCTGCGATTCATGGGGTCATAAAGAGTTGGACACGACTGAGCGACTGAACTGAACTGATCACCTCCAGCAAATTTTGTCGACTCCCCTAGTTTGTTTGTAAACCTGTTCCCCAAAGATTATGGAAGTTAAGTATCGAAGCCAAATTATCACATATCATAAATCTACAGGGTATAAATTCCTTTATTATATTTAAGGAGAAAATACCCGTTTTTTACAACTACGTTCCTAAGTTTTAAGACCAGTGCATTCAGATATACATTTCATGAAAGTTATTAACAAAGCTAAGAACATGCAAGGGACGGTGATCAAGATGACACAGTTGAAGACATCTCACATAAGAAATAGTTGGTGGGAGGCCTCTAGGGGAATGTGTTAGTTAGGCTCCTTTGTTTAAACTCCAACAAATCTTTGAGCAACTAATTCTGTCACAGGCACTGTATAAGGTGTTAGGACAGTGCTGTCCGACAGAAATATGAGGTACGTATGCCATTAAAATTTCTTCTCATAACCACATTAAAGAAGTAAAAAGAGGCGAAATTAATTTTAGTAACATATTTTTAATCCAACAGATCTAAAGTATTATCATTTCAACATTCAATCAATATAAATGTTATGAGTAAGACTTTACATTGTTTTTTGGTACTAAATCTCTGAGATATAGTGCATACATTTATAGCACCTCTCAATTCAGTCTCCCTACATTTCAAGTGCTTACCAGCCTCACATGGCTTGTGGCTGCTATACTGGACAGCACAGTAGAGACAGAGAGACAGGAGACAAAGTTAGCAGAGATACTAACTAAACACACACACACACAGAGTCCACGGGCCAAAAGACACACGATAGAAGAAGAGCCATAACTCGATAGCAGGTTCTCAACCTTTTCCCCAGTGAGACCCGGAAACAATGATTAACAATTCCAGCTTTCTTTCTCTTTCTTATAAGTAAGTTGAAATGCAAAATGGGTAAGGTAACCTCAAAGCTGTTTTAATGTATGGAAAGAGTTTCAGTACCTTAACTACTAGAGAATACAAATTACTTTGGACCCAGTTCCCAACTGACAAAGCAACACACTTCTCCATCACCCTCCAGATCTGACCTGGAAACAGGAACCAGACAGCATATGGCTGTACCTTAAGAACCATCAGCAAAAAGTCTCATGCACCATATATGTACACACAGCCAATTTAAAGTAAATCTCTTTACAAGTGAGTCTCTAGCAAACGTCACTACAGGAATGACACTGACAATCCACATTTATTCCCTTCTTGTTGAAAATTTAGAAATTGTGTTTATGAGTAAATAAGTTATATCCTTTCCTCTAAAAAGCAAGTGGAAAAAAATCTCTAAGAACAGACTTTCTAGTTCCTACTCAAGAGTTTGAAAATGGGGAAATAAGACTGTCCCCTTAGAATAAGCTGATGAAATCAATACACAACCATCCAGACTGGAGATTTGCAAAGTGAACTGCACGCAGTCCACACCAGCATCTTCCTCAGCAACATCTCTCAGGGAATATAAGCAATTTGAAAAGCAGCCCTGCTGATTCACCTCCCCCAGCACCATTCCTTCCACTGCCTCACAGACACAGAATCACCCAAGGCCAGCATAATGGACAGGAACTGGCTGAAGCTGTAAACATCTCCAAGGCAAGGACACTGTCAATTAGCAGCGGACCCCACTTTAGCATAGAAGCAGCAATGAGGATGGAGGAGAAATAGCTGGCAGTGTCCACATTAACACTGGAAGCTTCCCCAGCTGGGGAACTCAAGAATCAACTTAAACACAGAGATCCTACCCTGAGAAACAACACATGAGTTGCCTGACATTCAACTGGCTTCCTAGATTTAACCTTGGCCAAATGATCAGAAAACAAACATTTGATCATAATTAAGCTTCCCAGGATGATCTGCCGACAGGGAAAAAAAAGTGCTAATCAGAAACATGTTATTATCTTTTCCACTCTACATGAATAACATTCTTGGTTTTAAACAGTTTCTTGTGACTTTTAATTAACCAGTCTCTCAGAGCTTCAATTTACTCTCAGGACACTAATAAGTGAATTTCTCATCCTGCAAGCCAGGAGTTGGATTTTTCCAGGCAAATCCTTGCTGTCTGGGTCCTTGGAGGGCCTTTTGAGCAGCCTTCTGGCTTTCCCAGAAATCTTCCTCTGCATCAAGGTATATTTTCTGCAAACTTCCATGAATCTTTACATAAACTGATCTTCCTATCTTAAAAGAGGCAGAAATTACTGATACTTTGTCTATATGCATTCTCACCCTCCCCTTGCCTGGAGAAATTTCAATAGCCCCTTAATTCCAACTTTTTAAAGCCATGACCCACTACTGTTACAGTCTTAATTATATGACATTCTTTTACTTCCCTAAGAATTATGTATGTCATATTTTTCTCTTTTCAAAAATGAATTTTTCCAGAATTTCTCATGTTTCCTGGAGTACACAAACCAAAACTATAGATCACAATATTATAATAGGTAGAAATGCTAGTTTTTAACTTGGGTGACTGCTAAATGGGTGTTTGGTATATTAGCCTCTGTACTTTTGGTAACTTTGAAATAGTTCACTTTCTTAACGTGGCCTTTTGAGGAACTTAATGTGGTGCTTTGCACACAACAGTCCTCAAAAACTACTTTTGAAAGATAAAAAATATGATTGACTGAAATGAGTATAAATCCTCAAAGTCTCTTTAATATATAAGATAGAGATAAGCAACTAAGGTACTTCATTCATAACTATATTGATGCAGCCCCTTATTTTCCCCTCTTAGGTGATAATAGTGATTACTGAGACTTCTTTAAGAGATAGCACAAGGAGAGAAGAGCTTCTGTTTTTATGGACAACAGACTTTAATGTCCTATCTAATCCAGAAATTCTGAACTAAGAAAGTTAAGTCTGATAGGAAAGTTATTATTTTTTTTTTCTAAGCTCCGTGGAAATGAAGGACTTGAACACTGCAATGTCAAACGGCTACCCGAGGGGAAGGTGCAAGCGGGCGGCACGCACGATACCTTGGGCAGCGGCCTCAGCGTGGTACTCGGGCTCCTCCTCGGGAGGGCTCTGCAGGAAGTACAGTTGCTCAGGCAGCATGCTGGCAATCTTCTCCTTTCCCAGGACGTGGGTGCTCAGAAGCGGGCTGACGCTGCGCTTCACTTTCTCTCTCCTCTCGTGGGCCATAATCTTTTTGGTCCGAGCCTTGATGTTCTCCCAGCACTTCTTCAGCTGTTTGAAATCCCGCAGCGACACGCTGGGCTGGGAGTTGTACTCGTGGGCAAGCGCCTGCCAGGTGCGCTGCTTGAGGGCAATAGTTCGCGCATCACTTTTCTTACATTCCAGCACATACTTGTACTTTTCTACTAACGCCAGCAGGATGCTCTTTTCCAATTCTGAGAAGTATTTGGCAGGTTTTATGATTTCGTTGTTTTGCATTTTCCACTGTGTTTCTCCTGGCTGTTAGCTATCCTGGAACAGGAAGTTTGAAATAATCATTATCAACTCCAGCTATAAAGGCATCAGCTAATCACTCAAGCTCCATCCCTGACTTGATTCCCTTGTCTGAAATACGGTACTTTCCTCCCCTCTTTAATATTGAGTTGTTATATTCTCAAGAAAATATTCAGAAGTTTACCAGGAATGGGGTTTTAACTTAAGAACAGATTTTCAAGTGGGGGTTCCCTGGTGCCTCAGATGGTAAAGAATCTATCTGCCTGCAATGCAGGAAAAACGAGTCAATCCCTAGGTCGGGGGGATCCCCTGGAGAAGGGAATGGCTACCCACTCCAGTAGAACCTTCGCTACACTTCTTGGCTATTTTGTGGTTACCTGGTTATTGTGTTTAGTCGTGTCTGACTCTTTTCCATCCCATGGACTGTAGCCCACCAGGCTTCTCTGTCCCTGGGATTCTCCAGGCCAGAATACTGAAGTGGATTGCCATCTCCTTCTCCAGGGGATTTTCCCTGCCCAGGGGTCAAACCCACACATCCCACTAGGCAGGCAGGTTCTTTACCTCTGAACCACCAGTGAAGCCTGATTATGTGGTGCATACATGTGTGTTCAGTTGCTTCAGTCATGCCCAACTCTTTTCGATCCCATGGGCGTTAGCCCACCAGGCTCCTCTGTCCACAGGATTCTCCAGACAAGAATATTGGAGTGGGTTGCCATGCCCTCCTCCAGGGGATCTTCCAAACCCAGGGATCGAACCCGCATCTCCTGTGTCTCCCACATCTCCTGTGTCTCCAGCATTGCAGGTGGATTTTTTTTACCGTTGAGCCACTGAGGAAGGCCCTATGTGGTACAGAACAGCCAAAAAAAAGAAAAGCTGAACATCTATGTGGAACTCTATTGTGTTAATTTGTTTCTATTACTCACCTAAAGACAGACATCCTGGGATGTGAAGTCAAGTGGGCCTTAGAAAGAATCACTATGAACAAAGCTAATGGAGGTGATGGAATTCCACTTGAGCTATTTCAAATCCTGAAAGATGATGCTGTGAAAGTGCTGCACTCAATATGCCAGCACATTTGGAAAACTCAGCAGTGGCCACAGGACTGGAAAAGGTCAGTTTTCATTCCAATCCCAAAGAAAGGCAATGCCAAAGAATGCTCAAACTAGTGCACAATTGCACTCATCTCACACACTAGTAAATAATGCTCAAAATTCTCCAAACCAGACTTCAGCAATACGTGAACCATGAACTTCCAGATGTTCAAGCTGGTTTAAGAAAAGGCAGAGAAACCAGAGATCAAATTGCCAACATCTGCTGGATCATGGAAAAAGCAAGAGAGTTCCAGAAAAACATGTATTTCTGCTTTATTGACTATGCCAAAGCCTTCCACTGTGTGGATCACAACAAACTGTGGAAAATTCTGAAATACCAGACCACCTGACCTGCCTCTTGAGAAACCTATATGCAGGTCAGGAAGCAACAGTTAGAACTGGACATGGAACAAGAGACTGGTTCCAAATAGAAAAAGGAGTCCGTCAAGGCTGTATATTGTCACCCTGTTTATTTAACTTATATGCAGAGTACATCATGAGAAACGCTGGGCTGGAAGAAGCACAAGCTGGAATCAAGATTGCCAGGAGAAATATCAATCACCTCAGATATGCAGATGACACCACCCTTATGGCAGAAAGTGAAGAGGAACTAAAAGGCCTCTTGATGAAAGTGAAAGTGGAGAGTGAAAAAGGTGGCTTAAAGCTCAACATTCAGAAAATGAAGATCATGGCATCCAGTCCCATGACTTCATGGGAAATAGATGGGGAAACAGTGGAAACAGTGGCTGACTTTATTTTTTGGGGCTCCAAAATCACTGCAGATGGTGACTGCAGCCATGAAATTAAAAGATGCTTACTCCTTGGAAGGAAAGTTATGACCAACCTAGATAGCATATTCAAAAGCAGAGACATGACTTTGCTGACAAAGGTCCATCTAGTCAAGGCTATGGTTTTACCAGTGGTCATGTATGGATGTGAGAATTGGACTGTGAAGAAAGCTGAGCGCCAAAGAATTGATGCTTTTGAACTGTGGTGTTGGAGAAGACTCTTGAGAGTCCCTTGGACTGCACGGAGATCCAACCAGTCCATCCCAAAGGAGACCAGTCCTGGGTGTTCATTGGAAGGACTGATGCTAAAGCTGAAACTCCAATACTTGGGCCACCTCATGCCAAGAGTTGACTCATTGGAAAAGACTCTGATGCTGGGAGGGATTGGGGGCAGGAGGAGAAGGGGATGACAGAGGATGAGATGGCTGGATGGCATCACCGACTTGATGGACATGGGTTTGGGTAAACTCTGGGAGTTGGTGGTGGACAGGGAGGCCTGGCGTGTTGTGGTTCATGGGGTCGCAAAGAGTTGGACACGACTGAGCGACTGAACTGAACTGAACTGAAACATTAAGGAACTGATAATTCCTCAAATTCATGGTAGGCACCTTTTGAACTACACAGGTCTCTCAAAGTTTTGTTACAGCTGAAGATAAAAGAGAAGGCACTGAATGACCTAATATAACAGATAATATAAATACTACCAAGATTGTAGAATCATCCAAAATCACCCCAGAAGATCTGACATTTCCATCACTATGTTTGTGGCTGCAGATAGGTCCATGCTCTTAGAGGAACCTCAGTTTCTTTATCTTTAAAATGAGGACTTGGAGTCTGTGATCCTTAAGCTATAAGGGCCACTTTTAAAAGTGTACAGTTCCATGTAAATAATTAATATAATTTCAGAGGTGTAAGGGCCTGAATGCTTCAAAGATTGAGTCCAATGCCCCTCTTTTTTTTTCCCCCTGGATATTTCATACAAATGGAATAATCTGTGACTTGCTTCTTTCACTTTGCATAATGTTTTCAAGGTCTGTGTACATTGCTGTGCATATCAATACTTCATTCTTTGTTATTGCCAAAGGATAGTCCATTTTATAGATATAGCACAGTCTATATCCTTTACTAATTAATGAATTTTTATTTTATTTATTTTTGGCCATGCCGCATGACATTGGTGCTAGCGGTAAAGAACCCACCTGCCAATGCAGGAGACGTAGAGATGCAAGTTCAATTCCTCGGTCAGGAAGATCCTCTGGAGGAGGGCATGACAACCCACTCCAATAGTCTTGCCTGGAGAATCCCACAGACAGAGGAGCCTGGCAGACTACAGTCCATCAGGTCACAAAGAGTCGGACACAACTTAGCACACATGCCCTCATCATTATTAGAATCTATATACCATAGATTAGCATATTAAAAAGCAGAGACATTACTTTGCCAACAAAGGTCCGTCTAGTCAAGGCTATGGTTTTTCAGTGGTCATGTATGGATGTGAGAGTTGGACTATAAAAAAAGCTGAGCGCCGAAGAATTGATGCTTTTGAACTGTGGTGTTGGAGAAGACTCTTGAGAGTCCCTTGGACAGCAAGGAGATCCAACCAGTCCATCCCAAAGGAGATCAGTCCTGGGTGTTCATTGGAAGGTCTGATGTTGAAGCTGAAACTCCAATACTTTGGCCACCTGATGCGAAGAGTTGACTCATTGGAAAAGACTCTGATGCTGGGAAAGATTGAGGGCAGGAGGAGAAGGGGACGACAGAGGATGAGATGGCTGGATGGCATCACTGACTCGGTGGACATGAGTCTGAGTGAACTCCAGGAGTTGGTGATGGACAGGGAGGCCTGGCGTGCTGCGGTTCATGGGGTCGCAAAGAGTCGGACACGACTGAGTGACTGAACTGAACCATAGATTTTTATATTTTTAATAAACGTAAAAACATGCTATACCTTTTTATATTTAAAAAAAATTGTATATATGTAACAAACATAGTGAAAATGATTACTACAATCAAGCTAAATAACATATCTCCTCACATAGTTACCTTCTGTGTGTGTGATGAGAGCACCTAAAATCTAGTCTCTCATCATGTTTCCAATATTCAATACAGCATTATTAGCTATAGTCTCATTCCTGTACCTTAGATCTCCAGATTGATTCATCCCACATAACTGCACCTTGTAGCCCCTTAATCAACATCTCCCCATCTTCCCCACTCTCAACTCCAGTCCCTGGTATGCACTGTTCTACTCTCTGCCTCTGTGAGTTCGAATCACCTGGTAGTCTTAGTATCATTTCACAATTATCTCTTACTCAACTATGACTCCCTAGGTCATCTTGCCATCCTCCCCAGTGCTGAGCCAGCATCTTTCACACAACAGATGCTTAATAAATGTCTTATTCCACTGAACCTATGTGTTCTATGACCACATACTCTCCCACATCTTTTATTCACAGAAAACTTCCTACAAAATTAATCTCTCAGATTCATCATGGCAAGAATGTCACTAAGCAACAGAGAATGCAGCAATAAAGCAAGCGGCGCATTGTCCTCTTTGTGGAAAGGGCTGATACGCCCCGTTCTCTTTATGTTCTTCAAGCCTCTGAGTTTTCAGAATAACAGACAAGTTTCAAGATACTGATGATGCAGTCCATTTAAAACTGACCAACCTGCTACGAAAAGAAATAGAAACTAACTTGAAACGAGCCCCACTGGCCAAAAATGGGACATCTGAATAAGAGTGATGGGTACACTAAGATTCATCAAATTATTCTCTTGATCTTCATATTTGAAAAGTTCCACAGTTAGGGTGGAGGAGAAAGACTGTGGCTTGTAAGTTTTAAAACACTGACTTAAATTCACACCATTATACAAGTCAGCTCTTCACACACTATGCCTGAGGAGGGGTTACTGTAGTTTTTATTTTTTAATATTTATTTGGCTGTGTTGGGTCTTAGTTGCGGTTCAGGGAATCCCCATTGCGTCAAACAGGATCTTTCGTTGCAGACTCTCTAGTTGTGGTATGCGGGCTTAGTTGCTTTGAGGCACGTGAGATCTTAGTTCCCAGACTAGGGATTGAACCCGCATTCCCTGCATCGCAAGACAGATTCTTAACGCTGGACCACCAGGGAAGTCCCAGTTGCAGTTGTAAGTAACTGAAATCTGTGAGACCTGAGTGTGGAGGGGACCTGGCCAGATCAGAGAACCTTTAAATAGAAGCCAAGGAAACGTGGGCTTAACATGAGGGCAATAGAACCTGGTCTGGGTTTCCCACCATGTACCACTTCCTCCCAAAAGTTAAGGTCAGTGTGATCAGTGTCTCCAGATACAAGGTGCCTGCCCTCACATTCATTATGAACACATCCACATCAAAAATCTAGAGCTTTAGACAAGCCAGAGGCGGTTTGGCCCTGAGGTCTTGGGCAAACAGAAATGTTGTTGTTTAGCTGCTAAGTCGTGTCCGACTCTGCATCCCATGGACTGTAGCTTGCCAAGCTCCTCTGTCCATGGGAGGAGAATTTATCTTTGGAGACAAGTCCTGAACCCCTAAATTACTAGGCCTATGCTTCAGCCACGTGGCTCTAATATTCCTATGATGATCCATCCAATTCAGACCCTGTCTCCCCCAGAGGTCCAAAATTAATTTTCCCCTTCATCAATACTCTTATTTCCTATAAAGTAGCGTTCCCAAACTGAAATTTATTAACACGCACTCCTTACAATATATCTCTTCCTATAGTATCTCTATCTACCAAGATGTCTGTGTTCAATTTTATGTTCTATGGTTTATGTTCTATAGTTTTTATTATGAAATTAATAGGTATCCCAAATGTTCTTAACCTACACACCACACTATATGAAGCCCACCCCAACTCTTCTGCCCCCAGATGTCTACCTTCCCCCATGCCCCACTCTTTTTAAGAATCACTGCTATGAGGATTCGGAATCTGATTCCCAAATGAAAAAGGGATTGTTTGCTATTTCATTCTACTAAAGATAATAATATCTTATACACAATATACATTTTCTTTCTAAATAAACCTCTTTTTCTATCCTTGATTATTTTTTCAAGATAAATTCCCAGGAGAGGAACAGTTGCCAAAAAAGATAAAAAACACTCAAGACTTGTTCCATCACTATCTGTCCTTCAGAAATGGTATACCAACTGATATTCCCACATTATTGACTTCTGCTGTTAACATTTTTTAAAAATCTGTGTCAATTGTGGAGGTGAAAAATATGTCCCTTCATTGTTTAGTGATATATGAATTGCAGCTCCCAAGCAAATAGGCCACACTCTGCCTAACAAAGTCCCTGTGATACTCAGTGGAATTGAAACTACAGGCAGTTAGTTCCAAGCACTTTAATAATTCCGCCTCACAAAGTGTGCAGTACCACTAACTGCCACCAGGTGGTGGTGAGCTGGTTGGGGATCTAAATTCATAAAGGATCTTAACCTAAGTGTGGCCAGTTTGGTCTCTAATAAGAGCAGTAATAACAATAGCAGATAACTATTATTGAGGCTATACTGTAGGCATGACATTATACTAACTGCATAATATGCACTATATCATTTAATCCTCCCCAAAATAGCCCCTGAGAGCATCATTTGTTACACTGCTAAAACAAAAAAACTGAAAGTACCAGAAGAAATTATACAACTCTCTCAAAAGCAAATATTCAGAATTACCAACACCTGGGGACCATTAATAGCCTATTAACTAGACTGTTATTTAATTACTAGCTAAGTAAATCGAAAGTTACCAATTTACTTTGCCTAATTTTGTAGAACAGCAGGCCTCCCTTGGCCACGTGGTTGCATCCTGATGGGCTATAAAAGGATTCTGGTATGAGACAGCGTACCCCAAAGGTCCCCTATGGATTCCCAACAGTCTTCTGAAGTGGGCTATACATCCCCACTAACCAATTATTATTCCTGTTTCCCAGATCAGAAAAATGAGGCTCAGTAACTTGCCTGTGGTCACACAAATAGTAAGTAGCAGAACCAGGATTTAAACCCAGGTCTGACTCCATGCCCAGGCTGCTCTCTGCTCTACTTAGCCCACTTCTTTCAGACCTAGCGACAGCCTCTAGTGCCCCTGCTCGAATTACTCGTCAATCAGCAATCTAACTGTCAGCAGGGAAAGGTCCTCGGGCAGAGCAGCCTAGGAGCTGTCTGCTCCCCACTCCCCCTTTCTTTCAAACCTAGGGTCCCCAGTCCCCCACCCCCACACAGGTGCCCTGCTCTCACTCTAACCAGGGCACTGAAATAGTGCCCACTGTTGATCTGCTAAGAATGTGTGTCTGAAAAGTAACTGTAGCAATAATATGGAGCTTTAAAATGGTCACGCCTCAGGGAGACCGGATGCTGATGTTGCGCTGGAGCACCTGACTGACAGTCCTAAGTAAGCAAACACTTCCAGGAGAAAGATGTCCGGGCACAGCTTATTAGTAGAAACGCAGAGACTAGCACCTTCCAGCTTAAAACTGCTCAGGAATGTCCATAACTGGTTATATATGACAACATAACAAGCCTCTGCTGCATCAACTTTTATTAGAAACTGCCCCCAGCTCTACTCAGTATGGATCAAATTTTCTTCCCATTGTTCTGCTAGACAGGGTGCAGATGCATGGCTGTAGGACAACAAGCAGCCCAGAGACCCTCACATTGTGGGCCCTCAGCAAAATTTAACGAATCAATGTCTTTTGATATAGACATAAAACTGCCTACCATGCACAGAATGAGTATCATATGTGATAAAATAATCAGTACATCAAAAGCTGCATGAAAGTAAAAATGGTCAAATAAAATAGCAAAATTCAAATACGATGGAAATTCCTCTTGGGCTAAGCAAAGACCCACAGACAGAACTAAATAAAATAGCAGGATTTCAACACTATAAAAGAACACAGAGGAAATAATCAGCACAATTCCCAAAACAATAACACTGACTAAACCACCAGAAGACTGTAATAAGTACATTT
Organism: Bubalus bubalis; assembly: GCF_019923935.1. Lineage (NCBI taxonomy): Eukaryota > Metazoa > Chordata > Mammalia > Artiodactyla > Bovidae > Bubalus > Bubalus bubalis. Next base: position 151,771,395 of record NC_059159.1, on the reverse strand, counting down.
AATATCCACCTTAAAAATCCATGTGTTAGGGGACTAAATGTTTGGATTCAACCCATCCCCCTAAAAAAACTTATTTGTTGCAACCCTAACCCTCACAGTAACTGTATTTGGAGATAAGCTTTTAAGGAAGTAATTAAGATTGAATGAGAAAACAGGTCAAGAAACAACAGTTAGAACTGAACATGGAACAACAAATGGACTGGTTCAAAATTGGGAAAGGAGTCGTCAAGGCTGTATACTGTCACCCTGTTCATTTAACTTATTTGCAGAGTACATCATGAGAAATGCTGGGCTGGATGGAGAACCACAAGCTGGAATCAACATTGCCAGGAGAAATATCAATAACCTCAGAAACACAGGTGGTTCCACCCTTATGGCAGAAATTGAAGAGGAACTAAAGAGCCTCTTAATGAAGGTGAAAGAGCAAAGTGAAAAAGCTGACTTAAAACTCAACATTCAAAAAATGAAGATCATGGCATCCAGTCCATCACTTCATGGCATACAGATGGAGAAACAACGGAAACAGTGACAGATTTGATTTTGGGGGGCTCCAAAATCACTGCCGATGGTGACTGCAGCCATGAAATTAAAAGATGCTTCCTCCTTGGAAGAAAAGTTATGACAAACCTAAACAGTGTATTGCTTTGCCAGCAAAGGTCCATCTAGTCAAAGCTATGGTTTTTCCAGTAGTCATGTATGCATGTGAGAGCTGGACCATAAAGAAGGCTGAGCACTGAAGAATTGATGCTTTTGAACTGTGGTGTTGGGGAAGACTCTTGAGAGTCCCTGGGACTGCAAGGAGATCAAGCCAGTCAATCCTAAAGAAAATAAGTCCTGAATATTCATTGGAAGGACTGATGCTGAAGCTGAAGCTCCAATGTTTTGGCCACCTGATGGGAAGAACAGACTCATTAGAAAAGACCTTGATGGTGGGAAAGATAGAAGGCAGGAGGAAAAGGGGAAGACAGAGGACGAGATGACTGGATGGCATCACTGACTCAATGGACATGAGTTTAAGCAAGCTCCAGGAAATGGTAAAGGACAGGGAAGCCTACAGCATACCATGGCATGCTGTAGTCCATGGGGTCACAAAGATTTGGACTGAATGACTGAATAACAACAAGATGGAATGAGGTCATAAGGGTGGAGTCCTGGCTCAAGAAGATTAGTGACCTAATAAAAAAAGACAAGAGAGCTCTTGTTCCCTGCCTCCCCACCACCACCAACCCCTAGGTTACAAAGAGGTCATGTGAGCACACAGAGATGGCAGCCACCGACAAGCCAAGAGAACAGGCCTCAGAATGAAACCTACTTTACTGGCACCTTGATCTTGGACTTCCTAAGCTTCCAGAACTGTAAGAAATCAACTTTTGTTGTTTAAGCCTCCCCCTCCACCAGTCTGTGGTATTTTATTATGGCAGGCCAAGGTGACTAATACACCATCCAATAATATTCTAAGTCCACTAAGGATGAAACGAAGTCCTAAAATTTGGGCAAAGACTAGAGAAAGTTGGCTAGATTTAATCTCTACTGCCCTTTGTAGGAACCATGACCAAAAATCATGACACTGAGACTTCAGACAGATGTTAGGATATGAACTACTGCTCTTAAAGTGAAGTGAAGACACTGGATGCAGAAAACCTGGGCTCAAATCTTAACTTTAGCACTCACTTAGCTGTGTGACTCTGGGCATGTCAATTAACCTCATGCTTCATCTGCAGTAAGAGTTAATACCCACTACTCTGCCTTAGTCCCTGTATATGACTGTCCTGCAATGGGAGTCAAGAAGCACAGACTAGATCTTCAATAAATTTTAGTTCTTTCCACCCCTCTCCCCCATACTGAACTGCTTCCAAAAGTAAAACAGTGGTCTAAATACAACATACACTCAAATACTTATTGGTTCTTCTATTCACTGGCAAAAAAAAAAAAAAAAAAAAAAACCCGTCAACAGATATGTAATGAATTCCTGCCAAAGGCTCAGTACTGTCCTAGAATATGTGGCAGATACAAAGACAATCTGAACCACAGAGCCTGGAAGGGCACTGGCATGCAGAAACTGACAAGCAGAAGGACAGGCACACTGAAACTGAGACCTAAACAGGACAAAGCGCCCTGGGCATTCAGAAGAGGGAAGAGGCTAATGTGCACTCTTCATGAACAAGAGGACATTTGAGCTAGATCTTTTAAGAATGTATAGGATATGAACAGAGAGCGCTGAAGGAGATCATACAGATAAATAATTGATAAGGAAGGGCCTGGATTCTGAGTGGCAGCAAGTTAATGGAAAGGAGGCGGTGAGTGCCAAGGGCTGTTTCAAAGTGAGAAATGACCAGGATGTGTGTGTGTCTACACTAGGGTGGGGGATCAAGAGAAAGCAGAGGCCAAGAGAATGCACGAGGACTAGATAAGCACCTGCGTGTGCAGGCACTGGACGGGGGAGGGGTATGTCTTAAGATTCAGGAGAAAACAAAACAAAACAAAACAAATTCAGGAGACCACGGTCCAATGAAGACACAACACAACACAGTGTACTGTGGATGGACTGGTGACAAGTGTGATAAGCACAGAGAAAGAAATGTGCTAAGGGATGTGACTCCAAGATTGGGGAGGACCTAGAATAAGGACCTTAACTCCCATCAGAACAGACTGGAATCAGAACTGCCATTAGAACAAAGCAGGGCAACTTTGGAGAGAAGGAAAGTATACAGAATTGGCGAGTGCGCTGCAGGAAATGTGGCAGCCAATTCCCTGAAGGGGGTCCTGGCCATAGGTTATGGGTGATCAGTTTGTTCTAAAGCCTAGAAAGGCTATTTCCTATCCTGGTCTATTGACTGTCTCCTCTCTCAGCATCCCCCTAAACAATCTTTTCTAGAGAACAACATTGATCCTAAGACATTAAACTCACAAGGGACTTCAATCCACTCTTCTCACCTTACAGATGAGAAACTGAGTCTCAGAGCAAGCTACAGGGGTTCCTAGAGACAGAGGAGGGGCTAAAAGTGAAGCTTCATTATTTGTTTTCAACCCCTCCCCCCATATCTCTTTTCTGGAACCCTCTCACCATCAAGATGCCCTTTGGCTAGGTACCCTCAAGCCTTCCCCGTTACCCCAACTGAAAACTCTGAGGCCACTGCCCTCAACTCTGACACTCACTCTGTGCCATTAAGCAAGTCCCCTTTCCTCCTGTTGATTCCTCATCTCTAAACTACCATGCATGTTCTCTAAAGCCCCATCCAGTGCTGTAGCCCACACTAACAATGCTGTTACAAGGGTTTTTCTGCAACCTAATTTCCATGGTCCTTTGCCAAAGACCCATAGATGGCATTTTCTGATTATTTATGAGGCTAGTGGGGCTACTAGCCAAAGAAAGAGAACACTGCAACAGAATAGAGCCAACTCAGCAGTTTAGGGGAGGTTAGCCCAGGTTTAACTCTGTAGGTTATTTCTAAGTGAAATGTCTAAAGCAAGTGATGGACCCCTCCCTCACTACTGTAGCCCAAGCTCCTTGAAGAACACCTGGAATACAGCAGGGAAATAAATACAGGGGAAATATATGTTGAAACTAACCTGCTCGCCATTTGCACTTTCTTTAATTATTAATTATATCTAGATGGCCCACGATCTTAAATTTCTCCTTTTACCAAGGATTTATCCTAACAAAAATCATTTCATGGCTTCATCTTATACTGCTGTACTGTACGCCAGATTTTTTTAATGTACTTATTTCTTTTTGGTTGCACTGGGTCTTTGTTGTTACGTGAAGCCTCTCTCTCGCTGGAGTGAGCAGGGCCTACAGTCTAGTTGCGGTGCGTAGACTTCTCATTGCAGCGGCTTCTCCTGTTGCAGAGAATGGGCTCTAGGCTCATGGGCTTCAGCAGTTGCAGCACAGGGTCTCATTAGTTGTGGCTCTCAGGCCCTAGAGCTCGCTAGGTTCAGGAGTTATGGCTCATTAGTTGCAGCTCACAGGCGCTAGAGCACAGGCTCAGTAGGTGTGGCACACAGGCTTTAGTTGCCCGCAGCATATGAGATCCTCCTGGATCAGGGATCGAACCTGTGCCCCCTGCATTGGCAGGTAGATTCTTATCCACTGTACCACCAGGGAAGTCCCTGTATGTCAAATTTTTTTAAGAGTTTAGCTAGAACTATGATGCCTTCCTGATTTCATCTGACGCAGTGCATGCTCAGTCACTCAGTCATGTCTGACTCTTTGCGACCCCGTGGACTCCAAACTGCCAGGCTCCTCTGCCCATGGGATTTCCTAGTCAAGAATACTGGTGTGGGTTGCCATTTCCTCCTCCATCTGTCACAGAGATTAAGAATAATCAGACATTCCTGTTCCCGTGCACACCTTGCCATGTACCTGCTCTCAGGTGTTCAGACCTGTCTACTCAGGATGGCCACTCACCTGTGCCCTCTCCACCTTCTTTCTTTCCTTTAGACGGTTTTCCAATCTATACCCAGCACTAAACTTGCTTCCTCTGGTGCTCTCCCTCCTCTTCTCCTTCACCACCCACTCCAGGTGGCCAAGTAACCGGGAAGTGTTTATTTTTACCATCTGTGTCTAAGTGTGACCGTGAGCAGAACCAGCCCTGTGTTTAAGCCAAGGGGCTCCCACCTCCTGTCCCCCACCCCCCTCACAGTTCCCTCTGCCAACCAGGGGAAGGTTCTTAGAGGTCCTGACCCCTCCCCTGCCCTCCCATCCCCCACAGCTCCATCCCAAACCATCTCCCCACACTTTCCCAGTCTCCCTGAAATTCCCTTGGGATCATTATTCATGTACCCTCCACAGAAAGTGCTTTTACAGAATGAAAGTCCCCATACTTAGGTGTTCCCGCTCCGGCCTGCTTCTCATCTGAGGACAATCTCCTCTTCAGCAACACTCACCACTTCAGCAACAACAGCTCTCAAGTCACAGGGCCCAGGGTCCCACGTATTTACCTTTTCCTTCAGCCTCAGAATTACTCTGTACTAGTCTATCCATAGCCTCAGGGGGTCCCCTATCCAAGTATGAGCTCCTGTGGCTTGGAACTATATTTTATTTGTATCTTGAGCACATAGCTGATTCTTGGCATTTGATCGCAAGAAAGTAGGGATGTCAGGAAGAACCTCTCTCCAGCCCCATCCTCTCCCCTCAACACCACATACATTTCCAGTTGTCTCCTGGCCACCTCCATCTAGCTGTCCATTATGGGTACCTCAGAAATCTCCCAAAGCAAATGAATTATTCATTCCCAAACCTCCGATTTCTGATGATTTCAGCCACATGAACTCGGCTGAAAGCAGAAATCTCAGTGTGCTCTTCAATCCCACGGAACCACTCGTCAAGACTTGCTTCACATTTTATCTCTGTATCTCTTCTCTCTGCTCCCATCCTCATTGCCTGTGCCCACGGTGAGCCCTAGTCTCCCAAAATGACCTCCCAAACTTCCGGCCCCTCAAGGAATCTTCCTAAAACACAGTGATGATGCCACAGTCCTGCATGTAGACCTCTGGTGATAAAGTCCAAACTGCTCACAAGGCATCCAAGGCTTTTCCAGATCTGGCCCTGATTACAGTACCCCCTCCCCACCCACATCCCACAACACCCTTTCCCTGTATGTTTCAACCCAGCCAGACCAAACTCACCTTCATGCCCTTGAACTTGTTGTGTTCTCATGCCTCTGGACATGGGGCTTCCTCTGGCTGGAATCCTTTACCCCAAAGGCCACCAAGGGCTTATCTTCATCCCTCAATGTCCAACTCTCATGAAATTTTTGTGAAGCCTTCCTTAACTAACACCCAGGCTATTATGTTGATTTTATTTATAATAGCTTCCTCCTAAAATGAGTTTGAGGCAGCTTAACAACTATGTACACACTGCAACTGGGCTGTGGGTTTTTTTTGTTTTTTTGTTTTAAGAGAGAGAATATCAGGGCAAAGACAAGACAAAGGTAAAAAAAGAAATTAAGAGTTGGTGTTGCATTCAAAACCTCTACGATAACATCTCATCTTGTTAAATCTTGTTAAAGAGGTAGTTAGCCCTGAGTGTTCTATCCAGAGCTCATTGCCAGCTGTGGATAACTGCACTTCCCTTATTTTCTGTAATTTGCTCATTGTGTCCGTCTCCTTCACTAGGCTGGGAAATTCCTAAGGGAAATGCATAATTTCTGACTCATCTCTGGATCCCCAGCATGAAGCATATGACTCAGCATAAGACTGGTGCTCGGGAGACAAGAGTTAAACAAATGTCACCGTGGACGGGGGAAAGGTCCTAGTGCTTGTTGAGCTCCCTATCTGGCACTTGAAAAACCATTATTTTATCCTTGCAAAAAATTACATGGCTGAGAAACGGCAGACCTAGAACTCAAACCTCCCATTATCTGTCTCTCCAAAGCACCTGCTCTTTTTACTAGGGACAGGGCTCCTACCTTCACCAATCTATGCGCCCAAACACCCTGTCCTTCAAGATTGGTTTTCAAACAACCCTTCTCCAAGAAGCTTTTCCTGCTCACTCAGGAGAAAAGTCAGCCTGAGTCGAGCCCCGACCTTCCACAACACTCAACGAAGATGCAGTCACAAGCTGGGAGAAGAGGGGTACCTTCTGGGTACTCCAGCACTAGGGGGCTGGGTGGGTATTCTGCATATGGTGTTCTGGGGGCCTCAGTGCCCCTTCTATCCCCTGCTCCAGGGTACAGCGCCTGGGCCTTCCTGCCTTTCTTTTTTCTTCAGGGTCCGGAATCTTTCCAGTTCTCCTCATTCCAAATTGAACCCCCAAATAATCTCCTCAGGCCCATTGCTTATCCAACCAAGGGAGTTGTATCCAAACACACTCCTTCATTACATCAATTAGGTCTTTGTATTTTAAGCATCTTACCAATCTTTAGGGTTGGTGAGCATCCCAATCTCCTCAAACATATTAAAAGAATTTAAAGAATCATGAGAAGGGACCATGGTGCTTTAGGAGGTCCTGTCATCCGGCTCTCAACCCAGCTGATTACTTTTGGGGTGGCCTGGGAGTAAGAAGAGACAATCCATTGATCTTGCCCCCGGATCCTTCCCCCACCCCTCCCCCTTCCCTCCTTCCAGATAGGATGCCTGGTCTCTAAGGGCAGAATGAAATCTTGGTCCAGAAAACTGCTGGGGTGATGGTCACAGGTCCCTCTCTCCACCCAGGGCTTCAAAATCCTCCATTTCCTCCTAGTCCACCCCTTGTCTCTCTGGCCCCAAACTCCTAGAGCAGTCCTCAGTCTTAACTCCGGAACTATGTTTTTTAATTAATACTCGACAATTTCCTTGGTAACACAACTGACTTACCTGACGCTGAAATGCACACCCCTGGCCCTGATATTATTTTACCTCCCGGTTTTAAATGTGTAATAAATATATCCCACAACTGCTCTCCTAACATTGCAGGGACATCTGTAACCTTAAATGTGACCATGCCTAAGAAACACGCAATTTCCTTAATCAGAATAGGGAGGCTAAATTCTTTTCTATTTCCTACTCCTAAATAAAGATTACTAGTGCAATTTACAGTAGCTACATCACAGCGCCAGCATGATGATTTAATTAGATAACTCATGCCAACTGTTTGGTACCCAGACCTGGTATGTAGAAAGTGCTCAATATGTATGATCATTTGCGTACCTCATCTCTCACAATAGCACCTGCGGGTAGGCATTACACCACGCACTCTCAGCCACCATCCCTCTCCCCCATCCCACCCTCATTTACAGGAGCTGCAGCCAGGGCTCGGAGTAAAGGCGCTTTCCCAAGGTCAGGCGGGCACCGCTGTGATGCTCGGCGCTCTGCCCCAGAATGAGGGACCCCTCCCCTCACAGCTCTGTAAGGGACACAAGGGGTCTTAAATAAGACAAGTATGCAAAAGCGCGAGCACAGTGCCCGGCATACTGTGGGGACACTGAGATGGGAAGACGCCGGCACTGAGGGTCATCAGGTTTCTCCCCCACCCCCACCCCAAGCCGCTCCTCTGCCCTCGGAGTCCAGAGTCCCCAGACCCCGGGTACGTCGCTGAATCTCCCCGAGGTCCGCGCCCTGGGGCTTTGTACGCCGCAGGCCGGCCCCACTCACCGACTCCCATCGCGGTGAGCGGAGGTGGCCGTCGGGCCTGCGGGGTAGGGGTCTTGGCGCCTGGGCCGGAAGCGCGCCCTACCGGCCCCGCAGCCCCCGCACGCCTGGCCCGCGCCCCCGCCCCGCTGCGACCCGCCCGCCTGGGGAGCCTCCTACCTGCAGCAGCGGCGCAGCGGCAGCGGCGATCGGGGGAGGGGCCGGCGAGATGCGAGCGCGGGCGGCCTCGACTCCTCTCTCAGGCTGGGCGGCCGGGAGGGCCGCGGGCTCCGGAGCGCCGGGCGGCGGCGGCGCGCCCCCGGCCGGCCAGGCCCCGCCGCGCGCGCAGCGGCCACAAAGCCCGGGAGCCGCCGCCCCCTCGCGGGCCGCCCGCCGCCTGCGGGTCCGCAGGCGCCGAGGAGGGCGGGAGCGCGGCCCCGCGCAGTCCCCACCTCCCCGAGACGCGGTCGCTGACCTCCCCCGAGGTTTGGGGCGGGGTGCAGGGGCTCTCCCGCCTATCCACCCCTCTCCCTCCTGCCCGACGTCCTTGTGCTGATTGAGTTCCGTCTTCCCACCTTGGCGGACGAGCTCCTGAAGGGCCTGAAAAACTGTTTCATTTCCACGAACAACAAAAGAATGCATTTGTCGCCAGGGACTTGGCGGCCATGGGCAGGAATCGGCTCAGTCCATGCCCCCTGTCTGACAAAGGCCCCCTTTTCTTTCGGAACACCCTGCTACTTAAGTAGCCAACCCTCCTTTGCTGGGTTCATCACGGAGTTTTGCTTTATTTTGTAATTTGCGGGATGTGTCTCCCCCTAGGCTGTGCGCTCCCGGGGCAGAGACTGTTCCCTCTGCAGCCCAAACCTGGTTCAGACGCTGTGTGCTGAGTAAGTGGGAATTTCTGCACGAACAAATGAATGCACAACATATGCAACTGTAGGACAAGGCACCTTTTATCGTGCCCCCGCAAGGATTCCAAGCTCGGAAGGGTGGGGAGGATTGAACTTTCTCTTGTTCTTATTACACGAGTGAAATACACATAACATAAAAATAACTTTAAAGTCAACAATCCAGTGGCATTTATGACAATGCAGTGTAAAGCAACCACACCATCTCTATCTAGTTCTGAAACAGATTCATCACTCCAAAAGGGAACCCCCTCCCCACACATGAAGCAGTCACTCCCTATCCCTTGGTCTCCTCAACTCAGAGTAACCACTAATTTATTTTTTCTCTCTGAATTTGGCTATTCTGGACATTCCGTATCAATGTAATCATACAACAGGTAGTCTTTTGTGCCTGGCTTCTTTCACTTAGCATGACATTTTCAAGGTTCACCCTCCTTGTAGCGTGTGTCCTACTTCATTTCTTTTTATGGCTAAATAATATTCCATTGTATGTATACCACAATGTGTTTATACATATATCTGTTGAGGGATGTTTGTGTTATTTCCACCCTCTGTGAATACTGCTGCTCTGAATGTGCCTATATCAATGTATTTGTCTATGTTTTCAGTTCTTTGGAGTATATACCTAGGAGTAGGATTGCTGGGTCATATGGTAATTCTGTTTAACTCTATGCTGCTGCTGCTGCTAAGTCGCTTCAGTCCTGTCCAACTCTGTGTCACCCCACTGACAGCAGCCCACCAGGCTCCCCTGTCCCTGGGATTCTCTATGAGGAACTGCCAAAAAAAATTCCCATAGTGGCTAAATGAATGATTTTACGTTCCCACCAGCAATATATGCAATGTATGAGGGTTCCAAATTTGCCATTACCTCACCAACACTTGCTGTTTTTTTTTTAATTCCTTGGATATATGTGAAGCTATCTCCACCCTTCTAGCTCCCATGACCCACAGAGTCACCTTGCTCAGAAAGTGAGAGGCTGAGCCAGGTCTTTTGACTGCAAAGAAACACCCAAACACTTCTAGCGGTCAGAAGCACTAATAAAAATAAAGACCCTTACTATAATGTAGAGGTATATTCCCTGTTCATTATTTTAACAATAATCTTTCAGGTGTCCAAGTAGATCTGAAATTGTCCAGAGAACTTAGAAACTAAGACCACCCCTAGGGAGATGCTATCTGGAAACAAACTGTGTGACATCTGCCTCACTGGAACTCAAGGCAGTACAGTATAGTTCAGATACTGAAATCTCAGAACTTCTGAAGTATGTTGCTAGTTAATGACAATAATGTACCAAGATTTTTTAAATTGAGACTTCCCTGGAAAATGTTGTCATTGCTGAGTCACTAAGTTGTGTCCGATTCTTTCAGACCCCATGGGTTGCAGCACCCATGGCCAGGCTTCCCTGTCCTTCACTATCTCCCACAGTTTGCTCAAACTCATTTCTGTCCAATCAGTGATGCCATCCAGCCATCTCATCCTCTGTTGCCTCTTCTCTTCATACCCTCAATCTTTCCCAGCATCAGGGTCTTTTCCAATGAGTTGGTTCTTTGCATCAGGTGGCCAAAGTATGGGAGCTTCAGCTTCAGCATCAGTCCTTCCAATAAATATTCTGGGTTGATTTCCTTCAGGATTGACTGTTTCGCTCTCCTTGTTGTCCAAGGGACTCTCAAGAGTCTTCTCCAGTACCACAGTTCGAAAGCATTAATTCTTCAGTGCTCAGCCTTCAGTGCCATAAAGGTCCAATTCTCACATCTGTATATGACTCCAGGAAAAACCATAGCTTTGACTAAATGGACCTTTGTCGGTAAAGTGATGTCTCTGGTTTCTAATACGTTGTCTAGGTTTGTCATAGCTTTTCTTCCAAGCAGCAAGCATCTTTTAATTTCATGGCTGCACTCATCATCCGCAGTGATTTTGGAGTCCAAGAAAATAAAGTCTGCCACTGTTTCCACTTTTTCCCCATCTATTGGCTATGAAGTGATGGGACTGGATGCCATGATCTTCGTTTTTTTAATGTTGAGTTTTAAGCCACTCTCCTCTTTCACCTTCATCAAGAGGCTCTTTAGTTCCTCTTCACTTTCTGCCATTAGGGTGGTGTCATCTGCATGTCTGAGGTTGTTGATATTTCTCCTGGCAATCTGGATTTCAACTTGTGATTCATCCAACCAGGCATTTCACATGATGTACTCTGCAGCAGAACAGATTAAGAAGAGGTGGCAAGATACACAAAACTAGACCAAAAAAGGTCTTAATAACCTGGATAACCCGATGGTGTGGTCACTCAAGTAGAGCCAGACATCCTGGAATGTGAAGTCAGTGGGCCTTAAGAAGCATTACTACAAAGAAAACTAGTGCAGGTGATGGAATTCCAGCAGAACTATTTCAAATCCTAAAAGATGATGCTGTTAGAGTGCTCCACTCAATATGCCAACAAATTTGGAAAACTCAGCAGTGGCCACAGGACTGGAAAAGGTCAGTTTTCATTCAAATCCCAAAGAAAGACAAGGCTAAAGAATGTTCAAACCAAGAACTTCCAGATGTACAAGCTGGATTTAGAAAAGGCAGAAGAACTAGAGATCCAACATTAGTTGGATCATAGAAAAAGGTAGAGAATTCCAGAAAAAAATCTACTTCTGTTTCATTGACCACAGGAAAGCTTTCAACTGTGTGGTTCACAACAAACTGTGGAAAATTCTTCAAGAGATGAGAACATCAGTTCACCTTACCTGTCTGACTCCTGAGAAACATGTATACAGGTCAAGAAGCATACAGTTAGAACTGGACAACAGACTGGTTCAAAACTGGGCAAGGAGTACGTCAATGCTGTATATTGTCATCCTGCTTATTTAACTTATATGCAGAGTACATCAGGTGACATGCCTGGTTGGATGAATCACAAGTTGAAATCCAGATTGCCAGGAGAAATATCAACAACCTCAGACATGCAGATGACACCACCCTAATGGCAGAAAGTGAAGAGGAACTAAAGAGCCTCTTGATGAAGGTGAAAGAGGAGAGTGCCTTAAAACTCAACATTAAAAAAACGAAGATCATGGCATCCAGTCCCATCACTTCATAGCCAATAGATGGGGGAAAAGTGGAAACAGTGGCAGACTTTATTTTCTTGGACTCCAAAATCACTGCAGATGATGAGTGCAGCCATGAAATTAAAAGATGCTTGCTGCTTGGAAGAACAGCTATGACAAACCTAGACAACGTATTAGAAACCAGAGACATCACTTTACCGACAAAGGTCCATTTAGTCAAAGCTATGGTTTTTCCTGGAGTCATGTACAGATGTGAGAATTGGACCTTTATGGCACTGAAGGCTGAGCACTGAAGAATTAATGCTTTCGAACTGTGGTACTGGAGAAGACTCTTGAGAGTCCCTTGGACAACAAGGAGAGCGAAACAGTCAATCCTGAAGGAAATCAACCCAGAATATTTATTGGAAGGACTGATGCTGAAGCTGAAGCTCCCATACTTTGGCCACCTGATGCAAAGAACCAACTCATTGGAAAAGACCCTGATGCTGGGAAAGATTGAGGGTATGAAGAGAAGAGGCAACAGAGGATGAGATGGCTGGATGGCATCACTGATTGGACAGAAATGAGTTTGAGCAAACTGTGGGAGATAGTGAGGGACAGGAAAGCCTGCTGTGCTGCAGTCTATGGGGTCATGAATAGCTGGACATGACTGAGCACCTGAAAAACAACAATAGATTGGAGGGGCCAGCAGCTTTAGAATTTTTAAAAATGTGGTTCTAGGAATCAAGAGAAATACTATTTGCACATATGGAAAAGGAGGAATGAAAAAGAGTTTACTGAAGCACTACTGTAAAAAAAGTGAAAATTTAACATCTATTAATACAAAAATGATTAAACTATGGAATAGCCACAGTGTAGAAAATCATATTTCACTGACTTCAGGACATCATGAATGATAAACACCATTATTTTATGTATCACTAAAAAAGAAAAAAGTGCTCCTAATTAAACTATGACAAAAAAGTTTTCTTAACACTTATAATTTTTATTTTATATTTATTCAAAAAGCCACATGAAACTTAAGACATGAATTTTTAATTCCATGTCATCCTCATGCATACATTAAAGTAAGAGTATTCATCAAATAAATTGATTAAAACATATATAAATCTTCTTCTTGGAGTCAGAACATTCTGAGTCATATGTAGACTCAGAATCATTAATATTCCAGGCTGCTAACATCCATTCTGCAAGTTTTGAAGCATATCCAGCAGGCAATGACAATTACATCACTACTACTGCCTAGATGATGGCAAGTGTAAGATGCAAACCAATTTTAGAGATAATAACATATGAATGAAAGAGTATGCCTTAGAATAATGAAAAAAGGGTATTATGCAGCAGCTAAAGGAGCCAAGGAAATTTCATACAGGCCACCTCGGAAAGTATTAATTCATTCATACTGCCAAGGAAAATTAGCAAGTTGCCAAAAATATATAGTGTGAATTTATTTTCGGAAAAGCAAAACCAACCTCTATATTTCTGCAGCAGGCACTGAAAACTTGTTTAGCCCAAAGATATTCACCGCTCACTTTTACTATGTCGTTCTGTACTTTGCTGTTGTTCAATCACTAAGTCGTGTCCGATTCTTTGCACCCCTTGGACTGTAGCACATCAGGCTTCCCTGTCCTTCACTATCTCCCAGAGTTTGCTCAAACTCAAATCCACTGAGTTGGTGATGCTGTCCAAGTATCTCATCCTCTGTCATCCCCTTCTCCTCCTGCCCTCAATCCTTCCCAGCAGCAGGGTCTTTTCCAGTGAGTTGGCTCTTTGCATCAGGTGGCCAAAGTGTTGGAGTTTCAGCATCAGTCCTTCCAATGAATATTCAGGGTTGATTTCCTTTAGGATTGACTGGTTTGATCTCCTTGCTGTCCAAAGGACTCTCAGGAGTCTATATTCCCCATGCTCCCTACAGTGGAAGGATGGAGTCTTAACCACTTGACCACCAGACTCCCTTGTTGCAGGGTCATGTGATACAGTCTGGCCAATGAGTTGTAGGCAGATGTTCCAGTCGGCTTCCTTTCCTGAATTAAAATATAAAACTTCACAAGATAGCTTTTGTCCTTTCCTGTCCAATATATGGACTCAGTTTTAGAGAAGCAGCAATCACCTTGTGACCATGAGGACAAATGTGTGGATGGTGAAACCAAGACAGAAAGAGTCTGCTGGCTCTACACTACCTGCCCTTGGGTTTCCTTTCAAATGAGACTAAAAAACTGCTTTCTTTTGCTGGTTATTCAGTTGGCAGAATAAAGTTCTAACTGCTACAAATCAGTGTAGAGATAGATTTTTAAGTATCAGAGCAAAATGCACACTAAATTGATGAGTGGAGGTGGAAACAGAATTGGGAAGGGGACTTTCCCTTCATTTTCAGTTTTTGAATTTTTTACAACATAAAGGTATTCACATATTCCCCATTTAGCTTAAAAAATTATTTCTGTAAGATTTATGTCAGAAATGAAAGAGACTCTGACAAGAGACTCTTAAAATGGGGCAGCATCTCAGGCTGAGGTAAATGACTAAACCAAAGAAAGTTTTTCCACTGAGCTATCAGTTTACTCTTTGTTCAAAAAAGTTAATCTGGCTTGATTTATTTGTTCTTAGAGAAGGCAGACTGCTTCATAGTGAGTACCAGTTCCTTTTCTAAAAGTTCACAAACTACTTTTTTTTTTTTTAGGCAGTACTGCTTGGCTTGTGGGATCTTAGCTGCCCCATAAGGAATCAAACCTACAGCCTCATCAGTGAAAGGGTGGCATCCTAACCACTGCATAGCCAGGAAATTCTCCTCACAAAACTACCTTTGATACGATCCATCCTGGGTTTGTGTTGGTGCTCAGTAAAATTCAAGATTATTAGAGTCCATTTTTCAAGATCTACTTTTTTCTCCTTTCTAAAATCAGAGTATTTTCCAATTTCTAACTTCCTGTTACTTCTCAGGTTCTCTGATATTTTCCAAAGATTACCAGCATAACAACTGCATACAAAAGATCCTGGCACACAAAAAAACACATTATGATGATACTTAATGCTTCTAACATTGATGAGAGTAACAGCACTTAGCACTTATTGGGCGTTTCTGACAAACATTGTGCCAAGTACTTTACACACACTGTCTGATGTCATCTTCACAAAAGTCCTGTGAAGCCCACAACTATTACCAGGTCCACTTTACACAGGCAGACACTGAAGCTCGGGCAGGTAACTTACCCAAAGCCACGTAGGCACGCGGTGTCAGAACACTGGGACCTCCAAAGCATCAGCTCTTGAACACCGAGCTTAATTGAAAAAAAGGCAAAATCAGTAAAAATGTAAACTCACCAACAGATTGTCTTTGTGTACCCTGCAAACACCCACTAACCTGGCCCATCTCCTCTCTCCCGGGGGAGCTAGAGCTGACAGCCATCCAGATCCTTTCCGTATTTTCCTTATCACCTCAGTCTAAGCTCCTCAGGCTCCGCCCCTCCCCGGGCCGTAGCACCTTCTGCGCAAGCGCACTGTGGTCCGGAACTTGCCTACCTCTCCGCTCGTCCCCGAGGGCTACGGACCCGAGCAGAAGGAGCGCGCCGAGCGGGGCCGCGCCCAGAGGTGGGCGGGGCCTCCATGTGACTGGCGGAGACACGCGAGCCCAGGACTTGCGGAATGAATGGCGGGGATTATAAGGATTCTACTCGCTCGGGAGTTGCCACAAGAAGTTTCTATTGCACAAGTATTTCATCCACACATCTATTTATTCCAGAAATAGGTGTTAGTGGCTACTGAGTGCGGCTATCTACTTAGCACGAAGAATGTGCCCACAGGGCTCCCCAGCTTGAATAGATACTTGAGAACGTGCGGGAGCGGGGTTCCTTGAGCCTCACCCCCCAACCCCCAACACAGAATTCCTGTACTGCAGGAGGAAAAGCAGGGCCAGGTCAAGGGTTCAGATCTGCACCTACCTGGGAAATAGGTCCCGCTTGTCTCTAGGCTTGTCATTCCATGTTCTTCTCTTCTCCCAGTCACTTGTACTTATCCCAACCGCCCTTATGTCAGGGTCCTGTCAATTCTGCTTTCCAGAAGTTTACACTGTAGCGGGGTTAGAACACTGCAGCATGATACAGATGAGGAAAGGGGGCACTCAAAAGAGGAGTAAATAGCTAAGGATAGGTCTGTAGAAGGCAGACGATTAATCCTCATGCTGGTTAATCCTCACTGTGGTCCAAAGGAGCTAGATAATGATAGAACCAGTGTTCAAAATACTTGAGAAGTGTGGGCCCTCCGTCAGAGAGCTCACGATGTTTCAAGAAAGAAAGAGAGGGGCAGACAGTAGAATAAAAGAAATAAAGAGGTGGAAACAGGAGGCTGTGCTATTTACTAGGAGGAAACGAAATAAATAATGAATATAATTTTGTTTGCTTGCTTATTTGTATTTTTGTGATAGCTATTTTATTGCATTCCTATTTTCCCCAAAGTTGAGTCATTTCTTGAATCTGGAACAAACTGTGCTATTTTTGCATAAGTTCTTCTTTCCTCAAGGTCTGTCTCATGTCATTCCTCTGCCCTCCCTCTCAGATTTTCCTTTCCCTGCCTTCCACCTTCCTGTAATAATTGTTCAACAAATGCTAAATTTTAGAAATGGTTTCTGCTCTCAGTGTTCAGCTTCTAAAGCATCTTCTTTTATTTCTGGAGTCTACAGTCTTTAATTCACTAAAAAACAGTCAGCCCTTCTCCTTTTTCACTTTTTGGTTAATTATTATTAATTATTTTGTAACTTCCCAGTTCCAAAAAGCTTTTCTCCTAATTTCATCTTACAAGCAAGTGATCTAGTACACTCCTTGACACTGCCATCACCTCCAAACTGCTATATCCCGTATATATCAGTAAGTCTTGTCAGTTTCACATCCCTAAAATTTCTCAAACTTTTCTTTGTCTCACCATGTCTGTCCACGACCTTAGTTTAAGCATTCATCTGAATCTCTGGTATAACCACATCCATTTCATTTTTCCCTTACTGTTAATCCATTCTCCCCAGAGTAATTTTCTTGAGAAACAAAATCTAATCTGTCATTGGATGCCTAATACCTATCAATGGCTTACCTTTGCTTTAAGGATAAAAACCAAAATCCTTGGCAGGACGTACAATGCCCTGCCAAAATCTGCACTCTCTTTGATTCTATTCTCTCCTTTGTCTATTTCACCCACTGCCTTCTTTCAGTTCTTTGAATGTGCTCTCACCTCAGGGGACTTTGCACATGCTATTCTCTCTGCTTAGAATGTTCTTTTCCTTACTTGCAACATTACTTATTAGTCACATTTTTTCCAATATTACTGAGGAAAAATTGACAATATAGTTGTATGTACTTAAAGGGTAAAATGAGATTTGATCTATTTATCAAATGATTAGAATAATTACCAAGGTGAAGATAATTAATACATTCAACACCTCACACAACTCTTTTTTTTCAGGTAAGAATGCTTGTGATGTACTGTCTCAGTAATTTTCAAGTATATAATACCATATTATTAACTACAGTCAACATGCTTCCACATTCACACCAAGGGTTGTTATCTCTTGTCTTTTTTCTTATAGCCATTTAACCTGTGTGAGGTGATATCTCACTGTGATTTTGATTTTCATTTCCCTGATGCTTAGTGGTGTTGAGCATCTTTTCACTTTGACCATTATGTCTTCTTTGAACTGATCACATTCTAAACAACTGCACATTCTTTAGATTTCAGATTCAACATCACTTCTCAGGAGAACATTTCTCAGATTCCCAGTGCAGGTCATCACAGAGATAAACTCTGGCAAGCAAGCAAGAAAATGTATGTGCTTGGAATTCCATTTGCTCTTCTGGATCTACTTTTCGCTTTTCTTTGCTATGCATTATACCCAAGGGAGCCAACCTGTGCAGAACACACCAAAGTCTCCTTGGCCCCATGGCTTCTGACTGGGGAGAACAGTCTGAGTGGGGTGCATAGGCAAGAGCTCAGAATCAGGTGAGGTATTGTGGCTTTTATCCCCCTGCTTCCTCCTTTCGGGTCCCTGAAGACTAGCTGCTCCCTCAACCAAGTACTTACTAAGCTTCTGTCAAGCAGGAGTTTCTGCCAGCTTTCTTGATTTCCAGGTTCCCATAATTGCCCCTCCTTCCACCTGTCACCACTTCAGGCCCAAAGGTACCATCAGCAATGTGGTCACATACTCCATTATTACTTTTGGCTTCTTTAATCTCTGCCCACTCTTTTGTAAACAGATCTTGTGTTAAACACTCCTCAAATTACTGTCTCCAAGTGTGTCATCTGTTTCCCCTGGGGACCCTGATAAAGACATTGCCCCTGGGATTTTTCAGATAACTAAAATTTACATTATTAGTGTCAAAACCCTTCTTCTGGCCAAAAATAAGAGATTATCTAATCTATTGTATTTACAAAATGGAATGCTATTGGTTATTGAAAAATCATACTTTTGAAAAATGAAAACAGGATACAAAGGAATATACTGAATTTGATCTCAGTTTTATAAAACCAAAGATAATAAACTAAAACAAATGTGTGTAAAAAAAAATAAAACAAATGTGTGTGTATAAAAGAGTCAACATATATGTTGCCAAAATGGTAATAGCTCCTAAGAATGACAGGGTTGTTTTTTCTTTATGATTTTTCTATTTTTTCTCTGTTGTCTGCAATAATGCTACATTACCATGATGATGAAATATATATATATATATATGTTATTTAAAAACATTTTTTCTTGATCCAATACAAGTTATAAAAGTAATTAATCAATTAAAGTAAAAGTTAAATAAGACAATGAAAGTATATTGCCTAGCGTATGTGCCTATTAGTTGGCACAGAGGAGGCATTCAATATGTCAAAATAGTTTCTTATTACAAATCATGTTTTACATACCTCTCTGCCTTATGAAACTAAATACAGAGAATAGAAATTAGCTTTTTTTGAATGACTTGGGATATTAGTCATTATACTGTACTTTAATATTATAGCATGATGCTCTGAGCTCAGTTCAATCCTATCATTTAGCATATAAAGTGAAGTGAAGTCTCTCAGTCGTGTCCGACTCTTTGCGACCCCATAGACTGTAGCCTACCAGGCTCCTCCCTCCATGGGATTCTCCAGGCAAGAGTACTGGAGTGTGTTGCCATTTCCTTCTCCAATTAAGGAAATGTATAATACGGAATCATCCTCAGAGGGCTCAAATGACTTCGCTGAGGCCATGTACTGCTAATTAGTGCTCTCAGCTCACGCTCTCCTCCAAAGACTTCCTCCAAGACATCCTTCCTTCCCTCCAGAGAAATACTTCTTTTCCTGTATTTATCACTACCCACAACTTACTTAATACTATTACAAGCTTTTTGTTAAGTAATTATGTCTTTCTATCTTTATCATAGTACATCATGTACAATTTTTTCTCCTTTCCTCCTATTTTGGTTCTGGAAATGAAACTAATCTGGTAAAATGAGTGCTAGTGATAGAACACAGGAAAAGGACATCAGAAAGTTTCAAAAGAAAATTAACTTTAAAAAAGAATGAATGCCATCAGCTTTTAGAGATCATCAACACGTCTTGCACTCACCTTCAGAAATCACACAAATGGGACTTCCTGACAGTCCAGTGGTTAAGATTCTGTGCTTCCAATGCAGGGGCACAAGTTCAATCCCTGGTCAGGGCACTAAGATCCCACATGCCTTGTGGCCCAAAAAATTTCTTTTTAAGATTTTTTTAAAAAATAATTGAAAAAAAAAAAGAAATCACACAAATGTGTATTGTCTCTTTTTTTCCAACTCTTTATCCTAACGGTGTTTTGGTAATACATACTTTATATATGAAAAAATGAACAAATTTAAGTGTAAAGCTTATTGCATTTTGACAGATATACTTGTGCAACCAATGTCTAGATCAATATAAAGAAAAGACTTGTAAAAGAAGAAAGACAGAGAGCATTGCATTTCACCCACTTCTGCAAAGATTAACTTGCTGCAGTTGTTGACTGACAGTGCATTCTACTTCAGAGGAAATTAAGATGATAATGGGATGAAGCACTCTGTGCTTCAGACAGAAGAAATTAAAATGATAACAGGATGCTCTGTGCTTTGGACAAGCAGGGCCTTACGTGGTTAGATGTGTCTCAGGAAGAATTTTAGTGAATGAAGTTTCTTACAACTTTCCATGCATTGAAAAGCACCAAAATCATTAGCTCGATACATCCATTCTTGATGACTAACAGTAATCTGTTACCAAGATATATAATATACTTGACTGCATGTATTCCCCAGCCAAAAATCATATATAAATTAGTTTCCCCAGCTATCTCTTCAGAGCAGTTTCTCAGAGCTACTGAAAGGCTCTTACTCAGGTTATAGTCTTCAATAAGACCCTAAATTAAACTTAGCTCACAACTCTTGTATTGTGCAATTTTCTATCAATCTGTAGTCCTTCACCTCAGAAAATTCCATGTTTTTCTATGCCCTGAACCCTCCCTCCCCTGACTCCCTGCCATGGCACAACACAACCACTATTCTGATTTCTTAACTTGCTTTTGTCTGTTCTTGAACTTCCTATAAATGGAATCGTACAGTGTGTGCTGTTATATATATGAATTGTCCCTTCCTTTATATAGCTGTAGGATTCAACTGTATGAATATACCACAATTTCTTTGTCCATTCTTCTGTCAATAGACAGTGGGGGTGTTTCTAGTTTGGGTTATTATGAATAAAGCTGCTGTGAGTATTCCTGTATAAGTACAAATAAAGTGATGAATACTGAAAGTATAAAAAAGGTTTGTGGACATGGTAAAAGTTTCTTAAGACATTAAACTGCCTTTGAAATCTTTCATTGTTACTTTGATTAAGTAGATAACTATTGTTTCACAGCGAATGTAAGCTGGCACCAAACTGGAATTTGGTTTTCTCTCCCTGATGAAAAGAACAAAGTTTTCTTGGAATATGGCTTTTGATAACAGACTATGTAGATTTCTTTGCCTTTAAGTGATTCGTATTTGTTTTTTAAATCTTTTGTTACTTTGATAAAATGAATAAATATTATTTCACAAAGCTCTATGAAGGCTATGTCAAACATAGACAAAGCTCATTCTGCTTCTACAAAATTAACCCTTCATCAGGGAATTTAAAATGGATAAATAATGGCTGTAAACCAAACAGCTGGGGCTATGGGAAATCCAATATGGCTGCTTGGCTTTTCCTGGCACCCTGACAAACCTCACTTTTATTTGATAGGATAAGGCTTTTCCTGGCTTCAGGGTTAGTCTCTCACAGTGGAGAAAAAATGGTTCAACTATGTTTTCTACAATCTGCAGTGATCAAGGCACCCACTTTACTGGACAAACCATACAAGCATTACAGTTTTCATGACTTTTTGTCTGACATACTGCTGGTTTTTAATCTTTGTTTTCAGATATAAAGAGGCTCTTCTCCTCAAGTTACTGATGGTTTAAAGCAACTTAGTAATTTACACCTGTGGGTAAAATTATAGCTTTTTTCTCTCTGTCTTGTCCTTCCAGAAATTGGAGACACTGGGTTCTGAACAGATTTATCAGGTAAATAAAAAGACTGTCTCCCAATATATACAGAAATCTCAAAGTATACTGCTGCTGCTGCTGCTGCTAAGTCGCTTCAGTTGTGTCCAACTCTGTGTGACCCCATAGAGGGCAGCCCACCAGGCTCTCCCACCCCTGGGATTCTCCAGGCAAGAACACTGGAGTGGGTTGCCATTTCCTTCTCCAATGCATGAAAGTGAAAAGTGAAAGTGAAGCCACTCAGTCGTGTCCAACTCCATGAACTGCAGCCTACCAGGCTCCTCTGCCCATGGGATTTTCCAGGCAAGAGTACTGGAGTGGGGTGCCATTGCCTTCTCCCAAAGTATACAGGGGACGTCTAAAAGAAAAATTCACCTCGATAAAAACTGATGTCAGTCCTATGGCATCTATAGTCAATGGACCAAACTTACTTTAGAAGGGAAATTAGTTTTCACTATATTTAATAAAAATGGGGATAATTGTAGAAAAATATTATGTTTCACTGAATACTAAGTTCTAGTTTTGTTAATTAAGATCTGTATTTACTAAGACTCATTTATGAGATAGCTCCTTGTGGCTATGTTAAATTGCTAAGAGGTTTAATTAAGTTATTGAAAAGGACACTCTGAGTTTGTTTCTAAAGTGAACTTGCTCAGTCGTGTCCGACTCTTTGCAACCCTCTGGACTGTAGCCCGCCGGCTCCTCTGTCCACGGGATTCTCCAGGCAAGAATACTGGAGTGGGTTGCCATTTCCTTCTCCAGGGGATCTTCCCAACCCAGGGATCGAACCCAAGTCTCCCGCATGGCAGGCAGGTGCTTTATCCTCTGAGCCACTGGGGAACACAGTTTGTTTCTCTGAGTTTGTTTCTAAAGCTTATCTTTAAAGCCTATCTTATCTCTAAACCAATCTTTGAATAAAGATCAGATCCTTCAAGATCTACAACCAGGAGATTAACAGCAGGCTATAGTCATGTAACAAACTAAGTCAGATGACGTGGAAATATCACGGGGCTATATCTAATGGAAGTTCTTAAGTTCTTACTTATGATTTTACTATTAGTGCTAACTGTATTGTTTTCTACATTGCCTGTTTCAAAAATTGTCCCTTACATTATCAATTGTGTGACTGAGCCACTGATATAATGATGGTATACAGTTCCATATGAAATCCATAATTGTAGCAATGTGACTCTCTATATTAGAAGAAGCAACAAGAGGAAATATTTTCCTGGACCAAGAGGCTAGTAAGACAGGTGTGGTCCAGAGACTTTTGTTACTCACAGGGCCTAGTCCAGTAATATCACACTGGGTGGCCTATCAGTGAAATCTTTGACAGACCTGGGAATGAGCCTTCCCAGCACCATGGGACAAGATGGTCATGAAATGCCTCAGTTCAGTTCAGTCGCTCAGTCGTGTCCGACTCTTTGCGACCCCGTGAATTACAGCACGCCAGGCCTCCCTGTCCATCACCAACTCCCAGAGTTCACTCAAACCCATGTCCATAGAGTCGGTGATGCCATGCAGCCATCTCATCCTCTGTCGTCCCCTTCTCCTGCTGTCCCCAAGTCCCTCCCAGCATCAGGGTCTTTTCCAATGAGTTTTAGAACTAACACCCCAAAAAGATGTCCTTTTCATTATAGGGGACTGGAATGCAAAAGTAGGAAGTCAAGAAACACCTGGAGTAACAGGCATATTTGGCCTTGGAGTACGGAATGAAGCAGGGCAAAGGCTAATAGAGTTTTGCCAAGAGAACACACTGGTCATAACAAACACTCTCTCCCAACAACACAAGAGAAGACTCTACACATGGACATCACCAGATGGTCAACACCGAAATCAGATCGCAGCCAAAGATGGAGAAGCTCTATACAGTCAGCAAAAACAAGACCAGGAGCTGACTGTGGCTCAGATCATGAAACGCCCCAAACAATGGTCAAACTCATGGCCATAATGGGGCCCTGCTGACTGGAAACTGGCACTTGCCAACTTCCTCTACAAATATTAAATCATGGACATTATAGCTGCTGACCTTTAACATCCCCTGAAAGGAGTTCAGAGTAGAAATCAGAAATTATGCAGTCACTCTGTGCTCTTGGCAAAATGGACAAAACAGGCCTATCTATGGAACAGATAGTTCGATATTTTCAGGTAAAAATTTTCTTGAGCCCAAATTCTTGCATCTTCTCATACCTAGAAAAACACTAAAGTTGTTAACGGTCACAACTACAATGGCTTATACGTTAATACCACAGTAAGAGGCTAAAGCCTACTTGCACAAACCTGGACAGCTGGCTGCCTGGCTATACGTTTACATAATGCACCTGTCTACATTGGGTTTGAGACACATTCTCCTAAAAAAAAATGATGAGATTTATTTTGTCTGTTAAAATGCAAGTTGTCACTCTTTCAACTACTTCTGAGAACTGGGTTTGCTATACCCACATTCAAAATGTATGTGACCACACCAAATGGCTCCATTCTTACAGACAGGGCAACCCAAGTGTTGACTCTGTCTAGACCAGGATCAAATTTCCTGCCAAATGTAACCTGATTCTTATTCTTGCTTGGACTGCTGCTTATAATAATTCTTTTACTGATTTTTGGTCTCTGCCTTTTAAATCTACTTGTCTAGTTTGTTCTTCCTAAATGATGCAATGGCTTCCCAGACAAAGTAACAGTGATGTAGAGATTCTGGTCACTCTTCAAGATGGACTCCCCTGATGTTCCACTCTGGTCATAGATCCAATCTTGATTTGGGAATTATAGTTTCCCAAAATTCAGAGACTATTGGGAATGTGTAGTCTGTGGGCCTAACCTGGTGGAAAACTACTTTAGTAGTTATTTTTACTATTTGCACCCTGTATCTTTAATTGTCTAATGAATTTTGCATCTAAGCAGCTTGAGGCATTTAAGTTGCTAATGATTGTTCATGCTCCTGCAATTCCTACTGCCTCCTCTAGCTATTACTTGGGGCCCCTGGATCAGAAACACTAAATAAAAGGGTAAGAAGAGTATGTTGCTTCAGCAACTTAGGGCCAACGCCCCTCGCCAACACAGAGCAGTTAAAGACAGATTTCTTCACCCCTTTCCCATCAGAAACAATATTCTCCTAAAAGAAAAGGGGGAGAATGAGAGAGTTAAAGCATAGGCAAGTAGCCCAAGGCCCTTAAAGGAGGAGGCAGCAAGCATTCCTTTATCCATTCTTTTGCCTTAGTCAGGTAGGACATGTTTCTTTTAAGCCCTGTACTGGTATTGCAACAATATATCTCGCTTGAGACCTGGCCTTCTTTAGGTCCAGAACTAACCATTACAAAGCACAATATATCTTACTCATGGGTATGCTTTTCTTAGACTCTATCTTAATGATTATAATTGTAACAAATCTTGCCTGGGAGTCTGTTTCTCAACAACAATATATCTCGCCCAGAAACACGGTGCTCCAGAACTCCCCGAACTCCTTCCTTCTGGCTAATCTTGTACTGAAGTTATCTCAGGATGTGTGACTTGGGAAAGGGTCTGGTGGAACTCTTACAACCTCGAGATATTCTTTTTATCTGTTTTCAGCAGCCAGTTGAGAAGTATATAGTTCAGTTCAGTCGCTCAGTTGTGTCCGACTCTGTGACCCCATAGACTGCAGCACGCAAGGCTTCCCTGTCCATAACCAACTCCTGGAGCTTACTCAAGCTCATGTCCATCGAGTCAGTGATGCCATCCAACCATCTCATCATCTGTCGTCCCCTTCTCTTCCCACTTTCAATCTTTCCCAGCATCAGGGTCTTTTCCAGTGAGTCAGTTCTTTGCATCTGGTGGCCAAAGTATTGGAGTTTCAGCTTCAGCATCAGTCCTTCCATTGCATATTCAGGACTGATTTCCTTTAGGATGGACTGGTTGGATCGCCTTGCAGTCCAAGGGACTCTCAAGAGTCTTAACCAACACCAGAGTTTTTTTTTTTTTAAGCAGGGCATTATATGCTTCTCATATATGACAACTTGCTTAAAAACTAGTGACGGTGGGTACTCTCCTTCCCCCTTTTTCTGGAGGCTTTCTCTAAACTTTTCACTCTAATAAAACTTTGTTACACAAAGTGCTGAGTGACTGAGACTGTATTTCAGTCAAAACTGAAATTTTTGTGAAATTTTAGTTTTGAAATTTTCGCCTTTAGAGACCAGGAATACCAGCACGATTCACCATAAGCTTTCAGTTTTGGGTGAGGTGCAGGTGGGACCTACTTCTTAAGGTCCTCAAGTTCATACGTCGCTCTAAGTTAACAAGGGCTCACCCCATACCCCTTCCAGGATCTACCTTGAAAGCCACCTGTGACTCTGGGGACCACTCAAAAACCCAGTTAACCTAGGGCTTGGGAAAACGTCCTCAGCACCACCTGGGAGAGAAAGTGATAACAACAAAGACAGGTCTCCCTCTGGAGAGTCCCCTCCCTGCTTGCTCACAGGTAAGTGAGGAAACCAAGGGAGCGCTGGAAGGACCCCCATATGGGGACATCCACAAAGCCCTCAGAGGTTCCTCTGACTGGACAGGAAGTCAAGGCACCTCTCAGGCTCCTACAGACAATTTTGTTGGCAGAATTGGCACAGTGAGCCTGTGGTGGGAGTGGACAAATGCATCCTGAATTCTAGTCAAAGTCCCAAAACAGCCAGGAATGAGCCACAGAGGGAAGCTGGGGGGCAGGCCTCCCCAGCATCTTGCTCTAGCATGACAGTCATGGACCTCAACGAATGCCCCCAGTCTGCCAGGACCAAAGAATCTGTGGAGGAGGCCCTGCATGGTAAGGTAATTTTGAACCTAGAGTACTTATTAAATCCCAAGTCATTAATATTGATATGAGGAGTTCACAATCTCCAAGGTCCAATAAAAATCCCTCCTCAAACACAAAGTTAGAATCAGGAAGATCTACACACCAATGAACAGTTTCATAAGCTTGAGTTCCAAGGGCACACCGTGAAACTGGTGTGCTCCTTCAAGACTGCGCCACTGACATGCTTCTCAAGGACTGTCACTCAGATATGTTCTTTGCTGCAAACATCTTGGCTTCTCAGGAATCTCTTTCCTATTCCCAGGACTTGCCCAGTGGAGATGTGTCCAATTACCAGACGTTCTATAACATTAACTCCAGTGGAGGGAGCACCCAGGGGGCGGCAGGAGATCCTGAGACAGCAAACCCAATATAAGAATCTGAGCAATAAGTTTGTCCCCACTGATAGAAGAAAGACTTACAGGAGGTCCAAACTAGGACAGCATAAAAAGGGTTGGCAGAATAGAGGGCCTACGAGGCCTAAGGGATGAGTAACCTGGGCCAGCAAAAGATATCAGCAGAGTCCCAGAGAAGCAAATTGCGACAGTTAAACCTGAAGAAGAGACAGGGTCCTTCAGAAAGCCACTTCAGAACACAGGTTAAGTAGGTTCTGCAATGGATTTTCTCAAGTAAATGCAAAGGATAAGAACAGCCCCTGCAAAAAGGCAAGCTTGCAGCATCCGCCGCCTTGGGCCAGGAACCAGTCAAAAGCAGATTGATTACCAACAGCAGGGCTGTTGAGGATCAGACTCTCATGACAGCTGTTGGACAGATTCTAAAGAAAAGATGGAGCTTCACCATCGACTTCATGCCTTGGAGTTAAATTGGTGCAAAGCAGAACTCCGAGCCCCATTAGGTTCACATTACGGCCACACCAGGTTTCTCTACTACCCAGAGTAAAGGAGAATGAGGAGAAACACAGCCCGCAATCACCAAGTTACACCCATGGGCCACATCTGTCCAAAAACGAGTAAGTAGACCAGTCCCAGGATCCAAGTGGACCGTCCCACCCAGGGAGCCAGGTCCCCCTCCAGGGAGAGCCTGCCAGCATGGATCAACAATGATGTGTCCCAGGCTGTTTCTCTCCACTGTCCAAGGCACTATCTTCTTTGGAAATACACCTCTTCTGGTCAATCAGAACATGCTTTTCACAGCATTCCTGGTAGGAAGACTCTTCTCCAGGAAAAAAAAATTCATATTCTGCCGAGACAAAAGTTTTTCTCCTTGTTAGCACATCCTCTATGTGCTAATGGTTTCTTCCAACCATGTATTATTTTGTCTCCTGAAATAAATGTTTTGTTTTGTTTTGTTTTTTCCCCATGAGAGGTGGTGGCCTCTGTCTGTACCCTGCTGGGGGGTAGTGAGGGGACCAGGGGCCACTCTTCCCAGGTGCCTGCTTTGACTTCCAAATGTGCCCCTAGTGTGGGATGTAGAGGAAGGAGGCAAGTGGCAGAGGTGCCCAATAGATGGTGCAGTGACTAAGAGCCTCTGGCATCCCACCACCATCTACAGCCCAGAGGAAAGAAGTTAGGGGCCCACGGCTTATGGTAGCCCCACCTCAGAGTCTCCCCCTACTCCAGCCTGGTCATTCTATCCCTGTGTGGGGTTAGTGGGATCCCTATGGGAGATCAGTGTGGGTCTGTTTACAGTGGATAAATGGATAAAGGTTATACACACACGTGCACATGCATAGCATACACAATGAGATATTATTCAGCCTTAATCAAAGTAAACCCTGACATTTTCAAGAACATTGAATGAACCTGGAGAACACTATGCTAAGTGAAATAAGCCTGACAGTATCACTTATGTGTGGAATCTAAAAGAAAAAAAAAGGAATCACAGAACAGAGGGTTGAAATTGTTGTCTGCAGCTAGTTGTGGGGAAATGAGAACAGGTTGGCAAATGGATACAATTTTTCATTATAAAATGAGAAACAAAATGAAGGAATAAGGTCTGAGGAGCTAATGTACAGCATGATGTCTCCTGGATTGGCAGGCAGGTTCTTTACCACTAGTACCACCTGAGAAGTCCTTGAATGTGCAAGCTGAGTTGCTATCACACAGCTGGAATTGCATCACCTGCACTAGCTTTGTTCATAGTGATGCTTCCTATGCTTGACTTTGTATTCCGGGATGTCTGGCTCTAGGTGACTGACTGCACCATCTTGGTTATTTAGGTCATGAAGATCTTTTTTGTACAGTTCTTCTGTGTATTCTTGCCACCTCTTCTTAATATCTTCTGCTTCTGTTAGGTCCACATCATTTCTATTCTTTATTGTGCCCATCTTTGCATGAAATATTCCCTTGGTATCCCTAATTTTCTTGAAGAGATAGCTAGTCTTTCCCATTCTATTGTTTTCCTCTATTTCTTTGCATTGTTCTTATCGCTCCTTGCTATTCTTTGGAACTCTGCATTCAGTTGGGGATATCTTTCCTTTTCTCCTTTGCCTTTCGGTTCTCTTTTCTCAGCTATTGTAAGGCCTCCTCAGACAGCCATGTTGCCATTTTGCCTTTTCTTGGGGATGGTTTTGATCACCACCACAGCTCAGCTATCTGGGGCCAATCCTCTTTCCTTGCTCACCTTGCTTCTTGCGTTAGCCCAGCTCCTCAGCAATCACCATGGGGTGGGGGTGGAGGTGGCAGCATCACTGGATCCAGTTCTGGGAGCTCTCATTCACATTTGGAGGCTAGAAATTACTGATGGCTGTGGCAATTCTTGCTGATTAATATGGCAGGAGATATTTTCATTTCACTGTGGCGTTCTCGCTCCCTTTAGTTCAAAGTGACAGGAAAGTCTCTGCTGGTTTATCTCTCTCTATTCTTGGCCTCTGTTGAGAAGACTGATTAAATTAATGAGCCACATCCATGATCTCTTCTTCAAATGGTTGCTCAGCTATACCCTTAGAGTTTTCTCCAGAACAAACTTGCTCACTTTGAAATATGGATAGGCTAATAATTTTCCAAATCTCTGAGTTCTGATTTTTTTTTACTGCATAAATTTATTTAAGTATTTCTAGATGAAACAAAGATGAATATTTTTAATGATAAAAGGTACAACTCACAAAGAAGATAGACATCATAAATCATTTGGCACCTAACATCAAAGACACAAAGATACATAAGGCAAAAATTAGAAGAAATATAAAGGAAAAGAAAAATAAATATAATCATAGCGAGGCATACTCACATTTCTCTGAGAATATTTTATTAAGTGCATAAAAATAAGAATAGAAGCATCTTGAATGATGTCATTAATAATTTAAATATAATAGATTTCTATTTATATTAATCTTATATCCTATACAGACATACTTAAAATTTTGTATCTCACACGTTGCTATTAGATGTTCATAGGATGATTAGAAAAACTGGACAAAAGATAAACATTACTAAATTTCAAAAAGTAGAATTATTTTTTGTGTGTGATTCAGTTATACATATACATATATATTATTTTTAAAATTGTTTTCCATTATAGGTTGCTATAAGATATGGACTATAATTCCCTGTGCTATATAGTAAACCTTTGCTGCTTATTATATATCTATTTTTTAAATTAGAAAACTAGCATTCTATTTACACTAAGTCAAACAAGTGGAATCAAAATGTTGTAAATTTTTTAGTTAGGCAAAAATTAATAAGTTTTCTAAAATACATATATTATACATATTATTTATATATATGTACACAAGAGCTTTTCTACTACACTGGATAAAGGCTTGAGGAAGAACACCAAGAAAAAAGAAGAGATGGAGAAATTAGAAAACATAGACTAAATGAAATGGGAGCCCTGAATATGAAATGGAAAAAGTTAAACAAACTAGATAAAAGAGCCTTATATAGTCCAGATATGTTCCAACATCTGTTGGATCATTGAAAAAGCAAGAGAGTTCCAGAAAAACATCTACTTCTGCTTTATTGACTATGCCAAAGCATTTGACTGTGTGGATCACAACAAACTGTAGAAAATTCTTCAAGAGATGGGAATACCAGACCATCTGACCTGCCTCTTGAGAAATCTGTATGCAGGTCAAGAAACAACAGCTAAAACTGGACATGGAACAATAGACTGATTCCAAATAGAGAAAGGAGTACGTCAAGGCTGTATATTGTCACCCTGCTTATTTTACTTATATGCAGAGTACATCATGCGAAATGCTGGGCTGGATGAAGCACAAGCTGAAATCAAGATTGCCAGGAGAAATATCAGTAACCTCATATACTCAGATGACACCACCCTTATGGCAGAAAGTGAAGAAGAACTAAAGAGCCTCTTGATGCAAGTGAAAGAGGAGAGTGAAAAAGTTGGCTTAAAACTCAGCGTTTAAAAAACTAAGATCACGCATCTGGTCCCAACCCTTCATGGGAAATAGATGGGGAAACAGTGTCAGACTTTATTTTGGGGGGCTCCAAAATCACTGCAGATGGTGACTGCAACCTTGAAATTAAAAGACGCTTGCTCCTTGGAAGAAAAATTATGACCAACCTAAACAGCATATTCGGAGAAGGCAATGGCACCCCACTCCAGTACTTTTGCCTGGAAAATCCCATGGACGGAGGAGCCTGGTAGGCTGCAGTCCATGGGGTCGCTAGGAGTCAGACACAACTTCACTTTCACTTTCATTTTTCACTTTCATACATTGGAGAAGGAAATGGCAACCCACTCCAGTGTTCTTGCCTGGAGAATTCCAGGGACGGGGAAGCGTGGTGGGCTGCCGTCTATGGGGTCGCACAGAGTCGGACACGACTGAAGTGACTTAGCAGCAGCAGTAGCAGACAGCATATTAAAAAACAGAGACATTACTTTGCCAACAAAGGTCCATCCAGTCAAAGCTATGGTTTTTTCCAGTAGTCATATATGAATGTGAGAGTTGGACTATAAAAAAAGCTGACCACCGAAAAATTGATGCTTTTGAACTGTGGTGTTAGAAAAGACTCTTGAGAGTCCCTTGGACTGCAAGGAGATCCAACCAGTCCATCCTAAAGGAAATCAGTCCTGAATATTCATTGGAAGGATGGATGCTGAAGCGGAAACTCCAATACTCTGGCCACCTGATTCAAAGAACAGACTCATTTGAAAAGACCCGGATGCTAGGAAAGATTGAAGGTGGGAGAAGAAGGGGACAACAGAGGATGAGATGGTTGGATGGCATCACTGACTCAATGGACATGAGTTTGAGTACGCTCTGGGAGTTAGTGATGGACAGGGAGGCCTGGCGTGCTGCAGTCCATGAAGTCTCAAAGAGTCAGACACGACTGAAACGACTGAACTGAACTGAACTCAATGTTCATTAGAAACATATCTGAAGCTCTGGCAAAAAATTTTAAAAAACAGTGCTTGAGTATTTGTATTTTTCAAAAATTTCCAAGATAATTCTGATATGCATCTGGATTATAAAAAGTCATTACAGGTTTTTCTATTAAATGGTAGTTTTGATGATATAGAATTCCATTATTTTTCTTTTGACCAGTAATGATACAATGGTGGAGCCCCTACCACCCATGCCTCTGCAGGAGACCCTCCAACAATAGCAGGTAGTTTTGGTTCAGTCTCTTGTGGGGTCACCGCTCCTTTCCTCTGGGTCTTGGTGCGTGCCAGATTTTGTTTATGCCTTCCAAGACTGGAGTGTCTGTTGCCCCAGGCCTGTGAAAGTCCTATAATCAAATTCCGCTGGCCTTCAAGGCCAGATTCCCTGGGCCATATGTTGTTAGGAAGAACTGTCTCATGTGTGAATATAGATCAGTGTTGACCCCAATACACACACATGTCCAGCCATGGGTGGGAAGGGAAGGGACAGTAGTTGTGGGATGTCTTTGCAGAACCCTGGGCCCCTAAGGTCAGTCCCCATAGCCACAGCAAGATGGGTCCCCTCCCTCCCCTGAACAAGACACTCCTGCACAAAATTCCCATAAATTCCAGAAAGGGGCCCAGCTGTCATTTTCCTTATACACAGCTTTAATGGGCACCCCATGAATTTCCTCTCACCCGTTTCCCCTGTTTCATCCTCACTGGGACTAAGAGGTAGCTGCCTCCACCACTCTCCACACTGCAGTAATCCCTCCGAGACTAGAGGGTGCTCACCCTCCAGCCAGGCAGAGAGGCAGACAATCCAGACCCTATGACCGAGATTCTTCCTCTCTGGTCAGGCCACCACACAGGAAACCCTGGATGAGCAGAGGATCAGCCCAGCCCCTTCATCTGGCTGCTTCAGGAAGCAGAGCGAAGCTCCGTAAAGACAAAAGCTGTCACCAGGCTCCATCCTGGAAACTGCTTAGTGTCCAGAGGGCTGAGGGCAGGACAGCAGCTCTCCATCCCTAGATTGTCCAGGGATGCAGATGATGGTACAGATGTCCCCAAGGTCTCAAGCCAAGCTGGCTTTAGAGAAGGGGATGACGAGGAGGTTCCTGTGGAGGATGAGAGCTGAGAGCTCTCAGGAGACGCCTGAGGAGTCCTTGTCTGTGTGGAGGCAAGACTTGGCCACCTGGAGGCCCACAGCACCTGTGACCTCCCTGGTCCTTCCTTCCTGTCAGGACCCCTCTCTGTGGAGCAGAGCAGACACGAATAAGAAGACGGTTACCCAAGAGCATTTCCCAACAAAACTATGTTTATTCACATTTTACATACATTTCTCCAAAGATCCTGCTGCCACCCATGCCCACCCAGATCCACCTCCCCCACCTCTTGAAGCTCCCACAAGCCCAATCCCCTCCCTGCCCTGGAGTCCCTTCCTCCAACAGCAGCCAGGATCACCCACGAGCTGAGGAGCCCTAGGCTCCCCTTGGGGCTGGCCCACTGTTCCCTACTGGCTGCAGAGCCGATTCCTCTTCCTTCCTGTGACAAATGGGTCACACTTTCTCTTTCTTAGCTGTGAGGGGCGAACCAGTCCCAGAGCCAGGGCTGGGCTCTCAGAGACCTCGAGCCCAGCCCCCAGGCCAGGCAGCATCTCAACAGCAGCTGAGCCTCCACACAGAGCCTGCTTCCTAGACTTGGCAGCAGCCAGAGGAGCTGGGCTGAGGCCTATTCTCTGAGAGGAGGGGGCCTGGCCTGAGGCAGGGACAGGACTCTGGGACAGCCTCCAGGGCAGCAGGCTGTGCTGCGAGGCCAAGAGAAAGGCCAAGCTGGGGAGCTCCTCCTCATCCTCGCTGGACCCGTCCCTGGGCCCTCGGGCCCCCAGAATTGGAAAGGCCTTTCTGAGAACTGAGGTATCCCTGGGTCCTGGCTGAGGGCCAGTGCACCTCTGACCCTGGGGAGGGGAGGGTTGTCCTGGCTGGAATGGAGGCAACTCCTGCTGTCCCGGAGAGGGAACAAGGTCTTTGGCCCTGGATAGGCCAGTGTTTGCTTGGCTGAACCTGTGAACAGCCTCGAAATCAACCTCTGGTGGGCAGGCTTCATGTCTGACCCCTAGCTGGGGGCCTTGATCATATCTCTGGGCATCTTTGCTGGCGTCAGACTCAGAAGGACTTGAGTCCACTTCGGGTACACTTTGACTGCTGGGTGTCCGCACTCCCTTGTCTTCCTTCAAGGCCAGGAGTCGTTTCTGCACCAGCTGGTAGGAGAGAAGAGGGCAGTGACTGCTCTGCACACCCACATGTGAGAGGAGGAGCCGTGGGCAGTGGGACATGGCCCTGGGTGGGGTGGAGAGGAGGGGCGACCCTGAGACTCAAATCCAAATGTAGACACTGTGGTGTTCCTGCTGGCCTCCTGCACCTTGTTCCCAGCTTTGTGTCCTTTCCTCCCCCATCACCCGCCCCAGCTCCCTATCCTCTCCCTCCTATCACCCAGCACTGCACCTACCCCAGAGCAGGCTCTCCTCCAGGCCAGATGTCCCAGGCAGGGGAGGGATGGACAGAGCCATGGAAGCCTCCTGCTCTGGGGTTCTATGTCTCCCTTGCTCACCAGGGTCCCCCATGCCCTGGTTTACCTGGGAGACCCTTGTCTCCCCTGTTCTACCTGGGGTCCCTCCCTCCCCTGGCTCCCCTGGGTCACATGGGGTCCCCACCCACAGGCTCCATAAGTATCCCTCCCTCTCCTGCTCACCTCCTCAGGGGTGAGGCCTTCCTCCTGTTCCAGCTCCTCAGCTAGTGCCAAGGGATCCAGTTGTGGTTCTGGGGAAAGCAAGTCTGCCAGGAATCGAGGGTGAATGATTGCCTCTACCTGGAACAGAAGGAAAAGGCTGTGAGCATTCTTGGCCAGGAATGGCCTGGGAGCCAAGAAGACCTAGAGGAAAGTGAAAAGTAGAGACCCACTCCTGTTCTCTAGTGGGGGTGGGGTGGATGCTCAAGAGTGAGGGGTGGGGGATATATGTATACATATGGATGATTCACGTGCTGTACAGCAGAAGCTGACAGAACATTGTGAAGCAATTATACTCCAATAAAAAAGCACATATATACATACTTATACAGACATATGAAGGCATACACACAGACAGACACAGACATGGACACTCATACATGTGCATACACACACTCCACACACATATGGACACACACACAAAGCACATGAACAGAGCTTCAGTCCCATTGGCCTGGGCAGAACCCAGATCTTGGGTGCTGAGAGCTCCATGCCTTGGAATCTTGTCGACCCCAGGCTCCATGCCCAGCCCACCTTGGTGACGAACTCTTCCTGGGAACACAGCTTGTCAATGTAGCTCAGGAGATCCGGGTCTGCATAGGTCCCGTCCTCTTCCTGCTTCAGCTCATCCTCATCCTTTCCACATTCTGCCTCTGACTTGCCCGTGGCTGAGTGGATGGGCCCCACCAGCACCTCCATGATGTTCACATACTCTCTCACAGCCTCAGGGGGAATCTCCTCGGGGGCCTTGGTCCCCGGGTGCCGCTGGGCTCTGTGTGGCTGCGAGCGGGTGGGATGGGCCCGGGGCCCGGCCTTCCGGGGAGCACTGGCTGAGGCAGAGCAGGAAAGAGGGAAGGAAGGTGAGGGGCTTCTGCGTCCACCTCCTGACCACTGAGCACGCGCTGGAGTGGGCAGTATTTGGGGGTCAGTGACTTAGGGGTGGGCAGGGTTAGCACCACCTGAAGCCTCATGCACAGTGGGAGGGGGAGGGGGCCATCTAAGAGAGTCCTGTGAGGAATGTGGAACCTTGATTCTTCAGGGTATCCCTAACAAGCCCACTTCGTGTGGGGTCTTTTGACAGGGAGGTGAAAGAGGAGTTATTAAACTGATGGAGATAATACCCTGTAGTGACAAAGGAAATGGCAACCCACTCCAGGGTTCTTGCCTGGAGAATCCCAGGGACGGGGGAGCCTGGTGGGCTGCCGTCTATGGGGTCGCACAGAGTCAGACACGACTGAAGCGACTCAGCAGCAGCAGCAGCAGTGACAAAGGACAACTGAGACCCTGTCTTACTGGCTGTTCTGGTTGAAAGACTAATGACCCTCTTGAAGGAAAAGGATCCAAATGGGGCCAGCGGTCATCCCTTGGCCCACGTTACCTTTGCTTTGAACTCCAGTGGGAACATGGGTGCCTGGCTGAGGGCACATTGTCGGGGCTGAGGACCCCTGAGGATCTAGCTTCGGTGGGACTGGAGGAGGCAGGCCTTGCACCCCCTGCATCCACTGTAACTTCTGAATCTGCATCACCTCCTCTGCCTCAAATTCCATGAACCTGGGAGTGATGGAGGCATACGGCACACTGAGAAAAAGGCCTGGGCTTTGGAGCCGGGAACAAAGGCAACACAGAATGAGGGGCTGGGAGAGGGTGTGTCTTGGGGTGGACAGGGCCCTGGGAGGTACTATTCCCAGCAGAGGGCTCTCCTGGAACAGACTCAACATCTGGGACTCTTCCTGCCCCACCAGCACTTGGAGGGCACTCAAGAGCATAGACCGAGGCTGCCTAATTGAACCAGGCCCTCAGGACAGAGGCAGACCCCACAGGGGACTCTCCTCATGCCCCCATTCCCATCCAGAACTATATGAAGGGCTGATGGCCAGAGGCTGAATCAGGCACATGTCCCCAAAGCAGTCCTTGCTGAATCCAGGACCCTGGACAGGGGCTGAGAGTCCTGGAACATAAGCCTGGAGACAGGGCCCAGGAAAGGTTGGAGGATTTGGCTGCTAAGCTTAGAGGAGAGGCTTTCCTTTCCTCTGAGAGATGTTTGTTTGGTTCTATTTTTTAAACTAAAAAGATTGCCGTGGAGAAAATACTGGAATGGCCAGAGACGTTTGGGCTGATGACATGCTGGCTTCCCCAGCCTCTTCAGGGAGATCAGGGTACCCACTCCAGCCACTTTTCACGAGAAGAGGGGGTCCCAAATTCTATGTCAGTGGCTGCCAGCCACCCACCACTAAGGAAGCAGCAGGCTGGTGGGTGGAGAGCATGCCCCTGCACAGCCCCTATGGCTGGGGTTGGACCCTTCCTGGGCTCAAAGCTTTACCCAAACCCATCCTGAGACCTTCATGTCAAGCCAAAGGTAGGTCACCATCAGGGGAGATCAGAGGTGCTGCTGGAGGAAGTACTGAAGTCCCACGCTCTCAAGATGAGAGAGGGGTTCTGGAACGGAGTAGGGCATCTGGGCTGTGGGGGCCCTGTGCTGAGTGACAGCCCTCCTCTATCCTGCTTGATGAGCATGCCCACAGCCAGACCCTGACCTGGGGTCTAACCCTCACCCACCCCTCTTACCCACCACACAGCTCTAGGGCCCAGGATGCTGACTCACTTTCTGGCCATCTCATAGTAGATCATCCGGTCAAAGTTGCTTCTGTGCTGCCATTCCTGCACAGCCCGCCACAGTCCCTCCTCCAGCGTCATGGTGGGCTTCAGGCGAGCCAGGGACCGAAGCACTGGGCTGTAAGCCATCAGGGTCTGTTTCAGAGTCCAGCCCAGTCTCCACTCATCTGATTCCACCCAGCAACTTGGACCACATAACCCAAGATAGCATGACTGAGCATCAGGAAGGTGAGAGACAGGCCTGAGAGAGCAAGGACAAGCCTTCCTGCTGCTGCCATCACCGCCTCACTCTCACTGGAGGATGACCATCCATTCCCAGGCTAAGGCTGGGACAGGGAGCCTTGTGAGGGCTCCTTCCTTTGCAAGATTGCCTTTTCACTATAAAAATCCCTATCATCAGTGAGGCATGGCATGTGCCAGGCAGTCTGCTAACACTTCATAGATTAGCCTAAAGAGTCTTCTGCACTGTTCTCTGAGTTAAGTGCAATTGTCCCCCCCCCCCTTTTTTTTTTACAAGGGAACTGAGGTTTAGGAGGGAAATGCCTGCCAGGCTCCCAGCTCTAGGAGGAGAGAGCACATGCCCTGTGAGCTCTACCACCACCCAGTTCTAAGAATTCTCCAGAACAAGGAGGTTCTTGTTCTTGAGGCATGCATAGAGCTCTATCCTGGACCTTGCACTCCCTCTCCTTTCTGAAGGGACATCCCCTGACCATGGACACTCAAGTCCTGTGTGAAAGGATATGGCACCACAAAGGAGTGCAGCATCCCATCTGTGCCTCCTCACCTCACACCAAAACCCTCTCTGGCTACAAGTCTTCATCAACATCACCATGAGCATCATGGAAAGTCAAGTTGGCTGTACTCACAAGGCAGTGATATAACTGAGATAAGGTACTGAAAGGATGTCAGGAACTTGCATGGTGATGTGTAGGACCAAAATGTGCCTTCTCACAGCAGGGACATCACCCTCAGACTTTCTTCCTGGTATCCCTACAAACCTAATCTGAGCATCCACCCCCCAGTTCGTTTTTATCTAAAAGCTCTGATAACCTCATGACCCCCTGGCTGTTCACTCACATGAGAAAGCAGGAAAGAGCTTCAGCATCAGGACTCTGGGGAAGGTGTCTCCGGGCCAGAGACTTGAAGCGCTGCCAACATCGGAAGTTCTCATACACGCTCTTGGGGTTACAGGAGTCCTGCGAGGCCTTGGACTGGTTGGTGGCCAGGCTGCCCTCCCTGGAAGTGCCATGTGACTGTGGCCCCAAGTTCACTTGGGGAATGATGGGGGCCAGCTGGGCAGCTGGTAGTGGAGCTTGAGGTAGAAAGCCTGGGGTCCAGCTTCCCTTGCCAGACTGAGCTACTCCAACAGCTGGGGCAGTCACAATGGTCTCCATCGCAGGGGTTGTTAAGAATAGGGGGACAGGACATGAAGTACTCCTGCTGAGGGGCCCTGGAGTGCTCCAGTTGAGGGGAGCCTGAGTAAGGACAAAGGTCTGAGTCTGCGGGTGCTCCACTGGCCTTCCTTTTGACCTGACTTGGACAATGATGTTGCAAGCCCCAGGGGCACTGGGGCCATGGCCAGCATTGGGCACCAAAGGTGTCCTTGGAAAAGCTGGCAGCAGCTGAGTGCCACCAGGAGGGAATGATGGGGTCATGGAAGGTGGCAGGTGTTGCTCCCAGGGTGGCCAGTTTTGGGGGCCAGGAATGGGTGGAGGAAAGGGCATTGTCCTGAAAGGAGGCAAGGAGGCACCAGGGGTCACGGCTACATCTGTTCCCAGCTCTGGAGATGCTGTTGAGACAAAGGAAAGATTTGAATGGAGGAGGAGAATGGGCAACAGATGAAAGGTTGTTGCTGAACCACAAAAAGATGCTGGGATTCTTGGCCTCCGGAGGAGAATAATTCAATCCGGGGCCAGAGATGAGGCTTGATTGCTCAGAGATTTTGTGTAATAAAGTTTTTTTAAAGTATAAAGGAGATAGAGAAAGCTTCTGACATAGGCATCAGAAGGGGGCAGAAAGAGTACCCCCTTGCTAGTGTTAGCAGTGGAGTTATATACTCACTAATGAATCAAAAGAATGTCTGGAGGCTGTAAAGACCTACTCTCATAATTTACATTTTAAGATAACAGGATTAGCCAGAAGGTTTAATCCAGAGACTGTCCTCAGGCAGGATACATTCAGTTCAGTTCAGTTCAGTTGCTCAGTTGTGTCCGACTCTTTGCAACCCCATGATTTGCAGCACACCAGGCCTCCCTGTCCATCACCAACTCCCAGAGTTCACCCAAACTCATGTGCATCAAGTCGGTGATGCCATCCAGCCATCTCATCCTCTGTCGTCCCCTTCTCCTCCTGCCCTCAATCTTTCTCAGCATCAGAGTCTTTTCCAATGAGTCAACTCTGCATGAGGTGGCCAAAGTATTGGAGTTTCAGCTTTAGCATCAGTCCTTCCAATGAACACCCAGGACTGATCTTTAGAATGGACTGGTTGGATCTCCTTGCAGT
The DNA here is from genome assembly GCF_019923935.1 of Bubalus bubalis. NCBI lineage: Eukaryota > Metazoa > Chordata > Mammalia > Artiodactyla > Bovidae > Bubalus > Bubalus bubalis. Next base: position 151,731,859 of record NC_059159.1, on the reverse strand, counting down.
CCAAGGGACTCTCAAGAGTCTTCTCCAACACCACAGTTCAAAAGCATCAATTCTTCAGCACTCAGCTTTCTTCATAGTCCAACTCTCACATCCATACATGACCACTGGAAAAACCATAGCCTTGACTAGATGGAACTTTGTTGGCAAGGTAATGTCTCTGCTTTTGAATATGCTATCTAGGTTGGTCATAACTTTCCTTCCAAGGAGTAAGCATCTTTTAATTTCATGGCTGCAATCACCATCTGCAGTGATTTTGGAGCCCAAAAAAATAAAGTCTGACACTGTTTTCACTGTTTCCCCATCTATTTGCCATGAAGTGATGGGACCAGATGCCATGATCTTCGTTTTCTGAATGTTGAGCTTTAAGCCAACTTTTTCACTCTCCTCTTTCACTTTCATCAAGAGGCTCTTTAGTTCCTCTTCACTTTCTGCCATAAGGGTGGTGTCATCTGCATATCTGAGGTTATTGATATTTTTCCCAGCAGTCTTGATTCCAGCTTGTGCTTCATCCAGCCCAGCATTTCGCATGATGTACTCTGCATATAAGCAAGGTGTCAATATACAGCCTTGACGTACTCCTTTTCCTATTTGGAACCAGTCTGTTGTTCCATGTCCAGTTATAACTGTTGCTTCCTGACCTGCATATAGGTTTCTCAAGAGGCAGGTCAGGTGGTCTGGTATTCCCATCTCTTTCAGAATTTTCCACAGTTGATTGTGATCCACACAGTCAAAGGCTTTGGCATAGTCAATAAAGGAGAAATAGATGTTTTTCTGTAACTATTTGATTTAGGTCATACCTGAATGGTCTAGTGGTTTTCCCCACTTTCTTCAATTTAAGTCTGAATTTTCCAATAAGGAGTTCATGATCTGAGCCACAGTCAGGTCCCAGTCTTGTTTTTGCTGACTGTATAGAGCTTCTCCATCTTTGGCTGCAAAGAATATAATCAATCTGATTTCGGTGTTGACCATCTGGTGATATCCATGTGTAGAGTCTTCTCTTGTGTTGTTGGAAGAGGGTGTTTGCTATGACCAGTGCATTCTCTTGGCAAAACTCTATTAGCCTTTGCCCTGCTTCATTCTGTATTCCAAGGCCAAATTTGCCTGTTACCCCAGGTGTTTCTTGACTTCCTACTTTTGCATTCCCGTCCCCTATAATGAAAAGGACATCTTTTTTGGGTGTTAGTTCTAAAAGGTCTTGTAGGTCTTCATACAACCGTTCAACTTCAGCTTCTTCAGCATTACTGGTTGGGGCATAGACTTGGATTACTGTGATATTGAATGGTTTGCCTTGGAAATGAACAGAGATCATTCTGTCGTTTTTGAGATTGCATCCAAGTACTGCATTTTGGACTCTTTTGTTGACCATGATAGCTACTCCATTTCTTCTAAGGGATTCCTGCCTGCAGTAGTAGATATAATGGTCATCTGAGTTAAATTCACCCATTCCAGTCCATTTTAGTTCGCTGATGCCTAGAATGTCAATGTTTACTCTTGCCATCTCCTGTTTGACTACTTCCAATTTGCCTTGAATCATGGACCTAACATTCCAGGTTCCTATGCAATATTGCTCTTTACAGCATCAGATCTTGCTTCTATCACCCACCAGTCACTTCCACAACTGGGTATTATTTTTGCTTTGGCTCCATCCTTTCATTCTTTCTGGAGTTATTTCTCCACTGATCTCCAGTAGTATATTGGGCACCTATCAACCTGGGGAGTTCCTCTTTCAGTATCCTATCATTTTGCCTTTTCATACTGTTCATGGGGTTCTTAAGGCAAGAATACTGAAGTGGTTTGCCATTCCCTTCTCCAGTGGACCACATTCTGTCAGGATACATTATTGTTATATAATTCTTATAAAGACCTCACCAGATCTACTCCCATAATTTACATGTTAAGAGATTGTCCTCAGGCAGGATACATTATTGTTATATAATCCTAAGGAATGTAGAGGGAAAAAATTTTTTTGTCCTTTCTTCCTCCTTGAGAATTTCAGACCCCTCTGTCCTTGGAGACCCCTAGACTTCTTATCAACCTGCCTAGGAAATGACTCTCTCACTGGGACTGAGGCTCTCTGGAGAGAATCAGAGTGTAAATCTCCACAGATGAGGACATCTGGACAGTGTGTGCAGCATGGACATGTCTTCTAATGATTTTCACGATCTGACCTCTGATGAGAATTATTCCACTGGTGACCTCACTCCTAGCCACCAAGGTCCCTGAGCCGTCTGTCAAGAAGAAATCTCTTCAGCAAGTGCTGGCTCAGAGAGCCTCCCTCAGGCACTCCCTGGGACCCAAACCTCACAGGCTGTCTCCCAGATCCGGAACTGGGTGGACATCTGCTCTGTGAGAAATGCCCCTCAGCAGGTGCACTAGAAGGTGAGGACCTTCTCCAGGGTAAGTTCTAGGCACCCAAAGACCCTTTGTGGACAGGCAGTGTTTAAAATATTAGGGCCCCACCTTCACCTCAGTCTTCCTTTTCCTGGTGCTCAGTATAAATCCTCTCACTCTTTTCAAGCCTCACAAAACAAAAATAATGGAAAATATCACTCAAATGGAATTCTGATACAAACCCATAACACACTGGCTCAGCATGCACATCAGAATCACCACAGCAGACAGTTAATATGAGCCAGGTTATACAACCCCCTTCCCAGTGCCCAGAGCCATGTCATCACTCTAGGAATTCTCTTTGCAGGAACTGTGGGGAGTCTGAGAAGTGGGCATCTGTCCCTTAAATTCTGTCATTTCACAGCCAGTGAATGGCTGCAGAGGATTAGACAAGGACCAGGGAATGGTCATGTTACATTGGTTGTGGGAGTATAGACTGCCTGGGGTCCTTCCCCTTTGAGTTCCCAATAACAGAGTGAAGACAAACTGAGAAACAGGCATGATCCAGGTGTCATTGTGATAAAGTTGTCTGGAACACATCCCTGTTCAGGAGAACACGTTACATGCCACGTGCACCTAATTAATCAGAACAGGTGTCATAGGACTTTTACTCATAACAGAGAAGATTGTCTGCCTGCTTCTGGGCTACACTCCTTACCCCCTTTAAAGAGGAAATCAGCTTTCACTGACATTCCATCAGAACTAACCACCCTCCACATCTGTTCCCTGTCCACAAAGGAGTGACGTGAAAAATGTAGAAACTCTTCTTCTCAAGATATGCCAAAGGTCCACTATGAGATATTGGACAAGATGAAGTAGGTCTAAAGAGCTGCTTTTCCACCAAAGGAAGAACAGTTTAGGACATCTTGGGAAACTGAGGCCTGTCTTGGTTGAAGTTACATGGATGCCCATCCCTGTCAAAGCCAAGGCAACTGTTACCTGAACTGAGACGTCAGCTGTGAGCTGGAAGGAGTGGAGACGGTCTGGACTGCAGCAGTTAGAGTAACTTCCTGCCTAGCTCTCAGAGGAAATTTCACTTCAGGTGTGACCACACACAGTCCCACTGAATAGTTTTCTAATAAGACTATCTCTCCCCATGGCCTAATTAGATACAGTATGCCCCAGTCCAAACCCCTCAGAAAGACATGGGGTGGGACAAGCTTCGGGTACCTAAGAAACACAATATGGGGCTAGGTCCTCCTCATGACCCTTCCTGTGTCACCACCAGGAGATCACCCACACTTCCTACACACACGTTTCAAAGTGGCTTATCTTCCTTCTAGAAATAATCAAGCCTGCCTGCTGCCATCCTTTCTCCATAACCAGGGCAATTTCCCTTGAGCCACTTCCAATGAACCCTCCTCCCCAGTGCAGCCTCAGGTTTCTTCAGGCTCTTCAGTCTCCCCAGATGTCCTTATGGGTCCAGTGCTCTCTCCTTCCTCAACTTCAGTTCAACCGTGTGCCCACAGTGAAATGTCACATGTGGACTCAAAGGTCTGAGAAATGGCAGGGAACACAACCCCAGCCTACAGGCTTACCTCCTTCTGAAGCCATTTCCATAGGCTTGGACATCGACCACTGCTGCCTGGTAGCCTCAATGAGAAAAGTCAAGACCAAGACCCAAAGAGTGACCTGCTCCAGCAGATGCTCAGCATCCAAGTAAAGGAGGGAAATGTTTGAATTCAAACAGTAGAATGTGGAACTGAAACATTCTGCAGCGGGGGAGGGGCAGAAGGCAGGTGGACCTGGGTGGGGTGAGCAGACATTCCATGAACAGCTCTGGCAGGAAGGCGAGAACCAGAAGTTTGTTCCACATTACATAGCAGTGACACAATTGGTGTCTGCCTCTTTAGGCAATTTATCAATTGTTTCTCAGTTTCACAGCACCAAAGTTGGACTTGATCTTCCACCTATTTCACTTCTTTTTCCATCAACCTAGTTTTGTGTCCCTCAACTCACTCTGCTTCCTAACTGGATCTTGACTTACTTCAACAGAGACTAGACTTTCGGAACAAGTTCAGAAGAACTTTTAGTCTTATAAACCCTTGGGTATTAATGGCTACATGGAACTGAGGGTTTGAAATTAGGATTGTCTCAGCAGATGCAGGGTGTTTGGTTGCTGTATGTACATCACTCCTAATGAAGCAGTCCTTGTGCCCCAACCAATATTCAGCAGGACTTTTCCTTACTAACAATCCCTTTTGCTGGAAAACGCCCATCTATCAAAAATCCATCATGCAGCCCACACGTCTAAGACCAGAATTCACTGTTTCTCATAGCATTACATTTTTGTTAAATATTTAGTTTTTTATCTTTTAAATGATTTTAGTATAATACTTTAAACAAGTAATATCTTCTAATGGTTCAAAATCAAATTGTGAGAAATGGAATATGCAGTGACATAGTTCCACCTCTTTCCTCATTTCAATTCAATCTTCTTTCCCAGAGAAAACCAGAGTTATCTGTTTCATTAAAATCTTTCCAGAGATATGTTTTGCAACTAAAAATGAATGTAATTGATATTCATTTTTAAAAATGTCTCCAGTTTTTTTTTTCTGGTTGAAAATTCATATATGTTCCAATATATCCAAGTATATTTTCAATGATTGTTTTTGTATTTTGTATTACAGCTCTTCTGTTTCTGGACTTAATTCCTAGAACAAGAATTTCTACAGTCTTTTAAATTTCAAATTACCTGAAAAGGTAGGATGGCCAGATCAAGCAAATAAAAATAACAAATGCCTAAATGAATTTGATTTTTTGAATTTCGCATAAACAATGGATTAGTTTTTAGTCTAGCTGTGCCCTATGCAATATTTTTGACATAGCTTTATGCAAATTAATTTCCTCATTATCTGATACTTGCATTTAACTGAAAACCTGTATTTTATCTGGCAGTACTACCAAAAAAGTATAACATAGTAAGCTATTATTCATCATTCTTATGAGAAAGAGGGGCTTCCCTTGTGACTCAGACAGTAAACAATCTGCCTGCAATGCAGGAGACTCAGTTTTGATCCCTGGGTTGGGACAATCCCCTGGAGAAGGAAATGGCAATCCACTCCAGTATTCTTGCCCAGAGAATTCCTGGACAGAGGAGCCTGGAGGGCACAGTCCATGGGGCTGCAAAGAGTCGGACACGACTGAGTGACTACAGTTTACACTATGAGAAAGAGAACTGGGAATAAAGAGACTGACGTGTACATCTTGGGTCCAACACAAAACACAATTGCAAACACACAAAATCTGCAGACTCTGGATGAAATGGATTTTGAAGAGCCATCATATGGCATTGAAAGTTTAGGCTTAGTAGGCCTAAGGACAGAAATAAGGAATGAGAAGATAAAAAAATCTTCTCTTTCCTTGTGTTTAAAGGACTAAATATCCCAGAGCACTGGTTTTTCTAGATGTTAAAAATCTATTACCCATGAAATGGATGTGTACCTTGAGAAAAATGCCAAAAGTTTATCTAGCAATGTCCAAGCCCCATTCACATAAATCCACTTCCATCTAAATCCTAGCCTGCAAATCCTGCTTATAAGCTTGTGAATTTCCTGTCTGCATTACATACCCTTGCTCTTTAGAACCTAAGCTCATCATTGCATATGGACCCACCTGCATGAAATAAAGGGAGCATCTCTTTTTTTTTTAATAATTTGCCTGATTCTCATTTTCATATTGAGAATCAATGTCAGTTTATCACTATCAAAATGATATGAAAGAATATTTGCCTTTTGTGTTGTGAGAAGAAAGGAATTTAGGAATCTTGTCAAGGGATATGAAGGGTGAAAACTTCAGAGGACTACAACCAGATCTCTTGGGAGACAAGAGTCACTCCCTGCTATAGCAGGAATTGTGGGGTGTTGGGAAAAGAAAGAGGTTTAGAAGGACAGTTCCATACGGTGAAAAAGACTTCTGTTGGTGCTTATGAAGTTCCTTGCACCTTGCAAGGAAAAATGGACTCAAAAGAAGGTGAGAAGATGAGGTGAGAGTATTTAAAGTAATATCATGGTGAGCTTTATATCAATAAACTCCTGTTGGGGACTGAAAAAATAACTTGGAAATATGGCTCAGCTCTTGGACTTCTATCATGAAGGAAAACTTAAATGATATTCAACCAATGCTAGACTTGATGCTAGAGGGATGGTGAGGCAGAATACAAGAAAGGAAAGCTTTCTTGTTTCTTCCTCCCCTTGTTCAGTCCTTCAACCAATTACAAGATTCTCATTCATAACTCTGATAAAGTATTTGAATGAGGCCTCTCAGGGCCACTGATACAAAAATTGCATTATGTAAAAGTTATCAATTCTGCAATCATTTTTGTACTGCTTCAAAATACTACACCCCAGAGACAGATATAATCAAATCAGCCCAAATATGATTTGGGAAGACCAGACAAGGAAGGAATATCTAAAATTCCTTTAGATCATGATCTCTGACTATTCCTGCAGAGACACTGGGGGCAGGCATTGATTACAGAGAAAAAGTATCTCTGGACACGGATCACAAGCTCAGAAGACAGTTCATCTTCCACATCACTATGGAACATTAAAGACAGAAAGAGATACAATGTTTATGTCTTGTGGAGTTTTCAAGTCTGTGCACTTGCAAGCTCTTAGTACTGTTAAATATGAGGGATCTTCAGAAGCTTTCTGTTGAGTGAAAAAATGCGCTAATCTTGCAGTTGACCAGAAAGAGGATTTGCTGATTGAGGTTTCTTTGGCAAGCATTACACAGTCAGGTTGATAAGTTGATTCTGCTACTATTTATTTTTTTATTGCCAACTGAAATTTTGCAATATATTACCAAAAAAGGGGAGAGTAACATTGTTCCCATAGTATTGAATACCTGTTGTGTTTAAATTGAACCAGATTGTCGTCTTACTCAGGGTTACAACAAAAACTTTACAAAGGAAACGCTCAATATTTACTGAAAAAAACTCCATGTATTAAATACACTACAAAAAAATATTCTAGTAGAGTATATGCATTTGGAAGAACTCTAGGAATGGAATCAGGAGAAAGCATCTTAAGAGTGTTCCCAGGTCTGAAACTCTTTGCTAGAATTGTTCTTTAACAGAAACGTCCACCTTGCTAGGAAAAAGACCTACTGGTTTTGACAGGCATAAACAAGAAGCAAGGAACTGCAGTCTGAAGGTCATGAAAGCACTTGCTCCAATTTGAGGATATTGTGATAAGGATGGAGCTCTCCAAAACTCTTTGCATCTAAGCGCAAGGACTTCACGTGTGCAATTTAAAAATCACAAGTGCTCATCTCACGAGAGCTAGTTTTAAGAGAGCACCACGAAGTTTCCAGCAAAGAGACATAGCCAGAGAAGCTCCTCAGGATACCCCGACCCTCCATTTCTCTCCTCTCCAGCAGGGACTTAAAAGGACAGTTTCCCACAAGTCCTGACGCACAGGACTCTAGGGGCTCTAGAGCACTGGGAAGTGCGGTAGTCTAATGGCTCTTTCAAGGGTCTGTTGAGGCTGTCTGCTCAGGAAAACACGCGCGAGCTTGGAGGGCGGGGCCCCAACGGCTGCCTCAGCAGAGGGCCGAACCTCTTAAGGCCGCCTCCAGAGTCAACATGGAGGTAAGGGATGGAGGGACCCTTCAACCTGCGGGTGTCACTCTCTGACTGCTGTTCACCCTGTCGGGTATTTGTGCCTTTGTCTGTAGGGGAGTGAAGAAGGAAATGGCAACCCACTCCAGTGTTCTTGCCTGGAGAATCCCAGGGACGGCGGAACCTGGTGGGCTGCCGTCTCTGGGGTCACACAGAGTCGGACACGACTGAAGTGACTTAGCAGTAGCAGCTGTAGGGGAGACTCCTCACGATGTGGATTCATGCCCCTATAGAGCTTACTTAGTTCCCTTTGCTGTGTTTACACTAGGGTTATTGGCCATGGAGGAGCCGGCTGCAAGAACGGTTCGGTGACTGTGGGAGTAAGTTGTGCGATAAATAGTGTGTGAGAGCCCCGTTAAACAGGGGCCATTCTGTCCACGTGTTCTGAAGAGTACGAAAGCTAGACGGAAGTTCTTCCGATTTGAAAGCCCTCATCAGGTTCCCAAGAACTAGCACAGGTTATAGGAAAATGAATGGAAAGTGAGTGAAGCCATAGTTTCACTTGTGTCTTCATTTTTAATGTAAAGACGTCAATCGATTGTTCAATTGATTTGGACACAAATGTTCAAACTGCACTCTTTTGTCCATGATAGAAGAAACTTTGCTGAATGTAGTAATAAATATTGATTCATAGTCTGATGTCAATTCAGTATTGATTTGCAAGCATAGATAGGATTCGTGTGTAATCAGTTGGTTGGTGGGAATCTGATATGTAATCAAATGTGTGGGTTGGTTTTGTTTGTGAATATTTGTGTTTAAGGGGAAGCTATATTTTTGTGAGAATGTGTAAGGTAAATCTTTGAAGGGTATTTGAAGGGTGTTGAGATTTAACGGAGACATACTCAAGGAGTTAGTTGGTGGTTGCTGCTGCTGCTGCTGCCAAGTTGCTTCAGTCATGTCCGACTCTGCGACCCCATGGACTGCAGCCTACCAGGCTCCTCTGTCCATGAGATTTTCCAGGCAAGAGTACTGGAGTTGGGTGCCATCGCCTTCTCTGTAGTTAATGGTTAGGTATTTGTAATTTGGTATTTGGGGAATGTTTTTACATGTGTCTTTTTCACCCATGAATTTGGGAATTTCTGTGTGTCTCATGATGGATTTGCATATGCATAAGGGCAGTGGTAGGAAAAGGACTGATGTGTATTAGTTTGGGTATACTATCTGTTTTGTGTATTTGATGAATGTAGGATGATCATTTGTGTATTCAGGATATCATTTGTGCATTGTGTATGTTGTAGGGCTTATGTGGTTTGTGTGTGTGTATTTTCAGGAGCTGTGTATGTATCTTTTGCTGTGTAGGGGAAGTCTGTGGCTATTTTATGGAACTGATAGATGTAAGTGTGTTGCATTTGTATAATACTGTATTATGGAAAATGGAAGAGTTAATTCTGTGTGAGAGTTTGGGAATGTGGAGCTATTATGCATATACAGGTAGTGTAGGATGTGTATTTGAAACAGAGAGTATATATAGTTATATGTTTGCTTATTTTTAGTGCAGTGGGTAATTGTTCTATTTGGAGCTTGTGGAGAGTTGTATGTAAAGTAAGTTTGTGTGTGTATTCAAGGGGCATAGCCATTTGGAGGAATATCTGCTAGTGCTATGTATTTGTATTTTTCAGTAGGGGCCTCTTAGGCTTATATATTTTGAGAAGTGAGTATATGTGTATCTGATGAGACGGTGAGGTTCCAGGTTTATACACAGGAGTTGGAGAATTGCACTTATGTGTATTAGAAATATGTGACATGGTTATTTGTTAGTATTTGCAGATATATGAGCTGGCTCCTACTAGCTAGGGATCATTTGGTATGTGGAAGTTATTTCATAAATGGTTTCCTGGAGATACTTCTATGCATGTTACTTGTGAATAGTAATTTGTGTGTATGTCATCAAAGGGTGTATGAATTATCAAAGTTTGTTCATGAGGTATGGAGTTGTTAAGAGTATTCTAAGTGCATTTCTTTGGAAACTGCTAGGATACCTTATGATTATACAGTGGAAGTGAGAGAGAGATTTAATGGACTAGATCTGATAGAGTGCCTGATGAACTATGGATGGAGGTTTGTGACATTATACAGGAGACAGGGATCAAGACCATCCCCATGGAAAAGAAATGCAAAAAAAACAAAATGGCTGTCTGAGGAGGCCTTATAAATAGCTGTGAAAAGAAGAGAAGCGAAAAGCAAAGGAGAAAAGATTCCCATTTGAATGCAGAGTTCCAAAGAATAGCAAGGAGAGATAAGAAAACCTTCTTCAGCAATCAATGCAAAGAAATAGAGGAAAACAACAGAATGGGAAAGACTAGAGATCTCTTCAAGAAAATTAGAGATACCAAGGGAACATTTCATGCAAAGATAGGTTTGATAAAGGACAGAAATGGTATGGACCTAACAGAAGCAGAAGATCTTAAGAAGAGGTGGCAAGAATACACAGAAGAACTCTGCAAAAAAGATCTTCACGACCCAGATAATCATGATGGTGTGATCGCTCACCTAGAGCCAGACATCCTGGAGTGTGAAGTCAAGTGGACCTTAGAAAGCATCACTATGAACAAAGCTAGTGGAGGTGATGGGATTCCAGTTGAGCTATTTCAAATCCTGAAAGATGATGCTGTGAAAGTGCTGCATTCAATATGCCAGCACATTTGGAAAACTCAGCAGTGGCCACAGGACTGGAAAAGGTCAGTTTTCATTCTAATCCCAAAGAAAGACAATGCCAAAGAATGCTCAAATTACCGCACAATTGCACTCATCTCACATGCTATTAAAGTAATGCTCAAAATTCTCTAAGCCAGGCTTCAGCAGTACATGAACTGTGAACTTCTAGATGTTCAAGCTGGATTTAGAAAAGGCGGAGGAACCAGAGATCAAATTGCCAACATCCGCTGGATCATGGAAAAAGCAAGAGAGTTCCAGAAAAACATCTATTTCTGCTTTATTGACTATGCCAAAGCCTTTGACTATGTAGATCACCATAAACTGTGGAACATTCTGAAAGAGATGGGAATACCAGACCACCTGGCCTGCCTCTTGAGAAACCTATATGCAGATCAGGAAGCCACAGTTAGAACTGGACATGGAACAACAGACTGGTTTCAAATAGGAAAAGGAGTCCGTAAAGGCTATATATTGTCACCCCGCTTATTTAACTTCTATGCAGAGTACATCATGAGAAATGCTGGGCTGGAAGAAGCACAAGCTGGAATCAAGATTGCTGGGAGAAATATCAATCACCTCAGATATGCAGATGACACTACCTTTATGGCAGAAAGTGAAGAGGAACTAAAAAGCCTCTTGATGAAGGTGAAAGAGGAGAGTGAAAAAGTTGGCTTAAAGCTCAACATTCATAAAACGAAGATCATGGCATCTGGTCCCATCACTTCATGGCAAATAGATGGGGAAACAGTGGAAACAGTGTCAGACTTATTTTGAAGGGCTCCAAAATCACTGCAGATGGTGATTGCAGCCATGAAATTAAAAGATGCTTACTCCTTGGAAGGAAAGTTATGACCAAACTAGATAGCATATTGAAAAGCAGAGACATTACTTTGCCAACAAAGGTCTGTCTCGTCAAGGCTATAGTTTTCCCAGTGGTCATGTATGGATGTGAGAGTTGGACTGTGAAGAAAGCTGAATGCTGAAGAATTGATGCTTTTGAACTGTGGTGTTGGAGAAGACTCTTGAGAGTCCCTTGGACTGCAAGGAGATCCAACCAGTCCATCCTAAAGGAGATCAGTCCTGAATATTCATTGGAAGGACTGATGCTGAAGCTGAAACTCCAATACTTTGGCCACCTCATGCAAACAGTTGACTCATTGGAAAAGACCCTGATGCTGGGAGGGATTGGTGGGCAGGAGGAGAAGGGGACGACAGAGAATAAGATGACTGGATGGCATCACTGATTCTATGGATGTGAGTTTGAGTGAACTCTGGGAGTTGGTGATGGACAGGGAGGCCTGACGTGCTGCGATTCATGGGATCGCAAAGTCTCGGACACAACTGAACTGAACTGAACTGAGGGCATTTATACATGTGTTTGGTAGTAGATAGTAAGAGGTGGTCTGTGTATATTAGCATGAGGGTAGATATATGTATATAGTGTCCTTTGTTTATATGTTTGGGGAGCAGTGGGGAGGTTGTATCTGGAGAGGTAGTGTTTGAGGGGGATCTCTATGTTCAGAGGTTGGGAATATTTGCACATCTGTGTCCATAGGTGTGTGAGAATTGTATGTGTATATTAGAGAACAGAAATTGTTGGTGTTTTTGTGTTTTGTGTGTGTCTTAGCATTTGGGATGTATACTCATGAGTAGTTTATGGATGTGTGTATTTGTGATTTGTGCGTAAAGGAGGCCTAGCGTCCTCTTTGTGTTTATTTCAAAATGTAACGCCTGAAGAATTTAGCAGTGTTGCTTGTGTGTTCTCAGTACTGGTAAGTGGGACTTATATAAGTATAGTTAACTCTATAACATCATGGATTTGAACCACATGGGTCCATTCCTAGTGGATTTTTTTTTTCAGTAAATACTACAGTGCTACTACATGATCCATGGATACAGAAGCATTGAATGGAGAGTTGGTACCCTAATCCCCAAGTTGTTCAAGGTTCAGCTGTATTCGATAAGTGTAGGTTGTTTGTGGCTGTGTGTATTTGAGTCCCTTGGGCTATGAACTAAGTATTCTGGCAGATATGAGAGTTCAGTAGATGGTGTAGGTTATGTGTATGTTCATAAATCTGGAGTATATGTATTTTAGGGCTATGAATTGCATGTGGGTCTTTTGGGAGTTGCTCATGAAACAGTTGTGTACCTCGTGAGCCTATGTGTATACGTGTACAGTGTGTACATATGAGTGGTATATTGGTTGCACATGTTTGTGTTCAGGCCCATGTTGTGTGTGTATATGTATATAGTTGTAAGAGTGGCATGTGAATATTCAGTGTGAGCAGGTTTTCATCTATAAAAATTTAGGTAGTAAGAGGTGGTCTCTGTGTATATTTTTTCAAGATGAGAGTAGAAATGTACATGTGTGTTCAGAATATATATGTGTATGGACATACATACATACACATATATATGAGTATGTATGTTGTGTCCTCTTGCTTATATATCTGTGGTGGGAGTTGAGGGGCCTACTCTGGGTATAAGTGGATCATGTGCACATACTCATATGAAAAGATTTGGCATGTGTTGAAACTGGTTCATACTAGCTTGGGATAGTCAATGGTGCATATCTCCTCCCAGTTCTGTGTTCAGTGATGTCAACTAGGTAGCTTGAAACTGATCATGCTGGGAATATTTATACCATGTAGACACCATAAATGAAGTCTTTCCTACCTTTCTCAGAGAGGTTTTTATTAAGCATTTATCAGCACACCACTGATGTGTGTGTTTAGATGTATGTATGTATGATGCAAGAATATTTGGGCATCAGTGGGAATGTATGGGACACTTACGTGGTTGTGAGTGGGGCTTCTGGGGTTGTAAGTGTGAATGGATCCTTGTCATTCTGAATCATTGCATCGTTCCTATCAGGTTGGTCAAAGAATTCCCGTAAATGTTGGGGATTCCCAGTAGAAATCATGCAGATGGATAGAGGGGTGTCTGTACTTTAGGCAGTAGACACTCCAACATTTGTATGGTCCTAGCATCTGGGCCCCTAGAAGGGTGGGTGTGGTGGGCAGATGGCCTTGTAGAGGAGAAGCTTCACAGGTGCATTGTTGGTGTGACAGGCAGCAGTCAAAAGTCATAGGGCTTCCTGGATAAGAAGTCAGATAACCAAGTGCTCTCCCAGGAAAACCCCATGAGAGTTGCTTGGACAGCTCCAAGTATTTCTGGCTGTTCTGTGACACAGGTGATGGCAAGCACACCCTCCACACTGGGTCTAGGTGTTGAAAGTCTACAAAGCCATGTATCCCTAAGCCCAACTGCCCCAGGGTGATGGGGACTATTATCAGGCTGGTCAGCTGTATCACTAGGTCTCAACCAACCTAGCTCCATGGAAACCTAAGTTCTCAGGGTAAGGCAGGACATCTAGGGATCAATGAGCTGACAAGGATGGGGGTGGGAAGACTGTCCCTGAGGGACAGTTGAGGACTGAGACCTGCAGAGACTGGGGAGTCCCACTCTGAGAAATATGGCTCTGATATTCCCAAATCCTTTAGTCGTGTTCTCTGGTCTTTTCTGAAGGCTGAGGATGCTTCTAGCAGTGGGAAGCTCATCTCAGTTTCATGTTTCTCTGATAGGATAAAGTGACTTTTTTTTTTTTTTTTAATATTCCACAGCAAGCTGCAAAGTCATCAGATGGAGCCATGTGATCAGTGTGGCCACCAGCTGACCCCATAGTCACATTCTGCCTCCCTTGCATCCTCCTAAGAATTTCTGAACCTTCTTAATGGTGAGTCTTCTGGCCTTTTCTCCCTCATTGTGAATCCTCCTGCCAACAAAACATGCTGTGAACTTTAATAAAAGGATAACTCAACTGTAACTGGAGTCTGGAAGGCCTGTAGAGGGAGCTACCATTTCCTGTCACTCATCATCAAATACCCTAGCAGGAAGAGGTCATTACTGATCCCAGCAGGAAGACTGATACATTGCAATCCCAAACAGGAAGTGCAGCTACATTACTACCCCAGCTGGAGGAGGGAAGATTTCCTTTTTGGCCAACAACAAACTCAGCTAATAGAAAATTTTGCCATCAGAAGCCACTTTTCCCCACTGGAACTTTCATCGCTTCCTTTCCTTGTCCTACCTTTCTTATTTTAAGAGCATTCCATGATGTGAAGCCCCTTGGAGTATCTCCTTGTCTTCCACAAGATGCCGTCTGATTCATGAATCATTTACTAGAGTCAGTATGTTACAAATTCAGAGTAAATCTTCAAATTTACTCAGTTAAATATTGTTTTTTTAATGTATTAGTGGTGGTGATGGAATGATATCTGGGGACAAGGAGAAACAGGTGTGATGTCTAGAAATCCTTTGAATTCACTGTCTTTCTTGCCATTCCTGGAGGTTGTTGGTAAGCTCCTCTTGGTTTGAGCTCCATTCTCTTTGCATCTGTGTTCCCAGTCTGATGGCTTTCCTTTACAGAGCAGGTCAGCTTGGCTGGTAGGGGATTCTTCCTAAGGCCAAACCCCTAGCCTTTCAGATCAAAATTGGCAGGCACAGTAATATCTCTTGGTTATTGCCAATCTATTTTTGAGTAGTAAATCCTAGCCCCTAATTCTGTTCCCTGGGAACTGCTGACAATTTAGTCTGTACTTTCCCATCTGTTTGTAATCAGCATTGGCCCCCAGATTCCATGCTGGGAACTATTGGTGACAGCCATAGTTCTCCTTTTTGTTTGGAATTAGTTTGTAGTCCCAATTTCTTGGAATTTGCTAGTTTGACCATTTCCCCCATTCCAACATTCCCTGGGAATTGGTGGTGGTGCAGGCCAGGCCTTCTTTAGGCCGAGACATAGTAGCATCTCTTGGTTACTGCTGATATATTAAGGCCCAGGTGTATTTGCCTTGTTTCGGGTTGACAAAGGCTAGCTAAGGAAACGGGAGCCTTTATCGAAATTCATTATGCTACCTTCTGGCATACTTGCTTATTTTATATTTAAGAACTGTAGTCCTGGAGGCTGTAGAGACCTAGAAGGACGGCAAAATTTTAGTGATATTGGTCTAGAATTACAGTGGCCATTGTGGGGAGTGTTCCAATCAGACAAGATTGTTCATTTAAGGAAAACACTAGAGCAAGGGATCCCATTTGAACAGGGAGAAGGAGATGCCTACTTTAATGGGTATGTGAAAACTTACAAGCCTTCAAGATTCCAAAATATCTTCATTTAAAAACTCAGTACAAAAAGCTAATGAAAAATTAAAGAGATAAAGTTACCTGAAACAGAAGATCATAGGACAGCTATGATTGTAGACTCAAGTCCTACTATTCCACCATATCCTTTTCCAATCCCTGGTGGCTCAGATGGTAAAGAATCTGCCTGCAATGTGGGAGACCTGGGTTCAATCCCTGGGTCAGACAGGTCCCCTGGAGAAGGCAATGGCAACCCACTCCACTATTCTTGCCTAGGAGAATCCCATGGACAGAGGAGCCTGGTGGGATACAGTCCATGGTGTCACAAAGAGTCAGACATGACTGAGTGACTGACTTAATGTTTTATTAACTTTTTGACTGAACTACTTTTCTATTCCAAAGAGAATATTCAACAATTGCTATTTAAAATTAAAACTAACTGAGGTTGCAGGCAAACCTCCTCAGATATCTTCTCTCCCTTGATTAAAGACTGAACTGAGAGCTCTAGGCAAAGAATTCTCTAAACCTAAGGAGGAACCCCAAAAGTTTTTGAAGAGTTTAGAGTCATTTTTAGGGCCAAATTGCTAGATCTTTCTCAGCTTGTACACATGTTGGTCCTCTCCCCCTCACTCCATGGCCAGACTCACTTCCTGTGGCTGCAAGTAACACTCCCTAATAGAGGGAGCGTTATCTTGGAGAGCAGGGGTCCAGGTTCTTCCTGTAGCTCTCCCATACTTGAAACAATAAGCATGGTGTACCCAGATTAGAACTGCAGTATGTAAGGAAGAAAGTTCAGGCCCTCTTCTCTGGGAACAGCCCAGAAACCTAACCAGAAAGGCCGTTTCTGAATAGCTCACAAGTCTCTTTGTACCCTCCCTGACTACTACCATGGGCTTCCCTAGTGGCTCAAATGGTAAAGAATCTGCCTGCAATGCAGGAGACCTGGGTTCAATTCCTGGGTTGGGAAGATCCCCTGGAGAAGGAAATGACAACCCTCTCTAGTATTCTTGCCTGGAGAATCCCATGGACAGAGGAGCCTGGCGGGCTACAGTCCATGGGGTTGCAAAGAGTTGGACATGACTGAGGTACTAACATTTTCACTTTCCACTACTACCTGCAGAGCTAGGTAGATCAAGCACCCTTAGTTCAGTTGCTAACTGGATATCTTCTAATACCCTGCGTGTTTATGATGGAGCTATGTGTTTCCTGTCTATTTCCTCCACATACTGTAAATCTATAAGAGCGGTCTTTGCCGTGTTCATTGATGCCTGATGAATAATTGAATGAAGAAATGATGATGGTTGTCATAGTTTGGATTTTTTGGAAAACAGAATCAGAGAAAGAGTTTAGGGAACAGGATATTTACTAAGCAACACCTGTGAGGAGTAGAAACAGAAAGGATTGGGCAGAGGGGCTGTTGAACAGTGACTCAAACTCCAAAACATCTTCCCCCTACCCCATGGGACCTGAGGAGCCAGACTGTCTCTTCAGAGAGGTGGTCAGTTGGAAGGAGTGGGCCAGGCATTTCTAACTCTGCCTCCATCAGTCCATCAGATATGAACTTTCCTGGAAGGGGAATGACTGCTAGGCAAGGCAGCTCTCTAGTTCAGCAGTCCCTGAAGGAACTGGGAGCTGACACTGCCTCCCAACTATACTCTCATCAATTCAGGACACAAGGCCTTCCCTGAAGAGAAATCCAGGTGGCCCATGTCCATGTCACCAAATTCATCCCTTTTACAGCTTGCAGCTGTTTCTTTACAGGGATTCTGAGTGTGGTTGTGTCTTTGCTGCTGCTGCTGCTGCTGCTGCTAAGTCGCTTCAGTCATGTTTGACTCTGTACGACCCCATAGACGGCAGCCCACCAGGCTCCCCCATCCCTGGGATTCTCCAGGCAAGAGTACTGGAGTGGGTTGCCATTGCATTCTCTGGTTGTGTCTTTAGGGTGGTGGAAATTGTGTGTGTGTGTCGGGGCTGTGTTTATGTGTATAAACATGGTTTGTATGTGTGAAGTCAGGGAGTGCGGAGGGTTGTGCTTATGTTTGAGGGAAGTTGGAATGGCCCCTTGTATGTTGGGGTGAGGTGTGTTCGCAGGGCGATATCTGGTGTGTTACATTAAGAATATGTAGATTGTGACCTGCTGAGTGAGGAGGCACAAGCCCTACAAGGAACTGGCAGGCAGCTCCCTCAGCACCCAAGCTCCCATGTTCAGGAAATGAAAGCCCTAAGTGTTGTTTTGATTGAAGGCATAGTTTCAGTACATACACACAAAGGAAGTAAAGTCACAAGAGTTATTAGTGTTAGACCCTGGAACTGGGGGATAGTGGGGGTGGGTTGGGCAAGGAGCTTTGAAAGGCAATCCTCTGCCCAGGTTATGAGCCAGCAAGAGGTAGAAAGCAGGGTAGCATGCATCTATTAATTATTAGGTGTTTGGGGTGGAGGTCACTAAACTTTGGTGGGCTCAACTGTAAGTGGCTACTTTAAAAGGTGTCCCAGGAAAAGTAAAACTGAACTTGGAGCAAGAATTCTAAGTTCAGGGTGTAAAAAAGGTTATGAGACTCAGCACATACCTTGGTTTTCCAAAACTCAAAGGCATAGCAGAGAGCAGCTTGACAATCGTAGCAACCATCTCACACTCAAGCAGCAAGTGTTATATACAGTAAGCAAGCAAGGAGGCCTTGGTGTAGATGTATAGCTAGCTCTGCAAAATGCTACTTGAAGTGGTCATCAGCAGGGTATTTAGATAAGCAAACATTCAGTTCAGCAACTAAGTCCCAGTGCTTGTGTCCCTTGATGTCATCTTGGCTATAGTGGAAGGTTGTGGAGGCAGCATTCAGGATGAAGTTGTGTCCAGTCATGTCATGGGCTGGGGTGTTATAGCATGAATCCTCATGTCCCAATCCATCCATGTTGTCTTCTCTCAGACTGTTATGTCCTGTACTTTTGTGGGCTATAGCATTGCATCTCCAGTGTTGTCTCAGATGAAGGAAGCCATCTCAGAGGCTCCCAACATAGTGGCTCTGCCAGGGAGCCGCTGAGGAGGGGAACTGAGTGGCCAAGGGGTCTAATAGGGCCCTGATAAGGGTATGCTTGCACTGTCGGGAGTCAACATCAGGATGCATGTATCTTTTCAGGTTAGAGTTTTCATCTTTTCTAGGTATGTGCCCAGGAGTGGGATTGCTGGATCATATGGTTACTCTATTTTGGATTATTAAGGAACTTTCATACTGTTCTCTATAGTGGCTGCAACAATTTACATTCCCTGCCAATAGTGTAGGAGGGTTCCCTTTTCTTCATACCTTCTCCAGTATTTATTATTTACAGACTTTTTGTTGGTAACCATTCTGACCAGTGTGAAGTGATTGAAGCTCTGATTTGCATTTCTCTAATAATTAAAGATGAGATGGCTGGATGGCATCACCTACTCGATGGACATGAGTTTGAGTGAACTCCAGGAGTTGGTGATGGACAGGGAGGCCTGGAGTGCTGCAATTCATGGGGTCGCAAAGAGTCGGACATGACTGAGCGACTGAACTGAACTGAACTGAATAATTAGTTGTGTTGAGCATATTTTCACGTGCCTGTTGGTCATCTGTATGTCTTCTTTGGAGAAATGTCCATTTAGGTCCTCTGCTCATTTTTTGATTTGGTTGCTTTTTTTTGATACTGAGCTATATAAGCTGTTTGTATATTTTGAAAATTAAGCCCTTGTTGGTTGTATCATTTCGAGATATTTTCTCCCAACTATAGATTGTCTTTGCATTTTGTTTATAGTTTCCTTTGTTGTGCAAAATCTTGTGATTTTGATTAGGTCCCATTTGTTTTATTTTTGCTTTTATCTCTTATGCCTAGGAGAATGACCTGAGAAAATATTGCTACAATTATGTCAAAGAATGTTTTGCTTATATTCCCTTATAGAAGTTTTATGGTTTCATGTCTTATATTTAAGGCTTTAGGACATTTTGAGTTTACTTTTGTGTATGTTGTGAGGGAGTGTCCGTTGATTTGCTTGTGACTGTCCAACTTTTCCAGTACCAGTTGTGGAAGAGATGGTCTTTGGTCCATTGCATATTCTTGCCTCTTCTGTCAAAGATTAATTGACTGTGGGAATGTGGGGTTATTTCTGGGCTCTCCATTCTGTTCTGTTGATCCGTATGTCTATTTTTCTGCCAATATTGCACTCTTTCGATTAATGTAGCTTTGTAGTATTGTCTGAAGTGTGGGAGCATTATGCCTCTAGCTTTGTTCTTTTTCTGAGTCTTTTGTGGGTCCGTATAAATTTTAGGATTATTTATTTTTGTTGTCTATTTGCTAAGTCCTGTCCAGCCCATCAGGCTCCTCTGTCCATGGGATTTCCCAGGTAAGAATATTGGAGTGGGTTGCCATTTCCTTCTCCAGGGGATCTTCCCAATCCAGGAGTCAAACCTGCATCTCCTGCATTGTTAGGCAGATTCTTTACCACTGAGCCACCATGGAAGCCCAGGATTAGTCACTGCAGTTCTGTGGGGAAAAAAAAAAAAATATCATGGGTAATTTGATAGGGATTGCATTAAATCTGCAGATTGTTTTGGATAGCATTACCATTTCAACAATATTAATTCTTCTAACCACAGAGCATAGGATATCTTTCCATTTCCTTGAATAATCTTCATTTGCCTTTGTCAGTGTTTTTATAGTTCTCAGTGTGTAAATCTTTCATGTCCTTGTCAGGTTGATTCCTAGGCATTTTATTTTTTTTGACATAATTTTAAACAGAAATTTTTTTTTTTACTTTCTCTAATATTTCATTATTAGTGTAAAGAAATCCAGCAGATTTCTGTATATTAATCTTGTATCCTGCTACCTTGCTGAATTCATTTATCAATTCTAATTGTTTTTGTGTGAAGGCTTTAGGGTTTTCTATAGAGTATTATGTCATCTGTACATGACAGTTTTATCTCTTCCCTTCCAAAATGGATACCTTTTATTTTTATTTTTTTGTCTGATATCTGTGGATAAGATTTTTAATACTATGTTGAATAGAAGTAGTGTAGTAGGCATCCTTGACTTGTTCCAGAATTTAGTGGGAAAGCTTTCAGCTTTTCACCATTGAGTATTATGTTGGCTGGGCGTTTGTCATAAATAACTTTTATTATGCTGAGATATGTTCCCTCTATATCCACTTTGGTGAGAATTTGTGTCATGAATGGATGTTGAATTTTATCAAATGCTTTTTATGCATCTGTTTAAATGATCATGTGATTTTTGTTATTTGTTGTGATGTAACAGATTAAATGTTTTGCATATATTGAGCCATCCTTATGACCCTGAGATTTATCAAACTTGATTATGGTATATGATCTTTTTTAAGTGTCATTGGACTTGGTTTGCTAGTATTTTGTTGAGCATTCTTGCATCTATATTCATAAAAGACATTGGCCTGCAATTTTCTCTTTTGGTAGCATCTTTGTCTGGTTTTAGTATCAAGATGATGGTAGCTTCAGAGAATGACTTTGGGAGTCTTTCCTTACCATGTCAGGTTTAGCCTGTTCGTAATGGTACTATTTCTGTTTTAGCCCAGAGGCATTTGTGGCCATGCTGGGTCACTCTTAGGAGGAATCCCTTATCCATGATATAATAGGGATGTGAGTTTGCCAGAGAATAATCTTCATCCCATGAGGGCTTCTGTTTGTAACAAAGCCCACTAAGTGACCAGGATTTGATGTGCTAGGGGAATGTAGTAGGTGTGGAGAGTAGCTGTTTGGTCTCGAAGCCCACAGGCGTCTAGGAGGAGCTATGTTAAGTCCAAAGTCCATGCTGATCAGTCATGTTCAACCCAGAAGGAGCAGTTGAGGGGAAGGGCTTCATTAATTTTTTTTTCAGATACATTTTATTAAATCAGACCAATCACCCAATTTAAAAATTTACATGTGTGATAGCAACCCAGGTTGCACATTCAGGGACTTCTCAGGTGGCACTAGTGGTAAAGAACCTGCCTGCTAATGCAGGAGACATCATGTTGTACGTTAGCTCCTCAGATCTTATTCCTTCATTTTGTTTCTCATTTTATAATGAAAAATTTGTATCCATTTACCAACCTGTTCTCATTTCCCCCACAACCAGCTGCAGACAACAATTTCTACTCTGTTCTATGATTCCTTTTTTTTCTTTTAGATTCCACATGTAAGTGATACTGTCAGGCTTATTTCAGTTAGCATAATGTTCTCCAAGTTCATTCAGTGTTCTTGAAAATGTCAGGGTTAACTTTTGTTAAGGCTGAATATCTCATTTTGTATGTTATGTATGTGTGTGTATCACCTTTCTTTATCCATTTATCTACCACAAACAGGAAGTTTCTTTCTGTACCATTATTTTGTGATTAATGTTTCAGAGAACATAGAAAAGCACTGATAACTTTTTCAGATCAAAATGTTTGTTTCTTTTTGCTAAATGACCAGAAGTGAAATTGCTGGATCACATAGTATTCTAATTTTATTTTTTGAAGCATCTCCACAGTGTTTTAAATATTAGTTGTACCAATTTACATTCCGAACACCCATGCACAAGGTTTGTTAACGTCAGACTACCATGAAGGCCCTGTCAGTGAGTGGATACTCAGATTCTAAGGAACGCCTGTGAGGTCTGTGTGGCAGGTCTCAGAGACAGATTTGAGAGGTCACTGGGAGTTGACTCGTATGGGTCTGTGAGAGGCCCTTGTGTGGGGTCAGTGTGGCTCTGTGCCAGGCCTCTGTGAGGGGCTAGTCGGGTTCCTATGGGAGATCAGTGTGGGTTTGTCTGAGGTCTCTGTGTGGGGTCACTTTTTATCTGTGGGAGATCCCTGTGTGGGACACTGTGTCTCCATGTGGAGACACACAGTGGGGGGCCCTACATTGGTGTCCTTTCTGCACTTTAGGGCAGGAGAAGGGCATAGGGACTTTTCCCCTCTTGGTTTCTTGCTTTTCTGTCAATATCCCTTCTGTGTCACTCCTCCAGACAGGAGACGATGGGGCGCCCCAGCACTCACCTCTTGGTGCCCCTAAGAGAACCAAGCAGCAGCCAGGCTCAAGGTCCCCACTCTGTGCCCCACTCTTCTGAGTTCTGGAGGCCACTCTGTGCCCTGAGCCCCCACTGCTGGGCCCACGCTGGACGATGGGGACCAGAGGAGGGACCAGGCTGCAGGGAGAAACCGCAGCACAAGCAGGCCCATGCCGCTGCCCTCCCCTCCCAGGTCCTGGTCCTACAAGTTGGGGTTCTGACACGTTGATAGTAGCTGACACTTGCTGTGACGCCAGCATAGTCCCTGGGCCTGGTGAGTCCCACATGTTCCCTAAGAGTCTCCTTGGATCACAGACCATGAGTCTGTCCCAAGCTCCCTGTCCTGTGAAAGCTTCCCTGCTCAGAGATTCCGCTGTCTCTGGGAGCCTGGCCCTCTGTGGAGAGCTCTAGGTGTTCTCTCTCTGTCTGGGCTCTGGGAGCTGGAGTAGGGGGAGACTCTGGGGTGGGGCCACCAGGAGCCACCAGGCCTCTAACTTCTTTCCTCTGGGTCTGTAGACAGTGGTGGGACGCCAGGGATCCCTCGGTCACTGCACCATCTATGGACACCTCTGCCACCTGCCTCCTTCCCGTGCATCTCACCCTAGGGGCACAGCATCACACAGTGACACCCCTGCTTCGTCCCCAGGGGAGGTGGGCACTGTGAACAGGGCTGTCCTCTCCTCTCGGGCAGGGTGGACCAGCCCTTGGGGGCCTCCATGCTTTACACTGCACACTCTCAGAGCTGGGAATGTGCTCCTCATCCTCGCCTCTGCTCCAGAGCATGAGAAAGGCAGAGGGAGGGTGGTGCTCCTGGTTCATCTCATTCCAGTTCCGTCTGGGAGAGGAGGGACTTCCAGGGCAGCGTCATCTATCCCACCGTGACACAAGGACAAGGTTTCTCCCACTTCTCACTCGGGGCCAGCACTGCCCCCAAGCTCCCGTCCTTATTCTGACATGAGAAGTTCTCTCTGACACCTTCTGAACCTGAGGGGAATTTCAGCCTCTGCAACCCAACCCCCACCCACAGCCACACAAGTTCAAACTAGAGAGAGAGCAGGAGAGGACTGAGCTGGATCCTGAGAAGGAGTGGTTTTTAGGTTTAGTTCACCTTGGCATGTCCTGAATGCTGTTGCTTGTTTCCGTAATGCTGGGAATTGTGGAAACTGGGGTGCAATGAGGGAATTGGGGTGAGGGTGAGTATCCACACTGGGGTCACCCTCCCTATGTGTCCCTGTCCAATCTGGAAGACAAAGCAGGCACCTGAGAAGGGTGAACCCTGACCCCTTCCCTTCCCCTCAGCAGGGTGCAGAGAGGCCACCATTGTTCATGAGAAAAAACATTTATTTCAGGAAACAGTAAACTTTGTGGTAGGAAGAAGCCATTAGCACACAGAGGATGTGCTAACATGAGAGAAAAAAGGTTTTAGCTACGTGGCATACTATGCATTTTTTTCTTGGAGATGAGTTTTTCTACCAGGAAAGCTGTGACAGGCATGTTCTGATTGACCAAAAGAGGTTTATTTCTGAAAGAGGCAGTACCTTGGACAGTGGAGAGGATGGCCTGGGACACTTGTCACTCTTGATCCATGATGAAGGTTCTGCCTGGTGGGGGTGGGAAGGTCCACCTGCTGTCCATGGGACTGGTCCACTTACTCTTTCTAGGGCAGCCATGACCCATGGTGTAGCTTGGTCCTCCCGGCATGTATATTGCCTCACTCTTAACTTGGTAGAGAGAAACCTGTGGTAGTAGTAACGCAGAACTAATGGGGCCCAGAGTTTTCCTTTGAACCAGTTAAACCCGGAGGCACGAGGTCCACAGTGAAGTGCCACCTTCTTCCTTAGGATCCGTCCAACAGCTGTCCCAAGAGCCTGGACCTCAGCAGTCCTGCTCTCGAGCAGGCCTGGTTGGCCCTCCATACTGCCAGCCCTTTTATGCTGTCCTAGTTTGGGCCTCCTATGAGTCTCCTGGCAGTGGGGACAAACGTCTTGCTCAGGCTCTTATATTTGGGCTGTTGTCTTGGGGCCTGCTGCCGGCCGTGCCTACTCCCTCCACTCAAGGTCATGGAGCTTCTGGGAATTGGATGAGTCTCCACAGGACAAGGGCTGGAAGCCAGACAGAGATTCCTGAGAAACCAAGATGTCTGGGGCAATGAAAACATCTGAGTAACAGTCTGAGAAACGTCTTGGTGGAGCCATCTTGAAGGAGCAAGTAGTGACGCAGCCTTGAGCCTGTTTCTACCGGTCTCTGAACCCTTGGAACTCAGGCTTGCAACACCGGGCCTCAAAGTGTAGATCTTCTGGACTTGAGGCTGTGGACTCTGTTCAATGAGGGGCTTTTATGGGCCTTCGGGACCATGATCTCCTCAGATCCATATTGCAGATTTGGAATTTAATCAGCACACTAGGTTTGAAAGTACTTTTCCAAGCAGGGTCCCCCTCCATGACCTCTTGGACCCTGGAAGATTGGGACCATGTGTCGAGGTCTATGACTGTCATGATAAAGCAGGTGTCTGGGGAGGCCTGCCCCCCAGCTTCTTCCTGTGGTTCACTCCTAGCCAATGCCGGACTTGGACTGGGCTCCAGGCTGCCTTTGTCAGTCCTCACAACAGACTCATGTCACAGATTCTGCCCACAGAGTTGTATGAGGGGGCCTGTGAAGGTGGCTTGTCTTCCTGTCCAGTCAGAGGGACCTCTGAGGGCCTATGGATGTCACCAGGTGGGGTCCTCCCAGGGGCCCTGAGGTTTCTTCACTCACCTGTGAGGGGGCAGGAAAGAGACTCTTCAGAGGGGAAACTTCCCTTGTTGTTATCACTTTCTCTCCCAGATGAGCCTGGAGGGGCTTTTCCAAGATCTTGGTTAACTGGGATTTTGAGTGGTCCCCAGAATCACAGGTGACTTTCAAGGTGGACTCGAGCCTTTTTCACCTTTAAGCCAAGTATGAACTTGAGTAACTCTAGAGGTACACCCCACCTGTACCCTCACCTGTGTGTGCTTAAGTTGCTTCAGTTATGTCTGACTCTTTGTGACCCCATGGACTGTAGCCTGCCAGACTCTTCTGTCTATGAGGATTCTCCAAGGAAGAATACTGGAGTGGGTTGCTATTTCCTCCTCGAGGGGATCTTTTTGGCCCAGGGATTGAACCCGTGTCTTGTGTCTCCTGCGTTGACAGGTGGGTTCTTCACCACTAGCGCCACCTGGAAAGATCACTTGAAACCTTATTCTATGTGCTTCCAACTCTTGTTGAATATAAGGATTTGAGGACAAGAGATTCATGGGAGGTGTTCATGGAGGTTTCCCCACCCTGAAAGGAGTCTGGATTTTCTGTTTCCTCATGAACGTTTGAGTCTCCAGGAACGTCTAATATATGGATTTCAGCAAGCCTCCTACAGTGGACATTCTACAGGGATCCGACCCTCTGGATCTCTTGTGCCTTCCTGCCCATAAGAACTCCTGAGACTTCTTCTGGATGCTTTCTGCCTGGACACAGCTCTGTTTCTGACTCAGGGTGACAACTAGACAGGTCTGAAATGGCACAGCTTGAAACACAAGTCCTGAGATGGCTGGTCTCCATGGGGAGTGTGGAGATGAGCTGCATGGAATGGTACCCAGTGGGAGTGCCATGGAGTCACCCTAAGTAAGACTCAGCATGGAGTCTCATCAGTGGAGCATAGTGGGGAAAGGAAAGAGCAAGTGGGCAGGATGAAAGGCTGTCCAGGGGAAGGAAAGTCTCTGGTGTTGGAGAGGCACTCAGGGATTAACGTGATTGAACAGAAATGGAGGTCCCTGAGCCTGGAGAATGGGTGGAGGCCCGAGTTAGAGGCTTCATGGTCAGAGGAGCTGGGGATATGGTGGGAGGAGCCTCTTCCCTCATGGCTGATGGGCTCTGGTAGATGCTGCTTTACACTCTTGCAAGGGGGGACTTGACAAGAGTTGATGAAAGCTGCCTTTCTGAAGGAACCTCCCCAGGTGGCCGCAAGAGACATGAGGAACAAGCTGCAACCAGGAGCCTCCAGTGCCAGGAGGGCTGGGCAGCCCAGGCTGGGGTGGGCACCTGCAGCACAGCCCTCCCTGGCCCCCATGATGACTTTACAATGCTCCTGCTGTCCTTACCCCAGGACTTTATCAATACCCCACCCTCAGGGCTCTCCCTCCCAGCTCAGCCCCATGTGGCCTGTATAGGATCTGGGAAGAAGAACAACCCGGGAGAGAAGGGGAAGATTCTTTACCTTTGCAGAGGTGAAGTCAGGTCCCAGATCTCTTCCAGCTCTTCCTGGTAGTGTCTACAAGCTAGAAATCAGCAGACTGGGTCATGGTGGTGAAGGCAGGGGTCTAGGGGTCTTACAGGAGGTTAAGTGCAGTGTCCCTTTAAGGGGACACCACTGGGAGATTGGCGCCCAAGGACACATGATCCCTGACAGTGATGGTGAAGTTGATGAAAGGGTTTATCATTTACAAAGTGCTTCCATATCCATTACCCTTTGCTGTCCTTACAACCCTGATATGGAGGAGAGTGGGCAGGGGTCACATTGCTGATGAATCTTAGCAGAGTTAAACACCTTGTCTCTTTTTATGCAGAGTAATATTCCATTGTATATAAGTACCACATCTTCTTTATCCATTCATCTGTTCATGAACACCGTTGTTTCCATGACCTGGCTATAGTAAACAGTGTTGCAATGAACACTGGGGTACTTGTGTCTTTTTTGAATTATGCTTTTCTTAGGTTACTGTCCAGTAGTGGTATTCCTGAGTCACGTGGTAGTTCTATTTTTAGTTTTTTAAGGTACCTCCATGCTGTTCTCCGGGAGAAGGCAATGGCACCCTACTCCAGTACTCTTGCCTGGAAAATCCCATGGACGGAGGAGCCTGGTGGGTTACAGTCCATGGGGTCGCTACGAGTTGGACATGACTGAGCGACTTCACTTTCACTTTTTACTTTCATGCATTGGAGAAGGAAATGGCAACCCACTCTAGTGTTCTTGCCTGGAGAATCCCAGGGATGAGGGAGCCTGGTGGGCTGCCATCTATGGGGCCGCACAGAGTCAGACACGACTGAAGCAGCTTAGCATGCTGTTCTCCGAAGTGGCTGTATCACTTTACGTTCCCACCAACACTGCAAAAGTTTCCCTTTTTTCCCACACTTTCTTCTTCACTTATTATTTGTAGATTTTTTGATGATGGCCAGTCTAGAAAAAATGTTACAGATGAATCTAGTTCCAGGGCAGGGGTACAGATGCAGAACTAGAGAATGAGCCATGTGGACACAGAGGGTGGTGAAGGGGAGGGTGGGGTGAATTGGGAGATTAGGTTTGATGTAAATACACTGCCATGTGCAGAATAGATAGACAGTGGGGACCTGCACAGAGCACAGAGAGCTCAGTTCAATACTCTGTGGTGACTTAGGTGGGTGTGATGGGGATGGAGTGGGAGAGAGGTCCAAGTGGGAGGGTCTGTATGTATATATACAGCTGATTCACTTCATTGTACAGCAGAAACTAACACAACATTGTAAAGCAATCATACTCCAATTAAAAAACAACTGCAACAATTTGTCCATAGTTGGACCTGGAGTCCCACCTCCCAATCCAGGTGCTATCGGTTCAATGCTGCCCACAGGCTCCTGCTCGCCACACCCTTTTCCAGGCCCCTCGTGGCTTCCTTCTCCATGTGGAATCTCAGAAGTATCTGTGTTCTGCTCTTCATCCCAGGAGTCTCCCTGAGGCTTCTGGTTCCTGAGTGACAGGTACTGCCACTGGCCTCTTCGGAGTCCATGGACCTGGGCCCTCAGGGTGGGGAGAGGTGGGGGCTAAAGCTTGGGGCACACAGGGTTGAATGGCAGAACTCACCTTTCAAAGCTGCTTCTTTTCCTGCTCCTCCTTCTTCCCTTCAGCTGCATCTGGTGCTGAGAAAAAAATGAGGACCTGGGACCAAGTCTCACTCTCCCCTCTCGAGACAAGCATCACTCAGAGGCCATACATGATATGACTTCCTACGTTTTACTAACAGCTCTGTGGGTTTTCCTTCCTTTCACTCATTTTTAAAGAAGATAAAAGTGTTTTGTTTTCCTTCTTTGAAGAACATAAAGGATTTTTAGTGTGAGATTCACCCTGAATTTCTTTTGCCACTGTTCCTCTGCTCAAGAAACACACACATTCTCAGACCTGTGGGTGAATCCGAGCTCCATCTGGTAGGTCTCTGCTTCCTGAGACCAGGCCCTCCTCCAGCCCCTGCTCTGAGGCTCTGGGGGCCTCAGCAGTGCCCTCAGATTAGTCCTGATCTGAAATACCTGGTCAGGTCTGGTGAACAGATGATCAAGGGCCTCTCCTCTGGCTGAGAGTGAACTTAGTATCCAGTCCTCAGACTCTGGTCACTATACTGGGGACTAGTCCTAGAGCCCTCTGCTACAGCTGGTCAACTGGTCTGAGAACTTTGGATAGAAATCCTAGTGTTCACTGTATCCCCTGCCCAGCCTGGTTTGTCCCTAGAGGGATGATGTTCTGTTCTTCCTTGAGAATAGTTATCGTGTTCTTTTCCATCCCAGGAGTCTCCCTAGTTGATTCAGAAAATGGAAATACATATGTAAAATAGATGGCCAATGGGAATTTGCTGTATGGCTCAGGAAACTCAAACAGGGGCTCTGTATCAACCTAGACGGATGGGATGGGGAGGGAGATGGGAGGGATGTTTACAAGGGAGGAGATATATGTATACCCATGGCTGATTCATGTTGAGGTTTGAGAGAAAATAGCAAAATTCTGTAAAGCAATTAATCGTCAATAAAAAATAAATAAATTTTTAAAAAAAGAAAATGGAAATAATAATAGACAAGAAGAGGGAATCATGTGCTTGTGAGTCTGGGCCAAGGGTTCCTTACCCTCCTGATCAATCATTAATCACCTCCAAAGTAGAACTGGAGTTCAGCCAAGTATCAAAAGTGCTTTTCAGAAAACAGAGAGGATTCTCCAACATCTAAATCACACTGCTGCCCTCAGGCAGTTAAGCACAGGGTGTGCACTGGGGACTAAAGTCTGAGATCCCCATCATAGAGCTGTGGTCTGGTCACAATGGGCTCCTGAAGTGGGGAGGGAGTACTGGAGGATGGGGCTGGACCACTGCCCCTCTCTAACCATCCAGACCCACAGCTCCATTCATCTTCCTTCTCTGAGCCTTCCCATCCTACCTTTTCATCCTGTTAGAGACACACAAGTCAAGTTTCAATTAATCCCACTTGGAACTCAGACAATACTTGATTCCTTTGAGATTTCCACTTGAGCCCCGTCAGTTGCTCTGAAAAATCTGGAGTTGTCCCTGTAGTTTTGGTTAATCCCAGGAATTTTTATTCCCACTATGCCCTTGACTGTAATTCCAAGTTTCCCACATAGTATGTGTATGCCTTGCCTCAACCCAGGCACAGAACTTAAATTTGTCTCATACTTAGCCATGTGAATTTTGAAAACATTAAAGAAAAATTTTTAACTTTATGTTAATCTTAACTGTATTCAGCTACAGGGACTGAAACAATTATTTGAAATTTACAAAGTTATGAAGTATAAAACAAGTTGAAATAGTTAAACCTTACAAATAAATATAAGTAACACTGATATATTTTATATATAAAAGTTTTAACAGAGTAAATCTTAAATCTTAAGAGTTCTCATCACACAAAAAGTTTTTTGTTTCTCTAGTTATATGTAACACACGAGGTGAGAATGTTCACTAAACTTTTATCATAATCATTTCATGATGTATGTAAGTCTAATCACCTTAAACTTATACAGTGCTGTATGTCTATTATATCCCAATAAAACTGGAAGAAAAAAAAAAAGAAACATAAGTAGATATACTAAAAAAGGAGAACAAAGGGCATTGTGTCTGGAAACTTTAGAATAATAATTAAAACAAGCAAAATATTTGGGCAGAGATATCTATGG
Organism: Bubalus bubalis; assembly: GCF_019923935.1. Classification (NCBI taxonomy): domain Eukaryota; kingdom Metazoa; phylum Chordata; class Mammalia; order Artiodactyla; family Bovidae; genus Bubalus; species Bubalus bubalis. The sequence continues at coordinate 151,701,113 of NC_059159.1, read as the reverse complement.
TAAATTATCTAAAATGTCTAGTGTTTAATAGTAAGTTATAAGACATAAAAAGAAGCAGGAAAATGTGTTCATACTAGGGTGGAAATAAATTAGTAAAAATTGTCTTTAAGTAGTCTCATATATTTTTCAAACTTAGAATTCAAAGCACTTATTTAAGTATGATTAAAGAACCCAAATTGGTCTCCTCCAGCTTATCCCTCTAATTGACTCCAATCATGTTACGTCTCTGGACAAAGCTTGGGCACAGGTCTATGTCCTAGCTTCAGTGGCTGCTGCTGAGGGGTGGGTCCTTGGATTACCTGGCTCAGATAGCCACCAGGGTTTGCATTCACTGGTCCCATAGGACAGTAGCAAACAAAGAAGTAGTTTTCACTGGCTGTCCTCCTGGGACTCAGGAGCAGAGGGAGCAAACAGATACACATCTTTTAGTCTTTTCCTGAAAAGGGTCTATTTGCGTATTTTAAAAGTCACTGCAAGTATCAAGTTTCCAATTTAGCATCCTTCTATGGGCTGAATCAGAGCCTCCCCAAAATTCCAAGAGCCTGTGTCCTACCCTTTGCCCTGTTCCTCAAGCCTACTTGAAGTTGCTAGTATCTCTTACAAGAAGCTTGTACACGTATCCCTCAGCTTTTGCGGCTACTGCCCACGTCACAGGCCACTGGATTTTTTGACAGCGCATGGGGTTTGCTTTCATAAGTCCCACAGAACCGGAGCAAAGGAAGTAGTAGTTCTGAATGGGCACAGGACAGCCCCTCCTTCTTCCTCACAACTATACAAGCACAGAAGGAACAGGCAAAAATGTCAGTCTTTCAGTATATCACTGGAAGGGGCTTAACTGCATACTTTGCCAGCTTCCAATCAGCCTACCTCCAGGTCCTGACATGATCCTCCCCTTGGGACCGCTGATGGGCCCTTGAACATCCTCAATGACTGAGAAGTACCATGGACAAAGAGTGTGGCTTAAACAGTCAAAGATTTGAGAGGCAATCAAGAACCCAGGGTGAGCTGATTAATAAGTTTCATCTTCTGTGTGAAACCACTCTGTCAAGACTGGGAAAGGTGGCTGTCTTTTCTAATGTTTAAAACCAACAGACAGTGAAGGAAATCAAAGAAACAAAGGACTGTGTTCCAAACAAAAAGGTAAGGTAAGAGGGTTCAAGCTAACGCAGTAGAAGGATGTGTGTTCATCTCCCCTTGTGAGAGCCTTCCAGCATGGATCAAGAGTTAACAAGTGTCCCAGGCGATCCACTATCTAAGGCACTGTTTCCTTCAGAAATACACCTCTTCTGGTCAATCAGAACATGCTTGTCACAGATTTCCTGGTAGGAAAAGTCTTCTCCAAGAAAAAAGAAATTGCATATCGTGCAGAGAAAAACTTTTTCTTTCATGTTAACACATCTTCTGTGTCCTAATGACTTCTTCCTACCACAAATTTTATTGTTTCCTGAAAGAAATGTTTTTTCTCATGAGAATTGGTGGTCTGTACCCTGCTGGGGGGAAGGGACAGGATCAGGGTCCACTCTTCCCAGGTGTCTGCTTTGTTTCCCAGATGGGACGGGGCCATGGAGGGAGGGTGTGACCCCGGCGTGGATGCTCACCGCCACCCCGTTTCCTCACTGCACCTTCAGTTTCCATGATCGAAGCATTGCAGAAACAAGCGACAGCATTCAGTACATGTCAAAGTGAACTAAACCTAAAGACCTCCCACTTTTTAGGATCCAACTCAGTCCTCTCTACCTCCCTCTCTACCTTAAGCTTGTGGGGCTATAGAGCAGAGGGGTTTGCAGAGGCTGAAATTCCCCTCAGACCCCAGAAAGTGTCAGAGACAAGTTTACATGTCAGAATAAGGAGGGGAGTTTAGGGGCAGTGCTAGCCCCAAGTCCAGAGGTGGGAGAAACCTCATCCCCACATCTTGGTGGGATTAGATGACACTGTCCTGGAAGCCCCTTCTCTCCCTGATGAAGCTGAATGGAGATGAACCAGGAGCATCACCCTCCCTCTGCCTTCCTCATGCTCTGGAGCAGAGGCGACAATGAGGACCACCTTCCCAGCTCTGAGGATGTGTGGTGTGGAGCATGGAGGCCCCTGAGGGCCCATCCACCCCGGCCCTAGAGGAGAGGGCAGCCCTGCTCACAGCACCCACCTCCCCTGGGGAAGGAGCAGGGGTGTCACTGCGTGTGCAGTCCCCTCACTGCCTGAGGGTGGGACGCTGTGCCCCTAGGATGGGATGCAGGGAAAAGAGGCAGAGGTGTCCGTAGAAGGTGCAGTGACCAAGGAGCCCCTGGCGTCCCACCACCATCTACAGGCCCAGAGGAAAGAAGTTAGGGGTCCAGTGCTTTCTGGTGGCTCCACCCCAGAGTCTCCCCCTACTCCAGCTCCCAGAGCCCAGACAGAGTGGGGCTACCTGGAGCTCCTCCACAGAGGGCCAGGCTCCCAGAGACAGCGGCGCCTCTGAGAATGGAAACTTCACTTTTCCACAGTGTAAATAATCAGCTTTCACAGGATGGGAAGCTCAGGACAGACTCATGGTCCGTGACCTCTACCTACATGTGTGGCCCAAGGAGGCTCCCAGAGCACAGGCAGGACTTAACAGGCCCAGGGACTGTGCAGGGGTCATAGCAAGTCTCACTTGCCCCCAGCCTTGCTGACCTGAGCTTGGGGCAGGGGAGGGGAGAGACTAGCAGACCGGATGTGTCACCCAGTGGGGGGAGGTGACCTGTGGGCAACAAGTATGCTGTCAGCTTTCCTCCCTGGACCCATCCACAGGGGAAAGTGGGGAGACAGGAGCAGTTCTCTGGGGCAGCTTGGGGCCCTGTGTCACAGTCACTCCCACAGTGGAGAGACCTGCTCCAGGAGGGGCCCCGATCCAGGCGACAGGAAGAATAGTCCTGCCGCACGGCTGTCAGGACTCCCACAAGTGGGACCAGGATCAGGGTTGCAGGGGCAGCGGGCGCAGGCCTGCTTGTGCTGTGTTTCTTCCCTGGAGACAGGTGCCCTCTGGGTCCCATCCTCTGGGGTGAGCATAGAACTCGGGGCTAATCCAGGGCTGAGGGACGAGCTGGGGCCCAGGACAGACAGTGACCTCTGGAGTTCAGCAGAAGGGAGCACAGAGAGCTGAGACCCTGAGGCCGGCTGCCACCTGGTTCTCTCAGCGGCACCAAGAGGTGAGTATAAGGGTTGGGGGAGGTAGACCCCCTAGGCATGTATCCAGAGGAATGAACCAGAACGGACACAAGAAACAAGAAGCAGCAAGTCTCTGTGTCCTTCTGCCGCGAGGGGCAGAAAGACCAGCAATAGAGGTCTCCCCACTAAGAGTCCCCACACTGACCCACACCGACCCCACACATGGACCTCTCACACCCACTCTGAGAAATCCCAGAGACCTCTCTCTCTGAGACCTCCCCAACACACCTCACTGGTGTTCTTTAGGATCTGAGTATCCCCCCACTGATAGGTTCTTCATGGTTGGTCTGATGTTAGTTAACGAACTGCAGCATGGGAGAAAGACCAGTGGCCGTGTCCCGAACTGCCCCCTACCCCTTGTCCAAAACTCTTAAGACATCCACACATTGTCAGCATGTCCCCAGATGGGTTTCTCTGCTTGGAGAAATGCTCCTGCTTTCTTGTACTTTTGCAAACATTGCCTCTGAACAGAAGAATTATAACTTTCCACGTGCAGACTTGCAAATGTCTTTCCTCCACAGGTCTTCATTACCTTGAGCTCTGCCACATTGCTTCAGTTGAGTTCAGTTCAGTTGCTCAGTTGTGTCCGACTCTTTGTGATCCCATGAATCGCAGCACGCCAGGCCTCCCTGTCCATCACCAACTCCCGGAGTCCACCCAAACTCATGTCCATCGAGTTGGTGATGCCATCCAGCCATCTCATCCTCTGTCGTCCCCTTCTCCTCCTGTCCCCAATCCTTCCCAGCATCAGGGTCTTTTCCAATGAGTCAACTGTTTGCATGAGGCGGCCAAAGTATTGGAGTTTCAGCTTTAGCATCAATCCTTCCAGTGAACACCCAAGACTGATCTCCTTTAGGATGGACTGGTTGGATCTTCTTGCAGTCAAGAGTCTTCTCCAGCACTACAGTTTAAAAGCATCAATTCTTCAGCGCTCATTGCTTAGAGAATCACAAATTTTAAACATCAGTAAAATGCTGCCAGTCTGTTGTTTCACGTCCGGTTCTAACTGTTGCTTCCTGACCTGCGTATAGGTTTCTCAAGAGGCAGGTCAGGTGGTCTGGTATTCCCATCTCTTTCAGAATTTTCCACAGTTTATTGTGACCCACACAGTCAAAGGCTTTGGCAAAGTCAATAAAGCAGAAATAGATGTTTTTCTGGAACTCTCGTCCTTTTTCCATGATCCAGCGGATGTTGGCAATATATGCAGAGTGCATCATGAGAAACGCTGGGCTGGAAGAAGCACAAGCTAGAATCCAGATTGCTGGGAGAAATATCAATAACCTCAGATATGCGGATGACACCACCCTTATGGCAGAAAGTGAAGAGGAACCCTCTTGATGAAAGTGAAAGAAGAGAGTGAAAAAGTTGGCTTAAAGCTCAACATTCAGAAAACTAAGATCATGGCATCTGGTCCCATCACTTCATGAGAAATAGATGGGGAAACAGTGTCAGACTTTATTTTTTTGGGCTCCAAAATCACTGCAGATGGTGATTGCAGCCATGAAATTAAAAGACGCTTACTTCTTGGAAGGAAAGTTATGACCAAACTAGATAGCATATTGAAAAGCAGAGACATTACTTTGCCAACAAAGGTCTGTCTAGTCAAGGCTATGGTTTTTCCAGTGGTCATGTATGGATGCGAGAGTTGGACTGTGAAGAAAGCTGAGCACCGAAGAATTGATGCTTTTGAACTGTGGTGTTGGAGAAGACTCTTGAGAGTCCCTTGGACTGCAAGGAGATCCAACCAGTCCATTCGAAAGGAGATCAGTCCTGGGTGTTCTTTGGAAGGACTGATGCTAAAGCTGAAACTCCAATACTTTGGCCACCTCATGCGAAGAGTTGACTCATTGGAAAAGACTCTGATGCTGGGAGGGATTGGGGGCAGGAGGAGAAGGGAACAACAGAGGATGAGATGGCTGGATGGCATCACCAACTCTATAGACATGAGTCTGAGTGAACTCCGGGAGTTGGTGATGGACAGGAAGGCCTGGTGTGCTGCAATTCATGGGGTTGCAAAGAGTCGGGCACAACTGAGCGACTGAACTGAACTGAACTGAACTGAAAATACTGCCAAACTCTAATGAGAGAAAGTATAAAAATTTCTCCCATTTTAGTTATCTTCCAGTCAGATGGTGTCAATATCATATTAATTTCCTTGTGGACAAGATGAGAACTCAAGATGTCAGGTTTCTTTACTCTGAAAACAAAGTAACAAATGGGCTCAAGGAATAAACCAGCAAAAAGGCATGTGGAGTCTCCCCGACCTCCCAGGGGGCTGTGCAGCTAACACACTATTTTGTGCATACAGCTTGTGTCAGGTTTGTGGGTTTAGTTTTATTTTTAAATGAAACAAGCTAATATGTGAAGTTTTTCAGGTGAATTATATATCTGGCAATATTCTTTTTTTGCAGAGAAGGCAATGGTACCCCACTCCAGTACTTTTGCCTAGAAAATCCCATGGACGGAGGAGCCTGGTAGGCTGCAGTCCATGGGGTCGCTAGAGTCGGACACGACTGAGCGACTTCACTTTCACTTTTCACTTTTATGCATTGGAGAAGGAAATGGCAACCCACTCCAGTGTTCTTGCCTGGAGAATCCCAGGGACGGGAAGCCTGGTGGGCTGCCGTCTATGGGGTCACACAGAGTCGGACACGACTAAAGCGACGCAGCAGCAGCAGCATTCCTTTTTTGTCCACTGGGATTTTTCTTTTTCCTTAAAATCTGGTAATGCCCTCAAATGGTGTTATACATATTTCCAAGATATGACAAAGTCCTAATATCCAGGTAACATAGCTGAAACTAATGAATATTTAGGAGGAATCATTTTTTAAATAATTCTTTAAAAATGTAAAATTTCCAAGACTCTGGTAGGCTCCATTTTTTATTCATTATATCATTTTAGGGCTAAAAGGGGGCTTTCCTGGTAGCTCAGCTGGTAAGGAATCTGTCTCTAATGCAGGAGATCCCAGTTCAATTCCTGGGTTGGGAAGTTCCCCTGGAGAAGGGATAGGCTAACCCACTCCACTTTTCTTGGGCTTCCCTGGTGGCTCAGATGGTAAAGAATCTGCCTGCAATGAGAGAGACCTAGGTTTGATCCCTGGGTTGGGAAGATCCGCTGGTGAAGGGAATGGCTACCCCCTCCAGTATTCTTGCCTGGAGAATCACCCTGGACAGAGGAACCTGGTGAGCTACAGTCCATGGGGTAGCAAAGAGTCAGGCACGACTGAGCAACCAAGCACAGGGCTAAAAAAGGACTCTGCTTCAACTAGTCTGGAGTTTTACAAAAGATCATTTAATCTGTGCTTGATATATACACATGGCATGATAAAATGACCAGAAGGGACTTTACATCTGAATTGAAGATAGGGTTACATAAATAAATAATGTATTAATGTACACAGAATGTACATCAATCATCAAAATCCTCACATTGTATTTTCAGCCCTTTCCAAAGGTGGCACTTTAGTGAAACTACATACATATTTCTTGTTGCTCATAAGCAACTAAGTTTCCTTGCCTTGTTAAAATCTACTTTAGTGACAGCTGTCGAGCGTTAATCATTGGTTAAGTCAGATTATCCCTCAGGATGACAGTATCACAGTCTGTTTCTAAGAGAAACAGAGCTGATGTGAGGGTTCTTTTGGCCTGTTTATTTCAACAAAAATTCCCTTCTTGTATTTTTTTATGATTACAAATCTATAACTAATTTTCTACCTTACTTCTTACAATCTTACTGAATCACAACATGATGGAATATGGTTGTGGATGTCCCATTGTACTCTATTATGTGATTTTTTTTTTTTTGTAGTGAAAGTTACGCAGGTAGGTTTCGTAACAAAATGGGGCCAACTGAGAAAAATTCCATACAGGAAATGCTTTACAAAATGTATTATTCCCTTTTCAATTTGACTGTCTTAGACTGATTATTCAGTCCTTTGAATTTAAGTTGAACAAACTGAAAACATAGACAAACATACATAATAATAAATAGTTTATTGCAATGATGTGTGATTGCACTGCCCCTCATTAGTAGTGCATCGTGCGAAACTGCAATGAGCAATGAGCACTAAAGCAACGTTCCCGTCAGTCACTGCACCTGCATCTTCATATGTTGTCTCAGATGATTTATGTGTCCAAATTCCATAGCATAAACTTGCACCTTTGCCCTAGATAAAACAATCAAGGGGATTCTGTCTATTTTAAAAATATTGTTGATATTTCCAGACTTTACATTCACCCGTATTTTAACAGGATTCACCTACTGTATGTAAATCTTATGTTTTACCATTTATATATACAAAACAGAAATGGATATAAAAATAAGATAATGGAGAACATAACAAAACAAGTCCTTTGATTTTTATATTTTCCATATGAAAACATGCGATTTTTAAAAAAAATTATTTATTTTAATTGGAGGCTAATTACTTTACAATATTGTAGTGGTTTTTTCCATGCATCAACATGAATCAGCCATGGGGTACATGTGTTCCCCATCCAGAACCCCCATCCCACCTCCCTCCCCATCCTATCCCCCAGGGTCATCCCAGTGCACCAGCCCTGAGCACCCTGTCTCATGCATCAAACCTGGACCGGCGATCCACTTCACATATGATAATATACATGTTTCAACACTACCCTCTCAAATCATCCCACCCTCACCTTCTCCCACAGAGTCCAAAAGACTGTTCTATACATCTGTGTCTCTTTTGCTGTCTTGCATATAGGGTCATTGTTACCATCTTTCTAAATTCCATATATATGCATTAGTATACTGTATTGGTGTTTTTGTTTCTGACTTACTTCACTCTGTATAATAGGCTCCAATTTCATCCGCCTCATTAGAACTGATTCAAATGCCTTCTTTTTAATGGCTAATATTCCATTGTGTATATGTACCCCAGCTTTCTTATCCGTTTGTCTGTTGATGGGCATCTAGGTTGCTTCCATGTCCTGGCTATTGTAAACAGTGCAGCGGTGAATATTGGGGTACACGTGTCTCTTTCAATTCTGGTTTCCTTGGTGTGTATGCCCAGCAGTGAGATTGCTGGGTCATATGGCAGTTCTATTTCCAGTTTTTAAAGGAATCTCCACACTGTTCTCCAAAGTGGCTGTACTAGTTTGCATTCCCACCAACAGTGTAAGAGGGTTCCTTTTTCTCTGCACCCTAATTTATTAAAACATGCGATTTTTAATGCACAATATTCAGTATCTAAAGGAACGTTGGTTTTGAGATTGATTTACATTTAAGACAATTCTCCCTGGTGGCTCAAGACAGTAAAGAATCTGCCTGCAATGTGGGAGAAACAGGTTTGATCCCTGGATCAGGAAGATCCCGAGGAGGGCGTGGCAACTCACTCCAGTGTTCTTGCCTGTAGAATCCGATGGACAGAGGAGCCTGGCGGGCTACAGTCCATAGAGTTGCAAAGAGTCAAACATGACTGAGGAGACTTAGCATCAGCAGCAACATCACACTGATTAAATTGAACCAGGAAAAACGTGGAAACTAAAATGCTTTTGCATAGCCAAAGAAGCAGTGAACAAAATGAAAAGGCAGCCTACAAAATGAGAGAAAATATTTGCAAATCATCTATCTGATAAGGAGTTGATATCTAAAATATATAAGGAACTCATACAACTAGCGAAAAGAAGTAATCTGATTTAAAAATGCACAGAAACCTGAATAGTTTCCCAAAGAAGACATACAAATTGTCAAGAGAGACATTAAAGGATGCTCAACATCATTAATTACTAGGGAAGTTTGAAAAACTCCAAAGTATCACCTCATACCTATTAGAATGGCTAGTATGAAGTGTTGGCAAGAATATGGAGAAAAGGGAATCTTTGTGCATGTTGGTGGGAGTGTAAACTGGTACAACAACTATGGAAAACAGTATGAGGGGTCCCTCAAAAAAATTAAGTAGAGAACTATCATATGATCCAACAATTCCACTTCTGGGTATTTATCTGAAGACAGTGAACTCACTATTCCAAAGAGATATCTGCATCCCCATATTCATTGCAATGGTATTCACAGTTGCTAGGACATGGACAAGTGTCCCTCAACAGATGAATGGATAAAGAAAATGTGATGTATGTGTGTATGTGTGTGAGTGTGTGTGTGTGTGTATATATAAAATATAGATATTATTAAGCCATGAAAAGAAGAAAATCATGCCATTTGAGGAAATCATCCTAAAAGATGATGCTGTTAAAGTGCTGCACTCAATATCCCAGCAAATTTGGAAAACTCAGCAGTGGCCACAGGACTGGAAAAGGTCAGTTTTCATTCCAATCCCAAGGAAAAGCAATGCCAAACAATGTTCAAACTACCACATAATTGCACTCATTTCACATGCTAGCAAAGTAATGCTCAAAATTCTCCAAGCAAGGCTTCAACGGTATATGAACCGTGAACTTCCAGATGTTCAAGCTGGATTTAGAAAAGGCAGAGGAACAAGAGATCAAATTGCCAACATCCATTGGATCATAGGAAAAGCAAGAGAATTCCAGAAAAACATCTACTTCTGCTTTATTGATTACGCCAAAGCCTTTGACTGTCTGGATCACAACAAACTGTGGAAAATTCTTAAAGAGATGGAAATACCAGACCACCTGACTTGCCTCCTGAGAAATCTGTATGCAGGTCAAGAAGCAACAGTTGGAACTGGACATGGAAAAACAGACGGGTTCCAAATTGGTAAAGAAGTACGTCCAGGCTTTATATTGTCACCCTGCTTATTTAACATATGCAGAGTACATCATGAGAAATCCTGGGCTGGATGAAGCACAAGCTGGGATCAAGATTGCCAGGAGAAATATCAATAACCTCAGATGTGCAGATGACATCACCCTTATGGCAGAAAGCAAAGAGGAATTAAAGAGCCTCTTGATGAAAGTGAAAGAAGAGAGTGAAAAAGTTGGCTTAAAACTCAACATTCAAAAAACAAAGATCATGTCAGCCAGTCTCAGAACTTCATGGCAAATAGATAGGGAAACAATGAAAACAGTGAGACTTTATTTTTTTGGGCTCCAAAATCACTGCAGATGGTGACTGCAGCCATAAATTAAAAGATGCTTGCTCCTTGGAAGAAAAGCTATGACCAACCTAGACAGCATGCTAAAAAGCAGAGACATTACTTTGCCAACAAAGGTTGGTCTTGTCAAAGCTATGGTTTTTCCAGTAGTCATGTATGGATGTGACAGTTGGACCATAAACAAAGCTGAGTGCCAAAGAACTGATGCTTTTGAACTGCAGTGTTGGAGAAGACTCATGAGACTCCCTTGGACTGCAAGGAGATCCAACCAGTCAATCCTAAAGGAAATTAGTCCTGAATATTCATTGGAAGGACTGGTGCTGAAGCTGAAACTCCAATACTTTGTCCACCTGATGCGAAGAACTGACTCATTGGAAAAGACCCTGATGCTGGGCAAGATTGAGGGCAGGGGGGGAAGAGGGTGACAGAGGATGAGATGGTTGGATGGCATTACCAACTGAATGGACATGAGTTTGAGCAAGCTCCAGGAGTTCGTGATGGACAGGGAAGGCTGGCATGCTGCAGTCCATGGGGTCACAAAGAGTCAGACAGAACTGAGCAACTGAACTGAACTGAAGTCATTTGAGACTACTGCTGCTGCTATGTCACTTCAGTCGCGTCTGACTCTGTGTGACCCCATTGATGTCAGCCCACCAATCTCTCCTGCCCCTGGGATTCTCCAGGCAAGAACACTGGAGTGGGTTGCCATTTCCTTCTCCCTTTTGACTATTGAGACTACTGGATGGACCTTTTGTTAAATGAAGTAAGTCAGAGAAAGACAAATACTATAAAATATCACTTATATGTGGAATCTAAAAATGATACAATACAAAAACAAAAACTGAGCACATAAATTCAGTTCAGTTCAGTGCAGTCACTCAGTCATGTCTGACTCTTTGCGACCCTGTGGACTGAAGCACACCAGGCTTTCTGTCCTTCCCCATTTGCCAGAGCTTGCTCAAACTCATGTTCATTCAGTTGGTGATGATATCCATCCATCTCATCCTTGGTCATCCCCTTCTCCTCCTGCCTGCAATATTTCCCAGCATCAGGATGATCCAAGTATTGGAGCTTCAGCTTCAGCATCAGTCCTTCCAATGAATATTCAGGACTGATTTCCTTTAGGATTGACTGGCTTGATCTCCTTGCAGTCCGAGGGAGTCTCAAGAGTCTTCTTCAACACTACAGTTCAAAAGCATCAGTTTTTTGGGCTCAGCTTTGTTCATGGTCCAACTCTCACATCCATACATGACTACTGGAAAAACCATAGCTTTGACAAGACCAACCTTTGTTGGCAAAGTAATGTCTCTGCTTTTTAGCATGCTGTCTAGGTTGATCATAGCTTTTCTTCCAAGGAGCAAGCATCTTTTAATTTATGGCTGCAGTCACCATCTGCAGTGATTTTGGAGCTCAAAAAAATAAAGTCTCTCACTGTTTTCATTGTTTCCCCATCTATTTGCCATGAAGTTCTGAGACTGGCTGACATGATCTTTGTTTTTTGAATGTTGAGTTTTAAGCCAACTTTTTCACTCTCTTCTTTCACTTTCATCAAGAGGCTCTTTAGTTCTTCTTTGCTTTCTGCCATAAGGGTGGTGGTGTCATTTGCATATCTAAGGTTATTCATATTTCTCCTGGCAATCTTGATCTCAGCTTGTGCTTCATCCAGCCCAGCATTTCTCATGATGTATTCTGCATATAAGTTAAATAAGCAGGGTGACAATATACAGCCTTGATGGACTCCTTTCCTGATTTGGAACCAGTCTGTTGTTCCATGTCTGGTTCTAACTGTTACCTCTTGACCTGCATACAGATTTCTCAGGAGGCAAGTCAGGTGGTCTGGTATTCCCATCTCTTTTTCCAGAGTTTTCCACAGTTTGTTGTGATCCACAAAGAACTTGGTGTAATCAATAAAAGCAAAAATAGATATTTTTCTGGAATTCTCTTGCTTTTTCTATGATCCAGTGGGTGTTGGCAGTTTGATCTCTGGTTCCTCTGCCTTTTCTAAATTCAGCTTGACCATCTGGAAGTTGTTGGTTCATGTATTGTTGAAGCCTCGCTTGGAGAATTTTGAGCATTACTTTGCTAGCATGTGAGATGAGTGCAATTGTGCGGTAGTTTGAACATTGTTTGGCATTGCTTTTCCTTGGGATTGGAATGAAAACTGACCTTTTCCAATCCAGTAACCACTGCTGAATCTTCCAAATTGCTGGCATACTGAGTTCAGCACCTTAACAGCATCATTTTTTAGGATTTGAAATAGATCAACTGGAATTCCATCACCTCTACTAACTTTGTTCATAGTGATGCTTCCTCAGGCCCACTTGATTTCACATTCCAGGATGTCTGGCTCTGGGTGAGTGGTCACACCATCATGGTTATCTGGGTCCTTAAGATATTTTTTGCACATAAATACAGAACAAAAAATGGTGGCTGGCAGAGTCAGGAAGTTACAGGAGTGAAACTGGTGAAGGGGATCAGAATGTGCAAACCACAGTTATTTAATAAATCATGGGCTTATAATGTTCAGCATGGTGACTATAGTTAATAATACTGTATTGCATATTGGAAAGTTGGTAAGAGAGTAGGTCTTAAAAGTCCTCATCACAAGAGAAAAATATTGTAACTAGTATGGGGATGGATATTAACTAGACTTTTATTTTGTTTCAGTATACACCAATATGAAGTCATTATGTTGTACATCTGAAACTAGTATAATGTTATATGTCAATTATACCTCAATTTTAAAAAGAAAACTAGTAAAATTTTCCTGTTGGGAAAAAATGTGCTTTCTTACTTAGGACCATTCCACATTGTTCAGGTTTTCTGCTCTTGACTAAACAAGTCTGGAAGAATTATGCATGTGTCTGCTCATAACAAGGTTAAAAAGAATAAAATAGTTTATCAAGTCTTAGGTAAAAATCACAGCTAAAACAGAAAGAGAAGGGACATGTAACCTGTTATCTGCAAATTCCAGAATTTTGAGGCTAGGGATAAATGAGGCTCAAGTCATTTTGGAGAGGGTCACAAAGTCCCAAGTCTCTAAGACATGTTTGGAGACCTGAGTTTTTCTACCATGAATTCAGCTAATTCATCAAACCATGAATTCATACTGACAAACAGAAGCATGGATTCATCTGATTCATAGGATCATAAATTCAAACTGAGTGATAGAACCATAATTTTATACTGCCATCTCTAATTCTTAATCCAGCATCACAGAGTACATTATAGCCTTCTTCCCTTATTTTTAGTTTCTCCTACGGAGAGAATGAGGGTTTCTTTATCCATAACATATTCACTTCTTACTCACTCCTAGAATACACATATGTTGGCACCACCCCCAATCCTTTTTAAATTATTTCTGAACACATAAAGTTAACACATTTCTAAATGTAAAAACAATTAAACATATTAAAAGTGCCTCTCTTCCTACTCCTATTCCTCTATTACCATTTCCCCATCCTTTCCACTTACCCCTTCCCATCTCTGTCGCCTCGTTCACTTTTAGTTTATATTTTCTGTGGGGTTTTTTTGTGGCACATATGTATATTTTGCTGTTTCCTGTCTTTATATTAAAAGTAGACAGTTCTTGAGGAAGTTCTTGTCTTTAAGTCTACTCTAATACCTAAACAAATGATAAAATCTCAGTTATTTAGCAACTTCAAGTGGGTATATAAAGAAATGACAAATAGCTTCAGAAACTAAACTGAATTATTGAGTTTTCCTTTTTTTCTTTGTCCATGAACATTATGGTCCTGATGGCGTGTGTGCTAAGTTGCTTCCATTGTGTCTGACTCTGCGACCCTATGGACTGTAGCCCTCAAGGCTCCTCTGTCCATGGGATTCTCCAGGCAAAAATATTATAGTAGGTTGTCATGCCCTCCTCTAGGGACTCTTCCTGACCCAGGGATTGAACCCATGTTTCCTGTAGCTCCTGCATTGGAGAAGGGTTCTTTACCACTGAGCTACTGGGGAAGCCCTAAAGTCCTAATTAGGAAACACCTAATGAGATGGTTCAGAGAAGGCAATGGCACCCCACTCCAGTACTCTTGCCTGGAAAATCCCATGCATGGAGGAGCCTGGTAGGCTGCAGTCCATGGGGTCTCGAAGAGTCGGACACAACTGAAGCAACTTAGCAGCAGCAGCAATGAGATGGTTGGATGGCATCACCAACTCAATGAACATGAGTTTGGGTAAACTCCGGGAGTGGTGATGGACAGGGAAGCCTGGTGTGCTGCAGTCCATGGGATCACAGAGTCAGACACGATGGAGCGACTGAACTGAACTGAACTAAAAGGCACTTACCATTCAACCTAAGTGTAAGCGCAAAATAACAGCAGCCATCCTGTTGCCATTCTGGTCTACTGAAGTATTCATTTGTATTTCTAAATTAAGAATATATGCAAGCTTAAAAACTTCTGATCAATAAATATAAGGTTTGAGCTAAGTGTATCTCTGATGCCACTCAGCTCCAAGATTCTGTGAGCCTCTGTTCCCATGGTGCCATGGTTCTAATATTCCAAACCAGAGGAGAATCAATTTACTGAGACATTAACAGGCAGTCCTACTCTCTTGTTTTGGACTTCTTCTACCAAAGTTTGAACATGGGTGGAATGAGCTACACAGTGAAGAAGGGCACAGTAAAAACAGGAGATCCTGTATGCCTGCGGAAGGCCCTTGTGTACAACCTCGGAGAGGAGAAGAGAACCAGGATCCACATTCTAAAACTTCAGCAGGCTTTAAATATGCGGTTCAGGGAGATCGATAAAGAGAAAGCAGCCTTGAAGAAGTTTTTGGTTAAGCTTCAGAAGACAACTGGGTATTTTTCTCAAATGCCCTTCTGGTGACCAATGCCACTGTAGGTGAGGAGTTCCATGAAAAGTCCAATACAAAACACACCTGTGTCTCCTTCTGTTATCGCTGTGACCCAAGAAAGCATTATAAAAAACCACTGGGACAAGTAAAAAAAAAAAAAAAAAGACTGTACAATTGAACATAAAAATGAAATGCCTAGAAGAAAATCAACAAATATCTCCTACAAAAGAGAGAGACTAGAGCATTATTTTTCCCAGATGATTCCATATATTTACAACTTGAAGTGGTAATATGCAGTGCATATATTATTTCCGTTCAAACTTTTCCTTGAGACCAGAATAAAGCTTAGCCATTGTAGAGATCTTACTGATATTGATGGTAGCATGCATATATTTGTCTTAATTCTGTTTTTTTCTCATTGATGTCATTTTCAATTGTTTTTCTATAGTTTTAATAGCATGAATAAAAGTTAGTTTGAGGAACTTCCTTGATGGTCCAGTGGTTAAGACTGCATGCTTCCAATGCAGGGGATGCAGGTTTGATCCCTGGGCACCCCACTCCAGTACTCTTGCCTGGAAAATCCCATGGACAGAGGAGCCTGGTGGGCTGTAGTCCATGGGGTCGTGAAGAGTCGGACACGACTGACCGACTTCACTTTCACTTTTCACTTTCATGCATTGGAGAAGGAAATGGCAACCCACTCCATTGCTGTTGCCTGGAGAATCCCAGGGACGGCGGAGCCTGGTGGGCTGCCGTCTGTGGGTCACACAGAGTCGAACACGACTGAAGTGACTTAGCAGCAGCAGCAGCAGGGAACTAAGATCCCACATACCACGTGGCAGGGTCAGAAAATAAAATTAAATATGAACAATAAAACAATTTTTTAAAATAATGATATAGTAGGAAAAACTTAGAATCTTGATTCTTTAGTTGTTTGTTGTTCAGTCACTCAGTCATGTTCAGCTCTTTGTGACCCCATGGACTGTAGTAGACCAGGCTTTCTGTCCTTCACCATCTCCTGGAGCTCGCTCAAACTTATATCCATCCAGTTGGTGATGCCATCCAACCATCTCATCCTCTGTCACCTCTTCTCTTCCTGCCTTCAATCTTTCCCACATCAGGGTCTGCTCTTTGCATCAGGTGGCCAAAGTACTGGAGCTTCAGCTTCAGCATCAGTCTTTCCAGTGAATATTCAGAACTGATTTCCTTTAGGATGGACTGGTTTGATCTCCTTGCAGTCCAAGGGACTCTCAAGTGTCTTCTCCAACACCACAGTTTGAAAGCATCAATTCTTCAGCGCTAAGCCTTCTTTATGGTCCAACTCTCACATCCATACATGACTACTGGAAAAGCTATAACTTTGATTATATGGATCTTTGTTGGTAAGGTTTGGCCATGCATTACCTGTGTAATCCTGGATTTAGAAACTTTTCTTGTACCCAAGATAGAGATAATAACACTTATATTAAAACACTGCTTTAACAAGACAATCTATATATAGGTTAAATAAGACGATATATGTACAGAGGATATTGCAGACACCCCCAAGTGGTAATATATGGCATTGTAGTTAATTTTAAATATTATTTTATGACTATATAATAATTAAATTTGTTTAAATTATTACTCAGATTCTCTTCTTAGCTCTTCTAACATCCTAGGTCTCCAAACAAGTCCGTTTCCATTCCTAGGCCTTGGTTTTTGCAAGGCTATAATGTGAAAACTGGACTAAATCATCTCTAAGGTCCATTTCAACTTTAAAGTCTTTGAAACTAAAACTCCATAGTTCTACTTTGAAATGTGCTTATGGGACAGAAAAAGGATCCAGCAATCAGAAAACATATCAAGATGACTTCATGACCTTGGATCTATTTTCCTATTTAACCCTGACTTATCTACCAATCCTATGTTTAAAGATACATGCTATTCAAATGTGATATATTCACTGGGTGAGGGCAGAGCAAATGCACCTCACTTCTTGAAAGCTCTTGGGGTTAAGTTGCATGTCTTTATTACTTCTTTAGGCTCTACAGTGAAATAGACATAGATTCTGCCAGATATTACTGTTTAATACTAGGCAAATTCAGTTCAGTTGTTCAGTCATGTCCGACTCTTTACGACCCCATGAACCACTGCATGCCAGGCCTCCCTGTCCATCACCAACTGCTGGAGTCTACCCAAACCCATGTCTATTGAGTCGGTGATCCCATCGAACCATCTCATCCTCTGTTGTCCCCTTCTTCTCCTGCCCTCAATCATTCACAGCATCAGGATCTTTTCAAATGAGTCAGCTCTTTGCATCAGGTGGCCAAAGTATTGGAGTTTCAGCTTCAACATCAATCCTTCCAATGAACACCAAGGATTGATCTCCCTTAGGATGGACTGGTTGGATCTCCTTGCAGTCCAAGGGACTCTCAAGAGTCTTCTCCACTACCACAGTTCAAAAGCATCAGTTCTTCAGCGCTCAGCCTTCTTTATAGTCCAACTCTCACACCCATACATGACTACTGGAAAAACCATAGCCTTGACTAAACGGAACTTTGTTGACAAAGTAATGTCTCTGCTTTTTAATATGCCGTCTAGGTTGGCCATAACTTAAGGAGTAAGCGTCTCTTAATTTCATGGCTGCAATCACCATTTGCAGTGTTTTTGGAGCCCCCCAAAATAAAGTCTGACGTGTTTCCCCATCTATTTGCCATGAAGGGATGGGACCCGATGCCATGATCTTAGTTTTCTGAATGTTGAGCTTTAAGCCAACTTTTTCACTCTCCTCTTTCACTTTCATAAAGAGGCTCTTTAGTTCTTCTTCACTTTCTGCCATAAGGGTGGTGTCACCTGCATATCTGAGGTGATTGATATTTCTCCGGCAATCTTGATTCCAGCTCGTGCTTCCCCCAGCCCAGCGTTTCTCATGATGTACTCTGCATATCAATTAAATAAGCAGGGTGACAATATACGCCTTGACGTACTCCTTTACCAACTTGGAACCAGTCTGTTTTTCCATGTCCAGTTCTAACTGTTGCTTCCTGACCTGCATACAGGTTTCTCAAGAGGCAGGTCATGTGGTCTGGTATTCCCATCTCTGAGAATTTCCCAGTTTATGGTGATCCACACAGTCAAAGGCTTTGGCATAGTCAATAAAGCAGAAATAGATGTTTTTCTGGAAATCTCTTGTGTTTTCAATGATCCAGCAGATGTTGGCAATTTGATCTTGGGTTCCTCTGCCTTTTCTAAAACCAGATTGAACATCTGAAAGTTCACGGTTCATGTATTGGTGAAGCCCGGGTTGGAGAATTTTGAGCATCACCTTACTAGCGTGTGAGATGAGTGCAATTGTGCGGTAGTTTGAGCATTCTTTGGCATTGCCTTTCTTTGGGATTGGAATGAAAACTGACCTTTTCCAGTTCTGTGGCCACTGCTGAGTTTTCCATTTGCTGGCATATTGAGTGCAGCACTTTCACCTCACCATCTTTCAGGATTTGAAATAGCTCAACTGGAATTCCATCACCTCCACTAGCTTTGTCTGTAGTGATACTTCCTAAGGCCCACTTTTCACATTCCAGGATGTCTGGCTCTAGGTGAGTTTGAGTGATCCACCATTGTGATTATCTGGGTTGTGAAGATCTTTTTTGTACAGTTCTTCTGTGTATTCTTGCCACCTTTTCTTAAATCTTCTGCTTCTGTTAGGTCCATACCATTTCTGTCCTTTATTGAGCCCATCTTTGCATGAAATGTTCCCTTGGTATCTCTAATTTTCTTGAAGAGATTCTCTAGTCTTTCCCATTCTGTTGTTTTCCTCTATTTCTGTGCACTGATCACTGAGGAATGCTTTCTTATCTCTCCTTGCTATTCTCTGGAACTCTGCATTCAAATGGGT
Organism: Bubalus bubalis; assembly: GCF_019923935.1. Taxonomy (NCBI): domain Eukaryota; kingdom Metazoa; phylum Chordata; class Mammalia; order Artiodactyla; family Bovidae; genus Bubalus; species Bubalus bubalis. Next base: position 151,682,201 of record NC_059159.1, on the reverse strand, counting down.
ATATCCTTCCTTTTCTCCTTTGCTTTTCACTTCTCTTCTTTTCACAGCTATTTGTAAGGCCTCCCGACAGCCATTTTGCTTTTTTCCATTTCTTTTTCTTTTGGGGATAGTCTTGATTCCTGTCTCCTGTACAATGTCACAAACCTCCGTCCATAGTTCATCAGGCACTCTGTCTATCAGATCTAGTCCCTTAAGTCTATTTCTCACTTCCACTGTATAATCATAAGGGATTTGATGTAGGTCATACCTGAATGGTCTAGTGATTTTCCCCACTTTCTTCAATTTAAGTCTGAATTTGGCAATAAGGAGTTTATGATCTGAGCCACAGTCAGCTATTTGTATACCTTCATGTATACTTTAAGTTGCTTATATTTTTAAGTTGTACCTATGTCCATGGGGTCGTAGAGTCGGACACGACTGAAATGAGTTAGCACACATCTTTCCTCCATTTTACTGCCTTTGTATTTCATCAAGATCAGTGATATTTTCACAGAAATACAGTGATATTTATGTGAGTCTCTTTCAGGGTTCTTGATTCTGTTCCAATTATCTATATGACTGTTTTTTCATCCAATACCACACTTGGTTACTGTAGCTTTATTTTAAGTCATGAAGTCAGGCAGTGTCAGTCCTCCAACTTCAGTACTGGCAATTCTGGGTGTTTTGTCACTTCAGATATACTTTAGTATCACTTAGTTGACATCCACAAAATAACATGCTGGCATTTTAATAGGAATTGCATTGAACCTATAAATCGTTGTGAAGAATGACCATCTTGACAAAATTGAATTTTCGCATCCATGAACATCTTATAGTTCTTTTTAAATTTCTTTCATCAGAGTTTTGTAGTTTTCCCCATATAGATCTTATATGCATTTTCTTAGATTTACATATAACTAAATTTCTTGAGTGTTAATGTAAATGGTAACACATTCTAAATTTAAAATTCTGCATGTTTATTGCTGGCATAATAGAAGTGTTAATAACCTTTTGTACATTAACCTTGTATCCTGTAAACTTGCTGTAATAACTTTATTAGTTCCAGAAATTTTTTGTTAATTCTATATAGACCATCATGTAATAAATGAACGTTTTATTTCCTCTTTTCCACCCTGTGTAACTTTTATTTCCCTTTTTTGTTGTTACCACATTACCTAGATCTTCTGGTACGATGTTGAAAAGGAATGGTGAGAGGACATTGGCCTTGTTCTTGCTTTTGGTGGAAAAGCTTCTATTTTCTTGCATTAAGTATGATGTTAGCTGTAGATGTTATCAAGTTGCGAGTTCCCCTCTATGCCTAGTTTGCTAGTTTTATAAAAAATGAGTGATGGATTTTGTCAAATACTTTTTCTGTATCTATTGATATAATCATGTGATTTTTGTTAGCCTGTTGATGTGGTAGATTAATGGATTTCCAGATGGTAAACCAAACTTGCATACCTGGAATACATTCTTTGCATACATTTTGGTTTTGATTTGCTAATATTTTGTTGAGAACTTTTGCATTTGTATTCATGAGAGAGACTGCTCTATAGTTTTAAAGACTATCTGGTTTTGGTTTTAGAATAATGCTGGCCTCATATAAAGACTTAGGAGGTTCCCTTCTGCATCTTATCTTCTGGAAGAGATTGTATAGAATTGGCATAAATTCTTCCTTAAATGTTTTAATTCACCAGTGAACCTATCTGGGCCTGCTGCTGTTCTGAAAGGTTTTTAATTATTGACTCCATTTCTTTATTAGATACAGGCCTATTCAGTCTTTCTCTTCTTGTGTAAGTTTTGGCAGATGTGTTTTTAAAGGAATTGCTCCATTTAATCTAGGTTACCAAATCTGTGGACATATGGTTGTTCATAGTATTTCCTGATTATCCTTCTAATATCCATGGGATCTGTAGTAATGTCCCTCTTTTATTTTGGATCTTAATAATTTGTATTTTCTTTCAGTTAGCTTGACTAGAGGCTTATCAATTCTATTGATTTTCAAAGAACTATCTTTTTTTTTTAACTGAAGCATAACTGACCTGTAATAATATGTTAATTCCAGGGGTACAACATAGTGACTCAATATTTCTATACACTACAAAATGTTTACTATGGTAAGTCTAGTTATCTGTCACCATACAAAGATATTACAGTATTACTGAGTATATTCCACATGTTGTATATTTCATCTGCATGACTCATTTATATTGTAATTGGAAGTCTGTACCTCTTACTCTCCACCTATGGCATTCAACCCACCACTCCCTCCCTTAAGGCAATCACTATTTCTTCTCTGTATCTATTGTTTTCCTTTTTTCATTTGCTGTTTTTTAGATTCCACATATAAGTTAAAATCACACTTCATTTTTCTTTCTGACTTATTTCACTTAGCATAATAACCTCTAGGACCATTCATGCTGTCACATTGAAATCACAAAAGATTTTTTTTTATGGCTAATATTCCACTATGTATAATATACCACATCTTCATCCATTCATCTATTGCTGGACATTCAGGTGGTTTCCATATGTTGCCCATTGTAAGTAATGCTGCAATAAACATAGGAATACATACATCTTTTCTAATCAGTGTTTTTTTTTTTTCCTTTGTAAAAAATATGCGAAGTGGAATTGCTAGATCTTACAAAAGTTATGACCAACCTAGATAGAATATTAAAAAGCAGAGATATTACTTTGCCAACAAAGGTCCATCTAGTCAAGGCTATGGTTTTACCAGTGGTCATGTATGGATGTGAGTTGGACTGTGAAGAAAGCTGAGTGCTGAATAATTGATGCTTTTGAACTGTGGTGTTGAAGACTCTTGAGAGTCCGTTGGACTGCAAGGAGATCCAACCAGTCCATCCTAAAGGAGACCAGTCCTGGGATTTCTTTGGAAGGAATGATGCTAAGGCTGAAACTCCAGTACTTTGGCCACCTCATGCGAAGAGTTGACTCACTGGAAAGACTCTGATGCTGGGAGCGGTTGGGGGCAGGAGAAGGGGATGACAGAGGATGAGATGGTTGGATGGCATCACCAACACGATGCACTTGAGTTTGGGTGAACTCTGGGAGTTGGCGATGGACAGGGAGGCCTGGCATGCTGCGATTCATGGGATCACAAAGAGTCAGACACGACTGAGCGACTGAACTGAACTGATGGTAGTTCTACTTTTAAGGACTCTCCATACTGTTTTCCATAATGCTTGAGCCAATTTGTACCACCAACAGTGCACAAGGGTTTTCTCTATATCCTCACCAACACTTGTTATTTCTTATTTTTTTGTAATAGCTATTCTGACATGTGTGAGGTGTTATCTCATTGTGATTTTCAGTTGCATTCCCCTGATGTTTGGTAATGGGAGCTTTTTTATGTTGAGCATCTTTTCATGTGTCTTAGTCATATGTACCTATATCTTTGGAAAAATGTCTATTCAGATCCTTGGTGGGACTGTTAGTCCTTTTGGTGTTGAGTTCTATGAGTTCTTTGTATATTTTGGATATTAACCCCTTATCTGATGTATTACTTGCAAATAAATGCCTTCTCCTGTTCAGCATGCGGTTTTTCATTTTGTTAAGTTTCCTTTGTGGTACAAAAGCTTTTTGGTTTGATGTAGTTCTGTTTGTTTATTTTTGCTTTTCTCTTGCCTAAAGACACATATTAAAAAAAATATTGCTAAGACCAATGTCAAAGAAGGTACTATGCTTTTCTAGAAGTTTTATGTTTTCAAGTCTTAGACTTAAGCTTTAATCCATTTTGAGGTTTTTAGTGATGTGGGAAAGTAGTTGTTTCTTTGGCATGAAACTGTCCAGTTTACCCAACACCAATTATTGACGACACTGTCTTTTCCCCATTCTATATTCTTGCCTACTTTGTCATAATTGCCCACAGTTCTGTCAGCATCATCTCCCAAACTTGCTGAATGTCTTATCCAGACATCCTGGACAACACTGCCTCAGAATGAAGGACCTATTTTACACCAGAGGGGTGACAATGAGCTCATGACTGTGCAATGCATTGATCTTGTCATGTATCCATCATCCAGAAGTAACTGGCCTGATACAATACAGGATGGCCTACTGAAGGCTCAGGTAAGGTGCTGGCTGGGGAGACAATACTTAGTGAGGTTTGGATACAATCTTCCAATACAAGATATGGTGTGTGCTCTGAACCAATGACCGATAATGTGACTATAGGGAAAATACATGGTTAGCAATTAGTATTTTGCAGTTTAAGACTTGACTTGTAGCCAATGACTAGGGAACTTTATGATTGAGTGTGACTATAGCCACACTCAAGAATACACGGTTAGCAGTCAGTATTTTGTAGTTTGTTAAGACTTGACCTGTAGCCAATAATTAGGGGAATTTTTTAAAAAGTAATACAGAATACATATGCCTACACCAGGAGTTAATGGAAGGTCTCACAGAGATCTGCATGCTTCTGTAGGACTCGAGGAGGACCACTCACGCTCCTTAACTGGAACAGTGCCCACTGCACATTGTAAAACAAGCCGTCAGGACTTGGACTTAGAGGACTTTAGAGCATGACATACTAAGTGCCTATTCCGGGGCCATGGCACCACACCCCAGTAGACCATGTTTTCCTGACAAAAGCCCATCTGCCAAACTCAGGACCTACCGTTGTCAAGACTCAACAGAAATCCCCAGAGCTCCCTATGTTCCCATAGACTCCCTTACAAACTTCCTACGCACAACCAAAGCAGGGACCCCTAGAACTGCCCTTGTTCTTGGGTAGGGCTGCCCTTCCCAGACATGATACCTAATTAGCAGCTGAGGACAGAGTGCCTGGACCTGATTAGCTGGCCTCCCCTAAGAAATGACCAGGACCGCTTTCCTAGACATCACGTGTCCAAGTTTCTTAGGTGGATCCACAGACTCAAGAGTTCCCCTGTCTGATCTCCAATCTCTTGCTGACCCCTTTCCTGTGTCTTTCCTAACCCCTTTCCCTGTGTCTTCAGAAAACCTTCCTATATCTCAATTTATCTGAAGTTTTCCCTTCATCTCTGAACAGCTATTTCCTTTCCTGCTGTGTTGCATGTGTGTGTGTGTGTATTTATTTCAGCTAATTTCTCATCTCCTTCCCCTTTCCCCACTGCTGTATATACGATGCATTAGTACTTAGTTCATGAGTTTTGGAACATCAAGCAAAATCGTGATAGAACTACAAGAGAGATTCACAGCCCTAAGAGTTCTGACTTGAAACCAGTTCACACAGCTAACAAAGACCTTGGGTTTTTAAGTGTACCAGTTATGCAAGATTTAATGCATTAGGAAAGCTGGGTAAAGGGCATATGGGAACCCTCTGTACTATCTCTGCAAATGTTCTGTAAATTTAAAAGAACTCCAAAATAAACCTTACCTTAAGATTAAAAAAGAGAGAGAAAAACCTTAGATTTTCTCCTCTGGGTGGAATGATTGCATGTGGTCTTGGCTACATAGTATATAGGTGCTGTGTTAGGCCAAAAAACTATTGTTAAAAGGCAAATATAGGAAGTAGGGTATATTGGGTACTAGGCAGCCACAAGAGCAGAATGTAGTAGAGAACCTTTTAATCTTTATTTTCTATTTTTGAGGAGTTCTTCACTGTATGAATCTTGGTTGTGAGTACCTACTATTAAAGCTGAATGGGCCAGACTCTCCCATCCTGAACTTGATGGTGTGGGCGTGTGACCCAGGCCAGTAAATCTCATACGCACACTCCACTGAGTCGCAAAGAGTCACATTTCCTTAGGGAAGTTTTCAGATAATGGCAGTGATGCCTGGTCAGTGACAGCAATGGGAACATGATGGCAGCGATGTGGTAGAGCTGGAGGGGAAATAGGGATATGAGCAGCAGAGCCGGGGAGCCAGGCCTTGCTGGAGCCGGCCCTGGTTGTCACCTGCTGCCAGCTTCCATGGTGCCAGGCCTACTTCTCAAGCCTGCACACTGCCCCTCTATGCTACTCTATATCTTTCTAATAAATTCCTTTTTTGGTGTTAGTGATCCAGCCTGCTGTTCCTATTGCCTGCAATTAAGAACGCTCAAGACAGACCTGCTAACCCAGTCAGGGCTTCCATGTGGACCAGCTCCAGAGGCATCCCTGTCACAAGGCACAGAGTGCTGCCCTGCAGCCATGCAACGCTGTGCCACAGAGCATCTGTAGGACGTCCAGAGCTATTTATTAATGTGTGTCTAAAGCACGTAACACAGACTAGGAAGACAAAAATGTTTACTCCTTTAATTACATATTTGGACAACAAAAAACAATTATGTTACAATCTGAGTACTTTAAACCTGGGTTTTCTAGCACCCAAGGTCTTGCACTCATTCTTCTTGGCTACTTACTATCTGAATAACCTTGGACAGTTTGTTTGATAGCTGGAAAATGGACCAACAGTGGGTTAACTACTCTTCTACTACATTTCAACTTCTTTGAAAAATACAGACAGTAATATCTACACTTCAGGGCTTCTGCTGAGGATTTAAAAATAAGGTCACCTCACACACTTGTGTGGCCCACAGTAGGTCTTTGAGAATCATTACTTCTTTTCCCGATGTTGATACAATAATTACTTTAGGCTCTGTATGCAGACAAGCCCCTCAACAGCTGTGGTGACAATCTTCAGTTGATGCCGTCATCTTAGCCACACTGCACTTGGAAGTAATATGACCTCAGAATACTAGTTCCGATGTTTCTGGCTTCCACGCCTACGATGCTCATACTGTCACTCTCCACATGAGTGAATCCACTGTGAAGGAAGGGACACACTATATGTTAACTTTGGAAAAGGACAAACGTTTAAGTCATAAAGCTTTTACACGAAGATGGAGCTCAGCCTTGTATGTTCTCCACCCAGTCCACCCCATCTGTGAGTATGCTGGGCTTTGACTTGAGGACCTATGTTCATTTATATCAAGTAGCAAAAATCATCACATTCTTGAGTATGATCAGTCTGAGGTCTTCCTGATGGTAGCTGCCTGAATCACAATGATTCCAGCTACTCTAGAAACTTCTGATACAGGAGTGGGGCGTACCTCATCCAATCTGGGCAGGTCAGAGTCATTTCTCCAGAATTTAGAATTACTATCAATTCCTAACCAGTCTCAGTGAAGGAGATGTAACCGCAGGAGCCAATGGGGCCTTCGGTTTCCACAAAAACACAATGCTGCTCTGTTGCACTATAGAAAAATGGAGCAAGTGTGTAGAGAACCAAACCAACAACCAAAAATAGAACTAACCAACAAACAAAAACAGAAGGAACTCGCTGAGTTTCCCACAGAAGCCCAGTTTTTGTCTATAGATTGCTTCTGAAATGAGCTTTGGCTTTCATGAACTACTTTCAGCTTAGAGTAAATGCCATGCTGACTTACTCAACTTAAGAGATTAATAAACCACTACAGTACGAGCGACTTCACTTTCACTTTTCACTTTCATGCATTGGAGAAGGAAGTGGCAACCCACTCCAGTGTTCTTGCCTGGAGAATCCCAGGGATAGGGGAGCCTGGTGGGCTGCCGTCTATGGGGTTGCACAGAGTCGGACACGACTGAAGCGACTTAGCAGCAGCAGCAGCACAGTACTGCAAAGTAATTAGCCTCCAATTACAATAAATTAATTTTAAAAAACGCATCTCGTGCAAACAACAACAACAAAGAGATTAATAACAAGAGTGGAATGTGGCAGTTTGCAGACTGTCAGAAAACGGCAAGACTGGGTTGGAAAATTGCAGGACTGGCTGGTCTGCGTGGGGTGAGCAGGGCAACAACTGCTCCCTGATACAAGCAGTCAGCCAGCAGTCTCCTTGGTTTGTTAGCAAATAAGGTTGGACAAGCACCTATCTTCTTTTTTTCTCTTTATAGACTTCCTCTTCATCTTCCCCCCCTCCTCATCTTTAGTAAATTTGCAGAACTCTGTAACTATCACTAAAACCCAGTTTTAAGAACATTTCCATTGGCCCCAAACGATCTGTTGTAGCCATCTGCAGTAAATCCCATCCTACCCCCAACCCGGGGCAGCAGTAATTAACCTTCTGTTCCTACAGACTTGCCTTTTCTATATGTACCATATTAAAGGAATCATTCAATATGTGACCTTACACATTTGGCTTCTTTCACCAGCACAGCGTGTTGGCAGTTCACCGCATGTATGTCATAGGCCATTCCTCTTTACGGCTGAATAACATTCCCCTGTATGGATGCACCACAGTGGATTTATCCATTTACCAGTTGATGGGCATCTGCACTGTTTGCAGCTTTAGGGTTTTCTGAATAAATCTGCTAAGAACATTCAAGTACAAGTCTCTGTAGACATGTTTTATTTCTCCTAGGGGTATGCTGCTAGGTTTGCTATTAAATTTTTATTTACCACACCCGTTTTCTTTGGAGAATCAGAGTATGTGTTCACAGATTGTAACATTTTAGGAAACTGAAAAGCTCCTAAAAAGTAATGAAAAGATAGATCAAATGCAGTCCACAGCTGCCCATCCTGTGGGGATCAGCATGGAGCAAGGTTGCTGGGTTTATGATTGCCAATGAAGCCCTCAAAGAGAAAAATTACCACTTGCATCAACTAAGGATTTCTGAGGAATCTGTTATGAATTAGGAAAGAGCAGAATTCAAGGTTGTAATACATTCCAGGGTTCTGATTAAAGCACATTTATGTTACTAAGTGTGCTATGCTCATTGAGAAAATGTCATTTCAGTGAAAGGTTTACCATCCTATAAAATGAGTGTGTCATTTCAGTGAATGGATGTGTTTACCATTCTATAAAATGGGTGTGTTAGTCACTCAGTCGTGTCTGACTCTTGAGACCTCATGGACTGTAGCCCCCCAGGGTCCTCTATCCATAGAATCCTCCAGGCAAGAATAGCCATTCCCTTCTCCAGGAAATCTTCCTGATCCAGGGACCAAATCTGGGTCTCCTGTACTGCAGGTGAATTCTTTACCATCTGAGCTACCAGGGAAGCCTCAGAATAGCACAGTTTAAAAACACATAAAAAACAGAAGTTTCTGGAACTTCCCTGGTGGCTCGGTGGTTAAGAATATGCCTGCCAACAATATAGGGGACACATGTTTGATCCCTGGTCCAGGAAGATCCAACATGCCACAGGGCAACATAGCCCATGTGCCACAATTACTAAGCCCATACTCTAGAGCCTGAGCTCGGCAACGAGAAGCCACCGCAACTGGAAAAAGCCTGCATGCAACAATGAAGACCCAGCACAGAGGTAAGTAAATAAATAGTAATTTAAAAAATAAGTTTCTAATCGTGCACAATGAATATTTCAGTGAATGAATGTGTTCTGCTTTGTGTGATGCATGTAGAGCAGGGTTTAAAAATGTGTAAAAAAGAAGTTTCTAGAAGTGCTACTTGCTTACTAAGTTGACAACAGTGTTATTTCAGTGAAAAGATGTTCTAACCATTCAGTAATGATACAGGGAATTCTTTAAAGGCACATATAAAATAGGAAAGGAAAAAAAAGCACATCTTGGGAGACCAACATCACTGGCAAGCTCTTCAGTGGCCTCCTTCCAGTGGCAACAAGTGTCTATTCGCACATACATCTCCTGCCACTGGAGGGAAAAAATCATTACTGAGGGGTCATGAGTGGATGTGGGGCGTGTAATCAGGGCCTCCATCGGCCTGAGGGGCTTGCTTCACTATGGCTGGCCTGCGGCCCAGGTACAGACAGAACAGAGCAAGGCCACCTCTCCTGAGCACAGGGTAGGGTAGATAACAACATATTAGGGTCTTAGTAGGAAATACACAGCCCCTCATGGCCTGCAGTGTGGAGATGGAATGTTATGGCTCTCAAATTCAGCAACTAGGTAGGTTTGTTATACTGGAGTGGGTTGCCATTTCCTTCTCCAGGGGATCTTCCTGATCCAGGGATCAAACCTGGGTCTCCTGCATTGCAGGCAGAAGCTTTACCATCTGAGCTGCTAGGGAAGCAGGTTTGTTAATAGAAATCTTTAATTGTAAAAATATTTAGTTTGGGGCATTGCATTTTTTTAAATTAACACTGGAAGATGTTTGCCACAGGAGGCTGAATTAATCCCGTAACTCATGACAAGTAACTGATGATTATGAAGTAGGAGGTGTTACCATAAGTAACCCAGTGAAACAGACAATCTGGAAGCCCTGTCCTTACTTTGCAGGACTTAGATAAGAAAAAACATGTCATCCCCCAATTCTGGGCTACCCTGGTAGGTCAGCTGGTGAAGAATCCACCTGCAATGCAGGAGACCCCAGTTCCATTCCTGGGTCTGGAAGATCCCCTGGGGAAGGGATAGGCTACCCACTCCAGTATTCTTGGGCTTCCCTGGTGGCTCAGGCAGTGAAGAATTCACCTGCAATGTGGGTGACCTAGGTTTGATCCCTGGGTTGAAAGATCCCCTGGAGGAGGGCATGGCAACCCACTCCAGTATTCTTGCCTGGAGAATCACCAGGGACAGAGGAGCCTGGTGGGCTACAGTCCGTGGGGTTGCAAAGAGTCAGACACGACTGAGTGACTAAGCATAGCATCCCCAATTCTAATTGTAAATCAGAGCACAAAAATCATATTCTCTTCAACTTTTACAGTCTTGCCCCTATGGCCACCTAGGTTTGGTAAATGGACCTGGCATTGTGCAGGTTACAGAGATGGGGTAAGGGCTGCATCCAGGCTGACCTCAGCTTCACTGTGCATCCCTGTGGGCCTTTGGGCAAAACCCACATCGCTGATTTCATCTGGGAAATGTGGGTGATGCTAACTGCAGGTGGTGGCTTTGTATATTAAAGGAGATAATGCAAATGATGCGCAGTGTAGCATTTTTTTTAAAACCAGAGGATAAATATGAACAGTGACTTGCCACAGGTCTCCATATAGGGAGGGGCAGGCTGGGCTAAGACCCCAAGTCCCATTCACATTCTTGCCAATGGTATCCTCTTGCTGGGAGGCCAGGAGAGGCCATTGTGTAGCTAACATTTAACAAGTCAGAAGCAATTACCTGGCCCATCTGTGGGACCCACCAAGCAAATGATAGCAGCTCTTGAGGACTGGAAATTTATTTTCCTTGTTCCACATGTAGACTCGCAGGGAGAGATCAAAGGAAGAGGTGATGACTCGAGTCTGGTCCTTGAAACGAAAAACCAAGTGAGACAGGAATGTGGGTTCCAAGGCATGGAGCCCTGAGGCTGGCAGCAGGTGGGCAAGGGGCCACACTCACCACCCACATGGACGTGATGGGCCTCTGGTGGTCCTGAAAGGCCACCAGCTGCAGGCCGTGAATGGTGAAGAGCACCAGCTCTGAGCCGGACACCAGCAGGATCACTTGGGAGCCGTGGCCCTTCATGAGGTGAGGAGGCATCATGGTGTCTGGCAGCAGGAAACTCGCAATCTGTTGTACTTTTTGAAATAAAGGCACACAGATTGTCATGTCTTAGTAGCAGCTGGGGGTCTGGAATAGACATGCCTCGCCTACAAGGATGTGGAATAATGAAAAGAGCAACGGCTTTGTGCTGCATCTACAATCAATCCTGACCCATGCATTTACTCCCCTAGTCTACTGGTCATCAGCTGTTGAACGCTGATCATGCTGCTTTATAGGGAGACTGCGAGGTTCAAGGCGATATGCACATGGCAGTGACAGTATCTGGCCCATGGTACTATCCAGGGGTGCGGCTTCCACCCTGCTTTCTACCCTTCCCCATCTAAGACAGGGGGATGTAAGACCACAAGAGAACTATGACATTTATGACATCTGCTGAAAACTACTGTTGAAGATTCTTTTATACTGTACAGCATTCCTTGTTAAAAAAAAAAATAATTCGATCATTTCCTTATGGAATTTAGTTAGCACCAGGAAAACAAAATTACCTCTTTTGAAGAGTTCATGCGTTTTCTCGTATCAGACAAGGGATTATATTACACATCCTGTTTCCCTTTTTTCCTCCGCTGCCAGGAAGCTCAGAGTAAAATTTATGGTCAAATGATGATAGGAAAACAAATGAATATAATACAAGGGAAAAAATGCTAAGGAACAAAGAAAAGGCCTATCAGGGTGATGTGGGGTTTGGAAAACAAGAGACAGGAAAAGACAAAAATGTGGGTCTTATTTTCCTACTGGACTAGGAGCTCCTTAGGGAACAGCTCCTTATTCATCTCTGTGGGCACTCAGTGCTGAGAGTGGTGACCCTGACACAGTTGTAAAAGGAGACGTGGGGATGAATGGACGCAGAGAAGGGAGAAGAGTGGACAGCAGTTAACCTCTGAATCCCACGGCCATGCAGAGGGCCCCAACACACAGCAAATGTTCAACTACTCCACCAGCAAACAAAAGCACAACTAGAAAACATCTGTGGGGTCACTATGATTCACTGAGAGGAAAGAAAAAGTGCCCCAAAGGAAACATGAGGAAGCACTATAAGGCAGTGGGGGTGACATGGGGATCCTTACCGAGAATCTCCACTCTATCCCGGGACTTCCTGCTCCCTAGCTCGTAGGTGGTGATGACCAACTGCAGGCCGCTGTCATTTCTGTGCATCACCATCAGCCTGGCTGCCTCGTCGGGGGTCCAGCAGGCTCTGGACATCAGCCAGATGGGGAGAGTGGTGGAGGCAGGAGTCTCATCTTCTGACCGGCAGAGCAAGGACTGAGTGTAGAACACCTGGGGAACAGCACCGCACGTCTCATCGCTGGCGAGGGAGGAGACTTCTCCAACCAGGAGCACTCCGAAAGACCACATCCACGGTGACTGTACTGGGTCTCACAGGGTGCCTCATGTGGACCCGCCTTTCTCAAACACCCTTACCAAGGAAAAGAGGTTAACCCCACACCATGTCTGGCCCTGCTGGAAAGATCTTGGCACACCAGTCCCAGTGAGGTCAGCATAATGGGTGAATCAAATAAATGGATTTTCTTTTCCTGAGCGCCTGTCACCATCTTGCTTTTGCCTCCAATGTCTTCCTCCATATTCCTTTCCTATTTTCTTGCAGTCTGGCTACAAACCCCTTCTTGGTCCCTGGAACTGATTTGAGGCTGCCCACCGATCCTATGGCCTTTCTCCTTTGGCTGCCCTCCCTGACCCCTGGCCTCCCCTGACTCCCAGGTCTCGGCACTGCCACTTCTGTCCAGCTCGGCCACTGCTTCTCTTTTTCTGTCCTTCCTTGCTCACCGACCCCAGTATGTCTCAAGACCCACTCCAGCTGCCTGCTTTTTACTCTGGTCTAATTTTCCAATTCAGGCTTTCCGGGTGGCTCAGTGGTAAAGAATCCGCCTGCCAATGCAGGAGACACAGAAGATGCAGGTTTGATCCCTGGGTTGGGTAAATCCTCTGGAGTAGGAAATGACAACCCACTCCAGTATTCTTGCCTGGGAAATCCCATGAACAGAGGAGCCTGGCAGGCTACAATCCACGGTGTCACAAAGAGTTGGACATGACTGAATGACAGAGCTCATGGGTGCACCTGCGCGTGCGCACCCACCCACACACACACACTTTTCCAGTTCACACCCTGGCACTCAGCCTGAGCATCTCTGAGCCCATGAATCACTGGCAGAGGCAGCCATTCTCACAGGCAAGCTGTATATGGGCCTCAAGGTAATGGATACAGTCCCTACGCTGTCAGCATCTCCTCCATGCTGGCCCAGACACTGTCTTCCTTAATCTTGTTGAAGCATGTTCTCAGGCCACCAATAGCTCATGAGCATTTCCACCAGGAAGTCCCAAACCTTTTCAAAACTGAATTCTGTCATCTCCAGTCAGGTAGCTGACCCCCTCCAGCCTGTGGGCAACATGAGAGCCTGGAAAGAACAGAGGCTCCTGGGTGAGGCTGCCATGGCCATCAGCTCAGCTGGTGGCCCTGAGAAGGCAGTCCCTGCTGTGAAAGGTCACAGATGACTCATCATCACCCATGCATACAGGTTTGGTCCTACATGAGAAGCTGCCCCCACAGATGCACCCCAAAAGCCTAGGGCATAGGATCCACCACCCTTGTGCACAAAGCCAGCCACCTGAGGCAAGGGACACAGCCCACCACTGACCTCCGGGCTCAGGTCTGAGTTCTGGGTTGACGCGAACACCCACTGCTGGTCAGGTGAGCAGAGGAGACTGGTGGGGTTGCCGGGAAACACGTTGACTCTGGAGAGCAGCTGCAGCCAGGGCACCGTAAGTGTGTAGAGTGCCCCTTCAGCACAGGCAGCCTGCAAGCGACGGGACAAAAATGGGATCAAGAGCCAAAAAGAATCAGAAAGTGTCCAAGGAGATAAGCAAAGGTCTAAGAAACACAGAAATGAAGTTCCTACAGAAGAAAAGTCAAATAATTAACAGACTAACACTGAAAATCCATGTTCAAGGACTTCCCTGGTGGTCCAGTGGTAAAGAATCCGCCTTCCAATCCGCAGGGGACGTGGGTTTGAACCCTGACCGGGGAACTATGATCCCACACGCCACTGAGCGACTACGCCTGAGCGCCGAAACTACTGAGTCCACGTGCTGCAACAAACACGTGGTGCAGTCAAAACAAACAAACAAAATTCATGTAAAAACTTTCTGGCAATAAATCCTGGGGAAGTTGAGCTGGGATGGTCACCACAGACACATCACAATACAACTAACTACTAGGCTTTAAATCTTTCAAAAAATCCTTTAGGCCTTTGATTTTTAAAACTCCAGTATTTAACAAGAGAAATAAGGGTGGCAGTAGACATTGCCAACAGAAACACTGTGGCATAATATTTTCACAAAATTCAAGGAAAGCAGGAGCCAGGGATGCAGTAGCCAGCCAGGTCACTCTTCAAGCCCCCAGACTACAGAACCACAATGCTAATGCAAGAATTGCATTCGTGGGCCCTTCCTCGGGACCTGACCAGGGGATGGGCTTCATCAAATCACAAGATACAATGAAAATGTCACCAAAAGAACTAGTGTTGTTATGAAATACATTAAACCGTAAATCAAAGAGCTAATTAAAAAAAAAGGTAGACACAAGAGAACAGGGTGTAAATATTTTATGTTCTCAAAAAGCTGGAAATAATACATCTTTAAAAAGTGAGGAGGATCAAAATAGAATAACTCACTGACTGCCATGGGAGTAAAGGAGTAAAGACAACAAATAAAACAGGTGACAGGCCTAAATAAGGAAAAAGGAGAAAGAAAGTGTTAAGGTAAAGAAAACTGGGGCTTCCTTGGTGGTCCAGTGGCTAAGAATCCCCATTCCCCATGCAGAGGGCCTGGCTTTGATCCCGTTCAGGGAACTAGATCCCGCATGCCTCAACCAGGAGTCCACAGGCTGCAACTGAAGATCTGAAGTGCCTCAACTCAGACTTGGTGCAGCCAAGTAAGGGCTTCCCAGGTGGTGCAGCGGTAAAGAATCCATTTGCCAATGCAGGAGACACAAGAGACTTGGGTTTGATCCCTGGGTTGGGAAGATCCCCTGGAATAGGAAGTGGCAACCCACTCCAGTATTCTTGCCTGAGAATCCCATGAACAGAGGAGCCTGGCAGGCTACAGTCCATGGGGTCACAAAGAGTTGGACATGACTGAACACATGGCAGCCAAATAAAAGAGAAAACTGCATTCTACTGATGACCTGACGGTGTGGAACGTCTCTCCATGTGCTAATGACCATCTGATTATATTCTTTTGAGAATGCTCAAACGACCGCACAACTGCACTTATCACACACGCTAGCAAAGTAATGCTCAAAATTCTTCAAGCCAGGCTTCAACAGTACATAAACCGTGAACGTCCAGATGTTCAAGCTGGATTTAGAAAAGGCAGAGAAACCAGAGATCAAATTGCCAACATCCGCTGGATCAAGAAAGCAAGAGAGTTCCACAAAAACATCTAGTTCTGCTTAACGGACTATGCCAAAGTCTTTGTGTGGATCACAACAAACTGGAAAATTCTTAAAAGAATGGGAATACCAGACCACCTGACCTGCCTCCTGAGAAATCTGTATGCAGGTCAAGAAGTAACAGTTAGAACTGGACATGGAACAATAGACTGGTTCCAAATAGGAAAAGGAGTACATCAAGGGTGTATATTGTCACCCTGCTTATTTAACTTATATGCAGAGTACATCATGAGAAACGCTGGGCTGGATAACGCAGAAGCTGGAATCAAGACTGCTGGGAGAAATATCAATAACCTCAGATATGCAAATGACACCAACCTTATGGCAGAAAGTGAAAAAGAACCAAAGAGCCTTTTGATGAAAGTGAAAGAAGACAGTGAAAAAGCTGGTTTAAAATCCAACATTCAGAAAACTGAGATCATGGCATCCTGTTCCATCACTTCATGGCAGATAGATGGGGAAACAATGGAAATAGTGAGAGACTTTATTTTGGGGGGCTCCAAAATCACTGCAGATGGTGACTGCAGCCATGAAATTAAAAGGCACTTGTTCCTTGGAAGAAAAGTTACGACCAACTTAGATGGCATGCTAAAAAGGAGAGACATTACTTTGCCAACAAACGTCCGTCTGGTCAAAGCTATGGTTTTCCCAGTAGTCATGTATGGTTGTGAGAGTTGGACTATAAAGAAAGCTGAACACTGAAGAATTGATGCTTTTGAACTGTGGTACTGGAGAAGACTCTTGAGAGTCGCTTGGACAGTAAGGAGATCCAACCAGTCCATCTTAAAGGAAATCAGTCCTGAATATTCACTGGAAGGACTGATGCTGAAGCTGAAACTCCAATTCTATGGCCACATGATGTGAAGAACTGACTCACTGAAAAAGACCCTGATGCTGGAAAAGACTGAAGGCGGGAGAAGGGGACAACAGAGGATGAGATGGCTGGATGGCATCACTGACTTGATGGACATGAGTTTGAATAAGCTCCAGGAGTTGGTGATGGACAGGGGAGCCTGGCGTGCTACAGTCCATGGGGTCGCAAAGAGTTGGACACGACTGAGCAACTGAACTGAACTGAGTATTCAAATCATTTGCGTAATTTAAAAGCTGCGTTATGTCCTTTTTCCTGAGTAGTACCAGTTCTTTATATATTCTGGACACAGTCCTGTGTCATGTTTATATATGGGAAATACATTATTCCAGTTTGAAGCTTGCCTTTTATTTTTCTTAACAAAGTCTTCTAAAGAGTAAAAGTTCTGAACTTGATGAAATCGAATTTGTTCATTTTTTATTACACAGCTAGTCCTTTGTGTGCCCTAAGAAATTGTTACCTTTGAAAAATTTCTACTAATCTACTCCCCCCAAAACCAGTTAGAATTAATAGGTTGAACTTCCCTGGCGAGCCAGTGGTTAAGACTCTGCACTGCTAGTACAAGGGGCATAGGTTTAACCCCTGGTTGGAGAAGGTCCCACAAGTTGCACAGTGCAGGCAAAAAATAATTAAAAATTTTTGTCTTTTTTACCAAAGAATTAATAGGTAAATTTAGCAAGGCTGTTGGATACAGTAACTATACAAAAGTCAAATGCACTTCTATGTATATTTATACAGAAGTTATTTCTATGTATGCTACACAGTGATGCATGGCAATTTCTTTATAAATACAAGACCATACATTCTCCTATTACTCTTGGTCTGCACCTTACCCACGTAACAGCCTCAAGACAGAAAAGTCTGGAGTCAACAACAGTTTAATGGATGGGGGAGCTTATGTCTGAAGCAAGGCCCTTAAGTGACATTCTACCATATGCAGCAGGGAGCAGGCAGGACACAGCAGCAGTCTTCACTGTTGAGGAGGCAGTTGGTGTCGTTCAGTCGCTCAGTTGTGTCCAACTCTTTGTGACCCCATGGACTGCAGTATGCCAGGATTCCCTGTCCTTCGCCATCTCCTGGAGTTTGCTCAAACTCATGTCCATTGAATCAGTGATGCAATCCAACGATCTCGTCCTCTGTCATCCCCGTCTCCTCCTGCCTTCAATCTTTCCCAGCATCAGGGTCTTTTCTAATGAGTCAGTTCTTTGCATCAGGTGGCCAAAGTATTGGAGCTTCAGCTTTAACATCAGTCCTTCTACTGAATGTTCAAGATTAATGTCCTTTAGGACTGACTGGTTTGATCCCCTTGCAGTCCAAGGGACTCTCAAGAGTCTTTTCCAAAACCACAGTTCAAAAACATCAATCTCTGGAGTTCAGCCTTTATGGTCCAACTCTCATATGGCATGACTACTGGAAAAAATCATACTTTTGACTACACAGACCACTGTTGGCAAAGTAATGTCTCTGCTTTTTAATATGCTGTCTAGGTTGGTCACAGCTTTTCTTCCAAGGAACAAGTGTCTATTAATTTCGTGGCTACAGTCACCATCTGTGGTGATTTTGGAGCCCAAGAAACTAAAGTCTCTCACTGTTTCCCCATCTATTTGCCATGAAGTGATGGGACCGGATGCCATGATCTTAGTGTTTTGAATGTTGAGTTTTAAGCCAGCTTTTTCACTCTCTTCTTTCACTTTCATCAAGAGGCTCTTTAGTTCCTCTTCGCTATCTCCATAACGGTGGTGTCATCTGCATATCTGAGGTTACTGATATTTCTCTCAGCAATCTTGATTCCAGCATTTGCTTCATCTAGCCCGCATTTCGCATGATGTACTCTGTATATGTTAAATAAGCAGGGTGACAACATACAGCCTCGATGTACTCCTTTTCCCATTTGGAACCAGTCTGTTGTTCCATGTCCAGTTCTAACTGTTGCTTCTTGACCTACATACAGATTTCTCAGGAGGCAGGTCAGGTAGTTTGGTATTCCCATCTCTTGAAAAATTTTCCACAGTTTGTTGTGATCCACACAGCCAAAGGCTTTAGCATAGTCAAAGAAGCAGAAGTATGTTTTCCTGGAATTCTCTATGATCCAGCATCTGTTGGCAATTTGATCTCTGGTTCCTCTGCCTTTTCTAAATCCAGCTTGAACATCTGGAAGTTCTCAGTTCATGTACTGCTGAAACCTAGGTTGGAGAATTTTGAGCATTACTTCGCTAGCATATGAGATGAATGCAATTGTGGGGTAGTTTGAACATTCTTTGATACTGCCCTTCTTTGGGATTGGAATGAAAACTGATCTTTTCCAGTCCTGTGGCCACTGCTGAATTTTCCGCATTTGCTGGCATACTGAATGCAGTTCTTTAACAGTATCATCTTTTAGGATTTTAAATAGCTCAGCTGGAATTCCATCACATCCACTAGCTTTGTTCATAGTAATGCTTCCTAAGGCCCACTTGACTTCACACTCCAGGATGCCTAGATCTAGATGAGTAACCAGATCATCATGGTTATCTGGGTGATTAGGATCTTTTTTATATAGTTCTTCTGTGTATTCTTGCCACCTCTTCTTAGTATCTTCAGCTTCTGTTAGGTTCATACAATTTCTGTCCTTTATTATGCCCATCTTTGCATGAAATGTTCCCTTGGTATCTCTAATCATCTTGAAGAGATCTCTAGTCTTCCCCATTCTATTGCTTTCCTCTATTTCTTTGCAATGTTCATAGAGAAAGGCTTTCTTATCTCTCCTTGCTATTGTTTGAAACTCTGCGTTCAGATGGGTACGTCCTCCCTTTTCTCCTTTGCCTTTTGCTTTTGTTCTTTTCTCAGCTATTTGTAAGACCTCCTCAGACAACCATTGTGCCTTTTTGCACTTCTTTTTCTTGGGGATGGTGTTGATCACTGCTTTCTGTACAATGTTACAAACCTCTGTCCATAGCGCTTCAGGTACTCTATCAGCTCTAATCCCTTGAATCTATTTGTCACTTTCCACTGTATAATCGTAAGGGATTTTATTTAAAGTGTAAGTGTTAGACTCTTGGTAATGTCAGACTCTTGGCCACCTCATGGACTGTAGCCTGCCAGACTCCTCTCTCCATGGGGTTCTCCAGGCAAGAATACTGGAGTGAATTGCTACTTCCCACTCCAGGGGATCTTCCTGACCCAGGGATCGAACTCGCATCTCCCACACTGAAGGCAGATTCTTTACTGTCTGAGCCACCAGGGAAGCCCAGGATTATCTTTATTCAGACTAAATAATACAGTTTACTCATTTCCCTGCTTTCCAGCCCTCTTGCATCCCACTTCTTGCTCTTTCCTTCCCCCTTCTTTTTTTCTCCCGGCTGCAGACTGTGCTTTCCCAGGAAGGGCTTTATTATCAGCCTGGGTGCTCTCTGCTCAGGAGGCTCATGCTTCCTTCAAGCCTGTTTCTGTCCCTCGATACTCCTGTAACTCCTCCTGTCTGTGGTCCAGTTTATGGTTAGAGTTATGGAATTGATTTAGATCATACCCTTATGGCCTAGTGGTTTTCCCTACTTTCTTCAATTTAAGTCTAAATTTTGCAATTAGGAGTTCATAAACTGAGCCACAGTCAGCTCCTGGTCTTGTTTTTGCTGACTATATAGAGCTTCTCCATCTTTGGCTGCAAAGAATATAATCAATCTGATTTCGGTATTGACTATCTGGTGACGTCCATGTATAGGAGGGAGACCAATTACAGAGGTAACCGACATCAGGTTGGCTTGTCAGTTAACAGGGAAACCAGCAGAGGAGCCCGTCCCTCACCACCCCTTTGATAAGCTATCATGGAGAAAATGCTCTGATCTAAAGATTAGAATAATCACTAACTGGAGGTGGGGGCAAGTATGTATTAGCAGGGAGTATGTATTAAGGGTTGGTCATGTAAGTAAGGGTTGGTCATGTGAGTAGGGTGTAGGTGAAGAAGGGACCGGTCGAGCAAAGGATGTACAGAAAGCAAGAGAAGAGCCATCTTGGGAGCATGATCACACAATTATTTATGTTCTATATATGCTGTATACTAGCAATGGAAAAAATTGGAAAAGTACATTTTAAAATAACATTAAGGGACTTGCCTCATGGTTCAGTCATTAAAAATCTGCCTCCCCATGCAGGGGATGTGAGTTCAATCCCTGGTTGGGGAAGATCTTACAATCCCACATGCATGTGTGCTCAGTAACATCCAACTCTTTGGGAAGCGATTAGATGGTAGCCTGGTAGTTTCCTCTGTCCATGGAATTTCCCAGGCAGTAATATTCGAGTGTCCATTTCCTGCTCCAGAGGATCTTCCTGAACCTAAGATCGAACCCATGTCTCCTGCATTGGGATGTGGATTCTTAACCACTGCATCACCAGGGGAGCCATAAGATCCCATGTGCCTCGGGGCAACTAAGTCCGTGCCCCACAACTGAGCTGGCAAGCTCTGGAGCCTGTGCACCACAAGTACTAACAGAGAGCAGCCCCTGTGCCACAACAAAGAGCCCGTGCCCAGCAATGATGATCGATCCCGAGTGCGGCAACTAAGACCTGATGCAGGCAAAAATAAATGAATATTTTAAAATAATATTTAAACAGCATGAAAATGCTGGTAGCAGACTATGTGCAAGTGCTGTTCACTTAAAACCACAAAACTCTGTTGAGAAAAATAAATGAAGGCGTATGTATATATATGGACATATATGCTTGATGAAAGTCAAAGAGGAGAGTGCAAAAGTTGGCTTAAAGCTCAACATTCAGAAAACTAAGACCATGGCATCTGGTCCCATCACTTCATGGGAAACAGATGGGGAAACAGTGTCAGACTTTATTTTTGGGGGCTCCAAAATCACTGCAGATGGTGACTGCAGCCATGAAATTAAAAGACGCTTACTCCTTTGAAGAAAAGTTAGGGTTAGTTATGACCGACCTAGACAGCACATTAAAAAGCAGAGATATTACTTTGCCAACAGTGGTCACGTATGGATGTGAGAGTTGGACTGTGAAGAAACTGAGCGCCAAAGAATTGATGCTTTTGAACTGTGGTGCTGGAGAAGACTCTTGCAAGTCCCTTGGACTGCAAGGAGATCCAACCAGTCCATCCTAAAGGAGACCAGTCCTGGGTGCTCATTGGAAGGACTGGTGTGAGGCTGAAACTCGAATACTTTGGCCACTTCATGCGAAGAGTTGACTCACTGGAAAAGACCCTGATGCTGGAAGGGATTGGGAGCAGGAGGAGAAGGGGACGACAGAGGATGAGATGGCTGGATGGCATCACCAACTCGATGCACATAAATTTGGGTGAACTCTGGGAGTTGGTGATGGACAGGGAGGCCTGGTGTGCTGCGATTCATGGGGTCGCAAAGAGTCGGACACGACTGAGCAACTGAACTGAACTGATGCCATATTTATGGCTTAGAAGACTGAATACTAAGGTGTCAGTTGTCCCCAAATCAATGTACAGATTCAAGTAACCAAAAACCTAGGAAGTAGTGTTACAGAAATTGATGAGCTCACTGGAAAAATTTGATGGAAATAGATATATTTTCAAAGAAAGGAAATGTGGGAGGTCATGACTTAACTAAAATCTGTGGGAAACAAGACCCCGTGTGACTGTCACCAGGACAGACATACAGACCAGTGGAGACTAACCAAAAGTTTGACATAGAACACCCATGACACATTTGGTCAGTTGATATTTTGACAAAACGAAGGTGATAATGTAATTTGATGAAGAAAGTATGGTCTTTTCTGTAAGTTTTGGATGACCATTTGTAAGTAAAAATGAACCCTGATGCTGACCTTGCACACAAATGTAATTTAACTTGAAACGAGCCAATGACCTAACAACTTCCAAATAACCCATGGAATGCATAAAAAGTCACACAAAGCTGAGTCAAGGTGTCAGGTGCTGGGTTCTCATTTGAGAGCCCATTCAGGTCACTGTGGCTGCAGGACTGAGGTTTCCCTGCCCACTGGCTGGCAGCAGAGACCATCCCTGTTCCAGGCCCACCAACAACCTGGCAGCCAGCACAGGAGGCCCCCATGCCCTCACCCTCTGTGTCTCTGACTTCCTCTTCTGTGACCAGCCAGAGAAAATGCTCTGCCTTTAAAGCGCCCACGGAACTACAGTGGGCCCACCCAGATCATCTCTCTTTAACCAGGTAACAGAAATGTCTCATGATGCATGTAGCTTTGATCATTTCTCCTTGAAATTCTACACATTATTTTTCAATATATATTTTAGACCATATTCTAAAATGCATTCAAAATTACCCCCGGGATTTTCCTGGTGGTCTAGTAGTTAAGATTTTGCCCTCCTAATGCAAGGGGCACAGGTCTGATCCCTGGTCAGGGAACTAAGATCCCGAAAGCCACACCAAAAACACGAGGCCAAAAAAAAAAAAAAAAAAAATTAGTCTTGTTGTATCTTCCCAGGAGGCTTACCTAATTATTGTTCTGATATAAGACCCCTAAGATCCAGGAGAGACTTTCATCTTCCAGTCTTCTCGTCTAACATTATTAGCTGTATCAGCTTGCTTCTGGTAACATCTCTAATGCCTATCATTTTCCCATCATTTTAATTCCAACCCTTCCTTAAGTGTTCTGTTTTAGAGGAGTCTTGTATTAGTTTCCTTTGGCTGCAGTAGTAAGACAGGGTGGCTTATAAAAACAAAAAATGTATTCTCTCACAGTTCTGGAGGGCAGAGGCCCCAAATCAAGATGCCAGCAGGGCTCTGCTTCCTCTGAAGGAAGACCAGAGCCAGTCATTCCTCCCTACTCCCGCAAGCCATTTCCAGAGCTGATTCCTAGAAGCCCACCCTGCTCTCCCAGGGAGGTCTGATAATGAAACCAATGAATCTTTTCACATCCCCTCAGAGCATGTGTGGCATCATGAGTTTTGATAATGAGAACTAAAAATGCTGCCTGCCATATCTGTAAACAAAGGATATTGCAGCCATTAAGTCAGCACATTACCGCCACCCCCAATGGTGAGCCCTGAGGGGACTCGGGATGTGAAAACACAGGATACTGGCCCCAGACAGTGGAGGTTCATAAAATCAAAGTGTAAGTCGCTCAGTCACGTCCGACTCTTTGCGACCCCATGGACTATACAGTCCCTTCTCCAGGGGATCTTCCCAACCCAGGGATCGAACCCAGGTCTCCCACATTACAGGCGGATTCTTTACCAGCTGAGCCACAAGGGAAGCCTGCATCAAAGGAAGGTACATATCAAAGGAACAATTCAGTAAGCCCAGGCTCTTGCATTTTCCCATACATAGAAGAGTGCTAAATTCCTTAACTTGAGATACCATATCTGGTTTTAATTAACAGTAATCTTTTGCTGTTCCAACCACCTGGTCATTTGTTGCAAAAAAAATCCTATATATCCTGGGTCCCCACTCTTGTCTCTTCGGGACAGTTTTCTTAAGGTCATCTGAAATTTTCTATCTTCAGAAAGTCTGCTGCATAAAACAAAACTCTCAGCTTCTGGTTGTGCTTTTTTTTTTTTCCAGTTGACAATAACCAAGCCAAACTTTGGGTCGGGTTGATCCTGCCCCTAGAGGGGAAACCACAAGACACAGTGATCTTCCTCTTATGAGTTAGCAGCTATTTGCTGTATACTATTTTGGGAGTTAGGTGAGAGATAACTGTTTGCAAAATGCCTTATAAAGTATATGACTAATTCCCATCACTTCATGGGAAATAGATGGGGAAATAGTGGAAACAGTGTCAGACCTTATTTTTGGGGGCTCCAAAATCACTGCAGATGGTGATTGCAGCCATGAAATTAAAAGATGCTTACTCCTTGGAAGAAAAGTTATGACCAACCTAGATAGCATATTCAAAAGCAGAGACATTACTTTGCCAACAAAGGTTCGTCTAGTCAAGGCTATGGTTTTTCCTGTGGTCATGTATGGATGTGAGAGGTGGACTGTGAAGAAGGCTGAGCGCTGAAGAATTGATGCTTTTGAACTGTGGTGTTGGCAAGACTCTTGAGAGTCCCTTGGACTGCAAGGAGATCCAACCAGTCCATTCTGAAGGAGATCAGCCCTGGGATTTCTTTGGAAGGAATGATGCTAAAGCTGAAACTCCAGTACTTTGGCCACCTCATGCGAAGAGTTGACTCATTGGAAAAGACTCTGATGCTGGGAGGGATTGGGGGCAGGAGGAGAAGGGGATGACAGAGGATGAGACAGCTGGATGGTATCACAGACTCGATGGACGTGAGTTTGAGTGAACTCCAGGAGTTGGTGATGGACAGGGAGGCCTGGCGTGCTGCAATTCATGGGGTCGCAAAGAGTTGGACACAACTGAGTGACTGAACTGAACTGAATCTCGGACAGTTCAAGGAGCTTAGTAGACCTAGTTCCTCATAACCTTCTCCTAACCTAAATGGTGAAGTCATTCATTTTATTTCTACATATAAAATCCACAAGGCATTGTTGCTGCTGCTTTATACAGGATATTCGTTTAGATTTCCTAAGATTTACCATGGTTCTTGCTCAACAATCTTTCCTGCTCCTTCTGAAAATTCACCTGTGATCATTCTCCCACTGCCTGAAGCAGTCTCATTACACTTAAGGTAGTTTTATTTCCCCTTACTGCTATTAAATAGATCTGTCTTAGTCTTCAATTAGCTCACTCTGATAGGTCTGTGTGCAAATTTATTTTTATTTACCTTATTCGGGGTTTGCAGGACCTTCTTGACCTTCATGGATTAATGTCCTCAGTCTATTTTGGAAAAACATCTACCATCTCGTCAGTTTCTTATGGTCCCACCCCCCTCGCCCCCCCTCCCCCGCCCCAGCTTGATAGGGAAAGAGTAAAGGAACAAAGTAGGTCATAAAATAGTTAATTCCCACTAGGGGATTGTAAGTTTTAAAAATTGGGGAGACCCCTGGGAGTTAATGATCACTCAAGAAAGCAAATTTGGTTAACCTCAAAACCAAGTTGGCTTGCTTAGCGACAGAAGCATGAGACATGCCCCCAAACTGCAAACCAATGGTGGCACGAGACCACTTCACCCTTGGCTGGATTCTTTCCAGGTGGAGACATAAAAGATCAGGGCTCTTTGGAGCCCCATGAAATGACACTACATGGTTTCACCCTGACTCACCTACTCCTAAGATATCAAATAAACAAATACTAAAATTTTTCATGGGTCCTTTATGGCCTTGCTACTCCAAGTGTGGTCTGTGACCTGACGGCATCAATATCCTCAAGAAGCTCCTAAAAAACTCAGAATCTCAGGTATTCCCAGGGACCCACTGAATCAGAATCTTCATTTCAACGAGGTCCACAGGCAAATAACATCCCATTCAAGTCTGAGTAGCAATGGTCTCTGTCTCTCAGCCTCTCTTCCACATTTACCACTCCTGATATTCCCATTGCATTCTACAGAATTACTTTTATCTTCCAGTTCACTAATTCTTCTATAATCTTAACTTCTTAATTGATGTATATAACACAGAAAATTGCACAAAACATAAACATAAGAGCTCAGTAAATTATAACAAAGTAAATACTCATGTCACCACCCATGGCTTCCATGTCTTGGCTATTGTAAACAGTGCTGCAGTGAACATTAGGATGCATGTATTCTTTTGGATAATGGTTTTCTCCAGGTGTATGCCCAAGAGTGGAATTGCTTGATCATCTTTTGTAAGTTTTTTAAGGAACCTCCATACTGTTCTCCATAGTGGTTGTGACAATTTACATTCCCACCAATACTGTAAGAGGGTTCCCTTTTCTCCACACGCTCTCCCGCATGTACTGTTAGCAGACTTTTTGATGATGGCTATTTTGACTGGTGTGAGGTGATATGTCACTACTTTTGATTTATATTTCTCTGATAATTAGTGATACTGAGTACCTTATCATGTGCTTTTTGGCCTTTAGAATGTCTTCTTTGGAGAAATGTCTATTCAGGTCTTCTGCTCATTTTCTGATTGTTTTATATATATATTGTTTATATATATATATATATATATATATATATATATATATATATATATATATATATATATATGAGAGAGAGAGAGAGAGAGAGAGAGAGCGCACGCTCCATGAGCTGTTTGCATACTTGAGGGATTATTCTCCCATTCTCTGGGCTCTTTGCTCATTTTGTTGATAATTTCCTTTGTTGTGCAGAAGCTTTTAAGTTTAATTACGTCCCATTTGTTTACTGTTGTTTTTATTTTCATTACTCTAGAAGGTGAATCCAAAAGGATCTTGCTGCAATTTATGTCAGAGTGTTCTGCCTGTTTTCCTCTTAAGAATTTTATAGAGTCTGGCCTTACAGTTAGGTCTTTGATTCATTTTCAGTTTATTTTTGTGAATGGTGTTAGGGACTGTTCTAATTTCATTATTTTACATGTAGCTGTCTAGTTTTCCCAACACCACTTATTGAAGAGACTGTCTTTTTTCCACTGTATTTTCTTGCCTGCTTTGTCATAGATTAATTGACCATTGGTGCATGGGTTTATCTCTGGCTTTCTATTTTGTTCCATTAATCTATATTCCTGTTTCTGTGCAAGTCCCATACTATTTTGATTACTGTTGCTTTGCAGTATAGGCTGAAGTCAGGGAATCTGATTCCTCCAGCTCCCTTTTTCTTTCTCAAGATTACTTTGACTATTCCAAGATCTTCTGTGTTTCTATATAAATTAAAAAATTTTTGCTCTAGTTTTGTGAAAAACTGGTAGTTTGCTAAGGATTGTACCAAATCTGTAGATTGCCTTGGTAGGTCATATTATCTTATCTCTATTTATCTCTGCAAGTGAAAGTTGCTCAGTCATGTCCCACTCTTTGCCCATGAACTATCCAGTCCACAGAATTCTCTAGGCCAGAATGCTGGAGTGGGTAGCCTTTCCCTTCTCCAGGGGATCTTCCCAACGCAGGGATAGAACCCAGGTCTCCCACATTGCAGGTGGATTCTTTACTAGCTGAGCCACAAAGGAAGCCCAAGAATATACACCATTAGTAGTTTGGTAAGGACTGGACTGAATCTGTAGATTACCTTGGGTAGGTCCTGTTATCTTATCACTACTTATCTCTAAGGTGAAGGTGAAGTTGCTCAGCCGTGTCCAACTCTTTGCAACCCGTGGACTATAGCCTACCAGGCTTCTCCATCCATGGGATTCTCCAAGCAAGAATACTGGAGTGGGTTACCATTTCCTTCTCCAGGGGATCTTCCCAACCCAGGGATCAAACCCGGATCTCCTGTATTGGAGGCAGACGCTTTAACCTCTGAGCCACCAGGGAAGCCCATTGTCTTAACCACTCCCTTATCTCTAAGGGAGTGCTAAACACTGTATTTGAAAAGAGAGGCATGGGGAGTCTTATTTTTCTCTAGAAAGAATTTTCATTTAGTGAAGTGAAGAAGTGAAGTCGCTCAGTCGTGTCTGACTCTTTGCGACCCCATGGACTGTAGCCTACCAGGCTCCTCTGTCCATGGAATTTTCCAGGCAAGAATACTGGAGTGGGGTGCCATTTCCTTCTCCAATTTAGTACCACCAGGTAACTGGGCAGCCGCAGCCACTGCAGGCACTGTTTATTTTCAGACCCTCCCCCACAACTCTCAGGTTCCAACATTCGATAACACATCCAATGTAAAAGGATTCACAGGGCTCCAACCCTTGATGGCCCTGCACTCCAACCTTTATCCACTTGGCTATCTCCCTGCTCAGCTCCTTGGCCTTGGAGTAAACATCTCCAGAACAAAAGCAGCCCCAGTGTTAGGCTCAGCACTTTGCTTTCTGCCATCTTCTGAATCTTGGCCTAGAAACCGTTTGCTATTTTTAGCTCTCTGATTTGATATATATTCTAACTTTCCTAACTGTCCTTCACCAACAATGAAGTGTGAGTCATGTGGTCTATCATTCCCCGGAGAGAACTACAGTGGCTTCCTCTTCCTCTCTACAATATATTCTCAAATTGCTCTGGAGGTATTAATTACACTTATTCCAAAGTCTCTTTTAAATAACTACAGAACTATTTATATGAAATATGTTTCATCGGGTCTTACTGTTTTTGTTCATGAGCTTAGTTCCTTTACAGAATTAGTCCTGTTTACATATGAAGCTGTTCCTGGGGGTGTGCTCATCTTGGTATTTGGGAGGCCAGCTTGTCCACACTCTCAAAGACCTCCTTCCCTCCAGGAGGAGGATACTGCCGCCAGGTGAGAGCCACATCCTCGACCTGCCAACTTACACCCACTTTCACCCTCTCTCTGGCCAAATGCTCCCTCGCAATACTCAAGAATCACCTCCAAACCAAATGTCCTGGCAACAGAAGGCCTTCATCATCTCAGGCAAATGCTTGCATTCTGTCGAACATGCCTCAGTTTTCCCTTGAGTTGGGTCCTTGCTGAGACTTGAAAGGGGGAGAGAAGAGTGAGAATGCAGTAATGAGAAGCAACCAGAAGGGAAAGAAAGACTATGAGCAAGACGAGGAGACAGGAAAGCAGGGGCATGTGGACAAGAAAGCACCGGCAGCCCATGGGGCTGGCCCTCACTGTGAGTGCGCGAGAGGCTGCAGAGACAGGTCCAGGGAGCAGGCTGTGGCATGTTAGAACTGAAGGGGGATGTGCAGCCTGCCCTCCACACGGCAGGCAAGGAGAAGCGGGGGGGACCAAGCAGTAGGTCTGCCACATGGAAGGCCTGGCTTGAGGTGCCACCTGACACGGTGGTCCGGTGCCAGGCCCACAGATGCTGGGAAACAGGAGAGGCTCCTAGGAGCCGGGTTACTCACCAGCAAGAGGGGACCCTCCGGAATGTCACAGGCCTCCAATGCAGATGAATACATGGGCAGCAAGAAGGCAGCTTGCTCACACCCATTCTCTGCTTCCCATACTTTGATCAGTCCTCGCTCGTCCACAGTGACCACCAGCTGCAGTCGAGGGTAGGTCACCAGATTCACCAGAGCAGCAGACTGTACAGGGCTCGACCAGAGCTCCATGCCCTGGGCAACAACAAAATGAACATAACAACTCACACAGGGCTCATTTATTTCCTAAACACTTACTGGTTTCATTCATTCAACCATCACCCAGGGCACACTGGGGACATGCAGGATGAGGGGTGTGATCCCCATCCTCACAGGATGCACAGCACAATATGGGATACAACACAAAAGCAATGCTCCCCTGGACTTCCCTGGTGGCCCAGTGGTTAAGAATCTGCCTGCCAATGCAGAGGAGATGGGTTTGATTCCTGGTCCAGGAAGATTCCACATAGAGAAACTAAGCTCATATGCCCCAACTACTGAAGCCTGTGCACCCTTAGAGCCTGCCTGGCAACAAGAGAAAATCATGCAGCACTGAAGACCCAGCATAGCCAAAAACCAAATAAATAATAAATAAAATTCATTAAAAAAAAAAAAGTAATGTTCTACCACAAAGGACACATTTGTCCTAGAGGAGAGCAGTGGCTGAGCGTGGGTGCAGAGGCTGCCTGGGGCTAGAGCCATGGCCAGAAGGACTGAAGGTGGGGTCTGGGGTGCACACTGGGATGTCTGAAGCACTACCAGTGGTCAACTATGGCTTAGCTGAGGAAAGCTGGGCAGGGAGGCAGGACCAACGCTACCCTCCACCCTGCCCTGGACTGGAGCTGTACTCAGGACCTGAGTTCCAGAGGGCTGCATACAGAGAACTTCCACACAGAGCATCCCATTCGGTCCCCAGGAAGCCTGTTTACAGATAAGCTAATTTAGGCTCATGGATGCAAACAGTTTCTGTTGAGTAACTGCAGCTGCCCTGCTCAGAACACGCCCTTCCCATTGGGGTGCCCAGTGGAGCTACCACGGGCCGGGCCTGGCCAAGGTCCATGCCCTGTCATGGCCATTAGCACAGAGGAGAACAACTGGTCTGAGATGGGCTGACTCCCAGCTCCACAGTCTTTTCCAGGATTCTGAAAGCTAGAAGAGTGAGGTAAAGAGCAGGCCCATGGCACATTAACAAAGGGCATCAGAGAACCAATCCTCTAGCCACTGTTTCAGAGTTTTCCAGAGCTGTGACAAAGTTTTTTTTTTTCTTTCAATTTGTAGTTATTATGGTCCTTTTTTATCAGATGTTATCTTGTTAGCACAATCTTTTCCCAGTCATGATATCCCAGTATTCTTCCTTTCTTTTCTTTCTTCCCCCTCATGTCAACATATCAACAGTTGATTTCTGTTGCTAGAACAGCTAATAAGACCATCACTAGTAGAAACTCTGCACCGGTGACTGGCTCATGTCAAATAGGTCTCAGAGACCACACATCACTCCCAAGTGGCCAGTGGTATGGAAGTAGGCAAAGTAGCAGTGAAACTCCCCTTCTCATGTCAGAATCGAAAGCAGTGACCAGGGGAAGAGAGCATAGGAACAGGCTACATATTGCATGACTCCAACGGAATGACTGAACTTTTAAAAAATAAAGTAAGATTGGAGATGTGCTCACAAGAGGGATTAAGATAGGGAATCAGGAAGAATGGATGCAGAGTGGTCTAGCCCTATAATAAACAGACCACAGTAGAGTTCAACCACAGCCTGTACCCAAACCCATTTTTGAATTTTAGTTAAAAGAATAAAACAAAGAGCATTTCATGACACTTGAAAACAACATGAAACTCACATTTGAGTGTCCGTAAAAAGTTATATTGGAACACAGCCACTCCCTTTTGTTTATTTGTTATCTATGGCTGCTTTTGCATTACAGCCACAGAGTTAAGTTGTTGCAGAATCACATGGTTTACAATGCTTGAAATATTTGCTCTCTGGTCTGCTGGCCAGAGAAAGAAAAGGTCTTACAGAAAGGTCTGCCGACCCCTGCACCAAAGCTCTTTCAAGTCAAGATCTTTTTGTT
Organism: Bubalus bubalis; assembly: GCF_019923935.1. Classification (NCBI taxonomy): domain Eukaryota; kingdom Metazoa; phylum Chordata; class Mammalia; order Artiodactyla; family Bovidae; genus Bubalus; species Bubalus bubalis. The sequence goes on along the minus strand of NC_059159.1, from coordinate 151,650,676 downwards.
TTGGCAACTATGGAACCTCTCAGCCTTTGGGTCTCATTCCTGCCCAAGATCCCTAACCTACTAAGCCTGCAAGGTCTCCTGTCCACAGCCTGAGGCAGGCCTCTTTCAGGGCAACACAACTGCAGTGAGACAGAAACCAGCTACATGCACCCATGGTCACCAGAGACCTTCACTTGGAATTATGTCAAACATCATGGCATATATATGAGGAAAAAAAGCACATGGAAGAGAAAAATCCATGATAAACAACTGAAAAACTGACTATGGAGGAAAGACATACGATGCAAATAACTGTATCCTTTAAACAAACAAAAATAACAAAAATAATAATTATAATCAGAGAATATGAAAGGGTTCCTAGTAATTAAAAATGTTTCTGTAAAGCAGTCAACAGATACTCTCTAAAGTATACAGACCAAGAAACAGAATCTATTAATAAAATATAAAATTCAGTAAGACCAGAAATCAATAAAAAAGTGGTTACCTTTGGAAGGAAGGGCAATTTTTTTTACTTCTTATGAATTATCTTTTAGTCCCATTTTTCCTTTCATATAAAAGCCTTGATAGTGTTTTATGAAAATCAAAGCAAATTGTAACTACCCAAAACTCATTCCCAAATTGCTCTGCCCCTTTGCCCTCTCACTGCTCCCATCCAGTGCCCCCAACCTTCCTCCCTTTCTGAGTTCCTATCCCAGTTTCTAAAGTCCCTCAGACGGCCTAGTTTGTCATCTGGCATCTGTCAGAATCCTGGGCTGGAGCCCAACTAGGGCTTTTGGACTTACTCATTCACTGGCAGCCAAGCACTCCCATCGCCTAACACGGTTCACACCATTCTCTCTCATGGCTTCTACCATGAAGTCTGGGCAGAGGAGCAACCCCCAAGGCAGGCACAGGGACTCAAAAATGCAACTACAACACAGACTGAGAAGTCAAGCCCACAGATCACAGTCAGGTCTCTGACCACCGTGCCCTGTTCATGGGGGCAATCTGCGGGACGTTAGGTAGGGCTTCCTGGTGCCCTACTCAGGAGCTTGCCCTCTGCTCGCTCTGCACTAAGTTCACGTGGAAGGAAACTGTCATGTCCAGCAAACCCGAACAACAGCACAAGATGAGCAACCACCTCACCAAGTCTGTCTACCAATAATGCAAGGCCCTAAAGGGACCTCCTTGTCTAGGGTGTTTGAAAACATCAAGTTATCTAGTTTTCCAGGAAAAGATCCATGGGCCCAGGCAGAAGCCCTGGATCTGCAAGTGACCACGTGGTTCAACTCAGATGCCTTTCCTCTCTGTCTCAGTCTAAACCTGTATAAAATTAGAATGATAATAATAATGAATACTGTGAATAATAACGGCTACTGTGGCCATCAAATGAGAAAATGGATAGGAAAGCTTTGTAAGTGCCAACCAAGTCTGAAATTACTAATAGTTATCAAAGTTTTTAACACTTAGTTTGCAAATGGGTGAGTAAAGGTTGCGTTATGTGGGCAAAACTGGCATCAGCTCTAATATGGACATCACAAAACTGGGCAAGCCAGCTGCCATCCCCTTGCATGAACAGCCTCCATCAGGGACTGTAAAAATGCCCATCTCCTTGAGGCGGGGCAGGACAGAGTAAAGGTTGCGTTATGTGGGCAAAACTGGCATCAGCTCTAATATGGACATCACAAAACTGGGCAAGCCAGCTGCCATCCCCTTGCATGAACAGCCTCCATCAGGGACTGTAAAAATGCCCATCTCCTTGAGGCGGGGCAGGACAGTCAAGGGCATTTGCGATCAATCAGACTCAAGCTTGAAGAGTGACCTGGCCCAGTGACTGGGCCACTTTCCACTGTACAATGGGACTCCCACACTTCACTAGTTGACTGTGATGGTTAAAGAGAATAAAGGCAAAGGGCTGCAAGACTGAGGTCACAGCATAATCCACAGCGCTCATCCTGGCCCCTCCCAGGCAGCTCACCTCATGCAGATCCCAGGCACGCACAGTGCCATCTGAGGACACGGTGCACACCACAGACTTGTCCTGACCATCAAACCGGCACTCGCTGGTTGAGATGTAGGCCAGATCATCTATCTCTCCTGAAAGAGAACACAGACTTGCCTTGAGCACACACATGGGTGCTCAGGATATGAACACTCAGCTTGGTAGGTGGGACAGTCATCCCTCTTTCTCTCTCAGGAGCAGTGCTGATTCAGGGCACAGCGGTGGACACACAGAGTTAGGGCTTCAGACTTACAACCCGGGTATCAAGCCCAGGACTGCCTACCATCCCACTGGTCATGTACCTGTGAACAACTTCCTTATGTTAGTTTCCTTCTACTCTGAAACAGATGTAATGATCTCTGTGAGGGTGAAATTATACAGAACAAGTATAGAAACCAGCAAGGGCATATCCTCATTAAGTGGCCCTTTCCAACTAACTGGCTGAAAGACCAAATCCCTGGAGACATGACCAGGGAAGCCGTGGGAATGTAGAGTTACCACTTTGTCACCCCATACCTTTGTGCCCTGCAAGGGCTCTGCAGGTAAAGTCCTCTGGTCGCCCAGATGCCATTCGGAACTCGAGCTCAGATCGGCGGAGATAGTACTGTTTCCATGTCTGTGTGCCCAGGGTCATCTGGGAGGCTTTACAGGAGGACCAGCGTCTCAGACACAGCTGCCTGAAACACAAGCCCCAGTCCCAGGCAGAAGAGGAGTCATTACAAAGTGCTTTGGCATCAGGAGGCCTAGTTTCAATTCCCAGTTTCAGCATCTATTAACATTAGCCTGGACAACTCACTCTGTCTACGTAGGCCTCAATTTCCTTTGAGGGATCCAGTGCTGAGGTGGGATGCAGGTTTTCCTATACTCACTGAAACTCTGCTTATTCTACCAGAAGTAGCATATCACAGCCTGTGGGCAGAATGGGCATCCAGATTGCCTTGTCTGGTCTGCTTAGGACTGAAAGCGAAAGTGAAGTTACTCAGTCATGTCCAATTCTTTGTAACCCCATGGATTGCCAGGCTCCTTTGTCTGCAAGATTTTCCAGGCAAGAGTACTGGATCGGGTTGCCATTTCCTTCTCCAAGGGATCTTCCCAACTCAGGGATCGAACCTGGGTCTTCTGCATTGCAGGCAGACTCTTTACCATCTGAGCCACTAGGGAATCCCTTTGCATAGGACTGGCCTACATGAAGTAGTTGTGCACACTTAAAAATCAAATTTCACACACAAATCAGGTAAAAGAAGATGATTTAGCTATATTGAAATCAAATTACCACCTGATAAAACTTGTCTGGGGCCACAGAGAACTGGCCCCTTCAGACAAGAATGGGCTTTCAGGAAATTCCCTAGCAGTCCAGAGGTTAGGACTTTGCACTTTCACTGCTGAGGACCTTAGTTCAGTCTCTGGTTGGGGAACGAGGATCCCGCATGCTGAATGGCACTGTCAAAAAAAAAAGAATCAGCTCCGCCACAGCCTTCACCATTTGCATCATTTCCTGGACTAAGAAGCTGAGTATCAGCTGCCTCACATCATTACTCTCATGTTGTTGATTTTCATTTAGGTGAAATAAGCAGAAAAGGGACTTTCTTGTACACATATGTCAACTTAAACAGTTTGAAAATAAAAACTAGACCAAGAAGACAACCTAGTTTTAAGAGAAAAAGGGAGAAAGCATGTTTCTTTGTGGAAGTGAAGCCTGTTTCTACATCGTTAAGGCCATTATACATCAAACCGTAAGTAGGAACCATGATGAATATTCAGAAGAAATAAAACCAAATGATCTGACTAAAAAAGGGGACACTGTCAATACAGTTGAAGTGTGCGTATAAAGTATATACATCTCTGAAATACAAAGATGTATCAAGTGAAAAAATCAAAACCCTTGGCATCAAAACCTTTCAGATACCAACTGGTAGCAAAACAATCTAATGTACACAACAGAAATTATGTATCTTAAACAAAAGGAAATGTCTGCAGTTTTACTTTTAACCAAAAAACTAATGCTTAGTGTGTTAAACAAATAGCACAATTAAAAGGTCAAAGGGGAAAAAAAGGTCATGAAGCATTTTAAAGAAATAACATGAAGTATTTTAAATTAGAATTAGAGTACATATTAAAAACACATGATCAGTTAATCACGTTCATTTACTGTGTCCATAAGAATTTCAATGGGCTTGAGGAATTTTTGGGTCTGGTACCCACACAGGCACAGCATCCGAAATGATATGTGCATGTGACAATGCTCCTGGAATGTGTTATCCCAGAAACAGAAACCCAGTGTTTTTACATGAACATAGGTACAGTCTTAAGCAATGACTTTATGCTAAAAAGAGTTAACACCAGATACTGTAAAATAATAATCAACTGAAAACCCATTTGTGACTTGGCTTGCAGAAGGCTGCAATCTGCTTCAGGAACCTGGAGGTGCATACAATATGGTGACACACGACACATATGTGGGGTTAGGTGATGAGCTGCTGCAGAGATTTTTTGAATTGCTGCAAGAAATATACTTGTGTTACTCAAAGGGAAATTCCTACCCCAGCTTATCAGTAAAAATGAAAACAAAAACTAGGGCTTAGGGTTGGCATTCTACCCCTTTTAATTGGGAGCACTGTACTACAAGTTCAGCTCAGTTCAGTCGCTCAGTCTTGGCCAACTCTTTGTGACCCAATGGGCTGCAGCACGCCAGGCCTCCCTGTCCATCACCAACTCCTGGAGTTTACCCAAACTCATGTCCATTGAGTTGGTGATGCCATCCAACCATCTCATCCTCTGTCGTTGCCTTCTCGTCCTACCTTCAATCTTTCCCAGCATCAGGATCTTTTCAAATGAGTCAATTCTTCACATCAGATGGCCAAAGTATTGGAGTTTCAGCTTCAGCATCAGGCCTACCAATGAATATTTAGGACTGATTTCCTTTAGGATGGACTGGATGGATCTCCCTGCAGTCCAAGGGACTCTCAAGAGTCTTCTCCAACACCACAGTTCAAAAACATCAATTCTTTGGGGCTCAGCTTTCTTTATAGTCCAACTCTCACATCCATACATGACTACCGGAAAGACCATAGCCTTGACCAGACAGACCTTTGTTGACAAAATAATGTTTCTGCTTTTTAATATGCTGTCTAGGTTGGTAATAACTTTCCTTCCAAGGAGTAAGCATCTTCTAATTTCATGGCTGGATTCACCATCTGCAGTGATTTTGGAGCCCCAAAAAATAAAGTCTGACACTGTTTCCCCATCTATTTGCCGTGAAGTGATGGGACCGGATACCGTGATCTTAGTTTTCTGAATGTTGAGCTTTAAGCCAACTTTTTCACTCTCCCATTTCACTTTCATCAAGAGGCTCTTTAGTCCTTCTTCACTTTCTGACATAAGGGTGGTGTCATCTGCATATCTGAGGTTATTGATATTTCTCCCAGCAATCTTGATTCTAGCTTGTGCTTCTTCCAGCCCATTGTTTCTCATGATGTACTCTGCATATAAGTTAAATAAGCATGGTGACAATATACAGCCTTGACGTACTCCTTTTCCTATTTGGAACCAGTCTGTTGTTTCATGTCCAGTTCTAACTGTTGCCTCCTGACCTGCATACAGGTTTCTCAAGAGGCAGGTCAGGTGGTCTGGTATTCCCATTTCTTGAAGAATTTTCCACAGTTTATTGTGATCCACACACAATAAACCACACACAATTCTGGCCTTGGAGTACAGAATGAAGCAGGGCAAAGGCTAATAAGGGTTTTACCAAGAGAACGCACTGGTCATATAAAACACCCTCTTTCGACAACACAAGAGAAGACTCTACACATGGACATGACCAGATGGTCAACACCGAAATCAGATGGATTATATTCTTTGCAGCCAAAGATGGAGAAGCTCTATATAGTCAGCAAAAACAAGACCGGGAGCTGACTGTGGCTCAGATCATGAACTCCTTATTGCTAAATTCAGACTTAAATTGAAGAATGTGGGGAAAACCACTAGACCATTCAGGTATGACCTAAATCAAATCCCTTATGACTATAGAGCAGAAGTGAGAAATAGATTTAAGGGACTACATCTGATAGACAGAGTGCCTGATGAATTATGGATGGAAATTCGTGACATTGTACAGGAGACAGGAATGAAGACCACCCCAAGAAAAAGAAATGGAAAAAAGCAAAATGGCTGTCTGAGGAGGCCTTACAAATAGCTGTGAAAAGAAGAGAAGTGAAAAGCAAAGGAGAAAAGGAAAGATACACCCATGTGAACAATACCGTTACAGCAAAGATGAAATCAAAATGGCTTATCTGTCCATCAATTTGTCTATCAGCATTCAGTCTGCTATACACTTCTTCCCCTGAGTTTGGTACCCCCACCCACAAGATCAACCTCCACTTGATTAATAAAGTCTCTTTTATTTCAATATACTATTAAAGAAAAGTCTTATTCCTCCAAGTAGGGAGGAGTTTCCTGCTGGTAGGGGCTGTGGATTGTCTGTTCCTGTCTCCTTAACACAAACGCAGTGAGTGCTAAAAAGGGCCATCCCTCTTTCCTTCAAGCCATACTCTCTCCTGAGAGGCCTGGTTTTTCCTTCACTCACCTCCACAGTTCCTTGGTCCTTGAAGCCTCATTCCAGACCTAGAAAAGGAGGGGAGAGAAGACAGTCATCTGTTCAGCCAGCAAGCCATCAGTGACTAGCCTGCCAGGCCCTGTGGAGGTAACAGAGTGCTGAATGAGATCCAGTGCTGGCATTCAAGAACACTCACCCCCAGGTGACACATTCAGACAATCAAATAAAACCCACCAAACAAGGAAAGAGGAAGGAAAAAGAATGACCAACTCAACTGGGGCCAAGAGGTTCAGAAGAAATGACGGATCAAACCCTGAGGATGAGTGGCTGTCCTCTAAGAAAATCTCTGAAGAAATTTCAGGGAGAGATATCCACCTTGGCAAAGATTCACAAGTGTGAAAAAGATGATGAGCAGGTTGCCTTAATCAGAACACAGAGAAAGGAGCTGGAGACAGGCTTAGACCAACTCTTGGAAGGGCAAAAACAGTGAGAAGTCACTTGAGAATTGTGAACAGCAGAGTGACAAGCCAAACAGTGTTTCAGGAAGGTCACCTAATGCTATGAGAAGGAAGAAGTGGAGAAGGCAGAGCAGCAGGACCCATAAGAAGGCTGCTGCAATGGAGTAAATTAAGGCTCTGGCTAAAGAGATGTCCCAGAGATGTCAAGGTGGCAGAAAGGAACTCCTATCTGGGGAGGGTACATAGGTCCTATTCCCACAAGCTGCTCTCTGCAGAAATGTCTGGAAGAAATGTCTCAGGTGGCCCTGGGACAGGATCAGAGTGCCATGCCTTCCTCTCCCTCAGGCCACACCTGCATCCTGGAACCTCTTGGCCTCTCTATCTGGGCCACCCTGGATTCAGGAGCCTACGCATCCTCATGAAAAGCACTCGGGAGCTTTCTGTGGCCCAGACCTACTGAGGCTCCCATCCAGATATGTGGCTTACCAGGCCCTGGTAGAAGTAACAACCATCCTGTCTGAGCTCAGGCTCCTACTTTTGCAGCCCTCACTCATCCAAGTTCAAAATATTTCAGCCTTTAAGAAGTCTTTTTGGGTACTGGCACAAAGACAGAAATATTGATCAATGGAACAAAATAGAAAACCCAGAGATAAATCCATGCACATATGGACACCTTATCTTTGACAAAGGAGGCAAGAATATACAATGGATTAAAGACAATCTCTTTAACAAGTGGTGCTGGGAAATCTGGTCAACCACTTGTAAAAGAATGAAACTAGAACACTTTCTAACACCATACACAAAAATAAACTCAAAATGGATTAAAGATCTAAACGTAAGACCAGAAACTATAAAACTCCTAGAGGAGAACATAGGCAAAACACTCTCGGACATACATCACAGCAGGATCCTCTATGACCCACCTCCAAGAATATTGGAAATAAAAGCAAAAATAAACAAATGGGACCTAATTAACCTTAAAAGCTTCTGCACATCAAAGGAAACTATTAGCAAGGTGAAAAGACAGCCTTCAGAATGGGAGAAGATAATAGCAAATGAAGCAACTGACAAACAACTAATCTCAAAAATATACAAGCAACTCCTACAGCTCAACTCCAGAAAAATAAATGACCCAATCAAAAAATGGGCCAAAGAACTAAATAGACATTTCTCCAAAGAAGACATACAGATGGCTAACAAACACATGAAAAGATGCTCCACATCACTCATTATCAGAGAAATGCAAATCAAAACCACTATGAGGTACCATTTCACACCAGTCAGAATGGCTGCGATCCAAAAGTCTACAAGCAATAAATGCTGGAGAGGGTGTGGAGAAAAGGGAACCCTCTTACACTGTTGGTGGGAATGCAAACTAGTACAGCCACTATGGAGAACAGTGTGGAGATTCCTTAAAAAACTGGAAATAGAACTGCCTTATGATCCAGCAATCCCACTGCTGGGCATACACACTGAGGAAACCAGAAGGGAAAGAGACACGTGTACCCCAATGTTCATCGCAGCACTGTTTATAATAGCCAGGACATGGAAGCAACCTAGATGTCCATCAGCAGATGAATGGATAAGAAAGCTGTGGTACATATACACAATGGAGTATTATTCAGCCATTAAAAAGAATACATTTGAATCAGTTCTAATGAGGTGGATGAAACTGGAGCCTATTATACAGAGTGAAGTAAGCCAAAAAGAAAAACACCAATACAGTATACTAATGCATATATATGGAATTTAGAAAGATGGTAACAATAACCCTGTGTACGAGACAGCAAAAGAGACACTGATGTATAGAACAGTCTTATGGACTCTGTGGGAGAGGGAGAGGGTGGGAAGATTTGGGAGAATGGCATTGAAACATGTAAAATATCATGTATGAAACGAGTTGCCAGTCCAGGTTCGATGCATGATACTGGATGCTTGGGGCTGGTGCACTGGGACGACCCAGAGGGATGGTGTGGGGAGGGAGGAGGGAGGAGGGTTCAGGATGGGGAACACATGTATACCTGTGGCGGATTCATTTTGATGTTTGGCAAAACTAATACAATTATGTACAGTTTAAAAATAAAATAAAATTAAAAAAAAAAAGAGTAAGAAAGATGTAGACAGAGGAAGAAAGTTTATTAAAAAAAAAAAAAAAGAAGAAGTCTTTTTGGAGACCTCCCTGGTAGTTCAGGTGCTAAGACACTGTACTGCCAATGCAGGGGCCTGGGTTTGATCCCTCATCAGGGAACTAGATCCTGCATGCTGCAATGAAAACTGAAGATTCTGTGTGTGACAACTGAGAACCAGTATAGCCAAATTTAAAAAAAAAAAAAAAAAGGAAGCTTTTTGGCTGGAAGGAATGTAAAGTTGATATTTTGCAAAGATCAAACCTGACAAGATTATCCATTCTCCTTTTACACAGTTCCCAGTTCAAAACCCAACTGAGATCTTATTTCCCTAATATTTATAATCCCTAATAATTATAAAATGTAATGAAACCTACAAAATAGATGCTACCCACCTTTGGGCTTCCCTGGTGGCTCAGATGGTAAAGAATCTACCTGCAATGCAGGAGATCTGGGTTTGATCCCTTGGTCAGGAAGATTCCCTGGAGAAGGGAATGGCTATCCACTCCAGTATTCTTGCCTGGAGAACTCCATGGACAGAGGAGTCTGGCAGGCTACAGTCCATAGGGTCACAGAAGAGTAGACACAACTGAGCAACTAACATTTTCACTTTCAAGTACTCTGAGAATCTCTCTGTTAGAACCTGACCTTCATGATGACACTGTGAGGCAGGGTTTACTGACCTCATTTTACCTAACAGGGGAACCAGAACCTAGAGAATCTGCTACTATCAAGGGTAAAAGGCACCTCCCTTTCTAAATCCGTTGGGGGACTACCTGGGTGACCTCAGCCAATGTGCTCACTACCTGATACTCATTTTCCTTACTGGTGTGCGTGCATGCTAAGTTGCTTCAGTCGCGTCTGACTCTTTGTGACCCCATGGACCATAGCCCACTAGGCTCCTTCCTCCATGGGATTCTCCCCGAAAGAATACTGGAGTGGGTTGCCATTTCCTCCTCCAGGGGATCTTCCTGACCCAGGGATGAAACCCACGTCCCTGACCAAGTACCGTCACTTGCACTGTTAGGCGGGTTCTTCACCACTAGCGCCACCTGGGAAGCCCTAATACCTTACTGGTACAACTGGGGATAACCACCCAGGATTTTACTCTACACATTTAAATTGTAATTACACAAAGAGGTAAAGGTCTGTCTGTTTACCTTTTGTAAAGTGATACAATAATGTATTTTTAAAAGTGGAGAAATTATTTCATTCAACAAACATTTACTGAGGACCCTAAATATCAAGGGGGTTGAGATGGTTGGATGGCATCACCGATTCAATGGACATGAATTTAGGCAAACTCTGGGAGATGGTCAGCAACAGAGATGCCTGGCGTGTTGCAGTCCATGGGGTCGTAAAGAGTGGGACACGACTTGGCGTGACTGAACAACAATTAAATATCAAGCCATATACTGAGTGTATACACACAATGATTATACAATGATTTTATACACAGTGATGCAAGAAACAAGTTCCCCACTCTTAGAAATGAGCTAGTGGGGGTGGGGGGTGAGGAGCAGATATTTAACAAATAACACTGTACGATCATGTGGTTACAGCTGTGCTGATGGAGCGCACAGAGGAGAAAGCCCTCAGAACACGTTTAACATGCGCAGAAGCGCACACCAGACTACCACATTCAACAGGCACTTAGGGACACAGCCAAAATGGGAGTTCGACTGGCTGAGAAGGGGTAGCTCGAGCCTGCAGGAGGAGGTGCCCCTTACAGGGAGAGCAAGGATTTCCGGGCAGGCCCCATAAGGGAACTTTCAGAACATTCCAGAAGAGGCGGGATCTCTAAGTCAATATTGGGGTGAACTCTGTTCACAGGTACCCAGCGCAGGTCAACCCAACAGGAGCTCTGGACACACTATAGACAGAGGGAGGGACGAAGGAGTAACGCTGAGGAGGTCATCACCCCGGGGGCCACGAGCGTCCTGCGCTAATTCCGGGCGGATTCAGGGCCGCCGCACGCCCCCTCCCAGATTTGGGAAACTGAGGCCTAGAAAGAACGGACCAACCGTAGACACGCCAGTGACCATTAGCTTAGCCCTGCCTCCCACCTGGGACGGGACTCACTACCTTGTCCACTTGGGCGGCGCAGAGCAGGTCGCGAGCCTCCAAGAAGGAAAAGACGTGCAAGAGTTCATGCAACCCCAACTGCGGTTCCATGGCGCCCGCCGCCCAGGACGCCGGGGTTGGGCCACGCCTTCGCTGTGCTTCCGCCCCCGACGGCCGAGCCCCGCCCCCCAAGGCCGAGCCCCGCCCCTCAAGCTGATCCTCTTTCCGCAGGCCGCGCCCCGCCCAGCCCGCCGGCTTCCGTCCGGCTGGCATAATTCTTGCCGAGCAGCGGTGCTGTTGCTCCTTACAGTAATAGCACGCCGGATCCGCTTCTGTTCGTCTTCAACTGGCTTTTGAGCTTCCCCTGGGCACTTGCTCTTGTCCTGACAGTAGCCCAGAACCTCGCTCACCTTCTTATACTGAATTCATCCTCGTTCTGACCTTCGTCCTTGCACTGACCCTTACACTGGAACTTGTGGTGCCCCTGCACCAAGTACCTCCTGAGCCCTTGCCCTGGTGCTGGCCCTTATCCAGACCTCGTACCTTTTCTTCAGCCTCACCCTAATCATCGCCCTTGACCTCATTAGCATCTGACATCTACCCCACCCCTATTCTTACCCTCACTTGACCCTGACACACCCTAACATTCCTTCACCCCGAATTTTGCCCTAGCCATGACTCTTGCCTTCACAATCACCTTCACAGAGACCCCCAGCCTCCCTCTTACCCTGGCACTGGCCCTCACCTAATGTTTCCTTTGTCATGACCCCTGCCTTGGCCCTGACCCCGGAGCTCACTCTGGACTTGGTCATGACCATACCAAAGATCTAGCTCAGTGTCAGAGCAGTTAGGGTCACAGTCAGGATGAGGGTAAGGTCAGGGACAGATTGATGAAGATCAGAAATTGGGGTGAGTGTCCAGTTCAAGGTAAAATTCTATGTCAGGTTAAGGGTTAAGATAAGAAAAAGGTCAGGGTTGTGTCATTGGAATCAGGTTCAAGGACAAGATCAGTGTGAGGGAAATTTTAGATTCAGGGTTAGGTTCAAGATCCAGTTCAAGTTTGAGATCAGTGTGAGAGTCAAGATCAAGTTGTGCCTCCATTGCAGAGGGTCAGTGAGAGGATGAATGTCAGGATAAGAAAGATGGTATTTTGGGGATGAAAAGTAAAAGTTGGGTTCAGGTTGACAGTGCATGGCCAGTTCTGAGTAGGATTCAGGGTCAAGTTGAGGGTGAGGTTAATGTTCAGAATTAGAATCAGTGTTGGATTCAGGGTCAAGATCAATGTGAGGATAATGTCAGTGTCAAGGTTGGCATGAAAGTCAAGGTCAATTAAAAGTCAAGGTGGGGTTCCATTTCTACTCCTGCTGGCAGGAATTAAGTTTTCTTCCAACTCTCCCTCCCCTCCCCCCATTACATTGGCCCAATCTGCATAATCCAGGACACTCTTTACATCTCACTCCTTTAATTACATTTGCAAAATCCCTTCTGTGTGTAAAACAGCATATTCATAGCTTAGGACATGGGCATTTTAAAGGGAACATTAGTCTGCTTACCACAGAGGGTCAGCGTTTGGCTTGTAGTAAAAATCAGGCTTAAGTTTCAACGTGAGAATAGGTCAAGATGGAGGTGATGATCAGGCTGAGGATCAGAGTCATCATAATTATGAAGGGCTATGTCACCCTGAAGTTCAATTTTAGGGTTAAGGTCTAGGTCAAGTTCAAGGTCATGATGGGATTAGGGTGTCAGTGGTGTCAGCCAAGTGTGAGTCTATGGCAAGATGAGTGTCAGAACCAGAGTCATGATCAGGTTTGGGGTGCAGACTAGTTTCAGTTTCAGCTTGAGTACAGTGGCTCAGACAGTAAAGTATCTGCCTGCAATGCAGGAGACCCAAGTTCGATCCCAGGGTCAACATGAGAAACAAAGATAAATATCAGTTAGACAGTCATGGTTAAGGTGAAAATGAGAGCCAAGTTCAAAGACAAGGTTAAGTTCTAAGTCAAATGAGGTCAGAGTTTGGATGAGGGTCAGAGTCAATGCTAAGATCAAAGCCAGGCCACTGGTCGGGGGGGGGGGGGTGCGGGGGGATGGGGAAGGGGCTGCCAAAGAACTGAGTGAAGGTGACAGTGAGGGTATGTACCAGGGTCAGGGTAATAGGGTCAGGTTAAATGTCAGGCTCAAGGTCAAGGCCAGGGTGTGTGTCGGGGGTGGGGGTAAGGTTTATAGAGTCTTTGTGAGCAGAACTGGCTGAGTGTCAGTGATCAGGGTTTGGGTCCAGACCCACATTCATATGGAGGTGAGAGATACCAGAAATTGAGCTAGACTGAAGCTTAGTCTTCAGATGTGGCTGGACAAACAGGCAGAGGCCAGATGCTTAAAACACCTTTAGAGTCACATGAGACACTTAAACTTATCCCTGCAAGCAACAACTGAGTTTACTGTATTTTACCCTCAAAGAGCCTAGAGGGCAGTGATGGCGGCAGTCAGTCACCTCTGTAACCTCGGTGCTTGCAGAGGTTTATACATATGGGCACAAAATGTGTATTTTGAATAACATACTGCTAGTATTTTAAGTTCCTCTCACTCGTCCGATTTTAATCTATCCATGAACAAACAGCACACCGTCTTGTTCACTGCAGCCCTACGGTACGTCTTGGTATGTACCTGACACGGTAAATCCTTTCATTGCTTTTCTCCTTTTCTTCTGCTTCTCCCTCCTCTTAACCTTTTCATTTCCACATATATATTTTAGAATTGGCTTACCAAGTTATTAAATAAGAAAGACAAGAGCAAGTTCAGATTGTTTTGGTATTTACTGAATTAACAAATGAATTCCAGGAATGTCTGTCTTATTTGCAAGATATCTCTGAGTGAAGAGGAGGTTCGTGTGATCCAGCCTACCCTTATCCTGAGGGTGATGCTGGTAAACCAGTTTAAGGTGTGGAGGGTCACTACCGGGTCCCCCACTTGAGCCATCCCTGGCCCTTGACTTCTGCCACCTTACCTCTAAATGGGAGCTCTGTTACATGAAGAACCTAGGAAGCCCCCAAGACTATAAAGTAGCCATGAGTGGGGCCACTTTCCAAGTGACCAGAAACAAGGGCCAAGAGATGATGCCACCTCAGCCACTTCTCTCTATATGAACTACAGAAGAGGGGCTTACATCACATAGAACTACTCAGGGTTTTTATAATAAATCTCAAAATTGAACTAGTGTTTAATGTCTGAGAACAAAATCAAACCAAACTTTCCTTCTCACTTGGGTTTCCAACATGAGGACATCTTAAACTCAGTGCTCCCTTAGATGGTTCAACTGGGACAATCCCTGACTGGTGGAATCCCTGATGATGGCAGGCATGGTGGTGGAACTCACTGCCCCCTGCTGATGGATCCCTCAGCAGCACACAAAATTGGAGGCTGATAGCACAGGTTGACGGCGCCCTCTGCTGGGGCTGGATGGCCTCATTGTCTGGCCAGGACCAGGGCCACTGTGGTTGAAATCAGGCTGGAGTAGAGGAACGAGTGGCTTGGGTTGTCCTTGGGAGGGGCAGGAAGTTGGGGGGACAAGCCAACTGGGCCTGGCCCTGCATCTCAGCCCTCCGGGATGAAAGGCCGAATCAGCTCCGGGTTCAACAGTGACTCCTCGAGAGGCCGGTCCACATGGAAGTCATGGACGTGGGGGGGTCCTGGGTGGGCCTTGGGGGCAGGTCCCCCTGGGCGCTGGGGGATCGGCAGCTCCGAGGGGTGGACAGGCAGGGGAGCCGTGAAGAAGTAGTGGTGCAGGAGGGCCTGAGAGGAGCAAGCAAGAGACAGCAAAAGGAAACCAGTCACTGCAGCCTTCCAGGTTCAGCTCACTTCCCTCTGGGGGGCAGCAGGGGATGTGAATACCCGAGAATACCCTGGAAGAAATTTTCTCATTCATGCATTCTCCATTCAAGATGATCCCAACAGCTCTGAGTGTTCACTGTTTCAGCACTGCTCCAAAGACAGGAGATGTAGCAGTGAACTAACAAAGAGCTCTGCCTTCAAGTCTTCCATATAGTCAGGGGTTGGACACGACTGAGCGACTAAGCACAGCACAGCACAGGGGGCGATAAACAAGATAAAGTAAGATAAACAGAGCACCAGATGATTGGTGCTGTGGGAAAGAGAAAGTCAGAGCGTGGACAAGGAAAACGAGGGTAGCTGCAGGCCTGAAGAACGGGAGGGTAGGCCCCGAGAGGTAGCACTCGAGCAGAGATCTGGAAGCTGAATGAGCGAGGCTCTGGGACGGAAGTGCACAGACCTTAGGACCTGGAGGAGGCCTGGCATCCCAGGGAGTGAGCAAGGGGAAGGGAGCTGCAGGGCCACAGATGTGACGGCCCCACGTGTGTGGTGCCTGTGCGCCACTAGGACCTGGGCTTCTCAGCTGACGAGAGAGCCCTGCAGGGGAACATGTGACAGCCTGCCTGGACAAGGTCCCTCTCTCTGCCGGGTGGAGGAGAGATTGAATG
This sequence comes from Bubalus bubalis, assembly GCF_019923935.1. Classification (NCBI taxonomy): domain Eukaryota; kingdom Metazoa; phylum Chordata; class Mammalia; order Artiodactyla; family Bovidae; genus Bubalus; species Bubalus bubalis. The sequence goes on along the minus strand of NC_059159.1, from coordinate 151,635,002 downwards.
GGCAGGAGGAGAAGCAAACTCTGGGAGGCAACTGGGGACTTGCAGGGAGGCAGGAGGCGCTTAGACTGGAGGCAGCAGTGGGGAGCTGAGAAGTGGTCGGTTGGCTTTGTGCATGCGTGCTAAGTCGCTTCAGGCATGTCCAACTCTTTGCCCACCAGGCTCCTCTGTCCTTAGGATTTCCCAGGCAAGAATACTGGAGTGAGGTACCATTCCCTTCTCCAGAGGATCTTCCTGACCCAGGGATCGAACCTGCATCTTTTTTTTTAATGTCTCCTGCACTGGCAGGCAGATTCTTTATCACTAGCGCTACCTGGGAAGCCTCGGTTGGCTTCAGTACATCCTAAAGACATTGTATGGGGAGGGAGGAGGGAGGAGGGTTCAGGATGGGGAACACATTGTATACCTGTGGCGGATTCATTTTGATATTTGGCAAAACTAATACAATTTTGTAAAGTTTAAAAATAAAATAAAATTAAAAAAAAAAAAAAAAGACCACTAAAGGCATTGCTGACTTTGGAACTCACAGGGGGTGTATGTAAACACACAATGCTTGTTCCAAGGGCAGGGAGGTGAGGCTGCCATGAGGCCAGATGGACATGGGACAGAGGCCTGACACCATAAGCCATCAGCCCATGGTTCTCCCCTCCTCCCTCGCCTGCAGCCACAACCCCTTCCGGGTCCTCCTCTCCAGGCCTCTGCTCATCATTTCTCTTGGGATAATAAACCCAGCCCCCCTCCCCTCGCCCTTCTCCAGAAGACCTGCATGACCCCAGAGTCAGTCCCAACATCCCTCCCCTTGATGCCCACAGACTGGCTGCCCTGCCCCACCACAGGGTGGAGAGCCCAGAGGAACAAGTCACGTCTGTTCACGCGGGATCAGGACCCAAGACAATGCTGGGCGCGTGCCAGATGCTAGTAAATTCTTCTTGAAGGAATGAAGGGATGAAGAAGTGAGATGCACTCTTCAGCGAGGTGGGCAAGCCCTTTTAATATGGCCACTCCTAGCCACCTGCTGCCTCTCCAGGGTCTGCTCAGGAGAGGTACACCTTCTCCATGCCCCCTGTCTCCGGGGGTGCTGTTCCCAGTCCATCACAGGTTCTGAGGACCTCAACCTGCTGGGTCACAGGGGCACGAACAAGGAGGGTCAGGGCAATAGGTGTCTCCCTACCTGGGAGGCAGAGATGCGCTGTTGTGGTGGGTAGAGGAGGAACCGCCCTAGCAGGTCCAAGGCCTGGGGAGAGGCATCGGGCAGCACCTCCTCCAGGGGCACAGGCGCCTGCTCCTTGAAGGAGATCTTGTTGTAGTCGGGCAGCTCAGTGATCTCCTGGAGGAGAAGGGGGCTCATCAGGGCTGGCGCCCACCCTGTCAGCCCCCTCAGGAGTCAGTTCTTGCTTCCTGTCACCCACCTGCTGCCATTCACTCACAGAGCCCCCATCCACCTGCCCCTGCTCGCACCACATCACTCATGACATCATGCGCTCACAGCACAATGTGAGTGAACACGTGCACATCTCAGGCGCCTGCTCCATGCCCAGCTTGGTAAGGGCTGCATGTGTGCTGGGGATTAGCAGGAAGGGGTAGGGGCTGGGCCCTGGTCCTCCCCTCTCCAGCAGATCAGGGATGGAGGAGATCCCATGCTGGGCCAGGACCAAGGTCTGGGAGGGTCTAGGAGGTGTGGGGGCCATGAGGCAGAAGACAGAAGATGCAAGGCAGGGGAGTTATGAGCTGCTGGGGGAAGAGAGGACACCCACCCCCACCCCTCCAAATGGTAGGCCCCTGCAAACCGGCCAGACTTGAGGACTGGGGGTGCCCAAGATTCGAAGCACACAGCAAAGCTGTTCGATGTCATTCTCTCCTGGGAAAAGGGGGGACCCGTTCAGCAGCTCCCCCAGGATGCAGCCCACAGCCCTGCAGGTACAGAAGCCAAACATCTCAGAGATCACACACGAGGGACACAGATTTCCCCACACCAGCACCCACACCTCCCCCTGCAGTCAAGACACCCACAAAGTAGCCTACAGATCCCCAGCTTCACATAGTCCAAAGCTTCAAGCCTAGAATACAGAGCATAGCCCCTTCTCTAAATAGGTCTTGGGCCTCAACTTTGAAACACACATCGACCCAATAGTTCGGGGAACTTCTCAGAACCTCATACTCTGGGACACACAGCCACCCCCTCCCATTCTGGGGCAGACGTCCAAAACAGCCCCCAGACCTCGAACTCTTGTGAAGTGAAAGTTGCTCAGTCGTGTCTGATTCTTTGCGACTCCAAGGATTGTAGCCTGCCAGGCTCCTCTGCCCATGGAATTCTCCAGGCAAGAATACTGGAGTGGGTAGCCTTTCCCTTCTCCAGGAGATCTTCCCAACCCAGGGATCAAGCCCAGGTCTCCCGCACTGCAGGAGGATTCTTTATCATCTAAGTCACCAGGGAAGCCCAAGAATACTGGAATGGGTAGCCTATCCCTTCTCCAGGGGATCTTCCTGACCCAGGAATCAAACCAGGGTCTCCTGCATTGCAGGCGGATTCTTTACCAACTGAGCTACTAGGTGAGTCAGTCATGTCTGACTCTGCGATCCTATGGCCTGTAGCCCACAAGGCTCCTATGTTCGTGGAATTCTCCAGGCAAGAATACTAGAGTGAGTTGCCATGCATCCAACTCCAAATAAAGGTCCAAGGCCTTCATATCCAGGGACCCAGGCCTCTGCATAACTCAGGGACATTACATCCTGGATGTCACCGCCTGCATACCGGCTTAGACATCCCATGCCTCGGACCACCTTCCCAACCTCAGCCCAGAAGCTTCCTACAGGGACAATCACTCCAATGCCACTTGACCCCTCCCAGCTCAAAACTCATGGGGAGGATCACTGATTCCAAACTCCTCAGAAATACTCTAACCAGAGGAGACACTCCCAAGGCAACCTAGAGCTCACAGCAGGGAAAACCCCCAAATGGCTTAGAGACCTCAATGTCCAGGAGGAGAGGTGACTCAGCTACCCACATCCCCCCTTGTCTAGCCCGTAGGAGTCTCACCAGAGGTCGACACCCTGATCGTACTGGCGGGCACCATACAGGAGCTCGGGGGCTCGGTACCACCTATGAGAGGAGGGCAGGGGGTCACAGGTATGTCACTGGTCTGTCAGGAAGCTGCCCTGGAAGGTCACCCTGACCCTCACACCAGCCCCAGTAGCACTTGTTTGGACAGAACATCTCTTCCAAAATCATCTCTTCCCCAATAGGTAGGCTGGGGGCCTATCCTTTGCCATATCCTGCCCAGAAACTGGTCCTCCCTACCTGGTGGCCACCTGGTGTGTGTAGAGGCGGTTGCCATCTGGGGCAAAGACCCGGGCCAGGCCAAAGTCTGCTATCTTGAGCTGGCCTGAAGCACTGATAAGGAGGTTGGCTGGCTTCAGGTCCTGAGGGCACCAAAAGAAGCATCAGTTCCTCTAGCGGACCTCGGGACAGGAGGGCTTGGCAGGCTGGGCACCCGGGTGAGCTCAGGACCTGGTCTCTTCCAGGGCCACAACTCCAATCACTTGTCCCCAGGCCCTGCCCGTTCTGTCCCCTCCCAAACCATGCTCTTTATCAAGGGCTGGCCTACTCCCAGCCCAGCCATCCACAGGCCCACCCCAGCCCAGGGTGGTACTGACCCGATGCACGATGTTGTTGGCATGGCAGAAGGCGACGCCCTTGAGCAGCATCTGTAAGTAGCTCTTGACCTGCGCCTGGGCCAGTGGCCTCTGGGTGCGGCGCACCACCTCAGCCAGATCTGACAGCATGAACTCGAAGGCCAGCACAAAGCCTGCGCCATGTGGGAACACGGCCTTCAGCTGCACAACCTGCAATGGGTACCCCGTCAGCCTCCAGACTCTCACGGCTCAGACTCTCTCGGATCTTCAGCCCCTGCGCCAACAGAGGACCAGGCAGGCAGAGAAGGTGACAAGAGACCTGAGCTCAGGATCAGGGAGCTGGGTGCTCTCTTGCTCCCTTCTCCCAGAAGAAGGCAAGTCCCTACTGGAATCCTGTAGTAAACACTCAGGGGGCACTAGTATAAAGAACCCGCCTGCCAATGCAAGAGACGTAAGAGATGTGGGTTTGATCCCTGGGTTGGGAAGATCCCCTGGAGGAGGACATGGCAGCCCACTCCAGTATTCTTGCCTGGAGAATCCCATGGACAAGAAGCCTGGTGGGTCACAGTCCATGAGGTCGCAAAGAGTCAGACACGACTGAAGTGATTTAGCTCTAGCAAACCCTCAGGGGAAAGGAGGTCTAAGAAAGGCCATATAGGGCAGTGTCTGATCCCCCACCCAGCCCACAAACTGGAAAGTCATCTGGAAACACACATCCACACAGGTGATCGCAGCTCCCAGCACTGGGCGCAGGAGACATGCCATATAAACCAAGGGCCCACAAGGGCTGGCTACACAGCAATGAGCAGGAGGGAGGGTCAGTGGGTTCTCAAGGAGGGGACAAATGACAGAAACTAACAAACCTATAGGGTATTCTGATGAAAACAGAAGAGAACATATGGGCCAAGGTCTGTTATACAGGGATCTGGGAAGGAGCTGTGGGCAGGGGTCAGCAAACACAAGGCCCAAAGGCAAGAATAGGAAGGAGGCTGCTCTGTTCTATACTCCTGGAGTCTCGATAGTGCTGTTTTCAGAGAGACATGGAAGAAATTTTGCTGGATGAATGAAGAGGCTGGCATGAGACAGAGCGATAGAGATAGTTCTTTCAGAGTGAAGAGAAGCCACTGGAGCTTTTCAAGCTGGGGAGTGGGGATTCATCTACAGTTTTTGACTGTGGAGTGGGAGTAGTGGCAGGGAAGCTGGAGGAGGGAAGGGGGAGCTGTTGCAGTAGTTCTGATGAGAGGTGAGGATGGCCTAGGCCAGGGGAATACCTGCAGTGTTTTAAAGATAGACCCTTCAGGCCCGCTACACAGGACATGGGACTGTATCACCAGCTTCCCATGGGCCCTCCAACCAGCTCACACAAGCTGTTTGTAAGCCCTTTTACTGTCCTCAAAAAACAAGAATGGCCGTAGTGCTGTTTTTCTGATTTTGATGGTAGCAGACAGTCATTTTACAAATTGGGACAAATATAGATTCAGATAATACACAAAATTATAACAAAAAACCCCAGCAAAAGTAAAATCCTACCACCTACAGTCAACAGTAGGAGTCTATCCCACCAGACTTTACAAGAGACATGGTATACACAGACACATATTCATACATGTGTGTGTGTGTTGTATGTGTTAGTCGCTCAGTCATGTCTGACTCTTTGGGAACCCATGGACTGTAGCCCACCAGGCTTTTCTGTCCATGGGATTCTCCAGGCAAGAATACTGGAGTGGGTTGCCATGCCCTTCTCCAGCAGATCTTCCCGACCCAGGGATCAAACCCAGGTCCCAGGTATTGCAGGCAGATTCTTTACCATCTTAGCCACCTGGGAAGCCTATATATATATATACACACACACACACACTACATATTCTTATACAAAACCAGGATGACACATGCAGTTCTAAAACATGCTTTTGTCACCAAAATATCAGGGACATCTTTAGAGAATAAGAAGCAAGTCAGAGTATTGCCTACTCTTGGGTGGGTGGGCCTCGCCTTGTCACTCCCCGGGAAGTTAGGTACATCCTCTACTCAGGAAGGACATGGACAAGAGAGAAAACCACGTAATGAGCCTGGGTGTGTGAGGTGTCTCTCCCCATGTGCCCACAGCCCCTCTTATGCCTGTCACATACAAATCACGCCAAGTGGACCCTGTAGCCTTTGTCTCCCCTACCACACTTCAGTTCTCAAAAGCAGGTTAGGGGCTATGTCGCCAGTGCCCAGCAGAGGGCAGAGCCTATGGGAGACCCTAATGTTAAAACGTTGATTCTGCAATCAGGCCAAAGCCTCCACAGACAAGCTGAGCCAGCTGAGTGCCCATGAGCAGGCCCTGGCCTGAGAGAAGGAGAGCCTGAAACCCGCCTTGCAGTATGGAGGAGAAAACTCAGAAGGACAGTGTACATAAAGCAGTTAACCCAGCCTGCAGAACGTAACAGGAGCTCAACAGGTGGCAGTAATCATTATCATTAGAAATCATTATATGATTTGAGAAAAAGGATAAGTCAGTCAATGAATGAACAAACAGGCAAGAAATAAATGCGTGAACAAGAGGGAATGAGTGAGGAATGAAATAACTGGGTGAATGAATGTGGACAAGAAAGGCAGTGAGTTGAGGGGTGAGGATGCAAATAAGGAAACACTGTGACCGCAGGCCCTCCGAGTGGGAGTAAGCAAGGAGGGTGGGACAGCCCCTCAGAACACCAGCCCCACTCACATACTGACTGTCTTCGATCTCCTGCAGGGCCTTGATCTCCCGTAGGACCTGGTTGGGGATGCCATCCTCCAGCCGCCGCAGGGCCACCTTCTTGAGGGCAACGATCTCTCCAGTCTGTTTGGGACAAAACGCAGACACTGCCAGCCCGTCCCAGCTGGGAAAAGGGGTGCGACGCCGGGGGTTGAGGTCCTCGTGGGGGTGGAACGCGCCCCCCAACCCGTGCTGGAGGGAAATCAGGGCCAACCGGCGCAGAGCCGGGCAAACAACTCAGATATCCACGCCCGGCTCCTAGGGGAACTCGCTGAAAGCGCTGTTGGTAGCTGGCCGCAACTTGGAAGCCCTCCCCTCCGCGGGCAAAAGAGGCGGGCGCACGCCAGGATGAACTACCGGGAGGCAAAAGCTACGGCCCAAGCAAGGGTCAGGAAGACGGGGAGATCTCAATGGAACCGAAGAGGAAGGGCTGGATGCTCACCTCTACGTGCTTGGCTTTGAAAACGATGCCGTGCGCACCCTCCCCTATGCGCCCCAAGATGCAGTACTGCTCCATGGCCCTCTGCCCGGCACCCTGACCTTCCGCAGTTACAGCCCCTCCCTGGCACCGGACCCTTCCGCGTTAGCCCGCCCCGGCTCCCGCCCCAGACGCGGCTGCCTAGCAACGACGGAGAAACGAGCGCCCGGGCCTGGAGGCCGAGGGCAGCTAGGGGTGGCGTCCGGGCCTCTCAGTGCCTTTCCCTAGGACCTCGCCATCACGCCTCAGTGCGCTTCACTCAGCAGAAGTCATCCGTGCGGGCGGGAGCGATGGTCACCGCCGATCCCTCTCGCCTCTGCCGAGCACCACGTGACCGGTGATGCCAGGTTACGCAACGGGGCAGGGCCACTTAGCCCGAGGGCAAAGCCGAGAGGCGGTGGGAAGGCGCTAAATTGGTGGGAGGGTGGAGCCGCTCTTCTGGGAGGAGGCGAGCACGGGGCGGGGAGGGGCGGGGCCGTCCATCCAGGGGCGTGACTGCGGCGCCGGGGGCGTGGCCGAAAAGTGACAGGGAGGGGCGGGCTCCTCCCCAAGAAGGCCAGGGTCCCTCCGCCCCCTTACCTAGAGGTGCCAGCTTCCACCTAGGAAAACATACAGGTGCCATTTTCCGCCTTTAAGCCCCAGAGTCAATGATGATGGAAGCAAGACGGGTTCCGGTCTGCGTTGTGGAGGGAGCTTGAAATGGCAGCATTTAAAGACAACTTTTAAAAAGTGCAAACTCTGACACAGAAAGACAATGTCTGAGGACTTCTAATGAGGAAACACTGGAGGAATTTGCAGACTGGGGGATTTTAAAGAAGTGCATGCCGTCAAAGGATGTTGATAAAAGCAAGTAGCTTTTTAAAACTTCTGAAAAAGTGTTCAATCTCATACACGATGAGATAAACCGTAAAATAATCTAATCACAACTAAAATAATAATAAAACAATCATATCACAGCTGTATATCCTCTTTGACCCACTTCTAGAACCTCCTCCAACAGATACATTACACTCATGTGAAATGACACGTGCAAGGTCAGGCACTGAAGCGCAGATGAATTGCAAAAACTTAGAAACGGCATAGATATCCATCAATAGGAGACTGTCTAAATTGTGATACACGCATCAATTCAGTTCAGTTCAGTTCAGTTCAGTCGCTCAGTCGTGTCCGACTCTTTTCGACCCCATGAATTGCAGCACGCCAGGCCTCCCTGTCTATTACCAACTCCCGGAGTTCACTCAGACTCACGTCCATGGAGTCAGTGACACGCATCATTTACGCTACCTTTAAAATGAACCAGGATGCTTTTCTATGTACACTAACGGGAAGGTTTCTAAGATGTATTGTTAAGTCAAAAGGACAAGATGAAGAACAAAGTTTATAGAGTGCCACTAGCTGTGTAAAAAGAAAAGAAAATAATATAAATAATGCTTGTTCATGTATTACAAGGTGTCTGGAAAATACTCAAGATTTCATGATTGTGCTTACCTGGTGAAGGGACCAGAAGGATTGGGGACAAGGTAGGAGGTGTCTTTTCACTGGGCTTCTTTGGATTTTTTTGAAATTGTGAACCGTATAATTTATTAATTCTTCAAAAAAATAAATATTTTTCTGGCTCAGAAATTGTACTCTGCTTTAACAATTTCAGAAGAAGGCCTTGATGTCTATACAGATATATTCATCCTGTTTGATGATGGCAGAGGCCAGAAAATAAGTCAAATATCCCATGGAAGAATGGTGAATAAGTTATGAGAGTGCCTCAGAATGGAATGCTTTACAGCTATTACAAATGGTGTGGGTAAATACAGCAGTGGAATGGGAAAGGATGGTCTTCAGAAAATGATACTGGGTCATTTGGAAAGTCATATGAGGAAGAACTGTCTATTGACGCAGATCTCAAATTATACACAAAAATTGATTCCAGATGGACTGCAGACCTAAATATAAAAGATAAACAATGAAGCTCTTAGAAAAAAACATATTTTAATGACTTTGGGTTCAGTTCAGTTCAGTCGCTCAGTCGTGTCCGACTCTTTGCGACCCCATGAATCACAGCACGCCAGGCCTCCCTGTCCATCACCAACTCCCGGAATTCACTCAAACTCACGTCCATTGAGTCAGTGATGCCATCCAGCCATCTCATCCTCTGTCGTCCCCTTCTCCTCCTGCCCCCAATCCCTCCCAGCATCAGAGTCTTTTCCAATGAGTCAGCTCTTCCCATGAGGTGGCCAAAGTATTGCAGTTTCAGCTTCGGCATCATTCCTTCCAAAGAACACCCAGGACTGATCTCCTTTAGAATGGACTGGTTGGATCTCCTTGCAGTCCAAGGGACTCTCAAGAGACTTCTCCAACACCACAGTTCAAAAGCATCAATTCCTCAGTGCTCAGCTTTCTTCATAATCCAACTCTCACATCTGTACATAACCACTGGAAAAACCATAGCCTTGACTAGCCGGACCTTTTTTGGCAAAGTAATGTCTCTGCTTTTCAATATGCTATCTAGGTTGGTCATAACTTTCCTTCCAAGGAAAGCGTCTTTTAATTTCATGGCTGCAGTCACCATCTGCAGTGATTTTGGAGCACCCAAAAGTAAAGTCTGACACTGTTTCCACTATTTCCCCATCTATTTCCCATGAAGTGATGGGACCAGATGCCATGATCTTAGTTTTCTGAATGTTGAGCTTTAAGCCAACTTTTTCACTCTCCTCTTTCACTTTCATCAAGAGGCTTTTTAGTTAGGATTTTCTAAATGAGGTTACAGAAAATGTTAAAAGACAAATAAAAATGAAAAGTTGAACTTTGTCAATAGTAAGAACATCGGTTTATCATAAGAAACTACATTTAGAGAGTGAAGAACAAAGCCACAAAAAGGAGAAGATATTGTAACACTTGTATCTGACAAAGAACTCATATGCAGAACTTATTAAGAACTCTTGCAAAATCATAAGAAGCAAGCTTTCAGAAAAGTGGGCAAAATATAGGATAGACACTTCACAAAAGAGATACACAAATGGCCCTTAAACATTTGAAAAGTTCTGTGCTAATTCCACTAGTCATCAGGAAATTTTAAGTCAAAATCATAATATAATAATCACCAGAATATCATTCCACTCCTAGGAATTTGACTTGGCAGAAATGTGTATACATACTTTTGTGTTTTTTTTTTTTGAGGAGGGCATGGCAACTCATTCTAGTATTCTTGCCTGGAGAATCTCATGGACAGAGGAGCCTGGCAGGCTACAGTCCATAGGGTGGCACAGAGTCAGACATGAATGAAATGACTTAGCACTCACGCACATATTTTTTTTAACACCAGAAACACAGAAGAATGTTGATAACAGCACTCTTTTTAATAGCTCAAACCTGGAAACAACCCCAAAGTCTATAGTAGAATAAATAAATTGCAGGATTTTTCACCTAATGGAGTGCTACATAGTAATGAGAATAAACAAAACATTATTATTTGCAACAACATGGATGAATCTCAAGCACAATGTTCAAAGAAACTAGACCCAAAATAATGTGAAACAGTGCCGCTGCTATGGAGAACAGTATGGGAGTTCCTCAAAAATTAAAAATAGAATTACTATGTGATCCAGCAATTCTACTTCTGAATATATATCAAAAGAATTAACAGCAAGACTTTGAAGAAATGTTCACACTTCCATATTCATAGTAGCACTGTTCACAGTAGGCAAGAGGAATAAGCAACCCAAGTGTCCATAGAGAGATAAATGGATAAACAAAATACAATAGATACATACAATGGAATATTACTCTTTTTTTTTGTTGTTGTTAACTCAACGGCGTGGTATGCAGGATCTTAGTTCCCTGACCAAGGATAGAACCTGTGCCCCTAGCTTTGGAAAAACAGAATCCTAACCACTGGACCACCAAGGAAGTCCTGGAATACTATTCATTCTTAAAAAGGAAGAAAATTCTGCCACATGATACAATGTGAGTGAACCTTGAGGACATTATGCTAAGTGAAATAAGCTGGTCACAAAAACAAAAATACTGTATGATTCCACTTATATGAAGTATGTAGAGAAATCAAATTCATATCAACAGACAGTAGACTGATGGTTGCTGGGGCATGGGTGGAGGAAGAAATGGGGTGCTGTTGTTTGCTGGGTATAGAGTTTGTTTTCCCATATGAAAACTTCTGGATATTGGTTTCACAGCACTGTAAATATGCTTAACACTACTGAACTGTACAGTTAGAAATGGTTCAGATGGTAAATTGTTTAAATGGTAAATTGTATGTTATTTTCCACAATTAAGCCTTTTTAAATAAAAAAAAAAAGGAATTTTTAAATAAACATCTGAAAGGCTGGTAAGACATTAAGAGTAGATCTAAAATTTAGGAGAGGTGGAAGAGGGCAGGGCTGAAAAAAATATTTGAAAAGATAATGATTGAAAGCTTCACAAATTTGGGGAAGGTATAACCTACGGTTTGAAGAAGTTGAGTCAATCCCAAAAGAATAGGCCCCAAACTATCATAATGCCCAAAACATCATAAATCAAATTACTGAAAACTAAAAGAAAAAACAAAAAACCAACTCTTGAATGTGCCCAGCAGTCCTAGAAAAATGATACATTGCCTACTGGGGCAGAATGTCTCTAATTCTTGTGATTTCTCATTAGAACCCATAGAGGCCAGAAGGAAACAACACATTTTTCAAGTGCTAAGAGAAAGGAACTGTTAACAGAATTATATATCCAGTGAGAATATACTTTAGGAATGAAAATGAAATGAAGCCATTCTCAGATGAAGGAAAATTGAGTGAATTTGTTCTTAGTGAACTTAATTTAAAAAATTGCTAAAGGAAGTTCTTGAAAGGAGAAGGGGAATGATAACAGAAGGAAACATGGAATGTCAGGAGCAAAAAAGAGGAATAGAAAGGGTTAATATTTGGACTTGACTTGTTGGTGAAGAGGATAAGAGTCCTCTGGCCAATGCAGGGGATTTAGGTTTGATCCCTAGCCAGGAAGATTCCCCATGAAGAGGAGCAATTAAGCCTATGAGCCACAGCTTCTGCGGCTACTGAGCCCAAGCGCCCTAGAGCCCACGCTCCACGGCGAGAGAGGCCTGTGCAGGGCAACAGAAAGGAGTTCCAGTTCGCCAAAGCTAGAAAAAAGCCCTCACAGAAATGAAGACCCAGAGCAGCCAAAAATAAATTAAAAAATACATAAATGAGTAAGAGAAGCGGTTAGTTTTTGGTGAGGATAATAGATTATCCTCCCACTGGGGTTTTATCAAGAAATTATGCTTGATATTTAAAAACAAAAAAATTATAGTGTTATTTGAAGTGTTTCTCAATGTATTCACAAATAATATTTAAAGCAGAAAACAAGAAACTGCTAAAAAAAAAAAGAAAGAAAAAATAAGGTGCACATGAGCCAACAGAAAGAGCTTCCAATTTCCAAAGCTGAAACAATTTGACCAGGAAAACAAGGATGTAGTATTGGGTTATAACCAAAAGTATAAAATAAATATCCATGAATTACTATTAATAAATAAATGATAAATAAATAAAGGGTAATAGAAAGTATCATGTTCAGAAGAATTCCAGATAACTTATGCAAGTACTCTGCTCTCAGGAGATGCAGCATAACCCCCCACTTTTTTTTTGTAATTAAGTTTCAATTTATTAAATTATCTAAAAGATAAAACTATGAAAGTTCATTTTCTTAACCTTGTATACATCAGTAATGATTGTGATTAATTTCTCTCAAATACCTTGGGCTTCCCTGGTGACTCAGATGGTTAAGACTCTGCCTGCAATACAGGAGACCTGGGTTTGATCCCTGGGTTGGGAAGATCCCCTGGAAAAAGGAATAGCAACCCACTCAGGTATTCTTACCTGGAGAATCCCATGGGCAGAGGAGCCTGGAAGGCTATAGTCCATGGGGTAGCAAAGAGTTGGACTATGAAAGTTCATTTTCTTAAACGTGTAAACATCAGTAATGATTCCAGTTAATTTCTCTCAAGTAACTTATATGGCAACAACACATTTACAAAAGACCTTAAACAACATATAAAACATAAACAATTGCAATAATTATAAAATTTTATCATGAAATTTAAATTCATTCATGTTTAAATTCTATTCTAAAAATATCAATGCCATAGAGTTACTCTATTCCTTATTTCTGCACAATTTGGTATACCTTCCTTCAGTTCAGTTCAATTCAGTTCAGTTGCTCAGTCGTGTCCGACTCTTTGCGACCCCATGGACTGCAGCACACCAGGCTTCCCTGTCCATCACCAACTCCCGGAACTTGCTCAAACTAGTTTCCATCGAGTCGATGATGCCATCCAACCATCTCATTCTCTGTCATCCCCTTCTCCTCCTGCCTTCAATCATTCCCAGCATCAGGGTCTTTTCCAATAAGTCAGTTATTGGAATCAGGTGGCCAAAGTATTGGAGCTTCAACTTCAACATCTGTCCTTCCAATGAATATTCAGGACTGATTTCCTTTAGGATTGATTGGTTGGATCTCCTTGCAGTCCAAGGGACTCTCAAGAGTCTTCTCCAACACCGCAGTTCAAAAGTATCAATTCTTCAGCACTCAGTTTTGTTTATGGTTCAACTCTCACACCCATACGTGACTACTGGAAAAACCATAGCTTTGACTAGACGAACTTTTGTTGGCAAAGCAATGTCTCTGCTTTTTAATATGCTGTCTGCTAAGTCACTTCAGTTGTGTCCGACTCTGTGCGACCCCATAGACGGCAGCCTACCAGGCTCCTCCCTCTGTCCATGAGATTTTCCAGGCAAGAGTACTGGAGTGGGTTTCCATTGCCTTCTCCAATATGCTGTCTAGGTGGGTTATAGCTTTTCTTCCAAGGAGCAGGCGTCTTTTAATTTCATGGCTGCAATCACCATCTGTAGTGATTTTGGAGCCCAAGAAAAGAAAGTCTCTCACTGTTTCCATTGTTTCCCTATCTGTTTGCCATGAAGTGATGGGACCAGATGCCATATCTTAATTTTCTGAATGCTGAATTTTAAGCCAGCCTTTCCACTCTCTTCTTTCACTTTGGTCAAGAGGCTCTTTAATTCTTCTCTGCTTTCTCCCATAAGGGTGCTGTTATCTGCATATCTGAGGTTATTGGTGTTTCTCCTGGCAATCTTGATCCCAGCTTGTGCTTTATCCAGCCCAGCATTTCTCATGATTTACTCTGCATAGAAGTTAAATAAGCAGGGTGACAATATACAGCGTTGACGTACTCCTTTCCCAATTTGGAACCAGTCTGTTGTTCCATGTCCAGTACTAACTGTTGTTTCCTGACCTGCATACAGATTTCTCAGGAGGCAGGTAAGGTGGTCTGGTATTCCTATCTCTTTAAGAATTTTCCACAGTTTGTTGTCAGCCACACACTCACAATATTAGTGATAACAAAATAACCCTAATATTAGGGTTATTTTAATGCTTCTTTTGATGTTTTTTTGTGGCTTCAGAAAATTTCACATTAATTCTTTCCAGGAATTTTGTTGAAATTTACAGATGCCTCTTCCCCTCAGAACAGCAGGTTTTGCAGGATCTAGGCTATCAATCAATTCCTAAGTATCTTTTCTGACCCTACAATTAAAGGGAATTAAACTTTAGTGATATATTGTGTGGCTGAGTCCCTGTAATACATGTGGACTTTTCTCTCCCTTCCTCTCTCCCTCTCCCTGTTACATATTTTCATTTCTGTAAGTTGTCGTCTTTCCAGTACATGAATAGCTCCCCACTTTTTAACTGCTGACTGTGTCGTGTCATACTGTCAAAGAGGACAATATGAAAAGTTAATAAAAAGACTATATTGTTGTTGTTCAGTGGCCCAGTCATGTCCAATTCTTTGTGACCCCATGGACTGCAGCATGCCAGGCCTCCCTGTCCCTCACTATCTCCCGAAGTTTGCCCAAGTTCATGTTCATTGCATTGGTGATGCCATTCACCCATTTCATCTGAAATGAAAATCAAGTGAAATCAAATGAAAAGTACTATACAGGGAAGAAATCTGACAAGACTCCACCTCAGTCAGGAGATAAGGTCATTACTAGTGATAAGCCTGATAAGCCGTGCTGATAGTATGTACTACTAGTATGTGGAGAGAATGGCACTTTACCTTGTTGTCTTCCTTCCCAAATCCCATAATCTCTATCAGATCATGAGGAAACATGACGCAAATCCCGAACGTGGGCCATTCTACAAAAAGGTGAACAACACTCCTCAAAACTGGCAAGGTCATCAAGAACAAGGAAGGTCTGAGAAACTGCCATAGCCAAGTGAAAGTCATTCAGTTGTGTCTGATTCTTTGTGACCCCATGAACTATACAGTCCATGGAATTCTCCAGGGCGGAATACTGGAGTGGGTAGGCTTTCCCTTCTCCAGGGGATCTCCCAACCCAGGGATCGATCCCAGGTCTCCTGCATTGCAGGCTGATTCTTTACCAGCTGAACCACAAGGGAAGCCCATAACCAAGAGGAGCCTACAGAGACATGACAACGAAATAGAACTTGATATCTTAGAATACTAGGACAGAAAAACCATATTCGGTAAAAACTAAGGAAATCTGAATAAAGTATGGACTTCGGTCAATAATAATGTGTCAAAAAAAAAAAATAATAATGTGTCAACATTCATTTATTAATTATTGTAGATGTGCCATACTAATACAAAATGTTAATAGAAGAAACTGGGTTGTGAAGTATGTGCAAGCTGTATTATTGTTGCGATTTTTCTGTAAATCTAAAACTGTTCTAAAATTTTTAAATTTCCTCTAAAAAAATCATTAAAACAGTAATCACGGGGACTTGCTGGTGGTCCAGTGGTTAAGAACCTGCCTTGCAGTGCAGGGGACACGGGTTCAATCTGTGGTCCAGGAAGAGACCACATGCTATCTACAGACATCTGCTGGATCTAACTGTGTTTTAGTGTTGTTCTAGTCTTTTATTTCCTGGCTTTTCTTTTGCCTAGTTGTTTTATTATTGAAAGTGGGACATGATGTTTTCAACTTTTGTTGTTGAATTATGTGTTTCTCCTTTCAGTTTTAAGTCTGGTTTCGTTTCACTGTATTATAGACCTCTATTGTTAAGTGAATATGTTTGTATAATCATTTTTCCTATTGGATTGTCCTATTTATTTCCTTAAATACCTCTATAAAGTGTCCTTTGTTTCCAGTAACAGTTTTTGTCTTAAAGTCTATGTTGACTCAAACCAGTATAACCACTTGACTCTCTTGGTCACTATTTACATTCTGTATCTTTTCTCATCTTTTAACTTTCTAAAGAGACTCTCTTGTATACAGCTTATAATTGGATCATGTTTTTGGGAAAATCCACTCTGTCAATCTCTCTCTTTTGATTGGAATGCCTAATTCATTAGCATTTGTTGTAATGATTTCTGAAGTAGGATTTACATCTACTAATTGATATTTATTTTCCATGTCTTTTTCATTTCTCTATTCCTCTATTATCAGCTTCTTTTGTATTAAGTAGATGTTTTCTAGTGTGTTCTGTTTCAATTCTCTAGTCATTTTGTTTACGATATTAAAAAAAATTTTTTTTGTTAATGTTTCTCTGGGTAGTAAAATTAGCATCTTAATTTAAAACAATCTAACATTTTGTTTTACCTTGCAGGATCTTAGTTCCCCAACCTGTGCCCTCGGCAATGAAAGTGTGGAGTCCTAACCATTGGACAGCCAGGGAATTCCCAACAATCAATAATTTTAATTAATACTAACTTTCAGTCGCGTGGAAAAACTTTGTTCCTATATAAGCTCTGTTGCTTCCCCTCTCCTTTATGTTGTTATTATTATACAAATCAATCTTTATACATAGTGTGACCATCAATACAGATTTATAATTATTGTGTTACGCACTTGTCTTTTAAATCAAATAGGAAAAATATAATTACACGGAGCATATATATTTATGTTGTCATTTCCACACTTACTTATGTAGTTATCTTTACTGGTGCCATGTCAATTCAAGTTACTCTCAAGAGTCCTTTTATTTCAGCCCAAATAACTCCTTTTAGAATTTGTTGTGGGGCAGATCTTAATTCCTCCTTCATTTGTGAAGTATAGTTATGCCAGATGTAGAATTCTTGGTTGACAGTTTCTATTTTCAGCACTTTCAGTGTCATCCCACTACCTTCTGGCCGTCCTGGTTTCTAGGGAGAAATTAGCACTTAATCCCATGGACAGAGGAGTCTGGCGGGCTACAGTCCATAGGGTTGCATAGAGTTGGGCACGACTGAATCGACAGCGTGAACGCACATGAGGATCTCTTGTAAGTAGTGAGCCACTCCTCTCCCTCTGCTTTCTTAGAGTCTCTTTTTCTTTGGCTTTCAGAATTTAACAGTGATCTCTTTCTCAGGAAATGGAAAGTCTCTTTTAGTCATAGGGAGCTTCGTGGGAGCTTAGGCTATTCTGTGTACTCACTTTCTGAGACAACTTTCGAGCCCCTTGGCTTGGATAGGGTTGGGGGAAACACATGAGAAACAGAGTATGAACTCTTGACTAGTTACTCAAAATGCGGTTTGCAAGCCAGCAGCACTGTCTACCCCTGGGAGCTTGCTGCGATGTAGATGCCCAGCAGCACCCTAGACCTACTGAATCAGACTCTGTATTTTTAGTAAGGTCTCAAGATGACTCAGTGGTAAAGAATCTGCCTGACAATGCAAGAGTTGCATGTTCAATCCCTAAGTCATGAAAATCCCCTAGAGAAGGAAATGGCAACCCACTTTAGTATTCTTGCCTGGAAAATCCCATGGACAGAGGAGGCTGGAGGGCTGCAGTCCATGGGGTCGCAAAGTCAGACATGACTGAGAAACTGAGCAAGATGACTCAAGTGCACTCGATAAATTCCTTTTTGTGAAGAAGAGAAATGCCTACTCCAGTGCCTGCTGTTCCCTCAGCTGAACGAGGTGGCTGCTCTCATACATGACCTTTTGAGGATTAAACACATAGCAGTGAATGCTTTAAGATACTACTGGCAATCTTCCAGTTCCCCTCCATAGCTGCTTATCTCAGAAAATTCAGTATTTTCTCAAGTACTAAAGTGAATCAGTGGCTCTCTACCACTTTTTAATTTATTTATTTTTGGCTGTACTGGGTTTTGTTGCTGTGCACAGGTTTTCAGTGAACATGGGCTCTAGAGCTCTCGGGCTTCAGTAGTTGTGGCACAGGGGCTCAGCTGCCCCAAGGCACGTGGAATCTTCCCAAACCAGGGATCAAACCCGTGTCCCCTGCATTGGCAGGCAGATTCTTAACACTGGACCAACAGGGAAGTCCTTTCCGTCACTCTTAGCATCATCAAGCAGTAAGTCAATAAAGCTCTATGAGTGCCCATGGTGTGCTCTTCTAGGGAGAGGGCCATGGACCAAGGTTGCAACTTAGGGAAACTGCAGTTGCTCTTGGAACATTAACATGTAGAGGCCTAGTGCAGGGGATAAAACCAAAGTAGTTGCAGTGGGTTTCTCAAAGTGCTCCTCATCAGCTGAAGACCACAACAATTTGAGCGTAATAAGTCATTAAGTCCTCAATAAATGTTCATCATTATTAAGTCATTACAAGCATAGTGGGTTTTACCAGTGGTGTTGTGAGAATTACATGTGAAGATACCTAGATTCAGAGAAGTTAAATCATAACATATTTAGGAACCCAGAATGTTGCATATAAGTTCTGGAGCATGAATTTGACTCCAAATCTTCTAAATCTTTGGGTGTTTTTTATTGTGTGTGTATGTGTGTGTGTGTGTGTGTGTGTGTACAGTCTTTGTTAATTAAATTATTCTTCAGGACAAGAACAAAGATCATCCCCTGACAAAACTTAGGAACTATGTATGTATGCTAAGTTGCTTCAGTTGTGTCCAACTCTTTGTAACGTTATGGACTATAGCCCGCCAGGCTCCTCTGTCCATGGGATTCTCCAGGCAACAATACTGGAGTGGGTTGCTGTGCCCTCCTCCAGGGGATCTTCCCGACCCAGGGATCACACCCTTGTTTTATAGAACTTTACAGAACAGAGAACAACACTTTAGCTGAAGCCTGCCTGCTGACCTGCAAAGGGTGCCTGAGTGGACTCAACAAAGAAAAATAAATCAGGCAGGGAAGGAAAAATACCCATCTGAATAAAACTTCAGCTGCCATCAGGGCAAGTCTTGTGATGGTCACAGATTGAAGGCTCTGTTTTTGGAAGGTTCAAGTACAGCACAGGGGTTTCACGTGTCTTTATGGTTACATCCAGGCCGAGATGCTATTTGGTCAATGTAACTCAAATTCCTGGCCAGCCAAAGTCCAGCAGCAAGGGCCCAAATTGAAGAACAATTTCCTCTGGAAGTCATTCTTATTGGTGCTGAAGTGGTAGATGCCCCAAAGCCAGTCTCCCACTTTGGAATTTCGGTAGCTTTGTTCACAGAGCCCGCAGCGGTCCCGCCAGCCCCACTGGAAAGCATAACAGCACCTTCGCCCAAATCTACTAAATCTTTTAATCCCAGATTTCTTTGTGGTTCTTTGTGCTACAAATCAGCTCCATCCTCTGCTGTCTTTTCCCTTAATTAGCCCTAGCACAGCTAAGTGCCCTGTAGTCATTTTTAATGAGTTAATCAAGGAAGACCTGAATCCTTTGCTTAGCCTAGAACTGACATGGCTAAAAGCCCCTGGAGTGCCCCAGGATATCATTCATAATCCTCTGTCTGCTCAGGCTGCTCTTTCTTCCCTGTGAGCTCTGAATCAGGGAAATTTCAGGCACAAAATAAGAGCATTAATTCATTGGTCCTCATATTTTTGAAGAAAATAAAATAGCTAATGTTTAATAAGCACATAACACATGCTAGAACCTACTGAAAGGCACTTTATATGAAAACCCAGTGAGGCAGCAAATTTAGTTACTTCTGTTGTTCACATAAGAAAAATGAAGTTTAGAGAGTTTTTCTAAGTCTTTCCATTTCAGGGAGCTAGGGAAGGGAGGAGCCAGATTCACAACAAAATCTATCTGACCTTCCCTGGTGGCTCAGAGGATAAAGAATCCGCCTCAGTGCAGGAGCTTCAGCTGGATCCCTGGGTTGGGAAGATTCCCTGAAGAAGGAAATGGCCACCTACTCCAGTATTCTTGCCTGGAGAATCCCATAGACAGAGGAGCCTGGTGGGCTACAGTCTATGGGGTCACACAGAGTCAGACATGACCAAGCAACTAACACTGATGTCACAGGGATTGGAAGGACAGGGAGATCAGGGGGGTGGAGGAGAGGGGCAGAGGGACAAAATAAAAGTTGACGGAGTTCATTTTATTTTTTTAGTTATTATTATTTTAAAAATATTTATTTGGCTGGGCTGGGTCTTAGTTGTGGCATGCAGGGTCTTTAGTTGAAGCATGTGAACTCTTAGTTGTGGCTGTGGGATCTAAATCCCTGACCAAGGATCAGACTCAGGTCCCCTGCAGCCAATGGACCACCAGGGGAGTCCCATGGAGTTCATTTTAGCCAAGTGTGGTCCTGAGGGTCTGAATCGTGAAGACATTCATGAACCGACTCTTTTTGACTCCCTCTCAATCACCCTCAATCTCCATCTCTCTCTCACACGCAATCTTTTTTCCCCCTTCTCTCTATTTCCATCTATTGCTGTTATGCTTAAAAAAAAAAAAATTTGGCATGATTCTTGAAATACTAACCTCAAATAATCAACAAGTATTCACAACTATGTTACAAAGTCTGCCATTTCTTATGGGAAAACATTAATTTATGAGTGATGAGTGTCTGATACACTTCAATTGAATAATAATAAACATAATCTGGGATAGACCAATTGTCAAATGTCTCTGGAAGTAAAGATAAACTTCCTTAATTTTAAAAAAAATTTTTTTCCCTGTTATGCTCTAATGCAGCAGTCCACAGTGTTTTTTGGCACAACTGGTTTTGTGGAAGATGGTTTTTCCATAGACAAGTGTGAGGGTGAAGGGGGTGGGGTGGGGGTGGGGGAAGGGGTGGGGGATGGTTTCCAGATGATTCAAGTGCCTTACATTTATTGTGCACTTAATTTCTATTGTTATCACATCAGCTCCACCTCAGATCATCAGGCAATAGATCCCAGGGGTTGGGGGCCTCTGCTCTAAAGGAATCTGAAGCTTTGGCCTTCTCCCATGAGGAACGTGGAAGCTTTTTGAAGCCACAGAGGAATACTGTTTATCTTGCTCATAAATTATCTTTAGGATCTTGCCCATTATCTGGCACCTCATAGGTGCAGAGGGACTGCATAGCAATTAACAGCACAGACTCTTAATATAATGTGAGCCACATGGGTGATTTTAAATTTTATAATAACCACATTAAAAAGGTAAGAAGAAATGGGTGACACTGATTTTACTAACACGTTTTATTTTGCCTGGTATGTAAAAAAGGTTGTTTTGACTGTGTAAGGCATATAAAAATCACTGAGCTGATGAAACAAAATTATTTTAAGGCAGGACAAGAAAAATTGAACCTAAAATTTTATCTGCTGTTTGAGTCAGTCTTCTCTCCCCTTCATATGCATTGTGCATCTGCACTGTACACAGACTAGGTCTCCTTAGAAGATCTAGAAGACACAGGGAATGCCTGCTCACCAACAAAAAATTAACTAAAAACCCCACCAATTTTCTATCAGTGCCAGCAAGGTAACTCCTTAGATCAGATCAGATCAGATCAGTCGCTCAGTCGTGTCCGACTCTTTGCGACCCCATGAATCGCAGCATGCCAGGCCTCCCTGTCCATCACCAACTCCCGGAGTTCACTGAGACTCATGTCCATCGAGTCAGTGATGCCATCCAGCCATCTCATCCTCTGTCGTCCCATTCTCCTCCTGCCCCCAATCCCTCCCAGCATCAGGGTCTTTTCCAATGAGAGGTAACTCCTTAGGAGATAACATTCCTTTCTCAATTCTGTAAGGAGTCATGATGACTCACTACTTGCCTTGTTAGATCATGTAAACTATCAATATGTTTCTCTTACGTATAACCCTTTGTCTCAAAAGCTTATATAACTGTGCTTTGACCTCTAATGGATCTTTGAGTTCTAATGGGTGGAACAGTCCTCAGTGCTTTCTGAGAGACTGTCTCCTGGGTTGTAATCTTCAGATTGGCTTGAATAAAATTTTCCATTTATTTCTTAGATTGGCTATTGAGTATTTTTTTTTCTTGGACAGAGCTGTTTCACATCGTGTGTTTTGTGCTGAGTGTCCAAAATGCAGTGTGCCGGGGCTTCCCTGGATGTCCAGTAGTTAAGACTCTAAGCTTCCACTGCAGGAAGCATGGGTTCAGTCTCTGGTTGGGAAATTAAGATCTTGCATGCCACACCATGGGGCAAAAAAAGAAAACAAACAAGCAAACAAAACAACCCCACAATTCAGGGTGTGTTTTACAGTCACAGCACATCTCAGTTTGGACTTGCCACGTTCAGGTGCCCAGTGTGGCTCAGCCATGTATTGGTTATAAATGTGGCTCAGCCACTGTATTGGTTATAAACACCCTCAGAGCCTGTTTCAGAGGAGGAAAAAGGGCAGCAGTTTACTGCCCAAATTGTCTTGTATTCCAGGACTGTGCCTTTAAAGGGATTTTTGGGCTTGGCCTCCACTCTTGAAGAAATGGGATGAGAGCAGTTATGGGGACCAATTAATACAAGGGCAGGGCTTGGCCCAGAGCAGATATCCAGATCCTTTGAGCTTTGGATGCATCCTTTTGTGGCATTGAAACATTGGTCACCTCATTTCTGCTTTGATGCACACTTTCCTATAATAACACTTGAGTTTCTCCCATTCTAAAGTGTTTCTCCAAAAATCCATGTCCACACGTGTATAGAGCTCCCTCTGCTCCCCCCCAAATTCTCCATGGTTTCTCCACTCCTGCACCTCCTGTTCATCTCTCTCCTCCCTGCACAGAGCTTGACACTCACCATCCCCTCAAAGTGCAGTCGTCTTCTCAAATTTAGTAACAAGAAATGAAGTAAGAGGTTCAAGTGTTAAAGAGGTGGTGGTGGCTCTTGGGCATTATGTGGGATAGCGTGGTGTGGAGTCTCGTTGGGTTGTTGTGGGGTCATTTGGGGTCTTTTTGGGGTGGCTGTGGGATCTTGTGGGGCTGAGGGGGAGTCTTGTGGGGTCTTATGGGGCTGTGTGTGGGTGGGGAAGTACAACTGCTTGGAGCTGATGTAGCTGTTCCCTGGTGAAGGAGTGGGAACTATCATACCCATAAGGTGGTTCCTTCTGCCCGAGGTGGACCCTCTGATGCTAAACTTTTTCAAACAGATTACATCCTTCATGGACACACAGCTGTGAAGATCATTTCTAACCAGAACTGGTGCAGATGGAGAGCCTTTCAGGATTGGAAGCTTTCTGGGTTTTCGGTCTGCTACCCCTCTCTGCAGGAGTGAGATGGGCTGGCAGAACCATCCTCAGAGCAGAATAGGAGGCCAGTGCCCATGTATTTCTGAGCTTCCTGGAATGCAGAGCAGAAAGCAGGTTTCTGAGATGGAATTCTCCATGGGAGACCATCAGAAAAGCTTCATATGGCATTTTGAGGTTGTCTTTTTGACAATATTCAACAATACTTTCCACTCTACTTCTCAACACTTGGATCTTTCCAGGTTTGCTCTTCCTATTTAAATCTTTCAGCTCAGGACAGACTTTGGCGGAAATAATTTCTTTTTCTCTGAGGCAATGCCAAATTAATTGAACAAATTGCAAATTAATCCAGCCAGAAGCAAAACAAAACAAATCAAAACTATGGAGCTTGAAAGAAAACACCGGATAGTGGTCAAAATGTGATCAAAAGCCTTTGGTATGGATCACAACAAACTGTATAAAATTCTTAAAAAGATGGGACTACCAGCCTCCTGAGAAACCTTACCTGCCTCCTAAGAAACCTTATGCAGGTCAAGAAGTAACAGTCAGAACTGGACATGGAACAATGGACTGGTTCAAAATTGGGAAAGGAGTACTTGAAGGCTATATATTTTCACCCTGCTTATTTTTCATATTTGCAGAGAGAAAGTGTTAGTTGCTCAGTCATGCTGACTCTTTGCAACCCCATGGACTATAGCCCACCAGGCTCCTCTGTCCTTGGACTTCTATGAGCAATAATACTGGAGTGGGTAGCCATCCCCATCTCCAGAGGATCTTCCCAACCTAGGGTTTGAACCACATCTCCTGCATAGGTAGGAGGAATTTCAACACTGAGTCCCTAGGGAAGCTCATCATAGGAAATGCTGGGCTAGATGAATCACAAGCTGGAATCAAGACTGCTGGGAGAAATATGTGTGTGTGTTATGTGTGTGTTAGTCACTCACAGTTGTGTCCGACTCTTTGTGACCCCACGGACTGTAGCCCACAAGGCTTCTCTGTCCATGGAATTCTCCAGGCAAGAATACTGGAGTGGATTGCCATTCCCTTCTCCAGAGGAACTTCCCAACCCAGGAATCGAACCCTGGTCTCCTGCATGGCAGGCAGATTCTTTACTGTTTATGATACCATTATAACGCAGAAAGTGAAGAGGAACTTAAGAACTTGTTGATGAAGGTCAAAGAGGATAGTGAAAAAGCTGGCTTAAAACTCAGCATTCAAAAAACTAAGATCACGGCATCTGGTTGCATCACTTCATGGCAAATAGAAGGGGAAAAAGTGGAAACAGTGACAGGTTTTCTTTTCTTGGGCTTCCAAATAACTGCAGATGGTGACTGTAGCCATGAAATTAAAATAGGCTTGCTCCTTGGAAGGAAAACTATGACAAACATAGGCAGTACATTGAAAAGCAAAGACATCACTTTGCCGACAAAGCTCCATCTAGTCAAAACTATGGTTTTTCCAGTTGTCATGTATGGATGTGAACTGGGACTTCCCAGGTGGCACAGTGGTAAAGAATCTGCCTGTCAAGGCAGGATATGCAAGAGACACAGTTTTGATCTCTGGGTCAGGAAGATCCCCTGGAGTAGAAAATGGCAACCCACTCCAGTATTTTTGCCTGGGAAATTCCATGGACAGAGGAACCTGGCAGGCTACAGTCCATAGCATCACAAAGTGTTGGACATGATTTGAGTATACATCCACCCACATGGATGTGAGAGTTGGACCATAAAGAAAACTGAGTGTCAAAGAGTTGATGCTTTCTAACTGCTGGAGAACACTCTTGAAGTCTCTTGGACTGCAAGGAGACCAAACCAGTCAATCCTGAAGGAAATCAACCCTGAATATTCATTGCAAAGACTGATGCTGAAACTGAAGCTACAATACTTTCTCCACTTGATGTGAAGAGGTGGAAAAGACCCTAATGCTGAGAAAGACTGAGGGCAGGAGAAGAGGGGGCAACAGAAGTTGAGGTGGTTATAAATAGCATCACGGACTCAACTGACATGAGTTTGAGCAAAATCCTGGAGATAGTGAAGGACAGGGAAGCCTGGTGTGCTGCAGTCCAAGGGGTTGCAAAGAGTAAGATGCGACTGAGTGATTGAACAACAGCAACAACAAAATGTGATCATATCTAGTGCCCCGCCCTGCTTGTTAATCACCACAATGAGATAAGCAAAAGGTCATGCAGCTTCCCACCCCTTTCTCTCCTGGTACCTGCACCTTGGGGGCAGTTTGCAACTTATTTCCTTTGTATTTTCCTGGAATTATAGTCTACTAAAATTCCCTTGAGATTTGCTCAGTCCATTGGAATTCAAGAAAAGTGGGCCCTGATATACAGCATAAATGTCTAAATCTTGACTCATGACCTTCTATGTATTAGGTAGGCACAGCAGCAGCTTTTATAATAACATAGTTCATTTCATGATTAAAAAAAATTTTTTTTTCTTTATTTAAATGTTGATCAGAGGAAATGGTTAAGGAACTTTCAGTAGCAAGTTCTGTAGTAACGGGGTAGGAAAGTGTGACTCAGTCTGGCCCTATGTTTGCTACTGGGGGACGTCTGCTGTTGGGCGACGCTTGCCGCACTGCACCTGGGCATATTGTGGGTGCAGAAGGGTTGCCTTTCATTCCTTAACTAATTCATCTGCCGTCATATCCCTTAAAACCAATCACCTTGATGACGCTGTGTGGTCTGGTCTACGCTATTCTGCGACGGGGTGGGAGCAATCTCCAATCACGTTTCCTAAATCCTGACGCAGTGCTCAATGACTCAGTAGCTGCGCAAAGTCCGAGAGGTGAACGCACCGGAACTAGTGCTCTTCCGAGAGCGCCTGGCCACTCCCAGAACTACTTTTAGAGAAGATTGCATTAAGGGAGGGGGCCTTGGAAGGTGTTTAAAAGGGCCTTGACTGGGTGGGTCCCTCCAGAGCCTCTACCGGACTCCAGGAGGGAGGCAGTTCTGGCAAAAGTTCCTTGATCGTCTGGAGGCCCATCCTCACCATGTCTTCGGAGGGTAAGTCCTTGGGAGGAGGGCTGTTGTGACGAATGCAGAGAGTCTGGGCTGTGGGGTATCGGCAGGGCTCACCTGGAGTGATTTGAAGTTTTCTGTTCACTGTGCCATTTAGTGCTGAGACTTGGAAAGGCTAACTAGATCAGGCCCTGAAAAAGCCTCCTTAGAGAAGGAGCTTAAGATGGTAGTAGGCACCCATCATGATACGTTTTTTTTTTCCTTAAATTCAGAAATGTGGAAAGTTCACTTTGCAGGATGCAGCGGTTCTAGATTGCTTTGAGGAGGGCTTAAAGGGGGAAGGGAGCCTAACTTCTCCAGGGCCTGACATTTTGCCCATTTTTCATCAGAGAGTGAATTCGGTTTAGAACTGAGTCAGTGGTGAGCCCAGTTCTAATGGACTTGGGAGCCCAAAGCTAAAATTGAGGACTGAGGAGCTTGCCCTAGTTACAAGCAGAAATGCAAATATTAATGTGTATAATTCCACGATATTTGGTTTTTCTCAGATGAGATTTCCTCGTTTTAATTTTTGACATCTCCTAATAGCTGCATATTTTGAGTCCTCTCATAGGTGGTGGGTACATATTAGTGGGGGTCTTGACAGACACATCTGGGCATTCCCAGGCCAGTGTCTGGACCTGTGCATTGCGTTGTCATTATAATTTATATGGCAGATGCCCCAAGAATTGTTTGGGGTGCACCGACGTTTTCGGTATCGGCAAGATGTGCAGGTAGAATCCCTGAGTTGGGAGCTGAGGGAAAGTTGGGAGCTGAGGGAGAGTCAGTATTTCATGGGATTCCTCTGAGGGTGCCAGGCCAGGAGCAGAATCCCAGGAGTGGGCTTGCGAGAGCTCTGCAAGGGGGCCTAAGCTTCCTGCCCAGAAACAAAATTCCTTCTCTTTGGGAGGTTGCAGACTGAGCAAGTCTCAGCTCTCACACACAGATCCTGGAGTTACAAGTGAACCGAAATGTGAGGCCTGAGGCTAAAGTCTGTTTCTTGTTCTGGATCTGTTCTAGAGTCTCTTTCAGGACCTGCTCCAGAGTCTCAAGGAGGCCAGAGGCGTAGGAGAACCAAGTACGACAAAAATCAGTACAAGATTCTTTCTGAGGCTTTCAAAAGTGACGCGTACCCCGATATTAATGTCAGAATGGCTCTGGCCGAGCGAATCAAGGTTCCTGAGCCAAGAATCCAGGTAAAAATGTAAATCCTTGACAGGAGGGTGGGGCTGGGTGAGGGACCAGCCCATGTATTAACTGCCTGTTTTTAATACTGGTTTAAAAAGCCCTGCTTTGAGTAAATCCTCTTAATATTGCTGTGAGGTAGACATTATCCCCATTTATAGGAAAATAAAGGTTAGAGGTTAGTAATTTAGGTTACTACTCTGGCAAGGGATAGAGTCTAAACTGGCTTCTCTGGGTTCTGTCAAATATTTACCATGTTAGAAATTGAAAACTGAGAATTAAAAAAAGGGGGGGGAAAAGAAATTGAAACTGAGAAATCTCAAAATATTCACTAATTCAGTAAAAATAACCATAATAAACCTGTGCTGCAGTCCATGACGTCGCAGAGTCTTAGCGACTGAACAACAATAAACTGGTTACATTACTTGTTAACTTTTAAGTATTTTTTAAGAAAAGCAACCGTAGTCTCAAAGCCTGAACACTGTCTCAGAGGAATGGCTGAACAAGACTCAGAAGCTGGTTTCTCAGTTCTTTGCATTCCCTTTGCTGTACCAGCTCTCTGGGGCTCTGGGAATCACAGAGAATATAGGAAGAGAGGGAAAGAGCAGAGGCAAATTACATCTGGGTGTTGTAAAGAAAATGGTTTTGATTTCACAGGGACCCCCCAAAGGGGGCTGGAGGTCCCAGGGATCTTGGATCTTTTGGATCTCTGGGTCACAGCCTTGGGGGCACACGGTAGCCTCTCTGATTGCTCCTCCAGGAAGTCTACTGGGATGAGTCTGGGTCCAGCCTGGGAATTCAAATAACACCCCCTCCTCTGCCCTCTAGGTGATTGAAGTGTGAGGTCAAGTCTGAAAACTGCTGCTGCTGCTCTTAATGAAATTCAGGTCTCTGAGGGCGGAGCTGGAATATACACAGGCTGTTTAGAAAGCCTCCCAGGTGATTCTGATGTGTAGCTAGGATTGAAATCTCTGTTCTTGACCAGTGGTTTTCAGTCCTAGATTAACGTCTCCCTGCACTGGCAGGCAGATTCTTTACCGCTAGTGCTATCTGGGAAGCCCAAACACCAATGCAGGAGACGTTAAGAGACTAAGAGACTTGGGTTCCATCCCTGGGTTGGGAAGATCCCCTGGAGGAGGGAATGGCAAACCACTTCAATATTTTTGCCTGGAGAATCCTATGGACAGAGGAGCCTGGCGGGCTACGGTCCATAGGGTCACACAGAGTTGTACATTACTGAAGCGACTTAGCAGGCAGGCAGGTACACTTCACGACCACTTATGGGCAGAAGCACTGGGTTCAGAAGTTTAGTAAAAGGTTCTGGGGTTCCGTTTATACTTCAGGTAGCATCTGGAGCCAGATGGGAAACCTTGAAGTTCAAAAGCTCAGCTATGGGACATCCCTCTGGGGGCACCTGGTAGACACCCTCTTAGGGCCAGAGAGTGAAAGTCGATTAGTCGTGTCCAGCTCTTTGCCACCCAGTGCCTGCCAGACTCTTTTGTCCATGGGATTTCCCAAAGGGACAATAATGGAGTGGATTGCCATTCCCTTCTCCAGGGGTCTGTCCTTTCCAGGGATTGAGCCCAGGTCTCTTACATTGCAGGCAGATTCTTTACCATCTGAGCCACCTGGGAAACCCAATTAGGGGCCAGAGAGACTGGGAAAGTTTCCTGGTTAGAGATCAGCTTAGCATTTGCAAAGGCCAGGGTGTGGGGGAAGAAGCCAGCATCCTGTGCCTACCTGGAGGTGGGCTTGCCTTGGGGCCAGGGTGTGTATAGGAGAGTGCAGGGTTGGAATTTTGGGAATGTCCCTCCTCCCTCACCCCTCTGCTGTAAGTTTGGGCCTTTATCCTGCAGTTTCCCTGGGGGAGTTGTTTTCCCTAAGGGAAAAGAAAAAGCATGGGAATTGTCTGTGAAGTTCCTTTATTGTTCTGTTCCATCTTCAGGGCTTGCCCAGTGGCTAGGCCTATAAAGAGGCCACTGTTGTGGTCCTGGAGGGCAAAGGGGAGGCCTGGCAGAACTGGACCAGGGTGAGGGGTGAAGAGGAACCTCCAGGAGGAGTAGCCCTGGGGGAAGTAGAACCGCATCTCAAATCTAGAGGAGGCAGAGAGGAGGCCTGCCTGGGAATGGGAAGAGAAGAGGACTGCCTGTTGTCGGGCAAAGGAGAGGAGGTGGGACTAACAAGTGTCTTGCTCCCAGGCCTCACCTGTCCAAGGTGAGGTCCTGAAAGGACCCACAGAGGAACTGACACTGAACTAGGGGGCTTGGGGTGAAAAGGGGTTTTACTCAGAGGGGTTCTGTCTTATAAACTAAAAAATGATTACCACTGTACAGCTTACCTAACACCTCATTCTGTCACATAGTTAACATTTCTTTTTTATGTCAAGAGCATTAAACATCTATCTACTTTCTTAGCAACTTTCAAGTATTCTTTACAGTTTTATTAGCTGTAATCACCATGCTGTAATTAGATCTCCAGAACTTGTTAATCTTATGACCTGAGAGTTGGTACGCTTTGACCAGTATCTGTCCAGTCCCGTCCGCCCTGACCCCGGCCTCCCCCGCCATGGGAGGAGGCTTCTTTCAAAGATAATCTTGATAAGAAGGGGTGAGTTGCAGTTGGCAGAGAAGAGAAGAGCCAGGAGTGAAAGTGAAAGCACAGTGAAAGTGCAGACAAGAATTGGAAAGTAAAATGGGAGAGAAAGGGTGTGTCGCTATGGCGGCCTCCACACAGCGTCCTGGGTTGTGGGACGCATGCGCACATGATGCCTTGGGGAGTTTTGCCCGGATGGTTAAGGTTGGGCCACACCTTGAATGGTTTGAATCAGCTTGCTGCTGCTGCTGCTGCTAAGTCGCTTCAGTTGTGTCCGACTCTGTGCAACCCCATAGACGGCAGCCCACCAGGCTTCCCCAAACCCTGGGATTCTCCTGGCAAGAACACTGGAGTGGGTTGCCATTTCCTTCTCCGATGCATGAAAGTGAAAGTCAAGTCGCTCAGTCGTGTCCGACTCCTAGAGACCCCATGGACTGCAGCCTACCAGGCTCCTCTGTCCATGGGATTTTCCAGGCAAGAGTACTGGAGTGGGGTGCCATTGCCTTTTCCGTGAATCAGCTTACCACAAATTTTACTTTTATTCTGAATTCTACCTTAAGTCACATGCTCCTTGGTGGTGATAATTATAGGACTGGGCTTAATTGGAAAATGTCTTTTGTCTCCCCATCCCTGTGACTCAGTGTCTCTTCCTTTCTCCATCTCCCTCCCCCTATCCCCGCCCTTCTAGGTGTGGTTTCAGAACAGAAGAGCTCGAGATCCTCGCAAGAACACAAAGGAAAAGGCACGCCCCCGGGTTCCAGAACCCATTCATGGAAGAGTTGGTGCCCCAGTTCCAAGACCCAGTCAGGGTGGACTCTGTGCCCCCAATTGCCCTTGCCAGCAGTGTCTTCTGGCGGCCCAGAAGAATGCCAGTTTATTTTCCTTGAAGCCAGGGAATGCTTCTGATCAAGCTGGTTTTGGTGGGTATGTTGGTAACCCAAGCATGAATATGGCCTCGCATAACCTGCCAACTGCAGCTGATGAGCCTTCCGGAGACCTGCGCTACTCTTTCTCCTCGAGCTTCAGCCTCCACTATTTCTCCTCAGGCTTCAACCCCAAAGTTCTCAATGCTTCCCAACAGTCCTCTCCACAACTGGAAGCTGGCTGTGCAGAGACTTATTTGGGGGGCCCCGAACAGCTCCTGGCTCAAGGGGATGAGGCCCCGCAGGGATACGGGCAATGTGCCCCCTCTGGTGAACAGCAGCCATGGTGGAGCTGGCAGCCTTCGCCTGCTCTGAAGCCAGAGATGGAATTCGAGCAGCCACCATCCCAGAGCCTGGAGGCCGCTGTGCCACCGAGGTCCTGTTGGTCACTTCCACCTATTCCAGCCTCTTCACCTCCTCAACCCCCTCTGCCCCAGGAGCTGTGTTCCCATCCTGCTTCTTCTCAGCCCTTTCCAAAGAAGGCACCTGCCCATAATAGGAACCTGTTCCATCCCTACCTCTGAGAAAGGACCTTGGTGGGAGGCCCTAGGCACCCCAGCCCTCAGCCATTGCAGCTCTGGGAGCAGCACTTAAACTCCTGCTACAACAAAACAGTGGACATAACCTAAGCAAGTGTGAGTCAGGTCACAGATGAAATCAGCTAGGGCTCATCTATACTTTTTAATAGTATGAAAAATTGAAAAAGGATTTGAAGATTTGTGTATTTGTGCTGGAGAGATATAGACATATTTCTAATGAAATGCAGTTGTCAAGATGGAAGGGCATAAAGTGCAGGGGATACGGGCAGGCAGAGGACCTAAGGGGTTTCCTTAGGTGGGAGGAAAAGGGATCTTTGGAAGTCTATCTGTCCTGCCTTTTTATCAATATGAATCAATATGATTCACTTGATCAATATGAAGCACTTAAATGTTCTGTAAACCTTAGAAGGGATTGCGGGGTAGGATGAAGGCTGATTTGTAGAAATAAACTCAATACTCACAGAATGGGATTCACTGTGGCTATTTCTGTGGCCTGGAATGGATCCTCCCTCTTCTCTGTGCACACTGCCCACTTCCCTTGTCCAGCCAGGTGTGTCTTCCCTCTGGACTTTGAACAGATCCCTGCTCCTGGGCAAACAGTTTCCTGAAAGCAAGTCCTCCTCCCAACTCACTCTATATGGCCAAATGCAAACCCCAATGTAGAATGAATGGGTTTGAGTAGAGAGAAATTGGAAGGTGAATGCAAATGAATCTCTTCTTTTCAGTTCACAGTGTAGCCTGGGTCCCTCTGGTACCTACCCATCTATGCCAAGAGGGAGAGGGTGAGAAGCACACCTGTGTGGAGGAAATCTTCTTAGCCAGGGGGACTGAACCCTCAAGGTTGGAGAAATTATATAAAGATGCTTCTTGTTCATGTGGCAGACTACCTTCAAGGTTACAGAGTAGCAAAACTTAGCTTTACCCAGTTTATAAATAAGGATCTGGTGTACACCAGAGATGAACTCCAGCAGCCTTAAATTGCTCTGCATAGTCTGATTTTAAGGAAAACTAGGAGTTGAGCACACCCACTCCAGTACTCTTGCCTGGAAAATCCCATGGATGGAGGAGCCTGGTGGGCTACAGTCCATGGGGTCTCTAGGAGTCAGACACGACTGAGAGACTTCACTTTCACTTTTCACTTTCATGCATTGGAGAAGGAAATGGCAACCCACTCCAGTGTTCTTGCCTGGAGAATCCCAGGGATGGGGGAGCCTGGTGGGCTGCCGTCTATGGGGTTGCACAGAGTCGGATACAACTGAAGTGACCTAGCAGCAGCAGCAGCATCAGGGGTTGAGCACAGGCTGTTTGACCACAGAAATGTCCAATTTCACCTTCCTTGCTTCCTTGCCATTCTGTGACGTTAAAGTACCAACACACAAACTGCCAGGAAGGCCTCATAGCCTGATCTACATTGTCAGCACCTTGGGTTTTGACTCCAGACTACTCAGGTTTCATCAGTAGACATCTTTCTAGCTTCAAACGCCATTCTTCACCCCCATTTTCCTTCCCAAATGGCAGTACCAGGTGAAGAGGGAATGAGAGTACCACCAGATCTTGCTGGAGGGCAAAGCAGCAGGCTGCCCTGTGCCCACAGAGGGTGTCAGGAAACTGCTCCTGTGTGTCTTCATGAGGGGATATGCTGAGTTTCCCAGGTCTGGGGCTCAAAGAGACAGAAGCAGAGCTGCATGGTAGGAGACTGGATGGCTGTCTTCTGTTCAAATGGAGCAGAAGGCTTGGCTGAACACTGACTTTTATAAGGCTTCTCTCTGGTCCCCTGTCTTTCTGCCCCTATAGTGCCTTACAATGTGTGAAATCCACATTGGAATGGATTAATAAACATTAGTTAGCCCTTATATTTATCAAGTTGTAGTAAAAAGAGAAGACACTGATTCACGAACTATTTACTCATATATGCCATGGCAAAGCTGGCCATGGAATCTGCATATGCTAAGATGATTGGTGAGTGATGGTCTTTCTCTGAAATTAGACTTCAGCATTTCCAAGTTTCTTGTAGGTGGAAAAGAAGTAAAAGATGCTGTCTCTTGCTTTTTGTCTCTAGTTTTCTTACATTCTTTGCAGGAAATTTGTCCTCAACAAGGGCAAGTTCTTGGGAATTCCTTGGGGGTCCATTTTTTTAGGATTCAGTGCTTTAACTTCCCAGGCCTGGGTTCAATTTCTGGTTAGGGTTCTAAAATGCAGCAAGTCACACAGCATGGCCAAAACAAAAGCAAAACAAAACAACTAAACAACAACAACAAATGAAAAACATGGACAAGGTCTTTGTTGTTCAGTCACTAAGTCGTGTCTGACTCTTTGAGACCCCATGAACTGTAGCATGCCAGATTCCTTTATCCTCCACTATCTCCTGGAGTTTGCTCAAATTCATGTCCATTGAGTCAGTGATGTTATTTAACCATCTCATCCTCTGCTGCCGCCTTCTCTTTTTGCTTTCAGTCTTTCCTAGCATCAGGGTCTTTTCTAATCAGTCAGCTCTTCACATCAGGTGGCCAAAGTATTGGAGCTTCACCAAGATCTTTAGGAAATCAGTATTTGGAAGGAAATGATTTAGGATATATAACCAGGGATATATAACTATGCTCCTGGTCTTCTCAGATGCTGCTGCTGTTGCTAAGTTGCTTCAGTCGTGTCCAACTCTGTGCGACCCCATAGATGGCAGCCCACCAGCCTCTGCCATCCCTGGGATTCTCCAGGCAAGAACACTGGAGTGGGTTGCCATTTCCTTCTCCAATGTATGAAGTGAAAAGTGAAAGTGAAGTCACTCAGTCGTGTCCGACTCTAGCGACCCCGTGGACTGCAGCCTGCCAGGCTCCTCCATCCATGGGATTTTCTAGGCAAGAGTACTGGAGTGGGGTGCCATTGCCTTCTCCGCTTCTCAGATGAGAACTCCCTATCTCCCTTCCTTTCCCCAGGCTCTTGGGTGCTTGCTAAGCAGCTGATCAGAGAAAGCCTGAGGAATAAGGGAAGAGCCTGAGGTAAGACTGAGGTTCAGTTCTGGCCCCACACTCCCTAGATATAGGGCCTGGGCGACATTTCTTCTCTTAGAGCCTAGTTTTCTTAATTACCAGGCAGCATATGAATGCCTCTCAGGCTAAGATAATGGTTCCAAGCATAAAAATAAACACAGAAAAGAGACTGCTCTGCCATTAATACAGGATAGTTACCATGGACAAAACTCAAAATGCAAATGACATGGAGGAAAAAGTAAGAGCATATATAGTGGCAGGGAAATTAATAAAGTCAGATAACAATGAATGATACCTCTCAAAAGTGAAAGTCATTCTAAATTTAAAAAAAAAAAAAAAAAGCAAAACTAAAAATAGAATTGCCATGGTTTCCTGCAGTACCACTCCTGGGCATATATCCAAAGAAAACTTGCACCTCTATGTTCATAGCAGCACTATTTACAATGGCTAAGACATGGAAACAACTTAAATGTCCATCAATAGAGGAATAAATAAAGATGTGGGGACTTCCCTGGTGATCTAGTGGCCAAGACTCTGTGCACCTAATGCAGGGGCCCAGATTTGATCCTTGGTCAGGGAACTGGGTCCCACATGCCACAACTAAGAGTTCTCATGTGCAACTAAGACCTGGTGTAGCCAAATAAATAAATATTTTTTTAAAAAAAGATGTGGTACACATATATAATGGAATACTGCGCTGCTGCTGCTAAGTCACTTCAATCGTGTCTGACTCTGTGCAACCCCATAGACGGCAGCCCACCAGGCTCCCCCATCCCTGGGATTCTCCAGGCAAGAACACTGGAGTGGGTTGCCATTTCCTTCTCCAATGCATGAAAGTGAAAAGTGAAAGTGAAGTCGCTCAGTTGTGTCTGACTCTTAGCGACCCCATGGACTGCAGCCTACCAGGCTCCTCCATCCATGGGATTTTCCAGGCAAGAGTACTGGAGTGGGGTGCCATTGCCTTCTCTGATAATGGAATACTACTTAGTCATAAAAAAGAGTGTGTGTGTGTGTGTTAGTTGCTTAAGTCATTTCCAACTCTTTGCAACCCCATAGACTGCAGCCCACCAGGCCCCTCCATCCATGGGATTCTCCAGGCAAGAGCACTGGAGTGGGTTGCCATTTCCTTCTCTGAAAAAGAATGAAGTAATGCTATTTGCAGCTACATGGATGGGCTTAGAGATTATCATACTAAGTGAAGTAAATCAGAAAGACAAATACCATAATGATATCATCCATGTGGAATCTAAAATATGATATGTTGGAGTCCTTTAATGGACTGGGACCTGGTGGTCCAGAGTTGACAATAAGAAAGTAAAAGAGAGAGAGGCTGATATTCCCTGGTTTACACAGAAAACCAACACAGGGCTCATGAAGGCACCAGGCACCCTCTCGAGGGGGTGACGGCATAGTTAGCACCTTCTTAAGAGGGTTTTAGAAGCCTGGGCAAGAGAGTGAGCATGACGGGTTTCTACACTCCAGAAAATTAGCCAGGGAGAGAGAGAAAGAAAGACAGACCGGGGACCCAAGCTCTGATGGAGCAAAGGTGTTTTATTCAACATGGTGTGGGTATATATACTATCTTACAAGGTAGCTTTGTTCAGCAAAGATAAAGATCAAAAGTCCAGATTTACAAATTATCAAGGAAACATAAGACAATCCATATCAAAGAGAGAGGATTGTAATCACTTTTACTGTATAGTTCATAAAAAGGAAGAGGGTCGAAAATAGTTAATTATCACCATATGGAAAAACTAACGAAGGAAATGCATGCATTCCTCAGCCCGGAGAGCGGTTTGCCTCTCCTCTTAATTCCTGAATATTCAGGAATTAATAAGGAACAGAGGATTCATGACAGATCCAAAACAGCACACAGGAAGCCTCCTGTTAAATGCTTCCTGACAATGCTACAAATGGGAATTCCCTGGTGGTTCAGTGGTTAAGACTTGGTGCTTTCACTGCCCTGGACCTGCATTTGATCCCTCATCAGAGAACTAAGATCCCACAAGTTATGTGGTGTGGCATAGCCAAAATAGAAGAGCTTAACTATGAAAGAAACAGACTCATGTAGAGAATAAACTTGTGGTTGCCAAGGGGAAGGGGGGTGGTAGGCAGCGGATGGAGAGTTTGGGATTAGCAGATACAAACTGTACATATAGAATGAATAAATGACAAAGTCCTACTATATAGCACAGGGAACTACATTCAATATCCTGTGATAAACCATAATAGGAAAGAATATGAAAAAAATATATATATACATATAGCTGAATCCCTTTGCTGTACAGGAGAAATTAATACAACATTGTAAATCAATTATACTTCAATAAAACAATTTTTAAAAAAGCAACACAAATTAGTGAAATGCTATATTTTAACCTATTAGATTAAAAATGAAACTATTTGCCATATATGGTCAAATATTTAAGGATATGCATAATAGAGCTTTGTTTATAATAGTAAAAATAAAAGGAATGAAACAATAGAAAACTTAATTATATGGATCTTCTAGTACATGAACTATTATGAACTCATTTCAGTGTCCTAAATGAAATGTTTTCAACATCTGAGCTAGAACCATTTAGTTAATTAAATCTCCTATTTTACAGGGGAAGAATCTGAGCAGATAATTAGCCAAGTCCCAGTCTTTCTCCATTTCACCAAATCTCTTCAGCTAATTATAAATGCCTTTAAAGGCACATCAATACTGTTCAGATAAATCATATGAAACTTTTAAATACTATTGGTCCTGGGTTGGTTCAGTGCACATTATGTGCGTGCAGGTTCACTCGGTAGCTCAGTCATGTCTGACTCTTTGGGACCCCACAGACTGTAGCCCACCAGGCTCCTCTGTCCAAGGGATTTTTCCAGCAAGAATACTGGAGTGGGTTGCCATTTCCTCCTCCAGAGGATCTTCCTGACCTAGGGATGGAACTCGAGTCTCCTACATCTCCTGGATTGACCAGCGGATTCTTTACCATTGAGCCACCTGGGAAGCCCCTCAGTACATACTGGGGATGGCCAAAGACATTTGCTGAGAAATGGCATCTTTGGGTTTTGTGGGCCAAACAAGACCAAGGGTGCCTCCCTCTCCTACACCTAGGAAACACTCAGCCCCTAGAACACATTTCACTTTTGGGAATTTCCTCTTATCTTTGCATCTTTGCAGCAGCTCTTCATTGCCTTTCAGGCCCCCTTCCTGAACAGTGGGCGAGGATGACAGAGCAAAGGTAGGAAGTTGGAGGCCTGGGGCTCACACCTGCATTTGTTTCCAAGGAAGACAAGAAAGGGAAAAGAAAAGAAGGTGAAACTGACCTTTAAGAAACTGACCCAAGAAACTAAGCTGTGGGCACTGCGGGTTTTCTGGGGAACGTACATGGCAGCTGAGAGTGGTAAACACAACCCTGTAACTCCATCTGAAGTCTTAGTTTTGCATTCTGAGTCTGCCAAGTGAGACAATCTCATGAATATAGAAAACCATTCCTGCTTACCTCACAAAGTAGAGTGTTTGAAAGAAGCTTGTGATGTAGTAAGTGCTATGTAAATGTAGGACACCTGTGATTTTGCATGGTGGGCTGGGAATGCCAGTTCAAAATTTTCAGAATGTTTGCAGACAACTGAGAAGTCAGCAAATAAAAAGAGTGAAGAAACATTTGCCCATAGACACAATAGCTCTCCATTTCAGAGTTCTTTTCAAAAGCTAATCCCAACCTTTTCTATCTGCTAAATCCAGACTAAAAATACGTATTCTCCTTGAAGTGTTTCCTTGTTTCTGATTTCTCGACTTCTTGGAGACCTCTCGTCTGCCTGCTTCCTTTCCTCCATTCCTGGGGATCCAGATACCTCCGTGGGTTTGACCTGGAGAAGCAAGTAGAGTGTCCTCCTCCTTCCTGGCTTTTAAGATCTTTCCTTCATTCCTTTATTTCTTTGTCTTACAACAAGTTCCCCACCTCACCTTCTCCCCTCACCCTTATCTCCTTTGAGTTAAGGCTCATGCTCATGGGATTATCGGCGAAGGCAATGGCACCCCACTCCAGTACTCTTGCCTGGAAAATCCCATGGATGGAGAAGCCTGGTAGGCTGCAGTCCATGGGGTCGCTAAGAGTCGGACACTCTGAGCGACTTCACTTTCACTTTTCACTTTCATGCATTGGAGAAGGAATGGCACCCCACTCCAGTGTTCTTGCCTGTAGAACCCCAGGGATGGGGGAGCCTGGTGGGCTGCTGTCTATGGGGTCGCATAGAGTCGGACACGACTGAAGAGACTCAGCAGCAGCAGCATGGAATTATAATTGCCATCATCTCTTCTAACATTTCCACGGCTTCCCCAGTGGCTCAGTAGTAAAGAATCCATCTGTCAATGCAGGAGACTCCAGAGATTGTGGGTTCAATCCCCGGATGGGGAAGATCCCCTTGAGGAGGAAATGGTAACCCGCTCCAGTATTCTTGCCTGGAGAATCCCAAGGACAAAGGAGCCTGGCAGGCTACATACAGTCCATAGGATCGCAAAGAGTCAGACTCGATTGAGCAGCTGAGCACACACTTCTCATTCCCAGAGATAGTGGGGAAGGGAACCTGGAATGGATGGATGATCAAAGCCATTGTTGTTCAGTCACTCAGTCATGTGTGACTTTTTGTGACCCCATGGACTGCAGCATACCAGGCTTCCCTGTTCTTCACCATCTCCTGGAGCTTACTCAAACTCATGTCCATTGAGACAGTGATGCCATCCAACCATCTCACCCTCTGTCACCCCCTTCTCCTGCCTTCAATCTTTCCCAGAATCAAGGTCTTTTCTAATGAGTGAGCTCTTCACATCAGGTGGCCGAAGTATTGGAGCTTCAGTTTCAGCATCAGTCCTTCTGATGAATATTCAGGGTTGATTTTCCTTAGGGTTGACTGGTTTGATCTCCTTGCAGTCCAAGGGACTCTCAAGAGTCTTCTCCAGCACTACATTTCAAAAGCATCATCACTTAGTCTTATTTATGATCCAACTCTCATATTCATATATGACTACTGGAAAAACCATGGCTTTGACTAGTGGACCTTTGTTGGTAAAGTAAAGTCTCTGCTTTTTAATATGCTGTCTAGGTTTATCATAGCTTTTCTTCCAAGGAGCAAGCATCTTTTAATTTTATGCCCCAAATCTCAGTAATCAGCATGAATAATATTTTAATGGGATATTAAAAAACTATTAGTACTAATGCATTAAAAAAAGATGAAAGAATAGTAAATAAAGATAAGCTCTCACAGTACCACTCTGAGCCACATCAGAGCCTGAGGCAAATGGGAAAATGTGCCTCCCTATCTATGTGTTTTCTTGTGTTTCCATTAATTTTTTTTTCCAGAATGTTAAAATAGTTGAAAAAATATTGAGAAATTGCAAAGTAGGTTTATTCAACATCTAGCTGAGAAGTTAGTGAACAGCAGTTCTGGGGTGACATCAAAATCAAATGTGAAAATGCTCTTGAGTGAGGATATTCTGAAAAATGAGATGAACTTAAAAATAAAGGCATGACACTTCACAACTGTTAGAGCAGCTATTATTAAAACCTCTACAAATAACAAATGTTGGTGTGGATATGGAGAAAAGAGAACACTGTTACATTGTTGGTGGGAATGCAGATTGGTACAGCCACTCTAGAAAACAGAATGGAGGTTTCTCAAAAAACTAAAAATAGAATTATCATATGACCTAGGAATTCCACTCCTGGGTATATATTCAAAAGCAAAAACACTAATTTGAAAAGAGCATGCACCCCAATGTTCATAGAAGCATTATTTACAGTTGCCAAGACCTAAGTGTTCATCAATAGATGAATGGATAAAGAAAATGTTATATATATATAATATATATATATATATATACACACTGTAATACTCAGTTCAGTTCAGTCACTCAGTTGTATCAGACTCTTTGTGACCCCATGAACCGCAGCACGCCAGGCCTCCCTGTCCATCACCAACTCCCGGAGTTCTCTCAAACTCACATCCATCGAGTCGGTGATGCCATCCAGCCATCTCATCCTCTGTCGTCCCCTTCTCCTCCTGCCCCCAATCCCTCCCAGCATCAGAGTCTTTTCCAATGAGTCAACTCTTTGCATGAGGTGGCCAAAGCACTGGCGTTTCAGCTTTAGCATCATTCCTTCCAAAGAACATTCAAGGCTGATCTCCTTTCGAATGGACTGGTTGGATCTCCCTGCAGTCCAAGGGACTCTCAAGAGTCTTCTCCAACACCACAGTTCAAAAGCATCAATTCTTCGGCGCTCAGCTTTCTTCACAGTCCAACTCTCACATCCATACATGACCACTGGAAAAACTATATACTACTCAGCCATAAAAAAGAACTACATTTTGCCATTTGCAGCAATATGAATGGACTTGGAGGGCATTATGCTAAGTAAAATAAGTCAGACAGTTCAGTTCAGTTCAGTCGCTCAGTCATGTCCAACTCTTTGTGACCCCCATGAACTGCAGCACGGCAGGCCTTCCTGTCCATCACCAACTCCCGGAGTCCACCCAAACCCATGTCCATCTAGTCGGTGATGCCATCCAACCATCTCATCCTCTGTCGTCCCCTTCTCCCCCTGCCCAAAATCCTTCCCAGCATCAGGGTCTTTTCCAATGAGTCAGCTCTTCGCATCAGGTGGCCAAAGTATTGGAGTTTCAGCTTCAGCATCAGTCCTTCCAATGAATATTCAGGACTAGAGAAACACACATATATTGTATGATATCACTTATATGTATAATCTAAAAAATACAACAAACAAGTGACAATAACATACAGGAAGCAGACTCACAGATACAGAGAAGAAACTGGTGGTTGCCAGTGGAGGGGAGAGGGACAATAAGAGGTGGGGAAGAGAAGATACAAACTACTGGATGTAGAAGATAGGCTCAAGGATGTATTGTACAACACAGGGAATATAGCCAACATTTTGGCTTTAGTAACTTTGGGGAAAGTAACCTTTAAGAATGGTATAAAAATTAAGAAACAAGTTAGGAAATTCTCTGGTGGTCCAGGGGTTAGAACTTGGTGCTTTCACTGCCCAAGGCCTGGATTCAGTTCCTGGTGGAGGAACTAGGTCCCTCAAGCTTCTCAGTGCAGCCAAAAGGGTAAAGTAAACAATAAATAAAAATAAAGGCACGAGACACATGCCTGTAGGAACATGATTAACCTTGAACAAGACTTAGCAGACACAACAATAAAGTTTTCCCATCTCGAGAACTTAATACAAAAGAGAAATCCGGAAGAACTGTTGACTAAAAAAGAACAAACCTTAAACTCTACTTAAGATGATTAGCCATAACTGGCTTCTTGCTGTTGTTTAGTCACTCAGCGGTGTCTGACTCTTTTGTGACCCTATGGACTTAGCACCCCCCCAGGTACTACTGTTCATGGGATTTCCCAGAAAGAATACTGCAGTGGGTTGCCTTCTCCAGGGGGCTCTTCCCCTCCCAGGGATGGCACCCTTGTCTCCTGCATTGCAGGCTGACTCACTGAGAGACTGAACTGGACAGAACAACCTCTGAGCCACCAGGGAAGCCCCAGTTAGCCTCTTAGATGAGAGGCAGTTGTGGAAATGCTCACCTTCCAGGAGACAGAAACCTCTCCATGGCCCTACGAATGATAATCAGAAACTGGTGAAAGAGGCAGATATTTAAAAACTAAGTCAACAGGGCAATGAGGGAACAATGGGAAAAATGTATAAAATGCCCTCGGGGGTTGGGGTGAGGGTGTGTGGAGTCTCACGGTGCGCAACTGAAGATAAAGTCGCCATCTGGGTTCTCAGGTCAGATACCTGCGAGTACTCTTGATCACCTCTCACAGAAAGTTCTTTTATCACACAGTCCGGTTTTCCTACCTCCTTAACGTCTCTCAGAGAGCTCTGTCAGCGTCTCCCGCCTCTGGTCAACATCCTTTTTGAACCCACTCCTCTTCTATGGGGACCACGACAGCAGCTCCCTAAGCAAGCAGATGCCCCCCGTATCGTCAGACACGACGATATCATGTCGTTTAGGAAGACTTGGCCCAGAAGCACGCGTGATAGAGGGTCGCCTCTATCACGCCAAACAACAAGGCCAAACACAGTATCTCAATAAATAGGACTTTTCTACACACCGTTACTGAAGTGGATTCAACATGGATAAGGTTTAGGAAAGTATTCTAAAACGCGTGTGGCGCTTTTTCTGCGTAATACTTAAGTTCAGAATCACGTGATAAAAATACATTCTAAGCGTGCTTTTGAATTTAAATGCCATACACTACATGCCAGGCAGATCTGAGTCTTTAGTTTTCGTTTTCATTTTACCACATGTTGCATGTACTCATTTTGAAAAGTGGAGTGTTTTTTTCAATACTTTTGAAGAGAAACAGCACTCTCCTGCTACACCCTTCCACACAACTGATTCTTATTCCTTAAATACAAGAAGATATAATTTTTTTAGGAGCTTATCATGATTTTATACCTACATTGATATGTGACAAGCTTGTAAGAGTACTTCTTGATTTCTAGTCTTCTGATTGTCTGCTTTCTCATTATGGTAGATTAGAATTTAATTCTTTAGAAAAGGTTTGTTTGTTTTTTTTTTTCTTTTTTACACTTTATATATATATTTATTTAGGCTGCACTGAGTAGCTTTTGGGAATCTTAGTTCCTTAACCAAGGATCCAACCCCAGGCCTCAGAAGTGATAGTGCCCGAATCCTAACCACTGGACTGCCAGGGAATTCCTGAGAATTTAATTCTTTTGGCACCTCAATAGTTACTCCCCCTGCTCCCATTCTCTCTTCATAAAATGTAATTTCTGGGTAAATTATAGTGTTTACATTATCATGATCACAATTTTCACAGTATATTACTCATATTCATAGTGTGTCTGATTATGCTCTTTCTGGTACAGCTTCTCTTCTTCTAGACTCAATTTTGTTGCATTTATTTCAACCATTCAGTTCAGTTCAGTTCAGTCGCTCAGTCGTGTCCGACTCTTTGCGACCCCATGAATCACAGCATGCCAGGCCTCCCTGTCCATCACCAACTCCTGGAGTTCACTCAGACTCATGTCCATTGAGTCAGTGATGCCATCCAGCCATCTCACCCTCTGTCATCCCCTTCTCCTCCTGCCCCCAATCCATCCCAGCATCAGAGAGTCTTTTCCAATGAGTTAACTCTTTGCATGAGGTGGCCAAAGTACTGGAGTTTCAGCTTTGCATCACTCCTTCCAAAGAAATCCCAGGACTGATCTCCTTTAGGATGGACTGGTTGGATCTCCTTGCAGTCCAAGGGACTCTCAAGAGTCTTCTCCAACACCACAGTTCAAAAGCATCAATTCTTCATTGCTAAGCTTTCTTCACAGTCCAACTCTCACATCCATACATGACCACTGGAAAAACCATAGCCTTGACTAGATGAACCTTTGTTGGCAAAGTAATGTCTCTGCTTTTGAATATGCTATCTAGGTTGGTCATAACTTTCCTTCCAAGGAGTAAGTGTCTTTTAATTTCATGGCTGCAGTCACCATCTGCAGTGATTTTGGAGCCCCCCAAAATAAAGTCTGACACTGTTTCCACTGTTTTCCCATCTATTTCCCATGAAGTGATGGGACCAGATGCCATGATCTTCGTTTTCTGAATGTTGAGCTTTAAGCCAACTTTTTCACTCTCCTCTTTCACTTTCATCAAGAGGCTTTTTAGTTCCTCTTCACTTTCTGCCATAAGGGTGGTGTCATCTGCATATCTGAGGTTATTGGTATTTCTCCTGGCAATCTTGATTCCAGCTTGTGCTTCTTCCAGCCCAGCATTTCTCATGATGTACTCTACATAGATGTTAAATAAGCAGGGTGACAATATACAGCCTTGATGTACTCCTTTTCCTATTTGGAACCAGTCTGTTGTTCCATGTCCAGTTCTAACTGTTGCTTCCTGACCTGCATACAAATTTCTCAAGAGGCAGGTCAGGTGGTCTGGTATTCCCATCTCTTTCAGAATTTCCCACAGTTTATTGTGATCCACACAGTCAAAGTCATTCATTAATTCCCCACACCTTTGATGACCATGCATGCCATGCTAAGTCACTTTAGTCATGTTTGACTCTTTGCAACCCCATGGAGTGCAGCTCACTAGGCTTCTCTGTCCATGAGATTGTCCAGGCAAGAATGGAGTGGGTTGCCATGCCCTCCTCCAGGCTCTGATGAGCATATAAACCTCC
Organism: Bubalus bubalis; assembly: GCF_019923935.1. NCBI lineage: Eukaryota > Metazoa > Chordata > Mammalia > Artiodactyla > Bovidae > Bubalus > Bubalus bubalis. The sequence goes on along the minus strand of NC_059159.1, from coordinate 151,590,354 downwards.
CCTGGAGGCCTCAGTTTCCCTCCTCCAATCTGTGTCAGCTGTTCTCTAGGCTTCTCTTCCTACTGTTATCCTGGAATGTGCCTTCTCCATCATCTCGGGACTTTCCTCCCCCTCTTTCCTCTGTTGGAGCTAGAATTTTCTGGACCCCATATTGTTCTTTTCTTGGATTTTTCTATCATTTTGCGGATCATAATTTTGAGTAGCTTCATGAGAATAGGTTGTCAACAATTTTTTTGAGATTGCATGTTTGGCTGGATGTATACTGGCTGAAATATTCCTTCCAAATTTCAAAGGTAATTCTTGTGATCATTTACACTTCTGGCAATGTGAATTTCAGTGTCATACTGATCCCCAATGCTTTGTAGGTAAATAGTTTATTTTTCTATCTGAAGAAACTAAATGAGTTCTCTCTTCATTCTTTATGTTTCTATGTGTGTGCATGTTAAATTACATTTATCTGGCTGTGGATTTGGTAGCTATTGTTTTTTTGATACCTATTTAAAATTTGATAGTTAATGTTTTTCCATGTTAGAAAATGTTCTTATACTTCTTTGCTGATAACTCTATCTCTGGTTTTTTTTTTTTTTTTTTGCCTTCTCTTTAAAGATTTCATTATTTTGATTTTGGCTATCCAAGCAAATCTCTTAAATTCTATTTCCCCCCAACTTTTTGTTCTACTTTCTATAAGAAATAAGTGAAACAGAAATGAAGAGAACAATAGCAAAAATCAATGAAACTAAAAGCTGTTGCTTTGAAAAGATAAACAAAATTGATAAGCTTTTGCAAGAAAAAATGGGAGAGGACTCCAATAAAATTAGAAATGAAAAAGGAGAAGTTACAACTGATACAGCAAAAATACAGAGGATCATAAGATACTACGACAAGCAACTGTGGGCTTCCATGGCCACTCAGTCAGTAAAGAATCTGCTTGCAGCGCAGGAGACCTGGGTTTGATCCCTGGGTTGAGACAATCCCCTCGGGAAGGGAATGGCTACCTACTCCAGTATTCTTGCCTGGAAAATTCCGTGGACAGAGGAGCCTTTATTTTCTTGGGCTCCAAAATCACTGCAGCTAGTGACTGCATAAAATTAAAAGACACTTGTCCTTTGGAAGAAAAGCTATGACCAACCTGTGCTATGCTATGCTAAGTCACTTCAGTCGTGTCCGACTCTGTGCGACCCCATGGACGGCAGCCTACCAGGCTCCCCCGTTCCTGGGATTCTCCAGGCAAGAACGCTGGAGTGGGCTGCCATTTCCTTCTCCAACGCATGAAAGTGAAAAGTCAAAGTGAAGTCGCTCAGTCGTGTCCGACTCTTGGCGACCCCATGGATTGCAGCCTAACAGGCTCCTCCGTCCATGGGATTTTCCAAGCAAGAGTACTGGAGTGGGGTGCCATTGCCTTCTCCAATGACCAACGTAGATACCATATTAAAAAGCAGAGACATTTCTTTACCAAAAAAGGTTTGTCTTGTCAAAGCTATTGTTTTTCCAGTAGTCATGTATGAATGTGAGAGTTGGACTATAAAAAAAGCTGAGTGCTCAAGAATTGATGCTTTTGAACTGTGGTGTTGGAGAAGACTCTTGAGAGTCCTTTGGACTGCAAGGAGATCCAACCAGTCCATCCTAGAGGAGATCAGTCCTGACTATTCATTGGAAGGAGTGATGCTGAAGCTGAAACTCCAATACTTTGGCCATCTGATTCGAAGAACAGACTCATTGGAAAAGACCCTGATGCTGGGAAAGATTGAAAGTGGGAGGAGAAGGGGATGACAGAGGATGAGATGGCTGGATGGCATCACTGACTCGATTTACATGCGTTTGAGCAAGCTCCGGGTGTTGGTGATGGACAGGGAAGCCTGGCATGCTGCAGTCCATGGGGTTGCAAAGAGACATGACTGAGCAACTGAACTGAACTGAGGAGCCCAGTAGGCTGCAGACCATGGGGTCGCAAAGAGTTAGACGCGACTGAGTGACTAACTCTTCACTTTAATTTCACTTCACAAGCAACTATATACCAATAAAATGGACAGCCTGGAAAAAATGGACTAATTCTTAGAAAATTCAACCTTCCAAAACTGATCCAGGAAGACATAGAAAATATGAACAGACCAGTCACAAGTAATACAGGTGAAATTGATTAAAAATCTTCCAACAAATAAAAGTCCAGGACTAGATGGTTTCAAAGTGAATTCTATCAAATATTTAGAGAAGAAATAACACCTATCCATCTCAAACTCTTCCAAAAATTGAGGGAGGAACCCTCCCAAGCTTTATTCTATGAGGTAACCATTGTCCTGATATCGAAACCAGAAAAAGATATCACAAAAAAAGAAAACTGCCAACCAACATCACTGATGAACATAGATCTGTGGCCAGAATGATTTTTCCCTTAAAAAGATCAGTACACCTACCCTTATGGGTAGTTGAAAATTTGAAACTATCTATCTATCTATCTATCTATCTATATATATATGTTGGTTGTGCCCCAAACTAAAGTTTTGGCCCATGTTTGAAATAGTGCAGTGGTTCCCGAGTTCAAGTTTCAACAGAATCAACGATTGTAAAATTGAGATCACTTGGATCCACCCCCAGAGTTTCTGACCGAGTGTGTCTGAATGAGGCCTGAGAACCTGAATTCTGACAAGCTCCCAGGTGGCGTAGATGCTGCAGGTGGGATGTGCTTTCAAACCAGCCCTAGAGCCGCTCACTCAGCTATTTCAGAACCTCTCCACAAGGTGGCGCAGTGGGAGCGCTCTGGACAGGCTATTAGCCAGCTCTTCCTCTAGGTGGTCAGTGGGCACCTCTGTACCAGGGACCCTCCCCACCACCTGCTGATCCCCTCATCCTCTTTTACTTTAAATTGTTAGGACACAATTTTCTCTGCGGCATTTCAAACCTCAAAAGTAATACAGGTTTAGGTGAAACAAACTAGTAATGAATTATATCTTTAACATAGGACCATATGCAAAAATAAACTAAAAATGAGTAAAGACTTAAATATAAGACCTGCAGCCATAAAACTCCTATAAGAAAGCTTAGGCAGTGAAATGTTTTACTTTGGTCTTAGCGAGGTGTTTTGGGGTTTTTCTAAGGCAAGGTCAACAAAAGCAAAAATAAATGCGACTACATTAAAGTAAAAACCTATTGTTCGGAGAATGGAATCATTAATAAAGTAAAAAGACAACCTATTGAATGGAAGAAGATATTGGCTTGGAGGATGAGCAGTGCGCACTGATTCTCGGAGAGAAGCAAGTGAGTTGGCAAAACAGGGATAGAGGCTTAAAGACGTTATTTAAAGGTATAAAGATAAGCAATAAGAGAATCAAAATGAATTGGGAACTTATAGCATAGTAATTACTAAAAATTGTGATGTAAGATTTTTAAGAAGAGTAACAGAGTTAACCACCAGAAAAGCATTAGCAAAACAGTTCCTAGTGTGGGAGGGAAATTTTTCTTCTACCAGTGTAGGTCCCAGGAGTCAGGGGCCTGTTTAACAGGAGAGAGGTTTATTTCACATGCGTGCAGGACCACTCAAAATGAGTGGCTCCTTGAAAAGGTAGGGTGAGGGGTATACACTGCTATAACAAAAGCACAAGGTTGGGGGGAGCAAGGGTGGGGCTCCTGCAGGAAGTGTGAAGGTTTTGATAGAGTTTGATATCAATGAGTTATTGCAGTTACTTATGATGTTTAATGTTGTGATTATTAATGGATCGATGAGTTACTAGCTAACCAAGTTATGAAACATTGTCTAATTCTAGTTCTTGTAGTCCCCTGTTCAAGTTTCTAAAAATAACAAAGTGGGCGTTAACTTTGAGATGTTTTTGTTGCTCAGTCGTGTTGATCAGTCATGTTGGACTATTTGCAACCCCAGAGACTGCAGCATGCTAGGCTTCTCTGTCCTTCACCATCTCCCGGAGCTTCCTCAGACTTGTGTCCATCAAGTCAGTGATGCCATCCAACCATCTCATCCTCTGTTGTCCCCTTCTCCTCCTGCCCTTAATCTTTCCCAGCATCAGGGTCTTTTCCAATGAGTTGGCTCTTCGCTTCAGGTGGCCAAAGTATTGGAGCTTCAGCCTCAGCATCAGTCTCTCCAATGAACATTTAGGATTGATTTCCTTTAGGTTGGACTGGGTGGATCTCCTTGCAGTCCAAGGGACTCTCAAGAGTCTTCTTCAACACCACAGTTCAAAAGCATCAGTTTTGAGATATTATTAGACTTTAAAAATGTGTTGATCAATCCTCACAGTTACTTCAAAGAAGATATGTAATTAAAATGTTTAGAATGTGTGCCATCCACTGTCCATCCAACTGGTGTTCTGTGCTTGCATGGGGCTGTGCAGTGAGAGCCCACCAAGGCCGCTGGCTTCCCAGAGCCTTCAGCATTCCTGCTCAGAGTCCTCAGACCTTGAGCCAGCTAGGGAGCAAGTGCACAGTAACCAAGGTTGTGGAAATGCCCATGAAGCACTTCAAGAAAGCCACGGTGTCAGCCTCCGTCTTTAGATGAGGTAGGCAGGGTTCTCCAGAAAATAGAACTGAGAGCATGTGGGTATACACATGTAGATAAGATGTATGTGTATATGTATGTGTGTGTGTGTGTGAGAGAGAGAGAGAGAGAGAGAGAGACTGATTTTGAGGAATTGGCTCCCATGATTGTGGGGGTTAGCAAGTTTGAGATCTGAAGGGCAGGTTGGCAGACTGGAGACCCATGGAAGGGTTGATGCTGCAGCTTGGGTCCATAGGCTATCTGGATTCAGAATTTCCTCTCCCTTGGGAGACCTCAGTCTTTTTCGGAAGACCTTTCAGTGATTGAAGGAGGCCCATCCACATTATGGAGGGCAACTGTATGTGCGTGCATGCATGCTAAGTCACTTCAGTCGTGTCTGACTCTTTGCGACCCTATGAACTATAGCCTGCCAGGCTCCTCTGTCCATGGGATTCTCCAGGCAAGGATACTGGACTGCATTGCTGTGTGATGGAGGGCAGTCAGCTTGACTCAAAGTCTACTGAGTTAAGTGTTAATTTCTATACTAAATACCTTCGCAGAACATCTAGAATAATATTTGGCCAAATATCCAAACTTTGTGGCCCAGTCACGTCAACACATGAAATTAACCATCACATGGAACAGGTGAAAATACTGAAGCATGACCTAGCCATGGGTGGAACATTCCAGAAAAGAAGACAAGCAGCTCTGGCCTAGATGGGAAGGAGGCCTGTGCAGGGTTGTTGGCACCACAGTGTTGCAAGAAAAATTCTGGGAACATCAGGCTAAGGCCTGATCATACAGTGCTTTGGGGGGTAAGGCAGGGGATTTGAATTTATTCTGAGGGCAATGGAGAACAAGTATGTGCAGTGATAAGTGTCAGGGTTACTTCTGAGAAAATCTTCCAGTTCTATGTACCAAGTGTAAAACAGCGTGCCTTCTAGACAAAATGCCTTGCTGAATAATGAATCCCAGATGATGGCTCAAATGGAGAAGATAGATATTAAATATGTAAAGTAGCCTTTTCCTTACACTCTCACTCTAAAGGATACTTAAACAGTCACTGATACCCTAGCTGCAACTTTACAAAGTTTTAATATTTTATATGTATATTTCTATTTTATATTTTAAATGAAATTGTACTGTATTGTATTAGAAGTGAAAGTGAAGTCGCTCAGTCATGTCGGACTCTTAGCGACCCCATGGACTGCAGCCCACCAGGCTCCCCCGTCCATGGGATTTTCCAGGCAAAAGAGCACCGGAGTGGGTCGCCATTGCCCTCTCTGGAGTTTCAGCTATAAGTTTATATAAAGGCTGGGCAAGTTCCCCATAACCCAGAATCCAAATGCGACAGTAACCTGTGATTCCCCAAAATCCTCTCAATTGTCTTAAAAGTCATAGGTATATTACAGGTCCCTAAAAATGCTCAGGGGCTTCCCTGGTGGCTCAACAGTAAAGAATCCACCTGCAATGCAAGAGACACAAGTTCGATCCCTGGTTTGGGAAGATCCCCTTAAGGAAATGACAATCCACTTCAGTATTCTTGCCTGCCTGGGAAATCCCATGGACTACAGTCCATGGAATCACAAAGAGCTGGACTGAACAACAACAAAAGTCCTGAGACTAATACAGACAATTTTCATTTAGAACACAGCTGGAGTGCAATTTTTTTTTTTTTTTTGGTGATGAGGAAGTCAGTTCCTCTTTCATAATGAGGACTATTACAAACATTTCTGGGAATTTTTACAGTGTTTTCTTCAGAATGCTTCATACAGCAGTTCTCTAATTTCAAAGCAGTCACCATTTAGCACTTTGAACAGAGTGTGAAACAATTGACCTTTGGCTATCACAAAAGGCACACAGCTTAGTAACGGAGAGGTCAAACCTTCAATATTTATTCAGAATCCCCTCAAAGGACTATGAAGCGACACTTAAAAGAGTCCTTTAAAAAACTCAGCCCATGAAGCAGGGCTGAGTGTTAGAAGCAGGCCCCTCAGCTGGCGTATGTGGGGTCTGAAGTCAGAGAGCCTCCTCCTTCATCAGGAATCGAGCGGGTTTCCTGAGAGGTTTCTATTTCTAGCTCCTTTTACAAAATGCATCTCAAGGCAGCTTGATTTCCAGGGAAATACTTGAGAAAACAAAAGCAAATGGTTCAATAAGTGGGATGAGAGCCTAAGGCTAGCGCTCTCTGGGCATACTCCCCCCACCTACCACAGTTCCTTAAGAAATGCCCAACCGCCCCTTGCCCAGGGGAAGGGTGGGGCCTCTCCACTGGGATCTGGGAAGTGGCTAAAGCAGCCAGTACCAGGCTCAGGGCAAGGACATCTTCCCAGAAAGGCCCGCCTTCAGCCTGTTTTTGCTTCCTCTGCTGTGGAGACGCCCACCCAACTCTGGCAATGACAGGTAACATTCAGAAAACAAAACAAGATCCTAACTTGTTTCCCTGACATTGTTTTTTTTTTTTTTTTTTTTTTTTAAATTTTATTGTGACATGCACACAGCTCCATGTATTATTTTATACTTATTTAATATCTATTTTGGGCTGCACTGGATCTTCATCGCTGCACGAGGGCTTTCTCTAGTTGCAGAGAGTGGAGTCTACTCTCTAGTTGCAGTTTCTCACTTTGTGGCTTCTCTTGTTGGGGTGCACAGTCTCTAGGCACACAGGTTTCTGTAGTTGTGGCATAGAGGTTCATTAGTTGTGGCTCAAGGGCTTAGTTGCCCCTTAGCAGGTGCAATCTTCCCAACCAGGGATTGAACCTATGTCCCCTGCATTGGAAGGCAGTTTCTTATCTACTGCGCCTTCAGGGAAGTCCTCCCACGTGATTTTGATAGCATTCTTGTTCATTTCAGGCAACTTCTCTTCCTCCCTTCCCTGATAGCTTAGTTGGTAAAGAATCCGCCTGCAATGCAGGAGACCCCTGTTCGATTCCTGGGTAGGGAAGATCCACTGGAGAAGGGATAGGCTACCCACTCCAGTATTCTTGGGCTTCCCTTATGGATCACCTGGTAAAGAATCCGCCTGCAATGTAGGAGACCTGGGTTAGATCCCTGGGTTGGGAAGATCCCCTGGAGAAAGGAAAGGCTACCTACTCCAGTATTCTGGCCTGATCGCAGAGTCAGACAGGACTGAGCAACTTCCACTTTGACTTTCTCCTCCTTGCTCTGTCTGGAACCCCGGAGGGTATGACTTTTCAATGAAAAGGGATAAAAATACACTTAGTATTTGGGGAGGCAACACTGATATAGCATCGAAGGGCTTGAAGAAAGATAACAAGAAACTTAAATGTCTTAAATTCTAAAACTGAGGCATAAAGTGTACCCCATAGTGCGTCTAATGCTGTGTTGCAGTTTGATCTTACAGTATGCTGAGTGGCAAAGTCAGCTGAATTCACAACAACATGTTATCACTCTATCAGAGTGAGGGGATTGATTGGAACTCTAAGAATTAGAATGGGAATACATGAGAATCCAAAATATCTGGACAACTATGAGTCCTGCCTTTTCTTCCCCTCGGTTTTCCTTACTCACCCGAGTCCTTCCTTGCATAAAAACCCTGAAACTCTCTTGCCTGAGTGAGTTCTGTTGCAAGTTCTGTTCACATCCCACTCCTTGCATGCTATTCTGGCTGTCTGATGGTCTGTAATTAGACTCAGAGCTCTACATGTCCAGGAGGTCAACTACAAAGTCAAACTCCGGAATAGAAAATAAACTGTTTGTAATCAGCAAAATCATGAGAACATGTGTGGGAATAGACTGTTTTAACCTGGGTTCTTGTTGCTTTACAAAGCTGTGTTAGTTTCTGCTGTACAACAAAGTGAATCAGCGAATGTATTCATAGTTTCCCTCCCTGTTGGACCTCCCTGCCCACTCCAATTCCACCCACCCAGATCAAAACTACAAAGAGGTATCACCTTACACAGGTCAGAATGGCCATTATTAAAAAATTTACGAGTAATAAATGCTGAAGAAGGTGTGGAGAAAAGGGAACTGTCTTGTACCATTTGTGGGGATGTAAAGTGACTCTGGGAGTTGGTGATGGACAGGGAGGCCTGGCGTGCTGCGATTCATGGGGTCGCAAAGAGTCGGACATGACTGAGGGACTGAACTGAACTGAAAGTGATACAACTGTTATGGAGAACAATATGGAGATGCCTCAAAAAACTAAAACTAGAACTACCACATGACCCAGCAATCTCAGGCACATACTCTGAGAAAAATGAAAAAATTCTTAAAGACACATGCACCCCAGTGTTCATTGCAGCACTATTTACAATAGCCAGGGCAGAAGCAACCTAGATGTTCATAGACAGATGAATGGCTCAAGAAGATGTAGTGCATGTATATGATGGGATATTACTTAGCCATAAAAAGGAACAATATGGGGTCATTTGTAGAGACATGGATGGACTTAGGGACTGTCATAAAAAATGAAGTAAGTCAGAATGGGAATGGATTCTCATGGTCTAAGACCAAGGAAAAAGAGAATATATTTTTATGTTGGGTTGAAGCGTCTATATGAGTGAACTACTTGAAGGCTGGATTCTGAGTTGTTTTGCCACCTCTAGGAGCATTAACACTGCTCAATGTTAGGCTGAAGATAACACAGATTAAAGATTCGGTTTACATGGACTCCTTGATTTCAGTGTTGGTTCTGGGGAGGTGGAAGCCACATAAGCACATGCAAGTCTAATTTGATCACCATAATAGGCTCCAGGTCAGTTTGGTAAACAGACTGTTGTCACTCCCAAACTGGCAAGCAGTTTACTGAGGTTCTGTTTGATTTTTAAAATGGAGAACTTTCAGCTCTGGGGAATAGAGGCCTGGATTGAACATCATGATGAAGAATCAAAGCCTCTCAATGTCTAGATTGGAACTATTGTGCAAGCCATGATCTCCTGTAGTCTTCCAAGGAGGACTACATGATATTCTCATAAAATGTGCTATGAGTTTACTTCCTCACCTTCCCCTAAAGCCTATGGCCACTTAACAAAATAACTTTGCATGAGAAAATACTCAGACACAGGGAATGCTCTCTGAGGCTAATTGCCATAGACCAACTAAGTTACTGTGGTCCATTGGCCAGTCTGAGAGTGTATAGAGGGCTTATTAATATGACAAATGGAATAGGAGCCGAGTCTACTTCGTGGCAGTCCATCTATCCTTTAGCTATTTCCTGTATACATCTACCCTGCACTTACTTTCCCAGTTCCTGAACAGAGGTGACCTCGGCAACTGGTACAATTCTACCACTGGCCTCCTGGTCCAGGGGGTGAAGTTGTTATGGTAGAAAGTCTCACACAGATAGAACAAGATGGCAGAGGAGTAGGTGGGCGTGGAGTTTATCTCTCTCCACAGATACATCAGGAATACACTTTCAGATGCAGAAGGCCATGCAGAATACTAGAGGAGAGTGGACAGGAGTACCTGACCAGCAGAAAAGAATATATAGAATCATGCAAAACTTGGTAGGATGAAGGAACTAAGGGGAAAAACAGGAATGTTATTAGGATTGGACCTGCCCTCTGTAGGTAGGGGAATTGAAACAAGGGTCCAATCCCCACATGTGTCAATTGTCTGAATCAGAGGAGACACATTTAAGGCTGAGAGTGAAATAGCGGATCTATGGCAGCCTTAATGGAATGAGAATCAGACAGTCCTTTCTACAGCCATATATACCACGGAAAGGGACACAGGTCCCCTGGAAGGAGCAGTGGCTGGGAACTGGAGTTTAGGGATTGTGGAGCAACCCCTAAAGATTAACAAATTGAAAGATAAAAACCATATGATCATCTCAATAGATGCAGAAAAAGTGTTTGATAAAATTCTGCACTCATTTATGATTAAAACTATTCAAAAAATGGGCATAGAAGGAACCTACCTTAACATGCTGCTGCTGCCGCTGCCCAGTCGCTTCAGTCGTGTCCAACTCTGTGAGACCCCATAGATGGCAGCCTACCAGGCTCCCCCATCCCTGGGATTCTCCAGGCAAGAACACTGGAGTGGGTTGCCATTTCCTTCTCCAATGCATGAAAGTGAAAAGTGAAAGTGAAGTCGCTCAGTCGTGTCCGACTCTTCGTGACCCCATGGACTGCAGCCTACCAGGCTCCTCCGTCCATGGGATTTTCCAGGCAAGAGTACTGGAGTAAGGTGCCATTGCCTTCTCCGACCTTAACATAGTAAAGGCCATATATGATAGTGAAAGTGAAAGTGAATTCGCTCAGTTGTGTCCGACTCCTTGCGACCCCATGAACTGTAGCCTACCAGGCTTCTCTGTCCATGGGATTTTTCAGGCAATAGTACTGGAGTGGATTGCCATTTCCTTCTCCAGGGGATCTTCCCAACTCAGGGATCAAACCTGGGTCTCCCGCATTGTAGACAGATGCTTTACCACCTGAGCCACCAGGAAAGCCATATACGATAAGCCTACAGCAAACATTATTCTCAATGGTTGAAAAACTGAAAGCATTCCCTCTAAGATCAGGAACAAGACAAGGGTGTCCACTTTTGCCACTATTATTCAACATAGTTCTGGAAGTCCTAGCTACAGCAATCAGAGAAGAAAAAGAAATAACAGGAATCCAGATTGGAAAAGAAGAAGTAAAGCTCTCACCGTTTGCAGATGACATGATACTGTACATAGAAAACCCTAAAGAGAGCATCAAAAAATTACTAGAGCTAATCAGTAAATTTAGCAAAGTTGCAGGATACAAAATCAATACAGAGAAATCACTTGCATTTCTATATACTAACAATGAAAACTCAGAATGAGAAATTAAGGAATCAACCCCATTCACCATTGCAACAAAAAGAATTAAATCTAGGAATCAACTTTTGTAAGGAGACAAAAGAACTGTACACAGAAAATTATCAGACACTAATGAAAGTAATGAAAGATAATATAAACAGATGGAGAGATATTCCATGTTCCTGGGTAGGAAGAATCAATACTGTGAAAATGACTATGCTACCAGATGCAATCTACAGATTCAGTGTGATCCCCATCAAATTACCAATGACATTTTTCACAGAACTAGAACAAAAAACTTCACAATTCATATGGAATTGCAAAAGATCCCGAATAGCCAAAGCAGTCTTGAGAAGGAACAATGAAGCTAGGAATCAACCTTCCGGACTTCAGATTACACTACAAAGCTACAGGCATCAAGATAGTATGGTACTGGCACAAAAACAGAAATATAGACCAATGATCCAAGATAGAAAGTCAAGAAATAAACCCATGCACCTATGGGTACCTTATTTTTGACAAAGGGGGCAAGAATATACAATGGGGCAAAGACAGTTTCTTCCATAAATGGTGCTGGGAAAACTGGACAGCTACATGTAAAAGAATGAAATTCGAACACATCCTAACACCATACACAAAGATAAACTCAAAATGGATTAAAAATAAGACCAGAAACTTTAAACTCTTAGAGGAAAACATAGGCAGAACAGTCAATGACATAGATCAAAGCAAGATCCTCTATGACCCACCTCATAGAGTAACAGAAACAAAAAACAAAGTAAAAAAGTGGGAACTGATTAAACTTAAAAGCTTTTGCACAGCAAAGGAAACTATAAGCAAGGTGAAAAGACAACCCTTGGAATGGGAGAAAATAAGAGCAAATGGAACAACTGACAAAGGATTAATTTTCAAAATATACAAGCAGCTCATACAACTCAATACCAGAAAAACAAACAACCCAATCAAAAACTGGAAAAAAGACCTAAACAGACATTTCTCCAAAGAAGACACACAGATGACTAACAAAACACATGAAAAGATGCTCAACATCTCTCATTATTAGAGAAATTCACATCAAAACTACAATGAGATATCACCTCACACTGGTTAGAATGGCCATCATCAAAAAGTCTACAAACAATAAATGCTGGAGAGGGTTTGGAGAAAAGGGAACACTCTTGGACTGTTGGTGGGAATGTAAATCGATATAGTCACTATGGAAGATGAAAAAACTAGGAACAAAGCCACCATATGACCCAGCAATCCCACTCCTAGGCATATACCCCGAGGAAACCAAAATTGAAAAAGACACATATATCCCATTGTTCATTGCAGCACTATTTACAATGGCTAGAACATGGAAGAAACTTAGATGTCCACTGACAGATGAATGGATAAAGAAGTTATGGTATATATACGCAATGGAAAATTACTCAGCCATAAAAAGGAATGCATTTGAGTCAGTTCTGATGAGGTGGATGAGCCTAGAATCTATTATACAGAGTGAAGTGAGTCAGAAAGAGAAAGATAAATATCATATTCTAATGCACATATATGGAATCTAGAAAAATGGTACTGAAGAATTTATTTACAGGGCAGCAATGGAGAAACAGACATAGAGAATAGACTTATGGACATGGGGAGAAGGAAGAAGAGGGTGAGATGTATGAAAAGAGTAACATGGAAACTTACATTAGCATATGTAAAATAGACAGCCAACAGGAATTTGCTGTATGGCTCAGGAAACTCAAATAGGGGCTCTGTATCAACCTAGAGGGGTGGGATTGGGAAGGAGATGGGAGGGAGGTTCAAAAGGGAGGGGATATATGCATACCTATGGCTGATTCATGTTGAGGTTTGACAGAAAACAACAAAAGTCTGAAAGCAATTATCCTTCTATTTTAAAAAAATTAATTAAAAAAAAGAGAAAGCCCCACATAGCCTTCTTCACTGTTGACAAAGAGCCAAAAGCAAAAGCAAATGCCCAAGGGAAGTTCATAGGATATTGGCACTGTTCATGACTAAAGATGCAAGGATGTATATTCCCATCATGGTCCATTTAGCTCTCTAATATAGCCAGGGCAAAAGGTAGATGAAAACTGAATAATGACAGTGGATAATTCCAGGTGATATCTCTAATTGCAGTTGCTTTTCTAGATAGGGCCTCCTTAGTGGAGCAAATCAAAAGACCTCCAGTCATCAAGCATGCAGCTAAAGATAAGGCATTTTTTCCTGCTTAATGCAAATAACAAAGGAACTGAGAGCTTTCTTTGGCTAAGAAGAGCATCTTCAGTGTCTTGGCTCCGGGGTATTTAAACGCTCTGGCTCTTTCCCACACTTTTGCCATTTCACTGACCTGCAGGACGATATTCTGAGTCATTCACAGCGTTGATAGCTTCATGCTGACAGGACTCCAAGAGCTGATGGTGGGACATGTGTTGGGAGAGACATATGCAAAAGGTGGAAGATGAACATATTCCAGCCCAAACCACCAAGGTCTGTCTCCTTGGTGGAGTTTCTGGAGTCCAACGTCACAGGACATTTGGGGATGTTGTCTCTAATTTGAAATAATGTTGCTGTGAATTGTGTTCTTTACCGCCCAGAAAGATATACAACGCTTGGTAGGTCTCTGTGGGATTTGGAGGTAGCCTACATCAAAGCTGAGTGTGCTGCTCTGAGTGACCTAAAAGGTTTCCAGTTTTGTATACAGCACGACCCATGAGAAGGCAGTAAAGCTGATGGTCTACATTGCCTGGAAGGAGATAGGACCAAAGGTAAAGATCTACATTGATTTATTGGCAGAGCCTAGTGTCAGGGACTGGGAAGGATGGGTGATAAGGAGTGAGTAGTGTGACAAGATATGAATAGTACTGATTGAGTGTCCAGCAAAAAGGAGTATTTTTATCACTGACATTTGTTTAGGACATCTAGAACATGGTGATAATAAATAGTAGACTTTCAGTTAGATTTATCCTTATTTTAAAATTGTACCCCCTTACTACCTCATATTGTTGAGAACATTTTGGGTTTGTCAATAGATAAATTGATAAATGCCCATGTGGTGCCCCAGTGTATATGGAGCTTTTAAGAATCTGGTAGACACCTAGAGATTGTCAGACAGAGTGAAGTAAGTCAGAAAGAGAAAAACAAATGTTGTGTATTAATGCATATATGTGGAATCTAGAAAAAATGGTATGGATGATCTTATTTACAGAACAGAAATAGACACAGACGGAGAAAAGTGGGGGTAGAATGGATTGGGAGGTTGGGGTTGACACATACACACTATTGATGGTATGCATAAAGTAGACAACGAAAGAGAACCTATTGTAGAGCACAGGAACTCCACTCAGTGCTCTGAGGTGACCTAAATGAGAAAGAAATCCAAAAATAGAGGGCATATATATATACGTAAAACTGATCCACTTTGCTGGCCAGTAGAAACTAATACAACATTGTAAAGCAACTATACTCCAATAAAAATTAATTAAAAAGAAAAGAATCTGGTAGAGAAGATAGCCCACATGCTGAAATGAGTCAGTCTTTCCCACTACTCTGGTATGTGCCTACTGAACTCACAAATAAAGTGACAAAAGCCAGCACTTTCATGTGTGAGTGTTACCGATGATTAACCCTGTAACCAGACTTGTGGGTTACAATCTGAGGCAGGCTGGTAAAACTAGCGGGGGAATGGACTTCAGCCAGAGGTCTGGAGGTGGGTGCAATAATTAACAAGGCATTGACTTTTCTTCCTAGGTGGATGGGGTGCATAAAAGGTAAATACAAGCTTTTGTTTTATTTCATTTCATTTAGAAGGATAGATATGAGGTGAGTATGGTCATCATCGTCATCTCCCCACCTACGGTGCACGGCAGACACTGCCTGTCTCCCCTCCCCCACCCTGTGGGTTCCACCTGCCTCTTCCAACCCATATACTGGCATCTTTCCACCTCCTGTCTTCTAGAAACCTGTCAGAGTCTTCAAAGGCTGATGGTCTCCATCTTCCATTCTGCTCCCTTTCCTTGAATTCCGCTTGTACTTCTCTTGGATGATTTTAGTGAGGGAGACAAGGAAACCTCGTGTCTCATTCTACCATCTCGATCCAGATGACTGGGCTTTTACATAAGGTTTCCCTTTGGTTTAATTATCACAGACATCTGTAGCAGTGCAGGGGAAATGCTGCATGCTTGTAATAGTACAGTTAAGTCCCCTACATGCAAACCTTCAAGTTGTGAACTTTCAAAGATGAGAACATGTGTTCACATGTCCAATTGTGTAAGTTAGTTCACACGCCTGGCATACATTGTCATGTGTGTGCACCCTCTACAAGGGGTACACTGTACTGTGAGATAAAAAAAATGTTTTCTTTATTTTTTGTATTTGTATTTTATGTATTATTTGTGTGAAAAATATTATAAACCTATTACAATATAGTACTATGTAACTGGTTGTATTCATTGAGTACCTAGGCTAAATTTGTTGATCTTATGAATAAATTTGACTTATGAATGCATTCTCAGAATGAAACTTTTTTGTACATAGGGTACTTACTGTAGTATTTCCCTTTCCTCTTGGATGGGAAAATCCCTGCTTTTCCATGAAAAATCAGGAAGAAATGTGCTGGAAAGAGCTGAGCAGCCATAGGAAAGAAGGAGGATGTCATTGTGAATTCCACAAATAGGTTTTAAAAAACTCATGTAGAAAGGTATTTCTGCTCATCTTGAAAACAACACCAGAGCCCTATGAATATATTCCCTGGGGCATTTCCAGGATAAAACTAAGACAGGAAAGTAACCTGAGAGCATTCCATTTTTAATATCAATCAATATAGTGAAATTATACACCTGAGCTGCAGCCTGTTGGCCCCATGATGGGTTGTGTGATGCCCACAAGGAGATACTGGGGAAGAGATGTTTAGAAAGAAATGTTGGCTAAATTGCTCTGAGAACAAGCAAGGGAGAGTGGCAGCTCCCAGCCCCCTGGATCACTAATGTGCTGCTCAGAGGAAAATGAAATTCCAATCATTTGCCCTCTTCTTTCTCTAGATAACATCAATGGCTCTTTTTTAAAAAAATATTTTTTATTTTAAAAATTTATTTATTTGTTTTAATTGGAGGATAATTACAATATTGTGATGGTTTTTGCCATACATCAGTATGAACTGGCCATTGGAATACATGTATCCCCTCTACCCTGAACCTCCCTCCCACCTCCCTTCCCATCCTCTCCCTCCAGGTTATCACAGAGCACCAGCTTTGGGTGCCCCGTGTCATACATCAAACTCACAGTGGTCATCTGTTTTACATATGGTAATGTATATGTTTCACTGCTATTCTCTTAAATCATCCCAGCCTCTCCTTCTCCCACTGAGTCCAAAATTTGTTCTTTGTGTCTCTTTTGCTGCTCTGCACATAGGACTGTTGGTATCATCTTTCTAGATTCCATATATGTGTGTTGCTGCTGCTGCTGCTGCTAAGATGCTTCAGTCATGTCTGACTCTGTGAGACCCCACAGACAGCAGCCCACCAGGCTCCTCTGTCCACAGGATTCTCTAGGCAAGAATACTGGAGTGGGTTGCCATTGCCTTCTCCTATATAAGTGTTAATATATGGTATTTGTCTTTCTGTTTCTGAGTTTCTTCACTCTGTATAATAGGTTCCAAGTTCATCCATCTCATTAGAACAGACTCAAATGTATTCCTTTTTATAGCTGAGTAATATTCCATTGTGTATATGTACCACAGTTTCCTTATCCATTCATCTGCCAATGGACATCTAGGTTGCTTCCAGGTCCTAGCTCATCAATGGCTCTTTAATCTAGGAGATGTGTAACATCAAAGTAGACATCTGCTGGGTTCTCTGCAGATTTGTTTTTGTCATGTGGAGCTGCTTCAGCAACTCAGGTTCAGTGGTGGTGGCTGAGATGGGCTCTACACACCCAGAGTGGCTTCTCCATTCCCCTTAGTGTGAAGGCAGCACGTTTTTCATCCCCCTTCCCCTCAGTTCTCTTTTTCCCTACCCTGAAGCACTTCGTATGTTGGAAGTGTTGGGGGAGAATGATTTGCAGTAACTAGACTCATTCCTGTTTACTTTGCAGCACAGCATTCAGACCAATCAACCCAAAAGGAAATTAACCCTGAATATTCATTGGAAGGATTGATGCTGAAACTGAAGCTCCAATACTTCGGCCACTTGATGTTAAGACCTGACTCACTGGAAAAAATCCTGATGCTAGGAAAAATTGAGGGCAAGAGGAGAAGGGGACAGCAGAGGAAGAGATAATTATATAGCATCACAGACTCAATGGACATGAATAGGAACAAACTGGGAGATAGTGGAGGACAGAGAAGCCTGGTATGCTACAGTCCATGGGGTCACAAATAGTCAGAACAACTTATCAAGTGAACAACAACAAAAGCTTACACGAGCCCCAAACCCCAGGAGTTTTTATTTCTTCTCCTAGGCCAAGCTAGAGAGAGGCCTGCTTGTTATGGCTCCAAGAATATCTGGCCCATCCCAGCCCCTGCAGCCCCTCCAGGCATCCTCTGAGACCATGGTTATTAGCCAGCCCACGAATCCTCCTCTGGTCCCAGTGAGCCTCCCTCCTGCTCCCTGGGAAACACCGTCTGTCATCCATCCCTTGGCCATCTGCACCTCGAAAGCAGGATCCTCCCCCTCCCCCTAGTGCTGCCCAGCGCTCCCCATCCAGGTCCAGGCAGGTCCTGTAAACGTAATTGAGCAGGTTCTGTTCTAAAAACCTCCCCACAGCTCCTGCTCCCTCTGCTGTCCCTGAAAAGCCTTGAACCTCGGGTCTTCTGCATGGGTCACTTCCTGTCTCAGTCAGCTTGAGCTACTGTAACAAAGTACAGTACCTGGGAGGCTTAAACAACAAACTTTTCTTTCTCACAATTTTGGGGGCTGAAAGTCTGAGATCAGGGTGCCATCATGGCTGGGGGGTAAGCCTCCTCCCAGCCTGGCAGATGGTCACCTTCTTGCTGTGTCCACATGGCAGAGACAGCATTAGTGTCTTCTCCTCCTCGTTCATCAGTCCTAGCAGATCAGGGTTCCACACTTACGACCTTGCTTAACCTTAATTAACTCTTTAAAGGCTCTATCTCTGAAGAGAGTCACTTGGGGGCCTTAGGGCTTTAATGTATCCATTTGTGGGAGAACACAATTCAATCCATAATAGTCCCTCTGCCCGGAATATTCTCCCTTGGATATCTGCCAAGGCAATAGGTTCCTTACCCTTCAGACCAAGTTACATGTTGAATTTCTCTGTGGAGTTGTCTTTTCTGGAACCACCTGGACTGATTTGGAGAAACATTCATCACCAAAGCAAATTTAGGCTGCTATTATCTCAGGAATAGCTGGCAGAAGCTGGATGGTATAAAACAAAGGTGCAATAGACAACAACCCCCAAACTAAGGCCCAGTAGGGTCATCATTTATAATAAGATGCCAACTTGTTCTACATGCAGGTTCCCATGGAGCCTGAATTTCCCAACCAAATAGAAATTTACAAAGAGCACCACGGCAGGATCAGGGAGGAAAAAGATACAGACTGAACAATCTCACAACTGGGCATATACCCCGAGAAAACCATAATTCAAAAAGACACATGTACTCTGATGTTCATTGCAGCACTATTTACAATAGCCAAGACATAAAAACAATCTAAATGTCCATCAACAGATGAATAAGGAAGATGTGGTACATATATAAAAATGAAACGAAGTCACTCAGTCGTGTCCGACTCTTTGCGACCCCATGGACTGTAGCCTACCAGGCTCCTCTGTCCACGGGATTTTCCAGGCAATAGTACTGGAGTGGATTGCCATTTCCTCCATCAACAGATGAATAAAGAAGATGTGGTACATATATACAATGGAATGTTACTCAGCCATAAAAAGGAAAGAAATTGAGTTAGTTGTAGGGATGTGGATGAACCTAGAGCCTGTTATACAAAGTGAAGTAAGTCAGAAAAACAAAGATTGTATATTGACACATATATATGGAATCCAGAAAAATGGTACTGAGGAACATATTTGCAGGCCAGGAATAGAGGTGCAGACATAAAGAAAGGACTTCTGGATACAGGGTGGGGAGGGAAGAAGGTGGGATGAATTGATAGAGTAACTTTGACATATATACTCTACCATGTGTAAAATAGTGGGAACCTGAAGGATAGCACAGGGAGCTCAGCTCAGTGCTCTGTGCTGGCTTAGAGAGGTGGGATGGGGAGGGGTGGAAGGGAGGCTCAAGAGGTAGGGGGATATATGTATACATATGACTGGCTCATGTAGTTGTACAGCAGAAACTAACACAACATTTTAAGGCAATTATATTAAAAAAAAAAAAAGATGCAGAGTCTTGAGAGATAGACAACATGTGCCATGAGCCCCTCACCCTCCCACCTAAGACCTGGTGAGAGATGGCTCTGCTGAGGCTCTGGGGACACAGTGACTAGGGGACACTCCTGCCCCTGGAAGCAAGGAGGGCAGAACAGTCAGCTGGCAATTTGGAGGGTGGAGTTTCTAGAACTCCATCATGAGTTGACGATCTCAGATGCCCCTTTCCCTCATCTCTCTATGTGCTCCAACCCAGAGGGCCACGGGCACAAGTGGAAGAGAAGGAGCTGGAAAGAGAGAAGGACCACCCTTAGACCTTTAGAAATCACCTTCATCGAGAATCTTTCGTGCACAAGGAATCGCACCAATTCTAAGTTTTGACAAACACGTGCCCTTGTGCCATCATCACCACTGTCAAGTTGGGGACGTTTCCATCAACTCAGAAAGTTCCAGTGGTTAAGATTCCACCTTGCAATGCAAAGGACACAAGTTCACTCCCTGGTCTGGGAAGATCCCACATACCTCGAGTAACTAAGCCTCAGTGTCACAACTACTGAGCCCGTGCACCTAGAGCCTGTGCTCTGCAACAAGAGAAGCCACAGCAGTGAGAAGCCCACACACTACAAAAAAGAGTAGTCTCTGCTCTCTGCAACTAGAGAAAGCCTGTGCACAGCAATGATGACCCGGCGCAGCCAAGAAAATAAATAAGTCTTAAAAAAAAATCATCTGGTATCTACCTTGATGAGGTTTGAAATCTGGTGAGGCTATCGACACCACAAAGTACTGATACAAGTACATCCATATCCATCAGCTTCCCCTAACATATGGTGGCTTCAAACCACAACCATCTATTACTGTGCATCTGATTACAGAGTCATCCTGACTGGACGTCCAGTATGGCTTGTCTGCTGTGCTGTCCCCTGTGTCTGGCCAGTGAAAGGGCAGGGGAGGCTGGCTGATGCAGGATGGCCATGCGGTATGACACAGGGAGCCCCAGTGCCGTGCGACTCCAGCGTACAGCCAGCTGGTCCATATCTGGTAGTCTTCGGGGTCCAGCTACTGCAACAGAGCAGGCCCCAAAGCACAGGCACCTTTCAAACCTCTTCTTGTGCCGTGTTTGTCAATGCCCTATTGGCCAAAGCAACTTCATAGCCAAGTTCCATGTATGGATTCCACCTGTTCTTAAAAATTAATTAATTAATTTTTGACTGTGCTGAATCTCTGTTGCTGTGTGGGGGCTTTCTCTACTTGTGGGGAGAGGGGGCTCCTCTTCACTGTGGTGCACAGGCTTAGTTGCCCTGTGGCATGTGGAATCTCCCCAGACTAGGGGTCGAACCCATGTCCACTGGATTGCAAGGTGGCTTCTTAACCTCTGGACCACCAGGAAAGTCCTAGATTTCACCTCTTGATGGGATCATCGGGAGCCTCATATCCTAAGGGCGTAGACTGAAGGCGGAAAGCACGACGTGGCCAATTGTACAACTTAACACAAGATATTTATAGGCAATGCTGCGCCAGACAGAGGAAAAGTGTAGGGTACTGTAAGAACACATCACAGGGCACTCGGACTCACTGTGGGGGTGGAGAAGGACCCTGTGTGACCATGGTGTTGGGCAGAGAGCTGAATCATGAGTCAGGAGTTTTGGGGTACAGGTGAATGGGGCCTACAAGGAAGAGCATTCAAGGCAGAGGGACCAGTGTGTGCAAAGGGCTTGAGGCAGTCAGGATGGTCACCCAATTCAGCGGCCCAGGATTGGGCAATGAGACAGGTCGTCAGGGAATAAATCACATTGGGCCTTGGGAGCTGAGCTAAGAGCTCCAAATCTCAATCTCAGAGGGGTCAGCAGCTGGTGAGAAGCATATTTGGGTTTTTATGATTACCCAGGTTGCAGGATGGAGAACAGACTGTGGCTTGAGCAGAGCCTAACAGCGTGTGCAGGGAGATGAGAAAGAGGGGTGGCCAGGTCGTCTAGGTGGTGGGGAGAAGAAAAGAACTGGAGATCCAGAAGCATGCAAGAGGTCAAACCCAGAACCAACATGAGATATAAATTGCCACAAATTCTTTGTAGATCCTCCCCTCCTGTGGTGGGGCTCTATGCCCTCCCTTTGTAACTGGGCAGGCTTGGGACTGCTCTAACAGAAATCGGTGGAAGGATTCCTGTGTGACTTCTGAGACTGGGCCACAGAAGGCCATGCATGTTCTGCCTCCCTTACAAGGCACTTGTGGGGACCTCCATGTAAGAAGCCTGCTCCACCTGAAGCAGTTGAGCTAAGAGAAAGCCAAAGTTGCACAGAGGAGCCGCATGCAGGAGCTCCAGGCCCAGGGGAGCCCAACCTTCGAGTCATCTCAGTCCAGGCAGTGGATGGATGAGTAAAGATGCCAGGAGATGCCAGCCCTGGCATTTGAGTGCTCCTAGTTGGGATCCCAGAGAAGGCAATGGCAACCCACTCCAGTGTTCTTGCCTGGAGAATCCCAAGGATGGGGGAGCCTGGTGGGCTGCCGTCTATGGGGTCACACAGAGTCGGACATGACTGAAGCGACTTAGCCGCAGCAGCAGCAGTTGGGATCCCAGATCCTGCACAGCAGACAAGCCATTGTCTCAGGGCCTGATCTAACTTCCTGACCATAGCATCCACAGGCAGAATAAAGTGGATGTTGTTTTATCAGACTGATATTGGGGTTTATTTTGCAGTAATCTGTAACTGGACTTCCCAAGTGGCGCTAGTGGTGAAGAACCCACTTGCCAATGCAGGAGATGCAGGTTCGATCCCTGGATTGGGCAGATCCCCTGGAGGAGGGCCCAGTAACCCACTCCAGTATTCTTGCCTGGAAAATCCCATGGACAGAGGAGCCTGGTGGGCTACAGTCCTTGGGATCACGAAAGAGTCAGACACGACTTAGCGACTAAACAACAGCAATAACTAGGACAAGAAGAAAGGAAGGGGAGGTGTTGGGGTGACTCACAGAGAAGATGGTGCATGTCGTCTTGTTTCTTTGCCAGTTAAAATTGTTTCTGTGGCAGAAGTGGGCTGTCAAAACTGAATGTGATGTACACACTGCTGTATTTAAAACGGATAACCAATAAGAACCTACTTATAGCACAGAAAACTCTGCTCAGTGTTACATGGCAGCCTGGATGGGAGGGAAGTTGGGAGAATGGATACATGTGTATGTGTGGCTGAGTCACTCTGCTGCACACCTGAAACTATCACAACATTGCCAATCGGCTCTACTCCAATATAAAATAAAAAGTTTTTTAAAGAAAGAATGAATGTGAGAAACCAGGACTCATCCCTGGTATATTGCATTAAACAGCAGGTAATTGGAGTGTTAACTAAAGCTGAGCGAGGGTGGTGGCTGTGGTACAGGTGTGGGGACCATCCCAGAGCAGCGGGGGGTCTGAGGCTGCTGACAACTGCCCACACCACGCTGAGGTGGAACCCAAGTCGGCTCCAAGAGTGTAATAACACTGATTTCTAGATCAGAAAGTACTCTGAGCTCAGGACAATGAAAAAGCTCCTTTACAAAAAACTTGATTATTTTTTCTGAACTATTTATCCTTCATTTGTCTTTCCAAATGAGCAAAGAAAAATTCTCAAGAATATTTATTGCTTTTAATAATTTTTCTCTTTGGAAACTCAGTGCTGAATTTCTAGGGGAATGAAAGGTACATGCCTGAAAGGGCTTTTCTCTTGTTAAAAAGCATGATTAGGGGATTACCCAGAATGCTCTGTTTTACATTTTCCCCATGGCTTTCATTACGGCTGCTTCTTTCTCAGCAGGTTCCATAATTATACAAATGTCTTAGCCTTTCAAGTGTTTCATTATTCATTTGTTACTCATCCAGAGCACCTAAGGCCTCTTCAGCTATAGAGATAGCTTGCTCAATGCACTGGCCATGAATTAATTTTTGACTTGGGTCTTTTGTGTTTCCTAGGAAAGATGAAGCGGAACATAGCATTTTATGTTGTGATTCTCCTTGCTTGCTGACCTGGCTCTATTCTTTGTTGTCTCTATATGTGAGCCTACACACTGTTCAGTCCTCGATTCCCTAGTTGCATTTACTTGCAGACTGTAGGTACCATCAATGAAAGCAATTTTGCCTACTTGAAATATTTCATTTACTGTCATCCCTTCATTTAGGCAACACTTTCTTTCCCAACCTCTGGATCTCATTGCCTGTAAAACCATCTACTTCTCCTATTTAGTCATTCTATAATAACAGGTTCAGCAAAACCATTTCAGAGTCCCAGTTTCCAATGATACATTTCACTTGTATATAATTTTAGAAAATGTTTTACAGAACTTCCTGCTGTATATCCTCAGTGATATGGATAAGGGGGAATAATTCAGTAATATGGAAAGAATAAAAACGATAAACTCTTTTGACAGAAAGCAACCAGTAACTTTTATATGGTTAATTATTTGGCCAATTTAAGTGTCATTTAGAAAAGTTTGCTTCCCTTGTGGCTCAGCTGGTAAAGAATCCACATGCAATGTAGGAGACCTAGGTTCAACTCCTGGGTTGGGAAGCTCCCCTGGAGAGGGGAAAGGCTACCCACTCCAGTATTCTACCCCAGTATTCCATAGACTGTATAGTCCATGGGGTTGCAAAGAGTTGGACATGACTGAATGACTTTCACTTTCACTTAGAAAAGTTCAGAGGTTCTAAAGTTTATTGTGTTGTTGTTGAGTCACTAAGTCATGTCTGACTCTTTGTGACCGCATGGACTATAGCCCATCAGGCTCCTCTGTCCATGGGATTTCCCAGGCAAGAATACTGGAGTGGGTTGCCATTTCCTACTCCAGGGACTCTTCCTGACCCAGGAATCCTGCATTGGTGGGCGGGGTGGATTCTTTACCACTGAGCCACCAAGGAAGCCCCCTGTCCTCCTCATCCAATCCCTAATCCTAGGTCATCACTCATCTTCACTAGCTGACTCTTCATCTGTATAATTTTGTCATCTCAAGAATGATGTATAAATAGAAGTATACAGTAATATAAACTTTGGGGATTGTTTTTTCTCTTAGTAGAACTCCATTGTAACTTGTTGCACACATCAATAATTCTCTTAATTGCTGAGTAGCATTCTGTGATAGGGGCTTCCCTGCTGGCTCAATGGTAAAGAATCTGTCCGCCAATGCAGGAGATGAGGGTTTGATCCCTGGGTTGGGAAGATCCCCTGGAGAAGGAAATGGCAACCCACTCTAGTATTCTTGCCTGGAGAATCCCATGGACAGAGGAGCTTGGCAGGCCACGGCCCATGGGGTCACAGAAGAGTCAGACATGACTTGACGACTAAACAACAACATTTGTGGCATGGAGAGATAGGAGCTTGTGTGATTCAACCCAATGAAGGGTATCTGGGTAGTTTCTAGTTTTGGCTATTATAATAAAGCTCCTCTCCCACTAGAGAACAATCATGCAGGGCTGCATTGTTTACAAAGAGGGAGGTAAAAAGTATTAAATGAAGTATTAAATAGATGGAAATTTAAAGCTAATAATGTTTCTATGATTGTGCAACTTGATATACAGGCAAAAAATGATGAACAGAAATTGCAATATATTAAAGAAAGAAAGGGGTATTCCATTCCCTTACAGACTTATGGGAGTTAACACAGAGAGGCACATGAGGGGCCACTGGAGAAAAAGGTGGGACATGTGAGGATGGAGCAAAATATTAAGGGTTTGAAAAGCTATAGATGAATACAGAGAGTGTGAAGGAACCCAGAGATTGCAAAGATACAGATGATGTCTTTGAAGGACTGAGTTAAAAAGACTGAGAGAAAAAAAAAAAAAACAGCCTAGGATTTCTTAGAACTTTGGATTTGTGATTAAATTATTGTTGGTAAAAGTTGATTTTCTGTGTCTTTTAAAAGAAAGTATGTACATCAAGGTTGCAGATGTTCTCTTCTAAGAATATTGGATATGCCAACATCTCTTCTGAATACTGTCAGTAATTGAATAAACAAGACCAGAATGACCAAGTAACTGCACATGAATATGCTCCTTAATCAGCATTGCTTATTCAAAAAGTACCAACTACCAAAGAAGAATGAATTGACAAATATAAACATTTTAATATATTTATTGCAGTGACTCAGGTTTCCTCTCACCCATTCATCCTCCACTAAAATATATTGAATTTTCAGGAAAGGAGTAATAAGAAACAAATCATGGGCATCATGAAGAAATAAATATGAGTAGAATTTTGTCAATAAAAGTAAAAAAGAATAGGAGAAAAAGCAGAAGATGAGGTGGTAGCTTGAAAAAATGCAGAATTACTTTGAATACTGCTAATAGTGAAAAAATTTGGTGAAACACAATAAAGTCATTAGTGACAAACTACAATGTAATTTTGCAAATTATTTGAAGAACATTGTGTTACAAAAATGACTTATAAGAATAAAAATATAAATAAAAAAAATAAATAAATAAAGCTCCTCTGAAAATTCGCATACAGGTTTCTGTGTGAACATATGTCTCCATTTCTCTTGGATGCATACCCAAAAGTTTACTTGCTTGGTTGTACTGTAATTGTACATTTAGTTTTGTAAACACTGCCAAAGTTTTCTGGGGTTAAGATACGAACATATATTCTTACCAGCATGTAAGAGTGATTCAATTTTTCTGCATCTCCATCAGCATTTGGTGGTGTCAATGTTTGTTATTTCAGCCATTCTATTAGGCCTGTAGTGATACCCCATTGTGGTTTACTTCTCATTTCCTTCATGACTAATGATGTTGAGCATCTTTTCATGTGCTTATTTGCCATCTGTGTGCCATCCTCAGGGAATCCCATGTTCTAATTACACCCTATTTTAAAATACAAGACAGAGAAATGCAGTGCATCCTGGTCCATAGAGAGTCTGCTACATATCAACCATCCCCTAGAGACTAAAATCCACCAAATCTTTCCCCTTTCCAGAATTTTACAATGTATTAATGTATTTCCAATGCATTCAATTTAGTAATCACTGACATATGCCCAGAGAGAAAAGAAGTCCTTGTTCAGCAAATGGACTCTGAAATCTGGGGCCTGTATCTCTCATAGCTAAGAAAGAGAAAACATATCTGTCTTTACCAAGATCTCTTTATGCTCTCCTTGCTGTAAACAGGCAGAGAGGCAGCTAGGAGCATCAAGAGGCAGAGGGAGATGGGGTGGGATAGAGCACATAGAACTCCAATTTCTTCTCTTCCTTCTTGTACTTAGAACTGAAAATTTCACTTCAATCCAGAGTGGTCACCCAAGTGAAAGTTCCCTTGTTTTGGCTCCACATCTGTATTTTCAGCCAGCATCAGGATCATTCTTACCTTCTTCTAAATTTGGGAAACAGCGCCTTCTCCTGTTGTGCATCTGTCAGTCCTTTGTAAAAGGTGGGTTCTCAGGGAGATGAACTTTTAGGCCTTGAGAAGGTTTACGGAGCCATTTAGTGCAGACACCATCATGGCCTTGTCAACCTGAGGTTAATGGCAGCCACCAACGTGTTCATCAGTATCCCTATTAAAACCATCCAGTTAGACTATTCATGTGCAAGTACCAAAGAGGGAAGCGCATGTGGGTCCTTCAATTATACACATCCTATTTGTCTCATGGGATCTAACCTTATGTTTCTTACTTCCTTACCATATTATGCACATTTTATGAGCACACATTCTTTGGCAGAGAGATATAATAGGATTTGTTAATACTAGAAATTTTAGGTTATCTAAGAAAGTATTTCTAAAATAATTTGTCTAAGACATTCTCAAAAATCCTAGTCAGGGATCCCTCTGCCCCATACCTTAGGAATTAGGTTTCCAAAAGAAAGGTGAATGTTTTCCTGAAGTCCTAATTGACCAAAAGCACAATAAAACCCACTTGAGGTAGATTACTCTTACTCTGTGGTCAATTTTAATTACAGACAGTTTTAATCATGTCTTCCCTGAAAGGGGCCCCCGAAGCATCACCAGTTCCACCCCACCTCATGTTTTCACACCCAGAGCCTGGATAAGAGAAGCAGCCTGCTCTAAGGCTCCAGTTGTGGCAGGGCAAAAACCAAGGCTCACGTTCTCCTAATATTAAGCCTTGAGAGATTTTGAGTTGCCTTCTTCCTCTCTCATTTGCACAAACACTCAGATAAGGATTTGCTAGAATGGAGAGCTCAAGACAAGCCATAGAGCGGACTTGTCCAAAGATCTGTGTGTGCCATGGAGGGGCGTGGACCCCATGTCAACAGGAACATCTCCAGGCAAATTCTTCAGTCCTTGGGAAGAAGGTCATCCTAGACAGGTGCCCGTCCTCAGGCAGGCCTCAGGAGGAGGGAAAGAAACATTCAACAATTTTGTTTCTGGGTATGAGACCGGATTTCCCCTCTGTATTCCTTGTCACTCAGATCACTCTAAATGTGCATGCATTTATAACAGCTTCAACAACAAAGGCGCACACACAAGGACTCCAGGGTCTATCGGAATCCCTTGTCTGAACTTCCGGTCAGTGGGCAGCATTCCTGGCTTGGGGTGGGGTGGCCCATGTCAGGACCCAGCCTGAAGGGGCATCCATCTCCAGTGCTGGCCCTTGTCCTGCGCTGCCCCGTATGGTAGCTGATGGCCATGTGTGGCTACTAAGCCCTTGCCCTGTGGGTGGCTGGCTGACTTTGAGATGTGCTGTTAGGGCAAAATACACACTGGAGTGTGAAGGCTTCTTATGGAAAAAATGTAAAATATCTCATTAAAGTCTTCTATGTCAATTTCATGTCAAAATAATATTTGGTATATATGGGGGTAACTAAATTAAGTTTATCTGCTTCTTTTTAGTTTCATAAGGTGGTGACTAGAAAATTTAAACTCAAAGATGTGGTTTTGTTCTGTTTCTGTGGTCGTGCTGCTAAGATGGTCATGCCACTCCCTCCCACTCCTCCTTCACTGCTCAGGAGTCACCTCTACTGATAATTGCACCTGACACCTCTGTTGCCTTCCTTGCTGTATTTTTGTTCATAACTCTTACCTTCCCTGGCTTTGCATTTGTTATTTTTTATCTTTCCCACAGAAATGAAAGCAACAAACAGGGGCCTTGAGAGATGCTGTATTCACAGCACTGAGAATGTTGCTGGCCAAAACCTTGGCTTTCTCTGGAGGAGAGCGGAACATGGTAGGCTCATGCCTCAAAAACTGTGCCCCGCCCCGGCTTCATGAGGAGTCTAGGGGTTTATGTAAAATGAGGGCAAACTGTTAGGAGTCGGTGATGAGGAACAAAGGTGTTGGGATCTTGATTTCTTCCTCTTCCATTGTTTCAAAGACAGTCATAGGCTGGCTTCAGTAACTCAGTAATTGAGTCCGGGAGTTTGATGGCTCTGTGGCCTTTCTTATATGTAAAAAGAAGAACTGTAAGCGGAAGAGTGTTGTAAGGGTACACACCAGATGCAGGATGCATCTAGCATAGAGTCAAAGGAAAAATAGATGTGAAGTATAGCTCCTGCAGAGTTATGGGGCAGAAAAGCACACTTTGGGCCACTAGTAGCTCCGTTGGTGAAGAATCCGCCTGCAATGCAGGACACCCCGGTTCGATTCCTGGATCGGGAAGATCTGCTGGAGAAGGAATAGGCCACCCTCTCCAGTATTCTTGGGCTTCCCTTGTGGTTCAGCTGGTAAAGAATCCATCTGCACTGCAGGAGATCTGGGTTCGATCCCTGGGTTGGGAAGATCCCCTGGAGAAGGGAAAGGCTACCCACTCCACTATTCTGGCCTGGAGAATTACATGGACTATATAGTCCATGGGGTCACAAAGAGTTGGACACAACTGAGCGACTTTCACTTTTGCTTTTCAAAGCACACTTTGCTATTGACATTCCAAGTTAGGAGAAGTTAGGAAGGTTCAGGTTTGCTCACTGTTCTCTTTATCTTCTTTGTTCTCAGGAAAGGGAAAGAAAAAACTAATTCCTCTTTTTTTTTACTTCCTTTTCACTGCTACTTAAGAATAATGCTACTTAAGAATAAGCGTTTGTTGAAAGAGTGAATTCATATAGTACAACTCTGTAAGAGAAAGTTGCAGTTGAGCTGATGTGGCTTAGTCATTTCAGTTGTGTCCAACTCGTTGCAACCCCATGGACAGTAGACTGCCAGGCTTCTCTGTCCATGGTATTTCCCAGTCAAGAATACTGGAGAGGGTTGCCATTTCCTGCTCCAGGGGATCTCCCCAACCCAGGAATAAAACCTGGGTCCCCAGCTTGGCAGGTGGATTCTTTACCTCTGAGCCACCTGGGAGCCCTGAGTTGATGCTGCTGCTGCTGAGTCGCTTCAGTCGTGTCTGACTCTGTGTGACCCCAGAGACGGCAGCCCACCAGGCTTCCCCGTCCCTGGGATTCTCCAGGCAAGAACACTGGAGTGGGTTGCCATTTCCTTCTCCAATGAATGAAAGTGAAAAGTGAAAGTGAAGTCTCTCAGTTGTGTCCGACTCTTTGTGACTCCGTGGACTGCAGCCTACCAGGCTCCTCTGTCCATGGGGTATTCCAGGCAAGAGTACTGGAGTGGGTTGCCACTGCCTTCTCCACCTGAGTTGATGACCCAGGGCTATATTTTGCCAACAGTTAGAAAAAACAAGAACGGGAGCTGACTGTGGCTCAGATCATGAACTCCTTATGGTCAAACTCAGACTCAAGTTGAAGAAAGTAAGCCAACTAGACCTACTAGACCAACTAGACCATTCAGGTATGACCTAAATCAAATCCCTTACAATTATACAGTGGAAATGAGAAATAGATTTAAGGGACTAGATCTGATAGACAGATTGCCTGATGAACTATGGAATGAGGTTCGAGACTTTGTACAGGAGACAGGGATCAAGACGATCCCCAAGAAAAAGAAATGCAAAAAAGCACAATGGCTGTCTGGGGAGGCCTTACAATTAGCTGTGAAAAGAAGAGAAGCAAAAAGCAAAGGAGAAAAGGAAAGATGTTCCCATTTGAATGCAGAGTTCCAAAGAATAGCAAGGAGAGATAAGAAAGCCTTCCTCAACAATCAATGCAAAGAAATAGAGGAAAACAATAGAATGGGAAAGACTAGAGATCTCTTCAAGAAAATCAGAGATACTAAGTGAACATTTCATGCAAAGATGGGCTCAATAAAGGACAGAAATGGTATGGACCTAAATAAACAGAAGATATTAAGAAGATGTGGCAAGAATACACAGAAGAACTGTACAAAAAAGGTCTTCATGACCCAGATAATCACAATGGTGTGATCACTCACCTAGAACCAGACATCCTGGAATGCAAAGTCAAGTGGGCCTTAGGAAGCATCACTATGAACAAAGCTAGTGAAGGTGATGGAATTCCAGTTGAGCTATTTCAAATCCTGAAAGATGATGCTGTGAAAGTGCTGCACTCAATATGCCAGCAAATTTGGAAAACTCAACAGTGGCTATGGGATTGGAAAAGGTCAGTTTTCATTGCAATGCCAAAGACTGCTAAACTACCATACAATTGCACTCATCTCACATGCTAGTAAAGTAATGCTCAAAATTCTCCAGGCCAGGTTTCAGCAATACATGAACCGTGAACTTCCAGATGTTCAAGCTGGTTTTAGAAAAGACAGAGGAACCAGAGATCAAATTGCTAACATTCACTGGATGATCAAAAAAGCAAGAGGGTTCCAGAAAAACATCTATTTCTGCTTTATTGACTATGCCAAAGCCTTTGACTGTGTGGATCACAATAAACTGTGGAAAATTCTGAAAGAGATGGGAATACCAGAACACCTGATCTGCCTCTTGAGAAGCCTATATGCAGGTCAGGAAGCAACAGTTAGAACTGGACATGGAACAACAGACTGGTTCCAAATAGGAAAAGGAGTTCATCAAGGCTGTATATTGTCACCCTGTTTATTTAACTTATATGCAGAGTACATCACGAGAAACGCTGGACTGGAAGAAACACAAGCTAGAATCAAGATTGCCAGGAGAAATATCAATAACCTCAGATATGCAGATGACACCACCCTTACGGCAGAAAGTGAAGAGGAACTAAAAAGCTTCTTGATGAAGGTGAAAGTGGAGAGTGAAAAAGTTGGCTTAAAGCTCAACATTCAGAAAATGAAGATCATGGCATCCGGTCCCATCACTTCATGGAAAATAGATGGGGAAACAGTGGAAACAGTGTCAGACTTTATTTTTCTTGGCTCCAAAATCACTACAGATGGTGACTGCAGCCATGAAATTAAAAGACACTTACTCCTTGGAAGGAAAGTTATGACCAACCTAGACAGCATATTCAAAAGCAGAGACATTACTTTGTCAACAAAGGTCCGTCTAGTCAAGGCTATGGTTTTTCCTGTGGTCATGTATGGATGTGAGAGTTGGACTGTGAAGAAGGCTGAACGCCGAAGAATTGATGCTTTTGAACTGTGGTGTTGGAGAAAACTCTTGAGAGTCCCTTGGACGGCAAGGAGATCCAACCAGTCCATTCTGAAGGAGATCAGCCCTGGGATTTCTTTGGAAGGAATGATACTAAAGCTGAAACTCCAGTCCTTTGGCCACCTCATGCGAAGAGTTGACTCATTGGAAAAGACTCTGATGCTGGGAGGGATTGGGGACAGGAGGAGAAGGGGACGACAGAGGATGAGATGGCTGGATGGCATCACTGACTGGATGGACGTGAGTCTGAGTGAACTCCGGGAGTTGGTGATGGACAGGGAGGCCCGGCATGCTGCGATTTATGGGGTCTCGAAGAGTCGGACATGACTGAGCGACTGATTTGATCTGATCTGAGCCCTACCATCTCCCACCTCCTCTCCCTCCTCCAGTCAGTAACTCTGCTTGCCTGTGCCCTCTCTGACAGTCCCCATATGCCAGCTGTTGTACTTCTGTACTTTTCAAGGCACTGTACTGTAAGATTAAGCATGTTTTCTTTTTTATGTGTTTGTTTTTTATGTATTATTTGTGTGAATAGTGTACAGTACTATATAGCTGATTGTGTTAGTAGGCTAACTTTAGTGGACCTGGGAACAAATCGGACTTGTGAACGTACTCCTGGGATGGAACTCGTTCGGATGTAGGGGGCTTGCTGTAGTCATCTTCTTTTATTTCCCTAATCATTTACAAATGTAAAAATTATTCTTAGTTTGCAGACCAGATGAAAAGAGGTGGTGGGCTGCAGTTTGCTGCCTTCTATTCTAAAGTGCCAATGATTATGAGCCCAAATTGGTAGGAATAGCTTTGGTGTTGTTGTTCACAGTTACCAAGTGCCCACAGAGAAAGGGTCTCAACTCTAAGAAAATTTCTTCTCAATAAAGCTAGACAAATGGAAAAAACATAAATTTTGTTTAAAAATTTATTTCTGCCTGGTCCAGTTATATCCGTCTGCTGTCTGCTCCCCTGTTTGGCTTCCAGTCAGCATCTCTCAAGGTGAACATGAACAATCAAATGCCCTGCCCCCCTGCTTGGTGTGTGCGCCCCTCTTACTCTAGCATCAGCCTCCTCTAGACTCGGCCAGAGCCAACCTTTCCTCAGCAGGTCTCCCACCTGAGCATGGTCTTGTGTCTGCTGGTCTCCTGGCTGTCCTGTACTTTCTGTCTGTCCTGTACTCCACTCCAAAGAGAGATCTGGGTAGCATCCTGATTTAACCTTGACTTCCCCATGAAGGGCTTCCCTGGTGGCTCAGAAGGTAAAGCATCTGCCTCCAACGCAGGAGACATGGGTTCGATTCCTGGGTCAGGAAGATCCCCTGGAGAAGGAAATGGCAACCCTCTCCAGTACTCTTGCCTGGAAAATCCCATGGACAGAGAAGCCTGGTAGACTACAGTCCATGGGATTGCAAAGAGTTGGACATGACTGAGCGACTTCACTTCACTTCACTTCATTTCCCCATGGGTTGGAATGTCAATTTCCTCTTCTTGGCAGATATTCTTTGCTGTTAGGTGTCCAGGTGACTAATTTGTAGCCCATGGAATGTGAATTCTTAATCTTCTGTGCCTCAGTACCCATGTCTGTAAAATGGGGATGATTGTATGTGTGGCAGGGGGCAGGGTTTGCTGAGAAGCCCTTGCAGGTACAACCAGAATGTGTGAGAAATGTTAGTTTCTTCTCCCACCTCTGCTCACTGGTTTCATCCTGAGCCTGAGAGTTCCAGAAGATCCCCTGTTCCTCTGTGACTAGTTCTCAAATGTGTGCATGGGTGCTTCGTTGTGTTTGACTGTTTGGCCCAAAGGACTACATGGACCCCATGGACCTTATACAGCCCAGGCTTCTCTGGGCATGGGATTTTCTCTGGGCATGGGATTTTCCAGGCAAGCATATTGGAGTGGGTTGCTATTTCCTTCTCCAGAAGATCTTTCTGACCCAGGGATTTAAACTGTGACTCCTGATGTGTCTCCTGACAGGCTGATTCTTTACTGCTGAGCCACGGAGGAAAGCCCAGTCTGTTTCTGTCTGGTTTGAAACCAGGGATCTTCTGCATGGTGAAGCGAATGTGATAACCACTACACTATGGAGAGGAGGCAGGTAAAGAAAAGCAAATATATAGCTCTTATTTTCATCACTCCTTAGATGTTCTGGCCCTGAGTTCCTATGCTGTGGTTGCCCTTTGCTCAGGATGTCCACCTCTGTCTCTCTCAGGCAAAGTATCTTCTCCCCTTCATGCAACTTCATTTTCTAGTAAAACTTTCAACATTTACACATTTAGAATGGAGAGATCTATGTTTTGTCAGTTTGACATATTTTAAAAGAACTGAATGTGTAATAAAATCACTTTGAAAGAATAGTGTGTGGAAGAACTGTTTTGTAGCAAATGTTAAAAATTCAATGCTGAAAGCTTTTTAGACAAATAAAAGGAGGGGAGAGTTCCAGGAACTGTGGTCCTTATTTAAAATAAGCTTTTCATTCCTTAAATTACTATTGATGCTGATGCTTATCTTGGTAGAGATTTATGAGAGATAAATCCACATTTTGTTTTTTCATTGGTGCAGAACAGTTTTCAGTACTGCTACCGGCAACTTGAAATGAATGAAACTGT
Source organism: Bubalus bubalis (assembly GCF_019923935.1). Taxonomy (NCBI): domain Eukaryota; kingdom Metazoa; phylum Chordata; class Mammalia; order Artiodactyla; family Bovidae; genus Bubalus; species Bubalus bubalis. Next base: position 151,555,788 of record NC_059159.1, on the reverse strand, counting down.
AATTTTGATAATTTTGAATGAAACATGTGACAGTTTCTTTCAAAGGGAAAGAGGGTCTTTACCGGAGTCCAGCCCCGGATGGATCCAGGGATTCCCTCAGGATGATGGCGTTGGCGATTAAGGAATAGCAAAGGCTGAGAGATTTATTAGATGCTCAATAATAACTGGTTCATGCGGGAAATCAATAAAGTTCGTGACACCAAACTTGCTCTGACCACGGAGGCCGCAGGCACCCTCTCGAATAGCGGAAGGTGCCCCACCTTAGGCACCTTCTCGAGTGGGTCTTAGAAGCCCAGGCAAATAAGTGGTTGCGGAGGACCCCCAAGCTCCAAATTATTTTGGCATGAAGGAAGAACAGAAGAGAAAAGGAGGAAAAGGAAACAAGAAAGAATGACACGGGGAGACTAAGCTTCGATGAGCAAGGCCCGTAGCTTTATTTTCAACAGGGGCTTTTATACCCTAAGTTGCACATAGAGGATAATAGGAGATGTGAAATCAGGCAAAATTGGCAGTCTTTGATCCTTATCGAAACCAGGGTGTCTTTTCTGCAAATTTATCGTATGCAAATGGTTTAGGTGATTTACATCTTCTTCTGGCCAGAAGGCCTATTAACATTTTATGACTCTGACAAAGGTTTGTCAACCATAAGACTTATTTTCTCTAAGAGTAATTATTTTAAGGTTTGGCGCCATCCTCCGAAGGTGTTAGATAAAGTTGCATTCCTATAGGGCAGAGGTGCAGTGAGTTTACAACAAAGGAAAGAATTTATTACCTTAAGGGTCTAAAGTTGCTAGCTCCAAGGCCACTACTTATTTTTTCTACATACCAACTATATTAATTAATACACATTCAAGGATACAAAACAGGGGATGTGGAAACTTGGCAGCAAGCATTGGCTCATCAATGAAATCTTTTACTAGTTTTATTCTGACAGTTTCTAACTCTCTGAGAGGCTCTAAGCTATTTGAATATCTTAAGCTTCTTGTGCCTCTCGCGGTTGGGAGACTGTAAACAATCGTATGCATAGCTGTAGGAGTCCTGGTAAACTTCTCAGGCAAGTTAGAGAGCTGTCTGAGGGGTTTGGATTTAAACACTCCTTTTATGCCCAGGAACTTTATTAACTGGAGCTGTAAGTTAACTCCTTTTCAGAGAGAGTGAGATGGTGGTGGGGGACAGCCCCCGTAAAGTCAGAGGTGAGAGCACAAAGCAGTAAAATAGGCAGATTCTGGTTTTGGGGGTAGATGCTCGAGAATATCCAGGGAGACTCCTGAGGCTCGATCCCGCCTTTGTGTATGCTGAGCCTCCTTCCTCATGACCTTTGCCACAGGCGGAGTTCCTCACGCTGGCTCTCGGCAGGTCTTTATGTTAGAAGATATCTAGTTCTTTCTGATATCTAATTCTGGAGATACTTGTGCTGGAATGTGACCCCTAAACGAGGCGGCAGGGAGAAGACAGTCTCCGTCCTCTCATTTCCAGTGGGGAGTGGCTGGAGCTCAGATGCTCGGCTGAATGAGCTGGCTTCCCAGCGAAGTGAGATCCGCCAGTCTGGTGTGATGGCTTTCCAGGCGTGAACCCGTGAATCTATCTTCTGTAGGGTTTTCGTCCAGGGCCCAAGGACCTGCCCTTTTCCTTTCAGGAGTGGGGCTGCTCAGTGGTGGGAGGTCTACAGAGATAAACCTGCAAGGTCTGTTGCTCTGGCCACACCAGTATCAAGAGGGGTTTGCTGCCCATCTTCCCATAAACTTGAAAATTACCACTGCGAGATCTGAGCTGAGATTTCCAGCGAGAGGACGGTAGTGCAACCAGATCGAGGTGTAGAGGAACAGAGGTGAGAAGTCTGGTGAGACGCTAACCTTCAGACATGCTGGGCCCAGCATGAAACGCCCATCAGAAGTTTTGGGTCAAGTAACTTTGGGTCGAAAGTGAAATTTTATGGAATAAATTAAAGCAATTAAAAAATTTTTATAGGAAATGCTGAAACTTTCATGAAATATCTGTTTGATTAGGGAAAGATTTTAGGGAAAGGCGAGATAAAAATTATTCAGGAAATTTTCTACTTAAAGAAAATGTTTTCCAATGGAAAATGATATGTAGAGAGTGTCTTTAGGTATATTGCAGGAGAGCTGACCCCAGAATTTTCTGTCCTCTTGGTCAAGCATCAATATTAAAGGCTTGATCCCACTGTGATGCTAAAGGGGGTGCCTGCTGACTACTCAGGTGGTATTCTTCTTGGCACTGGCTCCCCAATAGAGTCTTTACTCCAGGGTGGTGTTCCCAGTTATTTTCCACGTACCCATAGGTGTAAACTCAAATTAACCAAACTCTTAAGAGACTGATGTATAAACCAAAGAAGCCAATTTATTACTTTCTAGTGAGTGAAGGATGATGTTCAGCTCTGCTCTTCAGCACATGCTCCCCTCAATATAAGAAAATGACTAGCCCTAGGAGGCTGTTTCAGGTGGACAAGGGTGTGCGTGATAAACCTGAATGGCATCTTGCCTGATGGCTGTCTTAGGAAACAGCTGTGAACTGGAGGCTGATTTGTGTTTGATGGTGGCTGATGCATCCATCATTTCTATACGTGGTCCTCAAGTGCCGGTTGGCAGAATCACTTCCCTCTGCACATGGTTAAAACGCTATAGGGCCATTTGTACTAAGATTGTGTCTCTTTAACTCATATTGATACTACAGACAAGATGCAACATACATGTGATTTCACTTACATTTTAGTCCTAACCATTTGTTTCTTCTCCACAAAATTCACACCTTTTAATGATACCTGCTGCTGCTGCTGCTAAGTCACTTCAGTCGTGTCCGACTCTGTGCGACCCCATAGATGGCAACCCACCAGGCTCCTCCATCCATGGGATTTTCCAGGCAAGAGTACTGGAGTGGGGTGCCATTGCCTTCTCAGTTAATGATACCTAGATATTCCCAAATCCCTCTAGCTTGGAAGGAAAGTTATGACCAACCTAGACAGCATATTCAAAAGCAGAGACATTACTTTGCCAACAAAGGTCCGTCTAGTCAAGGCTATGGTTTTTCCAGTGGTCATGTATGGATGTGAGAGTTGGACTGTGAAGAACGCTTAGTGCCGAAGAATTGATGCTTTTGAACTGTGGTGTTGGAGAAGACTCTTGAGAGTCCCTTGGACTGCAAGGAGATCCAACCAGTCCATTCTAAAGGAGACCAGTCCTGGGTGTTCTTTGGAAGGACTGATGCTAAAGCTGAAACTCCAGTACTTTGGCCACCTCATGCGAAGAGTTGACTCATTGGAAAAGACTCTGATGCTGGGAGGGATTGGAGGCAGGAGGAGAAGGGGATGACAGAGGATGAGATGGCTGGATGGCATCATCGGCTTGATGGACATGAGTTTGTGTGAACTCCAGGAGTTGGTGATGGACAGGGAGGCCTGGCGTGCTGCGATTCATGGGGTCACAAAGAGTCGGACATGACTGAGCTACTGAACTGAACTGAACTGATGCAGTTATAGACAATGTTTTGGGGTAGTTAAAAACCTCACTTTATGGGGGTCACCTTATTCCTAGCTTGTGTGGAAAATTGATCTTATTTGGCTGTATCCTTAAGTCAACCCTGAATATTCATTGAAAGGAATGCTGAAGCTGAAACTCCAAAACTTTGGTCACCTGACCCAAAGAGGCGACTCAGTGGAAAAGACCCTGATGCTGAGGAAGACTGAGGGCAAGAGGAGAAGGGGCAGACAGAGGATGAGATGGTTGGATGGCATCACTGACTCAGTGAACATGAGTTTGAGCAAACCCTGGGAGATAGAGAAGGATAGGGAAACCTGGTGTGCTGCAGTCCATGGGGTTGCGAAGATTTGGACACGACTTAGCAACTGAACAACAGAGCTGTATCTTTACTTATCATATGATGAAAATTGGTTCTTAGAAAATCTGTGGATTTGGGGACTTTCTTGGTGGTCCAGTGGCTAACCTCTGCACTCCCAATACAGGGGGCCCAGGTTCAATCCCTGGTCAGGGAACTAGATCCCACATGTAAAAATTAAAGATCCCAACTGAGATCTGGCCCAGCCCAATAAATAAATAAATACTGGGTTGACCAAAAAGATCATTCAGGTTTTTCATAGGATCTTATTTAAAGAAAGAAAGAAAATCTATTGATTTATTCTTGCTAAATTGTTGCTTTTTTTTTTTTTTTTTTAGTTTTGTTACTGGTGACATAATATCAGTTTAAAAATAAATTCTAGAAGGGAAGGTCTGTGTTCAGTTCAGGCTAAATTAAGGAGGGGACAAACGTGAAAAGAGGGGAGGGACAGAAAAGGAAAGAAAATAAAATCAGCATTGTAAATCACAGCCTTCTATCTGGCTGTCAACAAGTTTATGTAAAGTGGGTCATACACAGTTGAAAACATTTCTGTTCCAACCTACAGGATATTCAGTGTTCAAACAAGCTTATGTCTTGGGGCCTGAATTCAATGATAGCAATCCTGTGTCAGCTCTCTGCAGGTTTTACGCATTTTGTGTTCCCAGTGAGTGTCCATCTTAATTATCTCCAACCTGCCAACGAAGTCTGGCTTTACTTTTTGTGTGATTCTGAGGAATAATTTTAGTACAAATTCTTGATCTCTTATCATCTGGATAGTAAAATAGGTATTACCATTATTCAGCTGTCTTTCAAACCAGTCAGTCCTAAAGGAAATCAGTCCTGAATATTCATTGGAAGGACTGATGCTGAAGCTGAAGCTCCAATACTCTGGCCACCTGATGTGAAAAACTGACTCATTGGAAATGACCCTTATGCTGGGAAAGATGGAGGGAAGGAGGAGAAGGGAGCAGGAAAGGATGAGATGGTTGGATGGCATCACCAACTCAATGGACATGCTGCTGCTAAGTCACTTTAGTCGTGTCTGACTCTGCGAGACCCCATAGACGGCAGCCCACCAGGCTCCCCCGTCCCTGGGATTCTCCAGGCAAGAACACTGGAGTGGGTTGCCATTTCCTTCTCCAATGCATAAAAGTGAAGTTAAAGTGAAGTCGCTCAGTCGTGTCCAATCTTAGCGACCCCATGGACTGCAGCCCCACCAGGCTCCTCCGTCCATGGGATTTTCCAGGCAAGAGTACTGGAGTCGGGTGCCGTTTTGAGCAAACTCTGTCAGACAGTGAAGCACAGGGAAGCCTGGGATACTGTAGTCCACTGGGTCGTAAAGAGTTGGACGCAACTGAATAACAACATTTATGATTTTGTGGCCACAGAAATTCAGTATTGTTTCAAGTATTTAATCCTTTTGCATCATTATATGTGAAACCTTGTGTCTCAGTGACTTTTACAAGAAATATGCTTTACCTGGTACTGTCTAGCAACCAACAGGATAGATCTTACTTTCTAATACATTTATGTATTTTTATTTCAAGTAGGCTTCCTATAAGGGGTAAAGTGGTGCTTGCGTGGTGGCTCAGTGGGAGATGTGGTCTCGATTCCTGGTCTGGGAAGATCCCCTGGAGAAGGAAATGACAACCCACTCCAGTATTCTTGCCTGGAGAACCCCATGAACAGAGGAACCTGGTGGGCTACAGTCCATGGGGTCACTAAGAGTTGGACACGACTTAGTGACTGAACAACAACAAAGGGGTAAAATGCTTGCGTGCATGCTAAGCTGCTTCAGTCGTGACTGGCTCTTTGCGACCCCATGGACTCTAGCCCACCAGGCTCCTTTGTCCATGGGATTCTCCAGGCAAGAATACCGGAGTGGGCTGCCATGCCCTCCTCCAGGGAAGGGGTAAAGTTCAGTTCAGTTCAGTTGCTCAGTCATGTCCAACTGTTTGTGAGCCCATGGATCGCAGCACGCCAGGCCTCCCTGTCCATCACCAACTCCTGGAGTTCACTCAGACTCACGTCCATCGAGTCAGTGATGCCATCCAGCCATCTCACCCTCTGTCATCCCCTTCTCCTCCTGCCCTCAATCCATCCCAGCATCAGAGAGTCTTTTCCAATGAGTTAACTCTTTGCATGAGGTGGCCAAAGTACTGGAGTTTCAGCTTTAGCATCAGTCCTTCCAAAGAAATCCCAGGGCTGATCTCCTTCAGAATGGACTGGTTGGATCTCCTTGCAGTCCAAGGGACTCTCAAGAGTCTTCTCCAACACCACAGTTCAAAAGCATCAATTCTTTGGTGCTCAGCCTTCTTCACAGTCCAACTCTCACATCTATACATGATCACAGGAAAAACCATAGCCTTGACTAGACGGACCTTTGTTGGCAAAGTAACGTCTCCAGTTTTTAGCATGCTGTCAAAGTTGGTCATAACTTTCCTTCCAAGGAGTAAACGTCTTTTAATTTCATGGCTGCAGTCACCATCTGCAGTGATTTTGGAGCCCCCCAAAATAAAGTCTGACACTGTTTCCACTGTTTTCCCATCTATTTCCCATGAAGTGATGGGACCGGATGCCATGATCTTCGTTTTCTGAATGTTGAGCTTTAAGCCAACTTTTTCACTCTCCTCTTTCACTTTCATCAAGAGGCTTTTTAGTTCCTCTTCACTTTCTGCCATAAGGATGGTGTCATCTGCATATCTGAGGTTATTGATATTTCTCCCGGCAATCTTGATTCCAGCTTGTGCTTCTTCCAGTCCAGCGTTTCTCATGATGTACTCTGCATAGAAGTTAAATAAGCAGGGTGAACAGTATGAAAAGGGGTAAAGTACTGGGGATTAAAAAAAAATTACTGGGAGTGACTTTCTCTTTCTTTTTCTCTTCTTCCCTCCTCTTTTCTTTCTTCCTTGCGTCCTCCCTTCCTCCCTCCCTCTCTCTTCTTTCTTCCTCCATCCTTCCCTTTCTTTTGAAATAGAGAAGTTCTGCCTACTGTTTGCACCCCTGCAGCTCTATATCTGTCTTTAGTACATTCTTTGCTTTCTGTCCCATGGCTCCTTCTGGGTCCTGTGAGCGAGTCATGAACTTCTCACTGATTTTCTGGTAACTGTCTTCAGAGTAGTTATGAGGTAGAGAAATGCACAGATTTGTGCCACGTTCTTTACAGATTTCCCTGTCTTACTGGGAAAAACTTATTGTTGGCATGCACCACTTTATTTAACTAGTGGAGGTTAGAAAAGTATTAGTCTGGAGAAGTGTGTTTCAGACTGGTGATGCCAGTCACCTTTGCCTTTCATTCAGCTGGTGTAGCTCCAAGAATGGGAGGAAGACGTGCCCTGAGCCCAGAATTTCTTAGGGCCCCCAGGAACACAGCTTGACAAGGGTGGGGCAGCTTTGGGGATCAAGGGACAAAAAAAAAAAAAAAAAAAAAGGAAACAGAAAACACATCTTCTTCAGCAATCACAACTTGTACTCATCCCCTCATCTGGTCTTTCGATCATCAGTGACATTACTTTGAAGTCGATTCTAAATGTATGCCCCCTGGTGGGCACTGTCAGGGGATAATGGGGAAGAGACTATTTCTTCATCTCTTTCTCACCTCACTGCTAGCCTGCACTGCTCAGATATGGCTGGGATACATGGCCTTCCAAAATAAGTGAGAAGTAATGTCTTTCTTCCAAGTTTTCTCTGAAAATTCTTAAAACATAGGCTAATTTTGACAAGAACAATTCACAGTGTGTTTGAAGGCAAGGTTTTGCTTCACTAAAGCTGTTCAAAGCACAGTTGAAAGGAAACTACTATTACTAATAGCATACTTGAACTTAAGGGCCATACATTTCAGGTAATTAGATAGCTGCCCAAGATAGCTAATTACACTTAAAAACAATTTTATAAATTTTGTCTCCACTAAATTGACCGCTTGACAGCTGTTTTGATGTCCTGTGAATTTTGCCATTGTTGAACAAAAAATAACATTCTTTTGTCAATGTCAGTTGTCACTATCTTCTAAGAAAAAATCTGAGGTCGACACATGACAATTTTTTAACTGTTGAGACTTTCCGATATTTTTGTAATTATCCTTTTAAAAAATGAAGTGACAAAGGTATACTGTATTTGGAATTCCTTAGAAAATAGAGTCTGCAGAGAGTTTTGAGGTGACTTCTTGGGAACCATACTGTGAAGGAGTGAAGGTGCAAGACTGGGTAGGGTGGAGCTGGGCTGTGATGTGGGTGCAACAGCAGCCTCCCTGGGACACGAGGATTTTTGTGCTGGGATGACATCGCTTAGCTGCCCCTCCATGAGTCAAATCTCACATCCAGCAGTGAGAAGATGTGACCTTGGTTGAAGCTGCAGTATTTGCAACCTCAAAGAAAGGAAGAGGGACTCATCCAGGGAATGAGCTCCTCAGTTCTGAGGGAGATCTGGGCGGCATACCTAACAGTTATTAAATAGCTAATTTTCTCTTTCTCTTGAATGTTTATTATAACTAAAGGAAAGGGAAGCCTCATCAGACAAGGAGCTTCAAGGAAACATGTGCCTGTGAGATTCTGTCAGAGCCTATCTTCCCAGTGAGGACTTGAGAAGCAATCATGGTAGCTATTAGATTTCCATGACCACTCCCACTTCAGTGACAGAGGAACTCTTTTGTATTATAATTAATACCTACAGTGTCTCACCTGAACAGATCCTTCCCCATGTTTTAAAAACTACAGTTTTATGTGTAGTCTCTCTGAGTCCAGAATAACAAACTATGATTTTAGCAGCTTATTACAATTTTGCTTGGATGTACTCTGGGAGAGATTCAAGTGGTTTTTTGTTTTTCTCTAAGGGAGATACTTCGGACATACCAAATTATATCTTCTCAAGTTACATACCAAATTCACCTCCCCAAGTTACATGCCAAATTACATCTCCTCAAATTACATACCAAATTCAACTCTGGAAGGGAGAAAGCAAGTGAAAAATGTGTGGCTGATCTGGAACTTCCGCAGATCGTGGTGCTACTATCTTACATGAAGGTAGAGATTTGGCAGGAACTTAATTACCTTTTGATGCTTTGTGATTTTCTGGTTCTTAGAGGATTATTTTGAAGAAAAAACTTAATTTCAGTTTTATTGAGGTATGATTGACATTTAAAATTGCAAGCTATTTAAAGTGTGCATCATGGTGATTTGATATACATACACATGTGAAAGGATTCTCCCCATCGATTCATTGATGCTTCTGTCACCTCACGTAATTAACCTTTTTCATTTTTTTGGTGAGAACATTCAAGTTCTACTCCCTTTGTTGTTGTTGTTCAGTAGCTCAGTCGTGTCTGACTCTTTGCGACCCCATGGACGGCAGCATGCCAGGCTTCCCTGTCCTTCACCAACTCCTGGAGCTGCTCAACCTCATGTCCACTGAGTCAGTGATGCCATCCAGCCATCTCATTCTCTATTGTCCCCTTCTCCTCCTGCCTTCAATATTTCCCAGCATCAGCGTCTTTTCCAGTGAGTCGGCTCTTCGTATCCCTTGCTGCTGCTGCTAAGTCGCTTCAGTCGTGTCCGACTCTGTGCGACCCCACAGATGGCAGCCCACCAGGCTCCGCCGTCCCTGGGATTCTCCAGGCAAGAACACTGGAGTGGGTTGCCATTTCCTTCTCCTCTGCATCCCTTAGTCAATTTAAATTATACAATACAATATTATCAGCTATAGTCATCATGTTATGCATCAGCTCCTGAGACCTTTTTAAAAATTATCTGTTTTTTTTTAAATTTATATTTTGACTGCACTGGACCTTTGCTGTGGTGCTCATAGGCTCTTGGTTGCAGCGTGAGGGCTTCTCTAGTTGTGATGCTCAGACTCTCTAGTTGTGGTATGCCAGCTTAGTTGCTCCAGGATCTTAGTTCCCCGACCTGGGATCAAACCCGCCTCCCCTGCATTGGAAGGCAAATTCTTAACCACTGGAGCACCAGGGAAGTCCCTAGATCCTCAGTTCTTGCTCATCTTATTGCTAGAAGTTAGGACGCTTTTACCAATCTCTCCCTATTTATTTCATCACCTAGTCCCTGGCAACCACCATTATAATTTGTGTTTCTATAAATTTTTCTTTTTTTAGGATTCCACAAATAAGTCATACCATGCAGAATTTGTCTTTTTATGACATTTCACTTAGCATAAGCCCTTGAGTTTCATCCATTTTGTTACAAATGGCAAGATTTTATTTTTCTTCGTGGCTGAACGATACTTCATTGTGTATGTATACCACATCTTTTTACCCATTCATCCTCTGGCGGACACTCAGGTTGTTTTCATATCTTGGCTACTGTGAGTAATGCTGCAATAAACATAGGGATGCAACTTCTTTGAGACAGTGACTTGTTTTCCTTCAGACAAATACCTGGACATGGGATTGCTGGATCATATAGTAGTTCTATTTTTAATATTCTGAGGAACCTCCAGACTGTCTTTCATAGTGGAGGCACCAATTTACATTTCTACCAATAGTGCACGAGGGTTGCCTTTTCTTCACATCCTTGTCAGCACTTGTTATCTCTTGTCTTTTTGAAAATAGCCATTCTAACAGATATTTGGGCTTCCCTGGTGGCTCAGCTGGTAAAGAATCCACCAACAATGTGGGAGACCTGGGTTTGATCTCTGGGTTGGGAAGATCCCTGGAGAAGGGAACAGCTACCCACTCCAGTATTCTGGCCTGGAGAATTCCATGGACTGTATAAGCAATGGGGTCGCAAAGAGTTGGACGTGACTGAGCAACTTTCATTTTCAGTTTCATTCTAACAGCTGTGAGGTGATACATCACTGTGATTTTCATTGCATTTCCCTGATAATTAGTGGTATTGAGGACCTTTTCCTGTATAGTTGGCCATCTGCATGTCTTTTCTGGAAGAGTGTCTATTCAGGTCCTTTTTACATCATGGTTTGTTTGTTTGTTTGTTTGCTATTGAGTTGCATGAGTTCTTTATAGATCTAACTAGATATATCATTTGAAACTATTTTCTTTCTTTTGGTAAGTTGCCCTTTCATTTTGCTGATGACTTTCTTTGCTGTGCAGAAGCTTTGTAGTTTTGTTTTTTTTTTTAATAAATAATGTTGGGCAGTTTATTAAACCAATGGAGTATATTACATAACAAACTACCCCACATCTTTCAGGAAGAAAAACCACTCAGTTTGAAAAGTAAAGATGTCACCCACTGAATTTAAAACACACAATTAAAATGCGCTTTAAATATTTCTTGGGGGGGTTGGGGACACAAGACTTCTACTCAATTAAGAGAAATGTTTAAAGAGTCCAGATCTTTTATTTTCTTTATACTCATCATACCATCAAATCAAGGAAATAGGCTCCAACAGTTCAGGCTCTCTCCAGTGGTTCTCATGAAGCGTGTGTCTCTGGGTGGAGCAGGCTGGCTCTTTAGTTGAACCCAAGTACCTTTCTCTTTGTCTTCCTCTGTTTCCTTCCTTCATTTTCCTTCACACATTTCAGGAAGCTATCTTGGCTCTTAGGATGCCTAACATGCTCAATGTGTGCTAAGTCGCTACAGTCTTGTCTGTCTCTTTGCGGCCCTATGGATGGTAGCTCACCAGGCTCCTCTGTCCATGGGATTCTCCAGGCAAGAATACTGGAGTGGGCTGCCATGCCCTCTTCCAGGGGATCTTCCTGACCCAGGGACTGAACCCATGTCTCTTATGTCTCCTGCATTGACAGGCAGGTTCTTTCCCACTAGCATCACACATGTTGATTCTCTTGGCAAAAATCTTGGTCTTAACTTGTTTGTTTACAACAATGCTAACAGCTTGGCTGGGTAACATCATCGACTCTTCCAGTGTTGCCATGGTAACATTCGTGGGGCATTCCTTATCGAACAGTGTTCATCCCCTTGGTATCTACAATGTCACCTTTCTTGTAGATTCCCATGTATGCGACCAAAGGAACAACTCCATGTTTTCTAAAAGGCCTAGAGAACATGTCGTGAGAGTCCCTCCTTTTTCCCTCCATATCGGTCATTTTGGTGAGTTACTGGAAGATGGCGGTTCTGGACGAAAAGGCAGAAGCTTCATAGAATTGACGTGGTCTCACTTGTTTATGTTTACTTTTGTTGCCTTTTCTTTTGGTGCCATGAAGAAAAAAAAATTGTATTTTAAGAACAAAACCCATTTAGTTTAAAAAGTGAATTGCTGTTAACATTTGTCTTCCCTCTTTATGTCAACAGCAAAGAACATATATTGGGCTTTCAAAATCTTTAATATGATAAAACCTGTAAAATATTAATAACATAATTGAATCAATGCATTTAATGCCTCTTTTGATACATTTATGTTACTTTGCACACAAAGAACATCTTTAGGGAATTCCCCAGGGGCCCAGTGGTTAAGACTCTATGCTTTCACTGTTGAGGGCCTGGGTTCAACCCTTGTTGGGAAACTAAGATCCCACAAGCTCAACAGCCCCCCAAAAAAGAAAAATTCTTTAATCCAAAATTCTCAGTATATTCAATGTTTCTCAATAAAAGAATATTTTGCAAGAAACTATGCATTTCTTACTTTTCCTCATGCTTAGCTGAAGTGGTGTCAGTTATTAAATTTGCTCTGCATATGCATGCCCCATCCACTTATCCGAGAACTTTCTAGAAGCTCACATCTGTTACTGGAACAGCACAAATCCAGGCTTGTGTACATGTACCAGGGTCTCCACCACCTCTTTTGTTTCCCTGTATCCTTGGCAGTCCAGTGTCAGCACCCTGACTGGGCTTGTCTCTGGGGGCAGTTCCTACAGTGATGACTTCGTAAATTAAAAACAAAAAAGAGTCCAGGGCTCTGGTCTATGGTCAAGAAGAATCATGGAGGAGTGAGAATGGCATCATCGGGTAGCACAGTGCTCTAGGATCTCCCTAGAGAACTGGAGATTGGAACTGCTGATTTCTGGACTCCAGCCTTGCTCTGAGGATGAGGACATTGTCATTCCTCTAGAGCAGAGCAGCCACCCTGACTGCCTCCCAGACCCCAGGGGCTACAAGTGAGTGGATGAGCCTGGAAGGACCTGTGTTAATGGAGAACTCACGCCCATCCAGCAAGGTGTCTTCTCCTGCCCTCCACATGGTTCCGGCTGGAGGTTTGGAACTACTGATTTCTGGAGAAGCCAGAACCTAGCCATTTAAAATGTGAGACCTCTCAAGTTTTACATGTTGGCAAACATTTACATTTTTTTAAAGTACAGTGTAGGCCAAAGAAAATAGATGTGAGAGCCCGTGAGCCTGCGACACGCATTCTCCTCTAGCCCCTTGTCACTGCAGTTGATTGGGACAGAAAGAAGAGCAGCCCCTTCTTGGGGAGGGCAGCCCATCTGCTGTGTGTCAGTGAGCATCTGGGACAGGTACCCAACCCTGGCTCTGCTGGGAACCCGATGAGGACATGAAGAATCTCGTCATCCTGATGGCCAGACTTGTAACAGAATTGATTTTCTTTCTGTCATTTCAGATTATCAACTAAGATTGAGTTTCAATGAGAGTTTTTTGGAGTGGTTAATAAAACCCCCTTGAAAATGTAAACTATTCAAGGACCTACAGGTGCCCTCAGAGAATCTGTGGTCCAGAGAGACTTGCATCTGAACTCAGGCCAGGACAGGCACCAACAGCCTCTGGCTTGGCGGATCCTCCCTGCATCTACCTGCTCTTTCCTTGTATTTCTACAGCCATTGGAGGTTCTTGCTGCATGGTTCCTCCGGGAGAGAAGAAAATCAGGAAGTTTTGGATGGCTTTCTCTGCAGAGAAAGAGGAAGGTTTCCATCATCTTTCTGGTTCCAGTTCTGCATGGAAGGGACCTTCATAAATAGAGATGGTCCCAGCAGTTCTCTATTTACTCCCACCCTGTTTATTGTGGTGGTAAAATGATCATCATTGATTCTTATAGATGATTCTCCTTGGTTCCCAGTGTCACACAAGGTGCTTTTTGCCGTAGTTCTCTCTTTCACTTCTCTTCCAAGTGGGAACCAGTGAACCAAGATGGTTTGCCAAGCAGATGCACTTGCTGAAATGACGCCTGCTGCCTGCCACAGTGTGGTGAGAATCAGAAGGCGAGAAAAAAGACTAGCTACGGAAGGCTTAGTCTCATCTTGCACTCAGCAAAATCTATAATTAATTTCTCAGCATTTGTATAAAGTAGAAAACTCCTAATAATTCCAAGTGTAACCTATTAGGATGATGGGAGAAAGATTTGAAGTGGTTCAAGGCATCTTACCTCCATTATCCTTGGTAGGATACAAAGATATGACTTGATCTTGTTTCTGTCCAGAAGAGTTGCCACACATCACCGCCACAGAAGTTCTGATTACATCACCTTTGCAGCACTGAAGTGGTGGAAGGTTTTCCTGGGTGAGAATCACATAGCCTGTCAGGAAATGAGTGCATTTCATACTTAATTGCCATACAAGTGTTCTCAGCTCTTTGCTATTGGTATAAACTGACTCCAGAATAATAGAGCAAATGCCCTCCATTAAGACCAACTCTTTCCATACCACGCTGCAATGAAGATAGGTGTTTGAGGGCACCATATGTAATTAGGAACCTCCTGTTATAAAAGGGCATTCACCATAACTTGGCACCTGTCACTGAAACTAACATATGAGCCTGGCTCTAGGAATATATTTCATTAGTTGGGTTATTTGCAGAAATAGGCAGAAAACTCTTACCTTCACATCACCAAGCAAACTATAAGCAGATTAATCTCAGAGTCCTATTCAGTTCAGTTCAGTCGCTCAGTCATGTCCGACTCTTTACGACCCCATGAATTGCAGCACGCCAGGCCTCCCTGTCCATCACCAACTCCCGGAGTTCACTCAGACTCACGTCCATCGAGTCAGTGATGCCATCCAGCCATCTGTCGTCCCCTTCTCCTCCTGCCCCCAATCCCTCCCAGCACCAGGGTCTTTTCCAATGAGTCAACTCTTGGCATGAGGTGGCCAAAGTATTGGAGTTTCAGCTTTAGCATCATTCCTTCCAAAGAACACCCAGAACTGACCTCCTTTAGAATGGACTGGTTGGATCTCCTTGCAGTCCAAGGGACTCTCAAGAGTCTTTTCCAACACCACAGTTTAAAAGCATCAATTCTTCGGCGTTCAGCCTTCTTCACAGTCCAACTCTCACATCCATACATGACCACTGGAAAAACCATAGCCTTGACTAGACTGGAAAAGTAATGTCTCTGCTTTTGAATATGCTATCTAGGTTGGTCATAACTTTCCTTCCAAGGAGTAAGCGTCTTTTAATTTCATGACTGCAGTCACCATCTGTAGTGATTTTGGAGCCCCAAAAAATAAAGTCTGACACTGTGTCCACTGTTTCCCCATCTGTTTCCCATGAAGTGATGGGACCAGGAACTCGACCATGTATGTTTAAATAGTCAAGGCATTTAGAATAATTAAAATCTTTATTTTCTTCATCTCTTTAAAATATCTTGAGGCACTACTAATGATTTTCTGCTCAAGCCTGTTTATCAAGATGATATTTCTGTGCACAGGAAACTGACATGGTGTATTCAAAGGGCATTTTCATTGCTAGGCTTGGGATTTTCAAAACAGGGCACATAGATTGTACTGGAGTGTTTTAATAAATGCTCTTAATGGGTCACAATAGAACAGGAACTGTTTTCAAAACCAATGTGTAATATGATCCAGATGATTCTCAGATACAGGCTTCTAAGGACAATGTACCTCATACTGCTACGATGGAACATGCATAAATTACGCACTGTTTATTGGAATAGTTGAATGCCAGTTAATAGAATCAAAGAAGGACCAACAGATCTTACAAGGGCAGACAATTTCAAGAAATCATTCAAGATTATAGCCTGATTTCTTCTTGTTACACAAGTTCTTCAAAAATAGATGCTTTGGAAGAAGATTTCCTATGACAGTAATTCTTTACTTTATTTGGTTTTTGATGAAAATATGTTCAAATGACATATTCTTTCTCTAGACTAGTATTTGAATGCATGAACTGATTTTCTTATTAAAATAATTGGAACCAATTTTTAACCTCCCAAAGACACATTTGGATAATTTTTACATCACTTTTCTGTCTACAAACTTGGAAACATTAAACTTGTTATTTAGTTTTTCATATGTAGTATAGTATAGTAGCTTCTTGTGGTGTTTTTTTTAAGCTAGGAATATTACGAAAATTAGTACTCTTCTAGAGGGGTGTGAATTTCTAGAAGCGACATTTCTACTTTGCCTCAGTTTTGAGGAGATGCAGGAGCAGGCCTGTCTGGGGCTCTGGCACCGCTCACTCTGCTGGGAGAGCGAGCGCCTCTGGTGCCGCGCCTTCCTCAGTGCTTGCTGTTAGCCTGAGCATCGCCCAAGGGTCATTTGCATTGTAATTTACAGAACTTCAAGCAGGTGCCTCATGAAAATACAATTGATTTCCCCCAAGAAAGTGTTCAGATTTAAATATACTAATTAATAAAATACAGTGACTCCCATTTTTGAGAACAATGGCATTTCCCTAGCTTTCATTCCATAATAAAGAGGAAAGCTTGTTTCCTGAGACTGTGAAATATCAGTGTGACAGTTCAAAGGTTGTTCCATCTGATTGTCCAGTTGTAAGAATGAAACAGTACAGATACAAGCATGACAGACGGCATGTAAGAATAAGGATTTTAGGCTGTTATTAGGAGACTGAAATTTTATGATGACCATCTCAAATACCTAATGAGTCCAGACGTTTAAGAATATTTTTCAATTTAATTCTAGTTTGTCATTGTTTTGTTGTGTGTTGTGGTTTTTGGTGGCATGAGGAGGAAAGAATCTTTTTGGACAGGGTCCACAGTAGCACCAGCAGGGTAGAAGCTGCCATGCATGTCAAGGCAATCGGAGCAGGATTTGACCTAGAGGAACATTTCCTGTTCTATTCACAATGACCATTGGGAGCATCTTATTTAGTTCATATTACCATAGGTTCTGAGAAATCCTGCACAAATACATCAGTATGATCATTTTTATCCACTTTTTCCTCAAAATTACTTCACTATGATCTCTCTCCTTTTTTATAGAACACATTTGAACATTTCCTAGGACACTCACTTAAAAAAAATTAACCAATATTATTGGGACTCCCCTCATCGGTCCAGTGGTTGGGAATATGCCTGCCAATGCAGGGGACATGGGTTCGATTCCTGGTCCAAGAAGTTTCCACATGCTACAAAGCAACTAAGCCTGTGCACCACAACTCCTGAAGCCTGTGAGCCCTAGAGCCTGTGCTCGACTTTGAGAGGAGCCTCTGCAATGAGAAGCCTCAACACTGCAACTAGAGAGTGGTCCTTACTCACTGCAACTAGAGAAGGTTCATGTGCAGCAATGAAGTCTTAGTGTAGCCAAAAATAAAATCAATAAATAAAATAATACACATTTTAAATGTTAAAAATTAACCAATAGTATAAAGTATAATTTATACAGATAGAACACATCTCTTTTAAGGGTACCATTTGATGTATTTTGACAAATACACACAGTTGTGATACCTTGTCCCAATCCACATAGAGAACAATGCCATCACTGCCAAAGTTTCCTTGTGTCCCCATGAACATCTCGCACACCCTCCCCCAGCGCTGGACGATTCCTCATCTGATCTCCATCACTGTGGAGGAGTTTTCCTTGTGTTGGAACTTTATATAAGTGGAATCACTTATATAAAGTGATTTTATACACATGCTTATCTACACATGCTCCTTTGTGTCTTGTTTTTTTTTCTACTGCATAATGTTTTGGGGATCTATTCCTGTTGTGTGTCAGTAGTTGGTCATTCTTACTGCTGAGTTGTATTGCATTCTATCAATGTATCACTTTTGATTTATCGATTTTTCTGTTGGTGGACTTTTGTGCTTTTTTTTTCAATATTTCTCTGTACTTTTGTACAAACGTGGTCTGTAATTATGTTCATCAAAATTTTAAAATTACAATAATTATTAAAAATTCTAAGTATAGCAGTTTTAATTTAGTAATCAGTAACCCAGAGAGAGACCTTTATGCAGAAGAATAGGTAGTCTCATGGCAAAATCTCAAAGATATATAGTTTATCATTCTGATTTATTTGGTCATTTTCTCTGAAAAAGAATTAAAAATTTGTTTTCATATATGCTTTTAAAAGCACAGAGATGGCTCATGTGAAAAGTTATGCTGGATAATATATTAAATTTTCAAACTATAAAACCAAAAGCCAAGCAAAAGCAGAATGCAAATATGCCAGTAGTAAAGGTCAAAGTAGTTACTGGAATTGAGCTTATAGTTTGACTGGATTCTTCTTGGCAAGAATTCACACCAGGACCTTCCTGTGGCCCAGTGGTAAAGAGTCTGCCTGCCAGTGCAGGGAACACTGATTTAACCCCTGGTCTGGGAAGATTCCACATGCCAAGGGGCAACTAAGCCTGCATGCCACGGCTGCTGAAGCACTCTAGAGCCCGTGCTCTCCAACAAGGGAAGCCACCACAAATGTGTGATATTGTTATCTATAGGCACAACATTGTCAGCAGAGCTCCAGAATTCGTTTACCTTGCATAACTAACATGTTATACTTGTTTAACAGTAACTCCCCATTTTCCCCTCCCCCCAGCCCCTGGCAACACTATTCCACTCTCTGCTTCTAAACATCTGACTGCTCTAGGGCCCTCATATAATATTTGTCTTTCTGTGACTGGCTAACTCCATGTAGCATGATGTCCTGAAGGTTCATCCATGTTGTAACATATGGCACAATTTCCTTCTTTTTTAAGGCTTAATAATAGTCCAGTGAATGTATATACCACATCTTCTTTATCCATTTATCTATCAATGAACATTAAGGTGGGATTCCCAGTGGCACAGTGGTAAAGAATCTGCCTTCAATGCAGGAGATGCAGAAGACACAGGTTCCATCTCTGGGATAGGAAGATCCCCTGGAAGAGGGCATGGCAACCCACTCCAGTATTCTTGTCGGGAAAATTCCATGGCCAGAGGAGCCTGGTGGACTACATTCCATGGGGTAACAAAGAGCTGGACAGCATGCACGCATAGACGTTAAGGTGCTCCCCAATCTTGGCTCTCGTGGCCACATTTTTTTCTCTCTTCTTTGCACATGGACCAGCTTTAGTCCAGGCAGATGCAACTTCTTCTATGCGACACTTATAGCAACAATTTAGTGAGTGTTTGAATATTCCTGGATCTCAGCATTTCTGAATCCCTCTCCCACCAAATCCTTCCAATGAAGCGGGGGCTCAGATGGGTCCCAAATATACCTCATCTGGTGTACTTGCATGGATATGGTCACACCTTTCAATTTGGAGTCTCCAAGGTATGGCTGGTACCAGGACTTCCCTTGTGGTTCAGATGGTAAAGAATCTGCTTACAATGCAGGAGATTGGGGTTTGATCCCTGAGTTGGGGAGATCCCCTGGAGAAGGCAATGGCAACCCACTCCAGTATTCTTGCCTGGAGAATTCCATGACAGGCCACGGGGTAGCAAAGAGTCAGACGCAACTAACACACACACACACACACACACACACACACTTGGTGTGGCTAAATGTGTACCTCCAGACTTTCTCAGCTGGAAAACCTGATAGCTTTGCTATATGAAATTTGCTATATGCTGCACAGAGTCGGACACGACTGAAGGCATTTAGCAGCAGCAGCAGCATATAGTTTTGCTATATAAGAAATGGAGTGTAGATATTAATATTTTCTTTTGACTCCTGAGAGGATAAGAAAATAAAGCCTTCACCATCATCAAGGAAAAAAAGAACTGGATTTTGTAGGTCATAAAAAGATCTTTGAGGATTAGGGACAATTAGAGTTTCAGCATGTCAGGTGGAGGAAGTCCCTGAGGGAAACAAGAAAAGGGAAACATTTTCCTGAAAAGGAGGAGGAGTCAGAAAAGGGATATGCAGAGGGAGGGTGACAAGGCTCTGCTTGCGCTCTGAAGCCTCACCCCTCCCAGGGCTCATAACCCTACGCTCCACCTGACTATTCCAAACAGTTCCCCACGTGGGGAAAGTCCCAGGATACCCACAAACCCAGGACAAGAGAAGGGAAGTACAATGCGGTGAGAGTGGGGAAACCCCATGCTTCCTTCCCGCTAGCATAAAGCTGGGGGTCTCACTTTGGCCAACACAGCGCTCTATGAACTGCGTTCCGTTGGGGCTCCCATCACCCAGACCTCACGCGCACGACCTTCATGTCCGCTGTTCCCTTGGATCTTTCTCCAGGTTCTCAGCATTTGCTGTATCCACACGGCCCAGTACCTACAGAATCTTCAGAAATCAACTAACTGTGAGAGGCCCTTCATGACTATCTGATATAAAAAGAGCACCCCTTAGGTCTCTATCATTTTATTTTGCTTGATTTTTCTTTGATGCCATACCCTGACATTATTTATTATGTTTTTTCAATGAGAATATAAGGGTACAGAAAATAATTTTTCTATTTAATTTTATTGTTTCTGCAGTGTCTGGAAAGGTGCCTGATGTTTAGTGGAATGTCATTTTTAATTAATATTAACCTGAGAGAACAGGTTTTCCCTCTCACCCATTACCCAGGTCAGGTGTTGTTGTTCAGTCTCCAAGTCGTGTCTGACTCTCTGTGACCCCATAAACTGCAGCTCCCCAGGCTTCCCTGAGCTTGCGCAAACTGTTGTCCATCGAGTCGCTGATGCCGTCCAACCATCTCATCCTCTGTTGCCTGCTTCTCCTCTTGTGCTCAATCTTTCCCAACACTGGGGTCTTTTCAAATGCACTGGCTCTTTGCATCAGGTGACCAAAGTATTGGAGTTTCAGCTTCAGTATCAGCCCTTCCAATGAATATTCAGGACTGATTTCCTTTAGGACTGACTGGTTTGATCTCTTGCAGTCCAAGGGACTCTCAAAAGTCTTCTCCAACACCACAGTTCAAAAGCATCAGATCTTCAGTGCTCAGCTTTCTTTATAGTCCAACTCTCAAATCAATACATGACTACTGGAAAAACCATAGCCTTGACTAGACAGACCTTAGTCACCAAAGTAATGTCTGTGCTTTTTAATATGGTGTCTAGATTTATCATAGCTTTTCTTCCAAGGAGCAAGCGTCTTTTAATTTCATGGTTGCAGTCACCATCCGTAGTGATACTGGAGCCCAAGAAAATAGTCTGTCACTGTGTCCACTTTTTCCCCAGGTGTGAACTGAGCAAATGGGAGAAACGGCAATGGTCTGAAGCAGCAGCAGATGGCGCTATAAACACAAGATGCATGAACCTAAAAGTGTTCTATAAAGTTATTTATTTTTTAAAGAAAGAGAAATTTGGACAAAATTGAGCAGTCTGTAGGGACTGCTGGTTTTGTAAAATGTGAGTGACACTTGCTGTAAGACTTAGCCACTATCATCTTCTGCCTTTCACCTCTAAACTGCCGGAAATCCTAGTGTGATAAGGTTAGTGCCAGTGACCAAGAAAGCTGAGCCACTGGATTTCCCACACTCACTGTGAAGTGGTAGGATGTCTCATCGCATCATCAGCCTGTTGCCTGGATACTCCGTGAGGAAATATCTAACACATTTGGAAGGGGTCATATTGATGAAGTAGCAATACAGGCACATTATTTGGAAATATGGCGATAAATGGAACTCCCTAGGTGGTGCCAGTGGTAAACACCCCACCTGCCAGTGCAGGAGACAGAAGAGATGCGATCTCAAGCCCCGGGTCAGGAAGATCCCCTGGAGGAGGGCATGGCAGCCCACTCCAGTATTCTTGCCTGGAGAATCCCGTGGTTAGAGGAACCTGATGGGCTACAGTCCATAGGGTTGCAAAGAGTTGGACACAACTGAGGCGACTTATCACGCATTCATGCATGGAGATAAATACCAAAAGAATGAGCAAAAAGAGCAGAACTGACCTGCCTCTGGGGACTTCCCTGGTGATCCAGTGGCTAAGACTCTGAGCTCCCAGTGCAGGGGGTCTAAGTTTCATCCCTTGCCAGGGAACTAGATATCACATGCTGCAACTAAGAGTTCTCATGCTGCCAAAAAAAAGGATCCTGCATGGGGCAAAGAAGATCCCACATGCTGTGACTAGGACCCAAAGCAGTGAAATAAATAGAGAAATGACCTGCTTATGCTAGGGTGACCAATGATTCAGATTCACGCAGGTCTCTCCCAATTTTAGCATTCATTCAAGCCCATGAGATTAACAACAGGTTTTAAAACAATTTAAGATATCAAGTGATGACTAGGACCCAATGACGCAGAAATTCTTATCTTGCTAAGTGGAAGAATAAATTGGCAAAGCCATCCGAGAGTAGTTGGGCAATATCTGGAAGAATTGGAAATGTTCTTCCTTATGGCTAAAAAAAAAAAAACACCCAAAAGTCCCCAGACTCCCAAACTCTTTTGCATGTGTGCACCAAAGTACCAAACATGTATTCATAGCAGTAGCACTATTCATAAGGGGAAAATAAAACCCTGGAAACATCCAAAAATGCTTAGAATGAGGAATAAATGAATATAGATTATACAATAGAATATTACAGTGAATAAGATAAATGGCCTAGAGCCATATGTATCAATGTGTATATATCTTAAAAAATAAAATTGATAACAAATACAGTTTCAAAATGACACATAAGGCTAACAGAAAGCATGTACCAAATGTAAGGTAGTGGCTAGTTCTTGGGACTGATGAAGGGGAATGGGGCTCAGAAAACGCAAAGGGGTAATTTCAACTTCATCGCCAATGCTCTCATGTTATAAAGATCTAAAATAAAATGTCTACATTCATTGTTCTGTGTAATGGATACAAAGGTGTTTATGAAATTATTCTGTTGTTGTTCAGTCACCAAGTCGAGTCTGACTCTGTGACCCCATGGACTGTAGTGCTTCAGGTTTCTCTGTCCCTCACTATCTCCCAGAGTTTGTTCATACTCATGTCCATTGAGTTGGTGATGCTGTCTAACCATCTCATCCTCTGTTACTCCCTTTCCTTTTGCCATCAATCTTCCCCAGCATCAGGGTCTTTTCCAATGAGTTGGCTCTTTGCATCAGGTGGCCAAAGTATTGGCCTTCCAGCATCAGTCCTTCCAATGAATATTCAGGGGTGATTTCCTTTAGGATTGACTGGTTGGATCTACTTGCAATCCGAGAGACTGTCAAGAGTGTTCTCCAGCACCACAATTAGAAAGCATCAGTTCTTTGGTGCTCAGGCTTCTTTATGGTCAGTTCTCACATCCTTACATGACTACTGGAAAAACCATAGCTTTGACTATATGGACCTTTGTTGGCAAAGTGATGTCTCTGCTTTTTAATAGGCTGTCTAGATTTGTCATAGCTTTTCTTCCAAGGAGCAAGCATCTTTTAATTTCATGGCTATAGTCACCATCTGCAGTGATGTTGGAGCTCAAGACAATAAAGTCTGTCACTGTTTGCACTGTTTCCCCTTCTATGTGCCATGAAGTGAGGGGACCAGGTGCCATAATCTTAGTTTTTTGAGTGTTGAGTTTTAAGCCAGCTTTCACTCTCTTTTTTCACCTTCATCAAGAGTCTCTTTGGTTCCTCTCTGCTTTCTGCCATTAGGGTGGTAGCATCTGTGTATCTGAGGTTGTTGATATTTCTCCCGGCAATCTTGATTCCAGTTTGTGTTTTATCCAGCCCGATATTTCTCATGATGTACTCTGCTGCTTCTGCTACTGCTGCTAAGTCACTTCAGTCGTGTCCGACTCTGTGCGACCCCATAGACGGCAGCCCACCAGGCTCCCCCATCCCTGGGATTCTCCAGGCAAGAACACTGGAGTGGGTTGCCATTTCCCTCTCCAATGCATGGAAGTGAAAAGTGAAAGTGAAGTTGCTCAGTCGTGTCCGACCCTCAGCGACCCCATGGACTGCAGCCTACCAGGCTCCTCCGTCCATGGGATTTTCCGGGCAGGAGTACAGGAGTGGGGTGCCATTGCCTTGTACTCTGCACCTAAGTTAAATAAGCAGGGTGACAATATGCAGGCTTGTCGTTCTCTTGCCCCAGTTTTGAACCAGTCTTTTGTTCTATGTCCAATATTAACTGTTGCTTCTTGACCTGCATACAGATTGCTCAGGAGACAGGTAAGGTGGCCTGGTACTCCCATCTCTTTAATAATTTTCCACAATTTGATGTGATCCACACAGTTAAAGGCTTCAGTGTAGTTATTCTCTGTATCTGCCTGCAATTTTTAATTTCTCCAAATTAAAGAAGAGCTAAGTATGAAATACTATGAGATCCCTCAGAATAGTGAGACTACACAAAGTAAGGTTTTGTTAGGACAAGCTTTCCCTCTGAAGAGAAAGGATGAGTCAATTTATCTCAAGTCAAACAATGTTAAATAGTCTTTAAGAGCTGAGAAAATAACACTAATGCTGAGACATTAGTCTGGATTCACCAGAAAGCAAAGCCTGAGTCAAAGGTGAGTATGTAAGTTATTTTGAAACATGACTCCAGAGAGCAGAAGTGGAGAATTGTGGAGACTGTCACAGGAAAGGAAGGGAGGACAACACGAGCGTAAATTCTCAAGTCAGTCATCGTGGTGGGCTGTGGGCAATGGGGACTCTCTCTCTGTCCGACAGGACTCTCTGTGGAGCTGTGAGAAATGACTCTGGGAAGTGTCTCCATCTGTGCCTGTTGCCAATGACCAAGGACTGCCTCACATTCCATGGGTATAGGGAGGTGCCCATGGTGTTGGAGATACCCTGGGTCCAAGGCTAATGATACACCACGAGTTGGAGGCAAGATCCTCCTAGGTGCTCCCTGCATGGAGCTTGTTATTGCCTTAGTTATGGGAGGAAGGCAGGCGGAGTGGATATGAGGGAGGCAGGCACACGGAGTGCCTGGTTGGGGATAGCATTTCCATTTTCCCAAGGTAATAAGAAGTCTGCATTGAAATAGTAAGGAGGGAAGTCAGACATTGGAAAATGCTCCCAGGCTTAAAGGATATGAGCTCCAAAAAGAATTAGGAAGGAAGGAAGGATGGCTGACTTCCCTGGAGACTTTATTGGAAAGGTTCCAGAAGTATCTTTCCACAAGGATAGGGCTGAATAGAAGAAGAAGGACGTTTGAGATTTTCTTGACAAGCCAATAATTTTGAGAACTTTAATTCTAATTGTAGATTCTCTTTTTCTTCCCTCTCTCCTTCCCTCCAATCATACTTCTTTCCTTCCTTTTCGTCTCGCAAATCTCTTCAGTTGTTTTATACCACAGTCTTCTTTTCTAAGCTGTATTCTGAATCCTATTCAATTTAAACTCATATTTATAACAGAAAATAGGTTGATAACTGGATAGTCTTAATAAATGATTTGAGGCAACATAGGCAGATATTTTATCTGATTCCTTCACCAACAAGTGGTTCTAAAAAAAAAAAATCAGTTTTTCTTATCTTCAGCACTGAAGTGTTATAATGTGAAATCCATTCCTTTAATAAACAATGTGATTTTGGTCCATTTATTTACTAAAGTTAAATAAACATTTTAAATATCTATGATGTACTTTTTTTCTTTTAAAAATAAGTTTAAAAGTTTTTAAGTTTCTTTTTGTCATTTAAAAATATTTTACAAATTTACATTGTTACTTTCTCCTCTACCTTTTCGTGCCCTCCCTCCACTGCTCCAAGTAAAATATATGTCTTTGGCTTTTATTTTTTTTCCCCCACCAATGTAATATAATGACATTAAAATATTTTTTAATTGCATATAATTGATTGGGCTTCCCTGGTGGTGCTAGTGGTAAAGAACCTGCCTGCCAATGCAGGAGATGTAAGAGACAGGGGTTTGAGCCCTGGGTCAGGAAGATTCCCCTGGAAGAGAGCCTGGCAACCCACTCCAGTATTCTTGCCTGGAGAATCCCATGGACAGAGGAGCCTGGCAGGCTACAGTCCACGGGAATCACAAGAGTTGGACACGACTTAGTGACTAAACCACCACCCGAAGTACTAAAGAATTTTTGATCTTAGGATTCTTTTACATTCTTAAAAATTATCAAGGATCCCATAAATCTTTTGTTTATATAGACTATAGCTATTGGTACTTGTTATTTTAGAAATTAAAACAAAGAAATGGAAAAATATTAATTTATTTAGAAATAAGAATACTAAACCATTACATGTTAATATGAGTACATCTTTTTCTAGAATTAACTATATTTTCCAAAATTGAAAAAAATGAATGAGGGCTCAGGGGATTGGTGCTGATGCCTGCCCACTTGTGGATGGAGCTGGATCCCAGGCCCTCTGGTGGGCAGGGCTCTGTAGAGCAGCAGCTGTGGACTCAGGGGTCTTAAAACAGCCTGTCTGCTGCTAGGCAGGCTGTGCCCCATCCAGCTAGTTGCTTGGCTTTAAGCAGGTGGCTCAGCTGGTAAAGAATCCGCCTGCAAGGCAGAAGACCTGGGTTCAGTCCCTGAGTTGGGAAGATCCCCTGGAGAAGGGAATGGCTACCCACTTCAGTATTCTGGCCTAGAGAATTCCATGAACTCTACAGTCCATGGGTCGCCAAGAGGCAGACATGACTGAGTGACTTGCACTTCACTTCAGGCATCCCAGCTCTGGTGCCTGCAGGTTTTTGGGCCAGAGTGGGGCTGAGTCCTGGTGCTAATAAGCTAGAGGGAGGATTCCAAAATGGCACTTGCCAGAACCAGCATCCATCTCATAGAATGAGCTCCCCAGCTCCACCAGTATCCACGTCCCCAGAGTGAGCGCCAGTTGCCTGTAGCCTTTCACGGAGACTCTCCAAGATGAGCATGTAGGTCTGACCCAGGCTGCTATCAAATTACTGCTTCTTTCCTGGGTCCTAGATCATGTGAAACTTTGTGCACACCCTTGAAGAGTGAAGAAGTCCCTTTGGCACTCCTGAAGGTAAGCCCCACTAGCCTTCAAAGTCAAACACTCTGGGGGCTCATCTTCCCAGTGCAAGACTGCTGGGCTAGGAAGACAACATGGGGCTCAGACCTCTCACTCCTTGGGGAAAACCTCTGCAGTCATAATCATTCTTTGGTTTGTGGGTTGCCTATTCTGGTACATGGGACTTGACTGTATCACATCTCTGCTGGTCCTACCTGTTTCATTGTGGTTCCTTCTTTATATATTTTCTTTATTTGTAGCTCTTTTCTGGTAGGTTCCAGTCTTTTTCAGTGATGTGTTTCTCAAGTAGCTGTGATTTTGTTGTGCCCATGAAAGGAGGTGAGCTCAGGGTCTTTCTACTCTGCCATCTTCTGTCTGATAGTTTTTATCAGACACGATTTCATGACATTTTCCACATACTAAAAACTGTCTCAACTTATCTGATTTAGGTACATTTGGGAACTTTCCATATAAAGTGTCACACATGAATTTTATTTATGAATATGTATGTATTATTTAGATATCATCATAATCTACAGGGTCTGAAATGATATGTGAGGGTAAGGACTATGTTAATAGTCTGTGGTCATAAAAGTATAAACATTCAAACTAATTTAAAAAATTCTGCTTAGCAAAACAAGCAACAATAAAATCCCAAAACAAAACACACACACACACACACACACACACACAGACACACACAGAGACATCTGCTGATTTCCATACTCTATACTTGGGAATTGGCCAAGGCAGGATAAGAGACACACTCTTAAATGTCTTTGGCATCTAGATGGATAATCTAAATAGATAAAACATTAATAGGTAGCTATGGAGACTGCAGTGAGCTGCAGAGTGCACACCACACCCAAAGATACTTACCAATTTTATCTTTCCTTCTGCAGCGGGAAGGGGTGTCAGCATAAACAGTATGAGGACAGGCAATATGTGGAAAATTGAAAGTACTTGGGAGTTAGGTAATACATGGAAAGGAATGATGAAAAGTGTAAAGAATTTTAAAGACAAATGCTACCTCTATTACACAAAAGCAGGTGACCACTTCATTTTAAGAGGCATCTGGTAGTCTCAGAAGCTCTTGAAGTCTTATAATCTAGTTAATAGGTGGTGCTAGTGGTAAGGCAATGGCACCCCACTCCAGTACTTTTGCCTGGAAAATCCCATGGACAGAGGAGCCTGGTAGGCTGCAGCCCATGGGGTCGCTAGGAGTTGGACACGACTGAGCGACTTCACTTTCACTTTTCACTTTCCTGCATTGGAGAAGGAAATGGCAACCCACTCCAGTGTTCTTGCCTGGAGTATCCCAGGGACGGGGAAGCCTGGTGGGCTGCCGTCTCTGGGGTCACACAGAGTTGGACACGACTGAAGCGACTTAGCAGCAGCAGTGGTAAGGAACATGCCTTCCAATGCAAGAGATGCGGGTTCGATCCCAGGGTTGGGAAGATCCCCTGGAAAAGGAAATGGCAACCCACTCCAATATTCTTGCCTGGAAAATTCCATGGACAGAGGAGCCTGGCAGGCTAAAGTCCATGGAGTTGCAAAGAGTCAGATATGACTAAGTGACTGAGCACACATATATACGTAACAACAAATAATAAATTAATTAAAAATATATTTGCACTAAGTTCTTAGCTAAGAGGTAAAGCTAGGATGTACTGGTTATCTCCATAGTGATGGAAGAGACAGAGCTCTTCAAATCCATGACTTTGGCTTTTTGCTCTGACCAAAGATCAGCATCTCCTCCCATCCTCCTGACGCACTCCCCCAGACACAATGGGTCCTCTTCTTCAGAGCACACATTAGCAGATATAATGTTTGTCATTCTGGTGTCCATTTAATTTGTTTCCAGAAAAGTTCAGACAGGATTTTATTTGCAAAATGAGGAGGAAAGGAGAAAGCATTATATGTCTGATATTATTCACGGAAACCAGACAGGTTTTATTTCAGGCTATAACTCATTTGAGAAGACAAAGAGAACTTTGACCTTAGTTCATTTAGTCTTGTTTTTAAAAAGAGGAACATCATTTGCTTACCTTTAAGGTGTTTTAACTTCAGGCTTGGTCAAACATGACATTTTATTCCAGAGAAAAACTCATTTTGGAAGGCACCATGAAGTAGATAATAAGAATCTGTGGATCTCAGTTCAGCCATTACTGTCTCTGTAACCTTGAGTTAGTTACTCTTTTTTATTAAATTTAAGTTTCTTTATCAACATCCCTGTTCAGTTACCTTAACCTTGCCTATACTTTTACTGGTAGTCTCTTCATTAATATATGGTTTTTCAACTTCGGCAGCCATTGGAATAGGGCCTGGTTCCTATTACTAGACATGGGGAATTTGAAAGTTCTCAAGTAATTCTGATGGGTGGCCAGGGTTGAGAGCCACTGTGTTCAAAAGTTTCTCAACTTGAAATATCTGATGTGAATTCTATTTTCTGCTTGGATTAATTCTTTTATTAATTCTTTTAATTGCATCTTACATTTACTCCTGCTAAATACTCATTGAGATTCTGATAGGCTGTTGGAACAGATAAATTTAAAAAATTTTTTCAATTTTTAAGAATGTTAACTAAATGTGTAGGAGATGCATTTAGAATTCAAATAGCGTAGACCTTAGCTTAAAGGGTACACACTGTTATTTTTATTATATTTATCATCATATATTGCTCTGATAGTATATTGTAGATGATAGTATATTGTAGATGAGTGAATGTCGACATTTTAGGAATCAGCGAACTAAAATGGACTGAAATGGGTGAATTTAACTCAGATGACCATTATATCTGCTACGGTGGGCAAGAATCCCTTAGAAGAAATGGAGTAGCCATCATAGTCAAAAAAGAGTCTGAAATGCAGTACTTGGATGCAATCTCAAAAATGACAGAATGATCTCTGTTCATTTCCAAGGCAAACCATTCAATATCACTGTAATCCAAGTCTATGTTCCAACTAGTAATGCTGAAGAAGCTGAAATTGAACAGTTCTATGAAGACCTACTGGAGAAGGCAATGGCACCCCACTCCAGTACTCTTGCCTGGAAAATCCCATGGATGGAGGAGCCTGGTAGGCTGCAGTCCATGGGGTCGCTAGGAGTTGGACACGACTGAGCGACTTCACTTTGACTTTTCACTTTCATGCATTGGAGGAGGAAATGGCAACCCACTCCAGTGTTCTTGCCTGGAGAATCCAATGGACAGAGGAGCCTGGTGGGCTGCCGTCTATGGGGTCGCACAGAGTAGGACACGACTGAAGCGACTTAGCAGTTGCAGCAGCATGAAGACCTACAAGACCTTTTAGAACTAACACCCAAAAAATGTCCTCATTATAGGGGACTGGAATGCAAAAGTAGGAAGTCAAGAAACACCTGGAGGAACAGGCAAATTTGGCCATGGGGTACAGAATGAAGCAGGACAAAGGCGAATAGAGTTTTGCCAAGAGAACGTACTGGTCATAGCAAACACCCTCTTCCAACAACACAAGAGAAAACTCTACACATGGACATCACCAGATGGCCAACACCAAAATCAGATGGATTATATTCTTTGCAGCCAAAGATGGAGAAACTCTATACTGTCAGCAAAAAACAAGACCCGGAGATGACTGTGGCTCAGATTATAAACTCCTTATTGCCAAATTCAGACTTAAATTGAAGAAAGTAGGGAAAATCACTAGATCATTCAGGTATGGCCTAAATCAAATCCCTTACAATTATACAGTGGAAATGAGAAATAGATTTAAGGGACTAGGTCTGATAGAGTGCCTGATGAACTATGGATGGAGGTTTATGACATTGTACAGGAGACAGGGATCAAGACCATCCCCAAGAAAAAAAAAAATGCAAAAAAGCAAACGGCTGCCTGAGGAGGCCCTACAAATAGCTGTGAAAAGAAAAAAAGTGAAAAGCAAGGGAGAAAAGGAAAGATATACCCATTTGAATGCAGAGTTCCAAAGAATAGCAAGGAAAGATAAGAAAGCCTTCCTCAGTCATCAGTGCAAAGAAATAGAGGAAAGTCTATAACAAAAGGCAAAAAGGCCTAGAGTGGCCAAAATAATATTGAAGACCTAAAACAAAGTCACGACTGAGCAACTTCACTTTATTTTTTCACTTTCATGCATTGGAGGAGGAAATGGCAACCCACTCCAGTGTTCTTGCCTGGAGAATCCCAGGGACGGGGGAGCCTGGTGGGCTGCCGTCTATGGGGTCGCACAGAGTCAGACATGACTGAAGCGACTTAGCAGCAGCAGCAGCAAAACAAAGTCAGAGAACTGAATTTACTCCAAGTCTTACTATGAAAGTTACAGTAATCAAGACAGCATGGTATTGGCAAAAGAATAGACAAACCAATCAGCAGAACAGAACAGAGAGCTTAGAAATAGACCTACACAGATATAGTCAATTGATCTTTGTCAAAGGTTAAAGATTTTTAAGGTCTCCCTGGTGGCTCAGATGGTAAAGAATCTGCCTGCAATGCAGGAGACCCAGAGACAGTGAAAAGATTAGGGGCTGCAAAAGTTTGGGGATAGGGAAAGGAGGGATGAATAGATGGAGCACAGGATTTTTAGGGCATTAAAATTATTCTGTGATACTATAATGGTGAGTACATGACTTTATGCAGTTGGCAAAACTCAAAAAACCATACAATACAAAGAGTCAATCCTGAAGTAAACTATGGACTTTAGCTAATAATAATGAATGAATATTGATTCATCAATTGTAGCAAACATACCACAACAAAGCAAGACGTTAATAGGAAAAACCGAGGGCAGAGGGTGAACGGAGAATGTAAGATGTCTCTGTAGTTTCTGCTCATTTTTTTTTTTTCTGTAAACCTACTGCTGCTACTGCTGCTAAGTTGCTTCAGTCGTGTCCGACTCTGTGCGACCCCATAGACAGCGGCCGACCAGGCTCCGCCGTCCCTGGGATTCTCCAGGCAAGAGCACTGGAGTGGGTTGCCATTTCCTTCTCCAATGCATGAAAGTGAAAAGTGAAAATGAAGTCACTCAGTCGTGTCCGACTCATAGAGACCCCATGGACTGCAGCCCTCCAGGCTCCTCTGTCCACGGGATTCTCCAGGAAAGAGTACTGGAGTGGGGTGCCATTGCCTTCTCCGCTGTAAACCTAAAACTTTCCTAAAAAATAATGTCCATTAGTTAAACAAATACACCACAGAAATATCACAGGCCCCACTTAATGAAATTATTTCTCATCAGCATCTAAAATTTTTTAAAAATTATTAATAAAATCTGGTTTATTAGAGATAGTCCAAATGATGGTGAAGTGGGGGAGCACTAATGGCCATTTGTGTCCGTGGAATAGGGAGCTGCTATGAGCTACAGTGGGGAGAATATCCACAGACACAGTCTTACCAGGTTGGGTTGTATCTTGTCTTTCCCACTAATAAACAGGTGTCCAGTCCAAATGCATTAGTGGAAATGTTGCCCTGCCTTTCAATTTTGGAGTCACTGGTAAGACTAATTCTTGCAGAACTTGAAGCTGGGTAGAAAGTAGGAAAGATAAAATTTGTGGCAGATGGATGGGTCTCAAGAAAGTCTTCTCACATAGACTTCATTTTCCCCCAGCTGTAAACAAGGGCAAGTCAATGGATGATTTGGAAGTTTCCTCCCAATTCAAATGATAGGAATCTTTGATGTTTTGGGTACAGTAGGAAAAATGTTTAAAAGTATGTTTAGGAGATAATAAGTCTTGGGCTTGCAATCATCACTCAAGAGTGGAATTTAAATTTTCTCAACTGAGCCCTTAAAAGCAGGAGCAGGCAAACTTGTTCCGTAAAAGTTTAGACAGTAGGTGCTTTTGGTTTCCTGGGCCATACAGTCTGTCACAACTATTCAACTCAGGTGTTACAGTAGAAAGCTGTTACAGACCCCTATTGTTTTGTCAAGAAAACAGAAGCTTATCTGTTGGTAAGTGGAAGATGGATGAATTACTTTTAAATGGCACCCCACTCCAGTACTCTTGCTTGGAAAAGCCCATGGATAGAGGAGCCTGGTGGGCTGCAGTCCATGGGGTCGCGAAGAGTTGGACACGACTGAGCGACTTCACCTTCACTTTTCACTTTCATGCATTGGAGAAAGAAATGGCAACCCACTCCAGTGTTCTTGCCTGGAGAATCCCAGGGACGGCGGAGCCTGGTGGGCTTCTGTCTATGGGGTCGCACAGAGTCAGATATGACTGAAGTGACTTAGCAGCTTAGCAGGGAGATCTAAGACTTTCTCGAGAGCTGTGGGGGCACATGTAAATTAGCTCAAGCCCTTTCTTTAGATATAAATACAAGCTTATTCATTGTGATTTATTATGTTAATAACAGGAAGGTGGTGCCTTAGAAAATATTTTTTAAATTCCTGTGGCTAAAATAAAGCAGGAATCCATCGTTATTTAGGTGAGGTTACAATGAGCACCTCCCCTCACCTGAATGACCCATATGGTCCATTTCCTATGTGGTACCAGATGCATTACATTGATTGCTTAACTCCCATCCGGCACTTCTTTTTGTTTTGACTTTGCATTTTTAGCTTACATGTCTCTCTCTGAGGAGAACAATATGGTACTGGGGCGATTAAAGCTGAGATGATAAATGCTTGGGATTTGAGAATTGTTCTCCGAAGAGAAATAGAATCGGTACAACTTGCCCAGGAAAGATACAAATTTCAACATCTCTTTTAACACCTGCTCTTGTGCAATATATTATGGAAAACTGTGCCTAACACAGCATGATTCTTCTTCCATTCCCTGCCTCTTCCCAGGGGACACTAAAAGATGCTAGAAAATCCAAAAGTCAGAGGGAACCCCCAAACTTGGCTTCAAACTGGGACAGAGAAGCTAACACAGAGAGGAAGAAAGCCTGCAAACAAGCTAAAGAACATCAACAGGCACCCAGCACACCATCTTTAAGCCAAGGACAGAGAAACAGCAATGTGGCAAAAACATTATGATAACATTAATAAGTAATCAGAAAGTTATGGAAAAGGTATTTCCTCTGCTTGGAATATGGGACCAAGAAAAACCAAGTTGAAACTTGGGATTGTATTAATGCCTGGGGGCACTCGTGAGTCACAGCAGATGGTTCTCGGTCCTGTAATTAATTGCTCTACATGAATATGAGCATTTTGTCCTTTAAAAATTTTAAATTCTGCCTTGTAACCACCATATGGTCCCCTGTCAACTGCAGAGTTTTCTGTCACTTAAGCAATGACTTATTATTTATTATACTTCAAAAAAATTTGCAGAGTGAATTGGTATGAGTAAAATTATTCAGTAGAAACCCGTTTCTGAAAGTGATTGCTGAGTGTCTCGGGGCATCATCTCATGTCCCTGAAACTGAAAAACTCACAAAGTAAATATTTACCACAAGCAAAGCACGGAGCAGAGTTACTCTTATTTTCAACATCAGCTTCATGGCAATACTCTGTGCTAACTAATTTTTCCTAATTTTGCACATGTTGAAGAAAAACTTCACATAATTATTAAAAATGAACACCATCTCTTCGACTCCAGCAGCCTTGCACCCTTGTTACCATGGACAAACATTTGATTGTTGTTCAATTTTTCACCTCAGCTCAAGGAGGAGTGTGGAGGCTCAGTTCCAGAAAAGAACCCATGTGCTTGTTGTTCCATAATCATGGATCTACACCCTGGGCCTGCTTTGTATTATGTGTCTGTCTTGTGGTGATGGGTTTGTGAAGATTGGAGTTCTTCCTTGCTAAGACTCACAGCAAGGCTGTGGTTGTCTCCATGGGTCTCCATATCGTGATTTTTCAAGTGAGCACTGGGTCATCTGAAGAAGCAAATATAATCTGACCTCATTTTGATACCAAGATATGACATAGTTGCTCACAAAAGGGACCCAGACAATTCCTTCACTTCTTCATTGAGTAGAGGAACAACCACAGCTCATTTTCCTTTGGGGGATTCTTCCCTAGGACTGTTTTCTTCCCCGAGGTAATATAAACTGAATTTGAGGCTCCAGTCTCATTCTGTGTTGTATTTACTGCATAATTGAGTTTCTCTATTTTCCTTTGAAGAAAAGGGTAAGGAAGATGGGAGAACGAAGAAAGGAGAAGAAAGCACAGGCAGTGCTGCATCTTTGTCAACCTGGACATGAGAAAGGGGTCCCTCCAAGGACACAGCTACTTTTAACTCATGTCACCATCATGTGACTGGTACACTGAACCTCTTCCATGGGCGAGGGAGACCATGGCACTTCTGGAGAAAAGAATAAATAACTCTTGAAGATATTATCCACCCAGGTGGCTGGGTCACCTCTACCAATAGCCATTGACCAGAACATGAGAAACACACACACACAATTTATCATCAGCCAGCCAGTGAGGAGAAAGGTTGACTGAGAACCATTGTCTCTGAAAAGTGATGGCCAGAGAAAGAAAGAGAGCAGCTGGCTCAGTTTGGAGAAGCTTCTGGGCTTGGTTTGGAGGAGTTTCTTTCTCTTTTTTTCTTTTAAAAGATCAATGAAACCAATAAGCCTCTTTGTTGTTGTTGTTTGTCTTTAATTTGTGTCCGACTCTTTTGCGACCCCATGGACTGCAGCCTGCCAGGCTCCTCTGTCCATGGGATTTCCCAGGCAAGAATATTGGAGTGGGTTGCCATTTCCTTCTCCATGGAGGGGTTTCCAACCTTAGAACATTCCCCCAAATAAGGGAGAAGTGGGTGAACATTTCCTGAGGATTCTCACAAATGGTCCTCTTCCTATCACCTGCTACTAAGAAAAGGAGTTAAACCAGGAAAAGGTACAAAGAAGCCCCTCAGACTGGCTGCAGGGGCAGGGTGGGCTGGGACAGCTGAGGCCGTCAAGCTCACCGTTCATGTTTCTTCAAGCTGGGAGGAAAGTAGAGAAAAGGCAAAATGATTACACTTGCAAAGAGCTAATATTCCTCATTCATAAACAAACACCTATGGGAAGGGAAGAGAAAAAAGGAGCAAAAACCATCCACTCCCTGAAGGAGAGATGGTGAAGGATGAAGACAGGCTAGGAGTGATGTTTCAGGCCCATCCTGGGAGGGAGAGACCCACAGGAGCCAACAGAGATAGAGGAGAAGACTCCCAAGGTGGCAGAAGGAGGCTGTTGCCCAAACCTGAGGATCAGTCCACAGTGATAAGTGGCACTGGCACATGATTTAACCAAATTTCAGGGCAGTGGGAGTGGGAGAGTCTCAGCCAGCTGAACTTCCCCGTCCTGAAGTGGCCGCTCCCCAGGAAGGCAGAGGACACAGGGGTGGCCGTGTCCAAGCCTAGTGCCCATTGGGAGTGGTGCCAGCATCATTCAGGGGGTGCTGCTGGGACATTAAGATGGCTGCCTCAGGGAAGCGAGACTTCACAGACTGATGGCAAAGACTTCACAGACCTCTCTTTTCTCTTAAGCCTTCAGAAACGACAAGGAACTTAACAGATATGGAAATTCCAGCTTAAATAACATGAGAACACCTCTAATGCTACCTCAATCTTCTTGAATTGGGATACCTGAAAGTGAAAAAGTGAAAGTGTTAGTTGCTCAGTTGTGTCTGACTCTTTGTGAACCCACAGACTAGCCCACCAGGCTCCTCTGTCCATGGAATTCTCTAGGCACGAATACTGGAGTGGGTAGCCATTTCCTTCTCCAGGGGATCTTCCTGACCCAGGGATTGAACCCAGGTCTCCTTAATTGCAGGCAGATTCTTTACCACCAGGGAAGCCACCAGGGAAGCCCAGGACACTTGAAGGCAGTAGGAATTCACAAACTTTGAGAATATGGCGTGAGCAGACTTCATATGAAGCTGGGAGAGCAGGAGAAAAATGGACCAAATAAGCTGGTGCTCCCAGCCATGTGTCAATTGGCAATGTGAGTCAGGTTTCACAGAAGAATTTGATGAGAAAACCATAGAGGAAAAGCTCTTTGAGAATTCAGTACTGTGATGAACAGCAGAAATGAAGACAATAGTGGGTAGAACCTTTCTTTCTGGTTGCCATGGGAGTTTGAGGAACAGAGGGCAAACCAAGCAGAGTGCATGTATTGTTTAATTAAAGTCTTATCTTTCTTGTTTGCAAGATCTATGTGAGTGGCTTTCAACCTATTTTGTTCTGGACTGTGAGTAAGAAAGGCATTTTCTATCACACATGCACAAGTTTGTAATACTAGCAAAGTTTTCATTTAAAAATACATACTCATACTACATATGATGCATTCTGAGTGTTACTGTATATTTCTATTCAATTTTTTAAGTGCAGCTATGGTGATAAGACCTCAAAATGATCCCTGATGGTCTCTATCTCCTAGTGTTCCCACCTTTGTATGGTTTGATTATTAGTATAAAACTTTGCTAGAAAGGGGGAAAAGTAGAAAAATGCACAAAGAAAATGACTTGAGTAAGCAAAGAAGTGAGATTGGTTTGGGGTTCTTATGGTTAGCTTTGGAGCCCAGATGCATGCTCATACATGTGGGCAGGGGCTCAGTGGTTTGAACAAATCTCCTTTGGCCCCACACAAGGGAAAGGAAAGGGGTGGGGCTTGATGCTATCAATAGTCATATATCAAAAATGGGGTCAGAGACTTCCCTGGTGGCCCAGTGGCTAAGACTCTGCTCTCCCAATGCAGGGGGTGAAGGATCAAGGAACTAGGTCCCACACGCTGCAACTAAAGATCCTGCATGCCTCAACAAACATTGAAGATCCTACCCTCCCCCAACTAAGACCCAGCACAGCCAAATAAATAAATATATATATATTTAAAATGAGGTCAGACCCTATTATATCTCTAAGGCCAAGAATTTGATTTTTCGTCAAAAAAATCCCTGAACAGAAAAGTAAATGAGAAATTTGAAAAAACATATTCAAAACCTTCCATAGAGTGTGGATGCATTTCCAGAACAAGGAACAGCCAAAGTGTGTAATTACTAGGGGCTCAGCCATCATTATCTTATAACAAAACCATCAGCCTTTTTACTTTCAGTGAACTTGTCATCTGGGATCAGATGGAGCTCAATGTAATATTTAGTGAAAAATAAGAAATCTCTTTGAATTTATGGGTTTAAGTGCAATAAGAACATCCTGAATTGTCTGATAAAGCCAACAAGTTCCAGCTCAGTAGTTGTGGCTCAAAGGCTCTAGAGCACAGACTCAGTAGTTGTGGCATTGCCCTGGGGGATGTGGCATCTTCCTGGACCAGAGATCAGACCCATGTCCCCTGCATTGGCAGGCGGATTCTTAACCACTGGACCACCAGGGAAGCCCTGAGGACAGTATTCATTTTTAATGGAGCAAAAATTAACACATTCACTTTCATGGAAAACTGGAAGATTCTTCCCTGAGGAAATGGAAGCCAAAAACTTCTTGACTCAGAGTCATCAGTTGAACAGTAGGCAGGGGCGAGATTTGGACTTGAAAACAAGGAGATTGATGATGAAAGATGCATTGCTCTACCTAGTTCTCTGGCATTTGTCAGTGACGCAGACGGTAGAATCTGCCTGCAAAGCGGGAGACCTAGGTTCAATCCCCGGGTAGGGAAGATCCCTTGGAGAAGGGAATGGCTCACCCACTCCAGGATTCTTGCCTGGAGAATTCCACAGACAGAGGAGCCTGGAGGACTCCCAAAGAGTCGGACATGACAAGTGACTAACACTTTCACATTTTTTCAAGAAGATGAGAGCAGCCTCCCTTAAGAAACTCAGGGAACCCAAAGGGTCCCCAATGAGGACCTTATCAGCCTGCTCCAGTGTGGTGCTACATTATCAGGCCCGAAGTTTCAGTTACAACAAGCAAAGTCATAGATTTTAGAAAATCCAGCTTTCTCCGCAGTCATGCCTCCTCTTCACCACTCCTAGTGCAGGAATGTCAAGCAATTTTTAGGTGCATGACTCACAAATATCAAAGAACAGTCAAATGTAGGACAGGAAAAGTTTTTTTCCCTCTGTCCTTTTAGGTTCAGGGGTTGCTCAAAAATCAAACTGATAAAAGAGGTCAATAAGAGGGGAAAAACAGTTTATTTGCACATGAAATGTGCATACACACAGGAGAATTCAGTGACGAGTAACTCAAAGAGGTGGTTTGAATTTGGAACTTTTACACCCTCTTAACAAAGGGCAATAAATTTCTGGGCAAGTGCCAAAGTGAAGGAAAAGGGGTGTGGGCTTTTAGGGGTGGTAAAATGTGGGATGGTAGATACAGAGAAAAGTTAGTGGAAATGATGAAATATTTCACTAAGTTTTGTTTGTGCAGGCCCAACTCAGGGTCACCTTTCTGTCTCTAGTGATAATTCTTGCTTGGTTGTGATAATGGGAGAAGAGATGGGGAATATCTTCAAAAGGAAAGTTTATATCCTGCCTTCTGGCAGAAAGGAGAGGATAGAGGACTTTTCCTCAATCTGTTCGTTCTCAATTGCCTTTTGCTCAAAATAATTCTTATGTCAAAGGGCATATTTTGGGGTGGTGTATTCTAATCTCCTTCCCAAGAATAACCAGATATTTGAAAACAGCCTATAACACAAAAGCAAAAAAGAAAACAGAAAAGAGAATGGAACACAGAATAAATATCAACAATGTGGACAGTAA
Source organism: Bubalus bubalis (assembly GCF_019923935.1). Classification (NCBI taxonomy): domain Eukaryota; kingdom Metazoa; phylum Chordata; class Mammalia; order Artiodactyla; family Bovidae; genus Bubalus; species Bubalus bubalis. The sequence goes on along the minus strand of NC_059159.1, from coordinate 151,516,533 downwards.
AAGACAACTTCAGAAAAATCTGCAATTAATATGTTCAGGGACATAAGACACAATAGCTCAGTTCAGTTCAGTTCAGTTCAGTCGCTCAGTCATGTCTGACTCTTTGCGACCCCATGAACTGCAGCATGCCGGGCCTCCTGGTCCATCACCAACTCCCGGAGTCCACCCAAACCTATGAACATCAAGTTGGTGATGCCATCCAACCATCTCATCCTCTGTTGTCCCCTTCTCCTCCTGCCTTCATTCTTTCCCAGCATCATGGTCTTTTCAAATGAGTCAGCTCTTCTCATCAGGTGGCCAAAGTATTGGAGTTTCAACTTCAACATCAGTCCTTCCAATGAACACCCGGGACTGATCTCCTTTAGGATGGACTGGTTGGATCTCCTTGCAATCCAAGGGACTCTCAAGAGTCTTTTCCAACACCACAGTTCAAAAGCATCAAATTTTCAGTGCTCAGCTTTCTTTATAGTCCAACTCTCACATCCATACATGACTACTGGAAAAACCATAGCCTTGACTAGACGGACCTTCGTTGGCACAATATTGAATCTATAAAACAGGAATCTGATGTTGTGAAAGGAAAAAGTAAAGAGTAAGAAAATGCTAAGTAATTAAATATGTAGTGAAAATTAAGACTTCAGAAGGAGCATTGGACAATAATGTCAAATCAGTCTTTGAGAAGGTAAAATAAAAACTAATGAATTCATGGAAACAAAATGAGTGGTTAAGTCTGGGTTTGATATTGATGGATATTTGACTAATGGGTATTTGAGAAAATGAGGCAGTAGGAGAAACTTACCAAAGAATCATACATATGAATTTCTCCAGAAGGGAAGGACTTGACTTTTCAAACTGAGAAGGCTACCGAGTTCTTCCATCAAGGGAAGGGATAGTTAGGGACTTCGGGAAGGTTATATATTTTAAACGGTGGTTAAGAGGATCCCAAGATAGTCCTAAAGGCAAGTCCCAGGACCACTGATTGGCAGCAGTTGAGAGAACAACAAATGCAGATTCAAGGAGCAAGAGCATTGCAGGGGGGCGGTGCAGAAATAGAGAATAGAGCCCACATATAATTCAATCAAATGATCAGATTACATGCAGAGTAGACAACTGCATTGAAGAAGCAGGAGGGTGAGATAAGATAAGGATAAAGAGAAGCACAGAAATGAAAAAGATGTGGAAATTATTAGCTAAGAACAAAAAAATTTGTAATAATGGATGATATATAACTTGACTCATGGAGAATAGAATGTAATGGCTACAAGTATGAAAGCACCACAGACCAATTTAACTAAAAAGATGTTTAATGTATTGGGGTAGTGAGAGAGGGGAAAAGGTGGGGGGAAGAAATTGAATATCCAAGTCCTCATCTCTCATAACAAGACAATAGAAGGAACTTTGATGAGTCAAGACACAGTAGACCTGATAAGTAACAAGAATTTACTGTTTAGCATAGGGAATTATATTCAGTATCTTGTAATAACCTATAATGAAATATGATCTTAAAAAAGTATAACTGAATCACTTTGCTGTACATCAGAAACTAACATAATATTGTAATGAACTATACTTCAAAAAAAAAAGACACAGTGGATCCATTTAAAGAGTCCACCAATGCTAAGTGTTTAAAAAACTGCTCCCATCAAAATTTCTAAAGACAAGCAGACATTGATTGCTGATGTATCAGGACCACAATATTCCACCCAGAAAAGGGAAGAAGATCCTCCATGAAGGCCTGATGCATTGTGACTGTGGAAATTAAGTGAACAGCAAACTGTCTAAAGCATCACTTGCTCAAAGAAAACACTTGGGCAGCAAAGAATCTCTACACACAGAACATCTGGTGCACTTCCCCTTATTTATCTATGGAAAGACCAAAGCAAACAAATAGAACCCCACAAACACATACAAATAACAAAGAAGGCCCATAATTTTGGAGTTATTCTCTCAAAACCAACTTAAGGTGCTTCTTTCTTCCTATCAGAGATGGCTCCCATGGCAAATTCACTTATTTGTGGGAGCTCACTTATCTCACTCTCTGCCTCTATGACACATTGAGGCAGTAGATCGAGTATTTGTTCCCAAGTTTTTAATCCCTCCTTCTGCATGAGACCCTGTGGTACAGAAAGTGTGCTTCCCTGCCCCATGGCTTTGCCATGTGACTTGCTTGACTAATGGAATAATACCAGAGGTAATACAAGCAGAGGTCTTCAGTGTTCTTGTGCAATTCGGGTTTGTGCTCCAGTGATCTACCATGAGAAAACATGTGTCATATTGTTACTGAGCCAAGGAGACTGAAAACACATGGGCAGAATTGAAGCCAGCCTAACAATTGAGGTCAGACCAGCTGACCTGAAGCTGAAAGAAGAGCCAACCTACAGAATCATAATGAAGGAAAAATGCTTGCATTTGTAAACCATTGAGATTGAGGATATTTATTACATAATATTGTAGTAGCAATAGCTAACTAACACAAATGGGAAATGTGTGGACTTTGGAGTTAGAGACATCTGGGATCTATTCTTGACTATGCATGCACCCACGCATGGATACAAAAGTCTGCCTGTATAGTGTTTCTATTCTGGGTCTCTTCCTTCTAATATAATTTACTTGTGTATGTTGAACCAACTGTGCATTCCTGGGATAAATTCCATTTGATCACAACACATAATCCTTTTTACATATTGCTAGGTTCAGGTTGCTAGTATTTCACTGAAGATTGTTGCATCTATATTCACATCCGTGCATGCATGCTGTCATTTCAGTCGTGTCTGACTCTTGACGACCCCACAAACTGTAGCCTGCCAGGCCCCTCTGTCCATGGGGATTCTCAGGCAAGAATACTGCAGTGGGTTGCCATGCCCTCCTCCAGGCGATCTTCCTGACCCAGGGATCGAACCAGTGTCTCTTGTGTCTCCTGCATTGGCAGGCAGGTTCTTTACCAATAGCGCCACCTGAGAAGCCCAACTGTATTCATAAGGGATATTAAAATACAGCTGTCTTTTCTTTGTGATGTCTTTGCCTAGTTTTGGGATGACAGTGGTACTGGGTTATAAGTTGAGTTAGGAAGTATTCTGTACTCTTCCATTTTTTAGAAAAAGTTTGTGAAGGAGTGGTATTAATTCTTTAGACCTCTGATACAATTTACCAGTAAAGCTCTCTGCTGCTGCTGCTGCTGCTGCTGCTGCTGCTAAGTCACTTCAGTTGTGTCTGACTCTGTGCCACCCCAGAGATGGCAGCCGACCAGGCTCCGCCACCCCTGGGATTCTCCAGGCAAGAACACTGGAGTGGGTTGCCATTTCCTTCTCCAATGCAGGAAAGTGAAAAGTGAAAGTGAAGTCACTCAGTCATGTACGACTCTTAGCGACCCCATGGACTGCAGCCCACCAGGCTCCTCCATCCATGGGATTTTCCAGGCAAGAGTACTGGAGTGGGGTGCCATTGCCTTCTCCGAAAGCTCTCTAGGATTGGGCTTTTCTTTGTGGGAAAGGTTTTTATTACTAGATTAATCTCTACATTTTATGAATCTATTCAGATTTTCTAATTCTTATTAAATCAATTTTGACAGTTGGTGTCTTTCTAGGCATTTGTCCATTTCATCTAGGCTATCGAATTTGTTACTGTATTAGATTCCCATTGTTGCCAAAATAAATCAACTCCAATTTATAAATGAAAACCACAGAAATGTATTAAACTTATTATTTAATAATTTTGTAGTTTAGAAGTCTGACATAGGTCTCACTGGGCTATAATTAAGGTGTCAGCAGGGCTATATTACTTTCTGGAGGTTGGAGGAGAGAATCTAGCTTCCTCTTCCAGCTTGCAGAGGCCTTCTGCACTTCTTGACTCAAATGCCTCTTCCTTCATCTTCAAAACCAGCAATATTTGGTCATTTCCTTTTCATTTTGCCATATCTCTGTTTCTCCACTTCCAATCTGGAGAGGTCCACCCCATTTAAAGACTTAATGTGATTAAATTGGCCTACATGCATCATCTAGGATCGTCTCCCCATCTTAAACCTTAACCTTCAGTCAGTCAGTCAGTTCAGTCGCCGAGTCGTGTCCGACTCTTTGTGACCCCATGAATCACAGCACGCCAGGCCTCCCTGTCCATCACCAACTCCCGGAGTTCACTCAGACTCATGTCCAGCAAGTCAGTGATGCCATCCAGCCATCTCATCCTCTGTCATCCCCTTCTCCTCCTGCCCCCAATCCCTCCCAGCATCAGAGTCTTTTCCAGTGAGTCAACTCTTTGAATGAGGTGGCCAAAGTATTGAAGTTTCAGCTTTAGCATCAGTCCTTCCAATGAACACCCAGGACTGATTTCCTTTAGGATGAACTAGTTGGACCTCCTTGTAGTCCAAGGGACTCTCAAGAGTCTTCTCCAACACCACAGTTCAAAAGCATCAATTCTTCGGCACTCAGCTTTCTTCACAGTCCAACTCTCACATCCATACATGACCACTGGAAAAACCATAGTCTTGACTAGACAGACCCTTGTTGGCAAAGTAATGTCTCTGCTTTTGAATATGCTATCTAGGTTGGTCATAACTTTCCTTCTAAGGAGTAAGCGTCTTTTAATTTCATGGCTGCAGTCACCATCTGCAGTGATTCTGGAGTCCCCAAAAATAAAGTCTGACACTGTTTCCACTGTTTCCCCATCTATTTCCCATGAAGTGATGGGACCAGATGCCATGATCTTAGTTTTGTGAATGTTGAGTTTTAAGCCAGCTTTTTCACTCTCCTTTTTCACTTTCATCGAGAGGCTTTTTAGTTCCTCTTCACTTTCTGCCATAAGGGTGGTGTCATCTGCAAATCTGAGGTTATTGAAGTCACATTTAAAAAAATCCCTTGCCATGAAGTATTATGTATTCATGGATTCCAATGATTAAGAAAAGACATATTTGGGGAGAAAGGGACCATTATTCTGCCTACCATAACTGGCATACGATTATTCACAGACTTCCCTGATCGGCCTTTTTATTTCTGTGCTCTCTGTAGTACTGTCCTCTCATTCTTTCCTGATTTTAGTTATTTTAATTCTACTCTTTTTTCCTTTGTAAATCTAGCCAAAGTTTTGTCAATTTTACTAAATTTTAGGAACAATTTTCTATTCTTTCATGTATTTCTGCTCTAGTTTTTTATCATTTCTTTTCTTACACTTGCTTTGGGTTTCGTTTGTTGTTCTTTTGGTAGTTTCTTAAGGTGGTAGTGTATGTTACTGATTTGAAATCTTTCTTCTTAATTCGGTATATGCTTTTATGGCTATAAACTTAGTGCTCAGAATGGTTTTCGTGGCCTCTCAAAAGTTTTATTTTTATTTATTTATTCATTTATTGGCTGTACTGGGTCATTGCTGCATGCAGGCTTTCTCTAGTTGTGGCAAGAGGGGCCCAGTCTCTAATTGCCATGCTCAGACTTCTTATTGAGGTGACTTCTCTCATTACAGAGCACAGGCTCTAGAGCGTAGGCTCTGTAGTTATGGCTCAAGGGCTTAGTTGCCCTGATGTGGAATATTCCAGGGCCAGGGACTGAATCAGTGTCCCCTGCATTGGTAGGTAGATTCTTAACCACTAGACCACCAGTAAAGTCCTCTCATAAGTTTTTGTGTGTTGGGGTTTTTTAAGATTCTCTCTTTGCACAGATGTAAAGAACAGACTTTTGGACTCTGTAGAAGGCAAGGGTGGGATGATTTGAGAGAATAGCATTGAAACATGTATATTATCATATGTGAAATAGATCGCCAGTCCAGGTTTGATGCATGATACAGGGTGCTCAGGGCTGGTGCACTGGGATGACCCTGAGGGATGGGATGGGGAGAGAGGTGGGAGGGGGGTTCAGGATGGGGAACACATGTATACCCATGGCTGACTCATGTGAATGTATGGCAAAACCCACCACAATATTGTAAAGTAATTAGCCTCCAATAAAAAAATAAGTAAATTTAAAGAAAAGGAAAAAAAAAAAGATTCTCTCTTTGTCTTTTGACAGTTTGATTTTGATGTTTCTAGATGTGGATCTCTTATCTTACTTGAAGTTTTTTAGTTTTCTGGATATGTTCATTAATACATTTTCTACACAGTTTGAGAAGCTTTGGTCATTTTTCTCCAAATATTCTTTCTTCTCCTTTCCTCTCCCTTCTTTTCTTTTGGAACTCCCATTATGTGCATGTTGGTATATCTGACATATCTCACAAGTTCTAGGTTCTGTTCATTTCTCTTTTTTTCTTATTTCTCAGACTGGATAATCTCAATTAACCTGTCTTCATGCTTGCTGATCATTTCTTCTGGCTGTTCAAATTATTTGTTGGAAACCTATCATCAAATTTTCATTTCAATTGTTATATTTTCAGCTCCAGAAATTTTATTTGTTCTTTTTCTTAGCATCAAAAAATTTTGTTTATGTTCTGTATTTGGTGACACATTGTTCTCAATCGCCTTTAGTTCTTCAGACATGGTTTCCTTTAGTCTTTGAACATAGTTTTAAAAGTTGACTTAAAGTTTTGTCCAGTAAGCCCAGCATCTGGAGTTTCTCATGAACAGTTCCTACTGGATACTTTATTTACAATGTATGGGCTATGTTCACCTAGTTCTTTGTGTGTCGTCTAACATTTGTTGAAAACTGGACAGCTTAATAATACAACATCGTAATTTTGGTAATCAGACTCCCTTTCCTTTGTGGTTAGTTGTTTTCGTCAGACTTTATTATTGTCACTATTTGTTTAGTGATTTAATTGAAATAATTCTTTAAAGTGTGTATTCTTTGGCATGGGTGGCCATCGAATCCTCTGCTTAGTTAGCCTAATGGTCAGCTAATATTTGGGCAAAGAGTTTCTTAAATGTCTTGAACCAATTAATCTCTCAGGATTTTCTGGGAGATTAATGTGTACATTGGGGAATCCCTTAAATGCCCCAGTTGGAAGTTTAAAACTCTGCTTTGGCCTTCATTTCTGGTTTACACAGTGTGTTGAGGTCAATCAAAGGTGAGACACTGGGGCTTTTCCAAGTCTTTCTTGGGCTTGTGCATGACTCTGGACATGTGTGTGAGCTTCCAGAATTCCAGGATTGTATTGGAGTTTCTCAAAGCTCCCTTTGGACATCTCATTAATCAGTCTCTCATTTTAAGTTTTTAACTCAAATTTTAAAAGGACGTATAACCTAACGCTGGATCATGGAAAAAAGCAAGAGAGTCCCAGAAAAACATCTATTTCTGCTTTATTGACTATGCCAAAGCCTTTGACTATGTGGATCACAATAAACTGTGGAAAATTCTGAAAGACATGGGAATACCAGACCACCTGACCTGCCTCTTGAGAAATCTGTATGCAGGTCAGGAAGCAACAGTTAGAACTGGACATGGAACAACAGACTGGTTCCAAATAGGAAAAGGAGTATGTCAAGGCTGTACATTGTCACCCTGATTATTTAACTTCTATGCAGAGTACATCATGAGAAACGCTGGGCTGGAAGAAACACAAGCTGGAATCAAGATTGCCGGGAGAAATATCAATAACCTCAGAAATGCAGATGACACCACCCTTATGGCAGAAAGTGAAGAGGAACTCAAAAGCCTCTTGATGAAAGTGAAAGTGGAGAGTGAAAAAGTTGGCTTCAAGCTCAACATTCAGAAAACGAAGATCATGGCATCTGGTCCCATCACTTCATGGGAAATAGATGGGAAACAGTGAAAACAGTGTCAGACTTGATTTTTCTGGGCTCCAAAATCACTGCAGATGGTGACTGCAGCCATGAAATTAAAAGACGCTTACTCCTTGGAAGGAAAGTTATGACCAACCTAGACAGCATATTCAAAAGCAGAGACATTACTTTGCCAACAAAGGTCTATCTTGTCAAGGCTATGGTTTTTCCTGTGGTCATGTATGGATGTGAGAGTTGGACTGTGAAGAAGGCTGAGCGCCAAAGAATTGATGCTTTTGAACTGTGGTGTTGGAGAAGACTCTTGAGAGTCCCTTGGACTGCAAGGAGATCCAACCAGTCCGTTCTGAAGGAGATCAGCCCTGGGATTTCTTTGGAAGGAATGATGCTAAAGCTGAAACTCCAGTACTTTGGCCACCTCATGCGAAGAGTTGACTCATTGGAAAAGACTCTGATGCTGGGAGGAATGGGGGCAGGAGGAGAAGGGGACGACAGAGGATGAGATGGCTGGATGGCATCACTGACTCGCTGGACATGAGTCTGAGTGAACTCCGGGAGTTGGTGATGGACAGGGAGGCCTGGAGTGCTGCGATTCATGGGGTCACAAAGAATCGGACATGACTGAGCGACTGAACTGAACTGATAACCCAATGAGCACATTGCTAGGGCACTGTGTAGAGGCAAGTGCATAGAGTGGTAAAATACAGTTGACTGGCTAGATATCCACTTTAGTTTGTTCATCAGTGGTAGGAAGAATCGAAGGAGTCATCTTTTATGAGTAGAGATCATAGGCTATGATGAAAGAACAGGAAAAACAAAGGTGGAAAGGATGAGAAGATGAGAAGGACCTGGTCCCAAGAAACTCACTGTGAGGCAACTTCTAGCAATTAGTCTTCTATGCCTCAGATGTTTGTCCTTGAGTTAAATGAACTTTGTCTTTGATTGTAGTCAGCTAATTCCAAAATGTTTCCTTTACTCAGTCTTCCCTTTCTTTACCTTACATTTCAGTCTCTAAGGAGGACAACAGGGTCAGAATATGGAAGATTGTCCATATCTCTGAACGGTGTGTTTCCCTGTTTGTGTAGGCAACACAAAATATTTTCTCCTTCTTTATCATTTTTGCTGATTGTTGAGAGAGTAGTGGTTGGAAGCTAACAGGAAGAAGGGGTGAGAGTGTGGAGTCATGGATATATTTCATTATTTGCATAGATTCCATAAAATCTTCTACATAGATGGAAATGTCATCTGGAAATAAAGCTGTGTCTTCTTGCACTGACTGGAAATATCAGAGCAATGGTAAGTGGAAGGATGAGAACAGGCATAATGCTGGCTTCATAGGATGAGAAGACATCACCACCTCGAATTTTCTGAGACTGTGTAGGAGTGATGTTACTTTCTCTATAAAAGATTTGTAGAATTCACAAGTGAAACCATCTGTGCCTCAAGTTTTCTTTGTGGGAAAATTATTAACTAGAAATTAAAATTCTTTTATAGACATAGGCCTACTCAAATTATCTGTTTCTTCTTAAGTGATCTTTGATAGTTTGTGTTTTTCCAAGAAAAACACATCTAAATTGTCAAAATTATTGGCAAAAAAGTGGTAAAAATATTCCCCATTTATCCTTTTAGTATCTGCAGAATCTGGTCTGATGCCACCTCTCTCATTACTGATATTAGTTATTTTTGTTTTCTCTCTTTTTTTCTATTCAATCTCCCAGAAGTTTTCAGTTTTACTGATTTTTTTCAGAGAACTAGCTTTTGAATACATTATTTTTACTCTTTTTTTCCTATTTTTTATTTCAAAAATAAGGTTTATTTTTTCTTCTGCTTGCTTGCATTTTAAGTCTTTTTTTTTTTTTAATTTCCTAAGGTAATGGCAACAGTAGGAAACTTGATATAAATTTTGGAATCTGGGAGTAAGGTTCTGCTATTATCAGTCATCACAAACTTAGTAGATTAAAGCAATACAAATTTATCATCTTACACAAATGTATTATCTTATCTTACCTTTTATGGAGGTAGAAGTTCAAAATGGGTTCACAGGGTTATGTTTCTTCTGAAAACTCAGGGGAAAAATACCTTTCTTTGCTTAGAAAAGCTTCTAGAGACTACTTACTGTAATAACAATATTTTCTAGTTTCCATATTTGATCCTCTGATATCTTGAGGCTGTGCTGACCCTGGAAGGATGTCCTTCCCAGGGCTAGTTAACTCCTGGAGATATTATGGGACTCTTCTGCAAGCACTCCTCTCATATGTAAGCCAAACAATCCAGAGTCCACACTTCAACTACCTACTTGATCAGGTCTCACAACCAGATCCATTACCTGCCTGCCCTAATCAGCCCAAGGCCAGGTGCCAGACAACCAGGACAGCCCTGACACCTCAGAGAACCTGTTGAAATGATGCAAACTTAGAGATGTTACTTTGTCAACAAAGGTCCATCTAGTCAAAGCTATGGTTTTTCCTGTAGTCATGTATGGATGTGAGAGTTGGACTGTGAAGAAAGCTGAGCACCGAAGAATTGATGCTTTTGAACTGTGGTGTTGGAGAAGACTCTTGAGAGTCCCTTGGACAGCAAGGAGATCAAACCAGTCCATCCTAAAGGATATCAGTCCTGGGTGTTCATTGGAAAGACTGAAGCTGAAGCTAAAACTCCAATTCTTTGGCCACCTAATGCGAAGAACTGACTCACTGGAAATGACCCTGATGCTGGAATGATTGAAGGCAGGAGGAGAAGGGGACATCAGAGGATGAGATGTTTGGATGGCATCACTGACTCGATGGACATGAGTTTGAACAAGCTCCAGGAGATGTGAAGGACAGGGAAGCCTGGCATGCTGCAGTCCATGGGATGAAAGAAGAGAGTGGAAAAGTTGACTTAAAACTCAACATTCAAAAAACTAAGATCATGGCATCTGGTCCCATCACTTCATGGCAAATAGAAGGGGAAACAGTGGAAGCAGTGACAGATTTTATTTTCTTGGGCTCCAAAATCACCGCAGATGGTGACTGAAGCCATGAAACTAAAAGACGCTTGCTCCTTGGAAGGAAAGCTATGACAAACCTAGATAGCACATTAAAAAGTAGAGACATCATTTTCTCTCAGCTTACTAATATTTTCTTCTGAAATGTCTCATCTACTGCAATGGTCATCTGGTATGTTTTTCCACTCAGTTATTGTAATTTTTGTCTCTAGAAGTTTGATTTGGGTCTTCTATGTCTCTACTTAGCATTTTCAATCTGTTTTCTCACTTCTTGAACATATGGAATACAGTCAAAATTATTGTTTAAAGTCCTTGCTATTCATTCCATCATCTGTGTTATTTTGGAGTCAGTTTTGGTTCATTGATTTTTCTCATCAAGATGGGTTGTATTTTCCTGCTTCTATGCATATCTGGTTATTTTTTTACTGAATGCTAGACATTGTGATGGAGAAGGCAATGGCACCCCACTCCAGTACTCTTGCCTGGAAAATCCCACTGGGTGGAGGAGCCTGGTGGGCTGCAGTCCATGGGGTCGCTATGAGTCGGACATGACTGAACGACTTCACTTTCACTTTTCACTTTCATGCATTGGAGAAGGAAATGGCAACCTACTCCAGTGTTCTTGCCCAGAGAATCCCAGGGATGGGGGAGCCTGGTCGGCTGCCGTCTCTGGGGTCGCGCAGAGTCGGACATGACTGAAGCGACTTAGCAGCAGCAGCAGTCACTGTGAATTTACCTCATAGGTTGATGAATATTTTTGTAGCCCTATAAATATTTTTGAGCTTTGTTCTGGGATGTGATTAAGCTAACTGGAAAGAGTCTGAGCACTTCTGGGCTTCATTTTAAGATTTGTTCAGCAGAAGCAGAACTGAGTTTAGTTTAGAATTAATTCCTCCATAAAGAGGTAAGACCTGTCTTAGTACATTACCCAATGTCCTTTGAATTATAAGATTTCCCTTCTGACTTTGGGGAACAAGCACTGTTTTGGGGCTGTGTGCCCTATAAGGCACTGTTCTCTATAATATTTTGGATCACTCTTTCCCCATCCTTGGAGAGTTTCCTCACGCTTAAGTCTTAGGCAGTACTCTGCTAAATATTCAAAGCATCCTCTTCAGGGTCTCTTCCTGTGTAGCGTTCTCTTCTCCAAAACTCTTGTTATTAGTTTTCCCAGGCTCCTAGCTCTGCTTAATTCAGAGAGACCATCAGCCTCCCCACTGCCCCTCCAGGCAACATAGCTTTAAACCTCTCTAAGGGCCCTAAGTTGGACAATCATGGGGCTCTTCTTATTTTTTCCTGCTTCTTTGGGGATCATTAACTTTTTTTGTCTGATGTTCAATGTCTTAAATTTTTTTGTTTCATGTATTTTGTCCTTTTTCTTAAATTTGGTCCGTAGGATAAATCTGGCCACTGTTAATCCATTTTAAGCAGATTAAAGTCTATTTTAAATTCCTTTTAGTTTTACATTGTCTTCTCCATTTTCAGAGGCATCTGCCAAAATTCTTTTGAATTCCCATGATCTCTCTTTGAATAGTAAACCTAAATGGCTACTTATCTTTAACACTGGGAATATTAGAACTATTATAGTCGAAACTCATTTTCATATGTCAATATCGAGCTTCTTTCAAATAACAGTATTATTTTCTTCTTTAAACTTACTCATATTTCAATTTTTCTCAAAAAGTGCTGTGAAGCTACTCTTAAAGGTGAATCATGGAACTACGTAGCAAATGCCAAGAACTAGGACTATGGCTTTTTTTTTTTTTTTTAAATTTTATTTTATTTTTAAACTTAACATAACTGTATTAGATTTGCCAAATATCAAAATGAATCTGCCACAGGTATACATGCGTTCCCCATCCTGAACCCTCCTCCCTCCTCCCTCCCCATTCCATCCCTCTGGGCCGTCCCAGTGCACCAGCCCCAAGCATCCAGTATCGTGCATCGAACCTGGACTGGCAACTCAGAGGGTGGGAAGATTTGGGAGAATGGCATTGAAACATGTAAAATATCATGTATGAAATGAGTTGCCAGTCCAGGACTATGGCTTTGTTGTAGTAAGAGTATCACTCTCATACTTCTTTATAAAGCAGAAGTGTTGTTATCAATATCGTGACTGAATTTGCCATGGTAGTGTTTTCAAAAGTGAAGTAATAAGTACTTTAGTATTTTTTAACTTGTACAATCATGTACCAAAAAAGGTATGCATCATTGTCCTCCAGGACCCTTTTTTTCTTGGCTGTGCTGGGTCTTCATTATGGTGTGTGGGCTCTCCAGTTGTGGCTTGAGGCTTGTGGGATCTTAGTTCCCTGACCAGGGATCAAAGCTGTGTCCCCTGCATTGAGAGACAGATTCTTTCTTTGTAGTAGTAGTGCTGGGTCTTCGCTGCTTCGAGTGGGCTTTTCTCTACTCTCTAGTTGCCGTGCGAGCGCTTCTCATTGTAGCGGTTTCTCTTGTTGCGGAGCACAGGCTCTAAGGCACTCAAGCATCAGCAGTTGCAGCACATGGGCTCAGTAGTTGTGTTTCCTGGGCTCTAGAGCACAGCCTCAGTAGTTGAGGCACACGGGCTTGGTTGCTCTGTGGCATATGGGATCTACCTAGATCAGGGATCGAACCCATGTCTCCTACATGGCAGGCAGATTCATAACCACTGGGCCATCAGGGAAGTCCCATCTCCAAGATTTTTGAAGACCAAACAAATATAATAGCATGTCCCATTATTTAAATCGTATAGACTTATATTCCATTATTCTCCTCTGCTAGACAAATGGCATATCCTTCATCTTTTTGGTAAAGTTTGGGGTTTTGTATTAATAAGGTTCATTCAAGAATTTCTATGACTGAGTTACTGACTCCCCCACACTTTCTGATCTACCAAAGTGGAGGATTCCAAGACCCTCTCACATCTGCTCTTGACGGCCCCCACCTCTGTGCTCTCTGCTTCTCTTAGATAAGCTTCCCCTGCACCTCACCACGGTGCTCCATTCATCTCACCCTTCCTTAGAAAGCCTGTCCCAACACCAAGTCCAGGAAACTTCCAAAATTTCTCTTGGCCTCAACTCAGCTTTCCCTCTGGAAATTCCACTATATATTCTTTCTTTTTTTGGCCACACCACGTAGCATGTGGAACTTCCCTGACCAGGGATCAAACCTGTGCCCCTTGCAGTGGAAGCCCAGAGTCTTAACCACCAGACCACCAGGGAAGCCCTGTATATTCTTTTTGACAGTTTTCTGTTGCACCTTTATTCACCTTAGTTCGTTAAAATTGTATCTATTTTACAGATCCTCTAGATAGAATGACCACCCACTTCAGTTCAGTTCAGTTCAGTTGCTCAGTAGTGTCCGACTCTTTGCGACCCATGAATTGCAGCACGCCAGGCCTCCCTATCCATCACCAACTTCCGGAGTTCACTCAAACTCACGTCCATCGAGTCAGTGATGCCATCCAGCCATCTCATCCTCTGTCGTCCCCTTCTCCTCCTGCCCCCAATCCCTCCCAGCATCAGAGTCTTTTCCAATGAGTCAGCTCTTCACATGAGGTGGCCAAAGCATTGGAGTTTCAGCTTTAGCATCAGTCCTTCCAAAGAACACCCAGGACTGATCTCCTTCAGAATGGACTGGTTGGATCTCCTTGCAGTCCAAAGGACTCTCAAGAGTCTTCTCACCACAGTTCAAAAGCATCAATTCTTCGGCGCTCAGCTTTCTTCACAGTCCAACTCTCACATCCATACATGACCACTGGAAAAACCATAGCCTTGACTAGACGGACCTTTGTTGGCAAAGTAATGTCTCTGCTTTTGAATACGCTATCTAGGTTGGTCCCACTTGCTGCTGCTGCTGCTAAGTCGCTTCAATCGTGTCCAACTCTGTGCGACCCCATAGATGGCAGCCCACCAGGCTCCCCCGTCCCTGAGATTCTCCAGGCAAGAACACTGGAGTGGGTTGCCATTAGTGGGGTACAATAAGTCATCCCTCTCAGAGTGATATTTTTGTCTTTGAAAAGCAGAGTTTCTTATAGGAACCTTATCAATCACACAGTAGTTACAAGAATGTCAGATATAATGATGCATACAATCTAAACAAGAGAAGCTATTTAAGAATTTACATACTGTAAAAATATGCACATTAGAAGTTAGCTGTGTGGAGAGATATAAGCAGCAGGAAGAGTAGTTGATTGGGGTTGAAGGATATTTATATTTAAGGATATTTAAGGATATCCTTAATTAAATTAAGCAGTAATATTGCTTTTTCTTCCTATTTATATGAATAAATTTATTTATTACAACAAATAACTGCCACTAACAGACACAGGTTCTCCACACACATCTAAATACACAAGAGTAAACAATGACCTGCTGCGTGTACAGTTCCAAGTGGGTTTGTGATCCTGTGATAGCTCTCATGAAAATGGTACATAGTAAACCCCATGCAGGTAAGCACTGTTTATTTATTCTAGTTTTAATTTGAAACTGTTTAACTTTTGACATTATTATCTGTGAAGAACATGTTTCCTTTCACTGTTTTAAAAATTGATATGCCTGCAGAGTGGGGGAATTTTGATGGTTGCTCAAACTAACAGTGATAGCTGAAATATCCTTAAAAATACTTCTTAATAACAGAATTTATTCACATATTTAACATAGACCATGGGTCATCTATAGCTTCAAATCTAAAGATAGAGGAAGTGTATCGGAATTTTAATGCTTTAGTTTTAGTATCCTGTAGTTTCCTACCTTTGTCCCAAAGAATGAAATCCATGTAACTGCTTCTGTGTTCACCAAAGCAGGCACTACTTTGAGCTCTTAAGAGAATATTCAAAACAAAAAGTGTACTTTATCTTCCTCTGCACTTTTTGAGAAACTTGACCAAAATTATAAATTATTCAAGGTTCCTGTTGAGCAGAAACCTTTTCTGTGTTACTGTCTAGAGAACAAACCAAATGAGAACTTTGTGAGAAAAGTGCTGACTTGGAACACATGTTATCAGCAAGCAGGGACCCTGGACAGCAGCTTAATTTTCTCATTTACAAAACACCCCCGTTCACTCTGCTTTTCACCAACTATTAAGGCAAAATCCTGGGGGGTGGGGATTGGCTATGCCTAACAACTTATGCTTAAAAAGATCCTCCTAAGGAGATTTCTCTAATCAAGGAAAATCCCTTCTGTAAGAAGTTGGCAGGTTCTGTGAACCTAGTGGGAAGACTTAATATCTCTGCTGCTGCTGCTGCTAAGTCACTTCAGTCATGTCCAACTCCATGCGACCCCATAGACAGCAGCCCACCAGGCTCCTCCATCCCTAGGATTCTCCAGAATATCTCTATGGATGCTTAAATTACAAGTTCTTTTGGGGGAAAAGACATTAAAATAACTTGAAGGTCTATTTCATTGGCAACTTAGAATAAAAAATATTAAAATAACTTGAAAGTCTATTTCATTGGCAACTTAGAATTTTATTTTTAAACTTTGAAATTTGAAAACAAGACAGCCTAGCTTGAATAATAAAGTTTCCCAATGCTAAATGTGTCCATCTGGAGCTAGTTTTTTTGCCTGAAGTACAAAAGCCAACTTTCTAAAGCTCCTAGGTAAGGACAGTACTGTTCTGATGATCTGTGATTAGATGAACTGATCAATCTCAGTCAGTAACACTCCTTTTTTATTCCTTGATAAGGGTTTAAAATATTCTAGAAAAGACTCATTTTTCTAGTCTTACATAGACAATTTCATTCTCAAGTTTCCTGAGAGGCATATGCCATATACAAGAATCCATATTTATCCTTCTCACTTACATACACTTCACAAATTGGATGGACACACTCATTATATTTATTCACTATCAGGAAGGAGATGATTAGCATTGAGCTGTAAGTACATTCTAATTATCTTGAAGAGCTCACTCATGTTGACATGATCAGGCACTAGGAATTTTATTTTATCCAGGACCAGAAGCTGTTTCTCAGCTTTGTATTTTTCTATTATTACCAAGATTTTGGTAGGATGCTGCTCTGGGATAAGTTGGACATCTTCTACTCTTTGTTTGAAGGTTCTGAGCTGTTAGAAGGTTTTCTCCTGCAATAGCAACTTCTCTTATGTCTCCTCAGCCCGCAGTCATCCCACTGTACTTTATTTGTACCTTTTTAAATCTTGTTTTAGAGTCTTTATTTGTATTTTGTTTGTTTGTTTTTGCTGTTTTGCATCTGGAGCAGCAATTCTCAAACGTTATGTGCATCAAAATCACCCCCAAAACTTGTTAGAACAGAGCGCCTGACCTCACGCCCAGAATGTCTAGGGTCCAAGAACTTTGATCATGCTCTCAACTGATGATGCATGGTACAAGGAAACACTTTGAGCACCAGAAGCTTTGACTAGACCCACAGTCTAGGTCCTTTGAAGGCAGGGTCCATGTCCCTGCATGGACCTTTCATTCATCTTTCATTCCACACAGTATCCAACACAGTAACTTGTAAATAGCTGTTCGGTAGGATGTCTTCATTAGTATTGAATTTCTAGACTTCAAAGGTGTGTCATAGAAATTTCATTCACATTAATATTCTAAGGAAGAATCAGAGTTACAGTGAAGAACCCACAAAGAGTGAAGGAGAGCTCATGATCCATTCCTAAGTCAGCCTGCATCATCAGTGAATAAAGCAAAAGGGGAAAGTGTAAAGCTGGGTAATTTTCAATGTCAAACAGGCAGCAAGTGTTAGATTAATTATTTTAGCTATTATGCAAAAAAGTTTTTTTTAAACTATAGCCTATTTCCAAGTGATTAATAAATTCAGCAAGAGTGTTTTATTAATTACTACTAGGAAAGCCAATACAATTTATATACATTCAAAAATTGTCAGACATGGAAGTTAAAAAAACAGAGACCACCATGAGATGTGCTGTGGATGCCTGGCTTTGAGGCCCAGCTGGGCCCTTGATGCCGTGTGCATTCAGGTACTCAGTTTCTTCTTATGTAGAATGGGTAGCAAAACGATCATGTCTGCTTTTGAGAGATAAGTCCTCAAAACAGTACCCGGCACACAGTAAGTGTTTGCTAAACAAAACAAAACACTAGTAGAGAAATGTAAAGTGGTGCAGCTGCTATGAAAAAGAGTACAGAGATTCTTCAAAGAATTAAAAGTAGAACTGCCATATGATCCATCAATCCCACTTCTGGGTACTTATTCAATAAAAATGAAAACAGAATCTCAAAGAGATATTTTACCCCCCTGTTCATTGCAGTATTATTCATATTAGCCAAGGTATGGGAACAACCTAAGTAATCCCAATGGGTAAATGAATAAACATTGTGTGGTCACCATATACAATATGGTATTATTCAGCCATAAAAAGCAAGGAAATCCTGCCATTTACAACAACATGGATTGACCTTGATGGTGTAATGCTAAGTGAAATAAATCAGACAGAGAAAGTCAAACACTGTAAGACCTCACCTACATATGGGATCTAAAACAACAACAGCAAGTCAAAACAAAAACCAAATCCATAGAAACAGAGAAATGGTGGTGGGCGAGGGACTCAAAAGGTTCAAACTTTCAGTGTTAAATAAATCCTAGGGCCATGTATATACAGCACAGTGACCATAGCTAATAATAACACTGTATATTGGAAAGTTGCTACTAGAGTAGATCTTCAAAGCTCTCATTAAAAAACAACAGTAAAAAACTAAACTAATATGGAATCTTCTCAGGTTAGTCTATGCCTTTGGTGATCACATTTTGTGCACCTGAAATTTAGAACAAGGATGAAGGATACTCAGGCCACTCCTGGGAATAAAAGGCTTTCCAAAAATTCTGTGATTCTCCAAACAGGGGTTACAGAAGCCACTGACAGTGTTTTGTGTACAGAGAATGTTCTGGACACCCCAGGTTGTCTGGTGTTCATATCTGTGTATTCCCAGCTCCTCTTTTTCATTTCTCCCCAAATATCCTGCCACCTCAAGAATGGAGAGAGAATGAGAACAGGAAAGGTAAAACTCGTGTCTTCATCAGCTTTTTCAGTCATGATGTGAGTGGATTTTTGTGGAATGGGAGTAATTTCATGGTAATGATCCCCACTGGAGCCCAAGACAGTCTACATCTTGGACCTGAAGTTGCAGGGTGTTGGCTAGTGTGTATAAACAGAATAACCAACGGAAACCCAACCAACACACAGGCAATCTCTCAGCAATGTTCTTCCTTTTAAAACACGTTAATGTTTCCACTGAGAGCCCTGGAATTCACTGTACATTTTTGCTTTTGCTTCTTATGGCAGCAAAGGGAGGCACTTACAAGTAAGAGACTCATAAAGTGCAAAAATCACTCAGAGATGATGTTTATCCAGCTGGACATCTGCAGTGAGAAACACAATTCAAGAATACAACTGAAGGCAAGGAGCCAGTCCCAAATTATGGATGCAAAGATTGGACAAAGGCAGCAGAAAGGGAAAAGATCATGTGTCAGACTGCTAGTCTTCCTGCTACTTCTCATCTGGCAGTGTTGATCCCACTCATGGAGAAGGCAGCCAGCCCCCACAAGAAGCTCCAGAAACTGCCTACACCATCCTTTCTTCATGCTCAGACACAAGCTCTGTCCTTCCTTCCTTCCTCCTTCTTTCCTCCTTTCTTTCTTTCATTCCTTCCTTCATTCCCTTCTTTCTTCCATCCTTTCTTCCCTGCCTTCCGCTCTCCCCTTTCTTTCTTTCTGGATTTCTTTCTCTCTCGTGTACCCTTCTTCCTTTGACTGAGCTATCTCTCTTGTTATAGAGATTCCCAAACATACACAAAAGTAATGAGAAACACATAACAACCCCCCAGCTATCTATCACCTGCCTCAGGTATATCAACTCTGTGCCAGCCTCGATCTCCTAGCTCTCTACCCCAACTCTCCCTGCAGCCCAATGTTTTCCTGAAGCATTTAAAAATAAACCCCCAAATGTTACTCTTATATGTGTCATTATGTGTCTCTAAGAGAAATTTACTTTTTAAAAACCTAACCAGGCTTCCCTGGTGGCTCAGTGGTGAAGAATCTGCTTGCCAATGCAGGAGACATGGATTCGGTCCCTGATCCAGGAAGATCCCACATGCCATGGAGCAACTAAGCCTGTGCACCACAACTATTGAGCCTGTGCTGGACAGCCTGGGAGCCACAAATACTGAAGCCCAAGTGCCTAGAGTCCACGCTCCACAACAAGAGGAGTCACTGCACATAACAACTAAAGAAAAGCCTGCACAGCAATGAAGACTTAGCACAGTCAAAAATAAATAAATGAAGTTTATTAAAAAAAATAAACAAACTGAAATGCATTAGCATATTTTTCAAAATTTGCTATATTTCCTTGAGATCAGTGTATTTAAAAATTCCTCAAAAAATATTTTTATAGTTATTTTGTTCAAACAAACTCCAATCAACCTCTACATGGTCAATTTAGTTGAGAAGTTTCTCAGGCTTTTTCATCGTGTAATACTTCCCTTCTTCCTGTTTTCACGCCTCATGTCTGACCTGCCCAATTTCCCAGTCTAGGTTTCACTAAATTGTATCCTCACGGTTGTCAAAAGTTCAGGAAAAAACAACAACAACAACAGAAGTAAAGCCAGTGAATCACTGAAGTAGTAATTAGTAAAAGGTACAGGGAATTCTGCTCAATGTTACGTGGCAGCCTGGATGGGAGGGGAATTTGAGGGGGCTATGGGTACATGTTGGAGAAGGCAATGGCACCCCACTCCAGTACTCTTGCCTGGAAAATCCCATGGACGGAGGAGCCTGGTAGGCTGCAGTCCATGGGGTCGTTAAGAATCGGACATGACTGAACGACTTCATTTTGACTTTTCACTTTCATGCATTGAAGGAGGAAATGGCAACCCACTCCATTGTTCTTGCCTGGAGAATCCCATGGACAGAGGAGCCTGGTGGGCTGCAGTCCATGGGGTCGCACAGAGTCGGACATGACTGGAGTGACTTAGCAGCAGCAGCAGCAGCATGGGTACGTGTATATGTACAACTGAGTCGCTCTGCTGTCCACCTGAAACTATCACAGCATTGTTAGTTGGTTATGCTCTAACATAAAGTAAAAGGTAAAAAAAAAAAAAAAGTTTATTGTGCACAGACCAAAAAGACAGACTACAAACGGGGAGCACTCAAACCCAAACATGGTATATTGTTGTAAAGCAGTGTGAAGTTAGTGACTGTATTTTTCAGAGTAATCGATTAAAACATTAGACTTTTCTTGAATGAAAGGGAATTGGTTAGTGGTTACCTCATATCAACTGGGAGGAACAGTTCATATTTTTTGCTTATGATTTTCAGAGGCATAAGCAACAAGTGACCCACGTCAAGTTACCCTCACTTGTCCTACAAAATCAGCTAAATAAAGCTTTGTTTGTATGACTAAACTGGTTTTGTCTGCTCAGGGAATTTTCAAGTCTGGTCTCTGTTTGAGTTTGATTTGAGCATGATTTAACTAACACATTCCTTTGCTCCCATAGTTTGGAGGTTTGTTTAGACTGGGTTATGAACTTTTCAGTGTGAGTTGTCCATAGGTGGTGTTGGTGGTTCCTTTTGCACCCCTAATGTTTTGTTACCCAGGTTTAGTGGATTTGAAATTAATCAGTAGTAAGCTGAGGTATTGTCATCCTGATCCACTCATCAAATGTTTCCCATCAGCCTCATGTTAATTACATTTATTTATTGCCCAGATCTGTTTTTCTTTCAGTCAGTTCAGTTCAGTCACTCAGTCGTGTCCGACTCTTTGCGACCCCATGGACTAAAGCACACCAAGGCTCCCTGTCCATCACCAACTCCCGGAATTTACTCAAACTCATGCCCATTGAGTTGGTGATGCCATCCAACCATCTCATCCTCTGTCGTCCCCTTCTCCTCCTGCCTTCAATCTTTCCCAGCATCAGGGTCTTTTCAAATGAGTCAGTTCTTTGCAACAGGTGGTCAAAGTATTGGAGTTTCAGCTTCAGTATTAATCCTTCCAATGAATATTCAGGACTGATCTCCGTTAGGATGGATTGGTTGGATCTCCTTGCAGTCCAAGGGGACTCTCAAGAGTCTTCTCCAACACCACTGTTCAAAAGCATCAATTCTTTGGCACTCAGCTTTCTTTATAGTCTAACTCTCACATCCATACATGACTACTGGAAAAACCAAAGCCTTGACTAGACGGACCTTTGTTGGCAAAGTAATGTCTTTGCTTTTGAATATGCTGTCTAGGTTGGTCACAACTTTTCTTCCAAGGAGCATCTTTAAATTTCATGGCTGCAATCACCATCTGCAGTGATTTTGGAGCCCCCCAAAATAAAGTCTGTCATTGTTTTCCCATCTATTTGCCATGAAGTGATGGGACCAGATGCCATGATCTTCGTTTTCTGAATGTTGAGCTTTAAGCCAACTTTTCCTTTTCTCCTTTCACTTTCATCAAGAGGCTTTTTAGTTCTTCTTTGCTTTCTGGCATAAGGGTGGTGTTATCTGCATATCTGAGGTTATTGATATTTCTCCTGGTAATCTTGATTCCAGCTCGTGCTTCCTCCAGCCCAGCATTTTGCATGAGGTACTCTGTATGCAAGTTAAATAAGCAGAGTGACAATATACAGCCTTGACGTACTCCTGTCCCGATTTGGAACCAGTCTGTTGTTCCATGTCCGGTTCTGTTGCTTCTTGATCTGCATACAGATTTCTCAGGAGGCAGGTCAGGTGGTCTGGTCTGGTTTTTTCATTAGTGGTTGCAAAATGGTGATTTGTTGTTGTTGTTGTTCTGAATTTATTACAATATCGCTTCTGTTTTTTAGTTTTTTGGCTACAAGGCATGTGGAATCTTAGCTCCCCTACCAGGATTGAACTCGCACCCCTTGCACTGGAAGGTGAAATCTCCACCACCAGACCACCAGGGAAGTCCCTGTTCTGCATTTATTAGCATAACTTCTA
Organism: Bubalus bubalis; assembly: GCF_019923935.1. Lineage (NCBI taxonomy): Eukaryota > Metazoa > Chordata > Mammalia > Artiodactyla > Bovidae > Bubalus > Bubalus bubalis. The sequence continues at coordinate 151,493,985 of NC_059159.1, read as the reverse complement.
TAACTATTTGGTTAACCTGAAACAGAATTTGTATAAGAAAGGCAGAATCAATACATAATGCTTTCTCTTACTGAATTTTCAGAATAATTGTGAATCTATAATGAAGACGACTTCCTTTTTTTTTTTTTTTGTCATTATAAACATGTAGAACTTGTGTCTGCTTTATTTCAATACATTTAGTCACTTATTTGACTGTGTGGATCACGATAGACTGTGGAAAATTCTGAAAGACATGGGAATACCAGACCACCTGACCTGCCTCTTGAGAAATCTGTATGCAGGTCAGGAAGCAACAGTTAGAACTGGACATGGAACAACAGACTGGTTCCAAATAGGAAAAGGAGTATGTCAAGGCTGTACATTGTCACCCTGATTATTTAACTTATATGCAGAGTACATCATGAGAAACACTGGACTGGAAGAAACACAAGCTGGAATCAAGATTGCTGGGAGAAATATCAGTAACCTCAGATATGCAGATGACACCACCCTTATGGCAGAAAGTGAAGAGGAACTCAAAAGCCTCTTGATGAAAGTGAAAGAGTGAAAAAGTTGGCTTCAAGCTCAACATTCAGAAAACGAAGATCATGGCATCCGGTCCCATCACTTCATGGGAAATAGATGGGGAAACAGTGGAGACAGTGTCAGACTTTATTTTTGGGGGCTCCAAAATCACTACAGATGGTGACTGCAGCCATGAAATTAAAAGATGCTTACTCCTTGGAAGGAAAGTTATGAGCAACCTAGATAGCATATTCAAAAGCAGAGACATTACTTTGCCATCAAAGTTTCATCTAGTCAAGGCTATGGTTTTTCCTGTGGTCATGTATGGATGTGAGAGTTGGACTGTGAAGAAGGCCGAGCACCTTTTGAACTGTGGTGCTGGAGAAAACTCTTGAGAGTCCCTTGGCCTGCAAGGAGATCCAACCAGTCCGTTCTGAAGGAGATCAGCCCTGGGATTTCTTTGGAAGGAATGATGCTGAAGCTGAAACTCCAGTATTTTGGCCACCTCATGCGAAGAGTTGACTCATTGGAAAAGACTCTGATGCTGGGAGGGATTGGGGGCAGGAGGAGAAGGGGACGACAGAGGATGAGATGGCTGGATGGCATCACTGACTCGATGGGCGTGAGTCTGAGTGAACTCCGGGAGTTGGTGATGGACAGGGAGGCCTGGCCTGCTGCGATTCATGGGGTCGCAAAGAGTCAGACACGACTGAGCGACTGAACTGAACTGAACTGAACGGAGTCACTTATTGTCTGTGGCCCATCAGTTGTTCCATCTTTCGCCTGTAGGGGCTCCTCCAGTTTGGCTCTTGGACACAGTTCCTTAGTTTCTGGCAACAGCCCTATTTTGGGCCACAGTACGTCTCAGGATCATTTTGGACTGTACCTGCCCCAGAACAGCCATTTCTCTAGGAACTCTGGTTCCTGTTAGTGAAAAATAGCATTTGGAGACCACAGTCTGGGAACTGGGAGTGGAAAGTGTGTGTGTGTGCCCACTGAGACTGTCTAGTCCTTGAATCTAGGCTTCTTCTTTGCTGTTGTTTTTAACAGCACATTATATAAGCTCACATTATAAGCTAATACTCACCTTTCCAGAGCAAATGTAGGATGTAAGTTTGTAGGGTTTCAAGTGTGATGATAAGAATGTATTCCTTTTCTTACATTGAAATTTTTAGTTTCTAAGGATTCCTACATAATTATGTATTTGATCTCTTTGGTCTTTCTGTATCTCTGTGTATATGTGCGTGCGTGTGTGTGTATATGTGTGTGTACACATGTACATATATATGTTTTTCTATATATGTCTATGTGGATAGTTCAAATAGCAATGTCAGTTTTACTATTAAATGTAAGAATCTAAAATGAAAGAAAAGTTTGTGAACTGAATGGCAAGAAGCCATAGTGATAACAGTGTACTTGAAGTGCATGAAGAGTTTCTGCACTCAATGAAAATGCCAAAATCAAGAGGAATTAAAGAGGATTTCAGTGTATGTACTTACCTGACTGTGAGATTGCTCTCAAACTAAATCTCTGAAACCATGTTCTTAGAGGAGTCTTGCCACTAAGAATATTTAACAATAGACAGTTATTGGTGTCCAGGGTCTTAGGTAAGAAGAGACAGAAAGATCTTTTCATCTGCTTCTAGGAAGATTTACAGAGAATATGTTGACTGTCTTGATTTTAACTGTTTCTTGTAGGTCTGTAACTCCTTCCTTTTAACTTGGACCTAGGGGTGGCGTCAAAGAAGTGAAAGTGAAAAGATGATTGTAACTTTTCCAATTTCATCACTTTTCTCTAAGCTTCCTCACTTCTCTCAAACTCACCGTGGGTTGTTTTTAGAGAGTATCAGCCTAATAAGCATGATAAAAAGTCAAGCCAATTTATACTCTTGCATTTGCATCTTAAAACCTTCTCTGATTTTATTAAAGAGGCATGTTAAAACCTTCCTCTGTTTACTTCCTTTCCTTTCAGCCGTGTTTCATCTTATCCTGCTGTTGTTCACAACATGCCCCAGGTTTCATGTCCAGGAAAAGGACCGCATGCTGACATACACAGTTATATTTAAAGTGAATAGCCCTTGATTTGTTTAGTAATTAAGTTAGTAATCATATATTTTACTGTTTGTTACTTAATAAAAAGGATGATTGGCACTTTATTATAAGCATTGCCAACTATTCTTAGAAAATATTAACTCATTATTTTAAAAAGCTGTTTTGGAGTATTGACTATGGGATTAATCCCGAGTTTTCCTGAGGATGGTGATGCGGGTACCTGTTTGCAGCTCACTTGAAGTGGCCCCAGTTGTCAGTTTGGAAAACATGGAGAAAACCAGACAGGATAAGCTCATTTTTGAGACTGACTTGTATGCCTGCCTGCACTCTTCTTTCATTTAATTTCCCAGAGCACCATGGTCCAAGGGGTAAACTCTACCCTAAAGTAGGGATTGAAAACCATGAAAGGATTTGCTCACAGTCACAGCTAATAGGTGACAAGAGAGTTTTAATCCTGTCTTCATCTTGCATATACATATCCCTGCACCCCTGCACCCACTCGCCTTTCCCTGAACCTGGCTGGAGAAACCCATCTGAGTTGAACCTTAAAGTGAAAGAATCCAGTTAAAGAGTGAGTGCGTGGGGTCAGGGGGTGTCCTATCTCCTGCTGACAACACAGCATCTTACTCAGAGTCAGGTTCAAAACTGTGCTTATTGAATGGAAGAAGTTGATGAAAGCCAGATTCTCAGGACTTCAGATAAAAATCTGTTATTCTCAACTGAGAGGTCCTAGAGTTTATTAATACAATCTATATGTTGTAAAAGTTTTATCTTATGGCCTTTGCAATTTTGATCAGCTCACTGTAGCTCTAGTCTTTTCTGTTTCACCTTTTCTCATAAACAGAAATTAAAGCAAGAACATTTAAAAAAATATTTTAACATTTCTTAAGTTGTGAGAATCTTAAACTAAATATATGAAGAAGTTAGCAGTTTACTCAAACAACTTAGACACTTGTTTGGAAACTGATATTGTCAGTGTCTGTGCTTGTCATCTTCTCTGATGAACGCTCTTTGTTCACTTTCAAAACTTGCCAGTCTGCCAAATATTTATTTGCTGGGAAGTTAGCATGTCTGGGAAGTAGCACATTCTTTTTGATTTAGGTATAGATAAATATTTTTTTAAGTCAGATATATATTTTTAAGAAGATATCTTAGTAAACCTGAGATTGAAATCTATGTATTCATTTCTCCCTTTATTTTTCCTATACCTTTAAAAGATTCCCCTTGGGCACTTGAAGCAGGGGAGGTAGGGTCCAATGCCCAAAGGAGCAGCAGTTGAGACAAGACTTATGTATTCAGGGCCCCAAACAGACTCATGGCTGCCTGTAAGAAGGAGCTGAATCCCTCTGCATCAGAGGCCTGGATGGAAATCATCAGCATGCATGTGAGCTTCACCAGTGGGTGAAGAGCCAGGTCATTACCCCATGGTCTGATTGGGTTAATGTGCGTGTGTGTGTGCGAAGTTGCTTCAGTTGTGTCTGATGCTTCTCCACCCTAGCCTGCCAGGTTCCTCTGTCCACAGGATTCTCCAGGCAAGAATACTGGAGTGGGTTGCAATGCCTTCCTCCAGGGGATCTTCCAGATCCAGAGAGCAAACCCGAGTCTCTTACATCTCCTGCATTGGCAGGCAAGTTCTTTACCACTAGTGCCACCTGGGAAGCCCTGGGAGCCATGTACCTGTGGGTTAATGCGAAAGTGCTTCACAGGAAGACAAGAATGCCTTGGGACACCCAGGAAGTTAAATTCCCACAGAAGATAAGCTCACACACAAGAATTACAAAACATATGAGAAAGTCCAGTGTTATGAAAAATAGCCAAAAGACCCAGGTCCACTGCATATAGCTTACATAATTATAAATTGTGCACCAAACAATTATAGGTATGTCATTCAGATTGACCATAATCACATTTATACTCACACATGCACACACACACACAATGCAAAACTTGAGAATAAGAATTTTAGGGCAATCTAAAAAAGATGTTATATTCTCAGGCTGATAAAAAGAGGGGATTACATTCATGGAATAAGAATATTCAAAATAAAAACATACCATTATGGCAAAAGAACAGGTGATTGTGAGAAAAAACAAAATCAGATATCTTGATAATTAAGTCTTAGAGTATGTATTTAATAGAGGACATATGTATTTAATAGAGGACAGCAAGCAAGAGATTTAATAAATTAAAAAGGAAAACTAATTTAGAGGGAATATGACCCTGCCAACACCTTGATTTTGATCTAGTGAAACTGATTTTGGGCTTCTGGCCTCCAGGACTGTGAAATAATAAATTTCAATTGTTTAACTCACCAAGTTTGTGATAATTTGATACAGCAACCATAGGAAAATAAAAAACTAGGCAAAGATGGAGCATTTTGAGCATCATCAAATTAATAGTTGTAGTGAATCACAGCATATAAATTGGTTTTAAATAATTTCACGAGTTCAAAATGATACTAACACTGTCCTATACACTCATCTCACATGCTAGTAAAATAATGCTCAAAATTCTCCAAGCCAGGCTTCAGCAATATGTGAATTGTGAACTTCCAGATGTTCAAGCTGGTTTTAGAAAAGGCAGAGGAACCAGAGATCAAATTGCCAATATCCGCTGGATCATGGAAAAAGCAAGAGAGTTCCAGAAAAACATCTATTTCTCCTTTATTGACTATGCCAAAGCCTTTGACTGTGTGGATCACAATAAACTGTGGAAAATTCTGAAGGAGATGGGAATACCAGACCACCTGACCTGCCTCTTGAGAAATCTGTATGCAGGTCAGGAAGCAACAGTTAGAACTGGACATGGAACAACAGACTGGTTCCAAATAGGAAAAGGAGTATGTCAAGGCTGTATATTGTCACCCTGCTTATTTAACTTATATGCAGAGTACATCATGAGAAACGCTGGACTGGAAGAAACAAAAGCTGGAATCAAGATTGCCGGGAGAAATATCAGTAACCTCAGATATGCAGATGACACCACCCTTATGGCAGAAAGTGAAGAGGAACTCAAAAGCCTCTTGATGAAAGTGAAAGTGGAGAGTGAAAAAGTTGGCTTCAAGCTCAACATTCAGAAAACGAAGATCATGGCATCCGGTCCCATCACTTCATGGGAAATAGATGGGGAAACAGTGGAAGCAGTGTCAGACTTTATTTTTTGGGCTCCAAAATCACTGCAGATGGTGACTACAGCCATGAAATTAAAAGATGCTTACTCCTTGGAAGGAAAGTTATGAGCAACCTAGATAGCATATTCAAAAGCAGAGACATTACTTTGCCATCAAAGTTTCATCTAGTCAAGGCTATGGTTTTTCCTGTGGTCATGTATGGATGTGAGAGTTGGACTGTGAAGAAGGCTGAGCGCCGAAGAATTGATGCTTTTGAACTGTGGTGTTGGAGAAGACTCTTGAGAGCCCCTTGGACGGCAAGGAGATCCAACCAGTCCATTCTGAAGGAGATCATCCCTGAGTGTTCTTTGGAAGGAATGATGCTAAAACTGAAACTCCAATACTTTGGCCACCTCATGCGAAGAGTTGACTCATTGGAAAAGACTCTGATGCTGGGAGGGATTGGGGGCAGGAGGAGAAGGGGACGACAGAGGATGAGATGGCTGGATGGCATCACTGACTCGATGCACATGAGTCTGGGTGAACTCCGGGAGTTGGTGATGGACAGGGAGGGTGAACTCCGGGAGTTGGTGATGGACAGGGAGGACTGGCATGCTGCGATTCATGGGGTCCCAAAGAGTCAGACACGACTGAGCGACTGAACTGAACTGAACTGATACACACAAACTCATTTGTCACTAAGTAACCAATTCATCTATGGGGTTGCACAGACTTGGACATGACTGAAGCGACTTAACAGCAGCAGCAGCAGCAACCAATTCATTGTCCTGAAAACTGAAATAAAGGGAAATAAATGTACTTCAGAGTAATAATACAGTTGATGAGGAAAAGCTTTGCTTGATGGAAAATTTAGAAAAAGAAGGATTTGTAGAATTAAGATATTATCATTTTGTCATTTGTTGTGAAATAACAGACTTAAGCAATGATTATTAATGGCTTCTAAAACCATTAGGTGAAAAAGTTATGAGAAACTTATAATCAGGCTGACAACTTCCAAACCCCACAGTTTAATTTCAGCATTAAAAAGAAAAGAGCAAACTGGCATATGTCCCCCCTGATGTCATGCAGTAGGAAAGAAAACACCAACTTGAAATTTTCCTGAAAAAAAAATCAAACTTGAATCTGATCAAACTTCTATTAATAGATATAATTAGCAGCTTACAAGAAATACTGGGGACAGGGAAATATGTTAAGTAATACTTCTGGGCTGCTACCAGCAAAATTCAAGGTATGGGAAACTATTGAGGAAAAGACCTAGTCTGTTCAACAAATAAGTTATAAAAACAAAAAATGTAGAAGAAAGAATCTGTAACTGAAAATATTTAAGAGATTAATCTTAAATCTTGGAGAAGGAAATGGCAACCCACTCCAGTGTTCTTGCCTGGAGAATCCCAGGGATGGGGGAGCCTGGTGGGCTGCCGTCCCTGGGGTCGCACAGAGTTGGACACGACTGAAGCGACTTAGCAGTAGCAGCAGCAAGAGATTTATCAACCCAATGAGTCCTGATTCAAATAACCCAACTGTAAAACAACCATCACACAGTGGCAGACATTTAAAATGGATTTGCAATTTAATTAAATTAAAGAATTATTCTTGTTATTTTAGGGATGATATAATTGGATGTGTTTTAGAAGTGATGTCTAGACATCACTTCCCTGGTGGCTCAGACGGTAAAGCGTCTGCCTACAATGTGGGAGACCTGGGTTCTATCCCTGGGTTGGGAAGATCCCCTGGAGAAGGAAATGGCAACCCACTCCAATATTCTTGCCTGGAAAATCCCATGGATGGAGGAGCCTGGTTGGCTACTCTCCATGGGGTCACAAAGAGTCAGACACGACTGAGCGACTTCACTATCTATCTATCTATTATCTATCATAACTAAGAAATACATACTGAAGAATAGATAAACAAAATAATATGGTATTTGGAATTTATTTCAAAATAGCCTAGCTGGAGGTGGAAAGTTAATGAGAGTAAAAGTAAAATGAAATTTGTCAAGAGTTGATAATTGTTCTAGTTGAATGATGGGTATATGGGAGTTTCATTATTCAATTCTCTCTACTTTTGTATATGGTTGAAGATTTCCATATTAAAGGTTTCCTTTAAGAATAAAATAAGGAAATAAAACTAAGAAAATCTCTCAGAGCTGAGATGAAGAGATGGAAATTAGAAAAAAATAAAGTTAAGATATATACATATATTTGAAGAAGTATGTGAATGAAAGAATAAAGCTGAATTAGTCAGAGTTCTCCAGAGAAATAGAAGCCATAGGAGACATATAGATGATAGACAAGTAGATAGATATAGATGATGTAGACATAGATATAGATTGAGAAGGCCATGCAACCCACTCCAGTATACTTACGTGGAGAATCCCATAGACAGGGGAAACTGGCAGGCTACAGTCCATAGGGTCATAAAGAGTTGGACATGACTGAAGCGACTTAGCACACAGGCATAGATACAGATACAGATACAGATACAGATACAGATATAGATATAGATATAAACAGGGACAGAGTAAAAGGACAAGTTCAGTTCAGTCTCTCAGTTGTGTCCAACTCTTTGTGACCCCATGAAAGCTGAGCGCCGAAGAATTGATGCTTTTGAACTGTGGTGTTGGAGAAGAGTCTTGAGAGTCTCTTGGACTGCAAGGAGATCCAACCAGTCCATCCTAAAGGAGATCAGTCCTGGGTGTTCATTGGAAGGACTGATGCTGAAGTTGAAACTCCAATACTTCAGCCACCTGATGAGAAGAGTTGACTCATTGGAAAAGACTCTGATGCTGGGAAGGATTGAGGGCAGGAGGAAAAGGGGATGACAGAGGATGAGATGGCTGGATGGCATCACTAACTCAATGGATGTGAGTGTGAGTGAACTTTGGGAGTTGGTGATGGACAGGGAGGCCTGGCGTGCTGCAATTCATGGGGTCTCAAAGAGTCGGACATGACTGAGTGACTGAACTGAACCACAGCACGCCAGGCCTCCCTGTCCATCACCAACTCCTGGAGTCTACCCAAACCCATGTCCATTGAGTCAGTGGTACCATCCAACCATCTCATCCTCTGTTGTCCCCTTCTCCTCCTGCCGTCAATCTTTCCGAACATCAAGGTCTTTTCAAATGAGTCAGCTCTTCGCATCAGGTGGCCAAAATACCAGAGTTTCAGCTTCAACATCAGTCCTTCCAATGAACACCCAGGACTGATCACCTTTAGGATGGACTCGCTGGATCTTCTTGCAGTCCAAGGGACTCTCAAGAGTCTTCTTCAACACCACTGTTCAAAAGCATCAATTCTTCTGCACTCAGCTTTCTTTATAGTCCAACTCTCACATCCATACATGACTACTGGAAAAACCATAGCCTTGACTAGACAGACCTTTGTTGACAAAGTAATAGCTCTGCTTCTGAATATGCTGTCTAGGTTGGTCATAACTTTCCTCCCAAGGAGTAAGTGTCTTTTAATTTCATGGCTGCAGTCACCATCTGCAGTGATTTTGGAGCCCAAAAAAATAAAGTCTGACACTGTTTCCACTGTTTCCCCATGTATTCCCAATGAAGTGATGGGACCAGATGCCATGATCTTAGTTTTCTGAATGTTGAGCTTTAAGCCAACTTTTTCACTCTCCTCTTTCACTTTCAAGAGGCTCTTTAGTTCTTCACTTTCTGCCATAAGGGTGGTGTCATCTGCATATCTGAGGTTATTGATATTTCTCCCAGCAATCTTGATTCCAGCTTGTGCTTCCTCCAGCCCAGAATTTCTCATGATGTACTCTGCATAAAAGTTAAATAAGCACGGTGACAATATACAGCCTTGACGTACTCTTTTTCCTATTTGGAACCAGTCTGTTGTTCCATGTCCAGTTCTAACTGTTGCTTCCTGACCTGCATACAGGTTTCTCAAGAGGCAGGTCAGGTGGTCTGGTATTCCCATCTCCTTCAGAATATTCCACAGTTTATTGTGATCCACACAGTCAAAGGCTTTGGCATAGTCAATAAAGCAGAAATAGTAAAAACTGATTAAATAGTTAATCCCACTAGGGGATTATAAATAGAGAAAATATGGGAGATCCCTATAAGTTAATGGCCACTTAAGAAGGCAAGTTTGCTTAACCACAAAATCAAGCTGGCTTGCTTAATAGCAAACCATGCAGTCCCATGAGACATGCCTCCGAACAATAAAACAATGGTGGCATGAGACTCACATCCTGCCCAGGGAGCTCAGTAAGTTAATGACCCCTAGGACATGCTCTCTGCATACATAAAAAATAATAATTTATGAAAAGGTGACACTTCAAAGTGAAAGACCCTCATTGTCCTGGGAGCTAAAATAATTTTTCCATAGTGCCATGACAGTCCCAATATGGCCATAGGGAGACGAGAAAGTTCCCTTTCCCAGACTGGAGGAGGAGCTGATTATGGAAACGTGATGCCTACTCAAGAATGAGGAAGAAGGTGATCTTCCCCCATCTCCTCACTTTTCCTTTGATTTTAAAGCTGTAGCTCACTAAGTTCTTGGGGCACAGATCCTGTCACCCACCTGCTTGGAAGCCTCACAAGTGTCCAAATAAATCACTTCTTATCTATCACTTTGCCTCTGTATGTATCTTTTCTGCACTGAGACACAAAGGACTGAGCTCTTCGGAGCCTCTCAAAACGCCACCTGACAGTTTCAGAGTTAGACATAGATGATATGAAGGAGATTTATTATCAGGAATTGCCCTTTTGCTTATGTAGGCTAGGAAGCCCCAAGATCTGCCATCTGCAAATTAGAGCCTCAAGAAAGACAGTGGTGTAATTCAGTCAAAGTCTGAGGGCTTGAGAACCAGGGGAGCTGATGGTTTAAAACCCAGTCTGAGGGCAGGAAAAGATGAGATGCCCCAGCTCCAGGCAATTGCCTCCTTCCTTCACCTGTTGTTCTAGTCAGGCATTCAATGAATTGGATGGTGCCCACCTACAGTGGGGAAGGCCATCAGCTTTTACAGAGTCCATCAATTTAAATGCTAATCTCCCCCAGAGACACCCTCATAGACACACACCAAAATACTATTTAATCTGGGCGCTCAATCACCAGCCTAATTTACCCTTAATTAACCATTGCAAAAGTGAATGTTGAATATAATGAAAGAGATAAAAGCTGAGATTTTCCAAAATTGAAGGACACGAGTCCTTACACTGAAAATTCTACCTAATGTTGAATAAATAGTAATAGTAAATTCCCAACCAGATCCATCATAGTGAAACCTCAGAACTTTAAAGACAAAGAAAAATCCTGAAAGATACCCAGAGAGGGGGAAGACTCACATATAAATAAAAAGAAAGTAATAAACAAGAACAAACTATCAATATAGGCAACAACAAAGATGAATCTCTAGGGTGTTTTACCAAGTGAAAGAAGCCAGTCTCTATCAGTTACATTCTGTATGACTCATTTTATGTGACATTCTGGAAAGGCACAACCATGAGGAATGGAGAAGTGAGCAGAGTTTCTAGAGGCTGGGGAGGAAAAGGGTGTGATGTCAAACTATCATACACCTGAGAGTTTATATCTTAGAGATGAAGCTATTCTATATCCTATTTGTGGTGGTAGTTATACAAATCTATATATGAGTTAAAAGTCACAGAAATATATGGACTTCCCTGGTGGTCCAGTGGTTAAGAATCTGCCTTCCTATGCAGGGGACATGGGTTTGCTCCCTGATCTGGGAAGATTACACATGCCATGGGGAAACTAAGACCGTGCACTGCAACTGAGCCCATGCCCTAGAGCCCATGCCCTGCAACGAGAGAAGCCACTGCAATGAGAAGCCCATGCCCTGCAGCTAGAGAGTAGCCCCCATTTGCCACAACTAGAGAAAGCCCTCACGTAGCAATGAAGACCAAGTGCAGCCAAAAATAAATAAATAAATAATTTTTTAAAAGTCACAGAACTTTAGACCCTCCCCAAAAGATCACTAGAAAATTAAATTTAATTAATTAAAAAAATTGATGCATCTTGAATATATGGCAATGAAAGGACAGTATTGGATAAGACTTAAAATCAGGATTGACCATCTTTCCTTAATGACCTAGTAGTCACATACCAACTAATTGGATGGCCAGCTAATTCCAAGGCATTGGCCTGGTCAGGAGGGGGCGGAGTTTTCTGAAAATTGTGTTTTTCTTGAATATTCTCCAGGCTAAGTACATGCTGTAGATAGAAATATATTTTGTGTCCTCTAAAGCTCTCAAGCAGATGTGGCAATTTGAGATGACTTTCTTTTATTAAAAGTTATTATTACATGATAATAAGGAACTGATAACATTCCCAGCAATGTTCTTAAAATATTAATATTCTCAAGGAAGTTTCAATTAAGTGAAATAGAAATACATGGAAGCATATTAAAAGCTATGGAAAAGCCTTTAAACATGAAAACCAAAGGTTTGAAAGATAGACTTGTCTCTGAAATTGCATATGAGAGAAGACAAAATTTGCATAATATTTCAGGACAAACTGAGTTTGCCACAGTTTGTGGCATTATTGTTACAACTTCAATTTGGAAAGAGCTAACAAAATTTTGTTAAACTGATGTGAAGAGCCAACTCATTGGAAAAGACCCTGATGCTGAGAAAGATTGAAGGCAGGAGGAGAAGGGACGACAGAGGATGAAATCTTTGGATGGCATCATTGACTCATCGGACATGAATTTGAGCAGACTCTGGGAGATGGTGAAGGACAGGGAAGCCTGGTGTGCTGCAGTTCATGGGGTCACAGAGTCGGACACGATTTAGTGGCTGGACAACAACAACAAGTGTTTATAAGATGGTATCCTTTATTTGTCCGTTTCTCACAAAGGCTTAGCTGAAGGCATTTATCACCCAGCCCCCTCCACGAGCAGACTGGGGCCTAGTAAAATCAAGGTCAGTGCTCCCTTTTCCTCCCTGGCTTCATGTTCTGGGATAGGTGGGACTGGTTTGGAGCCAAAGCTCCTGGGTCTGTAACTGAATAATCACAGGTTTCTCCATGTTTGAGATCAATATATTTATTACACAAAATCACTGAACTTCTGTACCTACTCGGTTTAGAAAAATGAGTGTGTTTCTTTAAAAGAGATGCTTTGTTCCTGTCTATCATGTGCTGTCTCACAGCATTCAACTCAGTTCCAGGGAGAGCTGCCTTGCCCTGAGAAATGGCTCCTGATGGAGAAGAGACATTCAGAACCAAGGGATAAGCCATGCCCCTCTCCCCCGTCACTTTACCTGCTGAGGAGACACTCACGGAGTCCGGGAAGATAAAGTTACTTGGGAAGAAATTGTCTGCAGTGGACCAACTGACTTACTCAACCAAAAGAATTGCCAGAGAAGGCTGAGGGTGAGGGTGGGTGGCTCATATCAAGAAAACAACAAGCAGTAAATAACTATGGCACAGCCATTGGCCATTGGCCATTTCACCTTAGCAAACCTTCTCCTCAGAAGAAAGAGAAGTCAGTTTCCAAGTTAAAGAGCTGTGGGGAACAGAGCTGAGATCTGCACTCAGGCTCCAGACCCAGGGCTGACCATGCTGATCCGAAGGTGCGCACAGGTGGGCATCCCAGGGAAGCCTCTAGGGCTAGCTTTGCAGTGGCCCTCTGGGCCCCTGTTGGCTCACACTGGGTCCTTCCCAGGGTTGAAATCACAGTAAATGTGTTCCCATTTACACATGAGCTGTAAGTACTGATGAAAGTGTGTCAGATACACAAGTTGGAACAGGGATTTCTCTGACCCAGACATAGCTGAGCAACCCAATGCCATGTTATGTTAGACGCTCAGTCATGTCCGACTCTTCGTGACCCCATGGACTGTAACCCGCCAGGCTCCTCTCTCAAGCTGGAAAATCAGATTAAGAAACATTGTGGGAACCAAGGCACCAAGAGTTACTCCCTTTTGAACCCTCTTATACTGTTCCCTCATAGCTCAGTTGGTAAAGAATCTGCCTGCAATGCAGGAGACCCGGGTTTGATTCCTGGGTTGGGAAGATCATCTGGAGGAGGGCATGGCAACCCGCTCCATTATTCTTGCCTGGAGAATCTCCATGGACAGCAGAGCCTGGTGGGAATCTCCATGGACAGCAGAGCCTGGTGGGCTACAGTCCATCGGGTCACAAAGAGTCATTTCAACCTCATCAACCTCACACGACTGAGTGACTGAGCACAGCACAGCACACATATAATGGAATATTCAGTTCAGTTCAGTTGCTCAGTTGTGTCTGACTCTTTGTGATCCTATGGACTGCAGCACACCAGGCCTCCTTGTCCATCACCAACTCCCAGAGTTTACTCAAACTCATGCCCATTGAGTCAGTGATGCCATCCAACCATCTCATCCTCTGTCATCCCTTTCTCTTCCTGCCCCCAATCCCTCCCAGCATCAGGGTCTTTTCAAATGAGTCAGCTCTGTGCATTGGGTGGCCAAAGTATTGGAGTTTCAGCTTTAGCATCAGTCCTTCCAATGAATATTCAGGACTGATCTCCTTTAGGATGGACTGTTTGGATCTCCTTGCAGTCCAAGGGACTCTCAAGAGTCTTCTCCAACACCACAGTTCAAAAGCATCAATTCTTAGGCACTCAGCTTTCTTCATAGTCCAACTCTCACATCCATACATGACCACTGGAAAAACCATAGTCTTGACTAGATGGACCTCTGTTGGCAAAGTAATGTCTCTGCTTTTTAATATGCTGTCTAGGTTGGTCATAACTTTTCTTCCAAGGAGCAAGCGTCTTTTAATTTCATGGCTGCAGGTACCATCTGGAGTGATTTTGGAGCCCAAAAAAATAAAGTCAGCCACTGTTTCCACTGTTTCTCCATCTATTTGCCATGAAGTGATGGGACCAGATGCCATGATCTTAGTTTTCTGAATGTTGAGCTTTAAGTACTGTATAATTCCATTATCTTGATATGCCATTGTTTATTTATCCATTCACCTACTAAAGGACATCTAGTTGACATCCAACTTTTGGTATTTATGAGCAAAGCTGCTACAAGCATCCGTGTGCAAGTATTTGTGTGAACATAATTTTTTAACTCCTTTGAGTAAATGCTAAGGATCATGATTGCTGAATCCTATGGTAAGAGTATGTTTAGTTCAATAAGAAACTGTCAAAAAACTGTTTTCCAAAATGGTGGCAGACTTTTGCATTCCCACCAGCAATAAATGAGTGTCCTTGTTGCTAGACATCCTTAGAAGCATAAGTGTTCTGGATTTTGGCCATTCTAATGGTTAATGAAAAGTTAGATTCTTTTTAGCAATAGGATTGACACATCCCAAATATGGGTGTGATAGTGGTTGCTTTAACTTCTAATATACTCTTTGTGATTAAATATCCAGAAACATCTTTTAGTTTAGTGGAATCACTTATCATCATGAAACCTCAATGGACTCATGCAAGTTTGAATGATAATATCATCTTTTAATTATGATACAATCAGTGGTCTTTTATTACATGGAAATGAAACATTATAACAAAGTTTTTTTCAAAAAAAAACTCAAAGTAAGTCCAATTTTAAGTTTCTCCTTAGCACCATCTACATGCATTGATATACCCAATAAAGCATCAGAAAAAAAATCAGATTTAAACTGATGAGGACAGCACATAGTACATTTGATCAAGTGACTGAGAAGCAAGAGCACATACAATTTAGAATAATAATTATCAATGATGTCTTAGGAAGTTAAAAATGTAGGAGAAGAAGGATGTGATAAAAATCATCAAGAGGTGATGGGGCACTAAGAAAAGACTCCTTTAATGTAAGGAGAAAGAGAAAGTATCAATTATCCTATGATCAATGGAAGAAATCTTCACTCCAGGAGACAAGACAGGGGGCATCTTGGGAAAGACTCTCAGGCAGAAAACCTCTGTAGACCTCCGGGCCTTAGTTTCCTCCTTTGGGAAGAAAAGAGAAGAAACTAAAGTTGATGATGGTACACATTAATTTTGCTGCTCTGTTATATACATATTTAATGGTGTCTCATCTAAAATTGTCAGACATTCTTAACGTACTTAAGAAGATGAGAGGTGGCTAGTCCAGCTTCAGGCATGTGTGGTGAACATGCTGGCACTGGCCATGGGAAAGGACTTTCAGCAGCCCTGAGGTCACCCACACATGCATGGCCAGAGGATCGAATCTAGAGGTGCCTCCAGATGGCCCCTTGGTCTCCTGATGTACTGACTCCAGTCTACGGGCTTGCTTCTCAGCCAGTGTTTCTGCCATTCAGGCAGCTCCTATAAAGTATTCCAGTATTTGACATGGCTATTTCAGAGATAGTCTGTATGCTAATGATTTCTTTGAGAAATGTTTACTTCCACATAACCAGAACTCTACCCTGATATTATCAATCAACTTTGGAGAAATTGTGGTAAATTTATTTATTTTTCTTAGAAATTCAGGCAAGCTATGTGGAAACCTTCATTCCATCATATTCTACTCAGGTGGTGCTTGTAAGCTCATTTCAATGCAAGGAAGGTACAAAAAAATTAATGAATCATGTTATAGTCTTTCATATATCCCAGTCCCTATTAAAAATAGTTGGTTTATTTTCAAATGTTTCCACTCCTACATAATGAACTTTTGACAAAGTAATTTTATGGTGCTTGAACTAGATCAATAAATTCTGATCAATACCAATGAAAGTGAGTTTGTCCAATATGGCAGCAACACAAGAGGATGCCAACTGCTGCTGGAATCAGTGAAGGCTGGACACAGTTCACCTTTATGACTGCAATCAATTTCCCAGAGAACTAATCAAGATAAAATCATTGCTTTTTTCTTGCCTCTAATAGTTTTCTGATACTGAAGCTTCAACTTCTCAAAATGTTAATTTTGCCTGTTAAAAACACATATAAATTTTAAAGTTAAGGTAAAAAGAAAACTCTAACACAACAGCATGTAACTGGATCTAATCTATTTTATTACTCTTTGGGTTTTTTTTTTTTTTGCTCATGGGAAAAGCCAGGAGATTTAAGAAATCTACCAAAGAGATTAACCAGACATCCCCTCTTTGGTCTCTGATATATCAGAGAGATCTATAACTCCCATCTGGTTATAATAAGGATACAAGTTTGAAACCTAAGGTTTTATAGTTACTTTAAAGAATCAAATTTTTTATTTGAAAAGAGAAAACTGAAAGCCAGTTGAGGAAGGAAGTCTAATATTCCCCTGGAGCAAATGTGAGTTTCTTTCAGCTTAGAAATAATAATAAGTCACATTATCTGAAATACAGAAACACTTTTTTCCTTTAGAGAAACCAAGACCCATCACCAAATACCTCTCAGCTTAGGCCTCCCATCCTGCCATATGCGTAACCTGAAATTTACCTCTTATGTGGTCACTCTGGTTTCCTTTAAAATTCAACATCTGAAATTGACTTGGAAACTACATATGAGGGACATCTGTATTTTGCTTTTTTAAGAGAAATTTCCCAGGGAACAATTATCTAGTCTTTAAGTTTTACAGAATATATCTGAGGTTGATGCTTTTGCAAGAACTTGTGTGCTTGGCCAAATTTCCATTTTGTAGATTGCTTATGCTGAAATGCCTAGTCTATTATCACTAACTTATTCATATTAGAGTGTAAGTGACCAAAATCAATTTAAATTATTACCTCTCTAGTTAGGTTTACAAATTGATGAGGGAACAACCATTCATTCTTTAAAATTCTTTAAAATTGTACATATCAGTGTACAATATTGCTGGTCTCCCTACATCCATGAAGGAGAAATTCTAGAGTAAGAATCATGAGAATGGAGGGCACAAAATAATCAATGAATTTAGAAGAGGAAAATAATGCAGGTTTTCAGATTCAAAACAGCTTTACCCTTAGTGACTTTATGATGAGATTTCTAAAGTTCCAAGACTGAAGGAGGAAAAATTTCTTAAAGCTTTCTGAGAGAAAGCAACAGCTTACTTATAGAAATATAAGAATTAGGTAGGAAACTCATGCAACAGCTTACCTACAGAAACATAAGAATTAGGTAGGAAAAATCATACAACAATAACCTTAAAGTTCCAAAAGTAAAGGATTTTGAAACTAGAATTTTATTTCTGGCCAATGTTGATTCAAATACGAAGGACATTTTCAGATCTGCCACGACTCAGAATAATTTTACCCTTACAGCTTCTATTAAAAAAATTAAAGAGACTGTACTTCAACAAAAAATTAATCCAAGAGAAATTTTACAATGCAAGAAAGAGCAGTAAGCAGGAAAAACAGTAAATATATATATATAGTTTTATATGTGCGTGTGTGTGTGTGTGTGTGTGTGTGTGTGTGTATATATATATATATATATATATGGTTAAGATATAGTGACGGGTAAATAATTGCCAGTTGTGTAAACGAATATATGAATGAAAATGTGGAACTAAAATTGCACTGGATTTCAGTATGGCAGGAAGTTGAGAAGAGGTCAGAGAATCAAATGTGTATTAAGAGCCGAAGTAGATGTATTAAAAAATACTTTTCCCAAATGCTGACATTGTGCGCTCAGTTACTAAGTCATATCCGACTCTGCAATCACATGGACTGTAGCCCTCTAGGCTCCTCTGTCCATGGGATTTCCCAGGCAAGAATACTGGAGTGGGTTGCCATTTCCTTCTCCAGGGGATCTACCCAAACCAGGGATTGAACCCACATCTCCTGCACTGGCAGACGGATTCTTTACCACTGAGCCATCAGGGAAGCCCAAATGCTGTCGTTAGCTGATTCAGAATTTCAGAGTAGTAATATTTGCAGTTAATGGCAGAAAATCTATGTAGTATCTAAAAACAAACCTAAGAAATATGAAAGACATATATCACCTCTACTGGAAATTATAAGAGAAAACTTAGAGAGGTGGAAAATTATACTGTGTCTTACCGAATGGAAAGTCACTAATATGATAATTAACTGCCCCTAAACTAAATGATAGGCTTCCCTAGTGACTCAGTTGGTAAATAATCTGTCTGTAATGCAGGAGACCTGGGTTTGATCCCCAGGTCGGGAAGATCCCCTGGAGAAGGAAATGGCAACCCACTCCAGTACTCTTGCTGGAGAATTCCATGGACAGAGGAGCTGGGCAGGCTACAGTCCATGGGATTGGAAAGAGTCAGACACAACTGTTAGACTTTCACTTCACAAAATAAATGATAAATTTAATGAAATCTCAGTCAAAATTCTAACAAGTTTGACTACATGTTGTGATATGCGTGTCAATGAAGTTTCTAAGTAAATGGATGCAGTATTAATTTTGACAGATATTGTCAAATGCTTTCCAAAGTCATAGCAGTCTGGGAGAATACCTGTTTTTCCAGGTCTTCTCCATCTATGTTTGCTATCAACTTAAAAAAAAACCAACCAACTCTTTGCTAATTCTAATAAAGTATAAGTGACCTCATTGTGATTTTAATTTTATTTATTATATGTATTAGGATGATCATGGCATAATTGGACAAAATAATATAATATATAAAGTAACAAAAAATGACAAAATATTATAAATATCCAAGACTTACATTCATATGTCAATGAGGTAAATAAACTGCATTATATCCATAAAGTGGAACACATGTGGAAGAAAGGTAACATAGATGGGCAGGCAAATGTGGAATATTCTTCAAAATATGTTAAATTGGAAAAAGCAAGGCATAAAATACCATTTATAGAACTTTTCCAATTATGTGACTAGATGGGCCATTAGTCATTCAGTCGTGTCCAACTCCTTGCAACCCCATAGACTGCAGCCTGCCAGGCTCCTCTGTCCATGGGGTTTCCCAGGCAAGAATACTGGAGTGAGTTTCCATTTCTCTCTTCATTGTGACTATATATCTATATTTTATATGCATGTCAGAAGTATAAATCGTAGATTAGAAATATATTTATACATACACATACACACACATATATATTATATAGATACAACAAGCACATACCTGGATTATTTCTAAGAAACAAAGATTTTTACAAAGTGGTTGCCACTGGGAAGGGGGGACTAGAGTAAGGGGAACAATTACCTTCATTTTTTACTCTTTTGTACTTTTTAACTTGGGTTAATAAACACTTAACTAATATGAATCATAATATAAAAATTCTACCTAAATATTAGCTGATTAAAAAATGTTCGATAATAGGTAATAATAACAATACAGGCACAGGTATCTTGAAAAACAGGCACAATGAATGGCAATTTGCTCTGTTAGTATTAAACTACAAAATTATGGAAAATAATATGGAGTAGAACTATATTGGAATAAATAAATTAACAAGTGGAACAAAATAGAGGGTATGGAAACAAAGCCATGCTTGTTTGAAAACATTGTATATTTGCTAATTCATTCTGCATATGTTTGTTGAATGATAGGTATCATGCATAAGATAACAACCAAAACATGTTAAATCCTTGAGTTCACAGAAACTACTGTCTAATGAGAGAAAATCAGCCCCAAATAGAAAAGTAAATGTTTGACAATTTAGTGAGGCACAGTAAGGCAACAGGTCAGGAGATGACTGCAGTTGGAAAGATGATTTGTTTCTCACAGATCTTAAAAGGAAGGGGGCATGCCACACCATGCAGGGCCATATGGGGAAGCACCAGGTTGGTCAGAAGGCAGGAATGAGGTTCCAGAAGTGTAGGTAAGAGCTTTTACATTGGTTTTCATAGAAGAAACAGGAAAGACAGGGCAAACAGGTTTAGGAGGGCAAGTCTGAATAATTTCAGCAGGTTCTGGGACAGAGGGGCTGTCCCTAGTGGTCTTGCACCTCCACTAGTGTGATTAGGGCAGGTGGACAGCAGTCTGGAGTGTGACAGCTGGATCGAGAAGGTGGGTGGTGGGAGGGCTCTGGACTGCTTGTATTTGAAAAGCATATTCTTGGGTGAATTATCTCTAGTATTTGGTTAACCATAGGTGTGTCAGCAAGGCTGCAGATGTCAAAACATCAGAATACAAAAAATAAAAGACATGGTTAAACAGTATATAACAGGGTGCTGCTGCTGCTAAGTTGATTCAGTCGTGTCTTACTCTTTGTGACCCCATGGACTGCAGCCTACCGGCCTCCTCCATCCATGGGATTCTCCAGGCAAGAGTACTGGAGTGGGGTGCCATTGCCTGCTCTGATATAACAGGGTGTGAAGTATCATATAAAATTGGAGAGGAGAAAGAAAACAACAGAGGTGGGTGTGCATTTTTAATTAGTTCATTGGGATGCGTTGGGTTTTAGTCGTGTCATGCAGGATCTTTCCTTGCAGTGTACAGACTGTCTAGCTGTAGCACATGGGCTCAGTGGTTGCAGTGTATGGGCTTAGTTGCCCCATGGAACGTGGGATCCTAGTTCCCAGTCCATGAATCAAAGCTCTGTCCCCTGCATTGCAAGGCTGGATTCTTAATCAGTGGATCACCAGGGAAGTTTCAGGTGTGCGTTTTTAATTGGGTAGTGTACATGGTCTTCTCTGGCCTGAAAACATTGTACAAAGACTTGAACGAGAAGAAAGAGTACACTGAGCAGGTGTTTAGAAGCAGAACATTCCAGGACATGGGAGAGAGAATGAATTATTCAATAAGTGATTTTGGAACAAATGAGTATCTGTTTGGAATACACACATAACTTTAAATTTCTGGTATGTACCCTACACATACAAAAATAAATTCTGAAAGGATTAAGGAACTAATGTAGTGACTTCTAGTTAAAAGTAGTAAATTGAGTGCCTCCATTTACATTTGCTTCTTCCCCCAATCTCAATAAAATCATGGGGAAGGATTTTCAAAGACATAAACCTACTAAGGGATTAGGAAAAGAGGCAACAACAACTGTATGGAAGCTAGAAAGCAGAGTGGTGACTGGAAATGGACTTAGCAGAGCTTGGAAAGCTGAATTACAAGCCAGCAGTAGGGAAGTCTTGGTTTCCAGTAAAAAATCCCCAAAGGCTCAGAAACTGGAAGCATCCTGGGTCCCGGGAGGAAAGGAGAGGAGTGAGCTATAAATTTGATGATTGCTTTCAAACCTCTTTAATCAGCTGTTGGGCACTCAGATCCTATCCACTGTTCCTGACACAGGGATACATCTCCACTTTTCTAACAGAATGCTGGAGATTTATTTTCTGGAGAGGGTAAAGCAAATTATGTCTACTTCAGTGGACACCAGCAGCTTGTGGGCTCTTGTTCTTCTTCCCACAATGTAGCCTCAGGACTCTGGAGCCAGGATTTAATCCTTCAGGAAGAAGACTGAAAGTGTATTTTTTGGTGAATTTGAACCAATCCAAGAGGAATGACCTAACTTCATGAGCAATGGGGACTCACCCCACAAGACAGCTCACCCCAGGGTGAAGCCCACTGAACACCAAGGACTCACACATCAGCAAACAGCCAAGAGTCACAGATGCTAGAAGAAACCCACCAGGTAAATGACAGGGATGGGAGCAGACAGACCCGAGAGGATACCGAGGCTGCGCAGGAAATGGAAAGCTTTTAAAAAGCATCAATATTCTCACGCAGCTGAAAGAAAATATTCTATTTATCTTGGGAGCAAGCAACAACAAAGAAACAGCTAAAGAATCCACAAATTTAAAATAAAGTATCAGAAAGCTCACACTGGATTGATGTATTTGAAAGCATTAAAATTAAGAACTTCTGCTTACAAAAACATACTGTCACTGGTGTGAAAAGGCAAGCCACCGCATAACAGAAAATATTTGCACTTTTATCTCCAACAAAATATTTGTATCCAGAATGTAGAGAGAACGTCTATAAATAAATAACAAAAGAAGTTAGAAAACTGATAGAAAATTGGACTAAAGTTCCGAAAAGTCACTTTACAAATAGAATACTCAAATGGGTAAGCAAAGATGCTCAACTTCAGGAAAAAAATAAAACCACAATGATGTGCCATCCACCAGAATGGCTAAAATGAGTAACAACACACACACACACACACACACACACACACACACACATTCCAAGTATTAGTGACAATGTACAGCAACTGGAGTTCTCATATGCTGCTGAAGGGAATGTCAATTGATAAAACACATATGGAAAACTGGTTCACAACATCCACTAATGCCGAAAATACGAATGTCCTATGACCCAATAATTCTGTTCCTAGGTATGTATCCAACAGAAATGTATACATGTGTTCACCAAAAGACATGTGCAAGAATGATCACAGCAGCACTATCCATAAAAACTGGAAACAATCATCTATCAGCAGTATAAAATGGGCAGATAAATTGTAATACATTCTTACAGTGGAATACCATGCAGAAATGAGAATGTACACAAGATAAATGAATTGCCTAAACAATGGTGAGTGAAAGAAGCCAGACACAAAATAATACAATTCTGTGTGCTTCCATTTATGTGAAGTACAAAACAGGCAAAACTAATTTAAAATATTTGAAATAAAGGATAGTTTTTTCCCTTAGGAAGGATAGTGAGTGAGCAGGGCACAAGGATGGCATCTGCAGTGGGGGTGATGTTCTTTCCAGAGCCAAGTGCTGGCTACGCAGTGTTTCCACTTTGTGAAAATTTATAGAGTTGAATACTTTTGATATTTACATTTTTTTATATATTTTATAAAACTTCCTAGAAAATTTGGAAGATGAAGATATAGACCCTACATAGATAAAGATATATGAGGACTGTCTCAGAAAGCAGAACACAATGACCATAAATTAAAAACAGGGAGAAAAAATATTACCAAAAAGATAAGAAATAACAAGTATTGATGAGGATGTAGAGGAAGAGAAACTCTTGTGCGCTGCTGATGGGACTGTAAATTGGTGCACCCACTATGAAAAGCAGTATGAAGATTTCTCAAAAACATTAAACTAAACTATCATATGATCCAGCAATTCAGTTTATAGGTATTTATCTGAAGGAAACAAAAACACTAACTCAGAAAGATATTTGCTCATCCAGGTTTATTGCAGCATTATTTTCAGTAGTCAACATAGGGAACAACCTAACTGTCTACCAATGAATGAATGAACACACACACACACACACACACACACAATGGAATATTATTCAGCCATAAAAAATGAATGAAATCTGGCTATTTGTGATAACATAGATGGACCTCAAGGGCAGTATTCTAAATGAAACAAGTGAGACAAAGACAAATACTGTATGATCTCACTTATATAGGGAATCAAAAAAACAAATAAATAAACATACAAAACCCCCAAACTAAACTCACAGATACAGAGAACATATTGGTGGTTGCCAGAATCAGGGACTAGAGGTTAGGTGAAATGGGTGAAGAAGGTCAAAAGGTACAAATTTGCATTTATAAAATAAAAAATCCCTGGGGAGGTAATGTACAGCATGGTCTTTATAGTTGGTAAAACCAAACTCTAACAAATAATCTAACTTTTCACCTAAAGGAGGTAGAAAAAGAATAAACAAAACCCAAAGTTAATAATAGGAAGGAAGTAATAAAGTTCAGAAGGGAAATAAAACAGAGACTAAGAACTGGTTCTTTGGAAAGATAATTGACAAGTCTTCAATTAGACTAACTAGGAAAAAGAAAGAGTCAAGTAAAATCAGAAATGAGAGGAGAAGTTTCGATACCACAGGAATACAAAGAATCATAAGACAATACTAAAAACAAGTATATGTCCAAAAGTTGGACCACCTAGAGTAAATCGACAAATTCCTAGAAACACAATTTTTCAAGACTTAATCATGAAGAAATAGAAAACTTGAAAAGACCAATTCCTAGTAAGGAGGTTGAATCAGTAACCAAAAGCCTCTCAATGAACAAAAGTCGTAATTAGACTTTACTGGTGATTTTACTCGGAGAAGGCAACGGCACCCCACTCCAGTACTCTTGCCTGGAAAATCCCATGGACGGAGGAGCCTGGTGGGCTGCAGTCCATGGGGTCGTGAAGAGTCAGACACAACTGAACGACTTCACTTTCACTTTAATGCATTGGAGAAGGAAATGGCAACCCACTCCAGTGTTCTTGCCTGGAGAATCCCAGGGATGAGGGAGCCTGGTGGGCTGCAGTCTGTGGGGTCATGCAGAGTCAGACACGACTGAACTAAACATTTTTAAAAAAGATTTAATACTTCTCCTTCTCAAAGTCTTCCCAGAAAATGAAGATGAGAGAATGCTTCCAAACTCACTTTATGAACTCAGCATTACCCTGATACCAAACCAGACAAAGACATCAAAAAAGAAAATTATAGAAAAACAAATACCATATATTATATCACTTATATGTGGGATCTAAAATACAACACAAATGAACCTATCCAGAAAAGAGAAACATACTCACAGACCTAGAGAACAGGCTCGTGGTTGCCAAGGAGGAGGGGGGGTGTGGGGGAGGGATGGATGGGGAATTTGGGATTAACAGATGCAAACGATTATATTATACACAGAATGACAAGCAGCAAGGTCCTACTATATACACAGGGAACTATTAATACATTCAATATCCTATGATAAGGATATCAGAAGCAAAGAATCCTCCTGCCAGTGCAAGAGACACAGTTTCAATATCTGATCCAGGAAGATTTCACATGCTACAGAGCATCTAGCCAGAGTGTGTGTGCTCAGTCATGTCTGACTCTTTGCAACCCCAAGGGTGGGGGTCCTCCAGGCTCCTCTGTCCATGGAATTTTCCAGGCAAGAATACTGGAGTGGGTTGCCATTTCCTACTCCAGGGGATCTTCCCGACTCAGGGATTGAACCCGTGTCTCTGGCATCCCCTACACTGGCAGGTGGATTCCTTACCACTGTGCCACCTGGGAAGCAGGCAGGAGCAACTAAACCCGTTGCTGTTTAGTTGCTAAGTCGTGTCTGACTCTTTTGTGACCCAATGACTATAATTGTGCCAGGCTTCTCTGTCCATGGAATTCTCCAGGCAAGAATTCTGGAGTGGGTTGCCATTTCCTTCTCCAGGGGATCTTCCCGACTCAGGGATCAAACCTGGGTCTCCCACTGAGCCACCATGGAAGGGATGGATTGTAAGTTTGGGATTAGCAGATGTAAACTATTATATATAGAATGGATAAACAACACACACAGGAAATATGTTCAATATCCTATAATAAGCCATAATGTGAATCACTTGTCCATACATCAGAAACTAACACAACTTTGTAAATCAACTATACTTCAATGCAAAATAAATTTAAAACACTTTTTTTTTTTTTACCCCTTCTGAATTCCAGATTTCTGTAAGGGATAAAATAACTTTACTTAGGCACCTAGGGAAGCAAAAGTTTAAATTTCATCTTTCTTCCAGGGTTTGACTGCAGCCCACAGGCATAATTAAGATTCACTCCAAGATGGTCTATGCCAAGAAGGGGAAATACATAATAATTTCTGGCAAGGTAGGAAAATGGCTTATCATGTGACACTACAGTTGATAAGGGAAGGAAGGCAACACGGACTGAGCACCTGGAGTCTGCTCAATCCTCAGGGATGCCCTTGTTTCCATCAGCTTCTTTAGTCCTCTCAACAGCAGCTTCTGCTTTGTTTTTCTTCCTAGCACTTATCAATATCTGGCAGTTTATACAGGCTTCCTTGGTGGCTCAGAATCTGCCTGCAATGCAGGAGACCTGGGTTTGATCCCTGGGTTGGGAAGATTGCCTGGAGAATCCCATGGACAGAAGAGTTTGTATAGCAACTAAATAAAAGTGCCTCCCTCAGCACCTCCAAGTGTGAGCTCAAAAATGATACTCTGTTTTGCTCATTGTAGTATCTCAAGCACTTAGAACTTCCTGAAACACACACAGAAAAATTGGAAAAAATGTTTGCTTAAAAAAACACTATAACTTAGGTATTAACAGCATTATTGGATGCTTGGGAAACTGAGGCTTGGAGAAGTTACAAAACTGTCTGTGATGGTTAATTTTATGTGTCAACTTGGCTAGGCTACAGTGCCGAGTTGTTTGGTCAAACCCCAGTAAAGATGTCACTGTGAAGGTATTTTAAAAGTGTGATTAACATTAAAATCATTAGGCTTTGAGTAAAGCGGATGACCCTCCACGCTGTGAGTGGGCCTTATCCAATCAGTAGAAAATCTAAGAGCAGCCTGAGGTTTTCTCCCGAATGAAGGAATTAAGCCTCAGACTGTAACATAGAAACCATGCTTGAATGTCCAGCCTGCTGCCCTGATGAGTTTGGACTGCAAATGGCAATATCTACTCTTCCTTTAGTTTCCAGACTGCCAGTCTTTCCTATAGAGGTCAGACTTACCAGCCCCCATGATTACTTGAAGCAATTGCTTAAAAGAAATCTTTCTCTCTTTTTTTCTTTTGATAGATAAATAGGCAGTCAGACAGATAGACAGATAGATAAGATATGATATAGGTAGGTTTAGATGTATAGATAGAGGTATCCTATTGGTTCTATTTCACTGCAGAATCCTGACTAACATACTGTTTTAGTTCATACACCTGTTCCCTATATGGATAGACTAATGGCTCATGGTTCGTGACATTGTGCAGGAGACATGGAGCAAGACAATTCCCAAGAAAAAGAAATGCAAAAAAGCAAAATGGTTGTCTACAAATAGCTGTGAAAAGCAGAGTAGCCAAAAGCAAAGGAGAAAAGGAAAGATATACCCATTCGAATGCAGAGTTTCAAAGAATAGCAAGGAGAGACAAGAAGCCTTCTGCAGTGATCAATGCAAAGAAATAGAGGGAAAAAATAGAATAAGAAAGACTAGAGATCTCTTCAAGAAAATTAGAGATACCAAGGGAACATTTCATGCAAAGATGGGCACAATAAAGGACAGAAATGGTATGGACCTAACAGAAGCAGAAGATATTAAGAAGAGATGGCAAGAATACACAGAAGAACTGTACAAAAAAGATCTTCATGACCCAGATAATCACAATGGTGTGATCACTCACCTAGAGCTAGACATCCTGGCATGTGAAGTCAAGTGGGCCTTAGAAAGCATCACTACGAACAAAGCTAGTGGAGGTGATGGAATTCCAGTTGAGCTATTTCAAATCCTAAAAGTTGATGCTGTGAAAGTGCTGCACTCAATATGCCAGCAAATTTGGAAAACTCAGCAGTGGCCACAGGACTGGAAAAAGTCCGTTTTCATTCCAATCCCAAAGAAAGACAATGCCAAAGAATGCTCCAACTACCGCACAGTTGTACTCATCTCACACACTAGCAAAGTAATGCCAAAATTCTCCAAATCAGGCTTCAGCAATACATGAACTGTGAACTTCCAGATGTTCAAGCTGGATTTAGAAAAGGCAGAGGAACCAGAGATCAAATTGCCATCATCCACTGGATCATCGAAAAAGCCAGAGAATTCCAGGAAAACATCTATTTCTGCTTTATTGACTATGCCAAAGCCTTTGACTGTGTGGATCACAATAAACTATGGAAAATTCTGAAAGAGATGGGAGTACCAGACCACCTGACCTGCCTCTTGAGAAGTCTGTATGCAGGTCAGGAAGCAACAGTTAGAACTGGACATGGAATGACAGACTGGTCCCAAATAGGAAAAGAAGTATGTCAAGGCTGTATATTGTCACCCTGCTTATTTAACTTATATACAGAGTACATCATGAGAAATGCTGGGCTGGAAGAAACACAAGCTAGAATCGAGATTGCCGGGAGAAATATCAATAACCTCAGATATGCAGATGACACCACCCTTATGGCAGAAAGTGAAGAGGAACTCAAAAGCCTCTTGATGAAAGTGAAAGCGAAGAGTGAAAAGGTTGGCTTAAAGCTTAACATTCAGAAAACAAATATCATGGCATCTGGTCCCATCACTTCATTGGAAATAGATGGGGAAACAGTGGAAACAGTGTCAGACTTTATTTTTCTGGGCTCCAAAATCACTGCAGATGGTGACTGCAGCCATGAAATTAAAAGACACTTACTCCTTGGAAGGAAAGTTATGACCAACCTAGATAGCGTATTCAAAAGCAGAGACATTACTTTGCCAACAAAGGTCCGTCTAGTCAAGGCTATGGTCCTTCCAGTGGTCATGTATGGATGTGAGAGTTGGACTGTGAAGAAAGCTGAGAGCCGAAGAATTGATGCTTTTGAACTGTGGTGTTGGAGAAGACTCTTGAGAGTCCCTTGGACTGCAAGGAGATCCAACCAGTCCATTCTAAAGGAGATCAGCCCTGGGTGTTCTTTGGAAGGAATGATGCTAAAGCTGAAACTCCAGTACTTTGGCCACCACATGTGAAGAGGTGACTCATTGGAAAAGACTCTGATGCTGGGAGGGATTGGGGGCAGGAGGAAAAGGGGACGGCAGAGGATGAGATGGCTTGATGGCATCACCGACTCGATGGATGTGAGTCTGAGTGAACTCTGGGAGTTGGTGATGGACAGGGAGGCCTGGCGTGCTGCGATTTGTGGGGTTGCAAGGAGTCAGACATGACTGAGCGACTGAACTGAACTGAACTGAACTGAAGGAAACTAAGACTCAAAGAATAAGGACTTGTCCCTGTTTGCAGAGCCAGAAATGGTGAGGCTTTGCACATATAAACTGTGTATGACCTTGAGCCAACATTCCTCACTGTTTGATTGTTCAGTCTCCTGAGAACAGATGTAAGCCCCATCAGCACATCATTTGACCCTCCCAACATAATGAGTTCCTTGAGAAGGGAACTCCACAGTCACAATAATGACTGTGACAGCTAGAGCCGGCATTCACCATGCTCTGTTAACTTCTAGAACTTTCCTCCCTACCAGGGAACCATGAAGCAGGCACTGCTTGTCTCAGAAGAGGAAACACTGCATACACAGAGGCTGTACCACTTGCCTGGGTTCACAGAAGTCAAAGTTATATCCAGTGGTATCCTGGTTCATCACTAAGTGCTTGGTATAAGCACAATATGCTGTTCTGTGGTGATACTTTCACCATCCACTCAGACTTGGTGGGACAGATGCAGTAAGCAGGGCTTTTAGCTGCCATCAGTTTTTTAGAATCTCTAGGTCATTAGTCTGTCCCTGAAGGCTTTGAAGTACTCCCTCTGTGACATCTGCTGAGTTGCCTGGAGCTGGTGGTGCTGAGGGAGGCATGCAGAGGCCCCTGTTCATGAGTGGCACTATCAGTGGCCATGGTCCCTGAAGCACGGCTAACACCACACTCCTCTGTCAAGGCAGTTTGGCTGGGCCAGCTTTGGCTCCAGAGCTCACCTCACTGCTTGGGCATACAACACGAGCCCTGGAGCACTCAGGGCTTTCTTGGAGGAGGGGAGGGGTACTTCACAGAGATTTACAAGGACTTGGACTTCATGCCTGTCTCCACAAACATCCACGGGGTGTCTACTACTTGTCCCACACAATGCTAGGAACATCATGGCAGGGCAAGTATGCTTTCTGCTGCTGAGGGCCACTGTCTGTCTGGGGAGACCCAGTTTCGATGATCAGCACACTCTGGTCTGTGTGCAAGACAGGGTTCGCTGAGGGTGCCTCCTGATAGCCATGGAGGCAAAAAAGCATGTGTGGTGATAAGATCAGGTTCAAGAAGGGGATGGTTTTGTTTTCTTGCTTAGAGTTTTCAATATTTTTCTCAAGTATTTCATAATGAGTGAATATCACTTTTATAATCAGAAAAGCCATTTAAGGATCTTTTCCTACCTGTCCTCCACAACTGCTAACTTATCTCATAAATTTTTGGTTGCTTTCCTCACTAATATTTCATAATGTGCTCCAGGTGAGTTCCAAACAGGAACACAGAGAAGAATAAATGCATTGATGTTCAGAAAATACAGAAGCGTGCATTCCATATAGTAGACACTCAATTACACTGTCTTTTTAAACATCAAATGGCAGAATCATCCCAACTTCAATATCGTGGGAACAAAATCAAAATACAGGAGAAACACTCATTTGGGACAATAGTTCGTATTTTCTGTGCACTAAAATTCTTCCTTTTGTACTTTCACATAATTCAAGCCAGAGATCAAGTCTCTCTGAGAATATATAATCCTGGTGGGTGAGGGAGGGAAACAAGGCCTTTAGCTATTGTGCTTTGTTTTAAATTTCATTCCTAAGCTAAGAGTGTGTTTTATGAGTTTCAGCTGCAACGGGGTCCCAGCTCACTATGAATCCGTGAGTATGAACATTGTAACAGAAATGCTCAGACCTTCATGTACAGTCGTAGCTACAGATCTCATCATTGAATGAAAAATGCAGCGTTAACCTGAATTCCTGTGCTTCACTGAGATCAATAAATTACAGCCCTTGATGAGTTCGTGCTTTGAGTTAATGCAAGATGCCACGATAGCATTAGATCACATGCACGCTCTGTCAGCCTTTCATCATCTCAGGAGGAAGTGTATTTCCTGGTCTCTACAACACAGATAGTTTCTGCTCTATAGCCCTTCTCCTCTCATCCTCATTCATGGGTTTTAAGAATACACTGGAATATAGTTTAATGAGAAATATCAGCCAGACACACGCACCTGGACTGCCATGAGATTAAAGATATTTTCTTTTCATTCACTTCAAGCAAAAATGAACAAAAATGCACAGTAGAGTTTCCATTGGTGCTAAAACTGGAAGCTTTAATTTCTTTTTTTAAAATATTTATTTAATTACTTACCTGAATGTTCATGGGAAGGGCTGAGACTAAAGCTGAAGCTCCAATACTCTGGCCACCTTATGTGAAGAGACAACTCATTGGAAAAGACCCTGATGCTGGGAAAGATTGCAGGAGGAGAAGGGGGTGACAGAGGGTGAGATGGTTGGATGGCATCACTGATTCAGTGGACATGAGTTTGAGCAAACTCTGGGATATAGTGATGGACAGGGAAGCCCGGTGCACTGCGCTCCATGGGGTCGCAAAGAGTCGGACACAACTAAGGGACTGAATGATACTTACTTACCTACTTATTTATTTTGGCTGTTTCAGGTCTTAGTTGTGGCACACGGGATCCTCCATTTTCATTGCAGCATGTGGGATCTTTAGTTGTGGCACGTGGGATCTAGTTCCCTGACCAGAGATTGAATCCAGGCCCCCTGCATTGGGAGCATGGAGTCTTAGTCACTGGACTACCAAGGAAGTCCCTTGAAGTTTTAATTTCTAAGGGCAGCTAACTCACAAATCAATGGGATTTTAGTTAAGGCAATCTACTTGAACCTAATTTTCACTCTCTGAGAAGAGTCATAATAATAATCTCACAGTAGTGTGATAAATGTAAAAAAATCACTTTAAAGTTCTAAAAATTTTCATAAGAACTGCTTTAGATAATTATGGCTGTATAACAGATTGCTCTAAGACTCGCATGGTCTCTGAGGTTAGGAAATCAGGAGTGGATTGTTCGCTGTTTGTGGCTCAGGCCCTCTCACAGGCTGCAGCCCAGCTGTCAGCCAGGCCTCAGTCTTATCTGAGGTTATGACTGGGGCTGGAGGATTTGAGTCTAAACTGCTGTCCCCATGCCTCAGCTCCTCACTGACTGTTGGCATGAGGCTTAAACGTTCCTCCCCATGTAGGCCAAACTGCAGAGCTGTTCACAAAATGATTGCTGGCTTCCCCAGTAAAAGTGATGAGGGAGAAGAATGGCTAGCCCCAAGACAGATGTTGTAGTTTCTCCTCTGACCTAACCACATCAGTGTCATGATATCACCATAGCATAGGTCTACAATGGTTACACAGACCTACCTACCTGGTGCCATGTTAGAGGGGCCTCACAAGGCTATGAAAACTAGGATACGGAGTTCGTTGGGGGCCATAATGGTAGCTGGCTACCCCAAGTGCCATAGAAATGCTCAACTGGGAGGGACAGGCACAGCATATAGCATACTGGCTAGTGGTAAAGGAAGATCAGAATTTTTTCCCTTTTGCAAATCAGACATCAGTCACAATTCACCCTGGTGATTCCTTTAGCAGCAGCCCAAATTCTCTCCTGGTGGCTTGCTAGCTGCCCAGCCCGGAGAATTTGCCAGTTATTACCAGAACCATGCTCCCCCAAAAGTAGAAATGACCTACATTCCCTGACCCAGAGAACCCCTCAGGGTCCCCAGAACCTTCTGGTCAGCCTGCTCGCAACTTTGGTTGCCCCCACCCCCACCCCAGTGAGTGCTGATGAGTGGTCACCTCCAGGGAAGGGCATCTGGTCCCGTAAGCCTGGAAACCAGGGTTCTGAGCACCGGAGAGAGCCTTCAGACTAGCCTGGAGATGACTGCTGAGAGCAGAGCCGGGTGTTGTCTGGCCTGATCTCACCTTTTCTATCTTGCTCTGCAGGCATGCTAAGAGAGGTGGAGGGAAAGTTCCTGGGCTAATTAACACAGGAGACCTAAAAGCAATTTTAAGCTCTGATGCCTCAAGGGATTCCGGTCCTGTTTTAAAGCAGGAATGTCCAATGGCCACGTCTGTCGAGGGGACAATTAGTAAAGCGGCAGTTGTGCAACGCAGAAGGTTGTCTCTGAATCTGAATTATGTCTTTTCCCTGTCCTTGTTTTTTTTCTGTCAACCTTTTTTACAATGAAGATTTAAAACAAAGATTTCCTATGACAGCATGGGCACTGATAGTCAACTGTTTGAGGTTTCAGAAAATCTTTGAATCTGAAATGGCTGAAGGCTGAGAGACGATGTTATAACAAATACTTCAATGGAAGACAGATGATATACTAGTCTCATGTGTTCTTTGAAAATTCTGATGTGAGAAAGTTTAGGCAGTTGAAAGTCAAGCCAGATAGGCTGCACGTCTCCAGCACCATGATGAACTGTTGAGCACGGATGCATAAGAAATCCCATTCAGAACCCAGCCTGATCCCATGCTGAGCAGACCTGCTCAATCAGATCCCAGGTGGGGCCCTTTGTGGGCTACAAAACTGGACCACAGGTACTGCTTGAACTCAAATAACCTCTACTCTGCAGATGCAGGTAAAAATTGCATGCAAATAATTGTCACACAGGCCTGGTGAAGTCAAGATAGCATAATCTGGAAATTCCAGAGAAAAAGCATTAATACTCTGGGAAGTATTAATATACTTTCTCTGGGAAGATTCATTTCTCTGACATGTGTTTATTGAGACCTGCTGTGTGGCCAGCAGTGTGCTGGAATGCAAAGGGAAGACTACAGTCCTGGCAGAAAGGAGTGGGATTGCAGTGCTGTGACCTACACAATAATAGATCTGTGCAGATGATGCTGAAGACCTATCAGGGAGAAGCTGATTCTCTCCAGGTGGTTGATCAAAGCTCTACAGAGGGAGTCATACCTGGAGGGAGCATTGAAGGATGAAGGAGAGGGTGTCAGCTGGCAAGGGCAAGCAAGCTGTATGGGGGGAACATTCTAGAAGGTGCCCCAGGTATAGTTATATGAAACCATTACATACCTTGGCACATTCAAAGAATTACAAGTGCTTCTCGGTTGTTGGATTTATAGACTACAAGGGAGAGAGTCAGGAAGCAGAAGGTCCAAATTGTGAATGGGTTCATATACATGTGAAGGAACATGGACTCCTTTCTGTAGGCAATGTGCCTCATTTGAAGGTCTGGGAACAAACCTCTTTGAGAATCTGAGCAAAGTTATGAGCACATTCCTTGAAAGGATGCTCACAAATACAATTGTGTCTACAATTTCAGAGTGTCTGCAACGCACCGGGCTGTGCATTTAGCCAGAATTCAGACAAGAATTTCTGACTTGGAACTCCACAGACTCATTGCTGGAATTCACACCAGAGTGAGATGATCAGATGCTCACTTCAGAATCACATTCCAAGCATTGAAGTAGAGAGTGGGTCTCCAGGAGAAAAAGTGGAGTAGGAACCATAGGGAAGCTGTAGACGCATCTCAAATCACACAGTCCAGAACTGCGAGTTTCCTTACTTTTAATACACCCAGTGCATCATCAACTTAATAACAGCTTTTCTGGGGAAAAGAAAACTCCACATTAAATGCATAATACATTATTTTGGGGGACTTCCCAGATGGCACTAGTGGTAAAGAACCACCTGCAAATGCAGGAGACATAAGAGACTCAGGTTCTATCCCTGGGTCAGGAGGATCCCCTGGAGGAGGGCATGGCAACCCATTCCAGTATTCTTGCCTGGAGAATCCCATGAGCAGAGGAGCCTGGCGGGCTACAGTCCATGTAGTTGCAAAGAGTCAGATGCAACTTGAAGTGACTGAGCACGCACACATTATTTTTTAATCTAACATTTTTCATTGGGGATTTTCTGGTTGTGACAGAGAAAACCAAGTCTGATAAGTGGAGTCCAAAGTCATGTTATCTTTTGATCTGAGTTACCTATTACTGGAAATCATCTGGAGGTTTCTGAGAAGGGATGTTCCAACCTTAGGTCAAGCACAAGAGTCAGTCATAAGAGATGGGCTGACAGAGGTCCTCTGTCTTCAATTACATTATTCGGTGGTGTACACCTCAGGCTACCTAATATGGTGAAAACAACTTTTCCTTTCAATTTTCATGGTGATGTGAGTTTTCAGTGAAAACCAGAGACACTCAAATTTAATCTAATCTTTATCTGTTAATGTCATCACCAACACCAACGACAGAACAGTTGCTCCTGCAATGATGCCACAATTCACCTCCTGGCCGGTGGCAGTGCTTGGGTTTTAGAAATGTCACAGTGTGAAAAATTGTGTGTCTTAGAGCAGGGGTACCCAACCCCCAGGCCACACACCACTATGAGACTGCACAGCAGCAGGTGAGGGGTGGGCAAGCCAGTGAAGCGTCATCTGTATTTACAGCTGCTCCTCATTGCTCACATTACTGCCTGAGCTCCGCCTCCTGTCAGAGCAGTGGCAGCATTAGATTCTCACAGGAGCATGAACCCTAACCCTAATGTTAATCAGAATATCTTCAGATTACCACAAAGTAGAAATAAAGTGCACATATAAGTGTAATGTGCTTGAATCATCCTGTAACCATCCCTTCTGCCTTGGTCTGTGGAAAACTGTCTTCCATGAAACCTATCCTTGGTGCCACAATGGTTGGGAACTGCTGTCTTAGAGTGGACAGTGTGATACCATTGGTAGATAAGCCAGGAGACTGTAGCAGGGATGGGCAGCCTTTCCTGGGTCTTTATCAAGCAGCTATTTGAACGAAGTCATAGACGGATACGTCACATTGGGCTTCTGCCCTTTTGGCCAAAGTCAGGTCCGTGGAATTCCCACGTTCCCAGGTTTACGCAGCTGCAGTCATGGCAGGGCAGGGAAGTGAGTCGTCTGCTCAGCTGTGACAACTTTCGGGCTCACTCGCACCCTGTGACAGCCAGATGCACTGCGGACAAGTGTGTGCTCATCCCTCATCCTCCTCCTAAGTTCACCGAGCCCTCAGCTAAGTGTCCAGACCCCACGTCTCCTCCCCCCAAGCCTAGTGATTCCCAGCTCTGAGCACAGACTGAGGCTCAGAAGTGGTGGGAGGTGTGAGCAGCCTAACCCGGAGAAGCAGACAGTCTGGGTTCCACTGCAGCTTCCTTTGGGAAATTTGGGGTTCCTGAGAGTTAGGGTGAACCGCAGGGCAATCTGGGGCCCGCAGGGAGACTGGTATGCAGAAACATTCTTCTTTGGGCTCCCATGACGGGCTCTGCAGGGCTGGAGGAGATCCACAAATATTTGTCTGGTTGCATAGCTCAGGCATGTAAAAATTAGAACTGAGAAACATGCTCTTTCTTCTCTTTCCAGAAACGCTGCCTGAACTCTGACCCCTGGCACTCCCCCTCATCGTGGGCTGGCTTTCAATCTGTTCTCCATTATTTCACTTCATGTGCTTTTGCAGACTTTGCTAAAAATGCAAGTCCTGCCTCGAGCCCCAGTCAAGCAGCAGTCAATGAGTTCTTCTAAGCTTCACTGAGTAATTTCCCATCATTTCTCAGGACTGATCCAAGGTCCCGCTCCTCCCCACACTCCTCCTCCACCCTGTCTACACAACTGTGTGGGGCAGAGGGAGGGCCCCCTCAGCCGGCCCCCGGCCCTCAGGCCACGTGGGCTGCTGCCCTTCCCTGAAGAGGCAGTATTTTCCACTGTTCTGGAATTCTTGATTATGCGTGCATCTGTGCTTGCGAGGCCAGCCACGGGGCCCTGGTACTTGTCACACTCCTCCAACCAGCTGTTTCCAATCCATCCAGGTTTCAGCGGGTGAGCGGTTCCTTCTCTCCTGCAGCAGACTGGACTCTGCAGACCCAGGCGTCTGTGTGTCTGATCAAAAGCTGGAGATGTACATGCAGGACATGCAGTGATGATGCCGGTCCAGGGGTTACATGGTGAGGTTCCCCATAGGACCTCAGGAGAAAACTATGTCTTCAGGAGAAACAAGTGTGCACTTGCTCTGGAGATTACTCTCTTTAGCCAGGGAAGTGTGTTGGGAAGGAGCCACTGGGAAGCTGTGTCTTGCATTGTATGGGCCAGAGGTTCTACTGTGGAGTCCATGGGCAAAATTCAATGGGCCAAGAATGCGGATGGAAAAAAAATTACTAAGCTAACTAAGCAGCTCACTAACTAACTTACTCATTTTCACTAGCTTCTAACTTCAATTTAGCATTTCCTTCTGCTATGATTGTGGGTAGCAAACCACAGCAGCATCAGCAGAGCCTGGTGGCTATGTCGATAACAGAAATCTCAGTCCTCTCATCTCATCTGGAACCACTGCTTGTGCTCGTCACTACTTAAAATTAAAGTGGCCATTAGACTCAATTCTAAAGCTTATTTATAGTGTTGGTAAAGAAGCATCCATATTAGTACATCACAAATTTATTTCTTATGGTCTAAGCTGGCTTAAAACTCAATATTAAAAACAATATATAACAAAACTAAGATCATGGCACCCGGTCCCATCACTTCATGGCAAATAGAAGGGAAAAGTGGAAGCAGTGACAGATTTCCTCTTCTTGGGCTCTAAAATCACCGCAGATGGTGACTGCAGCCATGAAATTAGAAGATGGTTGCTTCTTGGCAGGAAAGCTATGACAAACCTAGACGATGTGTTAGAGAGCAAAGACTATATGGACTTTTGCCAACAAAGGTCTATATAGTCAAGGCTATGGTCTTTCCAGTAGTTATGTATGGATGTGAAAGCTGGACCATAAAGAAGGCAGAGCGCTGAAGAATTGATGCTTTAGAACTGTATTGCTGGAGAAGACTCTCGAGAGTCTCTTGGACAGCAAGGAGATCAAACCAGTCAATCTTAAAGGAAATCAACCCTGAATACTCATTGGAAGGACTGGAGCTGAAGCTGAAGCTCCAATACTTTGGCCACCTGATGCCAACAGCTGACTCATTGGAAAAGACCCTGATGCTGGGAAAGATTGAAGGCAGTTGGAAAAGTGGGAGACAGAGGATGACATGGTTGGATAGCATCACTGGAGAACTAAGATCCCACGTGCCACAGGGCAACTAAGCCTCTGTGCCACAACTAGAGAAGCCCCTGTGCTGCAGCGAAGATTCAGTGGAGCAAAAAAAAAAAATTTTTTTTTAATAAAATGAAACACTGCCAGTATTGGTGATTGCATGCACATAGACATCAAGTCTAGGGCTGGACTCTCAGCTTTTGCAGAATCAGAAATTCAATTTTGTAAATATCCACTCTTCTGGTGAAGTCTTGTACAACTAAACTGGAGAAGCGGTGCACTCGTAGCCAGGCAGAAGCCCAGTCTTATCATCTGTGATGGGAAATAAATCCCATACAGCTGAAATACACTGATGGTTGGTTCATTGTCTCACTAGCTATGTAAGAAAATCTTGTGAGACACAATATTTCACTCAGGAGCTTGGACAGTAAACAAAGAAGAGACGATCAAAACAGTATTTTACAATTTTACAGGGCACAACCATTCATAAACCCTGAAATTAACTTAGTAGGTTAACAACCACCTTTTCTAATAGAATCTAATCTTGCTCATGCTCATGCTCAGTTGCTCAGTCATGTCTGACTCATTGCAACCCTATGAACTCTAGCCAGCCAGGCCACTCTGTGCATGGGATTTTTCCAGCAAGAATACTGGGTTGCCATTTTCTCCTCCAGGGGATGTTACCAACCCAGGGATCATCCTATGTCTCCTGCATCTCCTGCATTGGCAGGTGGATTTTTTACCACTGAGCCACGTGGGAATCTCAGTAGAATTTAATAGGAGAGAATAAATTGAAGAGAAGAGAAAGGAAATAAGATGTATCACATACAGTAGAGGTTAAATACTGTCTTATCAAACTTTCAATGCAGTGTTTTATAAGTCCATGTGGTGTAAATGTGTACAAATGGGCCCCAGTAAATGTATTTTTTTTTTCTTTTCTGTGGCTTGTGTTAAAAGAGAAAAATGAAACACCTTACATTAGGTGAACTTGAAAGCAATCCTTCCATCCTGATATGCAATCTCTACTGCAGGGTTAGATGTGCCCAAAAGACAGGATAATTTGCCTTATTAAAATATGGCAAAACTTCCCCAGTGGTCCAGTGGCTAAGACATCCAACTCCCAATGCAAGGGGCCCAGGTTCAATCCCAGGTTAGGGAACTAGATCACAGATGCTGCAACCAAGATCCTGTACACTGCAATGAAGACTGAAGATCTAGCATGCCACAACTAAGGCCCAGCACAGCCAAATAAAGAAATAAAATAGATATTCAAATATATATATGGCATGCTTAGAATTCTTGGTTGCATGGAGAAAAGTGGAAATAGCCCAGGGAAAGGGCCTGTAAGGATACAAAGGAGGTGGATCACCTATGCAGTGGCAGGGCAGGAACCTCAGATAGGAACCCCGAAGGAGCCGGAAGCCTCTTATTCCTTCCACAGGGCTGCTTCGTTTGTCTTTGGAATCTGCGTGTATTGCTTTCCTAAATCTCAAGACAGAACACGGCAGGTGTCAATTTGCTAGCTCCCTTTTAATAGAAAAGTCCTGACCCCTGCATACAGGGTGAGGGCCGCAGTAGGCTCAGCATGGCCAGCTGTTCTGATGCCTGCAAGCAGTTGATCCACCCTGGGATGTCCCTGTCACACACGCTTAAGCATCTCCTTCTGTCTTGACTGCTTCAATTCCAGCTCTTTCTTTCCTTGACCCATGCCTAAAACTTTTCCAGAGCAGATCCACCTCCAGGCTGTGTCAGAACTCAGTA
Organism: Bubalus bubalis; assembly: GCF_019923935.1. NCBI lineage: Eukaryota > Metazoa > Chordata > Mammalia > Artiodactyla > Bovidae > Bubalus > Bubalus bubalis. The sequence goes on along the minus strand of NC_059159.1, from coordinate 151,454,299 downwards.
AATTCTCTGTGAGTGAACGAGGCAATATGTATTCCTAGGAATGGGGTGTCAGAGTATGAATTATTTGGGCCTATTAGATTTAAGATAGCATATTAAAGAGCTGTGAAATCATCAGAAAAGTTGATGTTTGTATTTATCAAAAACAATAAAATAAATTATAAAGGTGAATGAAGAAATGATTTTTAATACATGATTGCTGCTGCTGCTAAGTCTCTTCAGTCGTGTCCGACTCTGTGCGACCCCATGGACTGCAGCCCACCAGGCTTCTCCGTCCATGGGATTCTCCAGGCAAGAACACTGGAGTGGGTTGCCATTTCCTTCTCCAATGCATGAAAGTGGAAAGTGAAAGTGAAGTCGCTCAGTCATGTCTGACTCTTAGCAACCCCGTGGACTGCAGCCTACCAGGCTCGTCCATCCATGGGATTTTCCAGCAAGAGTACTGGAGTGGGGTGCCATTGCCTCCTCCAAATACATGATTAGCAGCATCCTAATTTTTATCAAGTTACAAATTTAGGTTTATGAATAAAACATGAAAGGCAAGGAAGAAAAAAGAGTAAGGAAGGAGGGAAAAAGAGAAAAAGGAGTAAGGGAGAGAGGAAGGGAAGGAGAGAGGATAGGAGCACACTTATTTTGTTGCTGTTGTTATAGATGATTCCTTTTTATTGCTAAGTAATATTCCATTAAATGAAAATATCGCCATTCACTTATCCATCCTACTATTATTAATAGTAGGGCTTTAGACTAGTTTTCCATTTGAGGCTGTTTATTCTAAAGCCTTCTGATTATTTTTGTTCTCTAAACAGTAGATTTATCTATTTTAACAACCTTTGATTTGGTAGGTAAAATCTTTGAAACAAGTGTGTTAACGATGCAACAAAAAATATGTGATTGTCGTAGGAGCCGTGTCCTTCCTTAGTGGCTCATCAAAGCCCAATATTTTCTCCTAGTATAGGAAAAGCAGCACCATGCCAACTGGCCCACAGTTTTCAGAGATCATCTCTGGATCGCTGTGTGGGCGTCTACAGAGAGGGCCAACAAGATCCACCCACTTTATCCACACACATCCACTGATCACCCTGCAAGGCCAGTTACTTCGTTAGCTGCACACCCTTGAAAGCCAGATTGTACTACATTACAGGGCCTTCTGCTATACAGCTCATCTTATCTCTGCATTCTAGGAAGCAGCACTTCACTTGCTAAGGGACACTGCTCAAACTGGTATCCATGAAATTGTTGCCTTTTCCAATCCCAGGGCCCACGTGTCTTTCAGCTCTTTCTCAGTGTACAATCCTGGAGCCTTTGTAGTAAAGGCTTCTCATTAAGGGATACACACACACCTCAAGTTTCCATTGTGGTAAAACTATATCCTTACAGAGTTCAAAATGCAGGGTCAAGTGTGAGTGCCCTACTGAACTGCTTCCTACAAGGTATACATGGCCCGTGTGGGGTTCCACTTCTTTCTGTTGGAGGGCCAACTCCAAAGAGCACAGCCTTCATGCTACAGTGTCTCCTTGGTGGGTTGGGGCTGGGGGAGTCTGTAGATGGAAGGAAGAGGCCCTCCACTGCCCCAGAGAAAGAGAGGCACCTGGTGGAAGGAACTCCAGCAGCCCTGTTAACATGGGGTGACTCTTGCCCTGTTGAAAGTCATGGGCCAAGTCCTGGGTATCACCCCTTCCCATGGCACCTGAGGACAGGACATCAGGATATGAGTGGATTTCTGTGCTTTGCACAAACCAGAGCATTGCAGGCCTCTGAGTTTGCTTTTCTCTGTGCCAGAAATGTCACCTCCTCCTTTCCTATCTCTATCTGGTCAACTCCTCTCCCCAACTCTGTCTTCAGTGGTCCTCTGCACTCTCCATCATGGTGCTTATCACTGCTGCCTCCTGCCTGCCCCCTCTAGACTGAGGGCTCCTTGAGACAAGCACCAGATGTCCCCAGGGAGTCAGGAGACATTTGATGAATGCGTGAATCAAAGTGGGGGTGCAACGAAAAGCCTGGACAACAGGACCACAGGCATTGATGAAGTGAGGACGCTTGCAGGTTTCCGAGCCCCTTCCAGGGATCCAGGAAGTCAAACTCTTTTCATTACAGTATAAAACAGGGCCAGCAAATTTTTTCTGGAAAAGGTCAGATAAATATTTTAGGCTTTGTAGGTCTCTGGTCTCTGTCATAAGCACTCAACTTTGCTTTTATAGGGTGACAGCAGCCATAAACAATAGGTAATAATGAGCACCTCTGTGTTCCAATAAAACTTTATTTACAAAGCAGGCACTGGGCCAGATTTGGGCCCTGGGCTATAGTTTGCTGACCCCTGCTCTAAGACATTATTGCCTTTTTCACACCCATTTTTCTCATAAGTGGACAGGGAAGGGGTTTGTTTGTTTGGGGGAAGTTTTTTGGCTGCATGGCATGTGGAACCCCAGTTCCTTGATCAGGGATTAAACCTGTGCTCCCTGCATTGGAAGTGCGGAGTCCCTTCCACTGACTGCCAGGGAAGTCTGAGGGGAGTTTTCCAGACATGTGATACCACAACAGGCTGAATGTGAAAACATATGCAACAATCCAGGTGTCTTCTATTAAGCCAAATATTAAAAAGAACTGCAAAAATCCAAAATAGGACTTCTCAACTAAATTCTTCTCTCTTTTACAAAATATATTATTTTAAATAAATATATGTTTTATATTCAGTTCAGTTCAGTCGCTCAGTCATGTCCAACTCTTTGCAACCCCATGAATTGCAGCACGCCAGGCCCCCCTGTCCATCACTAACTCCCGGAGTTCACTCAAACTCAGGTCCATCAAGTCAGTGATGCCATCCAGCTATCTCATCCTCTGTCGTCCCCTTCTCCTCCTGTCCCCAATCCTTCCCAGCATCAGAGTCTTTTCCAATGAGTCAACTCTTCACATGAGGTGGCCAAAGTACTGGTGTTTCAGCTTTAGCATCATTCCTTCCAAAGAACACCCAGGACTGATCTCCTTCAGAATGGACTGGCTGGATCTCCTTGCAGTCCAAGGGACTCTCAAGAGTCTTCTCCAACACCACAGTTCAAAAGCATCAATTCTTTGGCGATCAGCTTTCTTCACAGTCCAACTCTCACATCCATACATGACTACTGGAAAAACCATAGCCTTGACTAGATGGACCTTTGTTGGCAAAGTAATGTCTCTGCTTTTGAATATGCTATCTAGGTTGGTCATAACTTTCCTTCCAAGGAGTAAACATTGGATAAAATAAGACATTGAATTAAACTTTTATTGCTATTTGACAATGAATTTATAAATAGTTTAACATTTCTTGGTCTTAATTCTAGCAAGGTAACCATCTATAAGGTCGCCCACATAAACAAAAGCTTCAATGGATTTGGAATCTTTAATGATTTTAAGAATTAAACTCTAGGTAAATAGTAACAGAAGGCTGTAGAAATACACAGAACCTGCCTATTCTTGGCTTTCTCTTCATTCTGTTGCTTTTTTTTTCATTCTGTTTTAATCTTCTTCTTCTTGGTTATTTTTTCCTGTTGGACCTAGAATGCCTGCTGCACACCAGAGTAAACTAGCTACAGGTAATTAGTGACCAGTGAGCACAGTGCCACTCAGGGTGACTTGTTAGCAGGGATTTTGAAAACTGCCTTTGCTGGTGCACTTCCTGTAAGTCTGACCCTGAACTGGGTGCCGTTTCAGCCTTAGGTGTGTGAACCAGCCCAGCAGCCTTCTGAGGCCAAATGGCTCCTGATTCACAAGAGAGCTAACTGCTGATGTTAAAAAAAGATGCACCATGTGAGAGTTGCAAGTTAAGTTTTATTTGGGGCAAAATGAGGACTGAAGCCTGGGAGACAGCATCTTGGCTAGCTCTGAGAAACCGCTCCAAAGAGGTACTAGGTGAAGGGGGAGTACATGCAATCAAGCACATATTTTTTTGCAGAAGATTGCTGCTAGTCTCATGAAGATTGCTGCTAGTCATGAGGAGCACTCATCACCATGAAGAATTTTAGTGCTTTTCTAGATATGAGGAGAAGGAAAGGGCAACCCAGTATTCTTGCCTGGAAAATCTCATGGACAGAGGAGGCTGGCTGGCTCCAGTTCATGGGGTCACAAAGAGTGGGATCCAACTGAGCAACTGAGGACAGATACGAGGAGATACAAAAATTGGGCTCATAAAATTGACTCCTGAAAATATCTATCTGAAGACCCATTCTTCCAGTCTCCCCTACCACCCCCAAGAACAGAGTGCCTAAATTCTGCTGTCCACCCTGAACTACTTTCAGGGAATGTTGAAAACCAGCAGCTGCAGCAGCACGTGATTCAATCCTTGTAGAGGTAGATGGCAAGCACCCATGGCAAGTGCCAATGTGTAGTTGACCTTATATACTTGCTGCCGGGAGGGAAAGTCTTGGGCCTTAATGACTCCCCACTGTTTCTCTGCACTGCCTGTCATGCATCCTGGGGTCTCAGTATCTTAGCCCTAAGCATCGTTACTGTAGCATCTTGACACAGTCATTTTTGCCACAGACATTTTCAGTGCCTAATTGGCTATAGGCACTTTTGTTATAAAAGATAAAAGAGCAAAAAAAGAAAAGAAGAGACTTTAAAATGGAAATAATGAAGCATGAGAAATGAATAACAAAATTCAAGACTTTATTGCAAAATACAAAATATGTGAAAACGTTTAAAATGTGTATAGATTCACGGCAATACTGCACAAAGAACTGATTTTATATTGTGACTAGTATACTTAAGCATTTGTCTTCCAAGTCTTTCATTCATAATGTTATACATGTTCTTGCTTATTGATTCATCTTCTCATTTGCCATTACACATTTTTTCTTGCTTACTAAAATTCCTTTCTTATTAAAAGAGGTGCATGCGTGCTAAGTAGCTTCAGTCATATCCGACTCTTTGCAAACCTATGGACCGTAGCTGGCCAGGCTCCTCCATCCATGGGATTCTGCAGGCAAGAATACTGGGGTGGGTTTCCATGCCATGTCTCTTACATCGCCTGCATTGGCAGGCAGGTTTTTTACCAACCAGGAAGCCCCATTAAAAAAGATATCAGTTTCCAAACACTAGGATGCATATTGGAGAAGGCAATGGCACCCCACTCCCGTGTTCTTGCCTGGAAAATCCCATGGATGGAGGAGCCTGGTAGGCTGCAGTCCATGGGGTCTCTAAGAGTCAGAAACAACTGAGCGACTTCACTCTCACTTTTCACTTTCCTGCATTGGAGAAGGAAATGGCAACCCATTCCAGTGTTCTTGCCTGGAGAATCCCAGGGATGGGGGAGCCTGGTGGGCTGCCGTCTATGGGGTCACACAAAGTCAGACACGACTGAAATGACTTAGCAGCAGCAGCAGCAGGATGCATATTTCGCATCTGAACTTAACGCTGTGTAGTGAAAGCCTCTATACTGTTCTTTGCTCTTGGCATTTTGTCCCATGTTTTTTGATGGACACTTCAAACTTCTGTGGGAAATGTGGGTTCAACTCTGTGCCTTCAAGGCCCTCAGCGTCTTTCTCCACCAATATAGAGTTTCAAAACAAGAAAGCAACTCTTGGAAAAAAAAATCACCGCCATCTGTCAGTTTAATAAAGCCATCGGTAACAGCCCTAGCTGGAAGAAATGCTAATTCATTTCAACTAGTTGAAACCAAACTATCTAACTCAAAGCTGTCAGCCAGTTATTTTACCTTTTGCAGCGAAATTGCCTTTCAGCCAATTGGTTTTGCAATGAATATGTTTGCAACAAAAATGCTTGTGGCAGAGATGTTTAAGGTGAAAATATTGGACACACTTTCCAGTCATGGACTTCACACTTTCCCCTCAGCCTCCTAAGAATCCCTGCATGTGAACTTAGCTGGGGGCAGCCAGGGGTCCCTGATGGTTTCATGGGCAATGAAGAGAGTGCCTGATCACAGACTGCAGGAAATCAAATACTTTTCACATTATTCAGACAAGGATGCTTTTCCATGAAAAACAAGCAAACAAAGAAACAATACAACACAACTCTTAGTGAATACCTGCATAGGGTTTCAGCAAGTCAGACTGAGTTATTATTCTTTATCTTTCCTGCCCCCAGGACAACAACATTGAAGGAATCAGTTCATTGAAGTAAAAGCAATGAAAAGGGGATCTTAGTGAGCATAAATGTCAAGGCAATTCTGGGAGATAGAAGCCAGTTGGCAGCAAATAAGGCACTTCCCAGAATATGTAGGAGGGGTCTGGAAAGAAGTGACAGTGGCTGGAGGAGGAGACTGGCCGTGAGCCCAAGGCAGGAGAAAGCAGGGAGCAAGGGACCTTTGGAGGTGTGTCTTGGCTACCCACTCCAGTATTCTTGCCTGGAGAATCCCATGGACAGAAGAGCCTGGCAGGGTATGATCACAAAGAGTCAGACATGACTGAGTGACTAACATTATACTATTCACGTATGAATAAATCTGCCAATGGCTGCCTGCTTCCACCACTGCCCGCCCATAGCCCAACATCACATCTGTAGGAAGCAATGGGAATTCTCCCTTTAGAAAGTGGGTAGGGGACTTCCCTGGCAGTCCAATGGTTCAGACTCTGTGCTCCCAAAGTAGGGTCAAGGAAATAAATCCCTGCATGTCACATGGTGCAGCCAAATATAAATATATTATTTAAAAAATAGAAGAAGAAAGTGCATAAAATAGCTTGTGGAAAAACTGAGGAAAATGTCAGAATGGGAAAGCCAAGACCAGTGCACCTTGATTCTGAATCTGACCTTAATTACCACCCTTCATCACAAAGTGGACAGGTCAGTAGGCAAGCAGTTCTCCAAACAGAGAACTCCTATTGCCTCCCCGTGGAGGAAAACCAATGCGAGAGGAAACCTACCTCCAAAACTCATTCCAGAAAGTAAATAAAATAATAGTGGCTCCCTGGGAAGAGGGGAAATTGACTGGGTGAGGCACATTGTCTGGGGTGAAAGGGTGCTAGAACATGCCACCCAAAATATGTCATTTGGGCTTAAGGATTGTTTTGAGCCAAAGGCAGTTAAGAAACAGCAGATGCAGGAATAGTTCTCTACCCTCCCCATCCACCTAAAAGCAGGGCATAAATTCCCCTTTAAGAAGCTGCATTCCCTCACCACCCCCTATCCTGCTCTTGTACCAGGAGAAAAAAACAGTCAGCTCTGGAGTCTGAAAGTCCAGCTTGACATGGTTCTGCACAACAAACCTCACTAAATAACCCTCATCTACCATTCAGTTCAGTTCAGTTCAGTCGCTCAGTCATGTCCGACTCTTCGCGACCCCATGAATTGCAACACCCCAGGCCTCCCTGTCCATCACCAACTCCCAGAGTTCACTCAGACTCATGTCCATCGAGTCAGTGATGCCATCCAGCCATCTCATCCTCTGTCGTCCCCTTCTCCTCCTGCCCCCAATCCCTCCCAGCATCAGAGTCTTTTCCAATGAGTCAACTCTTTGCATGAGGTGGCCAAAGGACTGGAGTTTCAGCTTTAGCATCATTCCTTCCAAAGAATCCCAGGGCTGATCTCCTTCAGAATGGACTGGTTGGATCTCCTTGCAGTCCAAGGGACTCTCAAGAGTCTTCTCCAACACCACAGTTTGAAAGCATCAATTCTTCGGTGCTCAGCCTTCTTTATGGTCCAACTCTCATATTCATACATGACTACTGGAAAAATCATAGCTTTTGACTATCTGGACCTTTGATGACAAAGTAATGTCTCTGCTTTCTAATATGATGTCTATGTTTTTCATAGCTTTTCTTCCAAGCAGCACGTGTCTTTTAATTTCATGGCTGCAGCCACCATCTGCAGTGATTTTGGGGACCAAGAAAATAAAATTCATCATTGTTTTCATTGTTTCTCAATCTATTTTCCATGAAGTGATGGGAATGGATGCCATGATCTTCACTTTTTGATTGTTGAGTTTTAAGCCAGCTTTTTCACTCTCCTCTTTCACCTTCATCAAGAGGCTCTTTAGTTCCTCTTCACTTTCTGCCATAAGGGTAGTGTCATCTGCATATCTGAGGCTACTGATATTTCTCCTGGAAATCTTGATTATTCCAGCTTTGGCTTCATCCAGCTTGGCATTTCACATGATGTACTCTGCACATAAGTTAAATAAGCAGAGTGATAATATACAGCCTTGACACACTCCTTTCCCAATTTTGAAACAGTCCATTGTTCCATGTCCAGTTCTAGCCCTTGCTTTTTGACCTGCATACAGGTTAAGCAGGAGGCAGGTCAGGTGGTCTGGTATTCCCATCTCTTTTAGAATTTTCCACAGTTTGTTGTGAGCCACACAGTTAGAGGCTTTAGCATAGTCAATGAAGCAGAAATAGATGTTTTTCTGGAATTCTCTTGCTTTTTCTATGACCCAACAGTTGTTGGCAATTTGACCTCTGGTCCCTCTGCTTTTTCTAAATCCAGCTTGAACATCTGGAAGCTCTCTGGTGAAGCCTAACTTGGAGAATTTTGAGTATTAGTTTGCTAGCATGTGAGCTGAGTGCAATTGTGTGGTAGTTTGAACATTCTTTGGCATTGCCTTTCTTTGGGATTGGAATGAAAACTGACTTGCTCCAGTCCTATGGCCACTGCTGAGTTTTCCAAATTTGCTGGCATATTGAATACAGCACTTAAACAGCATCATCTTTTAGGATTTGAAATAATTCAGCTGGAATTCCATCACCTCCACTAACTTTGTTCATAGTGATGCTTCCTAAGGCCCATTTGACTTCATACTCCAGAATGTCTGGCTCTAGGTAAGTGATCACACCATCGTGATTATCTAGGTCATGAAGATCTTTTAAAAATAATTTTTCTGTGCATTCTTGCCACCTCTTCTTGGTATCTTCTGCTTCTGTTAGGTCCATACTGTTTCTGTTGTTTATTGTGCCCATCTTTGCATGAAATGTTCCCTTGTTATCTCTAATTTTCTTGAAGAGATCTCTACTCTTTCCCATTCTATTGTTTTCCTCTATTTCTTTGCATTGATCTCTTAGCATGGCTTTCTTATCTCTCCTTGCTATTCTTTGGAACTCTGTATTAAGATGGGTATATCTTTCTTTTTCTTTTTTGCCTTTTACTTCTCTTCTTTTCTCAGCTATTTGTAAGGCCTTTTCAGACAATCATTTTGCATTTCTGTGTTTCTTTTTCTTGGGGATGGTTTTGATCACTTCCTCCTGCACAGTGTTACAACCTTCTGTGCATAGTTCTTCAGGCACTCTGTCTATCAGATGTAATCCCCTTGTATCATATATGTATATACTATAGGATTTTAAAAATGAATAAGTACAGGTTGACAGATCATCCCTTTCATTCTGACCATGCCATGATCTCCTGTAGGCTTGGACCTAGTTGGGGGACCTTCTACCCACTGCTGTGGGTGTGTCAGAGGTCCAGGCTGTCACACCTCAGAAAAGGCTCATGTGGGGTTCAATAAGAAAAATGAGGCACAAAGAAACAATACCTACTGCATGGTTATGAAGCTAAATTTCCTTTGATTCCACATCTGAATTCTCTCCATCACCCCTCTGTTAATGAGAATCTGTGTGTTTGCCAGTCTCAAACCACTTGAGTACAATGATCCATCTGGAAATGCCATTCATGATTTAAAGTACTGGACAAATGTCCAATTACATTTGTGCAGAGCAGTGTGGGCTGCTAAGGTGAGAAAAAACAGAGACGAGAAAGTTCGGCTGTCCATGGTGGGGATGGGGGCCTCTGGAGATGCTCTGGACATTCAGTCCCAACCAGAATGTCTCACTCAGTGCCTCCAGTATGGTGGAGCACTTGGGATGTCTATGGGCCCTTCAGGAACCACTGTGGTTCTAATCTTCAGGCTTCCAGTGCGTCTTAGAGTTAGGAGGACATCCCTTCTCACTGGGCAGGCAGGAAAGTGAGTCTAGAAGGTGGGTGCTTTCTCCTGGTCAGTTGGCAATGGTAGAACCCTTTAGCACTTCCAACCACATTACTGCCTGAGACCCTACACCCACGAGGGCAGGAAGAGGTGCTGGAGGGTGACAGAGACACAAAGAGAGAATATGGAGTCGGGGGGTGGTGGTGGAAGGGGCAGCCTATCTGTTGTTTGCAGCCAGGTCTCCCCAGGAGGACTCTAGCTGAGCATTCTGAGCACTACGCACTGTGGATGACTGTTATACCTGCTGGGTGCCCCAAGCACTCAGATGTTTCTGTGAACCTGTGTGCTCCCTTCAGTAAAGGATTACGGGTCAAAGTCGGGAGAAGTCAAGGTTGGATGTTTTCACCCTAGGTGTCCGTATAACACAACCAAGGAGTGATTGGTTGTGAAGATCTCACTGCAAAAGAGCTCTGTACTAAATAGAGTCACAGGGTCTTCCCTAGTGGTCCAGTGACTGGGATTCTATGCTTCTAATTCGAGGGGGCCCAGGTCAGATTCCTGTCAAGGAACTAGATCCCATATACTGCAACTAAAGATCCCAAATGCTGCAATGAGAATCAAAGATCCTTTGTGCTGCAACAAAGATCCGGCATAGTCAAACAAATAAATATTTTAAAAATAAAGAAACAGAGTTACAAATGCATAAAACAAACTTATGATTACCAGGGGGTAAGGGTGGGGAAAGGATAAATTTGGAGGCTGATGTTGACATATACACATTACTGTAAACAAAATAGATAACCAATAAAAAGCTACAGTATAGCACAGGGAACTCTACTCAATACTCTGTAATGTCCATTATAGGCAAAGAATCGAAAAAAAAAGTGAATATATGTATATGGATAACTGATTCACTTTGCCATACATCAGAAAGTAACACAGCATTGTAAATCAACTATACTCCGATAAATTTTTTTTTAATTTTAAAAAAGAGCTCTGTACATGTTACCCCTGACTGGACATCCCAGATCACTTATTTGTTTCCTAAATCACAAGAATCACCTGGTAACTGCTCTGCTTTTGGCAACACAAAGACCGGCTGGAGAATGAGTATTTCTGCTGCCTCACTGCCTGCTCGTTTTCTATCCAAAGCTTACTGCATTACTATAGGCTTTTGAAACTCACTCATAGGTTGGGATTCAGGAAACATTTGCTTTTGTATTGCTGATTCTTCGTTTCCTGCCAAAATTGAGCTCTCAGCTTTGAGCAGTCCCACAGAAACCGAAGTCGGCCAGTGGATTTCTGCAACGCAGGAAACAGGAGTTAGACGAGGCTGTGTTAAGCTGGAGACGCTGGAGTCAGCTTCCTTTCCCCGGCAAATGAAAGGTGAGTCATCACATACAAATCAGTGGTGCAGATCTCAGCCTTCCAGAAATGAAGACCAAGAATATGTCTCACTAGGAAGCATTTTGGAAGCCAGGGTATAATCAACAACATTAAATAAACCATAGATTTCTAAAGACTGATGAATTCCAACAGAGCCTGTCTCGATTTTGTTTTAAACTTAAAACATGTTTTACTTGTGAAATAAGAATACCCTAAAATGCCAGCATGAAAGAAAAAGCAAATCCAATCTTAGAAATAGTTATCACGAAAAGCTTTCTAAAAAATTAAGTACATAAAACATTTTATGTTCATCTTTGGAAAAATGGATTAAAAAACAAAAACCCTCTACAACTGTTCAGCATTCTATACAATAAAGGCAAGTCTTCAGCTTCCAGACTCTCACTGGTTCATTGGGTTTTGCTTGTTTTTTTTTTTTTTTTTAACATAATTGTTGTTGTTGTTTAGTCGCTCAGTCACGTCCGATTTTTTATGACCTCATGTACTGCAACCAACCAGTCTCCTCTATCCATGGGATTTCCCAGGCAAGAATACTGGAGTGGGTTGCCATTCTCTTCTCCAGGAGATCTTCCCAGCTCAGGGATCAAACACGTGTCTCCTGCACTGCAGACAAATTTTTTACAACTGAGCCACCAGGGAAGTGAAGTGAAAATCGCTCAGTCATGTCCAACTCTTTGTGATCCCATGGACTATACTATACAGTCCATGGAATTCTCCAGCCCAGAATACTGGAATGGGTAGCCTTTCCCTTCTCTAGGTGATCTTGCCAACCCAGGGATCAAACCCAGGACTCCCACATTGCACGCAGATTCTTTGCTAGCTGAGCCACAAGGGAAGCCCAAGCCACCAGGGGAACTCCTTTTAATATGATAGGGACAGAGTAAATGGACAAAAAGCTAAGCTAGCTAAGTCACTTCAGTCGTGTCCGACTCTGTGCGACCCCCATAGACGGCAGCCCACTAGGCTCCCCCGTCCCTGGCATTCTCCAGGCAAGAACACTGGAGTGGGTTGCCATTTCCTTCTCCAAAATGGACAAAATAGGTGATTAAATAGTTAATCACACTAGGGGATTGTAAGTAGAAAAAAATGTCTAAGAGACCCCAGTAAGTTAATAATCACTTAAGAAAGCAAGATTGCTTAACAACAGAACCAAGCAGGCTTGCTTAGCAACAAACCATGCAACAAAAGCATGAGACATGCCCTCAAACAATACAATGGTGACATGAGCCCCACATCCTGCCCAGGGAGCTCAGTAAGTTAATGATCCCTAGGACATGCTCTCTGCACATATAAAAAGCAATAATTTATGGAAAGGTAACATTCCTAAGTAAAAGACCCTTAATGTATTGAGACCTGAGACTATATACCCATAGTGCCATGAAAGTCCTGGCTTGACCCTATAGGGACAAGAAAACTTCCCTCCCCAGTCTGGAGGAGGAACTGATGATGTCTACTCAAGAATGAGGAAGAAAGTGATCTCTTCCCCCTCCCCACTTTTTCTTTGATTATAGAACTGTAGCCCACTAAGTTGTCAGGGTGGCACCCTCTCCCTTGCCCACTTGTAAGCCTCACAATATCCTGTTCTAATAAGTCACTTAAATCGCTCCTTATCTCTCACTTTGCCTCTCACTGAATCCTTTCTGTTTTGAGACATAAAGAATCAGAGTTCTTTGGAGACCCCTGAAATCACCTCATGGTTTCAAGTAGATCTTATTTTTTAGAGCAGTTTTAGGTTCAATGCAAAACTGGGAAAAGGATAGAGATTTCCCAAAGACCGTGGCCCCCTGCTTGCATAGCCTCCTCCCGTATCAGCACCCCCACCAGAGTGGTGCATCTGTTACAATCAATGAATCTACATCGACACACCACCATCAGTGAGAGTCCATAGTTCACATGAGGATCGCTCTTGGTGTGTACATTCTACACATGTTTGGACATGTATCCACCTTTACAATGTCATACACAGTAGTTTCACAGCCCTAAAAATCCTGCATGCTCCACCTGTTCACCCATCTCTCCCCATTAACCTATGGCAACCACTGATCTTTTTACTGTCTCCATAATTTTGCCTTTTCCATACAGTTGGAATCATACAATATGCAGTCTTTTCAGACCAGCTGTTTTCACCTAGTTGTTCAATCTCCAAATCATGTCTGACTCTCTGTTTCCCCATGAACTACAGCACGCTGGGCTTCCCTGTACTTCACTATCTCCCAAAGCTTGCTCAAACTCATGTCCATTGAGTTGGTGATGCCATCCAAGCATCTTGTCCTCTGTCATCCCCTTCTCCTCCTGCCCTCCATCTTCCCCAGCATCTGTGTCTTTTCCAATAAGTCAGCACTTCACATCAAGTGGCCAAAGTACTGGGAGCTTCAGCTTCAGCATCAGTCCTTACAATGAGTATTCAGGATTGATTTCCTTTAGGATTGACTGGTCTGATCTCCTTGCTGTATTTTGTATTGGGGTACAGCCAATTAACAAACCATGTTGTGATATTTTCAGGTGAACAGCAAAGGGACACAGCTATACATATACACGTATCCCTTCTCTCCCAAGATCCCTCCCATCCAGGCGGCCACATAACATTGAGCAGAGTTCCCTGTGCTATACAGGGAACTATACAGGGTCCTTGCTGGTTATCCATGCCATTGCTTTTTTGAGACAATTTTTCTAGTTCCTGGTGAAAGAGAAGGACCAGCTATACAATTTATGTGGCCCAGTGCAAGGTGAAAATGCAAGACTGCTTGTTCAAAATTATTAAGACTTCCAAGACAGCCATGCAGAGCTGTGAGAAGAAAGGGGCCTTGTGAATGCATGCTCATGAAGCTGGTTCTGGTTAAGAAAGTATTTAAAGCATGTGCCCAGGGCCTGAGCGTGTCCTCAGCCTTATTCAGGTTCCAAGGCAGAGACATATAAATAAAAGAATTTACTATTTTTGGTTTTCACAATGTTCCATAGTTACCAGCATACTAATACTCAAGTCCTTTCTCCATCTACACAGCTTGAAGGATGAGAGGGACAAAGGCAGGGTTATTTATTTCACTTCTCAGCTTCTTCAAATGACTCCTCCATCGACAGCAAAATTGACTTCAGGTGCTTCCGCTGGGTTCTGAAGCATTAAGCCCCCAATGTCCATTAACTGTCAGTGGACTGTTCGTACTGGGAAGAAGAAAACAGGAACCTCATTTGATGACAATATCTTAAATTATCTGATTGATGACTAGGGAGGCTTATGTACTTCCAAGCAGCTTGATATTAATTTAGAGATGCTGTAGCTGAGTGGGTAAGAGGCATGGTCAACCAGTTTCCTACTTGTACAAATGAAGCATGCCAGAAAACAGGAAAACAGGGGCCAAGGAGAGGCATACCACCGCTTGGGTGTAAATCAGTCCATTTAGGAGGGTATGTGTGTTCTGATTACTAAACTGAACAGTGAGCATCGGAGCTGTCATGCTGGAACATAGAATTCGTGCATCAGTGCAGAAAACTGAGGCAGAAGGTTCCATCTCAACAGTGCTGGCCAAAATTTGAGAGTGGGACCAATCCAGGCTAAGGCTGTAAAGAGGACGACATGACTAAACAAACTGTCCTCAAGCGGCTTGGCATGTCACCAAGGTACGTGGATGCAAAGTGTGTCAGTCAGCTCAAACTGCATAACAAACACCACTGACGGGGTGGCTTATACAATAGGGATTTATTTCTCATAATCTGGAGGCCGGAAATCCAAGATCAAAATACAGGCAGGGCTGGTTCCTCCTGAGGCCTTTCTCCTCGGTGTATAGACTGCAGTCTTCTCCCTGTATGCTCACGTCTTCCCTTTGTACCTGTCTCTGTCCTAATAGCCTCTTTTTACGAGGACACAAGTCAGATTGGATTAGGGCTTACTTTAACAACCTCATTTTACAATAATCACCTTTTGAAGAGCTTTAATCTCCAAATACAGTCATATTCTGAATTACTGGGGGCTAGCAATGGCACCCCACTTCCAGTACTCTTGCCTGGAAAATCCCATGGACGGAGGAGCCTGGTGGGCTGCAGTCCATGGGGTCTCTAAGAGTCGGACACGACTGAGCGACTTCACTTTCATTTTTCACTTTCATGCATTGGAGAAGGAAATGGCAACCCACTCCAGTGTTCTTGTCTGGAGAATCCCAGGGACAGGGGAGCCTGGTGGGCTGCCGTCTATGGGGTCGCACAGAGTCAGATACGACTGAAGCGACTTAGCAGCAGCAGCAGCACTTCAACATATCAATTTTGGGGGGATACAAATCAGCCAATTATGCAAAGTAATTTAAAATTTTCTCAGAAAGCAAGAATGACAGTGCCCAGTAGAGAAACTGACTACATTTGGTATTTCTGGAGTTGTGAAAATCATAAAATATGCCCTTTATGTGCCCTGTATTGTTATCTTCCTGCCCAGCTTATACTTTCAAGTGGAACTAAACTGTTCTAAACTACCCCCAGGAAATCCTTTCTCTCTTTTCCCTTCACTTTATGTTTTACTTCTTTCCTATACAAATTAACATTTACTGGTTCTCTAAACTGGTTGCTGGTTCAAACCACTTCAATTTTTTTTCTTTCGTCTGTTCTACTATTTTGTGGTTCAGAATATAGATTAAATACAGTTAGCTGATGGATTTCCCTGGTAGCTCAGTGGATAGGAATCCACTTGCCAATGCAGGGGACACAGGTTTGATCCCTGGCCCGGAAAGATTCCACATGCTGCGGAGCAACTAAGTCCATGCACCACAACCCTTGAGCCAGTGCTCTAGAGCCCACAAGCCACAGCTACACAACTACTGAGCCCACGTGTTACAGCTACTGAAGCCTGTGTACCGAGAGCTTGTGCTTTCCAGCAAGAGAAGCCACTGCAATAGAAGCCTATGCACAGCAACTAGAGAGTAGCCTCCACTCAATGCGGACACTGAACATCGGAGCACGCACTGGAAGGGGAACGCCTTTCCTTATTACTTCTAGCTTTATTGCTTCAAGGACTACAGCCTTGGTGATTCGAGCCTCTACCAGGGATTTTTGGTAGTAGTTTTATTCTACATATGTTCCAATGGCAGTGCATATTCACTTTAGACACCGCTCTTAGATGATGCAACCCTGCTGGATTCTCACTTATTCTTCAAGAAGAAATTGGAATTATTTGTCAATCTCTAAAAAAACAGAAGTCTCCCAACGACATGCTACAGACATTGCAGTAACCAGGCCTGCGGCTGCAATGCTGGGCTCTGTAACCTTGGTAAGAACTGAAGGCCCTATTTTTCCTCTGCAGCGTGGGGACAGCAAGGGTGAGGTCAAGATCTGCTATTATTTAGACACAAAGCTCCAGCAGGGGTCATCCAGCCCTTCCTCCTCAGGAACTCTGTCTCTGTATCAAGAAGTGACACAGTGTGGAACTTCACTTGGGCCAGAACTGTGGGACAAGCTGGAGTCCCCTCCATCAACACCAACTGGGGTGCTCCTGCTTCTTGCCTCAGCCCCAGCTCTGTGTACACCCAGACCTGCAGCTGCACCTCAGCCTTGCAAAAACCACAGACCACAAAGTCAGGGTGGCAAGATCAAGATGGTGGCAGCAGCATCTCCAGATCCAGTCAAGATATATTTTAGCTAAGAATTGCTCTTTTGATTCTTTACCAGCTGAGCCACAAGGGAAGCCCCTTACTGGGCATATACCCAGGAATTCCAAAAGGCACATGCAATCCAATGTTCATTGCAGCACTATTTACAATAGCCAGGACATGGAATAACCTAAGTATCCATCAATAGAGGAATAGATAAAGAAGATGTAGTACATATATATAATGGAATATTAGCCATAAAAAGGGGCGAAATTGGGTCATTTGTAGAGACGTGGATGGACCCAGAGTCTGCCATATGAGTGAAGTAAATCAGAAAGAGAAAAGCAAATATTGTCTATTAATGCTTACATGTGGAATCTAGAAAAATGGTATAGATGATCTTATTTCCAAATCAGAAATAGAAACATAGACATAGAGAACAAACGTATGGACACAAAGAGGGGGAAGGGAGATGGAATGGATTGGGATTGATGTATATACACTATTGATACTATGTATAAAATAGCTAATTGAGTTATCTACTCAATAGATAATAGAGAACCTACTATATAGCTTAAGGAACTCTAGTCAGTGCTCTGTACTGACCTAAATGGGAAGGAAATACAAAAAAGAGGGGATATGTGTATATGTATACCTGATATAGCTGATTCACTTTGCTGTACAGTAGAAATTAACACAACATTGTAGAGCATTGTAGAGCATCTTGGAGAAGGCAATGGCACCCCACTCCAGTACTCCAGTACTCTTGCCTGGAGAATCCCAGGGATGGGGGAGCCTGGTGGGCTGCCGTCTATGGGATCGCACAGAGTCGGACACGACTGAAGTGACTTAGCAGTAGCAGCAGTAGAGCATCTATACTCCAATAAAAATTAAAAAAAAACACCAAAAAACTGCTCTTGTTTTGGACCACTTTGATGAAGCCCATGGGTCCTGTTTCAGGTGTTCACACTGCATCACAGAAATGGTAGCTGACCCAACCATCATTTAATTATGCTCACAGGATCTGGGGGTCTGCAGTTGGACAGGACACTCAGCTAGGAGGACTCAGAAAGCTGCAGGTGGTACTCGAGGTAGGCTTGTTTGGGACTGTCAGCCAAGGAGCCAGTGTGTGGCCTCTGTGGCTTGGGCATGTCAGAGCTCACCACTGGGTCCCAAGAAAGAGTGAGCATTCCAAGAGAAGCAGGAGAACACTGCGTGGGGTTTTTGGCCTCCAAGTTGGACATAACTTTGCAATTAAACCACCACCTACAGCAAGGACTACTGCTGCTCCCGCATTCCGCTGGGGATGAGGGGTCACTACAGCTGGCCCAGATTCACACAGCAGGAGTTAAATGCCACCCTAAGGGGTGATAAAAGAAATGTTCACACACTGAGATCCAGGGAAGTCATTCTGGCTTATATGTGAGTTAACTCAAAGTTTATGCTAGCAGAAATAGCCTATTTGTGGCCTATCAAACACACACTGTACATCTGCTTTAATTATTCAAGGAAAGGGCACACTGACCAGAAGAAGAGAATGTCTGTGTTAAAGATTAAATGCTTCTCTTTTCAGGGCACCGCAGCTGGTGATTCTTTGATGATAAAACTCCATCCCAGGTGCCAAGATCATGCTAACTTGCTGCATACATGATGCATGCTGATATGTGTGGTTTGGGGTTTGGTTTTGTTTTGTTTTGTTTTTTGAAACCTTGAAGGAATGGATCCCTGACTTGTTTAATGCTCTTTGTTATAACAAGATACAAAACTCTGCTGGAAATCATGCTTCTCTCCAGAGCAGCTTCTCAGAATAAGCTGGGAGCTGGCTTCTGGGCTAGTTCTCAGTTTGGCCCAAATAAAACTCTCTGCTGATCATAGATTGTCTATTGATTATTTTTGTTGACAGTGGTCTTGACACCGTGGCCTCCTGAAGAGCTGGTGGGCAGAAATTATTGCTGTGGCCGATTTTGGAAAATACAATCTGCCATGGTTTCATTTCAGAACAATATTTTCAGTGAGTAAATAAAATATATATGGTTATAAAGGAAACCAATTATATTGGAACACAATTTAAAATCATCATTTGTGGAATAGTAATACATGAGCTTTTTTAACAGGCTGGAAACAAGATCTAGTGGTGGGTCTAATTACTACTAAATTGCCAGTTTCAAGGTTGTGATGAGCTTGAATGATAATTTAAGAAATCCTCCACAACTAATCTGCCCAGATCTACAACTTCCTGTCACTGATAAAAATCACAGGGCCAGCAAAGTCCAGCAGCTTGCAGCTCTATTCACATTTGAATTTTCTTTTGTTTGTAAAATTTTGATTGGTATTATATTATGAGTATAGATCAATATAAGGAAAATCAACATTTAAAATTTTTCCATATTTTGACCCCAGAACAGAATATATTATCCATGTATTCAAATTCAAATCTTATTTTATTCCTCATGTATTTTTTCATATATATATATATATATTTAACTCTTCTTGTTAATATTACTTCTAATCATTGTCTTTTCTTTTGTTTTTGGCTGTGCTGAGTCTTCATTGCAGCCCATGGGCTTTTTCCAGTTGCAGCACAGACTCAGAGGTTGTAGCATGCCAGCTTAGTTGCTCAGCCAGCATGTGAGATCTTAGTTCCCCGACCAGGGATCAAACCTGCATCCCCTGCATTGGAAGGAAGATTCTCAACCACTGGACCACCAGGGAAGTCCCTAAATATTGTTTGTATGGCTATCATACATGAGATTTTTTTCTTCTAACTAGATAGTAATTTTATGTAGAATAATTGCCTACTGATTTTCTTATATAAACTTGCTTGCAGTTTGTTTTCTTGCATTTACCATGCATTCTAATGTTATCCACAAACAGTGGTAACCTAGCCTGACCAAATTCCACATCTTCTGTTGCATCCTGGTTAATTGGAAGAGCCTCCAATGACAATAGGAAATAAAGAGGTCACACTAAGAATGCTTTCTTGTTCAGTGTGGGAAGCCAGCCTGCTGTCAAACAACAACCAAACCACCTAATGATGAGCTCCAAATGGCCAGAATTTGATCGGTAATGGGCAGCTTCCCTGATTTTTGTTCCCATTTCCAACTCAGGACCAACCACAAAAAGCCAAATATGCTCCCATATCCCATCACAAAATGCTCCCTTCGAGTGAGGCCCCCACAGCCTCCACCAGGGCTCATGTGAAACTCCTCTTTTCCCACTGGCATTTCACCCTTTTCCTTCCCATTCTTTTGAGGATCTTCCAAATGCAAGTGATTGTAGCTGGCTCCCTCCCTATAGCAACCCAGCCTTTGCTTATTTGGATGGCCTTGGCTTATTTCCACAAGAGATGAACATTTTCTCATGTTAAGGAAGTATCCTCTATTTGGGTTTTACTGGTCTACAAGTAGATCTTACCAAGGACTACCCTCACATGTGGGTTGAATTGTGTCCCTCAGTGAAACACCCAAATTCATATGTTTGAGTCCTAATCCTAGTGGTGGTAGTTTAGTCTCTAAATCGTGTCTAACTCTTGCAACCCCATCAACTATAGCCCACCAGGCTCCTCTGTCCATGGGATTTTCCAGACAAGAATTCTGGAGTGGGTAGCCAGGTCTTAGGGGTGGCATACAGGATCTTCAGTTGTGACATATAAGCTGTTAGGTGCAGCATATGGGATCTAGTTCCCTGAAGTGAAGTGAAAGTTGCTCAGTTGTGTCTGACTCTTTGCAATCCCATGGGATACAGGGATGAAGGGATACAGTCTGTGGAATTTTCCAGGCCAGAATACTGGAGTGGGTAGCCTTTCCCTTCTCCAGGGGATCTTCTCAACCCAGGGATCGAAGCCATGTCTCCCACATTGCAGGCGGATTCTTTACCAGCTGAGCCACCCGGGAAGCCCTGACCAGGGATCAAACCCAAGCCTCCTGCCTTGGAAGCACAAGAGTCTTACACACTGGACCACCAGAGAAGTCCCAAGAGGTTCTTCATTTTATGGCATTCCTGGCATGAATTCTGTTTGGTTCTGTTGGACTATTTTTGTTAGCCAATTTGTGGGAGGCAGCCTTCAGGATGCCCCAAGGATCTCCATGCTCTGTATTCACGTCTCTTGGGTAATTCTCCCCACACCATGCAGACAGAACCTGGGGACTCATGCTCCTAAGGAACAAACAGACAGAAGTGATGGGGTCCTCTCTGTTGGTTGCCTGTAAAAGACTGGCTTCCCTTTTGGGTGCCCTCCTGGCTTTCTCCCACCCTCTCTGCAGGAAGCCCATAGACATGTTTGAGCTGCCCTTGGGAGAGGTCAATGGCTGCTGTCTCTTTTGTCTACCAGAGAGGACCTGAGACTGACAGCCAAGTGAGTCAGCACCAAGCAGACCGAACCCACCCTAGTCCAGCTTTGAGATGACCCCAACCCCTGCCAGCAAGGTGAGTGCAGCTCTGCAGAGAACCCAGCTGAGCTGAGACAGACCCCTAACCCACAGAGACACAGTGGGATAAGAAATGTGTATTGATTCAAGCCACCAAGCTTGGGGATGATCTTTTTTCAGGTAGTAATAAATAATTAATAGGGCTTCCCTGGTAGCTCAGCTGGTAAAGAATCCACCTGCAATGCAAGAGACCCTGATTTGATTCCTGGTTCCAGAAGATCCTATGGAGAAGGGAGAGGCTACTCATTCTGGTACTCTTGGGCTTCCCTGGTGGCTTAACTGGTGAAGAATCTGGCTGCAATGCAGAAGACCTGGGTTTGATCCCTGGGTTGAGAAGATCCCCTGGAGAAAGGAATGGCTACCCACTCCAGTATTCTGGCCTGGAAAATTCCATGGGCTGTATAGTCCATGGGGTTGCGAAGAGCCATGGCTTCCCCAATGGCTCAGTGGTAAAGAATCCACCTGCAATGCAGGAGACATGGGTTCCATCCCTAGGTCGGAAAGATCCCCTGGAGAAAGAAATGGCAACCCTCTCCAGTATTCTTGTCTGGAAAATTCCACGAACAGAGGATCCTGGTGGGCTACAGTCCACAGAGTCGCAAAGAGTTGGACGTAACTGAGCAACTGAGTATACACACAATTAATATGATATGCGTGCATTCAGTTCAGTTTAGTCGCTCAGTCGTGTCTGACTCTTTGCGACCCCATGAAACACAGCATGCCAGGCCTCCCTGTCCATCACCGACTCCAGGAGTCCACCCAAACCCATGTCCATTGAATCAGTGATGCCATCCAACCATCTCATCCTCTGTCGTTCCCTTCTCCTCCTGCCCTCAATCTTTCCCAGCATCAGCGCCTTTTCAAATGAGTCAGCTTATAGCATGAGGTGGCCAAAGTATTGGAGTTTCAGCTTCAACATCAATCCTTCCAATGAACACCCAGGACTGATTTCCTTTAGGATGGACTGGTTGGATCTCCTTGCAATCCAAGGGACTCTCAAGAGTCTTCTCCAACACCACAGTTCAAAAGCATCAATTCTTTGGTGCTCAGCCTTCTTTATAGTCCAACTCTCACATCCATACATGACTACTAGAAAAAACATAGCCTTGACTAGACGGACCTTTGTTGGCAAAGTAATTCAGTCACTAATTTGTGTCTGACTCTTGTGACCCCATGGACTATAGCCTGCCAGGCTCCTCTGTCCATGGGATTTCCTAGGCAAGAATACTGGAGTGGGTTGCCATTTCTTTCTCCAGTGGATCTTCCTGATCCAGGGGTTGAACCTGCATCTTATCACTGAGCCAGCAGAGGAAGTCCACAGTTAATCTTACCTAAAATTCTCTTTCGTTTTTTGGAGTTGGGAAACTAGTTTTAGTTAATGTATTATATATCACTAATGAACTGGGATATATTTTTAAAATCTTTTTCTATGATGAAATTATTTATTCCTTTAAAGTTTCAAACGAGCACTTGTAAAAATCAAGGAATCAAAACTTTTGCTTTTAAAAGAACTCTTTATTAATTCCTTCATTCTTTTCCACTATTCTTAGCTATTTTCCACTATTCTTAGATATTTCTTTTCTTGAGTCAATTTGGGTCATTTTTTTTTCCAGAAAATCATTTGTTTTATAGAGATTTTTCAAACTTATTAGCATGGACATGTATATGATATTCTCTTATTAATCTGGTTATAGCTCCTTTTGCATTTCTAATTTTGATGATTTTATGTCCTTTTTCATTACATTTTTTCTAGGCTTGTTGTTTAGTCGCTAAGTCATGTCTAACTCTTTGCGACCCCATGGACTGCGGCATGCCAGACCTCCCTGTCCTTCACTATCTTCTAGCATTTGCTCAAATTCGGGTCCATTGAGTCAGTGATGCTATCTAACCGTTTCATCCTCTGCCGCCTTCTGCTCCTTTTGCCTTCAGTCTTTCCCAGCATCAGGGTCTTTTCCAAACCGTTGGCTCTTCACATCAGGTGGCCAAAGTATTGGGGCTTCAGTTTCAGCATCAGTCCTTACAATGAATATTCAGGGTTGATTTCCTTTAGGATTGACTGGTTTGATCTCCATGCTGTTCAAGGGACTCTCAAGAGTCTTTACCAGTGCCGCAAATGCTCAGCCTTCTTTATGATCCAACACTAACATGACTACTAGAAAAACCATAGCTTTTCTAGGCTATCGGTGTATTATCTGTATATGGTTAGGGGATGCTGAAAGTAGCAGCTTTTGAATTTATGTATCAATTTAGTACTAATATCTTCTAGTAGCTAATATTCTGTTTTCTTCTATTCATAAGGGTGCTTTGCTTATTGTTGATGGTATTTTTTTAATATTTATTTTTATTCATATATCTATCTGTCTGCACCAGGTTTTCATTTTGGCATGCGGGATCTTTAGTTGCAGCATGCAGGGTCTAAGGTTATAGCATGCAGATTCTTGGTTGCAGCATGGGGATCCATCAAGTTCCCTGACCAAGGATCAAACCAGCCCCCCTGCATTGGGAGTGAAGAGTCTTAGCCACTGGACCACCAGGGGAGTCCCATGATGGCATTTTTTAAAGGAAACTTTGCTTAGGTTGTTCTCATTTAGTATTACAGTTTATAATATGAAATTGAAGGTTAATAGTATTGTTTTGCAGGTCCTCATTGTGGGGTTTTCTAAAGTGATTTGCTTTCCTCTTTGACACATTTTTTCCACTAGAGTGTCTTAAAAACCCCAGAATCTTCAATGTGCATGCATGCGTGTGTGTGTGTGTGTGTTTGTGTATGGGCATGTGCACATATGTGTGCAGTTAATTTTCAGCTTTACTACTGTGTACTCTGTAACACGTAGAATGGCCATGTAGCCCAGGTTTTCCAGGACACTCTCAGCTTACACTCTGTGGGGAAATAAAACTCAGATTTCTCAGTGCTCCTGTAAAAGACCTGCCTTCTGATATTCCACACATACCATGAGAATTACATCTGGAGCCTTCTGTCTAGTTAATTTTTTTGATCCAGAAGGATAATGAAACTTCTCTTGTCTCCGCAAAAAGGCCAAATGGTGCAGCTGTCTCCCTAGGTATGGACATTTGAAGGAAGAGTGCGCCTCAGAACTTGAACTCTAAGTATAAAAAGCAGTCAGTCCAGTGTTAAGACTCTGTGCTTCCAGTGCCAGGTGTGGTGGTTCGATCCTCGATCAAGGAACTAAGATCCCACATGCCTTGCAGCCAAAAAAAGCCAAGGCACACACGTGTACACCGCCACCACACATGCACACAAACACAAGGCAGTCTGGCCCCTGGAGATTTTATTTATGTACCAAAAGCCTCAATTAAGGACTCAGGCCCATTATATTTCCAAGAAGATACTTTCAGAAGTGGCAGGAATAGCCACTTCCCTCTGTGTGCACGGAAGAATCATTTGCTCTCATCCCTCACCTCCTCCCACTAGCCATTGGGGAAATGCTCCCTGCATCTTGCCTCCTGTCTCCCCAGGGGTAAAGATCTGGGCCAAAGGGCTGCCAAACAGAACACTTGTGTGTTCTGTGAATTTCATTAAGAGCTTGGTCTCTGATACTGTTTGTTTCCCGCAACCACCATGACGAGGTTCCACAAACTGGGTGAGTTATTAAAATAACAGAAATGTATTCTTTCACAGTTCTGAAAGAATCTGAAAGATTTCAGAAAAGTCTGAAATCAAGGTGTCATCAGAGCCAAGCTGCCTCCAAGGACTCTAGGTTAAAATTCTTCCTCTTCCAGGTTTTGGTGTTGGCCAGAAATTTATGGTGATGGTTGGCTTCTGGCAGAATAATTCCATTCTCTACTTCCATCTTCCTGGGCAGGCTTTCCACTCTGTTTATCTGTGTTCAAATTTCCCTTTTTTTTACAAGGACACTTGCCACTGGATTAGGGCCCATCCTACTCCAGTATGACCTTGTTTTAACTTGCTCGCATCTGCAAACACCCTATTTCCAATTAAGGCAATACTCACAGGTCCTGGGTGGACATGAATTCAAGGGAAACTTATCATGCCAGTACATACCATTCAGTGTAAAATTAACAAAATTGAATATTAAAAACCCAACATACTGGTCATCTCAGCATAGTTATTAATTGTCCCTCCTTGCATTCTCAAAAGTGTTCTAGTATGGATGATAAATGGTAAGGTCCCATATGGCAGTCTTTCATATTGTTCAACAGTATCTAGTTCTGTTAGGGGAAGCACACTGATTGAAACCGCACACCCTGGCTAGGCACCATAGTGACCATTTGCATGATTTGTTTTATGACAGGAGATCCTGATAAGGAACACGGAACTAGTAAGCCACCACCAACCAGAAGAGATCAGGAAAGGTCTAAAGGAGACACCACGTGTTCTTCCACTTCCCAGAATCCCTCTCGCTAGCATCCATCTTGGCTGAGCGAGCGTGCACCACCAGGAAAGACTGAATTAGAATGATTGGCCAAAGACCACCCGGAAACTAATCCCATCACCATAAAATCCGAGACTGCAAGCCACGTGGCAGAGCAGTTCTCCTGGGTTCCCTTACCCTACTGCTCTCCACCCGGGTGCCCTTTCCCAATAAAATCTCTTGCTTTGTCAGCACATGTGTCTCCTTGGACAATTCATTTCTGAGTGTTAGACAAGAGCCCAGTTTCGGGCCCTGGAATGGGTCCGCCTTCCTGCAACAGTTCTGCTGTTTCTGCTCTCTTGATGTTCGGTGTGGCCATGAGAATAGTTCTGGCCAGTGAAATGTGAGAAGTGACATGTGTGAAGAAGTCAGGTGTCAGTGCTCAACTCTGCAGCCCTCACAATATTATCAAACCAAATCCAGCATGTACTCAACACTTCCCTGGGAGTCCAGTAGCTAAGACTATGTGCTTCCAATGCAGGGGGCGTAGGTTCGATGCCTGGTCAGGGAACTGAGATCCTACATGCCACACGGCCAAAATGAAAAAAAAAAAAAAGAAGTTATCAAGTCCAGCAAGTACTAAAATAATATGTCACCAACAAGTAGAGAGTATTCTATGAATTCAGGATATCCTAACATTAGTAAATCTATGAAGGTGATAAACCAAGGGTCTAAGGAAAGGAGAAATGACTATCTTATTGATAATAAAACTGAAGTCAACATATATCTGAGACTTGGGAGAAAAAAGACTCAATAAACTTGGATTAGATAAAATCTTGTTTAACTTGATAAAAACGTATCTGGCAGAAACCTCCAGCAAATTATACCCTTAAGTAGAAAGATCAAAATTCCTATTAAATTTTGGAAGACAGGAATGCTTACTGTCATTGCTTCTGTTCCACAAAGTATTTCAGGAGCTAGCCATTGGGAGAAAGAAGAGAAATCAGAGGATCTGAGTTAGGAGGGAAAAAAAAAAGGGAAAGAAATACCTATTTACTGGTGTGTAATCATCTAATTAGAAAGTCAAAGGACTTCCTGGTGGTTCAGTGAGTAAGGCTCTATGAATGTAAAGGGCCTGGGCTCAATCCCTGGTCTAGGAACTAGATCCTGTGCTTATGCCGCAACTAAGAAATCTGAATGCCACAACGTGCATCTAGCTAAAGGACAATATTTATCAAGTAATTGAGACAAAGGAGATTCAGTTCAGTTCAGTTCAGTCACTCAGTTGTGCCAGACTCTTTGCGACCCCATGAATCGCAGCATGCCAGGCCTCCCTGTCCATCACCAACTCCTGGAGTTCACTCAGACTGATGTCCATCGAGTCAGTGATGCCATCCAGCCATCTCATCCTCTGTCATCCCCTTCTCCTCCTGCCCCCAATCCCTCCCAGCATCAGAGTCTTTTCCAATGAGTCAAC
This sequence comes from Bubalus bubalis, assembly GCF_019923935.1. Taxonomy (NCBI): domain Eukaryota; kingdom Metazoa; phylum Chordata; class Mammalia; order Artiodactyla; family Bovidae; genus Bubalus; species Bubalus bubalis. Next base: position 151,427,252 of record NC_059159.1, on the reverse strand, counting down.
TCTTAGCATGAGGTGGCCAAAGTACTGGAGTTTCAGCTTCAGCATCATTCCTTCCAAAGAAATCCCAGGGCTGATCTCCTTCAGAATGGACTGGTTGCATCTCCTTGCAGTCCAAGGGACTCAAGAGTCTTCTCCAACACCACAGTTCAAAAGCATCAATTCTTTGGCGCTCAGCCTTCTTCACAGTCCAACTCTCACATCCATACATGACCACAGGAAAAACCATAGCCTTGACTAGATGGAGCTTTGTCGGCAAAGTAATTGAGGAATGCTTTTATTTGATGGCTCAAAAATTTGAAAAATAAGGACTTCCTTGGAAGCCCAGTGGTCAAGACTTCAGGCCCCCCTTCAGGGGGCCAGGGTTCAATTCCTGGTTGAAGAACTAAGATTCCAGATGGCACAGCAAAAAAAAAAAAAAATCACAAATAATTATAGCCCAATGAGACAAGATTCTTCATTTTAAATTTAACATAACTTCACTTCATTTTAAATGTTTAATAAATAAGAGTAGAATACCTCTGTGATATTCAATTTTATATTAGCTTCAAAGTTTGCTAATCAATAAACTCAACAATGATCTATAAACCACATTTGTTGGAAAGTTAGAATGTTTGTTACAGAAGAGTGTATTTATTCTCTGACATTTAGAATGTCATAAAATTTTCATTTTGTTCAGCTACATTATTGTACCCACAAACTCAGACCTCTCTGATCTTATAAACATTAACTCTGCCAACATACAAGCACTATATATTATCCTATATGCTTTTCTTAATAATTATGAAAAGTACATCTAGATATTTCTCTCCTGAATTTTAAAACATACAAAAAAAAAAAATCCTATTCTAAAACAACTTCGATCTCTGTAACTTAATCTATAAATTTAAAGCTACCTCCCAGGCTATCTTATGAAACTCGACAAGGTAATTCTAAATTTCATTAGGAAAAGAAAATGTATGGATGAAGCCAAGAAAGTTTTCAAAAGAAGAAATGAAGGAGAAAATGTTCTGCCAGATATAAAAGCATGAATAATCATACATATATTACATGATACATTACACGCATTTTAGCAATTCAAATATTGGCACAGAGTTGGATACATGAAACAATGGAATGAAATAGAGATTCCTGGAACAGTTACAATGGAAAGTTAGATCTTTATCTCACTTGCACGAGAACGAACTTATAAAGGTATAAACACACAGAAAATACTCTAAAAGTATAGAAACACAATTTACAAAACTATGGTGGAAAACATCTTTTTAAGAAAGACACATAGCATGGAAATGATACACATGTGATAACTTGCCACGACAGCCTACTCGTGGCAGAGGGGTTTGCATAACTCAATGAAGCTATGAGCCATGCCATGCAGGGCCACCCAAGATAGGCAGACCATAGTGGAGAGTTCAGACAAAATGTGGTCCAATGGAGGAGGGAATGGCCAGTAACTCCAGTATTCTTGCCTCAAGAATCCCATAAACAGTATGAAAAGGCAAAAAGATATGACACCAAAAGATGAGCCTACCAGATCCGAAAGTGTCCAGTATGCTACTGGGGAAGAGTGGAAGGCAATTACTAATAGCTTCAGAAGGAATGAAGCAGCTGGGCCAAAATTGGAAATGATACTCAGTTGTAGATGTGTCTGGTGGTAAAAGTAAAGTCCAATGCTGTGAAGAAGAATATTGCATCAATTCAGTTCAGTTGCCCAGTCATCTCCGACTCTTTGTGACCCCATGGACGGCAGCATGCCAGGCCTTTGTGTCCATCACCAACTCCCAGAGTTTACCCAAACTGATTTCCATTGAGTCAGTGATGCCATCCAACCATCTCATCCTCTGTCATCCCCTTCTTTTCCTACCTTCAATCTTTCCCAGCATCAGGGTCTTTTCAAATGAGTCAACTTTTCACATCAGGTGGCCAAAGTAAGCAGATGGTGACTGCAGCCATGAAATTAAAAGACGCTTACTCCTTGGAAGGAAAGTTATGACCAACATAGACAGCATATTAAAAAGCAGAGACATTGCTTTGCCAACAAAGGTCCGTCTAGTCAAGGCTATGGTTTTTCCAGAGGTCATGTATGGATGTGAGAGTTGGACTATAAAGAAAGCTGAGTGCCAAAGAATTGATGCTTTTGAACTGTGGTGTTGGAGAAGACTCTTGAGAGTCCCTTGGACTGCAAGGAGATCCAACCAGTCAATCCTAAAGGACATCAGTCCTGGGTGTTCATTGGAAGGACTGATGTTGAAGCTGAAACTCCAATACTTTGGCCACCTGAATATTGCATAGGAACCTGGAATATTAGGTCCATGAATCAAGGTAAACTGAACATGGGCAAGGAGGAGATGGCAAGATAGAATATCAACATCTTAGAAATCAGTGAACTAAAATGGATGGAAATGGGCAAATTTAATTCAGATGACCACCATATCTACTACTTTGGGCAAGAATCCCTTGGAGGAAATTGAATAACCTTCATAGTCAATAACTGCAGTACTTGGGTACAACCTCAAAAGTGACATAATAATCTCAGTTTGTTTCCAAGGCAAACCATTCAACATCACAGTAATCCAAGTCTATGGCCCAAACACTGATGCCAAAGAAGCAGAAGTTGAACAGTTAAATGAAGACTTACAAGACCTTCTAGAATCAACACCAAATGGATGTCCTTTTCATCATAGGGGACTGGAATGTAAAAGTAAGAAGTAAAGAGATACCTGGAGTAAGAGGCAAGTTTAACCTTGGAGTACAAAATGAAGCAGGGCAAAGGCTAACAGAGTTTTATCAAGATGACACATTAGTCATAGCAAATGCCCTTTTCCAACAATCCAACAGACAACTCTACACATGGACATCACCAGATAATCAATACTGAAAGACTGATTATGTTCTTTGCAGCCAAAGATGAAGAAACTCTATATAGCCAGCAAAAACAAGACTGGGAACTGACTATGACTCAGATCATGTGCTTGTTATTGCAAAATGCAAGTTTAAATTGAAGAAAGTAGGGAAAGTCAAAAGGTCATAAATATATGACCTAAACCAAATGCCTTATGATTATACTGTGGACATGACAAATAGATTCAAGGGACTAGACCTAGTAGACAGAGTGCTTGAAGAACTATGGACAGAGATTCATAACATTGAACAGGTTCAGTTCAGTTCAGTTCAGTCAGTAAGTCGTGTCCGTCTCTTTGCAACCCCATGGACTGCAGCACGTCAGGCCTCCCTGTCCATCACTAACTCCCAGAGTTTAGTCAAACCCATGTCCATTGAGTCAGTGATGCCATCCAACCATCTCATCCTCTGTTGTCCCCTTCTCCTCCTACCTTCAATCTTTCCCAGCATCAGGGTCTCTTCAAATGAGTCAGTTCTTCGCATCAGGTGGCCAAAGATTTGGAGTTTCAGCTTCAACATCAGTCCTTCTCATGAAGACTCAGGACTGGTTTCCTTTAGGATGGACTGGTTGGATCTCCTTGCAGTCCAAGGGACTCTCAAAAATCTTCTCCAACACCACAGTTCAAAAGCATTAATTCTTCAGTGCTCAGCCTTCTTTATGGTCCAACTCTCACTATACATGACTACTGGAAAAACCATAGCTTTGACTATACAGACCTTTGTTGGCAAAGTAATGTCTCTGCTTTTTAATATGCTATCTAGTTTTATCATAGCTTTTCTTCCAAGCAGCAAGCATCTTTTAATTTTGTGTCTGCAGTCACCATCTGCAGTGATTTTGGAGCCCAAGAAAATAAAGTCTATCACTATTTCCTTTCTCTCCCCATCTGTTTGCCATTAAGTGATGGGAGTGGATGCCATGAACTTAGTTTTTTGAATGCTAAGTTTTAAGCCAGTTTTTCCCCTCTCCTCTTTCACATTCATCAAGAAGCTCTTTAGTTCCTTTACACTTTCTGCCATAAGGGTGGTGTCATCTGCATATCTGAGGTTATTGATATTTCTCCCGGCAATCTTGATTCCAGCTTGTGTTTAATCCAGCCTGGAATTTCACATAATGTACTATGCATATAAGTTAAATAAGCAGGGTGACAATATACAGCTTTGACATACCTCTTTCCCTATTTTGAACTAGTCCATTGTTCCATGTCCAGTTCTAACTCTTGCTTCTTGACCTGCATACAGATTTCTCAGGAGACAGGTAGTAGTCTGGTATTCCCATCTCTTGAAGAATCACAATTTGTTGTGATTCACACAGTCAAAGGCTTTAGCGTAGTCAATGAAACAGAAGTAGATGTTTTTCTGGAACTCTCTTGATTTCTCGATGATCCAGCGGATGGTGGCAATTTGATCTCTGGTTCCTCTGCCTTTTCTAAATCCAGCTTGAACATCTGGAAGTTCATGATTCACATACTGTTGAAGCCTAACTTGGATAATTTTGAGCATTACTTTGCTAGTATGTGAAATGAGAGCAATTGTGTGGTAGTGTGAACATTCTTTGGCTTTGCCCTTCTTTGAGATTGGAATGAAAACTGACTTGCTCCAGTTCTGTGGCCACTGCTGAGTTTTCCAAATTTGCTGGCATATTGAGTGCACTACTTTAACAGCATGATCTTTTAGGATTTGAAATAGCTCAGCTGGAATTCCATCTCCTCCACTAGCTTTGTTCGTAGTAATGTTTCCTAAAGGCCCACTTGACTTCACACCCCAGGATGTCTGGCTCTAGGTGACCAGTCACACCATCATGGTTATCTGGATCATTAAGATCTTTTTTGTATATTTCTTCTGTGTATTCTTGCCACCTCTTCTTGATATCTTCTGCTTTTGTTAGGTCCATACCATTTCTGTCCTTTATTGTGCTATCTTTGCATGAAATATCATACATTATTTGATATCATACATTATTTTTCTTTCTCTGACTTCAGTTAGTATGATAATCTCTGCTGCTGCTGCTGCTAAGTCGTTTTAGTCATGTCCGATTCTGTGTGATCCCGTAGACAGCAGCCCACCAGGCTCCCCTGTCCCTGGGATTCTCCAGGCAAGAACACTGGAGTGGGTTGCCGTTTCCTTCTCCAATGCATAAAAGTGAAAAGCGAAAGTGAAGTCACTCAGTCATGTCCGACTCTTAGCGACCCCATGGACTGCAGCCCACAAGGCTCCTCCATCCATTGGAGCTTCCAGGCAAGAGTACTGGAGTGGGTGCCATTGCCTTCTCCATGATAATCTCTAGATCCATCCATGTTGCTGCAAATGGCATTATTTCATTCATTTTGTGGATGAGTACCATTCCATTGATTCTATGTATCACATCTTCTTTATCCATTCATCTGTTGATGGACATTCAGGTTACTTTCATGTCTTGACTATTGTAAATAATTCTGCTATGAACATTGGGGTGCATATATCTTTTTAATGTCCCCAAACATAGTTTTTAAATGTATAAAATCACAGGATTGCAAAGGAAACCAATTATACTGAAATATAATTATATAAATATTTTTCTTTGTGATGGAACAATGTGATTCTTGTCCTTAGGGGATTTGTAGTTACTAGCTTGTGTTTTAACATTATCTGAGCTTGATGCAGCAGTAATGCAAGTTTCACCAGGAGTCATGTTTTGGGCTCTGCTGCAGTGTTGGTCAGCTGCAGAGCTCTAAATATAGGTTACTGCAAAAGTAACTGCAGATTTTTCATTGTTGAAATTTGCCTTTGATATTGGAATACATTCTTAAATAAAGGTGGTTATGTTATATATCATTTTAATGCTCATTTCTCACTTTATGTTTTTTGCTAGTGACATTGCTGTTTATTTTACATTTATTTTAGACTATGGAAATTATGTTAGACAAAAAGCAAATTTGATCAACTTTCTTATTGGAGTTCAAAATGGGTTGTAAAGCAGTGGAGAAAACTTGCAACATCAGCAATGCATTTGGCCCAGGAACTGCTAACAAACATACAGTGCAGTGGTGATTCAAGAAGCTTTGCAAAGGAAATGAAAGCCTTGAAGTTGAGGAGGGCAGCTGCTGGCTATCAGAAGTTGACAATGACCAATTGAGGGGCATCATCAAAGCTGATCCTCTTATAACTACACAAGAAGTTGCCAAAGAACTCAACGTCAACCATTCTATGGTTGTTTGGCATTTGAAGCAAATTGAAAAAGTGAAAAAAACCTTTTCATAAGTTCAATAACCTCAGATATGCAGATGACACCACCCTTATGGCAGAAAGTGAAGAGGAACTAAAAAGCCTCTTGATGAAAGTAAAAGTGAGAGTGAGAAAGTTGGCTTAAAGCTCAACATTCAGAAAATGAAGATCATAGCATCTGGTCCCATCACTTCATGGGAAATAGATGTGGAAACAGTGTCAGACTTTATTTTTGGGGGGCTCCAAAATTACTGCAGATGGTGATTGCAGCCATGAAATTAAAAGATGCTTACTCCTTGGAAGAAAATTTATGACCAACCTAGATAGCATATTGAAAAGCAGAGACATTTCTTTGCCAACAAAGGTCCATCTAGTCAAGGCTATGGTTTTTCCTGTGGTCATGTATGGATGTGAGAGTTGGACTGTGAAGAAGGCAGAGTGCCAAAGAATTGATGCTTTTGAACTGTGGTGTTGGAGAAGACTCTTGAGTCCCTTGGACTGCAAGGAGATGCAACCAGTCCATTCTGAAGGAGATCAGCCCTGGGATTTCTTTGGAAGGAATGATGCTGAAGCTGAAACTCCAGTACTTTGGCCACCTCATGTGAAGAGTTGACTCGTTGGAAAAGACTCTGATGCTGGGAGGGATTGGGGGCAGGAGGAGAAGGGGATGACAGAGGATGAGATGGCTGGATGGCATCACTGACTCGATGGACGTGAGTCTGAGTGAACTCCGGGAGTTGGTGATGGACAGGGAGGCCTGGCGAGCTGTGATTCATGGGGTCGCAAAGAGTCCAGCACAACTGAGTGACTGAACTGAACTGAACTGAGCTGACTGAAAATTAAAAAAAAAAAATCATCATTTTGAAGTGTTGCCGTCTCTTATTCTGTGCAACAACAATGAACTATTTCTCAATCAGATCGTGACGTGCAATGAAAAGTGGACTTGATAGGACAAGCTCAGTGGTTGGACCAAGAAGAAGCTCCAAAGCACTTCCCAAAGTTAAACCTTGCACCAAAAAAGGGAATGGTCACTGTTTAGTGGTCTGCTGCCAGTCTGATCCACTACGTCTTTGTGAATTCCAGTGAAACCATTACATCTAAGAAGTATGCTCAGCAAATCAATGAGATGCACCAAAAATTGCAGTGCTTGCTGCTGGTATTGGTCAAACAGAATAGGCCAAATTCTCCTCCACAACACCTGATGCATGTCACATAACCAATACTTCAAAAGTTGAATGAATTGGGCTACGAAGTTTTGCCTCATCTGCCATATTCACCAGACTTCTCTCTACCAAATACCACTTCTTTAAGCATCTCAACAACTTTTTGCAGGGAAAATGCTTCCACAACCAGTAGGATGCAGACTACTACACTTTCCAAGGTTTTGTCAAATCCTGAAGCATAGATTTTTATGCTACAGAAATAAATAAACTTATTTCTCACTGGCAAAAAATGTGTTGATTGTAATGCTTTCTATTTTGATTAATAAAGATGTCTTTGAGCCTAGTTATAATGATTTGAAATTCACTGTCTGAAACTGCAATTACATTTGCACCAACCTGTAAGTTACTTAAACTGTTGGCTTTCTCATTTGACAGATAGAATCATAGCTCTGACCCTTTAGAGCAATTGTGAGGAAGTAGTGCACAGAGAAATTTTTATAAACTGTAAAGCAAGATATAAATGCTATTAAAACCATTGTCAAAGAAAAAAAGTGACCCACGATGAGAATGGACAAACCACGTTCTGGATCTTTCTCACTGGCCTGGGATATTCACCAGAGGCATCTGTTTTCTTTTTCCATTGTGCTATGTCTTCCTTGTGGGCTTTCTTTAGTTGTATGTGTGGGCTTCTCTTGTTGCCAGGCATGGGCTCTAGATCTAGTGGGCTCCGTGCTTAGTTGTCTCACAGCATCTGGAGTAGCAGTAGCAGGAGATCACCATAAGCTAGACACCAACCAGAAAATACCCAGAGTATCTGGCAGCTAAGCAATAATCGAAATATCTTGAAACTAAACAGACTTACTTAGACCACTACCATAGAAAAATGGATGCAAGATCTGCATTTGGTCTTGAGAGGTCTATAAAATAACAGGCCCTGAAAAAAACTGTATTCCTACATGTAGCCAAGACAGGAACATAGACAAAGGGGACATTTTAGCAAAACCTGAGATGATCACTATATTTTAGTATATGTTACTACCCTTCTGCTAATATACATATGATTTAAATAGTGCCATGACAGTCTCAGTTAGACCATATACAGTCAAAGGAGGAACTAATGAGGTAAGCCTTGACATCTACCCAAGAATGAGAAAGGTGATTTTCTTCCCACTCCATTTTTTCCTTGATAATAAAAATATAGCCCTCTTTGATCTCGGGGCTGTGCTCCCTTGCCTACCTGCTTGTATCTCTCACAGGCATCCTATGCTAATAAACTCACTCTTTGCCTGTCGCTTTGCCTCTCACTGAATTCTTTCTGCGCAGAGACTTCAGTAAGTCCTGAGGCTGGGTGTGTGGTTTCAATCAAAAGACTGTGGGTTTGAGTTCCCCTCTTAAGTCAGAAACTGTGGGTTCAAGTCCCATCTGAGGAATGCAATTTTACAGTATGGGGTTTCCTCTGAAAACAGAGACAGGAACACCAGTTTATGACTTCGTGAAACAAAGCTGGAATCATTATCTATTTAGATGCTCGCAGATTAAAGTCTGAAAACTTGGTTTCCCTAGTACAAATCCCCAAGATTTGCAAAAACACTCTGCCAAAGGTCACTTCTTCATCACCTTGCTGGTTGCCTGAAGATAATCTGGTTGACAAACTGTGTGTGTGTGTGTGTGTGTGTGTGTGTGTGTGTTCATTCAGTCATATCTGACTCTTTGTGACCCCATGGACTATAGCCCACCAGGCTCCTCTGTTCATGGAATTTTCCAGGCAATACTGACACATTATCAATATGTCTAAGATGTTTTGTCTTTATCATCACTGTTATTACTATTAAAATTAATGAGGATCAATATGCCCCCAAACGGCCTTTCATGGTTTCTAGCAGACATAATCGGAGAAGGCAATGGCACCCACTCCAGTACTCTTGCCTGGAAAATCCCATGGACAGAGGAGCCTGGTAGGCTGCAGTCCATGAGGTCACTAAGAGTCGGGCATGACTGAGCGACTTCACTTTGACTTTTCACTTTCATGAATTGGAGAAGAAAATGGCAGCCCACTCCAGTATTCTTGCCTGGAAAATCCCAGGGATGGGGGAACCTGGTGGGCTGCCGTCTATGGGGTTGCACAGAGTTGGACACGACTGATGCGACTTAGCAGCAGACATAATATGTGGGGGCTTCCCAGGTGGCCCCATAGTAAAGAATCCACCTGCCAATGCAAGAGGTGCAGTTTCAATCCCTGGGTCAGGAAGATTCCCTTGGAGCAGGAAATGGCAACCTGCTCCAGTATTCTTGCTTGAAAAATTCTGTAGACAAAGGACCCTGGTGGCTAAAGTCTATGGGATCACAAAAGAGTTTGACCTGACTAAGTGACTGAGCACAGCAGACATAATTCCTTTCTCATCCTCTAGGTTTTTGAATGTTTGAATTCAGTGTGAATTCACTCCATTATGGAGCTGCAACTAAACTCTCAAACATGATGAACAGGCTAAGTGCGGTTTACAGTGGGGGTTCTGAGTGCCATCCCTAGATAAGCACCTGCAGCCCTGGGAACCAGTTAGAGATGCACAATTCTCAGACCCCTCCCCTAGACCTGTGAAATCAGAAACTACCTCCCCTGTCCCACTTGTAGCTCTGATGCTCACTCGAGTTTGGGAAGCCGCAGGTTAGAATATCAGGAAGGGTTTCTTTTCTTGTCCATCTGTAGCTGTGAAAAACAAGTGTTTGGGGTTCTCTCTCTACACTCTATCTGTTTGAAAAGCAGATTTCCAACCAGCATTCATCCCACTGTTAGGTAAGAAACTGAAGTTTGTAAATATAGAAAAAAGATGGAACTATGTCAACTGGGGACGCATAGAGCTGAGGAATCCACCCCCACCGGCTGGGAATGTGGTTGAGAAAATGTGCTTGGAGTTAAACCAAAAATAAAAAACCAGGAGAACAGTGTTGTTCTCATCTTCACAGCAAGGGAAGACCCTGCTGCTGCTACTGTTGGTAAGTCGCTTCAGTCATGTCCGACTCTGTGTGACCCCACAGATGGCAGCCCACCAGGCTCCCCCGTCCCTGGGATTCTCCAGGCAAGAACACTGGAGTGGATTGCCATTTCCTTCTCCAAAGGGAAGACCCAACAGGTGCTAACTGTCTTGCTTCATGTTGTGGAGAAGAGGAAAATCTTCTTGATACTTTTATTTATTTTTTCATTTTTTAAAAATTGAGGTCCAGGTGATTTACAATATTATGTAAGTTTCAGGTGTACCACAGAGGGATTCTCAATTTTCAAAGGTTATACTCCAGGACTTCCTTGGTGGTCCACTGGTTGTGAATCTGCCTGCCAGTGCAGGGGACACAGGTTCAATCCCTGGTCTGGGAAGATCCCACATGCTGCAGGGCAACTAAGCCCGTATGTCACAAGTACTGAGCTCGTGCTCTAGAGCCCACATGTCACATCTATTTAAGCCCAAGCACCCTAAAGCCAGTGCTCCACAACAAGAGAAGCCACCTCAATGAGAAGCCCACACACCACAATGAATATTAGCCCCTGATCACTGCAACTAGAGAAAACTCACTCGCAGCAATGAAGATCCAATGCAGCCAAAGGTTAAAAACAATAATATAAATAATAAAAAGGTTATACTCCACTTACAGTTTATAAAATATGACTATATTCCTTGTGCTGTCCTCTGTCCATGGGGATTCTCCAGGTAAGAATACTGGAGTGGATTGCCATTTCTTTCTCCAGGGGATATTCCCAACCCAGGGATCGAACCTGGCTCTCCCACATTGCAGGCAGACTCTTTACCCTCTGAGCCACAAGGGAAGCCCAATATATCCTTGTAGCTTATTTATTTATTTAAATAATTTTTACTTTTCTATTTGGTCTTAGTTGTGGTACTTCAGATCTTTAGTTGCAGCATGTGAGGTATTCAGTGCAGCACGTCGGATCCAGTTCCCTGCCTAGGGATCAAATTGAGCCCTCTACGTTGAGAGTGGAGCCTTAGCCACTGGACCACCAGGGAAGTCCTGGCTATTTATTTTTTACACAGTAGTTGGTACTTCTTTAAACCCCTACCCCTATCTTGTCCCTACCCGCCATGGTTGCATATTTATCAAAAATCACTAGTTTTTTGACCTTAGGTTCATTTTATTGATAGCGACTTTGTCTATTTCAAGTTATCATTTTAAAATGTATTTACTGATCTCTTTTTGTCCTCTCACCAACAAAGCAGGCACCTTTTTAGCTGGAGCTTATCGGTCTCTTCATTTCCTAGGACAGAGCCTGAGGCATCCCAGCCCTATATACATATTTCCTGAGTAAGTCAAGTGAGAGTCGTATACCCTTTGGAAATGAATTAAATTCTTGCTCCCGTAAAATGACCACTAAGGAGAAAATGTGGTATCTTAGTCAGCTCCGGCTAAGCTACCACAGACCGGGCAGCTTGAACAACAGATATTTATTTTCCCACAGTTTCAGAGCCTGCAAGTCTGAAATCAGGGTGCCAGCGTGGTAGAGTTCTGGTAAGGGCTCTCTTCTTGCCTTCCAGATAGCCCGCTGCCTTCTCACTGTCCTCAAATGGCAGAGAGAAAGGGTTCTGGTGTCTCTTCCTCTTCCTTTAAAGGCACTAATTCCACCCTAGGGAGGGTGGGGTCCCACCCTGGTGACCTCATCTAAGCCTGTAAGTGTGTGTGTGCTCAGTTGTGTCCAACTCTTTGTGACCCCGTGGACTTCTCTGTCCACGGGATTTCCCAGACGATAATACTGCAATGGGTTGCTATTTCCTACTCCAGAGATCTCCCAACCCAGGAATCAAATCCACGTCTCCTGGATCTCCTGGATTGGCGGGCACGGTCTCTACCACTAGTGCCACCTGGGAAGCCCATCTAAGCCTCATCACCTCCCTAAGGCTCCTCCTGCAACCACCATCCAACTAGGGGTGAGGGTTTCAACATGTGAATCTTGAGGGAACACAGTTCAGTTAGTAGCAAGTGGGCTGTTCTGAGAATTTGAATTTTATCCAGGGTTTAGACAGTGATGAGTAAGAGAGCCACTGTTTGTATTAGCAGATAGTAAATCGTAACTGTTGTGGGGAGGGGAGGAGTGGAGGATAGGAATCCAGGATCTCACAAAGCCACAGACAAGTCTCCCACATGAACCAGATGCTGAAAGATGGGGCAGGGTTGAATTCTATGGACGTGACAACATCTTCCACTCTTCCCAGAAGAGGTCAGGGTTGTGTTGACAACACACTCCTCCTCAGTGTATCTTCCAACATCAAGTTCTAGCTCAGGAGATCGAGAGCTTCAGGCGGTCTTGTGAATTTCCCCAAAATGACGTGCAAATTTTTCTGGGGATTGAATCTGTAGCTTTCATCAGAATCTCAAAGGAACTTAAGACCAGCAGAAGGCTAAGACGCATGAGTCTTACTGCTTCCTGCTAAGCTGGAACAATTTAGTTAGGTAGGTGCCCCGTCGACATGGTTGATTTTTCTTTCTGTAGTTTCCCTGGAGCAAGTCCATAGGATGCCCAACTCAGCATGAGGTTGGTGGTCTCCCTGTAACCAAAAAGGGTGGGGTGGAGAGGGGATTACATAGGCACACAAGAAATGCAAACTTCCTGCTCTTCTGCTCACAGCTAATGAGCTCACACTGGCGGAGAAAACAGAAACCACCTCAGGAAACACCTCCTCCCTCCTTCCGGTCCACACCGTCAGGGCAGAGGCACGACCCAACTGCTCCAAACACATGTGGGCTTTCCCTTTGTCATTGTGGCCTGTTCTGACCTCTCCTCTCACCTAACAGCTTTCCCTGACCCCTGCCCTACTTCCTGCACACCTTGCCTGTGTCTTCACTCCTTCCGTGAGCTCTAACCTCCTCAGTTAGGATTCCAGCTCAACCACTCCACTAAGACTACTCTTCCCCCTGCCACCATTGGTCTGCCTTTTGGCAAATCCAGTGATGCCCTCAGCATGTTCATCTCACTCACCAGTTTCCAAACTGGTTCCCGGTTTGAAAACCTCCTCCTAGTTGACCTTTCTTCTCACTCCTTCCATCAGTCTTGCTCAGTCCTGGAGGTCCCAGCTTCACCACTCTGCTGGCTCAGACTTCTCTCTTCTGGCACCCTGAGTTTGGTATGTGGAACGAAGATCTGACTCTACTTTTTGGACGTTTAATGGCAGTCTTTAAACGCCCCACACTACCTACTTTCCCTGTGGGTCCACATCTGCACTCACTGGTAAGGGGTCTGGTGCTCCCTCTTTTAGCCCCATCAGGAGATTCAAATGGCACTAACCCCTTCCCACATAGGAACCTACAGCTTGACCTACACCCTAACCACTATAAGGAGCTTCTCAGGTGGCTCAGTGGTAAAAAACCCACTTGCCAATGCAGTAGACTTGTGTTTGATCCGTGGGTCAGGAAAATCCCCTGCAGGAGGGAATGGCAATCCAATCCTGTAATCGTGCTTGGAGAATCCCATGGACAGAGAAGCCTGGTGGGCTATAGTCCAGGTGGTCATGAAAAGTTGGACACAACTGAGCGACTGAGTATGCACACATGCAACCACGATAAAACCCCAAGACAGTCTCTCTTCATTACAACCTCAAGCCCTTTGCACATATTTGGGAAGTCTGCCCTGCTCTCCCAGAGACCTCAATTACGCATGTGAAGGTGATCAAGGTGTGCCACCCCAAGTATGCTCCTTTAGCAAAGGTATTGCTCTGAATTAAAGGCAATTGAGACATTACAGATGCTCTTCCCTTATCTACCTAAAAGCAGGGCATCAATTTCACTTGAGAAAAGTGGTCCCTCATATTAGGGAAAGAAGAGCACTGTTCTCACCTGAGACAAGGAGTCAACACAGAAATGCACTTGCATAAACAGATCTCACTAAAATAACTCTTATCTCCCATTAGTTCTACTACATATTTCTTAGTCACTTACCCACAATATATTGTCCCTTGAAGCCCAATTCCTCTTTCCTTTGTTAAAATGTTATAGAAACCTCTGAGTCTAACCACTTCTTTGAGTTTTCTTTTCTGTGAAGTCTCATGCACATAAGTGTTAATAAAAAGTATGTGCCTTTTCTCCTGTTAATCTATCTTTTGTTAGCTTAATTCACAGTCCCTCTTCAAGAATCTAAGAGGGTAGGGGAAAATGTTTCCTCCCTGACATTAAGTAATAAACCTTTCACATTCTCTTGCTGTGTGTGTGGCATCATCAGTCTTGACATCAGAACCTAACTTTAGGTGGAAGTGTCTCTCGTTTTGCAGGAGCCATAACATCCAGTTCCTCTTTACTAGTTATACCCTCTCTTTTGGCAACATCATTCAGTCCCAGGCTTTAAATAACATCTAGATGCTCCCAAATTCATTGTCAGCCTAGAAGCCTCCCCTGAAATTCAGACTCATATTTCTACTAAAGAGTTACTACTTCAATTTCTCAAAGTTTAAATTTACACAGAATTCTTGACATCCTTTCCCACCATCCCAGTAAACAGCACATTCAGCCAGCATTAAGTCAGAGCCCTAAAACCCATCCTTGACTCCTCCTTCTATTCATGTGCCACATCCAATTGGTGACATGCCCTTCAAGATATGAGAGTTAACTTGGGCAGATTGATAAGGAGTCCAAGTCTAAGGCCCCTTTAAGGAGGAAGTAAACATTCTTTCTTTTTCACATTCTTTTGCCTTAGACATGTAGGCCTTGTAGGCAGCAATATCTCTTGTTCAAGGACATGCTTTTTCGAACTCAGAAAGTACGCTATGAGAGAGGTTCTGGGTAAGACTTCCACAGCCTTGAGCTCCGGGTTAACCTGTTCCTTCTGGCTAATTTCGCGCTGATGTCATCCCAGGATGTATGTTATGGGAAAGGGTCTGGGCGAAATTTTCACAGCCTTGAGGTACCTTTTCTATTCTTAGCAGCTAGCACAAAAATATATAATTCCCTGCTGAAAACTAGCAAGGCGGTTAATCTTTCTACCCACTTCTGATGTCTATGTCAGAAGCTTTCTCTGTCACTATACTTTAATAAAATTTCTACTATACAAAGCTCTGAGTGACTGAGATTGTCTTTGGTCCTGGAGTTAAATTTTCTCCTTTGGAGATCACGAGTCCTAGAGGACACCATAAGCTTTCATCTATCATCTTGAGGGCTTGTCCAGGATCCCAAGACAAGGTGTAAGCTATCATGGAGACTAAGCATCTGCTATCAGTATCTCCAAGTGGGATTTCCCTGCTGGTCCAGTAGCTAAGACTCTGTGTTCCCAATGCAAGGGACCCAGGTTTGATCCCTAGTAGTGGGAATACATCCTGCTTTAAAAAAAATGTATCTCCAAGTAGCTGCTGAATCCCCTTTGCCATATAGTGCCCACTGCCCATTCAATCACCATCACTTCTCACGTGATGGCCATGTGGCTTCTTGTCTTTACTTTTGCCCCTTGGCAGTGTTCAACCCAGAAGGCGAATGAAGGGTTTGTAATATGAAGACTCATCACACTCCCCTGCTTACAGTTTTGCTCACTGGAATAAAATCCATCCTTGCTTTCAGAACTCTGCTTGCCTCTTCCATGATTCTCTCTCTGAGTTCCAGCCAAACTGTGCCCATCTGTCTCTTCATCACATTCAGCCATCCTACCTAGAGGTCAGTGTGGACACAGAGAGCCGCATGTCTTCTGGGGCTGATGTGAGAAAGGGATGGGTCATGGATAAGGCCAGTGCACCCCCTCTGAGATGATCCAGTCCCTGGACTATCCTGAATATTTATTGTAGGAAGAAGGCGCTGTAGAGATGGACAAGAAAAGGTGCAGTTTTAAGGAAATCAGTGGGCAACCAGAAGACTCAAACCGCACTTCTCTCTCTCCAGATCCTGAGCTAATTAATTCCAACCTCACAGGGATCAGAGAGTCTTAATAAATGTCAGCTTCCTTCCTGCCTTGAGTTCTGAAAAATTCTCATCCACCTGCACACCTTCCAGGCTTCACAGTTACAACATATTTTCATAATTAGTTTGAAGACATTCATTACTTCATTTGAGAGTCTTTTGTCACTTAAAATATTAATTGCTATCAGATTTTTCAGTAAGTATATCCAGAGGTTATCGCCATAGCAGTAATTTATAAGCTGCTGCTGCTAAGTCACTTCAGTCGTGTCTGACTCTGTGTGACCCCATAGACGGCAGCCCACCAGGCTCCCCTGTCCCTGGGATTCTCCAGGCAAGAACACTGGAGTGGGGTTCCCTTTTCTTCTCCAAATTTATAAGCTAAGACACTACAAAAGTGGCTCAGAAACTCCAATTTGCCTACCCACTGACATTTCTCAGTTTGTTTTCTCATGTACTTATGTGATTAATAGAATATTGTTTTGAAAACTAAATCCCTGAAACATGAATAGTTACAATAATATAGCAGCTGTGACAAGTTAGTCCTGTCTTGCCAGACCAATAATGTTTTTCAGACTTTATGCTCATACAAACTGTGTAGGACTTCCCTGGTGGTCCAGTGGTTAAGTATCCACTTGTGAATGCAGGAGACACGGGTTCGATCCCTGGTCCAGGAAGATTTCACATGATGTGAAGCAGCCGAGCCCATGTGCCACAGCTACTGAAGACCACACGCCAAAGCCCATTCTCCACAACAAGAGAAGCTGCCGCAATGGGAAGCCCACACACTACAACAAAGAAAAGCACCCTTCGCTCCAATTAGAGAAAACCCATGCATAGCAATGAAGACACAGCCAGCAAATCAATCAATAAAAATAAAATTATCAAAAAATAAAGCTGCATAAATATTCTAGCCAAGAGTACAGAATTTTAGCTTTTCCTAACCAAAGTGGAATCACATCACTCTAACACAGCATATTCTGATTATACAAATCTACACTTTCTGACTAGCGCTCTACATGGTGAATATCTGCAATGGTAAAGAAAATGCCTTAAAAACAGTGACAGTCATGAATCAAGAAAAAAGCATCATTAATTAATGCTCTGAAATATTACATGACAGAGAAACTTTTCCCTGAAGATCTGTAGGTAAAGCATGACTGCTCTATGGGTTCAAAGCATGTCTATTTATTTATAAGAATAAAACAAAACAAAAAAATTTTCAATGATGTGAAGTAGAATTGTCTGATGACCATGTCTATGCAATTCACAAAAACATACAGGTTGTTAATGTATTTAACCATTCAACCTCTGCTGGACATGCCCTTCTTCATCAAGCACTCCACTTTGCTCCCCAGGCTACCTCTCCCTCCAGCCTCAGCCAGTCAGTCTTATCCTGAGTGAGGAACAAGCGTCCACCTTCCTAGCATGGGCTTTCTCAGCTGACAAAGGCGCACAGTCCTCACCAGCAATTCCAAAATCCAGACATTTGAAAAGCCACATCTTTGCCTAAGTTCAAGTCACCAAAGCCCAACCCGAAATTTCTCATATTCTTTTTTTATCTCACTTAGTATGAATAATCATATGATTCATTGTACAAAGTATTATTATGTTTGATTTGGGGTGCTGCCCAGGCCCTGCCAGAGGTGTTTTATAACACAAAATGTGCTTTCCATCAGTTTTCTAAAATTTGAAAACTGCATCAGTGAGGACTTCCCTGGTGGCTCAGATGGTAAAGCATCAACCTGCAGTGCAGGAGACCTGAGTTTGATCCCTGGGTCAAGAAGATCCCCTGGAGAAGGGAATGGCTACCCACTCCAGTATTCTTGTCTGAGAAATCCCATGGACAGGCAGGCTATAGTCCATGGGGTCACAAAGAGTCAGACACGACTGAGTGACTAACATCACCACCATGCATCAGTGAAATGTTTCTAACCCCCGCAGGTCTCAGTGAAGAGATCTTGCACCTGTATATGTTGAGCAAGAAGATCCTGCACCTTCATTTACTCTTTTTAAATAAAAATGTACTTATGTGGCTGTGCCAAGTCTTCTTTGTGGCACTCAGGATCTTTAGTTGTGGCATGTGGGATCTAGTTCCCTGACCAGGGATTGAACCCAGTCCCCCTGCACTGGGAGCTTGGAGTCTTAGCCACTGGACCACTAAAGAAGTCTGCACCTATGTTTATTCTTAAATTATCCTCTGGCAGATGCCTGCATGGTGTTGAACTCGCCCATGCCTTGCTTCTGGGCCCTTCACTTCTGCTCCCCATCCCTGCGTATGGCCCTCTGCTTCTCCAACACCAGCAATTCACTTAATTCAATTAAATTCCACCATCTACCTACAGCTGGAGTCAGAGGTCACTAGTTAAAGGGCTCAGTCCCAGGAAACCACCCCCAGGGCAGTGCTAGCCATAAGTCCCAAAGACCATTCATACCAGCACTATACTGAGGCTACCAAGGAGCCCCACCCTTAGTCACTTCATTAGCAAGAACTCAGGTCTTGTGAGAGGGGACTCCTTGTGAATTACAAGACCCTCCTGTTACTGATGCAAACAGCTGACTCACTAGAAAAGATCCTGATGCTGGGAAAGATTGAAGGCAGAAGGAGAAGAGTGGGGCAGAGGATGAAATTGTTGGATGGCATCACCAACTCAATGGACATGAACTTGGGTAAACTCCAGGAGATGGTGAAGGACAGGGAAGCCTGGCATGCTGCAGTCCACGTGGTCACAAAGATTCGGACACGACTTGGCAACTGAACAACCTATTACTCAAGGAAACTCCAAGGATTTTAGGAGTTCTATGCCAGAAACTGGGGACAAAGACCAGATATATCTTTTGTTGCACCAGAGCCTGAGCTCAGCACTGTTGGCTGTCCACACAGAGGAGACCCATGTTAGGGTGGGTGACCATTCCCTCCTCTGCTCCTGACCCTGTGTCTCCAGGGCCAGGGCTAGCTCATATAGGACCTTTGCGCGAACTAGGAAGGCAAACTGGAAGAAGTTGCTGCTTGCCCTGGCTCTCGTCCCAGGCCCACAGCCTGGCAAGCTGAGCAGTTGCATTTCACCCCCTGCACCCACGTCAGGGCCTTCCATTCATCCTGCACACCCTGTGGACCCCACGGCCACACGGCCTGACGACACAGGTTGTGTGGGTTTGAGACAACGGTTCTCTGTTCAGCTCACAGTTAGCCTGAAATGGTCCCAGCACAAGGAACACCACGTTTGCAGTGGGATGCAGATAATACCAACAGAATGTAGATAATTTTTCTAATAGATTACAAACAAGGTAGCTTTTGAAATGGCCAGTATCCACCCACACAGTGACAACTCTGTGCTTATCAACGACTTCCCAAGGCTGTTCACCTCACTCCTCCACAATGCATCTGAGAGCCCCACTGGAGGATGCTGCTTCCCTTGGGCAACGGGCAGCCCAGAGCTGGTGGTAACCTCCCTTGTCACCCAGTGCAACCTCTCTCAGGCTCCTCTGGCGCATGTCCTCCCCTTGCAGTAGCTGCTGCTGCTACTGCTGCTAAGTCACTTCAGTTGTGTCCGACTCTGTGCGACCCCATAGACAGCAGTCCTGGGTGGCTCCGCCACCCCTGGGATTCTCCAGGCAAGAACACTGGAGTGGGTTGCCATTTCCTTCTCCAATGCATGAAAGTGAAAAGTGACAGTGAAGTCGCTCAGTCATGTCCGACTCTTTGCGACCCCATGGACTGCAGCCCACCAGGCTCCTCCGTCCATGGGATTTACAATCTAATAAACCTAGAGGGGGTCCTTGGCAAATCTCTAAAAGAAAGTTTAACATGGAAAAGAGAAATGTTGAATCAATGGGCCAAATGTGATCTTTCCCATAGTTTAGTGAAAAATACCCAAGGAATTACACACTTGCCCTCAGCCTGTGCATGTCTACAAAAGAACTTCCTGCTTCCACCCTGCCATCCAATTTTCAAAAAAAAAGCCACCTCCCCCATAAGAGTTTCCACTCCTTGGACACCATCCTTACCCCTGGTGGAGGTGCAAGAAGGAACTGGCCTGGGACGCTCCACCCACAGAACCTTCCTAGGAGGCACCAGCCCTTTGACATCTCCAAAGTAGGGTCAGTTGCAGCACACTCACTTTATCCACTTGATTGTCCAGTGAGCCACGTTTAAACAGTGCACATATGGGCTTTATACAGGCTTCCCTGATGGCTCAGCAGATAAAGAATCTGGGTGCAATGCAGGAGACACAGGAGGCATGGGCTCGATCCCTGGGTTGGGAAGATTCCCTGGAGAAGGAAATGGTAACCCACTCCAGTATTCTTGCCTGGAAAATTCCATGGGCAGAGAAGCTGGGCAGGCTACAGTCCAAAGGGTCGGACATGACTGTGACTGAGCACGCATGGTTACACACCTACGCACATACCAAAGACAAATATTGGGATTGACATATACACACTACTATATATAAAATAGATAACTAATAAGAACCTACTCTATAGCCCAGGGAACCCTACTCAATACTCTGTAATGGCCTATATGGGAAAAGAAGCTAAAAAAGAGTGAATATATGTATATCTATAACTAACATGAGCTTCCCTGGTGCCTCAGATGGTTAAGTGTCTACTTGCAATACAAAAGACCTGGGTTTGATCCCTGGGTCAGGAAGATCCCCTGGAGAAAGGAACAGCCATCCACTCCAGTATTCTTTCTTGGAGAATTCCATGGACAGAGGAACCTGGCCGGCTATAGCCCATAGGGTCACAGAGAGTCGGACACTGAGCAACTAATACACACATAACTAACTCACTGTGCTGTATAGCAGAAATTAACACAACATTGTAAATCAACTACACTCCAATAAAAATTTTTTAAGAAATGGATTAAACTTCTTACTACTTTGCCAGAGCCACCTCTGATGGTGATGTAAACTCCCGTGAAAGCTTTAAAATGATCGTGTTAGAAGTTGATTAATTCTCAGCCAAGGACTGCCTCACTCCCCAGCTTGTGTTGGCAGTGTGCACGGAGAGATGAAGATGATGATTCATTTTCCAAACATGTGAGTAGTTGGGTGAGCAGAGTGCCTGCATTGTCTGCAGACCTGTCGTCGTTCTAATTGGAGCTACTCACAGGACTGCAGATCATGGGAGCCTCTGGGCATGCGCATGGGCAGCATTCTGAGCCCCAGTGCCTGTGACAAGTAAGACAAATTAACCAATTCACAAGATGTTATTGTTCGTTGTGGCACCTGCCCCATATTCCAACTCCTATAGAATAGCACGCAGGAGGTGCTTAACGCTGAGTGTGTGTTTCATCTTGTTCTTCTCATGCATGCAGTGCTAAGGCACAGGGGTTTGTGCTGAGCACCAGAAGAGCCGTTTGCTGGATGTGGGGGTGAGAATCAGGAAATATTGTAAACAAAAGAAAAATAAAATGTATAACGTGAAGGGCTACTGTACATTTGAATCTTTAAAACAAATAGATATTATTTTTGAAATCTGAAAAATAGTTATGGCAGCAACAATACTACACAGATGTAAAAAGGGAATAAGATATAAGTGTGTGTGTGTGTGTGTGTGTGTCTGTGTGTCTGTGTGTCTGTGTGTGCGCGCGCGCACATGCTCAGTTGCTCAGTCATGTCCAACTGTTTGTGACCCCATGGACCGTAGCCCGTCAGGCTCCTCTGTCCATGGAATTCTCCAAGCAAGAATACTGGAGTGGGTTTCCATGCCCTCCTCCAGGGGATCTTCCAGACCCAGAAATAGAACCCACGTATCCTGCGTCTGCTGCATTGCAGGCAGATTCTTTAGCCACTGAGCCACCTGGGAAACCCCCTAATAACCTCAGTTTAACTTATTACCTCCTTAAACACCCTGTCCCCAAATACAGCCTCATTGTAAGTTACTGAGGTTTAGGACTCCAAGGTATAAATTTTGGAAGGATACAATTCAGTCCATGTGGTTTAGTCACTAAGTCATGTCCGACTGTTGTGATCCCATGGACTATAGCCCACAGGCTCCTCTGTCTTTGGAATTTTCCAGGCAAGAATACTAGAGTGGGTTGCCATTTCCTTCTCCAGGGGATCTTCCTGACCCAGGGATCAGTCTGTAACAGTACCATAACTGTCAACTTTTATAATAAAATATTAAAGGGAAAAAAAAAGCAGTAAAATAACTAAATAGACAAAAAAGAAAATATATATTACAATTAAAGTTTTACAGTGGTAAGAATTTCCTAAGAACAAAAGCTTTTTCTTACATAACCATAACACCACCATCAAAGCCAGGAAATTGAACTCTGGCACCATGCTATTATCTGATCCATAGAACACTGTCCACTGTTGTCAATTGTCCCAATAATGTCCTTTTTATGGCTCTTTTCTTTTTCCTGGTCTTTGATCAAATCCAGAATTATACAGTACATTTTGTTTCATGTTCCTTTAATCTCTATTAATCTGGAACAGTTCCTCAGCCTTTTTCTTTTATGACTTTGTAATATTTAAATTACAATTTTTTTCATTACACTGATTTTGTAAAATGTCCCTCATTGATGGTTTGTCTGATGTCTTATGGTTAGGCTTTAGAAGGAATACTATTAAAGTAATATTTTGTCTCTAATATAAATCACAGCAATATCTTTTTCAATATCTGTCTCTCAGAATAACGGAAATAAAAGCAAAAACGAAGACTTACTTACATTTAAAAGCTTTTTGCACAGCAAAGGAAACAATAAACAAAACAAAAAGACAACCCACAGATTGGGAGAAAATATTTGCAAATGATGTGACTGATAAGGGATTGGTCTCCAAAATTTACAAACAGCTCACGACACTTAACGGCATCAAAACAAATAACTCAAATGAAAAATGAGCAGAAGACCTAAATAGACATTTCTCCAAAGAAGACATGCAGATGACCAAGAGGAACAAAAAAGATGCTCAATAACCACTAATTATTAGAGAAATGAAAATCAAAACAATGTGATATCACCTCACAGCAGTCAAAATGGCTATCATCAAACAATCCACAAACAATAAATGTTGGAGAGGGTGTGGAGAGAAGGGAACCCTCCTACACTGTTGGTGAGATTATAAATTGGTACAGCCACTACAGAGAACTGGATGGAGGTTCCTTAAAAAAAGGCAATGACACCCCACTCCAGTACTCTTGCCTGGAAAATCCCATGGATGGAGGAGCCTGGTGGGCTGCAGTCCATGGGGTCGCTAAGAGTCAGACACAACTGAACGACTTCACTTTCACTTTTTCACTTTCATGCATTGGAGAAGGAAATGGCAACCCACTCCAGTGTTCTTGGCTAGAGCATCCCAGGGGCAGGAGAGCCTGGTAGGCTGACATCTATGGGGTCGCACAGAGTCGGTCACGACTGAAGTGACTTAGCAGCAGCATGACCCTGCAATCCCCTTCCTGGGTGTATATCCGGAGAAAAACATTGTCCAAAAGTTCATTGCACCCCAATGTTCATTGCAGCACTGTTTATAGTAGCCAAGACATGGAAGCAACCTAAATGTTCATCAACAGAGGAATGGATAAAGATGTGGTATATATATACATACACAACGGAATATTACTCAGCCATTAGAAAGAGTGAAATAATGCCATTTACAGAAACATGGATAGACCTAAAAGTTGTCAAACTGAGTGAAGTAAGTCAGATAGAGAAGGAGAAATATCATATGACATCTGTTATATGTGGAATCTAAACAGAAATGGTACAGGGTAAGTGGTCCAGTGGAGAATTCCAGCCAAAGCAGGGAATAGAGGTCAATCCCCAGACCAGGAGGATTTCACATGCTGCAGAGCAACTAAGCCTGTGCTCCACGCTGAGCCCACACACCGCAACTACTGAAGCCCACATGCCCTAGAGCCCACGTTCCCCAACAAGAGAAGCCATTGCAGTAAGAAGCCGGCTCCCCAGAACTAGAGAAAGTTCACATGCAGCAACGAAGACCCAGCACAGCCAAAAACAAAATAAAGAAATCTTTTAAAAAAAATAAATAAAAAGAAATGAACTTCAGAAACAGACTCAAAGACTCAGAGAACTTATGGTTGCCAGGGGAAAGATGGGGGGAAGGATAGTTGGGGAGTTTGGGATGGAAATGTACACATTGGTATATTTAAAATGAATAACCAACAAGGACTTATTGTATAGCACATGGAACTCTGCTCAGTGTTATGTGGCAGCCTGAATGGGAAAGGAGACTGGGGAGGAGTGGATACATGTATATGTATGGCTGAGTCCCTTTGCTGTTCGCCTAAAACTGTCACAGCATTGTTAATCAGCTATACCTCAACACAAATAAGAAGTTTTTCCTAAAAAAAAAGTAGTATTTTGTCTTTCATGATGCCTTATATCAGAAGGAACATGGTATCAGTTTGTCGCCAATTCTGGCGATGTTAACTTTGGTTGTTTGGTTAAGGTGAATTCTGCCGGATTTCTTTTCTCTAAAATACGCTTTTATTTCTTAGCAGGCATTCCACTGCATCAATAAGTTGTAATCTGCTTTTATTGTTAGTTATTCTGATGCTCAATCATTCCAGATTTGGTGTTGGTGCCATTTTATACATCTCCATCATTCTTTTAAAAACATAGAAATAAGGATTTCCCAGTAGTCCAGTGGCTAAGACTCCACCTTCCAATGCAGGGGGCACAGGTTCGATTTCCAGTTGGGGAAATAAGGTCCCACATGCTGAGGGATGCAGCCAAAAATTTAAAAAGCAAACAATTGTCACAAGGGCTATCATCAGTAATATTAGGTGCCAGAAGACAATAAATTTCAAAAAAAATTCTGAAAAACGCAGAAGTATTTAGGGGTGAAGTAGCATACTATCTTCTACTTACACTGAAATGGCTCTAATGGAATAAAATTTATGTTTTAAGGCAGGACAGGAAAACTGAAGCATAACATAGTCCCTGCCCATACTGGGCTCTCCCTAATATGCAATGTATATTAATATATACATTGTATAATATATGCATATATATACAATATATATATTGTATACATATATACAATGTATATATTAATATATACATGTATATTAATATATACATTAATGTATACAATGTGTATTAATATATATATAATATATATATTAATACATAATGTGCATTATATATTAACCAGACCTTCTCAAAGGTGGGAATGCCTACTCATCCATAAAGATCAACATTGTTGTTGTTGTTGTTTTTTAATTTATTCTTCTGACACCAGCAACATAATCCCTTAGAAGATTAATTTTGTTTTTCCTAGTTCTGTCTAAGTGGTCGTGGTGACCTGCTGCTCACTTCGTATGTGCAGATCTGGACTAAGTACCTTTGGTGAACTTTATGTGAAATGTCAGGATGTCACTGTGTCATTTTGATCTACGATCCCTTGTCTCAAAAATGAAGATGACTGTGCTTTGGACTTCTAACAAGCAGAACAGCCCTCAAATAGTTTTCTGAAAGTATAACTTGAGTTACAATTCTCAGATTGGCTTCAATGAAATTCTCTACTCCCCTTTTAGATTGACTATTATTTTATTTTATTTTTTTTTAATTTTATTTTATTTTTAAACTATTAATTAAATTTTTCATTGACAGCTCCAAATATGTATTTTGAAAGTATACACAGAGAAACACAAATGAGCATGCATACATAAAGAAAGAGATACCTAAACTTGTTAATAAAACTAATGATTTCTTGTTTTATTCTCTGCCTCTGGTTATGATCGGTTGCTAGTGGAGGAAGAAGGGAGTGTGCAGACTGAAGCACGAAAGAAGAACAATGAGACAGAGCTTCAGGTAAATTGTACACCCATTGAAGTCACAGAGCAAAAACAAGGGAAGCCAGAGGCCAGAGAAGCTGGTACAAATTGTTGTACAAGCCTACAATCTAGAACTTGTCTCAGTGGATCTGGGACATCGATGGCCATTCTGATCACCTTGACCATCTTTGAGAGACCCACCTTGCTCATATCCAAGTGGTCCCTTTTGGTCCTTTCCCCAGACCTGTGACTTTGTGGACTAGTTTTCTTCTCATTTGTGGCTGAATGTAACACGTGTATAGTAAATCATCTCCTTTGCGGTCTTAACTGAAGAAAAATAAAAGAAAGACAGAGAGAAAGAGATTACAAACCCAGTGGTTAGAATGACAGAGATTAATTCTCTCATGGTTCTGGAGGCTAGAAATCTGAAACATGGTATCCCAAGGGCCATGCTTCCTCAATAGCTCCACAGAAGGGTCCTTTCTTGCCTTTTCTAGGTTCTCATGGCTCCAGGAGTTCCCTGGATTTGACTGAATCGATTCTAGCCTCTGCCTCATCCTGACATGGCCATCTCTCTGTGCCTCTCTGTGTCCTCTTCTTATAAGCACACCACTCATTGGACTTAGGACTCATCTCCTAAATCCAGGACGATTTCATCCTAAGTGTGAAAGTTGCTCAGTTGTGTCTGACTCTTTGCAACCCCATGGACTGTACAGTACATGGAATTCTCCAGGCCAAAACACCAGAATGGGTAGCCTTTCCCTTCTCCAGGGGATCTTCCAAACACAGGGATCAAACCCAGGTCTCCCACATTACAGGTGGATTCTTTACCAGCTGAGCCACAAGGGAAGCCCGTAACTAATTGTATCTACAAAGACTCTATTTCCAAATAATATCATACTTTTAGATTCTGAGTGGAGATAATTTTGATGTCACTACAGAGGCCTTCACCTTGGTTCATGTGGTTTCAGATTCATGTGGTCCACACCTGTTGTCTTAGTCAGCGATTGCTTTCCCTAGATGTTCACTTGCATAGAGACCTCGATTGAAAGTCTCTGTCTGGCTCAAGTAGCTTAATCTATAGCCAATTCTAAACACAGAGTCTAAAGTTGTAAGATCAATAAAAGTAATAAGCAATTTTACATTTTTTTATAGACAATTTTCTTCCAAGAGTAACAATAGTCAGAAATTCCACATGTGAAATTCCGTTCACTTCTTCCTTGGGAAAATTTTTGACTGACCAGGAGACTGTCAGGGAGTAGGGTGACCTGACTGGGGTGACCATCAAATACATCATCCCAGCTTGGTACCCTGGGAGGGAAAGGGCATCAGTTATATAGGATGCTGGGACATGATGCAAACTGCTCATCTTTGGTCTAGTGTACCTGTATGTGGGAGTACAGAGAGGAAACATTGGTAAGAGGGGATAATGTTTTGGGGGTTCACATTCATGGAGTTTGCAATAATTATCTATTGCTGCATAACAAATTATTATAAATTTTTTACTCAGAACAACACCCATTTACTAGCTCACAGTTCTATACATCATGGTCCCGCACTGCATGACTGGGTTCGCTGCTCATTGTCACACATGACCAATGTCAATGTGTCCACCAGCTGCAGTCTCATCAGGAGCTCAAGATCCCCTTCCTGGTTCATGTAGCTGTGGCAGAATTCAACTCACTGTGGTTGTTGAACTGAGGTTACCATTTCCTCACTGATTGTCAGCCAGGGTCATTTAGCCAGCAAGAAAGAATCTTTCTTCTTTTTTTTTCCTAAATGTACAAAGACCTTTTATTATTCAATTGGTTGTTCCAAATGCTTGCAATACATTGTTTAGATAAATTACACAATCTGCTGGAATTCAATGATGGTTCAAAATTTGTATCACTTCAGATAAATGGGGCACGTGTGAGCTTACTAAGCTTTTCCCAAAGGTACATTATACTGAGTATCTTCCTCACATTGAATCCCTCTCACAATTCAAATTGCATTCTTCAAAAAAAGTCTTGTTCTTTCAGGGGCTTACCTGATTTGGTCAGGTCCACCAAGAATAATCTTTTTTTTTTTTTTTAATCTGAGTATAATTGATTTACAATGTTGTGTTAGTTTCAGGTGTACAGTATAATGAATCAGTTATACCAACACATATATCTGCTCTCTTTTGGGTTACTTTGCCGTATAGCAGGGGTCCCCAAGCTCCAGGATCTAATGCCTGATCTAATGTGAGGTGGAGCTGATATATTAATAAAAATAAAGTACACAATAAATGAAATGCACTTGCATCATTCTGAAACCATCTCCCCTCCTCTATGTCTACGGAATAATTGTCTTCCACAAAAACCAGTCCTTTGTGGCAAAAAGCTTGGGGACTGCTGCCATATAGGTCTTACAGAGTATTGAGTAGAGTTCTCTGTGCTACACAGTAGGTCCTTATTACTTATTAATATTTATTTTACATACAGTAGTGTGTATCTGTCAATTCTAATCTCCCAACTTATTCCTCCCCACTTCTTGTCCTGGTAACCATAAGATTGTTTTCTACTTCTGTAACACTATTTCTGTTTTGTAAATAAGTTCATTTTTTTTAGATTCCACATATAAACAATCAGATCAGATCAGATCAGTTGCTCAGTCGTGTCCGACTCTTTGCGACCCCATGAATCGCAGCACGCCAGGCTTCCCTGTCCATCACCAACTCCCGGAGTTCACTGAGACTCACATCCATTGAGTCAGTGATGCCATCCAGCCATCTCATCCTCAACAATATCATACAATATTTTTCCTTTTACTGACTCCATTCAGTATGACAATCTCTAGATCCATCCATGTTGGTGCAAATGACATTATTTCATCTTTTTATGGCTTAGTAATACTCCGTTGTATATATGTACTACATTTTCTTTATCCACTCTTCTGTCGATGTACATTTAGGTCGCTTCCATATCGTATCAATAAATAGTGCTGCAATGAACATCGGGATGCATGTATCTTTTCAAATTATTATTTTCTCCAGATATTTGCCCTGGAGTTGGATTGCTGGATCATATGGTAGTTCTATATTTAGTTTTTTAAGGAACCTCCACACTGTTCTCCATAATGGTTATACCAATTTACATTCCCACCAACAACGTAGGAGGATTCCTTTTTCTCCATACCTTCTCCAGCATTTACTGTTTGTAGACTTTTTGATGCTAGCCATTCTGACTAGTGTGAAGTAATATCTCATTGCAATTTTTATTTGCTTTTATCCAATAAATAGCAAAGTTGAGAAACTTTTCATGTGCTTTTTGGCCATCTGTTATGTCTTCTTTGGAGAAATGCCTATTTAGATCTTCCGCCCATTTTTTGACTGCATCATTTTTTTTTTTAATTGAGCTGCATGAGCTGTTTGTCTATTTTGAGACTAATCCCTTGTTGGTCACTTTGTTTGCAAATATTTTCTCCCATTCTGTGGGTCCTCTTTTCATTTTTTTTTGTAGTTTCCTTTGTTTTACAAAAGCTTTTAAGTTTAACTAGATTCCAGTAGTTTATTTTTATTTTCATTACTCTAAGAGGTGGATCCAGAAAGATCTGGCTGTGATTTATGTCAGTGAGTGTTCTGCATTTGACTTTTATAGCATCCACACTTATATTTAGGCCTTTAATCCATTTGTGGTTTATATTTGTCTATGGTGTAAGAGGGTGTTCTAATGTCATTCTTTTACACATATTTGTCTAGTTTTCCCAGCACCATTTATTGAAGAGACTGCATTTTCTCCATTATATATTCTTGCCTCCTGTGTCATAAATTAGCTGACCATAGGTGCATGAGAATCTCCTTCTTAAGATCAACTGATTGGGACCTTAATTACAGCTGTAAAATTCAGGGACTTAGGTTAGTGTTTGACCAAATAACTAAGAGAATGTGTCTACCAGGACCAGGTAGAATGTGTCTACCAGACAATCTCAAAGTCCATCTCAATTCTACCTACCACAAACTTAGAGGATAAAGATTAATTTTTAAAAATTTGGTAAAAATCAGAGCTCATTAGAAGAGAAGGCTTTGAAGAGTTTCACTACAAGAAATTCTTTCAAAGTAAGCTTTGCATTTGAACTAGATGTTACTTATTATTTAGGGACTTCTCTATGGTCCTTGAGAGGTACATAGAAATGTTTCCAGGTCCCTGTAGCTTATATCAAACTTCATCAAAACTCAGAATCAACCTGCAGCGTGGGCAGGCTTACTGGGAACATCATACCTCTGCTCCACGCGGGTGACTGGGATAGCTGCTCTAGCAGAGCCAGATTCCCCCTAAAAGTGGCCCAAGGCAGAGGTCCTGAGAGAGGCCCGTGCAGAAGCTGAGTCATGTCTTCTAACACAGCCTCATCAACCATGCTGGCCATTTTTGTAGCAGTCACAAAGCTTCCCAGGTCCAAGGGGAGAGAATAGAGATGCCCCCCCTCATTGTGCAGAGACAAATATTCCTGAGAGCCCATGGGGCCAGAATGCAATTGTGGTCAGCGTGAGGAAGCAGAATCTGCCACTGAGACAAAAGGAAATCAGTAGAGACATGAGAACATCAACAATCCCTGCTCTGGATTGCTTTGTTATGGTACTGATAAAATGCTA
Organism: Bubalus bubalis; assembly: GCF_019923935.1. Lineage (NCBI taxonomy): Eukaryota > Metazoa > Chordata > Mammalia > Artiodactyla > Bovidae > Bubalus > Bubalus bubalis. Next base: position 151,396,760 of record NC_059159.1, on the reverse strand, counting down.
CTCCACCCCAACCTCGCACGCAGCTTGAACTTGACTTCACACCCAGACTGTCTTGGAGCCCTCATCGCCTTTGGACTGTTACATGAAAGCACTTCTGCTTTATCCTGCAGTAAGCCAGGTGTCACCTAAATCAGTGACAACCACCACTTGAAATTGCTTCTCAAAGAATGCTACTCAGAGCTCCATCGTTTTTCTTTGTTGGCTGCAAATAATTTTTCTTTGAATCGAGCTTTGAAATATGGCAGAATGTGAGCCTTTTCATTTTCAAAACCTTGCAGCAGTAATAAAACAATGTCTGAACAAAGCAGGGATTCCCAGCATCCACATACTGGAAGCTGAGATCCACACCCAATTTCATAGTTTTCAGAATTCAAATGCACTTATGAATACAAATAAGATTCCATCTACATGTCACTTTAAGGGCAAATCTTTCTCTCCTTGCTTCAGTGAGTCTTCACCAAGCAAATATTTCTGGAGTAACTCACTCTTCATTCGTTCAAGAGTAACCCTGGAGTGCACTCTGGTCCTGCAGATGCAGCAGGGAGCAAGGTAGAAAGGACACACCAAGCACCCCACCTTGATGTGAGAGCCACCACCTGGGCCAGATCCAACCTCAGCTGGACTTAAAGCCTGTCTATTCTACAAAGCCCTTTATTCACATCCAAACTCCCCTCCAGAGTTGCTACCCTCCCTTCAAGGCCTCCTCTTTGATTCCAGGCTCATCGACATGTGATGGCCACATGGCTGTAGGTAATCTCTCCTCTAAACGGTTCAGGCCCACCAAATGATGGATCCTACTCTTTTCCTCCACTGCCATCTCCCTGCCGATCTATTGTTGTTGGTGTTCAGTCACTAAGTTGTGTCAGAATCTTTTTGACACCATGAACTGCAGCATACCAGGCTTCTCTGTCCTTCACTATCTCCTGGAGTTTGCTGAAACTTACGTCCATTGAGTCAGTGATGCTATCTATTTCATCCTCTGCCACCCTCTACTCATCTTGCCCTCAATCTTTCCCAGCATCAAAGTCTTTTACAATGAGTCGGCTCTTCACATCAGGTGGCCATAATACTGTAGCTTCAGCGTCAGCATCAGTGCTTCCAGTGAATATTCAGGGTTGATGTCCTTTAGGATTGACTAGTTTGATCTCCTTGCTGTCCAAGGGACTCTTGAGAGTTTTCTCCAGCATCACAGTTTGAAAGCATCAGTTCTTTGGAGCTCAGTCTTCTTTGTGGTCCAACTCTCAAATCTGTACATGACTACTGGAAAGATCATAATAGTGAATAACTACACCCCCATTGCTCTTACCGGGAAAGGAAAACTCTTCTCAAGTCCTTCCACAGGGAAGGAAAACATTTTTTTTCCCTCTACTTATCTTAGGTTCCTTGGCTGGAGCCCTGCAAATTAGAATGACAGGGAAAAAAAAAAACAACAACAAAAAAACAGATCAACCAGGGACTTCCCTGGTGGTAGAGTGGTTAAGGACTTTACACTTTCACTGCCAGAAACCTGGCTTGGGAACTAAGATCCCACATGCTGAGTAGTGTGGCCAAAAAAGAATATTAAAAACCACCAAAAAACAGATCAATAAGAAGAGAAGAGAGTAAAGAGAGTTTATAATTGTGTGCAGCTTTCATACATGCAGGAGGAACTTGGAGATGAGTTACTCAAAGGAGTGGTTACAACTTGTGGGCTTATATAGCATCTTCACAGAAGAACAATAGACTTGGAGAGAAGTGATGAGAGAAAGAGAAAGAAGTTGAACTCTGAGAAGGTAAATATATGGGGGGCACTGGTGGAGTAGTTTTGTTTGTGTAGGACCATCTTGGTGTCATATTTCCATCTTCTTCACAGCCATAAAACTTTCCCAAGAGAGGGGATTTTTGGAACTCCCATTTCCCAGAAGTTTCTGCTTGCAGTCAGATAAGGGAAGCTCTGGGAAGGCTTCTTTCTGCATCTGTTGATTCTCATTTGCCTCCAGCTCAAAAAAATCCTCGGAGAAGGCGATGGCACCCCACTCCAGTACTCTCGCCTGGAAAATCCCATGGATGGAGGAGCCTGGTAGGCTGCAGTCCATGGGGTCGCAAAGAGTCGGACACGACTGAACGACTTCACTTTCACTTTTCACTTTCATGCATTGGAGAAGGAAATGGCAACCCACTCCAGTGTTCTTGCCTGAAGAATCCCAGGGACGCCGGAGCCTGGTGGGCTGCCGTCTATGGGGTTGCAACGAGTAGGACACAACTGAAGCAACTTAGCAGCAGCAGCAGCAGCAAAAAAATCCTTATGTCAAATGGCACGTTTGGGCTGGCATGTTCCTGTCCCCTAAATTTCCATGACGTAGCTCAGTTTTCCTTGACAATCTCCCAAACCTGGGAGAGAGATGGCTCCCTCCTTGGTCCTTCATTCATTCACGGGCCAGGGAGGCTGATCACCTCCTTCTGTTTCCTATCACCTCTGCTCAGACACATTTGTCTCCTCTGGGACCACTTGTGTCCTTACTGATGCCACCTCCTCGCCGTGTCTGGATGTGCTGGAGAGACCATGTGCAAGGTGGTGACCGTGCTGCTGGATCCCACCTCTAGCCCTCTCCACTGAGGCACAGACACGTGAGGAAGGGATTTTGGGTCCTCCCGAACAGCCAACCGACCAGGCAAGGTAACACTGAATGATCCTGTTGACACCCACACAATGCACAAGAAGTGCCAAGTGAGCCCAGCGTGAATCCTGCCCCATAGGACTCGTGAGCATCTTCATGGCCCTGCCACGCTCTATTGGGCAGCTAACCACAAGCAATAGAGACAGAAGCAATGCACAGTATCTGGAGAAGCAAAGCTGTGGTTTCTTAAGGATTGGCTGTTCTTCCTGAGCTGGGGCCACAGGGATGGGAAGTGGGAGGGATCATGCCTGCCCTACCACCTCCAGCCAGAAAGGCTACGGCTTCCAACCTTATAGTGATTTGTCTTCCAGGAACAATTTTCCTACAAACAGATTTCCTGGGTTCTGAGAGTTCTTAGGCTTAACAAAGCCGGGATACCCCTCAATTAGCAGAGGAGTAAACTGAAACCCAGGGAGGGGAGGCTCCACGATAACAGAGTAGGACTGGAACTAACCCTGCTAACTAACCTCCACTAGCACTTCGGTCATTTCCTATCCAGGTGGCCCGTCTATCCCACGGATCCAGAGAAGGAGCAAGCTTGCTTTAACATGTGTGCTTTGTTCCAATGTCTAAATTTAGCCCCTTAGGTTGGCAGCTAGATGTGTTAGGCAGTCTCCAAGCAATACACCTGTGTTTCTCATTGCATCTTTCATCTCCATGGTTTCGACACTTCCCAATGTCTAGAACCAATTTCATTATCACGTCTCAATGCCTTCAGCGGTGAGCTAAACATCAAGCAGGAGAGTCACACAAATGTGTAGCATTCAGAATCTTACTTACTTATTCCCACTGTATATTCTCTTCCCCAGTTGACAAGGGGCCTAATTAAAATAGATTGAGGTAGATGGATTCATCTGTAGTAATAGACCCTTACCAAAATAAGACATCATATTCAAAATATGTTGTAGTATCTCTAATGTAGCTGTCGATGTGGGGGATACTTTAAAAATATTCAAAAATATTAACTTGCTCAGATACCTGAAGAACACCCATTCAGAAACCTTAACAGCTTTTACTGAAAGTGTGTATGTTCTGAACAGAGAATATATGAAAATGAAAGCATCAGTGAGTCTGGTTTAGAAATACTCACAAAATAAGTGAATGTGAAGTATAGCCTAAGCTTTTTCCTCCGTCTCTGGGTCACCCTTTTGAACAGTTTTGTTGTCATGCCAAAACATTCTCGGAGACCATGGAGGTGTATTTGCCACCTTATCTTGTGGTGGGAGATTCAAGGTGAGCTGGGAAGAATGTATTTGGCAATCAGAACATGGAGATTGTTCTTAGACTGAAACAAAAAGATGGTGCCTGAATACCACGGAACCATCTCATGCTCTGAAGAGGGTAAACAAATCAAAGATGCCACTTCTAGGACTTCCAGTGGTTAAGACTTGACTTTCCAAAGCAGGAGCTGTGGGTTCAATCCCGATCGGGAAGCTAAGATCCTACATGTCTTGCAGCCAAAAAACCCAAAGATAAAACAATAAAAATTCAATAAAGACTAAAAAAAAAAAGGTCCACACCAAAAAAAAAAAAAAAAAAAAAAAAGTGCCACTTCCCTGCTTGTTACTCTGGAGCCTCATCCTTAAAGTACCTGACCTCCCATGGGTTTAGGAGTCTTACAATACATTTATTAACTAGAATTTGTATGTGGACGGAGCCCTGCACCCCTGGAGCAGCCCTGGTTGCTAGTCAGGCAGCCACCAGGAAGAGAAAGCGGGCTCGAGCCACTGGGTGGAGCAAGCATCTCTGGCCACCTGGGGTCCCTGCACCAGTTTTCTCGCGTCCTCCACCTGAGCCACGGTCCACCAAGCACCCTTGAACATCTTGTCCCTATTTTAAGAATTATGCAGCTTCATAGCTCTGTAGAGCAACCATTTGAACTGCAACCTGGAATTGATTTTAATTTTACATTTTAGTTTGTTCTTTTCGAGTCTTTAGATTTCATAGGGAAAGTCATCCTTTGGTCTAATTAACTCTCTCTCTAGAAGCTGAAATTTCTTATGACTCTGCAGGCTTACTTGGTAGACCTTCTTGTTTTTTTTTTTTCCTCCCCATTTCAGGGCATCTCTCAACACTAGAACTTCAAAGATTCAAGGAACATGTTTTGGGAAACATTGGCTTGAAGTAAAAGCCTCCAATCATATTTGAGTCCTCTCAGAAAACTCCCAGTTCTCTTCTTTCTCTCTGCTTTAATCCTGCTTTCCCTACCTCCCCAGACCTGATTCTTCCAAATGCCTGGACATTTATCTTTAATTAAATCCTTCCTGAGCGGGCCTCCAGCTCTAGTGGATCAGAACCCATCAGCTCAGCAATACCCTTACTTTGATTGAAGCAGGCATGCCTTTGTCCTGCATTTAAATCCTCAATAAATATCCGCTGATTGATTGATCTTGTGAAGTATGTGCATGTAGAAAATGTCAAGTGAACAAAACTTGAAATACACAGTCACATAATCTTCCTGCCTTACTTTTCCGGTTGTCTCTAAGTTTTTCACTGGGCTGAGACCAATTTCATCACCATCCGACCGAAGCAATGAGCCAGGCCTCTGATCCGGCTTCTGGAGGCAATTTGGGTATTGCAACCAGAGGTCAGCTGGCTCTTGGATGTCTGCTTTCAACCATCACAATGCCATTATTGCACAATGGAAAGTATGACGCCTCTGTTCACCACTCTTTCAGGGATTTCGCCTTACTTTACCCTGATGTGATTTAAAAAAGAAAATGATTATTTATTTATTTGGCTGTGTGGGGTCTTAGTTTCACCATGTGGGATCTGGTTCCCTGATCAGGGATCGAACCTAGACCTCCTGCACTGGGAGCAAGGCATCTTCACCACTAGACCACCAGGGAAGTCCCTGACATGTGATTTATCTTCTTTATGTCATCACCACATCTTCCATTGGCTGTCTTCTCTCCTTAATTGAATGGGATATCTAAAAGAAACCTCATATACCTAGAACAATGCCTGGCACAAAGTATGTCTTCAATAAAGAGTGGTAGAGGGCTTCCCTCCTGGTTTAGTGGTTAAGAATCTGCCAGCCAATTCAAGGGACACGGGTTCAGTTCCTGATACAGGAAGATCCCACATACTGCAGAGCAATTAAACCTGCATGCCCCAACTACTGAGCCACACACCACAAGTACTGAACCCCAAGTGCCTAGAGCCCATGCTCTCCAACAAGAGAAGCCACCACAATGAAGAATAGCCCCCACTCACCACAACTAGAGAAAGCCTGAGCACAGCAACGAAAACCCAGTGCAGCCAAAAATAAAATATAAATAAATAAATCTTTAAAAAGAGAGAGAGAGGTAGACAGAGAGACAGCTCACAAGTATTAGATTTTCAAACGTGGAACTCAACCAAAATTTTTCGTCCAAGCAGCAGGCATGCAGAGTTAGTGAGGTTTATTTCTGTTGAAAGCCTCAGATTTTAAAAGGAACAACTAAACCGAAATTTCCCCACAACACACCAGGCATCCACAATAGTGAAGTTTATTTCTGTGTTAAAAGCCTCCAGCTCATGCCTGGCACCCCATGCATCCCAACCTGTGACTAGACAGATGTAGGTCACTGTTCATAGTGGAGGTAAAAAATGAGTTAATGGTTTGGCTTAATCAAGAAATATAACCTTAATCCAGCCACTAATAAGATGAGCTCTGAGAATCACTATCTGGAAAAACAATAAACAAAACATTTTATGCTGCAGTTACTCAGGAAAAAGAGTATCACCTCTAAGGGAACATTGGCCTTGATTTCTAAACAGGTCACTTTCCGTAAATCTGCTCCTGTTGGGTTGCACCTCAGAGCCACATGCGTGTCAGTTGGCATGGGAAAGGCTGGTGGTGGAGTCCTGGAGGGTTAAATACAGGTGATGTATTAATATATCACAGTGGGCATTGATGGTTGGCCCATCAGAGAAGGTCAGCCTGACTTGGCCTATCTGTCAAATTGGTGAAAAGGGGGTTGATTTGCAAATGCAGGGTTTTGCAGGCATTCCACGAGATTTCCTGACAAGAGGAATGGGGATACCCATTTTGACTTGAACATTCATTGTAGGGTAAGGGAGTTAGAAAAGTCGAGGTTTGGAAAAAGAATGAGACAGGCACTTTACAGGAACAGATCACCTTTAATGAGGCGAGAAGGGGCAGCAGTCAGATTAGTGAGCTGCTGAGTAACCCAAGAAAAGAGTAAGTGTAATAGGCATATATGTGGAAATCGACTGTCTTAAGGGGGCCTGTTCTTCTCCAAGGCTATTCGATGTAGTTATCTCTCGAACGGGGCAAGGAATTCTGGAGATCGGCCAGAGGCTGGACCAGCTGGGAGCTGGACGTAATCAACCTTATTGTCCAGTTTTCTTTTTTTCTTCGGGTGAGAGAGTTCTTTGTTTTGCATAGAATGGTGGGGAGGACCTGAAGGGGAGTTTTAACTCCAGGCTATTTTGAGCCAAGTAACTTTCCTTCACTCGTCCCAGCCCAGACTCCTCAGTCTGAGTGAAAAGAGTGACTCTAGTCTTAAACCCTTGTTTAAACCAAACAGACTAGGAAGTAAAAGTTTCAGATCAAAATCTCAGCCAAATATATAGTCGCATTTGGATATTACTCTTAAAATCGATTTCTCTGGGGACTTCCCTGGTGGTCCAGTGGCTAAGACTCTGAGCTCCCAATGCAGGGGGCCCAGGTTTGATCTCTGGTCAGGGAACTAGATCCCACAGGCTGCAACTCAAAATCCCAAGTGCCACAAATGAGACCCAGTGCAGCCAATAAATAAATGTAAATTATATATATATATATATAATTTATATATATAAATTTGTTTGCCAAAAATCTACTCTGTATTTAGTCTGACCAGTTTTTAGGGTATATTTCAGGTAGTGGGTTGAGTGATGGTTCCCACAAAGCAAATGCCCAGATCCTATCCCGCAGAATGTGTTGTTGCTCAATCACGTCCAACTCTTGCGACCCCACAGACTGTAGCCTCCCAGGCGCCTCTCTCCGTGGGATTCTCCAGAATACTGGAGTGGGTTGCTATTTCCTTCTCCAGGGAATCTTCCTGATCCAGGGATTGAACTCCTGTCTCTTGCAATGGCAGGCAGATTCTTTACCGTTGAGGCCCTAGGGAAGCCAGATGTGAATGTTAGTTATTTGGGAAAAAGGTCTTTTCAGGATGGGAAAAGGATCTTAGGATGAGATCATCTTGGGTTAGGGCAGGATGAAATCCAATGACTGGTATCTTTGTAAGAGACAGAAGAGAGACAGATACAGAGAAGGCTATGAGAAAAGAGGCAGAGAGAGGAATGTTGCAGCCACAAACTAAGGAACACCTGGAAACACCAGTAACTGGAAGAGGAGGGACAGGACCTTCCCCAGAGCCTGGAAAGACTGGCACTGCTCACAGCTTGATTTCAGATTTCTGGCCTCCAGAACTGAGAGCAAAACTTTCTCTCTTTAATGTCACTCACTTTGTGGGGTTTTCCTAAAACAGCGCTAAGAAACTAAAACAACCTGTGAGAAGTTTTATTTGTTGGGAAGGAAAGTAAGAGGTTGAGAATTGAAAGCTACCCCCATAGTTTTATGGCTTTGGGTGTTTTTTTTGTTTGTTTGTTTTCCAAGTCAGTTTTTTAAAGACCTTCAAAGGACATTAAAAGGATTTCCCTGGTGGCTAGGACGATAAAGCGTCTGTCTACAATGCGGGAGACCCAGGCTCGATCCCAGGGGGTTGGGAAGACCCCCTGGAGAAGGAAATGGCGACCCACTCCAGTACTATTGCCTGGAAAATCCCATGGACGGAGGAGCCTGGTAGACTACAGTTCATGGGGTCGCAGAGTCTGACACGACTGAGCGACTTCACTTTCAAGGACATTAAAAGAGGATTTGAAGTGTTTGTTTTTATCCAGGCATCCACACCCACTCCTGAGAGCAGGGGAGAAAGGGGTCATCTGTGCACTTCTTTCTTGACACCCCGGAGAAACTGTTTTGAGGTCTGGATGCATCTTGATATTCCCACTAGGAGCTGTGTCCTCTCTCTGTATTACAAAGTACTCATTTTCACTTTTCTTTTTTTTCTTGCTTGTTTTTTCCTCTGTTGGTGATTCTCCATTTATTATTGAAGAGGGTTGACTCTGAGTCACCATTCTGTGTCTAGCCATGGCAAATCAGATGTAAGAGTTCAGCAATTTTCCTCCTTTGGAGAAAAGCAGAGATTTCTACTCTGGAGAATGCTCTGCTCTGAAGTATACATGGAGTGGGAGGTGGGAGTGAGGACGATGAGGTTCTTCAGAGTTTATCCAAGATTCTTCTTTTCCCCAGTTGCCCTTATAGAGATAAGAATTATGTCTGTCTGCCTGTCTCTAGGCAGGACTTCTCTAATTTCAGATGACTAAATAACTGTGTTCTGCAGGGAGCTCACCTCGGTGCTCTGTGATCACCTAGAGGGATAGGATGTGTGGGTGGGATGTGTGGGTGATAGAGGGGTGTGTGTGGGAGGGATACTCATGAGGGAGAGGATATATGTATACAGATAGCTAATTCACTTTGTTGTACAGCAGAAACTAATACAACATTGTAAAGCAACTATACTCCAATAATAAAAATTTTAAAAATAAATGTAAAATTGAGAACACACACACAAAGGAAAGCCAACATTTATATGACATACTATGTGCAAAGCCCCCTCTGTAGGTAGTAAGTCAAATAAACTGCTTTTAAGTTGACTTCCCTGAACTAGCAAAAGAATGATCAAGCTCTGCAATGTGGAGGAGGGAGGGGAGACTGGGGAGCGGGAAAGAACTAGGTCCCTGGGCCCCAAGCGTAACTCCAGCACTACCGGAACCACAGGTGACCATGTTAGTGAACAAGCCTGAGTCTCATGTTCACCATGTGTATGCTGGACCCGGGGGCCTTGAATTTGGACTTGATCTGCTTGTCTGCCTCTCTGTCATCCATGGACATGGAGTGGAACCCTCAGAACTCAGCGTGAAGAGTGACTCCCAGAAAAGCTCTCCCCCTCTGCCTCTCCTTTCCCATTAACATGCTTCTGTGGTCCATTTTTACCAAACAGAAGCAAAGGAGAAAGAAGGATCGAGAGAGAAAGAGAGAGAGACCAAAACCCACCATGTTGGCACTGAAATGGCAAATTTTTATGCAGAAGAAAGTTATTTCTTCACTAGAAGGTAGAACTCTTACAGATATTCAAATTTTAACCTAATTAAAATGGCTTTTTCAATTTCTTTTTAAGGCTTTCTTTTTATGATTACTGCAGTTTGAAGAGAATGTGCTGGGATGTTTCTCATGCAGAGTCACAAGTGTTTGCTGGAAAAGAGGCCACTGACCCACAGAATCCCGCTTAAACCCTTTCACAGTGTAATCCACACCCCCTCCTAGTCCAGGGAAAACAGCCAGCGTTTCTGAGTATGTCTATATTAATCTAAGAGGCCTGACTTGTGGCTGGAGCCCAACTCTCCTTGAATTATGGTCAGTTTGGGTTTGTATTCTAGTCAATGTCCATGTAGCTGCATTTATAAACCTAAGATGTAAAGTCCTCTCTGCTGTCTCTAGGTCTGGCCACAGAGAATTCAATGTCTACAGCATTTTCAGTTTGTTTTTCCTTCAGCTTAATTCATTGGTACAAGAAGAAATATGTCCGGTTGTACATTATCTTTAGACTTGACGCCTTTTCTGTAAGGCTGAAATGTTCCCAGATGCCAAGAATTCTTTAGATGGTTTGCTCAGATTGACACAGGAAGAGAATTATTTTTCTTTGTAGAAAATCCATCTAAACCATTTACAGAAGGATTTGTTATCTGTGGATCAGTGGTAAAGAATCTGCCTGCCAAGCAGGAGACACAGGTTTGATCCCTGAGTGGGGAAGATCCCTTGGAGAAAGCAACCCACTCCAGTATTCTTGCCTGGAGAATTCCATGGACAGAGGAGCAGGGAGGACTATAGTCCATGGGGTCACAAAGAGTCAAACATGATTTAGTGACTGAACAACAGCAACAACAAAAATTGCTGTCTGATGTATTACATCTTCGGTAAGGAAAGCTGTTTCTGTCAATAACTAAAGCAGTAGGTGGACTTTCCTGGTGGTCCAGTGGTTAAGAATCCACCTGCCAATACTGAGGACATGGGTTCCATTACTGGTCCAGAAAGATTCCACATGCCTTGGAGCAGCTAAACCAGAGTGCCACAACTCCCGGAGCCCACAGGCCCTAGAGCCTGTGCTCTGCAGCAACAGAAGCCATGGCAGTGAGAATCCAGAGCACTGCAACTAGAGAAAGCTCATACACAGCAACAAAGACCCAGTGAAGCCAAATAAAGATAAGTAAATGAATAAACAAACAAACAAATAAAACTAAAGAGTGGAGCAGGGACGTGGATGTGATTGCCTTGCGTCCCATCCAAGGGGACAGATGCCTTCTCCAAGGCCTTCCCACCTCACCAGTGGCGAATCTTTCCCCCACCCTGCTGGCTCACAGAGCTATCACTCTTGCCTCTCGTCACTGTGTATAGAAAATAAAAGAACTTATTTCTGACATCTTTGAGCTTTCTTGGGGGGGAGGGGCAGGCAGTGGTTGTTAAAGTTACTAGATGTAATAAGTACTTTTATTTCTTCTGTGCCCATCTCTACCTTAAAGTCTCCTGAAACCTCCAATCGGGGAGAATCCGCTGCCTAATGGCATACTTTTTACTTCACGTAACATTTGAATGTGTTCCATGGAGATTCCACCGAACTCCTATTACGGAGGAGTCAACAATAGTAAAATTGTAACAGTAAATTTTGGAACACATTTCTAGGTGAAAATGCTTACAAGACAAAATCATTGCAATAGTCATTTTTCTTTATGAAGAATAAAAGTTAAACAAGCACAACACTAAATCTAAACATTCATTCAGTGATTCCAAAGGCATTTTGACTCTGCTCAGGACCTAGTGAGACGCTGCCATTTTCCTTATCGTGGACATTTAGTTAGTCAGAGGCCATTCACAGGGAAAGTCAATGTGGGGACCTGGGGGTAGATTTTGTTTCCAAAGAAGGCTTCAGCATCCCCTTTGCTCTTCCTCAGTGTGAGGATGTCACCCTTCCATTGGGGGTAGATTTGAGTCCTCCCCTTTGCATCTCAGACTTTGACCATGAGAATGCAGAAGTGTAACTTCCCAGATGGGGCTATGGAAATGCTGTGCTCCTCTTCCTCCCTCCACGAGCACATATAAAGAGCCATGCGGAGAGAGAGAGAGAGATCCAGCCAACCCCAGGCGTCAACCACCACAAGGCCAGGTTCTCCAGTGCCAGCCCCAGGGATCTCAGCCCACCAACCCATCGTGGAACAGGACTACCCACCTGAACCCTGCCCTGGATCCTGAGCTACAGGATTTTGCACAAATAAAATGATGGTTGTTATCGGAAGCCACCAAGTCTGGGTGGATTGTCACCCAGTGAAACAGCCAGTGACCTGATGTAGCTGGGGTCTCAGCAGCCAGGCAGTAACTGGTGTCAGGGCACAGCAGAGAGTGAAGCACAAACAACTGGGTCAAAGGGCACATTCTGCTATCACAGGCCCATACCCCAGAGGAGCCTGGAAGTAGTCACTGCATGGAAGGCACGTGGGAGCTTCTATTCTAAGACCTGAGCCATACAGACTGGTTTCTAAAATAGGCAGAGATGCAGTGAGCAGAGCAAAGGTCTTAGGTCAGAGATGCCAGAAGACACAGATCCAGCCCCACAGAGCTAAAGGAAAGGGACTTGTAAGACCCTTCATAGGGTCAGAATGTGTCTTAGCAACTGAGTCAGGCAGATAGGAAAGGCCCAGCTTCCCTCCATCCATAAAACACACTAAGGAACTGGAAATAAACCCTCACATGATAGTCACATGATTCTGATAAATGTTCCAAGAACATTCCATGGGGAAAGAATTGCCCCTTCAACAAATGGTGCTGGGACAATTGAACATCCACACGCAATAAAATAAGTCAAACACTTATCAAACTCTGCAAAAATTAACTCAAAATGACTCATAGACCTAAATACAAGAGCCAAAACTATTAAACTCTTTGAAGAAAACATAGGAGGAAGTCTTTGTGAATTTGTTATAGGAGCTAGTTTCTTAGATAAAACACCAAAAAAGCAACAAAAGAAAAAAATAGATGAATTAGACCACATCAAAATGATAGGCACTATCAGTGCTATATATGATATCACTAAGCAAAGGAAAAAACAACTCAGAGAGCGGGAGAAAATTTTATAAAATCATAAATTGGATATTCGAGTTGTATCTAGAACAGATAAAGAACTCCTACAACTCAATAAGAAAAAGACAAATAACCCAATTAAAAACTAGACACAGGATTGAACAGACATTTCTCCAAAGACATAGTCAACAAGCTCATGAGAGGATGTTCAACATCATCAAGTCGTTGTTGTTCAGTTGCCAAGTCGTGCCTGACTCTTTGCAATACCATGGATGGCGACACACCAGGCTCCCCTGTCCCTCGTCATCTCCCAGAGTTTGCCGAAGCTGGCGTCTATCGAATCAGGATGCCATACAACCATCTCATCCTCTGTTGCCCTCTTCTTCCATCTTCAGTCTTTCCCATCATCAGGGTCTTATCCAGTGAATCAGCTGTTCGCATCAGGTGACAAAAGTAATGGATCTTCAGCTTCAGCATCAGTCCTTCCAGTGAATATTCAAGGTTGATTTCCTTTAAGATTCACTTGGTTTGATCTCCTTGTCATTAGGGATCTGCCAATCACACTCACAGTGAGAATACTTCACTCACACTCACTGGAGTGAACAGAAGGATGGAACGAATGCTGGCAAGAAATTGGTATCTTCATGTGGTGCTGGTAGAAATGTAAAATAGGGCCTAAGTTGGGGGGTGAATAAGGATTGAAAGCTGATACGTATGAAGTTTCTTTTGCAGGAGTGTGAGAAAAAAATATGTTCTAAAATTAGATTGCAGTGGTGATTACACAGCTCTATGAATATACTGAAAACGTTGAATTATATACTTTAAATGAATGAACTGTACAGTAAAGCATAGCAGAACGTGCCACCCAAAATGTGCCAGTTTGACATAAGTATTATTTTAGGCTGAAGGCAGTTGAGAAGCAGTAGATGCAGGAAAAACCCTCCCCCCTCCCATTTGCCTAAAAAGACATAAATTTAGTAAAGGTGTCCCCATCCTCCTTTCTCTACGAGGAAGGATGAAAGTTAATCACCCCAACAACACTAGACCCAGATCAGTCCTGAGACACGACAGAGGAACCTGTGTTGCAAGTAGCTCATATTCCATCAATTTCCTCATGTATTTAACTTCCTGAAATTTGTGGCCCCTAAAAAATCCTTTGCTTTGTCTTGCCACTTCTCTGAAAATGTATTACTGATTTTTAGAGATGCAATATAAGCCCTGGTTACCTCTTGGAGTCACTCATCTCTGAGTGCTCTAGCCTGGATGAACTTCTCTTTCTCTTGTTAATCTATCTTCTGTTAGTCTAATTTATGGAGTCCCAGCCAATGAATCTAAAATAGGTAGAGGGAAAACTGTTTTTTTCTCTCCTAAAAGTATATAAAGTTGTGAAATGAAATATTTCTGTGAAATAAAATATTTTCTGCTATGCTAGTAAACAAGCCATGTCACAGACATCAGGGATTCCAGCCTTCCAAATGCAAATTTCTGAGCCCAGGTAAAACAATATCAGCTACTCGGCAGTGATGAGCCACTTCCTCCCCCATAAGTGCTGAGGAGCTGGAGTGGTGGGGCAGTGGGGAGGGGGGACTAGGAGAAAGTTTAAGAGGCAGAAATCCACCATATCTGCTACCCCTTATGGTAAATGAAGAATTAAGAATTGCTGCTGTTCAGTGACAAAGTTGTGTCTGACTCTTTGGGACCCCATGGACTGCACCACACCAGGCTTCCCTGTCCTTCACTATCTCCTGGTGATTGCTCAAATTCATGTCCAGTGAGTTGATGATGCCGTCCAATCAGCTCATCCTCTGTCACCCCCTTCTCCTGCTGTCTTCAATCTTTCCCAGCATCAGGGTCTTTTCCAATGAGTCGGTTCTTTGCATCAGTGGCCAAAGTATTGGAGCTTCAGCTTCAACATCAGTCCTTCCAATGAATATTCAGGTTGATTTCCTTTAGGATGGACAGGTTTGATCTCCTTGCAGTCCAAGGGACTCTCAAGTCTTCTCCAACACCACAGTTTGAAAGCATCAATTCTTTGGTGCTCAGCCTTCTTTATGGTCCAACTCTCACATCTGTACATGACTACTGGAAAAACAATAGCTTTGACTAGACAGACCTTTGTTGGCAAAATGATGTCTCTCCTTTTTAATATGCTGCCTAGCATATTAAAGCATAGCTTTTCTTCCAAGGAGCAAGTGTGGAGAAAATAATTTCATGACTGCAGTCACCATCTGCAGTGATTTTGAAACCCAAGAAAATAAATTCTACCACTGTTTCCATTTTTCTCCATCTATTTGCCAAGAGGTGATGGGACTGGAATTACGGGTGAGAACAATCAAAAAGCAGGATTTGGCCCCAGATAGCTGAGATGCATATAAAAGAAATGATTTCAGTAAGCCTGATCACTTGCATTTTCCCATACATAGAAGAGCACTAGATCCCTTAATATGAGAAATCTGGTTTTCCTTAATTAACAGTAATCTTTTAATATTAAGATTACCTGCCCCTTGCTACAAACTTCTGTATAGTCTGGCTCCTCCACTCCCCCTAGGAATCAGTTTTCTGGGGTCACCTGAGATGCTGTCTCCTGGGCTTGAAGTCCTCATGAGTCCCACCAAACAAATTTCTCAACTTTTAGGTCATATGTATTTGTTTTTTTTTTTTTTTTTTTTTTTTTCAGTTGACAAAGTTTATTGTCAGGGAGTGGAAAATTCCCCCCTACCCCTCTTGAGTTCTAGTGCCCAATATAATAAAAATGACACAAGATAGGATAACAGGAGAAAAACAAACACATTTTAATTTCTACACACACAGGTCTCATAGAAATGGAATCTGAGAAGTAACCAAGGCAGGCAGCTTTCATACTTTTTAGACAAAGAAAAAATAAATTTGTGAAGAATTGTCAGGACAAAGAAATTTAGGCTTTGGATGCTTCAGTTCAGTTCAGTTCAGTCGCTCAGTCATGTCTGACTCTTTGTGACCCCATGAATTGCAGCACGCCAGGCCTCCCTGTCCATCACCAACTCCTGGAGTTCACTCAAATTCACGTCCATCGAGTCAATGATGCCATCTAGCCATCTCATCCTCTGTCGTCCCCTTCTCCTC
Organism: Bubalus bubalis; assembly: GCF_019923935.1. NCBI lineage: Eukaryota > Metazoa > Chordata > Mammalia > Artiodactyla > Bovidae > Bubalus > Bubalus bubalis. The sequence continues at coordinate 151,380,818 of NC_059159.1, read as the reverse complement.
CTGCCCCCAATCCCTCCCAGCATCAGAGTCTTTTCCAATGAGTCAACTCTTCGCATGAGGTAGCCAAAGTACTAGAGTTTCAGCTTCAGCATTATTCCTTCCAAAGAAATCTTGATTCCAGTTTGTGCTTCATCTAACCCAGCGTTTCTCATGATGTACCCTGCATAGAAGTTAAATAAGCAGGGTGACAATATACAGCCTTGATGTACTCCTTTTCCTATTTGGAACCAGTCTGTTGTTCCATGTCCAGTTCTAACTGTTGCTTCCTGACCTGCATATAGGTTTCTCAAGAGGCAGGTCAGGTGGTCTGGTATGCCCATATCTTTCAGAATTTTCCACAGTTTATTGTGATCCACACAGTCAAAGGCTTTGGCATAGTCAATAAAGCAGAAATAGATGTTTTTCTGCAACTGCCTTGCTTTTTCCATGATCCAGAGGATGTTGTCAATTTGATCTCTGGTTTCTCTGCCTTTTCTAAAACCAGCTTGAACATCAGGAAGTTCACGCTTCACATATTGGTAAAGCCTGGCTTGGAGAATTTTAAGCATTACTTTACTAGTGTGTGAGATGAGTGCAATTGTGCAGTAGTTTGAGCATTTTTGGCATTGTCTTTCTTTGGGATTGGAATAAAAACTGACCTTTTCCAGTCCTGTGGCCACTGCTGAGTTTTCCAAATTTGCTGGCATATTGAGTGTAGCACTTTCACAGCATCATCTTTCAGGATTTGAAATAGCTCAACTGGAATTCCATCACCTCCACTAGCTTTGTTCGTAGTGATGCTTTCTAAGGCCCACTTGACTTCACATTCCAGGATGTCTGGCTCTAGGTCAGTGATCACACCATTGTGATTATCTTGGTTGTGAAGATCTTTTTTGTACAGTTCTTCTGTGTATTTTTGCCACCTCTTCTTAATATCTTCTGCTTCTGTTAGGTCCATACCGTTTCTGTCCTTTATCGAGCCCATCTTGGCATGAAATGTTCCTTTGGTATCTCTGATTTTCTTGAAGAGATCTCTCATCTTTCCCCTTCTGTGTTTTCCTCTATTTCTCTGCATTGATCTCTGAGGAAGGCTTTCTTATGTCTTCTTGCTATTCTTTGGAACTCTGCATTCAGATGCTTATATCTTTCCTTTTCTCCTTTGCTTTTCACTTCTCTTCTTTTCACAGCTATTTGTAAGGCCTCTGCAGACAGCCATTTTGCTTATTTGCATTTCTTTTCCACGGGGATGGACTTGATCCCTGTCTCCTGTATAATGTCACGAACCTCATTCCATAGTTCATCAGGCACTCTATCTATCAGATCTAGTCCCTTAAATCTATTTCTCACTTCCACTGTATAATCATAAGGGATTTGATTTAGGTCATACCTGAATGGTCTAGTGGTTTTCCCTTCTTTCTTCAGTTTAAGTCTGAATTTGGCAATAAGGAGTTCATGATCTGAGCCACAGTCAGCTCCTGGTCTTGTTTTTGCTGACTGTATAGAGCTTCTCCATCTTTGGCTGCAAAGAATATAATCCATCTGATTTTGGTGTTGACCATCTGGTGATGTCCATGTGTAGAGTCTTCTCTTGTGTTGTTGGAAGAGGGTGTTTGCTATGACCAGTGCATTCTCTTGGCAAAACTCTATTAGCCTTTGCCCTGCTTCATTCCATATTCCAAGGCCAAATTTGCCTGTTACTCCAGGTGTTTCTTGACTTCCTACTTTTGCATTCCAGTCCCCTATAATGAAAAGGACATCTTTTTTGGGTGTTAGTTCTAAAAGGTCTTGTAGGTCTTCATACAACCGTTCAACATCAGCTTCTTCAGTGTTACTGGTTGGGGCATAGACTTGGATTACCATGATATTGAATGGTTTGCCTTGGAAACGAACAGAGATCATTCTGTTGTTTTTGAGATTGCATCCAAGTACTGCATTTCGGACTCTTTTGTTGACCATGATGGCTACTCCATTTCTTCTAAGGGTTTCCTGCCCACACTAGTAGATATAATGGTCATCTGAGTTAAATTCACCCATTCTAGTCCATTTTAGTTCACTGATTCCTAGAATGTTTCATACTGTTCATGGGGTTCTCAAGGCAAGAATACTGAAGTGGTTTGCCATTCCCTTCTGCAGTGGATCACATTCTGTCAGACCTCTCCACCATGACCCGCCTGTCTTGCGTGGCCCCACAGGGCATGGCTTAGTTTCATTGAGTTAGACAAGGCTGTGGTCCGTGTAATTAGATTGACTAGTTTTCTGTAATTATGATTTCAGTGTGTCTGCCCTCTGATGCCCTCTTGCAACACTTACCATCTTACTTGGGTTTCTCTTACCTTGGACGTGGGGTATCTCTTCACGGCTGCTCCAGCAAAGCGCAGCCACTGCTCCTTACCTTTGACAAGGGTATCTCCTCACCGCCACCCCTCCTGACCTTGAACGTGGAGTGGCTCCTCTTGGCCCTCCTGCGCCTGCGCAGCCACCGCTCCTTGGACGTGGGGTTGCTCCTTTGGACCGCCGCCCCTGACCTCGGACGTGGGGTAGCCACCTCCTGGCTGCCACCCCTGGCCTCGGGCTGGGGGTAGCTCCTTTTGGCCACCGCCCCTGACCTTGGATGCTTACATAGTCAAGACTCTAGAGTTTGGACTTGGAGCAGTGAGTTAAATAAGGTTTGTTTAGATAGGCATGAATTCCCTATCTCTACTGATAAGGTGTTCTTCTACTTCCCCATGCAGGGAATGTACCTTTCATATGAGAGATTAATTTCCTGCTTTCAGGGAGACAGAAAGGAGGGTCAGTGTGTCTCTCTTGCAAAAGCTGTTTTTTAAAGTAACTTTAATTTAAAATAATCAATATGCCATTGAGGCATAGTTTGGGACAGTCTAAATATCTCTGATGAAAGTGAAAGAGGAGAGTGAAAAAGTTGGCTTAAAGCTCAGCATTCAGAAAACAAAGATCATGGCATCCAGTCCCATCACTTCATGGCAAATAGATGGAAAAACAGTGGAAACAGTGGCAGACTTTATTTTGGTGGGGGCTCCAAAATCACTGTAGATTGTGACTGCAGCCATGAAATTAAAAGACGCTTGCTCCTTCAAAGAAAAGTTATGACCAACCTAGACAGCATATTAAAAAGCAGGGACATTCCTTTGCCAACAGAGGTCCATCTAGTTAGGTCTATTTTTTTTCCAGTAGTCATGTATGGATGTGAGAGTTGGAAGGCTAAGCGCTGAAGAATTGATGGTTTTGAACTGTGGTGTTGGAGAAGACTCTTAAGAGTCCTTTGGATTGCAAGGAGATCCTACCAATCCACCCTAAAGGAAATCAGTCCTGAGTATTCATTGGAAGGACTGATGTTGAAGCTGAAACTGCAATACTTTGGCCACCTGATGCGAAGAACTGACTCATTTGAAAAGACTCTGATGCTGGGCAAGATGGAAGGCAGGAGGAGAAGGGGTTGACAGAGGATGAGATGGCTGGATGGCATCACTGACTCGATTGATGTGAATTTGAGTGAACTCCGGGAGTTGGTGATGGACAGGGAGGCCTGGTGTGCTGCAGTCCATGGGGTCGCAAAGAGTCGGACACGACTGAGTGACTGAACTGAACTGAAATATCTCAGTAAAGCTTTTAGAAAACCAAATAACCAGGCCCATCTATGAGAGAAGAGAAGAAACAAGCTGGGGACTACAATCATGGGGACTGAAAACAATTCAGATCTCCCCCTGCCTCCTAGTTACGAGGGTCAGCATCGTACTACAATGGTGAGATGTGTCGGTTAACTGGTCTAGTTAGTAAATAAAAGGCAGGACCTAAGAAAATGGCTTTAACATAGTAAAGGAAATGAATGATTTATATTAATTTGTTTAATAGCATGCTTTTTAAAATATATGTATTTCTTCTTTTAAAAAATTTTTGGCTGAACCTCACAGCATGTGGGACCTTACTTCCCCAACCAGGGATTGAATCTGCATTCCCCGTGTTGGAAGGCAGCATCTTAACCACTGGACCACTAGGGAAGTCCCATAAAATGCTTTGTTGTTAAGTATTTTATCTATCACATGTATCACATGTTGACCACCCAATAATGATAGGGAAAGACACGTAATACAATTATAGTTTGCCTGAGGATTTTTTTAAATGTGCAGCAGAGAAAAACATATCTAAACTCAAAGTGGAAAAGTCAGTGTGAACTCACAGAAACATTCCTCCTGTTAAAAAAAAATTGTCTCAGCATCTACTATAGCGTTTCTGCCTACCATTTCTCATGTATATCCTGAACATCCATCCTGTGTTTCCAAATCTATTCTCCCCTAGAAGAATCCAGGGTGTCTTGGAGAATAGCTCAGTACATGTCTCAGGGCGCAGAAAACTCACAGGAGACTTGGAACACCTGTTGCTGCCAGGAAGCTAAGATGTTTTCAAGGATGTCAATAGGATGCTAAAAGGACAAAGGACTAGCTCTTAGAAACTGCCAGTGACTACACTGTGATCTTGGATTATCAAAAAGCTTTTCCCATGCCGTGGAGAAACTAAACACACGCGCCACAACTACAGAGCCCACATGCCACAACTGCCAAAGCCCGTGTGCCTCAGGCCGAGGCCCTGCAACAGGAGAAGCTACCGCAATGAGAAGCCCCACCTACAGCAGCAAGAGAATAGACCCCACTCTCTGAAACTAGAGAGAGTCTGAACACAGCAATGAAGACCCAGTGCAACCAAAAATAAAATAAATAAATTCTTTTGGGAAAAGTTTTTCCCTTTAATTGAGAGAAATTAAATTATCAAAAGCTGGATATAAGCAAGCCAGAAGCTTGCAAGCATACTGTGCTATCAAACTTTTAGGTTTTTTCAATCAGATAGGTCTAGAAATGTAAACCATCCAACTTTCCTCCCCTGCTTATCACTTAAAGAAGAAAAAGCTCAAGCAAATCTATTTTAACTCTTCTGCTACCTCTGCGAACGTAGCTGCAGCGTCAGAGGACTGGCCCACCTTGGCAAGTAGACAGGCTGTTCCCATCACATAAACAAACAAGTGGCCTAGACCTACTTAGGCTGTTCGTGTAAGCACTTGCTGAAGCTAAACTGGGTCAATGGTGTTATCTATGTAAAACAAAAGACAAGTCTCTGGTTGTCACTCATTAGATGTCTCTGCAGCCTTCAGAAAACAGTCATCCTTAGAAAAAAAGAGTGTTGGCCAATATTAGTATTGGCTCAGCTGGGACTGGATTCAGTTCCCTGTGGCCTGGAGACAGCTCTCACTTTTGTTCCTCCACAGTCAGCAGTGTCTGGAACTCCTCCTGCTTCCAGGAACCAATGACAGGCAGAATCTACAGCCAAGGACTGTGTCTGCCTGCTCCTCCCTCTGAGCCACTGTTTCTCCTTCCAGGAAACTGTTCTGCACTTCCACAAGGTGACCTCTAAGAAAGACAGCGTTGGAATATGTGTGTGTGTGTGCCTACACTTTTTTTTCCCAGCTGGATGAGACCACTGCCCTAAAGCACCAGGCTTTCTTTACAATTTTGGTGAAAGGAAAACCATTTCTGAAGTCAGACACTTATCTCATCCTTCCCTTCCCTACCTCTTGCCATGAATGTCATCCCTCCTGGCCCTTGATACTCTATTTTAATGTTAGAAAGTATGATTCTACAGTATTATCGTTATCACATTGCATTATTTTCGTCATCACATTGCATTATTTAATTAGCTCATCTTTGTTGTACATAATTTTCAGGGTATGTCATGGGTCTACTCTTTCAAAATACATTCAAACTACCAGACTATAGAAGGAAAAAGGAAAAGCAGCAGCTTCTGCTTATGCAGCTACGTTCCCAGGGACTGTCAGGACAGCGTTTCCAGCTCACAGAGGAGACCTAAGCAGGAGAGACGACTGGGTCTGGGGAGGGTTCAGACGTAACTTCCCCTGTCCCAGACATCCTGTGTGTACCCACCTTCTAATACATGCAAATAGTGTACCTCCCTGTGCCTAAATGCGGTGGCAATTAACCAAGGGCATTCCTTAGAATGTGAAGAGAAATTTAAAAATGGAAATTTCTCATATTAATTCATCTTACAAATGATTGATTGAAGGAAAGCTATAAAAATGAGGAAGCTGTTTTTTGTCTTTTTTTTTGCAATATTCATTTTCATTTGTTTATTTATTTGTCTGTGCCAAGTCTGATATTCATCTTCATTGCAGTACACAGTAGTTGTGTCATGTGGAATCCAGTTCTCTGACCAGGATCAAACCCAGGGACCCCTGCATTGCAGGCCTGGAGTCTTAACCCACTGGACCACCAGGGAAGTCCCAAAGTGACGAGATTTTTTTGGAGACTTTGGGGATTCTGTGCATGAGGAGGGTTTCCCAGGTGGCGATAGTGGTAAAGAATGCACCTGCCAATGCAGGAGACCTAAGAATCCCAGATTCAATCCAGGGCCAGGAAAATCCCCTGGAGGAGGACATGGCAACCCACTCCGGTATTCTTGCCTGGAGAATCCCATGGATTCTGGGGCTCTGGCAGTCTACAGTCCATTGGCTTGCAAAGAGTCAGACATGACTGAAGTGACTTAGCATGCATGCGTGTGCAAGAGGAACATTCTTTTAAACTGTCCTTTGGGATATAGTTTTCATACTTTGTATTTACCAAAGTATAGAAATTAACGAATGAAATTATTTTTGCAAAACTCTTGTTTTATTCGAGTCATGCACATGTATTTGAGTGCACACTGTATTTGTATTTATCTTTTTAAAGTTTGAAAAGCATTGCAATGTTCTGTGGCTTCTTTCAGATTCATCAAAATTGTAACATGTGACTTTCAGTATGTCTCTTCACTCTAACTGCCAACATCTGGATGATTTCGTGGTTCACAGGCCAACTGAGTAACTTGTTCTTATAGTTCCTTAACTCCAGACATATTCATCTCCATTTCAATTCATTTAGCTGGTTTCATAGCTAAATCCTAGGGATGATCAATTCTTAGGAATAGTTGCCCTTCTGAAACTATAAACTCAAGTTTACTCTCCAAACAGCCCCCTAGCATTTCACATTCCTTGCACCATGTCTAAGCCCATGTGGGCTGCTATGGACTAAGCAGCCATAAACTGGGCAGCTTATTAAAAATGGAATTTTTTCTCATGATCCTGGAAACTGAAAGTCCATGATCAAGGTGCCCACAGATTTGTTGTCTGGTGAGAGCTCTTCTTGGTTCATAGACAGACATCTCCACAAAGAACCCTCACATAATGGAAGGGGAGAGGGGCCTCTTAGGATCTCTTTTATGAGAGGGTCAATCCCATTCGTGAGGGCTTCACCCTCAAGACCTAGTCACCTCCCAAAGGCCCTACTTCCTAATACCATAATGTTGGGATTAGGGTTTCAGCATACGAATTTGGGGGTGTGGGGAGCAAATGCAAACATTCAGTCCATAACACCCTGCCACATCCCAGCACTGATTTGGAGCTCACATGTCCTTTGACATTTCCTTTCTGTCGCTGCCAATTATTTATGTCCTCTTATTCCTGCCCCTTGTTCCTTTCCTTACCTCATTGATCACCCCAGATCCTGTGACTGATGACATCAACTTATTTTCCATCTGTATCCACTATGCCCTTATCTCCTTATCTTTCTACAGTCTTCTAACTTTGAATCAGTCTGCAGCTGACCCTCTATTCGGATGCAAGCACCAAGGAGTATAACCAAGCAAATGGTGTTACTACAAACGAGGGTGACGTTTTTCCTGATCAATTAGTGTCCCTCACCATCTTGCATTTGACCTGAGTCCTACCTGACAGTGAAAATAGATCCAATCAGTTCTTCATCCCACACTTGCAAATATGTTGACATTCTCTTTCTTTTTAAAATGACCCCAGATCCAAGATTCATCCTCCACCTGTGCTCTGAGTCACACCTCCGCATCTTTTGCTCCATCTTCCTTTCCTTCTATTTTTAACCTCCTGTTCTCTACTACGTATCTCCTCTCAGGCTATGAATGTTTTCACATCTTCTTTATTAAAATGCTTCCCACCCAATTTTGCAGCTACCGTCTAATGCCCAGTCCCTCTCTGTTGCTTTGCAGTGAACACACACACCCAATTCATTTGGTCTCCCAATCTTTCCTCAGCACCCAGAAATTGGGCCTTTGTCCCTACAACTCCATGGAAACTCTTCTTGTCAAGGTTACCAATTATTTCTATCTGAAAGAAATGTCTGTCTGTCCTTCTAGTTTCTTCTGGCTGGTCTAAGAATTAAATTGATGTGAAACAAGTTAAATGGAGAAAAAAATCAAACAAAAAATTTAATAACATCTACACATGGGAGAGATCCAGGAAAACTGAGTAACTCACCAACAGGAAAACTGAGTAACTCACCAAAACTGTTGAAATCCTCACATAACTACCATCATCAGCTAGAAACAAAAGAGGGTGTTGGGGTAGTAGTTTGGGACTTCAGAGGGAAGGAAGGCAACCCAGAGATAGAAAAACAAATGTTTGGTAAACAAATGTTTGCTGGGCTAACTCTAACCCTGCAGAGACAATGGAATACAGAGTGAACTCTGACCTCTAGACTCTGCCTAGAGTTCCAGCCACCACCCCTAAACTGTATACTGTGCAGGTATCTCTGGTGACAGTTCTATTCTGGGGACAAGCCCTGTATTTAAATTATTTTAGGCAGTTAGGGAGAAGGTTAAACTTTCTTCCTGAGTCTTGTGGGCCTAGAATAGTTTAGCTAGAATAATCAGCATGCTAAAGGGACATTTTGGGGTGGCAAGTTTTGCTCCCTGACACTTCCTTGTAGGCAAATCCATACAAACTTTTCTGTTTATGTATCATTCATTCTATCTAAGCATTTGGAATTCTCTGTCACTGCCGTATTCTTCTCTGACTTCTGTGACTCTACTCTTTCTGTTTTTCTGCCTCAAACATTGGCCATCTCTCTTCATTATTAATTTCCTGCTGTTGTGAGTACTTTAAAAGTAAGATTGAAATGTAGTTTAGTTTGAGAACAGAAGGAAAGAGCACATGTGAATTGAATTGACCAAGACTTAATTCTTCTTCATAAAAATATCATCGAGATATTTTTTTTTTTTTGGACTTCCCTGGTGGTCCAGTGGTTAGGAATCTGCCTTCCAATCCAGGGGACACATATTTGTTCCTTGGACCAGGAATATCCCAAAGGGCAACTAAGCCCATTCTCCATAACTACTTAGCTGGTGTGCCCTACAGCCCAGGCTGTGCAAAAAGAGAAGCCACCGCAATGAGAAGCCCACCCAACAAAACTAGAGAGTAGCCCCTGCTTACTGCAACTAGAGAAAGACCATACAAGGACTCAATGAAGCCAAAAATAAACAGTTTTTTAAAATAAAGATTATTTTTGGAATAGACAAGTTGATTTTGAAATTTAAATGAAAAAATGAACAAACAAGAATAACCAATGGAATAAAATCTTAAGAAGAAGGGGGACAATGAGGTGAAAATAATGGTCTTACCAGATATTAAAACATATTTATAAAGCCTCAGTAATTACAACAGAATGGTATCAGCACGTGAGTAGATAGAACAGTGAATTGGAATAGGAAAGTGTTAGCAAATGGCAACCCACTCCAGTGTTCTTGCCTGGAGAATCCCAGGGACAGGGGAGCCTGGTGAGCTGCCGTCTATGGGGTCACACAGAGTCGGACATGACTGAAGCGACTTAGCAGCAGCAGCAGCAGCTGCTCAGCGACTCGTTGGGATCCCATGGGCCATTCCCTTCTCCAGGGATTTTCCTGACCCAGGGATCAGATCCAAGTCTTCTGCACTGTAGGTGGATTCTTTACCATCTGAGCCACCAGGGAAGCCCCCCAGAATAGCAAATCTGGATCCAAATACAATACACGTGGGAATTTAATTTGTGATAAGAAGGCCAAATAATGGGATAACGATAGACTAAATTTTTAACACCCCTATTCCTTTATTTTCTGTCTTGGGGTGTCTTTTTGTCTCCTTTCCTTGGCCTATAAATATGCTTAAGTGTTTCTTATTAAATATCAGAAAACAACACTCCCTCCCTTCCTGTATCATTTAGTTAACCACTCTTTCTGTTATATTTTGCAGCTAAGTTCTCTTGAAAGAATAGTTTTTTACACAGTCTCCACTTCTTCCCTTTGAAAAAAACATTAAAAAAATTTATATTGGTTTATTTTTAGTTATGAAGCAAAAAGATAATACAGAAGACTATGTATTTTAATAACTTGAAATATAAAAAGGTTGTAATTAATACTTGCTATCTTGAGAATGGAATTACAAGGATCTTTTATAGCCAAAATCTGTACTATTCAGTACAGTGTCCACTAACCACATGTGGCTACTGAATCCACATGTGGCTAGTCTGAGTTGAAATGTGCTATAAGACACACATTGGATTTTGAAGTTTTAGTGAAAAAAGAGAATGTAAAATAACTCTTTACTAATCCTTTCTGCTAATTACATATCAAAACAATAACATTTTGATATATTATTTAAAATTAAAATTTATTAAAATTAATTTCACACGTTTCTATCTTTTTTTAAAGTGGTTGCAATAAAGTTTTAAATTATATCTGTGGCTTGTATTTTACTTATGTACAGTAGACTATTTATGGTTTAAAGAATTTATGTATGGTTTTAATTTTGCAATGGTGAGCATATATTATTTTCACATTGAAGTTAGATATTTTTATTTCTTACTGTTTTATTGTGGTTAAAAAATACATATAATATAAAATTTACCAATGGCACCCCACTCCAGTACTCTTGCCTGGAAAATCTCATGGACGGAGGAGCCTGGTAGGCTGCAGTCCATGGGGTCGCTAGGAGTCAGACACGACTGAGCGACTTCACTTTCACTTTTCACTTTCATGCATTGGAGAAGAAAATGGCAACCCACTCCAGTGTTCTTCCCTGGAGAATCCCAGGGACAGGGGGCCTGGTGGGCTGCCGTCTATGGGGTCGCACAGAGTCGGACACGACTGAAGCGAAGCAGCAGCAGCAGCAGCGATTTTTAAGCCTACGGTACAGTAGTAACTTAATGCACCTAATTGTGCAACCTATCTTGCCCTTAAAATTGGAACAGTGCAGGGCTTTTTTAAGCAAGCTTTTCGGGTCACACCCCCCGAATTAACTAATCCGGTCCATTCTCATAGGTTTCAGATCTATTTGCTCCTCAAACACCTAAAACTCCACATATGCAACTCTGACTTTCCTGTCCCCACCCCTTGCTAAGCTCACCTCTCTCACCCGCTTATTCCTGTGTGCCTTCTGCCCCTGACACATTCTAACTCTACTGTCATACCAATAATACCCAACTAGTTTCTGGGAGTGAGCCAAGAAACCTCTTTCTTGTGCCCACTTCTATTTGTCCCATGGGGGGTTATCTACTCTACTTCCTAAAGAGTTCTCAAGTTAGTCCACTTTCTTCATCCCTGTAGCCATTGGTCTAGTTCAGACCTCTATTCTCTCACCTATTGAGAACTCATCTCTTGACTGGCATCTGAGGGTGTTTTTTTACACCTAATATCATTATGTGAATAAAATACAGGAGCCATACAAAATCTCCCATGTAATTTTTAAGGTAATAACCCAAGTAGTATTTTCTAGAATCCTCATATAAATAGCAGTTCAATAGTATTTTCCCAGCACCTACTTTATGCCTTGCACCAGGCTGGGCTGAGGGATGCCAAGATCAAAAAGACCCTTTCTTTCCCCCTAGAATGTCACAAACTTACATTTATCTTCCCAACCCAGGGATGGAACCTGGGTCTCCTGCATCGCAGGCAGATTCTTTACCATCTGAGCCACCAAGGAAGCCCAACTGGCATATAAACACTTATTAAAAACAAACATATTTTATTGTGTCTTGTACTAACTGCAGTGGGACAATGCAGGAAGTAGTAAATACCCAATTCTGTCGGATTCATCCTCCATTCTGGTGCCAGAGGATTTTTCTAGATCCCATCTCCTACAGGATAAAGGCCGACCTCTCTAACCCCACTAGCTGGATTCCCCACAACCTGGACTTTCATCCCCTTCTTTGTCCCTCTTGCCCCTATTCTTCTGCCAAACTAAATGCTTATGAAAGTTCTGGGTTTTGCCATGTTTCCAGGCCTTTGTATATGCTTTTCTGCCCGCCCCCCTGCCCCCTGCAAAGCCTTTCTCTTGTTTGTGGGTATGTCTGGTGAATCACCTCCTCTAGGAAACCTCCCCTGTCCTCTTAGGTTGGACAGTCACATCCTTCTGCTCTTGTCCCTTTATACTTGGAACCAGGCTCTATTAAGACACCTGCCACAACAAAATGTGTTAAAAAGCAAATGTGTTATGCATTTTATAACAGCTTTATTGAGACTATTCACATACTATATAATTTACCCATTTAAAGTGTAAAACTGAATTGATTTTATTATATTCACAGAATCATGCATCCATCACCACAATCAACTTTAAAACACTTTTATTACGTCAAAGAGAAACCCCACATCTCTAAACCATCACCCCTCAACTTACCCTTTCACCCCAGCCCCAGTAACTTCCAATCTCTATTCTGTCTCTAGATTTGCCTCCTCTAGACATTTTGTGTAAGTGAAACCATATAATACATGGTCTTTTGTGACTGAATTATTTCTCTTAGTACAATGTCTCCAAGGTTCATCCGTATTGTAGCATGTAACAGAACTTCATTCCTGAACACTATTCTGTTGTAAGAATATCCCATATTTTGTTTATCCATTCATCAGTTGATGAATGAGTTGTTTCCACGTAGGAAAACAACTAGTTGTTTTAGTTGTCCTAGTTGCTGCTAGGAACATTTGTATACAAGTGTTTGTGTAGATGTATATTTTCATTTCTCACTGGGTGTGGAGTGCTGGATCATATTAAAACTGTATGTTTAGCTGTTTGAGGCACTGCAAAGCTGTTTTCCACAGCAGCTGCATTATTTTATAATTCTACCAGCAGTTTGTGACTATTCTAATTTCTCCACATCATCACCAACACTTATTATCATCTGTCTTTTTACTATAGCTATCCTAAAAGGTGTAAAGTGACAGCTCATTGTTGTTATGATTGTATTTTCCTAATAGCTAAAGATATTGAACATCTTGTCATGTGTTAATGGTCATCTACATAACATTTCTTTGGAGAAATGTCAATTCAAATTCTTTATTCGCTTCTTAATTGGGTTGTTTGCTTAATTGCGGTTGAGTTGTTGTTGCTGTTGAGTTGCTAAGTTGTGTCCCACTCTTTGCAACCCCATGGACTGCAGCACACCAGGCTTCCCTGTCCTTCGCTATCTACCAGAATTTGCACAAACTCACATCCATTGAGTTGATGATGCTATCTAACCATCTCATCCTATGCCTTTCCCTTCTCCTTTTGCTTTCAATCATTTCCAGTATCAGGGTCTTTTCCAATGAGTCGGCTCTTTCCATCGGGTAACCAAAGTATTGGAGCTTCAGCTTCAGCACCAGTCTTTTCAATGAATATTCAGGGTTGATTTCCTTTAGGATCGACTAGTTTGATCTCTGTCCAGTTCAAGGGATTCCCAAGAAGTCTTCTCCAGCACCACAATTCAAAGGCTTCAATTCTTCTGCACTCAGCCTTCTTTATGGTCCAACTCTCACATCCATACATGACTACTGAAAAAACCATAGCTTTGACTAGATAGAGCTTTGCTGGCAAAGTGATGTCTCTGCTTTTTAACACACTGTCTAGGTTTTTCATAGCTTTTCTTCCAAAGAGCAAGCATCTTTTAATTTCATGGCTGCAGTCACCACCTGCAGTGATTTTGAAGCCCAAGAAAATGAAATCTGTTGCTGTTTCCACTTTTTCTCCTTTTATTTTTCATGAAGTGATGGGATTGTATGTCATGATCTTAGTTTTTTGACTGTTAAGTTTTAAGCCAGCTTTTTTCACTCTCCTCTTTCACCTTCCACAAGAGGCTCTTTAGTTCCTCTCCACTTTCTGCCATTAGAGTGGTATCATCTGCATATCTGAGGTTGCTGATATTTCTCCTAGTAATCTTGATTCTAGCTTGTGAATCATCCAGCTAGGACTTTTCCATGATGTACTCTGAATATAAGTTAAATAAGCAGGTTGACAATATATGACCTTGTTGTACTCCTCTCCCAATTTCGAACCAGTCCATTGTTCCATGTAAGGTTCTAACTGATGCTTCTTGACCTACATACAGGTTTCTCAGGGGACAGGGAAGGTGGTCTGGTATTCCTATCTCTTTAAGGATTTTCCACTGTTTGTTGTGATCTACACAGTCAAAGTCTTTTTTTTTTTTCTATTACAACATCATGATATATTAAAGCACAGCATTCTGTACAACAAAGGGCCTTAACAGTTGTCTATTCTCAGCCAAATTTCTCTATAAGTTAGTTTCTCTTAATAAAAAACATGGTATACTTTAAATTAGTAATTTAACTGATGAGGAAGTTACCATAATACCTATTTTAACATTGAACAAATCTAACCACCTATTGGACATCAATGTAAAATCCTGACATAGAATTTGATTTAAAACTTCTCAAAATAAATTCATTAAAGCAAGTTCCCTGTGAAAATATGTAAGAATGAAAGCTAGCATAATAGCAGGTGCAGTCTTTACATTTTATTAACCATAGAAGATACTTTTTTTTAACAAGTCTAATAGAGACATTAACTGTGCAAAAGCTGATGAGATTTACAGTCTTAAATACAAGCACCAACACAGAAAGGATATTGTATCAGTTCAGTTCAGTTCAGTCACTTAGTCGTGTCCGACTCTTTGTGACCCCATGAATCGCAGCACGCCAGGCCCCCCTGTCCATCACCAACTCTCGGAGTTCAACCAAACTCATGTCCATTGAGTTGGTGATGCCATCCAGCCATCTCATCCTCTGTCGTCCCCTTCTCCTCCTGTCCCCAATCCCTGCCAGCATCAGAGTCTTTTCCAATGAGTCAACTCGTCACTTGAGGTGGCCAAAGTACTGGAGTTTCAGCTTTAGCATCAGTCTTTCAAATGAACACCCAGGACTGATCTCCTTTAGAATGGACTGGTTGCATCTCCTTGCAGTCCAAGGGACTCACTCTCAAGAGTCTTCTCCAACACCACAGTTCAAAAGCATAAATTCTTCGGCGCTCAGTTTTCTTCACAGTCCAACTTTCATATCCATACATGACAACTGGAAAAACCATAGCCTTGACTAGATGGACCTTTGTTGGCAAAGTAATGTCTCTGCTTTTTAACATGCTATCTAGGTTGGTCATAACTTTTCTTCCAAGGAGTAAGCGTCTTTTAATTTCCTGGCTGCAGTCACCATCTGCAGTGATTTTGCAGCCCCAAAAAATAAAGTCTGACACTGTTTCCCCATCTATTTCCCATGTAGTGATGGGACCAGATGCCATGATCTTAGTTTTCTGAATGGTGAGCTTTAAGCCAACTTTTTCACTCTCCTCTTTCACTTTCATCAGGAGGCTTTCTAGTTCCTCTTCACTTTCTGCCATAAGGGTGGTGTCATCTGCATATCTAAAAGTCCATTAATTCTACACTTGAGGATCATTTCTTTATGTAAGCACAATCTCTTTTATGAATTACACATGATATGTAGTTTAGGATCCATCTACATTATGCTTATAACTTCGTGCTGCTGCTGCGAAGTCACTTCAGTCGTGTCCGACTCTGTGTGACCCCATGGACTGCAGCCTACCAGGTTCCTCCGTCCATGGGATTTTCCAGGCAAGAGTACTGGAGTGGGTTGCCATTGTTCTTCTAGTCAAAGTCTTGAGCATAGTCAATGAAGCAGAAGTAGATGTTTTTTCTGGAATTACCTTGTTTTCTCTATGATCCACCAAATGTTGGCAATTTGATCTCTGGTTCCTCGGCCTCTTCCAAACCCAGCTGGTACATCTGGAAGCTCTTGATTCATGTGCTGCTGAAGACTAGCTGGAAGGATTTTGAATATAACCTTGCTATTAATAGCATGTGAAATGAGTACAATTGTACAGTAGTTTGAACATTTTTTGGCATTGTTCTTCTTTGGAATTGAAATGAAAACTGACCTTTTCCAGTCCTGTGGCCACTGCTGAGTTTTCCAAATTTGCTGACATACTGAGTGCAGCACTTTAACAGCATCATATTTTAGGGTTTTAAATAGCACAGCTGGAATTCCATCACCTCCACTAGCTTTGTTCAGCATAATGCTTCCTAAGGCCCACTTGTCTTCACACTCCGGGATGTCTGGCTCTAGATGAGTGAACACACCATTGTGGTTATTTGGTCATTAGATCTTTTTTTGTATAGTTCTTCTATGTATTCTTGCCACTTCTTTTTAATCTCTTCTGGTTCTGTTAAATCCTTACTGTTTCTGTCCTTTATCATGCCCATCTTTGAATAAATGTGCCTTTGATATCTCCCATTTTCTCGAAGACATCTCTAGTCTCCCCCATTCTATTGCCTTCTTCTATTTCTTTGTGGTGTTCACTTAAGAAGGCTTTATTATCTCTCCTTGCTTTGCTCTGGAACTCTGCATTCAGTTGAGTGTATCTTTCCTTTTCTCCTTTGCCTTTCACTTCTCTTCTTTTCTCAGGTATTTGTAAAACCTCCTGAGACAACCACTTTGCCTTCTTGCATTTCTTTTTCTTTGGGATGATTTTGGTCACTGTCTTCTGTATATGGACAGAGGTTTTATGAACCTCTGTCCATAGTTCTTCAGGCACTCTACCAGATCTAATCCTTTGAATCTATTCATCACCTCCACTGTATAATCATAACAGATTTAAGTCATACCTGAATGGCCTAGCGGTTTTCCCTACTTTTTTCAAGTTAAGCCTGGATTTTGCAATAAGGAGCATATGATCTGAGCCGCAGTCAGCTCCAGGTCTTGATTTTGCTGACTGTATAGAGCGTCTCCATTTTTGGCTGCAAAGACTATAATCAATCCGATTTTGGTTTTGACCATCTGGTGATGTCTGTGTGTAGAGTCGTCTCATGTGTTGTTGGATGTCTATTCTAGATGATAATCCCTTATCAGGTATGTGATTTGTAAACATTTCCCCACATTCTGTGGGTTGTCTTTCTACTCTTTTGAGAGTGTTTCTTTGATGCACCAAAGTGTTGTTGTTGTTGTTTTAATAGTTATTTATTTATTTACCTGTTTCAGGTCTTATATGTGGCATGTGGGATCTAATCTCTTGACCAGGGATCGAATCAGGGTCCCCTGCCCTGGAAGTTTAGACTCTTACCCACTGAACTACCAGGGAAGTCCCCACAGAAGTTTTTCATTTTGACAGAAGCAGTTTATCTATTTTTCTTTTACTGGCTGTATTTGTGATGTCATATTAAGGCACCAAAATCATGAAGATTTTCTGCTATGTTTTCTTCTAAGAGTTTTATAGCTTTACTTTTATGTTTAGATTTTCAACCTAATTTAAGCTCATTTTTTACGTGTCACAAAGTAAGCACTGGCCTATATTGAGCTATTTTTCTTTTTACTGTGGAATTGTAAATCCACTGATTTTTATGCATTTATATAGCAGCAGCAGCAGTCTTCTCTTTTAGTTTGTGATTTCCTTGAGGCAGAGATGGACTTCCTGATTTTGGCATCCTCAGGGCCCAACTTGGTTTTAGGCATAAAATAGATGTTGAAAAACTTCTTATTGAATTGAGTTAACACGATATTTCTGAGGAGAACTACTCACTTTGTAAGAAAGTATATGGCATATTTTGCATTCCAACTAGTATTCAGGGTCTGAAATAACATGCGTACTTTTATTGCATTTTCGTCATGTTTTCAGTCTCTCTTGCTGAGTGAATTTCTCTTGCTGTTTTAATTCAAGCCTGAATTCTACTGGTTTCTCTGTCTTTTCTTGGAAGCTTTTAATAGTCAATCCCCTTTTCTTTGCAATCCTCCTAAACCAGAATAAAGTGGGGAAGAGAGTATCCAAAGCAGGTGGGGTCAATCCCATGAGTACAGACAGGGTAACAGGCCCTAGACAACCGGGATTGTGTGCATGCTAAGTTGCTTCAGTCATGTCTGACTCTTTGTGACCCCGTGGACTGTAGCCCACGAGGCTCCTCTGTCCGAGGGATTCTCTAGGCAAGAATACTGGAGTGGGTTGCCATGCCCTCCTCCAGGGGATCTTCCCAATCCAGGGATTGAACCCATGTGTCTTAAGCCTCCTGCACTGGCAGGGGCTTTACCACTAGTGCCACCTGGGAAGCCTGACAACCTGGACTACATCTATCCAATGTTACATGGTTTTTAAAATTTGGATGTTTATGAGAAGTTGCCAAACTTTTAAGTATTAGTAACTATTAAAGAAATACAGCAACATGATTTTTAAACAAACACCTCAGGAGGACAGAGTTTATATCTTTGATTCACATATATTTACTCATGTTAAATTACTCACTCTAGCTTGGGTTCCAGTCTTTAAAGTCTATTAAATTTCTTTTGCCAAACAAAGTACTTATTGTGAAACTTGCCTTAGCTTGTCATTACTTATTATTTATACCATGCTGAGTTAATCCCCGACTTTGAACAAACATAAAACATTGGATGCCTACCCTGAGGAATTTCTGTCTTCCCTTGCACTTCAGGGAATTACTGGATTAGACAAAGAAATCGCAGACGGGTTATTAAATGCAGAAAAACAAACCTGCCCAAAGAAGCACTTTAAATATATAATCATGCCTTATACGCTGAGAAAAATCAGAACTTTTGACCTAGCTCTCTCAGTACAAATATTCAATTACATGATGAATGAAATCAAGTTTTACAAATAAGTTGCTATATTTCTTTGGATGATTTCTAATGCTGTATAAAATGTTGATGGTAGATAAATACCACTTGCAGTAAGCTCAAAATTTTCCTTGTGCAAGGAGTTCTGGTTCTCAGCTGAAAGTTCTCTGAACCGTGCTAAACCAAGCAGGAACTTAAAGGAGCTGCCAAGCAATTGTTTGTATTATAGGGGAGGAAAGCTCTTCTCTTCTTCTCTTCCAGGTGGCTAGTCTAGTAGTTAAATTTACATAAAACAGGTTAATGGGAGAAAAGCAAATTTAATTTTGTATGTACAGAAGTCCATGAAAATATGGGACTCAGTTCTAATGAGGTGGATGAAACTGGAGCCTATTATACAGAGTGAAGTAAGTCAGAAAATGAAAAACAAGTATCGTATATTAAGGCATATATATGGAATCTAGAAAGATGGTACTGATGAACCTATTTGCAAGGCAGCGGTGGAGATGCAAATACAGAGAGCAGACTTGCGGACACAGCAGGGGAAGGAGAGGTTGGGAAGAATCAAGAGAGTAGTGTGGAAGCAACACACTGCCCTATGTAAAGTAGACACAGTGGGAATTTGCTGTGACTCAGGGAACTCAAACCAGGGCTCTGTGACAGCCTAGAGGGGTGGGATGGGGTGAGAGGTGGGAGGAGAGTTCAGGAGGGAGTGGACATATGTATACCTGCGACTAATTCATGTTGATGTATGGCAGAAGCCAATACAATACTGTAAAGCAATTATCCTTCAATTAAAAAGAAATAATTAAAAAATATATGGGACCCAAGGAAGTCAAAGCCTTTTAGACAAGGAAACAATAATAACAATGCCCTCTACCCTCTTGGTACAGGGAGGGAACTTTTCACAGAGGAGATTTATCTCCTGCTTTCAAGTGGAAAAAGGAAGTTCGGGGTGTCCTTCTTGCAACCGCTGTTTCTCAAGTACCTTCTATTCAGAATCATCAATATTCCAGAGTGGCGTATCTTGAGGTGACATATTCTGAACCCCTGTAATGATTAGAAGCTTCTCAAATATAATATACTGAGAGATGTTCTGCATTTCTGACTGTTTTGTTGACTATGATGGCTATTCCATTTCTTCTAAGGGATTCTTGCTCATAGTAGTAGATATAATGGTCATCTGAGTTAAATTCACCCATTCCAGTCCATTTTAGTTCGCGGATTCTTAAAAAGTCGACGTTCACTCTTGCCATTTCCTGTTTGATCACTTCCAATTTGCCTTGATTCATGGACCTAACATTCCAGGTTCCTATACAATATTGCTCTTTACAGCATCAGACCTTGCTTCCATCACCCAGTCACATCCACAGCTGAGTGTTGTTTTTGCTTTGGCTCCATTGTTCATTCTTTCTGGAGTTATTTCTCCACTGATCTCCAGTAGCATATTGGGCACCTGCGGACCTGCGGAGTTCGTCTCTCAGTGTCCTATCTTTTTGCCTTTTCATACTGTTCATGGGGTTCTCAAGGCAAGAATACTGCAGTGGTTCACCATTCCCTTCTCCAGTGGACCACGTTTTGTCAGATGACAAATGACATTTTCTCAGATGACCATTTTATCTACTGCTGTGGGCAAGAATTCCTTAGAAAAAATGGAGTAGCCATTATGGTCAACAAAAGAGTCCAAAACGCAGTACGTGGACGCAGTCTCAAAAATGACAGAATGATCTGTTTGTTTCCAAGGCAAACCATTCAACATCATGGTAATCCAAGTCTATGCCCCGGGCAGTAATGCTGAAGAATCTGAAGTTGAACAGTTCTGTAAAGACCTACAAGACCTTCTAGAACTAACACCTTAAAAAGATGTCCTTTTCATTATAGGGGACTGGAATGCAAAAGTAGTAAGTCAAGAAACACCTGGATTAACAGGCAAATTTGGCCTTGGAGTACAGAATGAAGCAGGACAAAGGCTAATACAGTTTTGCCAAGAGAACACACTGGTCATAGCAAACACTCTTCCAACAACACAAGAGAAGACTCTACACATGGATATTACCAGATGGTCAACACCAAAATCAGATAGATTATATTCTTTGCAGCCAAAGATAGAGAAGCTTTATACACTTAGCAAAGACAAGACTGGGAGCTGACTGTGACTCAGATCATGAACTCCTCATTACCAAATTCAGACTTAAATTGAAAAAAGGAAAGGAGAAAAGAATGATATACCCATTTGAATGCAGAGTTCCAAAGAATAGCAAGGAGAGATAAGAAAGTCTTCCTCAGTGATCAATGCAAAAAAATAGAGGAAAACAATAGAATAGGAAAGACTAGAGATGTCTTCAAGAAAATTAGAGATACCAAGGGAACATTTCATGCAAAGATGGGCTCGATAAAGGACAGAAATGGTACGGACCTAACAGAAGCAGAAGATATTAAGAAGAAGTGGCAAGAATACACAGAAGAACTGTACAAAAAAGATCTTCACAACCCAGATAATCATGATGGTGTGATCACTCACCTAGAGCCAGACATCCTGGAATGTGAAGTCAAGCGGGCCTTAGGAAGCATCACTATGAACAAAACTAGTAGAGGTGATGGAATTCCAGTTGAGCTATTTCAAATCCTAAAAGATGATGCTGTGAAAGTGCTGCACTCAATATGTCAGCAAATTTGGAAAACTCAGTAGTGGCCACAGGACTGGAAAAGGTCAGTTTTCATTCCAATCCATAAGAAAGGCAATGCCAAAGAATGCTCAAACTACCGCACAATTGCACTCATCTCACATGCTAGCAAAGTAATGCTCAAAATTCTCCAAGCCAGGCTTCAGCAATACATGAACAGTGAACTTCCAGATGTTTAAGCTGGTTTTAGAAAAGGCAGAGGAACCAGAGATCAAATTGCCAGCATCCGCTGGATCATGGAAAAAGCAAGAGAGTTCCACATAAACATCGATTTCTGTTTTATTGACTATGCCAAAGCCTTTGACTGTGTGGATCACAGTAAACTGTGGAAAATTCTGAAAGAGATGGGAATACCAGACCACCTGACCTGCCTCTTGAGAAGTCTGTATGCAGGTCAGGAAGCAACAGTTAGAACTGGACATGAAATAACAGACTGGTTCCAAATAGGAAAAGGAGTTCGTCAAGGCTGTATATTGTCACCCTGCTTATTTAACTTATATGCAGAGTAAATCATGAGAAATGCTGGGTTGGAGGAAGCACAGGCTAGAATCAAGATTGCCCGGAGAAATATCAATAACCTCAGATATGCAAATGACACCACCCTTATGGCAAAAAGTGAAGAAGAACTAAAGAGCCTCTTAATGAAAGTGAAAGAGGAGAGTGAAAAAGTTGGCTTAAAGCTCAACATTCAGAAAACAAAGATCATGGCATCCAGTCCCATCACTTTATGGCAAATAGATGAAGAAACAGTGGAAACAGTGGCAGACTTTATTTTTTGGAGCTTCAAAATATCTGCAGATGGTGATTGCAGCCATGAAATTAAAAGATGCTTACTCCTTGGAAGAAAAGTTATGACCATCCTAGACAGCATATTAAAAAGCAGAGACATTACTTTGCCAGCAAAGGTTCGTCTAGTCAAAGTTATGGTTTTTCCAGTAGTCACATATGGATGTAAGAGTTGGATATAAAGAAAGCTGAATGCCGAAGAATTGATGCTCTTGAACTGTGGTGTTGGAAAAGACTCTTGAGAGCCCCTTGGACTGCATGGAGATCCAAGCAGTCCATCATAAGGGAAGTCAGTCCTGAATATTCATTGGAAGGACTATGTTGAAGTTGAAACTCCAATACTTTGGCCACCTGATGTGAAGAGCTGACTCATTTGAATGGACCCTGATGCTGGGCAAGGTTGAAGGCAGGAGGAGAAAGGGTCAACAGAAGATGAGATGGTTGGATGGCATCACTGACTCAATGGGCATGAGTTTGAGTAAACTCCGGGAGTTAGTGATGGACAGGGAGGCCTGGCATGCTACAGTCCATGGGGTCAGACGCAACTGAGGGACTGAACTGAACTGAACTTAGAGATGTACCCTTGAGTCTGCGCTTATTCTTTTCTGTTTCCTCTCCTCCATCTCAGTAAATTTTTACCCAATATTCAGATCAAAACCTTTCTCTTCTTGCCTCAAACTTATACCCATTCCATCATCATTCAAATGTCCCAAGCCATTCAAACATGCTGAATGTGTGCATTTGGAGCTAGCAATGGCTTCAGAGCCTTGAGGTTCACCCAGGATCACTGATGTCCTTGGATCTTTGAACTGGCTTTGGTGTGGGCTGGGAGCCACATCTAGGCAGTAATGAGCTCAGAAGTTAAGGCGAAAGGGCAGGTGTCAATAAACACCAGACAGCAAACACTGATAGCATGAGTGATGCTGACAGATGGGTGCACACAGACAAGAGCTCACAGCTCATTTCTGGAACGCTGAATGAAGACAGAAGAGCGTTGATGGAGGAAATAGCAAAGGAAACCACAGCCCAGAGGAAACCACAACGAGATGAGGAGCCACAGCTTGGGGTGGGGACGGAGAAATGTGGAAGACACTGCTCTGCCTGCAGAATTTGTAACAGGCCCAGGGCTTGACACTCAGGGGCAAGAGAGAAGAATGGGGCTGAAAACCAAGCACTGTCTGAAGATCTGTGTACAGGATGGTCAGCATTCCTCTGCTCCATCCCCGTCTGTGCACAGAGCTGCCAGAACTCTCTGCCCTGGGCACAGAGGAATGCGCCCAGTTACGGAAGGAATTGGGCAGCTGGTGTGCAGACCCAGAGTACAGGCTACTCCTGCTGGAATGTGGCTGTAGAGGAGAGGGAAGCAGAGCCCTAACAGCCTCAGGTGCTTCTCTGCCCAATCCTGCTGAGGACAGTTCAAGTCAGCAGTCCCTGCTCCAGTCCTGGAGTTTACATCAGCCTTTAGGGGTTCTTTGGAGATGAGAGAAAACTTGTAGCGTGAAAGAAAGCAACCAGGATTCTAAAGAGAGGCAGAAAGGCAGAGACAGAAACTTACCTCGGAAGAAGCAGAGGGAATTCAGAGAACAAGAGAGTATAAAACACAGAATGTAACAGAAAACCTCATTGATCAGTATCCTCGAGCTTTTTTGGTGGCTCAGGCAGGAAAGAATCCCCCTACAAGGCAGGATACCTGGATTTGATCCCTGGGTTGGGAAGATCCTCTAGAGAAGGGAATGGCTACCCACTCCAGTTTTCTTGCCTGAAGAATCCCATGGACAGAGGAGCCTAGAGGGCTACCGTCAATGGGGTCGAAAAGAGTCAGACACAGCAGCGATTAAGCATAATCAGTATCCTCAGAGATGTTTTAGAAAATATTGCATCCATAGAACAAGAGAATGGCACAATGAAAAATGAGTCGTGAACATACCCACAACAAAAGCCTCTGGAAATTAAAATTATGTTTCACGAAATATAAAATAATTGACATAGATGGAAAATAATGTTTAGGACATTTCAGAGACTACAGAGAGAAAGAGGAGACAGAAAATACGACATGAACAGTCAGAGATAGATTATTAAACCAGGATTAATCCAGATATAGTGCCCAACTATTAGGAAATTCAGAGAGAGAGAGAAACATGCAGAAACAGAGAAGGAGAAAAATAGAGAGGGAGACAGATAGAAAGAGAAGAAAGAGGATGAAGAGAAGGAGGAGGAGGAAAAGAGGAGGGGAGAGAAAGAAAGAAAGAGAACATAAAGTAAAGGTTAGAAAATTATCAAACAGTTGCAACATTTCCAAGAGCTGAGGAAAGACACAGTCTTGAGACTGAAAGTGGCATTGAGAATAACACCACTTTGAAGAGTGACTTGAATTACAAGTTACTTGAATTACTCCAGTAATTCCTGGAGCTGACTGTTCCCCCACCCAGTAATTTCCCTTTTGAGTCTGTCCTCCTGTGCAGCGCTTCCATATCCGAGCATATGATGTGCCCCAAGGTGAATGCAGATGTATGGGGTTTGGACCTGTTCTGAGGTGTCCCCTGATGGCTGAGCGGGGCAGGGGCAGTCAGGATTGCTGTCATCAGCACGTTCTGCAAGAGCAGTGCCATCCTGTGCTGATTCCAATCTGCCACACCAGTAGGGCTGTGTCCGGTGTGTGATGTGACGTGGGAAGGTTGGGAAGCTTTGGCTCAACATAGAACATATAGGGAGCTTATGTGGTGATGTTTGTGGAAGCAAAATAAACGGGAATAGCCTAAATATTACCAATGGAAAAGAGGACTAAAAACTAATGTATTTGCTGCGCAAACTATTATATATACGATGGATAAACAACCAGGTCCGACTGTATAACACAGGGAACCATATTCAATGTCCTGCAATAAACCATAATGGAAAAGAATGTGAAAAAGAATATATATATGTGTGTGTGTGTGTGAGAGAGAGAGAGAGAGAGAAAGAGAGATACACTAAGCTGAACACCAGAAACTAACACATTATAAATCAACTATACTTCAATAAAATAAATTTTTAAAAGACTAATACATTGATCATACAAAGAACATTACACAATATAAAAACTTGCACTGAACTACACATATCAGCATGATCAAGTCCGAAAACAAAATGTTAAGTGAACAAGCAAGTTGCAAATCATTTATATAATGTCTGCAATACCACTGATGCAAGATTAAAAACATAACAAATAAAAATAAATAAAAACATAAGTGGGCTGTGCGTATAAAGACAAGTTTTCTAAAAATGAAATCTATTAAAAGAATCTGTGATATCAGAAAATTATAAGACTGCACTGAGATGAAAGGAAAAAAATATATGTAGAGATTTATGATTTAGAAGTAAACAGCATTTGAAAAATGAAAAAATCAAAGAAAAATCAAAGAAAAAATCAAAAGCAACAACTGTAAAATAGTAGACAAAGTGCACAATGCTAATAGTAAAGGGGAGGGGGAGAAATCGTTGTGAAACAGGTAGAAATAAACAAAGAAACACAATGCAACAAGGAAAGAATGTGATGTGAAGGACAAGCTTGAGTCACAAGGCTAGAATGCAGCAAAAAACATTTAACTCTGGGACTGAATCAATATTACACTTTTTAGAACTACTATATGACACAGCAATCCCACTCCTAGGCATATACTCAGAGAGAACCAAAATTCAAAAAATATATGCACTCCATGTTCACTGCAACACCATTTACAATAGCCAGGACATGGAAGCAACTTAAATGTCCGTCAGCAGAGGTATGGGTAGGCAAATTTCCCAGCAGTCCAGTGACTAAGACTCCACCTTCTATTGCAGAGGATGAGCGTTTTTTATTCCTGATGGGGGAGCTAAGATTCCACATACCTTGAAGTATGGCCAAAAAAAAATCAAACAAACAAAAATCCATTTGCAGACACATGCTTCTCAGGTGGCGCTGGTGGTAAAGAGGAGACGTAAGAGATGCAAGTTCGAACCCTGAGTTGGGAAGATCCCCTGGAGAAGGAAATGGCAACACACACCAGTATTCTTGTCTAGAGAATTCCATGAACAGAGGAAGCCCAGAGGACTATAGCGCATGGAGTCGAAAAGAGCTGGATATGACTGAAGTGATTTAGCATGCACAGGGATTGCCATACTGAGTGAACTAAATCAAAGACAAATATGTGATATCACTTATATATGGACTCTAAAAAAGGGTACAAATGAACTTATTTACAAAACAAATAGAGTCACAGATACAGAAAACAAACAGATTTACCAGGGGACTGGGGGGAAGGTGTAAATTAGGAGATTGGGATTGATATATACATGCTACAATATAAAACAGACCACTAATAAGAACCTACTGTATAGCACAGGGAGCTCTACTCAGTGCCCTGTAATGGCCTATATGTGAAAAAAAAAATCTAAAAAATGAGTGGGTATGTATATATATAATAGATTCACTTGGCTGCACATCTGAATCTAACACAACATTGTAAATTAACTATACTCCAGTCAGTTTAAAAAAGAAAAAAAATCACACTTTTAACCATAATAATTTTAGAATAAGGTTTAGAATCCAGTTAAGTTAACCATCTTTCAATATCTTTTTCTTTAACATTGAAAAATATTTTCATATTTTATCCTTTTTGAAGAAAAAACTTACTAAGATATGACAAAAATGCCACTGTAATTTTATATAAACAAACTATTAATTATTAAACTTGAAGAGAATTTTTTTTAAAGCTTTCTGGACTGTAGTTAATTATTTTTTTTTTTTAAACTACCAATCTGGGGCTTCCCTGATAGCTCAGTTGGTAAAGAATCTGCCTGCAGTATGGGAGACCTGGGTTCGATCTCTGGGTTAGGAAGATTCCCTGGAGAGGGGAAAGGCTACCCACTCTAGTATTCTGGCCTGCAGAATGGCCTGGATCACAAAGAGTGGGACACTGAGTGACTTTCACTTTCACTTTCAAGACTGGAGACAGACTTTGTTGTGATGTTTGGTGATGCCCCTCCCCACCACTGGAGGGTATGAGTCTCTTTTATTTTACATCTTCGAGGCCTAACTTTGTTGACAAAATTATAAGCACTTTAGATGTAGAAAAGAAAAAGCATCCTACAGAGAGAGTAAATAAGCTAATCGACATATTACATATTAATAAATAAGCAGAACAGGATGCTGTTAAAAAAAAATTCTTAGACGCTCAAGAACGAAAACTATTCATTCATTTCTTCCACAAATCTGGATGAATACAGGACTAAGATGCCAGGAACACACGTGCCCAGACAAGCTCCTATCCCAGTAGAAGGGCCAAATAGAGTTATGATTGGTATCAAACGCTATCAGTATTGAGATTGAAAAGAAGGTTTTGTCTGTAGCTCTGGGAATCGCAATTCAGCAGACAGGGATCCAGGTAAAACCAAAAGAGTGGTCTGGGGAAGAGAGAAAAGCTACAAAGTTGTTAAAAGTTCTCTTGCAAGACTTATAACTGGGGCTTCCCTGGTGGTCTAGCGGTTAAGAATTCACCTGCCAATGTAGGGGAATCGGGTTTGATCCCTGATCTAGGAAGATTCCACGTGCCACAGGGCAAATAAGCCCATGAGCCACAGCTTCTGAGCCTATGCTCTAGAACCCATGATCCGCAACTACTGAGCCCCAACACCACACCTACTAAAGCCCACATGACCTAGAGCCTCTGCTCCACAACAAGAGGCTGCCACTGCATCAAGAAGACTGGCACTGTAATTAGAGTGGCCTCCATTCTCTGCAACTAGAGAAAGCCCACGTATAGCAAGAAGACCCAGTGCAGCCAAAAGTAAATAAATAAATAAAATTTTAAAAGATTGACAATTGGATCTGATGCAAAAGGGAGACATTTGTCAATTTTTTTTCCTTTTCCATTTTCCATTTTTCCTATCTATTACAGGATGTTGAATATAGCTCCTGTTCTATATAGTAGAACCTTGTTTATTTTATATATAGTATTTTGCAACTGTTAATTCCAAACCCCTAATTTATCTCTCTTGCCCACCTTTCCCCCTGGGTAACCATAAGTTTGTTTTCTATGTCTGTGAATCTATTTCTGTTTCATAAATAAGTTCATTCATACCATTTTTTTAGATTTCACATGTAAGTGATATCATGTGGTTTTTGTGTTCCTGATTTACTTCATTTACTGTGATAATCTCTAGGTCTATCCATGTTGCTGCAAATGGCATTACTTCATTCTTTTTATGGCTGAATAGTATTCCATTGTGTATATATACCACTATTCTTTATCCATTCATCTGTTGTTGGACATTTAGGTTGCTTACATGTCTGGGCTATTATGGGAAGTATTTGTTTTTAGGACATAAGATGTCACTAGTTATTTAGGGTAAGGGTCCCATAGATATCTTGGGTTTTTAGAACACTACATTTCTACAACACAGTTGATCTGGATGCTTATATTAAGATAATAAGTGGTTAAAAGTTCAGACTCCATTTGGGCTGAGACATGCATAAGTCTCACCATGTCAATGGCCTCCTATTTCCATTTTAGAGTGCTCTCTTAGCAACACTGACTCCATTTTGATTTTCCTTTTATACCAGAAACTGGAATGGAAAGAGAGAGAGAGCGCTTCAGGTGCCCCAGGGGAGATGTGACCCAGCCTAGGCATCAGAAAGAGTTAGTTGCCTTGATAAAGTGATAAGTAAGTTGAGAGCTATAGGACCAAGAGAGCTAGCATGGTAAAGAAGAACAAAAGAAATCCAACCAGGGCTCTGTAACAACCTAGAGGGGTGGGATGGGGAGGGAGGGGACATATGTATACCCACGGCTGATTCATATTGATGTGTGGCAGAAACCAACACAATACTGTAAAGCAATTATCCTTCAATTAAAAATAAATAATTTTTTTTTTAAAAAAAGAACATTCACGTATGGAGTCGGGTGAGAAGTTATTGACTAAAATGAGAAATCTGTGATTGCAGTCTTCACTGGTGGTCCGGTGGTTAAGATTCCGTATTTCCACTGTAGGCAGTGCAGGTGTGATCCCTGGTCAAGGAAGTTCCACTTGCTTCATGGTGCAGCCAAAAAAAAAAGAAAGAAAGAAAGAAAGAAATGGGGCTTCCCTGGTTGTCCAGTGGTTGAGAATCTGCCTGTCAATCCATAGGACACAGGTTTGATCCTGGTCTGGGAAGATTCCACATCCCTCAGAGCAACTAAGCCCATGTACCACAACTACTAAGCTTGAACATACAACTACTAAAACCCCAGCACCTAGAGCCCATGCTCCACACAAGAGATGCCACCGTAATGAGAAGTCTGCACACCACAAGGAGTAGCAACTGCTTGCAGCAACCAGAAAAAGCCTGCACAGCCACAAAGACCCAGTGCAGCCCCAAAGAAAGAAATAATAATAATTTTTTTAAAAAGAAAGAAAGAAATTTGTGATAACAAATAGTGACATTGCCACTCAAGAATTACCAATGCCATTTCTATGCATAAAAGGCATTTGTTCATAGGGTCCTGGGAACATGATATGAATTGAGTTTCATCTTCACAGAAAACAATTGGATAGATTACAGAGCTCTGAAGTAGAAACATATTCTACTATGTTCTAAGATTGGAAATTACATAAACATAACTCAGCTGCTTTTGTATAGTTATATAGAAAGTGAAAGTGAAGTCTCTCAGTCGTGTCCGACTCTTTGCGACCCGTGGACTGTAGCCCACAAAGCTCCTCTGTCCATGGGATTCTCCAGGCAAGAATACTGGAGTGGGATGCCATTTCCTTCTCCAGTATAGCTATATAGTTTCATGCAAAATAAATGCCTTAAATCTCAATATATTGACTGATTTTTGTACCTTATAAAAATATTTTTGCCCTGAGGATATTTTAGATTCTTTTTTTTTTTTTTCCTCAGAATTTAGAATGTTGTACATGGTGCGGGGAAGGGTACAACTGGAAGCCTTTAACCACAAAGTAGAAATTTCATGATGTTCTGTATTTGAATGTGTAATTTCATTAGTGCTGTATTCCTTTTTTTTCTTTTTTGCTGTTTGCAGTTACTACTTCAAAGTTCAAACTGCAAATTTTACTTTGAAGATTTTATAAAAATAAAATTGCCTACTTTAATTCACAACATTGAATTTTCAAATAAAAAAAGATATACCATGATTGAGGTTCCTAGCCAATGTAATAAGGAGAAAAAAACTAGAAAGTTGAATAATGGAATAATGCTTGTCTTAACAAAAGTCAAAATGATCAATGTAAACCTAGTGGAAGTAGTAGGAGAGTTCCATTAGGTGGGCAGATACAGTTCCTACAACAATAATCACTCATCCTGAAACTACGCAGGACCCTGAAGGGCCCTTCTGGGTACAAGCCCCTTCTTGTCCCAGCTTCTTATTTGCAGAAAAAGCTTTAGTACCCTATCCTTTCCCCAATTTCCAAAGAGCAGACTCAAACAGTTAATGATTACACAAGTGAGAAAATGAAGAAACAAAGGAAAAGCAGTCAAACAAGAAAAGTACTAAATCTGAACAATAGTCACAGGACTCCTAGTTCCTGCTGAAGGGATAGATAACAATCTGATGCATATCTTTGAGTTGTTTTACAGAAACTAGGTTCACTTGTCTAGAAATCACAAGCACAACAGACCCCAGACTGATTGGAATCAGAAGGTTGAGAATTGAGATTCCTGAAATATCACCCTGCTACTGTACCATCAACTAATCAGAAGAATGACAAGGTGATTATGCACGACTCCTGTGACCTTCATCACCTAATATTGCCTTTAAAAATCCATCCCTGAAAGCCATCAGGAAGTTTGGGTCTTTTAAGCAAAGGCTACCCATTCTCTTCACTTCTGCTGTGCTGTGCTGTGCTAAGTCGCTCCAGTCATGTCCAACTCTTTGTGACCCTATGGACCATAACCCCCCTGCTCCCCTGTCCATGGGATATTCTAGGCACAAATACTGGAGTGGATTCTCTTTGCTTAGTTCCCTGCAAATAAACACTGTCTTTACTTCACCTCACCCTGGTGTCAGTAGACCGGCTTTACTATATGGCAGGAGAGCAAATGCAAGTTCCTTTGTAACAGTTCTTTCACATAGGAGAACATCTTAACAAGGAACATCCTGTTAGAAATGTAATGCAAAACAATCCCAACAAATACTATTAAAAAAATTTACCAACCTTAATCAGCAAATTCAACCAAGTACTAGAAGAAACCAAGGAGGAATATTTTTGACTGTTGGATGGGAAAGTGAAACCAAACAGAACCCTGTGGGTCTCCTGGGTATGAATCCTTTCTGTGTCCCCCCATCTCTTGTTTGTAGACAATAAGCTTCATTCAGGGCTACCCTGGTGGCTCAGTGGTAAAGAATCCACCAGAAATGTAGGAGATGTGGGTTTGATCCCTGGGTTGGGAAGATTTCCTCGAGAAGGAAATGTCAACCCACTCCAGTGTTCTTATCTTAGAAATCCCATGGACAGAGAAGCCTGGCAGGCTACAGTTCATGGGGCCACAAAAGAATCAGACACGACTCAGCGACTAAACAATAACAGCAAGCTTCATTCAACCTTCAGGATCTTCCCTGAGTTCCAAAGGGCCGATTCAAACCATTGCTAACCAGGGAAAGCAGGGAATGCAGAACAAGGGAGGAGCAGTTAAGAAATAATAGTACAGCTTTGGGGCTGGGCCCTGGCTCCTCTTGAAGAAATATGTATAATAATAACTTTGAATTCTTCTGCAGGAACTAAGGCCCCCATTCTGGATGGTAACTTCAAGCTGAGCTCAAGATTCCTGGAGCACCACCCTGGTACTTTACCACCAGTCAATCAAAAGAAAATCACACTCTGCAGCCCTCACCCTAAATTTTGCCTTTACAAACTTCTTACCTAAAGCCTAAGGAGTTCAGGATTTTCAACATGAGCAAACATTCTCCTTGCTTGTCCTGGCAATAAACCTTTTCCTGCCCTAAACCTCTCTCTCCTCTCTGTGCATCAGGCACAAGAACTTGTCTTCAATAACAAAAGTACTGTAATGGTTGCAGGAAAGAGCCAATTCTGACTGCCTGTTGGATCTGTTTCTTTAACTTGATGTTCATTGTTTTTGTTATTATAATCATACATAATGGCCTGCCTGAAAGGCCCCTGCCCCTCTGCCTGGCTGTTAAACTAAAGTGCCTTTGTTCAGCTCACAGAGAAATAATTTGATCCTGCCTACCTGTGGATGGCTGCAAGACAGAAGAGATTAACACATTCCTTCCCAGAGATGTTTTGCAAGACTGATGGCCCTTTTTACTTTACTTCCTTATTGCCTCTCCCTCTCTCTCCTCTGCCTTTTGACTTTAGTTCTTCACCACTTCTCTCTCTGGTTCTATAAAAGAATCTGGCATCCAGACTCAGACAAGATGGTTATTTTGAGACATTAGTCTGTCATCTCCTCGGTCAGCCAGCTTTCCAAATAAAGTCATATTCCTTGTCTCAACACCTCACGTCTTGAGTAATTGGTCTGTTGTGCAGAGCAGAGTGAGCTTAGACTCAGCAACATTATGGACCAAATATTATGTCTCCCCAAAATTCATATGCTGAAATCCTAACCCTCAATATGATGATGTTTGGAGGTGGGGCTTTTGAGAGGTGATTAGGTCTTGAGAATGGAACCATCATGAATACAATTTGTGCCTTATAAAAAAAGGCATCAGAGAGTTGCCTCACTCCTGCCAAGTGGGGGACACAGTGTGAAGACCAGAAAGTGTGCTTTCTCTAGACACTGAATCAGATGGTGACTTGATCCTGGACTTTCAGCCTATAGAGGACAAGAAATAAATTTTTGTTTCTTGTAAGCCACCCAGTGTATGGTATTTTATTAGAACAATCCAAATGGGCTGAGACAAAGTACTTACTAATGAAGATATGAAGTGCCAAAGTCATAAAGAAAATATCACTAAATACATGGATTTGGCTGCATTAAAATTTAAACTTCAATACAGCAAGACACCATAAAAAAAGTAAATAATGTACAAAATTTTTTTTAACATAAAAAGAAAATTACAACTACCCAGTAGGGGTGAAATGCATAAAAGATATCAGTAGACTAGTTAGATAATGAAAAACACAAATGGTTAACAAAACATATCAGAGAAAAGAAAATCAAAACAGTGAGATATCATTTAAGCTAATTAGATGAGCCTAAATATTAAAGATTAATAATATCCAGTGTAAGCAAATGAATGTTTGTTTCTACATGGCAAGGAAAACTTATTTTTACACATTTCCAGTAGAAAATTGGTATAGGACTTTAAAAAGAATTATTTATAAGCATTTATCAATCAGAATTCAAAGTGCATGTATGCTTTATGATAGCAATAATATTTCTGAAAAGCTTTTTTATAGAAATAATCACGTACGTTAAGTGGATGCCAATAGGAATATTGTTCATCATAATGAAAAATGGAAACACCCTAGATATACATCAGAAGGAGAATTTAATTAAACTGCATCACCTTAATATTATAGAAAACTATGCAGAGGTTTAAAATTTTAGATATGAGAAAGTCCAGTTCAGGACAGCAGACCAAGGACACATACTACATTCCACTTTCTACCTCCTGCCTATAGCAGTACCTTTTTCATCCCAGAGGCCCCCCGGGACATACTCTAAGTGAAGTCAGCTGGTCAGTGAATGATCCGCTGAGCTCCCAGTCAAAGTTCACTGGAGATATCCCTGTTGGGACATGACTATCATTCAAAACAACAGCATAAATTTCCATTGGCTACTAAGCTCTCTTGTAATAAATATCCATCAGTCACTATGCAGGAAAAAAAACCCCAATGGTTTATAAGACAAATACTTATATAAACAAATGGCTGGGCAGGGGGAGGAACAATAATTTGGGAACAACATATACATTTAAAAATCTCTAACCTACTACACTGGGGCTTCCCCGGGTGGTAAAGATCTGCCTGCCAATGCAGGAGACACAGGAGACTCAGATTCCATCCCTGGGTCTGGAAGATCCACTGAAGTAGGATATGGCAACCCACACCAGTATTTTTACCTGGAAAATTTCATGAACGATGGAGCCTGGCTGGTTACAGTCCAGTTCAGTTCAGTTGCTCTGTCATGTCCGATTCTTTGCAACCAAAAGGACTGCAGCACTCCAGGCCTCCCTGTCCATCGCCAACTCCTGGAGTTTACTCAAACTCATGTCCTTCGAGTTGGTGATGCCATCCAACCATCTCATCCTCTGTCGTCCCCTTCTCCTCCTGCCTTCAATCTTTCCCAGCACCAGGTCTTTTCCAATAAGTCAGCTCTTCGCATCAGGTGGCCAAAGTATTGGAGTTTGAGCTTTAGCATGAGTCCTTCCAATGAATACTCTGGACTGATTTCCTTTAGGATTGACAGTTTGGATCTCCTTGCAGTCCAAGGGACTCTCAAGAGTCTTCTCCAACACCACAGTTCAAAAGCATCAATTCTTCGGTGCTCAGCTTTCTTTATAATCCAACTCTCACATCCATGCATGACCAGTAGAAAAAATCATAGCTACAGTCCAAGGGATCGCAAAGAGTTGGACACAACTGAGCGCACATACAATAATGGTGCGCTTAGAGAAATTTGAGAAGATTTTCACCATCTTAAAACCCAGATAAATGTGGAGTTATTGCTTACTGGGTATAAAGTTTAAGTCCAGAAAGATGAAAAGAGTGCTGGAGGTGATGGCGGTTATGGTTGCATACCAGTGTGAATTACTTAATGCCACTGAACTGCACACTTCACACTTAAGAGCAGTTAAGATGTCAAGTTTTATTTTAACTGTTTGCGCATGCTAAGTCACTTTAGTAGTGTCCGACTCTTTGTGAGCCCATGGACTGTAGCCCCCCAGGCTCCTCTGTCTATGGGACTGGGCAGGCAAGAATACTGAAGTGGGTTGCCAGGCCCTCCTCCAGGGGATCTCCCTGACCCAGAGACTGAACCCTTGTCTCTGCCTCCTGCATTGGCGGCAGGTTCTTTACCACTAGTGTCACCTGAGAAGCCCTATGTTATCTGTATTAAGCCACAAATTAAAAAAAAAAAAAAAATGAAAAAGAAATAACCAAATACAGACCATGAGTTACTTGGCATTGTTCTCCTTGCAGCTGTGGTACCAAAGGAGACATGAATGGAAGTTGTTCAGTTGAACATCTGGGAAAATGTCTGGAAAGGGGCATGCACCCTGGGATGTGTCTGTTGCTGACAAACACATGTGTCTGTTTCTGTCTTGGGACCAGAGGGAAGGCAGGTGGGAGGCACGAAGACCTTAACCATGGTATGCAGCTGCGGCTCTCCACCAACAATCACCAGCCCCCACTCTCCTTTTTCATAAGCCCTCGTAACTTGAGTCACTCTTATTTGGGTGACTCAAGAGTCTATCTGGCTATTATACACAGCCAAATACAACCCCTGACTGAGACATTCCTGCTTTTGACAAGACATGACATGTGACTGTATCCCCAGCAGCGTCTGGCAGAGAGCAGAGCAACTTCTTCACAAATACTTGTTGGATGATTGGCATAGACTCCCATTGTTATAACATATCAAACACAGCCTCACTTAAGGCATCACTACCCTAAAAAAGAAAAACAGACACTTTCCCCAGGGAAGAGGTGAGGACTAACCACCCTGTACCACAAAGGCACCTTCCCCTGTCTCCTCTAAGGAGGTGGTGTGCAGATGATGCCCCAGGAGATGAGGTCATAAGACAAAATTCCCACTGTGAATGTATGTGTTTCAGCCCCTTGAGAAGTCAGCTGTCTGAAGCCAATCAACTTGTGGGCATTAGTGCCAGGGAGCAGGTGACAAATCACATCCTGCTTGTTACAGCTAAAGCCAGAATGCCTCAGCTGTCAGGGTTACATGTTAACCCCTCAACATCCACTCCCATGACAGCCCGTCATGAAGACTACAGGAAAAATGTTTCCCTCTTGGCAGCCAATAGGGATCACTTATTCCACGGACACAGGGGACGTAAGATTTCTGAGTCATCCTCATCTGAAAGAGTGTTAAACCGTAAACAGGTTGTGGAGACATAAGACAAATATTCCAACTGCTAGCCCTCCTCTTTCATTTTTGAGATCAGAAACTTGGGCCTGGAAAAACTAATATTTATTACAAATTTAGCAACTGATGCTGAAAGCTCAGCTTCTCTGTGCTCTGGTGCCGAATCAAATTTCGGACAGAATTTTGAGTGAAGTATAAAAGGATAGCTTTGTTGCTTTGCCAGGCAAAGGGAGACACGGCGAGCTCATACCTTCAAAACCATATGCGCCCCGTTGGGGAAGACAGTAAAAAGTTTTATAGTAATTGTTTTATAGTAATTGGTCAAAGAGAGTGTGATCAGTCCATGGACATTCTTCTGATAAATGGATGATGAGATAAGTAGGAGTCAACATCATCAAACTTCGGGTCCAACTGGTCTGGAGTCTACATGTTTTGGGGCAGTATATCATCATTAATTACTAACTTCTTCCACCTGAAGAGGGTTTCAGTATCTGAAAAACAGCTCAAAGATACTGTGGTGTGTATCTGTTTGTTACCAAGTCCAAGCTCGCTCTACTTGCGATGCTATAGGCCAATGAATCTGAGAGACTAGGTGTTGAGGCAGGGAAGAGACTTAAATCTGGGAGCCAGCAGACCGAGAAGACGGCAGCGTTGTAACTCAAAATAGACATCTTACTGGGGTTTGGATGCCAGGTTTTTTAATAGATCAGAGAGAAGCAATGAGGAACTAAAGTCAAAAGACAGAATAGAGAGGCAGCCGCTGTGGGGAAGTAAAGTGAAAGGGTCTTCAGTCTTGCAAAACATCTCCAAGAGAATGTCCAGCCTTCAGAAGGCGTGTGTTTATCTCTTCTATTCACAGGTGGGCAGGGACAAACTATCTCTCCAGGAATTGAACAAAAGCACTTCAGTTTATAGTCAAGCAGAGGGGCAGGGTTCTCCAGGCAGGCCATTGAATATGATTATAATAATAAAAGCAAGTCAAAGAAACAATTTCCAGCATGGAGTCAGAATTGGCTTCCTCCCTGCAACAAGCTGATGGGGAAACAGGACCTTACCCCAAGGCTGTTCTTGACTGTTTCTCCCTGGTCTTGTATCCCCTCTCTTCCCCTATTAACAACTGCTTGAATTTGCCCATTAGAATTCAGGGAAGACCATGAAGGTTAAAGGAAGGCTATTTCCTATAATCGAAGAAATGGGGGACCCAGAAAGGCCCTGTGCCCAGGACCCCACAGTATCACAACTAATTTGGGGATTTAAATTTATGCTTGGCATGGAGGGGAAGAAAAGTAATTTTCCCTGTACCCTGAGTTCTTGGCTGAGACCTCCCTGTAGAAAGATAGATTGACCAAAAAAAGGAAAAAAAAGAAGTTTATTAACATGTATACCTCATGGATACAGGAAAGATACCCAAGAAAAATCATTAAATCCTCAGATCACCCAATCCACCACTTTAAATACCATCTTCAGCTAAAGATAAAAGAAAGGTGTTGGGGAAGGGAAGCCACTGGTGGTGATGGGAGGTTGCGGGCGGTGGGGGGTGGGGGGGTTGTCGCCCAGAAGAACAGGATAAACAAAGACAAGGTTGTGATGCAGATTCAAGGGTTTGCCTCCTTCACTTAGTAGATTCTCTTGTAATTTGGAGTCATCCTCCTCTTCCTGGTACATAGCAGGAGACACCAATACAAATGGAGATTTCCTATATAAATGTAAATGTCCCTTACAAAAAGTAACTTGGAGTCTGTTTTCAGAGCTTCTACCCTTCAACAAACTCTAATATCTATAGATGACATGGAGAATTTTTATATTTTTCCCAAATAGCTATACATTCACTATCACCTTGAAAAAAAATTCTAGGTGCTTGACTGTATGTTGTTTTGTTGAGTTTTTAACTGTGGTGGTATTTATAGCTCTGTTTCTCTAGTGAAGGCTGTGTTTTAAAAGCCACTATCCTTCCCCCCATACATCACCACCTTCTTTCCTCAGCTTAATTTTCCTTAGCA
Source organism: Bubalus bubalis (assembly GCF_019923935.1). Taxonomy (NCBI): domain Eukaryota; kingdom Metazoa; phylum Chordata; class Mammalia; order Artiodactyla; family Bovidae; genus Bubalus; species Bubalus bubalis. The sequence continues at coordinate 151,342,617 of NC_059159.1, read as the reverse complement.
GTTGGGCCCTTGTCTCTAGTCTCCAGCTCAAGAAGAAATCACACTCTAGAAAGATGATCTAAAAGGTTAGCTTAAAATTTCATACATTATCATGCTTTAGGGGATACTTTAGATGTCACTCTTGTTATTCAACCGCAGGCCTCTATGTTTCATTGCGTAGAAAAATGTTTATGGTGCATTGCGAGATTAAAACCAAAGTCAGTTTTCATAACCATTAAAAAAAATTGTGCATTATCTGTTCTGAGTTTTCTATAGAACTTTTAGAAACTATAACATAAACTATATTGGGTTGTATTGGTTCATTTTTTCCATAAATTTTATTTAATATCTAGAAAACTTTTCCCCTAGAACTCTAAATTTTTTCAGCTGTAGACACCACATATTTTTTCCAGATGGATCCTCAAAACATAAATCTGTGTTCTCCTGCAGAAACACTGTCAGCAATCTGTATCAATGATCTTTTATCTTTTTAATGGTGGCTAAACAGCTTTTGATTCCTGGATTGGGAAGATCCCATAGAGAAGGGAATAGTCACCCTCTCTGGCAGTCTTGCCTGGAGAATCCCATGGATAGAGGAGCCTGGAGGGCTACAATCCAAAGAATCAGACGGGACTGAGTGAATAACACTTTCATTTCCTTTCCAAACAGTTCTTAGAAGTGATTCAACACGTTAAATGCAGAGGCTAGGAACTTTGCAGAGAAGAGTGGTCCTTGCTCCTTTCCCACTGTCACGTACTTGTGCAGTGGATCAATTTTCTTTCATGGCCCCATTTCATCTCTGTACTTTGCAGAGAGTGAAAATGGAGTATTGATATTTGCATCAGTAGTGCTAATATAATCTGTATTGCTTTCATTGATTTATTTTCATTACTAGGCAACATTTCTGATGGTGGGTTACACAAGTAATATCAACATACTCCTAACTAATCCGTGTTTGTTCATGAATCAACCTAGCTCTTACATTCTCTGTCTCTTGCTCTTTGCAAAAAATTTTGTTTAAAAAAAAAAATTAAAGGACGGTTTCCCTGGTGCTGGTGGTGGTGGTGGAGGATTTGTCGCTAAATCATGTCTGACTCTTGTGACTTCATGGACTGTAGCCTGCCAGGCTCCTCTGTCCATGGTATTTTCCAGGCAAGAATACTGGAGTGGGTGGCCATTTCCTTCTCCAGAAGATCTTCCTCATTGGTAAAGAATCAACCTACTAACCCAGGAGGCACACATCAGATCCCTGATCCAGGAAGATCCCACATGCCATGGAGCAACTAAGCCTGTATGCCACAATTATTAAGTCTGTGCTCCAGAGCCTGGGAGCTGCAACTACTGAAACCCATGCCCTCTAGAGCCCATGCTCGACAATAAGAGAAACCACTGCGATGAAAAGCCTGCATACCACAACTAGAGAAAAGCCTGAGCACAGTAACAAAGACTTACTGCAGCCAAAAATAAATAAATAAATAAAATTAACTTAAAAAAAAAAAGGAATTAAAGGGGGAGCAGATGGAGCACTCTTCAGCACACATTGTCTTAAATGTGAAAATAGGCCGGGATTGATAAAAGGATCTTGCAATGTCCTCCTGTGAGCTGCAGGGACATGGGCTCATGTGCAGACGCCTCCATGAGGCTTTGCCCCTGCTTTGTGTTCTCGCCACCCTCCCTCCAACACGAGAGGTTGACAGACAGGTGCTTCTCCCTTAGTTCTGAGAACCCAGAAGTAACACTTAACTATCAATCCCCTAGTGGTCACTGCATGCCCTTGCCCAGCACCACTTTGCCCACACCTCATTTTTCTATATTTTTTTAAAGAATGACATGAATTTCAGGAGGTAGTCCACTGTCCACTTACCAAATACAGAAACTGACAGCTCTCTCCCCAAATTCCCTCTGGCCATAGTCCAGTCACCTGTAGGAACAGATCAAGAAGTGACAACTGGGCCATTTCTCTGTTTCCTTCTCAAACAAGCTAAAAGAAATTATTCTGATGCCTGTTCAAATGGTAAAGAAGACTTTTTTTTTTTTTCCAAGACAATTGCAATAAGGGGCAAGAGATCAGGCTTGACTCAGAATGGAGCAAAGACAGCTGGGGGGTTACAGCCAATGAGAAGACTGTGAGGTTGGTGGACATGAAATGGCTAGGAGGAAACATCCAGGATGGGGGATTCTTGATGAAGGTATCAAGAATGAGCCATCCAGGGTAGGGAGATGAAGAGTTTGGTTAGAAATAAAGGGTGGGTGAATCTGGTTAAAGTGATATAGCAGGATCTTTTGCCAAGATAATTTTCCACAGGCCAAGGATGAGGAGCTTGTCTAAAGCCTGGTCAAGCAGAAAGTCTTTGTGAACCAGCTGACTTAAATTGGGGTAGCTAGTAGACCAAGATGACTGTAAGGTTCATTGCCTTCATCAAGAATGCCTTGGCCAAGGACCTGGTACTGACGGCGTCCTTCACCATCTGGGGTCTGATTATAACTCTGCCCACAATAAGCCCCTACACCAAGTATGCCACCATGATCAGCCAGGCTATATTCTACACCTCCCCAGTGCTCCTTCTAGATGCTGAGAGCCTAACCAACAGATTCAGCCAACTCCAAGACCCCCAGGGCTTAATCTTGGAGTGACTGAAGATACTGTGAGCACCTACATTGGCAGGGAGAAACCTCCTTCTCTGTATCCCTCAATAAATATATGAAAACTGGGGCGGGGTGGTGTGGGGAATGACTGTATGTGTCTGCGTAGGTACTTGTGTTTAATTATTGGACTAGGAGAGGCAGAAACAAGTGCTATTTTAGATGAGACAATCCATGCCCTTAGGCCAAGTTACTCCAGGCTACTTGGGGATCAATTTCCCACCTCTACTCAGAGATTTGAACGAGCAAAGGTTTGTTCCATCTGTTTTTTGAAATATAACTATAATCTCAAGTGAAACCATCTGCCTCAGATTGGGACTCCAACCCATATGCTGGTACTCAAACCCAGCCAAAATGCACACTACCTGGTTTCAGGACCTAATGAAGCTCAGGTTCTTGATGTCTCGACATAGAAAGAATACAGTAAGAGACAAAGTAATAGGTAAGAAGTGAATTTATTCAGATTCAAAGAGGAACACACTCCACAGACAGTGTAGGCCATCTCAGAGGGTGAGTTTGGCCATGAAAAGTGGTGTGGTTAGTTTTTATAGGCTGGGTAATTTCATACCCCAATGAATGGGAGGATAATTCCAACTATTTTTCGGAAAGGGTGGGGATATCCAGGAATTAGTCAATGCCCACTCCTTGGTCTTTTAACAGTGCCTTAGAGCTGTCATGGCACCTCTGGGTGTGTCCTTTAGCTTGTTGATTGAGTATCAAGATCTAATCAAAGTTGACTTGTCTGCCATCTTGGACCCATTTGATTCTAATTGGTTTATGTTGTGTCCTTGGGCCATGTCATTCTTTTAAAAGTTGTGCCCTGCCCCTTTCTCTCCTGTTATAGAAGGACAAAAAACTGTTTGTCTCAGGGACAATCCAGCAAGGGAAATTTCAAAGAAATGAGACAAGAGTTGGGGGAAATGGCCCACAGCATTGTCGTACTCATACTGCAGAATGCGTCTGGCTGGCTGCACCCCCAAAATGTCTGGGCAGTGTGCATACTAAAATCTAAGGGTAAGAAACCTGCCTTTAATCCCCAAATATTTACTGAACACCTAACTGAGCTGGGCCCTGAGAAGGTGCCCAGATCATGGTGTCTGGTCCCATCACTTCATGGGAAATAGATGGGGAAACAGTGGAAGCAGTGTCAGACTTTATTTTTGGGGGCTCCAAAATCACTGCAGATGGTGACTGCAGCCATGAAATTAAAAGACGCTTACTCCTTGGAAGAAAAGTTACGACCAACCTAGATAGCATATTCAAAAGCAGACATTACTTTGCCAACAAAGGTCCATCTAGTCAAGGCTGTGGTTTTTCCAGTGGTCATGTATAGATGTGAGAGTTGGACTGTGAAGAAAGCTGAGCACTGAAGAATCGATGCTTTTGAATTGTGGTGTTGGAGAAAACTCTTGAGAGTCCCTTGGACTGCAAGGAGATGCAACCAGTCCATTCTAAAGGAGATCAGCCCTGGGTGTTCTTTGGAAGGAATGATGCTAAAGCTGAAACTCCAGTACTTTGGCCACCTCATGCGAAAAGTTAACTCATTGGAAAAGACTCTGATGCTGGGAGGGATTGGGGGCAGGAGGAAAAGGGGACAACAGAGAATGAGATGGCTGGATGGCGTTACTGACTCGGTGGACGTGAGTTTGAGTGAACTCCAGGAGTTGGTGATGGACATGGAGACCTGGTGTGCTGGGATTCATGGGGTCGCAAAGTGTTGGACACGACTGAGCGACTGAACTGAACTGAACTGAACCATTATCTTCATTACCTCTACCATAGTTTGGCCCCAGGTAAATAGCAGGGAGGGAACACAGCTTCACCCATTAACACTTTTTTTGTTTTTTGTTTTAATGAACCCATTTTTTAATGACTCCACTTTTTTTTGTTTGTTTAAATGAATCCACTCTTTTTTTGTTTTAAGGATTAGCACATTCTTATGGAGGCCCCACATGTATGTAGTATGTAATTAAATTTTATTTTCTCTTGTTGACTTGTCTTATGTCAGTGTGATTCTTAGACCAGCTAGAGGAACCTAGAAAGAGTAGAGGGAAACTTTCTCCTTCCCCAACATGGCACCATGCACTTCTTTCTGGCTAGCATTGTATTGCCTCGTTCACTTTGCTGCTGCTTTTCCGTATTCTGAGAAACACAGCAGGTCCCCAATGAATATAAGGGTGTCCACCCCCACTATGAGGAAAGGTATTGGGTTTGTAGGGGAGGAAAAAACTCTCTCCCTCTCTCTTACTAGGTTCTCCAGCTGGGGCCCTGCAAAATAGACTGATAAGAGAGACAGACTAAGAAGAGAAACTTGAGAGTTTCCTAGTGGCCCAATGGTTAAGACTCCACACAGCCAGTGCAAGGGGTCCAGGTTCAATCCCTAGTCAGGGAACTAGATCCTCCATGCTGCAACTAAGGCCTGGTGCAGTCAAATAAAAAAAGAGAGAAAGAAACTCAAATAGAGTTTGTTAATGTGAGTAGCACATATAGACCTAGGGAAACTCAGGGATGTGGGCATTTAACAAAACAATAAATTTCTAGAGAAGTGACCAGACTCAGAAAAAGATGTTCAGGATTTAAAGGCAGCAAACTTTGGAAGGTAAATATATGGAGAGAACTCATGGAAAAGAAGAGTTGTTTTAATCGGCTCATTACCTGCATCCCTGTCCTGCTATTTCAGGGGCTGAGAAGAGACTCAGATCAATCCTCCTCTTTCTGGTACAGGACAGGGAAAAAGCTTTACAAATGGGAGTTTATGTGCTTTTAGGCAGATGAGGGAGGTGTTTGGCACCTGCTGTTTCTCAATTGTCTTCAGCTCAAAATAATCTTTATGGCCATGTGGCGTATTTTTGGGGTGGCCTGTTCTGACCCCTACAGCCCTTAATAATCTCAAATCTTGATTGGTGGCCAAATACGCTGCCCTTATTTGAGGACAATCACGGTGATGCACAATTTATGTACCAATAGTACAGTAGTGTTTAAGACCCTGGAAGGAGGTGGGGCAGACTTGTCACCTTGTTCCAGAATTTTTAGGCAAAGCCTACCTAATGTGACAGGTTGTATGTCCTTGACTGTCAAAGAGTTAGATTTCTTTCTGCAAGCCTTTTAGTGAGTTACATTGAATGCCTGTGATGTGCATCGGATCCTGGTTTAATACTTTTATTCAATAATAATAACATATATTTTCCTTTCTACTTCTGTGGAGCAGTTTTCTGGGGTGGGAAAGAATTTTGCAATTGTATTTCTCCCACACTGGTCGAGAACAAGCCTCAGCACACCTGGCCGAGTGCACCTCCAAGCAGTTGCAGACAGCCCCCTGATCCAGTGAGTGCTCTTCTCCTTGCCAAACCTAAAGCACTAGGGTGCTCTGGAAAAGACCAAGGCCCTGTGGGAGCACAGGCCAATTATCACTGATCAAAATTTCTGGGGTAAAGCTTCCCTGATGTCTAGGTGGTAAAGAATCGCCTGCCAATGCAGGAAACACCGGTTCAATCCCTGATCCAGTAAGATCTACATGCTACAGCCAACTAAGCCTGAGCACCACCACTGCCGAGCCTGTGCTCTAGAGCCTGGGGACTGCGACTACCATGCTCACTGAACTACTGAAGCTACCCCTACTGAAACCCGAACATCAGGAGCCTATACTCTGCAACGAGAGAAGCCACTGTGATGAGAAGCTCCTGTACCGCAGCTAGAGAAAAGCCAGAGCGGCAACAAAGACCCAGCACAGCCAAAAATGAACGAAGTAATAAAAAATTTAAAAAGTAAAAATTCTGGACTAGAGCTGGGAAATCAGTTGTTGCTGTTGTTCAGTCACTAAGTCATCTCCAATTCTTTGAGACCACATGGACTACAGCACACCAGGCTCCCCTCTCCTTCACTATCTTGAGGAGTTTGCTCAGATTCTTGTCTATAGAGTCAGTGATGCTATCTAACAAATCTCATCCTCTGCCACCTGCTTCTTTTGCCTTCAATCTTTCCCAGAATCAGAGTCTTTTCCAATGAGTTGGCTCTTTGCATCTGGTGACCAACTTATTGGAGCTTCAGCATCAGTCCTTCCAATGAATATTCAGGGCTGATTTCCTTTAGGATTGACTGATTTGATCTTGCTGTCCAAGGGACTCTCAAGAGTCTTCTCTAGCACCACCGTTCAAAAGTATCAATTCTTCAGTGCTCAGCTTTTTTTCTGGTCCAACTCTCAAATATGTACATAACTACTAGTAAAACCTTAGCTTTTACTAGATGGACCTTTGTCTCTGGTTTTTAATATGTTGTCTATTCTTGTCATAGCTTTTCTTCTTTTGATTTCATGCCTGCAGTCACCATCCACAGTGATTTTGGAGCCCAAGGAAATAAAGTCTGTCACTGATTCCACTTTTTCCCTACTATTTAATTCCAGAAAAACATCTACTCGGCTTCATTGACTATGCTAAAGCCTTTGACTGTTTGGATCACAAGAAACTAGAAAATTCTTAAAGACATAGGAATACCAGATCAACTTACTTGCCTCCTGAGAAACCTGTATGCAGGTAAAAAAAAGCAACAGTTAGAACTGGTCATGGAACAACAAACTGGTTCCAAATTGGGAAAGGAGTATGTCAAGGCAGTATATTGTCACCTTGATTATTTAACTTATATACAGAATACAACATGCAAAACACCAGGCTGGATGAAGCTTAAGCTGGAATCAAGATTGCCAGGAGAAATATCAATAACCTCAGATATGCAGATGACATCACCCTTATGGCAGAAAGTGAAGAGGAACAGAAGAGCCTCTTGATGAAGGTGAAAGAACGGAGTGAAAAAGCTGGCTTAAAGCTCAACATTCAAAAAACTAAGATCATGGCATTCAATCCCATCACTTCACAGCAAATAGATGGGGAAAAAATGGAAACAGTGACATATTAAATGCAATACTTTAACAGCATTGTCTTTTAGGATAGTAAATAGCTCAGCTGGAATTCCATCACCTCCACTAGCTTTGCTCGTAGAGACACTTTCTAAGGCCTGCTTGACTTCACACTCCAGGATGTCTGGCCCTAGGTGAGTGATAAGACCATCATGGTTATTGAGTCATTAAAACCTTTTTTGTACAATTCTTCTGTGTATTCTTGTCACCTTTTATTAATCTCTTTTGCTTTTGTTAGGTCCTTACTGTTTTTGTCCTTTATCATGCCCATCCTTCATATCATGAAGTCCTGATATCTCCAATTTTCTTGAAGAGATCTCTAGTCTTTTCCATTCTATTGTTTTCCTCTATGTTTTTGCACTGTTCATTTAAGAAAGCCTTCTTATCTCTCCTTGCTATTTAGAAATATTACTTTTAGAAAATGCATTGTTCATTTAAGAAAATGCATTGTTCATTTAAGAAAGCCTTCTTATCTCTCCTTGCTATTTAGAAATATTACTTTTAGAAAATATTACATTTAGAAAATGAATGAATGAATCATTAAAATATATACATAGTGACTTCTAAGCATTTATGCACTGATTTGCCTTGATATTATTTTGAATTTATTAATAACATGCTTTGAGAGATGAGAACTTTGTCTACTTACCTACATTAAAAAAATAAGCTGCCATTAGAATCTGTCCAAATAAGTCTTCTATCCTACTTTTTCATTTCTAATTAATTTTATTTTTGGTTGTGCTGGGTCTTCATTGCTGCATGTGGGCTTCTCTAGTGGAAGCCAACTAGAGAAACTAGAGGGAATTTATCTCTAGCTGCCATGCTTGGGCTTCTCATTTCAGTGGCTTCACTTACTGCAGAGCATGGGATTCAGTAGTTGCAGCTCCCAGGCTCTAGAGCAGAGGCTCAGTAGTTCTGGCATGGGTGCTTAGCTGCCAGAGGCATGGAATTTTCCTGGACCAGGGATGGAACCCATGTCCCTTGCACTGGCAGGCGAATTCTTAACCACCGAGTCACCAGGGGAGTCCTCTTCTATCCTACTTTGTGCACTTGTTGGCTTGACGTGAGAACCAGGTAATGTAAAATTTTTTCTACCAAAAATGAACTGTCCTTTGGTTCAGTTAAAATTCTAAATGAGTAACTTATACATGTGTTATGTTCTTTCCTTTCCTGACTGTGAAGTGAGCTCTCTGGCTTCCACACTGTCTACGGAAGCTGAAATGAAAAGACATTTGAAGTTCAGTGTTTGAACACTCTAGGATTAAAAAAGCTTTACAAGTAAGTATTAATATAACTTTATATTAAAACCAAAATGACACCCAAAAAGAGGGAGACCTTTTGCTAAATTGTATGAAAATAATATGTGATCAAGGATCCCTGTGGTAATAACTTTGTAGCAATTGTTCTAAACCAAAGGCAAGCTAAAGAATGCAGCATTTTTCATGCCATGTATACATGCGATTGCTATTTAACTTGCATTCCATTTTTCTCGTGTTAAACTAGTTAAACTAGAATGTGAATTTTATTGTTCTTGAGCTTGTTTCTGAGATAGCATGTAACATGTGTATGAAGTAACAGGCGAGATGGTTAAAAGGAAGCATGTGACTGAGTAGAGCTAGTGGATCTCCCAGGGGCTGTTGCTGGTCCGTGATCCCCTCGTTCAATACACATGAAGGTCCTAGAGGACTGACCATTCACAGATCACAAAGGGAGGGATTCTCCTTTCAGTAAGAGTAGAGTAAAGGGGACAGAAATTATCTTCTACCTTGCCCAAATGAGAAACGAAAAAAGCTATGGATTACTGCCTTGTTGGTTTGCTATCCATGGAGCATAATGGGGTTCCCAGATGTAGCTCAGCGGTGGTAGGACCTCTGGGTAAAGGAGACACAGCTCAGAGATGGAGGTGGCCAAGGCAGCTATGCTTCACAGGTGAGAGTGTCCAAAAGGAGAGATCTCCACAGAGCACTCCCCAAATCTCTTTGCAAACATGTGAAAGAGTTCTGAAAAATGTGAGTATGTGAAGAGAAGGCCAGAGAAACATCACCAGAGAGGATCAGGGGAACAATCCCCACTCACACAGTCCAGAAATAATTCATGTTCCACCAGCCAGACTGGAAAGACTCCCAATAAACAGGGCATTGAAAAAAGTAGTCAATAGTGTATTGTCTTAGGAGTAGGGACAAATTAGCCCTAGAGTAAAAATCAAGTCTCAGAAATATCAAACTATTTCCAAGGACTTACAGTACGTATCAGAATAAAGGCTAGTAACATTTAAAGGAATGATAAAAAAAATTCCTACACTCAAGAATATATTTAACATATTTATCATACAATTAAAAATTTAACAAATAGGCAAAGATCTTGGAAACTATAACTCATGGTTAGTAGAAAAATAAATTGATACAGTTCCAGAAATGTCACCAATGATAGAATTAGTAGAAATGAATGTTAAAATAGCTACTATGAATGTTTTTCAAATGTTCAAGAAAGCAGAGAAAATTATATGTATAGAAGAGTTATTGGAACATATGAAGAGAAAAATAGACCTATATAATAGAAAGAACCTCAAGAAATGAAATAAATGATGCCTGAGATGAGGGGACATATGTATTCCTATGGCTGATTCATGTTGAGATTTGACAGAAAACAACAAAATTCTATAGAGCAATTATCCTTCAATTAAAAAATAAATAAATAAGAAAATTACAGTGGATGGAATTAATAGCATTTTAGACAATATCCAAGAAAAGATAAGTGAACTTGAAGACCTAGCAGTAGAAATCATCTGAAATGAAAGACTATCAGTGAACTGTGAGACAACATTCATGACAGTATTTTTGGAACTTGAGTCCTAGGGAGGGGATTTGATGAAAACCATAAAACTACAGCTTAAACAAATGAACAAGAACAAAAATAAAACTCAGCAACCCCAAGCAGAAGTATCATGAAGAAAATTACTCCAAGTTATATCATAATGCTGCTGCTACTGCTAAGTCGATTCAGTCATGTCCGACTCTGTGCGATCCCATAGAGGCAGACCACCAGACTCCCCCGTCCCTGGGATTCTCCAGGCAAGAACACTGGAGTGGGTTGCCATTTCCTTCTCCAATGCATGCATGCATGCTAAGTCGCTTCAGTCGTGTCCGACTCTGAGCAACCCCATGGACAGCAGCCCACCAGGCTCCTCCGTCCACAGGATTCTCTAGGCAAGAATACTGGAGTGGGTTGCCATTTCCTTCTCTATATCATAATAAAACTGCTTAAAGTGATTGAGGAAGAAAAATCTCCCTGGCATCTGGAAAACAAAGGGCACATTAACAACAGAGAGATGAGGATGGCAGGGGGGTGGGGCAGTGGCCAGGGAGCCTAGGGTCGTCTGCCTGTAATGTTGGTATGTCCCTCATCTGTCCTCCTGGGCCCAGATCACAGGCCAGCTCCTGTGAGAGACAGGAAGGGACACTGCAACTCTTGATTTTTAGGGTCTGTTTTACTGATGGGGCAGGTGAGGGAAGATACCCCTCTCCCCTCACTATGTATCTGTCTCTCCAAACTGTCTTTGTGTTTAGAAGGGGTAGAGGGATAAAGACTTGCCCTAGCTGGATCTATGAAACACACTGACAACAGACACAGTAACCAGAACAAAAAGTATGTAAATTAATTTATTGTTAAGAAAATATATTTATTTATTTGGCTGTGCCAGGTCCTAGTTGCAGTACTCGGGGTCTTTGATTTTCATGAGGTACGCAGGATTTTTAGGTCCAGCATGCCAATTCTTAGTTGTATCACGTATCTGTTTCCCTGACCCAAGATCAAACCTGGGCTCCCTGCATTGGGAACATGGAGTCTTAGCCACTAGGGCACCAAGGACATCCCCCAAATAACTTATTTTTAACATCACAAGATTGGAGGAGTCTCAGGGAAAAAAAGTGAATACCCAAAATGGTGATGAGATTTGAGATCTTATATACTATCTTCATATGGGCAGGGAAGAAGGGATATGAACGTTTTAGGGGAGAGTAAATTATTTTAAAATAACAACAAATACAAGAAAAAAAAGAATCAAACAGATGGAAGTTATGGTCATTTGTCTGAGTGTGGTGGTGACTTCCAGTCTCTTCTCCCATGATAAGAATTAATTTTCCCTGCTGGGTGAAAAACTCCTGGGAGGGAATTAATGGCAACTGAGTTCTTTTGGGGGGATTTGTCTTTAGGCAGATAAGCACTTGCTTTGTTCAAGTGCCTTCAGATCAAAATAATCAATATACCAAAGAAGCATATTTTGGGGTGGTGTTCCTGAATTCCTTCAAAGGACCTGGGAATTTGTGGGTACAGAGTTAGATAGACTCCAAGTAACATCACTTAAATATCTAAAGAGTCACAAAAGACAAAGATTAAAAAAAAAATACAAAACCTCGAAAGGATGTTAAGAACAATCTTAAGGGGGAGGCTGCCAATCTTAAGATAGGAGAATTAGATAGTGTACAACTTGACTGATCAAAACATGGGCTGGGAGATCCTTTGGCACAGAAATATGTCCCTCATTTTGAGAAGGATCATCTGGATTTTCTGGAGCTGAGAGAATATCGTGCTTGGGATGGTTACTTCATGCCATTCAGGTGGGATCACATTCTTGTGTCTTTACAGTGTCAATGTGTCTTAGTCCAAGGGCTTCCCTGGTGGCTCAGATGGTAAAGAATCTGCCTGCAATGCAGGAGACCCCGGCTCAGTCCCTGGGTCAGGAAGGTCCCCTGGAGAAGGGAATGGCTACCCAATCCAATATTCTTCCCTGGAGAATTCCATGGACAGAAGAGCCTAGTGGGCTACAGTCCATGGAGTTGCAAAGAGTCTAACACAGTTGAGAAAGAGTTAAAAATACTAGTATTTAAATTATTATATATAAAATAGATAAATAATAAGGACATACTATTTAGCACAGGGAATTCTACTCAATACCCTGTAATGACCCATATAGGAAAAGAATCTAATAGTGGATATATGTATATAAATAACTGACTCACTCTGCTGTACAGTAGAAAACATAACATTGTAAATCAACTATATGCTAATAAAAATCAGTTTTAAAAAATGTTAAAAGCAGGTGTAGACCTGATTCATAAATCAAGAATATAGTGTTAATATTTTTGTGCATACTTAGTATTTTATGTATTTTTGAAGTTTAGGATATTTAGGGCCCAACAATCTTGCAATTTTAGTTTAAAATGCGTAATTAAATAACTGATTAGACTATTTTTAATTTTCAAAGAAAACCTTTAACTTTGTAAACATTATTACCATGTAAAAGAACTTATAATTTATGAATCTATGAAGATTGATGACTACTTGGGAAAATTTTGTTAATTAATCAAACAACTAAAGTACTTATGCAGGAAATCAAATTTTTGCTTTTCTTAAATTGGTGTATAGTTGATGTAAATCAAGTATATTGTTAAATGCTTAAGGAGACTTAGGTTATATAAAAGTATATCATTAAAGTTTATTTAAAGATTGGCTAGATTTTGGAATAAAATAATATGAATTATGTTTGCTTAAAGAAGAACTAGGTTTTTACAACTTTAGAATTCACTAATATTAAATTTGTAACTTTGATAAACCAAGTCAGTTCAGTCAGTTCAGTTGCTCAGTCATGTCCAACTCTTTGTGACTCCATGGACTACAGCATGCCAGCCTTCCCTGGCCATCACCAACTCCCGAAGCTTGCTCAAACTCATGTCCATCAAGTTGGTGATGCCATCCAACCATCTCATCCTCTATCGTCCCTTCTCATCCTGCCTTCAATCTTTCCCAGCATCAGGGTCTTTTCCAATGACCCAGTTCTTTGCATCAGGTAGCCAAAATATTGGAGTTTCAGCTTCAGCATCAGTTCTTCCAATGAATTCAGGACTAATTTCCTTTAGGATTGACTGGTTTGATCTCCTTGTAGTCCAAGAGCCTTCTCCAACACCACAGTTCAAAAGTATTAGTTCTTCAGTCCTCAGCTTTCTTTATGGTCCAATTCTCACATCCATACATGACTATTGGAAAAACCAAAGCTTTGACTAGACAGACCTTTGTCAGCAAAGTAATGCCTCTCGTTTTTAATATGCTGACTAGGTGTGTCATAGCTTTTCTTCCAAGGAGAAAGCATCTTTTAATTTCATTGCTGCAGCCACCATCTACAGTGATTTTGGAGCCCAAGAAAATAAATTCTGTCACTGTTTCCATTGTTACCCCATCTATTTGCCATGAAGTGATGGGACCAGATGCCATGATCTTAGTTTTCTGAATGTTGAGTTTTAAGCCAGCTTTTTCACTCTCTTCTTTCACTTTTATCAAGAGGCTCTTTAGTTCCTCTTCATTTTCTGCCATAAGGGTGGTGTCATCTGCATATCTGAGGTATTAATATTTCTCCTGGCAATCTTGATTCCAGCTTGAGCTTCAAGCAGCCTGGCATTTCTCATGATGTACACTATATAAAAGTTAAATAAGCAGGTGACATTATACAGCCTTGAAGTATGCCTTTCCCAATTTTGAACCAGTCCATTTTTCCATGTCCAGTTTTAACTGTTGCTTCTTGACCTGCATACAGATTTCTCAGGAGGCAGATCAGGTGGTCTGGTATTCTTATCTCTTTAAGAATTTTATAGTTTGTTGTCATCCACACAGTCAAAGGCTTTAGCATAGTCAATGAAGCAGAGGTGTTTATGGAATTCTCTTGCTTTCTCTATGATCCAATGAATGGTGTTAATTTGATCTCTGATTCCTCTGCCTTTTCTAAATCCAGCTTGAACATCTTGAAGTTCTTGGTTCATGTGCTGTTGAAGCCTAGCTTGGAGAATTTTGGCATTACTTTGCTAGTGTGTGAGATGAGTGCAATTGTGCAGTAGTTTGAGCATTCTTCAGCATTGCCCTTCTTTGGGATTGGAATGAAAACTGACCTTTTCCAGTCCTGTGGCCACTGCTGAGTTTTCCAAATTTGTTGGCATATTGAGTGCAGCACTTTCACAGCATCATCTTTTAAGATTTAAAATAGCTCAACTGGAATTCCATCACCTCCACTAGCTTTGTTCACAGTGATGCTTCCTAAGGCCCACTTGACTTTGCATTCCAGGACGTCTGGCTCAGGTGAGTGGTCACACCATCATGGTTATCTCGTCATTAAGATATTTTCTGTACAGTTCTTCTGTGTATTCTTGCCACCTCTTCTTAATATCTTCTGCTTCTGCTAGGTTCATACCACTTCTGTCCTTTATTGTGTCCATCTTTGCATGAAATGTTCCTTTGGTTTCTCTAATTTTCTTGAAGAGATCTCTAGTTTTTCCCATTCTATTGTTTTCCTCTATTTCTCTGCACTGATCATTGAGGAAGGCTTTGTTATCTCACAGTGCTATTCTTTGGAACTCTGCATTCCCCTGGGTATATCTTTCTTTCTCTCCTTTGCATTTCGCTTCTCTTCTTTCCTCAGCTATTTGTGAGGCCTCCTCAGACAACCATTTGGCCTTTTTGGTTTTGATCACCGCCTCCTGTACAATGTGCTGGTTTTCTTCTGGCCACAGGCAACACCTTCTGGATGTTTGTTATCTGCTAGTATGCCGAAACAATGGAAACAGTAACAGACTTTATTTTCTTGGGTTCCCAAATCACTGTGGATGGTGACTGCAGCCATGAAATTAAAAGATGCACGACAAACCTAGATGGCATATAAAATAGTGGAGATGTGTTTGAAAATGTAGGATCTGTCAGCTCCAGCTCCCCTGGGGTCCCTGCTATCTTCCTCCCCGCCCCGGGTGGGGTCATGAGAACAGGGCCCAACATTTAGGAAACCCCAACACAGGTCGGTTCCCATGACTGCTCTGGGGTCAACGTCCCCTGATTTTCTGAAAGAGAAGATGAAGGGCCTACTGGGCCTGCCATGGGAGCAGGAGGCATCTCAGTGCACCTCAGCCTCGACGCAGAGCACACCTGGGGCCTGGGGCAGGGGTGAGATGGCCTTCTCACTGTCCACCATATGCAGACTGTGGGCCATGCACATGCATGGCCAACCTTTAAACTTTCAACATATTAAGTTCAGAGAGATCAAAAAAATGAGTAAACCCACCCCAGGGGAGGGAGAGACGGCAGGGATCCCAGGGGAGTTGGTGCCAACAGATCCTACATCTTCAAGGCCAAGGAGATGGGGGTCATGAGCTTTTCCAAGGTGGTGGGAGTGGTCGCCCCCCCAGGGAACAATGACTGTCACCTCCAGTGGACATGGCTGTACTTCACACACAATTCTAATATTACTAACCTCCACCCATAGTTCTTTAAGATCTAGTCCCTTAAATCTATTTCTCAATTCCACTGTATAATCATTAGGGATTTGATTTAGGTCATACATGAATGGTCTAGTGGTTTTCCCTACTTTCTTCAATTTACATCTGAATTTGGCAATAAGGAGTTCATGATCTGAGTCATAGTCAGCTCCTGGTCTTATTTTTGCTGACTGTATAGAGCTTCTCCATCTTTGGCTGCAAAGAATATAATCAATCTGATTTTGGTGTTGACCATCTGGTGATGTCCACGTGTAGAGTCTTCTCTTCTGTTGTTGGAAGAGGGTGTTTGGTATGACCAGTGCATTCTTTGGGCAAAACTGTCAGCCTTTGCCTGCTTCATTTTGTACTCCAAGGCCAAACTTGCCTGTTATTCCAGGTATCTCTTGACTTCTTACTGTTGTATTCCAATCCACTATGATGAAAAGGACATCTTTTTTTTGGTGTTCATTTTAGATGGTTTTGTAGGTCTTCACAGAACTGCTCAACTTCAGCTTCTTTGGCATTAGTGGTTGGGACTTAAACTTGGAGTACTGTGATACTGAATGGTTTACCTTGGAAACCAACAGAGATCATTCTGTCATTTTTGAGATTGCACCTAAGTACTGCATTTCAGTTTTAATGTCTGAAAATTAATTTTCTGTTAGGTCCATACCATTACTGTCCCTTATTTCGATAAAGGACAGAAATGGTATTGACCTAACAGAAGCAGAAGATATTAAGAAGAGATGGCAAGAATACACAGAAGAACTGTACAAAAAAGATCTTCACGACCCAGATAATCATGATGGTGTGATCACTGACCTAGAACCAGACAAGCTGGAATGTGAAGTCAAGTGGGCCTTAGAAAGCATCACTACGAACAAAGCTAGTGGAGGTGATGGAATTCCAGCTGAGCTATTCCAAATCCTGAAAGATGATGCTGTGAAAGTGCTGCACTCAATATGCCAGCAAATTTGGAAAACTCAGCAGTGGCCACAGGACTGGAAAAGGTCAGTTTTCATTCCAATCCATAAGAAAGGCAATGCCAAAGAATGCTCAAACTACTGCACAATTGCACTCATCTCACATGCTAGTAAAGTAATGCTCAAAATTCTCCAAGCCAGGCTTCAGCAATATGTGAACCGTGAACTTCCTGATGTTCAAGCTGGTTTTAGAAAAGGCAGAGGAACCAGAGAGCAAATTGCCAACATCCACTGGATCATGGAAAAAGCAAGAGAGTTCCAGAAAAGCATCTATTTCTGCTTTATTGACTATGCCAAAGCCTTTGACTGTGTGGATCACAATAAACTGTGGAAAATTCTCAAAGAGATGGGAATACCAGACCACCTGACCTGCCTCTTGAGAAGCCTATATGCAGGTCAGGAAGCAACAGTTAGAACTGGACATGGAACAACAGACTGGTTCCAAATAGGAAAAGGAGTTCGTCAAGGCTGTATATTGTCACCCTGTTTATTTAACTTCTATGCAGAGTACATCATGAGAAACGCTGGACTGGAGGAAGCACAAGCTGGAATCAAGATTGCCGGGAGAAATATCAATAACCTCAGATATGCAGATGACACCACCCTTATGGCAGAAAGTGAAGAGGAACTCAAAAGCCTCTTGATGAAAGTGAAAGTGGAGAGTGAAAAAGTTGGCTTAAAGCTCAACATTCAGAAAACGAAGATCATGGCATCCGGTCCCACCACTTCATGGGAAATAGATGGGGAAATAGTGGAAACAGTGTCAGACTTTATTTTTCTGGGCTCCAAAATCACTACAGATGGTGACTGCAGCCATGAAATTAAAAGACGCTTACTCCTTGGAAGGAAAGTTATGACCAACCTAGATAGCATATTGAAAAGCAGAGACATTACTTTGCCAACAAAGGTTTGTCTAGTCAAGGCTATGGTTTCTCCTGTGATCATGTATGGATGTGAGAGTTGGACTGTGAAGAAGGCTGAGCGCCAAAGAATTGATGCTTTTGAACTGTGGTGTTGGAGAAGACTCTTGAGAGTCCCTTGGATGGCAAGGAGATCCAACCAGTCCATTCTGAAGGAGATCAGCCCTGGGATCTCTTTGGAAGGAATGATGCTAAAGCTGAAACTCCAGTACTTTGGCCACCTCATGCGAAGAGTTGACCTATTGGAAAAGACTGATGCTGGGAGGGATTGGGGGCAAAAGGAGAAGGGGACAACAGAGGATGAGATGGCTGGATGGCATCACTGACTCGATGGACGTGAGTCTGAGTGAATTCTGGGAATTGGTGATAGACAGGGAGGCCTGGCGTGCTGCGATTCATGGGGTCGCAAAGAGTCGGACACGACTGAGCGACTGATCTGATCTGACTGCATTTCAGACTGTTTTTGTTGACTATGAGGGTTACTCCACTTTTTCTAAGGTATTCTTGCCCACAGTAGTAGATATAATGGTCATTTGAATTAAATTCACCCCTTCCTGTCTATTTTAATTCACTGATTCCTAAAATGTCAATGTTCACTCTTGCCATCTCCTGTTTGACCACTTCCAATTTGCCTTGATTCATGGACCTGACATTCCAGGTTCCTATGTAATATTGCTCTTTAAAGCTTCGGACTTTGCTTCCATCACCAGTCCACATCCACAGCTGGGTGTTGTTTTTGCTTTGGCTCCATCTCTTCATTCTTTCTGGAGTTATTTCTCCACTGATCTCCAGTAGCATATTGGGCACCTACCGACCTGGGGAGTGCATCTTTCAGTGTCATATCTTTGCCTTTTCATACTGGTAAAGCAAATATTGACTTAAAAAAACAAAGTTTGCTCCACAGAGTAGGTAAAATGTGTATGAACAGCTATTCTCAAGGATATCTTTTCTTTGAAAAGAACGAACTTTTCCAATAAGAGAGGTGCTCTGTAGGGTCAATAAGTACCTTCCCTGAACAGTAAAGGGGCAGGTGGAGCTCATTTTATACATTTCAGGCATTCTTTGTATCTTTTACAACATGTATGCATCAACTTTCTGATAAGAAAGTGTTTCAACTAGAAAAACAATTCTTTATCTTTCCTTTGTGCCCAAGGATGACCTATCACTCATGTTGACTTACAAAAATCACACACAATGTGAGATCCATGAGTTGAGTATGTTCAGGGTCTTACTGAAGATTATAGCCTGGGAGACAGTCTTTCAGCTCTGAGAAACTGTTCTGAAGCAGTAGGGGAGAAGCCAGGATATATATGAGGTTTTTGCTGGAAAACAAAACCAAGCAAAAAATGAATCATCATGGAGTTGACATCAGATTACTGCTAATCCTAAAGAATAAACATCTCAAGTTAATGATTTTAGTGCTTTTCTGTATATGAAAAGAAGCAAGAATTTGGGGTCATTGAAAGTTTTCCTTAGATATGCATCTTAGCTATTTAGGGATGGGTACCCAAAGCACAGACTGCTTCCGGTTTTTCTCCATTCTGAATTTCCCCTCAGGTGCACTGTCTTTGAGCAGCTGCAGTGACTAATGTCTTGATCTTTGTAGAACTGGAAGAGCAGGTAACATTTTATTTTCTTTACACTCAGAAGTCTAACTCTTCATCTGCAATGATGGAGGAGGGGTCTGGAGCCTGCTGAGGAGCCTGCTCACTGCTTGGAACATAAAAGGTGAACAAGGGTAATAATGGAATGATTTGTGAATTACTCCTACAAGAAGAGCTTCCAAGGGCCAGTTGATGTGACATTTTTCCTTGAGAACCAGAAATCATCTCTCCTGGAATTAAAAATTCTTCACCTCCTATTAGCACAAGCAGGTAGATTCTTTACTGTCTGAGCCTTCAGGGAAGCTCACCTATTATCTCAGCATTATCATTAGCACAGAGTCACTGCAAATACTCTAGCTGGGTGAACTTATACTGAATTTAATTGACATCCAAGGCAGAGAAGCAAAAGCTACGCTTTGCCAATTTTTTATATATAGATTAGCAGTAGTATATATGGACACACATTAGGAGCACATTCACTCATGGAATACTTGCTCAAAAGGTTTTCAACTTTGAGATCAACTTTGGTTAGACTGATGCTGAAGCTGAAGCTCCAATACTTTGGCCACCTGATGGGAAGAGATGACTCATTGGAAAAGACCTTGATCCTGGGAAAGACTGAAGGCAGAAGTGAAGAGGAAAAGTTAAAACTTGACATAACCTCCTTCTCCTTCTGCCTCTGTAACTCAGCATGCTCCTTACAAAGTCTGGATCATGTAGGTCACATAGTCTCAGAAAGTGGGGACTCACAATACTAGGAACTGGAGCTTATCTCCCTCACCCTTGTCCTGCTCTTTGCAATTGCCCAGCCCCTGCAAACCCACTTAAACATGCCTGTCCATGTATAAAAACTCTGCAACCCCTTTGTTCAGGGCTCAGAGCTTAGAGTGTTAACTCCTCTGGGCCCACTGGCATAATAAACCTGAGTTCTCCAACTGTCTGAGTGTGGTGCTTGGTTTCTCGAGTACTGGTTTCTGCAACATTTCTGGAGGCCCCAGAGAGATTCCAGCCATACAGGCCCCTTGAGCCACCAGACTGGTGGGTCTGCTGGGCTGGAGTGAAGGAACCCAGAGAGGAATGAGGAGGTGCACCACCTGATGGTATTCTGGGTTCTCTTTCGGACCAGTGTTCTGACTCCTGAATGGCCGAGCCCCAACCATACTCATTGGAGGGTCGGACCACCTCACCAGGAATGGCCACAGGATCAGGTAAGGCCCCGGAGCCAGTCCCCAGTTAGGTCCTATCCCAACGGGTAGGAGAAGAAACTGATCATCTTCTTGAAGTTCCCAGGAAGGGAGCATCAGATAGGGAGGCATTGTGACTGATAACTTCCTTGGAGCTCCCAGGACAGGAGCAACAGTTAAGGAAAACTGGAGACTTGGAAGAAAGGAGGCATTGTGATAGCCTCTGAGTGATTGTGATTGTGTGATTGCTGATTGAATAGAGTGAGAGAAATTTTTCTTTTGGAAACTGCAAAACCAATTCTTTTTGCATATGCAATTAAAAACAACTAGCTTGTTAAAAGGCCTGCCTAGGGAAAAGCTTGATGTTAACCCTTTCCATGTCCTTGAAATACACAGCCCACTTTGCCTGAGACCTCAGCCTTGGGCAAATTAGAAGTTCAAGCAAGGAAAAAACAAGGGGGTCAAAGAGATATTTTAAATCTCAAACAGAAAACTATAAGATTTCTGTCTATCTGTCTGGATTTATGTATGTCTCAGTGTATGTCTTTTTCTGATAATATTGTTAAAGTTAAATGAGTTCTAATTTAATTGGCCTAACAATGTAAGCTGGAGAAGGCAATGGCCACCCATTCCAGTACTCTTGCCTGGAAAATCCCATGGATGGAGGAGCCTGGTGGGCTTCAGTCCATGGGGTCGCTGGAAGTCGGGCATGATGGAACAACTTCACTTTCACTTTTCCCTTTCATGCATTGGAGAAGGAAATGGCAACCCACTCCAGTGTTCTTGCCTGGAGAATTCCATGGACGGAGGAGCCTGGTGGGCTGCCGTCTATGGGGTCGCACAGAATCGGACATGACTGAAGTGACTTAGCAGCAGCAGCAGCAGCAACAATGTAAGCACTTACAAAGCAAACAATTCTAAATACAAGAAAAGTTAACCTAAATGAATTTCAGATTCACGTGAACTGGGAAATATTCAATATTAAATATCTAGTATTAATGTTTGTTTGCTAATCTAATAAGGAAAATAGGATGTATGTTTTTAATAAAAAAGGTACAAAAAATAAAATTACATTTTATGAAGGGAAAAGAAAGTAGGTCTGACTTACAGGTGGTTGTTACAAAAAGTGATTAGAAGGTTTGTGGAAAGTGAACCCTGAAAAAAAAGTTTTGTGTATGGTTAGGATTGACTAAGTTTAAAATATGTTTAATTAAGTTTACCTAAATAAGTTTAAAGTAAGCTGGTGCAAAAACTTGAATTTGGCCTTTCTCTCGGTTAAGAGGACATATTTTCTTCAGATGCTGAACTGCTCTTAATAATAGATTTAAGTTTCTTTACCTCTTAATTGATCTGTTCTATATTTACCTTTGAAATCTTTGTTAACTTTGGCAAAGTGAGTAACTCTTATTTCAAAGTAACTTATATGATCCTCCCTGACTGAATGTTATAAACCCTTTTGACATTTATTGACAAAACTTCCAATATAACTTGACTTCTAGCTAACTTTGGGATGCTTCAGAGGGACCCTGAGACATTCCAAAGAGCTATTAAGCTACCTTGGTTCATTGGACATGTTAAATTACATAAGAAGTACTTTTAAAGGGGTGATAAATCTTTTCAGGTTATACTGTATGGTTGATATTACTAATATAGATATCCTAAAATTATGTAAAATTCCTATAGATCTGATATGCCCTGATAGAATATGGTTAATTATAATTCTAGTTATCATATTAAAGTGTTACCTATCACAATGACCAGGTTTCTTTGTCAATTGCAATAGAATCAGATTTTAAACATGCCTTCTATGATTTTACTCTCATGCCTTTAGAAGAATACTGCTAAGAGAACTGCTAGAAGAACTGCTAGTTCTTCAAGATTTATGGAAAAGACTTTCTAAGATTAAACAGATAAACAAATTTTGTTATTAACAGTAAGCTGGTGAGAGGGTAACAGGCAGGAAGGCCTGCTGCTGCTGCTACTGCTGCTAAGTCACTCCAGTCGTGTCCAACTCTGTGCGACCCCATAGCCGGCAGCCCACCAGACTCCCCCATCCCTGGGATTCTCCAGGCAAGAACATTGAAATGGGTTGTCATTTCCTTCTCCAATGCATGAAAGTGAAAGGTGAAAGTGAAGTCGCTCAGTCGTGTCCTACTCTTAGCGACCCCATGGAGTGCAGCCTACCAGGCTCCTCTGTCCATGGGATTTTCCAGGCAAGAGTACTAGAGTGGGTTGCCATTGCCCTCTCTGGGCAGGAAGGCCAGGGGTCTCCAAATGGAGGAAATAGGCTGCAAGTGTCAGACATTTTCCCACTCCAGTACTCTTGCCTGGAAAATCCCATGGATGGAGGGGCCTGGTGGGCTGCAGTCCATGGGGTCGCTAAGAGTCGGACACAACTGAGCGACCTGACTTTCACTTTTCACTTTCATGCATTGGAGAAGGAAATGGCAACCCACTCCAGTGTTCTTGCCTGGAGAATCCCAGGGATGGGGGAGCCTGGTGGGCTGCCGTCTATGGGGTCGCACAGAGTCGGACACGACTGAAGTGACTTAGCAGCAGCAGCAGCAGCAGTCAGACATTTTTATCTCTCTTAAGCGTCAGGAGGAAACAAACTAGTGATATTTTTTTTCCTTCTCTATACAAATTTAAAGGAGGTTTCTCTTAAAATACTGTGTTGCCATAATGACACCTGGTTTCACCTAAAGCTAACTATTCTCAAACCTTGAGTTAACCAATGCATTTTTCTTATGGAAATGTTTGTCTTAAGCTATGTTAATGTACTATGCATTTACCCCAAACTCTGTCTTTAAGTCAGTTCTGCCTAATGGCTCAGAACCTACTTGACAAACCAGTATGTTATACTCAGATATTGTTCCCTTAATCTATGTAAACGAAACTATTTGTATGGTAATCTGCCCTCCTACAAGATTCAGGTCAATCATTTTATGGCCCAGGATGAATCATCCGGTGCCAAGATTATCCCAAAATGCATCTTATGGATGAGGGGCCTGGTGCCATTCTGAGTTTTAAGACATTCCTTTGTTTCATTAACAGACTACTAGATCAGTCCTGGGTGTTCATTGGAAGGACTGATGCTAAAACTGAAACTCCAATACTTTGGCCACCTCATGCAAAGAGTTGACTCATTGGAAAAGACTCTGATGCTGGGAGGGATTGGGGGCAGGAGGAGAAGGAGACGACAGAGGATGAGATGGCTGGATGGTATCACTGACTCACTGGATATGAGTTTGAGTGAACTCTGGGAGTTGGTAATGGACGGGGGGCCTGGTGTGGTGCGATTCATGGGGTCACAAAGAGTCAGACACGACTGAGCGACTGAGCTGAACTGAGTGACTATATAACATCCAGCTGAAGACTAGCAGGGAGGTACGCTTTCTGCCCCTTTCTGATGCCTATGTCAGAAGCTTTCTGTATCTCCTTTATACTTTAATAAAACTTTATTACACAAAAGCTCTGAGCGATCAAGCCTCATCTCTGGCCCCGGATTGAATTCTTCTCCTCGGAGGCCAAGAATCCTGGTGTCTTTTTGTTCAGCAACAACCTTTTACTGGTACCAGACTGGAATTTGGTCTTCTCTCTGTTTAGAGACGAGAACGCAATGGCACCCCACTCCAGTGCTCTTGCCTGGAAAATCCCAAGGATGGGGGAGCCTGATGGGCTGCAGTCCATGGGGTCGCTGAGGGTCAGACACGACTGAGCGACTTCACTTTCACTTTTCACTTTCATGCATGGGAGAAGGAAATGGCAACCCACTCCTGTGTTCTTGCCTGGAGACTCCCTGGGACGGGGGAGCCTGGTGGGCTGCCGTCTGTGGGGTCACACAGAGTCGGACACGACTGAAGTGACTTGGCAGCAGCTGTTTAGAGAACAAAGTCTTCTTAGAATGCAGCTTTCAATAACAGATTATGAATTTCTTTGCCGTTAAGTGATTTTTATTTGTTTTTAAAATCTTTTTGTTACTTTGGTAAAGTATATAAACATTATTTAAGATTATGGTACATGTAGATGAAGCTCATTCTGCTTCTACAAAAAATAACTCCTCATGGTTAGACTTTTGCTATCCTGATGTCCTTTTAAAACATGGCAATAGTCTGCTCCTAAATCAGGAAATTAAAAATGGGTAAACAACAGCTAAAAATCAACGAGCCAGGGCTATGGGAAATCCAAGACTGTTGCTTGGCTTTTCCTAGCTCCCGGACAGACCTCATTTTTATTTGATAGGTTAAAGCCTCCCCTGGCTCCAGTGTTAATACCCTCACAGTGAGTTTTCCAAAAAAGAAAAAAATTACATTTCATTGAATATTAAGTACTAGTTCTGTTCATTAAAGTCTGTGCTTACTAAGACTCACTTCTGAGACAGTTCCTTGTTATGTTATATTACTAAAAGATTTAATTAAGTTATTAAAAGGACACTCTAGGATTGTTTCTAAAGCTTATCTCAGTAAACAATCTTTGAATAAAGGTCAGATGCTCTATGATGTACAACCAGGAGATTAGCACTTGGCTATAATCATTTAACTGAGTCAGATGACCTAGGGTATACCAGGCTATACCTAATAAAAGTTCTTGACTTAAATTCTTGCTTGTGACCTTATTAATATTTGCTGCTGCTGCTGCTGCTGCTAAATCGCTTCAGTCGTGTCTGACTCTGTGCGACCCCATAGACGGCAGCCCACCAGGCTCCCCCGTCCCTGGGATTCTCCAGGCAAGAACGCTGGAGTGGGTTGCCATTTCCTTCTCCAATGCATGAAAGTGAAAATTGAAAGTGAAGTTGCTCAGTCGTGCCCGACTTCCAGCGACTCCATGGACTGCAGCCCACCAGGCTCCTCCGTCCACCGGACTTTCCAGGCAAGAGTATTGGTAGCTATATTCTTTTCTATGTAGGTTGCTTCAGAAGATTATTTCTTACGTTACCAAATGTGTGACGAAGCCTGTGATAAAATGCTAATACGCAGTTCCTTATGAGATCAATAATTGTAATAATGTAACACTAGATATGAAAAGAAGGAATAAGAGGAAATATTTTCCTGGACCAACAGGCTAGTAAGACAGGTATGGTCCCGAGATGTTTGCTACTTACAAGGCCTGGTCTAGTGACAACACATTGAGTGGCTTGTCAATGGAATCTTTGTTAGACCTGGGAAAGACCCTTCCCAGCACTGTGGGACACAATGACCATGAAATGCCCCCAAAACATGGTCAAATATGTGGCTTTGAAGAAGCCCTGCTGACTGGAATTTGGCCCTTGCCAGCTGCCTCTAACAAAGATTAAGTTAAGACCACTATAAGATGTTGACTTTCAACACCCCCTTCAAAGGAGTTCAGGGTGGAGACAAAAAAGTAAGGCACTCTGTGCTCTAGGAAAAACCTGGAAAAACAGGCCTTCGGATAGTCAGAGGTTTTCAGGTAAAGATTTTTATAAGTCCAAATTCTTGCATCTTCTCATGCTTAGAGAAACACTAATGTCATGAACCAATGTCTGGACCTGGTTTTCCTGGCTAGCCACACAACAGCTTTCCTACTTCTATTAATCTTTGGGCCATATATCTAACTTTCTTGTTAAGTTTGTTTCTCCAAGTAGCAGTACGACAAGAATATCCCCCAGCCAAGACCCAGACAATGCTGAAACAAACTGCCTTATCATTCTGTGAACTGTCGTCTCCCTCTGTAAATGCATCCCGAGGTCCTCAGGCTATTCTCCCTTAGAGATCTTATAAGGGAGACCATTCGCAGTGATAGAAAAGCTCAAGAGAGACCACCAACAACCAGCTGACCTGAAAATGTCCCAACACCTCCAGGCCCTGGGAAAAGTCTTCTGTCATATTGCCCGATAAATCTCAGAAAGGACATCCATTCTTTTGGAAAATTGGGTTCATCCCTATCAGCCAGGAGATATGGTATGGGTTAAAGATTAGGAGGAAAAAAAGAAAAAACTTCAGCCAGTTTGGACAGGTCCTCACACAGTTGTCCTGGTAATCCCTACTGCTATTAGAGTTATAGGTGTCATCCCTTGGATCCACCACTCCAGAGTCAAGAAGGCACTAACTTCCTGTGATGAAGACACCTGGAAAGCAATTTGGGTCCCCCAAAACCTTCTCAAGGTCCAGTTCCAAGGACAACAGCCCTCACCCACGAAGGATGCTGAGCCCTGCTCCAGTCACTCCGGAAGCTGACTAGTCAATGCATGGCAGAAGCTTGAGGATACTTCAGCCTTACTCCAGCCACACTCTTGCAGCTGGCTGGTCAATGCACGTTGGAAGCTTGAGGATCTGGCTATCAAAATATTGATAGATTTTCATTGTCAACCCTGGCTTCTATCCCTAATTGGTATTATTGCTGTACTCTTCATTACAGGACCAGCTAGACTCCCTGGCTGAGGTGGTTTTACAGAATAGGAGAGGGCTAGACCTACTGACAGCTGAAAAGGGAGGACTCTGCCTCTTCTTTAAGGAAGAATGCTGCTTTTATGTAAACCAATCAGAAATAGTCAGGGACATAGCCCAACAGCTAAGGGAACAAATCATAAAAAAAGAGAGAGAAATTAGCTAATTCCTAGGGTAACTGGAACAATATCTGAAGCTGAGTATCATGGCTTCTCTCTTTAA
Source organism: Bubalus bubalis (assembly GCF_019923935.1). NCBI lineage: Eukaryota > Metazoa > Chordata > Mammalia > Artiodactyla > Bovidae > Bubalus > Bubalus bubalis. Next base: position 151,315,481 of record NC_059159.1, on the reverse strand, counting down.
CCAGTCCTCTCTTCATGTTCTTTGGGGCGCTCTTGTTTGGTCCTCGTATTCTTAATGCTATTATCCAGTTCATAACCTCTCAAATTGAATCCATAATATTACAAATGGTAACAGCTCCATATAGCCCTCTAAACAATGGGGAGCTCTGAATCTCCCACCAAAACATGAGATGATGCTTTCTACAATGAGTGATAGAAGCATCAAGATGGAGGAATGAAGAGGAAAAGTTAAAATTTTACACAACCTCCTGCTCTTTCTGCCTCTGTAACTCAGCTTTCTCCTTGCAAAGTCTGGATCATGTAGGTCACATAGTCTCAGAAAGTGGGGACTCACAATACTAGGAACTGGAGCTTATCTCCCTCACCCTTGTCCTGCTCTTTGCAATTGCCCAGCCCCTGCAAAACCACTTAAACATGCCTGTCCGTGTATAAAAACTCTGCAACCCCTTTGTTCAGGGCTCAGAGCTTAGAGTGTTAACTCCTCTGGGCCCACTGGTGTAATAAACCTGAGTTCTCCAACTCTCCGAGTGTGGTGCTTGGTTTCTTGAGTACTGGTTTCTTCAACAGGAAGAGAAGTGGACAACAGAGGATAAGATGGCTGGATGGCATCACTAACTCATGGACATGAGTTTTGGCAAACTCTGGGAGATGATGAAGGACAGGGAAGCCTGGCATGCTGCAGTCCATGGGGTCACAAAGAGTCAGACACAAGTGAGCAGCTGAACAACAGGATGCCAATGCCCATTGTATGTGTTCCAGACTTTGCTCAGTCCTCTGAATCATCCTCACACCCAGAGGAGGTGCGGAGGGACCCAGCACTTACACAAGGCTGAAGTTGGCAGAAGACTCAGTCCTGAAGGCAAATTGTGAAAACCACTCAGGGTCATTGTTCACATGCATGGTGACTTCACAGATTAAATAGCTTCCATTTTATGCTAATTTTTTCTAATTTACAAAGCAGTGAGCTTTTATGCTCTTAGGCAAATCTGGACAGGAGAAGAGGGGGTTGGGTTCTTTATTATAGCCTCCTAAGCAAGGACATCCTGTCCCATTACTTCATGGCAAATAGAGGGAGAAAAGCTGGAACTGGTGACAGATTTCCTATTCTTGATCTCTAAAATCACTGCGGATGGTGATGGCAACCATGAAATCAGAAGATTAGTTTCTTGGGAGGAAAGCTATGACAAACCTAGACAGTGTGTTGAAAAGCAGAGACATTACTCTGCTGACAAATGTCTGTATAGTCAAGGCTATGATCTTCCCAGTGGCCACGTATGGTTGTGAGAGCTGGATGGTAAAGAAGGGGAGCGCCAAAGAATTAATGCCTTCAAGTTGTGGTGTTGGAGAAGACTCCTGAGAATCCCTTGCTGTCCTGAGACAGCAAGATCTAACCAGTCAGTCTTGAGGGAAATCAACTCTGAATACTCATTGGAAGGACCGATGCTGAAGTTGAAACTCCAGTATTTGGGTCATCTGATGCAAACAGTTGATCCATTGGAAAAGTCCCTGATGCTGGCAAAGATTGAGGGCTGAAGGAGAAGAGGGTGTCAGAGGATGAGAAGGCTGGATGGCATCACCAATGCAATGGACATGAACTTGGGCAAACTTTAGGAGATGGTGAGGGACAGAGAGGCCTGGCATGCTGCAGTCCATGGGGTCTCAAAGAGTTAGACATGACTGAAGAGACTTATTGTGCATGCACACAAGCAAGGTGTACACCCTCGGAACGAGGAAAACCACACACAACACACACACAGCCAAAAGTGGACATTCATAAACACATATAGACCCAGAACAAGTGACCCCCAGGAAAGTTTGTCTTTGATTTCTAGGGAAGTCATCTGTGGATGATAGAATATTTAAACATGATAGACAATGAAAGTGGAAGATTTTGACTATTTGACAATGTCAGCCACATTAAAAACATAGAAAAATATTTAAAGACAAAATAAAATTTATCTTTTCCAGTGCTTAAAGTTATATCTATAATTTTAAGTTTTTAAAGAACAAAAAATGTTTCTGAACATCAAAGGAGAAAGAATGCACTGTTTCAGTATAGGGAAGACCTTTCTAAACATGTTAAAATAAAGAAGCAATATAAGAAAAGAGTGACAAATTTGTTAACATAATTTTTTTTTTTTTTTTTTTTTTGGCTATGGCATGTGGGATATTTGCTCCTGGATTAGAAGTTCTAACTACTGAACTGCCAGGGAAGTCCTCTACATAACATTTTTAAACTATGAAAAATTTCTTGACTGAAAAAATGTACAACCTAAAAGTTAACAATTGTATTGTATTTGGTGACTTCCTGAGGACTTATCCTGGGAAGCAGCCTCTCAGATAGGCAGTAGTGAGGATACATAGGAGTTTTTGCAACAAAAACCAGGTAGCAGAATTAAAGAAAACTAATTAAAGAAAACCAGACATCTCAAGGTAGCACTTTTCTATGTACATGAAGATGCAAGAGTCTGGGCTCATCCAAAGTGTTCCTTTTATGCACACCTTAATTTCTAGTATCCTGCTTTTCTCCATCCATCCTGAATTTCTTAATGGTGAACAATCCTGGGCAGCTGCAGTGGCTGAGGACTTGATGGCTACAACACCCATTATTTGCTGGTATATTGTTCCTTCCCTTAATGAAGGGTTGTTCAGTCACTAAGTTGTGTCTGACTTTGCATCCCCATGGACTGCAGCATGCCAGGCTTCCCTGTCCTTTACTATCTCTCAGAGTTTGCTCAAACGCATGTTCATTGAGTCGGTGATGCCATCCAACCATTCCATCCTCTGTTGCCCCCTTCTCCTCTTGCCCTCAATCTTTCCCAGCATCAAGGGCTTTTCCTGTGAGTCAGCTCTTGGCATCAGGTGACCAAAGTATTGGAGCTTAGCTTCAGCATCAGTCCTTTCAATGAATATTCAGGATTGATTTTTTTTTTTTTAATTTTCTTTAGGATTGATTCGTTTGATCTCCTTTCTGGCCAAGGGACTCTCAAGAGTCTTCTGCAGCACCACAGTTCAAAAGCATACATTCTTCAGCGCTTTTTTTATGGTCCAACTCTCACATCCCTGCATAACTACTGGAAAAAACATATCTTTATCTATATGGACCTTTGTCAGCAAAGTGGTGTCTGCTTTTTAATGAAGGGAAACCTCACTAAAATAGATTTGGGAGGGCAGAAAGGGGAGCTCTCATACATGTACCCCTTGAAGTCAATAAGATCCCACTGGATGAGCAGGAGGAAGACAGATTTTCTTTTTGCCTGGCCATAGCTCAGACAATGAGAGACTGTCACAATTTAGCCAATGAAAGGTTACTATAACTTGAACTCCCAGTTTCCTTTAGTGGACTTTTTATTTACAGCAGCCCATCCCAACTTTTCCTTCTTCTCAACAAAAACTTTCCTTTCTTTGCTGGACTTGCGTGTGTCATAGTTGTATGTCTCAAATTGCACTTGTTTTATAGTCCCAAATAGATTTGCTTCATTGGTAAAATAACTGGCTGTTTTATTGCCTTGGGCTAACAAAGCGTTTGCAGGGGGAAAAAAAATACTACAAACAAAATAAAAACCCAAATTAAAAAAATTGGGTAAAATTAAAAAAAAAAATTGGGTAAAATTTTTGCTACACCTGTAACAAAAGAGTAGTATTCTTCAATGTGCAGAGTTCCTACAAATAAGGAGAAAAATATGACAAAAATCCAAATAGAAGAATTCACCAAGGATATAGACAATTCACAAGAAATAAATATCAAACGATCTTTTTTTTCATTTTTGAACAGCTTTTCCTGAGATTAAATTCATTAACCAGATAATTCAACCATTTCAAGTGTAAAATTTCATGGTTTTTAGTATATTCCCAAAGTTATGATTCTATTATCATAATTACTTTTAGAACATTTTCATTACTCTCAAAAGAAACTCTGCACCCCTTAGTCATCACCCCTCAATCTTCCTATTCCCCAGCTCCAGGCAATAACTAATCTACTTTCTGTCTTTACAGATTTGCCTCTTTGGGACATTTCATATGTAGCACTGCTGCTGTGCTGCTAATTGCTTTAGTCACGTCCAACTTTTTGTTACCGTATGTACTGTAACCCACCAGGCTCCTCTGTCAATGAGAAGCCTGCACATTTCAACTAGAGAGTAGCCTCTGTTCACTGCTACTAGAAAAGGTTTGTACTGCTCACTGCTACTTACAGCAATGAAGACCCAGTGCAGAGAGGAAAAAAAAATCGAGAAGGGTGATTCCTCAAATTTTATTCTTCTTTTTCAGTATTGTTTTGGTTATTTTGGATCCCTTAAATTTGTACGCAAATTTAAGAATCAGCTCTTCAAATTCTGTGAAACAGTCATCAGGATTTTGATAAGGGTTGCATTGAATCTGTATATCAGTTTGGAGAGTACTGCCATCTGTAAACACTCTTCCCATTTGTGAACATGAGATACTTGCAAACTTATCTAGTTCTTTATTTTGTGTGTGTGTGTGTAATAAAGTTTTATTAAAGTATAAAGGAGATAGAGAAAGCTTCTGACATAGGCATCAGAAGGGGGCAGAAAGAGTACCCACTTGCTAGTGTTAACAATGAAGTTATATAATCCAAAGAATGTCTGGAGGTTGTAAAAACCTCACCAGACTTAAAATTTACATTTTAAGATAACAGAATTAGCCAGAAGGTTTAATTCAGAGACTGTCCTCAGGCAGGATACATTATTGTTATATAATCCTAAGGAATGTAGAGAAGGAACAAAAGTTTGTCCTTTCTTCCTCCTTGAGAATTCCAGACCCCTCTCTCCTTGGGGACCCCTAGACTCCTTATCAACCTGCCTAGGAAATGACTCTCTCATTCCCCCCCCCTTTTCTTTTAGGAGAATTATGTTGCCTAGGGAAAAGGGGCGTCATTCTCATTCCATAATTGCTTCTGAGCTGACAAGGGGCATTGTCCCTAAATTGGTGAGGCAACATATTCTCCTAATCCTCATATTGAGGATATCTGATCCAGGGGCCCCAAATAGTAGTTGGAGGAAGCTAGAGCAGTAGCAGGAGTTTGAGCAATCATTTGTAACTTAAAAGGTTTCATGTGGCTAGAAACAAATCTAGTTATACAGTTACAGATGCAGGCAACATAGTCATTAAAACAAAATCAAAATTAAAAGTCACATTATGTCGATAGTTAAAGTGCAACGAGTTGCACCAGTCCATTTTAGGGTTGGTAGATGTCATCAGATGAAGAAGTGGCATCGCATGTGATTGTTGTCGAAGGTATTCACAGACTTGGAGAAAGTCTTTTCCTTGAACTGGAGATGTCCACCTCTGGAAGCCTTCCACTGATGAAGAGGGGAGAGCTCCACAGACCCAGCAGTTAGACCGCCTTACTTGCTTCACGTAGGGCCTGTCATTCATTCACACAAGCACACGGTAGAGTTAGTAAAGCACAGCAGAAAACGTGTTCGCTAACAGAACAAAGAACTAAAGCTCCAAGCATCCTTACCTTGTCCTGAAGGATCCCAGACGAGCCCCCAAGATGAAAGGTTCTTGTTGAATCATGCGAAGACACCGGGATTCTTGGCTCCTGGAGGAGAAGAATTCAATCCGGGGCCAGAGACGAGGCTTGATCACTCAGAGCTTTTGTGTAATAAAGTTTTATTAAAGTATAAAGGAGATACAGAAAGCTTCTGACATAGGCATCAGAAGGGGGCAGAAAGAGTACCCTTAGTTCTTTAATTTCTTTCATCGTTGTTTGGTAATTTTCAGAGTATAAATTTTGTACTTTTGTTAAATTCATTCTTAATTTATTCTTTTGAAATCTATAATAAAAGGAAATTGTTTTCTAAATTCCACTTTTGGTTTGCCCACTGCTACTGTATAGAAATACGATTGATTTTTGTATATTGATTTTATATCCTACAACCTTGCTGAACTTATTTATTTATTTTTTAACTTGTTTATTACTTCCAATAGTTTTTAGTGGATTTCATAGGCTCAAATGACTTTTAAATATATGAAAAGCAAACAATCTCTCTTAAAATAAAATAAATGCAAACAAAAACTATCATGGGATATGGTTTTGTTCACCTACTGCACTGGTAAAGATCTAAAGTGTTCACATCATTATATGAATGTGGTACCTATTAATAGTCATATTATTTATTCAGCAATTTCTCTTCTAGGAGTATATCCAAGAGCAGCTATCTTCCAGTTCACGTGCAGTATCCCTCAGTTCAGTTCAGACGCTCAGTCGTGTCCGACTTTTTGTGACCCTATGAGTCGCAGCACGCCAGGCCTCCCTGTCCAACACCAACTCCCAGAGTTCACTCAAATTCACGTCTATCGAGTTGGTGATGCCATCCAGCCATCTCACCTTCTGTCGTCCCCTTCTCCTCCTGCCCCCAATCCCTCCCAGCATCAGAGTCTTTTCCAATGAGTCAACTCTTCGCATGAGGTGGCCAAAGTATTGGAGTTTCAGCTTTGGCATCATTCCTTCCAAAGAAATCCCAGGGCTGATCTCCTTCAGAATGGACTGGTTGGATCTCCTGGCAGTTCAAGGGACTCTCAAGAGTCTTCTCCAACACCACAGTTCAAAAGCATCAATTCTTTGGTGCTTAGTTTTCTTCACAGTCCAACTCTCACATCTATACATGACTACTGGAAAAACCATAGCCTTGACTAGACGGACCTTTGTTGGCAAAGTAATGTCTCTGCTTTTCAATATGCTATCTAGGTTGGTCATAACTTTCCTTCCAAGGAGTAAGTGTCTTTTAATTTCACGGCTGCAGTTACCATCTGCAGTGATTTTGGAGCCCAGAAAAATAAAGTCTCATACTGTTTCCACTGTTTCCCCATCTATTTCCCATGAAGTGATGGGACCGGATGCCATGATCTTCATTTTCTGAATGCTGAGCTTTAAGCCCACTTTTTCACTCTCCACTTTCACTTTCATCAAGAGGCTTTTGAGTTCCTCTTCACTTTCTGCCATAAGGGTGGTGTCATCTGCATATCTGAGGTGATTGGTATTTCTCCCGGCAATCTTGATTCCAGCTTGTGCTTCTTCCAGCCCAGCATTTCTCATGATGTACTCTGCATAGAAGTTAAATAAGCAGGGTGACAATATACAGCCTTGACATGCTCATTTTCCTATTTGGAACCAGTCAGTTGTTCCATGTCCAGTTCTAACTGTTGCTTCCTGACCTGCATATAGGTTTCTCAAGAGGCAGGTCAGGTGGTCTGGTATTCCCATCTCTTTCAGAATTCTCCACAGTTTATTGTGATCCACACAATCAAAGGGATGCATAAATAGTATTCAGGTGTCATGTGATATATAGGTATGTCACTGTTTGATTCCATTTATATAAAGTTCAAAACCAGGCAAAACTAATCTGTTGAGAGAAATCAGCATGACAACATCATCATATCATTTAATTAAAACTTTTCAGGATATTTCTTTAAATCATAAGGAGTTCTTCCTTCTTAGACTAACCAAAATGCCACCATCATCCCCCTCTTCAATAACATAACTCCCCTCTATCATGGAGTTGGATGCTTGCTCTTTAAAAGTTATTATATTATCCTTTTCATAAGCACTGTATCCAGTTCAAATTCTGTCCCCCGAAATTATTACAGTAGCCTCCTACATGGTCTCCTTTATGTCATAATTCCAACTGTAAATTCTCTTCTAGATAGCACCTGATTGTTTTTAAAAAGTCACCCCACAAACCTGACTGAACATCTTCAATTATTTCCCATGGGATGGAGAAACTCGCTCACATGTGCATAGGTCTGTATAGAGTTTCTGTTGAACCTTGATATAACTCTGTGAGTAGGTAAGAGTTTAAATTCCCCAGTATCTTGGCACTTGGGGCTCTTCCTAAACCCTATGTTAACAAAGCCACATGATCCAGTATTCAGACAAGTCATCTATTCATTTATAATAAATAGTTGTTGAGCCCTTACAGTCCTCTGCAAGGTATAAAGGAAATCAGATATTGGCTCTGGCCTTTGGACTTTATAATGGGGTGGGTGGTGACTTAACAAGTCAGTTCAGTTCAGTTCAGTTGCTCAGTCGTGTCCGACTCTTTGAGACCCCATGAATCGCAGCATGCCAGGCCTCCCTGTCCATCACCAACTCCTGGAGTTAACTCAGACTCACGTTCATCGAGTCAGTGATGCCATCCAGCCATCTCATTCTCTGTCGTCCCCTTCTCCTCCTGCCCCCAATCCCTCCCAGCATCAGAGTCTTTTCCAATGAGTCAACTCTTCGCATGAGGTGGCCAACAGTCACCTCATATGTAGGTAATTACAAGAGAATCAGTGCTACAAAGAAAAATAAACAAGGATGACAGTTAAAGAGAACAGAGGGCAATCTACTTGTGTAGGTGGTCAGAAGAGGCTTCTCTGAGAAGGTATCATTTTGAAGCATATATTTGGCTGCTGTGTAGAGAATGACCTGCAGAAAGGTGGGAATGAGCCAGGGAGGAAGCTGTATAGTTGGCCAGATGGCCGAACTCTCCTCCTGCTGTTTTTTCTTGGAGTCATCCATTCAGTAAATTTTTTTTCAGTACCATGTGATGTTCCCTTCATGAAGTGTAAACATTCTTGTGTATGTAGACCTAGTGTCCCCTCCAGAGGCAAATGCAGTGCCCTGTGCCTGGTAGGGTCCAGTTGATATATGTTGAGCCAGGTAGTGTGAAAGACTCTTCTGGTTCTCTTTTTCATCTAGCAGTGATAGTTTCAAACTGTTGGAAAGAAGCCTGGAAGGGGCATAGTACTCTAACTGATGATTTTCCTGTGGTTTCAGAAGCAAGTTAAGCCAAGAATGAGCATGGAAAGGGAGTACCTTTTGAGAAACAGGATTCTTGAGATGAAAGTGGTCCTCTTTGGTTCTTCAGGTCCCACTTCCAAAGAAAGAGTATTGCAACAATCCGGCTCCCTCCCCACTAATAGGAAGACACTTTAGTGTGTGGTCTACTGAAGCTTCCTGGGAAGCAAGATGGCCAGACCTCTCTATTCAGAATGGGAAAGGAAGGGACTCACAGCCTTCTGGTTGAGGTTGTTGGGGCACCCAGTGGACTGCCTCCAAATGTGCTTCAATGGAACATTAATTATTTTGTTGAAGTTACTTACAGGTTTCCCACGTGGCATTAGTGGTAAAGAACACACCTGACAATGAAGGAGACATAAGAGACTGGGGTTCAATCCCTGGATTGGGAAGATCCCTTGGAGGAGAGCACAGCAACCCACACCAGTATTCTTGCCTGGAGAATCCCATGGACAGAGGGGCCTAGTGGGCTTCAGTCCATAGGGTCGCAAAGAGTCAGACCTGACTGAAGTGACTTAGCATGCATGCACAGTCACGTAAGAAAGGGTCAATGCAAGAGGGACACTCTGACCTTCCCCTCTGTCTCCTTAAAAATAGGAAAAAATCTCCCATGTGAAAATTGCTGAAACCATGCAACTCAGATTGGGACTTGAACTCAGTTTTAACTGAGATCACACACATGGTCTCAGGACTTAATGAAACTCAGGTTCTTGATGTCTCATCACAGAAAGAATTCAGCGAGAGACAAAGTGATGGATAAGAAGTGGATCTACTTAGAAACATTCCACTGACTTGTCAATTTTTACAGGGGTGGGTAATTTCATAAGCTAATGAGTGGGAGGAGTATTTTAGTTCTTTTGGGGAAAGGGTGGGGATTTCCAGGAATTGGGACCACCACCCATTTCTTGACCTTTATGGTTCGCCCTTGAACTGTTATGGCACCTGTGGGTATGTCATTTAGCTTGCTGATGTGTTACAGTGAGCATATAATGAAGCTCAAGGTCTAGTGGAAGTCAACTCATCTGCCATCTTGGACCTATTTGGTTGTGTCCTTGGGCTACCTCATTCTTTCAAAGGTTTCGATACCTTTCTCAGGGTGGCTTAGCAGTAAAGAATTTGCCTCTGAAGGAAATGGCAACCCACTCCAGTACTCTTGCCTGGGACATCCCATGGACAGAGGAGTGTGGGGAGCAACAGTCCATGGAGGGTTGAAAAAGAGTCAGGCAGGACTGAGTGACTGAACAATAAATACCTTTCTTGTACCAGAAGGTACAGAGAGATCCTTATCACCAGAAACAAGGAAATCGGGCTGTAAAGCCTGTATAAACAAACCTTGTTAATTTTAAATTTACTATCCTAAGCCCAAATTCTGTTTAGATTTTTCACTAATTGAGCATCCCAACCCTATCTTGTCAACTCCTCACAAATTTATTTTTTGTCTAAAAAGTATAAAATCTGCCTGCTTTGGCCACCTCATAGATCCAATTTCTATGAGACCTATATGTGCATGCATTCAAATTTGTTTTTCTCCTGCTAATCTGTCCTGTGTCAATTTTGTCATTAGTCCACTGCATAAGAACTCAAGAGGGAAATTTCTCCCTTCCCACTACTGTCTGGGTTATAAACATTGAACATTGTGGACAGTTAATTTCCCGACGCTTTCTCATTGGTAAGTACAGTGACACACTTTTGTATATCTGTATCTAAATTGGTCCTCTAGTTGGCCTGTGAACTTGCAGTTCTTGCCAAGTGTGTCATCTGAGATGAGCACTTTGTTTCAACAGGCACGTATCACTCTTACTTGGAAGAAAAAGGTGCCAGCAAAATCCCACAGAGCAATGCTAAGCGACAATTGGGCTGCAGGTTACGGTGTAGAGAGCGCTTTCCAATAATACGACTGTCATTTGACCCGACAACATTCGGGCAGGCGGTTTATTACGAAGCTTTTCGCATTCTAGGAACCACGTCCGTCAAGTGACTCTCTGGAGGACGCCCGGGTGGTGGTGGGGTTGGGGAAGGGACGGCACCGGGCCAGTGGGGGAGGGAAATGCTGGGCGAGAGTTGAGGGGGTATGAGGACGAGGGGACAGGCGATAGCCAGTCTTGGGACTGAAGCAGATAGAGCTCCAGGATGGCGTGCGGGGTAGGGATTCAGACTCCGGGTACAGCCTGCGGGTATTGCACTCCGAAGGAGTCAAAATTGTTCCGGACTCTTCCTTCCTCTCCCCCTCTTCCTGCAAACAACCAACCTGACACGCAAAGGGCGTCTTGGGTGAAACAGAAGGCAAACAAGTTAGCGAGTGACCGTGAGAATGCCTGGCTCCTGACTTCTGCGGAAGGCCGAGCGAGTTGGCCAGTTTGTGGAGGGGGCGGAATACGGACAAGGAGGGAGTGTGTTGTCAAGCGCTGCAAAGCTCGTCCTCCCCCGCCAGGTAGGGCAGGTGAGTGGGCGAGACCCGAATTTCGGTCGCGGTGGCGCAGTGCGGCGGCGGGGCCCGATTGGGAAGCCCTCAGCGCTGAGTGCTGCGTTTCCTCGGCCACCACAGCTCTGTCAGCGGATGGCCGTGTCACTGTATTCCGCTTCTTCCAAAAGGGCGGCGCGTGCAACGCAGGTCAACTTGCTGCTTAAATTCAAGGACAGGGAGGATCTGTCAGTCGGTGAAAACCCTCCCACCGCGCGAAAACGAAACTTCTAAGGATGCCAGACTTCCGGCGCAATTGGCGCCGTCCCCGGCCCCCCTGCCTCTGGGCCCTTAATGCCGCCTCTCGGAGCGCAGCTGGGACCCAGCCAGGCCCCGCCCCCAGGTGAGAGCCGCGCCTGGCCCCTCCCAGCTTCCAGGCCCCACCCCGGCGCCAGGCCCTAGTCCGCTGTGCTTGGCTACCAGGTGAGTGGTGCCAGGGCCCTCCTTGCTGCACCACCAAGCCCCGCCCCACCTCCAGGCCCTCCTTTAGTCGGTCCCGCCCCGCCGCCAGGTGAGCAGTCTCAAGCCGAGTCCTGCCGCCAGGCCCCGCCCTCTGTCCTCTAGGCCCCGCCCTCCAGCTGGAGCGCCTGCGCAATACGGCCCGTCGGGCCGGGGCCGGGCGGCGCTGCCGGTGCAGTCGGCGGGCGCAGTGCGCGTGCGCCGTGCGGTCGGGGGCGGGCGGCGGCGGCCGCGGAGCGGAGCGGGGGCGGGGCGGCGCCGTCTGGCTCGGTCGGGCCGGGGCGGGATCGCGGCGCGGGACGGCAGGGCCCAAGGGCTGCAGACGGCGGCCTAGGAGGCCAGCAGGTGAGGCCTGTGCAGCGCCGGGGAGCGGGCGCCGCAGCGGGGCCGCGGGCGGGGCGCGTTGAGGGGCGGTGGCGCCCAGGGAGCAGCGGGCCGCGGCGCATTGTCCGGGTGGCGGGCGGCGCCTGTACAGCGCCCCCTGCCGGCCGGGCTTCGGGCGGGGGCCTCGGGCTCGGGCCGCGCGCCTTTGTTCGCCGCCCCCGCCAACATGGCCGCCGCCCCCGGCCCGGCCGGCCAGCCCCGCGCGCTTTGTTCGGGAGGCCTCGGCACTCGAGCGGGCGGGGGGCGCGGGGTGGCTGGGCCCGGGGAGGGGGGGCAATGCGGCGGGCGCTGGCGGGGGGCGGGGCGGGTGAGTGTTGCATAACCCGGCCTGGGCGGGGGAGGAAGGAATGAGACCCTCGGGGCCTGAGGGGGGCGGTGTAGGAGTCCCCTGGGGCGGGGGTGGGGGCTGGACCCCCGGGTGGTGGGAGGGGATGTGAAGGGGGAGGGGAACGGCCCTCGGGGCGTGGGAGGGGCTGGGGCGGAGGGTGGAAGGAGGTGGGGGTGGGAAGGAGGACTGGTCTTCGTAGCTCGAGGGGCGCTGGAACCGGACCACTGAAAGGGGAGGGGGTTCTCCAAGATCGGGACCCTCCGGAGGCCTGGCGTTGCTCTCCTACCCAGGGCTGTGTACCTACGACGGCGTAACCTCCCGGGTGGCTGCCCGGGGTTCTGCAGCAGTGGGCTTGGCGGAGAAGGTGGTTTTTCGGGGATCTCGGTAACCCCCCCCCCCAATTCCCCCGCCCCCTTGGCTGCCTGTCCACGCGCCCTGGGCAGCTCTGCGCGGGACTAGCCGACGGCGGGCGTTTCTGCACACGCACACTCAAACACACACACACACTTTTCTTTTTCATCACGAGTGACCTTGAGCGCATTCCGCAAGCATTTGCTGAGATTAATCGCACGGCGCGGAAACTGCGCAGTGCCTACGGTTTGGCTCTGTTCATCTTTCCTGTTGGGGATGCGTTGTCGACTTTGTCGGATTGAATTTTAGTGATGGCCTCAGCCATAAATGCCACGAAATAAGCACCCCATATCTGTTTACGCAGTTGCTTCACGCTTATTTGCTTTTTTTTTTTTTATGATTTGTGGGTTGGGATTCCTGGTTTTGGAGAGGGTTTTCCATGCACGTTTAAGTAGCAAATACAGATCTGCTGTACGTCAGAAAGCAACCCTCAATGCTTTTAAGTGTTAAAGGATTGCGCTGTATAACATGACTTCTGCCAGAGACGACATACCTCCCCAAATGCGAATTCCTATATAACTTCTGTTGGAATTTTCTGGAAGGAACTCTGCGGTCTGAAGGGATTGATGGAGAGTACAGTAATTGCTTTCTACATACCTTTGTTAGGAAATGAAAACTAAACCTGTACTTGAGGGTGTATATACCAGGACAGATTGAGTCTGTTAACGTTCTTAGAGGTTGTGAACTTTTAAGAGGCTGTGAAATTGCAGATGAGGGTCAAGTGAGATGAGGAAGCTTCTGCCCTTCCCCCAATCCTTGGGTAAGAGGCAAATAACCAAAAAATTGTAGCTAACAATTTATAGAACCTTTATCATCAGACTTGGTTTGTTGTTGAGCAGCTAAGTCGAGTCCGACTCTTTTTGTGACCTCATGGGCTAACCTACCAGGCCTCTGTGTTCATGGGACTTGACTTGATAATTGCATGTAAAGGTCGTTAAATGTTTGTCAGAATCGTCGATAGTAGGTGTGTGTTTCTTGTGAGAAAATAGAATTTCTTTGAGTAGCAAAATGGTTACTTCAAAATTCTGTGAAATGAGTTAAGGAAAGAGACCTTCAGTCAATCTCTATGATTAACTTAGAGGTTTTTTTTTTATTTTTTAAGATTTTAGATGATCCCCAGAGTTTTGATAGTACTGTTTCTTTATTTACTGGTTTAGAACCCAGTCATAATATTTACTTTGTTTTGAGTATATATATGAATTAGCGTTTAAGGTGATATTCTTTGTGACGCTCATGCTAAGAAATGCTACAGGAAAATCAAAGGAGTCCTTGGTCACCTTAGTTTGGGAAACAATGCTATGTTCTTTTCCTTTTCCCCCAGGATAACAATTCACAGTATCCGGTTAGTGGTGCTGAGACATAGTACCAACATTGTTTTCCATATTTGACCTTATATAGTTTGTTGTTTTTAGTGTAGTAACACTCATGAAATCTAGGGACCTTATAGTTTGTTGTTTTTAGTGTAGTAACACTCATGAAATCTAGGTAATGGCGAAATGTTGGTCATTGGTGTCCTTACAGGTAATGGTACCACTCTTGTAAATCATGGAGTGGGAGGTTGATGTGATTTTTGTTTGCCTGTGCATCCTGTGGGAAAGAGTACCTCAGATTTGACTCTTAACGGTATTGATATGATACAATTATGAGCTATTAATTTGAAATCTTAACTAGAAGAAATTTAATTATGCAGTGTTCTCTCTTCCCAATGACTTATCTGATTGTATACAGATAAACTCCATTGGCTGTACTCCTTAATTGTTAGCATTTTTTCCTGTGGTATGTTAGAAACACATAAAAAGGATACTGCTGTTTTGGAAGAATTATGGTGGATTATTGCAGAGATTAAAAATAACAGTGTTGTTGGATATTTCTTTTGAATTAGCAGAATTGTAATTTGTTGAGAAAAATATATGTCATGGAAATACTCCCTTATATTTATTAGATGTTTAATTGTGTGTTTTTTTTTTCTTTCCTTTGAACAAAAAGAAATTGGAAATGGGGAATCCATTGTGAAAAAGATGTGAGCTCTGGAGTTGGACTTGGAGATCGAATGGCCTTCAACTCTGAAGAGTCTGGGTTGAAATCCAACCCCACTCCTTACTGGTCCAAAGCCACATACCTGGTTGATCACATAGCCCTTCTAAGTGCTATTCCTCAACTGTAAACTGGGATGAAGCCTATCATGTAAGGCTATTACAATAGTTAAATGAAATGGATGTGTAGAGTTCCCAGTACAGTTCCTGAAATGCAGCAGCTGGTGCCAGTCATTGTTGATTTCCTTCTTCTTCATGCTTTTGAACTTTGCTATAGTTACTAGCATTCTTTTTTCAACAATAGGTTGCTTAGTTGTGCTTGTCGTCTACTAAATTTTTAATTAAATCTTTATTGGGTGCTTATTTTTTGGCTTTAAAATTGCCATAAGTCAGATGTGGGCATGATACATGAAGATGTGCCCTTAGAGACCTTACAGCTTGGTAGGGAAGATACCCAGGCATGTGGAGAGAAGGTGATGTTCCTGCAGGGTTAAGAATATAGGTTAGAGGAAAGCAGTCTAGATGAAGGAACAACAGGAGCAGAGTCATGAAGACTGTCAGACCATTACAATCAAAAGTTTTCCTGTGTTATCTGTTACTCCCATGTGAGTGATTCCTAGGGCTTCTGGATGTCATAAGTTCCCTGTGTTATTGATCATACAACTGCTGACACACTTAAGTTTGACATGATCAGTCTGTCTAGGAATGAATTTGGGGCCAGATTTTAAATGATTGAACATATCACATTAAGGTGGTTGCTGTTTTATTCAAAGGGTGGTGGTGGTGGACGGGTGCGGGGAGCCATTGAAAGGCATTAAACCTTCTGAAAGATGGATTGAAGGAATCTACCAGTGTTCCAGCTCAAATTTACAAGAGTCTAACCTGTTGAATAAGGATAAAGTAATTTGAAGCAAAAGCAATTTGTCTGGAGACACTAAAATGTTAAATGTGTTGACTTTTTTTGGGGTGGGGTGGTTGATAGAGAAAGGATCAACTCATCATAGATATTGTTTTATCCATATGTTGAGAGAGTAAATAAAGAGACTAATGAAGTATTTGAATACCACTTGAAATGTTTTTAGATTGTAGTAATAAAAGGCAGGACAACTTTTTAAACTTAGATTATATTTGTTTGCTTGTATTTAGTGTTCAGCTTGCTTATAGTTACATCCATATAACTTAGGTTTAATATTTGGTCCTGTCTGCAAATGATCTACATATTTATTTATAGATGGTCTATATAATTACAGACATGTATGTTTATATGACCTCAGTTCAGTCGCTCAGTCCTGTCCATGAATCACAGCACGCCTCCCTGTCCATCACCAACTCCTGGAGTCCACCCAAACCCATGTCCATCGAGTCGGTGATGCCATCCAACCATCTCATCCTCTGTCGTCCCTTTCTCCTCCTGCCCACAATCCCTCCCAGCATCAGGGTCTTTTCCAATGAATCAACTCTTCGCATGAGGTAGCCAAAGTATTGGAGTTTCAGCTTCAGCATCAGTCCTTCCAATGAACACCCAGGACTGATCTCCTTTAGGATGGACTGGTTGGATCTCCTTGCAGTCCAACGGACTCTCAAGAGTCTTCTCCAGCACCACAGTTCAAAAGCATCAACACCACAGTTCAAAAGCATCAATTCTTCGGCGCTCAGCTTTCTTCACAGTCCAACTCTCATCCATACACGACCACGAGAAAAACCCTAGCCTTGACTAGACAGACCTTTGTTGGCAAAGTAATGTCTCTGCTTTTCAATAAGCTATCTAGGTTGGTCATAACTTTCCTTCCAAGGAGTAAGCGTCTTTTAATTTCATGGCTGCAGTCACCATCTGCAGTGATTTTGGAGCCCCCAAAATTAAAGTCTGACACTGTTTCCACTGTTTCTCCATCTATCTGCCATGAAGTGATGGGACCAGATGCCATGATCTTCATTTTCTGAATGTTGAGCTTTAAGCCAACTTTTTCACTCTCCTCTTTCACTTTCATCAAGAGGTTTTTTAGTTCCTCTTCACTTTCTGCCATAAAGGTGGTGTCATCTGCATATCTGCTGCTGCTGCTGCTAAGTTGCTTCAGTTGTGTCTGACTCTGTGCAACCCCATAGATGGCAGCCCACCAGGCTCCCCCGTCCCTGGGATTCTCCAGGCAAGAACACTGGAGTGGGTTGCCATTGCCTTCTCCAGTGCATGAAAGTGAAAAGTGAAAGTGAAGTCGCTCAGTCGTGTCTGACTCTTTAGCGACCCCATGGACTGCAGCCCACCAGGCTCCTCTGTCCATGGGATTTTCCAGGCAAGAGTACTGGAGTGGGGTGCCATTGCCTTCTCCGGCATGTCTGAGGTTATTGATATTTCTCCCGGCAATCTTGATTCCAGCTTGTACTTTTTCCAGCCCAGTGTTTCTTATGATGTACTCTGCATACAAGTTAAATAAGCAGGGTGACAATATACAGCCTTGACATACTCCTTTTCCTATTTGGAACCAGTCAGTTGTTCCATGTCCAGTTCTAACTGCTGCTTCCTGACCTGCATATAGGTTTCTCAAGAGGCAGGTCAGGTGGTCTGGTACTTCCATCTCTTTCAGAATTTTCCACAGTTTATTGTGATCCACACAGTCAAAGGCTTTGGCATAGTCAATAAAGCAGAAATAGGTGTTTTTCTGGAACTCTCTTGCTTTTTCAGTGATCCAGTGGATGTTGGCCATTTGATCTCTGGTTCCTCTGCCTTTTCTAAAACCAGCTTGAACATCTGAAATTCCACAGTTCATGTACTGTTGAAGCCTGGCTTGGAGATTTTTGAGCATTACTTTACTAGCGTATGAGATGAATGCAAATTGTGTGGTAGTTTGAGCATTCTTTGGCATTGCCTTTCTTATGGATTGGAATGACAACTGACCTTTTCCAGTCCTGTGGCCATTGCTGAGCTTTCCAAATTTGCTGGCATATTGAGTGCAGCACTTTCACAGCATCGTCTTTCAGGATTTGAAATAGCTCAATTGGAATTCCATCACCTCCACTAGCTTTTTTCATAGTGATGCTTTCTAAGGCCCACTTGACTTCCCATTCCAGCTTGTCTGGCTCTAGGTGAGTGATCATACCATCGTGATTATCTTAGTTGTGAAGCTCTTTTTTGTACAGTTCTTCTGTGTATTCTTGCAACCTCTTCTTAATATCTTCTGCTAGGTCCATCCCATTTCTGTCCTTTATCGAGCCCATCTTTGCATGAAATGTTCCCTTGGTATCTCCAATTTTCTTGAAGAGATCTCTAGTCTTTCCCATTCTGTTGTTTTCCTCTATTTCTTTGCATTGATCCCTGAGGAAGGCTTTCTTATCCCTTGCTATTCTTTGGAACTCTGCATTCAGATGCTTATATCTTTCCTTTTTTCCTTTGCTTTTTGCTTCTCTTTTCACAGCTATTTGTAAGCCCTCCTCAGGCCTTCATTTTGCTTTTTTGCGTTTCTTTTTCATGGAGATGGTCTTGATCCTTGTCTCCTGTACAATGTCAGGAACCTCTGTCTATCAGATCTAGTCCCTTAAATCTATTTCTCACTTCACTGTAATCATAAGGAATTTGATTTAGGTCATGCCTGAATGGCCTAGTGGTTTCCCCCACTTTCTTCAATTTAAGTCTGTATGACCTACTTATCCGTATATTAACTAATCATATCTAAATTAATATTCCTAGTATGAGTTTTAGGTCTTGACACAAGGCTAAGAATGTTCTTTTCCCTGTGTACAGGGTTGATTTGTTATTGTGTATTTCCTTTTGCTTTCTCTCCTTTAGGATCACTGTGGACCTATGGAATTTTATGTATTGTGTGTCTTAATCAAGTAGTCATCATTCTTTTTCCTCACCTTGTCCTTGTTTGGTCATGGCTTGGTGCTTTCAAACTAGTTTTCTTGCCTTGGATGTGACCCTGTTAACCTTTGAACTGTTTCTTGCTCATGTTACACGATGTCTGAGACTCACTTTGTGCTTTTCCTGCCCCATATCTATCAACCAGTTCTTTCAGCTCTTCTTAGCAGGCAGTGGAGTTTAGATAACAAAATCTAGTGCTGTGTGTCCTTATTGCCATTGAGATGCCCTTGCTGTCATTGGCCAGACTTGGGAAATACTAATGATTTTGTGTTGCTAGTTCCAGTTCACATTTAACTTCATAGGGTTTTTACTTTGAGTTTATCCTTCTCTAATGTTAAAAATTTGCATTCTTATCAACTTTAATTACTTTCCTTTATCCTACAGTATAAGCATAGTAGTTCGAAAACTTTTTAACAGTTGAATGATTGTAGGTTTTCTATTTTATTCCCTTTGTTATAAAAATGTTTACATTCTGAATTATGGAATTATTTGAAGACATTTTCTTTCTGATTTTGTAATCAATTTATTAGTTTGGTTTATTTGAATGAAATCCCTAACATTTAAGGATTGCTTTAATGTTCTTCTAAACGTATTTTTTTCAGTGTGTAAAACATTTATATAGTTCCAGAGTCAAAGCTGCATTATAAAGGTGTGTTCACATTCTGCCTTCTTTTCCTATCTCTAAACTCTTCTCCTCATGCTCTATTTTTATTTCTGGTTTATTTTTCCACTTATTTTTGCAATATAAGGAAACATTTTTTTACCTGCTTTTCTTAAAAAAAGTTTGTATGTGCTTTTGTTTCCAAAAAGCTTGAATACACTGTTGTTTCTTCCTTTTTACCTAATGTATTCTGGAGATCACTTCATATACACTTCTATATTCTTGGTATGTACTCTTTTGTGCTTGTATTTCATTTCCTAAATATATATATAATGTTTATATTCTGCTGTTAAAAAATTATTGCAATGAATAACGTTTGATATATTGTTTTGTATTTGATCAGGTATAGTCATCTCTGCCATTAGGGAGCCTGGCCATTGTTCTTTCCCTCTTCCTGGAATGCTTTTCTGTCCAAATTTCAGTTCTTCTTAGTCTGCTTTCCTTGTCTCAAGCATCACTTTCTGATGAAAGCTGTTTTAATGAAAGTGTTTGTAAATTTTATAATAAAGGTAGAATAGAGAATCTCAATATATCCATCACTTGCTTGCAGTAACCATCAATTTTCTGAAGATTTTGAAGTTTTTTCTTGACTTTCGTCAAGTCCTTACATTAGAGACATTGCTGTCCTTCCCAAGTGCTTATCAAAATTACAGGGTTACATTTGTTCACATGATTTAACGAGTTTTTGTTTTCTCAGAAAGGCTGAGCTTCATGAGAGCAGAGATTCTTAATTGCTTTTGTCCATCAATACTTTTCTGGTCCTTAGCTCAGTTCTTGGGTTCTGAGTGCTCACATCCCCTGGGACCTAGCTAGCATTGTCCAAAGGCAGATTGAGGCTGTGTGGTTAAATGTGTGGTTTTCTCTCCAGGAGTCTGTCAGATAGTCTTATTCAGAGATCTCAGTTAATACAGTGTAGGAGCTGGCGATGCGGCTTGTGTGCCTCATGCTAGAGTTGGAGTCCATAGGACAAGAATTTGAGGAAGAAAGGTGGAAGTGCCTTGGGGGAGAAGACAGACTGGAAGCCACAGCAAGACAGATGGGAAGCTGTGTCAGTTGTGTTGCTTCTGACACTGGTGTGTGGGCATCCAGGAAGAGCTGGGCCCTTGTCTTGGAGCTGACCACACACATTGGCCCAGGAGACAGAGACTCAGGGAGCCTGGGGGAAGGTAGAGAAGCTGTTGCAGCCTCGCATCAGTGAGGCAGATGGGGAGTTAGTGAGTGCAGATGTCCTGCCAGATGTGCCCTCCGTCTGAGGCATGGTAGTCTCTCTGTGGCCCACCCAGTCCTGAAGCAAATACAAGGGAAAGCCTGGGAATGCAGTTTAGCCTAGCCAAGTTAAAACATTACAAAGCAAAATGATGAGCTCAGGGTTTTAAATTCCCAGTGAAGGTTCCCATAAGGGACCTGAAAGTTTCTGTGACTGCCCTAAAACTGCACATTGAATTCCCTGTGAGTAGGTGAGAACTTGGATTGGTTAGGAGTGGAATCCTGAAAATTGGATTAGAGACATATGGTCAGTTTCTGATTTAGCTGGAGATCTTGAAGACCTAAATTCTGTTGGGTTACCTTTGCCAGTAGAAGCAGCCTTTTCATCCCCTGTCTGAACTTAATCTCTGTTTGCCTGAAAAGCCTGCATTTGGCTTCACCTAGAATCCTCCCAGAAGGCCCCAAAGGATGAGGTGCAAAGTGCGATTCATGATGAGGTAGACCTGGGGAATAATTGTGGGAATGGATGTTAAGGGTGTGAGATGATGCTGGCGGGAATGTAAAGTTGGGTTAGGCCAAATTTACTGATGTGGACAGGACACTGACCTGGGATCCGCAGGTGCTGTGGTGACAGCTCCGTCTTGGGCTGGAAGGTCTGTTAAATGGTCTTTTTTATTTAGAAAATTAATCATTGGGTTATAATAGGTAATTTTTGGTGACTCTGGTATTTTTGTATAATCTTAAAAATTTTTCTTTAAATGGACTCAGTTCAATTCAGTTGCTCAGTTGTGTCCGACTCTGCGACCTCATGGACTGTAGCACGCCAGGCCTCCCTGTCCATCACTAACTCCCGGAGTTTACTCAAACTCATGTCCGTTGAGTCGGTGATGCCATCCAACCATCTCACCCTCTGTCATCTCCTTCTCCTCCCGCCTTCAACCATTCACAGCATCAGGGTCTTTTCAAACGAGTCAGTTCTTCACATCAGGTGGCCAAAGTATTGGAGTTTCAGCTTCAACATCAGTCCTTCCAATGAATATTCAGGACTGATTTCCGTTAGGATGGACTGGTTGGATCTCCTTGCAGTCCAAGGGACTCTCAAGAGTCTTCTCCAACACCACAGTTCAAAAGCATCAATTCTTTGGTGCTCAGCTTTCTTTATAGTCCCAACTCTCACATCCATACATGACAACTGGAAAAACCATAGCTTTGACTAGATGGATCTTTGTTGGCAAAGTAATGTCTCTGCTTTTTAATATGCTATCTAGGTTGGTCATAACTTTTCTTCCAAGAAGTAAGCATCTTTTAATTTCATGGCTGCAGTCACCATCTGCAGTGATTTTGCAGCCCAGAAAAATAAAGTCTGACACTGTTGCTCTATCGGTTTGCCATCAAGTGATGGAACCGGATGCCATAATCTTAGTTTTCTGAATGTTAAGCTTTAAGCCAACTTTTTCACTCTCCTCTTTCACTTCATTAAGAGGCTCTAATTCTTCTTTACTTTCTGCCATAAGGGTGGTGTCATCTGCATATCTGAGGTTATTGATATTTCTCCTGGCAATCTTGATTCCAGCTTGTGCTTCCTCTAGCCCAGCATTTCTCATGATGTACTCTGCATATACGTTAAATAAGCAGGGTGACAATATACAGCCTTGACATACTCCTTTTCCTATTTGGAACCATCTGTTGTTCCATGCCCATTTCTAACTGTTGCTTCCTGACCTGCATGCAGATTTTTCAAGAGGCAGGTCAGGTGCTCTGGTACTTCCATCTCTTTCAGAATTTTCCACAGTTTGTTGTGATCCACACAGTCAATGGCTTTGGCATAGTCAGTAAAGCAGAAATAGATGTTTATCTGGAACTCTCTTGCTTTTTTGATGATCCAGCGGATGATGGCAATTTGATCTCTGGTTCCTCTGCCTTTTTTAAAACCAGCTTGAACATCTGAAATTTCACGGATCATGCGGTACTGTTCAAGTCTGGCTTGGAGAATTCTCCAAGCATTACTTTACTAGCGTGTGAGATGAGTGCAATTGTGGGGTAGTTTGAGCATTCTTTGGCCTTGCCTTTCTAAAGTATTGGAATGAAAACTGACCTTTTCCAGTCCTGTGACCACTGCTGAGTTTTCCAAATTTGCTAGCATATTGCATGCAGCATTTTCACAGCATCATCTTTTAGAATTTGAAATAGCTCAACTGGAATTCCATCACCTCCACTAACTTTGTTCATAGTGATGATTCCTAAGGCCCACTTGACTTCACATTCCAGGATGTCTGGCTCTAGGTGAGTAATCACACCATCCTGATTATCTGGGTTGTAAAGATCTTTTTTGTACAGTTCTTCTGTGTATTCTTGCCACCTCTTCTTAGTATCTTCTGCTCCTGTTAGGTCCATGACATGTCTGTCTTTTATTGAGTCCATCTTTGCATGAAATGTTCCCTTGGTATCTAATTTTCTTGAAGAGATCTTTCGTCTTTCCCATTCTGTTGTCTTCCTCTGTTTCTTTGCACTGATCACTGAGGAAGGCTTTCTTATCTCTCCTTGCTGTTCTTTGGAACTCTGCATTCAAATGGATATATCTTTCCTTTTCTCCTTTGCTTTTTTGCTTCTCTTGTTTTCACAGCTATTTGTAAGGCGTCCTCAGACAGCCAGTTTGCCTTTTTGCATTTCTTTTTCTTGGGGATGGTCTTGATCCCTGCCTCCTGTACAGTGCCACAAACCTCTGTCCATAGTTCATCAGGCACTCTATCAGATCTAATCTCATGAATCTTTTAAATGTACTCAGTAAAAGATAAAAGCAATCTTATGTGCTTTCTCTTTATAAATAGTCTTCACCACAAGTTTTAGTCCATAAAGTAGTGTTCACCTAAAATGCATTACCTTTAAATAAATAAATAATTTACATAACTGTGGGACTATAATTTGGTAGAATCTTTTTGGAAAGTGGCTTCACTGAAGAAATATAAATTGCCTATACTCTTTTTATTTTATTATTTTTTAATTGGAGTATAGTTGCTTTACACTGTTGTGTTTCTGCTATGCAAAAGCGTGCCTCAGCTATAACTATGCATACATCCGCTCTCTCTTGAGCCTCCCTCCCATCCCCTGCGTCCCACCCATCTAGGTCATCCCAGAGCTCAAAGACAAGCTTCCTGTGCTCTGCGGAAGCCTCTCAGTAGCTAGCTATTTTACAGATGGTAGTGTGTATATGTCAGCGCGACTCTCTCAATCCACCCCCACCCCCCACCCAAAGTCCATCCTCTATATCTGCATCTTTGTTCCTGTTCTGCAATTTGGTTCCTCAGTACCATTTTTCTAGATTGCATATATATTCCATGTATACATGATATTTGTTTTTCTAACTTCCCTCTGCTGTATGACAGATTCTAGGTTCATCCACATCACTACAAATGACCCAATTTTGTTCCTTTCTATGGCTGCTGAGTAATATTCTATTGTACATATGCACCACGTCTTTATCCATTCATCTGTCAACAGACATCAAAATTGCTTCCACATCCTTGCTGTTGTAAACAGTGCTGCTGTGAACATTGGGGTACATGTGTCCTTTTGAATTATGGTTTTCTCGGGGAGTATGCCCAGTAGTGGGATTGCTGAGTCATATATGGTAGTTTTGAGAGTTGTATTGATGTCTTTACTCAAATGAATACTAAGGTGAAGGTAAGAAGCGGGAGAGAGAGAGGGAGAAAAAGAGGAAGGAATTATTTTTTCCTTTGGCCCTCATCACCCTCAGCATCACCTTTGGGCTTCCCACGTGGCTCTGTGGTAAAGAATCTGCCTACTAAAGTGGGAAACTCAGGAAACACTGGTTTGATCTCTGGGTCAGGAAGATCCTCTGGAGGAGGAAATGGCAACCCACTCGGATATTTTTGCCTGGAAAATTTCATGGATAGAGGAGCCTGGTGGGCTGCAGTCCATGGGGGTGCAAGGAGTCAGGCGCGACTGAGCACACACGGATGATACTTTTATTCTTAGTTATTTAAGGATCTTCCACACTGTTCTCCATAGGGGTTGTATCTGATTAATAGTAAGTAGCCAATTCCTGTTTTGGTTTAAGGACAGTTGACTTTTCAGAGTCTTGCCTTTTTTTTTTTTTTTCAGTGAAATATACTGAAAGTACAGAAGTAATTACAAATCTGTGGTTTGTGACACATTACCCATGCAATTGTTACTCATTTTTGTCATTCATTTCATTCACAAGGTCATGTATAGTTGTGGTTTGTTTATGCATGTAATGATTTACTCATGTATTATCCACGGCTGTTCATTCTCCTGCTGTAAAATATTAGGTTGTTCCCACTTTGAAACTGTTCAGTTCCTCCCAAGGACAAGAAAGGAAGTTCGGATTAGATTTTGCAGTATTGGGAGAAATACTTGTGAGAGAGTGAACAGCCCCTTGCAGGTCTGATGCATGTGGAGGAGGAAGAAATTGAAGAGAATGTCTGGTAACTTGGGACTTAAGTGCTGTTCTAAGAAAGTTTTAGCAAGGCCAGTGACATGTCCTCTAGCCAAAGATGGGACCAGAGGAGTTCCTTGTCCTGCTGAAATGGCCATTCTTTAGCATCCTGCCTATGGCCAGTCATTGGCTAGAACACCCTGTGGGAAGTATTGGTCTGGGGCAAGGGCCGTGATGGATTTAGAACCGAGCAGCTTCCCATATTAAGTCATCCAGGAGGCTCATTTCATGAGTGTCACGGGGCTTGTGTAAGTGGATGTGCTCTGAACATTCAGGTTTCTTGATTGCTTTTCTGTTGGGTAGACTTAGGAGTAGAATTGTTGGGTCTTTTATGCGTATGTTCAGTATTAGATAATGACAAACATCCAGTGTGGGTATACCTATCAGTTTCTTTTCTGGTGAATGCATTCTTGTGACTCCACATCATCACCAGTATTAAGTTTAAATCTTTTCTGAGAGCGTGTGGCAGTGTTTTTGCTTTTAGTTTCTGCCTCCGAAGTTAAGTAGTCATGTGATTTGTCCTGGCCAGTGCAATGTGAGCTGAAGAGACTTGTCACAGGCTTTAAGAGCAGTGGTGAGATTTGCCGTGTTCCCTCCCTTTCGCCAGTGACCGTGTTTACAAGCGGAGCTTCTTGCAGCCCAGGTCTTTTTATGTGTCTAGAGGAAACTGAGAGCTGGGGTGGGGGCGGGCAAGAGTGGAGAAAAGAGGGAGAAGGCAGAAGTGGGAATTTCTTTGGTCTTAAGCAACTAAGATTTTGAGAGTTGTTTGCAATCATAGCATACTCATTAACCTAGCCTGCCAGGTAAACTTTTTTTTTCCTTATTTCCAAATACACTTTTATTTTTAAGGGCAGCTTTAGGTTCACAGCAATACTGAGTAGAAAGTAGAAAGTACAGAGTTCCCTGTACCCCCTGATCCCACACAAGCACAGCCTCTCCTGTTAGCAACATCCTGTACCAGATTGTACATTTGTTAGAGTGGATGAACCTACGTTGACATCATTGTCATCCAAGGTCACATAGGGTTCACTCTTCTTTTTAAAATATACTTGTTTGTTTATTGGGCTGTGCGAGGTTTTAGTTGTGGCATGCAGGACCTTCCATTCTCAGTGATGCGTGCGTGGTCTTTAGTTGTGTCATGCTAACTCTCAGTCGTGGCATGTGGGATCTATCACTAGTTCCCTGACTTGGAACCAAAGCTGGGCCGTGTGTGTTGGGAACATGGAGTATTAGTCACTGGACCACCAGGGTTCACTCTTGGTTTTATATAGTCTGTGAGCCTTTACATTTGTAATGTGTATCCACCATTATAATTACATACAGAATAGTTTCTTTGCTCTAAGAATCTTCTGTATTCTGTGTGCTTTTTTCTGATTGCTGTTTTGATTCCTTTGTGGTCAGAATACTATGGAGAAGGCAATGGCACCCCACTCCAGTACTTTTGCCTAGAAAATCCCATGGACGGAGGAGCCTGGTAGGCTGCAGTCCATGGGGTCGCTAGAGTCGGACACGACTGAGTGATTTCACTTTCACTTTTCACTTTCATGCGTTGGAGAAGGAAATGGCAACCCACTCCAGTGTTCTTGCCTGGAGAATCCCAGGGACGGGTAAGCCTGGTGGGCTGCCGTCAGTGGGGTCGCACAGAGTCGGACACGACTGAAGCGACTTAGCAGCAGCAGCAGCAGAATACTATATAATTAAAAGCTTATGACATTTTTTGAAGCTTGCTTTATGGCCTAACATACAATCTGGTCAGGTTCTTTTTTTTTTTTTTTTTTTTTTAATGATTGGGCTAAGTGGCTTTATTAGAGAAAGCCAAGGTTATGGAGGACTTGAGAGTTGGCACTGTGGCCCTTCTTGCCCAAAGTGGGCACAACACTGACAAAGTGCTGGTTCTACTGCATGGGCTTCTTGGCCCAGTCTGTCTTCTTTTCCTCTTGTTTGGCACCTTTGGAGTCTGACCCTTACTTTCCCAGCAGGGGCCAGGGAACCATGGACCAAGCATGAGGCTGGCTACTTCCAGAGTGCCCAGAACCTCTAACCCACACTGGCCCAGGGTAGCCTCATCCTCTCGGGGCATGCCTGACAGGAGCAGGACTTGATCCTTTGGAGCAGTGCTCTCCAGTGAGACTACATACATGAGCCTTGATCTGGGCGACTGTCTCCTGGCTGCTCACCTGGAGAGTGTGTAGCTCCTGCGCGCTGACAGAGAGCTCCTTTTTGGCAACTAGGTCATGGACGCTGCTGCTGCTACCACAGATGTGGAGTAGTGTGGGTGAGCACATCCTTTCTGCTGCTGTGCGCCATGCCACTGCTCTGATCAGTTTTTGTAGATGACCTGTGTGTGCTTGGAAATAACGTGCTTGAACTTTGTTGGATGCAGTGTTTTATATTTGTTAGTTCAGCTTTGCTAGTTGTGTTAAATTCTTCTTGTCCTTTTATCCCTTTGGTTTGCTGGTTGTATTGGTTATCAAGAGAAATGTATTGGTATGCTTATTTTGCATTTGTCTGTTTCTCCTTAATGATAATTTTTGCTTTATCTATTTTGTGGTTATGTTACTAGGTGCATACATGTTTAGCATTGTATATTTTCCTCACCACTGAGTCTTTTAAAATAATGTGTCCTTTAAGGCAAAAGTAGTATGAGGTAAAGTTCGATTAGCTTAATATTAATGTAATTGCATTATCTTTTCTCTGATTAGTAGGTATAGTGTGTGCCTTTTAATTTTTTTAACTTGTATTTGCAGTCTTTCTGCATACTTTCTATGGATTTTTCTGTTGTCAACAATACATAGCTGGGATTTAAAAAATCTAGTCTGACAATATTTCTTGTAACTGGAGTGTTTGGTCTTGATATTTAACAAAATGACTAACGTGAAAGTGAAGTTGCTCAGTCGTGTCCGACTCTTTGCGACCCCGTGGACTGTAGCCCACCAGGCTCCTCTGTCCATGGGATTCTCCAGACAAGAATACTGGAGTGGGTTGCCATTTCCTTCTCCAGTGGGTTTAAATATGTTCTTGTGTTTTCTGTTTATTGTACCTGTTCTATGTCTTTTCCTCATTTCTTTGGATGTCTTTTTTTTTTTTTTTTTTTTAACTCTGCTAACCTCAAGGTTACTTAAAACGTGGATCTTTGACTTGTCAAAATCTAATGTTTGGTTATTCCCCCCCCTTTGTGGACGCTGAAACTCCATTTATTTTATTTTCACTTATGTAGCTCAGTTGATGCTATTTTAACTGTGTATATTTTATCTTATACATTATTAATTTGTACAGTAATCACCATTTATTTATTGTTTTTAAAAACCCCTCATTTGACTATCTCAGATTTTGGTTGCGGCATGTGGAATCTTTGCTGCCGCAGGTGGGCTCTTCATAACTGCCTGTGGACTTTTTCTCCACTTGGGCATGCAGCCTCACTAGTTCCAGCGAGTGGTGGGATCTTAGTTCAGTGACCAGGGATCAACGCATGTCCCCTGCATTGGAGGGCAAAGTCCTGACCCCTGGGCCTCCAGGGAGTCCCCTAGTACTAGCCATTTACCTTAACCCTTTTCATTGCTCTTCATTCCTTGCTGTAATTCCAGTCAGTCCAATTCCAGTTTCATTTTCCTTCTGCCTGAAGAGCACTCTTTGTTTCTCCCCTGTTGTGTGACTCCTAATAGTGAATTCTATGAGTTTGTGTTAGTTTAAAAATATCTCAAATTGATTTTTCTTTTTGAAGGATATTTTTGATATGTATAGAGTTTTAACTTGTTGGTTTTCTTGTAAGGTGTTGAAAGAAGTTACTGAATTACATTTTCAACTTTTATTTATTTTTTTTTTATTAAGTAAACTGTCAGTTTAGTATTTGCTGTCATGGATAGAATCTTTTTTTACTTCATGCTTTTTATTTATTTATTTGGTCTTTTGTTTTGAACAGTTTTTGTGATTTTTTTTTTTAAATTTATATTTTGTGTGTTTATATTTTGTAATTTTTGTATTTATATTTTGTATTTTATGTATTTTTTAATTTATATTTTGAGTTTACAGGTCTTACTGAATCTATGGTAATGCTTTTTATTCTTTTGAGACGTTTGCAGTCATTGTCTTTTAATGTATTTCTGCTGCCCTGTCTCCCAACCCTCCATGCCATTAAAATACTTGTGAGATTTTCCTGATGTTTTATTTACCCTTTGCATGCTTCATTCTTGATATTTTTTCTGATCTCCCTTTGTTCACTAATTTTTAATGAAATTAGCTTACTGATAATCTGTCCATTGAGTTTACTGTGTTTTTTCACTTCTGGAAAATCTGATTCTGTGGTAGTTTTCTACTAGTTTTATATCTCATTTTTAATCACTTTGAATGTGATAGTTGCAGATGTTTTTTCATTTAGTTATTTATTCCTGTAGCCTTCCTCCCATAACTTACTTTAAAGGATAATTTTGTAACTGCAATAGCCAGCAGCCCAGTTTAGTTCAGTTTAGTCGTGTCCAACTCTTTGCGACCCCATGAATTGCAGCACGCCAGGCCTCCCTGTCCATCACCAACTCCCGGAGTTCACTCAAACTCACGTCCATCGAGTCGGTGATGCTATCCAACCATCTCATCCTCTGTCGTTCCCTTCTCCTCCTTCCCTCAATCTTTCTCAACGTCAGGGTCTTTTCAAATGAGTCAGCTCTTCTTAACAGGTGGCTGATGAGAAGTATTGGAGTTTCAAAACTCAAAGTATTGGCGTTTCAGCTCCAACATCAGTCCCACCAGTGAACACCCAGGACTGATCTCCTTTAGGATGGACTGGTTGGATCCCCTTGCAGTCCAAGAGACTCTCAAGAGTCTTCTCCAACACCACGGTTCAAAAGCATCAATTCTTCGGCGCTCTGCCTTCTTTATAGTCGAACTCTCACATCCATACATGACCATTGGAAAAACCATAGCCTTGACTAGACGGACCTTTGTTGGCAAAGCTTTTTATTATGCTGTCTAGGTAGGTCATAACTTTCCTTCCAAGGAGCAAGTGTTTTTTAATTTCATGGCTGCAGTCACCATCTGCAGTGATTTTGGAGCCAGAAAAATAAAGTCAGACAGTGTGTCCACTGTCTCCCCATCTATTTCCCATGAAGTGATGGGACTGGATGCTATGATCTTCGTTTTCTGAATGTTGAGCTTTAAGCCAACTTTTTCATTCTCCTCTTTCACTTTCATCAAGAGGCTCTTTAAACGTTAGTGGGTCTTGCTTTTTTTGGTTGTTGTTATTTGTTGTTGCAGCTTGTTTTTATTTTGTCTCTTTGTGGTTTAACTTACATGGTTGCACATGTATTAGATTATATTTTTTAAATTGTTTGAGATAATTTGGGCTCTGGGATGGTATTCCTGGAGAGGATTTATGCTTGCTCTGCCAGACATCTGAGGGATTAGGTGGTTTAGGATAATTTTTAAGGTAGAGATGAGTTGCAGCTAGGTCTCTTACCTACCATTCCCTCAGATCCCAAGAGCAGTTCAGGATTTCGTCTTACAAAGAGATGGATATACTAGCCCCCTCCTTCCTTTGGTGGTCCCTGGGTTCTGGCCTTTGGCCCCTCACCTTGCAAAGTTGTTACCTTTAGCTGCCCCAAACACTTGGCTGTTACCCTCAGGAATAAAAGTGGTTGCAAATTTGGGGTTTACCTCTCAAGGCCCTACCTCTGGAAGCACTATCTTCAAATTCTTTGATACCTGCAAGCATGTGATTAGGGTATGTGTCAGTGTATGTGTTCAAGCTTTGGCCTGTGGACATTTTCAGTCATAAACAGTTGTACCTCAGTATCTGCGGGGGATTGATTCTAGAATCCCCTGAAGAAAGCCATGGATGCTCAAGTCTCTTCCATAAAATGACATAGTTTTTGCATGTAACCTCTGCACATCCTCCCATATACTTTGTCATTTCTAGATTATTTATAATACCAAATGCAACATAAGTACTGCATAAATGGTTGCAATTGCAACATAAATGCTGTGTAAGTAGTTACCAGTGCTATGGGGGAACTTTCTGAAATTTTTTTCCCTTGAATATTCTTTATCTAAGGTAGGTTGAATCTGTGGATGTGGAACTTAGATACAGAGGGTGAACAATTTAACAGTCAAGAAAATAATGTAAAAGAACCCCCTTTGTCTCTGTGACACCACTCCAGTGATACCTTCTTAAGTTGGATAACTTCCTGGCTTCTGGTATGCGCAAGATGTTCCAAGCTCTTCATGTATTTCCTCCCCTTTACCTGGAATTAACCGTTCCTATAAGAAACCCTGGTTCCCAATAGTTTTTGTTAGTGTTGTTCTTTCAGATTTTATTTTAATATTCTAGCTTTCAGGTGAGTGGTCTAAATTACCAGTCCATCACCAGTGATGGTAGTCCGTCACTACCAGGACTGTCTGTTCCTTATAGTGATTCCTGTGTGTATCCTTGTAAAGACACACCAAAGATTCGGAGTTGTTTTTTTGCCAGTGGTTTTAGGCAGGAGTGGTTTTGTCATGGGTCTTTTGGCAGTCTGGCAAAACCTATGGATACCTTCTCAGAATGTTTCTGAATATAGTAAGCTAAATACAAGGGAGCAAAGGGGAAATAAATTGAAACATTTAAATAGTTAACTAAAATATTAAAACTTTAATTTAGTAATAGTGCTTTTTTGTTTCTGTATTATGTGGCAGATAAGACATATAGGTAAACAATTTTTATATTTTAAGGTACTGAAATGGTAGTTCTTGATGTTCATCAGAGAGTGAATTGAGGTGGCCTTTGACCTTTCACATTTGTTGTTCGTTGTTCAGTCATTCAGTCGGGTCTGACTCTGCCACCCCATGGACTGTAGCATATTGAGCCATAAATAATTTATGATAGGGAATACAGGAGAGCATTAGAGATCTGTGGGTCAGTGCATATAATCCTAAGATGCTGGCTGCTCAGAGTGAGGCTACACTTTACAGGCTGAAGCATTGTCCTCCATAAAACTGCCCTCACTGCAGACACCAGCAATAAACTTGGGGTCCACAAGCCATCCACATTTCTGACCACCTGGGTTACAAAATCAGGGATTCCCATGACCACCTCAGATTTGAGAATTTACTAGAAGAACTCATAGAACTCAGGAAAATGCTACAGTTTCATTATAGCAGAAAAGGATCCAAATCCCCATGACCACCCAAAAGAAGAAACACACAGGACGAGGTCTATAATAATCTGGGTGGGGATCATCCAGTTTTCTTTGGTGGAGTCAGGAGTATCACTGTCCTGCACATGGATATGTAATGGTGTGTAGGGCTGGAGTATTGCTGACCAGGGAAGCTTGGCTGTCCAAACTGTTTATTGGGGCTTTGTTATGTAAGCATGGCTGATTGAATCATTGGCCGTAAGGTTGAGCTCAATCTTTAGCTTCTCTCCTTGAAAATGACTGCTGTCAGGGGATTCAAAATCCCAATTCTCTAATCCCCTAGTTGATCTTTTTGGTGAGTCATCTTGTTAGCACAAACTGTCTAGGGGATCATAAATCAAAAGCACTCCTGTTACTAAGTACATTCCAAGGATTTAGAAGGTACTTCCTAGGAACTGGGACGAAGGCCAGCCAAACTCTTTGTTTTACAACAGTCACCAATTCTGTTTTCATAGTTTGATGACTAATACCCTGATGGCTCTGGTCATGTCTGTTCTGTGGCAGGGCATGTAACTTAATTTAGAAGTAGTGGATGAGCTTTAAAGCTATTTTGAGATCTGTAACATATGCAGTGGGGGTTGGAAAGATCTGTGATTTCTATTGTTTGAGAAAGTCAGGGATATTCAAATAATATTGTGGTTTCATACACATGATGGAAGTCAAAGGAAAATGAAGATAGAATTTTTCCCTTGTCCAAGTTCATGGTACTTGTGAAGTTTGTCCATGCTTAAGAGCTCTTATATTAGAACTTGGTGTTTAGATGTCTAGTGATTTAGATTGTTTAATGGTTTTGTTTATATTGATAGTTTGGGGCTCTGAAGGCCTTCCAAGTATACTCTTGGTATATACTGTAGCCAAACACTGGGTAGTTAATGATGTTGTGTTCAAATTGCGCCCTTCATTTTATTATTATTTTTTTTAAATTTTATTTTATTTTTTAACTTTACAATATTGTATTGGTTTTGCCATATATCAAAATGAATCCACCACAGGTATACATGTGTTCCCCATCCTGAACCCTTCTCCCTCCTTCCTCCTCCCTCCCCATACCATCCTTCTGGGTCGTCCCAGTGCACCAGCCCCAAGCATCCAGTATCATGCATTGAACCTGGACTGGCAACTTGTTTCATATATGATATTATACATGTTTCAATGCCATTCTCCCAAATCATCCCACCCTCTCCCTCTCCCACAGAGTCCAAAAGACTGTTCTATACATCAGTGTCTCTTTTGCTGTCTCGTACACAGGGTTATTGTTACCATCTTTCTAAATTCCATAAATATGTGTTAGTATACTGTGTTGGTGTTTTTCTTTCTGTCTTACTTCACTCTGTATAATAGGCTCCAGTTTCATCCACCTCATTAGAACTGATTCAAATGTATTCTTTTTAATGGCTGAGTAATACTCCATTGTGTATATGTACCACAGCTTTCTTATCCATTCATCTGCTGATGGACATCTAGGTTGCTTCCATGTCCTGGCTATTATAAACAGTGCTGAGATGAACATTGGGGTACACGTGTCTCTTTCCCTTCTGGTTTCCTCAGTGTGTATGCCCAGCAGTGGGATTGCTGGGTCATAAGGCAGTTCTAGTTCCAGTTTTTTAAGGAATCTCCACACTGTTCTCCACAGTGGCTGTACTAGTTTGCACTCCCACCAACAGTGTTGGAGGGTTCCCTTTTCTCCACACCCTCTCCAGCATTTATTGCTTTTAGACTTTTGGATCGCGGCCATTCTGTCTGGCGTGAAATGGTACCTCATAGTGGTTTTGATTTGGATATCTCTGATAATGAGTGATGTTGAGCATCTTTTCATGTGCTTGTTAGCCATCTGTATGTCTTCTTTGGAGAAATGTCTATTTAGTTCTTTGGTGCATTTTTTGATTGGGTCATTTATTTTTCTGGAGTTGAGCTGTAGGAGTTGCTTGTATATTTTTGAGATGAGTTGTTTGTCAGTTGCTTCATTTGCTATTATTTTCTCCCATTCTGAAGGCTGTCTTTTCACCTTGCTTATAGTTTTCCTTTGTTGTGCAGAAGCTTTTAAGTTTAATTAGGTCCCATTTGTTTATTTTTGCTTTGATTTCCAATATTCTGGGAGGTGGGTCATAGAGGATCCTGCTGTGATGTATGTCGGAGAGTGTTTTGCCTATGTTCTCCTCTAGGAGTTTTATAGTTTCTGGTCTTAGGTTTAGATCTTTAATCCATTGAGCCCTTCATTTTAACCTTTAAGTTTTAGCCAAAGGGATGTCAGCACCGGAGACCTAGAGTGCTGGTTTTACTTGCCATCCATTGAAAGATTTGTGACTGGACTTTCTAGTAAATTCTTTTAGGTACTTAGGAAGGTTCTAAGTTGTAAACCGATGCTTTTTCTTTCCAGATTTATAAAATCTGAAACTATTGACTCTTTTTCTCTCTTACCATTTTATTGTGAAAATTTTCAAACATATAGAAAAGTTGAAACAGGCATTTGAACATTTGTATACTTGCCATCCAGATTTAGGAGTTGCAAATATTTTGCCACCTTTTCTTAATCTATTAAAAAAAAGAAAATCTCATCTTAGAAAATAAGCTACGGACTGTTGAGTACATGTAGTAATCTGTGCTGTTGCCACTAGTTCCAAACTTTGCTGTTCTCTCTCTGCTGTTCCCCATCCCCCAAGCTTTTAAAATGAAATTTCCTCTGCATTGAAAGGTTAAAACTATAGCTTAATTATGCCTGTATGTTCTCCATTGAGATTTCATTTGCTAACATTTTGCTCTACTAATACTTTTTGTTGAACCATTTGAAAGTTGCAGTAAATTGCAGGCATCATAACACTTTTAAGATTTGGGTGTTTTTCTTTGTATCTGCAATATCTTAAGAAAATTATTTTTTGTTTAATGTTTAGGTCCTATTCGGATTTTAGCCATGTGTCATTTTTCATATAAATATTTGTGTTGACATAAATCCCCCCCCCCCCCCCCCCCCCCCACACACACACACTCTGAACCCTCTATGATGACAACTTTAAGACCCTTGTCGGCAGCCTAAACTTCAGCTTACACGTGATGTGTTTGGCCTTTAGTGTTCCTGTGTTTTTTGCATTGGTGTTGAGACTTCTTTGGAACATGGCACTTTTGCTTAAGCAGCTTTAGGAATTTATAAATAGCACTGTTTGGTGATAGCAGCTGGCAGCAAATATTTTGATATGTAACTTCTGCTTTGTGTTTATTACTTAATTTTACATCTGAAAATTTGAAACATTAATTTCTTAACCTTTTGGAGACAACAGCGCTGTGTCATTGATTTTTTTTTTTTTTTTTTTGCCGTGTCCTTTTCCTTTATGGGCACCATCTATGTTTTTAATTTTTGTTTGGTTTGTGGGCCACACCGTGTGGCATGTGGGATCTTAGTTCACCTACCAGAGATTGAACCCATGCCCCCTGCAGTGGAAGTGCAGAATTTTAACCACTGGACCACCAGGGAAGTCCCTGTGTTTATTTTTAAAATAAGAAATATATCTCAGTAATACTTCTTGCAGCCCACTTGCGAGCTGTTTTAATTTCGGTGCCGTAGGTTTTTAATTTCCAAAATGGAACAGCTATAGTGTGTGCGCCTCATGGTGGCTGTATAGGGTCTGAGTTGTTACATGTATATCAGTGAGTGAGACATAGCATGTGCTTGAGGACAAACAACCTTTGAGATGATTATCGAAGAATTTTGAGCTCTAAAAC
Organism: Bubalus bubalis; assembly: GCF_019923935.1. NCBI lineage: Eukaryota > Metazoa > Chordata > Mammalia > Artiodactyla > Bovidae > Bubalus > Bubalus bubalis. The sequence continues at coordinate 151,279,523 of NC_059159.1, read as the reverse complement.
TAAATTCATGACATTTTAAAAGTTGTGTAGCAAAATTGCATACCTGGATAGCTAGCTATATTTAATACAGATGGATTTAACAAAGGGAAATCCAAGATCATCTTTTCTCCAAATTTTATTATAAAAATTTTTATTTATTTATTTTTAAAATTTAAATTGAAGTAGGAATTTGGAGAATAACATTAGTATGTTCTTTGTTTAGATTCAGAAATTAATATTTTGTCATTTTCACTGGATTGTTTGTTGTATGTATTGCTTTCTTCCCCTGAATGTTTGAAATTCACTTGCAGACATTATGTCACCCTACCTGTAGAAATTTCAGTATGCGTTTCTTAAAAATAAGTGTATTCTTGTGCATAACTATAATGTCATCGTGCTTTTAAAGGTTAATGATAATGTCATAATGTGTTATCTATTATATAGTCCCTATTTAAATTTCCCCATTTGTCTTGAGTGTCTTCTACAGCTTTTCCCCCTCCGAACCATTCATTTAGGATTTACTTGTCTGCTTTTAGTCTCTTAATCTAGATCAGTATGTCTACCTTTTTTTCTTATGACATTGAACTTTTATAGAATATAACCCATTTGTGTTGTAGAAGCTTCTTACCTGCTCTAATGCATTGTGTGCTTTGCATTACATCATGTCTGGAAGACTCCGAAGTGTGGTTGGCTCATAATTAGTGGTGTTGAATGGTTTGGTCCCTCCACTGTCAACCACCGTTCATAATCAGTGGGTAATTTGGGGTGATTCTTTGGTACTATGCTCTTTGGTACTATGCAACATTATTCTCTAGAAGCCTTTCGCCTCATGAGGTTAGCAGTCTGCTGGGTTTAATCCTGAATACAGGGCTATCTTTTTTATGGCCATCAAATTAAGCTTCACTTGATAACATTTTCTGTGATATTTGAAAAAAATTGTGACTCCTGCTATCTTAGAAATGAGATTTTGCTATATCATTTCTAAGATAAAATCAGGCAGTTTGGAATAGTAATTGCAACTCAAAAATGGAGAAGGACTTTTGTATTATTAAAAAACCTCCTGTATCCTTTCCTGCTGCAGCTCTTCAATCTGTGTGTTTTACTTTCTGTGAAAGTATTGTAACAAGTTTAACCTGAAAATTTTAATGCAGTGGTAAGCAATAGAAAATCATACAAAGACAAGCTTATATCTGCTAGTGAGAAGGGTGCCTTTAGATCATCAGTAGCCAAATTTTTTATGTTATAGAACCAAGTTGATTTATTAAGTTAGGGAACATTGGTACTTGTGTAGGTTAAAATATTCTTTGGTCTTTGAAGTAGCTTTGTAAAGAATGTCAGAAAAGGAACAGAGTCGTAAGATGTTTTTAAAATTGGAAAATACTACATCCTTTGTTAGGTGCTGTTGAGAATATTTTAGTGGTAAGGGAAATTGATACAGAAGATGGGATTTGCAAAACATATGAAAGGGTTGAATTGAAACAGTTCGTCTGTTACTATAGTAGGAGAAGGTACCGGTCAGCTAATAAATTTGGTAGTGGGAAAATGAGTAGTTCTCTTTTGTTTGCTTCCATCTGACTAGCAAAAAGGAAACTTACCTGCTGAGGGTGGGCATGGTATTGTCAAAAGCTCACTTGAGATATAAGATTATAAGTTTGAAGTTTTTCAGCCATGCTTAATGGCTCAAATTGTGGTTGTAGTAAACAAGAAGTTGGTTTTGGCAGAAAGTGCCAGAGGCAAGCAACGGAGTCACTATGTAGTTGACCATCTGTGGAATCTAAGCTGAGTAATGAGGGCGGTTAGGACCCAAGGAGATAAAAATCAAGCCGTAGTTTGGAGGTGGTGGTTGTGTAAAGTAATTGTTGGCAGTAGGATGGCTGGTGTAAGAAAAGTGCAGTGACTAGAGGTTGTTTTGAGTGTGAGATGCTTAAAATAAAGATTCCAGAGGTATTGGAGTGATTGGTAATGAGAAGCTTGAGGTTGTGACTGTGGAGATAGTTGGCTGGAGTTGGGTAGATTGAAGTTAGAACCAAGGGGGCATTTTGTTCAAAGGATCTTATGTTGCCAAAAATGTAATGGAAAACAAGCAAACCAGGAACAAAATTTTCAAAAATGTGTGCAGATGACTAGAGGGTTAATAGGTAGATAGAGATCTGAAACAAAAAGTTCAGTTTAGTTGCTCTGTTGTGTCCAACTCTTTGCGACCCCATGGACTGCAGCACACCAGGCTTCCCTGTCCATCACTAACTTCCGGAACTTGCCCAAACTCATATACATCGAGTTGGTGATGCCATCCAACCATCTCATCCTCTCTCATCCCCTTTTCCTCCTGCCTTCAATCTTTACCAGCATCAGCGTCTTCTAATGAGTGGACCCTTCGCATCAGGTGACCAAAGTATTGGAGTTTCCGCTTCAGCATCAGTCCTTCCAGTGAATATTCAGGACTGATTCCCTTTATGATTGACTGGTTTGATCTCCTTGCAGTCCACAGGATTCTGAAGAGCGTTCTCCAGCACCACAGTTCAAAAGCATCAATTCTTTTGAAGAAAAAGGGAGGCCTGTTATTACTAGTGAGTGCTGTGGCACGTGCCTCCACAAGAGGGTGTGGGGGGAAAGACAGTGGAGAACACGAACAACCACTTTGGAGGGAGCTACTGGATGGCGTGGACTGCCTTTCAGAAGGCAGTGGAGAGGTTTGGACAATTGGAGGTTAAGGGCTGTAGGGTTCCAGTAGGGAAAGCTACAGCAGCGTGGGAAGAGTTGAATGTGGAAGCTGAGATTTCTGGTGTGAAAGAGGTAGAGCTGTGCAAGGCTTGCATGGCTTTTGGGTGGACTCTTGGGAAAGGTGGATGTCTGTCTTTGTTGTCATGACACCTAGACTGATTTCCTCAGCTCAATGTGGGAGAGCCCCAAGGAACAGCTTGGGAACCTTGCGTGGGGGAAAAGTCACCTTTAGAGAAGGTGCTGCTGCTTCTACAGAGACCAGCCAATTCTGATTCCATGTTGGACCTGTTTCTTCAACTTGCTTTTTCTTAATGTTATTGTGATCTTACTTAATCAGTTCAGTTCAGTTCAGTCATTCAGTTCAGTTCAGTCTCTCAGTCGTGTCTGACTCTTTGCGACCCCATGGACTGCAGCACGCCAGGCCTTCCTGTTCATCACCAACTCCCAGAGCCTACTCAGACTCATGTCCCATTGAGTTGGTGATGCTATCCAAACATCTCATCTTCTGTTGTCCCCTTCTCCTGCCTTCAATCTTTCCCATCATCAGGGTGTTTTCAAATGAGTCAGTTCTTCGCATCAGGTGGCCAGAGTATTGGAGTTTCAGCTTCAGCATCAATTCTTCCAGTGAATACTCAGGATTGATCTTCTTTAGGATGGACTGGTTGGATCTCCTTGCTGTCCAAGGGACTCTCAAGACATCTCCAGCACATTTCAAAAGCATCAGTTCTTTGGTTCTCAGTTTTCTTTATATTCCAACTCTCACATCCATACATGACTATTGGAAAAACCATAGCTTTGACTAGACGGACCTTTGTTGGCAAAGTAATGTCTTTGCTATTTAACATGCTGTCTAGGTTGGTTATAACTTTTCTTCCAAGGAGCAAGCATCTTTTAATTTCATCTGCATATGATGCAGTCATCATATGCAGTGATTTTGGAGCCCCCCAAAATAAAGGCTTTCACTGTTTCTATTGTTTGCCCATCTATTTGCCATGAAGTGATGGGACGGGATCTTTGTTTTCTGAATGTTGAGCTTTAAGCCAACTTTCTCACTCACCTCTTTCACTTTCATCAAGAGGCTATTTAGTTCTTTCGCTTTCTGCTGTAAGGGTGGTGTCATCTGCCTATCTGAGGTTATTGATATTTCTCCCAGCAATCTTGATTCCAGCTTGTGTTTCATTCAGCCCAGATGAACTCTGGATGAACTCTCTTCATGACGTACACTGCATATAAGTTAAATAAGCTGGGTGACAATATACAGCCTTGACATTCTCCTTTCCCGATTTGGAACCAGTCTGTTGTTCCATGTCCAGTTATAACTGTTGCTGCTTGGCCTGCATACAGATTTCTCAGGAGACAGGTCAGATGGTCCGGTATTCCCATCTCTTGAAGAATTTTTTCCACAGTTTGTTGTGATCCACACAGTCAAAATCTTTGGCATAGTCAATAAAGCAGAAATAGATGTTTTTCGGGAACTCTCTTGCTTTTTCGATGATCCAGTGGATGTTGGTAATTTGATCCCTGGTTCCTCTTCATTTTCTAAATCCAGCTTGAACATCTGGAAGTTCATGGTTCACGTGGATGTTGGCAATTTGATCCCTGGTTCTTCTGCCTTCTAAATCCAGCTTGAACATCTGGAAGTTCATGGTTCACGTACTGTTGAAGCCTGGCTTGGTGAATTTTGAGCATTACTTTGCTAGTGTGTGAGATGAGTGCAGTTGTGCGGTAGTTTGAGCATTCTTTGGCACTGCCTTTCTTAGGGATTGGAATGAAAACTGACCTTTTCCAGTCCTGTGGCCACTGCTGAGTTTTCCCAATTAGCTAGCATATTGAGTGCAGCACTTTCACAGCATCATCTTTCAGGATTTGAAATAGCTCCACTGGAATTCCATCACTTCCACTAGCTTTGTTCATAGTGATGCTTCCTAAGGCCCACTTGACTTTGCATTCCAGGATGTCTGGCTCTAGGTGAGTGATCACACCATCATGATTATCTGGGTTGTGAAGATCTTTTTTGTACAGTTCTTCTGGGTATTCTTGTCATCTCTTCTTAATATCTTCTGCTTCTGTTAGGCCCATGCCACTTCTGTCCTTTATTGAGTCCATCTTTGCATGAAATGTTCCTTTGGTATCTCTAATATTGAAGAGATCTCTAGTCTTTCCCATTCTGTTGTTTTCCTTTATTTCTCTGCAGTGATCACTGAGGAAGGCTTTCTTATCTCTCCTTGCTATTCTTTGGAACTGTGCATTCAAATGGATATCTCTCTCCTTTTCTCCTTTGCTTTTTGCTTCTCTTCTTTTCACAGCTATTTGTAAGGCCTTCTCAGACAACCATTTTGCCTTTCAAATCTTACTTAATGGCCTGCCTTAAAGGACCCTGCCTCTCTGCCTCTTGTTCAGTCGCCAAGTACTCTTCGTGACCGCATGAACTGCAGCACACTAGGCTTCCCTGTTTCTCATCATCTCCCAGAGTTTGCCCAAGTTCATGCCCATTGAATCCTTGATGCCATCCAGCCATCTCATCCTCTGTCTCCCTCTTCTTCTTCTTTCCATCTTTCCCAGCATGAGGGTCTTTGCCAATGAGTTAGCTGTTTTGCATTGTGCGTGTGTGCAAAGTCGCTTCATTTGTGTCCAACTCTGTGACCCCATGGACTGTAACCTGCCAGGCTCCTCTGTTCCATGGGTTCTCCGACAAGACTACTGGAGTGGGTTGCCATGCCCTTCTCCAAGGGATCATCCAACCCAGTGATTGAACCCATGTCACCTGCAGCCCTTGTACTGCAGGCAGAATCTTTACCACTGAGCCACTGGGGAAGTAGCCCAGCTCTTTGCATTAGGTGACCAAAGTATTGGAGCTTCAGCTTCAGTCCTTCCAAAGAGTATATTCAGGGTTGATTTCCTTTAAGACTGACTGGTTTGATCTCCTTGCTTTCCAAGGTACTCTCATGGGTCTCCTCCAGCATCACATTTCAAAAGCATCAGTTCTACCTTGCTCTGTTTCTTTAATGTCCAGCTCTAACATCCATACGTGACTACTGGAAAGACCATAGCCTTGATTATATAGACCTTAGTCGGCAAAATGAAGTCCTTGCTTTTTAACACACAAAGTTTGTCATAGCTTTCCTGCTTAGAAGCAGCGGTCTTCTAATTTCATGGCTGCAGTCAACCCATCTGTGATTTTTAGAGCCCAAGAAGAGGAAATCTGTCACTGCCTACACCTTTTCCCCTTCTATTTGCCATGAAGTGATGGGACCGAATGCATCATCTTTGTTTTTTTGATATTGAGTTTTAAGCTGGCTTTTTCACTCTCCTACCTTCACCCTCATCAAGAAGTTCTTTAGTTTCTCTTCAGTTAGAGTGGGATTGTCTGCATATCTGAAGTTTTGATGTTTCTCTTGGACTAGCTTGTGAGTCATTCGGCCCAGCATTTCTCATCGTGTGCTTTGCATATAAGTTAAATAAACAGAGTGACAATAACAGCCTTGTATTCCTTTCTCAATCCTGAACCAGTCAGTTGTTCCATACAGAGTTCTAACTTGATTCTTGACCTGCATACAGATTTCTCAGGAGGCAGGTAATGGTCTGGTATTCCCATCTCTTTAAGAGTTTTCCACAGATTGCTGTGAACCACACAGTCAAAGGCCTTAGTGTAGTCAGTGAAACAGGCAGATGTTTTTCTGGAATTCCCTTGCTTTCTCTATGATCCAGCAAATGTTGGCGATTTGATCTCTGATTCCTCTTCTTTTTCCTAAACCCAGGTTGAACATCTGGAAGTTCTCTGTTCACGTAATGCTGAAGCTTAGCTTGGAGGATTTTGAACGTAACCTTGCTAGAATGGGAGATGAGTGCAACTGTCCTGTTTGACCATTCTTTAGTACTGCTCTTCTTGGGAATTGGGATGAGGATTGACCTTTTCCAGTCCTGTGGCCACTGCTGGGTTTTCCAGATTTGCTGACATATTGAGTGCAGCACTTCACTAGCATCATCTTTTAGGATTTTAAATAGCTCTGCTGGAATTCCATCACTTCCACAAACTTTATTGTTTGCCTGTTAAACTAAAATAAAATGCCTTGCTCAGCTCATAGATAATCTGACCCTACCCATCTGTGAATGGCTGCAAAGAAAAGATTTACACATTCTTTCCAGAGGCTTGGCCATTCCCGGAGGTATTTGCAAGACTGAAAACCCTTTTTACTTTACTTCCTCACTGCCTCCCTCTCTATTCTGCCTTTTGACTGTGGTTCCTCATTGCTTCTCTCTTGGGTTCTATAAAAGAACCTGGCATCCAGACCCAGACAGGATGGTTATTTTGAGACGTTAGTCTGCCATCTCCTTGGTCAGCTGGCTTGTCTCTACCTTGTCTCTTGGATTCACTGCCCTGTTGTGCGGCAAGCAGAATGAGCATGGACTTGGTAGTACTGCTTCCAATTTTTTTTCATTATAGGCATACCTCGTTTTATTGAAAGTTTGTGGCAGCTTGGCATTGGCAGATGATGGTTAGCTTTTTTAGCAATAGAATCTTTTAAAATCAAGATATGTACATAGTTTTCTTCAGGTATAATGCTACTGCATACTTAATAGACAACAGTATAATGTGAACATAACTTTTATATGCATTGGAAACCAAAAAATTCATGTGACTCATTTTATTGTGTCGACTTAAAAACAACATGAGAGTTGTGAGTTAAGTTTTATTTGGGACAGAATGAGGACTGCAGCCAGGGAGACAGCATCTCATACAGCTCTGAGAGACTGCTCCAAAGAGGTAGTGAGGGAAAGTGAATATAAAGATTTTGTGAAGGGGGACTTCAGTGCGATCAAGCTCTTAACCTAATAAGAGGTTTTCTGCTAGTCATGAGGAGCTGATGTCTTCATGAAGGGATTTAGTGCTTTTCTAGATATGAGGACATATAAAGATTGGGGTAATGAAATCAGTTCTTGAAAATATCTAACTGTCTAAAGACCTGTTCTACCAGATTCTGTGGAGCAGAGTGCCTTATTCTCTACCCTGAACTCCCTCAGGGGGTGTTGAAGGTCAACAGCTGCAGCAGCCCAGTGTTCAGTCTCCACAGAGGCAGATGGCAAATGCCCTTGGCAAAAACCAGTTTGTAGTTGACAGTTGACAATAATCGCTTTGTTGTGGTAGTCTGGAACTGAACCCACCATATCTCTGAGGGATGCCCTATAACTTACTGCCACTTGAGATACTATCTCCTTTGCTTACTTACTTGTGTAATGTCTCTCCCCTTCTACCTTAGCTTCAAACAGTAGTCGTTCTGAATATTCATTGAATTATATAGTCCATTTGATTTTAAATTTCCCTTGAGGTTTTCTGAAGTTTTATTTGTGTAGTTAAGAATTTTTTACCAGTTAAAATGATTCCTTTTCCCCTTGTTATTTAGACTTTTAAATTATTTTAACTATTATGTTACATTTTAGTCTCTAGAAAATGCATTCCCTTCAGTTCTTAAACCTGTGAACACATGGCTATAAGTTGTAGATAGGTAACTAATACATGAGAACTGAATGTAGTCAGGTGGTTCAGTTTGTGAACTGAAATTTGTGGGAGATATTTTTGTGTTTTATGAGAATATGTTTCCATAGATGTTTTACTACATGGACTGTAAACTGGACCCAAATTTGGTTTAAAGGATAAACCATTTTTATAAGATGATTTAACTTTTTGCATGGGAATGATTGAAAATTGCTTTAAGGCTCCTCCAGAGTTACTGGATCTTTCCCTCTGGTTCTGGAATCTTGGGAGCAGAAAGGGAACTGCTAGGTCTTACTGACTGTAATCCCTTATCTTGGTTCACCGACCTTCCACCCAGCAGTGGCTCAGGCTTGAAGTGGATTCCAGTGTTGCCTCATCCTCCAGCAGTTGTTCCACTGTGTACCTGCTGCACCTGTTTCTCACTCCTGGTCTTGCTGGGTCTTTTTGTGTCCCGTCAAGAAGATGGGCTGTGCCAGTCTAAATCTTTTTTGACATACCAGTGTCTGCCCTTTTCTGCCAGCAAAATGGATTGGGATACAGCGTGGGAAGCCCAAGGCTGTATAATGTTCAACTGACCGCCAAGGAACTACCCTTTTCTTTGTTGAAGGGTCTAGTACTTCCTTTTCTCTTGCTTCTCTGTGCAGTCCTTGGCACCGAGGACTGAGAAATTAAAGTTAATTGCTTCTGGGCAAAATGCATTTTCACTGATGTTACATTTAAAATAATGTCATGTTTGATGGCTTACTTGGAGAAGTTTGCTCTTGTGTGATGCTCTAGTAATGAACTGTTATTTCACTGTTTTACAGAGTACTTAAGATTTCACGTATTTTTGCTGAACTTGTTAAAAAAAAAAAAAAAGCGCTTGGGATGATGGATTAACAAGAACATTGAAATTCTGTGAAAAGTTTCAAATTGGAGCGTATTGAATTTTCACCCTAGTCCAGCAGCTGTGCTGCTCACTTAAATACAGATGAATGAAGACCCCATTCGGAAAGACACCTGGCCAGCGGTCCAGAGCTGATGCAGGTAGGCAGTGCAGTTCTACACTTACTTTAGTACAATAAATTTGAAACAGTTGTAAAAATGGGGAATGCTCTCATGTAATTCCTAGTGGTTGCTATTCTTAAAGCTTTGTGTGATTTCTAGTATTTTATACATGTGAAAAACACAGGTTTAGGTTTTTGAAAGGTAGGGAATCATATTAATTTTTCCTGTGGTTTTTTGCAGTAAGTTATGGATGTCCAGTAAATTTAGCGAGTGAATTGTAAATACTTAAGAGGTTTCTAGTAAGTAAAGGTTTTATCATTGGTTTTTGAAAGAAGTGAAAGTGAGATGACTAGATGAGTATTAGATTTAGTGAGATTTAGAGTATTTAATAGGAAAAAAGGTAAACTCAGCTTTTTGTGTATTTACTTGAAGGAACTGAAATGTAATGTATGGAAATGAAATGAATATTTAATAGAAATTCTTATTTTTGTGGCATACAGCTGATACTAGAAGTTTAGACTTTGCATGGTTTTTGTCTACCCTAGAAAACTAAAAGGTAAAAATCCTATAGGCTACAGAATAAAATAGGTAAGTAATAAATACATTCTTTTGTTGTTGTTGTTTTTTCACTAAGTTGTGTCTGATTCTTTTTCGACCCCATGGACTGTAGCCCTGCAGACTCCTCTGTCCATGGAATTTCCCAGGCAAGAATACTGGAGTGGGTTGCCATTTTTTTCGTTTAGGGATCTTCCTGACCCAGGGATCAACTTATGTCTCCTGCGTTGGTAGGCAGATTCTTTACCGCTGAGCCATTAGGGAAGCCCAGTGTTCTCTTCTGGACTTTTATTTTTCTCCATTCCAGAAATACATTTGAATATTGAAAACATCTGTCAAATATAAGTGAATCTGAGAATTCAGCTAGCAAAATTACTAGTAATCTTAAAATGGTTGCTGTGTGCTTTAGAATTTATTCTATTTATTCGCTATGGAGTTTGTAATTCCTTTGTAGAGGAGCCACAGGGATTAAGATTTTAAGTTGCTTTTATCTCTTTGATTTTAGTGCCTCTCTTGTAAACATTGATTCAGCTGTTAAATTTGTCTATAAGATTAACTTGCAGTCATGGTGACAGACTGGAGTGTAAGTCAGCTTAGGGTTTACTATTCTGATTCCAACTCTCTCATCAGTTCTATCCTGCTCTTTTTTTATTTACTTCTTAAAATTTTTTAATAATTTGTTTATTTATTTTTGTTTACACTAGGTCTCTGTTACCGCGTACAGGTTCTCCAGTTTCTCGTAGCGGGGGCTGCTCTTTGTGGTGCATTGCCGTGACTTCTTGGTGTCTAAGCACAAGCTTAGACACACTGGCTTCAGCAGTTGCCCCATGCGGGCTCTAGAGCGCAGGCTCAGTTGCCACATGTGGGCTCTAGAGCACAGGTTCAGTTGCCCCATGCGGGCTCTAGAGTGCAGGTTCAGTTGCCACATGTGGGCTCTAGAGCGCAGGTTCAGTTGCCACATGCGGGCTCTAGAGCACAGGTTCAAGTTGCACACAGGCTTAAATTGCTCTGCGACATGTGGAATCTTCTCAGACCAGGGATCAAACTTGTGTCCCCTGCATTGGCAGGCAGATTCTTATCCACTGCACCACCAGGGAAGTCCTGTTCTGCTCTTTTACTAGCTGTGTAAACATTGGTGCATTTTGTATCTTCTTAAGCCTTGTTTTTCCTTATCTAAACAATAGTACTGTTATGTATCTACTGGGGTTATTATGAAGAAATAAATGTGTTTTTGTGTATGAGGTGCTTAGCTATATGCCTAGCTGCTCTGCAAAACGCATTGTTTTTGTTGATCATACTATTTTAACAAAATGTTTATTTCATCTCATTTGGTTCAAAAATTGCTGTCAACAAGTTTTTGTTGATCGGTGAACCCCTCATGTTTCTGTAGCTTGAAATAGTAATTGTACCCCAAGTTTTTTTAGGCACACCATTCTGAATTCATCACTCCTATTTTCTTCATTGATTTAAAGTCATATTCTTAGTTAGGAGAGAGAACTGATTAAAGTGATGTGTAGTATGGTATAAGTAATTGAAGGAGCTAAACCAGGAGATGTTACTGTTAAGGGAGAGATTATCTAATCCTAGCCAATACTTTGATTTTATATTTTCTTATCCTTTGATAATTCTTAGAGCATGTGGCATAGCACTAAAGACAGAATGGGTACTCTGTAAATTCCAGTTGGCCTATTGTTTAATATTTTAATGTGTAAGATCCTGGGGTCATTTATTTTTCACTGTTACGTATTATACTTTTAGGTCAATGATCCCTTTGGTCAGTATTATTTATAAAATTATTTTAATCATTTTTCCTGTTAACATAAATGGAGGCTCTGTTACTTTTAAATCCTTATATCAGTAACAAATGTGCCCATTAACAAATAAAATTCACCTAGAAAGGGGTTTCTTATTTTCATGCATCAAGAAACCTAGACAGACATTCCAGAGCTGCTCTGGATGTGCTGTGGTGGCTCAGATGTGCCCTTAGTCTGGTGCCATCTCAAAACTGAAGCGGGGAGCCTGCACTGTGTAGGGCTCCTAGGATATTTCTCTTCCACTGTGGGCCATTGGATATCTGGACTTACTACTTAAGGCTCCCAGAGCAAGTACCTGAAGAGAAACAGGCACAGATGCATGGTGTCTTCTATTGGGGGTCTTGAAAGTTATATGGGTTCACTTTTGTTGCATTTTGTTCATTGACGCAGTCTCAAAGGTCTGCTCAGGTTCAAGGGAGTGTGCATGTACTCTGCTCTATGGGAGAAGTGTCAGAGAATTATGGTCATGTTTTAAAACCACCACAGTGGGCAAATCCTAATACCTGACAGTGTTTATCATTAGGGCATGTGTAATCAATAAAAATTTGAAAATTGAATATTTGCATTATCTCTATATACATAGTTCAACATAATAGGGATTTCTGTTTTTTAAATAACTTAGATTTATTTGTGTAATTATGTTGCATTTTAATTGGTTTCTACAGTGGTAGTTTATATATATACCTAATGATGTTGAGCCGCAAGTCCTTTTACCTGATAAAATTTTTCATGTTTTCCTCCCATAGAGTTAGCCTCCATTTTTACTAGTTTATCAAATATAAATTTTCTCCCTTTATGACATTTTAATCATACTGATAAGTACAGGGAATGGTAATAATAGATGGATGTGCCTGCTGCTGCTGCTGCTAAGTCGCTTCAGTCGTGTCCGACTCTGTGTGACCCCATAGATGGCAGCCCACCAGGCTCCCCCGTCCCTGGGATTCTCCAGGCATGAACACTGGAGTGGGTTGCCATTTCCTTCTCCAATGCATGAAAGTGAAAAGTGAAAGTGAAGTCGCTCAGTCGTGTCCGACTCTAGCGACCCCATGGACTGCAGCCTTCCAGGCTCCTCCGTCCATGGGATTTTCCAGGCAAGAGTACTGGAGTGGGGTGCCATTGCCTTAATACTCAGATTAACAACTGTTTTTACTATATTCAGATGTTTTTAAAACCTCGATTTTTATGTTTACCAATCAATAGAAATTCATGAGTGAAATGTCAAATAGTGCCAAAGATTTTATCAAAAAGTAGGCATTCTATTCATTTTGATTTTTGCCTTCAGTATTTGTAAATAATGAATATACAGATTTTTCTTTATTAGTTATTGAAACCTGTTGAGGATTCTTTTTCACATAACATCTTTTTCTCTCATTAGCCTTTTTGTTGTTTTTTTTTTTAAATGAAGTCTATTTAATTTTTTAATTGAAATACAGCTAATTTGCAATGTTGAGTTAGTTTCAGGTATACAGCAAAGTGATTCAGTTGTATATGTGTTGCCACTACTGCTGCTAAGTTGCTTCAGTCGTGTCCAACTCTTTGCAACTCTGTAGACTGTAGCCCATGAGGTTCCTCTGTCCATGGGAGTTTCCAGGCAAGAATACTGCAGCGGGTTGCCATTTTCTTCTCTCAGGGATTTTCCCGACCCAGAGATTGAACCTGCGTCTCTTACATCTCCTGCATTGGCAGGCAGGTTCTTTACCACTAGCGCCACCTGCGTATACATGTCTGTTTTTCAGATTCTTTTCCATGATAGGATATTACAAGATATTGAGTATTGTTCCCTCCACTATATGGTAGGTCCTTGTTTACCTGTTCTATGTATGATAATGTGTTTAGGTTAATCAGAAACTCCTAATTTATCCCCTCCCCCCATTATATCTCTTCTGGTAACTATAAGTTTGTCTTCTGTGTCTGTGAGTCTATTTCTGTTGTGTAAATAAGTTCGTTTGTATTATTTTTTTAAATTTCGCATGTAGGTGATAGCATGTGATAGTTTTCCTTGACTGCAGTTAATATGATAATCTCGAGGTCTCTACAGTAGCTGCAGTGCCATTATTTCATGTTTTTATGGCTGAGTAATAGTCTGTTGTATAAGTGTACCACATCTTTATCCATTCATCTGTTGATGGTTACTTCTAGGTCTTAGCTGTTGTAATTAGTGCTGTTATGAACATTGGGATGCATGGATTCCAGTATCATATGGTAGCTCTGTTTTTAGTTTTTACGGAACCTCTGTTCTGTTCTCCATAGTAGCTGTACCAGTTTATGTGCTCCAACCGTGTAGAAGAGTACCACACTCTGTGTAGCATTTATTGTTTATTGACTTTTTAAAGACAGCCATTCTGACTCGTGTCTGTCAGTCAGATACCTCATTGTTTGTACTTTTGATTTGCATTTCTTTAATAATTAGCAATGTTGAGCTTATTTTCATATGCCTGTTACCCATTTGTGTGTCATCTTTGGAGAAATGTCTGTTTAGATCTTCTGTCCTTTTTTGATTGGGTTGTTTGTTTTTTGATACTAAGCTGTATGAAGTTTGTATATTTTGAAAATTAATCTCTGTTGGTAGCATCATTTGCAAATATTTTCTCCCAGTCTGTAGATTGACTTTTTGCTTTGTTATGGTTTTCTTTGCTGTACAAAAATTTTTAAAGTTTAATTAGATACCATTTGTAAAATTTTTGCTTTTATTTCCATTACTGTAAGAGACAGAGCCAGCCACCCCGCCCCCACCTGCTCCCCCCACCTCCCCAAATATTGCTGTGATTTATGTCGGAGTGTTCTGTTTTCCTCTAGGAGTTTTATAATACACAGTCTTACATTTAAGTCTAGTTCCTTTTGAGTTTATTTTTGTATATGGTGTTAAGAGAATGTTCTAATTTCATCCGTTTACATGTAGCTGTCCAGTTTTCCCAGCAGTACTAACTGAAGAGACTGTCTTTTCTCTATTCTGTGTTTTTGCCTCCCCACAAACTCTCAATTGTATATTCTTGCCACTCAGAAACTCAAAGTGTGTGAGTTTATTTCTAGGCTTTCTATCCTGTCCATTGATCTCTATGTCTGTTTTTGTGCCAGTATCATACTGTCTGATTACTGTGTCTCTGTAGTATAATCTGAAGTCAGGGAGCATGATTCCTCAGGTGTGTTCTTTCTCAAGATTGTTCTGGCTATTTGGATTCTTTTGTGCTTCCATACAAATAAAATTTTTTGTTCTAGTTCTATGAAAAATACCATTGGTAATTTGAAAGGAATTGCATTGACTGTAGATTGCTTTGGGTAGTGTGGCCATTTTAACATTATTGGTTCTTCCATTCCAAGAACACAGTATATCATCATTTTCTTTTCATCAGTGTTTTATAGTTTTTGAAGTTCTGGTATTCTGCTTCCTTAGGCTTTATTTATAGATAAATTATCTTTCTTAATGCTTTATTATTATTTTTTGATATTTATTTATTAATTTGGCTCCTGTTCATGGATCACAGCCTTCTCGTGGTGAAGAGGCTTGTGTAACTAGAGATCTCTTCAAGACAACTGGAGATATCAAGGGAATATTTCATGTAAGGAGGGGCATGATAAAGGACAGAAATGGTAAGGACCTATCAGAAGCAGAGTAAGAAGGGTGGCAAGAATACACAGAAGAACTATACAGAAAAGGTCTTAATGACTTGAATAACCACGATTTTGTGGTCACTCACCTAGAGTCAGAAATCCTGGAGTGTAAAGTCAAGTGGGTCTTAGCATTTACTACCAACAAAGCTAGTGGAGAGGTGGTAGAATTCCAGCTGAGCTATTTACAATCCTAGAAGATGATGCTGTTAAAGTGCTGCACTTAATACGTCAGCAAATTTGGAAAACTCAGCAATGGTCACAGCACTGGAAAAGGTCAGTTTTCATTCCAGTTTCAAAGAAAGGCAGTGCCAAAGAGTGTTCAAATTACTGTAGAATTGTACTCATTTCACTTGCTAGCAGGGTTATGCCCAAAATCCTTCAAGCAAGGCTTCAGGAGTTTGTGAACCGAGAACTTCCGAATGTACAGACTGGTTTAAAAAAAGGCAGAGGAACGAGAGATCAGATTGCCAACATTTGTTGGATCATAGAGAAAGCCAGGGAATTCCAGAAAATCATTTACTTCTGCATCATTGACTATGCTAAAGCCTTTGACTTTGTGGATCACAACAAACTGTGGAAAATTCTTAAAGAGATAAGAATACCAGACTACCTTACTTGTCTCCTGAGAAACCTGTATGCAGGTCAAGAAGCAACAATTAGAGTGGGACATGGAACAACTGACTGGTTCCAAATTGGGAAAGGAATATGACAAGCTGTATATTGTCACCCTGTTTATTTAACTTCTATGCAGAGTACATCATGTGAAATGCTGGGCTGGATAACTCACAAGCTGGAGTCAAGATTGCCGAGAGAAATATCAACAACCTCAGGTATGTAGATGATACCACTCTAATGGCAGAAAGTGAAGAGCAACTAAAGAGCTTCTTGGTGAGAGTGAAAGAGAAGAGTAAAAAAGCCGGCTTAAAACTCGATACTCAAGAAACTAAGGTGGTATCCGGTCCCCTCACTTCATGGCAAATAGATGGGGGAAAGTGGAAGCAGTGACAGACTTTATTTTCTTGGGTTCCAAAATCAACGCGGACAGTGACTACAGCCACAAAATTAAGACACTTGCTCCTTGGAAGAAAAGCTGTTTCAACCCTAGACAGTATATTCAAAAGCAGAGACATCGCTTTGCTAACAAAAGTCTGTCTAGTTAAGCTATAGTTTCTCCAGTAGTTATGTATGGATCTGAGAATTGGACCATAAAGAAGGCTGAGTGACGAAGAATTGATGTTTTTTAATTATGGTGCTGGAGAAGACTCTTGAGAGTCCCTTGGACTGCAAGGAAGTGAAAGTGGTCAATCCTAAAGGAAATCAACCCTGAATATTCATTGGAAGGCTTGATGCTGAAGCTCTAGTACT
The DNA here is from genome assembly GCF_019923935.1 of Bubalus bubalis. Taxonomy (NCBI): domain Eukaryota; kingdom Metazoa; phylum Chordata; class Mammalia; order Artiodactyla; family Bovidae; genus Bubalus; species Bubalus bubalis. Next base: position 151,262,999 of record NC_059159.1, on the reverse strand, counting down.
TTGCCTACCTGTTGTGAAGAGCAGACTCATTGGAAAAGACCCTGATGCTGGGAAAGATTGAGGGCACGAGGAGAAGGGGGCGACAGAGGTGAGATAGTTAGATAGCATCACCAACTCAAGGGACATAAATCTGAGCAAATTCCTGGAGACGGTGAACGACTGGGGGCCTGGTGTGCTGCCGTCCTTGGGGTCACAAAGAGTCACTTAGCGACTGAACAGAAACAACAGTGAATTTATTTGGCTGCACCAGGTCTTAGATGTGGCCCACAGGATCTTCGATCTTCATTGCAGCATAGGAGATCTTTTAACTGTGGCATGTGAACCCTTATTTGCAGCATATGGATCTAGTTCCATGAGCAGGGATTGAATGCAGGCCCTCTGCATTGGGAGCATGGACTCTTAGCCACTGAACCCCAGTGAAGTCCTTAGAGTCTTTTTGATGCAGTGATAAATAAACTAGTTTCCTTAATCTCTCTTTCTGATACTTCATTGTTAGTATACAGAAATACAAATGATTTCTGTATATTAATTTTATATCCAGCAACTTTATCAAATTCATTGATGAGCTCTAGTAGTTTTCTGATAACATCTTTTAGGATTTTTTATGTGAAGAAAGCTGAGCGCTGAAGAACTGATGCTTTTGAACAGTGTTTTGGAGAAGACTCTTGAGAGTCCCTTGGACTGCAAGGAGATCCAACCAGTCCATTCTAAAGGGGATCAGTCCTGGGTGTTCTTTGGAAGGACTGATGCTAAAGCTGAAACTCCAGTACTTTGGCCACCTCATGCGAAGAGTTGACTCATTGGAAAAGACTCTGATGCTGGGAGGGATTGGGGGCAGGAGGAGAAGGGGACGACAGAGAATGAGATGGCTGGATGGTATCACCAACTTGATGGGCGTGAGTTTGAGTGAACTCTGGAAGTTGGTGATGGATAGGGAGGCCTGGTGTGCTGCAATTCATGAGGTCGCAAAGAGTCGGACACGACTGAGCAACTGAACTGAACTTACGCATAGCATTATGTCATCTTGACAGTTTTACTACTTCTTTAAACTTCTAAAAAAGCTTTGGCTAGAAATGTATTTATTGTTTCTGTCATGATTACTACATAAATATTGAACATTTGAGCCAAGTAATGCAGTATGGTTACTTTTTTTTGATACATTATGTTTTTCTTGGAGTTTTGTGATTGCTTTATTTTTTTCTATTTGTTTAAGTTTCTTTGCAAGTTGGAGTCTTCTAGAACCTCTAACAGCTTTATGAAACTCCTCTCAATATAATTTCCTGCATGCCGAATGTAATAGATAATCCATCTGTCCTTGTTTTTCTTAAGAGAGTCTTTTTCTAGCACCTTCTGTCATTTTCTATTTTGTTGATTATTGTCTCGATCTGATACAACCTTGTCATCCTTGGAGTTTCTTTTTCCTCTTTTGTATGTTAGATTCTCCTTTTTCTTGGTTGCTGTGCCTTTGTTTCTTAGTGTGTACTCTTGCCTAGCTAAAGCGTGTACATCTTTAAAAGTTTCATGAATAGGCAGTGGATGAATTGATTGTTAGAAAGCTACAGGTGTAATGTATAGTGATTCATTCATATTCTTTTCGGTTCTCAGATTTACTGAAATTGTCTCTTAATAACAATTTTCAAAAATGCACATAAAAAGGGCTTCCTTGGTGGCTCAGTGATAAAGAATCCGCCTGTCAATGCAGGAGACACGGGAAGATCCCACATGCTAAGGGGCGATCAAACCCGTGTGCCACACTATTGAGCCTGTGCTCCACAACAAGAAAAGCCGCTGCAGTGAGAAGTCTGCACTGCAACTAGAGAAAGCCCGGGCAGCCAAAAATAAGTAAATAATACAGTAAAAGTAAATTTAAAAAAAATGCTGAGTATTTTGGAACTTGTGTCTGGATGAGCTTGTTAAAACAGTTTGAGTGTATATAGTTTTTCTTGCCTGTTATTGTTTGGGACAGTTGAAGTGACTGTACTGTTAGGTGAATCATAGAACAGTTTATTTTGTAAATTATGCTTGTTTTTCCTCACTTCAATCAACAAATAGATGTAACTGTAGCTACCTACTGAAGGGTCTTGTTCTGTTTTCCGCTGGAAAATCTGTGATCCTCAGATGGTTGATATGAAGCCATTGTCAATAACAAAGTAATTTTAGTGCCCAGTTAATATATACATACCTACCTGTTCTTCTGTTACTTGCCTTTTCCCCTGAACAGTATGTAGTTGTGACCTCTTCTTAGCAATATATAGAGAAATGGCTCATGGTTCTTTACAACTGAATAGTATCCCATTGTGTAGAAGTACGAAGTTAGTTTGTAGAGTAGTCATTTACTTGGACATTTGTGTTGCTTTTACTCAGCTATTGGAAATAATAACTGCAGTGAATAGCCTTTCCCATTTGTCTTAGCACTGTCATTGGGATAGATTTCTTGAGGTAGCACTGAATCAGATCTCAAGTATATATGTAGTTACGTAAGATGCCATCGCCTTCCCCTGTGTGGGCTTTGCACCGCTTTGCGTTCCTAGCAGCAAGCAGTTTGTCAGTGTTTCTTGCGCAGTCTTGCCAGTGGTGCATGTCACCAGCAGCGTAGGCTTTTCCCATCTGATGGACGAGGAATGGTATCGCTGTAGTTTTAAAGGCCTCTTTGGCCTTTTTCTGTTCAGATAAGAAACCCATTTTTTTCTTCGCTGCTTTCTGAAAGTCTTTTAATGTCAGAGATAGTAACTTTTGTCTGTGTTATGACTAATTTATCTTACATGCTGTTGTGTGGCATCAGCTTCTTGGAGAAAACCTTTTTGCGTCCCTTGTCTCTTGCCCCCATCTGTATGGGTCCCTTAGCCTGCTTCTCAGGAGTTGTGCTGGACTTCTGACATGGTTTCTTGAGTCCTGTGTGTCTACAGTGCTTTTCTCCCAATTTCTGGAGTATCTTCCAATAATTTTGAGAGATTTGTTTAAGCTGTAAAATTTTGAGCCCATACGTGAATGTAAATGCCAGTTGGTATTTTATCTGATTATAGAATTCAAGCTTTGAAGTAATTTTACCTCAGTTTTGAAGGCATCATTTAACTCTTGTTAATCTAGCCTAGTGTTGATGGTCAAAGAATAAGTCTAGTACCTCTTTATTTTTTTATAAAGAATTTTTTAAAAATAGACTATTATTGTAGAGCAATTTCAAGTCACAGCAAAATTGAGCCACAGGTACAATGGTTCCTTATATATCCCGTCTCTTCAGTGTTTCCCAGCAGCAGCATCCCACAGCCACTTGTACTTTTGTTAAATAGATGCGTCTGTTGCAGTGAACATCATCACCCTGAGTCTGTAGTTCACCGCAGTGTTCACTCTTGGTGATGTGTGCTCTGTGGGTCTTGACAAGTAATGACACGAATCCACCGTTGGAGTATCACACAGAGAGGCTTCACGGCCCTAAAATTCCTCTTTGCTGCAGCTATTCATCCCTGCCTCCCCCTTAACCTTTTATTGTCTGACCTTTCATTGTCTCCATAGTTTTTGACTTTTCCAGAATATCATATAGATGGAGTCATAAAATATGTAAACTTACCAGGTTAGTATTATGGGTTTAAGTTTCCTCCATGTCTTTTCATGGCTTGATGGCTCTTTTTTCTTTCAGTACTGAATAATCTGTTGTCTGGATATAGTACCAAGTGTTTATGCATTCACCTACTGAAGGATGTCTTGTTGATTGCTTCCAAGTTTTGGCACTTATGAATAAAAGTCCTATGAACATCCATGTGTAGGCTTTTATATGGATATAAATTTTTACCTCCTTTGGGTAAGTGTCAGGGAGCATAATTTCTGGATCATATGGTAAGAGTTTTGTTAGAAACTGCCAAATATGCATTTCCATCAGCTTTGAATGAGAATTCCAGTTGCTTCACATCCTCTCCAGAGTTTGCTGTTGTCAGTTTCACCATTCTAATAGGTATATTAGTGGTGTCTCATTGTTTTGAGCCTGTATTTCTCAGAGCATCTTTTCATGTGTTTATTTGCCATCTCTGTCTTCTTTAATGAGGTATATATTAAGGTTTTCGGTTCATTTTTTAAAGGATGTTTATAATCAGTTTGTTTTCTTGTTGCAGAATTTTAAAAGTTGTATATATTATAGATAACAGTACTTTATTAGATATGTCTTTCACAAATATTTTCTTAGCATCTTGAAATTGTCTTTCATAGAGCAGAAGTTTTAAATTTTAATTGTCTGACTTATCAGTTATTTTTTTCATGGATTGTGCCTTTGGCATTGTATTGAGTTGGCCAAAATGTTCCTTTGGTTTTAAAGTAAAAATAAAAGACACTTTTTTCATTTTCTTCAAGAACTTTATTGGACAACATAATGTTTTTTGTTCCATTACCGTCTGTGATTTTTTAAGGCAACTTCGTAATTCCTTCTTCCCAAAACTGTATCTTCTTGAGCAAAGAACTGTTCCAGGTGCTTTTTACAGTCTTCCAGGGATTTGAAATTGTTTCCATTAAGAGAATTTTGTAAAGACTAAAATAAATGGAATTTTGAAGGTGCAGTGCTGGTGAAATGGTGTATGAATCAGAAGTTCCCAGCAAAGCTGTTACAGTTTTTGCCTGATCATCAAAGAAACATGTGATCTTGTGTTATCCTGATGAAAAGATTATGTGTTTTCTGTTGACTAATTCTAGATACTTCTTGTCAGGTGGTCTAATTGGGAGCAGTACTTGTTGGAATTGTTTGATTTTCCAGAAGGAGCTCATAATAGAGGACTCCCTTCCAAATCCCACCATATGTACTATATAATCTTTGGATGAAGAGCAGCCTTTGGTGTGGTGGTTCCTTTTGCTTGTCCCACAATCTCTTCCAATTATTATTCAGTGTCTGCTTTTCATCACTCGTCAGTTTGTTTTAAAAACAGAATGTTTTCATTACGTTTAAGTAGAATTGCTTGCAGAAATACCATTTCTTCATGGGGCTTTCCTGGTGATCCAGTGATCAGGAATCCACCTGCCGTTGCAGTGGACACGGGTTTGGTCCCTGGTTTGGAAAGATCCCACACGTTGCAGGACACCTAAGCCTGTTGTGCCACAACTGCTGAAGCCCACATGCCTCGGGCCTGTGCTCTGCAGTAAGAGAAGCCCCCACAATGAGAAGCCCTTGGCATTGCAACTAGAGAGTAGCCCCCATTTGCTGCAACTAGAGAAAGCTGATGTGCAACAGCAAAGACCCAGCACAGCCAAAAATATATATTTTTTTTAATAAGGTTTTTCCCACTTAGGTGAAACCCAAATACCAAAGTGATTAACATAACCAAGCTGGTGCACACGATTTTCAGCACTTGATTTGGATGTTTTGAGTATGTTGGCTGTCTCCCACGTGGTATAACATTGATCTTTCTCAGTTAATGTCTGGGTTTAATGGCTGTCAACTTCAACTGGTCTATCTGATAAGTCACAGCACCTTTTCCATACACTGCACAAATCAATTGTGTTTTCTTGAAATAATAAAGTTTTCTTCTGTCTTCACTATTAAAATGACTGGAAATGGCTACACAAAATTTCACCAATTTTGATAAGGTTTTTTTTTGATGCACACTGAGATGACACCTGTGACAGTACAGTCTAACAGAATTGTTTCAAATGAAGTTCAAGACAGCTAAGCACTACCACAGCCATCTTACAGGAAAACTGAACGGACTTTTTGGCAGACTCAGTATCTAAAATGTGTTCAACATAACCAGGGTTATCTAGATTTTCTCCTATTACTACCTTTTAGGCATTATATTTTATAGTTTTTAATTTTACATTCAGGTATATGATCTGTTACGAGTTCATTTTTGTGATGGATATAAGGTCTGTGTCTAAATTCACTTTTCTGCATGTAGCAGTCCAGTTGTTCCAGCACCATTTGTTGAAAACACTGTCTTCATGTGTATTACCTTTGTTCATTTGTCAAAGGATAGTTGACTGTATTTATGGAGGATCTCTTATGGGCTTTCTATTCTGTTTTTTTTTTTTTTTTATCTATTTGTTCATTCTTTCACCAATTCTTTTACACTGTCATGATTAATGTAGCTGTATAGCGGGTCATGAAGTCCGGTCATGTCCTCCAGTTTTGTTTTTCAACTTCAATATCCTATTGGTTGTGTCTTTTTGCCTCTCCATTAAAAACTCTAGAATCAATTTGTTGATATCCTCAAAATAACTTGCTAGGAATCTGATTGGGATTGCATTTAAAATCTATGGATCAAGTGGGGAAGAGCTGACATCTTGATGATATTGAGTCTTCCTGTCCATGAGCATGGAATATTTATCCATTTAAATGGTTCTTTAATTTCTTTGATCACAGTTTTGTAGTTTACCTCATATATATATTTTGTATGTGGAATCAGTACTGATGTCTTCTTTCATCTTAGAGATTTATCAGTTTGGATCTTTTTGAAGAACCAGGTTTTGATTTTGTTGATTTTTCTCTCTTGACTTGTAATTTAAGTTTTGTTGATTGCTAAGTTTTATAATATCTGCTTACTTTGCATTTAATTTGCTCTTCTTTTTCTGGTTTTCTAAATTGGAAGCGTAGATTTTTGGTTTTAAATCTTTCCTCTTTTCCGATATATGCATTTCATTTAGTCCTATAAATTTTCCTTTAGTTAGTATCAGTCACTCAGTCATGTCCAACTCTTTGCAACCTCATGGACTGTAAACTGCCAGGCTCCTCTGTCTATGGAATTCTTCAGGCAAGAATACTGTAGTGGGTTGCCATTCCCTTTTCCAGGGGATTATCCCCAACCCAGGGATCATCTCCTGCATTGCAGCCAGATACTTTACCATCTGAGCCACCTGGGAAGCCCAAATACCCCTTTAAGCACTGCTTTATCTGAATCCCACAGATTTTAGTAAATTGTACTTTCGTTTTCATTTAGTTCAAAATATTTTTGTCTTAAAATTTCATCTTCGAACCATGTATTTAGAAGTGTGTTATTTAATCTCCAAGTATTTGGGGATTTTCCAGCTGTCTTTCTATTACTGAGTGTAGATCTCATTGTGGTCTGAGGATATTTCTTTTATCCTCTTTTTTTTTTTTTTTTTTTTTTTTTTTTTTAGTTCTACCAGTTTATTGCTACCAACCCGTGACCCTCCACCCTCATGCACACATGCTCAGTCATGTAACCCCATGGACTGCAGCCAGCCAGGCTCCTCTGTCCATAGACTTTTCCAGGCAAGAATACTGGAGTGGGTTGCCATTTCCTTCTCCACTTTTAAATTTGTTAAAGTGTGTTTGATGGTTCACAATATAGGCCCTCTTAATGAATACTCCAAGGGATCTTGAGAAGAAGGTATATTCTTCAGTTGTTGGGTAAAGTGCTATATATATGTCAGTTTTATCCATGTGATTAATGGTAGTATTGGGTTCAGCTATGTCTTTTTCCAGTTTTCTTAAGGCTGAAGCTGTCCATTTCTGATAGAGATAGTGAAGTGTTTTCAACTGTGATAGTGAATTCATCTGTTTCTCCTTGTAGTTCCTATTGGTTTTTGCCTCAACTAGTTTGATGCTCTGTTGTTAGGTACATACACATTAAGGATTGTTATGTCTTGTTGGAGAATTGAGACCATAATTGTTACATAATGCTTTTCTGTATCCCCAGTGAATTTTTTTGCTCTTAAATCTCTCTCTGAAATTGGCAGCTCAGCTGGTAAAGAATCCACCTGCAATGCAGGAAACCTGAGTTCGATCCCTGGGTTGGGAAGATCTCCTGGAGAAGGGAAAGGCTACCCACCCCAGTAGTCTGGCCTGGAGAATTCTGTGGACTGTGTATAGTCCATGGGATCACAAAGAGTCGGATATGACTGAGTGAGTTTCACTTTTACTGGGAAGCCCAAATACCCCTTTAAGGACTTTCTCTTGATCTTTGTTACCTTGGTACCTCTTCTCCATCTGTTTACTTTCACTCTGAATATATCTTTGTTTTTAAAGTGAATTTCTTATAGAAAATCTATAATATGGTATTGCTTTTTCATTCAGTATGACCGTCTCTTTATTGGAGTGCTTACTTAGACCATTGGCATTTAAGGAGATTACTGGATTAATATCTGCCATACTTATTGCTATATTGCCCTTGTTCTTTGTTCATATTTTTGTCTTCTACTCTTTTTCTGCCTTTTACGGTTTTTTTCTTGCTTATTTATTTATGGCTGCACCGTGTTGTCATTGCTGTGCACAGCCAAACTTTCAGTTTCTATGAGTGGGTACTACTTTCCACTTGCAGTCCTCAGACTTCTCATGTGGGGACTTCTCTTGCTGCAGAGCACAGGCACTCAGGCATGCAGGCTTCAGTAGCTGCTGCGGGCTTCAGTAGTTGTGGCACTTGGGCTCTGGAACGAGCAGGCTTCAGTGGTTTTGGTGGATTGGCTCAGTAGTTGTGGCTCACAGGCTTAGTTAGTTGCCCTATGGTATATGTGATCTTCCCAGACAAGGGATAGAACCCATGTCCCCTCTATTGGTAAGCAGATTCTTAACCACTAGACTGTAAGGCAAGTCCCCTTTTATGGTTTTAATTGAGCATTGTACTTGATTCCCTTTACTCTCTTTTCTTACCTTGTCAATTATACTTTTTTAAAAAACTTCTAGCTCTCGAGTTTGCAATATACAACTAATTCTGGTACACTGTCAAATAATGTGGTAGAGCTTCATTGGTAGTGCGAATATCTTGTAACAGCAAAGTATTCTAATTCTTCCACTCTAGTCCTTTGTATTGTTGTCTTTCGCTTACATATGAGCTCCATAATCATCTAGTACATTGTTGCTAATATTACTGTGAACAAAATGTTATCAGTTCAATTAAAAATCAGAAAAATAAAAAGTTTTTATATTACTTTCACTTATTCTATTTCTAATGTTCTTTCTTTATGTAGATCTGAGTTTCAGAGCTATCTTGTTTTTCTTCTCTTTGAATAATTTCTTCTAACATTTTTTGAAGGGCAGATCTCCTGGCAACAGATTCCCTCATCTGTGTTTGAGCAAGTCTGTTTCTCTCACTTTTGAAGGATACTTTTGCAGAATATAAAATTTTAGGTTTTTTCTTTCTTTTCACTATAAATATTTCACTCCAGTATCTTTTTGCTTCCATGCTTTCTGAAGAGAAGTAGGATCTAATTCTTAATTTTGCTTTTTTTTTTAATTGTGGCTTCTTAAGAGGTTTTTTCTTTATCTTTGATTTTTCTCACATTTGAATATGAAAAGCCTATTTAGATTTTATTTTTGTTTCCTTGGCACTTTTCCTGGTTGGTGTTCTCTGCGCATCCTTATCTGTGGTTTGGTGTCTGACATTAATTTGGGGCAAATTGTCATTATTACTTTACATATTTTTTCCTGTTTCTTTCTTATCTTTCTGATATTCTCATTATGTACATATTATACTTATGTTGTTATTTAACAGTTCTTGGATATTCTGTTTTTCCCTGCATCTTTATCTTTTTTTTCTCTTTACTTTTCAGTATTGGAAGTTTCTTTTGACATATCTTCAAGCTCAGAAGTTGTTTCCTTAGCTGAGTCTACTTGGTCTACTAATGAGTCTGTCAAAGCATTCTTCATTTCTCTTTTGGTGTTTTTGATTTCTGCTGTGTCTTAAATCTCTTTGATCTTTAAAAAATATTATTTTGGTTATGCTGGATCTTAGGACTTCCCTGGTGGCTCAGATGGTAAAGTGTCTGCCTACAATGCGGGAGACCCAGGTTCGATCCTTGGGTTGGGAAGATCCTCTGGAGAAGGATGTGGCAACCCTTGCCTGGAAAATACCATGGATGGAGGAGTGTGGTAGGCTACTGTTCATGGGGTCGCAGGCTTTTCATTGCAGTGGCTTCTCTTGTGTGGAGTCCTGACTCTACGCCAGTGGGCTCAGTAGTTGCTATTCCTGGGGTCTGTCTAGAATACAAGCTCGATAGTAGTGGCAATAGGGGCTTAGTTGTTCTACAGTATGTAGGATCTTCCCAGACCAGGGATCAAACCCATATTTCCTGCATTGGCAGTGGATTCTTTAACCACTGAACCATCAGGGAAGCCCATCTGCCATGTCTGTCTGTTTTTTCTTAAACATTCCATTTTTCTGCTTATATTACTCATTTGTTCTTATTTATTGTCTACTTTTTTCATTAGAGCCTCTTTGAGGGTGGAGATATTGATTAATATCCTCTGTACTAAGGAGGAACTTTGAGACCAAAAGTGAAGTGGGCATAAAGTGTGATTATGAAATGTAGTGTGGGTTGACAGGATCATCTGGATGACCATCCATAGGCATTTGCAGCTGCACCTCATACTGCTGAAAGGGCTGCCCACTTCATCAGTGTATGTCAACATGCTGGGTGAAACTGAGGGGGAATGGCTCTCTTAGCATTTGGGATCATGTTTGGCAGTTTTTATCTGTGAAGTAGAATGGACAGTCCTGTACAGACCAACTGACCTTTTTCATTTATCTTTTTAGAATTGTTATGTAACTGCAGAAATTTATGTTTAAAAACTGCATGTCTTAATGTAATGCCAAGGAGAGAACTTTGCGATAACCCAGAAGCCTTCTTCCTCCACCCAGGTGGATTATGTTACTTAGTGTGAATTTTGATCAATATGGTATATATTTTGAAGCATTCTGTAGATATCGATAAGTTGTTGTTTTCTTATTCAAAATATTTGAATTTTCATTGTGACTTTGTGTTTGAAACATGAAGTTTTAAAAGATTGTTTAATTTTCAGATATTGGGGTGTTTACAAATATTTATTTCTAATTTAATTCTGATGTAGTCAGAGGACTTATTTTGTATAGTTTGACATTAAGTGTATTGAGAGTTTGTATTCTGAGTAGCATATGGTGTATCTGGGTTAATGTCCCATGTGAACTTGGAAAAAAGGTTTATTTTGGCATTACTGGATTGACATTCTGTAAATGTCATCTAAGCCTAGTTGGCTGTTTGTGATGTTTAGGTCTTCTATATCCTTTTCTTATATTCTTACCCACTTGTTATATCAATTACTGAGAAGTGTTTATATTTTTAAATATGAGTATGTCCGTTTTTCTTACTCTATCAGTTTTTGCTTTATATATTTCAGTATACTATAATTAGGTTTATATACTTTTAAGATCGTTATAGCTTCCTTTTTTTATTTTTGACTGTGCTACATGACTGTGGGATCTTAGTTCCTTGACCAGATATTGAACTCAGGCCCTCAGTAATGAGAACTGGGAGCCCTAACCACAGGACCACCAGCCCTGTTGTGGCTTCTTTTTTTTTTTTTGTATTTTAAAAATATTTTATTAAAGATCTTTATAGAGCTACATCCAGGCTCCAGACCCAGGGGCCAAGGAAATCTGTCTTGCCTTGGTTTACCGGCTAGGGCATGGCATGCAGCTCTGGCTTCCCATTTTTCTGTTCATGGGGTTGGTAGGCAGCATTTTCATCTCTGGGTTCCAGAGTGTTCCCGTTATCAAGCAAAGGCTTCTTAGGGCCAATCTTACTGGTTGGGTCCCAAGGCAGCATGATCTTTTACCCTGATGCCCAGCACACCCTGTCTGAGCAGCACGTGGTGTGCGGAGGTGTCAACATAGTAGTTAACAGGGTCCCCACTGTGGATCATGCATGGATTTAGCCCTCTATCCTTGGAGTTTCCCAGACACCACAAAAATGAACCTCAGCACACCATAGTAGGCCCTTCGCACAGCAAGGCCTCCTGGGAGTCTGTAATGCCGAGACTCTGCCTGGACAATGGCACACAGATTTCCTGTGGCTACCTTTTCAGCATATAGCCCTACAGTGCACTCAGGGAAGCCACATCTCTTCTGAACCACAACAGTCAATTCCTGGATCCGCCAGCCCTCCTCACCAAGAGCATTCTCTGTCCTTGTGGCCATGATAATGATTTCTGTCCTGGTTGGTGTAACTCGGACCTCAACTCCAGAGTACCCATCTTCAGTTATCTCCTGAGTGAGAAACTCGTTCAGTTCAGCTTTGAAGATGCCATCTTCTTCAAAGACAGACTTTCTCTTCTTGGAAATCTGCACTACCATCTTACCTCCCACACCCCGGAAAGGAAAGAGTGTTGCAGCTTCTTAATTGACCCTGTTATCATTTTGGAATATCCTTTTTGATGCCTGATACCTTTGATTTTAATAATTGTTTCTTCCTTCTTTGTATAGTCTCTTAATTGATGTATTTAAACTATATTTAGTGAAATAATATTGTTGGGGTTGGAAAGATTTTTGCTATACATAGTATTCACAAGTAGATTGTTTTCTTTATCTTAGCAGCACCTTAAAGATTTATTCCACTGTTTTTTCTGGCCAGCATTGTTTCTGACAACAAATCTGGAGCCACTGTTTTGTTTGCCTAAATTTAAGATGTCTTTTATTGTTTGGCTGGTTAAAAGTATTTTCTGTGTCACTGGTTTTCAGAAATTGGTTAGAATGTGCCTTGTGGTTTTTCCCTTTGTTTTTTTATCTTACTTTGGCTTCATTGACCTTGTTGGTTCTATGTTTATGTATTTATCACATCTGAAAACCTTTCTGCCATTATTTTTGTCACTTTTTCTTCACCCCTCTGTCCTCTTTTGTGGAGTCCGTTTCATTTATGCTGGGCCGGTTGCTATTGTTCTAGAAGTCACTGAGGCTGTTTGTGTTCTATTTTGGATATGTTGTGTTACAATGTCTCATATTCACTGCTTTTTTTATTTGTGGGGTCTGATCTGCTATTAACCACATCCAGTGGATTTTTTTTCTTCTTCATTTTGGATCATATATTTTTCATCCCTTTCATTTATTTCTTCTCCTTCCCCCATTCATCTGTTTTAAGTGTTTATGTCTTCCTCTAACTGTTTGAACATAGTTGTTAATCATTCTTTTAGCATCTTTGCTTGCTAATTACATTGTTTCGGTTATAACCTGTTTGCTTATGGGGTTATAGTTTTCTGCTTTCCCACAGACTTAGTACTTGTAGTTGGGGTGTTGGACATCTGAAGTATCCAACCCAGTTGTGGAGCACTGGGTTTTACTGGTACCCTTTAACTGAATATTGGAGCTTTGTTTTGGCAAGCAAGTTCTGGGATGTGTCTGTAGCAGCTTTTCTTCTTAGGGCTGCTTCATCCTCCTGCCAAGGGATTATCTTTATGGTTTTTCCTGATTGTCCTGTGTGTTCAAAGAGGTGGCTAGATGGAGTTTGAACAGCTCTCATGCCTTTGCAAGTTAGTATCTAGCTAAAGACTAAAGACCACCATACCTTTTCCAGATGTTTGGAGCTCCCTGTGAGATCTCTTTCCTTGCCAGCACTCTGACCCACGACTCCCAGCCCACCTCACCTCCTTAGCTTCCATCTGACTCTCAGTGTAGCACAACCTCAGTGTTCTTGGTTACCCTTCATGCACCATTGTCCTCAAATGGTTCTTGGGATGCACTTGGTTGGTATAGGGGCCCTTGTGTGGGTTTTCTGCTCCCTGGTTCCATAGTCCTGTGCTGCCTCTTGTCCTGATGTCTGGATTCAGATGTTTCATATCTCTTGTCCCATTTTCTAGTTGTTTGTGGCAGGAAGATGAGTTCTATACCTATTAGTACTTTATGACTAGGATTGTCACTTTTTTTGGCTGTAGTTTTTATCCATGTGATTTATGTGTGTTTTATGGCCAATTTAGGCAGATAAACTGCTCTTCCTGTCATTTTATCTTCCCAGGACCCCTTATCTTCCGTTTAAAAGATAAGTAAGCAAATGGTTTTCTTACATTTTGGCTGTTGTGGGGTTTTTTTTGTTTTTTTTTTTGGCTACATCTTGTGGCTTGTGGGGTTCTGCAGCATTCCCTAACCAGGAATGGAACCTGGTACCTTTGGCATTGAAAGCAGAGTAGTACAGAGTCCTAACCCTAGGCCACCAGGGAATTCCCTTGTGGTTTATTTTAATTTCATACTTTATATGGCATTTTTTCGTAAGTTAACTTTTTCTTGAGTTTGAACTATTTTTTAATCCAGTTTTCATTGACGTGTACTCACTTCTCTTTTAGGCCATGCTGGTGTATCTGCAAGCATGATGAAGAAAAGGACATCCCACAAGTAAGCGGTTCTGAAACTTGCCTTTTTATTTATTTATTTTTCATTAATTAATTTTAATTGGAGGATAATTACGTTAAACATTGTGATAGTTTTTGCCATACATTGACATGAATTGGTCACGGGTGCACATGTGTCCCCCATCCTGAATCCCACTCCCTCGTTTCTTCCCACCCCGTCTCTGGGATGTCCCAGAGCACCGGCTTTGAGTGCTCTGCTTCATGCATTGAACTTGCACTGGTTATCTGTTTTGCAGAAACTTGCCTTTTTAGATAGCACACTGTGGCCTTTGGTTACATGGGCTGTGAGGTCATCTCTGTGAGGCCCTCTCTTGAACCCTCTGCGCAGCCAGCCTCACATGGAGCCTCGCTGCACACTGGGTAATGGTGTGCTTTCTTGCCCATGTTCATCGAGGACCTAGCTAGCACTCTGCCAGGCACACTCACTTCTTCATAAAATTTTCAAATGAATGAGGATATTGTAATGTAGAGAAAGTGTATTAGTGTTGAAAGATAATTTTAAGTGACAAACGTGGTATGAATCTTAAATTCTGTAGGTACTAGAGTGTAAAAGCAACTTTTTTCCTTCCTGCAGTTTTTTTGTATGTGTATAGTTACGTCCAAAAAGAAAATTTACTATCTTAAACAACAATATCCACTGGTACTGTGGTACTGTGATGGCTACTGCACCATGAAATCCTAACAAATCAACTATGATTGTATGAGTGTTCATCATAAGGTTGTTAAATATGGGAGACCCTCATGGTGACCCTAGCACCTCCCAAGACTGATTATACAATTAACTATTTTCAAATTATTCATATTGAAATGCTTGTGCCTCTTGGTCACCACTCTGTAGTAGCAGAAGAGTGTGAGAGTCCTCTGGGCTGTTATAGAAGGTCTGGATGAATAAAGGTGCCTTTCATTAATTGTAGGTAGTTAAACCAAAATATGTCTCTATTTAAAGGAAAACTTGGATATGTAATGTAAATATATGTGATACTCAGTTTAAGAAATGACTTGAAAAGCAAAAATATGAAGATAGGGCAAGTCCTGAGGTTTGATAAAACATTTCTCAAATTTCACTTATTTGCCCATCATCTTCACAGTTCTGTCATATATAGTGATCTAATAATTTATGTAATATATCTCCACTCATTATCTTTACCATAAGTAGTAAACCATCTCTTGGCATAAATAGAAGGTAATGAAAAAAAAAAACTTAAATACAATGGGAGATGAAAGAAATTACACATTAACTTTGCAAAACTAGCATTGTTCATCTTTTTTCCCCTAAAAAGGAATAAATTCCTATGCATTTGATTTTTGAAGTTCATACATGTGCAGCTAAAGAATCTCTCATCCCATCTGTTACATGATTCGGGAAACGTGATCTAGGGCTTTAATATGAGGTGTGCTTGTCTCACTTAAAGAGTAGAAGTTTTGAACATAGCAAAAAGGAGAAGTTGAAAAGTTACCAGTCATTTTCCTATTTTTTTCTGATGTCAGTGCAAATTTGAGGATGGGTGGGGTGGAAAAAAACTGAAACAGAAGTTTCCGCATATCACAAATGAAAGCTGTTAACTGTTGTCCTTGAATGGGTAAGTGGGGATGATGGGTGGTGGAGAGGCTGGCCTTGGAGTGGGAAGCCCCACTGGCCTAGCTGTGGGCTTTACCAAATCCCTCGTATGCCTAACGCTCAGCTTAACTTGATTAAGTCATGGTGTTGGACTGGAACAGTGAGGTTTTCGCGTTTTCATTACAGATGAAGTGTTTATAGCAAACAGATACAGGAAAACAGAACTTGGAGCCTCGCTCTCTCCTTGCCTGCCTCCACTGTGGCCCTCCAGAGAGTAAGGCGCTCAGACTCCTTGTGTGCAGCCACTGACCCGTGGTCATGCCTCCTCTCGCTTTCCGTGTTGGTACAAGGGGACTGTGCCATAACAACTCGATGTGCACATGCCTCTGCTTGCTTGAGAGAGTCACAGGAACATCCAGGAGACAAGGGCTGGCAGAGCCCATGTCCTGCAAATGGCACCTCCTATCTCCGTGGGTGTGAGAGGATTCTGGTAATCAGGTCCAAAGTGCTTGGAGCAGTGTCTCTGCACCCAGAAATGTTGCATAGCTGAGTCTCGTTCTCATTTTTTGAAGTAAATAGAAACTTTTGTGCTTCTTGTGAGCCAGGGTCCTTGGTGTATTTTGGGAACAAACTGGTGGACATTTCTTTTCTGGCTTCCCAGGAGGTTGTTTGGGAATTATCTCTTCAATGAAGGCACATCTTGAAGGCAGGTGTAGTTGGGGGCAAATAAGGTGGATGTAGCTGTAGTGATTCTTTGTTTTAGTTTTCGAATGTGGATCTGGCTCTTTTTCTTCCTTAATTTGGATAGTCAATAGATTTATATTTCAGGGAGGTGTGACTGGGCTTTGGTATCTTTTCCACTAATGTACATTTGAAAAATGGATCAGGACCTGTTAACACACTGAATTGAGGATTTCTAGGGAATGTTTTCCTTTTTCTAAGACACCAGTACTAGTCACTGACCAAGGCTGTCACTGTGCTCCTTCCCCTCCTCCTCCTCTTGTCCCTGGGGTAGTCTCATTCATGACATCCCTTGTCAAGTAGGGACCTTGAATCCTTCTGTGTGAAGAGAGTTTGAGTCTGTGGTCATCACATCTAAGAAATAGCTAGGATACAGCAACAGGACAGTATGATTCTGGAACCTATAGTAACTATTGATACCACGTCCTGTTTCCTGAACTGTATGTTTTATTGTCTCGTATATGAAAAATATTTCTGTCACAAGCACACAGACCTAGATCACAGTTGGAGCAAGCATCTAAATGAACCATGGTATTGACAATGATAAACTGGTCAAATGTGGAATACTTTTTAATCAATTTGCCAGTAGCTCTGTTACTCACACCAGTGAAAGTGAATAGTGCTTTGGAAAACCCTTGAGGCATTTGGATGCTTGCCATGGACATCTCTGAATACTCTGTGTGCACAGTGTGTAGACAAAATAATGAAAAGGCCAGAGTGATTTGGATAGAAAACTTGACTTTCTCCATCCTGTTTTTTTATTGTCAGTTTAAGCTGGGAATGCCAGTTTCAGCTGTAGAACTCTTAACAAGCAACAGGTGCTAGAGAAGCAGTTTTTTTCTATTTGCTGCTGTGCATCTTGCAAAAAGAATTATTTTGACTTAGTTTCTTTTGAAATCTGCTGGAACACAGTAAGGAAGCTGTTTTTATCTCACAGTATTAAAAAAATAAAAAAATCAGGAAAGAGATCAGTTAATTCATACACCAAAGTATGCAGTATATGGCTGTCATTACTAGTTTATTATAGGAGAATTATAATAGTTAAAAATGTAAGAAGTACGGTGCCTTTAAATATTGACTATAAAAGTAAGATATTTACTGATGAGAAATGGTACTCAAGTCATTAAGGGAGTCTAGATAAAGGGTGAAAGGCCTTCTAGCACAGATTTTGTTTCTTAAATCGACATATAATTATGTTCTAGGTGTATAACATAGTGTTTCACAACCCTTAAAGATTATACTCCATTTACACTTATTATAAAATATTGGCTAGATTCCTTATACGCTACAGTATATTCTTGTTTGTTTTATACACAGGAGTTTATACTTAATCTCCTGTTTCTGTTTTGCCCCTCCACCTTCCCTTTCCTTACTGGTAACCACTAGTTTGTTCTCAGGAATTCTTTTCTTGATGACAGAATAATTGGAATGGTACTTTCAGTACCATTATTTAAAGTACTGAGCAAAGTACAAAAGTGTTTTCTATAGTCTTGGTTTTCCTTTTTGGGAACTTGGATGTATAGAAGTTACTGTTTATTCTGGATCAGTTCTGCTACCAAAGGTGTGGTACCTAGGTCAGCAGCGCACTTGGAAGCTTGTTAGAAAGTCTTTGGTTCTTCTTCAGACCTGCAGAATAGAATGGAACCCAGAGTTTCTGGAACAGGGCTTGGGTAACTGTTTTCAGAAACTGTAGGAGATTTGATGTATGCCTGAGTTTGAGAAGCACTGGCCTAAACCATCATCAGAACTGATATCTTAAAGCACATCAGATAACAAAGTCAAGTTGTTTGGAAATTAATTACACAATTATAGCAATGAAAGGTGATTGGATGCTGTATACTTGGTCACCATTTACTCCCATTGAAACTATAGGAAAAGCTGTTTATAGCTTATGGAGATGACAAGGAAAGTGATTATAGATGTTTAATTCTGGTTTCTCTACTTTTATCCTTGAATTGTTTGGATCCTGACACAATACAGCCTTTTATTTGCCCTTGGCGCTATAATTCCATGTGTCCTCAGTTGAATGAGATGTGTTGGTATTTGTTTATAATGTTGCTGTTTGTTTATTGACTACCTGGTAAGTGATAGTTAAGAATACTTTAGACTTTTTTCCCCAAGAAAATGCCAGACACTAAGGCTATTAAAAATAACATATCCAAGGAGAACATACAAAGCAAAATCACCATATTCCAGAAACTCTCATTTTAAATTTAAAAAAGTTAGTTGCTTTAAATTGTTAATCTTACATCCCTTTTTGTACTGGCTTGTGGGATCTTAGTTCTCCAACCAGAGACTGAAACTCAGCCTTCAGTTGTGAAAGTTTAAAGTCCTAACCACTGGACCACCAGGGAACTCCCTGAGCTGTTCTTTTTAAAAATATGTTTACTTTCTGTTCTGTTTTGTTTATTTTTGGCTGCACTGGATCTTTGTTGCTGCAACATGGACTTTCTCTAGCAGGGAGCGGGGCTACTCTCTAGTTGTGGTACACAGACTTCTCATTGCAGCGGCTTTGCTTGTAGATCGTGGGCTCTAGAGCACGAGGGCTTCAGCAGTTGCAGCACACGGGCTCAGTAGTTACAACATGTAGGCTCTAGAGTGGGGGCTCAGTAGTTGTGATGCAGGGGCGTAATTGCTCCATGGCATGTGGGATCTTCCGGACCAGGGGTCAAGCCAGTGTCCCCTGAATTACAAGGCAGGTTCTTAACCACAGTGGGACCATCATGGAAGCCCTATACTGTTGTTAGATTGAACTACCTAGAGATATGACCATCTAAGTGTGTTTTTTATCTTCTTGTATCTTCTGCCAGTTATCTGACATGTTCTTATTCTTTACTTTTATATATACTATTTCAACTCATGTAAGTAAGCTTTAATTTTTATTAAAATTTTTCTTACTGACTTTTGAATCTGAATTAGTGATTAGAATTTAAAAAATTTGTTTAATATGTAATTTTTAACTTCTCTAGTATGGAAAATTTCAAATACACAGAAAAATAAAGTAGTAAATATTTTTTCACTCTTAACATTCATAATTACTAGTTTAACATATTTAAAAATATTTTAAAACAATACTTGTAAACTTTGGCTGTAAGGGTATTAAGTTTGGACATTCAGGGAGCAGTAATTGGAAAGCTTGGCTTACGATTTTTAGAAGTATTGTATTATTCTAATTACTGTTTTTGTCTTCAGTATTCATTGAGGCATCCGTTCATTCTTTTCTTTTTTCTTTTTCTTTTTTTTGGGGCTGCACGTTGCTGTGCAGCTCCTAGTTCCTCAAACTCGTGCCCCCTGCAGTGGAAGCTCGGAGTCCCAACCACTGGACCTCCAGGAAGTCCCATCTGTTCATTCTTTCCTGCCTCTACCTTTTCAATCAAATTAGGTTGTTCATTAAATAAATTTGGCAAAAATGGTATCTATATTAGATCTTTAATTCTTCTTTTAGAATTAGTGAAATGGTATTCTAAAATTGAAATTACTCTTGACTAAAAAGGCAACAGAAATAAAATTTGGAATTTATAATGCTAATATGTATAAATCTATTTTTATATATAGTTTCTTGCAGAATTAGGAATCCATTGCATTAATTTAAGCATAATTACAAATTGTATTTTATCTGCCTATAAAAGTAAAGTACTTAAATCATAAAAAAATTTGAAGATAACAAGTGACTGCAGGGAAAGGCAGCTTAATTATTTTTGATCCACCTTCATCCAGAGATTATGCCTATCAATAATTTAATGTATGTTTTAAAAGTTTTTTTTTCCTACATATCTGTTTGGATGATTGTGTGTATTTTTAAAATGTCTTTATATTATTTCTGTGATTTTAATAGCTATGTAGTTATTCATCATATAGATAAGTATTACTTACTAAATCAGTGAGACCTATTGAACTTCATATTCAGTTTCCCGTGGTACAAACACTGCTCAGAACATACTGTTTGCTGTAGTTTTGTGCTTGTCCATTGTTTTCTTTTGATCAATTCATAGATATGAAATCACTGAGACAATGGATGCCAGATTGTTTGTTCACTAGGAGGGTTGTATTTATTCTATAAGCAGATAGAAAATAGTACTTCACCGTAATTTACATTAAGTTTGCAGTTTTTGTTACTGATATAGAAAGATCATCCCACCAACAGATCAGAACACTGAGAAATCTCTGCAGGATACACAGCAGACAGGAATAGATTTATATCAATATAAAAACTAAGCTAATCTAAGGAACTCTCAACAACTTTGAGTTGAAAAACAAGACCTCCAAAAAGTTGAATGTTCACACTAGACCCTAGCATCTATTCAGGTTAGAGACAGCACAGGCTGGCTTCAGTTACCTTTGTCATTACGGTGAGAAACCAGCTGCATTAGGCAGTAGGTGTTCACCTTATCTCCCCTGGCTTGAAGTTGCCACACAGTCTCAGCTGCTCTGAAATTACCTGGGTCCTGGCTGCTTTATCAGAACCTATACTTCATACTGAGACCTCAGAGACCCTGACTTGGCCTGAAGAAACACATCTCAGCTACGGATACCACTTATATCTTTCCTTGCATCTGAAAATATGGACACCAAGAATCATCAGGCACCTGAGGAACTCTGACAGCACCAAAGAAAGTCATACATAGAACAGGAGAGTTAACCTTGCTCTCCTGCAGGTGTGAAGAACGCTGCCACTCAGATGGCAGCAGATGCAACGAAAACAAGGCTGAACCCAGAAGTTCATAAGGAATCCAGAAAAGTGAAAATTATCCTCATATCAGGTGTTGCACTCATTACAAAGAAAAATCATTTAAGATAAAGAAATGATCAATTCATATAAATCAAAATGTTAGGTAAGATATTCAATAGATAGGCTGAAATTCAAGCCTATTTTACCTAATTCAAGAAATTGACCAAGTCCTAGTGAGGGATACTTAGAAACATGTCACAAGTCCTAGGGACATTTCAGAATCTAGTAACAAACAAAATTCTAAAAGCAGCTTGAAGAGCGAGATGGATTACCCTCAAAGGAGCAAGGATCAGATTGGCATCTGGTATCTGTGACTCTGGAAGATAAAAGACAATGAAAATACCTTTTTGCAGTAAAGGTACTGAAGGCAAAGGGAATTTGAGCCTGCCTTGCATACCTAGGCAAGTCAAGGAGGAGAACAAAATAACAGTATTTTGAGGCTTGCAAGAATTTGTAGTTTGCATTTGTGAACCCTGTCTGACTACCAGAGAATATATCTAGAAAGACCAAATATACATGAGAAAAAAATAAATGCTGCAAAAATTTGTTGCAAAAAGCAACAAAAATCCTCTTTGTTTGCTACTAAATAAGGGAATGTTTTTTAAAAATTATTTTTAAGATAGTAGCAACCTGTAGGCAAGTCAGGAAGCAACAGTTAGAACTGGGCATGGAACAACAGACTGGTTCCAAATAGGAGGAGTACGTCAAGGCTGTATATTGTCACCCTGCTTATTTAACTTATATGCAGAGTACATTATGAGAAACGCTGGGCTGGAAGAAGCACAAGCTGGAATCAAGAGTGCCAGGAGAAATATCAATAACCTCAGATACGCAGATGACACCACCCTTATGGCAGAAAGCGAAGAAGAACTAAAGAGTCTTTTTGATGAAAGTGAAAGAGGAGAGTGAAAAGGTTGGCTTAAAGCTCAGCATTCAGAAAGCGAAGATCATGGCATCCACTCCCATCACTTCATAGCAAATAGATAGGGAAACTGGAAACAGTGGCTGACTTTGTTTTTTGGGGGCTCCAAAATCACTGCAGATGGTGATTGCAGCCATGAAATTAAAAGATGCTTACTCCTTGAAAGGAAAGTTATGACCAACATAGACAGCATATTCAAAAGCAGAGACATTACTTTGCCAACAAAGGTCCATCTAGTCAAGGCTATGGTTTTTCCAGTAGTCATGTATGGATGTGAAAGTTGGACTATAAAGAAAGCTGAGTGCCGAAGAATTGATGCTTTTGAACTGTGGTGTTGGAGAAGACTCTTGAGAGTCCCTTGGACTGCAAGGAGATCCAAACAGTCCATCCTAAAGGAGATCAGTCCTGGGTGTTCATTGGAAGGACTGATGTTGAAGCTGAAACTCCAATACTTTGGCCACCTGATGCAAAGAGCTGACTCATTTGAAAATACCCTGATGCTG
Source organism: Bubalus bubalis (assembly GCF_019923935.1). Taxonomy (NCBI): domain Eukaryota; kingdom Metazoa; phylum Chordata; class Mammalia; order Artiodactyla; family Bovidae; genus Bubalus; species Bubalus bubalis. Next base: position 151,240,466 of record NC_059159.1, on the reverse strand, counting down.
GGAAAGACTGAGGGCAGGAGGAGAATGGGACGACAGAAGATGAGATGGTTGGATGGCATCATCGACTAAATGGACATGAGTTTGGGTAAATTCTGGGAGTTGGTGATGAAAGGGAGGCCTGGCGTGCTATGTGGTTCATGGGGTCGCAGAGTCGGATATGACTGAGCGACTGAACTGAACTGAGCAAAATTAATAACAATTTGGAACAAAAGACTAAATTTCTGATAGTGTGGTGAAAGTGGCCAGGAAAGGGTTACTAAGGTGCTAAGATGTTTGTTTAAAAAATTTTTTTCCTTCCTTTACTAAGAATTTTTTTTGTTATTTAATTTTTTGGGGTTATTTTTCGTCTTACTTTGGTTTTTTTTTCTTACTTTGGTTTTAATTGTGTACTTTAGTAGAAAATTGTAAGCTTAATAAGTAGGTTATTTATTTATTTATTTGTATTTTTTGACCGCACCATATGGCTTGCAGGAAGTTCCCCAAACCAGGGAGTAATCCAGGCATATTATTATCACATATTATGTAACAAAAGTTAATGATTAAAATTCCCTTAAAGAAAGTGAGAAAATAAAATCCATGCAAAAAAGGAAGGGTCATGTTTCTTCAGAATTAAAGGATATAGGAACCACTCTGAATAGGGCTGCTTGCTAGATTGATTTGAGTCCCTGGTGTTGTTCGGAAGAGGGAGGAGAGTCTCATGTACTTCCACTGGAGGTGACCGGGATGAAAATGCTTGTTCTGAAATATGATTAAAGAGAGCATCGTGCGTCTCCCTCTTCAGAAGCCACTGCACGTTACAGAAGAAGGCCACTAGTGAGTGTAGGAAGGATGAGTGGCTGAACTGCTCTGAGTCTTTCAGTTGCCCTTTTCTGCTCTCAGTTGCTAAGTGTACTTTGGTTTTGTTGAGAATCATGGTAGTAGAAAATTTCATGCCTCTGAATCTAGGATAGAATCTTTTCTGTTTGTAGTCAGTGTTTTCCAGAGAAACAGCACCAATGTTGTGTGCACAGAGATTGGAGATCAGATCCAGGGAAGAGCTGATATTAATACCTTCAGCTGATTGGATGAGACTCACCTATGTAATGCAAGGCAATCTATCTGCTGATATACATGTTAGTTTTATGTAGAAAAATATCTTCACAGAAAACATTTAGAGTAATGTTTGACTAGGTATCTTAGTATTGTGGCCCAGCCAACTTGACACATTAAAATTAATCATCACACTGGTAAAGATACTATATTTGCTTATAATTTTGGTAGTAATAATAGAATGTCTTTGAATTATAAAATGGTGCATATGACTGAATTCTTTCTTCAGTGAGTTTTGGGGACCAACCTCTGCCTTTGCTTTGAAGAAAACCTGATCCTGTACACAGGATGAATCACAAGGACTTTTTCCTAAAGATCAAAAGAAGATAGGTAATTGTCTATTTGAAGAAAAATGTAATGCTCGAAAAGATACCTGTATTCTAAAGAAGAAATGTAATCACCTTCACAGCCGTATATCCCCACAGAGGGCCAGTTGGATGTAGAGGCCCATTTTCAGGGATTATGAAGAGGTCTTGAGTTCACTTTTAGGTTTGAGTATTATTAGTAGTTACAAGTTACTGATAGTATGTTATTAAGTCTTTTCTCTCCACTAAGTTTTATACTGCAGTCTTTTAAAATTAACCGATCTTTATTTACTTTAGTTATATAGATTGGTTCCTTACTATGAACAGTCTATTGAATTAGCTCCCGCTTCTCTGCTTTCTCTCCATTTAATATAAGGTACTCTGTTCCAAATCATACTCTTTTGTTTAGCAAATTTCTTGTACTTTACAGGTATTCTTCTTTCCCTCCCCTTTTCGGAGTGGTGTTAACTCGGTTGTCAGAGCAGATAATAGTTACATATTGCTGTATTTCTCTTTTTCTCTATGTTTGTTCTGCAGTAAAAGATGCTCACTTTTACTTACTATCAGCTTAAAAGATGCTTACTGTCAGCTCTGTGCTGAAAGCTTTCTAAGCATTCTTGATTATCTGAAACTGTCCTATACAGTGGTATCTGGGTGGATTGATTCTAGGGCCCTTGACACCATACCAAAATCCACGGATGCTCAAGTCCATTATATAAAATGGCCTAGTATTTGCACATAACCTACACACATCCTCCTATATACATCAGATCGTCTCTAGATTATTCATAATACCTAACACAGAGTAAATACTGTGTAAATGGTTGTAAAAACAATGTAGATGATATGTAAATTGTTGCCTGCCTGTGGCAAATTCAAGCTTTGCTTTTTGGAACTTTGTTTTTCTGTCCACATTTGGTTGAATCAGGATGTGGAACCCATAGATATGAATGGCCAACTGTTAACTTCTTCAGGAAGCATCTGTAAGAACAATATTCCTCAAGTTCTTATTTGTCCACAGTTTTATCTGTGTACTTTACTTGGAGGATAATATAGAATTCTTGGCCGACTATGAAATCACCAGCTCACATTTTCTTTCCTGAGAACTTGAAGGTTCATGACTGGTGGCGCACAGGGTCACTGTCACATTGTGATTTGCTTTTCCTTACAGGTGATGCAATTCTTTTGCTTGGATGCCAGGAGATGTTATTTTCCTTAAAGTTTGTTTGTTTTACTGGATGTCTTAGCGTCAGTAGTTCTGTGTCCGTTTTACCAGGGATGTGTTTGTACATTTCAGTCTTTCAGGATATTTTTCTTGAATTATTTTAGTATTTTTTCTGTTCTTCTGATTTTAGCTGTTGGGTGATTCTGTTATATAGAAGTTGGAATTTCATATCTGTTCCCATCTGTCTCTTTTTTTATTATCTATTTTCCTTAAATGGACATGAATTTGAGCAAACTCTGGGAGATACTGGAGGACAGAGGAGTCTAATGTGCTGCAGTCCGTGGGATTGCGGAGTTGGACACGACTTAATGACTGAAAAACAACAGTTTTCCTTAAATGCTCCTTGGTGTCAATTTCTTCCATCTTCCTCTAGTCTGGTCTTCATTTCTGCAAAGATTTCAAATTGCTGCTTGTTTCTTGACTGTGTCTGATTTTTCTTGCCTCTTCTCTCGTGTGGCTGCCTCTCATCTGGGCTCTTCTGTTTCTGACGTAAGTTCCTCTTTCATGGCCTTTGTGTGTGCATAATGTTAGGTGATAGTTTCCGTCTACCTTGGGGCATATTCTTGGGTTTGCTTCCGTTGCCCGTTGTTGCCACCATGGTCCTCTGCTGAGACTCTTGTACATGGGAAGGGGTGACACTATACCAGGAGAGCTGTCTGTGCTGCAGAGCTCTTCAGTATTCCCATGGCACACTTAATACACTTCTGTGTGTTCTCCTCTGTATTACCTGTTGAGATCTGCCTAGCACCTGAACCTCATCTTTCCTTTATCCCCGGGCCTAATCCTATTCAGGATGTTATTCTCAGCTTATGGCCTCAGTGCATGGTTCTGCCTTTCCTGGAAGGCCTTTTGGCTGGGTGTGTGCAAAGCCTTAAGTGCTGGGCAGACACAGCGTCTTCTGGTCTCATGGTCTCACAATCCTGTATGTAATCCTGTGAATCCTTTTACAGTCCGACTGGAGAAGTTTTCCTTCTGAGATGTTCCCCAAATGGTGTTCCCTCTCTTGCTTAGGTAAAGGATTGTGTCAACTGATTATAGGCCTTATTAATGCAGCTTTAATGGTTTGCTGTATAACCTGTTTTCTCTGTTTCACAAACCCACGAAGTTTACCAAGCTGGTCTACTTCAAATATATACAATTGTAATTTTAAATATTATATCCTATAATAAACTACTTGTTTTTTTTTAAGGTACATTTGTATTTATTCCATTTATTCACCACTTTTATGGTTTACCAGATGAGAGCTTTATGCCTATATGTAGCAGAAAAGCAATTCTTTTCTGCTCTCTAAATTTTTTCATTGTTGGCATATAGCAGCATCCATGTGCCAGCATGGCTTTGGCCTTCAGCTTTCATTCAAGCCAAGTCTTGTCCCTTGTCTTTGGATTGCTCCATGAAATGAAGGTTTTTTTCCTCCTAACATCAAGAGCCAGGTGTATTATTTGTAAACATTGTATGTAGGTTTTTCAATTGTTTGGAACTGATGTATGTCGCTTGAATAATTTTCAATATTGCATTATTTGCTACAGATTTAAAGGTTGAAGATTATGTGCTTTCTAGAGAAGTAATGATGGTATAAATGCATGAATATAAGCCAGCTTGGACTTAGTTTAAGAAAAAGTTAAATGTCTAGTTTATTCTTATTGTTTAAGCCAGTGGGAATAAAGTTATGTGGGCATAAGAATGGTTGAAATTGAATAGTTACACATTTCGTTTTGACAAGAAATGGATTTCTGTTTCATAAGGCCATATGCACGTGCATTTATTTCATGTAGTCAGTGCTTGTCTTTCTTTGATTAATTTGGATAACTGTAAGTTGATTTAATTAAAAGAAATTCAGAAAGCTGAAAAGGTGATGCTTAATTTTAGGGCTTAGTTGCTACGGGCTAGTCCTGGTTTTTCTGCCTCCACACTTAAGGTGCACAGGAAGCTCCTGTTGCTTGAAACGGGCCCCCTGTGAGCCACCGCTGCATGGCTGTGGGACCGGGAGATGGCTGGCCAGAGCCACGTGAACCCTGGGTGTGGCAGCGTTAGCCTGCACAGGACCAGGGTCGTTTCTGATGAGAGCAGGCTAGCTAGCAGTAGTTGTGTTGGTAGGAGTGCATACTTTGAGAAGATACCTTATATGTGTATATGTGTGAATACAGAAAACATCGGAGCAGTGTGGGACCAAGCAAGCCTGTTTCCCAGCCCCGGCGGAACATCGTAGGCTGCAGGATTCAGCATGGGTGGAAGGAAGGGAACGGCCCTGTCACCCAGTGGAAAGGAACCGTTCTGGACCAGGTGCCTGTAAACCCTTCTTTGTATCTTATAAAATACGATGGATTTGACTGTGTTTATGGACTAGAACTTAATAAAGATGAAAGAGTTTCTGCGCTTGAAGTCCTCCCTGATAGAGTTGGTAAGTTCTCTTTACTATTTGTGCATTATATGCTTTAAAAAGGATTTCTGAAATGGATGCTTTTTGATTATTTGCATTACTGGTATTTGTCTTTTTATTGGAGAATAAGCACTTCTGATACATATTTAAATCAGTCACCTAAGACCATGAAAACTTCTGAACAGATGTCCTGAAACCACAGTTCAAAGGAACTGTGAGGGATATAAAGATGTATAAAATTGTTCCCTAAGAAGTTGACAATCTAATAATTTCTAATATGATTATTTCCCACATTTTGCTCACAGTTTATCTGGACTCTGATGGGTAAGAGTATTTCTCATTAGCTCAAATATTCAGTGTACTTATTTCATCATACAGTAACTAAGAAAAATTTCATGTGTTTATTTTAGAATCTTTTAGGTGAAGTGTATTTTTCATTGTGTATTATTATAAAAGTGATCATTGCACTTTCAGCCAAAATTTAAACAACCAATGCATGTGAATTTTATTATATTTTTAAGGGTTTGTTTTGCAAGGTTTGTGGGAAATGAATGGCTTTTTTTCTTTTTTTTTTAATGACAGCCTCAGTTTATTTTTTATATACACAAATGGTCATAAGAGCTATGAATGACTTTAAATGTCATATGAATCAGTTTTGCCTTGCATACCTTAGGCATAATGACTGGTTTTATTTTTAAGAATAAAGTAAAATTGAGTTTTTTTTTTTAAGATCAATAGACTACTCCCAAATGAATGTTCTTTTCTTCAGAGTATTTGCATTTTTACAGTGATGCTGCCATTGCCTGAATCTGGTTTATGTTTTTGTAATTGTCCTTTAAAAGCCTGTATTTTTACAAATATAGCTTCAGCAGTTCTGTACTTGGAGGATAGAATTTTGGAATCAGATTGTCAAGGGAAGCAGCTTACCCAGTCCCCTGTCCCTTTGCTTTTATCCTTGTGTTCCTGGGACAATGCTTCCCCATCAGGTTAAGTTTAGCAGAGCAGCAAGTTACTTTTTAATCTTTGCTTTAGATAGCAGATGTTGTCTTTACTCATCCTATATAAATACAGTTCTGTTTTCACAGAAGTCTTTTTTAAATTTGTGTTTTTAACTACAGGTGACTAATTGTGTAATAGTAAATCTTTGGCATTTTAAACTTTATCTCTTTTAAGTGTGACTGAACACATTGTTCCTTGTGAGGCATGTCCTCTTTCCTCTTGATCTTGAGAGCAGTCCATTTCCCACATCAGAAACTAACATGGAAGAATCTTCCCTTCAGGGCTTAAAAAGTATCTTCACCTTTGTATCAATTATTTGTGCTCATTAATTATCATAATTCTTTTTCTGACCCCTTCAAGGGCAAGACTGCTAGCTTATTTGAGATTTTACTGAATTCTGCCACATGACCTGTGTTGGTTCTTTTGTCATCATAGAGCAGAAAAAAACTTAGCTTGATTTATAAAAAAAAAAACTGATTTTACCAAACCAAGATATCCAGAAATATATGAGTGTCTCTGGTGATGAGATTTAAGGGTTTCTTAATGTTTTTCTTTCTAGTTCTGGGCCATTTCAGTTTGCATCAATAGACATGGATTGCTTTTCTAAGGAAAAAAAAAACAATTTTTAAAAGGAAATCCAAAGGCCTATTTGCAAAGCAGCAGTATGTTATATGCCTAATATAATTATCAGTTAATTATAGTATTCCCTGTGATACTTTATTCTGAAAAGTTATTTGGGCTTCATTTATATTCCATGTAGAAAGAAAATGGTTTTTCCTAATTTGTGTTAGGCAGTACATTTAAGTTAGTTTTGTTTTCCTTAACCTTAAGCTAAAGGTGAGAGAAAGTGACATCTCAGAGTACTGATTGCCAGAGCGTGGTCTGGGGACTGTTGCGGTTCCCTGAAGCATATTCATGAGCCTTATGAGATCAAAATTCATAGTAATCTTAAGGTATAATTTGCCTTTATCACTCTCATCCTTTCACAGTTATATACTGAGGTTTCCAAAGATCTGCATAGCTCAGTGAATATATTTTTGATACGAACAGAGTGCATGATGTTACCAAATCATGTATTGGTGAAAGATCCATTCAAAGACCAACAGGTTTTTTTTGGTTGTGGTAAAAAACACAAAACATTAAATTTACTACCATAACTGTTTTTAAGTGTACAGTTCAGAGGTATTAAGTATATTCACATTGTTACGGAATAGATTTCCAAATTTTTTTATTTTGCAATTCTTTCCTCATTAAACAACTCATTTCCCCCTCCCACCAGCCCCTGTACCCACCATCCTGTTTCTGTGAATTTGCTAACTTTAGGTACATCATAAGTAGAATCATGTTGTCTTGCTTTTTTGTGACTAGGTTCTTTCCCTTAGCATAACGTCCTCAAGGTTCATTCATGTTGTAGCACGTGACTTCCTTCTTAAGGCTGAGTAATATTCCATTGTATGTGTATACCACATTTTTTCCCCATTCATCCCTGATTGGACTCTTGGTGGGTTCCTTCTATCAGGGCTATTGTAAATAGTGCTGCTATGACATGGGTGTACAAATATGTCTAAAAGCCCTGCTTTCAGTTCTTTTGGGCTTACCCTGAAGTGGAATCATACAGCAGTTTTGTTTTGAGGTGCCTGTATACATACTGTTTTTCCATAGTGTTCATTAACATTTTACAGTCCCACCAATAGTGCATAAGGATTTCAATTTCTCATCTTCACCAATATTTGTTATTTTCTATTGGTTTTGATTTGAATTTTTTTTGATGATTAGTGATGCTAAGCATCTTTTTATATGCTTTTTGACCATTCATATGTCATCTTTGCAGAAATACCTATTCCTTTGCCCACATTTTTGATTGGATTATTTCAATTTGTTTTGTTTGTTGCAGAGTTATAGGAATTCTTTATGTATTCTTCAGACGAATTTTAATTTAAAAGTTTGACAGAAGGTTATTGATAATGATTTCAGATTCTACAGTGCAGTTAACCTTTAAGGAAAGCCAAGACTTGCTGAGTTTTGGTGTGATATCAGAGGAGAATATCTAGAATTATTTGAAAAGATGAATAAAATACTCTTTTTCAACAGCATATCTTTGTGATTTTAAAAGTCAACTAAAAGTACATGCAAAAAAGATTGAATATTGAAACAGATATGAGTCTAGCTAGCTGCCTGTTTCTAAAGCTAGATATATATTAAAATTTTGTTAGAAAATAGTTATTTTTCCTTAATGTATTTCTGTGGGTATCTTAAAATATCTTTAGATACATCATTTATAATTTTAAAAATAGTTGATACTGATATTTATCGTACATATAAACAAATACTCAAAAATTTTAGGAGTCCTGAGATCAGAAAGTTTGATACCTTCTGGTTTGGAGAAACTGGTGGGATTTTGCTTTAGTGTTGTGCAGCAGAGAATCTGTTATTTTTGGTAATTATTGCACATGTAAACAAAACTACCATTTGTGTTTATTAGAGTGTCTTTCTGATAAAATTGAATAGCAGTATCTTTAAACAAAAATAGAAGCTCTCATGAATGAGATAGAAGTGCCTTTTTTTTCCTTAAAGAATTATCTGAAATATGAAGAATGGACAAATCTTAACATCAATAGGCTCCTCCATAATTATCCCAGTGTTAAAAGAGAAAAGAAGCTTGTCATTTTTCACCTGTGTTCCTAACGACAATCTAGAACAACCTGCTTTTCCTCTGAAATAATTAATTCACACAGCAGTGTTGAACCCCTATGATCACAGTGGGATCGTATGATGGGATGATATATCATCATCATATGATAGGATGATCATATGATCATCATATGATCATCCCAGCCCCTACGATGGGAAAGGCCTCTGCTGTCATCACTGTGCAGTCTAAAAACAAGTAAACAAACATGTAAAACAAGATGATTATAGATAGTGGTGAATGTCCTTAAGAAATAAAACTCAAGTGACCGAGTGGTGGGGTGCTTTTCATAACATGGTCCTGGAGAGCCTCAGGGAGGACACCTGCTCAGGACGAGCCAGCCCCTGAGGATGTGGGGGTTGTGGTCAGCCCAAGGGCATCCCAGAAAAAGATGCCTATGCTGCTGAGGTGTATGTAGGCAGTAGGAGGAAGGTGACAGAACAGGAGGGCAGAGGACCAGCAGGGAATGAAGGCTGATGGGCTTTGGCTGTGGAGAAACAGATTGTTATTCAGATGATGAAAGGAAAATGCTGGAGTATTTTAAGCAAATGATTGACATAATCTGGTGTAACTGCCACAAATACCACTCTGATTACTGTAAAAAATAGATTGTAGGGGCCAGAGTAAAAACCTATGCCTTGAAGCTTAATATCTTGATTTTAATAAATGACCATTTTGTAAATGTAAAGGAAGGTGGGTAAAAGTTTTATAGGGACAATACTAATTTTGGAACTTTTCTGTAAGTCTATAATTATTAATAATTTAAAATAATTATTGTAACCAAAATACTTTATACCTTGAATAAACAACTAAAATTTTTAATTAAGTACAGTACCAAGAGAGATGAATTCAGAGAAAGAAAAACAGATTCTCTCAGTAACATGACTTCGGGGCATAGTAGTTCCGTGGAATCCATCCTGGGCTGGGTCAATAATGTGAATTTGGTGGTTGTCCTTTGTACAGCCCTCCACATGATTCTGAAGCCTGATAGTGTATTTCAGAATCATTTCTTTGAATAAGTTCAGTCTTCACAGTGCATATTTTGTAAACCATTGTTTGCTTTTTTTGTCCCTAGCAACATCTCGAATCAGTGATGCGCACCTAGCCGACACAATGATTGGCAAAGCAGTGGAGCACATGTTTGAGACAGAGGATGGCTCTAAAGACGAGTGGAGGGGAATGGTCTTAGCACGCGCCCCTATCATGAACACATGGTTTTACATCACCTATGAGAAAGATCCTGTCTTATACATGTACCAGCTCTTAGATGATTATAAAGAAGGCGACCTTCGCATTATGCCCGATTCTAGTAAGTATAAATCAACAGCTTTTACTTTTGATACTTCAAAAGGAATTTGAATTTCAAAACAAGGTCTTTGATTAATTCTTATGGAGATACATTTACAATTGTTAATTATTAGGGATAAGTGATTGTTTTAGTTAGGTTGTATAATTAATTATTCACCCTCTTGTCAAGAATATTTTCCTTTCCCTGTTCTGAACTTTGGGTTTTTATATGAATAGAATATATAATATAGGGTCCTTTGTAACTGGCTTCTTTCACTCAGCTTAGTGTTTTCAAGACTCATCCATGTTGTAGTGTGTGTCCATACTTCATTTCTTTTAATGCCCAAATACAACTCCATTGAATAGATACACTATATTTTGTGTATTCGTTTGTCTCTGAACTTGCCTTTTTGAATCTAGATATCCTGGTGGTAGTAAAATGATACCTCATTGTGATTTTGGTTTTCATATTTTTGATGACTAAAGTTGTCAAGTATCTTTTCTTGTATTACTGGCCTTTGGTGTGTCTTGTTTTGAGAAATCTATTCATGGCCTTGGCCTGTAGTTTCAGTTACGTTGTCTTTTTGTTACTGAGTTAGAGTCAGTAGTCTAGGTACAAGTCTCTTGTCAGATACATGACTTGCAGATACTTTCTCTTATTGTCAGAGTTGTCGTTGTACTTTCTTGATAGCCTTCTTTAAGTACAAAAGTTTTTAATTTTATGACATCCAAATTGTCTATTTTTCCTTCTGTTGCCCATGCTTTTGGAGTCATATCTAATAATCCCTTGCCAAGTCCAAGGTTATAAAGATTTATACCTCATGTCTTCTAGAAGCCTTGAATATGTTGGTCTTTAACTCTTACTTGGATTTTTGATACATTTTGAGTTAATTTTTGTTTATGATGTGATGTCAGGTCCAACTTCATTCTTTTAAGTTTTAAAATCAATAAGTGTGAATCTTCCTCCTTTTCTTTCAGAATTGTTTTAGCTGGTCTTTGCAATTTCATATAAATTTTAGAATCAGCTTGTCGGTTTCTGCAAAGAAGTCAGCTGAGATTGTGTTAGATATTACGTTGAATCTCTTGGTCAGTTTGGCATGAGAGTATTTCCATCTTAACAATGTTAAGCTATTGATCCATGAGCGTGGGGTGTTTTTTCATTCATTGAGATTTTTTTCTGTGAATAATGTTTTGTAAGTTTTGCACTTTTTACATGTATTTTCTAAGTTTTGCACTTTTTACATGTATTCCTAAGTATTTCATTCTTTTTGATGCTGTTGTGACTAGAATTATTTTCTTAATTCCAGTTTTAGGTGAGCCTTTTTTTTTTTTTTTTTTTTTTTTTAACTACTCAATAGCTTTTCCTCAAGCACATGAAGTCTTGGCCTTAGACAAATGTGTCCGATAGACAGTGGATATATGAGCAGTGTGCTATCCTCTCCTCATTTTTGTGTCTTTTTTTTTTTTAAGCTCTCCCTGTGAACATGCTGCTCAGTAAACCCACTCATGGTCATCTGGCCCTGACTTCTGCCTTCTTAGAGTTTTTTTTTTTTTTTTTTTTTTTAGTTTGTGTGTATCTGTTACAAATGTATAGTGGAAAGTGTTTATATAGGCAAGAATTTAGTAATGAGAACATTCCTTAAAAGCTTTTCTCCAACCTATATGAAATTTTTAACGTTTTTGTAGAGAAATGTCTAAAGCAGGTACTGTTGGCTTGGTAATAGAAGTTATGGGGTCACTCGCGCATTACCCATTGCCTGCACCGACCATGTCTGTATCCTCTCGCTCCTTTCTTCTGAACGGTATGCAAGTTTATTTGCTGTTAGAATCTGTGATGATGTTCTGATACAAAGAGCTCCATGGTGGCCTTTGTTTGACTCTCTTGCTTCTTCATTCATGGTTGCTATAAAACGTATGGCAGTCATGTATATGGGATTTCTTCATCCACATGAGGTGCCGTGAAAGTGTGGTAGGGTATGATGCTGCTACTTGATGGAAGAGCGCTATTGAAGAAGAGTTCAGCTTAGATTTCCTCTTTACTCCTCCAGAACTGATAACATGCTCATGTGGATTATTTGTATTATGTGAGATCAGAATTGCAGGTTCCGTATTATATCATTCAGTGAGAGCATTTATTATAATCAAAGAGCAAACTGCTGTTAATGTAAATTCAAGGTATGGTCCAGACCAAGATACATGTGGAAATTAAAAGGCGCACTGCTAACTAGTGTGTCAGGATGACTGGCATAAGCATGGACAACCGGGATACCTGGTCATCCTGCTTGAAGGCTCTCTGTTGCTCCATAGGAAAGGGTTCCAGTTTCTCAGGACCAGTAAGGGGTTTCTTAAAATAGAAATGTAACTGCCTGGTGCCATCCCCTTGCCAACCGCCTCTCCCCTTCGTACATTGTTTCTTTGTTATTGATAGTGATAATTTGCTCTCATTTTTATGTGTTTTCCTAGAATTTACAGAGTTCTTGTTAGGTCGTAGGGTGAGCAATGTTGTCCAACACTCAGATTTTCTTAGGGACTTTTAAAAAAAGTTCAGGTGCCCCATCCGTCCTCCGAGATATCAGTTGAGTTCACCTAGCACCTATTTTTATAGCATGAGAAATCTCTTTTATTTTGAAACTGGATTAGGAGGACCATGTGTAATGAAACAAAGTTGAGGGAGAAAAGCTTTAAGGAGTCCCAAGATAAGGCAGGGATTCTTAGGCATTTTAAGTGTGTAGTACATTCTCAGTAATCCCAGTAGGCATTGTCTGCTTTAAAATCATTTCAAAGTAAAGCAAGACTTTGTTTCACTAAAAGGAATTAGATTTATTATGTATTTTTGGCTGCATCAGGTCTTAGTTGTGGCATTCGAGATCTTCCTTGTGAAATGCGCAGGCTTCTCTCTGGTTGTGGTGTGCAAGCTCCAGAGCCTGTGGTCTCTAGTTGCAGCAGCCATGTGCTTTAGTTGGCCTATGACTTGTGGGATCTTTGTTACCCGACCAGAGATCAAACCTGCATTCCTTGCATTGGAAGATGGATTCTCAACCACTGGACCACCAGGGAAATCACCAGTGCAGACTTATTTTTAAGAAGTTATAAAACGCAACAATTGTAAATCAACCTCGTGGTTCACAGGTTAAAGCATCTGCCTGCAATGTGGGAAACCTGGGTTCGATCCCTGGGTCGGGAAGATCCCCTGGAGAAGGAAATGGCAACCCACCCCGGTAGTCTTGCCTGGAGAACCCCATGGACTGAGGAGCCTGGTGGGCTATAGTCCACAGGGTCACAAAGAGTTGGACACAACTGAGCAACTTCACTCACTCACTTATATGTCAATAAAATTTTTTTTTTTTTTAAGAAAGATATTATTATAGTTGACAACTGAACAACTTGGGGGTTGAGGCGGGGAACTGATCCCTCTGAGCAGTTGAAAATTTGCATGTAACTTATGGGCAGCCCTTCATTTCTGTGGTTCCTCTGTATCCATGAATTCAACCAACTGCAGATCTGTTTACTGTTGGAAGAAATCCCGGTATAAGTGGACCCATACAGTTCAAACTCCTGTTATTCAAGGGTGAACTGTATTTAGTTTTTTCTTGACCTTTTCTTTCTTTTAGTCCTTATTACTTCATTAGGTAACTATAGCTATAATTAAATATGAGCCAGAGGAATTTCTGGTTATGATTTTTGAAATTGTTTACATATCTAGATTTTTGTAAATAAAGTTCTGTTGGCACACAGTCACACCATTCATTTATGTGTCATCGGTGTCATCACAGATGTATCATCACAAAGAGATACAGCTGAGTAGTTGGTACAGAGACCATATGGCTTCAAGCCTGAAATATTTATTTGTTTGGCCATTGAAGAAAAAGTTCGCTGACTTTTGGTCTAGAAAATCAAAATGAGTGCAAGATACTAAAAACATTTTTAAAAATTATTAAAATATGTGAGTTGGTGTGTATCTAAAAACTGACTCTAAATTCTTTTTTTTTCCTCCCCTCTTTAAATATAGATGATTCACCTCCAGCAGAAAGGGAACCGGGAGAAGTTGTGGACAGCCTGGTGGGCAAACAAGTGGAATATGCCAAAGAAGATGGCTCTAAAAGGACTGGCATGGTCATTCATCAAGTAGAAGCCAAACCATCTGTCTATTTCATCAAGTTTGATGATGATTTCCATATTTATGTCTACGATTTGGTGAAAACATCCTAGATGTCATCACGAACTTTACCAAATTTGTGGAACTATTAAATGTATAATTTGTAGACATAAAGACTTGATTGCTTTCCAGTTTAATGAAAGCTTAAATGTCCCTGCGAACCCACAATCTCTGCCAGCAGAACTGGTTTTGTTCTGAATCGTACAGATTTATGTGAACACAAAGCATTTTGTGTAAGGAACTCCTTCCTCTTAAAAGAAGTCTGTCTGTTTGGAAGGGAGTTACAGGCAAGTCTGGTAAAAATTAAGCTAGTATCATAGTCATTTAAAACCGTAATAGATCTTATCCACTTTCCCCTTCACTCTTAACACTTATTCTGCTGCCACAATGCAAGCATAGTTTGGTTGCATTTTTGTTACTGCCTTTTTTTTTTTTTTTTTTAAAGATATATATGTATGTATATCTCTACCTATCTATATCTGTGTGTATACATATATAATATATATACACACACACACACAGATCTGTGTACACACACACACACACACACACACACACACTTCATTGGCAGTTCTTTGTGGATTGAGGTAGGAGTTAAGTAATTTTCTCCAGTTTAACAGGAGTGCTTGACTTTATATCACTGCTGTTTATTTAAAAATTAAATCTGGGCACAGGAAGAACATGGGGACATTCAGCTTGTGTTGAAAGTCAGAAGTTCAGAGCACCATTTCAATCCAGAGGGTTTAAACTGTAAATTCAAACATGAATCACTTGTGGATATTTAATGACCCACATTAGAATTTACAAAACAATTAGAAATCTAGGTAAAAGGCTGCCTTTAATTCTAAGCTTTGTACATTTTTTGTTTACATTTTTTTTAATCTTAAATACTTTTTTTAAAGCAAAGCCCAGGTACTTGGTCCACATTGTGTAATACAGGTGTGTTTTGGATGATGCATTTGGTCCACTATTTGTACAAATTAGTACTAGTCTGGGTTTTAGTACATGGATTTAAAAGGCAACAGTATATCAGTGGTTTATGTGTATTTGGTAGGTTCCTGGAAGAACATAGTACTTTTATATTAGAAATGTAAGAATGGCATTGTTGTCTTTTACCAAGTTCTCTCGGATCCCTTTGTTATTATTACTGTTATTACTGGTGTATGATTATGGTCAGAAGGCTTTTCCCCCTCAAAGAATATCTAGACAATTAACAGCTTAAATTCCTGACACCTTTTTTGGTGCTGTGTGTTCTTGCTCACGGTGTGCTGATAATGTGGATTCATTCCATGTGGTGGGTCCTGCCACATCAGGGTCGGTCACCTGCGCTGGCTTGTGGGTGTGACTGATAGCAGCCCTTAGCTGTTGAAACCTTCCCTGCAAGGTTATTTGAACTCAAATAGAACTGCAAAAGTGGTTCGTTTAGCAGCAAAACATCAGCCTATCACTTTGTTTTAGATGATCCCTGGCAGTTTGAAAGCTGGCTGGGAGAAAGATGGTTTGTGAAACCATCTTTCAACCTTGTAGAGGTTGAAAATCTTACCTAAGATTTGGGCAGAAAGCTTAAATACATAGGCTGGCAATCAAGCACCAGGTCTGTGACCCCTCTCATAGCTGTTCTTGATGTTAGTTTCAAGGCCATGCTGTACGTGGTTGGTATGATGCCCATTTTCGCTCTCAGGAAGGCTTTGCCTTGTTGTGCTGGGGTACGGTAACCTTGTGCACCATGTAAATCCAGCACCTGGTTCTCTGCAGTGTGCCCTCACCCAGGGTGGTCAGGGTGAGCTTCTCCATGCAGTGAGTATCTAGGTCTTAGGTGTTCCTTCTGTGGTTGAAACAAGTGTCACACTACAGAGCTGTCATCTGTTCTGCTGGTGGCTCTTGTAAGAGTTCCTGCATGTGAATCTCGAGGCTGAGCCCAGCTCCCCGAATCCAAGAGGACACGAATGGCCAAGAGAGTGGTGTCCAGTGTGCACTGCGTGAACAGGACACAGTGGCTGTAGGCTGAAAAACAAAGTCCTTTGGTGGTATCTTGAGGGTTGGATCAGTTGAAACAATTCTTGCATTACTTAATGACTTGCATTGTGGTTTTTCTGCAAGTACCTTTAGGAACTTTTAATATACCACATGATCTGCCACTGTCTAGATAAATGCGACATGTGATTTGTTATCATTATTTTAATCATTGTTCCATTTATTGCCTTTAGGGTTGAAGGAAGGGGAAGGGGTTTTATGTTGTTATTTTCCCTTTTTTTTTTTTTTTTTTCATTCTTTTTCTTTTGGTGGCTTAAACCACACTTCCTGATGCCGTGACTAACTCTGCTTCCCAGCTGAGTATTTCAGGCTTCGTTTAGGCTCATGTTTCAGATCTGCATGCGTTGCTTGCATTTTCCTGGTATCGGAATGTTGGTTCCTTGTTCTAGGAATACAACATTAATTTCCAAAATTATCATGGGACTTGTGACAACACAAGACATGAATCTCTGTATAAAATGTATTGGCCTTTCTCATTGACCTGCTATAGTATTATTGTGTCGTGTGTGTGCGTGTGTGATGTCTGGCTGCCACGTAAAGCTTCAAAGGAAGACCTTAAAAGCAGACCATCCTTTTTTGCATGCTCTATTCTAAGTAGAATGTTCAATGTAACTAACTAAAATTGCATGTTAAATATATTTAGGTTTTTTGTTTTCTATCTTTGTTTTTATTTGTTTTCAGTTTCTGTATATTTGCTTAACTGTGCTGTTTTAGTGGTTGTAGGATATAAATGCACTGGTGAAGCAAATGTAGTGCCAACGGAAGGTGATTTTCCTGTTGTGTATGTCTTGCAGCATTTGAAGGGACTGTGCATTCTTAAAACAATCACAGTTGCTTCTAAACCAGATTTCATTTCTATTATTGTTTTACGTGCCAAACCCCGAAGTGCATTGGGCTTGAATCTCTGAACGCTGTGGACCCATTAGAAGACTGTTTTGATTGTCACAAATTGTAGTGCCTGAAAACATTATTAAGCTGATTGTCTTAAAAAAAAGAAAGTTCTCCAAAGACAAAACAGGAATAATTATTATAACAGAAAACAATTATGGTTGAAATGTCTGTGGTTCCTTGGAAATGCTGCGCTTTTTGTATTTTCCATCATTAGTGCAGTTGAACGAATGTGTATAGTTCAGAGGTCTTCGTGTTCGCATTTTAAAATTAGGTAAATGACCTCATCTTTCAAGCTTGAATTCATTTTTAATTTTAATTTTATTTTATACAATGTGTAGACAGTTCCCTGTTCTCTGCATTTAGAAGTATAAACAATATAAAGCTGTTAATTCTGTAAGTAATTTTTATAATTATGATGTAACTCTATCCTATCCTTAAAACATTTAAAATAAACCCTTTATGTGCAACTTTTGACTGCAAATTTTGTGCTTATGAGCAGACTGTGATGTGTTAAACCTGCTTCTGTGAAAAGATTTTTTGAAGTTTGACTTGAAGATTTTAAGTAACCTTTTTCCCTCTTTTCACCAATGTAAATGTCAGGCATACATATAGGAACAAAAAGAAGTAGAATTTTTATTTGAATGGTAATTACTACTACCTAAAAAGAAAAGGGGCAATAATCAGTAGCCCCAATATATTATATAGTCCAAAGTATTAAACTTTGTGATTAGAAATTAAGAAATTTCAATTTATCATAAAATTTTAAATTTAAAAAGAATTTTTAAATAGGATAAAATAATGTGTTTTATACTTTCATATCTTTTCTTGCTGTAATTGCATATTGCTTTTATTAATACTTAAATACCAATTAGATTCTGTAGTGAAAAATCTTCATTTTAAGCACCAAGGCATATAAGTACTGAAACTGTATGTACTGTTTTATCTTCCTGGATAATTTTATCAGAGGAAAAAGTAGAATTTATGGTATTCCTACACTTAAATTAGATTTTTTTTTTTTTTTAATGTTACCCTGTTTGGCCCAAGGATCTGTGGTTAAAGGTGACGGGACAGGTCTTCCTGCTGGCAGAGTGGCGGGAGAGGCTTGGTGTGGCAGCCACAAGGGCCACTGCCAAGGCCATGGCCAGGGGGATGCAGGGTCACCTCTCAGGCTCTGGTGGGAGGAGCCACAGACAGATACAGGAAGGAGATGGACCTGGAAGCATAGGGTTCACCCTGAGCGAGATCTTATAGTCTTCTTGGAAGTAATCACTCATTGCAATAACTGAAGGTACAGCTCTGGAAATATTTTTTCCCCAAAATAACAAGGCAGGCTTAGTCTAAAAGTGGGCGGTTGCTGACTGATACTTGTAAACTGAAGAACTGCTTCTAAAGCAGTCACCACTGTAGGAGAATTGCAGGG
This sequence comes from Bubalus bubalis, assembly GCF_019923935.1. Lineage (NCBI taxonomy): Eukaryota > Metazoa > Chordata > Mammalia > Artiodactyla > Bovidae > Bubalus > Bubalus bubalis. The sequence goes on along the minus strand of NC_059159.1, from coordinate 151,221,991 downwards.
GTGGGCTTACTTTCCATTGTTTCTTCATTTGGTACTGTCAGCTCTGTGATAATAAAAGCATTTGACACTAATAAAGCACTAGCAAAAGTGCTTAATAAGTACCTCACCAAGCACTTTCCACCCATTTCTTTTAATGCTTTTTGTTTTGGTTGTGTGTTTTGTTTTGCTGTTGGCGTGTGTGTGTGTGTGTGTGTGTGTGTGTGTGTGTGTGTGTGTGTATGTTGCCATGCCACACAGCGTGTGGGATCTTAATTCCCCAACCAGAGATTGAACCTATCCCCCCTGAAGTGGAAGCACTGAATCTGAATTGCTCAACTGCCAGGGAATGCCCTTCATTTCATTCTTAATCCTGTGAAGAAGGCATGATGTTTTTTCATGTTGTGCTGATGTAAAAGAGATGAGGGTGGGGTCCCTTGTACAGGATTACAGAAGCGAATGAAACTCAGACCCCCAACACTGTGCCAAGGCTCAAGCTGCTTCATTCTTGCATCAGAATTAAATTACTTCAGTGGAGTGATTAAGTCACTATAATGTAGAAAGCTATATCTCTTTATAGTGAGAATTATAACCCAAAATGATAGCTAATAAAAGATACAAAAATATCTATTATTTAGAGAGAGATTATATGGGAAATATTTTAAGAATTTCCAACACAAGGATGTACTATTTTATATTTTCAAGACACTTCAAACATCATTAAATTAATACTCCTATTAAACCTGGACTCCTATCTAATTAGAGTAATTAGTTTTTCATTCATATATATATATATAGTTCTTTGGTTGCTGAATTTATATGTAGTTCTCAAGTTCTTAGGCTGCTGAATTTCAGAAGATTAAATGAGTCTGTAAACTGTTTCTCCAGACATTCTTAGATAGTCTCTGTCCTTACATTGTCCATAAAACTCATAGGTTTTGGTAACTCAGTGGCAGATGGTTTTGGGGTACTGCCTTGGCACATTATTTTGCTTAAAATGACATTGCATTCTTTCTGCTTAATTTTTATGTGAAGGGCACTGGACCAGGTGGTGTTTTGACACCAGTCAGCTCTAGTGATAGCAACCCGGAAGTTTGGGGCCTTTCCATGCATTTCTTTTTTGTGTTGGCTGTTAACAGTAGGTGAGTAGGCTGCCATGTGTGCTGTTAGGCACGTGCCTGCTTCTGTTTTCATCTCCATCATCCTCCATTACTTTCAGCTTACGCCTTGAAAATTCATCCTCTGGGAAAACATAAGAGCTTGAAGTACCATGTGAACTACCTGGAAATCCTTTACAGGATTGGCATATTACATAGGGCTTTTGAATTCTGTGTCTTCATGTTGGAACCAGAGCAGATCATGATGTGAAAAGTAGAGAAGGAAGACTGTTTTAAACCCTTGACATTAACATAAAGAGTTAACAACTGAACTGAAGATCAAAATCCAGCATTCTAAATTGTCTTCAAATATTGATTGTGAAAGTAGCTTTAAAGCTTTTGCCTTGCATTTGTCTCCTAAAGGATCTATAAGAAATCTGGACGTGACTGCTAGTACACTGTGCACTTTCCCACTAGAAAAGCAAGGAGAGTAGTCCCTGGTGACCCAGGCTTTTCTCACAGGAGTTAGACTTTGTGGTGGACTCTCTGTGTGCCTGATTTATGGGGGACCTATTTTGAGCAAAGTACTGCTTCGTGTCCTGTAGTATCATGGCTAAGTAGTTTTAACCACTGAATTTGTCTTTATTCCAAATCTGATCTGTCACACTAGAAGGACAAGGTTGTGGTCGTTTTCAGACCAGTCCAGCAGAGGAGAGCAGTGAAAAACGTCTCAAGGGATGGAGTCCACGGTCTGCATTGTCCTACAACCAGAATCACTGCTTCTGATCAGTTTGTAAGGGGGAGATCACACAGAGCACAGGAATCTTAACACCCATTACTGGATGTCTCTTGAATTCACAAGCATTTGTTTAAAAAAAAAAAAAAAAAAAAGGCTGTGTCACTGACCCTTTTTAAAAATTTGATAATTGTGGTTTTTTAAAAAGGGCCATGCTCTGCTCAGATTACATGTGGTAGACCAGTGGAGGATTTTTTTCTGCTACTGCTCTGCATATTATATGTATCAGCTCAGGCTGCTGTAACAAACACCACAGACCCCGGGGCTTAATAAACAATAGTCATTTGTTCTCTCAGTTCTGGAAGCTGAAAGTCCATGGTTGAGATGTCAGCAGGCTGGTTTCTTCTGAGGCCTTAATTTTTGGCTTGCAGACATGTTCTCTCCTTCCATCTTCACATGGTGTTCCCTTTGTCCATGTCCTGATCTTTTCTTGTAAAAACGTCAGTCACATTGGATTAGGGTCCACTGTTAACCACCTCATTTAACCTTAACTGCTTATTTAAAGGGTTTCCCTCGTGGCTCAGACTGTAAAGAATCGGCCTATAATGCAGGAGACCCAGGTTTGATCCCTGGGTCGGAAAGTTCCCGAGAGGGCAGTGGCAACCCACTCCAGTATTCTTGCCTGGAAAATTCCATGGCCTATTTAAAGACCCTGTCTCCAAATACAGTCACACTTTGAGGTGCCAGGTAAATTTTGAGGGAATGCCATTCAATTCCGTAGCACCATGTTGGATTTTCTTATTGTTAAACTTACAATGGAAAAGAAATCTTATTGGGAGGGCATTATTTTTGACAGTCTACTAATTTAAAAATTAATACTAATTCTGGTTTTATATAATAGAGATGGATAAATTCAGTGTACTAAAAAGAGCATTAAAAGAAGAACCAAATCTGAGTTCTAGTCGCTCACTTTCTACTGGTGTGAACTTCGGCAGATTACTTAGCCTTTGTACCTTCTTTTCCTCATCTAGTTAGGCAGAATCCTGCCCTACACACTGAAGATGCCTGTGAGTTTCCGATGATGCAAACCTGAGCCTGATGCAGGAAGGACGAGTCCCTTTTGTGCTGGGATTTCATTGAGTGGCAGAGCCTCACACAGGCAGTGGCTCTGTCCTTTCAGGCATTGCCATGTTTTGCTTTGATTTTATAATCTTTGAGATCCTAAGTTTAGTTTCACTTATATAACGTCAGTTGGGAAGATTTCCGTTTTTATGTTTTTTCAGAACACTAGCATCTCCCAGCATATGTAAAAATTGTTATAAAAAGCACTGCTGAAGGGTTAGTGGCTGTTCCGTGTTTTCCATTTTATTGTGACTGAGAGGTAGACTATGAAGGTAATCTTGATGGATAAAGCTTTACTTATGTTCTCACATTGTCATAGGGTTCATGAACATTGAACTGCCTCCTCAGTGCTTTTGTTAAACGTGGTGCTAGAGGTTTGCGGTGTCAGCCGGGAGCCCGGTTCAGAGTAATTTAAACAGCGTCCACTCTCAGAATGATTTGCCGCCTATGAGGGGAGATGTGTCTTTAAACCAGGATAGTTAGGCTCCATGAAATGTAACTGTTACGTGCAATAGAGTAAGGACCACTATCCTCCCTCCCACCCCAGGCGAGGCCTTGGTTCACTGTGTCTTCAATCACCACCGTTGCTTTTTCTCTAATATGGTCTGAAATCGGTCCCTCTTTGGAGAGGTTTTAAAAGTTAATTATGTTTCTGCATGGTCGCGGGGGTGGTGTGGAGATTTATGGGTATTAAAATTCACCTTAGTGTTTGACATCCCATCATTAATTTCTGGTATGGATTTTTAACATTGGGTCTCTTACACTCTAAGTAATGCCAACAGCTTTATTTAAACTGCAACAGAATTTCATTTTCTTTTCATGGGTGCTAAAAGAAATGACCCTCAAGATTGTGAGAATGGTAGCTGGCAGCTGGTACATAACTGTGCCATTGCCTGTGTTCTTCTGTGGGGCACCTGGGAAGTGGTTGAGGGTGTGTTTTGTCCTTCTGAGAGAGTGAAGACAGCAGGCTGCTTTCTTCTAAAGGGTTAACGTTTAGGGAACATTCTAGACCTTTGGTCTAGAAGTTATAACTGGAGGTGAGGGTTTATACAGACTTGAGAGTGAAATTTCAAATGTTGCTATGTTGTGTTTATTATAACCTGTCGTAAGTCAGTTCTAAACTAATTCAGCTTTAATACTCTTCAGATAGTAGTAGAAATATACGTTTGCCTGTAGTATATTTTGTAAATGTGGATAATATACAAATAATTTCATAAGATACCTAAAATACTGTATAGAACAAAACAGGTATACATTGTTACTTTGCCCTTGAAAATTCTCCACCCTTCAGTGCATTTTTAAGTCTCCTGTGGAAAATTGCTCTTTTTAAAAAAAAATTTTTTTTTAATTAATTTTGATTGGAGGATAATTACTTTACAATATTGTGATGGTTTTTGCCATACATCAGCATGCATCAGCCACAGGTATACATGTTTCCCCCCATCCTGAACCTACTTCCTTTCCCACCCTATCCCTCTGGGTTGTCTTGTCTCTTTTCAGATGATATAAATTGATACAGTGTACTGCCACCTCAGAGAGACACTTCTCTGATATGACTCCTAAAACTTGTGATCACTGTTACATGGTTAAATTCACCAGTGCATGAGTTTTATGGTGGTTATAAGTTGGGACTTTGGGGGACACTGTGGTTCAGCAGCTGGACCTTACAATGTAAATTCACAAGGCCTAACAGAATTAGCATTGGGCAGATATCTGCACTCTGCTCTCTGTTCTGTTTGAAAATATCTCTGTGCTGTTTCTTTCTTTGCATGATTTTTTTTTTTAAACATCTCTGAACTTCTCATTTGTTTATACAGAATAAGTTATGATTTCCCGTTCGTTAGGAAAGGGTAACTTTTTTTTTTTTGCAAAAATACCTCAGAATAAGTGACCTTATTTAAACTATGACATTTAAACTAGTAGAGTAATTTGGATAGCAATTAGCTTGTATCTGTTCTAAGTATTACTACATCTCAGGCTTCCCACTGCTCACCTGGTTCAGCAAGTTGCCTTATGTCAACGATTACCTTGGCTGATGAACATGAAGTTTATGAAGGTGTTGTTCCTAACCAGTGTCATCCCTACTAGGCTGTGCCCCATGGAGTAGCTTCCAACTGCCATATAAGCATTTTAGTTCTCTGTGACACTAAAGAAGGGTGTGGTGTAACTTTTAGGATGAGAAAACAAAATGCAAATTGCAGCATGTTCTCAGTCAGAAGTCTCCCAGCCAACCACCATTGGCCAACAGACTGCTAATGCATTGCAATCCGCTAGGGCTGTTACTGCCCAGCCTCCTCCAGCCAAGGGCTTTCTGCGAGGTAGCAGGACAAACTCGTGTTCCTTGTTCCAGCAGGATTTGTTTGGCTGTGGTCAGGACCTGCCTGGTTGGGTTGTCATACCTGTGCTTCTCAGGTTTTACACACCCTTTATAATTTTATCGTGAGGTGCAAAGTTAGATTTCAAGTTACTTACCATTACTATCAGAAAAATCCAAAATCTTTCCCTCAGTTTCTGTGTCTTTGTAATTTAAAATATTCTAAAATTGTTTGTCATTTGTTTCCATAGTGCTTAAAACCGTTCTGATTTCACACGGAATAAGGGTAAAAGGCATGATTTTTTGTCTAGATGCCATCTTACTACAGTAGCTCTGTTTTCTTACCTCTCTCTCCTTTGGAGAAAAGACCAACTTTACCTGCATTATCTTTCTGATCTGGGAGAATTTACTGGATTTCAAAACATTTTAAATATTTTGAGGAGAGAAACTATTAAAATGGGACCTTTGTGTACCCGTTTTTTAAAATATTTTCATTATACTGTAGAAAGCATCCTAGGTTTGACGTAGTTTTTATGCTCCTTTAGCACTGAACTGAATTAGAAATTTTTCAAAATTTATTTGAAGCTTTTACTCTGAGACTGATTGTTAATTTTCCCAAGAAAATTAAGTTTGTTTTGTACCTAACCATATTAACAAAATTCCTTTGCACTTTGTAGAAACCATAGTTTCCATAAATTAGATGTACCTTTATTTTTATTTTTCAGGGTCATGTTAATATAATTTTGTGCTTAATTTATTTACTTTTTATGATCTTTAAAGGCGAGATTTTAAGATTCTTGTGTCACAGATTTTTTCAGATAGTGAAGTCCTATCTAGTTCCTTGGGAAGTACTATCCAGAGTATCCTTTTGAAAGAGTTCTGGTGTGAGTTATTTTGAGCAGAAAATCCCCCCAAAAGGGAAGTATATGAAAGTATGGTACTGGAAAAAGGAGTAAGCTAATACAGTGCCTAGGTTACTTTTATGTGTTAGAAGAAACACTCTGAGCAGATCCATCTCAGGTTCACCCGAGAGTCCCATCTTTAAATGGCTCTCCACCTCAGGCTGCCTGCCAGCTCCCGAGTGCCTGACAAATGTGTGTGAAGCTGCGTGCTTGGGCAGAGGCCCACAGTGGAGTCGGGAGGGCCTCCATTAGGCCTCTCGCTGCCCGCAGGGCATGTCCATAACACTGTGACTGTGTCACTAAGGGTCGGTGCTCTCACCTGTCATCCCTCACTGCATCCGTCAAGTCGAGGGAGCAGCCCAGGCCTCAAGGGCCAGTGGTGAGTGCAGTCCCTGGTAAAGAGATTGTGTCCTGTCTGCGGGACATTGAGATGGCACTCACATCTCAGGTCACAATATCCACCTACCCCCAACTTCTTCCTGGAAGGAGGAGTAGCGAGATAATTGCTCTCTTTGCACAAAGATCAGTTGTGTAACCACTGTCTCAGTTGCACTCCTATTGTGAATGGTCAGGAGGCCCTGGAAGAAAATGGTCATAGACAAAATGCATCAAGTGCAAATCCCAAGTGACCATAGTGGACTTACAGCTTTGAGAGACGGTCCTCCCTGACTGTTAATGGAGAATGTGTGTGATGGTGGGTTTGTTGTGGCAGCTATGCACACTTCACATTTTTCAATGTGGGAATTCTTTCTCTGAGTGGTGCCTGTGAAGGCCAGTGAGGATCTAATAGCTCCCTTTCACCTTAGTACCACACATTGGTGACCAGGATTGCAGAGAAAAGAGCAGCTACCCAGCCCCAGGTTGCCTGTTGGAGCTGATGGCTAAGCAGGTACACTTACTGTGATGAAATGTTGGCTGATGCAACCATTTTCTCTCACACAAATTAGTCCCGAGTCTCTTAGTGCTTTTATTTCCCTAGCCCTAGAGTGAAAACCACAATCACAGAAAACTAACCAAAATGATCACATGGATCACAGCCTTGTAAAACTCAATGAAACTACGAGCCATTCTTTGTAGAGCCACCAAAGATAGATGGGTCATGCTGCAGAGATCTGACAAAACGGGGTCCACTGGAGAACGGAATGGCAAACTACTTCAGCATTCTTGCCTTGAGAAGGCCATGAACAGTATGAAGAGGTGAAAATATATGACACTGAGAGATGAATCCCCCCAGCTAGGTAGGCGTCCACTATGCTACTGGGAAAGAGTGGAGAAGTAGCTTCAGAAGAAATGAAGAGGCTGAGCAAAAGCAGAAATGATGCAGTTGTGGATGTGTCTGGTGGTGGAAGTAAAGTCTGATGCTGTAAGGAATAATAATATTGCATGGAAACCTGGAATGTTAGGTCCACGAATCAAGGTAAATTGGAAATGGTCAAACAGGAGATGGGAAGAGTGAGCATCAACATTTTAGAAATCAGTGAACTAAAAAGGATGGGGCTGGGTGAGTTTAATTCAAATGACAATTATATATACAGCTGTGGGCAAGAATCCCTTGGAAGATTGGACTAGCCCTCATAGTCCGCAAAAGAGTATCAAGTGCAGTATTTCCATGCAGTCTCAAGAGTGACAAAAAGATCTCGGTTGTTTCCAAGGCAAAACCAACATGACAGTTAGCCAAGTCTATGTCCCAACCACTAATGCTGAAAAAGTTGAAATTGAACAGTTCTGTGAAGACCGACAAGATCATCTAGAACTAACACAAAAAAAGATATCCTTTTTATCATAGGGGACTTCACTGCAAAAGTAGAAAGTCAAGAGACCTGGAATAATAGGCAAATTTGGCCTTGGAGTACAAGATGAAACTGGGCGAAGGCTAATAGTTTTGCCAAGAGAATGCGCTGGTCATAGGAAACACTCTCTTTCAACAATAGAAGGGACGACCCTACACATGGAAATCACCAGATGGTTCATTCCAAAATCAGATTGATTATATTCTTTGTAGCTGAAGATGGAGAAGCTGTATACAATAGGCAAAAACAAGACTAGGAGCTGACTATGGTTCAGATCATGAGCTCCTTATTGCAATATTGAGACTTCAAGTAGAGACAACCACTAGGCAATTCAAGTGTGACCTTAATCAAATTCCTTATGATTACACAGTGGAGGTGATGAATAGATTCAAGGGATTAAATCTGATAGAGTGCCTGAAGAACTATGGACAGAGGTTCGTGACATTGTATAGGAAGTGTTGACCAAAACCATTCCCAAGCAAAAGAAATGCAAAAAGGCCAAATGGTTGTCTGAGGAGGCCTTACAAATAGCTGAGAAAAGAACAGAAGTGAAAGGCAAAGGGGAAAAAGATATACCCATCTGAATGCAGAGTTCCAAAGAATAGCAAGGAGTGATAAGAAAGCATTCCTCATTAATCAATGCAGAGAAATAGAGGAAAATAATAGAATGGGACAGACTAGAGATCTCTTAAATTAGAGATACCAAGGGAACATTTCATGCAAAAATGGGCACAATAAAGGACAGAATCAATGTGGGCCTAATAGAAGCAGAAGATACTAAGAAGAGGTGGCAAGAATATACAGAGGAGCTATAAAAAAAGTCTTAACGAACCAGATAACCACAATGGTGTGATCACTCACCTAAGAGCTCTCAGACATCCGGGAATGTGAAGTCAAGTGGGCCTTAGGGAAGCATTACTAGGAACAAAACTAGTAGAAGTGAAGGAATTTCAGCTGAGCTATTTCAAATCTAAAAAGATGATGCTGTGAAAGTGCCGCACTCAATATGCCAGCAAATTTGGAAACTTAGTAGTGGCCGCAGGACAAGAAAAGGGCAGTTTTTATTCCAATCCTAAAGAAGGGCAATGCCAAAGAATGTTAAAACCACACAGTTGCGCTCATTTCACATCACATGTTAGCAAGGTAATGATCAAAATCATTTAAGCTAGGTTTCAACAGTACGAGAAGTGAGAACTTCCAGATGTACAAGCTAGGTTTAGAGAAGGCAGAGGAACCAGAGATCAAATTGACATCTGTTAGATAACAGAGAAAGCAAAGGAATTCCAGAAAAACACCTATTTCTGCTTCATTGACTATGCTAAATTCTTTGTGTGGATCACAACAAACTCTGGAAAATTCTTCAAGAGATGGGAATAGTGGACCACCTTACCTGTCTCCTGAGAAACCTATATATAGCAGGTCAAAAAGCAACAGAACTGGACATGGAACAACAGACTGGTTCCAACTTGGGAAAGGAATACAACGAGGCTGTATATTGTCACCCTGTTTAATTTCTATGTTGAGTACATCTTGCAAATTGCCACGCTGGATGAAGCACAAGCTGGAATTAAGATAACCGGGAGAAATATCAACAACCTCAGATATGCAAATGACACCACCCCTACGGCTGAAAGCGAAGAGGAACTAAAGATCCTCTTAATGAAGGTGAAAGAGGAGAGTGAAAAGGCTGGCTTAATACCCAACATTCAAAAAACTAAGATCGTGGCATCCAGTCACATTATTTCATGGCAAATAAAAGGGAAAAAAGTGGAAACAGTGGCAGACTTATTTTCTTGGGGTCCAAAATCACTGTGGATGGTGATTGCAGCCATGAAATGAAAAGATACTCACTCCTTGGAAGGAAAGCTATGACAAACCTAGTCAGCGTTTTAAAAAGCAGAGACAAAACTTTGCTGACAAAGGTCCATCTAATCAAAGCTATGGCTTTTACAGTAGTCATGTATAGATGTGAGAGTTGGACCATAATTCAAAGTCCAAGAGTTGGTGAAGGCGTTTCAGAGTCAGACATGTTAGCAACTGAACAACAACGATTTCTTCAGCTGAGCGCCAAAGAATTGATGCTTTCGAATTGTGGTGCTGGAGAAGATTCTTGAGAGTCCCTTCAAAAGCAAGGAGATCAAACCAATCATCGCTAATAGAAATCAACCCTGAATCATTCCAGTCATTCATCATTGGAAGGACTGATGCTGAAGCTGAATCTCCTATACTTTGGTCACCAGATGCGAAGAACTGAGTCATTGGAAAAGATCCTGATACTGGGAAGGATGGAGGGCAAGAGGAGAAGGTGGCAGCAGAGGATGAGATGGTTGGATGGCATCATCAACTCAGTGGACATGTGTTTGAGCAAGCTCTGGGAGGTAGTGAAGGACAGGGGAGGCTGCCGTGGTGAAGTTCATGGGGTTGCAAAGAGTTAGACATGACAGCAACTGAACAGTTTCTGCATGTGCTACTTTATGAGGTTTCTCCATATCAGTTTCCAGTTGCTGTCATTGCAAGGGAATTCCTCCACAGTCATAACTGGGAACACCTTGCTATTCCTCTTGGGCATTTTGCACGTTCTTTGCAGTCTGCCCCTGCATCCTGGTGTTTCCACGGCCTGGATGTTTTACTCAATAAGTTAGTGGTCGGCTAATGCCACCCACAGCCTTGACCTCAAGGGCAGTGACCGCCAGTTCCTCATTTCTTCTCAGGTTTGGGTGTGCTTCCTCCTTCAAGATCCAGACAAGAAAGACAGCTGCATCCAGATGCAAAGGGAAGAGAGCCACCTTCCACGTTCCAGTGGGACTTCCGGTCCATTCTTTGTTGTTACTGTTACTCAGTCCCTGCGTCATGTCTGCCTCCGTGTGACCCCATGAACTGCAGCATGCCACGTTTATGGGAGATCACCTCTAGCTTCTGCTGACTGCACTTTGCCATGAGAACTTTTAGCGTGCACCATGTGTCCCAAAATGTGTCGTGTTTCATGAAAACCGAAGCTCTAAGTAGAATGCCCACACTCTAATGAAGACAAATGTTCATGCTTAGGAACTGGTTGCCATCTTTCACAGCATAGGAACATAAGACTTTGAGTCCAAGGGAAAAGGCAGCCAGGTGATACCCATCTCTGTTCTTACGGCAGCCTTGGCCTTGGCCTGTGCTTTGTTTTATGGCCCATGTCTCAGAAGCCTCTGATGCTAGTCATTTCAAAGCTGCTTTATTTCATGTCTGTGTAAATGTATTCGTCTCTCTGAATATCAGTGATACTCTTGTCTAAATTATGTACAAAAGAGTAAAACCTAATATCAGTCCTAGGTTATAATGTCTTTAATTATATAATGTATTTTGGAGAGGTTGTTCACCACAACAATGAATTAATGGTTAATGAGTAACTCATTAACCTCCATCCTTCTCTCCGTCTGGGACCCACAGCAGTTGTGGATTGGAAGGCCTCCTCCAGGGGTGTGTCATGACTTCGCAATAAGTTGAAATTGTCTTTTAAAATCCACAAATCCACATTTAATAATTTCTAAGGAAGTCCTTAGAAATACGGTTGCCTGGTGTTTGCTACTATGAAATGGGATTTACTGGTGCATCTTTGAATGAGAGATGAAAGTCTCTCAAGAATAAAAGGTGTTTTTTTCCAAGGGGCACACCACACAGCATGTGGGGTCTTAGTTAACCTGTGCCCTCTGTGGTTTAAGTGCAGAGTCTTAACTGCTGGACTGCTGGGGAATTCCCTAAAAGGTGGTTTGGATTTGTGGATGAAGGACCTAGAAAGAGAAGCATGCAACCCGTGGCTTGTGGAGGATTCTGGTGGAGAGACGTTATGGACCTTTAGTTATCACTTACCCCTCAACCGCTGATGGCTACCAACACAACGGTGAGCAATAAACACTTTCCAAGGGAGTAACAAGCAACTCAGACCTCACCAGGGTAAAGCAGCTGAAATCAGGGTAAAGTCTTCTGAAATGACCTTGCATTTCCGAAGAACATTCTTGGAAGAATCCAAGATGGAGAGAAATCCTGGGTAGGACAGGAATGTTGCAAGCATTTCAGAGTCAGATTTCCTCAGGCCTTTAAGGGATCAGAGTACTGCTGTTCAGTCACTCAGACATGTAATACTCTTTGCGACCCTATGGACTGCAGCACACCAGGCTTCTCTCTCCTTCACTATCTCCCAGAGTTTGCTCAGTCATGTCCATTGAGTCAGTAATGCCATCCAACCATCTCGTCCTCTGTCGTCTGCTGCTTCTCCCACCTTCAATCTTTCCCAGCATCAGGGTGTTTTCCTATGAGTTGGCTCTCCGCCTCAGGTTGCCAAAGTATTGGAGTTTCAGCTTCAGCATCAGTCCTTCAAATGAATATTCGAGTTGATTTCCTTTAGGATTTACTGGTTTGATCTCCTTGCTGTCCAAGAGACTCTCAAAAGTCTTCTCCAACACCACAGTTCAAAAGCATCAATTCTTCAGCGCTCAGCCTTCTTTATGGTCCAACTCTCACATCTGTATGTGACTACTGGGAAAACCATAGCTTTGACTATATGGACCTTTGTCAGGAAAGTAATGTCTCTGCTTCTTAATACACTGTCTAGGTTTGTCATAGCTTTTCTTCCAAGGAGCAAACATCTTTTAATTTCATGGCTCTCCCACAGTGATTTTGGAACCCAAGAAAATGTAAGTCTGTCACTGTTTCCATTGTTTCCCATCTATTTGCCATGAAGTGATGGGACCAATGCCATGATCTTAATTTTTTGAATGTTGGGTTGTAAGTCAGCTTTTTTACTCTCCTCTTTCATCAAGAGGCTCTTTAGTTCCTCTTCACTTTCTGAAACAAGGGTGGTGTCATCTGCATATCTGGGTTGTTGATATTTCTCCCAATAATCTTGATTCCAGCTTGTGCTTCATCTAGCCTGGCATTTCGCATGATGTACTCTGCATACTAATTAAATCAGCAGGGTGACAGTATGCAGCCTTGACGTACTTCTTTCCAAATTTGGAACCAGTCCGTTGTTCCATGTCCAGTTCTAACTGTTGCTTCTTGACCGGTATCCAGGTTTCTGTATCTCATATCAGAGACAAATCAGGACTCCAAGGAGAAGCATGTGTGTCTGCATGAAGACACTTTGCAGAAACTTGAGCCCATGTGTAGGCTGTGTCTCCCCAAAATTACTGTGTTAAATCCTGATGCTCCATGTGATGGTATTAGGTGGGACTTTTGGGAGGTGATTAGGGCATGAAGGAAGAGCCCCTGATGGGATTGGTGACCTTACAAAAGAGACCCTAGAGATCTCCCTTGCCCCTTCCTGTATGTGATGGCGGACAGCAGTAAGTCATCTGTCTATGAACCAGGAAGCCGGTCCTCCTGCTGGTGCCTAGATCTTGGACTTATAGCCTCCAGAACTGTGAGCAGTTCTTGTGTATAAGCCACCCAGTGTTTGGTTTTCTGTCACAGCATCCCAAGTAGACCAAGACCCAGTAGTTACTCAGATGTATCAGGCGGCAAAACACCACGTGTGTATCTGCTGGGAAACTGGTTGCTTTGTGTGTATGTTTCATATATGAGATATAAAAATCTTACAGTAACTTCTTCAAGGTTAGGCACTATCATCATTTTACAGATGGGGCCACTTGAGTGTCTGAGTAGTAAGACTCATACCTGTGCTATAGAAAGCTGAGCTTGCACTGAGCAGCTTAGACAAGGCTGTCCAGTTAACCTTGGGGGATGAGGGACATATTCTGTCTCTGCTGCCCAATGTGCTAGCTGCATGTGGTTTCTAAGCACCCAGAATAGTCCTTGGAGCTTCGGAACTGAATTTTTAATTTTATTTCATTGTAATATAAATAGCTACATGTGGCCTGTAGCTGCTCTGGCAGATAGTGCGGATAAGGCCTTAGCATAACCTAACCCGGGTGGTTATCTGTCTCATTGCTGTTCTGTAAACTGTACAAGTAAGTCTTGATACCATGTATTCCTCAGTAGATAGGGTGCATTCTGGGCCGAGAGGAGCAACCCCACATCCAAGGAGTGGCAGCTGCATGGGCGCAGGAAGGCCGAGAGGAGCTACTCCACGTTCAAGGTCAGGAGGGGCACTGTGAGGAGATACCCCCTGTCCAAGGTAAGGAGCAGCAAACCACTGCAGTATTCTTGCCTTGCGAACCCCATGAACAGTATGAAAAGGCAAAATGATAGGATACTGAAAGAGGAACCCCCTGGGTCGGTAAGTGCCCAATATGCTACTGGAGATCAGTGGAGAATAACTCCAGAAAGAATGAAGGGATGGAGCCAAAGCAAAAACAATACCCAGTTGTGGATGTGACTGGTGATAGAAGCAAGGTCCGATGCTGTAAAGAGCAATATTGCATAGGAAACTGGAATGTCAGGTCCATGAATCAAGGCAAATTGGAAGTGGTTAAACAGGAGATGGCAAGAGTGAACGTTGACATTCTAGGAATCAGCGAACTAAAATGGACTGGAATGGGTGAATTTAACTCAGATGACCATTATATCTACTACTGTGGGCAGGAATCCCTTAGAAGAAATGGAGTAACTATCATGGTCAACAAAAGAGTCCGAAATGCAGCATTTGGTTGCAATATCAAAAACAACAGAATGATCTCTGTTTGTTTCCAAGGCAAACCATTCAATATCATGGTGATTCAAGCCTGTGCCCCAACCGGTAACGCTGAAGAAGCTGAAGTTGAACGGTTCTATGAAGAACTACAAGACCTTTTAGAACTAACACCCAGAAAAGATATCCTTTTCATTATAGGGGACTGGAATGCAAAAGTAGAAAGTCAAGAAACACCTGGCTGCTAAGTCACGACAGTCATGTCTGACTCTGTGCAACCCCATAGACGGCAGCCCACCAGGCTCCCCCATCCCTGGGATTCTCCAGGCAAGAACACTGGAGTGGGTTGCCATTTCCTTCTCCAGTGAATGAAAGTGAAAAGTGAAAGTGAAGTCGCTCAGTTATGTCTGACTCTTCAGGACCCCATGACTGTAGCCTACCAGGCTCCTCTGTCTATGGGATTTCCCAGGCAAGAGTACTGGAGTGGGTTGCCATTGCTTCTCCGAAGAAACACCTGCAGTAACAGGCAAATTTGGCCTTGGAATATGGAATGAAGCAGGGCAAAGGCTAATAGAGTTTTGCCAAGAGAATGCACTGGTCATAGCAAACACCCTCTTCCAACAACACAAGAGAAGACTCTACACATGGACATCACCAGATGGTCAACACCAAAACCAGATGGATTATATTCTTTGCAGCCAAAGATGGAGAAGCTCTATACAGTCAGCAAAAACAAGACCGGGAGCTGACTGTGGCTCAGATCATGAACTCCTTATTGCCAAATTCAGACTTAAATTGAAGAAAGTAGGGAAAGCCACTAGACCATTCAGGTATGACCTAAATCAAATCCCTTATGATTATACAGTGGAAGTGAGAAATAGATTTAAGGGACTAGATCTGATAGACAGAGTGCCTGATGAACTATGGATGGAGGTTCATGACATTGTACAGGAGACAGGGTTCAAGACCATCCCCATGGAAAAGAAATGCAAAAAAGCAAAATGGCTGTCTGAGGAGGCCTTACAAATAGCTGTGAAAAGAAGAGAAGCGAAAAGCAAAGGAGAAAAGGAAAGATATAAGCATCTGAATGCAGAGTTCCAAAGAATTGCAAGAAGAGATAAGAAAACATTCCTCAGCGATCAGTGCAAAGAAATAGAGGAAAACAACAGAATGGGAAAGACTAGAGATCTCTTCAAGAAAATTGGAGATACCAAGGGAACATTTTATGCAAAGATGGGCTCAATAAAGGACAGAAATGGTATGGACCTAACAGAAGAAGAAGATATTAAGAAGAAGTGGCAAGAATACACAGAAGAAGTGTACAAAAAAGAGCTTCATGACCAAGAGAATCATGATGATGTAATCACTCACCTAAAGCCAGACATCCTGGAATGTGAAGTCAAGTGGGCCTTAGAAAGCATCACTACGAACAAAGCTAGTGGAGGTGATGGAATTCCAGTTGAGCTATTCCAAATCCTGAAAGATGATGCTGTGAAAGTGCTGCACTCAATATGCCAGCAAATTTGGAAAACTCAGCAGTGGCCACAGGACTGGAAAAGGTCAGTTTTCATTCCAATCCCTAAGAAAGGCAATGCCAAAGAATGCTCAAACTACTGCACAATTGCACTAATCTCACACACTAGTAAAGTGATGCTCAAAATTCTCCAAGCCAGACTTCAGCAATACGTGAACCATGTACTTCCAGATGTTCAAGCTGGTTTTAGAAAAGGCAGAAGAACCAGAGATCAAATGGCCAACATCCACTGGATCATCAAAAAAGCAAGAGAGTTCCAGAAAAACATCTATTTCTGCTTTATTGACTATGCCAAAGCCTTTGACTGTGTGGATCATAATAAACTGTGGAAAATTCTGAAAGAGATGGAAATACCAGACCACCTGACCTGCCTCTTGAGAAACCTATATGCAGGTCAGGAAGCAACAGTTAGAACTGGACATGGAACAACAGACTGGTTCCAAATAGGAAAAGGAGTATGTCAAGGCTGTATATTGTCACCCTGATTATTTAACTTCTATGCAGAGTACATCATGAGAAACGCTGGGTTGAAAGAAGCACAAGCTAGAATCAAGATTTCCTGGAGAAATATCAGTAACCTCAGATATGCAGATGACACCACCCTTATGGCAGAAAGTGAAGAGGAACTAAAAAGCCTCTTGATGAAAGTGAAAGTGGAGAGTGAAAAAGTTGGCTTAAAACTCAACATTCAGAAAACGAAGATCATGGCATCTGGTCCCATCACTTCATGGGAAATAGATGGGGAAACAGTGGAAACAGTGTCAGACTTTATTTTTTTGGGCTCCAAAATCACTGCAGATGATGACTGCAGCCATGAAGTTAAAAGACGCTTACTCCTTGGAAGGAAAGTTATGACCAACCTAGATAGCACATTAAGAAGCAGAGATATTACCTTGCCAACAAAGGTTCATCTAGTCTAGGCTATGGTTTTTCCAGTGGTCATGTATGGATGTGAGAGTTGGACTGTGAAGAAAGCTGAGCGCCAAAGAATTGATGCTTTTGAACTGTGGTGTTGGAGAAGACTCTTGAGAGTCCCTTGGACTGCAAGGAGATCCAACCAGTCCATCCTAAAGGAGATCAGTCCTGGGTGTTCATTGGAAGGACTGATGCTGAAGCTCAAACTCCAGTACTTTGGCTACCTCATGCGAAGATTTGCCTCATTGAAAAAGACTCTGATGCTGAGAGGGATTGGGGGCAGGAGGAGAAGGGGACGACAGAGGATGAGATGGCTGGATGGCATCACCGACTCGATGGACATGAGTTTGGATAAACTTTGGGAGTTGGTGATGGACAGGGAGGCTTGGTGCTGTGGTTCATGGGGTTGCAAAGAGTCAGACATGACTGAGCAACTGAACTGAACTGACATGGTCCAGAGGTTGAAGGTGGACTTGCTGGGACAGGGCGTTTAAGCAGAGGCCTGAAGCGGGAGGAGGACTAGTGAACTGAAGAAAGGCAGAAGAAACAGCATGTGCAAAGGCCCTGGGGTGAGGAAGCACATGGCTTGTTATGGTAGAGAAACTGGAGGGTGGGCAGTGAGGGTGGCAAAGAAGGAGAGATGGGCGGGATGAAGTTTGGTCTCAACAACCATCTCAGGCAATATTTTAATAGTCAGTGTTAGTGTACTCAGGCCAGAGGGGGCCAGTGAGAGCTACACCTGCTTGTGTCCTGTATCCTCTAACACGCTCTCACACTTTGTATTTCTGTTTTAATTCTCTCAGACTTATTTGTAAGATCAGCTCTTATCAATAAAGACTTTCTAATTTCCTCATGGGGGCTTACCTGGTGGCTCAGTGGTAAAGAATCTGCCTGCCAATGCAGGAGATACAGGAGACTCAGGTTCGATTCCTGGATTGGGAAGATCCCCTGGAGGAGGAAATGCAACCCACTCCACTGTTGTTGCCTGGAAAAGTCCATGGACAGAGGAAGCTGCCAGTCTAGGGTTCATAGGGTCACAAAGAGTCAGACAGGGCTAATGACCATGAGCATGAACTTCCTCATGCCAAATATTTGTGATCTGTCAGAGAGCCCTCCATGCATTTTTAGTTCATTCAAGGGTGTTACAGGGATTTCCATTTGTAGTTACAATTGAGGTCTATGGGGCTGCGCATTGGCTTCTGAAAGCAATAGTCCTCTCTGACAGAGTCGATGCCTGTGGACCAGATCTCTGTAGCAGAGAAGGCAAGGGGGTAGTACACAGAGCCCTGTGTTTTAGGGGATCCTCTGTAAGCAAAGCAACAACACAATATATATTCTGTTCTGGCAAAACAAGTTTGGGTGCCAGGACAGTAGGTCGAGGTCCTGTGTATGTGTGTGTGTGTGTGTGAGAGAGAGAGAGAGAGCGCGTGTGCACAAGTGAGCAGTGGCAGGGGTTACAGGGAAAGGACAGTCAGAGTGCCAGCTGTTCACCATGTGCTTTTAGAGGCTTGAAGGACGCTGTACATGGGGAGCCTGCAGACAGTTGACACAGGTACCTTGAGCTAATGGTTTCCATTATTGTACATGAGGAATCTCTCAGTGGAAACTAACCATCACTTAGCAAGAAATCATTTCAGCTCTTCATGTCCTAACAGGCGACTCATCTCTGCCTTCATGCCCTGTCACGCAGATTCAGATCTCCACCTTTAAAATGGGCTCATTATGCCCTTTAGGACCTCTTTAAGGGGCTGTCACAGGGAGTGAGTGTGACCTCCACCAGAGTGACCCCAGGAACAGGCAAAGGCACTGCAGGTCTGACTAGACGCACCTGTCAAATCTTGATTCTGAACTGCCTTGTCTCCCTGAGATTCCATCACATTCAGTAGGAAAAGTATCTGGCATGATACAAGATAGAAATTTTAGACAAAGTACCACCTAAGGTATTTTCCACAACAGCGACAGAAAACATTGGCTCAGACAGGAATGGGTCATCTCCCATAACTGAAGGCTCTCAGAAGGGGAGGTGTGATGAGGCGTAGTACATCAGGGTCGCCTCTGTCTTCTCCATCATCAGTTTTACCCATAAAACTGCATCAGTCTGACAGCAAGACGGGTGCTGCTGTCCCAGGTATCATGTCCACTCCCCGTCCGAGGACCTAAGTCTGTTAAGGGACAGTAGGACCCTGGGCGAGAGGATTAGGACATAGGCGAGAAAGTCCACACAGACAGGTACTTTCCAGGGGATCCCCCTTGCCTGCTGGGAGGCCAGACAGAGGGGTCGGAGTGGTCAGGACCCTGCTCTCAGGATGCACGCCAGCTTACCAACAATCAGGGCAGAGACAGATGGACTGCTACCTTGCTGCACTTCCCAGCCCGAAATGCATACCAGATGGGCTTCTAGTACCAGCAGCACCTAGGCACTGAATCTGGGGTGGATGGGCCCTGGAAGAAGACTCAGTCTAGCTGCACAGAGACGGCCTGGGGTCTGGGGTGTGATATGGTTTGAACCTTAAAGCCCATCGTTAGCGTGGGAATGACAAGTGTGGTCCTCCACTGGAGCCCACTGTCAGTGCATTAACAGTGGGGCACAGGTCCAGCAGAAGCAGGGGTGCTGGCGTGCACATCTGGGTGGTGCCTCTGAAACACACGTCTTACATGGACAGCCCCTGGGGAGGAATATGCAGCAGTTCCTTTCCTGGGAGGAGTGCTCTGGTTCTGCCCACTCCTTACCACAGTTTGGAGCTGGATCTGGGATGACCAGGTCCTGGGAGAGACCTACTATAGAGGTGGCCAGGTCCCATGTGGCAGCACAACTACCCAACTACCTTCGTCCCTGTAGCCACAGTGCCCTGGCCCCCAGCACCAGCCCAGGACGAGGTGTAGGATAAACACAATGGGGGAAAGGATGTGACCTTGGGCTGCTTCCACATGACCATGGACTACAGCACAGGTGGTGAATGGGTTCACTGTGACCACAGGGACCTCGGTTGCTTCAGCACTCACCTCCTTTGGGACAGAGCATGCAGTCAAAGGCAACAGAATGTTATTTAATCCATCCATCAGGGCTTCTACTCCAACAACAGGGGAGCAGACCCTGCCCCTGACAGGGCTGTGATGGCTATGGAACAGAGAGGAGCCCCTGCCCAATAACCAGTGCTGGCTCTGGATATCACAACATTAATTACACCCACTGTCGAGTGGATAGGGCTTCCCAGATGGCTCAGAGGTAAATAATCCATGTGCAGTGTAGGTGACGCAGGAGACACAGGTTCGATCCTTGAGTTGGCAAGATCCCCCTGGAGGAGGAAATGGCAACCCACTCCAGTATACTTGCCTGAAAAACCCCATGGACAGGAGCCTGGTGGACTATAGTCCTTGAGGTTGCAAAAAGTCGAACATGACTGAGCAGCTGAGCACAGCACATCACGTGGGAAACAGCCAGCACACACTGACAAAAGACACCCGTATCAATACTGGACTCACACACTCCACACAGAGGAGCTCCCACAGAAAAACACCTCTTCAAGGACCATAAAAGGTAATTTTCCACTAAAGTTATACAGGCAGAGATAGTGAAGTAAAATGAAAAATCAGAGGAATCACTCTCAATTAAAAGAACAAGAAAAATCCCATGAAAGAACAAATAATGAAACAGACCTCAACAGTCTACAAGACACTGAGCTCAAAAAAGAGGTAATAAAAAGGCTAAAGGAAATAAAGATTTTAAATAGAAATGCAGATCACTCTAACAAGAAACTAGAAACTGTAAAAAGGAACCAATCAAAATTAGACAACTCAATTGCTGAGATAAAAACCAATCTAGAACACTGATGTATAGAACAGTCTTATGGACTCTGTGGGAGAGGGAGAGGGCGGGAAGATTTGGGAGAATGGCATTGAAACATGTAAAATATCATGTATGAAATGAATTGCCAGTCCAGGTTCGATGCACGATACTGGATGCTAGGGGCTGGTGCACTGGGATGACCCAGAGGGATGGAATGGGGGAGGGAGGAGGGAGGAGGGTTCAGGATGGGGAACACATGTATACCTGTGGCGGATTCATTTTGATATTTGGCAAAACTAATACAGTTATGTAAAGTTTAAAAATAAAATAAAATTAAAACAAAACAAAACAAAACCAATCTAGAAGCAGTTAATACCAAACTAAGTAACACAGAAGAACAAGTAAGTGATCTGGAAAATAGGATAATGGAAATCACCCAATCAGAACAGCACACAGAAAGGCAAATGAAAACAAATGAAAGCAACATACGAGATTTGTGGGATAATATAAAGCATGAAAAATAAAGGTACCAGAAGGAGAAAAGAGAGAGAAAGGGATCAAAAATGTATTTGAAGAAATGATGGCTGAAAAATTCCCAAACTTCAAGAAGGAAATAGATATTCAGGTGCAGGAAGTACAGAGGGTCCCAAATAAGATGAATCCAAACAGACCCACACTAAGACATAAATATTATAATTAAAATAAAGAGTTGATATAATTAAAGAGAGGATTCTAAAGGCAGCAGAAGCAGGGACAGAGGATGAGATAGTTGGATGGCATCACCAACTCAGTGAACACAAGTTTGAGCAAACTCCAAGAGATAGTGAGGGGCAAGGAAACCTGATGTGCTACAGTTCATGGGGTTGCAAAGAGTTGGACATGACTTAATGACTGAACAAAGGTAGCAAGAGAACCTTCAAAAGGCTATCAGCTGATTTCTCTGCAGAAATTTTGCAGGCCAGAATGGAGTGGCGTGATATATTCAAAGTCCTGAAAGAGGAAAACCCACAACCAAGGATACCTTACCCAGGAAGATAAACATTTTGAATAGAGAGAAAGAATTTCTCAGAAAAGCAAAAGCCAGAAGAATGTAACAGTACTAAACCTATTCTAAAAGAAATATTGAAAGGTGTTTTCTAAATAGAAAAGGAGCAAGAATCCATAGAAAAGGGAAAATCACAATAGGAAAGGCAAATATATGAAACTATTGAAGATCACTTTTAAAAGTCAGTTGTTTAGGCACTAAGTTGTGTTGAACTCTTTTGCAACCCCATGGACTGTAGCCCACCAAGCTCCACTATCCATGGGATTTCCCAGGCAAGAATACTAGAGTGGGTTGCCATATCCTTCTTCAGGAGATCTTCCCAACCCAGGGATCAAACCCAGGTCTCCTGCATTGGGAGATGAATTCTTTACTACTGAGTCACCAGTTGTTCAGTCACTCAGTCGTGTCTGACTCTTTGTGACCCCATGAACGGCAGCGTGCCAGGCTTCCCTGTCCTTCACCATCTTCCTGAATTTGCTCCAACTCATGTCCATTGAGTCGGTGATGCCATCCAACCATCTCATCCTCTGTCCGCTTCTCTTCCTGCCCTTAATCCTTCCCAGTATCAGGGTCTTTTCCAGTGATTTGGCTCTTCACATCAGGTGGCCAAAGTATTGGAGCTTCAGCTTCAGCATCAGTTCATTCAATGAATATTCACGGTTGATTTCCTTTAGGATGGACTGGTTTGATCTCCTTGCTGTCCAAGGGACTCTCAAGAGTCTTCTCCAGTACCACAGTTCGAAAGCATCAATTCTTTGGCACTCAGCCTTCTTTATGTTCCAGCTGTTACATTGGAAAAAATCATACCTTTGGCTATCTGGAACTTTGTCAGCAAAGTATGTCTCTGCTTCTTAATACACTGCCTAGGTTTGTCATAGCTTTTCTTCCAAGTAACAATGTCTTTTAACTTTATGGCTTCAGTCACTGTCCACAGTGATTTTGGAGTCTAAGAAAATAAAATCTGTCACTGTTTCCATTTTTTCTTCTATTTGCTATGAAGTGATGGGACCAGACACCATGATCTTAGTTTTTTGAATGTTGAGTTTTAAGCCAGGTTTTTCACTCTTCTCTTTTACCTTCATCAAGAGGCTCTTTAGTCCCTCTTGCTTTCTGCCACTAGAATGCTATCATCTGCATATCTGAGGTTGTTGGTGTTTCTCCCCACAACCTTGATTCCAGCTTTGATTTATCCAACCCAGCATTTCACATGATGTATTCTGCATAGAAGTTAAATAAGCAGGGTGACAATATACAGCCTTGTTATACTCCTTTCCCAAAATTTGAACCAGTCCTTTGCTCCATGTCCAGTTCTAACTGTTGCTTATTGTCCTGCATACAGATTTCTCAGGAGGCAGGTAAGGTGGTCTGTTATTCCCATCTCTTGAAGAATTTTCCAAAGTTTGTTGTGATCCACACAGTCAAAGGCTTTTGCATAGTCAATGAAGCAGAAATAGATGTTTTTCCAGAATTCCCTTGCTTTCTCTATGATCCAACGAATATTGGCAAATTTTATCTCTGGTTCTACTGCCTTTTCTAAATCCACTTTGTACATCTGGAAGTTCTCTGTACATCAGAAAGTATATTGGTCTCCTGAGAAACCTGTATGCAAGTCAAGCACATGTATACCTGTGGCAGATTCATTTTGATGTTTGGCAAAACTAATACAATTATGTAAAGTTTAAAAATAAAAAAAAAAAAAAAAAAAAAAGAAGCAACAGTTAGAACCTTACATGGAACAACAGACTGTTTGAAAATTGGGGAAGGTATACATCAGGGTTATATACTGTCACCCTGCTTATTTAACTTCTACACAGTACATCATTCGAAATGCCAGGCTGGATGAATCACAAGCTGGAATCAAGATTGCTGGGAAAAATATCAACAAGTCCACATATGCAGATGATACCACTCTAATGACAGAAAGCAAGAGGAACTAAACATCCTCTTGATGAAGGTGAAAGAGAAGAGTAAAAAAGCTGGCCTGAAACTCAACATTAAAAAAAGTAAGATCATGGCATCTGGTTCCATCAGTTCAGTTCAGTCGCTCAGTCGTGTCCGACTCTTTGCGACCCCATGAATCGCAGCACGCCAGGACTCCCTGTCCATCACCAACTCCTGGAGTTCACTCAGACTCACGTCCATCGAGTCAGTGATGCCATCCAGCCATCTCATCCTCTGTCGTCCCCTTCCCCTCCTGCCCCCAATCCCTCCCAGCATCAGAGTCTTTTCCAATGAGTCAACTCTTCGCATGAGGTGGCCTAAGTATTGGAGTTTCAGCTTCAGCATCATTCCCTCCAAAGAAATCCCAGGGCTGATCTCCTTCAGAATGGACTGGTGGGATCTCCTTGCAGTCCAAGGGACTCTCAAGAGTCTTCTCCAACACCACAGTTCAAAAACATCAATTCTTCGGCACTCAGCCTTCTTCACAGTCCAACTCTCACATCCATACATGACCACAGGAAAAACCATAGCCTTGACTAGATGGACCTTTGTTGGCAAAGTAATGTCTCTGCTTTTGAATATGCTATCTAGGTTGGTCATAACTTTCCTTCCAAGGAGTAAGCGTCTTTTAATTTCCTGGCTGCAGTCACCATCTGCAGTGATTTTGGAGCAAAAAAATAAAGTCTGACACTGTTTTCATCACTTCATGGCAAATAAAACAGGAAAAATGGAAACAGTGACAGACTTTATTTTCTTGGGCTCCAAAATCACTGCAGACAGAAACCGCAGCCATTATTGCAGAAATTATTAATAAAAGATGTTTGCTTCTTGGAAGGAAAACTATGACAAACCTAGACAGTGTATTAAAAAGCAGAGACATCACTTTGCTGACAAAGATCCATCTAGTTAAAGCTATTGTTTTTCCAGTAGTCACATGTAGATGTGAAAGTTGGACTATAAAGAAGGCTGAGCACCGAAGAATTGATGCTTTCTAATTGTGATGTTAGAGAAGACTCTTGAGAGTCCTTTGGACTGGAAGGAGATCAAACCAGTCAATCCTAAAGGAAATTAACCCTGAATATTCATTGAATGAACTGATGCTGAAGCTGAAACTCCAATACTTTGGCCACCTGATGTGAAGAACTGACTCATTTGAAAAGACCCTAATGCTGGGAAAGATTGAGGGCAGGCAGAGAAAGGGGTGACAGAGGATGAGATGGTTGGATGGCATCACTGACTCAATGGACATGACTTTGAGCAAACTCTGGGAGATAGTGAAGGGCAGGGAAGCCTGGTGTGCTGCAGTCCATGGGGTCCTAAAGAGTCAGACATGACTAGTAGTTTGTAGAGGTGGCTCAGCTGGAGAAATATGCCCAGAGAGGCCAGTACTCCCTGCAGGGGGCAGTCACATTTGTAGAGTTCACTGTCTAACCAGGGCACTGTCTTAGGCCAACACTTGTAGCAACTGCAAGGCTTACCGTGCCAGCAAACTGAAAGGCAGATGCATGTCATTCTTTTTTTTTTAAGGAGAGTAGTTTACAACTGCTGCATGTGTGCATGCATGCTTAGTCGCTTCAGTTGTGTCCTAATCTGCAACCCCATGGACTGTAGCAGGCCAGGCTGCTCTGCCGACAGGCAACCATTGTCAGAGTCTGGTTACTGCACTAGGTTAGTAATTCTCATTCCTGCACAAGTTAAAGGGAGCAAGTTGGAAACTGTATTTTTAGTTTTGTATCCATTGCCCTACCCATGTCCAGTATTCTATGGCTGGTCTGAGACTGCCTCCAAGAGCTGTCAGACTCCTTTTCCTCAGCGGACCCCGAGAACTGCCTTCTGCATGTGTCAGAATGGGGCTGTTGAGTGCACTGAGCCCCCAGATCACGTTTGTTCTAACAGTGGGTGGCATCCTCCCATCTCCGTGTGACCTAGGGGAAGAAGAATGAGCACGTTGGGTCCCTGGAGGGCCTGGAAAGATAGGAAGAAAGTGTCCTGCCCTTGCAAGCAGACCCTGAGCCAGCAGCACCCCAGGACACTTCTGTCCCCTTCCTGGGAAGGGAGAGAGGCCTGCAGGATATTCCTGGTCTGCAGCAAGGCTGTGTCGTGGCCTACATGGGGATGTTTATCTTAAGCTGTATCTTTATTTTATGTGATTTTACAAATCCCTTTTTTTCTTTACAGTAAAAACTTAAAGAAGCACACAGATGAGATAAGAAAAATCCATGGAGGAGCCAAAAAGAACACCAGAAGCTAAGCGTTTATGGAGAGATGCCAGATGCTGTTGCCTCTACATGTCAGAAGTTGGGATGGAAAAATTCTACATAAAGAATACTTGCCTTTGTCTTTGACCTTTTAGTTAAGAATTGAAGAGTTTTCCTTGGTGGGGATACCATTGGCTTCTGGATATGATTGCTTTGTGCTTGGTGTTGATAAAAATGTGAGCAGGCCTGGAAGTTGTATGGTTTTCTCATTATCCAAATGCTAGCTCCTTGAGGCCACCAAGTTTGGTCTGATGCGGAGCCTCCTCTATAGATGGATGTGAGAATGAAGTAAGATCAAATATTATAGCTGTGTTCATGCTTCCTGTTTACTCCCACCCAGCTTATGAAACTTCCTGCCAAAGTCAGGCCAACTGCTCTCCTAACATGTCTGAAAGAACCCTCAGGACAGATGTGAGAGACTGGAGAGATGGGGATTCTTAGAATGCTAAACGTGAGAGCTGGAAATACCTCCTTCCATCTCTGCCCAAACTGGACAGCTCTTTATTAACTCATTATTAACTGGGGGATTTTTGCAGAAAGTAATGCCTGTGGCCAGCGATTTTTATTTTGCCTGGCCGAAAATTAATTCTGTTACTTCACTAACACTCTGTGGGTTCTTGCATTCAATTGTTACACCTGATACACCTATAAAGTCTTCTCCAGCACCAGGAGTTTCATTTTCACTTTCCATATAAGAATCAATCACTGAAGCTTTTTGTCTTTTTGTTGGTCTAATACTCACATCATCTGAATCAGAACTAAGTTCTGAAGAACTATCATCTTCTGAGACACTGGTATATATGTCTCTCAGACAATCAGAGAAAGTATCTGGATAAAATTCACTGAAACATTCTTCTTCACTCAAAATTTTGCAATGCATCATGTTTGAAAATTTTATGGTAATTAACTTATGTTTATAATATGCACAAAGTTGGAACAAAAACCCAACAGAGCAAAACGTGAATGATAATGACAATCATAAGTTGTATAATAGTCAATGTTAAGCTCCAACAGCTTCACACAGTGATGTTAATTGTATCATTCTGTCAAAACATATTGTCATGTCTCAGGTCAGTAATGTGCTAAGTCACCAGCAGTCTCACAGCCCAGTCATCTTCCTCCCTCCTTGCTCCAGAAGGGACTTAAATCAACCAATAGAAATAGACAAGTTAAAAAAAGACAACATGAAACTGGAAAGAGAAAATGAGGGTGGGGAAGTCTGGCTGGGCACATGGGCTGATCTGAGCCTGAGTCCCCAGGGAAAGGGCCCTGACTTTTGGGGTTCCCCAAAGCTGGATCCCCATCTGTGCTGTCAATCAGTGTAGGGCCCCTGAGTTCTGCTTGGCCATTGAGGCCCCCGTGCTCCTGGGGAGTTGCAGCTTTTCTTTCTGTGTTTCCCTGTGCATTGAACTATTTCCAAATCCTATTTAGATTAGTTATCGTGAAATAAAAAGACCGACAATCACCAAACACACTGGAAGTGAAGAAAGTGCCCTCAATGGGCAGCATAGCCTGGACTGGATGTGAAGGCCCGCCCAGGAGCAGAGCAGAGCTAGAGGTGCTGCCGGCAGGTGGATGCTGAGGTCAGGCTCATGGGGCCTGGGAATGGGGTGGGAAGCCCAGAAAGTCCACCTCCATTGTAAATTTAATGTGAAGCGATTAAGAAGTGGTTTTAAAGCAATCAATGTCATCTACACTAGGTGTATTTTGTAACTTCACATAATTCTGTAAAATATGGTTTACTTTTCCTGGACAATCACACAGACATTAAAGGTTTATGTACAGGTGGGAGCAGCAGAGACAGGTGGATCTCTTTGCAGTCAAAGGAGAGGCATCACAGCAGCAAAATGTGTCTTTGGAAAAGAGAGTGCAGTTAAACTCACTCTTGTTTCTGTTTCTTCGGTTTGATTAGTGGAATTGGCTTGCGTCATCATGATTAGCCCTGGATCGTCAATAGTCTCTATTCTTTAGCTCCTCCGATCAGCACAAGAGAAGGGATTTCCAGCATTACTTTCAAAAATGAATTCTTCTGTAGCATGAAACAGACACTAGCACTGACCTTGAAGACCCCAGACTTCTCAGACTTCTGTTCTCAGGACCCTTTGTAGTCTCATAAATGATTGAGGAGCCAAAGACCTTTTATTCATGTATGGTGAATGTGTTACTGTTTACTGTATTAGAACTTAAAAATAATAAAAATTTTTATGTGCATGCTGCATGCTAAGTTGCTTCAGTCATGTCCAACTCTTTGCGACCCTACAGACTGTAGCCCGCCAGGCTCTTCTGTCTTTTGAAATCTCCAGACAAGAATATTGGAGTGGGTTGCCATGCCCTCCTCCAGGGGAGATTCCTGACCCAGGGATCGAACCCGAGTCTCCTGCATTGGCAGGTGGGTTCCTTAGCACTAGCGCCATCTAAAATAACACCAGTAAACCCATTACATGTTAATTCACATATTTTTTTAAAAAATGATGTTTTACCAGTAATTATTTTGTTTGGAGAAGAGTGTCACTGTGTGCCTTTTTGCAAATCTCTTTAATGGCTGGCTTAATAAAAGATAGCTGGATTATAATATCTACTTCTGCATCCAATCTTCTGTAATGGGTTTTATTTTTCATTTTATTTATTTTTGGCTGCATTGAGTCTTCGTTGCTGCACACAGGCTTTCTCTAGTTGCTCTGTGCAGGCTTCTCATTGCTGCAGTTTCTCTTGTTATGGAGCATGGGCTCTAGGCGTGTGGGCTTCAGTAACTGCAGCATGTGGTTCAGCAGTTGGTGCTTGAGGGTTCTAGGGCACAGACTCAGTAGTTGTGGCCCATGGACTTAGTTGCTTTGCTGCATACTATGGCATATGGGATTTTCCCAGATTAGGGATCGAACCCAGGTCTCCTGCATTGGCAGGCAGATTCTTTACCACTGAGCCACCAGGGAAGCCTGATAGGTTGTTTTGATTGAAATATACGAAGAAAATCCAACCTCACTTAGATCTGTAGTTTTAAAAGAGAAGAGAATTTTAAGAGCCTTTCAGATAGTTGTGAATCCTTCTTTGATATGACGTCAACACTTGACTAGTGGTAGCTTCTTAAAGGTTAGCTGCAATATGCAATCTGAAATCATATCAGTGGACTTTTTGTCCTCCATTAAAATAAAATCAGAGTATCTTGCACTTTGAACAGATTTTTCAATCTGTGCATGGTTTTGTACCAAAATGCATTGGCCGTTTGGAAAATATTGGTTCACTGAGGTACATGGAACTTCCAAATGTTGATCTAATTATTATAGAACATGAAACAAATCACAGTTGTTAATATCACCACCCACCTCTCAAGTATTTTAATGATTGAAAGGCTCTTGAGCTCATGGTTCTTGGTATAAGCTTTTCAAAATTTCAATTTTTCCTTGAAAGATTGAATGGTATCACAGGCAACAAAAAATGTCAGTCGTTTTTCTTGAATCGACAGGCTCCATTTATTCATTTCTGAGAAAACATCTGCCAAATACCCAAGTCTAAATATTCAGTTTGTCTGCTAATTGTTCTTTCAGGAAGAAATGATGTTCCATGAAAAAGTGGCTAGTTTGGCTTGCTATTCAAACAATTGCACAAGAGTTTTTCCTCAAGAAAACCATAGTGTTTTGGGATGCAACAAAAGTCCTTTTTGTGAACTTTCCATTTTGTCATACAGAATACAAAAGACTTGTACTCAGAGATTGAGAGTTAATAAATTAATAACTCATAGCATCATCATGAGTGAAACTGGCCTTTTTTTTTAAAGTGTGTGAATGCGTGTGAGGGAGGAATATGATCTACAGTACAGTCTGGTGCTGCTGGCTTGATTCAGGTTGTGCCAGCAGTTTTACCCATTGTTTCTTTTGTACCATTTGGACAAATGTCAATACAATGAACGTGAATACCATTTTAGTGTTATTAAAATGTTTCTACCCTGTAAGCCATCTGAAAGGTTCTTGGGTTACACAGTATTCTGCAGAACATACTTTGAAAACTCCTAAGATAGGTGTTTTCTTTTTTCTTTCTTTCATTTTACTTTTTCTCTTTTTGATTTTTATTTCTTCTTCCAGTTTTGTTGAGATATGTTACAGCACTGTATAAATTTAAGGTGTACAGTGTAATGATTGGACTTACATACATCATGAAATGATCATCACAATAAGTTTAGTAGTATGCTTCATCTCATATAGATACAAAATTAAAGAAAGAAAAAATTTTCATTGTTATGAGAACTCTTAGAATTTACTTTCTTAATGACTTTCATATATAACATGTTAATTGCTCAGTTGTGTCTGACTCTTTGTGACCCCATGGACTGTAGCCTGCCAGACTCCTCTGTCTGTGGAATTCTCCAGGCAAGAATACTGGCGTGGGTAGCCATTCCCTTTTCCAGGGGATCTCCCCAATCCAGGGACTGAACCCATGTTTCTTGCCTTGCAGGCAGATTCTTTTTGGTCTGAGCCACCAGGGAAGTCCCATCATATATAACATACAACAATATTAATTAGTGGTTTATTTTTCTTATAAGCCATCTTGCCAGCCTTCTGGAGATAGGTAAGCTCCAGATAGGGGGTTCTGCTTATTCCTTTTGTATCACTGAAAGAAGATTCCAGGAAAAGCCTTACTTCCCACTGGTCAGGCCTGCAGGAGGCTCAGAAAGGAAGCATTTGGGTTTTCATACTTCTTGGGTGGTTGGGGGGAATGGCAGCAGAGAGAATGGAGGATGGGGTTAGTGAGGGGAAGCCTCAGTGCCTGAACAAGGAAAGTATTTCTGGGCTTCACCATTTCTCATTTTAATAAAACAAAAGTCCACATTTCTGATTTTACAGTTTCTTTTTTAAAGAGAGGAGCCACATATATTGCTTTGTTTCTGCGATACCTTATAAGACTTTTTGGAGGACTGAATAAGATAACACAAAATAGGAAATGCACATAACACAGTGCCTGGCACATATCATGGATTAAATGCCATCATTATCACATATACCAGGCATCCAGGGCCCTGCCTGAGCTGGCACAATCAGCCTTCCACCATCCTCTCCATCCACCCTCCTGACAAATGTCCACCCAAGCCAAATTGAGATACTTGCCATTTCCTCTCCCCAGTCTGCTTGAGTTCAACTCCCACCACCTCTTTCTTGGGCTCCTGTCTCTACAAAGTCTCTACAAAGTCTCCTCCTTGAAATAACTGTCCTTCCTCTAGACTCATGTTATGGGCTGAATCATATCCTGCAAGGAATATATATCGATGTCCTGATCTCCAGAACTTCAGAATGTGACCTTATTTGGAAATAGGGGCATTGCAGATGTGATTAAAGTTAAAATGATGCTCTACTGCAGGAGACTGGGCCCATGATCCAGTGTGACCAGTGTCACAAAAAGGCCCTGTGAAGGTGGAGGGCTGGAGAGATGAATCTACAAGCCAAGGGACACCAGCGATTGCTGCAAACTACTGGAAGCCAGAAAGAGGCAAGCACGGATTCCACTACGGGCTTCAGAGGGCAAGGGTTCCTCTTGGATCCCAGCTCTACTCTCTTTGCATTTTGATCTCTCTGACTTTATTTTACATACCTGTATTTTGTTTGTCGAAGCTTCTTGGTAAGTCCCCCTTCTATCTAAAGGGGAGAAATCTGTGGTTCTCTGTGTTTTAGGCAGCAATGGCACCCTACTCCAGTACTCTTGCCTGGAAAATCCCATGGACGGAGGAGCCTGGTGGGCTCCAGTCCATGGGGTCGCTAAGAGTCGGACATGACTGAGCGACTTCACTTTCACATTTCACTTTCATGCATTGGAGAAGGAAATGGCAACCCACTCCAGTGTTCTTGCCTGGAGAATCCCAGGGACGGCGGAGCCTGATGGGCTGCCGTCATGGGGTTGCACAGAGTTGGACAGGACTGAAGCGACTTAGCAGTAGCAGCAGCAGGATTACTGGGACTTCTCTGTTGGCTCAGTGGTAAAGAATCCACCTGCCAATGCAGTAGGATTCAATCCCTGCGTCGGGAAAATCCCCTCCCTGGAGGAGGGCATGGCAACCTACTCCATTATTCTTGCCTGGAGAATCCCATGGACAGAGGGGCCTGGCGTGCTACAGTCCATGGAGTTGCAAGAGTCAGACATGACTTAGTGACTTAACAGCAACAGGATTACTCTCTCCAGAGATTGTTTTAGGGAATTCAAAGGCAAAGATGGGTTCTACCTGGTCTAAAACTCTTTCTTCACTGTCCTCCAGAATACCTGTTTCTGGAGACTTCCCTGGCAGTCCAGTGGTTAAGACTCTGTGCTTTCAAAGCAGGGCATTTGGATTTGATCCCTGGTTGGAGAACCAAGATCCTACAGGCTGTGTGGTATGGCCAGAAGAAAAAGCAATCCTGTTTCCCATGTGTATACCCATTATGGACCAGGAACTTGGCCTTTTTGGGAAATGGGTGAACTTTTGGATAATTTAGAACTGTTAATGGCCACTTTGGGGAAATTTCAATTTAGACAAGTCAACCTGAAGGTGCACCCTTGAAAAAAGGACCTCACATCTTTCAGAGACAGTGGAAAGCAGTCTTTGATTGGTATGCAGAAACAAAGGCAAAATGATTCAAAAAATATCTTTTCTAAAAGAATCCTTACAGCATGCAAAAAAAAAAAAAAAAAAACAAAAAACAAACTTTAGCAAAAAACTGGTCACCTGAGTAGGTAAACTTAACTTAGTCCAGCAGCCAGAAACACAGTTAGTATCCAGCTATTCTTTTGGGTTTTGTATTATTGTACCTGAGACATGGCTAAAATTTTTAAATGAAAGCTATAAGGTCTCTGTTTGTGTCGGTTTATATTTTTATGTGTATCTATTCAAGTATTTATATTATGTATGCATTATTTTTTTAAGTGTTCTATTTAATTGGCTAAAAGAAGAATAAGTGATTATAAAAAGTATTTGTAAAATACAGAAATATAGAATCTAACACAAATATTTTTTAAGTTCACATGATCTGGGATAATCTTGGGTAAATAAAATCTAGTTTAAGTGTGCTGGTTTAATAAAACAGGAATGTCTTCAGAATTGCCAGCATTAAATGTAACACAAACATACAATTTTTCCTACCTGGGTTTACTATTCAAATTAGGTCATCCTATCTCTTCATTGGCAAAGTAATGTCTCTGCTTTTGAATATGCTATCTAGGTTGGTCATAACTTTCCTTCCAAGGAGTAAGCGTCTTTTAATTTCATGGCTGCAGTCATCATCTGCAGTGCTTTTGGAGCCCAGAAAAATAAAGTCTGACACTGTTTCCACTGTTTCCCCATCTATTTCCCATGAAGTGATGGGACCAGATGTCATGATCTTTGTTTTCTGAATGTTGATCTTTAAGCCAACTTTTTCACTCTCCACTTTCATTTTCATCAAGAGGCTTTTGAGTTCCTCTTCACTTTCTGCCATAAGGGTGGTGTCATCTGCGAGAGTTGGACTGTGAAGAAGGCTGAGCGCTGAAGAATTGATGCTTTTGAACTGTGGTGTTGGAGAAGACTCTTGAGAGTCCCTTGGACTGCAAGGAGATCCAACCAGTCCTTTCTGGGATCAGCCCTGGGATTTCTTTGGAAGGAATGATGCTAACCTGAAACTCCAGTACTTTGGCTACCTCATGTGAAGAGTTGACTCATTGGA
Source organism: Bubalus bubalis (assembly GCF_019923935.1). Taxonomy (NCBI): domain Eukaryota; kingdom Metazoa; phylum Chordata; class Mammalia; order Artiodactyla; family Bovidae; genus Bubalus; species Bubalus bubalis. The sequence continues at coordinate 151,188,351 of NC_059159.1, read as the reverse complement.
AAAGACTCTGATGCTGGGAGGGATTGGGGGCAGGAGGAGAAGGGGATGACAGAAGATGAGATGGCTGGATGGCATCACTGACTCGATGGACGTGAGTCTGGGTGAACTCCGGGAGTTGGTGATGGACAGAGAGGCCTGGCGTGCTGTGATTCATGGGGTTGCAAAGAGTCAGACATGATTGAGTGACTGAACTGACTGATCTCTACATTACAAAATTGTCAATAAGAAAAATAACTTAAGATAATGGTTAGCTGTTTGATGTCTAACCTAGGCATAATTGTTAAGAGTAATTTAAATAAGATAAAATTTACACTAAGTTTATCTATATAATGGATATATTTTGAATATTTAGGTCATATCGAAATAAGGTAGTATACTGAGATTTTGATCACTAAACAGCAGTTTGTCTACTTTTAGCTTTTAATTTTTATGGAGAGACAGTGGATATCTGGGTCTGTAATCAATATATCATTTGACACATTAAAAAAAGGATGCTATGAAAAACATGTCTCTACAAAGTATAGATTTTTATAATTATGTACAGTTGGCCCTGTGCATCCTTGGGTTCTGCAAGCATGGATTCAACTAACTGTGGATCGAAAATATTCACAAAAAAATTTCAGAAAGTATGCCACATGTTGGCAACTATATACATAGCATTTATACTGCATTAAGTATCATAGGTAGTTTAGAGATGATTTAAAGTGTATAGGAGAATGTGTGTAGATTTTGCAAATATACATCATTTTGGAGAGGGAAATGGCAACCCACTCCAGTATTCTTGCCTGGAAAAATCACATGGATGGAGCAGCCTGGTGGGCTATAGTCCATGGGGTCTTGGAGTTGGACACGACTTAGCGACTATACAACAACAACAATGATATACATCATTTTATGTAAAGGACTTGAGCATCTGCCAATTTTAGTATCCATTGGGGTCTGGAGTCAATCCCTAGAAGGTACAGAGGAGTCATTGTATTTATACATTTGCTAATCTACAGCTGCTGCTGCTGCTAAGTCACTTCAGTCGTGTCCGACTCTGGGCGACCCCATAGATGGCAGCCCACCAGGCTCCCCCATCCCTGGGATTCTCGATGCAAGAATACTGGAGTGGGTTGCCATTTCCTTCTCCAATGCATGAAAGTGAAAAGTGAAAGTGAAGTCACTCAGTCGTGTCTGACTCTAGCAACCCCATGGACTCCTCCATCCATGGGATTTTCCAGGCAAGAGTACTGGAGTGGGGTGCCATTGCCTTCTGCTAATCTACTACATGATGTTAATAGGTGATCGTTCACTAGGGCCTGCTTCCTAGTTTTCACTGGGAAGTAAAGATTGTAATAGTTAAAATTTATAATCAATATGTAAAAATAGAACTACTGGTAACAATAAGAACAAAGGGAAACAACTTTGTATATAACATATGGGAAGAAAATGGGATATATTTTTATATGAAGAGTATGCAAGTAATACAGAATGTGTTTTTGTTAAAAGAGAGGGATGTTGTCTAAAATAAAATGACTGGTTGTTCCAGAATAAGAAGAGAAAAAATAAGACAAAACGTAAATGGATATAGAAAACTGCAGGAGGTTTATGGAAAATAAATTTTATGTTGTGAGGTCACAGCTGGCCAAAAATGAATAGATACAAGGGTTTTTAAAAATGAGCTTTAATAAATAGGGTACTTATGTAAAACTAAAACAATGCTCTTTCATCTGCTAAAAGGACAAAGTTTTGTTAGACTCTTAGTCTGCTCTTGCTGATTTTGAAAGGTTTTTCTTTACTTTTTAAGTAGTCTGCCTAGAAAACAAAGATTCTGTTGTTTATGAAAATAATTTCCTGTGCTTCATGTTGTCTTTATTGAGTCTGATTACTTAAGAAAACTGAGTCTTCTCTATTAAAAGAGCTAGGGTTTTTTACAACTACAGCTGACCTTTGAACAACATGGGTTTGAACTGCACAGGTTCACCTATACTCATATTTTTTTAATAAATAGGTATTATGATACTACAATATCCAAGGTTGGTTGGATCCAAGGATACCGAATCTCAGATTTGGAGGGCCAACTATAGAGCTACATGTGGATTTTTGACCGCACAGAGGGTTGTGCTCCTGCCTTCTTGTTGTTCAAGGGTCAGCTGTATATAACTTTCTATATTTGCCTTTGAAATCTTTTCATTGTCACTTTGGTTGAATGAATAACGAAGTGTTGTTTTACAGTGAACTGTGATCTTATTTGATCAAGTGTCTTAAACATTTTGACATTTTTGACACAGTTCCCAAAATCAATTATGAGAGTCTTTTTGACCTCAGAGTAACTTTGGGATTTTTCCAGAGGGTCCCTGGAAGATCTCAAGAGAATTGCTCTCCCTCCCTATAATTTACTAGGCTTAATTTATTAGGTTATTAGGCTTATTTTAAATGTTAAGTTAAATGGGAAACATAATCAAAATAAAAACTGTTTAACTTTCTTAGATTTTATTTACATGGTTATATATTAACATAAGTAATTCAGAAATTATGTGAAATTCCTAAAAATCCAATATGTCCTGCTGTAATGTTATCAGTCATAACTTCAGTTATTATTTTATAGTATTGAAAGTGAAAGTCGCTCAGTTATGGACTACACAGTCCATGGAGTTCTCCAGGTCAGAATACCGGAGTGGGTAGCTGTTCCCTTCTCCAGGGGAATCTTACCAACCCAGGGATCAAACCCAGGTCTCCTGCATTGCAGCCAGATTCCTTACCAGCTGATCCACCAAGGAAGCCCAAGAGTACTGGAGTGGGTAGCGGATCTATCCCTTCTCCAGGGGATCTTCCCGACCCAGGAATCAAACCGGGGTCTCCTGCATTGCAGGCAGATTCTTTACCAGCTGAGCTACCAGGGAAGCCCAACATCACAAAATAAACATTTGCTTCTCAATTGCATTATGATTATTATTATTTTGGTCTATTTTAACCATGGCTATTTTTAAGCCTTTTGTCACTCTCAGACAGGTATTTTTCATTCTCTATTCTTCTCTGAATGCACTTACAATCAACTACAGATGAAAATGCTTCATCTTCAAAGAGATTCATGAAAGGACCCTGACAACATGACAAGTACTCTAACTGTTTGTTGGTTCAAGTCGCAATCTGAGTTACAGGGTTTCAGTCCCATTTCTAAAAGCAACCATTTAATAGTGTCTTTAGAGTGGAAAGGCAATTGAGAGAGGGGAGTATTAGAATAAGTATTCAAATAAAGGAGTTTTAAAAGGAGTAGTAGTTAAAGTTTTTGTATCTTTTATATCATTAATCTTTAGTTAACCATCTGCAAATCTTTCCATTAGGCTATTTTGGAATTCTGAAGCCTTTTGGGGCTTCTGTATACCAATTAAAATAGATACAGTGGTTTGAAATAAGAGCTCTCTAAAATGTTAACAATTTGAAGACTTTTGAATTCTGAGGATCCAAGGAGCTAGCTCTTGCCTACAAATATTTTCCTCTGCTAATCTAATTTTAGAAAAGAGAAAAACTTACCGCTGTTATTTCCAGTAGACCCTGCAGACAGAGATCCAGAAGTCTGCAACCCAGTCCAGTATTTTTGCCTGGAGATATTCAATGGACAGAGGAGCCTGGAGGGCTACAGTCCATGGGGTGGCAAAGAGTCAGACACAACTTAGCAAATAAACAAGAACTAAACAGGAATTTTATGTGAAAAATTTCTGGAGAGCCAGAAGAACCCAATTTTTGCCATTTCAGGGTCTGATTTCCTTTAATTTCTAATCAAGTACTTGTAAGCATACATAAACCCAGCTGGTATTCCCATAGGTGACTGTCTGCATGGGAGCTGTTTGGCTTTTGAGTACAATTTCCCATTATTAACTTGGTAGGCTAATTCAGATATGAGATATGATCTGAACAACTTTCTGAGGCCAGTGTGGTAGATCAAATGTGTGCTGGTTCTGAGTCTAGATCCCCAAGGGGTTACCCTTGGGTCAATTCAACTCTAATATTTCTCAGTTTCTCCCTGTGACAGTCTAAAACTGCCATTGGTGCTCCAAGTGCTAGGTTATCAGCCTCTGTCTCAGCCCTTGAACCTCCTCACCTCACCATGAGCAGTATTTACTTGATGGTGGTAGAGGTCAGTCTCTCTTGTTCTTTGGAGATGAATAATTCAGTCTCATTTCATCAGCAGAAGTTTTACTCAGACCATATATCAACTAGTTTAAAACAAACTTAACAAAACCCCAGCCATCCATGTTTCCCTGGATATCTTGTCCAGATGCCTTTAGGTCCCTGCCTAGTAAATGCACTGGTGCCCATTACAACTTCAAGAAAACAGCTGGAATAAAATTTTCAGGACCATCACTCAAATAACGGGATGCAATATCAGGAGAACTCATCAGAATACCTGAGCAGTGCTAAAAAGGTAGTGGGGTTCAATGGGTCCTATGCTGGTTTCAGGTAGGTTCCAGGTGTCCCCTGTTGGATATCTCTGATATTCTGCTGACCACACCATACATATCATGAAAAATTGATCAGTTGATCTAAGAAAAATTTTGAGTCAAATTGAGAGTTATAACATGGGAACAACCATCCAGAAAGCTCCAAGAACTGTTCTGCCTGTTAGAGGTCAGACTGAAGTTATTTAAGCCTTTGAGACAGAGATTGTTGTTCTTGTTTAGTTGCTAAGTTGTGTCCAACTCTTTGCAACCCCATGGACTCTAGCCCTCCAGAGTCCTCTTTCCATGGAATATTTCCATGCAAAAATATTAGAGTGGGTTGCTATTTCCTTTTCCAGTGGATCTTCCCAACCCAGGGATGGAACCCCGTGTCTCCTTCTGCATTAGCTTTTACCACTGAGTCACTAGGAAAGCTTGAGATTAAGGACTATACGTTAAATGAAGTGTTATTGACAGTTCATGCAACCACATCTATGTTTAATGGGTCATCATGGTCCCTTACAAGGTTAAGGAGGGAGATTATCTCCTAACGAGGTCTGGTTAATGTGAATGCACAGTACCCACTAAAAGGGAGGGAGGAGCCCAAAAGAGGAAAGAAAAATTTTATGTTTATTTTTTTTCTCATCTTGCCATAGAATATGAATTTTATTTCATCACCACTTACAGACTTCAGAGCACTCATTACAACAGATAATATGTGGACAACCTTCATTTCTGTTGCTGTATGGTACACGTGAGGACATGATTAAAGACTGTCAAACTGCAAACCAGGAAAATCCATCAGATTGAAACTGCCAGCCTCATTCCATCATCTAAAGATGCCTCAAACTCAAATCTAGAAATTTTCTCAACTAGCTGTTCTCCAAGCTTGGAAACTGAATTTATAATTTGCTTGAACTCTTAACCTTTGTTTTTCTTCTGTTTGCACACCTATTTGCCCACATAATATAGAGGCCAAATTTAGGTGGATGCTCACCTAACATCACCTCTTGAAAGAAAACATTCCCATGTTCATCCTTTCCTAAATAATAATGATGTGTTTGCTAATACATCATGCTATATCTATGTAAATAAAGATAATATAGATTGACTTAGACAAGTAAAACCTGTATTTGATTATAACCTAAGTTATTTTATTGGTGAAATTTTGGCTTAAAAACAAATCTTGGCTTCTGGGAATCTCTGCTCAGGGGAGTTTTTCAATCCTTGGCTATTTTTCTCCTCATCCTCATCATATTAACCTGTCTAGTTTATTGTATTCTCTAAAGGGTTTTCAATACCTTTTGGTAGCCACTCACACTTCAAATGACATCTGTCAGGATTGGACAACCTAACGAACTTAATGATTGACATCCAATGTGTAGATGCTGATGCAACTGTTGGTAACAGTGACTACAATGGCCCTCTGTCCTGATGATTCAATTAGCTGAAACATCCAATATCTGATTCTTCACCCTGGTGGCAACAACAGTGGGAACTGAGAGTAATACCATATAGTTGGTCACACTCCCAACTTGCTGAGAGAATGATTAAACTTTTGGCTGTTGGTGATTGATCCAACCTCCATTCCTTTTTTCTTCCCCAAGGGACAGGATGGTTGGGATTGAAAGCTCAAACCTTCTAAGCACCTGGTTAATTCCTTTGGTAACCAGGCCCGGTCCTCTGGAGCATTTCAAAAATCACCTCATTAACATAAAAAAGATACCTTTATTCCTCTCATCACTTAGGAAATCCCAAGGGTTTTAGGAGCTCTGCACCAGGATTGGGGAACAAAGACCACATAAAGATTTTTTTTGTTATTAATAACAATATCACAAGAAGTCACAGGATTTAGGAGCCTTAATCCAATAGACTATGGCTTTATAAGGGGAGGAAGATATCTCTTCCTCCTCTCTCCTCACTCACCTCTCTCTCTCTGCCATGTGTGGACATAGTGAAAAGATGGCTGAAAAGCCAGGAAGGGAGCTCTCACCAGAACCTTGAACTTGGACGTCCAATTCCAAAAGAAAGTAAGTAAGAAAAGTAAGTATGTAAGAAAGTAACCTTCTGTTGTTTGGTCTGCCCAGCGCGTGTCCTTTGTTATGGTAGCCCAAGCTAAGTGCGACACACTGCCATCTTCCGCACCTGCACTTTTCCGTTCTAAGCCATCTGGTGCAGCAATCCAACTGCTTCTAGAATTATCTAAAAGCATCACTGGGAAGAACTAATGGGACCAAAGGGCACTTCCTTGTCCATCACGAGGCCTGTGTGAAGTGCTAAACATTATCATCTCTGAGAAGCTGGTATCCATTGAGGATGACTTGCCCCTGGCCCCACAGCTCATCCTTGATAGACCCAGGCTTCTGTTCATCACTTCAACGTCCTTTCCCTGCAATGGGCCAACCACTGTTTTGAAAAATGAGTCACGAAAACCTCATGATACCAATCCTTAAGAACAAATATTTAAATACAGGAAAATAAGTAAGCATGAATATTTAAAGCCGGGAAATTCAGAATGTAATATTTGCACACTAGGATATCTAATTTGTTTGCTATGCTGATCAGAGCAGACAAAAGTTCTCATGGTTCTATTTATATATTCGTAAGTAGTAGTACACAGAAATGAACCATCATTTGTACGTTTTGGCAATGAAAAGAAAAAGTCAACTTTATGTCAAGCAGCTGAGGGTACCATGTTCTTCACATGTTCCTCTTGTATCACGCAGAAGAAATTCAGTGTGTCAACAAAAGAGGACAGAGCAGAAGTGCACTGATGGGAACTTCTCAAACATTCCTGCTTAGAAAAGGAATTTCCCTAGTGAGAAATAGCCTCATTCAGAAGTGGAGAGAGTGTGCATGCTGAACACAGAAAAGCAGAGCCATAATTTTACTGGAGCGTTTCTCCTTGGAGAGCCTTTGAAGACCCCACATACCCAGCCAGCCAGTAGTTAGCTCTGGAAACATTCTGCCTGTCAGTCTATGTCATGGTTATAAGCAAACTGAGGTGTCACAGTCTTTGATGACTGTTCAAAAGAAATAGAGCCAGACCCTAGTTAAAGGCAGATAAGATTTTATTCATACTACTGCAATAAGGGGAAAGAGTTGAGCTCAATTCCTAAGGCAGGAAAAAGTGGGAATTTATGGCTAAGAAAGGGGAGTCAGTCAGTCAGTCAGTCCAGTTGCTCTGTTGTGTCCAGCTCTTTGCAACTCCATGAACTGCAGCACGCCAGGCCTTCCTGTCCATCACCAAGAGTTATCAAATGGAAGACTACTGAGAGGGACATCAAGGGTGAGCTACTCTTGCTAAATCTACCTAGGATTCTTGCTGAAGGCAGGCCAGAGTGGTCAGTTCAGGGGTGAGGGATGACAGCAGGATTCTTGGCGAGGACTGGCTGAGGCAGGCCAATGATGGGCCCTGAATGAAACCACAGAACACATCTCAGAGCTCAGTGGCTCTCATGTTCTTTCTGTTTCAGTGTGGAAAGAATTCAGGGAGAGGCAAAGTGATAGATAAGCAGTGATTTCTTTGAGGGGATATATGTATACCTATTGGAGAAGGCAATGGCACCCCACTGCAGTACTCTTGCCTGGAAAATCCCATGGACGGAGGAGCCTGGTGGGCTGCAGCCCATGGGGTCGCTAAGAGTCGGATACGACTGAGCGACTTCACTTTCACTTTTCACTTTCATGCATTGGAGAAGGAAATGGCAACCCACTCCAGTGTTCTTGCCTGAAGAATCCCAGGGATGGGGGAGCCTGGTGGGCTGCCATCTATGGGGTCGCACAAAGTCGGACACGACTGAAGTGACTTAGCAGCAGCAGCAGCAGTGTGTATACCTATGGCTGATTCATGTTGAGATTTGACAGAAAACAACAAAATTCTGTAAAGCAATTATCCGTCAATTAAAAATATTATAAATAAATTTTTTAAAAAGAAGTGATTTATTTGTATAAGATGCTTGTGAAGGATACACGTGGGCAGGTAAAAGGGCTCTGCTCTGAGAACTTAGTAGGCTACATTTTTACAAAGGAAAAGTAGGATGGGGGAGAAGACCATCTCTTCTTCATTCTTTTTATTTATTTTTTTTTCTACTTAGAATATTTATTTATCTTCTTACAGGACAAGACACAAAAAGTTACAACTTCTTAAAACTCTTCAAAAGAAAAAAATATAATTCTGTAAGCAGCAGTAGCAGCTTCCAAGGTACAGATGTGACGGGAGAGAGCAGCTCCCAGGAACAACCGTGAACTGGGGGGCCCAGGCCTGAGCCCCAGGTAGTGTCACTGGGAAGGGGCCTCCGGGGAGGGGGCCCGGGGGTGGGGGACACAGCACCGGCACATCAGATCACTCACCAACACGACCACGTGGCTGGGGGCGGGGCAGGTCAGGACAGAGCTTCTTCATTCTTTTTAAAAATCAATCCGTCAATTAATTTTTGACTATGGTGGGTCTTCGCTGCTGTGGGGGCTTTTCTCTAGTTGTGGCAAGCAGGGGCTACTCCCTAGGTGTGGTGCGTGGTCTTCTCATTACAGTGGCTTCTCTTGTTGCAGAACACAGGCTCTAGGGTGTGTGGGCTTCAGTATTTGTGGCACATGGGCTCACCAGGATGGCTCCCAGGCTCTAGAACACTGGCTTAGAAGTTGTGATGCAGGGTTTAGTTGCTCCAGGGCAGGTGGGATTTTCCTAGACCAGGGATTGAACCCATGTCTCCTGCACTGGCAGGTGGATTCTTTACCACTGAGCCACGAGGAAAGCCCTCTCATTCTTTTTAAAAAGTATTCATCTATTTATTTGGCTGCCACAGGTCTTGATTGCAGTGTTTGGGATCTTTGTTGCATCATGCAGGATCTTTGTTGAGGCACGTGGGCTCTCTCCAGTTGTGGTGTGTAGGCTTAGTTGCCCTGTGGCATGTGGCATTTCAGTTCCCCAACCAAGGATTGAACCTGTGCCCCCGGCATTGCAAGGCAGATTCTTAATCACTGGACCACCAGGGAAGTCCCCTCTTCCTCATTCTAGACTAGACATCAAGCTTCCATCATCAGCTTCTCCTCCACCCTGGGTGGTACAGTTTTTTAATTGCTACGTAGTCAGACTGGGATTCAAATCAGCAGAAGGGTGGTAACATATGCTAGAATATGGTTAATCATCTCAGGCTTCTGTTTAATGAGGGTCTTCTACTTTGGAATGTCATCTTTCCTATATATATATATATATATATATATATATATATATATACATAAATAATTTTTATGTATTTAATTATTGGCTGTTCTGGGTCTTCATTGTTGCAAGAGGGCTTTCTCTAGTTGAGGAGAGCAGGGGTTACTCTCTCTTGTTGCGGAGCACAGGGTCTAAGGCACTTGAATTTCTATAGTTGTGGCTCTTGGGTGTTAGAGCATGGGCTCAGTAGTTGTGGTACACAGGCAAAGCTGCTCTGAGGCATGTGGGATCTTCCCAACCCTGGGATCGAACCTGTGTCCTCTGCATTGGCAGGCAGATTCTTAACCACTGGACCACAAGGGAAGCCCTATTTTTGTTTTTAGTTCATATACAGAGGAACATGTTCTAGGGGTCATTAACTTACTGACCTCAACCAGCAGGATGCAGGTGTCACTGACTTGACATACAGTTTTGTTATTAAGCAAGCCTGCTTTGTTTCACAATTTTCTGATTGCTTTCTTGATGATCAACTTACAATGGTCTCTCAAAGCCCCCTAAATTTCCCCTTCTATTTATAATTTCCTAGTGGGATTTTTAAACTAGCTATTTAACTATCTTTGGAGAAGGCGATGGCACCCCACTCCAGTACTCTTGCCTGGAAAATCCCATGGACAGAGGAGCCTGGTGGGCTGCAGTCCATGGGGTCGCTAAGAGTCGGACACGACTGAGCGACTTCACGTCACTTCACTTTAACTATCTTACTCTAGACTTATCATGAGGACAAGGCCTAGTGGAGAAGAGGGTTCAGAGGAGCCTGTCTAAAGTTTGATGGAGGAAAGCCTTTAACAACTGAAGTTATGGGACAGAGACAATGCAGAAAATGTTGCCCTTAAATTCAGGTGGGAAATGGGTAATAAGGTAGAGGATGTGAACAGTAAACTATTTTTAGAGTAATGGCAGGGGTCTGGGAGAGGGGGCAGGGGAGGGAGGCAGGTGTGAGGAGGCCCTCATGGAGCTGCTCTCAAGCATCAGGAGTAAGAATGTTGCTCAGTTCCACTGAGATTATCCAGGACACATAAAGCTGGTTAGCAGAGGCCAGCAATCCAGCCACCCTTTGATGCCCTGGAAGGAAGTCAGGTATGAACGGATGCTGCATGTCTCAGCCTGGGTTAGTCACCCTATCCTGTTTCCAGGACTCCATTTATGGCTGTTCTTGTGTTCAGTGGAGGAAAAGGGGTAGGAGACTTGGTTCCAGAAGAGGCAAGGAAAGGGTCCTGGGCTTCCTCTCATAGCATCTGCAGCCCTCTCCCACCTTAAGGATCAGTCAGTGCGATGGGTCAGAAGCAAATGACACAGGATCATGGCTCAGGAAGGGCCTTGGGAAAGTCCCTTCACACACTGGTTGAGAACACCCAGTAGATGCAGAGCTGGAGGAGAGCTGAGCTGCGCCTATGTTCCTCTTGAGGGGGGTCTTGAGGGCGGGGCCCCCGGCTTACACACACACACACACACACACACACACGCACGCACGCACGCACTCACTCAGATCAGTCACAAGAGGAGGGTCCCTAGGTGCGGAGAGGTGCTGGCTTGCTCTTCTCTCCAGGATTTCTCTTCCCTGGAGGGCTGTGCCCCTTTCACCATGGTAACTGAGTGGGCTGTGCTCCCAGGAAGGGACATCTACCCCTCCCCCAAGCACTCGGAGGGCACATAATACTTATATGCCAAATCGGGAATTTGTCGGTGGGCAGGTGGCATCATCACTAAAAGGAATGTTCCCTACTTTCCCCACTATGGTGATAAACGAATAAAAGCCAAACAGATGAAAAATACAGTCTTCACGATATTTAGTTTCGCTACATTCATCTTAGTTCTGAGTTTTAAGAAATGTCAGGGACCTGTATATGCAAGATTTATAGTGCTTGTAGTTCCTCTCAATCTTTTCCTCCCTTCCATTTCGCCTACAAATCCCCCCTTCTTCCAAGAGGACAGTGAATCAGAGCTTTGGCAGCACGCTTCATGGAACAGCATCAACCCTAGGACAGAATTCCCCTTAGCCCTGGCTCTGCCAAGAGCACGTACACAACCAACCGAGGAGGTGGGGCTAGTGGTGAAAACTGTCCGCGCATTTTCGTCCCATTTCCCTGGGAAGCCGAGGGGACAGCGGGTGGCTGGAGGAAGTTCATCTGCGGGCGACCCCGCCTTCACCATCCGCGCTTCCTTTCCCTTCTCGCACCATCGCAAGGGCTCTGTGTTTTCCTCATTCACCTTTTTTTTTTTTTCCCCTCTTGTCCCCGCGGGAACATAAGCACCGCGAGGCTGGGCGCGAGTCGGGACTCAGGGCGAGAGGAGCTCGGTCGGCGTCCAACGGCAGGGTGGTGGGATCCTGTCCTTACATGTTTGATGTTTTGCTCATCATAAACTTTTTTTGCATTAACATCAGAATACTTTTTTTTTTTTCAGAATACTATTTAAATTGACCACTGAACTTTTTTTTTTTTTTTTTGGCTCTAAATCTTTTAAAATGAGTCCCGCGCGAATGCCTCACCCATCCCGGGCAGGAAGTTGAAACTGTTTTGCTCGCTACTGAATCCCAGTGCCGGGCACAGTAATACTCTGGTTCTCCGAATAAAACATTCTTTAAGAACCGCCCCTAATTTCTTGCAGGAACCCTCTCTGCCAGGGCGCAGTACTTCGGGGCAAACCTCGAGAAAGAACAGGGCCCAGGTCTCCCCAACGCTGGATCCCTGCCCCCTACAGATCGAACCGCTCTTACCTTTCCTCGCTGGTGGGACCCCTGGGGCAGGTGGGAAGGGACTGAGCGCCAAGTGGGGCGAGCGCCCCGGGGACTTAGGGCGAGGGCGCGGCGGGAGGGGCCCAGGGGAGGGCGCGGCGGGAGGGGCCCAGGGGAGGGCGCGGAGGGGGAGGGCATGCGAGGGTGGCAGAGAAGAGTGCGTCGCCCAGGAGCGCGGAGGCGACGAGCAGCGAGCAGCGCAGGACACAGCTGCGCAGGTAGGTGGGACGTGCAGAGGGTCGCGGAGGAAGGAGTGGGGCGGGGCGCCGAGGCAGGAGGGGGCGGGGCAGAGGCAGAAGGGGGCGGGACAGGGGCGGGGCGGCTCGATTCCCTGGAGGCTGGTGCTGGGGTTGTTGGTGCTACGGCCGCTACACCTGGGGTCGCGGGTGTTTGTGAGTGTTCCCCCTTACCCCAGCGCGGACGTCCCTGCTCCCGCCGGGGGCCGAGGCTCAGGCTGGTGCCGAGGTCCGGGCGCCCAGCGGTGCGAAGGGAGCCAGGCATCGCTGCCCGCCCGCAGGTGACCGTTCCCCCGCAGGGATCAGCCACCTGAGTTCATTCACCCAGGGACGTTCCTCCGCTAGGATCCAGGCCCCGCGCTCACCGCCCCACCTCTCCCCTCAGGTGTCCTTCTGCCGCAGGTGTCCTCCCCCGCAGGTGTCCCCGCGCCCGGCCATGGTGGACGTGCTGGGCGGGCGGCGCCTGGTGACCTGCGACGGCGCGTGGGTGGAGGCCGAGGCGGCGCTGCAGAACAAGGTGGTGGCGCTATACTTCGCCGCGGGCCGGTGCGCGCCCAGCCGCGACTTCACGCCGCTGCTCTGCGACTTCTACGAGGAGCTCGTGGACGAGGCGCGGCCGCCGGCGCCCTTCGAGGTGGTCTTCGTGTCCGCCGACGGCAGCGCGCAGGAAATGCTGGAATTCATGCAGGAACTGCATGGTGCCTGGCTGGCGCTGCCCTTCCACGACCCCTACCGGCAGTGAGTGGAGACCGTGTGTGTGGGAGGTGCTGTGAGCTCCCACACCAACCCCCACCCCAATCCCTCTTCTCCGGGCTTCTCCCAACTCTGAATGCCTCTTTGATAGCCTCCATCTCCACCCCTTCGTTTTTGAGCCTCTTTGCTTTGGCTTCCCAGGGAGGCTCTAGCGTTGGCTGACGGGGAACTCGGTGGGCGCGGACCTTGGTCCACCCTCGACTTTGGCTCAGTAGATCTGAGGCTCGGGGAATCTGAATGTATGAGTTCTGGTGATGATTATTCTCCGGCAGGGAGCCCACTCGAGTAATCACTGCCCTGAGGTGCTGCACCCTACTATGCAGGGAGGGCTTCCCAGGTGCCTCAACTGTCAAGAATCTGCCTGCCAATGCAGGAGACACGATCGCCGCAGGTTCCATCTGTGGGTTGGGAAGATCCCCCGCCTGAGGAAATGGCAACCCACTCCAGTATTCTTGCCTGGAGAATCCCATGGACAGAGGAACCCGGAGGGCTACAGGTCGTAGGATCCTCAAAGATTCGGACACAGCATTGAGCACACAGGCACTGCAAAGGGAAGACACTGACCCTTATCTGGAGAGTAGGAGAGGGAGATCCAGAATGGATGCTCAGGTCAGAACTGGAGACTATGGGTGGACTACCCTGTCCCAGGAGCCTGGGACTGGGTACTAGGTGCTGGGGAGAAGGGTCAGGACTCAAGTCCTGGAGGAACCCTACTGCAAGCCAGGTTGCAATTTCAGTTTTATCGTCAGTGACCGAAATTTCATAAAGGTTCTCCTGCTCCTATACCTGTAAGAAGAAGCACCTTCCTGGACTCTTGAGACAGATGTCAGAGGTGACAAAAATCCATGCTCTCTGAAGGGATCTTGTCCCATTCTTGCTTTTAGAAAAATATGTGACATGGATTTCGGAATTTGTGAACAAACTAGAAATTGACCCTAGCGCTCTATTTTTTTTTTTTTTAATTTTCTTTTTTTTTTTTTATGCCATTCTGTGTACCATGTGGAATCTTAGTTTCCCAACCATGGATTGAGCCCACAGCCCCTGCACTAGAAGCTCAGAATCTTAACCACTGTACCACCAGGGAAGTCCCAGCCCTGGTGTTCTGTTGGCTGTGGTCATGGGATCTATGGAGGGGAGAAGGGAGAAGGTGGGGGGGGGGGTGTTAGGGAAGAGAGAGGACATGGGAGGACTTTGTGGAGGATTGGAAGAGGGAAGTGGGGCACAGGCACCGATTGTCTGGCATGTTGGGGTCACCTGTGGTGTAAGAGTCCAGACTGAGGTTAATTGTTCTTCACCAAGTGCATTACCCCATCATCCCCTTAACAGATATGGAGGTGAATTTCTGGATTTTTTTTTTTTTTTAATAGCACCACGTGGTACATTTTTCTGGGAATTAGTATTCAATTGTGGCGTTCTCCCAAATTAATTATTCTGAAACGGTTTTCCTTCTGGACACTTAAAAATGAAAGCTAACTTTGGAAAGTTCCCTGGAGGAGTAATTTTTCCCCAGCACATGCTTTTGCTGATGCCAAGCAAGAGGTGAGGCCCAGGCCCTTCAAGGGAGGTTACCTGCTTTCCAAGGCCTCACTCAAGGCAGGACTAGGAAAAGTCATCCATGATACATCCAAATGACCATGATTTATTTGGTTGAAAGTTCTTATAGCTTCACATCTAGTGGTGGTTGTAAAAGGAGTTTTGATTTGCTTAGCGTTCAAGTTACACACCGCTTTTGAAAGAATACACTTATTTTTGAAAGTGACAGTGTTAGTAATCAAGCAAAGAGCTCAGGCCCCCGGCAGAGTTCAGTTGTGGGATCTATTTGTGGGGTGACTGTAGGCAAGGTATTCAGTTGCTGAGTATAATGACATGGCACATGATGGATGAGAACTGCACTGATGCACGCATTCAGAGCTAAGCCAGCTGGTTGTGTAGCGGCACTTTCCGTGTTGCCCATTTCACAGGTGTGCTATTGAAGTGCAGAGATGGGTGCCCCTGGCTCTGGAGCCAGTCCTTTCTGCTCCAGCTTCCTCTCCCAGGGGACACTGAGCCTCAGGACAGCCTTGCTAGGGGTGGGGATAAGGGTGGGGTTAGGGGTGCTTACAGCGTGCTCTCTGCTTCCTGGATTAACTGGTCAAGGCCCATTTGGTCCACTGCAGGTGCTGAGCTGTTTAGGGCCCGGCATGGGGCTGCACTAGGCCCTGGCCATCTCCGGCTGCAGCCTCACCTAGGAGGAATCTGATCAGGGTTGGCGGGGGCAGGGTGGGAGGCAGCAGTTTGGGGAGAAGTTAGTTCCCGGGGCCTCCCCTTCCCAG
Source organism: Bubalus bubalis (assembly GCF_019923935.1). NCBI lineage: Eukaryota > Metazoa > Chordata > Mammalia > Artiodactyla > Bovidae > Bubalus > Bubalus bubalis. The sequence continues at coordinate 151,172,674 of NC_059159.1, read as the reverse complement.
ACTGAACTTTGTTAATCCTGTCATTGCAATGTATAAATTAGGAAATGTGGTATTCTGTGGGAAATTCTTGGAGCTAAGCCCTAAATTTTGCTTATCCCAGCCTGCATTTTGAAATCAGATCGTGAGCAAAAATGGAAGTAACAGCCACCAAGGAGAACTAAAGAATGTAGGAAGCCTCCAGGAGGCCTTTTGAGAAGTTCTCAATATGTGCAGAGCATGACATTCTTCTTGGTGCTGTGAGAAGGTGAGGGACCCGGGCTGTCTTTTTTCAGTGGTCCACATGTGTTATCTGCTGTCCTCTGGTTTTCTGATGACCTGCCTGAGGCTCATGCGTCCATGCATACTAAGTCGCTTCAGTTCGTGTGTGACTCTTTGCAACCCTATAGCCTGCCAGACTCCTCTGTCCAGGGGATTTAATACTGGAGTGGGTAGCCATTCCCTTCTCCAGGGGATCTTCCCAATCCAGGGATAGAAACCACATCTTTTATGTCTCCTACATTTGCAGATCAGTTCTTTACCACTAGCACCACTTGGGAAGGTTTGCCTTAGGCTCAGGAGGTGGTAGATCACCACAGAGGCACTCCACCCCGCTAAGCTTACCCTGGGCATGGCTGGAGGCGGTGATGATGGAGATGCAACTGCAAGAAGAAACTTTCTAGAACCGCTCACCTCAAGCTCGGTCAGATCTTGGCTGTCCAGTGAAGAATGCACACAAGACCCAACCCCAAGTGCCACCCTTCTGCCTAGAGAGGCAAATATCTAGTGACATGCCTATAGTGAGGGGCAGTGGGGGCCCAGGGTGGGCTCTCAGGTCCTGCCTTGATGCCTGTGTGTGCAGCTGGGCGAGAGGTCTGAGCAAGGGGGCAGCATTGAAGACAGATTCTGTCCTGCCTTCCCTCCCTCTTTTTATGAGCCAAGTAAGGAATAAAGAAAAATCCCTGACTTTGCCAGCAGGAATTTCTGTTGCATGCTGCCAGGAATGCAAGACCCACTCAGTCCATGTCTCACATCCCCCTCCAGTATTTGACCCTCACTCATTTTATTTCTTGTTGTCTCGTTTACATCTGTGTTCTGGTCAGACTTGACAACTAATATGCCAGAATACTCCACACACTTTCCCACCTCCAAAGGTCTTACACATGTGGCATCCTCCAACCCTGGAGCCTCCCACTTCTCTTCCTAGGAGCTCTCCCTTTGTGCCCCTGGGGACACAGGGCACACGTCTGGCCCCTGAGGCCTATGCCCTCCATAGCTTGAGCCAGCGCCACTCCTGTTGTCGGAGTGTGTGTCTGGTGGGGGCGGTGGTCTCTGTAGTCCCAGAGGTTGAACTAGACATTGTTCAGGGCTTGGCACCTGCAGGGCACTTGTTTGATGGATACTTGAAGCAAGTAGAGAGATTTGCTCGGTAACAGCCCGGCTACCAGTGGCCGAGATGGAAAGAGACTGGAGCCAGAAGTTGCCATGACAACCCAGAAGCAGTTGTGCCAGGGATAAGGATGCGCTGCTTTAGATGAAGGGAGGGAGCCAGTGCTTCAACTGAATGCAGGGTGAGGAGGGAATGGACTCTCACATTTCCCTGAAATGGTTAAAATGCTGAGTTATCACTTCATTCTGCCCAGCAACAAGGCTTTCCTTTCTGAGGCTTGGTCTACTCTCTCTGGACGCAGCTCCCAGAGGAGACAGAGATGACCTCATAGTTCCAGGGTAACACCTGTCACCAGGCAGAGGCTGCCAGGGTGGGGATGTAGGGTCCACACTGGGTGATTCTCTGAAGAGAAGCTGGAGCAATGAAATGTCTTCAGACCTCCTCCTCACTCCTCGAAGGCCTGCCTGACTCCTGATGTCCCTGTGTGGTCCCTTTTTCCTTCTCAATCTCGATAGAGCTTTTCTCTGTTTCTTAGTCTAAGAACCGGGTTTTGTTTTGTTGCTCACCCCAAGTGGATTCATTTCCTAGTCCAGTGATTTCTGTCCTCTCTCTTCTTTTGCCTTCTTTCTACTTTCTCTATAATTGCTTCATCATTGTTTTTCTGGTTTCTTGAATTAAACGCAGAACTCATCTATATAGAGGCCTTTTAGTTTTGGACAAGAATATGTAAGATAACTCTCTGTGTCTAATTGTGCCTATAGCTTGGGACCCATAGTATATTCCATATTGCCCTGTTCTAATTATTTTGTAAGTCTGCTTTACAATTTCATAGATGACATATGGTTATTTAGTTTTTAACTCATTCCAAAAATTATTGCTTGTTGCTTTCCAGTTCCATTATGTTATGGTCTGATTAAGCAATCTGCACTGATTACTTGAAACTTATTAAGATCCCTTTATGACCAGCAACATGGCTGGTGTTGTCACCATTTCATAGATGCGTGAAAGCAAGGCATATTTTCTCTGTTGGGTGTAGATACTGTTGTTGTTTTTTTTTTTCCAGTGTGAATTAAGATTTGTCTTGGAGCAGGATACCAGAAAGCAGCAGGAAGGACCTGATGGAGGTGTCACAGGGGAGGTTTGGTAACAGGAGGGTCTCAAATGCATTTCTTCTTCCTTTCAGGTTCACAACCCTGAGGGCAACAGATAAGGGAAATCAGATTACTGCTAACCTGAGGCCCTGGCAAGCTGGTAACAGGAAGGGATTTGCACCCAGCTGTCCTGTCCTGAGGGCGATAATCCCTGTGAAGGTTATGGGGAGATGTGCAAAACTGAGAAGGCAGACACTCCTTTCCCTAAATGAATACAAATAATTTTGTAAAATGGTCACACAAGGGGTTATTACATGTGAAGGTAAAATGTTTCACCCATAGTGTTAATCAGCATGTCCTTGAATTTACAGGGTAGAAAGTCTAGTAAGCCTTTGCATTTGTCTAAAACTTATGGAATTTTAACTTTTACCATTATAGGTACCTGATGTATTTAAACCTCTTGAGATGTAGGAAGGATCCAAATTTATTGGGTTATTTGTGGGTTTAAAATTACACTGTGTCATTCGGCAGCCACTAGCTACATGTGACTACTTAAATTTAAAATAGACTGAAATAGGGAATTCCCTGGTGGTCTAGTGGTCAACTTCCCTCATGTCTTAGTGGGTAAAGCATCTGCCTGCAGTGCAGGAGACCAGGGTTTGATCCCTGAGTCGGGAAGATCCCCTGAAGAAGGAAACGGCAACCCACTCCAGTATTCTTGCCTGGAAAATCCCATGGACAGAGGGGCCTGGTAGGCTACAGTCCATAGGGTCTCAAAGAGTTAGACACTACTGAGCGACTTCACTTTCTTTTCACTTTCTAGTGGTTATGACTTGGTGCTCTTACTTCCATGGCTGGGTTCAATCCCTGGTTGGGGAACTAAGATCCTGCAAGCTGCTTGGCACAGCCAGAAAATACATAAACAAACAAATAAAATGAACTAAAACCAAAAATTCAATTCCTCAGGCTCACCAGCCAGATTTCAAGTGCTCAGTCATCACGGGTGACCATGGCTATGACGCTGAGTAGCACAGATGCAGAACGGTTCCATCACCGGATGCTCCTCTGGGACAGCATTGGCTGAGAACCAGCCAGCAGCAAGAAGAGCCCACAGGAATCCTCAGCCCAGTGGGAGGGCTCACTGGGCGGGCTGGGTGCTAAGGCTTTGCGGGCTCAGCTGGCTCTGGGGAGGCGCCGGTCCCTGCAGACGTGCGGTGGCCTGGCCTGTCCCACACTGACCCTCTGCTGCCCTCTTCTCTCCCACAGCGAGCTGAGGACCAGGTACCACATCACGGCCATCCCCAGGCTTGTGATCCTGAAGCCCAGCGGGGAGGTCATCACCGACAAAGGGCGGAAGCAGATCCGGGAGCGGGGGCTGGCCTGCTTCCAGAACTGGGTGGAGGCAGCGGACATCTTCCAGAATTTCTCCGGTTGAGCAGAGGGCGGGTCTCCAGGGGGCCCGGACAGGTGTGCAGTCACTCCTGTTGCTGCAGCCTCAACCCAGCAGAGAAGAAGAGCATCCTGTTTCTCTGTGTTGGTGGTTTCTTTAAGAGCAGAAGCACTCATCTGTGATGGAAAGAAAATGTTGCTCAGGGAATGCCCTCCCTCTAGCTTTGTTGGTAGTTATTTTTATTATTCTTAGCATAGCTTTCTCCACATGAGCTTAAGTGTGTTCACAATGAGCTATTGGAAATCTATGCAAAACACGTATTTATTATACAAGCTCTTCAGGTAAAATGGCATATTTATTGATACTTTTTTTTTCTGGAGATGTCTTTATTTTCCTTTTATTTTTTTTAATTGAAGGATAATTGCTTTACAGAATTTTCTTGTTTTCTGTCAAACCTCAACATGTTTCAGCCATAGGTATACGTATATCCCTTCCCTTTTGAACCTCCCTCCCCTGGAAACTTGCATTACCATATGTAAAATAGATAGATAATGGGAATTTGCTATATGGCTCAGGAAAATCAAATAGGGGCTCTGTATCAACCTAGAGGGGTAGAATGGGGAAGGGAATGGGAGGGGAGGTTCACAAGAGATGTCTTTATTTTAATGATACGCTCTCATGACTATATTTGTTACTAAAGTTTGTACAGTCTTTTTGCTTTAATAAACACACCTATCTGTACCTGGAGCCCTCTGATTTCCTTCTTTCAAACCAAGTGACTTTATGAGGAAAGTGAAGCACTTGAGAAATACAATTCTCAAACACTTTGTTTTGTTTTTCAAAAGGGATAGTTTTTAATTACAGGTCTTCTTGGGACTTTTTCTTCTGTTTGTTTTCTTACACTTTTAGTAGCATCATATCTTAGAAAAGAAAATTTCAAGGCTGCATACTCATATCTTCAAGATCAAATCTCCCCATCTTCTAAAAGATGCTGATTAACCCAGGTAGACAAAAGTTCACACACAATCTTTCATTTTTTAGAATTTCTATTGAAATGTAGTTGATTTACAATGTTGTGTTAGTTTCAGGTGTACAACAAAGTGATTCATTTATACATCGAAGAAGGCAATGGCACCCCACTCCAGTACTCTTGCCTGGAAAATTCCATGAATGGAGGAGCCTGGTAGGCTGCAGTCCATGGGGTCGCTAGAGTCGGACACAACTGAGTGACTTCACTTTCACTTTTCACTTTCATGCATTGGAGAAGGAAATGGCAACCCACTCCAGTGTTCTTGCCTGGAGAATCCCAGGGACGGGGAAGCCTGGTGGGCTGCTGTCTATGGGGTCACACAGAGTCGGACACGTATACAAATATACATATATTCTTTTTTAACATTTTCCCTTATTATAAGATTATTATATTTTATAAGATTATTGTATTATTATTATAAGGTTATTATAAGATATTGAGTAGGATTCCCTGTGCTATTCGGTAGGTCCTTGTTGGTTATCTATTTTATATACAGTTGTGTGTATCTTTGCTGATAACAGGAGGGATGTGTGCAGTGCCTGTCTGCTGGAGGTGGCCAGCCGTGATCTGATCCACGTGATTGGAGTCGTGAAATACCAGGCACCCACCTCTAGCCCAGTTCCCATCTGCCAACCCACTTGGCTCACTGGGTCCCTCACCAGGGATCTGGAGCAAAGCTGTCCCTTGTAGGACCCAGGAGCCCCCACATCCCCTAAGGAGGCCCTCTGTAGAGCAACGCTGGGTGAAGTGAAGAAGGCTGCTGGGCTACTCAGGTAACCCAGAATGTGAGAGTTGAATCCAAGAGGGTGAGGCTGTGTCACTGGTTAATTATATCAGGGCCAGGGAACTCCACAGCACAGTCACCTTGATGTGCTCTCCCCACCGTCAGTCAGGTTCCCCATGGATTGGCTAAAGATATATTTGATGAAGCTAACCTGGTCATGATTTGTCCCAGAAATAAAGCATAAAAGTACAGTTTTCCTCTCAAAACAAAAGATGGCATATTTCACTTAATTTTGGTATTTTCCCCAGTACCATGGTGTTAGCTACTCTCTTTATCATATCACATGGTTACCACTTGATCTTATCCAAAAGGCTGAGAAGCAGAGACATCACTTGGCTGACAAAGGTCCGTCTAGTCAAAGCTATGATTTTTCCAGTAGTCATGTACGGATGTGAGAGTTGGACCATAAAGCAGGCTGAGCACTGAAGAATTAATGCTTTTGAACTGTGATGCTGGAGAAGACTCTTGCGAATCCCTTGGACAGCAAAGAGATCAAACCAGTCAATCTTAAAGGAAGTCATCCCTGAATATTCATTGGAAGGACTGATGCTGAAGCTGAAGCTCCAATACTTTGGTCATCTGATGTGAAGAGAAGACTCATTGGAAAAGACTGTGATGCTGGAAAAGATTGAAGGCAAGAGGAGATGGGGGCAACAGAGGATGAGATGGTTGGATGGCATCACTTACTCAGTGAACATGAGTTTGAGCAAACTCTGGGAGATGGTGAAGGACAGGGAAACCTGGCATGCTGCAGTCCATCTGGTCACAAAGATTCGGACATGACTGAATAGCAACAACAATGGTTACCACTGCTTTTTTGTGATGAAATAATTTAAGATCGGATTATAGTTATTCAAATCACACATTTTGGGAGGGGGTGTGGGCATTTCTTGTAGGTGTAACATCCTGGTGGGTGGATGCACACATATGCATGCATGTTTTGTGTGTGTGTGTGTGTGTGTTAACCACAACCAGACTTCTTAAAAAGTGTAGGTAAGTTCCTTCTGGTAAACATGCTCATTAGTTGCCATGACGGAGCCCAAGCACCGTGGTTACCCCTGAGGTTGGAGCATCACGTTGCTTTCAGCTTGGGTGCTGCATGGGGTTGTGTGTGTGGAAAGCATTCAGCACCTGGAGGGAGGGAGAGGTCCCGGCAGAGGCCACCCCACAGCTGCACCAAAGTAGCACATTGGGGGTTAGGGTTTCCACATGTGAATTTTAGGGGCGCAAGAATATTCAGACCACAGTAGTGGCCCCACCCTAGCCTGCATTCCATCGAAATTCCTGGGTCTGTGTATGCTGATTTTACAAAAGCACTGCTCTACGAGGTGTCTGTCTACTAAATTTTGTGAAATCATTTACACTGAGCCTATAATTGTGGCATCTTTTCTCACACCTGGGCTGCCCAATAAGCAGGAAGTATTAGCTGCAGCCTGGGGAGGTCCAGCCACTCAGTTTTGTGCAGAACCATGTGCAAATCCCAGGAGGTCTCCGCAGCAATTTCACTTGAGAAAGATTGTGTGCTTGTGTGGGGCAGCCACTGGGAGAACATGTGGACACACACACAACACACAAACACCACACCACATATATACCACATACACATCACACACTATATACCATACATGGGTACATACCACACATCACACACTATACACCATACATGGATACATACCACACACAAACATCACACACTGCACACACAGATGCACACCACACATCACATGCACACCAGTTATGAACAATATCACACATACTATACCACACCACATGCACATACTACACATCACACAGACACACCACACACTCACCATAAACAGCACACAAACACCACACACACAAAAAGCATACCACATATACACCACAGACACACACACTACACACCACACACAAACAAATCACATGCAAACACCACATACTACACACAGACACATGCCACACACAGACAACACCACACACACGTACACACACTACATTCACACCACACATACCACAAACACACATACCATACTCACATCACATTTGTTTTCTGAGTCTTTCTGTCCTCCCTTCCTTTCTTTTCTTCTCTCATAGTGTTTTGTTCTAATTCCATGAAAGCAGGATCTTCCTATCTCTTCACAGGACACTGATGGGGTTTGTGGGGACCAGATGGAACCCCAGTGGGCTTGCTAACTTTGAGTTCCCTTTAGAGTGATCTTCCTGGGCTGTTTTGCCAGTGAGACTTTCTTCCTGGGCTGGTCACATTGATCAGGTAACACCCTCCCATCCCCACTGGCAGGAGAGGACTGGGGGCTGGCAGAGAGAGCACATTTTCCCCTGATTTCCTGGAGTTCGCTTCAGCACCCCGCCTTCAACTGTGTCTCTCCCACCGTGAAAGACCACCAGCCACCTCTGGGTGAGGTGGGACACCCAGGGTAACAGGGTAGAGGTAATCTGTTGTTGTGTTAGTCCCTCAGTCATGTCTGACTCTGTGACCCCATGAACTGTAGCCTGCCAGGCTCCTCTGTCCATGGAATTCTCCAGGCAAAAATACTGGAGTGGGTGGCTATTCCCTTCGCCATAGGATCTTCACAACCCAGGGATCAAGCCAGTGTCTCCTGCAGGCAGAGGGCAGGCAGATTCTTTACCGTATGAGCCACCAGGGAAGGGAATCCAGGTCTGATTTCATGTACAGACCCCAGTCCTCGTGGGTGCTGTGTGTCCCTCTCAAGGGGTTTCTGGAGCTGCCAGGTCTCAGGTCTTCAGGATTCCCGGCTAAAACCAGTAGGTTTCTGCTTCCCTAGTGCTGGCCAGGATCTTCCGTGTGTGTGTGTATGTGTGTGTGTGTTATGTGTGCGTGTGCCTGTAGAGGCAGCCACCACCCCTGTCACTTTAAGAGCTTCCAAACATTTCTTGTTCCCTCTGTTTTCCCATCATTTAAAAAATCCCTTCATTGTCATTTTAATGACTCTGTCAAGGAGTTAAATTATATGCAGGTGTTCAAACTGCTTGTTTGCCTGAGAGTTGAGAAGTGTCCATTTTAAGTTTGTAATGCCACCAGGACGATCTCTTTGAAATTTTTATTGAATTTAGTGAACTGACAAAATGCTGTGTACATCTAGCTTTCTGCTTTCAACATAATTTCTAACTTCGACAATGTCTCCGCAGTTGTAATTGCATGTCCAGTATTACTCCTACAACACCTCTCTGCCTTTGCCACTGAAGCACGAGAATGAAAATGCTTGTGCCTGGTTGGACCCAAACGCTTCACACCATGGATGGGGAGCAGTGATGATGTGGCCTGGATTAGGATCTAAAAGGATGATTTTAATCCAGGTGCAGCTAGATGTGAATTTTAGGTCTAAAAATCCTGGATGAAAGCTCTCTACTCCATATGAAAGCCATCTGTAATCCAGTATCCTGTGGGCACAGACTCTCCTTCAAAGAACAACTGCTTGTAGGCAATAGTAATTGAAAAGGAGGGGACTTCACTGGTGGTCCAGTGGCTAAGGCTCTATGCTCCCAATGCAGGGGACCGGGGGTCAATCACTGGTCAGGGAACTAGATTCCACATGCTGCAACTAAGAGTTTGCCTCAACTAAAAAAAGCCCACATGCTGCAATGAAGATCGAAGGTCTAGCATGCTGCCAAGAAGACCCGGCGCGTGCGGTGGTGGTTTTAGTCGTGTTTGGGACCCCACGGACTGTAGCCTGCCAGGTTCCTCTGTCCATGGGGATTTCCCAGGCAAAAATACTGGAGTGGGTTGCCATTCCCTTCTCCTGGGGATTCTCCAAACCCAGGGATCAAACCCAGGTCTTCTGCATCACAAGAGGATTCTTTACTGACTGAGCTATCAGGGAAACCTGACCCAGCGCAGGCAAATAAATAAATATTTTAAAAAAAAGAAAAGAAAAGGAATTCCATTTCTTTCTGACATCATTGAAAAGTAACTAAGGAGATCCTTTCCAAAGTCCCAAACTACACATGGAAAACTCACCTTGCCTCTGCTCCCCAAAGCTCCCTCCAAAATCTCCTGTCCACTCCCACACCTCTGGTTCCCCATAGCTCTGCTCTCTCCCTCTCAGTTTCGCATGGTCTGTCTTGGCATCTCTGGTTCCATTTGCATCGCTTTCCTTGTTCTCCAAATTCTGCCTTTCCTCACTTGGAATCTCTGCTGACCTGGAGGACTCCTGGTGGCTGTAGGAAGTGGTGAGTTTACAGGGTACAGAGAACTTTGGCTGTGGAATAACAGAGAGAAGACTGGCTAGGGACGTGGCAAAACACGCCTCTCTCATACATTGTATATAATACATCTCTTGTTATTCCAGGTAAATGTAAATCCCTGGGTTAAAGTCTTAAGATTTGAGGGTTAGCATTCTCAGTGATTGGTCAGAAGATAAATCATTTTTATTTCTTACGTTCTTTTACTTTCTTGCTTTCCTCTTAATGACAAAGAATCATTATCTTTAGTCTCTTTCCCTTACATAGGTATCATGATAATTTTATTTGTTACATATAAGCAGCTTCGGTTTGGGGGTAAGATGCATATGCTGATACAAGGCTTTGGATATTAACCAATACATTCATTCATCCATTCATTCAATAAGCATCTGGAGCTCGCCAGGCATCTAGGCTGGCAAACATTAATTGTGTCATTAAATGGTCTGTGACAGAGCGTGGGGATCTCAGGCAGGGTTTAGGCTCAGAGGTGAGAGAGGTGGGTGGAGTTAGTGAAACTGGCAAGGACAGCTGCTCACCTGACACAACAGCCTTTCAATCAGGACCTCAGAGAGTGGGTCTGAGGCCATTCCCAGGGTGTGATTACTTCTCAACGTGAATGACGGCCGTCTGCTGCGAGTCAGACGGGAGAATCTCTCTGCAGTGAAGGAAGTCATCCAGGAGCATTTCTGTACTGGAGGGCCCTGGAGGTGATGACTTACCACAGAATCCACTGAAGGACAGCGGATGCAGCCAGGACGGTGCCCTGCGTGTTTCTCTTTCCCTCTGTGGGCAGACTTTGCTCTGTGACATTTTCTCCAAGACAGATTCACCAGGCATCCTTTGTCAGGCCAGCATCATGCTGGTGCTCATTGAGTGGGTTTTCCTGGAAGAATTAACATAACCAATTGATTGAAATAAAGTCCCAGGTTGACAGGACAAGGAGGACAGGCTGGGGATTTTCTGGGCTCATGAAACAGATTTTGTGGCAAAAAGTGTGTGAGGCTTTGAGATTGCAGGAGAAGGGAGGCCACATTAAAAAAAATTATTTATTTATTTGACTGTGCTGGGTCTTAGTTGCAGCAGGCAGGATCTTTTGTGAACTCTTAGTTGCGGCATGTGGGATCTAGTAGAGGGATCTATCTACAGGGATCCCTGTAGACGGATAGAACCTGGACCCCCTGGATTGGGAGTGTGGATCCTTAGCCACTGGACCACCAGGGAAGTCCCGAGAGGCAACAATTTTAATTGCATCGAATATCTTTACAGGCTGCGTTTTTGTACATCTCAGCTGACAAGGCTCCTCTTTTCTCCTCCCTCTCCCAGCTTCAAAAGAGACCCAAGAAACCGCAGGCTTAGGTGGCTCCCCTTCCAGGTGGGTGTCAGATAGAGCTCCCTTCAAGAGCCTCTGTGGTGAGGTTCCTGGCTCTGCAGCCACTTGCATCAAGATTTCTGGAGCACTTACACTGTGAGAATGTTCTTAAATCTGATCATACAGACAAATATATACATAAACAAACCATGTTTGCTGTCGTAGTTCATCCCAATTTGTAGAATTGGTGGGTTAGAAATGCTTTTCCTCCTTCCCTGTGTGCAGGCAGGGAGACTTTCTGACCAATAACCTGAGATGAGGGGTGAAACCCAGCCCCAGAGTGTCCTGCTGCTGCTAAGTCGCTTCAGTCGTGTCCAACTCTGTGCGACCCCATAGATGGCAGCCCACCAGGCTCCCCTGTCCCTGGGATTCTCCAGGCAAGAACACTGGAGTGGGTTGCCATTTCCTTCTCCAATGCATGAAAGTGAAAAGTGAAAGGGAAGTCGCTCAGTCATGTCCGACTCTAGCGACCCCATGGACTGCAGCCTACCAGACTCCTCCGTCCATGGGATTTTCCAGGCAAAAGTATTGTAGTGGGGTGCCATTGCCTTCTCCGCCAGAGTGTCCACCTTATTCCAAAACAGACCCCAATTGGTTGTGTGGTTATAGATGCATTTTGAAGCCTCACTCACCTAAAGCAAGTAAGGCAAAAACCAGTGAACAAGAAACTGAACGGTGTCCCCCCTCCACTCAAGACCCTTTGAGCCAGGGGAAGAAAATTTATAGGAGAGGTCAGTTCACCCTCTCGTTTTATAATAAACTCCAGTGGCAAAATTCTCTCTTCCACATTTTAGGAACTGCCCTTCAGTTATTTGCCCCTTCCTCACTTCCGTGAGAGCAAAGGTCATTTGAGGACTTGTTCAATGGAAAAATGATAGTGCCTCTTTGTCCCTGCCAGGGCTTCCCAGGACCTAGGTTAGAAGGGGAGGAGACAGGCCCTCTATTCCCAGGTGGTAGGTCACTCCATACTCACAGGGCTTCCTGTCTCCACATTCAACCTCTTGGTACCTGTACCAGTCAGCTCAGGCTGCATAACAAAGCAGCACACATGGAGTGGCTTAAACAACAGACATTTATCCCTCACAGTTTTGGAGGCTGGAAGTCCAAGATCAAGGTGTGGGCAGGGTTGTTTCTCCCGAGGCCTCTCTCCTTGGCTTGTAGACGGCCGCCTTCTCCCTGTGTCCTCGGTGGTCTTCCCTCTGGGCGTGTGTGTGTCTCAATCTCTTCTTATAGGGATACCAGTCTGCCGGGAGCCACCACAGGAGATCCCACCCCTGACAAGGTCATGTGGAAGAGCCATGACAAGCAAGGCAGATCATGGCTCAAGGGGCCTCCTGAATCTGCTCGAGCATCTACCCCAAAACCAGAATCTGTCTGTCTTACTATTTTGTAATTTTCACCAACTCTTCTGACATTAACAGGGGGGCTATCCCCGACTACCTTTCTCTGGAAAAAATCAACTTAGGGCTTTAGTTAATAAGTCTCCTGGGCATGAAAGGAATATTTCTATTTTAACCCCTCTGTTGGCATTCTAGCTTGCCTGACAGGTTTATCCATACTCTTGCAATTAACACACATGGTTGTTCACAACTCCCCAACCTTGAAAGGCACGGGAAGCCAAAACATTCTAAAAGTCCTAATGAGCATAGAGTCCTTTAAGGGATGAAAAATTATTAGAATAGATAGTACTGGTAAAGGGCTTCATTATTGGGCCAATGCTTGCTGCCAAGTTCCCATATCCCTTATCCATTGTGCACCTGGAAGTGCATTAGTTAACATAGTTGGAATGTAAGAAAAACAAGTAGCAGCCTTGGAATTAACCACATCAGACCTTTGAGCTAATTGGTTCTTTCTTTGTTGTGACCCATTGCACCTTTGCTCTGTGAGAATGTAACTTTATTTAGTATTTTCTGAGTCTGGGAAAAATAGAGAAAAAACACTTTAAGAGAAAATAAGTTTTCTGGTTGAGCAGCCTTTATCAAAAAAGGGTCATAAAATGTCCACAGGCTTCCAAGGCCAGAAGATAATGTACACAACATTGTTTATGGGAAAGGTATGCAGAAAAAATCCTGGTTTCGATAAAGACAAAACAGATGTAATGTTTGGGCTGACTCTGTATGACTTTGCATCTTTCATTTCCCTCTATGTACAAGTCAAGGTATAAAAGTTCCTTTTGAAAATAAAGTTATGGGCCTCGCTCACCGAAGCTTGGTGTCCCCGTGTCATTCTTTTTTTCCTTTTCTCTCTTTTTCTCTCTCTGTTCTTTCAGGATGACTCCTTGGAACACAGGAGCTTTGTTGGCTTTCTGTGTAAACCAAGGAAGATCAAGCCTCTTTCTCTTCTCTTTTATCTATCCCTAATCGCCTAAGCCATCATCCTGAGGGTACCCCTGGATCCTGCTGGGGCTGGACGCCGGCACCAGGCATTTTGGATTAGGACCACTCTAACTTCATCATTTTAATGTAATCACCTCTGTGAAGATGCTATCTCCAAATACAGTCATGTTCTGCAGTACTGAGGGTAATTGAATATATGGATTTTGGGGAGATGCAAGTCAGCTCATAACAGCACTCAACTTCCTGAAAGCACTCTGCACTGAGCAGAGACATCTGCTTCAGCTTCTATGCTATGAGTTTACCAACAAGCACAGAAACAGTGGGGGAGGAGAGGAGAAGGTCCAGCCAGCCTCACAGAGACCTCTTTCCTTTCAGAACCATCAGCTCTCCTGTACTGCCCACCTTAGGTGGCCTCTGGGGTGTAGGACATGGAACTGGAGGACCTCTTCTTGGGGCCAGGCAGGTGGATGTTGTGGCTGGCAGTTAATATGGCAAATGCGTGGATACCACCAGGAGCAATAGTGGCTCTCTGGAGGCTGGAAGCTAAGTGTGGCTAATCCAAGACACCACGCTCTACTGAGACCCCAGAGAGACGTCTGCCATGGGGGAGCCTCCAGAGACTTAGTGACTCACCACCTACCAGGCTGGTGCGCCATGACTGGCCGCCCTCCACTGCTTGCTCCCTCACCCAACAACATGACAGCGGTGACAGTAACTGCAGAGGGCTTGCTCTTTCCCATGAACGTCCACTCGTGTGCTCTCCTCCCCGTCAGTGCCCACAGGAGCTCCCAGCCCCAACTTTATGATAGAATCCAAACTCCATGCCCTGCACTTCCCGCCACGCGTAACCTCACGCAACTTGCTCTGTCCATTTAAACTCGAGCTTCAGAGCTGCAGTGATGGTGTGAGTCCTTCCACCTGAAATGGCAAAATAAATGGAGTAAGTGGAAAGACTGTTCATCCTCCTCGCACGGAGGGGGGCTCGCTCCCTCCCTGGGCCGCTCTCCTGGCTAGGTCCACTCCCCACGTCCAGCAAAGCCACATCCTGAGAATGCAGGTGGGAGAGATTAGGGAGTCTGAGACATTTTGGGGGTGACCTAGGACAGTGAGATCTCCCAGAATGGTGCATTCCTTACTCCTTTCTGCAGGCCCTTAAAAAGATGTAGGGGCACCTGTATATGGACCATTGATCTTAAAGAGGAAAGAGCTGGCAGAAAACATGAGCAGAAAAGGGGACTGTGGCCTTCTCAGGAATCATTGCACGCTCTCCCTTTCTTTCAGCATCTGGAAATCTGAACATAGATCTTCACTCAGTGGTGTGAATTCTGCCGATGTTACAAAAAAGCCTGTCGCCTTCTGCATGATTGCCCCTCCTGGACCAGCTTGATGCGTCTCTCTGCCAGCTCTGGCCTCGCTGTTCCTCTGGCCCCATCGTCCTTACAGAGATGAACTTCCCACTCTCATCCATCTTCCACTTGCCACAGGCTCCTTCCTTCACCAGGGGCTGTTGACCAGGGTGTTGACTGCAAAGGTTCTCAGGTGTGGCAACCTTGATTACTGCAGAGCCCTTGGGTTTCCTGCATTGCAGGCAGATTCTTTATTGTCTGAGCTACCAGGGAAGCCCCAAACCCCCAAAACACAGATGATAAATAGAGCTCATATGACGAGTTTGGACTTCCCTGATGGTGCAGTGGTAAAGAATCCATCTGCCAATTGCAGGAGACACAAGAGGTGCAGGTTCAGTAGCTGGTTTGGGAAGATCCCCTGGAGAAGGAAATGGTAACCCACTCCAGTATTACTGCCTGGAAAATGCCATGGACAGAGGAGCCTGGCGGGCTACAGTCCATGGGGTCGCACAGTCAGGCATGTCTGAGCACACACACACACATGGCTGGTTTACATAAAAAGTGAATATTTCTGTGACAGAACTAGTGAGCAAGTGATTACTAGAGAAGGCATTTGCAGTGGTTGAATCCAACACGAGATTCCTCCCCATGTTGTCTGTGAAGCTCTTGCAAGTGACAAGAAAGGACATGGGGAATGTGATAAAAGCATGAACGGGTGTCTTACAGAAGAGGAGACCAAGAGGCTCACAGGCCCTCTGGAGACATTAACCCCCACAGTCATTGGATACAAACTACAAGAGTCCAGCTGGGCTTGGAAGACTGCCTGGACCGTGTGGAGGGGCAACATGGTGGATGGCACCAGGGTGGGACAAGCAGCAACTAGAGGCCTCAGATTAGAGGTTCAAATAGGTAAATAACATTCCACATGGCAGGATACCTTGATTCTGCAGATCTTGGAAGACTGAGGAGCAGAAAGAGGATGTAGTAGTGGTGCCTGGGGATGTTGCTGCAGGTCACCTTGCTTTGGAATCAGCATCACATACAGGACTCCGGCCTTGACCTGAGAACCAGGCGGTCAGTTTCCAACACGTTTTCAGCAGTGACCTGAGTACAAGCAGCATGGATGGCTATTAAAAACATCACAGTGAGTGAAGACAATAAAATACAGAGTGAATTATGAAATGGGTAAGCAGTATTATCATTTATGTCATTGAACATACACACATGAGAAAACCCCACACACATCCCAAAACACATGTAAACAAATATATGTACAATAAGACCCACAGAGTGAGTTCCTCATGATCGAGGAGGGTTGTGGAGTTAAAAGGGGGCATAAACATGGGAGAGATAAAAAAGAAGAGGTGAGTCGCTTGTTGGCCAGTGATGACACTGCGCGTGGACCTCTGCCCAAAGGATAGAAAATGAAACTCGCAAATTCAAGGTTCGACACCTGCCACACCCATCAGCATGACTAAGTTACTAAGACGGAAAACTTCAAGAGCAGGGCGCACTGCTCGGGGAGTGTGGATTGATGCAGTTGTTTCACTGCTCTGGTTTGACTGATTCTGCTAAACCTGAAACTTTGCACAGCCTGTGACTCAGGGATGCCAAGGTCTATCCCAAGAGATCATACAGCACCAGAAAACACAAACTAGGATGTACATAGCAACGCTGTAGTTAACAGTCCCAAGCTGGGAGAGGCTCATGGCCCATCAGTAGCAGAATGGATAATCCTTTGAGGTATAGTTACAAAGCAAGGATGTGCAATTACCCATAAGAATAGTGATGCATTTCAACAGTTAGTAAGAGGTGAAAAGAATCAGACACAGAGAGACCAAGACATATGTTTTCTTTGACACAGTGCTATGAACAGGTGAAGTGGATCTGAGTGGTTAGAAATCAGGATGGCCATTGCCCAGGCAGAGGGGTTGGAAATGAAACTGGTCTCAAGGGTGCCCCTGGGGTGCTGGTGACAGTGTGTGCACCTTGTGAAACTCCATCAAGCCATGCATCTCTGTTAGCTTTCAGTAAAAAGGAAAAAAAAAGAGTAAGACAAAGAAAAGCGAATCAGTTTAAATCATAGGAGGGCAAATAATAAGAGATCACATAGGAAATTTTGCTTATTAACAAAGCATTAAAATACACACAGACTGAGGGCTCCCCGCATGGGGGGCTGGGGTCAGAATACAGGGTGGGTGGTCTACTGCCTGTGAGTGGTGCTGAACCCTGATGCACCCTGATAAAAGAAACGGTCACATACTGAGGTATGGTGAAGTCATTCTGGCTTGTACATGAGTTAACTTGAACATTATGCTAACTAAAACACCCTGTTTGTGGCCTATCGAACAAGCATTGTACATCTGCTTTAATTATTAAAGGAGAGAGTGTCTCTGACTCTTGACCAGAAGTAACAAATGTCCATGTTAAAAATAAAGATTAAATGCCTCCCTTTCTGGGATACCAGCACATCCACATTTAATTTATATGTTTGATGAGAACTGACACCGCTCCACTATTGAGCTTCAATCCAGTGATGACATCTGCTTGGCCTTTTATTCGTTTGTTTTCTGTCTCTTGCTGGTGTCTTAGTTCTTCCTGCATAGCCCTGCCTCTGTTTTGCTTCTTTTCACACATATTTGTTGCTGTTGCCTTTAGAAAGAGAATTCTTTCTTCCTTTTTTTCTCTCTCAACTTGGTTTTTATCGATACATAGAAAAGAAGCCCCCATAGCATGTAAAATTGTCACCAGCTGATTTATGGCTTTTATGACGGTTGCTAAGTTGAGATACCAAGGGAACATTTCATGCAAAGATGGGCTCGATAAAGGACAGAAATGGTATGGACCTAACAGAAGCAGAAGATATTAAGAAGAGGTGGCAAGAATACACAGAAGAACTGTACAAAAAAGATCTTCATGACCCAGATAATCATGATGGTGTGATCACTCTCATAGAGCCAGACATCCGAATGTGAAGTTAAGTGGGCCTTAGAAAGCGTGATGTTTTTTTCTACGAATAAAGCTAGTGGAGATGATGGAATTCCAGTTGAGCTATTTCAAATCCTGAAAGATGATGCTGTGAAAGCGCTGCACTCAATATGCCAGCAAATTTGGAAAACTCAGCAGTGGCCACAGGACTGGAAAAGGTCAGTTTTCATTCCAATCCCAAAGAAAAGCAATGCCAAAGAATGCTCAAACTACCGCACAATTGCACTCATCTCACATGCTAGTAAAGTAATGCTCAAAATTCTCCAAGCCAGGCTTCAGCAATACGTGAACCATGAACTTCCAGATATTCAAGCTGGTTTTAGAAAAAGCAGAGGAACCAGAGATCAAATTGCCAACATCCGCTGGATCATCAAAAAAGCAAGAGAGTTTCAGAAAAACAACTATTTCTGCTTTATTGACTATGCCAAAGCCTTGACTGTGTGGATCACAATAAACTGTGGAAAATTCTGAAAGAGATGGGAATACCAGACCACCTGACCTGCTTCTTGAGAAGCCTATATGCAGGTCAGGAAGCAACAGTTAGAACTGGACATGGAACAACAGACTGGTTCCAAATAGGAAAAGGAGTTCGTCAAGGCTGTATATTGTCACCCTGTTTATTTAACTTATATGCAGAGTACATCATGAGAAATGCTGGGCTGGAAGAAGCACAAGCTGGAATCAAGATTGCCGGGAGAAATGTCAATAACCTCAGATATGCACATGACACCACCCTTATGGCAGAAAGTGAAGAGGAACTCAAAAGCCTCTTGATGAAAGTGAAAGTGGAGAGTGAAAAAGTTAGCTTAAAGCTCAACATTCAGAAAACTAAGATCATGGGATCTGGTCCCATCACTTCATGGGAAATCGATGGGGAAACAGTGGAAACAGTGTCAGACTTTGTTTTTCTGGGCTCCAAAATCACTGCAGATGGTGATTGCAGCCATGAAATTAAAAGATGCTTGTTCCTTGGAAGGAAAGTTATGACCAACCTAGATAGCATATTAAAAAGCAGAGACATTACTTTGCCAATAAAGGTCCGTCTAGTCAAGGCTATGGTTTTTCCTGTGGTCATGTATGGATGTGAGAGTTGGACTGTGAAGAAGGCTGAGCGCCGAAGAATTGATGCTTTTGAACTGTGGTGCTGGAGAAGTCTCTTAAGAGTCCCTTGGACTGCAAGGAGGTCCAACCCGTCCATTCTAAAGGAGATCAGTCCTGGATGTTCATTGGAAGGACTGATGCTAAAGCTGAAACTCCAATACTTTGGCCATCTGATGCAAAGGGCTGACTCATTTGAAAAGACCCTGATGCTGGGAGGGATTGAGGGCAGGAGGAGAAGGGGATGACAGAGGATGAGATAGCTGGATGGCATCACCAACTCGATGGACATGGGTTTGGGTGGACTCTGGGAGTTGGTGATGGACAGGGAGGCCTGGCGTGCTGCAGTCCATGGGGTCGCAAAGAGTAGGACACAACTGCGTGACTGAACTGAACTGAACTAAACTGAGGTTGTGTCTGGATTTCCTGAACACGTGGTGGTGTCAGTTTTCATGGTGGTGGTTTCAGCTTTGCCTTCTTCACTGTTTCCAGCTCTTGTGTTCCCCCCTCACCTTAAACCAATATTTACGTAATGAGAATATTTCTGGTATTTCATTATAAAGATTGGTACTTATTTTTGGTTTAAAATATGCTTTTAAATCATAATAAGAAAATACTCACTTATTGTTAAGTGTTTTTTAAAATTTAATCAGGAATGGATGCTGAGTTTTCTAAAATATCATTTTAGCTTCTCTGCAGATAATTATGTGGTTTTTCTTCTTTGACTTACTAATGTTGTCAGTTGTGTGAATTGATGTCCTAATTTGAATTATCCTTGCATTCCTGAGGGGTAAATCCTACTTGGCTGTGGTTTATTATTATTTTAATGAGCATTTTGAATTAAATTTGTTAATATTTTATTGAGGCTATTTGCAGAGATATTCACATATAAATCTGCTCATTTTGTGCTCCTGCGTCTTGCCCTGCCCAGCAGCATGCTGCCTGTGAATGTGCCACTCTTCAAGACAGTGTACATGGGCCAGCTTTTCATACCGGTGACTCAGCTGTGCTCTTTTTGTACTTTTCAAAGTGTGCTTTTCTTTTGGCAAATAGAGAGTGTCGTGTGCATGCTAAGTCACTTCAGTCGTGTCAGACTCTTTGCCATCCTATAAACTGTAGCCCGAGAGGCTCCTCTGACCATGGGATTCTCCAGGAAAGAATACTGGAGTGGGTTGACATGCCCTCCTCCTGAGGATCTTCCCAACCCAGCAATCGAATCCAGTATCTTTTGTCTCCTGCCTTGGCAGGAGGGTTCTTTACCACTAGCGCCATCTGGGAAGGCCCAGGGAGTATGATGCCTGGGGTTAAAATCTGTACTGAGACAGAACCTCTTAGGTGTCTTTGTTCACTTTGTCAGGCCTCACCTTCCTCACTTGTAAAATTGCAGTATTATCACACCTCTTTTATAAGGCTGCTGCTGCTTTTAAGTTGCTTCAGTCGTGTCCAACTCTGTGCGACCCCATAGATGGC
Source organism: Bubalus bubalis (assembly GCF_019923935.1). Classification (NCBI taxonomy): domain Eukaryota; kingdom Metazoa; phylum Chordata; class Mammalia; order Artiodactyla; family Bovidae; genus Bubalus; species Bubalus bubalis. The sequence goes on along the minus strand of NC_059159.1, from coordinate 151,152,206 downwards.
AGCCCACCAGGCTCCCCCGTCCCTGGGATTCTCCAGGCTATTGGAGATTAAATGGATGAACAACATGAACAACACACACAGACTTGGAAGAACAGCATCCAGTAAAGAATAAATACTATATAAGTGTTTGCTATTATTTTGACCAATGATATTATTCACTTGTTAATAAACAAATAATACTCATTCATTATGATTCTCTCATTCTTCAAAGAATGTCAAGTTTAACTGGAGGAACCCCGTGCTGGCTTGATGCCTTTAAATGCTCAGAGTTGGATGTGTGTGGGAAAGGGCCTCTTGTACAGTCTAGCACTGAGGCCTGCGGGTGGGAAAATCGTAGAAGCCGCTGAGCCAGCCAGCAGACTTGGAACTAGTGTTTCCTTGCTGGTTGAAACCCTCTTCTGTCCTCCCACCATTTGAGGCTGTCGGCTGCCTGGGTAACCTGGATGTGAGTGCGGTGAGTGGGACCTGTTGTGGTGGTTGCCATGGCAGAGTTGCTGTTTCCAGGCAAGGGTCAAGTTAACTCAGCGGCTAACTCCCAGGTCAGTGCATTTAGTCCTGTCCTGGAAAATTCATCAAGGGCTTTGAACCATCTGGTGGCACCTTGGAGTCTAGCCTTGAGCACGCAGGGCATATGTGCGTGTTAGGTTACTTCAGTTCTGTCTGACTCTTTGCGACCCTATGGACTGTAGCCCACCAGGCTCCTCTGTCCATGGGGATTCTCCAGGTAAGAAAACTGGAGTGGGTTGCCATGCCCTTCTCCAGAGGATCTTCCCGACCCAGGGATCGAACCCAGGTCTCATATCTCCTGCATTGTCAGGTGGGTTCTTTACCACTAGTGCCACCTGGGAAGCCCTGAGAACGTGGGGGACATCACACCAGATAAACTGCTGCCTGGAGCTGCAGGCCACACATTCCCTCAGGATCACACCCCACCTACACACATCTTCTTGCAGACTTCAGTCAGATCATGTCTAGTCACAGAGAAATGTTTTCAAGCCTGAGGCAGCAGCCTTCTTCGATAGCCTCTGTGGCTGCAGACCCTCTGGTTGGGTTTAGGGGTAAGTTGTTGTTTAGTCACTAAGTCGTGTTTGACTCTTTTGTGACCCCAGTCTCTTCTGTCCACGGGATTTTCCAGGCAAGAATACTGGAGAGGGTTGCCATTTCCTTCTCCAGGGGATCTTCCCAACCCAGGGATCGAACCTGCATCTCCTGCACTGGCCGGCAGGTTCTTTACCACTGAGCCACCAGGGAAGCCCTTAGGGGTAACTACCTGTCGTATAATAAAGGGTACATCTAGTTTTTGCCCTGGGATCCTGGCACAGAGCTTCTAAACCCTTAGGAATTCCTGAATGATAGGAGTGTTATTAGTAATGAGCCCTTGGACCACATATAAGTTTACGTACTGAGGAGACTCATGATGGATGCATAGAATCCATCAGAATGGGGTGGTCAATCCAGAAGCACCAACCACATGATTAGAGGGTTGGGGCTTAGAGCCCCCATCAGCCAGACTTCCCACCCTCCAGGGCAGGGGGAAGGGAATGGCTGGAGATTGGTCTCAACCACCTGGCTGACCAACGATTCAACTGGTCATGATGATGTCATTAAACTCCAATGAAAACTCTGGACACCAAAGCTTCCTGGTGCTCTCTGGTTGGTGAACATGCGGATGTGCTAGGACATGGTGTAGCTTGACATACAGGAAGAGTGTCACACAGAAGTTCTGTGTTGGGGACCCTCCCAGACTTCATGCTATGCATCTCTTCATTTGGCTTGTCCTGATCTGTATCCTTCATAATAAAACTTAACCAGAAGTGTAGCGCGTTCTTGAGTTCTATGAGTTTCTAGTGAATTACCAGACTTGGGGGTTGGGGGTCATTGAGAAGCCCTCAGATTGGTAGCCAGTTGGACTGATGTATAGGCGGCCTGGGGAATTCTGAAGTAAGGGATAGTCTTGTTGAGAACCATGCCTTCTAATCTGTGGGGTCTGTGCCACCCAGTGACACGTAGTGGGACTTTGGAGCCTGGTTGGTTAGTGCCAGAACAAATTGCGGTGTACCAGGTGAGATGGTGATGGAAGGGTTGGTGCTAGGAAAAAGTGGAATTAGCTAGCATGACTCAAATCACTGAAAAATATGGTTTTGGGGGAGAAAAGATAAAAGGGTGGGGAAGAAGGAAGTTTTGATTCCTGAGTGGCTGTGGGGTCTCTGCCCGTGGTATGGAGCAGCTGCTATGCTGATGTCAGTTCCTAGAGGTAGAAGTTCCCAATGGGATTTAGAGATGATGAATCCAAATTCTGGGGAGTTGGCTCAGTGGATCTGTAAGGAAATGCAAAATAATATGAAAAGACCAAAAGATACAATCCCTTGGTTATTATTCTATGAGAGCTAAAAATGAAAAGGCTAAGCTTAGCTTATGGCTGGGGAACCACAGCCTCCTGTCTCAGGGCCTTCAGTTGAGGATATGCTGGGGATTCAGATGCAGACCCAACTCAGATTATTGCATCTAGTCTCAGAGCAATATCCAAGGGAAAAGGGTGTGCCGAAATAGCACGTGACAAGGAAGGCTGATGGCCAAAGGAAGGGGCATAGATGAGGGGAGAGCCACAGGACTTGTGCCATGGAATGGAAATCCTGAAACAGTTATGAAGAAATGGGGGCGAATAAAACAGCTATGGATGGTCTAAATGAAGGTCTTCTGCAGCACTCTTGGAGGGTGACTGGACCAATAAGAGCCCCTGCTGGTTCCCTAAACAAAGCTGCTTTATATATTCCAGTTTGGAGGAATTTGGAAAGGTCCAAGCCAAAAATGGCAACAGGAAAAAATCATATCAGCTGTAATCTGTGGTGAAAGTGAAAGTTGCTCAGTTGTGTTTGACTCTTTGCGACCCCAAGGACTGTAGCCTGCCAGGCGCCTCTGTCCATGGGATTCTCCAAGCAAGAATACTGGAGTAGGTTGCCATGCCCTTCTCTGGAGGATCTTCCCAACCCAGGGATCAAACTCAGGTCTCCTGCATTGCAGGTGGGTTCTTACTGTTGGAACCACCAGGTTAACCTGTGGTGATGCTTCTGCAATTGAGTTAAGAGAAAGAGTGACAAAAGGGCCAGACTCCCTTGCTTCAGTCTCCTGCTGGGTACCCAAAGCAAAATGCATATGAATATGGGACTTTCCTTGCCATCAGTGGTTAGGTCTCGGTGCTCTCACTGCTGGGGTCCCAGTTTTGATCCCTGATTAGGGAAATAAGATCCTGTAAGCTGTGGAGCAAGGCAAAAAAAAAAAAAAAAAAAAAAAAAAAAGAGAAGGAGAAAAGAAAAGAAAAAAAAAAGAATATTTAATAGGCTTTGTGTGAAGAAGTTGTATCTCCTTCACCTGAGTGTTTTCTGGGCATGGACATCATGTCTAGCTGGGGAACACTTTCCCTGCTTGGTATTGTAAAGCCAAATCCTGCTGGTGAAGTTCGGTAGTCAAGAATGCAAGGGTTGATGGATTAAGATGAAGATTTGGACAAAGTTTGGCTTGTCTGCGTGGGCTCTTTATGAAGTGTCTATATCTCTTCATCTGAATGTGTGATGGGGATGGATATTGCCTTTCCCTAGAATTATAAAACAGTAGGCGGGTACATCTGTCCTTTCAGTATTAATTGGACATGTCAATGGGAACTAATAAGATGGCTTGAGTCATCACAGGTTGTTAATTTCAAACAGTGTAGAACAGTGCTGATGTGAACAAATTCTCTGTGGAGTAAGCAGCCTTGTATGGGGTGTAGGCTGGGGCTTATGGCTAAAGCCCACTTGTGCCACCAGTGACACCTAGTGGGACTTGGCACTAGAGAGTTGCCATTTGAGGGGCAATGACTAGCCTGCTACTGGGCATGAATTGAAACTGCCTTTATGACTGAAGGACTTAACCTTTACGTATGAAATACCCTTGATGTCTTGGGTAATGTCTGACAAATGCATCAGGTCAATGCCCAGAAGTGTTCCATAATAAAATGGAAATGGTTTACCCAGGATCATGCTACTCAGGGAATTGTAGTTAGTGTACTCACAAGCAAGGGGTCAAACTCCTGGAAAGGGAACGAGGCTGCCATGCCGGGAGAAAGGAGAAATGCAGTTTTGTCATTTAATGGGTATGACAAAGTTCTGGAGATCATTGCAGGACAATGTGAATATCCTTAACACTGCTGAGCTGTACACTTAAAAGTTGTTAAGGTGGTACATTTTATGTTGAGAATATTTTACCCCGATGAGAACAGCAAAAGATCTGTAGAGACATTTTTCCAAAGAAGATACATTGCTGTTGTTGTTTAGTTGCTAAGTCTTGAATGATTCTTTTGCTGCTCCATGGACCATAGCCCGCCAGACTCCTCTGTCCATGGAATCCTCCAGGTAAGGATACTGGAGTGGGTTGCCATTTTCTGCTCCAGCAGATCTTCCCAACACAGGGATCGAACCCAAGTTTCCTGCACTGGCAAGTGGGTTCTTTACCACAGCACCACCAGGGAAGCCCAAAGAAGATATACGAAGGGTCAATTAGTACATGGAACGGTGCTAATGTGACTCATCACTGGAGAACACAGCCACCAGGTCGGCAGTAATAGACAATGGGTGGTTAATAGCAAGGTTGGGGAGGGTTGCAGATACTGGAAACCTCACAGTGCTGCTGGGATGTGAATAACAGCTTTGAATAACAGCTTATAGTTTCTTTAGAAAGTTAGTATAGGTTTACCACATGGTCCAGAAATTCCACCTGTATGTACACGCCTAGGAGAAGTGAAACATATGTCCATGGAAAAGCCTGTGCACAAATGTTCATAGTAGCATAAATTATTCATCAAAGCTAGCCCTTGGAAGCAACCCAGAAGCCCATCAACTGATGATCAGACAATTAAATGTGGTATTAATATATGTGCACATCAGAATATTATCAACAATAAAAAGGATTGCAGTTCTGACACATGGTAAGACATGTATGAACCTTAAAAACATGCTTAGTGAAGGTCGCCAGTCAAAGACTATCCTGTATGATTTCATTTACAGTAAAATATTCAGAATTTGACATCTGTAGAGAGAAATAAAGTGGTTTATTAAGACCGGGATAGGGAAAGGGAATGTGGGGAAATGAGATGTGACTGCCAATGGATACAAGGTTTCTCTTGGGGGGGTGACAGAATTTTCTAAAAATTGGGTCTTTGTGAATATACCAAAATCCATGGATCTATATACTTAAATGGGAGAATCATATGGTATGTGTATTGTATCTTAATAAGGCTGTTAAAAATAAAACTAAACTAAAAAATAAAAGAAATTGTCATTATTCATCTGCTTTTCTGGAGGTCAGAGGGGAGAGAGAAAGCTCTCAATTGACAGTTCATAGCAGAGAGGTAGTGATTGTACAAGAATAAGCAGTAAGTAAGCCCAACAGTTGCCCATCTAGTGAAATAAAGGAAATAGGGTGTGAGGGATAGTGGTTTTCTTAAACAGTTATTCATGGCGGAGTCCCTGAAAAGAAGAGTTTTTTGGCTAATCTGAATGGAGGGAAATTGCCAGCCTGGTGGCAGTGTTTTCTGGACTTGAAAGAGTTCCTGCAAAGGCTGAGTGAGATGCCCCATGTGTTCTGCAAACCGGAGTGGAGGTCCTGACAGGGGCTGGGTAGTTTGAGCACAGATGTCTTCACCTGAGGGCAAGACCCCAAGAACAGAGATTTTATTGGTGTTCTGGGTCACGCCTGGCTCATGTCAGATGACTTACTTGAAACCATTTTTTTTCCTTGTAGAATTCCTTAATTGATTTTTTAAACCACATTTTGAAGCTTAAAAAAGATTACCGAAAGATTTGTTGTTAAGTTCCCCTTTCATTCTCGTGATTCAGGTGAGGGAGTGAGGAAGGAAGCAGAGGGGAAGCTCGAGCCCTCCCACTCCTGGACTAGGTAGCACCCAATCCCCCTGGCCAGGGATGTTATCGAGGCCTGCCGGGCCCTCCTGAGAGGGTGCCACTGGTGGGGCTGGGGCGCACCTGGTGTCTAAGCTTTCATACCTTCTTCGGCGGCTGGCTCCTCCTTTCTCATTTTGGAGGCTGCGGGCTGGAGTGTGTGGAGAAGTCCCAGGTGCCCTAGGAGGAATCTATTCAACTCATGGCTCCTTACGTGGTGTGAGGACATCCCCCAGAAATGAGAAAAAAGCAGAGTTCTGTTCTTTGTGGGACCATGGGCGACTTGGAGTGCCTGGGCCGTGGGAGGCAGGGTGGCCTCTGCTGTATTTCTGAGGCTGCCTAGGTGCAGGCGTCTGGGGTTGCGGGCCTCCTCAGGACCCCATCCTGTCATGACCCTGCCAGAGTGTCTCCATGAATGGCTTCCTCTTGACCTGGGCACATGGAAAGAATTTCAGCAAAGAAGGGTCAACCATCCCCTCACACAGCGGTGGGCAGGGTTTCAGCTTCCCAGCTGAAATGAGTCTGCATTTAGGCTTCTGGCCGAGACCTCATGGGCGGATGCTGAGGTAGGGGCTGTGTGACCCACATTGGATCTTCCGGAGGCAGCTGAGATGCTACTGGGCAGGGGGTGGTGGGTAGGAGGGCGGGAAGGCGGGCTGGAGCCTGGGGACCAGGAGCCTGGGGCAGGAGAGACAGAGGGAGGTATGAGAGAAGGATGGTCACAGAGGGGGCTGTGAAGGAGGGCAAATGGGGGACAGAAAGAGGGAAGGATGGGGAAGCGGGGAGGGGAGGAGAGGAGGAGACAGTTGTGCGGAAACATGTTGAAATACATAGACAGCTGTGCCGGTAACGGGGAGTGCCTGTCGGGGTCCTAGACAGTGGCCTCCTGTGCAGCAGTCAGCCCAGTACTCAGGGTCACCGGGATCCCCTCTCTAGAAGTGAGAGACTGCATGGATTTCTGAGCAATTCCTGGCATTAGGATGAAGAGCTGACTCTAAGGTTCTTTTCCTTTGTGCTTATTTCCCCCTGTTAATGGCTTTTCCTCACACTTCATGGCCTACTGCAGCTTCAAGGTCTAAGTTAGAGTTTAAGAGTCAGCCTGAACACCGTCTCTATATCAGTACTGTGTTATTTCGGAGGAGAAATGAGACGGTTTTGCCTTTGAAAGTGCAGGGGACCCAGCTGCTACCTGTGTGTGAGGAGAGGGCTGGTTGTACACTCAGTGACGTGGGTCTGAGGTCACACCTGGTGTCCGGGGTGAAGCTGTCATCTCCTGCGTGAGGATGGGGTATGCAGGTGATCTTGGGGGGCACTATGGGGTACAGGGGCTCCAGGCCAGAAGGGGTGGACCAACCTCTTGCTCCTTCCCAGCCCTGAGAGCCCACGAGGCCAGCTGGTGTGGGGGTGTTTTTGGTGCCTTCCTGGACAGGGGCACAGGTGCCCCACAAGGACGTTGGGGAAGCCTCTTGGTGTGAGGCCTCTGAGGAGAACACAGGGCTCGAGGGGATCCGGTGACCCTGAGTACAGGGCTGGCTGCCGCATAGGAGGCTGCTGAGAGCCTCAGGCCATCCCAGCATGGTCACCAGTCCCCATGAGGCTCAGCCTTCAGCCTTGCCACAGCTGAGGTGGAAGGTGGGAAATCGGGAAGACTCAGTAACTGAGAATTTGGGCACTGATTGCTCTGAAGGAAAGTTGGGTAGAATAGTCCCCAGAAAAATCTTCAAGAATGCAAAGGGCAGGTGTTTTAACTTATAAGAAGAAATGGGATTCATCTACAACAAGGTAACTGGGCACGTGGGGACAGAGCAACCTTGGCCAAGGGAGGGGCTCCTGGATCCAGGTGGCCCAGGACAGCCTGGCACAGCGCTTCAGGTGTGTGGCTCCCCTTGAGGGGGGAATGTCTGTAGTGCCCACGGCCCCACTCAGGGTCTTTGTAGGGGAAATGTGTGAATTTGAAACATGTGGGTATGGATGATGCATAAAAAAAGAAACCTCTATTGACCTAGCCTGAAATTGATTTGGTTGTGAAAGTTATTTATTAACGATAGAAAATGTGGAAAATACAAAAGAAGACAGGAGAGAATAGAAATAACCTGCAGTCCGGAAAGACTGAAGGCCAGAGGAGAAGGGGACGACAGAGGATGAGATGGCTGGATGGCATCCCCGACTCAATGGACATGAGTTTGAGTAAGCTCCGGGACTCGGTGATGGAGAGGGAGGCCTGGCGTGCTGCAGTCCATGGGGTTGCAGAGTTGGACACGACTGAACTGAGCTGAACTGCAGGCCCATTACTGGCCAGCAGGTTGGTGCTTTTTCTTCTCCTGGGTGCGCTGGCTTCCTGTGTGAAATCTGGAGGCGTGACCTGAGGATGTTGCAGGGCTGGCCTGTGATGTGTTCACACTGCCCCCTGGTGGCCCCTGCATGGGCAGCCACCTCCATCTCAGGCACATACAGAGCCAGGAGCAGATCAGAGGGTCAGCTTTATAATCTGGAATCCGTGGAGGGAACCTAACGAGTCCAGGGCTTTGAGGGGACAGCTTCAGAGAGGTGAGCTTCATCCAGACTGTCGGGACAATGGTGGGCAGGGCAGAGGGCCTGTGTACTCAGAGCTGGGCCCAGCAGACAGTGGGTGGGCAGTCCGTCTGCTTTGGCTGGACAGTCACTACATCCCCACCCAGGAACCGAGGAAGGGATGAGGGGGCCTGGGGACCAAAGACTGGCTTTCTTGCTACGTATGTGGAGAAGGGGGTTCGGATCATCGAGATTTGGGCAAGTAGGCAAATGTGATACATTTGTCCCTGTCAGAAGGCAAAGATGGGGGACACACGGGTGGTCTCTGTCCCCTCCTATCACCACCCTCACTGATGCTGCCTTTTCATAGCTCAGTACTCGGACACTCAGCACTGACTTGGGGAGTCAGTGAGTCTTCCTTCCCTTTGCATCAGCGGATGAAAGGCAGCTGAATATGGCTCTCTCTCCTCCTTTTCCTCCTCCTCTCCTCCTTCTGCTACTCCTCCCCTCCCCTTCTCCTCTCTCCTTTCTTCTTATTAAAATTTTGAAGAGATTTTATTAAAAAAATTTAAAAACATTATTTTGAATTGACTTTGGACTCAAAGTTGCCTAATGAGAGCAGAGAATTTCCATCTGTTCCCCTAGTGTTAGCATCTTTGTGTGAGTTAATGTAGGGCTTCCCAGGTGGCTCAGTGGTAAAGAGTCTGCTTGCCAATGCAGGAGATGCAAGAGATATGGGTTCAATCCCTGGGTCAGGAAGATCCCCTAGCATAGGAAACGGAAACCCACTCTAGTATTCTTGCCTGGAAAATTCCACGGACAGAGGAGCTATAGTCCATGGAGCTGCAAGGAGTCAGATGCAACTCAGAACAGATTAGTCCCTGACAATGGTCAAACCAGGGACTCTGCCGTTATGCAGCCCTGTGAACAAGTCCATGAACCTCATTCAGATATCACCCATGGCTCTGTGAATGTCTTTTTCTGGGCCAGCACCCAGCCCGGTCTCACATGTTATATTTAGTCATCATGTGTCCTTGGCTCTTTTACTCTGGAATGTTCTTCTGCCTTTCTTTGTCTTTCACAACCTTGAGACTTTTGAAGATCAATGGCTGGGATTGGTCACATGTTCCTCAATTTGGGTTTGTCCGATGTTTTCTCACAATTCAGTTTAGGTCATGCATTTTGGGTGAGAATATCATACATGACAGTCTCCTCCCCAGTGCATCATGTCGTGAGTCCCATGATGTCGGTGTCACACCACTGGTGCCAACTTGGATCACCTGTTAGGTGGGCCTGCCAGGCTTTCCTCGTTGAGGTTATCTGCACCTTTGTAATTAGTACAAGTCCAACACTGGCCTTTAGATGCACTGACTTCCACCATCTGACAGTTTAGTTTTCCAGGCCTGCCACTGCCCATCCCTTCTGGAAAACCTTCTGTCTTCAAGCGCTGTGGGGAGGGGAGGATGGCAACTGGAGCAGCGAGGAAGTGGGGGAGGCCTGGGCAGGATGTGGCTTCTGCTCAGTTCCTGATCAATGAGCTCCAAAGTCAGGGGGAGTCAAAGACAATACAAGCAAACATTGGTTTGGCCAAAACGTTTGTTGGAGTTTTCTGTACATTTTATGGAAAAAAACAGGAACTTTTTGGTCAAATCAATAGTGTCACTCATTCTTTTTAACTTAATAGTGAATGTTGGTGATTTTAAATGAGGTAACTCGTCTATTAGCTCATTTATTTGTGAATGCCTTGTTTCCAAATTGATAAAAGTGTATTTTGAATGGACTTTGCTGCACAGAGCACCTGGTGACACATAAGCTTTTCTCTTCAGGTGCTGTTGTTCACTCACTCAGTCATATCTGACTCTCTGTGACCCCATGGACTGCAGCACACCAGGCTTTCCTGTCCTTCACTATCTCCTGGAGTGCGCTCAAACTCATGTCCATTGAGTAGGTGATGCCATCCAACCGTCTCATTCTCTGTCGTCACCTTCTCCTCCTACTTTCAATCTTTCCCAGCATCAGGGTCTTTTCCAATGCATCAGCTCTTCGTATCAGTTGGCCAAAGTATTGGAGATTCAGCCTCAGCATCAATGAGTACCTCTAATGAGTATTCGGGATTGATTTGATTTCCTTTAGGATGGACTGGTTTGTTCTCCTTGCAATCCAAGGGACTCTCAAGAGTTTTCTTTACAGTTGAGAAGGTGTTATTTAAAGGTGATTCCTAACCATGATCAAGATGACAACGGTTGTGGTTGGTGTCGGCAAACGTGAACCTCTGGAGGACAGTGGTGTTTGGGATATGTCTGTATGGGAGGCCCTGACATCTTTTCCTGTTAATCAAGAGCTCCCTTTGAGCTCTCACTTGCTAGTTCTGTCATCCTCTCACCTGGATTCTGGAAGAATATTTGAGTTGTGAGAATTTTGCTCTTTGTGACTCTGTAGCTATATCTTTCTAAAAGGAAACAGACTGTTTTTTTGGGGGGGGTGGGTGGCGGTGAAGATTGAACTGCTCATTAGAGGAGCAGCTTAAGTGAGGAATTGCACGGTTAGCTTTTGCTGCACAAGAAGCATCCCAAAATTTACAGGTAGAAAACAGCAGTTATTTTCTACTGTTTACAAGTCGAAGAGACTCTGGCGTCAACTCAGTGGTCTCTGCTGGACTCTCCCACATATCTGTGGTCAGATGGCAGATGGGCATCTAGGCACTGTGGTTCTGTTCCTTGTGGCGGCTAATCCCCCAGCAGGCTCACTTGAGTTCATTCCCATGGGAATTCGGGGGTGCCAAGCGGATGCAACTCAGTCAAGTCTGTTTGCATTACATTCAGTATCTTTCCACTGGTGGTTCTACCCAAAGTCTGTGTGGGAGGAGGCTGCCTGAGGGTGTGAACACGGAGACAAATTATCAGCCATGTTTGCAAGCCGTTTCCCATAAGTGAGACACAAACATCACTGCTTATAGGGCATTAAGCACCAAATTAACAAAATAATGACAAAGCAATTCCCTCTTCATTTTATGGGGCTTCCTTGGTAGCTCAGCTGGTAAAGAATCTGCCTGCAATGCAGGAGACCCCAGTCGGATTCCTGGGTTGGGAAGATCCCCTGGAGAAGGGGAAGATCCCCCGGAGAAGGGAAAGGCTACCCACTCCAGTATTCTGGAGAATTCGATGGATTGTATAGTCCTTGGGGTCGCAAAGAGTTGGACACAACTGAGCGCCTTTCACTTTTCATTCTATCATGTGTGTGTTCCATAGCTCTGTCCTTTCTCAAATGTATGCACGCTGGAAATAGAGAAACAACCTAACACATCAACAAAGACTTTCGCTGACAAACTAGTTCCTTAAGTTTTTGGAGCAGACACATCACTTAAAACCTAGACAAAGAAGAAAATTCTGTTATTGTCTTGGAAAATTAGTCAATTCTGCGCAATTATCCTAGGTAGGTTTTTTTTTTTTTCCCCCCTGAGAAGTTGTATTAACCTCCCTTTGAATCCAAGAAAATACTTAATGGTTGCATGCACAGTTTTCTCCAGTAGTCATGTTATTCTCATGGCTAGGAATTTCATTTCTTGGATTTTTGTTGCTTGAAGTTTCCTTGAACATATCACAGTCCTGTGCATAAATGCAGCAGCAGCAGCGCATTAGAAATTCTCCTCTCTATCAGATGTCTAGGAATACTAGGAAAAAATATTCCCCAGCATTGATTAGAAAAGTATAAAGGAGTAAAGTCAAGACATTTCATTTTGAATCATTACCAAGTTTGATACAGACCTTTCTGGGTATCTTTATCAGCCCCCATCTCCTCCCTCCCACCTGGGTTTTGTGCATGTCTCCAAGAGTTTGTCTTCACTTGTCCTCTGGAGTCCTTGCCCTCTGGCCTCTGTAAAGGTAATTTATTGCCTTGATCCCTAATTGCGGCCCTTCCTCTTTCTGCCTTTTCACAGACAAATTTCAGCTTGGTCATCATTGCTGCTACTGCTAAGTCACTTCAGTCGTGTCTGACTCTGTGTGACCCCATAGATGGCAGCCCACCAGGCTCCCCCATCCCTGGGATTCTCCAGGGAAGAACACTGGAGTGGATTGCCATTTCCTTCTCCAATGCATGAAAGTGAAAAGTGAAAGTGAAGTCGCTCAGTCGTGTCCGACTCTTAGCGACCCCATGGACTGCAGCCTACCAGGCTCCTCCATCCATGGGATTTTCCAGGCAAGAGTACTGGAGTGGGGTGCCATTGCGTTCTCCGAAGAATATTTATTTATTGAAATGAGTAAATATTTATTAATGTAAAACATACTTGTGATTGAAAGTATTAAACAGAACCGATAGTCTCAAGATAAAAATAGTAGACCCCTTGGTCACCTTCTCTGTACCCCAGCCCCATTCTTCAGAGGTCAGTCACTTTTTGACTTCTATTTAGCTGTTTCTTCTGGCCCTCACCTCCATGCTTCTAGACAAGGTACTTATACCGTTATTTCTTTTAGTTTTTACATTTCATTTATTTGGCTGCTTTGGGTCTCAGTTGCAGCACACAAGTGCCTTGCGGCATCTGAGATCTTTCGCTGTAGTGCACGGGCTCTACATCACAGGCTCAGGTTACAGTGTGCAAGCTCGGTTGCCCAGCGGCCTGTGGGCTCTTAGTTCCCCGACCAGGGTTTGAACCACATCCCCTGTATTGGAAGGCAGATTCTTAATCATTGGACCAGCAGGGAAGTCCCTCGTTATTTCTTGATTTGATAAATTTTAGGCATTGTCAATGGGCTTTCTCCAATGAGAGATTTTTCTTCCATGTCTTCTGTGACATCGTCTAGGAGAGGTGGATTAATAATCAATATTTACGTTAGTAGTATAGCTATGTATTGCTCTTTGAGGCTCCAGGTGAATATTTCCTTTCTTGTGAGAATTTTTGTTTCTCCTGAAGTTTGTAATTGTTTCATTTTTTCTACTTGTTTAATTTCCTACTCACATATTTTTATATTGTCCCCAAAGGTACAATTTTTTATCATTTGTTCTCCTTTTCCCCCATGAGTCTTACCTTCCAAATACTTCTATAACCCACTAAATCTGAACTGTTTGCTGACTAGGCCCATGGCATATTTTTCAACCTGGAGCTTCCCCTAACTCTTGGGTTTGGACCCGTTGTTTCTTTACTTCCCTCTCTTCCTAATTTTGCCAGAGATTATCTCTAGTAGTTCCTTAAGGATGGTGAAAGAAAAATCAATTTTGAGATTCATTATATGAATGAAAATGTCTTTAGTCTATTTTTACTTATGACTGGTGTTTTGCTGAGTTTATAATTCCAAGTTGAAAATAATTTTTCTTCAGAATTTTTTAGACATTAGTATCTTTACCAACATAAGATGACATAAGAACCTCACCATACAGTGTTACATGGAGGCTGTTCTATGTGAGCCTTAATTCTAAGCTTACAGATTCATAGACGTTCCTGGTTCCACCCTCTTTATGCAACCAGTCTCCTGACTGCTTCAATACGGAGCCAGTGCGTGATCTTCAGAATGGTCAGTCTTCACAGTGCTGAAGGGCTCTGCCTAGATGATTCCGTCCTATCATGACATCCAGCACATCTTTGCCTTTTATAAAAAACAGTATTTTGTTATTTTCTCAGCAGCTTTTTTCCTGCTATTTTTGTTAAGAGAATGTTGCTACCCACTCTTTGTGATTTTCCTTTTTCAATTGGAATGACGTGTCCATTTCTGAACAGACCTGAAGAATTGCAGCAGCTCGTGCTTCTGTTCTCAGTTTTGCTAGCAAGCTGACCAGGGTGGGGCGCAGCCCTGCTGAGTCACAGCACACGGTGACTTAGTGCATGGAGGGACCAGGGCATGCGGGTGCATCTGGGGGAGGGGGGTGCACACCCTCTGTGGATCTGCGGTGGAGAGGGGAGCCCGGAGCCAGGCAAGGAGATCAGAGCGGCGCAGGAAGGTGGGGTGTGAGGAGGCGCTCCTGAGCGGGTCCTTCCTGCCCAGTGATTGAGCCTGGCTGCCAGGCAGGTAGGTGTCAGATCCCAGTCCAGTGCTGGAGGGAGAGACGGAGGGAGAGTAACACTTGGTTTGCATAATGGGATCAAATTAGTTCTAATTTTGAATTTAAAAAATCCATGCCATGACCCATGAAACACAAGCCACCTTCAGAAATATGCTTCAAAAATGCATTTAAAACCAGGCAGAGAACAGTCTCTTCTGTCACTAAAAGAAATTGTAAGATGATTTTCCTCAAACATTTCTTGTGTCTTCTGCATGTATCGCCGACAGACAGACCTCTCCCTGAAGCTTCTTGGGAGGAAACAGGGACTCCAAGCTCACAGATGCAGGCAACTAGCCCTGGTCTCCACGTCCTGCATGAATGTAGGGGCACAGGTCTCCAGTGTTCCCGGGTCATGCTTTGCTTTGGTCCCTGCCAAGCAGGCATTGCAGGTGACCCAAGGAGGTGGGCACATTGAGTGTCTGTAGCCATAAGGAGACTAGATGTCTCACTAAGTGCCTCCGTGAGGGTCGCCAACAGTGGGAGCTGCTCCTGAGAAGTCAGTTCTCCATGTCAACAGTAGTGAAGTGTCTGCGATAATTTTCCTGTGTGGATCCCAGATTTCTGGGCTGTTCCTTCCTTAATGGCACCTCCAGGGGATAGAAGGGGGTGTGTGGGAATGGGGGACAGTGGAGAAAGGAGAAAGGTGGTAATGGGGGACAGGTGGAGACACCATCTGCATTGTGAAGACCTGTAGCCTGGGGCAAGCTGGTGAGAGTGACCTCTGCTTTCAAAGATGAGAAACAGTTCTGGTTTTAGTGGAAAATGCAGGATGCTTTTATTTATTTATTTAAAATTTTTTTAAAATTTAGTTTTATTTGGAGGACAATTGCTTTACAATGCTATGTTGGTTTCTGCCATGCTGCTGCTACTACTGCTGCTAAGTCGCTTCAGTCGTGTCCGACGACCCCATAGATGGCAGCTCACCGGGCTCCCCCGTCCCTGGGATTCTCCAGGCAAGAACACTGGAGGGGGTTGCCATTTCCTTCTCCAATGCGTGAAAGTGAAAAGTGAAAGTGAAGTCACTCAGTCGTGTCCGACTCTTAGCGACCCCATGGACTGCACCCTACCTGGCTTCTCTCTCCATGGGATTTTCCAGGCAAGAGTACTGGAGTGGGGTGCCATTGCCGTCTACCATACAACAACAAAAATCAGCCATAATTAAACTTATATCCCTTATCTCTTGAGCCTCCTTCCCCTCCCCACCCCAGGTCATCAGAGAGCACTAGGCTTGGCTTCCTGTTATATAGCAACTTCCCAGCAGCTATCTATTTGTAGGATGCTTTTAAAGTAGAAATTCTCAGGTGTCTTTACACACTCACCTGAGGGTGAAATAAAAGTGTGTGACCTGGTTGGGCAAGACCTCATGCCTTATACAGCCATGCTGACTTCTTTAGAGGAGCTTGGATAGCTTTGGGGCACTTGAATCACATGCCCCTCCAAAAAGGGACCTTGCCATTCTGAGGAGGGACAGATTCTGGGACTGAAGAGGAGCCTCCTGGGCCCAGCTTGGTGCCGAAGCCAGTAGTGGGGGAGATCTCAGTGGCTTCACACAAAGAGATGCAGGAAGAAAGACCTGTTCCGTACCTCACTTGCCACTTAGGTTACAGGGGAGGAGGATTATAATGACAGGCTTCTTGTGGTTACTAATACAAATCTACTTCCATTGCAACTAACCAACCAACACATCACCCAACATTATTAAGCACCACTGTATACCAGGTACTTAATTAGCATTTCCAAGCATCACTCATGTAACCTTCATAACAGCCATGTGACACATACTTGTCATTTCATAGACAGGACACTAAAGCTCAGAGAGGTTAAGTGACTTCTGTGGGTAACACAGCAAAGGCATCTGACTTCAGAGCCTTCTGCTGCAGCCTTGGTTGCTTGGATAGCTTTGGGACACCAAGCTATTTCAGTGTGGTAGCTGACCTGATTCATGTTTGTTGGGGTTCCCTGAGCTCATGACCAAATATGATGAGTTGTGGAGAGTGAGAGCCCTTCACTGTTTAGGTCATGCCTGCTCTGTCCCAGATATGTTTTCTTTAGGACCTCATTCCTTTACTTCTGCAACAGCTTAGGGATGAGGGCAAGTTCTTTGCTGAAAAGCTGCCAACCAGATGTGGTTGCTTCCCAAAATGTTAGGTATACCTGAAAAGTAAACATTCATTTTCTCCTTTCTTGCTCCAAAAGCTACCTTCTGTGTCTCTAACCCCACTGCCCAGAGGTGGCCCCTTGCTTCAGCATTGGTGGAAACTTGCTTGGCCCCTTTACCACTTAGAGCATGTTTTACTGGCTTCCTGTCTCTTCTGGAACCCAGTGTCTGGACCTTAGAACAGTCATGCTATGCTATGCTAAGTCGCTTCAGTCATGTCTGACTCTGTGCGACCCCACAAACGGCAGCCCACCAGGCTCTGCCATCTCTGGGATCCTCCAGGCAAGAATACTGGAGTGGGTTGCCATTTTCTTCTCCAGTGCATGAAAGTGAAAAGTGAAAGGGAAGTCGCTCAGTCGTGTCCAACTCCTAGCGACCCCATGGACTGCAGCCTACCAGGCTCCTCTGTCCATGGAATTTTCCAGGCAAGAGTGCTGGAGTGGACAGTCATAGTTTCTATTTTTGGAGGCTAGCCCGGATTGATCACTAGTGATTGCTTACAGCTCTGTGCTAAAATGACCCTGAGACATGGTTGGATGCAGTTCTGGGTTCCATTATTAGTGCTTGTTATGGTCAAAGGATGGGAAATGGTGCTAAGTGTGCTGATAGTCTATGGCCCTTTCTATAAAGTGATAGGTCTCGGTGAAGTGTAGGAAAGAAGGCCCTTCCTCAAATTACTGCTATAGTGTCCTTGGGAATGATGGTCAAATGAGCCCCCTCTGTCCGCTTTAGGACTTCCTTGGTGGTCCAGTGGCTAAGACTCTGTGCTCCCAATGCAGGTGGCCTGGGTTCGATCCCTGGTTGGGGAACTAGATCCCACATGCAACTAAAGATTCCTCATGCCACAAGTAAGACCTGGTGCAGGACTTGTGAGAGTTGGACCATAAAGAAGATTGAGTGCCGAAGAATTGATGCTTTTGACTGTGGTGTTGGAGAAGACTCTTGAGAGTCCCTTGAACTGCAAGAAGATCAAATCAGTCAATCCTAAAGGAAATCAATCCTGAATATTCATTGGAAGGACTGATGCTGAAGCTGAAGCCCCAATACGTTGGCCAGCTGATGCAAAGAGCCAACTCACTAGAAAAGACCCTAATGGGAAAGAGAAGGAGTTGACAGATGATGAGATGGTTGGATGGCATCAGTGACTCAATGGGCAAGCATTTGAGCAAGCTCTAGGAGATACTGAAGGACAGACACCTACCACTGGATTCTACAAAAACACTGAACTTCTTTTGTTTTTGTTTTGCATATCTAGCCATCCATCTCTATATTGATCTACCTCATACTTTTAATTAAATAAGCTCTATACTTTATTTGGATGTTTAAAATTTTCGGTTGTGACAAAATACACATAATAATAGGGGCTTCCCTGGTGGCTCAGTGGTAAAGAATCTGCCTGCCAATGCAAGAAATGCAGGTTTGATCACTGCATCAGGAAGACCCCCTGGAGAAGGAAATGACAACCTACTCCAGTGTTCTTGCCTGGGAAATCCCATGGACAGAGGCGCTTGGCAGGCTACAGTCCATGGGGTCGCAAAAGAGTCAGACACGACTTAACAACAAGACAACAACAGCAACAACAATACATAATATAAAACTTACCACATTAACCATTTTCAAGTGTAAAATTTAGTGGCATTAAGTACATTCATATTGCCATGCAACCATTACCATTTTCCATCTCCAGAACTTTTTAATTTTCCCAGTCAGAAACTCTGTTCCCATTAAACACTAACTCTCCATCCCCTCTCCCTCTACTAAGCACTGTGTTACTTTCTATCTATGATTTGACTATTAAAGGTCTTTCATACGAGTCCCTCATAGTCTTTTTGTGACTGGCTGATTTCACTCAGAATGATGTCCTCAGAGTTCATCCATGTTGCTAGCGTGTGATATGGTTTCCTTCCCTTTTAAGGTGATGTAATATTCCATTGCAAGTATATGCCACATTTTGTTATCCATTCCTCTGCTAACGATCATTTCGGTTGCTTCCACCTTCTGACTATTATAAATAATGCTGATATGAACATGGGTGGGTAAATGTCTGTTCAAGTCCCTGCTTTCCTTTGTTTTAGGTATATACCTACGAGTGGGATTGTGGTGATCTACCACATATTTTAAAGTATTTCAAAGAAAGTTGCAGACATCCATTCTACCCTAGCACTTCATCAAATATACATTTACTTGACAGTTGTCTCTTTTTCTCCTTCACAAGTCTTATCTACACCATCCTGTGAGTTTTGACAAAGGCCTATGCCTATACCTGTCTAACTCAAACACCATTGAGTTATGGAACATCTCCATCACTCCAGAAATTTCCCTCATGTTAGAAGGTATTTGTGAAGGGACGCTGAAGGGACTTTTCTATTGCTCTGGTGGCTGGTGGGAAGGTGGCCAGCCTATAGGCAAGGGGATGTCACCCTGAAACCAAGCAGACCTAGGAAAAGTCTTATCTAAACCATCCAATGAGGTTCCCGGTAATAGAACCCTCCCAGAGCCCTTTGCTTACTGATGATTAGGAAAAAGACCACGGGAATATACTGTGGCCTCTTAGGCCATCTATGAGTGGAGAAAGAAAACAAGCCCTAGCAGTTGATGATTAGAGAAGCAAAGGAATGCAGAAACAAAGATAGAGCAGTCATAAGTCTGTTTAAGTCACAACCATAACTTAAGCAATACATTGGCTCCAAGGGCTCCCAGTTCTGTCTCTGTTGGGTACTTTGGTTTGTTTATTTGGCATTTGCTACCTGTTCTCCTTGCTTGGTGCCTTGAAATAAACACTGTACTTTCCCTAACCACAACCTTTGTGTCAGTGGCAGATGCAAGTTTGGTTTGGTAACAACCCTAGGAACATGGGTCTCTTGCTGTGGACTTAGGTTGTGTTGCCCCAGAACACACACACACACACACACACACACCATGGATTCAGTGCATGTCCATTCACTTCTGGCAAGTTTGTGCCCCCACTGTCTCACCCAGGCTGTCCCAGTCAGGACACACATAGAACAAATCTACCATGAACAATAGGTCCGGGCACGCTGATTACCAGCTATGTGAAAGGTTTCAATAAAGAAAGTAATTCTCTGCTAAACCTTTGGGCTCCATGGGCGGTTCTGACTGCCAACTCTCAGAGATCTCCAAGGGCTGGTACACACAGTGGGCCAAGGGAGGGCTCCATATCAACTTCATGGGTTCCTGCAAGAGGATTTTGTTGATTCTTTCATGATTCTGAACTTAGGATATGTCTTAGCATTAATAGCAAAATAGCTTCCTTGATTGCAGGCAGAGGATGAGGCCATGATGTTCCTGTTGTGTGTGAACCAGCATCTGTGGACCAAGTCTGTTCTGTGCCCATGGGATTTTAGCTTCTGGATTCTTCCTTTTTACTTAAATATGTCTTCATAAGAATCACCTATAAAATGATGCAGCTATATTCTTAGTGATTTCAAAATTATATGTAGCATATAAAATTTATATACTTTTATGTAAAATAAAGTTTAGGCTTTCCAAAGGAAACTGCTTCCTCACACTGGCTGCCCTCTGTGCCTTGCTGATGCTTGAAGAGAAGGTTACTGCCCAGAGTCTCGTAATACAATTTAAAAATTGACTGTGACTTAACTAAGCGGGAAATGGCGATGATGGTACTGGCATTTGGGGGTATGTTTCAAAGTGATTTTGTTGATTTAGGAAGGAGTTCTAACCCCAAGGGGGTCAAGACCATGATCTGGAGTTGGTAAAAATACAAGTGAGGCCCTGAAACCGTGGGAAAGGTCAGCAGCTCAGTGTTTCCCAAGATATTCCCTCCCAGGACTCAGCTGCTAGCCTGAGCAGTTCTGTAGAGCAGGGAATGCCAATGTCAGTTAGTAAACAGGTCAAACAAATAGAGGTGTGTGCTCTTATAATGAGAAGCTGTCCCATCAACCCTCCAAAAACCTGGCTTCCGGAGAGCAAGGAGCTGGGCCGTCAGAGGCCTGGAGTCCCCCCACGCCCAGCTGACGTGTTTAACGGTGGGCATGACAGCACTTGGGTGTTTGGAGAGGAACCGAGATGCTGCGTTTGGAGCCTGTGACCCCTCTGGGCGGCAGTGTGTGGAGTGACTGTGGCCCTGGACAATACGGTGCGTGTGGGGCCTCTCTCCACATGCCTATATAATTTCTCTCCAGGAATGGGGTGTGCACCCAGGGAAACTCAGGTGTGTAGGCCTTCTGGGGTCAAAAAGTTGAAAGCCATGATGGTAATGACCCACTGAGGACTTCCCTGGTGGCACAGTGGCTGAGAATCTGCCTTTCAATGTAGGGGACATGGGTTTGATCCCTGGTCGGGGCAGATCCCACATGCCGCAGGGCAACTGCCTGTGCTCCGCAACTACTGACCCTGTGCTCTAGGGTCTGCAAGCCACAGCTACTGAAACCTGCGTGCCTAGAGCTGTGCACCGCAACAAAGAGTAGCCCCCCTCTCCTCAAGCAGAGAAATCAACAAAGACCTAGAACAGAAAAAAAAAAAAGAAAGACCCATCCGGCACCCTGCTGAGTCTGTCGACTGATGCTGTGTGTCCCCTAGGTGACTCCCACGGCTTTGATCTGGCTGGCCGTTCAGCTCCCCACGTCAAGAGCCCTCAGCTGTGCAGAAGTGGTGGGGGGCCCATCTGTGATTATTTCTAGAACACGATAGAGACACAAAATACCCTCTGGGGCATTCTGAGAGTAAGTGATGAAAGGTCTAAGAAGATGAGATTGGTGACAAATTTTATTCTGTGATTCTGCTAAGCAGGAAGAAGTGCAGAGAATTCTGCAGGTCCAGGCCTGGAAGAATATGCATCAGGGGTGAATATACATGTTCCTGCATCTTTTGACATGTCTGTCCAGGCAGATGGGGCAGTGAGCCAGAAAATTTCCTGCCTTATGAAAAAAATACCAAAAAAAGGACAACAGACAAACAAACAAAAACACCCAACTGACCGAAAAAGATAAGGCCTTTGAGTGAAGAGTGTAAATATAAAAGAGAAAGTGGGTCTTCCTTCTCAGCCTCTAGCCCCACCACCAGCTTCTTCAGCCACTGCTGTCCGAGCCCTCGAGCACTGGGATCCCCACAGGCTCTGGGAGGTGGGATTGGCAGGCAGCACACGGCTTTCTTTTGCCCCAGGAAGTGGACTCTGTGCAGGGGAGGAGAATAGTTAGAGCCTCATGCTCTTTGTTTTCTTATCAAAAAATGACTCAACTTTCCTGGTGGTCCGAACCAAATACTTTATCATTTCAGGAGTTTGCTTCGTAAGTGGAAAAACAGCACGAACACACAATACTGGGATACAGGTTTGGGGATTCTTAGAGATCTTCTACCAGCAGGGGGCCCATAACTCCAGGTTAAGAACACCCCAGGAGAAAAATTTTGCAAAGTGCAGGAAATAAAACCAAACCGCTTTCCCACGTCCACTACCATAAACAGTCTGCTTTTCCTTCAGTTTCCTCTAGCGTTTGCGCTGTCAAAGCCCTTCCCCATCAATTTGCACTGTTAAAACCCTGCCTCTTCATTACAACTGCTTTTAACAGCTGTGTAATACTCTACTGCTGAGGCATAGTTTGAAGTGAAAGTCGCTCAGTCATTTCCGACTGTTTTCTACCCCACAGACTATACAGTCCATGGAATTCTCCAGGCCAGAATACTGTAGTGGGTAGCCTTTCCCTTCTCCAGGGGATCTTCCCAACCCAGGGATCGAACCCAGGTCCCCAGCATTGCAGACAGATTCTTTACCAGCTGAGCCACAAGGGAAGCCCGAGACATAGTTTGCTGTTGGATGTTTAGACTGTTCCCACTTCTGGATCATTAGACATAACACTATTGTAACATCTGTAGACATACAGTTTTGTCTCTTTTTCACTTAATTTCCTTTGAGTATATTCCTAGAGGTGGGATGATTAGGCCAGAAGATTTAAAGAATTTTTCATGTCTGTGTTGTGTGTGTTGTGTGTTCAGCTGCTAAGTTGTGTCCAACTCTTTGCAACTCCAAGGACTGCAGCACTCCAGGCTTCCCTGTCCTTCACTGTCTCTCGGAGTTTGCTCAAATTCATGTCCATTGAGTCAGTGATGCTATCTAACCATCTTATCCACAGCTGTTCCCATCTCCTTTTGCCTTCAATCATTTCTAGCATCTGGGTCTTTTCCAATGAGTTGGCTCTTCGAATCAGGTGGCCAAAGTATTGGAGCTTCAGCTTCAGTATCACTCCTTCTAATGAATATTCAGGGTTGATTTCCTTTAGGATTGACTGGTTTGATCTCCTTGCTGTCCAAGGGACTCTCAAGGGTCTTCTCCAGCACCACCTTGATATACCTTGTTAAATTCTGATGCTCAGACATGTTGTTTTATTTTATTTTTAAATTTAAATGTTTTCATCATTTATTTTATTCTGGCTGTGCTGGGTCTTGGTTGCTGCTAGGACTTTCTCTAGTTGCGGTGAGCGGGAGCTACTCTCTAGTTGCGATGCACAGGCTTCTCACTGTGATGACTTCTCTTGTTGTGGAGCACAGCTCCAGGCACTTGGGCTCAGTAGTTGTGGCATGCAAGCTTCAGGTGTGGCACACAGCTTTAGTTGCCCGTGGCATGTGGAATCTTCAAAGATCAGGGATGGAACCATAGTTCCCTGCATTGGCAGGGGGATTCTAAACAACTGGGCCACTGGGAAAGTCCATAAACATGTTTTAATTACAGTTTAATCATCAACAGAGCAAGGAGGTGGGGTCAGATGGCCTGTAGGGAGGCAAGGTGCTTGTGGGGCTGGGGGGTGTAGCCTTTAGCTGTTGAGAGTGGCTGCTGGAAGGTGCAGAGCTGTGTCCTGTGCTCATGTGCCTGGTGGGAACTGGAAACTGTCCCTCCCTGCCCTGCTGCTCCTTGAGAAGGCTAACAGTTGCTCAGTAATAGCTCAGTTGGTAAAAAATCTCCCTGAAATGCAGGAGACCCCAGTTCCATTCCTGGGTTGGGAAGATCCCTGGAGAAGGGATAGGCTACTCACTCCAGTATTCTTGGGCTTCCCTGGTGGCTCAGATAGTAAAGAATGCAATGCAGGAGACCCAGGTTCGATCCCTGAGTCAGGAAGATCCCCTGGAGGAGGGCATGGCAACCCACTCCAGTATTCTTGCCTGAAGAATCTTGTGGACAGAGGAGCCTGGTGGGCTATAGTCCATGGGGTCACTCCGACAACACACACACACACACACACACACACACACACAACCTGAGCATGCTCTGGCTGACCTCCACCTGACTGGGCTTGCTTTTAAGATTTGAATAGAATGGAAAGTTAATGCAGAATCCAGTCTTTGTTTTCTGACTTCCCAGCAAACTCCAGAGCTTCGGAGAGTCAGACAGATTGAGTAATGAGTTTGCTTTGCTTTGACTGTACTACTTGAATTTCTTGGATCTACAACCTGGAAAACTTCTGTTTAAACTTCTGAAGATACATCAGAATGCCCTATGTTTTATAGGAAAAAATGTAGTGTAGTAAAATGTCAGTCAATTTATTATTTTTTGTGGTTTCTTTTAATAGTGGATTAGTTTCCTGTTTTTTGCTTTTCTTTCTTTAGGGATTTGGGGAACAGAAATCCTATAAATCTTCTTTACTGGATCCACAATCTACCGCCCCTTGGCAACTATAAAAATGGTCTGATGCCTTTCAGTCCATGATGATGACCTTTTGAAAGGCCTTGGAAAATCTGTTTGTGAATTTCCACCAGGCTGTACAATCATTCCTCTCTCAAATTCCTGCATCCCAGATGCTGCTCTAGAAAACTCATTTTACATTTATGTCTATGAGCCACTGAGTTAATTTTTGTATATGGTATGGAGTATGGATGAACGTTTACATTTTTTTTACATAAGATGTCTAATTATTTCAGCACTATTTGTTGAAAAAAGCTATTCTTTCCCACAGAATTGCATTTACATCTTTGCAAAAAAAATCAGTCATCCATAAATGTGTGGGTCTGTTTTGGGGTTCTTTACTGTGTTCACTGGTCTATTTTTCTATCTTGATATCAGGTCCATACAGTCTTGATTACTACAGCGTAATAAAAAGGAAACCTTGAGATCAGATAGTGTTGGACCTCCAGCTTTTGTCCTTTTTTCACAGTTTGTTTTGACCATTCCAGGTACTTTGCATTTCCATATAAATTTTAGAATTAGTCTGTCAATTTCTACCCAACTAAAGCTGTTGAGAATTCTGTTGGGGTTTTCGACATCTTAGTAATATTGAGCCTTCTGATCCATGAATAAGGTGTATCTCTCAACTTATTTAGGTATCCTTTAATTTCTTTCATCAGTATTTCATAGTTGTAAGTGTG
Source organism: Bubalus bubalis (assembly GCF_019923935.1). Taxonomy (NCBI): domain Eukaryota; kingdom Metazoa; phylum Chordata; class Mammalia; order Artiodactyla; family Bovidae; genus Bubalus; species Bubalus bubalis. The sequence goes on along the minus strand of NC_059159.1, from coordinate 151,127,243 downwards.
AGTTAAGTTTCATAGCTGTAAATTGTAAGTCTTACACATTTTTGTCAAACTGATCCCTAAGTATTTTATATTTTTTGATGCTGTTATAAATGGTATTATCTTAATGGGCTTCCCAGGTGGTATGGTGGTAAAGAATCCACCTGCCAATGCAGGAGTTGAAAGAGACTTAGGTTAGATCCCTGGATCAGGAAGATTTCCTGGAGTGGGGAATGGCAAACTGCCTGGAAAATTTCATGGATGGGATCCTGGTTGGCCATAGTCATGGGGTCACAAACAGTTAGACATGACTGAATGACAGAGCATGTGCACACCCACACACATTATCTTAATAATTCCAATTTCTTATTGTTCATTGCTAGTACATTGGAATAGAATTAACAGCTGTATGTTGACCTAAAATCCTGAAGCTTACTAAACTTGCTTATTAGTTCTAGTAATTTTTTAAAAAATAGATTCTATCAAGATTTTTTATTCATTAATTTATCTTAATTGGAAGATAATTAATTCACAATATTGTGATTTTTTTTGCCATATATTGACGTGAATCAGCCACAGGTATACATGTATCCCCCCATCCTGAACCTCCTCCCTTCCATTCTATCCCTCTGGGTTGTCCCAGAGCACCAGCTTTGGGTGCCTGCTTCATGCATCTATTTTACTTATGGCAATGTACATGTTTCAGTGCTGTTCTCTCAAATCATCCCACCCTCGCTTTCTCCCACTGAGTCCAAAAGTCTGTTCTTTACATCTGTGTCTCCTTTGCTGCCCTGCAGGTAGGATTGTTGGCACCGTCTTTCTAAATTCCATATATATGCGTTAATATACAGTATTTGTCTTTCTCTTTCTGACTTACTTCACTCTGTATAATATACAGAGATGATCATAAATCAATAAAGCAATTTTATTTCTTCCTTTTCAATCTAAATGTCTTTTATCTCTTTTGCTTGCCTGCTTACACTGCCAGAACCTCCAGTATAGTGCTGACTAGACATCGTGAGAGCAGACATCCTTGTCTTATTCTTGAATCATAGGGGAAATGCATTCAGTCATTACCACCAAGTATTACATTAGCTATAGGTTTTCTGTAGGTGTTATTTATCAGATTGAATAAGTACCTTTATGGCTATAATTTTCTGAGTTTTTTTTTTAAATTAGAAATAGATGTGAGCTTAAAAAATAGTGAAAAGTGTTTCATCTTATTCCATTCTGGCTGTCACCTTGCTTGCTCAATAGAAATTGAATTATATCATCAATAAATAAGGCAAGTACATCTGAGATGCATATAGTCATATGTAACATTCATCTGTAGCTAGCCATGTCTTTGTTGATCCAATTAATCATTTGAGTTGCATATTCTAAAATTAACCATTAAAAATCATATCATGTGCATATTATTTAAAACTAAGAAGAAAAAAATGAGAAGAATTTAGCCTCTGAAACTATAGCTGAATTGTCTTTTGGATTAATTATCCATAATTCATGTAAGATTTGGCATTCCAGGACCCTGTGAATATAAAATGTGATTATCTTATGACAAAAAGTGATAAGTCAATGAGTCAAGAATGCAATTACTTTAATAAGGGCAGGTACTCTTAATGGACAAGTAAATGTCAAATTGATTAGAGAATTTTAGTGGAAAACGGTGGCATAAATAAAAACGAAAGGAAGCCTTTTGGTGGACCAACACCTGATGAAGCGGATATATAAAGAGCCCCAAAGTGAGAGGAGACATTTCATCCTGGATATTTCATCTTTCACTCCAAGATACCAAAAGCAAACCAGGTTCCCAGTGCCATGGCGTGCTGTGCTCCCCTCTGCTGCATGTTCCCACCAGCCCCGCCACTACTGTCTGCTCTTCTGACAAATTTTGGGCATGAGTCTGCCTGCCCAGCCCCTGCTCACGTATGGTTTGGTTACTGGAGACAACCTGCCGTGACAGCTGCCCAAACCCTTCCACATTCCTCAACCCCATGTGCCCACCTGCTTCCTGCTCAACTCTACCCAGCCCACCCCAGACCTGGAAACCATCAACCTCACAGCCTTCACTCAGCCCACCTTGAGCCCTGCATCCCAAGCTGCTGCTAACTGATGTTTGACTCACTCAGTGCCTGGTAATAACACAGAAGCTGTCTATTTGGCATTCACTTGCTCAGTATTTTATCATGTATTGAGGTAGACCCAATGGCATAGATATAGAAAGCCTACTTTTTATCTTAATGGAAAGAAAATAAATAAACTTTTATGGTTATTTGGCTGAATAACAATTTGGTTCATTTGGGCAGGTGAATGTCATCTATTGTCAAAATAGTATTAAAGTCTGTAAGACCTCAGACCCTACTTTATTGGTCATATTGCTTCCTGGATCCCATTTATTGTATTGGGCATTTTCATAGGGGAAAAATAATTTCTTGATGGATTTTCCCAATAAGCTATTTCTGTGGCAAAAAAAGAGAAATAGATGTGAAATTTTGTTGAGTGCTTTTTCTGTATCTATGGAAGTAATTATTTAGTTTTTTTACATTTAATCTTTTACATTTTAAAGTTTATAACTATGTTCATTTGCATTGATTTTTAAAATGTTAAACCAACCTTGCATTCCTTGCAAACCCAAATTGGTATAATGTATTTTCCCTTTCATACATGATTGACTTTAATTTGCTACATTAAAAAAAATTATTTATTTGGCTACACTGGATCTTAGTTGCAGCACATGAGATCTTTGTTGTCATGCGGGATCTTTTGTTGAGACACATGGATTCTCCAACTGTGGTGCACAAGTTCTGGAGCATCCTGGACTCAGTAGTTGCAGTTTATGAGCTTAGTTGCTCTGTGACATGTGGGGTCATAGTTTTCAACCAGGAATCAAATCCTCATCCCCTGCATTGCAAGGCACATTCTTAGCCATTGGACCACCAGGGGAGTCCCTGATTTGCTAAAATTTTATTTAGAATTTTTGCATTCATATTAATGCAGAATATTGGTTTTTAGTTTTATTTTCTTGTAATATTCTTTTCGGGTTTTGGAATTAGGGAGGCTGGCCTGATAGAATGAATAGGTTAGGATATACTCCTTTGTGTTTAATTTTCTGGAGTTTCCTTTGTGGGAATGGTTTTAACCACCAATTGAATTTCTTCACGTGGGAGTGCTTTGGCCAACTTTCATGAGAGTGGGATTGCTTTCAAGATTTAAATTAAACAGTAACCTAATGCAGAAGCCAGTCATCACATTGTGTAATTCTGAGCAAACTTCAGAGAATCTAAGTCTCTGAAACTACTCGGAATACTGAGTTTTATATTGACTATATTGCTTTTATTTACTTTATTTCTATCAGGTTATCTCTTTCTTTTTAAATGAACTTTGGCAGCTGGTGAATTTTAAGGAATTTATCCATTTCAGTTATCAAATTTATTAACAGAAAGTTGTTCACAGTTTTCCCTTATAATTCTTTTTAATATATGTGGAATCTGTGATGATGTCACTTCTCTCATCTTTGAATCCTGGCAATTTATGTCTTTTCTTTTAGTTGGATAATTAAAGAAAAATGTCGTATTTTGTTATTTTAGTGGTTACTTTGGGTTTCTGGTATACTTGTCATGGTCTATTTTCAAGTGATGTTAGACCACTGCATATACAAGAAAGCCACAGGAGTATGCTTTAATTCCTCCCCTCCTATGCTTTATACATTTGTCACCATACAGTTTCTATGCTTACTACAAATCTCAAAATCCATAGTTTGTATTTTTATAGAAGCAAATATCTTTTAAAAGGGTTTAAACAAAAACCATATATTTTCATTCATGTAGACACAATTTCTGGTGCTTTATCCCTTTATCCTATTTTCATCTGATTTAATCACCTACCTGCTTGCAGAGACACCCCTTAACATTTCCTGATGTATGAGTCTACTTGTGGGCTTCCCTGGTGGCTCAAATGGTAAAGAATTCACCTGCAATGTGGGAGACCTGGGTTTGAGGTCTACTTATAAGAAATTCTTTGAGCCTTTGTAAGTTTGAAATACATTGGATTTTGCTTTTTAAAATTAAAACTTTTTTCCCACCAAACTAATGCAAACTATTTATTTCAAGTTAGTTATGTTATGCACTAGCTTTCCCCCTCAACAGACCTGTGATAACCACATCTTTTAAATCTGTAAATAATGTTATCAAAGTAATCTTAATCTTTGAAATCTCACAAAAATTTATATTTTACAATCCACCCTGAATATCAAGGCTTCAAGAAGAGCACAACACTTCCTATATCCAAATATTTTACAGCTGTACCCAGAAAGAAAAAAAAGGGGGGGAAAACCACATATGCTTGGTTAAGGGCTAACCTTACCTGAACAGCCAGAAATAAAATAAAATATCCAAATTATTAGCATTAATTTAATACAATTATAACTTCAGTAGTCACTTTCTCATTGACAGTGATTGCTTGAGCACAGGGGTGAGTGCCCCAAGGGCTGGTAGTAGAAGCTACTGCTGCAGACCAGTGTCTCTTTCTCTCTGCGCTGCCAGCTCTATCCTGTGCATTGCCCCATATATACTGTGTCTATGTGTGTGTGTTTTAAAAATCTTTCCCACCACACAAAGTTCTTTCTATTAAGGAGCTAACAGGGAAACAACAACAAAAAATAAACAAGCCAATTTCTTGCTCTCTCTTTGGGATATGATTATTTCTCCTGTGCATGAAGTATTCAACAATAACATAAGAAAAGGAAAAGAACTATTTATTCAGTATAATCCCTAAACACACAAACTGAGTTTACTGGGTCAGATTTAACTGTGAGCATTTATATGCCTATTTCCAGGCATTGTCATCAGATGTCTCACTGCTACTTGTCTCCGTGTCTGAGTCCTCAAACTCTTTTCTGCAAGTGGTCCTCCAAGGGGAGAATAGGTTGGAACTTCGACTCTGCAAGAAGCCATACTTCCCCAAAATGTTTCTTCTCAGCTGCTCTGTCTTCATGTGGTACTCTCTGAGGTCATCCTTTGTGAGGGGAAGGAAATTCTCATCATTTTCAGGATACTCCTGCCATCCCATTGCTTTCAGTAACCTGTGCTCTGCTTCCAGTGAGTGAGAGAGGACCTCCCCTTCCTCTTCTACAGGGAGAGCAAGACCATTCTGATGACAGCCTTCCTCTCATTTTACTTTGGTTCAGGTGTGCTATCGTCCTCTAAATCTTTCAACTTCTCACACTCTCTGTCCTCTGAGAAGTCCGCATTCCGGTCATCCTTCAGAGTCTTCAGGAGCTCGCTTTTCCTGTCAGTAGTTCGGCGGGTCAACTTGGTCAGATGAGAGGAGCTAATCTCAATTGGATTAGTGGTGCTGGTGGGGCTGTCTTTGGGAGAGCTTAAAACTACACCACCAGCCAGTACTACTGGTTTGATAACAGATTGGTCTGTAAAAGCAGGTAAAAGCAGACTCTTGGCTGAAGGAAAGTCTTTGACTGTGTGGATCACAATAAAATGTGGAAAATTCTGAAAGAGATGGGAATACCAGACCACCTGACCTGCCTCTTGAGAAACCTGTATGCAAGTCAGAAAGCAACAGTTAGAACTGGACATGGAACAACAGACTGGTTCCAAATAGGAAAAGGAGTACGTCAAGGCTGTATATTGTCACCCTGCTTATTTAACTTATATGCAGAGTACATCATGAGAAACGCTGGGCTGAAGGAAGCACAAGCTGGAATCAAGATTGCCGGGAGAAATATCAATCACCTCAGACATGCAGATGACACCACCCTTATGGCAGAAAGTGAAGAGGAACTAAAAAGCCTCTTGATGAAAGAGAAAGAGGAGAGTGAAAAAGTTGGCTTAAAGCTCAGCATTCAGAAAACGAAGATCATGGCATCTGGTCCCATCACTTCATGGGAAATAGATGGGGAAATAGTGGAAACAGTGTCAGACTTTATTTTTTTGGGCTCCAAAATCACTGCAGATGGTGATTGCAGCCATGAAATTAAAAGACGCTTACTCCTTGGAAGGAAAATTATGACCAACCTAGACAGCATATTCAAAAGCAGAGACATTACTTTGCCAACAAAGGTCCGTCTAGTCAAGGCTATGGTTTTTCCAGTAGTCATGTATGGATGTGAGAGTTGGACTATAAAGAAAGCTGAGCGCCAAAGAATTGATGCTTTTGAACTGTGGTGTTGGAGAAGACTCTTGAGAGTCCCTTGGACTGCAAGGAGATCTAACCAGTCCATCCTAAAGGAGATCAGTCCTGGGTGTTCATTGGAAGGACTGATGTTGAAGCTGAAACTCCAATACTTTGGCCACCTGATGCGAAGAGCTGACTCATTTGAAAAGATGCTGATGCTGGGAAAGATTGAGGGAAGAAGGAGAAGGAGAAGACAGAGGATGAGATGGTTGGATGGCATCACTGACTCAATGGGCATGAGTTTGAGTAAACTCCGGGAGTTGGTGATGGACAGAGAGGCCTGGTGTGCTGCCGTTCCTGGGGTTGCAAAGAGTCGGACACGACTGAGCGACTGAACTGAACTGAACTGGCTAGAGGAAAGGGCTCCTGATTTGTGTTCCATTCTGTTAGCTTTCCATGCACTGGCCTTGGCTAGAGGTGGTACAGGCTTAGGAACCAGTTTTTATAGGCACTTGGAGCCATAGTTGATGATTTGTTTCCATTTGCATGATGAGATCCTGATGAATGCAGCAGAGAAGGCAGCAGCAGGATCTTCTTTGAAAACTTTTTTGATGACTAGCATTTTGGAGGGCTGCTTGGCACTAGGTGGGTTTTCCCACACTCTAGAAGGGGTCTCAACAGGTCTGCATGGCTGATTCTGTTTGCCAGTTTCTGGATTCAAAGAAGGAAAGTCTTCCTCTTCAAATAGCAACTTTTCCACCGTATCTTCTTTCTTCTCTCCCCTAATATCTGTAGGTGGCTTTTCCTAAAAGGCACAGCCTTTCTTGGAGTGGAAGCTGCCATTCCAGTGGTGTTGGTTTCCAGTGCCAACCCCACTATGCTGACTCATGCCATCATGACCTAATGCAGAGCCATGCCAACTAGATAGGTTCCCTGTGATTCCAGCATATGCTCCCTTAGAGACACCAGAGTCCACAGAATCATGGCAGAACAGGGAGGGCTGGTGCCAAGAATCTCCTATTATCTGAAGAGGTCCATTGTTGAAAAAGCCATCAGAGGAATTATGTCTACAACAGCTTACTCCAAATCTACCATCTCCTTGGCATAGGTGCTCTCCATGTTTTTCGAAAGTTGCTGTAGGTGACTTAGCTGAATGTGGTGTTGAGAATTTTAGCCAAGCAGGAACAAAGTCATGCTGCACCATTTAAATCCAGTGTCTATTTTCAACAAGGTGAGGCCTCCAACCTCATGGCCAGGATCCCAGAGTGTAATCTCTGTGGTCCTGCTTCCTGAACTTCTTTGAGTTGCCAGCTGGATTTCCATGAGGTTCTCTTGTAAAGAGGGTACTTAATTAGGCTGGCCAGCAGAATGCCTTACGATGAAGCACAAAGAAGCCAGGCTCTGTGTGGATCAATCTCTCAGTCCCCTCAACTGCTCATCTTAAACTATCTACTTCCTGACATATTTCCCAAAGGGGAAGGAAAAAGGGGAGGGAGAGGGGAACATAAAACGTATTTGTTCCATTTAAAAAATGGGGGAAGGGGAAAGAGCTATATCAATGTTCAGCTCATTCAACTTCCTTGAGTGATGGCACTATGATGTTGCTTAAATAGATGATACGTGGACATCTGCACAGTGAATGCAAATGCTGTTCATAACAAGGTCATAGCTTAGAAAGACAGAATGACTTCTGTTTGGTCAAAAAATGTCATTGAAGTGATAGATCAAAAATAAAACATTGAAGAGCTATAAAAGATCTTCTGAGTAGTCAACTCTAGTAGCAAAACATCCATCCACATTACAAAGCCCTTAATTTACAAATCTCATTATTCTTACATGGCTGCTAAAAATAGTCTGCAGGTATGAGTTTATATTTGTCTTATCCTTCAAAATCTAAGGATGTAAGAAACCTTGTTAAAAAAAAAAACAAAAAAACAGACAGGAACTTGATATGATTTCCCTCCAAGAATAGCAGCTTTCAAGGCAAATTTCTTGGTATAAAGCTCCCAAATGTTTCTTCTATTTCTTTGGTCTTCACTATTTATAAATTCAAAGCAAAATTAAAACAAGTAGAAAGGAAGGGCTTAAGAACAGTCATGGAGAAAGTTCCAAAGTGAGGTTTTCTTCTTTTCAGTTTTCTGTGTTTCACTCGTTCTGCCTGTTTCTGAAGACTAAATTGAGTTAATGGAGGGTAAGAAGAATCTTCTGCTTCAGTAGAAAGGTCACTTTGGATCCATTTTCATCATTGTTCAATCATTTAAAAAGCCACAGGAATCTATCACAGGCAGTGGAGGGGCTACGGTTGGGTACCAGTTGCGGTGTCTGAGGGCGTGTCCCCAGCTTCCTGATCCAGCAGAGGTGGAGAGCCCACATCCATAACAAAGGTCTTCCCAAAAATCAAATTAAAGACATCTTTGATGGATGTTGAGTTCTAGATTAACATATATTTTCCCCTTTCAATACTTTCATGATATTATTTTTCTGTGTTGCTATCTGCATAGTTTTGGGTGATAAATTTGCTTTTATACTTACCTTTTCCCTCTGTACATATATTGTTTTTCCTCTTCTGATTTAAAGTTTTATTCTTGTCACTAGTTTCAAGTAGTTTAATTATGATGTATCTTGGTTTGATTTTCTTCATGTTTCTTGTGCTTGGATTTCATTGCATCTCTAAGCATCTGTGGATTTTCATCGTTTGAAAAAAAAAAAGTCCACCATTTCTGTTCCCCCAGTCATGTCTTCTTCAGGGCCTCCAATTAAATGTATGTTGGGTCTTTGGAAGTTGTCCCACAACTTACTGGTACTTTCTGATTTCATTTTTTTTAAATTTTATTTTATTTTTAAACTTTACATAATTGTATTAATTTTGCCAAATATCAAAATGAATCCGCCACAGGTATACATGTGTTCCCCATCCTGAACCCTCCTCCCTCCTCCCTTATTTTTTTCACAGTTTGAGTTTGGATAGTTTCTATTGCTATGTCTTTAAAATCCCTAATCTTTTCCTCTGCAATGTCTAATCTTTTGTTAATTTCATCTAGTTTATTTTTTCTCTCAGAAATTATAATTTTCCTGTCAAAAAACTTGGGTTGAGTGCTTTTAAAATATATTTTTCAAGTCTCAATTTTGAAAACAGAAGGCAAATATTTGTATTAGCTATTTTAACGTTCTTTTCTGGTAATTCTTTTACGCGTGTTAATTCTGGACTGGTTTTGTTTGATGGACTCTTCTCTTCATTCAGGAGTGGGAGTGCGAGTACCCAGGGTTGTGGAGTCTGCAGGTCTGCATGGGAAGAACAGCTGCCTGATTTTGAGTAGCCATAAAACTTCAACCCCAGGAGCCCAGTGAAATGACTTGGCTGCATCCAATCCAGGCTCCACATGGCCATCTCCTATTTTGCCCTTCCTGAATTATGAGGTGAAGATGCTCACCCAGGCAGCAAAGGACCCTGTGTTGTCTTCAGAAGGGCACCACACAGCCTCACCTGGGATATGTCAGGCTATGATCACTGGAATGCAAATATCCACCTTGTCTCTTCTAAGATGTGCCCACAAACTCTACCCAGCTCAAATTCAGTCACCATAGATGGTTAGGGAGCTAACTTTCTGTGACCTAATCCCAAGACCAAGGCATTATGTTTCCAAGTCTAACTTGACTCAAATATCTTTGCCTACTAGGGTTATTTTCTTGCTGTTGTGGTGAAATTGCTATTTTCAGTAGCTGAGAGAAATTCAGACTTTATTTCACTTAGTAGGAAATCCACTGTGAGGTAGGTGATTACCAGAAGTTGGTATTTTTTTTTTAACTGAATAGATGGATCCCTGAAGAAATGATCATAAATAATAATATTTTAAAGAGATTAATCTGTGCCTACAGGATGCAATCATTGGGGCAAATATCTATCAGATAGATCTTCTGTCCATTTAAAATTTTATGTATTTATAGCTTTGAGGCATAATACAAGTGGAGCAGGAACCTAGCCAGCAGCAAACAAACACAATTTCAAGAGGGAGATTTATTACTGCCTCTGGAAGTAAATCATAGCTGATATTCTGGGCTTAGTTTATTCTGAGCGTGTGATCTCACTCAATCAGATCACACTAAATATAGACCTGGAGAGGAGTCATGGCAGAACATCGATAGACCCACAAGCTGCCACCTGGGTTTTTCATGTCTTTTTCAGAAAGCAGTGAATTCATCTCAGCATTCAGTTTCTTTTAAGATAAAGCAGGAGGATCATCCCTTGCTGATTCCTGGAGGGAAACTCAAACTGCTATGAAAATATATTCACAGTTGTATTTGGATTTATAGAATTTTAGGACAAAATTTACTATCTTTTTGCAAAATGTCCCTCTGCTCCACCATACCCTGTAACATTCCATCCCTTATAGGATTATTGGCCATGATTATTCTGATGATGAGAAGCATTAACGATGACTCATTTTACTGATATTTCTCTGTAATCTGTCTGGAAAGAAAGATCTTCTTAAAACTATAATGTTTATCAAAATATCAGAGAGATTTGGGTAATCTGGCTTAAACTTCCCTATCAGCATCACTACCACTTTTGGAAAGAACACAACGTAAAATCTCCAGGATGGTTAAAAATTCATCCTAGTAATCAGGTTGTTTGGCAAACAAGTCCCCACAACCTCTCTCACAATCACTCCCTTCAGGGCTACTCACATGGTGGGTGCTCAATTCAACAAATACTTGGAAAAAAAAAAAAAAAGGGAAAGGAGGAGTGGTCAGAAAGCAGAATATACACATGTACGATAACAGCTTACTCCCAGCCTAGGCTGTCTGTCCTGCACAAGTGACCTGAATGACACCATGTGTATCTTTTCACTTTCAGAGCTTCCTTGATGTCTCAGCAGGTAAAGTCTCTGCCTGCTATGTAGGAGACACAGGAGATGCAGATTCAATCCCTGGGTTGGGAAGATCCCCTGGAGAAGGAAGTGGCAACCCACTCCAGCATTCTTGCCTGAAAAGTCCCATGAATGGAGAAGCCTGAATGGGCTACAGTCCAAAGGGCTACAAAGGGTTGGACATGATTGAGAAACCAAGCATGCATATCTTTTCACCAACTTTCATGACCTGCCAGCAAATGTGTTTCCAAGTGTGACAACCTGAGGCATTGTTTCGAGCTCTGCCTTCACTTCTCTTCATGGATGCACATCTGCATGTGACTTTTTGGCTATTGGATCCTCTCATGGTGATAGATGACCTCAGAAGCTAAAATGAGAAAGGACAGATCTCACTGGGAGGGGGAGATGGTCACTATGTCTTTTACTATAACTATCATCCTTGACTTCAGGGGAACATGTTTTTCTTTCCCCACCTTTCATCAGTTTAGTTCAGTTCAGTTCAGTTGCTCAGTTGTGTCCGACTCTTGCGACCTCGTGGACTGAAGCACACCAGTCCTCCCTGTCTATCACCAGCTCCCAGAGTTTACTCAAACTCATGTCCATTGAGTTGGTGATGCCATCCAACCATCTCATCCTCTGTCATCCCCTTCTCTTCCCGCCTTCAGTCTTTCTCAGTATCAGGGTCTTTTCAAATGAGTCAATTCTTCACATCAGGTGGCCAAAGTATTGGAGTTTCGGCTTCAGCATCGGTTCTTCCAATGAATATTCAGGATAGATTTCCTTTAGGATGGATTGGTTGGATCTCCTTTCTGTCCAAGAGACTCTCAAGAGTGTTTTCCAACACCATGGTTCAAAAGCATCAGTTCTTTGGCGCTCAGCTTTTTTTATAGTCCAACTTTCACATCCATACATGATCACTGGAAAAACCATAGCTTTGACTAGATGGACCTTTGTTAGCAAAGTAATGCCTCTGCTTTTAAATATGTTGTCTAGGTTGGTCATAACTTTTCTTCCAAGGAGCAAATGTCTTTTAATTTTATGGCTGCTAGTCACCATCTGCAGTGATTTTGGAGCCCCAAAAATAGTCTGCCACTGTTTCCATTGCTTCCTCATCTATTTGCCATGAAGTGATGGGGCCAGATGCCATGATCTTAGTTTTCTGAATGTTGAGTTTTAAGTCAACTTTTTCACTCTCCTCTTTCACTTTCATCAAGAGGCTCTTTAGTTCTTCTTTGCTTTCTACCATAAAGTGTGGTGTCATCTGCATATCTGAGGTTATTGATATTACTCCCGGCAATCTTGATTCCAGCTTGTGCTTCATCCAGTCCAAGGTTTCCCATGATGTACTCTGCATAGAAAGTAAATAAGCAGGGTGACAATACGCAGCCTTGATGTACTCCTTTCTCGATTTGGAACCAGTCTGCTGTTCTATGTCCAGTTTTAACTGTTGCCTCTTGACCTGCATACAGATTTCTCAGGAGGCAGGTCAGGTGGTCTGGTATTTCCATCTCTTGAAGAATTTTCCACAGTTTGTTGTGATCCACACAGGCAAAGGCTTTATTGTAGTCAATAAAGCAGAAGTAGATGATTTTCTGGAACTCTCTTCCTTTTTCGATGATGTTGGCAATTTGATCTCTGGTTCCTCTGTCTTTTCTAAATCCAGCTTGAACATCTGGAAGTTCATGATTCATGTACTGTTGAAGCCTGGCTTGGAGAATTTTGAGCATAACTTTACTAGAATGTGAGATGAGTGCAATTGTGTGGTAGTTTGAGCATTCTTTGGCATTGCCTTTCTTTGGGATTGGAATGAAAACCGACCTTTTCCAGTCCTGTGGCCACTGCTGAGTTTTCCAAATTTGCTGGCATATTGAGTGCAGCACTTTCACAGCATCATCTTTTAGGATTTGAAATAGTTCAACTGCAATTCCATCACCTCCTCTAGCTTTGATTGTAGTGATGCTTCCTAAGGCCCATTTGACTTCGCATTCCATGATGACTGGTTTCTGGTGAGTGATCACACCATCATGATTATCTGGGTCATGAAGTTCTTTTTTGTATAGTTCTTCTGCATATTTTTGCCACTTCTTCTTAATATCTTCTCCTGTTAGGTCCATACCATTTCTGTCCTTTATTGTGCCCATCTTTTCATGAAATGTTCCCTTGGTATCTCTAATTTTCATGAAGAGATCTCTAGTTTTTCCTATTCTACTGCTTTCCTCTATTTCCTTCTTCGATCACTGAGGAAGGCTTTCTTATCTCTCCTTGGTATTCTTTGGAACTCTGCATTCAGATGCTTATATCTTTCCTTTTCTCCTTTGCCTTTTGCTTCTCTTCTTTTCACAGCTATTTGTAAGGCCTCTTCAGACAACCATTTTGCCTTTTTGCATTTCTTTTTCTTGGGGATGGTCTTGATCACTGCCTCCAATACAATGTCACGAACCTCTGTCCATAGTTCTTCAGGCACTCTATCAGATCTAGTCCCTTAACTCTATTTCTCACTTCCATTGTATAATTGTAAGGGATTTGATTTAGGTCATACATGAATGGTCTAGTGGTTTTCCCTACTTTCTTCAATTTATGTCTGAATTTGGTGATAAGGAGTTCATGATCTGAGCCACATTCAGCTCCCAGTATTATTTTTGCTGACTGTATAGAGCTTCTCCTTCTTTGGCTGAAAAGAATATAATCAGTCTGATTTAGGTGTTGACCATGTGGTGATGTCTATGTGTACAGTCTTCTCTTGCGTTGTTGGAAGAGGGTGTTTGCTATGACCAGTATGCCTACCTTTCATCAGATCCCAGTAATTGCCTTGGTATAATATAAGGAGAAAAAAATGTATTTATTTAACAGGAACTTGAGCTCACGAAGTCGTAGGAGCTAGGTATGGCCCTAGTCTTTATGTCTGTTGCTAGATCTTGGAGTTCACAGGGAATGCAGCCAGGAGGAAATGTAGATACAACATGAGAGAAGACAAACAGAAGCTGGAGCCCACAAGAGCAGACTAAAATACAAGTCCATTCTTGTTACCTCTGACTTTGGTGGTACACACATAGTACAGAAACCAGGACCTTTTATCAATGAACTAACCGTAGACTGTTAGCCCAGAAGTCAGAGAAACTGAAGGGGGATTTAGGGAAAGGTGAGTCAGTCTCAGGCCAATGAGGTGAGTCAAAGGGGGAGGGATGTCAGTGAGCTACAGATGGTTGGCTTTCCACTTCTGTCCCCAAGATACTGCAGAAGAGCCTCTCTGTGCTCTCCCCTGACTAGAATAGGGAGCCCTGGGAAATGTAGGCCAGCCTAGACAGTGACATAGCCCCCATCCCTAGCCTCCAAACAGATTATATCATACAGATCAAAATAAAATAAGCTCACCAAAATAAATGTGTTACTAATTGTACTAGAATAGCAGTGCTCATAGCTCAGTCGGTAAAGGATCTGCCTGCAATGCAGGAGACCTGGAGTCATTTCCTGGGTCAGAAAGATCCTCTGGAGAAGGAAATGGCAACCCATTCCAGTATTCTCACATGGAGAATCCCATGGACAGAGGAGCCTGGCAGGCTACAGTCCATGGGAATCACAAGAGTTGGACACGACTTAGTGACTAAACCACCACCCGAAGTACTAAAGAATTTTTGATCTTAGGATTCTTTTACATTCTTAAAAATTATCAAGGATCCCATAAATCTTTTGTTTATTTAGACTATAGCTATTGATACTTGTTATTTTAGAAATTAAAACAAAGAAATGGAAAAATATTAATTTATTTAGAAATAAGAATACTAAACCATTACATGTTAATATGAGTACATCTTTTTCTAGAATTAACTATATTTTCCAAAATTGAAAAAAATGAATGAGAGGAGAGATACTCTATATTTTTCAAATATCTTTAATGACTTTGTTGTTACTGTTTAGTTGCTAAGTTGTATCTGACTCTTTGTAACCTCATGGAAGGCAGCACCCCAGGTTCCTCTGTCCTCCACCATCTCCTAGAGTTTGCTAAATTCATGTTCATGGAGTCAGTGATGCAATCTAACCATCTCATCCTCTGCTGCCCCCTTTTACTGGAGAAGGCAATGGCACCCCACTCCAGTACTCTTGCCTGGAAAATCCCATGGATGGAGGAGCCTGGTAGGCTGCAGTCCATGGGATTTCGAAGAGTTGGACACGACTGAGCGACTTCACTTTCACTTTTCACTTTGATGCATTGGAGAAGGAAATGGCAACCCACTCCAGTGTTCTTGCCTGGAGAATCCCAGGGATAGGGGAGCCTGGTGGGCTGCCATCTACGGGGTCGCACAGAGTTGGACAAGACTGAAGCGACTTAGCAGCAGCAGCAGCAGCAGCAGCCCCCCTTTACTTTTTTTTTTAATTTAATTTTAATTTTTTACCTTCAATCTTTCCCAGCATCAGGGTCTTTTCCAATGAGTCAGCTCTTTGCATCAGGTGGCCAAAATATTGGAGCTTCAGCTTCAGAATCAGACCTTTCAATGAATATCCAGGACTGATTTCCTTTGGAATTGACTGATTTGATCTCCTTGCAATCCAAAGGACTCTCAAGAGTCTTCTCCAACATCACAGTTCAAAGCATCAATTATTCAGTACTCAGCCTTCTTTATGGTCCAACCCTCACATCTGTACATCACTACTGGAAAAGTCATAGCTTTGACTAGACAGACTTTTGTCAGCAAAGTAATGTCTCTACTTTTTAATGCGCTGTCTAGGTTAGTCATAGCTTTTCTTCCAAGGAACAAGTGCCTTTTAATTTCATGGCTGCAGTCACCATCTGCAGTGATTTTGGAGCCCAAGAAAATAAAATGTCACTGTTTCCAATTTTTATCCTATTTGCCATGAAGTGATGGGACTGAATGCCATGATCTTAGTGTTTGTTTTTTTTTTAACATTGAGTTTCAAGCCAGCTTTTTCACTGTCCTCTTTCATCCTCATCATTAAAGAGGTTCTTTAGTTCCTTTTTACTTTCTGCCATTAGAGTATTATCATCTGCATCTCTGAGGTTGTTGATATTTCTCCTGGCAATCTTGATTCCATCTTGTGATTCATACAACCCAGTATTTTGCATGATGTATTCTACATATAAATTAAATAAGCAGGGTGGCAATATACAGCCTTGTTGTACTCCTTCCCCAATTCTGAACCAGCCCATTGTTCCATGTCTGGTTCTAACTGTTGCTTCTTGACCCGCATACAGGTTTCTCAGGAGAAGGTAAATTTGTTTGGTATTCCCATATCTTTAAGAATTTTCCACAGTTTTTGTGATCCACCCAGTCAAAGGCTTTAACATAGTCAATGCAACAGAGTAGATGTTTTTCTGGAATTCCCTTGCTTCCTCCATGATCCAATGAATGTTGACAATGTGATTTCTGGTGCCTCTGCCTTTTTAAAACCCAGCTTGTACATCTGGAAATTCTTGGTTTACTTACTGCTGAAGCCTAGCTTGAAGAATTTTGAGCATAATCTTGCTAGCATGTGAAATGAACACAATTGTATGGTAGTTTGAACATTCTTTGGCATTGCTCTTTCTTAGGATTGGAATAAAAACGGACCTTTTCCAGTCCTGTGGCCACTGCTGAGTTTTCCAAATTTGTTGACATATTGAGTGAAACACTTGAATAGCATCATCTTTTAGGATTTTAAATAGCTCAGCTGGAATTTCATTACCTCCACTAGCTTTGTTAGTAGTAATGCTTCCTGCAGTCCACTTGACTTCACACTCCAGAAAGTCTGGCTTTAGGTGAATGACCACACCACTGTGGTTATGCGGTTATTAAACCTTTTTGTATTATTCTGTGTATTCTTGCCACCTCCTCTTAATCTCTTCTGCTTTTGTTAGGTCCTTACTCTTTCTGTCCTTTGTAGTGCCCATCCTTGTATCCTTCCCTTTCTCCTTTGCCTTTGCTTCTTTTCTTTCCTCAACTATTTGTAAAGCCTCCTCAGACAACCATTGTGCCTTCTTGTATTTCTTTTTCTTTAGGATGGTTTTGGTCACTGCCTCTTGTACAGTGTTACAAACCTCTATCCATAGTTCTTCAGGCACTCTGTCTAACAGATCTGTTCCCTTGAATCTATTCATTACCTCCACTGTGTAATCCTAAGGGATTTGATTTAGGTCACACCAGAATGGCCTAGTGGTTTTCCCTACTTTCTTCAATTTAAGACTGAATTTTTCAATAAGGAACTCATGATCTGAGCTATTGTCAGCTCCAGGTCTTGTTTTTACTGACTGTATAGAGCTTCTCTATTTTTGGCAGCAAAGAACAGAATCAATCTGGTTTCAGTATTGACCATCGGGTGATGCCCATTTGTAGAGTCGTCTCTTTGGTTGTTGGAAAAATGTGTTTGCTATGACCAGCATGTTCTCTTGACAAAACTCTGATAGCCTTTGCCCTGCTTCATTTTGTACTCCAAGGCCAAACTTGGCTGTTATTCCTGACGTCTCTTGACTTCCTACTTTTGCATTCCAGTCTGCTGTTGCTGCTGCTAAGTCGCTTCAGTCATGTCCTACTCTGTGCGACCCCATAGAGGGCAGCCCACCAGGCTCCCCCGTCCCTGGGATTCTCCAGGCAAGAACACTGGAGTGGGTTGCCCTTTCCTTCTCCAATGCATGAAAGTGGAAAGTGAAAGGGAAGTCGCTCAGTCGTGTCCGACCCTTAGCGACTCCATGGACTGCAGCCTACCAGGCTCCTCTGTCCATGGGATTTTCCGGGCAAGAGTACTGCATTCCAGTCTACTACGGTGAAAATGACATCTTTTTTGGTGTTAGTTATAGAAGGTGTTGTAGGTCTTCACAGAACCATTCAACTTAAGCTTCTTCAGCATCAGTGGTTAGAATATAAAGTTGAATAACTGTAATGTTGAATGCCTTGCCTTGGAAATGAACTGAGATCATTCTGTCATTTTTGAGATTGCACCCAAGTACTGCATTTCAGACTCTTTTGTTTACTATGAGGGCTGCTCCATTTTTTCTAAGAGATTCTTGCCCACAGTAGTAGATAAAATGTTCATCTGAATTAAATCCACCCATTCCCATCCATTTTAGTTCCTAAGATGTCGGTGTTTACTCTTGCTATCTCCTGCCTGACCATGTCCAGTTTACCTTGATTCATGGACTAACATTCCAGGTTCCTATGCAATATTGTTCTTTACATCATCGGACTTTATTTTCACCACCAGACACATCCACAACTGAGCATCATTTCTGCTTTGGCCCAGCCACTTCATTCTTTCTTGCTGTGTGTGATTAGTTGCTCAGTCGTGTCTGACTCTTTGCAACTCCATGGACTGTAGCCCACAAGGCTCCTCTGTCCATGGGATATTCCAGGCAAGAATACTGGAGTGGGTTGCCATCTCTCCTCCAGGGGATCTTCCCAACCCAAGGATAGAGTCCAGGTTTCCTGCATTGCAGGCAGATTCTTTACCATCTGAGCCACCAGTGAAGCTATTAGTAATGCCCTCTGCTCTTCCCCAGTAATATTTTGGAAGCCTTCCGACCCGATGGGCTCATCTTCTGGTGTCATATCTCTTTGCCTTTTCATACTGTCAATGAGATTCTCCAGGCATGAATTCTGGAGTGGGTTGCCATTTTCTCCTTTAGCAGACTGTGTTTTGCCAGAACTCTCCATTACAACCCGTCCATCTTGGGTGGCTCTGCACGACATGGCTCATGGCTTATTGAATTATGCAAGCCCCTTTGCCACAACAAAGCTGTCATCCATGAAGGGGGTCTTTAACTTCTACCTTAATAGAAAATAGTTAGATTTTCGTATCATATCAAACAGTTATATCATTCTGAATATAGTCTGCTGAGATTCCACTCATCATGTAACCCCCTGGCAAATCCCACCACTCAGAGGGAATGAGAGTGAAAGACAAATAGCTTCTTAGTGTTATCATGAAAATAGCTTTGACTTCATGAACCCCTTCATAGGATGCTAGTGTCTCCCCAAGGATGGCTAGACCATACTTATCCACAAGGGAAGCACTGGGGCAATTATCTAATCACTGAAACCCAAGTAACCTGCTCATGGCTCAATTATTTGGGCAATTTAGATATTTCTCCTTCCAGTTCCAAAAATTCATGACACAATATTCTACATCATTTTGCCCCTGCAGATTCTAGTAGTAAGAGGTAATAGAATTGGAAAGACAGAAAGAGCTAGAGAAATAACACGGACAGGAAGGAAGAAGAAGGAAGGGAGCACCCCTGGAGTTTGCCTCATAGACCTTCACCATCAACTTGCTGAGAAAGAAGCAGGTCCAGAGTTCCTTGTGTGTTCCCAGAAGAGGCCAGCCTTCCATGTAGTCTCACTGGGTTCAGGGATCAGTTTCAACGGATTCCCTGAAGCTGTTGCAGAGTGGTCAAAGAAGTCCGGAGTGGGAGTAGCGACCTCATTGTGGATATTTACCCATTTTAAAATGCCCTTGGCCTATCCCTGCCTAGGAGACTGAAAAATCAAATTGCTGCACTGTTGTCTATCAATGATATTTTCATGTGCCTCAAAATCTTATTTTCCCGTGCTAGTTTTAAAAAATTGATTATAAAATAGAACCGTTCTCTCAGAAAATATGAATATATTTATCAAGACTGCAGCTAAGTCACTTCAGTCGTGTCCGACTCTGTGCGACCCCATAGACAGTAGCCCACCAGGCTCCCCCGTCCCTGGGATTCTCCAGGCAAGAACACTGGAGTGGGTTGCCATTTCCTTCTCCAATGCAGGAAAGTGAAAAGTGAAAGTGAAGTCGCTCAGTCGTGTCCGACTCTTAGCAACCCCATGGACTGCAGCCTACCAGGCTCCTCCATCCATGGGATTTTCCAGGCAAGAGTACTGGAGTGGGGTGCCATCGCCTTCTCCGATTTATCAAGACACTATGGCTTAAAATGATAATGTAAATTTTTATAATGTCCTTTTTATAAATTAAAGCCTTTATTTGGAATAAGAACCCTCTAAAAGATAAACATTTTCTTTTCACCAAGCTCTGGTTCCCAGCCCAGTTTTCAGGAATATTTTGGAAAAGCACCAGCTTGTGATACCAACCATCCGGCTAGTATTTAGACATAGCTACATTTTTATGGTCATTACCCTCTCATTGAATCTTTATGGAATGAAGATAATGTCATGGTCAACTTTCTCCTTAAAATAAACTTAACTGCAACATGATTTTCTTTAGGATTGAAGTTATAAACATTTTCTATATTAAGTCTTTCTGATTCTAAAACTGTTGCAGATTTATCAAAATTTGATGACAGGATATTTAAAAATCAGCTGTAAACCTACAACCACCCAAATATACCATTTTAATAGATGACCTTCCAGTCATCTTTCTAAGCCTGCATATAAGCTATTATATACAGCACATACATTGTAGTGTAAGTGCCTGACATTAAGCTTTTGATTGCATGAGCGTCTGCTTCAAAGATCTTAAAGCTGTGTGACAGAGTTACTAGCAAAACAACCAGATAAGGAAGCGAACCTCCCCTGTGGAGCTTATCCAAAGAAATGGAATCGATAGGGTGTGTGTGTGTGTGTTTATAGGTGTGTATCATAGGGATTTGGTCCAGGTGGCTATGGAGAAGTTCCATATGAGAAGTTCCATGGTCTCTTGCTTTTACATCGCTGCCAGGAGAGGTAGCTCAAGCAGTCAGGCAGAGAGAGAGAGAGAGAGACAGAGACAGAAAGAGAGAGGAGACAGAGATTCCTCCCTTTCTCTGCCTTTTTACTCTCTCCATGCCCTCAGTGGATTCAAAGATGCCCACCCATATTGAGGAGGGCAATCTGCTTTTGTACTCTACAGATTTAAATGCTCATATCATCTGGAAATATCCTCATAGGCACCTCCAGAAATGATGTATAGCCGAATACCTGGGCGCCTGTGGTCCAGTCAAGTTGACACATATTTAGCCATCACACTCCAACAGTGAGACAGACCACAAGGCCAAGGACCCAGAGCTTGTCCCAGTCTGCTGCTCCTGCAGACCTCTTGTCCTGGTCTAGAACTGGTGTCACAGGAGGCTGAGCTGCAGGTGGAGGGAGGGAGGAACATTATGTGAAATGTAGCCTGGAGTGGAGAGTCCTGGCTGAAATGTCCTCAGAGGTTCTCTGTACCCTCAGGATCAAATCCAGATTCTTTTAGGAATTACCTGACTTTCCAGCTCCTTGGCAAATCCATCTGCCTGCTGGACACTATGTTCTCTTTCAGCTCTGGTCTGCTGCAGACTTGTCTCCTTGGAATACTTCTTCTCCCCTTTCATCAGCTAATCCCCTTGCATCCCCCAGGATTCTGCTTCACTGTGCTCTTTCCCTGGGAACTTTTCTCTAACAGCTCCAGATCTGGGGCAGGTGTCCCTCAGGTGTGCTGTATGGCACCCTGACAGGGTCTCTTGTCTCAGTCCTGCCCCGATCAGCTTTGTGACTTTCAGTTCAGCTCAGTTGCTCAGTCGTGTCCAACTCTTTATGACCCTATGGACTGCAGCATGCCAGGTTTCCCTGTCCATCACCTACTCCCGGAGTTTACCCAAACTCATGGCCTTCGAGTCAGTGATGCCATCCAGCCATCTCATCCTCTGTCGTCCCCTTCTCCTCCCACCTTCAATCTTTCCCAGCATCAGAGTCTTTTCAAATGAGTCAGCTCTTTGCATCAGGGGGCCAAAGTATTGGAGTTTCAGCTTCAGCATCAGTCCTTCCAATGAATATTCAGGACTGATCTCCTTTAGGATGGACTGGTTGGATCTCCTTTCAGTCCAAGGGACTCTCAAGAGTCTTCTCCAACACCACAGTTCAAAAGCATCAATTATTTGGTGCTCAGCTTTCTTTATAGTCCAACTCTCACATTCATACATGACTACTGGAAAAACTATGGCTTTGACTAGACAGACCTTTGTTGACAAAGTAATGTCTCTGCTTTTTAATATGTTATCTAGGTTGGTCATAACTTTTTTCCCAAAGAGTAAGTGTCTTTTAATTTCATAGCTGCAATCACCATCTACAATCACCATCTATTTTTTTGGAGTCCAAAAATTAAAGTCAGCCACTGTTTCCCCATCTATTTCCCATGAAGTGATGGGACCGGATGCCACGATCTTAGTTTTCTGAATGTTGAGCTTTAAGCCAACTTTTTCACTCTCCTCTTTCACTTTCATGAAGAGGCTCTTTAGTTCTTCACTTTCTGCCATAAGGGTGGGGTCATCTGCATATCTGAGATTATTGATATTTCTCCCAGCAATCTTGATTCCAGCTTGTGCTTCTTCCAGCTCAGCATTTCTCATGATGTACTCTGCATTTAAGTTAAATAAGCAGGGTGACAATATACAGCCTTGACGTACTCTCTTTCCTACTTGGAACCAGTCTGTTGTTCCATGTCCAGTTCTAACTGTTGCTTCCTGACCTGCATACAGATTTCTCAGGAGGCAAGTCAGGTGATCTAGTATTTCCATCTCTTGAAGAATTTTCCACAGTTTGTTGTGATCCACATAGTCAAAGGCTTTGGCATAGTCAATAAAGCAGAAATAGATGTTTTTCTGGAACTCTCTTGCTTTTTTGATGTGACTTTGGACAGGTCCTTTTGCTCCAGTGTGCGTCCAGCTTCTTTATCTGGAAAATGATAGAGTTGGACCATATGATATGAAGGTGTTTCATTTGAGAACTATATAATTCACCAAATCATTTATTAATTATATAACCAACTTGTAACTTCTACTTGTCTAAGCTGTTCACAGAAAGAGGGTAATGGACATTGTCTTCCACTTCACTTTTGTAAGCTTTCAAGCTCTTTGTCCAAAGACGGAAACTTCATTTCTGGATGGTCGTAGTTGTGGTCACTTGACCAGAAGCTCCCCTGGTTGATTCAGCAGGACTGTGGACAATGAGAAGCTGGGGAAATACGTCATCAGTTTTGGCCATCAAATGTCATCAGATGAACCAATTGGCCATCTCTTTATTTTCAGAGGTGCATGTGGTGGAGATTAACCAGACACTTAGGGGAAAAAAAAAATCAATGCTCAAGAAACTTCTGGTATTCAGGTTCACCAGGTCAAGAGCATGGCTCCAGAGCTTTCTACTATTGTTTCATTTTTCTGTCCAGTTAGCAATGGTTGGGCTTTTGAATACTATTCCAGGAAGGAGTTCAGTTCAGTTCAGTTGCTCAGTTGTGTCCGATTCTTTGCGACCCCATGGACTGCAGCTTGCCAGGCCTCTCTGTCCATCACCAACTCCCAGAGCTTACTCAAACACATGTTTGTTGAGTTGGTGATGTCATCCAACCATCTCATCCTTCGTCGTCCCCTTCTCCTCCTGCGTTCAATCTTTCCCAGCATCAGGGTCTTTTCCAATGAGTATATTCTTCGTATCAGGTGGCCAAAGTATTGGAATTTCAGCTTCAACATCAGTCCTTCCAATGAATATTCAGGACTGATTTTCTTGAGGATAGATTGGTTGGATCTCCTTGTAGTTCAAGGGACTCTCAAGGGTCTTCTCCAATGCCATGGTTCAAAAGCATCAGTTCTCTGGGAAGGAGAGAGACCACCAAAGACCTGCCACTGAAAAATTGAAACAGAATTTTGTTCGAATTCATTGTTTCCTTTTGGCTCCAACCACATAATAAATTTAGTCCAAGTTGAAGACTGAAGCAAGGAAAGAGAACTAGGTACTTCTAACCACATCAGCTGAGCCTTTGCAACTTCTTCTGAAACAGCAAACTTTTCCTGGGACACAGCCTGAGAGTGAGGGTGAGGTGATAGCTGACACTGAAGTTTGCCCCTAATTTCTGTGAAAAAATTCTAGGCACATGCTGCTGGTTCTGCTATAACACCCTATATGTATTCTCCTAAAAACCTTGCATTTTTTCAAAATCGAAGAGGGATCATAGGAAAAGTTGGTTGAGGGCAGATAACTCCAAACCTATATAACTATGTAAATAAGCACTAACAAAATCAATACTTTATGCATCTGCTGCTGCTAAGTCACTTCAGTCGTGACCGACTCTGTGCGACCCCATAGACGGCAGCCCACCAGGCTCCCCCGTCCCTGGGATTCTCCAGGCAAGAACACTGGAGTGGGTTGCCATTTCCTTCTCCAATGCATGAAAGTGAAAAATGAAAGTGAAGTCGCCCAGTCGTGTCCAACTCTTAGCGACCCCATGGACTGCAGCCTACCAGGCTCCTCCGTCCATGGGATTTTCCAGGCAAGAGTACTGGAGATAACTTAGACTCTCCAGGCAGACAAATCAGTGTGATTGGAGGCTGCTTCGGCGACTATCAAAAATGCACAAAACCAGAAGAGGGAAATAAGGGAAATGCTGGCTTGCCGGCATTCAGGTAAGGCTGTGTAAGGAGGCACAGAAAGAAGCGGGCAACCTGCTCGAGTAGGAGCCCTGGGGGTCTGCACTGGGGACGTTCCTTTCTAGGGAGGGAGCCCTGGGCAGAAGCACTAGCTTTCCTTTTTTTTTTAAACTTTTTATTAGACTTATTTTATTAGACTTATTTTTATTAGACTTTTTAAAACTATTTATTTAGACTTATACAAAAGTAGAGGGAACTGTATAGTAAGCTTCCATGTAGTTACCACTCAGCTTCAACAGATACCAACTCATGACCAGTCTTATTTCACCTACTGCCTGCCTGTCTCCCCATGCCTGTCCCAAACTGTGAACTATTTTTGAAGCAAATTTCAGATGTCACATAATAGCTTTTGTAAATATTTCAGGGAGTATTTTTTTAAAAATAAACCTTTTAAAAATAAACCATTTACTTAATATCTTTATTACACAAGGTGATTATATTTCCTTAATATCATAACTCAAATGTTTATATTTGCCTGATTATGTTGTTCATATTTTTGGTATCATATCTAAGAATTCAGCGTCAAATCCAAGGTCATGAATATTTACACTTATGTGTTCTTCTAAGAGTTTTATTATCTTTATTAGATGGTCAAATTGTAGCTTTCCATTGTCCAAGTTAGGGTAGTTTAGACTGTTTTGCAGTAACAAACCCTGAAACCTCAGTAACTTACAATAAAAATTACATATTCTTACCACACATACAATATGGATTGGACAGTCCTCCTGTACCTTGCAGCTACATGAAGTAAGCAAAGCCCATGAGAGATATTTAAAAAATCACCCCAGGAAGTACCCAATTTTCACCCAACTTCCATTGGCCAGATCTCAGTTACCTGTCTCAACCTAATTGCAGTGGAGACCGAGAAATGTAACCTTCCTGTCTGTTCAGGAACAGAACTGGCCTCTGCAACATGCTTTCCTCTATTTGCTATGTTGACTCAGTTACTGGCTTTGTGTATTGAGCAAAATAAGAGTGACGAAAACTGAATATTTTGAATTAAGACATTATTAGAAAATATTTTATAATTTCATTAGAGATTTTACATCTTGCTTTCTGTATCCTTGAAAATTATAAGACTATTGATTCTTTTGAGCTGTGGTGTTGGAGAAGACTCTTGAGAATCCCTTGGACTGTAAGGAGATCAAACCAGTCAATCCTAAAGGAAACCAATTCTGAATATTCATTAGAAGGACTGATGCTGAAGCTGAAGTTCCAATGCTTTGGCCACCTAATATGAAGAGCTGACTCATTAGAAAAGTCCCTGATGCTAAGAAAGATTGAAAGCAGGAGGAGAAGGGGACGACAGAGGATGAGATGGTTGGGTGGCATCACTGACTCAATGGACATGAGTTGGAGCAGGTTCCAGGAGATGGTGAAGGAGAGGGAAAGCTGGTGTGCTGCAGTCTATAGGGTTGCAAAGAGTTGGACATGACTGAGTGACTGAACAACAGCAATAATAATATATACATATATGAATATATAATATGTAATGTATAATATATGTATATAATATACATGCATACATATATATATATTTAAGTATATATATAGTCTCTGAAAAGAAAGAGTTGGGAGAGTAAAGAAAATGTTTGAAGAAATAATGACTGAAAAATTTCCAGACTTGAAACTGTAAACCCACACAAAATAGGCTTAATGAGTTCTTCATACAAGAAACATGAAGGTTCATTGAATGTGCCCAACTACCCATGGATGCTCTTTTCTTTTAAATTATTTCTTTCTTTTGTTTCATTTTGAATAGTTTCTATTGTTACATATTCACGTTTCTTTTCCAAAACCTAGTTTCCACTCATCTATTCCAGTAATTTTTCATCACAGAATCCTAGCTTTCATTTAGAAAGTTTGATTTGGTTCTTTAAAAATATTTTTGCATCTTTAGTTAACTTCTTGAACATTTGGAATACATTACAACAATTAATATTCTTGTCTGCTAATTCTGACACTGAAGTCAATTTCACTTGGTTGATTTTTTTTACCCTAATTACGGGGCCTATTTTCTTGCTTCCATACATGTCTGGTATCTTTGATTGCAAGTCAGACATTGTAAATTTCCTGTTGAATCCAGGAAGGTTTCTTGAAGCGATATTTGAGCTGAATATTGCAGGATATGAATGGATTAAAAAGATAAGTGAGATGAAAGCATTTAAAGAAGAAGGATCAGTATGTGCAAAGGACCTGAGTATATGTCTTTGCATTTTTGAGAAAATAAAAGAATGATACTGTTATTGGGAGCAAATAAATAAAAAGAATAATTAAAAGTCTTTGGGGATGAAGGCATGGGCAGATCATGCTTTGCTTTCTTCAGGGGTCTTAGGCATTTAAAATTTTTTCAGCTTCATGGAGGTAAAACTGAATATTTAAACTGTACATTGGAGTGATGTTGATATTTATAAACACTGTGAAAGAATGTCCTCCGTTTACTTAATTAACACATCTATCATCTCTTATATTTACTTGTGTATATGTGCATGTGCATATATATGTGTGTGTGATAGAGACAGAACATTTAAGTTCTACTCTCAGCAAATTTCAATTACACAATACAGTATTGTTAACTGTACTCATTATGTTCTACATTAGCTATTCAGAATGTAGACATGCTAGAATTGAAAGTTTGTACCCTTTCTTTAAGCTCTCTGCTGCCAAGCTCCGGCAGGCTTCAGCCCCTGACAACCACTTTGCTACTCTTGATTGCTAGAAGTTTGACTTTGTTTTCCTTAAGATTCCTCATATATGTGATACCATGCAGTCTTTGTTTTTGTCTGGGTTATTTCACTTAGCATAAAGCCCTTAAGGTCCACCCATATTGTTCCAAATAGCTTCATTTTTCTTTCTTATGGTTGAATCATATATATATATATATATATATATATATATACACACACACACACACACACATAATACACATATACACACAACCCCACCCCTCCACATCTTTTATCCATTCATCTGTTGATGGACATTTAGCTTGTTTCTGTATCTTGGCCATTGTGAATAGTGCTGCTGTGAACATGGGCAGGTAGATACCTCTTTGAGATACTGACTTCATTTCTTTCGGATATGTACCCAGAAGTAAAGGCTATGGTTTTTCCAGTGGTCATGTAAGGATGTGAGAGTTGGACTGTGAAGAAAGCTGAGTGCTGAAGAATTGATGCTTTTGAACTGTGGTGTTGAAGAAGACTCTTGAGAGTCCCTTGGACTGCAAGGAGATCCAACCAGTCCATTCTAAAGGAGATCAGTCCTGGGTGTTCTTTGGAAGGAATGATGCTAAAGCTGAAACTCCAATGCTTTGGCCACCCCATGTGAAGAGTTGACTCATTGGAAAAGACTCTGATGCTGGGAGGGATTGGGGGCAGGAGGAGAAGGGGATGACAGAGGATGAGATGGCTGGATGGCATCACCGACTCGATGGACATGAGTTTGAGTGAACTCTGGGAGTTGGTGATGGACAGAGAGGCCTGGCGTGCTGCAATTCATGGGGTTGCAAAGAGTCGGACACGACTGAATAACTGAACTGAACTGAACTGAACCCAGAAGTAGAGTTGCTTAGATCATATGGTAGTCCTTTCAATTTTTTTAGGAACCTCCATACTGTTTTCCACAGTGGCTGCACTAATTAACTTTCCTATCAATAGTCCACAAATATTCCCTTTTCTCCACATCCTTGCTAATATATGGTAGCTCCTGTCTTTTTGATGACAGTCGTTCTAACAGCTATGAGGTAATATATTATTTATGATTTTGACCTGCACTTCCCTGATGAGGCTGAGCACCTTTTCATGTACCTGTTGGCCATTTATATGTCTTCTTTGAAAAAAATCCAGGTCCTCTGCCCATTTTTCAATCAGATGTTTTTTTTGCTATTGAATCATGTGAGTGTTTTATTAATATATATTTTGCATATTAACCCTTCATCAGATATATAATTTGTAAATATTTTGTCCTATTTTCTTTTGGTAAATATTTATTTATTTGGCTGCATTGGGTCTCAGTTGCGGCTTGTGGGCTCTTCATTGCAGCATGTGGAATCTTTCACTGTGGCATGTGGGCTGAGTTGCCCCTTACTATGCCCCTCGCTTAGTTCCCCAGCCAGGGATTGAACCTGAGGCCCCTGCATTGTAAGGCAGATCCTTAAACCCTGGACCACCAGGTAAGTCCCTTTGTCCATTCTTTAGGTTGCCTTTTTTATTTGTTAATGGTTTTCCTTTGCTGTGGAAGCTTTTTAGTTTGATGGATCCCCTCTTATTTATTTTTGCTTTTATCACCTTTGCTTTTGGTGTCAAATCCAAAAAAACATTGTCAAGCCAATGTCAAGGAGATTATCTCCTATGGTTTCTCCTAGGAGCTTTATGGTTTCAGACTTTATTTCAGTCCTTAATCCATTTTGAGTTGGTTTTTGTGCATGGTTTAAGACTTTCCTGGTGGCTTAGATGGTAAAGCATCTGCCTACAATGTGGGAGACCCAGGTTCAATCCCTGGGTTGGGAAGATCCTCTGGAGAAGGAAATGACAACCCACTCCAGTACTCTTGCCTGGATACTCCCATGGACGGAGGAGTGTTGTAGGCTACAGTCCATGGGGTCACAAGGAGTCGGACACAACTGAGCGACTTCATTTAAGACAATAATCTTGTTTCATTCTTTTGTATGTGGTTGTCCAGTTTATTGACAAGACTGTCCTTTTCCTTTCCCCATGGTATATTCTTGGCTCCTTGTCAGAAATTAATTCACCATTTATGCATGGGTTCATTTCTAGGGTTTCTAATATGTTCCATTGATCTGTGTGTCTGTTTATATGCCAGTACCACACTGTTTTGATTATTATAGCTGTGTAATGGATAAAGAAAATCAGGAAGCGTGATGTTTCCAGTTTTCTTCTTCTTTCTCAAGACTGTTTTGGCTATTCAGGGTATTTTGTGGTTCCATACAATTTTTAGGTATTTTGGTCCTCATCCTATGAGGGGTTTTAATCTTGTATGGGTTTTAAACAAGTTCAGAATTTTTAGAAAAATCACTCTAACTTCAGGATGGACAATACCTTGAGTGGGGCTTCTGGGTGGGAGAGGTTGGATATGTTAGCAAACAAGGGTACATTTCCAGGTGAGAGACAAACTTGGTTTGTACCATGGTGGAAGTGGGGTGGAAAGAGGTGGGTTGACCTGAGATGACAAGTGTAATGTGATTGTTGAATCCCTCTTGTCTGCATTTCATCAAATTAGTCGCCAAGTTCACGCAAACCTCTTCTAAGGGAAATATTCTCACAGAGTGAGTACATTTCTTATTAAAATGCTCATAAATATATATTTTTAAAAGTTTTGAATATTTTGCACAGTACCCCACAAAGGGAAACTAATAACCTGTTTCTGGAAAGGATTCTAGCAACTCTCTTCTGATATTTGTGCAAGAATTCCCCTGGAACACTCAGTAATGAAAAGCCTCATTCCAAAGGCCTGCTTCAGTAGCTTTCAAACATTAGATGCGTCAGAAACCACCTGATGAGCTTGCTCAAACATGAATTTCTCGGTCAAACCCCCAGAGTTTCTAACTCAATAAGTATGAGTTGGGGCCTGAGACTTTTCACCTGTATCAAATTCCCAGACAATGCCAGTGTTCCTGGTCTGGGAACTAGTGTGAGAATCGCTAGACAATTAGAGGTGAGGTAGTCAAGAGGTGAATTTCTGGGATTAGACACAAAACTCTGTCCCTTTCTAGTGATATGACTTGATATGACTTGGGCAAAATCACCTGTGGGTGCTTTTGTTTCCTTATCTGAGCCTTAATGAAGGTTAGAATGAGGGATGTTCATTTTTTTTCATTTTAATCGTGTGAAACGGCTTTTATTTTTTAATTAAAGTACAGTTGATTTACAACGTTGCGCCAATCTCTGCTGTACAGCAAAGTGACTCAGTTAGACTCATATATACATTCTTTTAAAATATTCTTTTCCATTATGGTTTATTGCAGGATATAGAATATAGTTCCCTATGCTATACATTATGACCTGACTTATCCATTCTAAATGAATAGTTGGCATCTACTAACACCGAACTCCCAGTCCCTCTTCCTTCCTCCCCTCTCCCCTTAGCAACCACAAACCTGTTCTTTAGGTTTGAGTCTGTTCCTGTTTTGTAGGTAGGTTCATTTGTGCCATAGTTGAGGTTCCACATGTAAGTGATATTATATGATATTTTCTCCTTCTTGCTTCACGATTATCTCTGGTGGTATCCATGTTGCTTCAAATGGCATGATTTCATTGTTTACAGCTGCATAGTATTCCACTGTGTATATGTACCGCATCTTCCTTATCTGTTCATCTGTAGATGGACATTTAGGTTGTTTTCATGTTTTGGCTACTGTGGACAGTGCTGTTATGAACATAGAGGTGCATGTATTTGTTTGAATTAGTTTTCTCCTGGGAAGGAGTGGGATATGGTAATTCTATTTTGTTTTTTTTTTTAAGGAACCTCGTACTGTTTTTCACAGTGGCTGCACCAGCTTACATTCCCACCAACAGTGTAGGAGGGCTCTCTTTAGAATGAAGACTGTTTATAAAGTTAGGATAGGTACACAATGAATGTAGATACATTCTTGTGAAAAGAAAATGACTTCGGAGAAGGCGATGGCACCCCACTCCAGTACTCTTGCCTGGAAAATCCCGTGAATGGAGGAGCCCAGGAGGCTGCAGTCCATGGGGTCGCTCAGAGTCGGACAGGACTGAGCTACTTCACTTTCACTTTTCACTTTCACATTGGAGAAGGAAATGGCAACCCACTCCAGTGTTCTTGCCTGGAGAATCCCAGGGACAGGGGAGCCTGGTAGGCTGCCATCTATGGGGTCGCACAGAGTCAGACACAACTGAAGCGACTTAGCAGCAGCAGCAGCAGTAGCAGAGCATGCTACAATTTTCAGTGTAAAGCAAGACAGATAACTCTTTTAGCTCATTCTTGGAAAACGCTCGTCAAAGTTCAATGTTATAACATAGTGGAAGTCTTTAGTCACAGCCTTGAGGGGAAACCTTCACGTTCTGCTCTGCTTCATGTCCTCAGTTCTGGTAAATTCCTACCAGGGTGTATGTTAGAGGTTTGCCTGCCTTTGCCCTCCCTCTGATCCCCATGACCTTGGCAATGAACCTGTCCCTAGACAGGGTGTTCCATCTGGGAACAGCCAGTTGATGAGGGGGCAGAGAGTTGACTCATCCATGCTCTTGGGAGACAATTATGGGCAATTTTTCCCAGGTTGCATAAGCCATCGGTTTCTGAAGCAGAAAGAAAGACAGCCTCTGCCACCTATTAGCTGACCTCATGGAGATAGTCATGGTGTGCCAAGAGGAGGTGTGGGGAAGAGATGACCCAAGGGAGACACTCTTATTTGAATGTTAGGTCCACCCAGATTCTTCAGCAATAAGCGATAAATGGCTCACCTACACATTCCATCTCTTAAATTTCCATGGATAAAGGTTTCTAACTGGAGCTTGTACGTGAGAATCTAGTAGTTTACCAGAGTAACCAAAGGGATCAGTCGAACGAAACCAGAACCTGAAGACTAGTTAGCTTTGCTGAAACCACCCATCAGTCACCCTGCAGGTGTAGCTGGGGAGGTAAGGCAGTCAGTGCAGGCTTTTTTTGAGCTTCTGAAGAATGTGTGAAAGCCAAAATGTGCGCCACAGGTGAAAGCTGAGTTTTATAAAAAGACTTCCTTAACCCAAAAGTTAAACCTGGGATAAGGCAAGTATACCCTTTACCTGGGCCTTCATGCACTGTGCACATTTCGGGTGATCTACAAACTTTGTGAATCATCTCCAGAGTGACCTTCACCATGCAGTTAATGTTCAACATTTATTGACGTCCTGTGATGGGAACATCTTTAAAGTTTGGCATGACTCTGGCCTGGAGGGGTTGTGGGTTTTGTGTTTGGGGATGTGAGGACTCTGAACTTTGAGTCCTTGGTTCCTTGCGTCTCTGTGGGGAAATGGATGCAAGCATGAGGGTCTGGAGAGCTAGGAAGCACAAGTCAGAGATTTCCTACACTTTGCTCTCTCTGTATGATCTCTTTTTATCCCCATGTTGATGTGGCCTGGGCTAACAAAATGTACGTTTGGGGAGATGTCAGTTTTCTAAATGGTCAGAAAAACATCGTGTTTTCCTGTTATGGCCAAAATATAATCAAAGCATCCAATAGTTTAAATCAAAACAAAGATTTGGGAGTATTAAACCTATTATCTAATATCTAAGATGGTGCCTGTTTAATAATAGATCATCATTCCAAAGGAGAGAAGCCCTTTGGAATTCATGTTATTGTTCATTCATTTTCCCCTTTAATCATTTTCCCTGGGTGATTCCCCGCCACAGTGGAGACATGTTGTGTGTCTTGAGTGCATGGGTAAATGAGAGTTCATGGTCACTGTTAGACTGGACCTTTTAGGGTTGGACTGACCACCATTTTTCTGGAAGCAAATGGCAATAGAAAATGCATGAATGAAACTGCAAAGTAGTTACAGGGTGTCCTGAATATCTATGCCCAGCTCTGGGGCCAGTCAGAGTTTGGGGGCCGGTCATCTCTGACCATAGCTCATCTGTATGTTCCAATGGGACATTCAACCAGCACACCTTTACTGAGCACCCACTCACTATGAGCTGGACTTGTTTAGGTGCTTGGAACACCTCAGTGAACAAAGCAGATAAAGACACCTGCTCTTTAGCAGGGACATAGTTATTTATGATTAATGGAAGGACACATATTGTCACATGTCATTATTGTTCTCCATTTGCCAAGATGCAAGACTGCTAGGACTGATTAGAATAACCACCAGGGGGCAGCCTACCCCATGGGCTTAGCCTGGCTGCTAAGGCTGCCTGTCTTCTGCTGTGTATTTAAGGCAGGCCCTGGGGGATTTTACCAAGAAGGAGGGGACAGTTGGGTCTCTGTCCTGAAACAAGGAATGTCAGAGAAGTCTAGAAAGGAAGGCTGTGTTTAGGAATTAGGAAGGGCAGGATATTGCTTCTCTTTCTGCCCCATTCTGTCCTTTTACAGGGAGGGGTTTCCAAGCCAGGTCTGATGGTGTGTATGTAGCGGCATGGGCAGGAAGTAGGTTCTTCAACAATTAATTCCCTAAGCCTGGAATCTGAGTCTGGGAGTGGCCCTATGTGGGGTAGGCAAACTATCTTTCAAAGGTTCGCATGTCCTCTTTGGAAAGTGGGAGCCAGAGATAAGCAAATGTTCTATTGTAAAAATCATGTTCTTAACTACTATTTTAAACATCTCTAAGTTTGAAGAATTAATAATGGAAACATAAAATACATTAAACTCTTTAGGATATGATTGGAGACTTTTTTTTGTTTACTGTTTATTTCCAGTAAAACCTTTTAATATATTATATCTCATCAGAGACATTACTTTGCCAACAAAGGTCCATCTAGTCAAAGCTATGATTTTTCCAGTAGTCGTGTATGGATGTGAGAGTTGAACTGTAAAGAAAGTTTTTGAACTGTGGTGTTGGAGAAGACTCTTGAGAGTCCCTTGGACTGCAAGGAGATCCAATTAGTCCATCCTAAAGGAGATCAGTCCTGGATGTTCATTGGAAGGACTGGTGTTGAAGCTGAAACTCCAGTACTTTGGCCACCTGATGCGAAGAGATGACTCATTGAAAAGACCCTGATGCTGGGAAAGATTGAGAGCCGGAGGAGAAGGGGACGACAGAGGATGAGATGGTTGGATGGCATTACCGACTCGATGGACATGAGTTTGGGTGAACTCCGAGAGGTGGTGATGGACAGGGAGGCCTGGCTTGTTGCAGTCCATGGAGTCACAAAGAGTTGGACATGACTGAGCGACTGAACTGAACTGAATTGACACCTCACCCTTTTCCTTGGAGTCAGATATTTGTTCAACTTACTATAGTGAAAAAAGTGAAAGTGTTAGTTGCTCAATCATGTGTGACTGTTGTGACCCCATGGACTGTAGCCTGCCAGGTTCCTCTGTCCATGGACTTCTCCAGGCAAGAATACTGGAATGATAGCCATTCCTTTCTCCTGGGGATCTTCTCAACCCAGGGATTGAACCTGGGTCTTCCACATTGCAGGCAGTTTCTTTATTGTCTGAGACACCAGGGAAGTCTTCAACTTAATATAATATTTCCCCAAAAAGTTCATCATTGGAATCTTTTAGTTTCCTTAAAGATCTGTTAACGTCTTGCTTAACCCGATATTCTACAGCCTTTCTATTTGAAGTGTGACCTGTGGACCAGGAGCAACA
This sequence comes from Bubalus bubalis, assembly GCF_019923935.1. Classification (NCBI taxonomy): domain Eukaryota; kingdom Metazoa; phylum Chordata; class Mammalia; order Artiodactyla; family Bovidae; genus Bubalus; species Bubalus bubalis. The sequence goes on along the minus strand of NC_059159.1, from coordinate 151,092,649 downwards.
GCATCATCTGGGAGCTTGTTAGAAATGCAGAATGGCAGCCCCCTCCCTGGACTGTGAGTTGTTCCATTAAATTCCTATACATGTTAACGTTCCAAAGTGCTGCTTTATGGGATGCATGTCAAGAAGTGCTAGATTAGAGAGAAAGAGTGAAGGGATAACGTGGAGAAGTTTGCAGCACTTTGTAGATTATTTCCAGAGTTCCCACATAGATTGTGGACTCTCTAGATGTTCCTTGAGCTGACTGAACTGGGCTGTCTTCCTCACATCCCTACTTGCCTTTACTAACTCATCATAGCTCCAGGCCTTTATTAAAATCCTGATTGGAGATCTTGAATCAAGCTTTAAAACTTAAGTAACTTTGAAATGAGGTCAAAGTCAGAATATTCAGTGAGGATCCTTAATTAGAAAAGTATGTCCTCAGGCTGGGTGGATCCTGAACAGTTTGCCACTAAGAATGGTAAATTTGAAAGAGGCAAATTAGCACTTGCCCTGAGTTTCGTTCATGGCTGCTTCCATAAGATGCAAGCAAACTTACCTTTTCTTTCCTTCAATTTTATTTCTCACGTGAGGGTGACAAATGTTTTCTCTTGTAATTTTCTTTTATAATAGTGATTATTTTTGTTTTGCATTACCTAGACATCTCAATATGGACAGCACAAAATTTTCCATCCTATCTTAATTCTTAGAGTACATTGATTTTTAAAAATTTACTGGAGTCAATTTTCAATGCAACCATATTTTATTCAGCATGAAAATTAGTGTCAATTTTAAACATTTATAGACTTGTTTCTCCAAGGAAAAGCACAAACTAGAAAGAGAAAAAAAATGTCACTTGATGGGATTCAAATGGCTTTGGCCAGATGACTGTAGAAACATCTCCTTATCCAGAACAGTCACTGGAAGTCCATTTAGGAAATGATATCTGTCTGATTTCTGTTTACTTTGTAGAGAAAGAACATTTTCTGAGGAATCAAAACAAGTGGCAATTTGCATTTTCTTGTTAGACTGATGTGAGAGATGGGGAGAAGACATAATATGTAAAGCTGAAGTTCCCTGTTTATACATATAAAACACGTATATTTTAAGTAAATATATTAATGGATCATACAATGTTGCTTTTCAAAAATCTTCTTTTTGTGTTTTGCTGCCCTTACCTCCTTGTCCCCCCAAGCCCCCTCCTTTCCTCCTGCACAGATGTGACAGCAGGATTCCACGTGTGCAATGGTTTTTATTGCACACGTGGAATTGCCCATAGGTATTGTTCATTGCACACATGCTTGTCTGCCTGTATGTACATTGATGTGGAGAACTTTTCTTCATTGTTTTAAGAATGGGATAATAAAATATGCAGTATTCTGAATTTGGTCTTTCTTACTCCATAATTGCTCATAGAAACCTTGCAAAGTCATTAAATATAGCTCTAATTCATCTTTTTCGATGGTTGTGGTGTGAATGAACCAGAATTTATTTGAACATGCCTTTGTGAATAAGCATTTATTTCCATTCCTCCCCTTTGCCAGTATGAACAATGCTGCAATACATGCTTATGTTCTCACAATTTAAAAATATATTTTTTTAAAGAGCAGTTTAGGTTCGCAGCAAAAATAAGGAAGGAATAGGCATTTCTCACATGCCGTCTGCCCTCACACATGCATAGTCTCCTTTGTTATCAATACCCGCACCAGAGTGGTGCATTTGTTATAACTGATGAACCTACACTGACATACTATAGTCACACTGAGGCTGTAGTTGACATTAGGGTTCGGTCTTGGTGTTGCCTAGCCTATTGGTTTAGACAAATGTATAATGACATGTGTCCATCATTATACATACAGAAGAGTTTCACTGCCTTAAAAGTCCTCATTTCTCTGCCTTTCATCTTTCTCTCCTAACCTCTGGCAAACACTGATCTTTCTACTCTCTCCCTAGCTGTGCCTTTTCTAGAATGTCAAGAAGCTGTAATCATATATGTCCTTGCATTTTTACTTTTGCCAGGTAGATGAAGGTGGATATAGAAGCTTCAGTTTTAAATTTCAATTCCTTTTTACTCTTTCTTTAAAAAATATTATTTTTTCTTGAAGTATAATTAGTTAACAGTGTTGTGTTAGTTTCAGGTGTATAGCAGAGTGATTCAGTTATACAAGCATATGTATCTATTCTTTTTCAAATTCTTTTCCCACTTAGATTATTACAGAGAATTGGTTTTTTTGCTCTTCTTTATCTGCTGTAGATGCTGCAAACTTACCTTGCAGAGCCTTCACAGCTGAGAACAGCCATGGGGCTGAGTCTATAGAGGGGACATGGCCTTTGCCTAAGCCTCTTCAGCTACCACTTTCTTCCTGCTTGGAATGCAGCTTGTGCTAAGATCATTTTAAACCTGGTCCTACAATTTAGATATTATTTTGGCAAGTGTTTATTGAGCATGTACTATGTTCTGGCAGGAGGCTTGAAGGGCATGGATATAACACAGGGGGACATGGTCCTCTGGCTTCATGAAATGTGTAAATGCTTTGTAGGAACAGCATAAGGTGCCCTAAGGCCACAATGAACAAAGAGCTAGAGTGATGTGGGGGAGAGGGTGTTCATAAGACCTAAAGGGAACTCAGGTTGGCCTAGAACAACAAAGAGGGGCAACCTTCTGAACAGAAAGCACTCTGAGGTAAGGGAGGACCTGGCCTGTTTCTGGGAGCAAAGAAAAACTCACCATGGCTAATGGCCAGCACTGGAGACACAGGAGGAGCCAGATCGGATGTGGCCTTGTTGGTCTTTCAAGGACCTTGAACTTGGCTGCCGGTGAGGAAGGGATGAGCATGTTAAGTAAGGGATGACTGTGGCTTAGGCCAACACTGTGAGATGGGATTTAGAGAAAAGCTGATAGTTTTAAGATGTAGCTTTCCCTCATTTGTAAAATTAGTAAAAAACAATATAGCAATGAAAATTACTTAATTTTTTTTTCCAGATTTGTCCCATTATCTTTTTAGAATAAATTCTGGAAGTGATCTTTTGGATCAAAATTGATGCTTATTAAAATTTTGCCACCTATTATCAACCTGCCATCTCCAGCTGCTGTGCATGGAACACTCCCAACAACACTGGTGAGAGTAGGGATTGCACAGAACTCATTAACACTGTGTCATCAATCTTTTAAATATTCCCAATCCAATGGATGGAAAATAAGGTTTCAGTATTATTTGTATTTCTTTTGTTACTTCTGTGGTTGAATTTCTCACTATTATAATACCACAACTACAAACTATAAATTTTAGGAGTTTATAGTTTCCTAAAAGGAAATGTGGGATTAAATAAAATGCAAAGGAAATGGAGTTAGGATTTTCTGTCTTTTAAAGACACCCTTGGACTGCAAAGAGATCAAACCAATCAATCCTAAAGGAAATCAACTCTGAATATTCATTGAAAGGACTATGCTGAAGCTGAAAGTCCAGTACTTTGGCCACCTGATACAAAGAGCCAACTCATTGGAAAAGATCCTGATGCTGGGAAAGATTGAAGGCAAAAGGAGAAGAGGGTGGACGAGGACAAGATGGCTAGATAGCATCAGTGACTCAAAGGACATGAGTCTGAGCAAACTCCAGGAGATAGTGAAGGACAGGGAAACCTGGCATGCTACAGTCTGTGGGTTGTACATGAGTTGGACATGATTTAGTAACTGAATAACAACAAATAGACGTAATTATACTCCCAGAATATGTGTAATATAGTATGTGTAACATAAGTGTAACCCTGGCAGAATGCCTTCACTTTAAAAATAGCTTCCACCAGAAGACTTGCTTCTTATCTATTACTTGTTCTCCAGATATTTCCATGGATATCTAAAAACCAATGAACCACTAGCCTCCATAAGTGAACAGTGATGTTGCTCAGTCGTGTCCGACTCTTTGTGATCCCATGGACTGTAGACTACCAGGCTCCTCCATCCATGGAATTTTCAAGGCAAGAGTACTGGAGTGGGTTGCCATTTCCTTCTCCAGGAGATCTTCCCGACCCAGGGATCAAACCCAGGTCTCCCACATTGCAGGCAGATGCTTTACTGTCTGAGCTACTAGGGAAGCCTGTATATTCAGTTGTGTCTGACTCTTTATGACCCCATGGACTGTAGCCCACCAGGCTCCTCTGTCCTTGAGATTTCCCAGGCAAGAATACTGGAGTGGGTTGCCATTTCCTCCTCCAGTATAGTATAAACATATACGAACTAATATACTAACTAATTCCCCACCCAGGGATTGACCTTGCATCTCCTGCATTGCAGGCGAATGCTTTACTGGTGATAGACCAAAATAAACATTGTAGCCCTATGCTTTTTAAATCTAGGCACCCCTTCCCTGGTGGCTCAGATGGTAAAGTGTCTGTCTACAATGTGTGGGAGACCTGGGTTTGATCCCTGGGTTGGGAAGTTCCCTGGAGAAGGAAATGGCAACAGACTCCAGTACTCTTGCATAGAAAATCCCATGGACGGAGGAACCTGGTGTCCATGGGGTCGCAAAGAGTCGGACATGATTGAGCGACTTCACTTCACTCACCCTTCAGTAAAAACAAGGTGAAGTAACAGATGTGGGAAAGAATTTTTTATCTGATAATTCAGTATGAATGAAGTTCATCTTTTTATTGTACTATGAAGGTAACAGAGACAGACCATTAGCATTGAAAATACTGGAAGTAGGAACCCTATCATCCACTGTACATTGGGCTCCTTATAGGTGCCAGGCGCTGTGCAATGGGTGCATGAATACATTCCCCTTCTCAGGTTAATTTTCCATCATGCCCCCTGAAGTAGGCCTATTAGTAACAATGCAGAAACTGGGCATTAACCTGGAAAGTAGAAAACCCCACAAATGCTCAGAGTAAGCCAACACTCTGGCCTCCTGTGTATTTCTGATTTTATCCATTGACAATTACCATTCATGGTGGTCAATACAAGCTCCAACTTTTAGTATATACATATACCAGCTAATAGCAGCTCCTAGAAATGAGGAAAATTTGTGAGGAAAGAAATCCATTTTGTTTTTCTTCAAGAAAAGTACTTCTATTCCCTTGCAGTTTTCCAGAAAAACATTGTTCCTGAAATACCATTCTTCAAGTTGTTGGGTTAATGCTGATCAGATTGTAGAGGATTCTTATGTAGGAAAGCAGACTGGACCTTGGAGCCTGTAAGGAATATTTGTGTGCAGTGAATCGTGAAGGTTCCGTGTCAGAAGTTTCAGCTAATGTTTTGTCCTCTGTGCTTCTACCCACCAAGAGGCATGCATGGGAGACTCATGTCTGTATCACCACACTGAAGCTACTCGCCATGTCAATATCGATGGGGCTTGTTTGTATCTGGACTCCCTGGAATTGATGAGGTCATAGATTTCTAGTTATGTTTCTAGAAACACTGGTTTCTAGTCTAGAAACATCCTTAATGAAGCAACTGCTCCTTTGGTTTCCTTATATTCAATATGGCTTTAAAATTAATGAGAAAAGAGTCAGGCTACTTTGTTTACCCCCGAAGACCAAATACGTATTTTTATTGTTATGAGTGTGCTTGAGTGCAGCTATGCTTCCAAATACTTAACTGTTGTTTCAGAAAAGGCACATGTTTCTTAGTGATCTTGGAATCACTCCTCAAGCCTGGAGATAATAATGTATTTTATCATGTGCTCTGGAGATTTTGTTTTGCCAAAAATCTGGGATTTCAATGACAAAAATGCAGAACACAAATCAAAGAATCATTTTCAACCAGTTTCCAATATCTTTTCTTTGAAAAAGAAGAATTCCATGTCACATGTTTATGTTCTCTTGGTCTATTTCATGGCTGTGGTGGGATGTCAACAGTGCAAGTTGATCCAAAGTAGTAGCTTTGCTGTGCTTCAGTCTTGGCAAAGGGGTGCGTATTGATTAGCATTCTCCAGACAAACAGAACTGATATGATATATGCACACAGAGATTGATTTATGTATTGTAAGGAACTGGCTCATGAAATTTTATATAGGAATTGGCTCATTTAATTATGGAGGCTGGGGCCAGAAGGTTGGAGACCCAGGAGAGTCAAAGGTGTGGGTAAAGACTTCCTGCTGGAGAATTCCATCTTACTCTTGGGGGGATTGGTCTTATTGTTCTACTCAGGTCTTCAACTGATTGGATGTGGCCCACCTACATTAGGGAAGGCAATTTGACTTACTTAGACTATCAGTTTAAATGCTAATCTCATCCACAGACACCCTCACATACATATCCAGAAAAAAGTTTGACCAAATACCTGGGCACCCTGAGACCCAGCCTAGCTGACACATAATTAAACATCACAGAGAAGCTGCTGTTTTAATCTGGAAATGAACCTGTCTGTGAGCAAAGGAAAACAGAATGAGCCTGGGGGAGATTTGATGCTCCTTTTGTACAAAACCCTCATGCTATCAGAAGTTAACATATAGGAGGGTTAGCCAGTTAAGAGCATTCAGTTGGGGTAGCAAAAGAAATCTCCCAAGTCCCTCACGACTTTAACCTTTTATTCTAGATTAAGGTATCACTTTGGTTTATCAATTCTGGAGAAAAAAGATGAATATATTTCAGCTCCTATTACACTGATTTTCTCTTTCACTATTGTGTTCTTATAGACGAGAAAGTGTGTTTGAGATAACATTCTATGTGACTGGCACTGTAAAGAAATGAATGATAATTAACAAACATCCTAAAGCTTGCACACCCCAGTGGATGCCTGTCCTGCAGTAAGTGCTCCTGGGGCCAGAGCACTTTCACCAGAGCTGCTGGCAGGGCTCACAGTGTTTTTGGAAACCTTTTGGGAATTAACTCCATCACTTCATGGCAAATGGATGGGGAAACAGTGGAAACAGTGGCTGACTTTATTTTTCTGGGCTTCAAAATCACTGCAGATGGTGATTGCGGCCATGAAATTAAAAGATGCTTGTTCCTTGGAAGGAAAGTTATGACCAACCTAGATAGCATATTAAAAAGCAGAGACATTACTTTGTCCACAAAGGTCCATCTAGTCAAGGCTATGGTTTTTCCAGTAGTCATGTATGGATGTGAGAGTTGGACTGTAAAGAAAGCTGAGTGCAGAAGAATTGATGCTTTTGAACTGTGGTGTTGGAGAAGACTCTTGAGAGTCCTTTGGACTGCAAGGAGATCCAACCAGTCCATCCTAAAGGAGATCAGTCCTGGGTGTTCATTGAAAGGACTGATGCTGAAGCTGAAACTCCAATACTTTGGCCACCTGATGCAAAGAGCTGACTCATTTGAAAAGACGCTGATGCTGGGAAAGATTGAGGGCAGGAGGAGAAGGGGAAGACAGAGGATGAGATGGTTGGATGACATCACTGACTCAATGGACATGGATTTGGGTGGACTTTGGGAGTTGGTGATGGACAGGGAGGCCTGGCGTGCTGTGGTTCATGGGGTCGCAAAGAAGTCAGACATGACTGAGCGACTGAACTGAACTGTGCACTGGTGGCCTGAATGTGCCAATAGCTCGCCTTTGTTCTGTAAGATGAGTTTACATCTTACAGTCAAGTCATAATAGATATCAAATATTATTAAGAAAGATAGTCAAGAAGCTGGGTAAACAAGCTGCAGTAAACAAAATAGACAGATGTTTCATTCAGTTCAGTTCAGTCGCTCAGTCGTGTCTGACCCTTTGGGACCCCATGGACTGCAGCATGGCAGGACTCCCTGTCGATCACCAACTCCTGGAGCCTAATCAAACTCATGTCCATCCCATCAGTGATGCCATCCAACTATCTCATCCTCTGTCGTCCCCTTCTCCATCCACCAAAATCTTTCCCTGAATCAGGGTCTTTTCAAATGAGTCAGTTCTTCGTGTCAGGTGGCCAAAGTATTGGAGTTTCAGCTTCAACATCAGTCCTTCCAATGAATATTCAGGACTGGTTTCCTTTAGGATGGACTGGTTGGATCTCCTTGCAGTCCAAGGGACTCTCAAGAGTCTTCTCCAACACCACAGTCAAAAGCATCAGTTCTTCGGCACTCAGCTTTCTTTACAGTCCAACTCTCACATCCATACATGACTATTGGAAAAACCATAGCTTTGACTAAATGAACCTTTGTTGGCAATGTCTGCTTTTTAATATGCTATCTAGGTTGGTTGTAACTTTTCCAAGGAGCAAGCGTCTTTTAATTTCATGGCTGCAATCACCATCTGCAGTGATTTTGGAGCCCCAAAAAATAAAGTCTGTCACTTTTCCCACTGTTTCCCCATCTATTTGCCATGAAGTGATGGGACCAGATACTATGATCTTAGTTTTCTGAATGTTGAGTTGTTTTTTTTTTTTTTTGAACTTTGAGTTTTAAGTCAACTTTTCACTCTCCTCTTTCACTTTCATCAAGAAGCTCTTTAGTTCTTCTTCTCTTTCTTCCATAAGGGTGGTATCATCTGCATATCTGAGGTTATTGATATTTCTCCCGGCAATCTTGATTCCAGCTAGTGCTTCATCCAGCCCAGCATTTCTCATGATGTACTCTGCATATAAGTTAAATAAGCAGGGTGACAATATACAGCCTTGACATACTCCTTTCCCTATTTGGAATCAGTCTGTTGTTCCATGTCCAGTTCTAACTGTTGCTTCTTGACCTGCATACAGATTTCTCAGGAGGCAGGTCAGGTGGTCTGGTATTCCCATCTCTTTCAGAATTTTCCACAGTTCATTGTGATCCACACAGTCAAAGGCTTTGGCATAGTCAATAAAGCATAAATAGATGTTTTTTCTGGAACTCTCTCACTTTTTCGACGATCCAGTGGATGTTGGCAATTTGATCTCTGATTGTTCTGCCTTTTCTAAATCCAGCTTGAACATCTGGAAGCTCATGGTTCATGTACTGCTGAAGCCTGGCTTGGGGAATTTTGAGTGTTATTTTGCTAGTGTATGGGATAAGTGCAATTGTGTGATAGTTTGAGCATTCTTTGGCATTGGAATGAAAACCGACCTTTTCCAGTCCTGTGGCCATGGCTGAGTTTTCCAAATTTGCTGGCGTATTGAGTGCAGCACTTTCACAGCATCATCTTTTAGGATTTGAAATAGCTCAACTGCAATTCCATCATCTCCTCTAGCTTTGTTCGTAGTGATGCTTCCTAAGGCCCACTTGACTTCACATTCCAGGATGTCTGGCTCTAGGTGAGTGATCACAACATCATGATTATCTGGGTCGTGAAGATCTTTTCTGTACAGTTCTTCTGTGTATTCTTGCCACCTATTCTTAATATCTGCTGCTTCTGTTAGGTCCATACCATTTCTGTCCTTTATTGTGCCATCTTTGCATGAAATGTTCCTTTGGTATCTCTAATTTTCACAAAGAGGTCTCTAGTGTTTCCCATTCTATTGTTTTCCTCTATTTCTTTTCATTGATCACTGAGGAAGGCTTTGTTATCTCTCCTTGGTATTCTTTGGAACTCTGCATTCAAATGGGTATATCTTCCCTTTTCTCCTTTGCCTTTTGCTTCTCTTCTTTTCATAACTATTTATAAGGCTTCCTCAGAAAACCATTTTGCCTTTTTGTATTTTTTTTTTCTTGGTGGTGGTCTTGATCCCTGCCTCCTGTACAATGTCATGAACCTCTGTCTATAGTTCTTCAGGCACTCTATCAGATCTAATCCCTTGAATCTATTTGTCACTTCCACTGTATAATCATAAGGGATTTGATTTAGGTCATACCTGAATGGTCTAGTGGTTTCCCCTACTTTCTTCAATTTAAGTCTGAATTTGGCAATAAGGAGTTCATGATCTGAGCCACAGTCAGTTCCTGGCCTTGTTTTTGCTGGCTCTATAGAGCTTCTCCATCTTTGGTTGCAAAGAATATAATCAATCTGATTTCAGTATTGACCATCTGGTGATGTTCATGTGTAAAGTCTTCTCTTGTGTTGTTGGAAGAGAGTGTTTGCTATGACCAGTGTGTTCTCTTGGCAAATCCCTATTAGTCTTTCTCCTGTTTCATTCTGTACTCCAAGGCAAAATTTGCTTGTTACTGCAGATATTTCTTTACTTCCTACTGTTATATTCCAGTCCCCTATAATGAAAAGGACATCTTTTTTGGGTGTTAGTTCTAGAAGGTCTTGTAGGTCTTCATAGAACCATTCAGTTTAAGCTTCTTCAGAGTTCGTGGTCTGGGCATCAACTTGGATTACTGTGATATTGAATGGTTTGCCTTGTAAATGAACAGAGATCATTCTGTCGTTTTTGAGACTGCATCCAAGTATTGCATTTCAGACTCTTTTGTTGACCATGATGGCTACTCCATTTCTTCTAGGGGGTTCTTGCCCACAGTAGTAGATATAATGGTCATCTGGATTAAATTCACCCATTCCAGTCCATCTTAGTTCACTGATTTTTAGAATGTCGATGTTCACTCTTGCCATCTCTTGTTTGACCAATTCCAATTTGCCTTGATTCATGAACCTAACATTCCAGGTTCCTATGCAATATTGCTCTTTACAGCATCAGACTTTACTTCCATCACCAGTTACATCCACAACTGGGTGTTGTTTTTGCTTTGGCTCCATCTCTTAATTCTTTCTGGAGTTATTTCTCCACTGATCTCCAGTAGCATATTGGGCACCTACTGACCTGAGGAGTTCATCTTTCAGTGTCCTAGCTTTTTGCCTTTTCATACTGTTCATGGGGTTCTCAAGGCGAGAATACTGAAGTGGTTTGCCATTCCTTTCTCCAGTGGACCACATTTTGTCAGAACTCTCCACCATGACCCATCCGTCTTGGGTGGCCCTACACGGCATGGCTCATAGCTTCATTGAGTTAGACAAGGCTGTGGTCCATGTGATCAGATTGGTTAGTTTTCTGTGACTGTGGTTTTTGCCACATTGATAGCAAGATGAGCATGAGTTTTAGCAATTACAGATGTCAGTCTCAAAGATTTCCAGACATAAAGTCAATAAACCATAGATAACAGACTTATGGACGTGGAGAGAGGGGAGGAGAGGGTGGGATGTATGGAGAGAGTAAGTTGGAAACTTACATTACCATATGTAAAATAGATAGCCAGTGTGAATTTGCTGTATGTCTCAGGAAACTCAAACAGGGGATCTGCATCAGCCTAGACGGGTGGGATGTGAGGGGAGATAGGAGGGAGGTTCAAGAGGGAGGGGATATATGTATACTTATGGCTGATTCATGTTGACATGTGACAGAAAACAACAAAATTCTGTAAAACAATTATCCCTCAATTAAAAAATAAATAAATTTCAAAAATAAAGTTAATAAACATGAACATTCAACATCATCCTCTATGTCTGCAATAAACAAGTAGAAAATGAAACCACACAATGAAAATGCAATATCTAGGGGACTTTCCTATTGGCTCAGACTGTAAAGAATCCGGCTGCAGTGCAGTAGAGCCATATTTGATCCTGGATTGGAAAGATCCCCTGGAGAAGGAAATGGCAACCCACTCCAGTATTCTTGCCTGGGAAATCCCAAAGACAGAGGAGCCTGGTAGACTATAGTTCATGGAGTCACAGAGCAGATATGACTGAGTGACTAACACTTTCAGTTTCAAGTAGAACAGAATGGAGAGCCCAGAAACAGACTCAAGTGTTCACAGGCGTCTTTTATGTAGGAGATAATTTCATAAATTTATAAGATAGAGGTAGATTATTTAGTCAATGTTGATGGTAAAACTGACTGTGTTAATAAAGAAGAGTGAAGTTGGATCCTGACATCATGTCATATTTGAACAGTTTGGATTAAAGACCTAAATCTAAAAGATGAAATTTTAAAGAAATGGAAGAAAACATAGAATACTTTAGTCATCTTGGGAAGTGGAGATTTTGTAAACAAGATCTCCAAAGCCTGAAGAATAAGGCAAAAAATTAGATGGATTTGACTATATCAGAATTAGAAGATATTTTTTCCATGGTGAATTTGGATTTGGTTCCATGAAGTTAGCAGACAGGTAGTAAATTGGGAGAAGACATTTTTTAGTGTACAAATCATAAAGAGGATTTATATTTAGGACATATACAATATTTATAAAAAACAAGAATAAAGGACAAGAAATAGAAAAATTAGCAAAAGATGTCAATGGGCATTTGTAAAAGGGATAATCTGATAAAACATCATTCTCACTAACAATGAGGAAGATTCAACTAATTCATTTCAAACTAGTTTATTATAATAATAAATTTATTACTATAAAATTGACAAAATCTAAAGGTTGAATAATAAAAAGATTTCTATTTAAAATGCATTTACCATCTCTCCCTTTGCAAATCCCACTAATGTAATACAATTTTAAAAAATATAAATTTTACTTTCATGTTTTGGTCTTTGCTAAAAGAGCGAAATGACTAAATGAATAAATAAGTGAACAAAAGAATAAACAAATAGATAAAATCAAAGTACAAGAATAGAGTCTTGGAAAAAAAGAGAACATAAAAAACATGAATTTTTAGATGTAAAGTGGATAGGAGTGTAATTGACTTAGCAAAGAAGATGAAATGAATGTTTAAATGCCTGCAAGGGTGGGTAAGTGTGAAGAGTGGGCAAATGTGTTCTGAAGACTCCCTGAAGTCTTTATGTTGAAGAAAACAGCCACTGTGACAGGTGGGCTTGTGTGTGGAGCTGCTAACATCATGAGAGTTGAAAGTGTGCAAGGCAAACAGTTGAGTTATCTTGGTCTCTTCCTCCACCACATCCTGCAGCAGGTGTCTACACCTCTCCTGTGCCTGACAGGATCCCAGAGATTTAGTCTAAAGACATCAAAATACACAAGCTGTGGCCAGGTATAGTCATTGACGTGCTGCTGCTGCTGCTAAGTCGCTTCAGTTATGTCCGACTCTGTGTGACCCCATAGACGGCAGCCCACCAGGCTCCCCCGTCCCTGGGATTCTCCAGGCAAGAACACTGGTGTGGGTTGCCATTTCCTTCTCCAATGCATGAAAGTGAAAAGTGAAAGTGAAGTCGCTCAGTTGTGTCCAACTCCTATCGACGCCATGGACCACAGCCCACCAGGCTCCTCTGTACATGGGATTTTCCAGGCAAGAGTATTGGAGTGGGCTGCCATTGCCTTCTCCGAGTCATTGACTTGGGAGCCTCACAAAGAAAATGCTGCCATGGTTTTAGAGTAAGGTGCTCCTAGGAGCTTCTAGTAAATCTTTTGGTGCCTCACTCAACTATGAATGACACAGGTAAAGCATTAAGGATTTGACAAAAGTCTCCAGCATGAAACAGAAAGACAAAAACAAAACAGAGAAAAGGGAATTAGATGAGGCAAATCTATAAAGAAAGTAGGTTTGTGTTCGCTTGGGGAAAGGCAGGCTGTTGACAGAAAATGAGGTGTGACATGGGGTTTCTTTTGGGGGTTCTGAAAGTTTTGGAAAATTGAATGAGATGATGGCTGCATAACTTAGCAAGTATAGTAGAAGTGTCAAGATAGTTCCCTTTTTAAGCCCAGATCCCTAGAGTACCATTATAAGCAGTACCTTGTGTTTCTGTCCAGAACTGTTCTGTGCATAGGCAAATTACATACACATGCATGCATATGCAAATGACTTCCATGTAGACACAAACATGTGTCTGGTATATGTTTTACAAAATGGAGGCTTTGTGCATTTTTCAACTCACTTTAAAAAAAAAAACACTCAACTATGTGTACGGGACATTCTTCCATGTCATTGAGTGTATTTCTCGCATTCATTTTAGGATTGCATGATATCACGCAGAATGGCGGAATTATAATTTATTAAAAATCCTGATGGATGTACATCTCAGTGGTCTACATGCCTTTGCCTTTATAAACACTGAACAGCTTCATGTCTACAGCCTTGAGAGCTTGTGCAAATATTTCTAAACTATGAATTCCTGGAGTCCAACCACTGCTAAATTGCCCTGGCAGGGTTTGTTTCAATTTATTAATATACTCCCTCCTCTCCCCTCATTCTTGTTAGTGGTGAGTACTACCAATCTTCTACATTCTTGCCAACCTAAGCAGAGAAAAGTGATCTTCTCTCTTTAATTCACTTTCTCTGATCACTATCATCCTTTTGTTCCATCAGTTGCTTTCTAGCTTTCTGGATGCTTTTAAACAAGGAATATCCAGCCTTCAGAACTTTCTTTACTAGACCAAGAGTTCATGGGATTTTTCATGTTGAAACAAGTGGTTCTTTTCCAAGGTCATTGAACACGTACTGCATCAGGCACCAGACACTGTGCTTTTCCTGCATCGTTTCCTTCTCTCATTGTGATTCTTGTGAGCGGAACTATGATTTAGCCTCATGTGGTGATGAGAAACTGAAACCTAGAGGGATTAACTCACTGTTCCATGGTTAATACACCAATAGTGTTAGCCACTCGATTCATTACTATTAATATTAACCAAAGGTTAATACATTGCATCAGGAGCAACTTTGCAATGTTAATGAGAAAAATGACTATTAACATGGCTGGATAATTTATTAAAGTATTATTTTTGCTTTGGTCTCATAGTTTTCCTCTTCCATGCCCCCAAAAGCCTTGCCTCAGGTCATTCTCAGGATGGAAATGAGTTGCACAGCTGTTGCATCTTCTTAGCATGTGGGATGTGCATGTGTGTGTGTGTGTGAGTGTGTGGTGTAAAACCAGACTTTGGTTTTTGGGGCATTGCTTTCCCAGGAAGGAGGCTGCAGGTGCAGAGGGGGTGGAACAAAGAGGAAGCACTGACCCTGCAGGAAGATCCATTTTTTAGCTCAGGAAAACCTAGGGACTGTTTTGAGAAGCCATGTTGGACAGGCCCAGATCCCTCACAAAGCTTCAGGGAGAATGGCTGTCCACTCCTGCAGGCAGTGAGCCATGTGGACCCAAAGACAGCAGACCTTTCAGAATAATCTGCTCAGCATTAGGTCCCAGAACCACCATGTGGTTCCATGGAGAGCTGGAAGGAGGTTCCCACAAAGATGGAAATCGAGTTTTCTACCAGCCAAATAGGATAGGGATTTCAATTCAGACCTCATTTGATTTTGAAAAAAATAATGAGACATTTCTTGCATTCCCATGTTAATATTTGCAAGTTCACTTTTATTATATAGGAAGAGCATATCTTGGGCAGTTCCTGATATATCCAAGGTATTAACCAACAAAAGATGTAGATGAATCAAATATTTTTAGCTCAGTGAGCAAATGACTACCAGACTACCAGACAATGAAAGTTTGATTGAACCTTGCATCTGGTTCCTGTTAACCAAATAGAGGCAAAATATGTGCTCAAGGTTTCTTGCCAGTTAATTTAAAAAGGAATTTGGATTTCATGGGTCTTGGTTGAAGTTTAGTTCCAGGGACCCGATAGGCATGAAACCATAAGTAACTGTAATGAGTTAGACAGGCTCATATTTTCTTTTCCATATTGTAAAAGCAATGATAACCACTTCTCAAGATATTTGAAAGTAGACACTAGTTACTCACAATTCCTCTCCCGAATACAATTTGTAGTTTTCTATTGCACATTCTTTCAGTGTTCTTCCTGTGAGAATGGAAAACACGTTGTATCTATGTACATATGTTTGTATTTGTAGCAGCATGGAATTCTTGTACAGAAGATGGTGTGTATTCTGTATCTTCACAGAATAGTTATCATGCTTTTATATAGTCATTATGAGCATTACTCATCTTCTTGCTTAATATAGTCATTATGAGCATTACTCATCTTCTTGCTTAAAGTCCATCAGACGCAGATCCTTGTTTTCTTATCTATTCCCTGCGGTGGTTGAGTCATTAGGATGCTGTCGGGTTTTTGTTCCTAGAAATAATGACATGGCCACACCTCTGAGCAGAAAGCCAGGAGCCAAAGACAGAGCCCTCCCATGGCTCTGCATTTGTGCCTGTCACCAAGTCATCTTCGCAAAGGGCTGTGCCAGTTTGCACTCAGCAACTCCCGTGGGGTTGGCCATTCTTCTTTTCCAGATTGGTTAGCAAAAATGATGTGTTTGGGATTAGCAGATGCAAACTCTTATATATAGGATGGATAAACAACAAGGTCCTACTTACTGTACACAGGGAATTATATTCAGTATCTATGATAAACTGTAATAGAAAAGAATATGAAAAAGAATATATATATAAACTGAAAAAGAATATATATATAAAGAATATATATAAATATATATATATAGAAATTAAACACAACATTGTAAATCAATTATACTTCAATAAAATTAAAAAATAAATTAAAAAATGATGTGTGTGTGTTAGGGCTGTGTATGTGTTAGTTGCTCAGTCGTATCTGACTCGTTGCAATCCCATGGACTGTAGCCCACCAGGCTCCTCTGTCCACGGGATTTCCCAGGCAAGAATACTGGAGTGGGTTGCCATTTCCTTCTTCAGGGGATCTTCTGACCCAGGGATCAAACTGGAGTCTCCTGCATTGCAGGCAGATTCTTTACCATCTGAGTAAGCAGGGAAGTCATTGGTCTAATTCACACTAAGATCATGAATGATTTTGAACACCTTCCCCTGTGTTTAATAGTGAGCTGTTTGGCCTCTGCTGTGCGTGTACTTTAATGACAGTGAGCTTGTGTATTTTAATTGTTCCAACTGATGCACAGAGAAAACCCAGAAGCTCATTTCCCTAGAACTGGTCTTGTCTTCCCGTGAGATGGGAAAGGAAATTTGAGATTTTCCATGAATGACACACCTATAGTTTAGAGGGGCCCCTTCCTGTGGTGTGTGCAGGTGCTCCAAGCGCCAGTCCACATCCTGGCTCTCCTCCTCTGCTGTCTGCAGAAGCTGGGGCTCCTAGACAGTTCCTGGTCCCTGCAGCCTCCCTGGGTCATCTTATAAATTTAATTCCCACACAAAGGATGGGGCTCGTGTGCCATGGTTTTTGAGTTTATTGAGGTTTGAGCGCATTTTGAACTTATTAACAATATAACCAGTAGGAAAGAAATAAATACCAACCCAAACAGTTTAGAAGGCTGTTTAAGAAATTGGAATTTCTACAGTTGACTAGGAAAAGTGTGCCTGAATGAGACTTCTTGGGTATATCTGAGTGGTCATCACTTCCTGCAGTCTTAAATGGGAACAGAGACTAAAGTTCTCTGAGTCACATCTTCCCAGAGATGGTCAGTTTTCTATGTCTGCTTGGCTGAGCTACAATTCTGGATTATTCAGTGAAACACTCCTCTAGGTGCTGCTGTGAAAGTGTGTTGTAGATGTGATTAAAGTCCCTCATCAGTTGTCTTTAAGTAAGGAGGATTATCCTACATGACCTGGGTGGTTTGATCTGATCAGTTGAAGGGTAGAGGCTTCCCTGATGGGGGAGAGATTCACCATGGACAACAGCTTCAGTCACCCTTTCACAGAGTCTACCTCACAAATTTCAAACTTGTCCCATCAGACCCCAAAGCCACCCTTGTGACAAACCTCTTAATATATGTTTTCTACAGCTTCTGTGTCAGAGGTTGAACCCTGGCTGACACACGCTGCAGTATCCGGGTCGTCTGCCTCCCCTCCCTCCCCTTCCCCTTTCCATTCCACTCTGAAGGGACTTTTGTATATCCCATTCTCCACTTTTCCCTGGAGCCACTCGGGCTGATGCAGCATAGAGAGAAAACTCAATTACTAATAAGAAACCATAACCAGGAGGTGTCTTAATTGTTTCCACCTGTCTCCTCCCATCCAAAATTTCATTATGAAAAATTTCAAAGCACAGCAAATTTGAAAAATGTTATAATAAATGCCTGTACAATCTGTATTTTGCCATGAACTTTTCATTACATGTATCCATCCACGTATAGTCTACTTGTCCATCAACCCATGTTATTTTTTGATGCATTTCAAGTAAGTTCCAGATATTAATACCTTTCTCTCCAAGTTCTTCAGCATGTGCATCATCAAGAAAATTAACGTTAGTATATAGCTCTTTTAAAACATTTATGTATTTATTTGGCTGCATCAGGTCTTAGCTGCATTATGAGGGATCTCAGGTTGTGACACATGGAGTCTCTAACTGTGTCATGCAGGCTCTGGAGATGTAGGCTCAGTCATTGCAGCACATGGGCTTAGTTGCCCCATGGCATGTGGGATCTTAATTCCCCAGCCAGGGTTTGAACCCACGTCCCTTGCATTGCAAGGCGGGTTCTTAACCACTGGGAAGTCCCTATACCTCTTTTGTTGAGGAAAGTTGAATACAGTGAGATGCCAATTCTTAAGTATACCATTTAATGAGTTTTGAAAAGTGGTTTCACCTGTGTGATCTGAAGTTCATCAACACGACATTCATATCACCCCAAATTTTCCCCATGTTCCCTCATTCATCCTTTCCTCACCCCACCAGAAGCAACCATTGATTTTTTCCATCAAAATTAGTTTTGTTTATTCATGAAATTAATAATTATGGAATCACAGAGGGCATACCCTTTTGTTTCTGTCTTCTTTCATTCAACATGATGTTTTTGAGATTCATCCATGTTGTTGACATATCAGTTTGTTCCATTTTGCAGGTGAGATGCCTTTCATTATACAGATATATCACAGTTTGATTAAACATTCTCTCATTGATAGATATCTGAGTTGTTTTGGCTATTATGAATAAAGCTGCTGTGAATGTTCTTGTGGGAAAAAAAGTGGAAGCAGTGACAGATTTGATTTTCTTGGGCCCCAAAATCACTGCTGATGTTGATTGCAACCATGAAATTAAAAGATACTTGCTCCTTGGAAGGAAAGCTATGACAAACCTAGACAGTGTATTAAAAAGCAGAGACACCATTTTGCCAAAAAAAGTCCCTATAGTCAAAGCTATGGTTTTTCCAGTAGTCATGTACAAATATGAGAAAGCTGAAGAACTGAAGCTTTCAAATTGTGGTGCTGAAGAAGCTCTTGTGAGTCCCTTGGGCAATAAAGAGATCAAACCAGTAAATCCTAAAGGAAATCAACTCTGAATGTTCATTGGAAGGACTGATGCTGAAGCTGAAGTTCCAATACATTGGTCCCCTAATGAGAAGAGCTGACTTATTGGAAAAGTCCCTGATGCTGGGAAAGACTGAGGGCAGGTGGAGAAGTGGGTGGCAGAAAATGAGATGGTTGGATGGCATCACAACTCAATGACATGAATTTGAGCAAACTCTGGGTGATAGTGAAGGATAGGGAAGCCTGGAGTGCTGCATCTGTGGGGTCATAAATAGTCAGACATGACTTAGCGAATGAAAAGCAACATCAAATGTTTTTCATTGGGTTAATATCTGGGATTGAAATTTGTAGGTTTCCAATGGTATGTTTATGTTTAAATGAAGCTACCAGGCCTTTTCTCAAGTTGGTTGCACTGTTTTATACTTCCACTGGTAGGGCTTGGGGTCTCTGATTGCCCTGTATCCTCATCAGCATTTCATATTGTCAGTCTTTCATTTTGAGCCATTCTGGTGGGTATGTAGTGACATCTCATTTGGTTTTAGTTTTTACACTTCCCTGATGACTAATGATGTTGAGCCCTTTTTCATGATAATGCTATTTTTGGTCATGTGTTTACACATCCCTAAATCACTTCCACCCCCAGCTTTGTGGGAGACCAGAGAAACCTGGTCAAGAGTTATGTTCTAAAATTCTATTTTGAGAGATGTCTTCATGAAGCCTGGGTAGAATTCTTGACTCTACTGGGGAATCTGAACACATAAGATCTAATATAAATGCCAGGTTCTGAACAGAAGAGACTCTGTGAAAGGCCAATTGGGTCAGGATCTAGAGCAGTGAGTAAAGGAGCTCATGAGGACCATGGAGTCAGTGAGAAACATGGAGTCAGTGAGGATTAAGGGGTTAGTGAGGGCCAGGAGCACTAATGAGGCCACTGGCCTTGAGTTCTGGGTGTCTAGTCCACCTCCATGCATCAACAGTGAGTTGAGAAGGGATGTCTCAGGCTGTAATAACTATCTGGGGACAATTTTCCAATAAGGCAGTAGTTTTTTTCTTATGAATTAGTATATGACATTCATATGATAAAATTATTGAACATTTTCCCATTGTACATACCATAAACACTTCCCCCAGTCTATTGTTTGAGACTCTAGCTACTCACATAGTGATTCTCCAAAGTGGGGGTGGAATTATGATGGCGATTTTCAGATACTAATGTGTAATTCATTGCATAACCCCCAAATGTTTGATGGTTAACATTCTGAAAGGTTGTAGCCACAAACTGTAAGTTACCTCAGGAATCGTGACATCTGGAGGAGAGGATTTCGATCCAGGGCCAGAGATGAGGCTTGATCACTCAGAGCTTCTGTGTGGCAAAGTTTTATTAAAGTCTAAAAGAGATAGAGAAAGATTTTGACATAGACATCAGAAAGGGACAGAAAGAGTGCCCCCTTGCTAGTTTTTAGCAAGGTATTTTATACCTGTTAGGGCTTCCCTGGTGGCTCAGAGGGTAAAGTGTTTGCCTACAATGCAGGAGACCTGGGTTTGATCCCTGGGTCAGGCAGATCCCCTGGAGAAGGAAATGGCAACCCACTCTAGTACTCTTGCCTGGAAAATCCCATGGACAGAGAAGCCTGGTAGACTATAGTCCATGGGATCGCAAAGAGTCGGACACGACTAAGCGACTACACTTCACTTTATACCTGTTAGCAAGCTGCTAATCAGATAAAAAAACACCTCAAGACTGAGAGAGCTGCACCAGGCCCCTCTCCCACAACATGCATTTTGAGATAGAATGGCACAAGAGGAGTCATCTCTGGCCATAAAACAAGTGACATGAAGCTTGAAGAAAGGCAGTTTCCAAAACAAATACATAACTTCATTAGCATAGTTTAAGGAAATATTTCCATGAATAAGACATACTGGTTTCCTGAGCCATTATCAGCTCAAGGTTTGAGAAAAAGGTTAGTCTCAGGTGGAACAGATTTGAAGAAAGGCAGATTCCAAAGCAAATACATAGTTTTAATAACCTAGCTTAAGAAAAACATTTCCATAAGAAAAATGCATTGGTTAGCTCAAGGTTTGAGAAAAGTTAAGTTCAGGTGGAACCAGGTGTCATCCTGACAACACAGAATTAATTTTGTATTTATACTTTAATAAAATATACTTTAATATACTTTAATTTTGTATAGAAAAGGAAAAAAACTGTCTGCCACTTGTAATTTATTTCCTCCTGCTGCTTGGGAACCTTTGGGCTTCCTACTTGACCGTTAACACTCTCAATTTCTCAAAGCTGAACTTTAGATTGAATCAAGTACTTGGCTGGAAAATGATTTGTCTTTCTAGCAACTCCAAATTATTTGCCTATAGAGGAAAATGTGTGGGAGCCATTGGATAGCATGCCCTGTTCCAAGCTAACCATGTTATGCAAAACTGGACTTTTACAAAGGATACAAAAACAAGAGGTGATTTTTCTATCTTAAGTTTTGTTGGGTAGGAGTTCACCAGAGGTTCATTCAAATTTCAAGTCCTTCTCCAGTCACAATATAGTTTGATTGTCAAAAAGTCAAGGCAACTGATTCTACCAGAGAGGAACAGTCTCAGAGCAATAAGAGGACTTCCCAGACAGAGGGGGGCTTTTTTTCCCAGGAGAGAGGGCAGCATAAGCTGGCACACCTGCTGGGGACACCCTCCTGATTTGCATTGGTCCCACATGTCAGGGCCATGCAGGGCCTCTGTAGACTGAAAGTTTGTGTGCACCACGCCTCCCCCTCCATCTCAAATTCATATGTTCAAACCTGACACTCAATGGGATAATGTTAGGAAGTGGGACCTCTGAGAGCTAAGTAGGTCTTGAGGGTGGAGGCCCCTTGGATGGGATCAGTGTCTTTCCCCGATGTGAGGACACAGCCAGAAGACAGCCGTCTATGAACCATGAAGTGAACTCTCACCAGATACCAAATCTGCTTGTGTCTTGACCTTGACTTAGCCTCCAAAACTGTGAGAAATAGATGTCTGTTAAGTCACTTGGTCTATGGCAAATTTCTTATAGCAGCCTGTATGGCCAGTGGCTCCTGAGGGGTCTCTGCATTAGTACTCACTATCCTTCAGTGACTGAGTGAATTTGTGAGGGAGTAACTAATTGCCTTAGTAAGCTAGGGCTGCTATAAAAAAACACACCATAGGCTGAGTGGTTTAAACACCACAGATTTATTTCGTACAGTTTAATGACTGGAAGTCCAAGATCAAGTTGCCAGCCAACTTGATTCTCTGATGAACCCTTTCTCCCTGGCTTGAAGAATGGCTACCTTCTTGCTGTTTCCTCACATGGCAGAAAGACAGAACAAACTCTCCAGTCCCTTCTTGAAAGGACACTAATCTTATCATGAGAGCCCCACCCTTGTAACCTATCTAAACCCAATTACCTCCCAAAGGTCCCATTTCCAAATACCAATGAACTGGGGGTTAGGGTTTTAATATATGGGTTTAAAAAGGGAACACTTCAAACTATAATATTCTGCCTCTGCCCACCCCCGCCCCCCTCCCCCCCGCAAATTCATATCTTTCTCTGTTCAAAATACATTCATTCCATACCAAGAACTGCTAAAGTCTTAATTAATTCAGCATCAATGCTAAACTTTAAAGTCCAAAGTCTCATCAAAATCAGGTATGGATGAGACTTGAACTATAATTTATCCTGAAGCAAAATTCCTCTCCAGCTGTGAAGCCAAACAAGTTATATGCTTCTAAATACAATGGCAGAACAAGCCTATGATAGCTATACCTATTCTCAAATGGAGAATTAGAAAAAAAAGAGGAGGAAGGTCCCAAGCAAGCACAAAGCATAATGAGGAAGATTCCAGAAGACCTTAAAGTTTGAGATTAATCCTCTTTGGTTCTATGCTCTGCCTTCTGGACCCACTAGACTGGTTTACAATGAGATTTGTTTTAAAGAATTGGATTATATGGTCATGGAGGCTGAGAAGTCCAAGCTCTGCAGTCTGCAAGCTTCACACATAAGAAGACCCAGGAATGCCAATGGTACAGTTTTAGTCTCAGCCCCAAAGCCTGAGAAGTAGGGGGACCAATGATGTGCAAGTTCCAGTCCAAGTTCCAGTTAGAAGACAGGAGAAGACTGATGTCCCATCTAAAAGACCGTCACACAGAGAAAGCAAATTCTCCCTTCCTGCCTTTTATCTATTCAGGCCTTCAACTGATTGGACGGGCCTTCAACTGATTGGAAGGGCTGTCTGCTTCACTCAGTCTACTGATTTAGATGCTAATTTCATCCAGAAACACCCTCACAGATACATCCAGAATCTGGTTTAATCAAATATTGGGGCACCCTGGTTTTCTCAGGGTATATGCCCAGTAATGGTATTGTTGGGTCCTATGCCATACATCATATTGATACATGTAGAGGCCAACAATATTGTGGGGGCAATTATCTTCCAATTAAAAATAAATAAAAAGCATATACATAGAAAAAATAAAAAATAAAAAGAAATACATAAAAAAATAAAAGAAATGAAGAGGTTAATATAAGGGTTGATGTATCCCTGCTATAGCAGAGGCCACGGTGCCCCATCCACAGCCCTTGGTCTCTGGAGTTCCAGGTAGAGAGTTCTATCAGGTCCTGCCCCTGGTGTGAGACAGCCTGAGCTCAAGGCAGGCCAGCTATCCAGATCAAGAATTGGTGGACAAAGACCTGGCTCCCTTTCCCTTGGAGAGCAGTCCTTGGGTGCTCCACAGTTTCTCAGAACAGCCTCAAGTGACCTCATGAACCCCATCCTCCACATTTGGCTTCCTTCCCTTCCCTGCCTGCCTCCCAACCTCAGTCAGGTGCCTCTGGTCACCTCCCAACTCTTGTACCGGAGTCAGCTTTGGGGGACCCAATACAAACACCCAGAAAGAGTGAAACAATCATAAAGAGTCAAGATGTTGTCACACTTGCCTCATCTCTTTCCCTTTCCCTGGAGTATCTTAGACCAGATCCCAGACATCACATGATGACACTAAAGATTTATGGGTCTGCTCAGGGGAGGAATGGAAAGGCCTCCTTGATGCCACTTTCGCACACATTAGCACAACTGTGTCCCTCTTCCAACCCTCCCCTTCCTACTGCAAGCCCGGATACCCATGCCTGCCATCTGGACACAAACTGGGAACGTGTCAACCCACTTATCGCTTATCGCTGTTTATCTTTTAATGCATTATCCCAAGGCTTCAAATTGTGGGTGGGTGTGATAAATTGTGGAAAAGGAGATTCCCTTTAAATAGAAGGATCTTTTATTAGACAAAGATAAGGAACAGGGGGAGAATCACTCTTAGCAAGCAAGCTCAAGCTGTGCCTGTGGTGGGGCGAGCAGCTTGCTGTAAAAGACCGAGAGAAAGAGGTCAGCTGGGACCAATAGTTGCTTTCGAGGGCATCATTTTGTAAAGGTCAAATGCTTTCCATCGTCCGCTTGGTGATGGTGATGTAATATGGTCACAGCCCTCACACTGGGTGCACTTCTGTGCTCTCAAGCTCCTGGAGGTGAGATTGAACATCATGAATCTCTCTTCAACAGAATCAAGCAGCTGATTTCCAGAGGAAGATTGGTTCTTCACATCCTGTCTACAGCTTTTCTCTTGCCTTCAGCCTTGGTGGGGAGAGAGAAATGTGTGCACTAAAGGCCTCCTGATATTTGGATGAATGGAAATTGATGGAATGGACAAGACTCTCACCAGCCTTGTTCTCCTGATGTTGGAAGAGAGCACAGTGGATTCAACATGTGTGATGCTGAGACCTGCTGGCCGTGGGGCCTGCATCCAGGGAGCCCATGATAAATGAGTGGCTTCATCTCTGAGAGTCACTGAAAGTGGGCTGGATGCATGTTCTCATTTTATTTCTACCAGAAATCAGGGAGGAAGATCCAGAAGGAAAGTATGTGTGCTGATTATCTCCCCTTTACAACTGGGAAAACTGACCAGGGCCCTGTGAATGGGCGTGGATATGGTTACAGAGCTGGGAGGCCAGGCATACTTTTACCAGCCTTTGAAATGTGCTCTGGGAAGCTCTGCTGTTCATCCCATCGCTTATGCTGTCAGGGCCACGCTGCGTCAGTGGAGGGGCTGAGGACTGTGCAATGGGTGACTTTGACCCGTCAGCGAACATTTGGGAAATTCCGTGCTGGGCGTGTTGGAGCTTTCACAATAGGGGTTGGGGTTCTTCCCAGAGATGCCTCAGGAGGTGGAGACAGCTGAATGGGGGCTGTGTGTGCTCGCGTCCTCTACTGATTTATGAGTCCCCGCTTGCAGTATTTCGCATGATCCCAGTGCAGCGTGGGAAGGAAATCAAAGTATGGGTTAGTGACGAAGGCAAAGCAGGCCTTGCCTGAGGCTGGCTGGGGATCTGAGAAGCCGCCCCAGTGCCAAAGAATGCAGAGACCAGCTGTGCCCGAGGCCCCCGTGGGAGCACAAGGCGCCGAGTGCCTGGGAGCTGCCCCCATTGGCAGAGCTGGCCTTCAAAGCAAGTTTTCTTCCATTCCTGCTGTCTGATTCTGGGTGCATCCCATTCCCCCAGCAGGTGTGGTCCTGAAGGAGTGTTGGACCCAGGCCAAACAAGTGCTTGGAACAAGGTGGGGAAGGAAACAGCAGAGGCGAATTTAAATAAAAAAGATGTTCTGTTACATCAATTTTCATTCAAAACTGTTTCGAAGAAGGTTAGCTCTTTGGAGACAAAAACACAACTTAGTCTACAGGAAAATGAACTAAAGGTGGGCTCATGTATGCTAGGGGTCGGACACGACTGAGCAACTTCACTTTCACTTTTCACTTTCATGGATTGGAGAAGGAAATGGCAACCCACTCCAGTGTTCTTGCCTGGAGAATCCCAGGGATGGGGGAGCCTGGTGGGCTGCTGTCTATGGGGTCGCACAGAGTTGGACATGACTGAAGTGACTCAGCAGCAGCAGCGTGTATGATACAGAGAAATAAACACTTTACCTTCTAAGGACTCAAAATCACTCCACAGATGAGCCTTGAGAAGCTCTGCATTCATCTTAGGGTCCCGGCAGACCCCTAAGTCTTTTTCTGCAGTCTGTGCACTCTTGACTATTCCAAGTCCATCACAGAAGATGCTGGCCCCTGGACCCAGAGGAAAGGCCTGGGGCATGTCCACTGCACAGCTTCTGGATCCCCAGAACTCGTGGGTAGTGTTTATTTTCTTCTCTCTTTTGAAAATTCAAATATATCACACTGTAAACTATCACTCTTTGCTGTAAGGGCCAACTTCACCAGAGTGACAGATACCATTTGTTATGGACTTAATTGTACTCCCTCAAAAGTTATGTGCTGAAGTCCTGACCCCCAGAACCGCACAAAGTGACTGTATATGGAGACAGAGACTTTAAAGAAGTAATTAATGTAAAATGAGGTTATTAAAGTGGGTTCTAATCCAGTATGATGATGTCTTCTAGGAAGAAGAGATTTAGGACATACACACACATGGAAGTCCAAGTGAGGACACAGGGAGAAGATGGCCATCTCTAAGATAGGAGAGAGCCCTCTGGAGAAACAACACTGTCCACACCCTTATCTTGAACTTTCAGCCTCCAGAAATTATAATCCCCTAGTTGATGTTTCCATGAGACCGTATTGCAACACCAGTGAAAATGCACAACATCTACTGTACTTTGCTTTCCTGATAATAGGAATCTGTGTTTTATATTCTGAGAGAGAAAAACATCGGTTGTTTAAGACCCCAGAGTGCTTTGTTATGTAATGAAAGAAGACTAATACACTATCCGAACTAATACATGGTTGTGTAAATGCCTTCCCTTGAGCCAGCTCTGCCTTTCCTGGGAAGCAGGAAACTGGATTTCAGGACACCCAGATCTCACCCAGGCTGTCTGATGAGTCCCCTTTTATTATTCTGTTCTATATTATTATGCTTTGACAGATTTATTAATTGTTTTTATTATTATTATTTTTTTAACAAATACTCAGAACCTTTGAACAGCTGCACAGCAAGATTGACTTTGTCACCCAAAGTTGATAGAATTTCAAAAGGAAGAATCGATATCTTGGTCAGCAATGTTGATGGTAAAAGTCTGATTCCTTCTGAGCCTTTTGAAGTATTAAAAATAGCATGTGGATGCTTTTAACTGCTTACATGGTACCTTTGCTGTTCAAAGGTCATGGCCAGGAAAGGCAAAATCAGAGAAAAATCCAGAGCAGACCAGTTCACCAATTGTTGTAATGGGGCTAATCCCCAAGGAAGTAAGAGAGGAAAATAGGCCAGGAGAGGATTGAAAACTTTATTGGGGTCCTGGGCAGGGCAGCCATGGCTATGGGAAGTGTTTGTTTGCTACTTTGAACTTCACTGGGAATGGTAGGGGGAGGCTGGTGCTGCTGAGGTTCACACAGGCGGGTGGCTGGAGGATGGGGAGTCCTGAGACCACAAGGGAACAGTTGTGTTATAACTGACCACATGTGTCTCAGTGGCTCTCAAACAGGATGAATTCCTCTTACCACCTTAGTGAGAAGACATTGGCTGTAGATTGGAGTTATCGCCAGGGCATCAGACAATCAGTGTTAATACAGGGTTAGGAGAAGTGGATCTCCCTGATTTTACAGGGCAATAGATAGGAGTAAAGACCTGATACCTCTGAGTTTAAAGATTTTGCTGAAAAACCTTAGGATTAAAAAAAATATTTATTTTTGCTTGCACTGGGTCTTTGTTGCTATGTTCAGGCTTTCTCTAGTTGTGGTGAGTGGGGGCTACTGTTCTTTGAGGTGCACAGGCTCCTCAATGTGGTGGCTTGAGGAGGCTTCTCTTGTTTCAGAGCGCAGCCTCTAGGGGTGCACTGGCTTCAATAGTTTCAGCATGTGGATTCAGTTGCAGCTCTTAGACGTTAGAGTGTGGGCTCAGTAGTTATGGCACATGGGCTTGATTGCCTATGGCATGTGGAATCTTCCCATACCAAGGACTGAACCCATGTCCCCTGCATTGGCAGGCAGATTCTTATCCTCTGTACCACCAGGAAAGTCCAAAACCTTAGTTTTGTTGAGAAATTTTTCATCTTCTGTAAGTTGTTGGTGTTGTATCTGCCCTTGCTAGAATTGTTGCCATTTATGCAAGAGTGTCTCTGAGTGGCATGGACCCTGCCATCCTTCTCCAGCAGTTAATCAAGAGCTGAAGGACTATCAGTGACCACTTAGACCAGAGGTTCTTGGGTTTCCTGCATTAGAGACAAGTTCTGGATATTTTTTGAACATGTTCCGTGAGGGCATCAGACAGTTGTTTAGCTGAGATCATATGATTTCGTTTGCCTGTGCCCAGGGCAATTGCCTTCACCATTTACAGCCAAAACTATTAATAGACATATGGAGATCAGATGCCTGACCCTCTGATTTTTTGAAGAAAGTATAGATGTTGCAATAGGGTAAACCATCAACGACATTCCCAATGCCATGGAACATGAAACACAGGCTCCTGTTATTCATAAAGGAAAGCACAACAGATGCTGTGCATTTTCTTGGTGTTGCAATCTGGTCTCACGGAAACATCAACTAGGGGATCATAATTTCCAGGTTTTACCCACGTAGAGGTAAGTGTGGAGCCTGGGAGAACAGAAGCATTTGGCCAGACTGTGTGGAAATCTGGACAAACATAAAAGGTGCCTGGACATTGGATTTGCTTTATTGGAGGCTCTTGAGTTTTCCCAAATGTTCACATCTCCAGGAAAGCCATGTGGTCCCAGGACTTGAGACCATCTGGCCAAACACGGAAGATCATCGATGTTCTAGGCACAGGTACATATTACTGTGTGGCAGACCCAATGATCAGATCAGGTTGATATGTGTACTGCCATGTCTGCATTTGGGGTTGACATCCTGGAGGCTCTGGGTAGATGCCAAGGGGAGTTGTGGTTGGCAGGGAGGTGGGTGATGTGGTGTTTGGGGAAGTGGCTGTGGAGGACAGGGAGCCTGAGGAGGTGTGGTGCATAACAGGGTTGACGGTGGGAGGCTTCCGGGTCAGTATCATAAGGAAGCGAAAGTCATGAGGCATTTCTAACAGCCCCATAAAAAGAGAAGAATGGGAGCAGTTGGGGTTGGAAAGCAGGCAAGGAGGAATTATGTGAGGAATGTTGGTGGTATTTAACAGGCACAACTTTGTGTCCTATAGGGGCTTGATATACTCCAGGATGGCCTTATTGTCATGGGTTTATGACTCACAGTTCTGTGGAGCCCGTGGAGGCCATGCAGGGGTCACTGTCAAGCATTTTGTAATCTTGGGGAAAAAGTAATAGAACGCAGGAGATCTTACAGATCAAGACAATGACCTAGGAATTGGGGAACCAGTGTAGAGTTGTTGGAAAGCAGCATGGACCCATGTGGGCAAGAGGTTGAAGGTGGGTAAGGCTGTAACATTCAGTTCTAAAGTGGGGGGTGGTGTTGTCCTTTTCAGTGGCATGGAAGCTGGAGTCCACCCTCAGAGTGAGGGTCCCTCCCAGGTGGCTATCCACTGATGGAAACCTGTGGTCCCATGTGGAAGTGTGACCTAGTGAAGCTTGGAGACCTCTACTAGAATCTTGCCATAAACATGTGAACTGTTGCAAATGCAAATTTTCAGTAACTCTTAGGGATCATTTGAGCATCTTGGGCCAAGTCCTGGGCAGCTTCTCTTAGTGTCTGAACTTGATATTTCATCCACAGGGAATAAATCTTCTGGTCCATAGACAGCTGACTTAGTGGGTCTGGATATAGTTGTGACACAGTCCATAGACATATAAACATTACAGCCAGTATAATAGAGACTGAGTGGTTAGTGGAGGATGGATTCAGGATTGTTGTTCAAGCTGGCCAAAGACTCTCTGACCAGTTAAAATTGGTATTCTGGATCAATATTCTGCCTGGTAGGTCTCAAACATCTGTGCCATTGGTGCCATTTATAATACATTCCAAGCCTCCCAGGCTTGATGGTGTGTGGGCCTGAGAAATGGTCCTTTGCAGTCTGGCATCCCCAGCTGGCCCATTCTTGAGTGCAATTTTGAGTATTTTTGGCCATTTGGTTGCTACAGGATTTGGCCATAGAGAGCTCTTTTGGGTCTGCCAGCAGTCCTAGGATCCCAGCCAGATGTAATAAGTCCAATAACCACAAGCCAATTGAGCATTGGCAGCAATTAACTTGGGGTCCCAAAAATTTGTTGTCTAAGGAAGTTGTTTGGCAACCAGGTGGGGAATTTTGAGGCCACAGGCATCTCTCCCAGTCTTTTGTGGAAGTTCATTGGCATCTGAGAGGGTGATCAAATGTGGTCAGTGTTTCTAATCAGTGATCAGTTCCTGGGCAGCCAGTGGCAAAGCTTGTTATGTAGTCTGCTGTGTTAGTTCCAAAGCCTGTGGTGCCTTGGTGGGAAGAGGCAGCCTTCCTAGTAATCTGATCAGTGAATTAAAGCAAGATAGACAGGTGTGGAATATATTGTCTCCAAAACATGGACTGAGTAAGTGCGGGGCCTGTCTGGGTGTTTTTGGTGGGCGTCAGTGGAGGAGATGGTGTTTCAATGAGTTTGGATGAAGCCACGTAAGATAGGGCAAAGTGGGACAAAAGAGGGCCAGCAGGGTGGACGGCTTTCCCAGATGGTACAGTTCAGCCAGTATGGTCCATCAGTAAGCCACATGAAAGCAGTGAGCATCTCCGGGGGAATAAGGGATCATCTGCCCATGTTTAGAGTGATCTTGTCCTTGTCACCAGTTATGTAAATGAGGCAGATCACCTCAGTTGAAGTCCTTTGGGGCTCCCTTCTACACAGCCATGAAAGTCACACTTGGAGAGGCATAGAAATTAAGGATGTATTACACTCACAGGTCCCAGAGAAGGAGGACTGGCAACCCATTGCCAGGTTGAGCTCTGCTGGCAGGAAAATGGGCTAGGAGAGAATGGTGGGTGATCTTGGAAGGGGCAATCATGGCACGAGGAAGGGATTATTGGCTACTTTGAACTTAAGCACATTGGAAGAAGAGCAGGGAGGGGGCTGGAAATCTTCTCAAGAGTTACCCTCCGGGCACAGTCAAGAGGAGGCTGGTGCTGGTGAGGCTCACACGGTGCGTGGGCTGGTGGATGGTGAGTCCCGAGGCCACAGGGAACAGTGTGTTACCCCCATCCCTGTCTTCACCACTGAAGTCACTCTTGAGAACTCATCACTGAGGAAAAATTGTTCAATGAAAAATTTTTCTTCAATATTTTCCCATTTTCTTATTTCCTGTATCTTTGTATCTATCATGTTACCTTGAAGGTATTTTTTTCAGCTTTCCTCTTTGTTTCAGAAATAAGGCAGACTATGAAGGATAGAAGCATTTTATTGCTGGTTTGCATAAGGAAAACCATCAAAAGAAAACAAGTATTTTCTTCTTTATTCAAGGGTTCTTTTTATGTTTGTTTGTTTTTTAAAGTTATTTCCATATTAACCATATTCCATATGCTGTATAGTACATTTGATTGCTTTTTTATTTTATACCTGGAGGTTCATACCTCTAAATACCCTTCACTTTTTTTACCTACCCCTGACACCCTCCCCTCTGTCAACTGTCAGTTTGATCTCTGTATGCTTGAGTCTGTTGCGCTTTGTTTTTGAGATTCCACATGTAAATGAGATTATATGGTATTTGTCCTTCTCAGTCTGACTTATTTCACATAGCATAATAGCCTCTGGATTCATCCATGCTGTCCCAAATAGCAAGACTTCATTTTTTTAATTATGGCTGAGTAATATTCCATTGTATATGCACCATGATCTTTTTTTATTCATTTATCTTTTGATGGACACAGGTTGCTTCCATACCTTGGCTGTTGAAAATAATGCTTCGGTGAACATTGGGATACATATATCTTTTCAAGTTAATGTTTTGTTTCCTTTAGGTACATACACAGATGTGAAATTGCTGAATCATGTGATGGTTATATTTTTAATTTTTTGAGGAAACTGCATAGTTTTTTCCATAAAGATGGTATCACTTATATTCCCACCAATAGGGCACAAGCATTGCTTTTCTCCACATCCTCACCAACACTTGTTATTGTATTTTTTATGATAGCCTTTCTAACAAGTATAACATGGTTTCATTGTGATTTTGATTTATTTTTTCTCTGATCAGTGATGAGCATCTTTTCATGTCTTTTGGTCATCTGTATGTCTTCTTCCCTGGAAAAATGTTTATTCACATCCTCTATCCATTTTTAATGAGATTTTTTTTTGATGTTGAGTTGTATCAGTTATTTAAATATTTTGGATGTTAACCCCTTATCAGAGGTATCATTTGCAAATATCTTTTCCCATTTGTTAAGCTGCCTTTTCATTTTGTTTGTACTTTCTTTCCCTGTGCAAATGCTTTTTAGTTTGATGCAAGAACATTTGTTTATTTTTGCTTTTTTTCCCCTTGCCTGAGGAGACAGATCCAAAAAAATATTACTAAGACCAATGTTGATAAGTATACTGCCTATGTTTTCTTCTAGGAATTCTTTGGTTTCAGGTCTTACATTTAAGTCTTTTTCTTTTTTTTTTTTTTTTAAGATTTATTTATTTATTTTTGACTGCTCTGGGTCTTCACTGCTGCCCATGGGTTTTCTCTGGTTGTGGCAGGTGGGGGCTGCTCTCTAGTAGTAGTGTGCAGGCTTCTTTTGTTGCAGAGCATGAGTTCTAGGTGTGTAGGCTCAGTAGTTGTGGCACACAGGCTTTGTTGGTCCAAGATATGTGGAATCTTCCCAACCAGGGACTGAGCCCATGTCCCCTGCAGTGGCAGGTGGATTCTTAACCACTGGACCACCAGGGAAGCCCTTGCATTTAAGTCTTGAATCCATCCTATGTTTATTTTGTGCACATGTGAAAGTAGTCCAGTTTGATTCTTTTGCATGTAGCTGTCCATTTTCCCAACAATGTTTACTGATCAAATCAGATCAGTTGCTCAGTCGTGTCTGACTCTTTGCGACCCCATGAATTGCAGCATGCCAGGCCTCCCTGTCCATCACCACCTCCCGGAGTTCACCCAGACTCAGATCCATCGAGTCAGTGATGCCATCCAGCCATCTCATCCTCTGTCATCCCCTTCTCCTCTTGCCCCCAATCCCTCCCAGCATCAGAGTCTTTTCCAATGAGTCAACTCTTTGCATGAGGTGGCCAAAGCACTGGAGTTTCAGCTTTAGCATCATTCCTTCCAAAGAAATCCCAGGGCTGATCTCCTTCAGAATGGACTGGGTGGATCTCCTTGCAGTCCAAGGGACTCTCAAGAGTCTTCTCCAACACCACAGTTCAAAAGCATCAATTCTTCGGTGCTCAGCCTTCTTCACAGTCCAACTCTCACTTGCATACAGGAAAAACCATAGCCTTGACTAGACGGACCTTTGTTGGCAAAGTAATGTCTCTGCTTTTCAATATGCTATCTAGGTTGGTCATAACTTTCCTTCCAAGGAGTAAGTGTCTTTTAATTTCATGGCTGCAGTCACCATCTGCAGTGATTTTGGAGCCCAGAAAAATAAAGTCTGACACTGTTTCCACTGTTTCCCCATCTATTTCCCATGAAATGATGGACCGGATGCCATGATCTTTGTTTTCTGAATGTTGAGCTTTAAGCCAACTTTTTCACTCTCCACTTTCACTTTCATCAAGAGGCTTTTGAGTTCCTCTTTACTTTCTGCCATAAGGGTGGTGTCATCTGCATATCTGAGGTTATTGATATTTCTCCCAGCAATCTTGATTCCAGCTTGTGTTTCTTCCAGTCCAGCATTTCTCATGATGTACTCTGCATATAAGTTAAATAAACAGGGTGACAATATACAGCCTTGACGTACTCCTTTTCCTATTTGGAACCAGAGGCTATCTTTTCCCCACTGTATATTCTTGCCTCCTTTGTCATAAATTAATTGGCCATATAAGTGTGGATTTATTTCTGGGTGCTCTGGTCTGTCCCATTGGTCAATGTACTGTTTTTGCACCAGTGCCATACTGTTTCAATTACAGTAGCTTTGTTGTCATGTCTGACTCTTTGCAACCTCATGGACTGTAGCAAGCCAGCTCCTCTCTCTTCAACTGTCTCTTGGAGTTTGCTCAAATTCATATCCATTGGGTTGGTGGTGCTATCTAACCATCTCATCCTTTGCACCCACTCCTCCTTTTGCTTTGTAGAATAGTCTAAACTGAGGCAGCATGATACATTCTGCTTTGTTCTCCTGTCTCAATATGTTATGTTTATCCAAGGTCTTTTGTATGTTTGAACACATTTTAGAATTATTTCTGCTAGTTCTGTGAAAAATACAATTGGTATTTTGATAAGGAATGTATGAGTCTGCAGATTTCCTTGGGGAGTATGGTCATTTTAAAAATATTAATTCTCCTAATTTATAAGTACAGCATATCTTTCCATTTGTTTGTGATATCTTCAATTTCTCTCATCAGTGTCTTATAATTTTCTAAGCATATGTCTTTTACCTCCTTAGGTAGATTTATTCCTAGGCATTTTACTATTTTTTCTTTTTTTAATAAATGTTTATTTATTTTTTAACTGAAGGATAATTGCTTTACAGGATTTTGTTGTTTTCTGTCAAACCTCAACATGAATCAGCCATAGGTATACATATATCCCCTCCCTTTTGAACCTCCCTCCCATATCTTACCCCATCTCACCCTTTTAGTGTGATACAGAGCCCCTGTTTGAGTTTCCTGAGACATACAGCAGAATCCTATTGGTTATCTATTTTACATATGGTAATGTAAGTTTCTGTGTTATTCTTTCCATATATCTCACCCACCCCCCACCCCCATGTCCGTAAGTCTATTCTCTATGTTTATTTTTCCATTGCTGCCCTGTAAATAAATTTTTCAGTACTATTTTTCTAGATTCCATATATATGAGTTAGAATTTTACATTTATCTTTCTCTTTGTGACTTACTTCACTCTGTATAATAGGTTCTAGGTTCATCCACCTTATTAGAACTGACTCAAGTGTGTTCCTTTTTATGGCCGAGTAATATTCCATTGTGTATATGTACCACAGCTTCTTCATCCATTTATCTGTCAAAGGACATCAAAGTTGCTTCCATGTTCTAGCTATTGTAAATAGTGCTGCAATGAACAATGGGATGCATGTGTCTCTTTCAATTTTGGTTTCCTCAGGGTATATGCCTAGGAGTGGGATTGCTGGGTCATATGTTGGTTAAATCCCTAGTTTTTAAAGGAATCTCCATACTGTCTTCCATAGTGGCTGTATCAATTTACATTCCCACCAACAGGGCAAGAGTGTTCCCTTTTCTCCATACCCTCTCCAGCATTTATTGTTTGTAGACTTTTTGATGATGGCCATTCTGACTGGTGTTAGGTGATATCTCATTGCGGTTTTGATTTGCATTTCTCTAATAATGAGCAATGTTGAGCATCTTCTCCTGTGTTTGTCAGCTTTCTGTATGTCTTCTTTGGAGAAATGTCTGTTTAGATCTTTTTCCCACTTATTGATTAGGTTGTTTGTTTTTCTGGTATTGAGTTGTATGAGCTGCTTGTATATTTTGGAAATTAATCCTTTGTCAGTTGTTTAATTTGCTATTGTTTTCTCCCATTCTGAAGGTTGTCTTTTCACCTTGCTTATAGTTCCCTTTGCTGTGCAAAAGCTTTTAAGCTTAATCAGGTCCCACTTGTTTACTTTTGGTTTTATTTGCTTTATTCTAGGAGGTGGGTCATAGAGGATCTTACTTTGATTTATGTAATCGAGTATTCTGCCTATGTTTTCCTCTAAGAGTTTTATAGTTTCTAGTCTTACATTTAGGTCTTTAATCCATTTTGAGTTTATCTTGTGTACGGTGTTAGGTGATGGACAGGGAGGCCTGGTGTGCTGCAGTCCATGGGTCGCAAAGAGTTGGACATGACTGAGCTGAACAGAACTGATGGTGTTAGGAAGTGTTCTAATTTCATTATTTTACATATAGCTGTCCAGTTTTCCCAACACCATTTATTGAAGAGGCTGTCTTTGCCCCATTTTATATTCTTGCCTCCTTTGTCAAAAATAAGGTACCCATAGGTGCATGGGTTTATTTCTGGGCTTTCTATCTTGTTCCATTGGTCGATATTTCTGTTTTTGTGTCAGTACCATACTGCCTTGATGACCATAGCACTGTAGTATAATCTGAAGTCAGGATGATTCCTCCAGCTCCATTCTTCTTTCTCAAGACTGTTTTGACTATTCGGGATCTTTTGTGTTTCCATATAAATTGTGAAATTTTTTTGTTCTAGTTCTGTGAAAAATGCTATTGGTAATTTGATAGGGATTGCATTGAATCTGTAGATTGCCTTTGATACTACAGTCATTTTCACAATATTGATTCTTCCTACCCAGGAACATGGAATATCTCTCCATCTGTTTATGTTATCTTTGATTTCTTTCATCAGTGCCTTATAATTTTCTGTGCACAGTTCTTTCTTTTCCTTAGATAAATTTATTCCTAGATATTTAATCCTATTTGTTGCAATGGTGAATGGGATTGATTCCTTAATTTCTCTTTCTGACTTTTCGTTGTTAGTATATAGAAATGCAAGTGATTTCTCTGAATTGATTTTGTATCCTGCAACTTTGCTAAATTCACTGATTCGATCTAGTAACTTTCTGATATTATCTTCAGGGTTTTCTATGCAAAGTATCATGTCATCTGCAAACAGTGAGAGCTTTACTTCTTCTTTTCTGATCTGGATTCCTTTCATCTCTTTTAATTCTCTGTTTGCTGTAGCTAAAACTTCCAGAACTATGTTGAGTAATAGTGGGGAAAGTGGACACCCTTGTCTTATTCCTGATCTTAGGGGGAATGCTTTCAGTTTCTCACCATTGAGAATAATGTTTGCTGTAGGCTTATCATATATGGCCTTCACTCAGTGAACTCCGGGAGTTGGTGATGGACAGGGAGGCCTGGCGTGCTGCGATTCATGGGGTCGCAAAGAGTCGGACACGACTGAGTCACTGATCTGATCTGATGTTGAGGAAGGTTCCTTCTATGCCCATTTTTTGAAGAGTTTTAATCATAAATGGGTGCTGAATTTTGTCAAAGGCTTTTTCTGCATCTATTGAGATGATCATATGGTTTTTTATCCTTCAATTTGTTAATATGGTGTATCACATTGACTGATTTTCATATATTGAAGAATCCTTGCATCCTTGGAATAAACCCAACTTGATTGTGGTGTATGAGCTTTTTGATGTGTTGTTGAATTCTGTTTGCTAAAATTTTGTTGAGGATTTTTGCATCTATGTTCATCAGTGATATTGGCCTGTAGTTTTCTTTTTTTGTGTTGTCTTTGGTTTTGGTATCAGGGTGATGGTGGCCTTGTAGAATGAGTTGGAAGTGTTCCTTCCTCTGCAATTTTTTGAAAGAGTTTTAGAAGGATAGGCATTACCTCTTCTCTAAATGTTTGATAGAATTCTCCCATGAAGCCATCTGGTCCTGGGCTTTTGTTTTTGGGAGATTTTTGTTCATAGGTTCAATTTCAGTGCTTGTAATTAGGTTGTTCGAAATTTCTATTTCTTTCTGGTTCAGTCTTAGAAGATTGAACTTTTCTAAGAATCTATCCATTTCTTTCAGGTTATCCATTTTATTGTCATAGAGTTGTTCATAATAGTCTCTGATAATCCTTTGTGTTTCTGCATTGTCTGTTGTAACCTCTCCTTTTTCATTTATAATTTTGTTGATTTGATTCTTCTCTCTTTTTTTTTGATGAGTCTGGCTAAAGGTTTGTCAATTTTGTTCATCTTCTCAAAGAAACAGCTTTTAGTTTTATTAAAATCTTTACTATTGCTTCTTTCATTTCTTTTTCATTTATTTCTGCTTGGATCTTTATGATTTTTCTCCTTCGACTAATTTTGGGATTTTTTTGTTCTTCTTTTCCCAGTTGTTTTAGTTGTGAAGTTAGACTGTCTATTCGATATTTTTCTTGTTTCTTGAGGTAGGATTGTATTGCTATTAAGTTCCCTCTTAGAACTGCTTTTGCTGCATCCCATAGGTTTTGAGTTGTCATGTTTTCATTGTCATTTGTTTCTAGAAATTTTTTGACTTCCCTTTTGATTTCTTCAGTAATCTGTTGGTTATTTAGAAATGTATTGTTTAATCTTTATGTTTTTGTGTTTTTCACAGTTTTTTTTTTTCTTGTAATTGATA
Organism: Bubalus bubalis; assembly: GCF_019923935.1. Classification (NCBI taxonomy): domain Eukaryota; kingdom Metazoa; phylum Chordata; class Mammalia; order Artiodactyla; family Bovidae; genus Bubalus; species Bubalus bubalis. The sequence continues at coordinate 151,054,638 of NC_059159.1, read as the reverse complement.
TCTAGTCTCATAGCATTGTGGTTGGAGAAGATGCTTGATATGACTTCAATTTTCTTAAATTTACTGAGGTTTGTTTTGTGACCCATAATGTGGTCTATCCTATAGAATGTTCCATGTGCACTTGAGAAGGTGTATTCTTGTGCATTTGGATAGAATGTCCTGAAGATATCAATGAGATCCATCTCATCTAATGTATCATTTAAGACTTGTGTTTCCTTATTAATTTTCTGTTTTGATGATCTGTCTATTGGTGTCAGTGGGGTGTTAAAGTCTGCTACTATTATTGTGTTACTGTCAATTTCTCCTTTTATATCTGTTAGTGTTTGTCTTATTTATTGAGGTGCTCCTCTGTTGGGTGCATAGTTACAATTGTCATGTCTTCCTCTTGGATTAATCCCTTGATCATTATGTAGTGTCCTTCCTTATCTCTTGTAATCTTCTTTATTTTAAGGTCTATTTTGTCTGATATGAGGATTGCTACTCCAGCTTTCTTTTGCTTCCCATTTGCATGGAATATATTTTTCCATCCTCTCACTTTCAGTCTGTATGTGTCTTGAGGTCTGAAGTGGGCTTCTTGTAGACAGCATGTATATGGGTCTTGTTTTCTATCCATTCACCCAGTCTGTGTCTTCTGGTTGGAGCATTTAATTCATTTACACTTAGAGCAATTATTGATATATATGTTCCTATTGCCATTTTCTTAATTGTTTGGGGTTGATTTTGTAGATCCTTTTTCTTCTCTTGTATTTCTTGACTATATCAGTCCTTTTAATATTCGTTGTAAAGCTGGTTTGGTGGTTCTGAATTCTCTTACCTTTTGCTTGTCTGAAAAGCTTTTGATTTCTCCATCAATTTTGAATGAGATCCTTACTGGTACAGTAATCTTGGTTGTAGATTTTTCCCTTTCAGTGCTTTAAATATACCCTGCCATTCCCTTCTGGCCTGCAGAGTTTCTGCTGAAAGATCAGCTGGTAAACATATGGGGTTTCCCTTGTATGTCACTGTTGCTTTTGCCTTGCTGCTTTTAATAGTCTTTCTTTGTGTTTAGTCTTCATTAGTTTGATTAGTATGTGTCTTGGTGTATTTCTCCTTGGGTTTATCCTGTATGGGACTCTTTGTGCCCCTTGGACTTGATTGACTATTTCCTTTTCTATGTTGGGGAAAATTTCAACCATAATCTCTTCAAAAAATTTCTCAGACCCTTTCTTTTCCTCTTCTTCTTCTGGGACCCCTATAATTTGAATGTTGGTGCATTTGATATTGTCCCAGAGGTCTCTGAGACTCCTCAGTTTTTTTCATTCTTTTTAATTTATTCTACTCTTCAGAAGCTATTTCCCCCATTTTATCTTCCAGCTCACTGATTTGTTCTGCTTTAGATATTCTGCTAATGATTCCTTCTAATTTAGTTCAGTTCAGTCGCTCAGTCATGTCTGACTCTTTGCAACCCCAAGAACCACAGCATGCCAGGCCTCCCTGTCCATCACCAATTCCCACAGTTCACACAAACTCATATCCATTGAGTCGGTATTGCCATCCAACCATCTCATCTTCTGTCGTCCCCTTCTCCTCCTGCCCCCAATCTTTCCAAACATGAGGGTCTTTTCAAATGAGTCAGCTCTTCGAATCAGGTGGAAAAGTATTGGAATTTCAGCTTCAATATCAGTCCTTCCGTGAACACACAAGACCGATCTCCTTTAGGATGGACTGGTTGGATCTTCTTGCAGTTCAAGGGACTCTCAAGAGTCTTCTCCAACACCACAGTTCAAAAGCATTAATTCTTCAGTGCTCAGCTTTGTTTATAGTCCAACTCTCACATCCATATCTGACTACTGGAAAAACCATAGCCTTGACTAGATGGACCTTTGTTGACAAATAATGTCTCTGCTTTTAATATGCTATCTAGGTTGGTCATAACTTTCCTTCCAAGGAACAAGCATCTTTTAATTTCATGGCTGCAATAACCATCTGCAGTGATTTTGGAGCCCCAAAAAATAAAGTCAGCCACTGTTTCCACTGTTTCCCCATCTATTTTCCATGAAGTGATGGGACCGGAAGCCATGACCTTAGTTATCTGAATGTTGAGCTTTAAGCCAACTTTTTTTACTCTCCTCTTTCACTTTCATTGAGAGGTTATTTAGTTCTTCACTTTCTGCCATAAGGGTGGTGTCATCTGCATATCTGAAGTTATTGATATTTCTCCCAGCAATCGTGATTCCAGCTTGCATTTCTTCCAGCCCAGTGTTTCTCATGATGTACTCTGCATATAAGTTAAATAAGCACGGTGACAATACACAGCCTTGATGTACTCTTTTCCTGATTTGGAATCAGTCTGTTGTTCCGTGTCCAGTTCTAACTGTTGCTTCCTGACCTGCATACAGATTTCTCAAGAGGCAGGTCAGGTGGTCTGGTATTCCCATCTCTTGAAGAATTTTCCACAGTTTATTGTGATCCACACAGGCAAAGGCTTTGGCATAGTCAATAAAGCAGAAATAGATGTTTTTCTGGAACTCTCTTGCTTTTTCCATGATCCAGCGGATGTTGGCAATTTGATCTCTGGTTCCTCTGCCTTTACTAAAACCAGCTTGAACATTTGGAAGTTCACGGTTCACGTATTGCTGAAGCCTGGCTTGGAGAATTTTGAGCATTACTTTACTAGCGTGTGACATGAGTGCAATTATGGGGTAGTTTGAGCATTTTTTCAGAGAAGGCAATAGCACCCCACTCCAGTACTCTTGCCTGGAAAATCCCATGGACGGAGGAGCCTGGTAGGCTGCAGTCCATGGGGTCGCTAAGAGTTGGACATGACTGAGTGACTTCCCTTCCCTTTGAGCATTCTTTTTTTTTTTTTCCTGAAACCTTAAATCTCACAACATTTATTATAAAGGTGCTGTAAAGGGAAACCCTGGTCTTCATGACGGGCTTATCGGTAGGATTTCTGGTAGCGGGCACGGGCACCAGGACCTCCAAACTTCTTGGATTCGCAGCGACGGGGATCGGCTACCAGCAGGGTCCGGTCGTACTGGATGAGGATGTCTTTGATCTCCTTCTTGGAAGCCTCATCCACATATTTCTGGTAATAGGCCACCAAGGCTTTGGAGATGGACTGGCGGATGGCGTAAATCTGGGCTACGTGACCACCACCCTTCACTCGGACGCGGATGTCCACACCAGCAAATCGCTCCTTGCCCAGGAGCAGAACAGGTTCCAGTAGCTTGTATTGCAGCGTGCGCGGTTCGATCATCTCCAGGGGTCGTCCGTTCACCTTGATGAGGCCGTTACCTCGTTTGCAGTGCGCCACGGCCGTGGCCGTCTTCTTGCGTCCGAAGACTTGCACCGACTGCAGAGGGCCCTTGGACGGCATGGCTGAAGGTGCAGAGACGAGCTCCTCACCGCTCGGCGCCGCAACCGGAAAAGCCCCTTTGAGCATTCTTTGGCATTGCCCTTCTTTGGGATTGAAATAAACACTGACCTTTTCCAGTCCTATGGCCACTGCTGAGTTTTTCAAATTTGCTGGCATATTGAGTGCAGCACTTTCACAGCATCATCTTTCAGGATTTGAAATCACTCAACTGGAATTCCATCACCTTCACTAGCCTTGTTCATAGTAATGCTTACTAATGCCTTCCTAAGGCCCACTTGACTTCACATTCTAGGATGTCTGCTCTAGGTGAGTGATTACACCATCATAATTATCTGCATCATGAAGATCTTTTCTGTACAGTTCTTCTGTGTATTCTTGCCACCTCTTCTTAATATCTTCTGCTTCTGTTGGGTTTATACAATTTCTGTCCTTCATTGAGCCCATCTTTGCATGAAATGTTCCCTTGGTATCTTTAATTTTCTTGAAGAGATCTCTAGTCTTTCCCATTCTATTGTTTTCCTTTATTTCTTTGCATAGATTCCTTCTGGAGTATTTTTAATTCCAGTAATTGTGTTGTTTGTCTCTGTATGTTTAGTCTTCAATTCTTCTAGGTCTTTATTAACAGATTCTTGCATTTTCTCCATTTTGCTTTCAAGGTTTTTGATCATCTTCACTATCATTATTCTGAATTCTTTTTCAGGTAGTTTGCCTATTTCCTCTTCATTTATTTGTTTCTAGTTTGTTCCTTCATTTGTGTAGTATTTCTCTGTGTTTTCATTATTTTTTAAAAAACTTATGGTGTTTGAAGTCTCCTTTTCTGTGGCTTCAAGTTTGAATTCTTTCTCCCTTTTGGTTTATGCCCTTCTACGGTCGGTCCAGTGGTTTGTGTAAGCTTCGTGTAGTGTGAGGTTTCTTGATCTTTTTTCTGGAACAAAGATTCCACAAGTGGTTTTTTATGGCATTAAGTGACATTAAAACAAGTATCCAAAAATGGCAAACCAAAGATGAACCCCATACAAATGGCAGTTACAAAATCAGGCAGATAATAATTAAAATAATGTAACATACACATATACATGTAGACCCATAAGCAAAATCAAAACAGTTCAACAAAAATAAAGTACAGTAGACTGACCCAGCAAACAAAGGAAATCAAAAATTATATCTACCAGTTAGGAAGAAAACTAACTGAGGCATAAACTGGAAAACAGAACTAAAGCAAGGTGCCAAGTGTGGAATAAAGCAGTGAAAACAAAACTAACAAATACGTTGGGAGGAAAGAAAAGCAAGAAAGAATATATTTGCAAAGTTAAATAGAGGTGGATAAAGAAGATTTATATACATTAAAGTTTAGATGCAAGGGTAACAGTATGAAAAGCAAACAAAAGAACAAATGTAGGAAAAGATAATAGTATAAAATGTTCAAATTAACAAAAGAGAAAAGAAAAAAGACACAAAAAGGAAGAAGAAAAAAATAATAAAAGGAAAACTCTACAGGACTGCTAAAGCCCAATGTAGAGGCAGAGGTTTATAACAACAATAAAAAATTTGACTGAAGGAAAAAAAAAGCTCAAAAGCTTAATTAGATTTAATAATGCCAATAAAATCAACAACTACAGTGAGGGTGGGGGAGGGGGAAGAATAAATAAAGGAAACGAAAAAAGTAAAAGAAATCCAAGAGAATCTACAAAGCAAGTCAAAACATAAGAATACTGAATATTTTTCTTGAGTCACTGCTCTCAGAGTCCTTTCCTTTACTGGGAGTCACAGTCTACCTCACCTCCCTAAGATGTCCTCCAACACTGTGCTGGCCTCTAGACCTGCTGTGGAGGCAGCTCAGATTCTAATCTGGTCCTATTCCTATGTGTTTTTGCCTCCAATGTCCACAGCTATCAAAACTAGTGCATTTTCTTTTGTGGAAGATCTCATTGTTCTTTTACATATTCCACAGACACAGAATCTACCTAGTTGATCACTTGGATTTAATCTGCAGCTTGTACAGCTGGTGGGAGGGTTTTGGGTCTTATTCCTTAGTCACACTGCCCCTGGGTTTCAATTGTGGTTTTATTTCCACCTCTGCATGTGGGTCACCCATTGGTGTTTGTTTCTGAGGCTGCCCTGGAGGACTTGGGCCTGCCCCAGTGAGGGCCAGGTGTGGAGGTGGTGCAGCTGCTTGGGTCACAGGGGTTCTGGCAGCACCAGGTACTCAGGGGAGTTGGCAGCTAGGGCAGCAGGAAATATAGTGCTCTAGAAGGGTATGGCAACCAGTATTGGCCAATATGCTCCAGTATTCTTGCCTGGAGATCCCCCCTGATAGAGAAGACTGGCAGGCCACAGTCTACAGGGTTGCAAAGAGTTGGATATGACCGAAGTGACCCTGCGTGCATAGACACAAGACTTTTTTTTGCCTATGGCAGCTGTGCCCCAGTGAGGGTTGAACGTGAAGGTGGCACAGTTGTTTGGCTTGTGGGGCTCCTGGAGGTGCTAAAGATGCAGGGACACAGATTGCCTCCATGCAGGAGTTATGGGCCCATCAGAGTCTTCTTTCTAGCCTCTTGTAGCTGGCAATCAGAAGGCCTATTTGGCTAGTCTTTCAACATAACTCTACCTGTTTAGGCACTTAGAGAGCTCCCTTGCCTGGAGTCCTTCTCTGTTGTTCTGTGCACCAGGCACATAGAGGGTCTCCACTGGCTGGGGTCCTACTCTGTAGATCAGCCTATCAGGCACTTAAAGGTCACTCTGGGTGGGGTCCAACTCTGTAGTTCAGTACCTCAGGTGTTTGATGGGCCAGCCTCTCTGTTCAGCTGCCCTGCTGGCATTTGGGGAGAAGGAGGCTACGGTGATGGCTCCACCCACTATGCGTGACTCAGCAGTATTGCCTTGCTTCCATGGCTGCCTGGCTTTCCTCCACAGGCATTTCCCACCACAGTCTCCTCCCTCACATCCCCTTGATCTGTCTGTCTGCCGTCAACAGCAGCCCTGCCCTGGGATTGGTCCACAATCCTTAAACTCCAGCTCCCAGCCACTGCACTTTCTAGGGAACATGTATCCCTGTCTAGGGTAAGTATGGCTATCGCAAGGACTGTTTGATTCTCATTCCATCTCGGCTGCCACAGATCAGCTGTTTCACTCTCAGCCTTAAATGTTTCTCCCCTGACTCAGACAGTTGCTCTGATATGGGGATCAGACCCCCTGCTTCAGTTCCCCCACCCGCCGAAGACAGGTCCAGTCCTACTAACACTCCTGTTTCCCCCTAGTTCCTTCATCCTACCGAGTTTTGCATGGTTCTATACCTTCTCTTCTGATGGTCAGGTACTCCTGTCCGCTCTTAGCTGTTGTTGGTGTATTCCTGATGTATCCATGGAGAGAGATGTACTCCATGTCCACCTACTCCCCCGCCATCTTGTTCTCCTGTTTTAAAGAAACAGATTTTTCTTAGATCACTTTGTGTATTTTTCACACATTCACCAACCATTCAGTTGTGATATATGTAAAGAATTAGAAACAGGTTTCCAGAAAGTGAAAATATATGGATACAAGTGTAAGGCGTATGTAGATCATAGAGAAAGAGAAAACTCTGGTCTCACCATCAAAGCTCACACACCTAGGAGGCTGCGGGTGGTGAGGTTGGTAGAGTTCCCTGGGAAGACGAGAGATTCTAGGCTGCTCAGTGTGAGAAGCTTGCCAAGTCCTCCTGGGTTACCTGACATAAGTGATTGAGATTTGCCGGGGTCCAGCCCCGGCTGATCCAGGGTATTCAAAGGAGAGATGGTGTAGGCGACCTATTTATTTATTTATCAAAGATATAAAGAGGAATAGAATGAGGATAGCTCAGTAGGAAAATTCAGTGGAGAAAAGAGGCTGAGTAGCTTGGTTTACGCGGGAGACCAATAAAATGTCAAGACAAGAAGCTTGCACCACTTACGTAGGCCGCAGGTGTCCTTCCGTTTTCCCGAAGGAGAGGAGACACTGAGGCCTCCCCCGTCGGATCTTAGAAGCCCAGGCATAATTAGCAAGCATGGCGGGTTCCGCGCTCCAGATGGAGACTCAGCCAGAATTTGAGAGAGAGAGTGACATGGGGAGACCAAGTTTCGGTGAACAAGGCCTGCACTTTATTTTCCAAAGTAGTTTTTATACCTTAAGTTGTGCATAGAGGATAATGGGGGAAGGCGGGGGAGTCATGCAAGGACAGCAGTTCCTGATCCTAATCGAAGCCAGGCTTTCAAACTTATCATATGCAAAAGTTCAGGTGATTTACATCATCTTCTGGCCAGGAGGCCTGTTAACATTTTAAGAAACTTATTTTTCTCTAAAGGTGATTATTCTAAAGTCAGGCGCCAGCCTCCAAAAAGCACTGGATAGAGTTGCATTCCTATAGGGCAAAGGTGAGGTGGGCTCAATCAAGAAAAGATTTAACTCAAGGGTCCAAGGTTACAAACATTGAGGCTACTACTTACATTTCTATACACCCATTATATCAATCAATACACTGCCAAGGACACAGTAGGTAAGGAGTACGGAGACTTAGAAGCATACATTGGCCCAATAAGTGAAAAACCCTTCACCAATACAATTTCTAATCAATCTTTTAACTGCTCAAAGGAATCTGTGTTTAGACAGTTTAGAACATCTCCTGCCTCTCACAGTTGGGAGGCTCTGAACAATCACATGTGGCCAGAAAAACCTATTCAGGCAGGCTAGAGGATTTCCAAAGGAGTTTGTAGGTTGAAACACTGTCACACCCAGGAATTATTAACTGGAGCTGTAAGCTAACTCTTTTTTCAGAGAGAGGTAGTGGGGGACAGCCCCCCATAAAGTCAGAGGTGTAGGTGAGAGCACAAAACAGAAAGTAGGCAGACTCTGGTTTTGGGGGTAGATGCTCGAGAATTTCCAGGGGGACTCCTGAGGCTCGATCCTGCCTTTGTGTATGCCGAGCCTCCTTCCTCATGACCTTTGTCATGGGTGGAGCTCCTCACGCTGGCTCCCGGCAGTGACAGAATTCCAGTTGCACTATTCCAGATCCTGAAAGATGATGCTGTGGAAAGTGCTGCACTCAATATGCAATATGCACTCAATATGCAATATGCCGGCTCCCGGCAGAGATTGTCACCTCTAACTTGACTTTTGATGGTGTATTCATTCATATATATTTATGACAGGTGGAACCATCTGATAGAAAACATCCCTCTGGAGCAGAATTCTCACACCTGGGACACAGGAAAGCCCCGGGAGGGCTTGTCACATCACAGACCCCTGGGGTCCACCTAGAAGTTCTCACTCAGTAGGAGAGGGGCAGCTGGGTCACCTGCATTTATAACAAGTTCCCAGATAGGTGATGCTGCTGCTCTGGGGAGTCCACTTTAGAACTTCTGGTCTTGTGTTCTCCTGCGCAGCACAAACACAACGTTCTCCTTGTGTGCATGCCCAGCCTCCTGACGTTGGCAGATGGTGGGACCATCAGGGGGCAATTCTTGTTGCCCTCGAAACAGAACCCCTCAGCACACAGCATAACCCAGCCCAAAAGCTGCTATTTATAAACAGCACAAGGTTTACAAAGAAATGACTTCAACTATAAGAATGTTGAAACAGACTGAACCCTGGTCGAGAGGTCTATTTCTAGAGAGAAGACTTGTCGTCAATTGGTAGACGTTTTCGATGGAAAGCAGTGGTGACAAGAAGCAGTGCACATTCTCAGAATGAGGAACAACATCATGGTAGAGGAAGAAATGACTAGGAACAGCAAAATGCAGGAGCCTTGGCCAGCTGGCTGAATGCGCATGTGTACCATCTGTCTCTGCCTACAGAATGTTCCAAGTATTCCCCTTGGTTTGAGTAATGTGCAGAATTCATTTCTCAGCACAGCCAAGAGAGTCTAATGAGAAAACCACTGTCTTGCTTTATTCTTAGAACTTACCAGAGCCAGGGAGCACTGGTGTTGGTGTATCTGGGGCAGCCTCTGGACTGGACTCCCATCTCTCTTATCAACACCAGCTTCTTCTTTCCCCAGTGCAATGTGCCATGTCCCCCTCAGCTCTGCCCTGCCCCACCATCCTTGGAGGAATTTGAGTGTTCTTGGTTCCACATAGCCTTGTGGGAATGAGTTCTCCTGGAATGCTGAATGAGGAGAGGGACAGCTTGGGGAGCTACGAAGATCAGATAAAGAATGGAGGGGGTGCCAAACAGAGATGAGGGATTTCATTGCAAGTCATGTCCTTCACTTGATCCTTGACAGCTCATTCAATCAGAAAGCCTGCAGAGCACAGAGGAGCTGGCTCTAGGAGTTGGTGGTTGTCTCATGTCATAAAAGTACTGCAGACTTTATTTAGTCCAGGTGAGGAAAAGCTCACTAGGGTGACAGTTCTCCCCTCAAGTCTGGACATCCTGGGACAGTGGGTGATCTCACACAGCTGTTCAGGTGGAGTTGGTCATCGTCTGCCTGGGGTGCTGCTAAGGAGATTTCTTTTAATATGAAAGACAGAAATATATTACCTTAACATTTCTTTGGACTTAAGTTTTTAAACTTGATTTTGTGCAAATTTCCAAAAAAATGAACCATTGAGACCATTACTTAAAAAAAAAAATAGAGGCCACTAGCATGACAAAGCTTAAAGGATAGCAAAGGAAAATGATATTTGAGAAACAATAAAAAGATCACATTCAAAAGATAAACTCAAGATAAACTGATAAAGTGTGGTTTTTAAAATAAAGAATACCTACCCTTTTATGGGTTTTGCTCAAGTGAATGTAACTTCTGACTGGATACTCAAACTTTCAACAGTGTGTGCTTTGTGATTTATTTTTAGTTGGTTTCCTGGGAAAATTGTAATTTTCATTCTAAAGTAACACATTTTAAAGTATAATATTTTATTGCTAAAACTGTTTTCCATGGGAAAGAATTTCTGATTTTATCATGGAAATAAATGCAGAAATATGAGTTAGTTTACTGAAACTCACTTTGCAGGCATTTCAGGAACAGTTAATCACTGAAGCTGGTCGGAGAACTCCCAGACCCCAGCATCAGCCTCAGGAAACCATCTTACATGCATGGAATGTCACGCCCACACCCCCAGGCCCTTCTCTCCAATGCGGCTGGTGCCACTTCATGGACCCCCTGCCTTGAAACCCAGGTTCAGCTGCCTCTGGATACAAATGCTATTCTAACCTTACAAGGGAGCAAGAATGAAGCTGGATTTTCTTTCAGATAATTTGGTGGATCATTGTTGGAGGAGGGAGATGATTTGGAGAGAATAGTTCTAAATAAGCACTGAGACTTTAAAACATTTCAAATTGATGTTTCCTTTGGCTGCATTTGTCATCCAGGACACGCTGATACTTCAGCAAAGCAGATTTCATCAAAAACCTCCCAAACCGAAGGAGGGGGCTTGGTAGAGCTTGGCGTGCAACGTTCCTGTTCAACCAGTCACAGTGCTGAGACTGAGGTTTCCCCAGAGATGGTCACAAGGGGCGATAGGCCTGTTGCCCTCTTGACATATTTAGAACTCACAGGAGAGGTTAAAGAAGTTCATGAAAGTTACAACCAGAAGGGAGCGAGTGACACCTGGGAGCTCTCTCACAGCTGAGACTTCTGTAGTGTTTCCCAGAGTCCTCTTACCCCAGGCAAGATGTCCAGCCAAAAGCTTCAGGAGATGGAATCAAGAAGGATTTTGAGTGAAGAAGTTGTGGTCCTGCACTTGGTCCTGTACAGATCTAAGAAAATGGATCTGCACTGTCTGATACCCTCAGCATCTACTACCTTGCTTACACCTCTTTTAGAGTAAAACTCACATTTCTTGGTCTGGTTGATGTAATCTCTTACCTCCCACACCCTCAATCTGAGTGTTGTCCATATTTCTCATTATCTCCTGTGCTCTGGCCACAAGCCTGTTTTCTGTTCCTTGAAAACACTGACCTCAGTCATTCTTGGGTCTTTGCTGTTTCTTCTGGGTAATCCCAAGCCTTAGACCTTCAAACTCCCAGCCTGTTATTGCATCATATGGTAGTTTTATTCCTAGCTTTTAAGGGAATCTCCATGCTGTTCTCCATAGTGGCTATATTGATTTATATTCCCACGCATAGTGCAAGAGGATTCTCTTTTATCTGCAGCCTCTCCAGCATTTATTGTTTGTAGACTTTTTAAATGATAGCCATTCTGACTGATGTGAAGTGATACTTCATTGATTTGCATTATTTTGATTTGCATTTCTCTAATAGTTAGCAATGTTGAGCATGTCTTCATGTTCCTATTGGTCATTTGTGTATCTTTTTTGGAGAAATGTCTATTTAGATCTTCTGCCCTTTTTTTGATAGGGCTATTTTATTGTTGTTGTTGTTATTGAGTTGTATGAACTGTTTGTGTGTTTTGGAAATTAAGTCCTTGTTGGTTGTTTGGTTGGCAAATATCTAGCTGGTAGGTTGTTTTTCGTTTTGTTAATGGTTTCCTTTACTGTTCAAAAGCTTGTAAGTTTGCTTAGGTTGCATTTGTTTATTTTTGTTTTTATTTCTATTGCCTTGAGGGACTTATCTAAGAAAACATTGCTCTGATTTATTTCTTTATTCACTTTTAAACTTTTTATTGGAGTATAATTGCTTTAGAATGTTGTGTTAGCTTCTTTTGTACAACAAAGTGAATCAGATATACATATACATTTATCTCCTCTGGATTTCCTTCCCATTTGCACAGAACATTGAGTAGAGTTCCTTGTGCTATACAGTAGATTCCAGCTTGTTATCTGCTTAATACATAATAGAGTATATGTGCTGTTCTGTGCTTAGTCGCTCAGTCCTGACTCTTTGTGACCCCATGGACTGTAGCCATCAGGCTCCACTTTCCATGGAATTCTCCAGGCAAGAATACTGGAGTGGATAGCCATTCCCTTCTCAAGGGGATCTTCCCAACCCAAGGATCAAACCTGGGTCTCCTGCACTGCAGGTAGATTCTTTACCATCTGAGCCACGAGGTAAGTCTATGAAGATGATCAAGGGTCAAACAAGATGGACTGCAATTGACCACTGTTGAGTATCATGTTGGTGGTCAGTTCCTAAATCTTCTACTCATCTGGGGAGATTTGATTCTGCATGGGTTTTTTGGCGGGCAGGCCCACTTCCTCTTCAAGCTCAAGGGAGACCAACACTCTCTCTTCTGCTCCCTGGCAGCTAGTCTGGGCACAGTGTAGGCCAGAACAACTGGAAGCTCCTATTTAGGGCTTTGAATCAACAACGCACAGATGTTGTATCCCAATGGAGAGATCGTTCTTGGAAGAGCTGATGGGGCCAAGAGGCCTGGTTCTAGAAGCAGAGGAGGGAGCAAGGTGGTGGCTGCAATATCCCTCAGAATGTGATATTCATCCCACCATGTGACTCTGGCTCTACTCTTGGCTCCTAACCTGACTGCTCCTGTGTGTTCTGAGCTGGCCCTCCAGATTTTTCTTGATTCTATGAGGACCTGATAATCTTCATAATGTGTTTAAGTTAAGCTGGCATCTGTTTGAATCTAAGAATTCTTACTGGTTCAAGTAATATATCCCTTCCTGCTCTTTACTTTTTCTTCCTTGTGTGTTTCCTTACTCTGTTAAAATAAGGTTAATCAGATGTTGTTAAAGACATCTCTATGGAAATAATCAGTTAATACTATCCAGAATGGATGCTAAATCCAAGCAGGACTGAGTAATTCAGTGCTGTAAAGATGGGGATCTTTCTATTTCCCTCTTGCCTCTCTGTGTATGATGTGGTGGGCACCATGGTGAAGCTTGCCACAGTGCAACTTGCTTTGATTATACATGTGAAGGAAAAAAATTGCTTCCTTTCTGCTCACTATTACATCTTTCTGCTGCTTCTACATCTTCAGGGCCTTATCTGAAGAGTAAATACTAGTTTACACACTGAGCAATGGGGAATTTCTCAAGTAATGAAAGGATAGCCGCATCCTTGGTTTGGAGTAGAGGAAATAGATTTCCATAAAGGCCCCCATTTTCCTCTTAATGGAAAGATATTGTAATGTTGATAAGGATGAAAGATGAAAGGAGATGGTAATATATATTATGAAGGAGAGCCCTCAGCACGCTATTTACATACAAAACAGGAAGGTGTCACATACATTCTAAAAAGGCATCTACTCCTTGGGGACCCCACACCAGGGCTTGACCATAGCAGGAGCATAAAAGGGAGAGATTTGAGGGACATAAAGAAGAAAACCTGACTTGTGAGTTATTTCCTTTAGTGCTCAAATAAATGGTAAGTCACACACACAAATACTGATCAGGTCAGGGATTGATAAACATTTTCTGTGAAGAGCCAGATCGTGAATACATGCATGTGTGCTATGTCACTTCAGTTGTGATTGACACTTTGCAACCCTATGGACTGTAGCCCACCTGGCTCCTCTGTCCATGGGGATTCTTCAGACAAGAATACTGGAGTGGGTTGCCATGTCCTCCTTCAGGGGATCTTCCCTACCCTGGGATCAAACCCGAATCACTTTACATCTCCTACATTGGCAGGTGAGTTCTTTACCACTAGTGCACCTGGGAAGCATCCAGATAGTGAATATGTTAGACCAAAAATTATTTTATAAGGAGTAGTATTTTACAACTGGCATTGTAAAAGAAGAACCACAGGAGGTTCTGGTGAGCTGAGTGGGCAGCTCAGGGAAATAGCAACTCATAGTAAATTTCATTTCTATGACTGGGAGGTAAGTAATAGAGATTAGCTAGCTCCAAGTTGAGCTCTAGTCCCACAAACCAGAATGTAGGCAAGTCAGAGCTCAGGGATGGGTGTTACAGGGAGCATCATTGAGGCACAAATGTAGCCCAGACCCTGAGTAAGGAATGGAAACACTCAAGTTGTGATTGCTCAGTGGGAGGCTGAAGCTGGAGGAACTGAGCATCATTTGGAGTCCACTGAACCACAGGAGGTGAGACACCACCAACCCCAGGTCCAGCCAGCTCAGAATGTCATCACTTTAACATCATACTAGAATGACCCAGGAATATTCTAGTAATAGAATAAGAGCTTTGCTTATAGAGCAAAGCTTCAAGCAAAAAGTATTTGATTCTAAGTCTCAGAAATTCTCTTCAAACTTGGATTCACACTAGAAATTAACCCCTCAGAAATAAAGACGTAGGGACAGTGATGGACACCGATTATAAGAAGCCTGGAAAGAAATGAAGAAATGGTTTGTGCCTGACTAGGGATCAAGCCCCTAAGAACAAGGGACAGTGTCAGTGTCATCCGTGGTTTCTCTGCCCAACCATAGCACCCAGACATGTTGAAAGTGGCCGAATATGCAGGAGAGAATATGAAAAATCCCATGATGAATGGTTGCTAAATATAATATTAGTTTAGAGAAGGGAGTGATTAGGACTGGTTGGTATTTAAAAAAAGATTGCATCCGAAGAATAGATGGGAATTAAGACTCAGAATCTCTGGGTAGAAGGCTCTGAAAAGATGATTTGTTCTGGGTCCCAGCTGGTGAATATTCAGCTTACTTTTATGTTATAAAATTTTTATTTGTTTTTAATACACTTATTTATTTTTAATATTTTTATTTATTTATTTGGCTGCCCTAGGTCTTAGTTGTGGCATATAGTTATGGAATGCAGGATCTTTAGTTGTGGCATGTGAACTCTTAGTTGTAGCATGTGGGATCTAGTACCCTGACCAGGGATCAAACTTGGGCTCCCTGCATTGGGAGTGTAGAGTCTTAGCCCCAGTACCATCAGGGAATTCCCTAGTCTACTTTTAATGAGTCCTATGTACATGCTAGGAGAAGGCAATGGCACCCCACTCCAGTACTCTTGCCTGGAAAATCCCACGGACGGAGGAGCCTGGTAGGCTGCAGTCCATGGGGTCGCTAAGAGTCGGACACGACTGAGCAACTTCACTTTCACTTTTCACTTTCATGCATTGGAGAAGGAAATGGCAACCCATTCCAGTGTTCTTGCCTGGAGAATCCCAGGGACGGGGGAGCCTGGTGGGCTGCCATCTATGGGGTCGCAGAGAGTCGGACACGACTGAAGCAACTTAGCAGTAGCAGCAGCATGTACATGCTAAGCTGCTTCAGTCATGTGGATCATGACAAACTGTGGAAAGATCTTAGAGAGATGGGAATGCCAGACCATCTTACCTGTCTCCTGAGAAACCTGTATGAGGTTTCTGGGAAGCCTGACCAAGAAGCAACAGTTAGAACCCTGTATGAAACAATTGATTGGTTCAAGATCGAGAAAGGAGTGCAACAGGGCTGTCTGCTGTTACCCTGTTTGTTTAACCCTATATACTGAGCATATCATGAGAAATGCCAGGCTGGATGAGTTACAACCTGGAATCAAGATAGGTGAGAGAAACATCAACAACCTCATATATGCAGATGATACCACTCTAATGGCAGAGAGCAAAGAGGAACTGAAGAGCCTCTTGATGAGGGTGAAAGGTAGTGACAGATTTCCTCTTCTTGGGCTCCAAAATTGTTGCAGATGGTGACTGCAGCCGTGAAATCAGAAGATGATTGCTTTTTGGCAGGAAAGCAATGACAAACGTAGACAGTGTGTTGAAAAACAGAATTAATCTGTGGACAAAGGTCCATACAGTCAAGGCTATGGTATTCCCAGTGGTCATGTACTGTTGTGAAAGCTGGGATGTAAAGAAAGCAGAACACCAAAGAATTGATGCCTTTGAACCATGGTGTTGGAGAAAACTCTTGGAAGCCCCTTGGACAGCAAGGAGATCAAACCAGTCAATCTTAAGGGAGATCAACTCTGAATACTCATTGGAAAGACTGATGCTGAAGCTGAAGCTCCAGTATTTTGGTCATCTGATGCAAACAGATGACTCATTGGAAAAGTCCCTGATGCTGGGAAAGATTGAAGGCAGAAGAAGAAGAATGTGTACGAGGATGAGAAGGCTGGACGGCATCACTGATGCAATGAACATGAACTTGGACAAACTCTGGGAGATGGTGAGGGACAGGGAGGCTTGGTGTGCAGCAGTCCATGGGGTTGCAAAGAACTGGACATGGCTGGGTGACTGAATAACAGCAGCATACATAAGTGCTAAGTTGCTTCAGTTGTGTCCTAGTCTTTGTGACGCCATGGACTGTAGCCCACTGGCTCCTCTGTCTATGAGATTCTCCAGGCAAGAATACTGGAGTGGATTGCCATTTCCTCCTCCAGGAGATCTTCCCGACCCAGGGATCCAGTCTAGGTCTCCTATGTCTCCTGCATTGCCAGCTGGGTTCTTTACCCACTAGCGTCACCAAGGAAGCCCTTTAACCCTTAATAAGTCCTAACTTAAGATAAAATCTTTCTTCCTGTAGTTGACACCCTTTGAAAAGGGCTCTGCCCCTTGGGATTCTTGCAGTGGAATGATGACCCTGCATAAGAGTCAAAGACAGTTGAACTCAGCAATTGTGTCTTCCATTCTCTCCCTGGAGGCCTCATCTCCATTTTCTCCAATGTGCCCATGTGGTGTAATATTGAATCTTATTGTGACCTACTCTGGCTGGGTTTGCCTCTGTTTCTGAGTGAAGCATTTTCCAGAACTGAGTACAAGATACAAGAGGTCTTGCATTTGTCAAGCAGAGAAGAGTACCTGCTTTTCATGACCAAATCAGCCAGTTGCAAAATGGTGGCCATCAGAACAAGTCAAAGAACCCTGGCCCCACCCCAGTGTCCTGTGGGTCCCAGTCTGCAGACACCAAACCTGTCTGCATACTTGGCTTCATGAGACATGTCTCATTCAGCGCCTTCTGTCTTTACTGTTAATGAAATCTCTCAAGCCAATTTTCAAGTGGCAAGTTGCAATTTCTTCCTCTTTATATTTCTGTAGCTGATTTACTGGACTATGGGGAGTATTTTGGGGAACAAAATGTTTAGGGGACTAAAGACTGGGGACAGTCTTTTTAGAGCAACTGTCCCTACCCATCACCTGTATAAGCAGTGGATTCAGTCACCCTGGGGCCGGTTTATGAGCTGGTCATGGGCTTGAGACAGGTGTGGCAATTGTCGAAACAACAAGCAAGGCCACTCTAACCCTTTCTCTTTGGATCTTGAACAGGATTCCTGCTGGTTGTAAGTCCTGAAGCTGGAAATTCAAGTGACACTGGCAAGTGTTTAGGACGTTGTACAAAACTTGTAAATGGAGAAAACGTGGAAATGGATCCTTATAGTGGCCAATATCAGGGCTAATATAATAGGCCTATGTAAATATGCTGCCGCTGTTGCTGCTAAGTCGCTTCAGTCGTGTCCGACTCTGTGCGACCTCATAGACGGCAGCCCACCAGGCTCCCCTGTCCCTGGGATTCTCCAGGCAAGAACAGTGGAGTGGGTTGCCATTTCCTTCTCCAATGCATGAAAGTGAAAAGTGAAAGTGAAGTTGCTCAGTCGTGTCCTTAGCGACCCCATGGACTGCAGCCGATCAGGCTCCTCCGTCCATGGGATTTTCCAGGCAAGAGTACTGGAGTGGGTTGCCATTGCCTTCTCTGATGTAAATATAGTCCTAAATAATAAAAATACATCATAAAAATGTATTTTTGAGCCTTATCCTTAATACGATAAAGATTCATATAAGCACTCAGTTTTTTTCATGTCCTCTGCACCTCTGCAGTCCAAGTATTTCTTTTTATTTACTTAAATTTATTTTTAAAATCATTATTATTTTTGACCATACCATGTGGTACAGGATGTTACTTCCCTGACCAGGGAGTGAACCCATGCTTCCTGCAGTGGACATGCAGAGTCTTAATCACCGAACTGCCAGGGAAGTCCCTCATTTGTTCCTTTTCAAATTTATGTATATAAGCTTGAGATTTGTGTATCTGTTCCTTTATTACCCACATGTGGCTGTGATGCTATGACAACTGACTGAATTAGGGGTCCTAAAATGGTTATTTCAAAGACAAGCAATATTAAATGAGAGTCAAGGCCTTCTAGATTAGTACTAACCAGGCCTGACCCTGCTTAGCTTTTGAGATCAGAGGAGATAAGGCGCATTCAGGGTGGTATGGAGGTAGACACCAAATCATCTTTTAATGAGTTTTGCTCTGATTAGGGAGGAGATTCTCCTGGAAATTTTAATCTGTGTTAATCAAAGCTAAAAATTATCAAACATCTACCTTCCCCAGCCCTTCTGCCAGCCCCTTCAAGTATGTTGTTATCAACATTATGAGTTTTTTAGCACAAAAAACCCATTATAGTAAAAGAGTATGCATGGGATATACATATACTAAAAAAATGATTTTGTTTAGTTGAAATTTAAATTGAGTTGAGTGTCATGTTTCTTTGTTCAGCCTGGCAAATTGACAGCTATGCAAAAGAAGAATTCTATCCTTACTGGTTTTGTTAAGTGCTTCCTAGCAGAGCAAGACAAGCTATGATGGTTAACC
This sequence comes from Bubalus bubalis, assembly GCF_019923935.1. Classification (NCBI taxonomy): domain Eukaryota; kingdom Metazoa; phylum Chordata; class Mammalia; order Artiodactyla; family Bovidae; genus Bubalus; species Bubalus bubalis. Next base: position 151,035,904 of record NC_059159.1, on the reverse strand, counting down.
TCCACCCACAACCCCCACCACTCCCCCACTCCGCCCACCCCTCAGACAAGCTCAGTCCATTCGTGAGGAACTGGAAACATTCAAGCTCTGGACTTCCCACCTGCCAGGCACCAGGCGGGCACCCCTATGCTCTAGGACCTTTCAACCTCTCCAAGGGCGTCTGACTCACTCCGCCTCATGGAGGGATAAAGAAGCTTTGTCAAGGCCAGGCCTCATTTGCCACTTCAGAGCACCACGTCTGTTGACACTGCAAAATAGCAGAAGAATTCAACAAGAGGTCTTTTCAGAATGTTCATTGTGAATGCACAAAGGACAGTCCCAAGTGGGTCAGCAGCTGGCCTGGAGAGCTTTCCGGGTGAGAAATCACATCTAAGCATTCGGCCTTTGCGTTCCCCGTCCGTCCTGCCCGCCTCCTCCGGCCACTCCCATGGGTGACTCATATGGACAAAGGCAGCAGGCATCTCCCTCTCCTCAGCTCGGTTCAGTGAGTTCACACTTGGAGGGACTTCCTGTGTTGATGTCTGATGCTCTCCCCAACTTTGGCATTCTATCATATACGAAGAGGTCCTGGCCCCATCCATCCTTGCAGGAACCCCCACTCTCCACCAAACACCAGCCACCTCATGTTTAGGGGCTCTCATGCTAGAGGTTCAAGCATAATGGCAGTGGAAGCTTCCAGCAGCTTGCTGCATCACCTGCTGTGTGCTACACCACCAGCCTGGCAGCTTGTGAGGGTTTGGGACAGGACAGGGGCAGATGCTAAGAGAGATCCGTGCGTGGAGGCAGAATGGAGCAGGTCGCTGCTCCCTTCAGTGTACATTAAGTGGGGCTGGGAACAGTCCACACCCAGATATCAAGGGGCCCCATCCAGAGAAAGTGCTTGAAGACTCACTCTGCTTGAGCACCATCTGGGTGACCCCAAGGATTCCTGTAGCAAAACTTGCCCAAATTAATTTATCCAGAAGAGAGTGCTGCATCAAAGGAGACACTCCACAAATTTCCACATCACGGACAGACAACAGGCCGTTAGGAGCCACAGGGCAAAGCTGTTATTCCTGGCAGTAAGCCACAACAGCAGCACTGGGTTGGTTTTTGTACAGCAAATTATTTATAATTAATGATCCTTTGCAGTAAAAGACATAAGTAAGCAATTTATGCCAGAAATGAAAACATCTAGGAATGTGCGACATTACTTGAATTCAAATGAATTTATAATAAAATAAAATATTCATTGGATTAAATCTTTTTAAAAGATTATAATACTCAGAGCTGACAACCATGTGGAGAAAAAATCCCCGTCACATATTGCTAGTGGTAGTATATTTGGTACAACCATTTTGGAGGGCAATTTGGTAGCACATACCAAAACCCTTAAATATTTTTATAACCTTTGACCTGACAGTTTCATTTCCAAAAAGTACCCTGGGGAAATTAATGTAAATATGAACAAAGGTTTAGATACGTGGAGGATCATGGCAGTAAAAAGTTTGAAAATTTCAGTGTCAATAAATTATCATATATCTGTGTAACGAAATGTTTAAAGTGATGATGCTGGTGTGGAAAAGAAAGTAAGTATGAACAGCCAAGAAAATTCTGAGGAAGAAGATAAAGGAGAGGGGTTGGTTATATGAAAACATACTAGAAAGCCAAAGGAATTAAAACAAGGTGGAATTGATTCAGGAAAGATAGATACATAAAAGAGAGAGAAGAGTCCACAAACAGAACCATTTATACGTGCAAATTCTGTTTGGTCAAGTGGTATGCCAGTACAAACTTTCAATAATAAGATAAATAAGTTCTGGGGACGTAATATGTAGCACAATGGTTATCTTGCTAAGAGAATAGATCCTTAAAGTTCTCATCACAAGAAAAAAATTTTTGTAACTGTGTGTGGTGGCGGATAGCTAAACTTATTGTGGAGGTCATTTTGCAGTATATACAAATGTTGAATCATTATATTGTGCACCTTAAATGAATATGATACTATATGCTGGTTATAGCTCAGTAAAACTGGAACAAAAACAGAGGTATATCAGAATAGTAGGAAGAGGACTATTTAGTCAGAGGTTTTGAGATAAGTGATTATTTATTGAGACCCCTAGGACAGTCTCAAAACTAAACTCCAGATGGATTAAATATGGGAACACCACCTGAAAAAATAGTAGAACATTGTAGCTCTTTGAAGGTGTCCAAAGATTGCCAAAGCAAGAAGCAAAGCCAGAGCTGTAGCAGAGATAGGCCATGTGTTCACCAAATTGTCCCCTGATTCTCCTGGGCAAACAGGACGATGACCTTTCCCAGGCCTCCCTGTATCAGAACAGGAACACGTGAGTGAGTTCCGGCTGAGGGAATGTGGGAGTCAGTGATGTGTGCTGGCCAGCTCGGCCCTTGCTGTCTTCTGAGCAGTGCTGTCTGCCCTTTCCTTCTCCCACTCACAGGGTGAAGACTCTGCAGAGGGCAGGGATGCTGTGAAAGGATCTCAGATCCCTGAGTCTGAGGACAGAAAGTGTTATTAGACTGGGAACCTCTTAAAAATAAAATTATTTGTGTGTGTGTTTGTGTGTGTGTAAAGTCTTTGGGATTTTGGAGTTTAAATATAAACCTACAGACAGGACTAACACAGAAATCATCAATGAAAAGATTGTCAGATTATCTCACAAGAAGCTTAGAACTTATATACATCAGAATAGATGACAAGCAAAGTTAAAAGACTGGTTTTCCTGATGACTTAGTGAATTACTGCCTGCAATGCAGGAGACGCAGGAGACACAAGTTCCATCCCTGGATTAGGAAGACCCCCTGGAAGAGGGCATGGCAACCCCCTCGAGTATTCTTGCCTGGAGAATCCCATGGACAGAGGAGTCTGGTGGGCTACAGTCCATAGGCTTGCATAGAGTTGGACACAACTGAAGCAACTTAGCATGCATGCACACAGTTAAAAAACAAATAAAAGAGAGGTAGACGGTATTTGCAACATATTTAATAGATGAAATATTGGTAAAAAGTGTTCCTATAAATCAATAATAAAAGGTAAAACAATTGATTTGAAAAACAGGCAAAGGATTAAAAAAAAAAAAGGATATTTGCTGAAAAAAAACCTGGTAAATGACAAACACATGAAAAGTTGCTCAACTTCATTTCTGATCATGAAATGCAAATTAGAGCCACGGTATACTCAGTATTTGCTTATTCCAGTGAGAAAAAGTTTTTTTTTTAAACTTTTATTATATTCAAGGGTTTTAGAATATGTGTGGAAAGAGGGAGCTACTGTTTGTTTTTTCTAAACTTTTTAGCAGCTTATTATAAAATGTGCTGCCCTAGAACACATCAATTTCATTTCTCAGTGTTTTCAGTAAAGGAGGAGCCTAAATAAATTGTGGGGAAATATTGATGCATATTCAGAACATGAATAATAAAAATTAAAAATGGTATAAGCTATTAATATGTCCATGGAGATGAAAAATGAAAAAGGAGAGGAATTGGTGTTAAAGTGATAATTACAAAAAGCGTGTGGTGGCTTGAAAAATTCATATAAAAATTACAGATCTACTATAATGGTTAAAGGAAAACATATGTTTACCTAAAGACAAAAATTGGAGGAAATACTTTAGGATAATGGCTGAATTTTTATATCTATTTTATAAACCTTTATTTAGCTATTAGTAAGCCATTTCCTCTCTTCCCATACCCTTCCCCGCACCCCCCCCACCCCTCCCCGAAGGACAGAGGTGTTCTGGTAAAGGTTTAACATTCCCACAGGAGTGAACCTTGATTTGTAACACAGGCCAGTTTCTGTGATTTCTGTGATATAACTACTGCCACCATCGCTGATTCTAAGCTACCACCTTAGTGTTGACCAGCAAGTGAAATTCCTGACATTAAAAATTGGTTCTTATTATCTGTTCTGAACCAGCTTCAGACACCACTGGAGTTGGGATGGAATTCAAAATGGTATCTTGATCAAGTCTTGGAGTCCACATGAATCTTGGAGTATAATCATTATAAGAAACCTTGAAAAGTTAAGATTTGAATGGATTACTGAATGCTGAACAAACAAACTAAGATAGATGAACACCGTGCCCCAGCTACATGCCCTCGCCTCATGTCCTTTGGTGAAGTAGAAGTCTTTGCTCTCTACCCAAAACATACATGGTACAAGAGGTGCTCAGTATTAGCAAGAAAGATTCATAGGTGTTTATAGATGATCTCTTTAGGTTTCTGAAGAATTTAAGCCTCCTTTTCAGCCTCCAAAGAACTCTTCTGGTCCCTACAAACATCTTCTCCCAATGAAGAGGGAAACTTCAGATTTATTTGAATAAGATTTGGGAAGTTGGTGGGAGAAGAAAGGGATAAAAAGCCAGGGGGTGCTGGGGAAGAAAGTCAAGGATGAGACCAGCAGGGAAGGTCCTCACTAGTAAGTGGAGATTAATGGAGCATTTCCTGGCAATCTCCAGATAGAATGGAATTAAAAGCCTCTTAAAGACTGAGTCCAGAGAATGAAATCTAGGGTTTTTCTAGACAGCTATGATCTCAACCTCCAGCAGTACCCTTGGAATGGAAAGTGATGTAGAGAAAGAGTTTATCAGCTGTGAGTAAGATGCTAGAGTGGGCTGTGGGAGGCAACCACCTCTGAATGAAATCACAAGCTTCAGAGCTTTTGTGAAGCCCTCCAGAGGCCTCTTTCTCACAGTGGTCAGTGATGTAAATGCCATATTATGGAATTCAAAATGATGCTCCTGGTCAAGTCTTGGAGTCCACTTGAATCTTGGACTGTAGTCCTTATAAGAAACCATGGAAAGTCAAGATTTGAAAGGATTACTGAATGCTGAACAAACCAACTGAGACGGAGGGACACCATGCCCCAGCTACATGCCCCACTTCAGTAAGTTGACTGCCTGGTAGGCATGCTGTCTTGTTGAGGGTTAGATAAGGAAAAGACAACCTCTATTGTTTTCTGTATATGTCTTCTCTTGGATTTTCCATTTAGGAAGATACCCCAGGGCCCTTCTGGAGCCTCAGATACTTACAGCAGCTGCTAAAGAGGGTGGTTAGGGATGCTAACTGTTGTAGGGCCTGATATAGGCATGCAAAAAAAATAATATTTAAGAAAACCATTTTCAGACCTATCTTGCTAATGTTTTTGCCCTGAAGCTTCCCACCCTTCAGAACGATGGAATTCAGTGTATTGGAGAAAGACAGGGACCAACTAGAATCAATGGGTCAGCTGAGACTGTAGCTGCTGCTGATGAAGATGCTGTGATGATGATGGTGGTGATGACGATGATGGTGATGTTGATGTTGCTGCTGCTGATTTTAAGCTCACTCCCAGACAATAGGCTTAGTACTAGCTATTTTCTAGAAAGAAAGGGTTTTCTAAATTCACCAAACATATTAAGTGATGAGCTTGGTGGAATAAATCAACATTCTATGGTTGAATGATGGAACCATCATTGAAGATGGTTCCAGCTAGAAAAAAGAAGAGGAAAAGTCCCTTCTCCATCCTGGTACACCATGGACAGAGATGCAGATGAGTAAGTCAGCACCAATGGGGCTTCAACCACATGCTTCAGTCTGAAGCCACTAGGACAAAATTTATGGAATTTTGATAATTTTAAAAAAAATTTATGAAATATGGATAAAATGAGTACATGGGTGTCCATTATAGTTCCATGTGCTTGGAATATTTCCTAATTTAAACAATGAATCACATAAAAATAAGTTGTCTCTGTAAAGTTACCTTATTTATGCAATATATTGACAGGGTTGTCTCTAATTATAATTCTTAAGGACTCATTATTATTGTATTGCAAAACAATCCTGTTACAATGAGATAAAGAAAAGCTGATAAATAAGTAAAAATAAGGCAAGTCTAACTGACAGTTCAATGACTACAAAATATTTGAACCTGTACTTTATAATGCCCAACATTGTTCAAATCACAGTCTGCATGAACTGGAAGTGGCAGGGAGTCGAATCCAGGGCTTTGAGCATAACTGCTGAAGCTGGATGTTCAGTTGACGCCCTTCTCCACAGAAAAGGGAGTCACGTCGGTGCTCTGGTGGGTACATGGACCCAACTTCTGAGGCAAGACCTTTCTGAGGGGACAACTGCTTCGTATTCAAAGGAAATAGCTGGAGTCTGCAGAACAGGAGGAGCAAGGGCAAACCGAAAACCTCCATGTGGCCAACAGGGATCTCCTGGTGAACTCTCTTGGTAGCTTGTTTGCAGTTTTAAAAAAGGCAACAATATTCATTATTTAGGTACAGTAGCTATAACACACATGAAGAAGGAAAGATGTATTTGTGTACATGCGTGTGTGCACATGCGTCTGTGTACAATGAGAATTCATTCTTTCTTCCCTCTTCATTTCCTTGATACCCTGTCCTGTGGTTTCACCCTAAAAGCTCCAGTGTCCCTTGATACTTATTTTCCACTTTCTCAAGGTTGTCCAATCCAATTTGAGTGGCAATGGAATAGTTAGGGATCATGAAACTGAGTTCTATCATGGGTTTGGCTATGGTTCGAAATGGCTCATGAGAATGCTTTCTTTTTTTGGTAGTTCTCATTCAAGGTTAAATAAACATGAATATTTGGATTGGATTTGATTTTGTTTAGGTCTCAGCAATTTAGGTGAAATAAGAGTCAAGGGTTTACTTGTGTGACAAAGAGAAATTTATAGGGGCCTATAGTCCCTGTTTTCACCAACCACGGGGTGGGGCGGGGGAGAGGGAAAGCAAGCAAGAAAAGATTCTTGGGTCAGAGTCATGGTTTGACTGTTGTAGTTTTTCCAGTGGAATCCAAGAAATGTGGGAAAAGGAAAACTGGAAAAAACAAAGTAATAAAAAACAAAACACAAACCTCACCCCAAGCAAAAGCACGAAATGTTGGAGTTAAGAAGTAAGTGAATTAGGAGCCTCAGTAAGTGAGACTGAGGTAGTCCTTAGGGATGGGAAACCCAGGTGTAAGAGAGACATTTCATACAAGAGAGGTGGGGAATTTGTTTTCAATTTTATTTTATTTTTTTGCAGTCTTTCCCCCCACACTTTGAACTTACTATTTTGTATTTGGGTATACTGATTAACAATGTCATGATGGTCTCAGGAGAATGTTGAAGGGATCCATTCTCCCACAAATTCCCCTCCCATCCAGGCTGCCACATAAAATTGAACAGAGTTCCATATGCTATACAATAGGTCCTTGTTGTTATCCATTTTAAATGTAGCAGTGTGCACATGACCATCCCAAACTCCCTAACTATCCCTTCCCCCTAGCAGCCATAAGTTCGTTTTTTAGTCTGTGAGTCTCTTTCTGCTTTGTAAGTAAGTTCATTTGTATCATTTCTTTTCAGATACCACATGTAAGGGATATTGTATGATATTTCTCCTTCTGACTTAAGCTACTCAGTATGACTCTCTGGGTCCATCTATGGACCTAGCATATGCAGCAATCTGTGTTGCTGAAAATGGCATTATTTTATTCTTTTCAATGACTGAGTAATATTCTGTTGTATATATGTACCACATCTTTTTGTTGTTGTTGTTTATATGTATTTATTAATATTTGCCACTTAATATAGTCACTATTTCCTTCCTGCATCCTTAACCATCCATCTAAGGTCATTTTCCTTCTTGATGGAGAACCCATACAGCTTCAGTCAGTGAGGTTCTGTTAATGGTAAAGCCAGTTTTTGTTTACCTGAAAATGCCTTTATTTAATCCTCATTTTTGAAAGATATTTCCACTGGTTAAATAACTCAAGACTGACAGTCATTTTCTCTGATCATAATATCAAATATCAAAAATATTCTTCTTCTGGTTTACTTTTTTTGCAGTTGCAAAGTCACATGTCTGCCTCATTTCTGTTCCATTGGAGGTAATTGGCCATTTCTCTTGATGGTTTTAAGGTTATGTCTTTGTTTTCAATGCTCTGCATTTTCATTATCTCATGTCTAGGTATAAAATTTTTTTTTTAAATCCTGCTGAAAGTATTATCTGTTTCTTTTCTCATCCTAGAATTTCAATCAGATATGTATTAGATCTTCTCACTCTATCCTCTATGATTCATTTATATGAAAAAACTAGTTTAGTTCTATCTTTTAATTTGCTGATTCTCTTCAGCATGTCTAATCTGCTGTTAAACTTGTCAGTGAATCTTAACAGTTCAGTCGCACAGTCGTGTCTGACTCTTTGCGACCCCATGAACTGCAGCACGCCAGGCCTCCCTGTCCATCACCAACTCCTGGAGTTTACCCATACTCATGTCCATTGAGTTGGTGATGCCACCCAACCATCTCATCCTCTGTCATCCCCTTCTCCTCCTGCCCTCAGTCTTTCCCAGCATCAGGGTCTTTTCCAATGAGTCAGCTCTTTGCATCAGGTGGACAAAGTATTGGAGTTTCAGCTTCAACATCAGTCCTTCCAATGAACACCCAGGACTGACCTCCTTTAGGATGGACTGGTTGGATCTCCTTGCAGTCCAAGGGACTCTCAAGAGTCTTCTCCAACACCACAGTTCAAAAGCATCAATTCTTCTGTGCTCAGCTTTCTTTATAGTCCAACTCTCACATCCATACATGACCACTGGAAAAACCATAGCCTTGACTATATGGACCTTTAAAAAATTTTTTTGAAGTCTAGATTTTTTTAAACCTGCCTATTCATTTTTTGCAGAACTTTGTTATTTGTATTTTCTTTTACATAATAAACATACTTCTTTATAATCCATGGCTATAATCAATTCCAGTTTTAAAGGCTTTATGTGTTTTATTCTGTTATCTGAGATTTTTTTGTTCATTTTTGTTTTTTTCCCCTGTTAATTCTTGTACAAGATGTCTTGTCTTTTTTTATGATTTGTAATTTGACTGAGAGTTTACATTTCTTGGAAGTTTTTCTGTAGAAATGTTTGGGATATGGGTTAAATTGGTGTTATAGTCAACTTGGGTTGACAAAATACCATAAAGTAAGATGTCATTATATAAATAAAACACCCATTCCTCATAGTTCTGAATCCTGGAAACCCAAGATCAAGGTGCTGGCAGACTCGGTGTCTGGTGGAGGGCCCATTTTTTGGTTCCTAGAAGGCTATCATCTCACTTTGTCTCACGTGGTAGAAGGGGTGAGGTTGTTCTCTGAAGTTTTCTTTATAAAGGCTCGATTCTCATTCACAAGGGCCCCACTCTTAGAACCTAATTACCACCCAAAGGCCTTATCTCCAGATACCATCACACTGGGGATTAGCTTTAAACATGATTTTTGCAGGGACACAGACATTCAGCCCATAGCATTTGGATTTCTCTAAAAGTGACCTGGTTTACCTTTGCCAGCTGTGTGGGAGCACCACCAACCTGAAACCACTTTAAGGTAAATTATGTGCTTGAATTTTTTCAGACAACCCAGGTAGAGTAGATTATTGCCTTTGGTTAAAAAAAACGTCTCAGAGGAGGTATTTCCCCCTCCATCCTACTTCAAGGCTGCGTACAGGCAATTTTCTCTTGTAGTCTTCTGGAAAAAGGCTGAAGAGGCCTTCTGGGGGATCCTGGCTTTATATGTGGAGTCTCATGAAGTTTCTCATCTTAGCAGGAACCTGGCCTTTGTTTCTTCTTTCTATGCCTCATGAGACCATTAAAACTAAAACTCAAATTCATCTGGTTTAGCCAAGACAAAGCTTGGTTTCAGCATTCTGTTTATCTCTTACTAGTTTTTGGCTTCTTAGTAATCAATCCTTACTTTCATGCTAGCTCCTTAATAAATTTTCTGGTTTTTGTTTTTTTTAATATTTAAGACCATTTTAAGTTGCTTTCAGTCTGAGAGTGGGACTGTTTCATTAATGTCAGAAATGGAAGTCTACAGAGTGATTTTCTTCCTATATTTTATTCTGAGAAATTCCAAATTTCCAGAAAAGGTAAAAGAATAATATATGAATAGTACAGTACAAGAATAGTGTAGCATATACACTATATAGTATATATATACATATATATATACTATTCTTGTACTATATACTATACATATATAATAGTTATAGTACAAGAATAGTATCTTGTACTATTATACAATAGCACAAGAATAGTATGTGTATATACACACACACACACACATTGTTGTTTAGTTGCTAAGTCATGTCCAGATTTTTTGCTACCCCTATGGACTGTAGCCTGCCAGGCTTCTCTGTCCATGGGGTTTCCCAGGCAAGAACACCGGAGTGTGTTTCCCCTTCCTTCTCCATGTACCACATCTTCCTTATCCATTCCTCTGTTGATGGACATTTAGGTTGCTTCCATGTCCTGGCTATTGTAAACAGTGCTGCAATGAACATTGAGGTGCATGTGTCCTTTTGGATCTTGTTTTTCTCCGACATGTACCCAGGAGTGAGATTGCAGGGTTGTGCAAAATAGGTTGTGGCTCTATTTTTAGTTTTATGTTCTCCATAGTGGTTGTACCAATTTACATTCCCACCAACAATGTAGGAAGGTTTAAGATGGGAAAATTTTTCAGCAAATGTTTTAGTCATTATGACTCTACCTTCTTTATGGTATTCTCAATAGCATGCGGTGAAATGTTGACACTCTTAAATTATTTTGGGGGCTGAATTTACTTTTAAAAATGCAACCTTGTGCTGAGATGAGCCATGAGATGGCTAGAGTGCATTTAATTTCATTTTGAGTCATCAGTATTTATTGAACATTGTCTAGACACAGAAGGAGGGACTAGTTTTTGTAGTCAACCTAGGCTGGAGCAGTCAAATAGCAACCATCCCTGAGTCCTGGTCCTCTCTCAACCTTCATTTCCAGGCTGCCCCTCAAGCCTGCTTGGTTTCCATTGACCTGCCCACATTTCTGAGTCCTCCTTCCATTCTTGACATGTCTTTACAAGAGCTGGTCCACATCAACTCCTGCCTGGATTAGCACCTCTACCCGCTCCCCATTCTAGTCACCATGGATAGACTCAGGTACGTGAATCTCCCTAGACAGTCACTCTGTGCTTTTAACCCCCTCTCCTACATCCTCCTATGGTGCCTGGCTGTCTGCAGAATCAATATCATCAATGGCATTGGTCATCATAGTAGCTGCTACCATGTGCCGTGCATGCTTCTCCCACCCACCCTCAAGCAGGTACCACTGCCACCTCATGTCACAGTAGGAAAGTGTGCCACAGCATGGTGAAATAACTTGCCCAGGATCAAGAAAGAAAAGCTAGATTTTGAAAGCAGATCTTATGGCTCCCAAGGTCTTCACCTCTATGACTTTCATTACTGGATTCCTTTATTTCATTTCATACATTTCATATATAAGCTCTCTGCTTCTTTCTATTAGTCTTCAAACAAACTCGGCATTTTTATTCATGGTGATTTGTTCACATACTTCCTTTTTTACCTTCTCCTAATTTTTCTAGGGCCAGACTACTTCTCTAAACTCCAGCTTCTCCAATAGCTTCAGTTGTCACTGGTTAAGAAGCAGTTCCTCTTCAACACAATCTGCCTTTAGCATAAATTTCCTTGTTGACATAAATTCTCTTTCTCTTTCCATTTTGTATCCTTTCTCATCTAGTCTGTGAGATCCTTGACGCCCACACCCATAGTCTCAGGTCCCATTTTATCTCTAGCACCTACTGCAGAATCAGTCTTAGAGCTGGGGTTACACAAAGTGCTAGTTTCAGAGGGAGCTGGAGTTTAGCTTCATAATCTCATCAGGTCTCTGCCAATCTTCAGAATTGAATAATTTTCTCATTCTTGTCCAAAGCATTGTATAAAGAATTTCAAAGCATTTCTTTCCAATACAATTGCCACTTCCAAGTCCTTTCTAAGTAGAAACTCTGGAGCCATCACAAAATAACAGGTGCCTATTAGACCCCCAGTTCTGCCTTGACTCCATCCATCCATCCATCCATCCATGCATCCATCTGTTTATTAAGTACATCAGAAGCTGTTAGCACTGTGCTGCAGTAACAGCATGGTACAATCGTAACACAGTGAACATGTGGATCATGTCTTTTATGGAGTCCACATCCTAGTGGAGGAGACTAAGAGGTGATATAGAGTGTGCAGTGCCCGTGACAGGAGGGTGCGGGGAGGATGAATCCCTCAGTGCGGCGGTCAGAGGAGACAAGTAAGCTGAGTGCTTGACAATGAGAAGGGAGTTTCCAGATTGACAGTTGAGTGAACACAGTCTCTTCCAGGTGAGAGCAGCACATGCAATGCCCAGGGGCAAAGAAGAGTTTATGAATCTGTGAACTGAGGTGCCTGGCATGGCCTCATTGGGACAAATGAGGCAGTGTCTTAGGTGCCTCCCCAAACAAGAATTTTTTAAAATTTATTTTTATTTATGTATTAAAAAAAAATATTGGAGTATAGTTGCTTTACAATGCTGTGTTAGTTTCTGCTGTACAACAAAGTGAATCAGCTATATATGTACATATATACCCTCTTTTTTGGGTTTCCTTCCCATTTAGATCACCACAGAGCACTGAGTAGAGTTCTTGGCGCTATGCCTGGTTTTCTGCAATTCTGATTTCACCTTCTTACCTCTACCTAAGCTGCCAGAGAGGTCTGTTGCAGGGATCCTGGGTTCCCAAGTCCCAGGTGATTCCTGTATTTCTTCACCTGCCACACACCTGGGCTCATTGTCCACACCCACTTCAGACATCTGGTACAGTGTTCCCAGACCCATCTGAAGTTCTTAGCCTAGTGAAACCTTCCAAATTCAAGTACTATAGGAAAATACATGTTTTTGGTGTTGTATCAGGACCTGTTTACACACCAACCTAGATTTCCCCTCCCGGGTTCTCTGCTTGATGTGACTCAATCACTCCAGGAAGATGGTCTGGCAACAACCAAATTCTCATAAGCTGGAGGGTGGAGATTTCTCTCTTCCATGGAGGAAGGTATTTTGTGCTCTGTTGCTATCATATGTGGCCTTGTGACTGACACACCTACACCCCCTGGAATTCTCAGTTGGCCAGGCGTAAAGGGAGCCAGTTCTCCATGCGGCAACTTGTTCATCAGTGGAAAAACCCTTCCTTTTTCCTTGCTGGTGGACTGTCTGGAGAGACCACCCTCTCAGGCAGACGCTGGCAAGGTGGAGCCATCAATTGTACTCTTAGAGGCCAACTTGGGCAAGCATTTTCCTCTATTTTTTCTTCTTTCCATGACTCACTCGGTTCTTGCCTCTTCCCTTACTCCTTCCAAGGACTCAAGCCTCAGGCTCCTCTCCCTTAGGCTAGCACCTTGCTGCTGATTTTGGTATTGAGGGGTTTATACCTATGGGAGGCTCCCAGAACCCTTCCCTAAACAGAGCCTGAAATTACCTATGTTCTTCCCCTGAGAAGTGAATGGGAGCATGATATTGTGGTTACTGCTGACTATCGTTGAATACGACAGTTTCAAACACTTTGGAAAAGATGGCTTGCATATCTGCTTTAAGTTAGAAGAGAGTATAACTACAAATGCCCAGAAAATTCACTTGCCTTATATCTTGATATGTACACGTCAATGAATAATTATGGAGAAAGCTATCACCTAACTTCCCAAAAACAGATGCAGGCAAAGTTGTGCTGGACATTCTGAGCTACTCTGGGGAAGATGATGAAAGAGGTCATGTTCAGCCTCACCCCTGCTCCCTTGGTTGTTCCTATAGGGTGGGGAGTTGGTTGAAGACAAAACCCTGTACAAGCACTCCTCTGACACACAGCCACACCAGCTCAGTGGTCTGGGACTGCTGGACTAAAATTGTACTTGCAATTACCCATTGCTTAGCGTCATATTTGACAAGAAATAAAGGGAAATTGGAAGCTTTCGATTTGTCTCTGTCTCTAGGGGAAGGTAGCCCCCCTAGCATGGAACCTTCTCAAAAGGAAAGCAAGAGCTTTTCCCAACAGTACATTGTGGTTGGCAGTCACTAAGATGCCCACAGTGTGGCCCCACTTTGTGTCCCTCTGCGTTGAGTGTGGACCTCAGGATTTGCTCCTGGGATGGGACAGCACATCTGAGATTAGGTTACAAAAGTACTTCCATCCTACTGGCATTCTCTCTGACTTTTCTGCAAACTTGCCCTGATGAGCAGGGTGCTCTGAAGGAACTGAGGGTATCCTCTGGTTAGCAGCCAGGGAGGAAGTGAGGGTTTAAAAAGAAGCCCTTAAGAAGCTGATTTTTACTGACAGCCATATGAATGAGTTTGGATGTGGATTATTCCCTGATTAAACCTTCAAATGAACATGCCCCAGGTGTCACAAGATTGTAGTCTATTGAGAATCTTGAAGTAGAGGACCCAACCACGTTGTGCCCAGTTTCCTGACCCACAGAAACTTCAAGATCATAAATGTGCATGTTTTAAACTTCTAAATTTGGGGGGGGGTAATTGGTTCTTCAGTGGTAGAGAAGGAGGACACACACTAAGGATCTCAAATGTTCAAGATAAAATAGCACAAAATTTCTAAGCAAGTGGGCAAAAACATGCATGAATGAGAGAAAGGATGGACATCCTGAAACAAGTCAGAGACAACTGGATAACTACATAAAGAGATCATCCACATAAGGGCCAATGGTTTGAGGAGCACAGGATAGATGGTTTGATTTCTTGAGGGTAACCCTGCTGGCTTTATAAATTTATGAGAAAGGTTTTGCCTTTTGGGTTGATTTCCTATTATTTCCCCTTTTATTTTTTGTTTGATGGACCTGATTTTTTTTTCTCATTTTTTTAAAATTTTATTTTATTTTTAAACTTTACATAATTGTATTAGTTTTGCCAAATATCAAAATGAATCCGCCACAGGTATACATGTGTTCCCCATCCTGAACCCTCCTCCCTCCTCCCTCCCCATACCCTCCCTCTGGGTCGTCCCAGTGCACCAGCCCCAAGCATCCAGTATCGTGCATCGAACCTGGACTGGCAACTCGTTTCATACATGATATTTTACATGTTTCAATGCCATTCTCCCAAATCTTCCCACCCTCTCCCTCTCCCACAGAGTCCATAAGATTGTTCTATACATTTTGCTGTATGCCAAGTGAAGCCTTTTATCAGATAATTGAACTAAATAATAAAACGTTTAAATATATGAAATTTACATGGTAAATTAAAAAAAAATTACATGGAATTTTGAGGACTGAGTTTGATGTGGTTCACTTCTCAGGTCTGGTTGGAAATAAGAAAATGTACCATTTTGGTCATGTCTTTTTGATATGGTGTAATACAAGTGCAGAGCTCTGAAAAGAACTTGGTTTCTCTGGTGCCTGCATTCTATCACTCTGTCTCCTTTTGGATGACTTGATGTCATTTGTATAAAAATACACAGTTGAAAATAAACATTTCCCAGCCATGAGCAGTGTGCTTCCTGAGGCTCTATTTCCCAGCAGGGGATTAAATTTCTTATTCTTTCTATTGATCTGAGACCTAGTGAGCAGGAAGAACAATTTAATCATTGGCGTAAGAGAGGATTTCTCAACCTCAGAACTAGTGACATTTTGAACTAAATACTTTTTTGCAGGGGGAGAGTATCCTCTGCGTTGAAGGATGTTTAGTAACATCTCTGACTTCTACCCACCGGATGCCAGTAGTACCTCCAGGTCAGGACAATCAAAAATGTCTTTGAGGGGCAGAGTCTCCTCCAGTTGAGAACCATGCAGGTAATATCACCCTGGGAGCAGTTTTCCTCCACTCTGATTGATTTAACAGCCAAGAAGAGCAATGACTCTAACCCAACAAGATGTATTATTTATCACTTGTCTTGTTTATAAGTTTTTTGAGAATAAATATCTCCTTTTTAGGGGACAAGAGTAGTTTGTTTTACTGGTATATCATATTGAATTAATGTTTGTATTTTAAACAAAACAACAGTAAACAAAAATTCCAAATACTGCTTCAGGAGGGAAGATATTTAAGTCTCTTCATAAAATGATAGTTCAGTCTATTTTCAAGGTTCCTAAGAATTCTGTGTTCTCCTGCTTGCTGTTTGGCTCCTTGGTTTGCTTGGAACTGCTGTTGGTGGTGTTTAAGAAGTACATTCTGGAAAGTCTTATTTAATAAATCAGCTCCATTTAATTGAAATCATTGTTTGGAAGATAGTTTTCACATTACAGCTTTAAAAAATTATAGATTTTGTAAAAGAGAATTAAATCATTTCTATTAGCAGTTAAGTAAACAAATACATGTAAACAGAATTCAGAGGTTAGTACATTTCCCCCTAGTTTTTGGTTCTTGATTTAGCCCACTTTTTGGTTTGCAGAAATAATAGATACTATAACAATTTCTGCACATTTGACTTTCCATGTGCATATTTTCTAGGATGAGTCACATGAAATTAGTGACCTGAGGAAAAAATATTGCAGGATGATGGAAAATCGTGGGCTTCCATGTCACATGTACCTGAAATTCAGTCCTCAACTCCTCTGTGTGTAAAATGGGGCAAGACTGTTCTTCATAGTGTTCTCGGGAGGACTCAATGGTGGACTAGCCTTTTCTAGGTCATCTCTGTCCTTGCTCTGCTTTTTGGGGGTGGTAAAAAATACGTAATGTAAATACATCTGCTTACCCATTTTTAAGTAAACAGTGCATTATTGTTGACTATGTGTACACTATTGCACAGAATATCTCTAGAGCCTACTCATCTTGTGTGGCTGGAACTCCTTGAACAATAACTCTCACTTCCCATTCCCCCAGCCCTGGTGATCCCCATTCCATTCTCTGCTTCTATGGGTTTAACCACTCTAGATACCTCATATAAGTGGAATTATACAGTATTTGGCTTATTTCATTTAGCACAATGTCCTTAATGTTTGTCCATATTGTAGTTAAGTGTCAGAATTTCCTTCCATTTTAGTATTAAGTAGTATTTCATTTTATGTATATACTATACTTAGTCCATTCATCCACTGGTGGAAATTTGGGTTGATTCTATATCTTTTCTCTCGTGAATAATGCTGTTATGAATATGGAGGTTCAGATATCTTTTTGATTTCAGTTCCTTTGGATAAATATGCAGCTTTAATCTACTTTTTGACTTCATAGTTTTCTGAACATAATTTTGTCATAGAAATGATAGAATTTTCTCTAATGCTTTTAATGAAATTTTGCATGCCCATCTACCCCTCCTCTTTAGGTGTAAAGAGCCTCTTGATGAAAGCAAAGGAGAAGAGTTAAAAAGTTGGCTTAAAACTCAACATTCATAAAACTAAGATCATGGCATCTGGTCCCATCTCTTCATGGCAAATAGATGGGGAAACAGTGCAAACAGTGACAGCTTTTATTTTGGGGGGCTCCAAAATCACTGCAGATGGTGACTGCAGCCATGAAATTAAAAGACACTTGCTCCTTGGAAGAAAAGTTATAGCCAACCTAGACAGCATATTAAAAAGCAGAGACATTCCTTTGCCAACAAAGGTCCATCTAGTCAAAGCTATGGTTTTTCCAGTGGTCATGTATGGATGTGAGAGTTGGACTACAAAGAAAACTGAGCACCGAAGAATTGATGCTTTTGAACTGTGGTGTTGGAGAAGACTCTTGAGAGTCCCTTGGACTGCAAGGAGATCCAACCAGTCCATCCTAAGGGAAATCAGTCCTGAATATTCATTGGAAGGATTGATGCTGAAGCTGAAACTCCAATACTTTGGCCACCTGATACAAAGAACTGACTCCTTGGAAAAGACTCTGATGCTGGGAATGATTGAAGGTGGGAGGAGAAGGGGACGACAGAAGATGAGATGGTCGGATGGCATCATCAACTCAGTGGACATGAGTTTGAGTAAGCTCTGGGAGTTGGTGATGGACATGGAGGCCTGGCGTACTGCAGTCCATGGGGTTGCAAAGTGTCAGACACGACTGAGCAACTGAACTGAACTGAACTGAACTACCCCTATTGGTATGAGAGTGACCTGAGGTCAGGGACTGTGTCACCCTCATCTTTGTGTCCCCGGCAGCTAACCAGTGCTCAGTAAAAAATGTTGCATGCCTCACAAGATGGACCAACAAATGACTCAACTGCTAAATATAAGTGAAGATCTTCATAGAGAGGAGACCCTCAATAAACATAAGGTCTTCTTCTACAAGGGACTGTAACAAACACAATGCATAAACATCCTTCCATAATGTGTTCACTTCATTTAGGCAACAGAGAATGTCCCGTGTCTGAATATGTGGTGTCGAAACAGCAAAACATATTCTGACAGAGAGGACTATGTCTGTTTAAACGATACATGATATTGCATTTTCTTCTAAGAATTTCAACAGGATAATAAACAAGGGAGAACCAGATAGACACCAATATTTACTTAAAAGAAGACAGGCCACACATTGAACTGGGCTATGACTTTCTAATGCAAGAGGAAATTCCTAGGAGCACCTTTTAGACAGAAAACAATGCTGGGGATTGAGCTCCCATATTTGACCTCCTAGCAGTGGCATCAGAGGAGGTCTGCATCTCCTCCTCATTCCTTCATTCACCCATGTGCTACATGAATTTTTATCTGGCACTGCCCACACATTTTTTCCCAGTCTCTGTGGCTTCATAAAATTAAATACCAGTGGGACATAAGCCATGTCCAGAAGATTTCCAGAAAGTCATATGAAAAAGGAATTTCTTCTTCAAATAAAATCACATGTCTTTGAATAAAATGTCTGAAAATATTGGTGTGCATCACGCATACTATTGTATTCAGTTTTCCTTTCATTGTTTTATGTAACGTGGCACTGCTTGGAATACCATTGGATGCTCTTCCACTCTGGGATTGATTTCAAATGTTTTAGCTTGTCCTGAATTAGCTGTGGCTTCTAACATATGCAATTAAAAGACAACAAGCCTGGTCTCTATCTGACCAGAAGCATGGCACAGACAAACAACCCTTTGAAAATTATAGCCTTAAAACCAGGAAACTGTGCTGGCCTTTGCTGATGGTGTAGAGTTTGTGCAGATGTCTGCCATGGGTGCCTCATGGGGAACTGATGCTGATAAATTTTGTGACAAAGGGGATATCCTTATAATAAAAAATACTTTACAAGGGACACAGACTTACACTTTACAGAGTGGTTTTCCTGGCTCATCTGATGGTCATGGTGTTCTTAGGAAGTAGGTTCAGGCCTCAGAGTGGTTAAGTGATCAAGCCATACTTGTCAGTATAAAGTGTTTGAGTAACTGGCTCCAGATCACCCCCTGGAAGGGTAGCCTGTTTGTGATGAAAATAAAAATTTTGAATTCAACCGGCCCCAAGTCTAAATTCCTGTTTAAGTGCTCACTAGCTCTGTAACTCTGCACTTTCTTAGTCTCTCTCAGCTTCAATTTCTTTCTCTACAAGTTTGGAATATAATAGTTAACCTGCAGTGTTATTCTGAGCTTGAAATTAAATAATGTCCATAAGGTTCCTGCTCCCAATGGAAACTTAAGAGAGCTGATTTTCTTCTGCTGGTATAAGATGGAGCCAGAACCTGGCCCCATGTCATCATCATTTCTCCTGTGAAGCATTTTCTCAGATAAGGCCACTAATGCATACTATTCCACTTGAACTGCAGGACATTTTTTTTAGCGAAGTATTGTCTATTCAAGAAAAATGTCTTGAACCTTAGATCTTCTGCCCACTTTTTAATCAGGTTTCTTTTTTGTTGTTGTTATGAGTTGTATGAGCTGTGTATGTATTTTGGATACTAATCCCTTATCAATCATATCATTTGTGAATATTTTCTCCTATTCTTCAGATTCTCAACATCTCAACATCCACTGGATCATTGAAAAAGCAAGAGAGTTCCAGAAAAACATCTATTTCTGCTTTATTGACTATGCCAAAGCCTTTGACTGTGTGGATCACAATAAACTGTGGAGAATTCTGAAACAGATGGGAATACCAGACCACCTGACCTGCCTCTTGAGAAACCTATATGCAGGTCAGGAAGCAACAGTTAGAACTGGACATGGAACAACAGACTGGCTCCAAATAGGAAAAGGAGTACGTCAAGGCTGTATATTGTCACCCTGCTTATTTAACTTATATGCAGAATACATCATGAGAAACGCTGGGCTGGAAGAAGCACAGGCTGGAATCAAGATTGCTGGGAGAAATATCAATCACCTCAGATATGCAGATAACACCACCCTTATGGCAGAAAGTGAAGAGGAACTCAAAAGCCTCTTGATGAAAGTGAAAGTGGAGAGTGAAAAAGTTGGCTTAAAGCTCAACATTCAGAAAATGAAGATCATGGCATCTGGTCCCATCACTTCATGGGAAATAGATGGGGAAACAGTGGAAACAGTGTCAGACTTTATTTTTTTGGGCTCCACAATCACTGCAGATGGTGATTTCAGCCATGAAATTAAAAGATGCTTACTCTTTGGAAGGAAAGTTATGACAAACCTAGATAGCATATTCAAAAGCAAAGACATTACTTTGCCAACAAAGGTCTGTCTAGTCAAGGCTGTAGTTTTTCCAGTAGTCATGTATGGATGTGAGAGTTGGACTGTGAAGAAAGCTGAGTGCCGAAGAATTGATGCTTTTGAACAGTGGTGTTGGAGAAGACTTGAGAGTCCCTTGGACTGCAAGGAGATCCAACCAGTCCATTCTGAAGGAGATCAGCCCTGGGATTTCTTTGGAAGGAATGATGCTAAAGCTGAAACTCCAGTACTTTGGCCACCTCATGTGAAGAGTTAACTCATTTGAAAAGACTCTGATGCTGGGAGGGATTGGGGGCAGGAGGAGAAGGGGATGACAGAGGATGAGATGGCTGGATGGCATCACTGACTCTATTGACCTGAGTTTGAGTGAACTCTTGAGTTGGTGATGGACAGGGAGGCCTGGCATGCTGCAATTCATGGGATCACAAAGAGTCAGACATGACTGAGCGACTGAACTGATTCACCAGGTTATTGATTTTGTTGATGGTTTCCATTGCTGTGCAAAAGCTTTGAGGTTTTATTAGACCTCATTTGTTTGTTTTTGCTTTTATTTCTTTTGCCTTAGGAGACAGATCCAAAAAATATTGCTTTGATGTATGTCGAAGAATGTTTTGACTATGCTCACTTCTAGTAGTTTAATGGTTTAGGTCTTACACTAAGGTCTTTAACCCATTTTGAGTTTATTTCTGCATATGGTTTGAGGAAGTAGAAAATCTCATTCTTTTACATGTAGTTGTCCACTTTTCCCAACATCACTTATGGGATCTAACTTTTTGTAGTATTCTTTAATGATTTTTTTTTGTATCTCTGTAGTATTGGTGGTTGGGGTGTGGGCTCAGAATGGGTTGATTTGTATATAAGAGATGTTCTATCCAGGATTCCCACTGGACAGAAACTAGGTCACCTTGCCAATGTCAAGATGGGTCTTCTTCAGAACTCAGATCCTTAGAGGCACATACCAGCTAGGTGTTTCTCGGAACACACTTGGCTGAATTTAGTGTTTCCATCTGGGGCTAGTTGAGGAGCCCAAATCTTAGAGGGTCACTCTGATGAGGGAGGCTCAACCAAGCAGTAAAGTTGGGGCTTAGTGGCAGGTTCTGACTTTTTGTAGCCAATTGGGATTTGGATCAATGAAATGATCTGTATAAAATACAGAACATGCAATGCAATTCCAGAAGCTTTTGTGTGCCTGCTTTATAAAGGCATTGAGTCACTTTTTAAAACTGATATTTTTTGTCTGGAAGCTTTTCATGACTATTAATCCAGAGCTTCCCTTTAATTCCCTGCCCCCATCCCCGTTTAAAGCAGAAGAATGGTAATAAGATCTCAATGATAAACATTAAAAAATTATTCAGTATAAACCCAAATAATACCCCAAAAAATGCTCAAGAAAAATGGAGAGTTATTTCCTCTTCATTTAACATTCATAATATCTGGAGCTATATCTTTAAGTCTTCAGATTGAATTCTTTCCATAGTGTAGATAGGGTACTTGATATGCAAGTACCTTTCATATACAAGTACCTTTCAAAGAACACACTTTCAAACAAAGTGTGTTCTTTTCCCACATACATATAGTCAAAATGTTCATTGGCATATTCAAGGCATCTGCAAAAGTCTTCTCAAAGTGACACAAAATGAAGGGCTATTGAAATATAAAGTAGTCATCTCATTGAGGCATGATACAAAGGAAAGATTAAAATGTAAAATTCAGGATTAAGTTCCTTGTGTTTATCAAGTTTCCAGATAATCATTTAAAAAGATAATTTTAAAAATCTCCTTGACAATTTCAAAATTAAAAAGCTTAAAATAAAATTTTTGTCCAGGTTGATAGAAAATCTCTGAATCAAATTTGACTTTTAAATTGTGTCTTCTCTAAAGCTTGTAAGTAACACATGAAATATTTAAATATTTAGTAATATTCGCCACACTTCTACCTGAAAGCTCAGAGCAGGGCCTTGACATATTCTCTGACACTGGAAAACTCTTCCTTCTTTCTCACTCCAGACACTCTTCTCCTGATCTCTGCTAGAACCTGACGTTGCCTCTCTTTCTTTGTCTACTTTTTCTCCCAGCAACAAACATTTATTGAGCACCTATAATATACCATTCCCTCATTATATCAGGTACTGGGGACACAATATTAAACAAAGCAAGCAGTTCCTGATCTCAAATAACTTAGAGTTAAACAATAAAATGATAATTCTTCAAGCAGTTTCAGTCTACTCAGTCAGTGTCAGTGAGAGGAAAGCACAATTGCAATGGGAATGATACAGGGGGATGATCTACTGCGGACTTCTGGGAATCCAAGTTATTGGTCATCAGTGGTCAATGACTTAATATTCTCTTATCAGAGGAAGCCCTGGTCTTTTGTGCAATACTTGAGAAGAAAGACTCTTAACTACTGGGCATGATAAAAAAAAAAGTGTATCTTTAGTTTTCTGGCACCCATCCTACCAACATGAAGGGAGCCAGCCTTATGACGAAGTCTACTCTGCAAGAGATTGATGAGAGATGACATTGCCAAGTTGCTTCTCAGCCCTTGACAAGCCAACCCTAACTTTGAACTTTTCAGCTACATGAGCCAATAAATGTCTTTTGTTGTTTAATCTAAGTTGGTTTTTCTCAGTTGTTGTAATTGACAGCTTCCTAACTGACTCATTAGAAAGGTTGGTAAAATGGAAAGAAAATTCTAGTGATAGTGAACAAATGTGACAGGAGAATGTGAGGCACTTAGCATGTAGTCTTGCCTGGAGGATCCCATGGACTGAGGAGCCTGGTGGGCTACAGTCTATGGGGTCACAAAGAGTTGGACACCACTGAGCGACTAACTGTTTCCTTACCTTAGGGCTTCCCTGGTGGTGCCTGCAATGTGGGAGATTCCCTGGTAAGGAATCTGCCTGCAATGTGGGAGACCCAGGTTTAATTCCTAGGTGGGGAAGATGCCCTGGAGGAGGAAATGGCAACACACTCCAGTATTCTTGCCTGGAGAATCCCATGGACCGAGGAGCCTGGCGGGCTACAGTCCATGGGGTTGCAAAGAGTCAGACACAATTGAGTGACTAACCCTTACCTTACCTTACCTAGCATGACTAGTGAATTGGGAGAGTGGGAGCAGTAAAGGGAGATAAGATTGGAGGCTTGTAAAGGACTCTGCTGGCCATTTCACCCCCAGAGAAATGGGGACCCACTCAGGGCTTATTCGGAAGAGTGATACAATGACATTGCCTTGCAGGAGAATCACTTTGCCTGAGGAGGATTAGAGAGGGGTAAGATTGGAGAGAAGGGAACTGGTCATAGAGTTGTTTCAACAAATAAAAAATTCTCAAGCATTTTGGTCTTAGGACCCCTTTGCCCTCAAACATTATTGAGGTCTCCTCACAAAACTTTTGTTTTAATGGGTTTTATCTAGCAATATTTGCCATATTAGAATTTTTAAATATTTATTTAATTCATTAAAAATAACAATGATTACTCTATTACATATTGACATAGCACATTTTAATGAAACAATACTATATTTTCAGAAACCAAAAAAAACTCGAGAAAAAATGGTATTGTTTTACTTTTTTTTCAAATCTCCTTACTGTTTGGTCTAATGGAAAACAGATGGAGACTCGTCTGCTCTCACAGTCAGTGTGTTGCAAGTGTTTTTTGGTTGAAATAAACAAAGAAAATCCAACTTACAGAGATATGCAGTTGGAAAGGAAAAGGGTATTTTTTTACAGTCTTTTCAAATAATTGTGCATATTATTCCTTGATATTATACCAAAGTCAACACATGGTTGTTACTTATTGACTTTGGTGTAGTATCAAAGAATAATATACATAAAAAAGAGGAAAAATCAGGAAGATGCCATGTTATAGAAGGCAAGGAAGGTATGGAAGTGCTTCAAGAAGGAAGTAGCCAGTAGGGTGCAGAATGCAGATAGTTAAAGAAGAATCAATGTGCCTGTTGAGCTTGGAGCATGGACTTGCTGGGGGTGATGTTCACAGAACATGGTGGTGGGAAATATAGAAGTTAGGATTCTTCTTCATTCCTTCCCTTCCACCTTCCATACCTTCCAGTGTCTTTATTGAGCACTTGCTGTGTCAGGTACGTATATGGAATACTGTCCTCACTTTCATGATGATTATAGTTAGTATTGTGGGGATGGCAGAAAAAAATCACATAAATCAGTATATGTGTTTATGATCCCATGACCATCCTCAAATAAACTGTAAGGAACAGAAGACAAATTCACATTTTCTTATGTTCAATGATAAGAACTAAAGTTCTCTAAGAGCCCAGATAATTGTCATAATTCATTTGGTATCAAAAACAAATGACAATATGCTCTACTGTCCTCTTTTTTTTTCCCACTTGATTTTTTTTCAAATAAAAAAAGGATTTTTTTAATTGAAGGATAATTGCTTTACAAAATTTTGTTGTTTTCTGTAAAACTACTGTCCTCTTAAAATCTGAACACTTCTGAACTCCTAACAAGTCTACAAGGATTTTAGGTAAAGAGATCATAGACCTGTATTGGCTCATTTTTACGGATAAGGACACAAGACAGAAACATTAAGTAACTTCTGCACAATCACATAGCCACACCAGGCTATCACACCAAGCTAACTGCCTATAGGGATATCCAATATCAGATAAACTGTTACATCTGTCCATCTGTGCATGTATCCATCTATACATCCATTTACCCATCCATCTATTGATCTACCTATGCATCCATCATGCATGCATCCCATCCATTCAGTCATCCATCTAGTCATCCATCCCTTCATCTATTCATCCATCCATCCATCTATCTCAAAACATTTACTTGAGACTCCACTATATCCCAGGCTGAAAGACCATTGCTAGGTTAAAGTTACCAGAGAAGAGATGATAATTTTTTCTAACAAACAGGGGCTACTGAAAGTATTATTTCTGTAGATGTTATATAAAGGGTCTGGGAACTCAAGGGGTAATTTAAATGCTTAGCTGAGCTCTGGCTTTGTAAGATGTTAATCAATAGTGTTCTTCTATCTCTCTCACCATTTACTCAAGTGCAAGGACCAATATCATCCCTTAAATTATTTGTATTGTCCTTGTGAGGCCTCTTTTAGTGTTTGGATACTGCGGTCTCTCAAAAATAAGTGACAGGGTGGAATTTGATAATTGATTTGTTTTGCTGCAGGAGACAGCGGGATAAAAACAGAACAGTACAAATGCATTTTATGTGGCAGCCTCCAAAAGAATCACAGCATTATTTTCTGAAAAAACCGAGTAAGAGCAGGATGTCTTAGAATTTCATTAGAAAAAACTACTCTCAATGAGAAAGGAGAAGCTACGGGAAATGGAAATATAAATAATACAACTAAGTGAATATTTTTGCAGTTGTGAGAGATCCATGAGGAAAGGTATATTTCAGAATCAGAGGAGGAGGAACAAGATGGTGGAGGAGTAGGTGGACGTAGAATACATCTCTCTCCACGGATACATCAGGAATACACCTTCAGACACAGAAGTGCATGCAGAACACCAGCTGAGAGCAGACAGGAGTACCTGATCAGAGGAAAAGAATATATGCTGCTTCTGCTGCTGCTGCTAAGTTGCTTTAGTTGTGTCCGACTCTGTGCGACCCCATAGACGGCAGCCCACAAGGCTCCCCCGTCCCTGGGATTCTCCAGGCAAGAACGCTGGAGTGGGTTGCCATTTCCTTCTCGAATGCACGAAAGTGAAAAGTGAAAGTGAAGTCGCTCAGTCATGTCCGACTCCTAGCAACCCCATGGACTGCAGCCTACCAGGCTCCTCCGTCCATGATTTGCCAGGCAAGAGTACTGGAGTGGGTTGCCATTGCCTTCTCTGGAAAAGAATATATAGACCCACACAAAACTTGGTAGGACAAAGGAACAAGGAGGGGAAATGGGAGTGTTAGTAGGACTGGACCTGCTCTCGGCAGGTGGGGAACTGAAGCAGGGGTCTGATCCTCACACTGGGGCAATTGTCTGAGTTGGAGGAGAAACATTAAAGGCTGAGAAGGGAACAGTTGATCTGTGGCATCCTAAATGGAAGGAGAATCAGACAGCCCTTGCTGCAGTCATACATACCTTAGATGGCACAGTGGTTGGGAGCTGGAGTTTTGGGATTGTGGAGCAATCCCAGGGCCAGGGCTGCTGTTGACTGCAGAGAGATGGATAGAGGGGATGTGAGGGAGGGGATTGTGGTGGGGAATGTCTGTGAAGGAAAGCTCGGCAGCCATGGAAGCAAGACGATATTGCTGAGTCACGTGTAGGGGGTGGAGCCATCACCATAGCCTATCTCCCCCGACATGCCAGCATCAGCAGCTGAACAGTAGAGAAGCTGGCCCACCAAATGCCTGACACACTGAACTACAGAGTAGAACCCCAGGCTGGGGGCCCCCTTTATGTGCCTGATGCACCAAATAACAGAGTAGGACCCCAGGCAAGGAAGCCCTCTAAGTGTCTGAACAGGTGGACCTATGGAGAAAGACTGGCCAAAGAGGCTTTCTGATCACCAGCTACAAGAGGCTTGATAAAAGACTCTGATAGGGCCATAACTCCCACGGTGGAGGCAGTCCATGTCCCTGCACACTTGGCACCACTAGGGCCCCCACAAGCCAAGCAGCTGTGCTGCCTTCATGCTCAACTCTTACTGGGGCAGAGCTGCTACGGCAAAAAGAGTGTTGCACCTATACGCACAGGGTTACTTGGGTAGTGTCCGACTCATTGGGACCCTGTGGACTGTGGCCTGCCAGGCTTCTCTGTCAGGGAGGGGGATTCTCCAGGCAAGAATACTGGAGCATATTGGCCGATACTGGTTGCCATACCCTTCTAGAGCACTATATTTCCTGCTGCCCTGGCTGCCAACTCCCCTGAGTACCTGGTGCTGCCAAAACCCTTGTGACCCAAGCAGC
The DNA here is from genome assembly GCF_019923935.1 of Bubalus bubalis. Taxonomy (NCBI): domain Eukaryota; kingdom Metazoa; phylum Chordata; class Mammalia; order Artiodactyla; family Bovidae; genus Bubalus; species Bubalus bubalis. The sequence goes on along the minus strand of NC_059159.1, from coordinate 151,008,622 downwards.
TGCACCACCTCCACACCTGGTCCTCACAGGGGCAAACCAAAGTCCTCCAGGGCAGCCTCAGGAGCAAACCCCAGTGGATGACCCACATGCAGAGGTGGAAATAAAATCACAATTGAAACCCAGGGGCAGTGTGACTAAGGAAGAAGACCCAAAACCCTCTCACCAACTGTACAGCTGCAGAATAAATCCACACAATCAACTAGGCAGACTCTGTGTCTGTGAAATATATAAAAGGTCACTGAGAGCTCTCACAAAAGAAGACACACAAGTTCTGATAGCTGTGAACATTGAAGGCAAGAATACATAGGAGTAGGACCAGATTAGAATCTGAGCTGCCCCCACAGCAGGTCCAGAGATAAGTGCAGTGTTAGAGGGCATCTTAGGGAGGTGAAATGGACTGTGACTTCCAGCGAGGGAAAGGACTCTGACAGCAGTGATTCAAGAAAAACATTTATTATTCTTATGTTTTGAGGTGTTCTATAGATTCTCTTGGCTTTTTTTTTTCCCCAATTTCCCCCCCTCTGTTGTAGTTGTCGATTTTATTGGCACTATGAAATCTAACTACGCTTTTGAGCTTTTTTTTCTTCTTTTTTTTCTCAGTCACATTTTTTTTTGTTGTTGTTGTTATAAACCTCTGCCTCCATACCAGGCTTTTGCAGTTCTGGGAGGTTGGTTTTTTTTTTTGTCTTTTTAATTTTAATTTTTTAAACCTATTATTATTTTTTCTACATTTATTCCTTTGTTTGCTTTTCCTACTATTCTTTCCTTGCAGTTACTCTTTAATATAAATAAATCTCATTTATCTACTTCTATTTAACTTTGTATATCTAATCTTTCTTTCTTTTCTTATTTTCCTTTAGTCTCAACGTATTTGTTAGTTTTATATTCATTGCTTTATACCCCATTTGGCACCTTGATTTAGTTAATTTTGTTCTGGTAGACATAATTTTTGGTTCCTTTTGTTTGCCCGGTTGATCTATTGTACTTTATTTTTGTTGGAGTGTTTCAATTTTTCTTATGGGTGTATATGTGTATGTGTATATTCAGTCACAATTTTATTGTTGTTATAAACTTCTGCCTCTGCCTCTATGTTGGGCCTTTGCAGTTCTGTGGAGTTTTCCTTTTTTTCCTTTTCTCTTCTTCTTCTGTTATTTTTTTTTTCCTGTATTTTATAATTTCAATTTTTAATTTTCTTAAACCTATTATATTTTTCTACATTTATTCTTTTGTTTGCCTATCCTACTGTTCTTTTCCCCTTGTAGTTAATCTTCAAAGTATATAAATCTTTTTCATCTACCTCTATTTAACTTTGCATAGCTATTCTTTCTATCTTTCCTTTACTCTTACATATTTGTTAGTTTTATTTTCATTGCTTTATTTCCCAAATGGCACCTTGCTTTAGTTTTGTTTTCCAGTTTGTGCTTTGGTTAATTTTGTTCTGGTAGATATAATTTGAGGTTTCCTTTGTTTGCTGGGTCAAGCTATTGTACTTTATTTTTGTTGAACTGTTTTGACTTTGCTCCTGGGTGCATATATATATGTACATCCTATTATTTTAATTATTTTTTGCCTGATTTTGTAATTGCCATTTGTCTGGGGTTCATCTTTGGTTTCTCAATTTTGGATATTTGTTTTAATCTCACTTAATGCTGTAACAAATCACTTCTGGAATCTTTGTTCCTGACAAAAGATCAAGCCCTGACCTTTGGACTACAGAGAACTAACCCTATGGAGTATCAAATAGTGAGAACTCATACAAAGGAAACCACTTGAATATAAGACCTGGCATCAAGCAACCACCAGTAGCACCCTGTGCAGGATGCCTCATCTAAACAACAAACAAAACAAAAATACAAACCCAATCATCAGCACAGAGGATTACCACCTCACTCAGCCTTGCCCATCAGAGGAAAAACAAACAAACAAACAAAAACTCAACACAAATTTTACCCTATAAGAAGCTTACACAAACCACTGGACCGAACTTAGAGGGCAGAAATCAAAAGGAAGAAAGAATTCAACCTTGAAGCTTTGGAAAAGGAGACCTCAAACACAGTAAGTTAAAAAAAAATAATGAAAATGCACAGAAATACTACATAAATCAAGGAACACACTAGAAACACAGACATCCAAATAAATGAACAGGCAATAGTCAAACTACCTGAAAAAGAATTCAGAAAAATGATAGTAAAGATGATCCAAAACCTTGAAAACAGAATGGAGAAAATGCAAGAATCAATTAACAAAGACCTAGAAGAATTAAAGAAGAAACATGCAGTGACAAGCAGCACAATTACTGGAGTTAAAAATACTCTAGAAGGAATCAATAGCAGAATATCTGAAGCAGAAGGACAAATCAGTGAGCTGGAAGATAAAATGGTAGAAATAACTTCTGAAGAGCAGAATAAAGTAAAAAGAATGAAAAGAATTGAGGATAGTCTCAGCGACCTCTGAGTCAATATCAAATGCACAAACATTCAAATAATAGGGGTCTCAGAAGAAGAAGAGAAAAAGAAAGGGTATGAGAAAATTTTTGACAAGATTATAGTTGAAAATTTCCCCAACATGGAAAAGGAAATAGTCAATCAAGTCCAAGAGGCACAGAGTCCCATACAGGATAAACCCAAGGAGAAACATGCCAAGACATACTAATAAAACTAACAAAGACTAAACAGAAAGAAAAAATATTAAAAGCAGCAATTGAAAAGCAACAAGTAACATACAAGGGAAATCCCATATGTTTAACAGCTGATCTTTCATCAGAAACTCCGCAGGCCAAAAGGTAATGGCAGGATATATTTAAAATACTGAAAGGGAAAAATCTACAACCAAGATTACTGTATCTGGCAAGGACCTCATTCAAAATTGATGGAGAAAGAAAAAGCTTTTCAGATAAGGGGCAAGAGAATTCAGTATCACCAAACCAGCTTTACAGCAAATGTTAAAGGGATGTATATAGTCAAGAAAGACAACAGAAGAAAAAATATCTAAAAAATCAACCCCAAACAATTAAGAAAATGGCAATAGGAACATATATATCAATAACTACTTTAAATGTAGATGGATTAAATACTCCAACCAAAAGACACAGACTAGCTGAACAGATACAAAGACAAGACCCATATATATGCTGTCTATAAGAAACCCACTTCAGACCTGAAGATATGTGTATACTGAAATTGAGAGGATGGAAAAATATATTCCATGAAAATGGGAAGCAAAAGAAAGCTGGAGTAGTAATCCTCATATCAGACAAAATAGACCCTAAAATAAAGAAGAATCCCAGGGACGGTGGGGCCTGGTGGGCTGCCGTCTGTGGGGTCGCACAGAGTCTGACACGACTGAAGCAACTTAGCAGCAACAAGAGATAAGGAAGGATGCTACATAATGATCAAGGGATCAATCCAAGAGGAAGACATGACGATTGTAAATGTCTAAGCACTCAACATAGGAGCACCTCAATACATAAGACAAGCACTAACAGACATTAAAGGAGAAATTGACAGCAACACAGTAATAGTAGGAGACTTTAACACCCATTCACACCAATGGACAGATCATTAAGACAGAAAATTAATAAGGAAACTCAAGTCTTAAATGATACATTAGATGAAATGGGTCTCATTGATATCTTCACGACATTCCACCCAAATGCAGAAGAATACACCTTCTCAAGTGCACATGGAACATCTCCAGGATACATCACATCTTGGGTCACAAATCAAACCTCAGTAAATTTAAGAAAATTGAAATCATATCAAGCATCTTCTCCAACAACAATGTTATGAGAGTAGATATCAATTACAAGAAAAAAACTGTAAGAAACACAAACACATGGAGATTAAACCACATGTTTCTAAATAACCAACAGCTTACTGGAGATATCAAAAGGGAAAACAAAAAATTTCTAGAAATAAATGACAATGAGAACACAACAACTCAAAACCTATGGGATGCAGCAAGAGCAGTTTTAAAAGGGAAGTTAATAGCAATACAATCCTATCTCAAGAAACAAGAAAAACATTGAATAGACAACCTAACTTTACAACTAAAACAACTGGAAAAAGAAGAACCAAAAACCCCCTCAAAATTAGAAGAAAGAAAGAAATAATAAAGATCTGAGCAGAAATAAATGAAAAATAAATAAAAAAAATAGTAAAGATTAATAAAACTAAAAGCTGGTTCTTTGAGAAGATGAACAAAACTGACAAACCTTTAGCCAGACTCATCAAGAAAAAAAGAGAAGAATCAAAGCAACAAAATTAGAAATGAAAAAGGAGAGGTTACAACAGACAATGCAGAAATGCAAAGGATTATAAGAGACTATTATGAAAAACTCTATGGCAATAAAATGGATAACCTGGAAGAAATAGAAATTATGAACAACCTAATTACAAGCACTGAAATTGAACCTATGAACAAAAATCTCCCAAAAAACAAAAGCCCAGGGCCAGCTGGCTTCACAGGAGAATTCTATCAAACATTTAGAGAAGAGGTAATGCCTATCCTTCTAAAACTCTTTCAAAAAATTGCAGAGGAAGGAACACTTCCAACTCATTCTACAAGGCCACCATCACCCTGATACCAAAACCAAAGACAACACAAAAAAAGAAAACTACAGGCCAATATCACTGATGAACATAGATGCAAAAATCCTCAACAAAATTTTAGCAAACAGAATTCAGCAACACATCAAAAAGCTCATACACCATGATCAAGTTGGGTTTATTCCAGGAATGCAAGAATTCTTCAATATAAACAAATCAATCAATGTGGTACACCATATTAACAAATTGAAAGATAAAAACCATATGATCATCTCAATAGATGCAGAAAAAGCCTTTAAAAAATTCAGCACCCAATTATGATTAAAACTCTTGAAGAAATGGGCAGGGAAGGAACCTGCCTCAACATAGTAAAGGCCATATATGATAAGCCTACAACAAACATTATTCTCAATGTTGAGAAACTGAAAGCATTCACCCTAAGATCAAGAACAAGACAAGGGTGTCTACTTCCCTCACTATTACTCAACAAAGCTACAGCAATCAGAGAAGAAAAACAAATTAAAGGAATCCAGATTGGAAAAGAAGTAGTAAATCTCTCACAGTTTGCAGATGACATGATACTGTACACAGAAAACCCCAAAGATAGTATCAGAAAATTACTAGAGCTTATCAGTGAATTTATCAAAGTTGCAGGATACAAAATCAATACACAGAAATCACTTGCATTTCTATATACTAACAATGAAAAATCAGAAACAGAAAGTAAGGAATCAATCCCATTCACCATTGCAACAAAAAGAATTAAATATTTAGGAATAAACTTACCTAAGGAGATGAAAGAACTGTACACAGAAAATTATAAGGCACTGATGAAAGAAATCAAAGTTAACATAATCAGATGGAGAGATATTCCATGTTCCAGGCTAGGAAGAATCAATATTGTGAAAATGACTATACTACCAAATGCAGTTTACAGATTCAATGTGATCCCTATCAAATTACCAATGCCATTTTTCATAGAACTAGAACAAAAAATTTCATAATTCATATGGAAACACAAAAGTCCATGAATAACCAAAATGGTCTTGAGAAAGAAGAATGGAGCTGGAGGAATCAACCTTCCTGGCTTCAGATTATACTACAAAGCTACGGTCATCAAGACAGTATGGTACTGGTACAAAAACAGAACTATAGACCAATGGAACAAGATAGAAAGCCCAGAAATAAACCCATGCACCTATGGGTACCTTATTTTTTACAAAGGAGGCAAGAATATACAATGGGACAAAGACAGCCTCTTCAATAAATGGTGCTGGGAAAACTGGACAGCTACATATAAAAGAATGAAATTAGAACTCTTCCTAACACCATACACAAAGATAAATTCTAAATAGATTAAATATATAAATGTAAGACTAGAAACTATAAAACTCTTAGAGGAAAACATAGGCAGAACACTTGATGACATAAATCAAAGCAAGATCCTCTATGACCCAACTCCTAGAATAGTAGAAATAAAAACAAAAGTAAAGAAGTGGGAGCTGATTAAGCTTAAAAGCTTTTTCCAGCAAAGGAAACTATAAGCAAGGTGAAAAGACAACCCTGAGTGGCAGAAGATAATAGCAAATGAAACACCTGACAAAGGATTGATTTCCAAAATATACAAGCAGCTCATGCAACTCAGTAACAGGTAAACAAACAACCCAATCAAAAAGTGGGAAAAATACCTAAACAGACATTTCTCCAAAGAAGACATACAGATGGCTAACAAACACATGAAAAGATGCTCAACATTGCTCATTATTAGAGAAATGCAAATCAAAACCACAAGAAGATATCACCTCACACCAGTCAGAATGAACATCATCAAAAAGCTACAAACAGTAAATGCTGGAGAGGATGTGGAGAAAAGGGAATGCTCTTGCATTATTGGTGGGAATATAAATTGATACAGCCACTATGGAAGATGGTATGGAGATTCCTTAAAAAAAACTAGAAATAAACCACCGTATGATGCAGTAATCCCACTCCTAGGCATATACCCTGAGGAAACCAGGGTTGAAAAAGACACATGTATCCCATTGTTCTTTCAGCACTATTTACAGTAGCCAGAACATGGAAGCAACCTAGATGCCCATTGACAGAAGAGTAGATAAAGAAATTGTGGTACATATATGCAATGGAATATTACTCAGCCATAAAAAGGAATGCATTTGAGTCAGTTTTAATAAGATGGATGAACCTAGAACCTATTATACAGAATGAAGTGGGTCAGAAATAGAAAGATAAATATCATATTCTAACACACATGTATGGAATCTAGAAAAATGGAACTGAGGAATTTATTTACAGGGCAGCAGTGGAGAAATAGACATAGGGAATAGACTTATGGACATGGGGAGAGGGGAGGAGAGGGTGAGATGTATGGAAAGAGTAACATGGAAACTTGCATTACCATATGTAAAATAGATAGCCAATGGGAATCTGCTGTATGTCTCAGAAAACTCAAACAGGGGCTCTGTATCAACCTAGAGGGGTTGGATGTGGGGGGAGATGGGAGGGAGGTTTAAAAGGGAGAGGATATATGTTTACCTATGGCTGATTTATATTGAGGTTTGACATAAAACAACAATATTCTGTAAAGCGATTATTCTTCAATTAAAAAAAAAAGAATCAGAGAACTGACAGTGAGCTAATGGTCTTCTGGCATAACATCAGAAGAAGTGACTACCTGGCTTGGTACTGAGAAATACATCCCTAAATGGACCAGTAGATGAGGACACTTAACATGCGGAGATGGCGGGCAAGGGTGAAACTGCATATTCCACAACAGAGAATACGATGGCCTCTACTACAGGAGGCTAGGTAGAGATTTGGGTTACCTGGGATATACTTGCATCATTTCTGAGAACTTAGGCTAACTAAATCTTGTGTGGAGACCTGGAACTGAAACTTCCTGCAGCTGTTGCCTGGATCTATGGTGTGTCTGGACTTTACTCTGCTAATAACTTCATGCCATGGGTTTAACCTGTTGGTTCTTGAGAAGGCCAGGACTTTTTGCAAGAGCACAACCCACATCACTGTTGGAGGAGAAGCTTCGAGACAGATCAAGTAGTCACTCAAGTGCTATTACCTTGATGATTTTTTTTGACTCTTGACCAGAGGCCCACACACATCTGCCTCTGGAACACATTCTGAATCCATCTGGGACTCTCTTGTTCCTGTTGGGTCCTGGGCTCACCTGGGGGCCCTGCTGGTGAGCTCACTGATGCTCCTGGTCTTAGCACAGCATCTCTGCCTGGTCATGACAGTGCACCTCCGCATTCTGAACTGCGGACACATTTTAACCCTGAACCTCTGGGCTCTCATCTGCTGAACTTTACAAAGAATGAAATTGTTACTTGAAAATTTGGGGGGTTTATAACAGCAAAGCCTTCTTCCTACCACCCTCACAAACAATATCTAGTTCACAACCTCAATCCTGAAAACAGAGATGACCCTTTCTGGTGGAGGTGGAGCTCTGAACTGCACTCACTGAATTTTTCAAGCCCATGACCTTAGGATGTGACAATCTGGTAGGTTATTTTATTACTATTATTATTATATACACATGTGTTTTTATGAAAATGCATCAAGGGTATATTTTTATAATGTGTGCACACTTATGATACATGCACACATTTGTGACTCATGTATTTTTCTGTACTGCAGATTACACTTCCATAAAAGATTGAAATTTTCATTGATTAAAACAGAAAAAGTAAAGATACCAATCCTAAGTATGCATTGTCTACTTGAAAAAACATCGAGTCTGACTTTTCAGTTTTATGTTTCAGATCACACTCTATTTAGAGAAATTAGAATTGCAAACTTGAATCTAATCAATGCACATGTTGCCTATCAGTTTCTGAAAAAAAAAAAATTGAAAAAAGCACATCATGGTTCTCTCAGTTTTGTGATTATTTTGATGAAACTAACATAAACTCTAGAGCTCCCATCCACTACACTTTATTTATTTATTTATTTTTCATCCACTACACTTTAGAATAGCTGTTGAAGGGATTTAGAATTCGCCACTTCTGGCTCCTACTTCTCTGCTTTCACTCTTTCTGACTGAGGACAAGAAATAGAGCTTTATGGATGGAGGCAAGAGACTCAAAGGAAGACTCCAGTGACTAGAAATGCAAACTCACAAGATAAAACTCCATTTTCATATCACAATACCACAGTCACGCTGGGAGAAGGAGAGGTACATCACTGAAACACACATGCAAACTCTCCACAAAACTGTTGCATGTTTTGAAAAATTGTTGGTGTCAGAGATTCCAGGGAGCAGTATGTAGCCAGGGTTTACTCAGAGCACACCTGAGGGTGAGAAGGTTTATAAGTGTGATTGCGTTAACCACTTTCCCCCCTTTCCATCTCATGGAAACTAACTGTTGTTACCTGGGACACACAGATCCTGCTCCCCCATGAGGCTATCCCAGGGGAACATGCTTTGTCTCAGATGCCATCAACCGATTATTGAGGGTGCACATTTACCAAAAGAACTAGCTTTTTCCACTAGCATTGACAAATTATTGAAAACATGGATACTGTGCCTATTGGAGAGAACAAAATCTTCACTGTGCTAAGAGTTTTATGTGGATAATCTCATGTATCTCTCACAAACTCCTAGGGTATCCTGAGTAGGATTCCTCTTCAGACAGTTTTAATTAAAAGCCTGGGGCTTAATAGCCATGTAGATGAAAGATTTTAGTGTGGCACGTGGAGAGAAGCTATATACCCCTCTAATTAGTCACTAGAATGTGCAGCTAAAGTCAGCAATGATCTCATTAATTTATAAGTATTTGATGGGAGGAAACTCCCACTAATTAAATAGAGTTTTCAAAAGTAAGATTCATAATTTCATCCATCAATAGTGTATTAAAATATTTTTTTTGGAATTGGATTCATGTAATGCTCTGTTACAGCTATGTAAAGAAAGCAAACAACTCATCAGCAGTAAAGATCCCAAACAGTGAAAATGAAATAGTAAAAACTCTCATCACAGCTGTCTAGGTCATCAAGGGACAGCCAGAAGCTTATTTTTATTTTGTAGAAATGAGATAAATGGCCTCAAATATTTCTCCCTGCCTGCATGTCCTGTGTAGGATTTTCTTCTGGCATCATACAGACATCATTTCACTGTCTTCTGTTTTCACTGCTTCTCCTGAAAAAATTAGCTAAATATCTTACTGTTACCCCTTTGAAGTTAATCTTTTAATTTTTTTCTAGCTGCTCTAAAGATTTCTTTGTTGTTGGTTTTCAGCAGTTTATCATGATGGTATGTACATATGGTTTTCTTTTTATTTAACCTGCTTGGGATTCACTGAACTTGTTTGGGTTTCATGAGTTTTGAGAAATTGTCTACAACTATTGCTTCCATCAGGGCTTCTCTGATGGCTCACACAGTAAAGAATTTGCCTGGAATGCAGGAGATATGGGTTGGATCCCTGGGTTGGGAAGATCCCCTGGAGGAGGGCATGGCAACCCACGTCAATATTCTTGCCTAGGAAATTTCATGGACAGAGGAGCCTGGTGGACTAGTCCACGGGGTCGCAAAGAGTTGGACACAACTGAGCAACAAACATTGCTTCAATCATCATCTCCTCCTTCTTCCTTTTTGGCACTTCAGTTATATAATAGACCAATTTATCACATCACATTTGTTTCTTAAATAACTTTTTGTATGTTATACTTTAAATTCTCTTTCATTATGGACATTTCTATCACTGATTTTCTTTTTGTGTTTCCAAATCTTTTCTTCTACTGAAACCAATCTAGGGTGAATCCACTCATTGATCTCCTAATTTCAATTACTGAGTTCTTCAGCCCTAGAATTTTCATTTGATTTCTTTATTATCACGTTTTCTTTGTTAACTCCCATTTTGTCTTTTAATTTGTTGAACATGTCATAGTTATTTTAAAAATTACTGTTTGAATATTCTCATATCTGATCTGGGTCTACTATATGTATATATACATACACACATAGGCTACAGTCCATAGGATCACAAAGAGTTGGACACGACTGAAGTGACTTAACACACACGCATGCAGAGGGTACTATGCATAGTCTCTTAAGGGTCCTAACTGAAAACCTAGGAAGTTTATTAGGCCTCCTGCTCAGAGACAGACACAGGACTAAAATTCCTCAGCATTTTGAGACCACCAAAATTTCTGTCTAGTTTGTCAGGTGTCTCAGTCAGCATGGGATGCCACAGCAAATACAGCAGATTTGGTGGCTTAAACAGCATTTATTTCTTATAGTTCTGGAGACCCGAAGTCTGAGATCAGGGTCTAATGAGAACCACTTCCTACCTTGCAGGTGGCTACCTTCTCACTGTGTTCTCATAGCAGAGAGAATAACCAAGCTCTCAGAGATCTGTTTTTATGTGGATGCTTATTGATGGCCCTATCTTTATGACCTCATCTTAATCTAGTTACTTCTCAAAGGTCCCGTCTCCCAATATTACCACACTGGGGACTAAGGCTTCAACATTATGACTTTTGGGGGGACACAATTCAGTCCATAGGACCAAATAAATTTTTTAAAATCTGAAAATGTTTCAAATGAAAACTTGGGTCAGAATGTAGGCTCATGTTTCTGAATTTTCCTACTCTCCAGGAGATGGATCTCTCAAGTCCTGGGCATTTTGGAAACCCTGGGCCCCCATTTTTGCCTTCTCAAGTCCATGTTACTGCTGAATGCTCAGCCTTTCTGCTCCATGTTTTTTTTTTTTTTGTGTGTGTGTGTGTGTGATTCTGCAAATTCCTGAAGGGGCAGAACTATGTAGATTGCTCAGCTCACATCAATATGTTTCCCTTCTCTATGGAATCTTGGTCAAGTTCTAATGACCAGATCACTAACATCTTCAGATGATGCATTGGTATTTTATTCAGCTTTTCCAATGAAACATCAACTAAATTAGGCTGCTATAATTAGGCTGTTAAGAGCTAGAATTTCATGTGCCCATGGACATTTCCCAGCACTACCTCCTCCCCCATGACTATTTTACCTCTATTCTTTTCATTTTCTCTATTCATCTCTTGAATTCACAAATCCTGCTAGAATACATCTTCCAATGTGAAGCTTTCCAAGGTGACAAAGGAATGCTGAGCGTTGAAGGTGATGCTGCCTAAACAAGACTTGCCCATCCTGTCCTGTGAGGTCCCAAGTGAGGACCAAGCTTGGGCTCTGCTTGGAACAGATATAGGGATCCCCACATCAACAGTTACTTTCCTGGCTTTTGTTACATTTGCTTTGAAGATTTTGAGGCTAACCTTAAGCTCATCTCTCTGTTATAGAACTTTGGGAGCTGGAGTAAATCCAAGATTACATGTTCACTGTCTGTTCTTTTTTTTCACATTCTGTTCTTTATATTCTAACATTCCTCCTGGCATGACAGTCAGCATTCTCTCTGCCAGGGCTGACATTCACATGTTCATAGCCAGTCAATGCCTCCATCTCCAGCCAAGGATCATACTTTGAACTTGGTGCTATTCAACACTTAAAGAAAAGCTAAGTGGAAAATGGGCCTGTGGTTCAGTTTTTCTCCTAGATATCCAGCCATCTGTGCTTGGATTAAACCAGCTGTGACCCTGATTTCACTATAGTGGGAACCAGGGAGTCTTCACTGAATTTTACTTTGGATTAATGCCATCAGCAATCAAGGGAGAAAGCAAAAGAAAGAGATAATTTTATTTGTGGATATATTTTTTACATTACACAGTACTTTCTTTTGAAGACCATTGGAGAAACTTCTCTCTGGTCTCAGGATAAGTAATGACTAGATTGCTCCTTAGAAACTGGTTCATTTTTATATTGTAAGCTTTATGAATTATGTAAGTAATGATATTTTCTTTTTGGATTAGTCACTTGATAGCTTAGAGTCATACTTAGAACTTTCTCCTGAAAAGAGTGTGGGATTCCATTACATGCATTTGCTATACTCATTCCAAGTCTGCCTGTGTCATATTTCCCTAACCTTGGGGCTCTCTGTCCTCACTGACATCATTTTGGGTCAAATACATCTTTTCCCTTGCTTCAACTACTGTGGCTGCTGTTTTATTTGTCTTCCTCCTTCCAGTCTTACCTTTATTCCCCAGTGTATTACCTACATTAGCCAGAATAATCATCTGTATTAGTTATGTATTGCTACATAACAAACTAGCCCCAAAATGAGTGGTTTAAAGCAACATATATTCGTTATCACACCATTTCTGTGGGTCAGAAATCTAGGCAAGGCTTAGCTGGGTGTCTCTGACTCAGGATCTCTCAGTAGTTGCAATAAGTGTTGGTAGGGGCTTCATCACTTGAAAGCTCAACTGGAGAAAGCTGCACTTCCAAGCTCTCTCACATGACTGTTGGCAGGAGACATCAGTTCCTTCACGTGTGGGTATTTCCATAGGGCAGCTCACACTGAGGCAGCTGGCTTTCTTAGTGTGATGGGGAAGAGACTGAGGCATCAAGGATGAACTCCACAGTTACCTAAGCTTGGAAGCATCAACCTATCCCTTTTATCATATTTTTTTGTCATTAGATCAGATCAGATCAGATCAGATCAGTCGTTCAGTCATGTCTGACTCTTTGCGACCCCATGAATCACAGCCCGCCAGGCCTCCCTGTCCATCACCAACTCCTGGAGTTCACTCAGACTCATGTCCATCGAGTCAGTGATGCCATCGAGTCAGTGATGCCATCCAGCCATCTCATCCTCTGTTGTCCCCTTCTCCTCTTGCCCCCAATCCCTCCCAGCATCAGACTCTTTTCCAATGAGTCAACTCTTTGCATGAGGTGGCCAAAGTACTGGAGTTTCAGCTTTAGCATCATTCCTTCCAAAGAAATCCCAGGGCTGATCTCCTTCACAATGGACTGGTTGGATCTCCTTGCAGTCCAAGGGACTCTCAAGAGTCTTCTCCAACACCACAGTTCAAAAGCATCAATTCTTTGGCACTCAGCCTTCTTCACAGTCCAACTCTCACATCCATACATGACCACAGGAAAAACCATAGCCTTAACTAGACAAACCTTTGTTGGCAAAGTAATGTCTCTGCTTTTGAATATGCTATCTAGGTAGGTCATAACTTTCCTTCCAAGGAGTAAGCGTCTTTTAATTTCATGGCTGCAGTCACCATCTGCAGTGATGTTGGAGCCCAGAAAAATAAAGTCTGACACTGTTTCCACTGTTTCCCCATCTATTTCCCATGAAGTGATGGGATCGGATGCCATGATCTTCATTTTCTGAATGTTGAGCTTTAAGCCAATTTTTTTCACTCTCCACTTTCACTTTCATCAAGAGGCTTTTGAGTTCCTCTTCACTTTCTGCCATAAGGGTGGTGTTATCTGCATATCTGAGGTGATTGATATTTCTCTCAGCAATCTGGATTCCAGCCTGTGCTTCTTCCAGTCCAGCGTTTCTCATGATGTATTTTGCATGTAAGTTAAATAAACAGGGTGACAATATACAGCCTTGACGTACTCCTTTTCCTATTTGGAGCCAGTCTGTTGTTCCATGTCCAGTTCTAACTGTTGCTTCCTGACCCGCATACAAATTTCTCAAGAGGCAGATCAGGTGGTCTGGTATTCCCATCTCTTTCAGAATTGTCCACAGTTTATTGTGATCCACACAGTCAAAGGCTTTGGCATAGTCAATAAAGCAGAAATAGATGCTTTTCTGGAACTCTCTTGCTTTTTCCATGATCCAGTGGATGTTGGCAATTTGATCTCTGGTTCCTCTGCCTTTTCTAAAACCAGCTTGAACATCAGGAAGTTCACGGTTCACATATTGCTGAAGCCTGGCTTGGAGAATTTTGAGCATTGCTTTACTAGCGTGTGAGATGAGTGCAATTGTGCAGTAGTTTGAGCATTCTTTGGCATTGTCATTAGAAGCAGTCACTAAATCCAGTCTATACCTGAGGGTAGAGGATCACACAGTATGAATACCATGATGCATGGATCACTGGGGCCACCTTGGAGGCAGCTTACCACATGTCTTGGTACACAAAGCTGAGTGTACTTTGCTGAAAACCTTTTGGTAGCTCCTTGCTGCTGCTGCTGCTGCTGCTGCTGCTAAGTCGCCTCAGTCATGTCTGACTCTGTGCAACCCCATAGACGGCAGCCCACCAGGCTCCCCCGTCCCTGGGATTTTCCAGGCAATAATACTGGAGTGGGTTGCCATTTCCTTCTCCAAGGCATGAAAATGAAAGTGAAAGTGAAGTCGCTCAGTCGTGTCTGACTCTTAGCAACCTCATGGACTGCAGCCTACCAGGCTCCTCCATCCCTGGGATTTTCCAGGCAAGAGTACTGGAGTGGGGTGCGATTGCCTTCTCCGTAGTGCTCTTCAAATGAAGTCCAAACTCTTTGACGTGACTGACAGGTCTCTCCAGCCATGGCTTACCCACTGGTCTTATTTGGAGAAGCTCCATTCTTGACCCTTTGATTTTTTTTTTTTTTATTAAAAAAAAAAAAAAAAAAGAAAATGGACTCCACTTAGTTTCATCTTTTCTCCATCCCAGAGGACATTTTCAAAACCTAGCAAACTTATCCAAGAAGAGTGAAACGGAATGTTGCAAATGTCACCAGAGTAATGTACAATCTAGAAATTGATTTCTGAATAATTTACAATTGTCTATAACTGGACTGAAATGAGTAAAAACAGTGAAAATGGCTAGCACTTATGACTGTGGGTTGGGTTCTCCATGGAGAACTTTATGAGCACTACCTTACTTATTCCTAAATCACCCTGTTCCCTCGTCCTTCCCAGTTCACACAAGTTGGGCTCACAAAAGCTGGCTTGGAGCCCCCTCCCCTAAGCACTATTGCTGAGGCTGGTGTGTGTGGACATGACCTTGCAGGTACTGCTGGGACTGGTAACTACTCACTGGCTTTCACAATGCTCAGCACAGAGTTCCATAAGCAGTTTGATCCTCGAGGATGGCTACTGTTGCCTACTTTAGGCTATACATAACATTTTAAGACCAAGAGTGGAAAAAAGGACATTTTGAAATATTTTTAATGTTTATTGGGATTTCATGAATTTGATAATAGAATAAGATTTTTGTTGTTGCTTATTTTACTTTTCCCCATAAGTAATCTTTTTGAAACATGGGCATTTTTTAATATTAAAGTTCTTTTGAACATAAATTGTGGTGTAGGAGGATGTTTTTCAGAAAGTTTTGAAACTGATTCTTTTCTTTTCTACAAAAACATTAATATAACTAACAATAAGAAAGTTGTTGTGAACAGATCAGTGTCGGAATATTCTGCCATCGGTTGTCTGTGCAGGGTGACTTTAGCTTTCTCTTATCTGTTTCTTCTTTGTTCATTTTTCAGCAACCATGACTAAGTTTTGTGGATTATGTCAGGTCATTTCAAGCTGAAGGAGTGACACTGAGATGGAGTTGATTTGGAGTCAACTAAGGAACCCTCATAGAGCTGGATAAAGTGAGGAGCTGGCCCCTAGAGGCCCCACAGAGGGAGGGGTAGCTATACTCAAGGGCTCCCAGGAAGGACATCACTCCTGGGTAGAAAGTTGGAGAAATGAATGTTCCCATCTCAAAGCCCAGATTTCTATGATCCAGTAGGCTTTACTCCTTTCCCAGCTCTCATTCTAAACTTATTACTGCTAAAATAACTTCAGTGTCATATGGTAAGAAATCATGCTTCCTTTGCAAGTACTAGCCTGCACAATTTTTAGAAAAGAATGTCTCTAAAAGATCTAGGTCTCTGATAGCAGCCACTCATGGGCCCAGTCATTCCAGAAGCAAGTTTTATCTTATGTGATTTGGAGCACTGGGGACTTTCTGACATTTTCAGCTGCCTCTCAGCTTTTTGACACACGTTTCATATAAGTTTTAACTTTTTCACTTATTTCACCTTATCCCCCTATCCAAATGTTTAAGAAGTGCTTTATTAATGGTGACTTATTTTTGCAAGTTAACAGTCACTTTGCAACCCTGAGCAGCAAATGGAAGAAAACAAAACCAAACTTGTCCTTCTCCAGAGAGCACAAGTTCAAACCAGCCTAGTCAGAATCTAAGTGATTGATCCATTTGCGAGTTAAAAGTCTGGCTTCCTCTCTCTTGAGGAAAGTGTTAGTTGCTCAGTTGTGTCTGACTCTTTGTGACCCCACAGACTATAGTCCACCAGGTTCCCCTGGCCATGGAATTCTCCAGGGAAGAATCATGGATTGGGTAGCCATTCCTTTCTCCAGGGGATCTTCCTGACCCAGGGATTGAACCTGTGTCTCCTGTGTTGCAGACAGGTTCTTTACTGTCTGAGCCACCAGGGAAGCCCCTAGGGGAGCTTGATCTGCTGAACACATTTTTAAAGCGACTTTGAGAAACTTATTCTATCAGGGACCAGACAGACTCCATTGCCTGGGACACATCAGACCACCTGACCCCTGTCCTGTGATGGCTCAGCACTGCTTGGAGTCTCTCTGTCAGGTCTCTGTGATGTCTGTACCCCAGGGCTGCTTGAGGATCAGACTCCCCTGAAACACTGTCCCTCCCTCCTGACTATCATGATCTCTTCTTTTCCTTCCTCATTTCTTAGTGGTACTCTATGCAGAAAGGAATTAGCTAAAAAT
Source organism: Bubalus bubalis (assembly GCF_019923935.1). NCBI lineage: Eukaryota > Metazoa > Chordata > Mammalia > Artiodactyla > Bovidae > Bubalus > Bubalus bubalis. Next base: position 150,991,479 of record NC_059159.1, on the reverse strand, counting down.
CTGTTTGAAAAATGTACTTTCTTGTACACCTTATTGCCCTTGGAAAACTAACCCTTCATGTCTACACATCCCAGTTTACAAGGTACAGTCACATGAGCCAAAACAGTGAAGTTAAGGCCAGTGCCCACTCTTAAGAGGAGATGGGGTTCACAGGTGCAAGGAGACTCAACTAGGGCTGTGTCTCCCATGTGTGGCAAAGCCATCGACTGAATAAAAGCTCATTCCTCTGCACCAGTAGTTTCTGGGAAGCAGAACTCACTCTGTCCAGGGGTCCAGGGTTTGGTCATATCGGGCTGAGTTCTCACTGCCCTGGCTTTGTTGAGCCTCCTTCCATGAGGGCCAGGGGAAGGGGAGGGATGGAATTCAAGGGCTGGGGCAGAACCAGGACACAAAACTATTAATGCAAACTTAGGTAAGAGTTTTCTTAGACTTGGAAAACAAATCACATTTCAAAAATTACACATTTTTGAAAGTTGACAAATAACCATATATGTTATAATATAAAAATAACAGATATTTTTATTATTTCACCTCTGAAATACTTCAGGAATTCCTTTTTTTCCCCCTTTGGTAGTAATTTGCATCTTTCATTTGGAAATACATATTTCTGGAGGATAAGATTCACTGGAATCTCTAATTTGTGAGTTGCTATGTGGAGGTGGTAGGGCTTCCCCGGGGGCTTAGTGGTAAAGAATCTGCCTGCAATGCAGGAGACATGAGTTCAATCCTGGTTGGGAAGATTCCCTGGAGGAGGGCATGGCCACCCTTCACTGCAGAGAATCCCATGGACAGAGGAGCCTGACAGGCTACAGCTTAGAGGGTCACAAAGAGTCTGACATGACTGAAGCAACTGAGCACACACACACACGAAAGTGGAGGAGGATAAAATATGACTTCATATATATAGATGGAGCTGTTATTTGTAGAGCTGCTACACTTTTTGCCCTAAGAAACAGGAGTTCTGATAAGTGCTATTGTACATTATTCTTATTTTAAAACTCTACATTGCATCTATAATTAAGTATATTGGATTTTTAGCATTTTCCTGAGCAGAGAGCACTTCTTTTTTGACAGGCATTACTGGAAATGGCCTATGGTTTAAAGCATAATGGCTGGGAGAGTTCTCAGAGACTAGCTTCTGGCTCTGCGCCTCTCCATCCTTGCTTCTCTTCTGCTGCCCACAATGCTGTAGGAAGTGCTCCCGTCTGCTTGTCAAGACATTGGGGGATTGACATCTTGGGCAGGGGGACATTCCAGGAAGTCATTCCTGCACTAGAATGGTTACCAATAAGGTAGCCATATGTGGAGGTGACTAAAATCATGAAAATATGCCTCCAAAGCTGAAATTCGGCATTCTTCCAAATCATTTTCCCATTGGTTGGATCTCAAAGCATTCCTATCCACATGATGCCCTCTAGCTGGAGGAACAGTGGGGGAGGGAAGCTTTGATGTTTTCAGATCTTATGGAAGCAGAACCTTGTGAACATGTAGCTTGTGCAAACAAGACATAATTTGCCTTTGCTCTCAAATGGTCTTGTTTCCAAGGGGGCATCAGTGACCTAAAGGGGCATGCTAAATGCCGGGAGGGTATTATAGGCTGAGTCATCCCCTACCATGTTGAAGCCCTAACCCCTAGCACCTCAGAATGTGACCGTTTTTGGACATGAGACCTTTAAAGGGGTGACTAAGGTAAAATGGGGCTATTAGTGTGGACCCTAATCCAATATGCAGTGCTCTTACAAGAAGAGGAGATTAGGACACAGACCCCCACGGAAGGAAGACCACATGAGGACACAGGGAGAAGACAGCCATTTGCAAACCAAAGAGAGAGGCCCGAGAAGAAGCCAGCCCTGCTCACAATCGATCTTGGGCTATCAGCCTCCAGAGCTGTCCAAGAACACATTTCTGTTGTTTAAGCTGCCCAGTCATGGAGTCCCACATAGACTTATACAGTGATACAAATGGGACGTGACTGCAATGCTCCAGGTTGTAATGGAAATTTACAGTTGAGTTGTGGTTGAGTTTATTTAGTTTTTCAAAGTATTTATTGAGTGATCTACTATCTACACTGGCTCTACACTATGCCCCTACACTAAGTGCCAGCCTTAGAACATGACATAAAAATCTTATGTCTTATGACATAAGATGGGAGGATAAGACAGAAAAATTCTTGCCTTAACTTAGAGTCTAGTGGGAGGACATAAGTATACAAAATCAATAGGATTTTAAATCAATTGTGTTTGTGACAATAAGAATACTCTAGATCACCGGAAGAGAGAGGGCCTGGCAGTGGAAGGCCTCTTTAAGTAGATGTCAGAAAAGAATTTTTTGAAGCCTTGACCTGTGAGAGGAGCCATGGACAGCATGAAGGAGGCGCCAATACACAGATCGTTGAGAACATTATTCCAAGAAACATATGACACAAGAATATAGGGAGAGAGGAGAATTATAGAGGAAAGTGGAAGATGTTCTGGGCACCCTCTGAGGTTTGATAACCAGAACTGACATTGAGCCAATTGCCAAACTTATGAGTAGGACCATTCTAAGTCATGTAGGCCCAGGCATTCTGCCATCTGGCCTCTACTGTGTATGTGAGTGGAGCAGGGATCCATCAAATCTGCCCTGACTAGAAAAAACTGCACAGCTGACTGCACAGAATTGTGAGAAATAATCAACATCTGTCATTTTAAGCTTAAGTTTTCGGGTGACTCATTATGCAACAAGAGCTAGCTGATATAAACTCATAAAGATGTCATGAAGAGTGTCAAGGTGACTAAAACATTTAGAACAGTGTTAGGATATAGCCTATGTATAGTAAGTGTTAGTCATTATTGATATTAGGTTATGTGTTTGCAATTTTTGTTTTGTTTTTAACTGTAAGCTCTTTCTTGGCAGGGAGCAGTTTTTTCTCTGTGGGAGCTCCATGAGTCTGAGATCGTGGAGCTGTCCCTACAGAAGGCTTGATGCTTGTTACTTCCAGGTCACCATAGTGGTTTTATGTTAATTTCTAAGCTTATGATACCTGCACTATGTGGCTCATGTAAATTTTTATATGGCACAGATTTGGTTTTTCAATCACTTAGTAATTTTCCCATCCATCCAGGGTTCTGGACATGTGGTAAGTTTCCTTGCTCCTTCCCTGGACCAGTGGTGGAGTTTTCTCTTCTTCTTCGTGAGAAAGATGATCAGCATTCCATGGGGTCTCACCCAGGCACCTCAGTTCCATCCCCAGCCTGTGTGAGTGTTAATTACATTCCCATGATGGTTAATCCCCACTTCTGCACTAGAGGCCTGAGGCCCATGTCCAGGACTGTCTTGGGCCACCTTAGACTACTTTCTGAGAATATTCCTCTTTATTATTTTGAGCTAGGCTATGTGAGTCTCAGTGAACTCCGGGAGTTGGTGATGGACAGGGAGGCCTGGCGTGCTGCGATTCATGGGGTTGCAAAGAGTCGGACACGACTGAGAGACTGATCTGATCTGATATGATGCATTTTAAAAGGCAGGATGTTAGTCTATCATATCTATCCATGGGCTTTCCAGGTGGTGCTAGTGGTAAAGAACCTGATTGCCAAAGCAGGAGACATAAGAGTCACTGGTTTGATCCCTGGGTCAGAAAGATCCCCTGGAGGACGGCATGGCAACCCACTCCAGTATTCTTGCCTGGAATCCCATGGACAGAGGAGCCTGGCGGGCTACAGTCCATGGAGTCACAAGAGTCAGACACGACTGAGTGACTGAGCACACAGCACATCTGTTCTCATAATGGTAGGAAATCCAAGTCTTCCCAGTATGCCACCTTTCTGGAAGTTACCAGCAATCTCTTTTTGGCAGATCTAGTGGGACATCCTTCTCTTTGGATAATGGGAAAAATAATTTCCAAAAATTGATTTTTGAGTTGAAAGCTCCTGTCACCCAGAGGTATCTTTTAAAAGGCTGATTCAGAGTTTTCTTGCAAACATTTCCCTGAGAAAGTTACTAGTTAGTAATTTAAAAAATTCTCTTCAATGTTTAAAAGAGGTAAATGTTGTTTGTAATAGATTCTTTAATTCTGAAACGTTCATGTCAAAAAATTAGCTTCAAAAAAAAAAAAAAAAAAGTTAACCTCCTTCCTTAGTGATATCTCTCCCCACCCAGCCCACTTCTTTCAACAATGCTGGCAGTTATCTCTCACGATTTAAAGATATGCTCGTGGGACTATCTGGTGGTCTGGTGGTAAAGAATCCACCTTGCAGCACACCGGATGTGGGTTTGATCCCTGGCTAAGAAACTAAGATCTCATATGCCATGGAGAAACTAAGCCCGCGCGCTGCGACTACTGAATCCGGCCCACTCTGGGATCTGTGTGTGTCACAACTGCTTAGCCTGAGCCACAACTAGGGAGTTTATGTGCCTCAAGAAAAGAACCTGAATGATGCAACGAAAATCCTGTAAGCTGCAACTAAGACCGGACACAGCCAAATAAATAAATATTAAAGGAAAGATGAGCTCATGCTTCTCTGTTGTCTTTTTCAGTTTCAGATGTTGCTTGTGAACTATCCATTATGAATTATTGGCATTTCCTCCCTCTGACCCCCATGTATTATCACTACTTGCTCTACCACCTACCTCTTCCTATTCCTCCTGCCAAATATGATAGCTATATTATATATATTTTTTATTTTATGGATTGCTTTAACTAACATACTTAAATATTTATTTTCCATTTTAGCAACTTTACAGGACATCTTGACCCCACCTAATATGAGATAAAGACTTCTTCTCTCCATCATCCACTTAGTTTTTGTCAGGTACATTTTTATATTTAGTAAATCAAAATTGGCAACATGTATATTGTTTTGTCCAAATTTCTATGTTGTGGTTGGTCATAGGTTGGCACTAAAATTTGGGGAAAAAATCGCCTTGGCATCATAAGTTTTATGTCTTTTTTGTGTACTATTTAGGTCAAGATCACATATTTTTCTCTATCGGATTCTGTGTACTGTTAGAAGAATATTCTTGCTCAAAAATCAAATACATTTTCTTTTATTATTTCTCATCAACTGCTTTCTCTTTGGAACATGACTATCTTTAGAACTCCTGCTCGTCCTCTGCAGTTTTTATTGACTTTTCTTCCTTTCTAAAAAAGCAATGTATTTAATTTGTTTATTTCTCATATATTTACCTGACACTCATTTTGTTAGGCAACTTTCTGAGAATAAAGATGGAGATAAAACAGACCCAAATCTCTGCCCTTTCATTTATTCTGTCAGTGGTAAAGGTAACCAATAAACAGAGAGGTAAGTAAGTGGCAGATAAGGAGGTAAGCATGATGAAGAAATATACAGCAGGCAGCATCGAGGCAGTGCCATGAGGGATTGAAGTGTCTGCAATTTTCAAGATGATGATCAGCGAGTTTCCTTCTGGGATGATGTTCTGCTACTCGTTCTTGTAGTTAGAGATTCACTTCTCTTCAGTCTTGTTCTGATTTCCGTGGGGTCAGGAGCAGGTGCTGAGTCCACTACCCGGCCTTAGAAGCCCTTGTCCTGGTCCATTAAAGGTCAGCTGTCCCCTCCCATGTTGTCCAGGGCCCTCTGGCCAGCTCCAGTTGCAGAACAAGTTATTTGGCTCTGGCCTGGCACTTTTGAGGGCTGGACAGAAACCAAGTTTCCCCATCCTTTGAGTAACACTGTCCCATTTGTCCAAGGCCTTTCAGCCTGGCTTTGACATCTACATCCACTTCAGTGGGGTGAGGACTGTGGAGCAGCTGTTCATGCTAAGCATCAGTTGGGTAAAGGGACACTTTTGCTAAAATAGGTTCAGCCATGGTGAAACTGGTAGTTTTCTGAGATATGAGAGGCGAGGGTAGCAATTTTGGTATGGTATCAAATTCATATAAAACTGTGTTCATTTTTCCTCTTTCATGAGCATAAACACCATTTTAGTGCCAGAAAACATTTACCGTGCCAGCCTCAAGGATGTTGTAGATGAATGGGCTCACAGTGCTTCAAGGTTTCCTTCAGACAATACTGCTTTCTTTTAGAAAAACATGACAAGATGGGTTAATTATGGTGATTTTTATTATTTTACTCAGCTTTTCATACTCTCCACATTCTACATAATAAAGGTGGCTAATTTTAAAATCAGAACAGGACTAGGGGGCAGGCCATAGCTCAGCAGTTCCTTCAACTGCATTGTGATTTCATTACACTCTTGGGGGTGATTCAAGAGCCACAGGTGCTCCCCCGTCCTTTACTGGGGCTTCCGTGATAGCTCAGCAGTAAAGAAACCACCTGCCAAAGCAGGAGATGTGAGTTTGATCCCTGTGTTGGGAAGATTTCCCTGGAGAAAGAAATGGTAACCCACTCTAGTATTCTTGCTTGGGAAATCCCATGGACAGAGGATCCTGGCAGGCTACAGTCCATGGGATTGCAAAGAGTAGGACATGACTTAGCGACTATGCAACAACAACATTTAAGCAAGAAGGACATTTAGTTCAGTTCAGTTCAGCTGCTCAATCGTGTCCAACTCTTTGCGACCCCATGGACTGCAGTACACCAGGCTTCACTGTCCATCACCAACTCCCGGAGCTTACTCAGACTTATGTCCGTTGAGTTGGTGATGCCATCCAACCATCTCATCCTCTGTCATCCCCTTCTCTTCCCACCTTCAATCATTCCCAGCATCAGGGTCTTTTCAAATGAGTCAGTTCTTCGCATCAGGTGGCCAAAGCATTGGAGTTTCAGCATCAGTCCTTCCAATGAATATTCATAATTGATTTCCTTTAAGATGGACTGGTTGGATCTCCTTGCAATCCAAGGGACTCTCAAGAGTCTTCTTTTGTGCACACCAGGATCCAGGAGGAGTGACTCCACAAGAGATTGACTCAGACTTGCCTGTGAGTGTCCAGGAGTCTCTGGTAGAGGCGTGGGTTGGTGGTGGCCTGCTGACGCATTGGGGGCGCTGCGTGCAGCAGTGCATGCATGGGATCTTTTGAAGGAGGATGGCATTATCTTCATTACCTCCACCATAGTTAGGCCTCAGGTATAATAGCAGGGGGAACACAGCCCCCATCAACAGAAAATTGGGTTAAAGATTTACTGAGCATGGCCCTGCCCATCAGAACAAGACCCAGTTTCCCCCTCAGTCAGTCTCTCCCATGGAAGCTTTCATAAGCCTCTTATCCTCTATCAGAGAGCAGACAGACTAAAAACCTCAATCACAGAAAACTAACCAATCTGATCACATGGACCACAGCCTTGTCTAACTCAATGAAATTATGAGCCATGATGTGTAAGGCCACCCAAGACGGACAGGTCATGGTGGAGAGTTCTGACAAAACGTGGTCCACTGGAGAAGGGAATGGCAAACCACTTCAGTATTCTTGCCTTGAAAACCCCATGAACAGTATGAAAAGAAGGACATGGAGACATGCATATGTCTTTGCTACCTATGAAACTCCATCTAATAGAGTTTGAATCTATGTTTAATTCAATAAAGTAACATACTATTCTGTGATATCCCAGAAAGTAGAGAAAGTAAAGAAAAATAATTTAATTAGTAGGGAATATTTTATATAAAGTGTCTGAACAAAGTGCCCTTTAGTTTATTTGAGTTTTAGATAATTACAGAAGCAACAGTAATATTATCTTTTTAAAAGAAATGGTGAATAGAAATGTGAGCCTCTACAAACCCCTTCTTCAAAAGCCAGGGCATTGTGGCTAGCGCGGGCACTGCTTGCCCAGCAATTAAAGCATCACTGGTCTGGGCCAAACTCTGGAGTTACATGTGTTCAGAAGATTACTGTACCCTCCCTTAAAATGTTTTACTTGTTTTTTTCAGAAGTGCCACACAGAGACAGCGAGGCCCCTCTCTTCTTGGTTTTTCAAATTGACATGTGTCTTAGGGAGGAGGCAGAGCTCCAGACTCTGTGTCACTGTTGGTATTTAAGGCTGCAGACCTTAGATGGTGACAACAGATTACATGGCCAGCCTGGTCCCTCGTGGGTGTGGACAGTGTGCTCGCTTGTAGAGAATGACTCACTGTGGGTTTTACTGCCTCTGGGCTGGGAAGCCACTCAGGGCTTTGCTGGAGGCTCTCGAATGAGGAGGGATGAGATGAATCAGAGGCTGAGTTCCCCCACGTCCTTCTTGAGCATCACAGAGCATTCCTCCAGCCAGTGCCCTAGATGGAGACAGGTTCTGCTCTGTGGCTCCTTCCCAGCTGTGAAGTGCTTCTGACCAAACAATCCATCCTAGTGTGACATACATGCTCCAGCCTGGCATTCTGAGGGGAGGCGTTCTAAAGCAGAGGCAGAGAATAAAGGACTTGCCCCCAATCATGCAGGTGTGATCAGAACCCAAGGTGCTTGGCTCCCACTCTGAGCCCTCCCCTCTGCACCCATGTTCTAAGCCACAGAGGGAAGCCAGGGGCTGAGGGAGCAGGGTGACCGTAAAATGCGAGGAATGTCAGGGCAGAGTCTTAAAATCTTGTTGCAAAACCCTAATTATAATGTTTTGTACATTCTGTTTTCTATTCGAGTGAGAAACTGCACAAGGCAAATATTGCTTCAGAGACCCTAAAATGATAGCGGCAAGTTGTGCAGTTCTCAGGTAAATGGCGTGGGGATCCCTGACCGCCATCTGCAACCTCAGGGACAGTTTGGGTTCACCTTTGCAAAGCAGTATGAGTTTATAGTATGAGCAGTCTCTCTGCATTCTAAGTACCTGGGTGAAGGGAGGAAGGCATGGAGAAGGGAAAGTCTTTCTCTAAACAGGTGACCAGGGTGAGCCTCACCTGTCACTAAGGTGGAAACTCCCCAAATACAGCAACGAGGGTTATCATGCCAACCGCACAACACGTGCTCAACAGACATTTTTGTTTGAGTGTCCATTGTTGTTTTTCAAGATACCAATAGGAGTTTCAGAGGAAAAACGTGTCTGGGTGCTCAATTAGCTTGGGGAATCCTAGAACAAACAGTAAGCAGGGTTTTTGGTTACAGTCCTCTTAGAGTCTGTAATATGCTATTGTGTGTTACAAAGCTGCAGGCAGAGCACGCCTGTGTATCTCTGACCACATGTGCTTGGGAGGAGAGGACAGATAACTTTTTAGTAATGGCAAGAGGTGGAGTTTTAGAGTTAGAAGATGTAGACTGGAACTTGTCCCTTACTGACCACTGTGATATTGGAAAGTCATTCGCGTGTACTCATTTGCTCATCTGAGTAAGGGAATGGTTGTGGCAATGATTTGCAACTTTAACTCAGCGTCTGGTGAGATGCCTAGAACAAAGCAGGTGTTTCATAAATGGTAAGTCTTGAAAATGTAATTGGGAAGCTGGGTCCCAGAGACTCCCAAGAGGTCCAGGGTCACCCGGCTTTGTCCTTGGTTTTCTTGTCTCCCCCAGCATTCCTTATACTGCACTATGCTGACAGAGAATAGAAATTATACGTGAACATATTTCTCTCATATGCAAAACAAATAAGATAGAAGTTGCCAGATGTTTCTCTTTCACAGAAGAATGAAGTTAATGGATGTGCATCAGGGCTCAAACCTAAGATTTAAGGAGGGGTTGCTGAATGTGAGCAGCCATAAAAACGGCCTAGTTTGGTATTTCAGCATTCCAGGGCTGCCCAAACCACCGTTTGGTCACATCTGGTCTCCATCAGTCCTGAAGTGTTACATAAATACACGCCCAGTTTAGAGGGTGAGGAGGCCCTACGGAGACAGCCCAGGCTTTGTTTTGCGTCAGTTCTGCAGGGGGGCCAGGAGGCTGCCTCACAGCCCTGGTCAATGCCCTCTCAAGGGACAGGGTTCTCTGTAGCCCAGGGCAGCAGGGGGCAGGGACGACACACAACCGTATCTACCCATTCCAGCTGCCCAGCCTCATGTCAGACACACCTTGAAGTTCAGCCTTCCGTTCGAGGGCTCTGGAAACAGACAGCTGCTGGAACTCAGCTCTGAACTTAGAGAAGAACAAAATGCTTCAGCGATCTTGTGGGCTCCATCCATCCATCGAGCCATCCATTTATTCACACATCCATCTACCCATCCATGAGTCCATTCAAACATTCATCCACCCATTCATCCATCCATGCCCATCCCATCTATTTATTCAATGAATACGAATGCTTTAATGTATAAAGTAACTATTCTAGGCACAGGAAGTCCAACAGCAAACAAATAGGACATGGGGCTGACCTTTGTGCCCAATTCTGGAGTGAAGAGCCGCATTAAGTCATTGCACAATTATTTATTGGCCAGGGTGATAAATTCCCAGAAGGAGAATTACAGAGTGTAATGTGAGACCCTTCCTAACTGGGAGGCCGGAAATGGCTTGCATGAGCACAGAGGAGGATGGGCAGCTTCGAAGCCCAGGCTGCAGACCCTGGATCCTCTCTGGCCATAGGCTTTTTGTGAGGTCTGTTCTGCTTTCTCTCAGTTCTGCTAGGTTGACTGTTAGTTTTTTCCCCCAAGAGACTCCAAAACAAGGCTATTCCTTCTCTAAGCAAAACTGTTAAAATGATCCTAGTATCAATTTCCCCAAGCAATGTAACTAAAAGGTAGAATTTCATAAAAGCAGAGTCCCTGATTGGAGAAGAAAATGGCAACCCACTCCAGCATTCTTGCCTGGGAAATCCCGTGGACAGAGGAGCCTGGTGGACCACAGCCCATAGGGTCGCAAAGAGTTGGACACGATTTAGCAACTAAGCAACAGCAACAGCAAAGTCCCTTATACCACAGTGGAGGAAGGAGGGAAAAGTAGGGATTCTTGTAAATAACTGTCCTGGTCAGGAGTCCTCTGTCCCCATGCCTGAGGCTCTGTTGAAGGATCACAGCCTCGGGGCTGTGTGTTTTCTTTTTTAAAAAGGATGAAACCTCGTGCCAAAATCCAAAACAAAATCTTCTCTACTTCCCCATTCACTGACCCAAACAGAAAGGACCTGGTCAGTCAGGAAGTATTTAAAACTTCTCTGTTAGTGAAGTAAGTCAGAAAAAGAAAAACAAATACCATATATTAACGCATATATATGGAATCTGGAAAGATGGCACCAGCGATCCTACCTGCAGGGTAGCAAAGGAGACACAAGCATAAGAGACTTTTGGACTCAATGGGAAGAGAGGGTGGGATGATATGAGAGAATAGCATCTACATTATCATATGTAAAATAGATGACTTGTGCAACTCTGATGCATGAAGCAAGGTGCCCAAAGCCAGCGCTCTGTGACCACCTGGAGGGATGGGGTGGGAGGAGGAGGGTGGGAGAGGGGTTCAGAATGGGGGGGGGTGTACATGTATACCTATGGCTGATTCATGTTGATGAATGGCAAAACTCATCACTGCCGGGAGCCAGCATGAGGAACTCCGCCCGTGGCAAAGGTCGTGAGGAAGGAGGCTCGGCATACGCAAAGGCGGGATCAAGCCTCAGGAGTCCCCCTGGAAATTTTCGAGCATCTACCCCCAAAACCAGAGTCTGTCTACTTTCTGCTTTGTGCTCTCACCTACACCTCTGACTTCACAGGGGGCTGTCCGCCACCACCTCTCTCTGAAAAAAGAGTTAACTTACAGCTCCAGTTAATAAAGTTCCTGGGTGTGACAGGAGTGTTTCAACATACAAACTCCTTTGGAAGTCCTCTAGCCTGCCTGAATAGGTTTTTCTGGCCACATGTGATTGTTCAGAGCCTCCCAACTGTGAGAGGCATGAGATGTTCTAAACTGTATCTATACAGTTTATCTATACAGATTCCTTTGAGCAGTTAAAAGATTGATTAGAAATTGTATTGGTGAAGGGTTTTTCACTTGTTGGGCCAATGTTTGCTGCTAAGTCTCCATATCCCTTACCTGCTGTGTCTCTGGCAGTGTATTGATTAATATAATTGGTGTATAGGAATGTAAGTAGTAGCTTTAATGTTTGTAACCTTGGACCCTGTTTGTAACCTTGGACCCTTGAGTTAATTCTTTTTCTTGTTATAGCCCACCACACCTTTGCCCTGTAGGAATGCAACTTTATCTAATGCTTTTGAAGGGTGGCGCCTGAATAATCACTTTTAGAGAAAAATAAGTTTTCTGAAGAAAGGGTCTTAAAATGTTAACAGGCCTCCAGGCCAGAAGATGATGGAAATCACCTAAACTTTTGCATATGATAAGTTTGCAGGAAGAAAGCCTGGCTTACTGCATGACTCTACCCCTTCCCCCATTATCCTCTATGCATAACTTAAGGTATAAAAACTACTTTGGAAAATAAAGTGCAGGCCTTGTTCACCGAAACTTGGTCTCCCCAGTCGTTCTTTCTCTCACCTTCTGGCTGAATTATTCAGCCTCTTTTCTCCACTAAATTTTCTCACTGAGCTATCCGTATTCTATTACTCTTTATATCCTTAATTAACATTTAATTAAGCAATTGTTTCCTGATCTTCTCCGACACCGTCCCCACTTCGAATTCCCTGGATCCACCGGGGCTGGACCCCGGCACATCACAATATTGTAATTATCCTCCAGTTAAAACAAATAAATAAATTAAAAAAAAAAACAAAACTCCTTTGTTTTATGCCCTGCTCCTTGCCAGCAGAGGGGGATGAGGGTACGGTGGGAGGCAGAACTATTTCTCACACACACACACCCGAGATCGTGGTCCCGCTGCCCATGTCCAGCAGCCTGATTATCTCCAGGCAGGGTTCAGCCCTCTTCTCAGACGATCAACAGTAATTATACACTGGAGGTAATTACACTGGCCTTCTCTTGGCTCTCTGTAGCTTTGCTGGGGTCTTCAAGAAAGAGAGCCTCTGGTTTTGTGCTACCGTGTAATTTCTTTGTAGGGACAGGGTGTTTTGGCTATTCCCAAACTGGCTACCTGTGCCCCAGTGTCTCATTTCCTGCTGCGCTGAGTAGCAATTACAGAGCCAGAGGGCGGCTTCTAGTGGGTTTATTCATCTTCGGGACATGCATTTTGTGAGACAGAAGAGAGTTCTTCTGTCTTCTGAAAGCAACTCCAGCATTAAATACATCAGACTCCTCCCATGAATATCTGCCTGGGAAGAAGGAAACCATGGTGTTTGATGGGCTTTGAAGCATTGGACAGGGGTGTGCACAGGCACAGATGCGAAGGAGCAAGGAAAGGTGGTGGGAAAATGGGAGTTTGTCTGCAGGTGAGATGTGCTCAGGGCCTCACTCCCTGCAGACAGAGCCAGGGGCAAACTGCGTCCCTAACTTTTCAAAGTTTAAATCATGCAAGGATTTTCATCCAAGTGTCATGACAAAACACTGGTGTGCGTGAAGGTATTTGCAGGGCAAAGAGCTTCACCTTATGTGCTCTTCCAGGTAGAGATGGATGGATCCTGAGGTCTTTGTGAGATACCACATAAGAGGAGAGAAGCGAGATGTTCTTGAGAATAGGAACTGAAAGGGACCTTTAACACCCATCCCTCAGTTTAGGGGGAGGAAGCTGGATGGTCTCATGTGAGAAAACCCCACTGCTATGCCTCACCCCGCCCAGTAACCCTTTAGCTTGGGCTGCAGAGCTGATTCCACAGCTCAGCCCTGTGCTTCTCTGAGACCGTGAAACAAGGATCTGTCACTCAGCGTTTGAAATCTGAGAGCTGGAAAGGAGGCTGTGCTTTCTCCTCTGGAGGGGTGATGCACGTAGGGAGGTCACCAAGATGCCCTCACTGGGCCCCGCCTGTGGGATGTGAGCTCGGCTGCGTTGCTCTATTGCATGGGGGTGACCAGGGTGGGAAAGCAGTTTGCCTGTGATTGTCAGGACTGGTGCCTGTCTCCTCTGAAGAGGCTTGTGTGGAAAATGAGTGATCAGAAACAAAGTGAGACTCAAGCAGGCCATGCTCCCAGGGGAAGGGTCACCTAGACCCTCTTTCCCAGCTCTGTCGTCTCCTCAACCAAACCTGCACCCTTGGTGAAAGCTATCTTTCAACCCGTAAGCTCTCTCACCAGCTCTCATGGTCCTTCCTCCTCATCCTTCTTATGCCTTTCTCTCTCTGTATCTCCATTTTCTAAAACTCTCAAAAATTCTCTACATTCCAGCCTCAGTATTTCCTTCATTAACTTGGGCCCTTCTCTATGTTAAAATGACCACTTATTTCTCTAATTGACAAAGGAAGAAACAACAGACAAAGGTGGTGCTTAAAGCCAGACAGTGTTGGGCTTCCCAGGTGGCTCAGTGGTAAAAGAATTCGCCTGCCAATGCAGGAGATGTGGAGACGTGGGTTCAATCCCTGGGTGAGGAAGGTCCCCTGAAGGAGGAGATGGCAAATCACTCTAGTATTCTTGCCTGGGAAATCCCATGGACAGAGGAGCCTGGTGGACTACAGTCCATGGGACGGCAGAGAGTCAGAAACAAACGCGCACACACTGTCAACTTTACAGTTTGTTTTTCAAGACAATAGTTTGGTTTGCTTTTCACATTTAATATCTTCATTTTGACCAACATTGACCCCTGGATATTTTGACCAACTCTGACTCATAGATCAAGTCCTAGTTTTACTGAACCTCTGTTTCCCTGTTGCTTCCCTTAACAAATCTGTGGGGATTTCTCAGAGGGTAGAACTCAGATCTGAGTGTTTAGTTGTCTTTACCAGAAAACAGACCTGATTATACCAAAAACACATGTGCATCAAAGTTCTCCCATCTCCTGAGCCTCTAGGACAGCTCAGGGAGTGGTGGGAAAGAGAGAAAAAGAAAAACAAACCTGGGCTTGATCCAGAGACTCAGTCAGGAAACCATGATGATGACAAAGGATGGGACAAGTGGGTCTTAACAGGTAACCTTGTAGAGAAAGGGCTTCCCTCATAGCTCAGTTTGTAAAAAATCCACCTGCAATGCTGGAGACCCCAGTTTGATTCCTGGGTTGGGAAGATCCACTGGATAAGGGATAGGCTACCCATTCCTGTATTCTTGGGCTTCTCTTGTAGCTTGGCTGGTCAAGAATCTGCCTGCAATGCGGGAGACCTGGGTTTGATCCCTAGGTTGGGGAGATCCCCTGGAGAAGGGAAAGGCTACTCATTCCAGTATTCTGGCTTGGAGAATTCCATGGACTATAGAGTCTATGGGGTTCCAAAGAGTTGAACACGACTGAGCGACTTTCGCTTTTACTTTGTAGAGAAAGTCAGGCTTTATGTACCTCACTCCAAACAAGTTTTACAATAGTAACACTTTAACCACCAATGAGCAGGCTAGGGTGGTGAAACACAACTTTCAAGTTTCATTGATTAGCAACATGTTTTTCCCCAGTTTTATTGAGCATGCAAGACTGTATAAGCCTAATACTGTATACTATATAAGCCTAATGACTTGACCTGCATATATTGTGAAATGATTTCTACATAAGTTTAGTGACGACAGATTGACAATAGTTTTAAAAAGAAAGTTCAAGCAACAAAACTGCTGTTTGTTTTTATCTTTAGTTCCTAAGAGAAGACAGTTTAACATGCAGGAGTATAAGAAGCACAGAACTTCAGAATGATGAGCAGCATTTATGTATTTATTTTTACAGTTGGCTGTGACAGATTTTAGTCGCAGCTGTAGCATGTGGAATCTAGCTCCCCGACCAGGGGTCACGTCTGGGCCCCCTGCATTGGGAGCATGAAGTCTTAACTGCTAGAGCATCAGGAGGTCCCTGAACAGTCTTATCTTTTTCCTTTAGGATTTTTGTTTTACTTTATTTGTAATAGGAGGATAATTGCTTTACAATGTTGTGTTGGTTTCTACCACACAGCAATGTGAATCGGCCATAAGTACACGTATACCCCCTCTCTTGAACCTCCTTTCCACCCCTCCCTCCCACCCCTCTAGGTTGTCACAGAGCACCAGGGTTGAGTTCCCAGTGTTATACAGCAACTTCCCACTAGCCAACTATTTTACATATGGTAACGTATATGTTCCTGAACCTTTTTTTAATAGGCAAATTTGTCTTTTTGAAAAACTAACATATTGTCCATATTTTGCTGGCTTTATGATTGGTCCCCTGACTATTTTGGAGTACTGATGGGGGTGTATTAAGGGTGGGCTGGTAAATTGCTTGGTGGGATTAGGCGACCATTGGATGTTTAACTGAAGGTGCCACCTCTCATTACTCATGTCTAACTTCCTACCTAACAGTCACAGGATGAAAAGTGGCAGAAAATAGTTACTGTCCATAGTCTAGAGCATCTGAAATAAAAAACAGTATAAGTTATTTTCTTTCCATTAATCTATTTCTGTCTCCATTTGGAAATTTAAAAATTTAATGTGCTTACCTACGTCCACAAGAAAAGGTCAAGATCATATTGATTTCAGTAGATTATACTCAAATTGACAGATGCTCTTTGTTGAGTTTAACTTCTGCCAACCCTTCTGAAATGGTACAGGGGGACCATGGCAGCCTGAACATGCTCTGGAGACAGAGAGATACAGAGGTGGGACCTCTCGGGGTCCTTGCCCACTCACCAATGTCCTCCATATCAGAGGCTGTCACTGGCAACTGTATTCTGCTTCCCAGTAGATTTTACCAGGAGAATCCAGCCTGAGATCAAAATAGGGCCTGAGAATTCCAGAATTCAGAACAGAGGAGTTCTACATCCAAACACCCAAGGAAGAGCTCCAGGCCAAACTTTCAGACAATTTTAACGGTCCTTTCCTATGGTTCAGACATTCCTCAGAAATTCCCTCTCTCCAATGACCCGTACTGACAAGTGTGAAACATACTGTAAGTGTGATTATTCCTCTGTGTGTGTGTGTGTGTGTACACATGAAAGCTTCCTAGGTGGCACTCCTGGTAAAGAACTTGCCCACCAATGCAGGAGATGAAAAAGTCGTGGGTTCCAGCCTTGGGTAGGAAAGATCACCTGAAAGAGGGCATAGCAACCCACTCCAGCACTCTTGCTTGGAGAATCCCATGGACAGAGGAGCCTGGCAGGCTACAGTCAACAGGGTTGCAGAGTCAGACACAACTAAAGGGACAGCATGCATGCACACAGGCACACACATGCGTGTGTATCTGGTCAAGCCAGTACACTCATTAGGTGCTGAGTGTGTGATGATGGTGGAGATAGAGGTCCAGACTCTTAGGGCTCAGGGTGGACACTGTCAGCCTAAATGGCCTGATTTAAGTGTGACATAGGGAAAACAGGTGAGTGGCTGAAGACAGCATTCTGGAGAGCATGTCCTCAGTGCTCCTTTCTTAGAGATGAGCTGAGTGAGCCAGGAGGTGGCACCAGGGAGGGTGGGGCTCTGGATGAATGCCCACGTGCACAAGAGCACAGAGGCTGGGAGCTGCTCACCATTGCCAGGAGCAGGGCGCCTCATGGCTTGCAGTCCATTAAGCAGAGACAACACTGGGAGGGAAAGCGTCAGGAGAACTGCTCAGCCCTAGACAGTGCAGGCTGCACTGAACTGGAAAGGGAGGTTTGCTGGGTCCCCAGGGGTATCCTACCATCTCCTGCTGGAGCTCCCACTCCCATCCTATGATCTAAAGAAAAGAAGAGTTGACAGCCAGCAAAAAGAACACCTCCAAATCCAAAAGGCATTTGGTCATGGATGGACACTGAAACCTCTTAGTCCAGCTTGCAAAGCCCTCCTGTCCTGAGCCTGGGTATCCCCAACCCTTGTATGCTATGGCTGGTGTGGACCAGCTGCCCCTGAGCCTCTCATTCACCATCATATCACCCATCGGCATGGCAGATCCCAAGGATGTCTTTCCCTGGGAGCAATGCCACAAGGCAGGCTTGGGTGGGTAGGATGAGGATGAGGCAGACACCCAAGGGCCCTAGATCACTCCTGTACATTCTCCTGTTGTCCCTTCCCCCTTCTGGTTGGTTTTTAGGTTCTGTGGTGACACCATCCCCCAACCCTCTTCCTTCCTCTCTATACCCAACTCCAACTCATGCTTACGTCTGAGGTCCAAGATCACCTCTCGAGGAAGTATCTTCCTGGATCCTGAGGTACAGATACACACAGTACTTTGTACCTTGCACACATCCCAATTTAAATTATAGTTCTAAAACTACAATTACTGATTCACTGGTGAGGCCTAAGTTCTAAGAAGTGTGGCTGGTGCCCAAGAGAAACCCAGCCGAGTGTGGGGCTAGGTTCCCAGGTAGCACTCCTGTAGAGCACTCTTGCACTTGGGTGAGAGCTGGAGCATCCTGATCTCGTGCACAGGGACCTTGTGCACATTCGCTCACTGAGGACTACATCAATGGTGTCTCATTCTAGATGGTTGCTAAAGAGAAAACATCCTTCTTCCCACGATCTGCCCTCTGGACACCAGACGGGGCTAGAGGGAAGCTGGTCACTTTTCTTGGCATCACCTGAGGCAGCTTCAGGCTGGTGGGGCCAGAATTGAGGCTTGTGTACATGACCTGGGCTGTCAGTCAGGACTATCCACATGTGCCCTGAACTTCCTTACTCCATGTCTGCAGCGTTCCCAATGTGAATGGGGAGGGAGAGAGACCCTGAATTTGGACATCAAAACATTACTTCCTGTGTATTTTACCCCCAAGGCAGCCACCAAGATCTGCCTAAGTTCAAGGGAAATAGGGTGGTTCAAGGGAACATAGACTCCATCTCTTTTTTTACATTGTGGCAAAATACACACAACATCAACTTGATCATCATCAACAGTTTTGTGTATGGTTCAGTGGCATTAAGTACATTCACATTATTGTGCGGCCATCACCACTATCCATGTCTAGAACTCTTTTTATCTTCCCAAACGGAAACTTCACACCCATTAAACACTAACTCCTCCAGCCTTGGGCTCACCTCTTGCTAGGAGTAGTGGGTTCTGGAAGCACCCCTGTGGCAGTTTTTGAGAAATACAATCTACCTCAAATAATCCAGATTTCAAGGTGCGATCAGGAACCATAAATAACATGGGCATTTCCCCCCTGTGAGTCTTGCCCTACTCAATGAAGAGTTATGGTCCATGGCTTTCTCTCTCTTGGTACCCAGTACTCTCATGCAGCTTCCTGGTATTTCAGATGCTCAGTCTTTTCATCTTTAGAAAGAGAAGGTAATGTATATGCTCCCTTCCAGTTAAAAAATTTTATGGTTCTCTATCTTCATCCCATCTTAAATGGCAAAACATTCTTGAAGTATGTTTTGTGCTTTAATGTTTTAAATCCTTGTCTTTCTCTCATTAAGGACCCTTTTCAGAAGTTGTTTTTATTACAACGCTTGGAGCAGAGATTCACCGGGCAGGGACGAGCAGGGTTCTGAGAGCTGCTGTGTGTATTCGCTTTGTTTGGCCATGCAATGTCAACTCCACTAACTGGGTTAATAAGGGCAAGGTGCAAGCCACCAAGAACCTCGCCATTGGAAGTTTTACTGTGATCCTAGCCATCTCCTTTAGAGCCAGAGCTTCACAGAGGAGACAGAGATAAAGGAAAGAAGGTTCCCAAGACTGAAGAGGCCACAGTATCCACCTTATTCACTGACTTAATGTCCATCACTCTCCTTTTAGGGGCAGCTGATTGGGAAATGCACACTTCCCTCTGCTTCTAGGTCTGACTATCACTTCATGTGCCAAAATTCATATGAAAATATTATCTTTCAGAGAGAAATATGAAGCTTCCTTTAAAACAAATCAGTCATGCTTTCAAACCTTTAGAATCTAAAAAATACCATTAAGTGTGAAGAGGTGAAATATGAAATAGATCTACCATTTCTGAAATAAATATGTTTCCATGCTGACAGCAACCCAGATCTAGCTCTCCACACAAACATCAAAAATAGAAGTGGAAAGGTTCTGAAGCAGCTTTGGAAATGTTATCATGTAAAAAATTGTGAGTCGACTTTTCTGTGAAATTGATTTTCTTTGAAAGGGAAAATATGACTTTCCTTAAAAGTTTATTATTTTTTTATACTCAGTCAGAGCCCCCATGACCCAGCATCCTGTCCTGCATTTATTTTTTTAAAGAGAGACTTCAGCCCATCTGGGATTTAAAGCAGAGTAGCTGAACTGAGCTGGGAGAAAACAGATTTATTATGGGCTTCATTATTTCTGCTTATGGGAACCCTCCCTCTACTGTAACTTCAGAGTAAGGGAGATGGATGAAGAGCCTTGTGCAAAAGATACACACTTTCCAGGGGAGAGGGGGATGGTATTTGGAATGCCTCATTCTAGAACCAGAGCCTCTTAATGAACCCCCTTCTCACCTGCTTTGGATGCTGTGAGGTGAAGAAAGTCCTCCTGTAGCTGTTGAGTTTCTGAAACACTCTTCAGGGAAACTTTGCTGCAAGAAACTGGACCAGAGCTTATACAGTCACTGCATCCAAATTATAAACCAAATAAAAGATTACATCAAGCCACTCGCCAGTCAGTGCACACACATCCTTGGTTTAAGCCGGCTCTCTGTGAACCTGCCTGGGGTCAGTGTAGTAAGAGTGAGGCCCCATTCAAGTTCCCAGCACCCATGCTTTCGGGCTCAGATGGCTGGTAAAAGGTCGACAATCTAAAGTCTCCCCGGATCCTGGAACATAAACACTGCATAATAAGAATTTTTTTAAAAGATGGTTTCCATCATTTTCCCAGCTGTCGGAGTTAATGGGCTGCTTCTCTGAGAACCAGAGAGATTATCTATAAGAGGAGATACAGATGGCCGAGTGTGACCCCCAGGGGACACAGCGCTGGGCCTTTTGGCACAGCTGCTTCCTGATTCACTTCTCTTCTTCAGTAAACACTTCTGTGAGCTGCTGGTTTGGAAGAAGAGCTAGACTGTTGGAAACCCTTTGATGTGTGGGGAGAATGAAGCTGGACTTGGAATTCAGTGACTTCAAATACTAGGTTGAAGAACTTCTCCAATTCCAGCAGAGCTCAGGGATTGAAAAACTGAAAGCAGGACTTGGCCTGTGAACTGGGTCTGGGATTTTGTGTAGAAAGGCCCCAAACCCCATGCCTCTACTCTAGTCCACCTCATCTTCTGCCAGATAATGTTTGTCTAAAAGAATAAGTGGTTTATCTGGGGCCGGTTCTAATGGAAACATTTCCATTTGGGGTTTCCATAATTATAGGCGAGGCTCTCTGTTATAATATTCCCATGAAGGGATTGAAGTCTAAACATGAAAAAGGGATCTTGGAAGTGCCTGGGAACCAGGACTTGTGACAAGAGTGAAGTGGAAGTGTCTTTGCTCAAGCTCGCTGTGTTGGAAGCTTGTTTTGGGAAGCAGAAAATGGTCCTGATATAAAAGCCACTCCTGGCGAGGTTAGAATCGAGGCTGGGAGAGGGTCTCATCTGCAAGTATGATTTGGGTGTTATCATGATGCATTCACCTTAAGCTGGCATCAGGGTAGAAACAGGCATGCCTGTGGTTCGAGGCTGGATGGCCAGGAACTGAATTAGTTTCCCCTGTGTCTGAGTGCTAGGTTGGCACCTGTAAATTGTTTGGGGGAAGTGATACTTCCCTGATTTTGCACCTATACAAAAAGGTCCATAGGCAAGTACTGTGCAAGGGGGCCCCCAGTCAACGGTGGTTCCCTTTCTGCAGTTTCCACCTCCTGTATCTGACTCTGAGTGTCAGATACAACTTGGTATAAACACACAGAACACAGAGCACAATTTCCTGCTCTTTTGCCTTCTTGCTGTAACATAGTCTCAGAAGTATTTTTCTTTTTGTGAATCTGCTACAAAAGATCAATGAACCAATTCTCCTATCCAGGGAATCCAGCACCTCTGCCAACCTAGAGGAATGGAGATTTGTTCTGCTTTCTGGATTCAGGGCCCAGAGACCTCTGGTGGCAAGCAGACTAGAGCCTTAGCTGTGGCAGGTTGGTAGAAACTGAAGCCAGTGGGTATCAACATCAGCAGGCTGCAAAGCAGAGCATTCACAAGCCTGAGGAGCCTTCAGGTCAGATGTTCTCAGGTTACATGTTGTGATTCCAACACTTTCCCTTCACTGATGCAGAAAGTGAGGTTTAAAGACTTGATTTGCTCACATATGAGAAAGAGCCATGAATCGTTCCCAAATCCTCACCCCCCTAACTCCAGCCTGTCTCTTTTTGTTTCTCTCCATCTTTCTCTCTCTCTCTGTCCCTCACCTCCACCACCCACCTATTGCACATTCCAAGTTTGGGATTCTGGGTGGAAGACCATGAAGGCAGCCAACCCCCCCCCCCCCCCGCACCCCCCCACCCCACCCCTTGTCCTTTGCCCAGGGAAATGGGACTGGAAATCAGCAAAGCTCTCCCCTCACAGAAATAACGAGAGCTTTTTTAGCAGAGCGTGTGGAAGAAGAGTGTTCTGTCCTGCTGAATTCCTCATCCACAGCATGGCCTGTGCTTTCAGCTCGCCATTCCCACCATGACTATGTGGAAGGCCAGCACAGGTGCAGAAGGCAGCGCCAACCCTGGCATCTCAGCAGCCCTGACCCCTACCTTGTGCCTAGTTTGTAATTAACCCTGTCACCTACCTGGATTGGCCAATGGGCACGGGGAGGAGTAGGTCACTCTTAGTTGCTCAGTCGTGTCTGACTCTTTGCAACCCCATGGACTGTAGCCCACCAGGCTCCTCTGTCCATGGAATTCTCCAGGCAAGAATCGTGGAGTGGGTAGCCATTCCTTTCTCCAGGGGATCTTCCCGACCCAGGGAGGGAACCCAGGTCTCATCGTGTGTCCTGCATTGGCAGGAGGGTTCTTTACCACTAGTGCCACCTGGGAGAATGATTGTACCACCTGAGCCACCAGAGAAGCCCCTTTCACTTTTTCTTTTCACCTGCCTGCATTGGCCAATGGGCGGGGGGTGGGCTGGGGTGGGGGCAGAGTAGGACTCTATCTGGGGCAGCCCCGAGGTCTGTAGAAATAATAAACCCGATTCATATGGGAAAGTAGTTGCCCATACAAACTTAATGCTGATTCAAACATTAATTCTGCCAAAATAAGTCTAACGAATAAACAAATGGGAAAACTCGGTGCCACTGCCCTCTAAACTCAAAGCTTCCTGTCTTGGACAAGTTGTAAAACACCAAAAGAGGTCTAATTCAACAATTTACAGTCATTTTCAGAACAGATAAGATTCCATTTTAATGATGCTTACAGGATATGAGAGTTTTGGGAAAACTTTTAATTCTGAAATAGTTATAACTTCCCAGGAAGTTACAAAAACAATAGAGCGATGCCGCATGCATTCTTCACCCAGGTTCCCTTGAAGGTTACGTAGTATGAAACTATAGTTCGATACCAAAACCAGGAAACTGACACTGGTACCATGTACAAGGGGCTTCCCTGGTAACACAACTGGTAAAGAATCCGCCTGCATGCGGTAGACTTGAATTAGTTCCCTAGGTTGGAAAGTTTCCCTGAGGGAGGGATAGGCTACCCACTCCAGTATTCTTGGGCTTCCCTGGTGGCTCAGATGGTAGAGAATCCACCTGCAATGAGGAAGACTTGGGTTTGATCCCTGGGTTGGGAAGATCCCCTCGAGGAGGGCATGACACTCCAGTATTCTTGCCTGGACAATTCCCATGGATAGAGGAGCCTGGCTGGCTACAGTCCACAGGGTCACAAAGAGTAGGACATGACTGAGTGACTAAGCACAGCACAGCAGAACACAGATAGATTTATGTATTATATATTTAAAATCATGTGCTTCTTTACCATGTGTATCCTCCTCAGTGAAGTGTCTGTTCATGCCTTTTGCTCATATTTTATTGTATTATTTGCTTTTGTTTTTAATGTTGAATTTCAAGAGTTCTCTCAATTTTCTATGTAGAAGTCTTTTGTCAGATGTGTGCTTTGAGGTTCTCTCTCCCAATCTGTAGGTTGTCTTTTTATCCTCTTCACCTGGGTTTTCTCAGACCAAGTCCTTATTGTTGAGAAAGTCAGATTTACTGAGCTTTTCCTCTGATGGGTTGTGCTTTTGGTGTCATGCCCATTCACCACCCCTCAGCCTTGAAGATTTTTTCCTTTTTTTTTTCTAAAAGTTATATAGCTTTATGTTTAAACCTATTACCCATTTTGAGTTATGGAGTATATAATGTGTGAGGTTTAGATGAAAGTTTTTGTTTTATTTTTCCAATATTCTATAAACATTGTATGTTTGTGTGTGCTCGGTCACATCCAACTCTTCGTGACCCTGTAGACTGTAGCCCGCTAGGACTGTAGTCCTCTGTCCATGGGATTATCCAGGCAAGAATACTGGAGAAAATTGCTGTTTCCTACTCCAGGGAGTCTTCCCAATCCAGGGACTGAACCCATGTCTCTTGCGTCTCCCGCATTGGCAGGTGGATTCTTTACCACTAGCACCATATGGGAAGCTGCTTTTTTGCCTATGAGTGTCCAATTACTCCAGCACCATTTGTTGAAAAGACTGAAATATAGGACATTAAAAAAAATCACCTTGTCATTTTACATATGAATATAGATGTGAAATTGCATTTCCTTGAGGTAGTTTTTGACAGTGAAAATCCCCTTTGAGAAAGCTTTGGCCCCCAAAATTCAGATACAAGTTTTTATGTTTATGTTTCCTGGGGCCTTGGTTTGGTTGTTGAGCAGATTTCCTGTTGTGGCATCTGGTGATGCCAAAATTAAAGCTATCTCTGTATTCAATGCCATCAACACTCAACCAGCTAGTTCAACCAACACAGGACCCAGAACCTCTTTTTAAAATGTACAGAGTGGGTGAACAGAGGGCATGTCTGTATTTAGAGCACTAGGACCTTGAATCCAGAGGAAAAAAAATGTAAACACATTGAATGAATGATTAAAGTTATTCAACTTGATCTGTACTGATCATTTTCTAGTACATGAACTAAGTTTATGAGGCAACAATTTTCACTGCATTCTTTATAAGGAGATTGAACAAAATTTTTCCTCTCAGCATCAAAATAAGAATGCTTATCTCTTCCCCTTTGGAAGTACTGGTATCTGGGTATTCATTTTATGTTTGATCTAGATTGAAAGTAACGAGAATGGGAGTTTTTGTTTCCCTGTTCTCTCAGGATCTTCAGGGGTCTTACCTGTGGGAGTGAGGTTCTGTTTCCTTGTCAATCACAGCAGGGGTACATAATGATCTGATTACTCCATCCAGTTATTTTGTTTTCATATTTGTGCCCTTTTAGGGGTGAAGTCTTGGGAGCTGGGATAGATGAGCTTCAAGGCTGAGTGCAGTTGGTTGCAAGGAGACAATTTCTGTGGATGCTTGGTCTGTGCCTGTATCCAGCCTCTCACTGCCATCTGATCTCCACCTTAGGTCAGAGTGGAGCATGCAGTCAGGGAAGGCTCGAAGCTGCATGCCTGGTGTGGAGTGTAGGCTGGGGTATAAGACATCAGAGAGGATCCTCTGGAGGACACTGATATTGGCTGTTTTTCAGCAGATCGCTTAGTGAACATTCAGAGCATGCCTGCACTCTGCAATTTCATTGTAAGAACACTGACTAGGAGGATATTAAAAGAATAGAGTGAAGCCTCACTTCATTCTATCAACCAGTGCTCTCTATAGCCATCATTGAGTGACCTGAGTGCCTGCTCTTCGTCTGGGCTGTGAGGGACACAGGACACTGATAGGGGGCTCTTTCCATTTGCGTGTGTGCATGCTAAGTCACTTCAGTTGTGTCTGACTCTTTGGGGCCCTATGCACTGTAGCCTGCCTGGCTCCTCTGTCTGTGGGATTCTCCAGGCAATAATACTGGAGTGGGTTACCATGCCCTCCTCCAGGGGAACTTCCCAAACCTGCGTCTATTGTGTCTCCTGCATTGGCAGGTGGGTTCTTTACCACTAGTGCCACTTGGGAAGCCCTTTTCCATCTTATCTCCCTCCATTACTTTAAAACCTAAAAGAGTGCTAAGCAGAAGACCATCAATGAATGATTTTTTTTAATTTAGAAGAAACTATCAAAACAAGTGGTATAAATAATACTGTAATACTTTAGAGAAGGGAGAAATGTTTCTGGTGTGGTATGGGCAGGAAAGCTTTCCCATATCAGGGACACTTATATGGGACCCTGAAGGGAGTGTGTAAATTAAATGTGAGTTCTTCTTTCCCTGTGACCTTGCAAGTCTCCAGAAATTTCTCCATAATGTTGGCCCTGGACTGCCACTCTATGGGAGCCAGCACTCAAGGGTTAAACAGCAGAGAGCCTGATTATATAAATGAGTTCCAGATTTAGGACAAAATCTGAACTAATACATCCCATGCTGTATTCCCTGGGAAACTGAAGAGAAAAAAAGGTGAATTCCATCTGGTAGTGCTGGGGAAAGTTCCCTCAGAGAGAGATCAGCAAATGGGGGGCAAGGGGTAGCTGGGTAAGAAAGTCATTATCATGACATTTCAAGCTTACAGTTCCAAATCTAGAGCAGATGGAGATTGTTAGGTTGCATTTCTGAGCCAGATTATAAATGGCACTAATCAGCTTGAGGTAGCCTTGGCATTTCCTAAAGACTCCATGGCAGCCTGATTGGTGGACATTCAACATTCCATTGCAAAGAGCTGCATCAGACCCTGTTATTCAGAGCAATTAAAATTACAAGGCAAGCTTGGAAGAGTAGATTAAAATGATCTGTCTGCCGTTTATGAGAAATACACTTCAAGTTCAATAATTATAGATACGTTGAAAGTAAAAGAATGGAAAAAGACATGCCAAAAGAATATCAATTTAAAAAGAGGAATGAATGACCGTATTAATAGCTAACAACATGGATTCCAGAGCAAAGAAAATAAAGACAAAGGGGAACATTACATAAAGATAAAAGGAAGACATAATTTTAAATAGGTACGCAAAAAAACAACAGAGCTTCAAAATACATGTAGCAAAAACTGATAGAACTAAAGGAGAAATAGATAAAGCCAAAATTATGATTGGGAACTTCAATGTCCACTTCTTATCAACTAATAGAACTACTGGAGAGAAAATCAGTAAGGAAATAGATATGAAAAATAGGATCTACCAATAGGATCTAATTTGCATATATAGAATACTCCATCCAATGGCAGAAGAATACACATCTTTTCTCAAATTCTCATAAATATTCACAAAGATAGACTGTATCTTGGACCAAAAAACAATATTAAAACATTTAAAATAATTAAAATCATACAGAATGTATTATGTAGCCGTAATGTAATCAAGCTAGAAATCAAAAACACAGACAAAAGGAAAAATCCCTAAACATATGGAAATGAAACAATATGTTTCTGAATAACCCATGGATTAAAGGGGTAGTCTCAAAGGAATTTCTTTTTAAAAAGTAGAACCAAATGATGAATGACATTTTAAAAAAATATGAAAATATGTAGGGTATAATTAAAACTGTTTAGAGGAAACTTAACACTACATGCATACATGAGAAAAGAGAAAGTCCCATATCTAAATGTAAGTTCATACCTCAAGACTGAAAAAGAAGAGCAAAATGACCTGAAAGCAAGTAGAAGAGAGGAAATAATAAAGTTCAGAGTAGAAACCAATGAAATTGAAAATAGGAAAACAATAGAGAAAACTAATAAAATTAAAGATAGATTCTTTAAAAAAATTAATAAAATTGGAAAAAGTTTAGCAAGAGGTTGCACCAATATTAGGAATGAAATGGGACTACCACTAAAAATCCTATAATCATTAAAAAGGATTATAAGGATAACAAAGAAATACTATGAATAACTTTATATTTGTAAATTTGAATATTTAGAATATTGGAATAGTTAGAAGGAATGGACCAATTCCTTGAAAAACTAAAGCTGCCAAAAAGCAACCAAAATGAAACAAATAATCTGAATAGTTCTATCAGTTCAGTTCAGTCACTCAGTTATGGCTTGCAGCACACCAGGCTTCCCTGTTCATCACCAACTCCCAGAGCTTGCTCAAACTCAAGTTCTATAATGATTTAATAAATTGAATTCATGATTGAAAGCTCTCCTGAAAAAGAAATCTCTAGGCCAATGTGTTTCACTGTCGAATTCTACTAAATACTTAGATGAATTCATGAATTAACACAATTTCAATACAAATCCTTCCAGAAAACAGAGGGAACACTTCCTAAATTCATTTGATTAGGTCAGTTAGATACCAAAATCAGAGAATGTGGCTGCTGAGCTGGAGCTTCTGTAGGAACCCAGTCTGGGTCAGGCTACCACCATCAGGCCTCCGTCTCTAGTAACAGATGTGTCTTCAAATATACAATATGATGCTATCTGTGCTGCTGGGCAACTTCCTGAGAAGCAGGCACATGAAGGGTGGGAGTGGAGGGCAGCACTTTTCCAGCTCTCATTTACAATTAGATTAGATACCAAAATCAGAGAATGACGGAGAATGGAAAAACTATAGAACAATATCTTTCATGAATTTTCTATAACAAAATATTAGCAAACTAAATCCAGCAGTGTATAAAAAATTATATACTATGAACAAGTGGGATTTATATGTGTGAAAGTTTGGTTCAATGTTCTAAAATAAATATAATTCACCATACCAACTAGGCAAAGAAGAAAAATCATAAGATAATATCAACTGAGACAAAAACATTATTTTGCAAATCCCACATCAATTTATGATAAAAACTCTTTCTCAGAAAGATTGGAATATAGAGGAACTAACTCAAATGGATACAGAATATTGATGCAAAAGCTACAGTTCACTCTATTCCTTATGATAGAAGACTGAATGCTGTCTCCCGAAAACTGAGAGCAAGGCAAGAATGCTCACTCTCACTATGCTTATTCTTTATAGTACTGGGAATTATAGACCCTGTAAATGCAAGGACAAGAAAAGGGACGCCAATTCTAAAGGAAGAATAAAATCGTGATTTGCGGGTGACATGGTTATCTATATATCTCTATATATTGTGTTTTATAGATAAAAAAATCTACAAAAATCTTCTAGAATTAATAAATGAGTTAAGTAACATTGCAAGAGTAACATGCAAGACTCAACTGCATTTATATGATAACAATGAATATTCAGAAAACATAATCTAAAAATACCATTTTCAATCACTGAAAAGAAATGAAGTACTTAGGTATAAATCTGGGCTTCCCAGGTGGTGTTAGTGGTAAAGAATCCACTTGCCAGTGCAGGAGACTTAAGAGACTCAGGTTCTATCTCTGGTTCAGGAAGATCCCCTGAAGGAGGGCATGGCAATCCACTCCGGTATTCTTGCCTGGAGAATCCCATGGACAGAGGAGCCTGGTGGCTACAGTCCGTGGGTCACAAAGAGTCGGACACGACTGAGTGACTTAACATACACAGGTATAAATCTAATAAAATATATAGAGAATGTGTATACTAAAAAATATAAAGTGCTGGTGAAAGAAACCAAGAAGATTTAATTAAATGATTAAGTCATTGTTTTAATGATTTGAAAGACTCAACATATTGATAGTAAATTTGCTAATTATCCTTAAGTTGATCATAGAGTTAATGCAATTCTTATTGAAATCTCAGTGAAGTTTCTTATAGATATAGATCTGAACAGCACTATCAACTAACTTGACCTAATGTCCATCTACAAAACACTATGCTCAAAAGCAGAAGAATACACAATCTTTTCAAATGTCTGTAGATAATTTGCCACCTTCTGGGTCATAATAATCTCAAATTTAAAATAAATCAAAGAACATTCTCTGTTATTAATAAAAAATTAATAACAGAAATATATCTTTAATTCCCAAATATGTGGAAACTAAGCAACACACTTTTATATAACCTGTGGATCAGGAATAAATCAAAGGGGAAATCAGAAAATATTTTGAGGTGAATTAAAATGAAACTAAGCTATCTTAAAATTTATAGTATGAGGTAAAAGAGTGCTAAATCTGTATTAGATATAAGATCTCATCAAAAATCTATGTTTCTACATTAATAAAGTAGGAAAAGAAGGACAAATTAAGGTGAAGAAAGAATAGAGGAAGATAAGAACAGAAATCAGTGATATAGAAAACAGAAACAAACAAAAAAAAGAAAACAGAAACAATAGAGAAAAATCAAATTCAGCTGGTTTTTAGAGAATATCAATAAAATCGATAATTTAATAGCCTGACCGATCAGGACAAAAAGAGAAAGACAAAATCACGAACAACAGAAATAAAAGAGTCTATCACTAAGATCTTACAGACACTAAGAAAATTTTAGCAATATTATGAACAACTTTATGCCAATAAATTCAATGATTCAGATGAAACAAAGTCTTTGAAACAAACTAATAAAATTCATCCAATAAGTAGCAGATAACTTTAATAATCATATGACTATTAAAGAAATAGAATCTATAGTTAAAAGTCTTTCTCACACACATAAAAAAATCCATTTATGCCAATATGGCTCCATTTGTGAATTCTTCTAAACATTTAAGGAAGAATGTCAGTTCCACACAGACTCTTCCGAAGAAAAGAGGAGGACCATTTCCTGACCCAGTCAATGAGTACAGCATTACCCTCATATCTAAACTAGACAAAGATATTACAAGATAACTACAAACCTTTCTCATAAACATGAAGATTAAAAAGTTAGCAAAGATAAGACAATGAGAAAGAATAACGTTTTATGGAATACAGGTGGGTTAATATTTTTTTTTAATGTAAATCAGTACATCATCAGAATTGAAAAGGATCCATATGGTCATCTCAATTGATGCCAAAAAAGCATGTACTAAAACCACAAATCCATTTATCTTATTTTTAAAATGCAGAACATTGCATTATGCTTAATGGTAAAAGTTGGGATTCTTTCTTCCTTAAGATCAGCATCCAGGCAAAGGTATTTTCTGTCACCATTTTTATTTATCATTGTACTAAAGATTCTAGCCAGTAAGGTAAGGCAAAAACAAAAAGTACTAAAATCATATAGACTGAAAAGGAAGAAAGAACTGTGTCTATAAGCACCTGATATGATTGTCTATACAGAAGTTTCCAAGGGATGTAAAAAACACTAGAGAGTTTAGCACAATTGCAGGATAAAAGATCAACATAAAAAGTTAACCATATTTCTGTACAGTTGTTGTGTTGTTCAGTCACTAAGTCATGTCTGACTCTTTGAGACTCTATGGACTACAGCATGCGAGGCTCCTCTGTCTTACACCATCTCTCAGAGTTTGCTCAAATTGATGTCCATTGAATCAGTGATGCTATCTCACCATTTCATTCTCTGCCTTCAGTTTTTCCCAGCAGCAGGGTCTTTTCCAATGAGTCAGCTCTTGGCATCAGGTGATCAAAGTATTAGAGCTTCAGCTTCAGCTTCAGCATTAGTCCTTCCAATAAGTATTCAGGGTTGATTTCCTTTAAGATTGACCAGTTTGATCTCCTTGCAGTCCAAGGGACTCTCAAGAGTCTTCTCAAGTGCCACAATTTGAAAGCATCAGTTCTTCAGCACTCAGTCTTTTTATGATTCAACTCTCACATCCATGCATGACTACTGGAAAAACCATAGCTTTGACTAGATGGACCTTTGTTGGCTTATAGACACAGCTCTATTTCTTCCTTTTCAGTCTGTATGATTTTAGTATTTTACTTTACTGGCTAGAATCTTTAGTACAATGATAAATAAAATTGGTGACAGAAAATACCTTTGCCTGGATACTGATCTTAGGGAGAAAGAATCTTTGCTTTTTAATATGCTATCTAGGTTTGTCAGAGTTTTCCTTTCAAGGAGCAAGCATCTTTTAATTTCATGGCTGCAATCGCCATCTGCAGTGATTTTAGAGCCCAAAAAAAGAAAATCTGTCACAGCTTCCACTTTTTACCCTTCTATTTGCCTACATTAAATTTAAGAATTTGTAGTTTAGTCACTATGTTAAATCTGCCTCTTTTGTGATCCCATGGACTGTAGCCTGCCAGGCTCCTTTGCCCACGGTATTTTCCGGGCAAGAATACTGGAGTGGGTTGCCATTTCCTGCTCCAGGGAATCATCCTGACCCAGGGATGGAATCTGCGTCCCTTGCATTGGCAAGTAGATTCTTTACAACTGAGCCACCTGGAAAACTCTAAATTTAAGAATATATACTAATAAAAAATACCAGTAAGGAGCTTGAAAGGCCTACCACAGATTTGGAGATATTTGCAACACCTGCAAATGACAAAGTCCCATATCCAGAAAATACAGATTTTCTCCAAATCAAGCATATGGTAGATAAGCCAACTAAGTAATGGTGCTCTGTGATGACCTAGGTGGGTAGGATAGAGGGAAGGAGGTCCAAGAAGGAGCATCGGTCAATTTTTCTATCTACTTATCTATAGCTGATTCACTTCATTGCACAGCAGAAACTAAGACAACATTGTAAGGCAATTGCATTCCAATAAAAAAAAAAAGATATTCTTTATCAAGTTGAGGAAGTTCTTCTCTGTTCCTAATGTGCTGAGCATCTTATTCACAAACAAATGTTGAATTTTGCCAATTTTTTTTCTGTATAATTTGATAGATCATATGACTTTTATTTTTTAGCCTTTGAATGTGGTGGATTACATTTATTTATTTTCCAGTGTGAAAGCAGTCTTGTGTAAGTCCTTCCTGGTTGTGGTATAAAATTTTTTCTATACAATGTTGCATTTTATTTGCTAATATTTTATTGATTTTTGTATCTATGTTCAAATAAAGATATAGGTAAAATATCAGCCTATATTTTTTCTTTCTTGCAATATGTTTGTGTGATGATGATATTAGAGTAATGCTGGCCAAATAGAAGGGATGAGGAAGTTTTCCTTCTGCTTCTGTTTTCTAGAAGAGATTGTAGAGACATGGTATAACTTTTTCCCTTAAATCTCTGGTAGGATTCAACATTGAACCCATTTGGGGCTGGTGCTTTCTCTTTGAGAGGTTATTGATTACTGATTCATTCTCTTTAATAGATGCAAGTCCATTCAAATGATCTATTTCTCTTCCTGTGAGTTTTTGTTTTTCAAGAAATTGATCCATTTCATCCAAGTTATCAAATTTGTAGTTATATAGTTGTTCATTGTATCCCTTGATTAAGTTTTTAATGTACCTGGGATCTTTAGTGATGATCCCTCTTTAATTTTTGATAATGGTAACATATCTTTTCTCTTTTCTCCAGTTGGTTATCCTGGTGAGAGCTTTATCAATCTTATTGACATTTAAAAAAGAATCAGGTTTTTCTTCATTGATTTTTCTCTGTCGTTTTTAATGGTCAATTTCCTTGACTTCTACTCTAATATTTATATCTTCCTTTCTCCTTGCTTTTGACTTTAATTGTTCTTCTTCATCTAGTGTCTTAGTCCTAAAGTAGATGCTTAGGTTGTTGCTCTTATATTTTCCTCTTTTTAATATATGCATTTAATATTATAATAGCCTTCTAAGTGCTGCTTTCACTGAGTCCCACACATTTTCATATGCTGTATTTCCATTTTTCTTTATTTAAAAACATTTTTAAACTTCTATTGAGACTTCTTCCTTCACTCATGTGTTACTGAGAAGTATATTACTTAATTTCCAAATACTGGAGATCTTCTAGCTTCCTTTCTGTTATTGATTTCTTATTTACTTCTACTGTGGCCTAAGAACTACTTTGTATCATTTATACTCTTTTTAGTTAGTTTGGAATATGTCTTATGAATAATAATATAGTTTATGTCAGTAAATACTGCATTTTCCAGAAATCAAATAATAGACATAACCCCTAACATATCAAATAATTGCCTTAATATAAATGATGTATATAACACAACACCCCACATACAACAAACATAAAACACATTTTGTTCAAGTGATTTTTGCCAAGACTGGCCATATCCTGGGCCATAAAATAAAAGAATCAATGAATTTAAAAAAATTGAAATTATAGAGTGTCTTCTTTGACCACAATGGGATCAAATTAAGTATCAATTACAGACAAAACAAAAGCTCTAAATACTTGTAAGTACAGCAACACATTTCTAAATAATCCATGGATCAAAGAGTAAATCTCATAGGAAAGTTTTGAAAATATAAAACCAAATGATGAATGAAAATGAAAATATAGCATGTAAAACCTAGGTAGAGTGTGCCTTAACTACTGAGGGGAAAATTTACAGCCATAAATACTTACATTAGAAATGAGGAAAGATTTCAAAACAGTAATCTGTTTCTACTTCAAGCACCTGAGAAACAAAAAGGGAAAATAAGCAGGCAGAAGGAAGGAAACAATACAGTTATTCTGAAATTGAAAATAGGAAAACAAAGCAAAATCAATGAAACAAAAACTGGTTCCTTAAGAAATCAATAAAATTGATAAACCACTAGTAAGATTAACAAAATAAAAATAAGCCACAAATCATCAATGTCAGGAATGAAATATGGTATGTCACTACACATTCTGCAGTCATTAAAAGAATAATAAAGGAAAAACATGAATAAGTTTACACTTCTAAGTTTAGTGACTTAAACGAATCAATTCCTTAAAAACCTCAGTTACCAAAACTCAACCAAGATGAAACAGATAATCTGAATAGTCTTATAATCATTCAGTTCAGTTCAGTCGGTCAGTTGTGTCTGACTCTTTGCAACCGGTGGACTGCTGCATGCCAGGCTTCCCTGTCCATCACCAACTCCTAGAGCCTACTCAAACTATGTCCATTGAGTCGGTGATGCCGTTCAACCATCTCATCCTCTGTCATTAAGAAATTGAATTTGTAATTAAAACTCTCCTGAAAATAAAATTACCCATGTAACTGGTTTTTTTTGCAAGGGGTCTCAGATACCAATGCTAGTTTTCCCCATACAAATTAAGGAAATGGGACTTTCAGTTTCTCAGATTTAACATTATGAGTGAATTTCATCCACAAACAGATTATGGATGTCTAAAAAGATATGAAAACCATGATTCATGTTTCCATTTATAGTTATGTAATTTCTCCTTCTTCACTTAGCTCTTTACACTAAGTAGAATGCACTATCTTAAATTTTATGCTTTTCATAATGATAATTTAGCAGGCTTTCTCATAACCTACTGTCCTTGTTTTCAGGACATGTTTACTTTCTTCAGAGGTCCTTGTGTCAAAGGGTCAGTTTTAGTCATATGCCTTTGCAATCCTCCTACTTGCCCAATGTCTGGGATACAGCAGACATTCCATACTTCCTGCTCACTTGGAATCCAACGCAAAAGTATTTAGTGTTGTCACCAAACAGATAAAAACAATGTCTCCAAGATTGGAGGTAGCTCAGTGGAGGAGAAAGAGAGTAAAAACATCCCAGTGAATCAAGAGACAGAAAGGGATGTGTCATGGCTTTTTATCCCCTTTTTATTGAGATATAGGTTTTCCTGGTGGCTCAGATAAGAATCTACTTGCAATGTGGGAGACCTGGGTTCCATCCCTGGGAGGCCCTGGGAAGATCCCCTGGAGAAGGGAACGGCTACCCACTCCAGTATTCTTGCCTGGAGAATTCTATTGACAGAGGAGCCTGGCAGGCTACAGTCCATGGGATCACAAAGAGCTGGACATGACTGAGTGACTTTCACTTATTGAGATAGACTTGATTTTCAGTGAACGACAGAGGATGAGATGGTTGGATGGCATCAGTAACTCAATGGATATGAGTTTGAGCAAGCTCCAGGAGATGGTGAAGGACAGAGAAGCTTGGCATACTGCAGTCCCTGGGGTCACAAACAGTCAGACACAACTGAGTGACTGAGCAACAACAACAGTGTTGTATAAGCTTAGGCTGTACAGTGTAGTGATTCACAATTTTTAAAGGTTAATTTTTATAATTATTTTTATAAATTTATAGATATTATAAAACATTCACTATATTCCCTGTGCTATACAATATATCCTTACAGCTTATTTATTTTATACATAATAGTTTATATCTCTTGATTCCCTAACCCTAACTTGCCCCTCCTCCCTTCCCTCTCCCATGGTGACCACTAGTTTATATCTGAGTCTGTTTCTGCTTTTTATATTCACTTGTTGGTTTTCTTTTTTCAGATTCCGCATGTAAGTGATATCGTACACTATTTGTCTTTCTTTGTCCTCCTCTGGAGCTACTGCAGTCTCGTTGGGTAGGTGAAGTCAGGGCACAGGAGAACCCAGAGCTGGTGCCCACACACTGGTGAGTGTAGTCAGGTCCTGGGGCTAGAGCCAACTCAATGCCAGGCACTGCTGCACCCTGGAGTCTGGCTGCAGGGCCTGAGTGCCCTGCTGGTGGATGGGCCTGTTTCCTGACATAGCTGGTGGCAAGATACATGGTGTCCTGGAGCTTGTGTTGTCCTGCCAGTGTGCGAGGCTGGGACCCAGCCTGTCCCAGGTCAGGATCTAGCCTGTTGGTGGGTTGGCTGGGTCCATGGGCTGTGGTGCTACAGATGTGTGTGCCTGTGCTTAGTCACTAAGTCATGTCCAGCGCTTTGCGACCCCATGAACTATAGCCCACCAGGCTCCTCTGTCCATGGGATTTCCCAGGCAAAAATACTGGAGTGAGTTGCCATGCCCTTCTGCAGGGAATCTTACTGACTCAGGAATCAAATCAGGGTCTCCTGCATTGCAGGCAGATTCTTTACCAGCTGAGTTACCAGGGAAGCCTCCAGATGTCCTGCTGCTCATATCCATTCAGTGATGTGGGGGGCTGGTCCTGAGGCTAGAACAGGCTCACCTGGGTGGAAACAGGGATGCTGGGGCTGGTTTCTGCCCAAATGGTGTGTGGAGCTGGGTCCTGGCATCTCTGGTGGCCTGGACCATGTCTAGGGGTGGGCTCAGGGGGGTCTTAGAGCAAATTGTCTGCAGGTAGGTGGAACTGTATACCCACTCAGTTAGTTGCTTGGCTTGAGTGTTCCAATACTGGTGCTCACAGGCTGTTGGGCAGGAGGGGGGATGGGTCCTGAGGATAATCTAGAGGGAGGATTCCAAAATGATGCTTCCCAGCACCAGAGTCCTCATGGTAGAAGGGGCTCTCCAAAGTGGCTGCCATAGTGTCTTTGTTCCCAGGTTGAGTCACAGTTTCTTCCTGCCTCTCTGAGAGACTCTCCAAGATCAGCAAATAGGTCCAACCCAGGCTCCTTTAAAATTTTGCTTCTTCCCTGGGCCCCTGAACCTATGAGATTTTGTGTGCACCATTTGAGAGTTGAGTCTCCATTTCCCCCCAGCCGTCTAGGACTCCTGAAAGTAAACCCTGCTGGCCTGAAAGCCAAATCTTTGAGGGGCTTGTCTACCCAGTGCAGGACCCATGGGCTGAGAGCCCAATGGGGGAGCTCAGAATGCTCACTCCTTTGGGAGAGCCTTTGAAGTTATAATTGCTTTCCAATTCATGGGTTGCCCACTTGGGGGTAGCAGTTCAGTTCAGTCGCTCAGTTGTGTCTGACTCTTTGCAACCCCATGGACTGCAGCTCACCAGGCCTCCCTGTCCATCACCATCTCCCATAGTTTACTCAAATTCATGTCCATTGAGTCGGTGATGCCATCCAACCTCCTCATCCTCCGTCGTCCCCTTCTCCTCCCACCTTCAATCATTCCCAGCATCAGGGTCTTTTCCAATGAGTCATCTCTTCACATCAGGTGGCCAAAGTATTAGAGTTCAGCTTCAACATCAGTCCTTCCAATGAACACCCAGGACTGATCTCCTTTAAGATGGACTGGTTGGATCTCCTTGCAGTCCAAGGGACTCTCAAGAGTCTTCTCAACACCACAGTTCAAAAGCATCAATTCTTTTATCAATCTATAAAGCTTTCTTTATAGTCCAACTCTCACATCCATACATGACTACTGGAAAAGCCATAGCTTTTAGTAGATGGACCTTTGTTGGCAAAGTAAGTCTCTGCTTTTTAATATGCTGTCTAGGTTGGTCATAACTTTTCTTCCAAGGAGCAAGCATCTTTCATGGCTGCAGTAACCGTCTGCAGTGATTTTGGAGTTTCCCAAAATAAAGCCTGTCACTATTTCCATTGCTTCCCCGTCTATTTGTCATGAAGTGATGGGACCGGATGCCATGATCTTCATTTTCTGAATGTTGAGTTTTAAGCCAACTTTTTCACTCTCCTCTTTCACTTTCATCAAGAAGCTCTTTAGTTCTCCTTCACTTTCTGCCATAAAGGTGGTGTCATCTGCATACCTGAGGTTATTGATATTTCTCCCGGCAATCCTGCTTCCAGCTTGTGCTTCATCCAGCCCAGTGTTTCTCATGATGTACTCTGCATATAAGCTAAATAAGCAGGGTGAAAATATACAGCCTTGATGTACTCCTTTCCTCATTTGGAAACAGTCTGTTGTTCCATGTCCAGTTCTAACTGTTGCTTCCTGACCTGGATGCAGGTTTCTCAAGAGTCAGGTCAGGTGGTCTGGTATTCCCTTTTCTTGAAGAATTTTCCACAGTTTGTTGTGGAAAATCCACACAGTCAAATGCTTTGGATTAGTCAATATGCCAACTTGGGGGTATGGGACTTGACTATATCATGAGTCCACCCTTCCTGCTCATCTCAGTGTGGTTCCTTCTCTGTATCTTTAGTTGTAGAAGATCTTTTCTTGTAGGTTCCAGTCTTTTTCATTGATGGTTCTTCCATAAAAGGTTTTAATTTTGGTGTGAAGAGGTAAGCTCAGGGTCTTTCTACTCCCCATCTTGTCTGATCTCTCATGTAATGGCTTTTAAAAATAAACTGTAGGTAATGGTTTCCCTAGTGGCTCAGACGATAAAAGAATCTGCCTGCAATGTAGGAGACCCAGGTTTGATCCCTGGATCAGGAAGATTCCCTGGAGAAGGGAATGGCAACCCACTCAAGTATTCTTGCCTGGAGAATTCCATGGACAGAGGAGCATGGCAGTTTACAGTTCATGAAGTCACAAAGAGTCAGACACGACTGAGTGACTAACACACACACATTACACTGATTTGGTTCTTCTTTTTAAAATCTTCCAGTTATGCATCTTAAAACTACAGAATAATATAGCCTATACAATTTAAATCTTCAACAAAGAGTTAAAAAGATTAAAACAAATTGCTGTCAGAAGACAGGAAGCAGCATTATAAAAATATCCCTCTATTTTTTTCTCATACATAGTATTTATTTTATTAGTCCTATTATTAAATACTACTTGTTACCACTATTTACTAGTCCTATTGCTGTATTGTTTGAACAATAACATTTATGTAGCAACAATAAAAATATAGAATAATATACTATTTCAAATAAAAACATATGTCATGTTAAAGTCATAGATGTGAATAACTATTTATTATGTTATATCATATGGGGTGTTTGGGCCTGTATGGCTGTGTACTGGGATTGCTTTCTAAAAAGTATTCTATTCACAGTGTGAACTCTGAGCACTAGGGAGGGGTCTGTGCACAGAGCTGTCTGCCTCAGGGTGTCAGAGCTTAAGGGGAGTGAGGAGGGTTCTGAGCAGGGCAAGGGCAAATTGGACAGGCATAAAGGTGAGCCTGCATGTTTGTATGTACCACAGAGGGCTAAGGAGGGCATCTCACAGGCTTTTGGGAATGGGAAAAGGGACTGTGTATGACTGTGTACTTGCTCCCTTCCAAGGGGTGGCAGAATGAAGACCGGGGAACTTATTTCTATGGGGGTGTTTGTTATAAAAGCAGAACATGCCTCAGACCAGCCTATGTCACTAGGAAAGAATAAAATCTTCAGACATCAGATATTTGGAAGAGATGGAAATGTTAAAGTTGATGAATGGAAGGCAAAAGAACTTTTGTTTCCGTTTGTGCAATGAAGGAATGCTAGTAACCTTCATTCCTGTACTAAGAAGGGAGTAAATGACAATTTGTTGTAGGAAAAAATACTGAAACCTTTTTTAAAGAAATAAAGAGGTATTGAAGATGTCTAAGGAAAAGATTTGCTTTTCTTAATGCCAGATTTCTCTCCTGCAGACATTACACATACAAGGAAGATTTTAAAAAAAAATGAAAGAAAGAAATAATGACGAGTACCATTGTTTAGCAATTCAGAAACTAGCTGCTGATGAAAGTCACACATGAGCATATAAACATGCACACCCATGACGAGAGAATGGGCTGGTTAATAACAACCAGATAGCAAGGACACAATGGTTACAGCCTGGAAACCCAGATATCCGTCAGCAGAGACAAATAAACAATGGCACATCCATGTAAAGGAACTCAACACAGTCGTTAAAAGCTGATGGAGCAATTTCCAGTCAGAGTAAAGATTTATTCCCTGTCATCTGCACTTGGACATTACCCCAAAAGATCCAGAAGAAGCAAAAAATGAAGGCCCACTCACTGGAAGAAGAGGGAAGATTCTTTCCTTTCACTGTTGCCCTGGGGAGCTGTTTCCTTGTGTTTTCTGTTTCAGTGATGTCCCAAGGGCACTGTTCTGTGCTGAGGGAGATTGGATTACTCTGAATGACACCTAGGTCACTTTCTGCACTGTTGGGTCCTACCTACCTGGTGTGGCCAAGGTCAGTTTAGGACCTGGCAGGACATGTGTTACCTGTGCTTTTGGAAGACTGGCTGTGTGTTAAAGCACACATAACATATATGTATATGTTACACATATACACACCATACATATATGTGTATCCACGTAAATATTAGCATGCCATTTCATTGGCAGTCTCTCACAGGGAATGTAAGTATTTGTATCACACTCCATTTTATCTTCTTTATGTGGGATCTGCTTGCTTTGTCTTCCATTCATTTGTAACCATTCTCAGAAACAACATCCTGTCCCTGGTGCCAACTATAAAGATACATCATTCTCGGTACAGCTGAATGGAAAAACAAGAATGCCCTGAGTTGGATCAGAGCAAAGAGAGGTTTGAAAACTGGAAACATCTCCTATTTAGAAAACAAGAAGCAGGCAGGAAACAAGAGCCCTGGGGAAGTGTAGAGGAGCATGTAAAAAAGAAAGGGCAGAAGACAGGGCCAGGACTAAGGCTGGTAGGCCTGCCAATCGCCTCAGATCCGTTATCGCTACCTGGCAGTAGTTGCGATTCCTCCTTCTACGAGGTCACCTATGGTGGGTGAGTGTGAGTGCATGTGGGCAGATGTATGTGTGTGTGTATGTGTGTGTGTGTGTGTGCAATACAGTTAATGAAACATTAGATAAAATCTTTGAACTTTTTGATTCAAAAAGGAAATTTATTATAATTTTACACAGAAAAATCCCTACTTTCATAGAAGACCCTTATGTACGATTTTTCTGTTTCTTTTTCCTGGAGATTCTGGGGCAAGACTAAAGATGTGTGCTTCCTTAGTTGTATGGGTCCCCCGCTACCTAAGAGCTGAATTTTGCATTGGCGATTCTTCCTTCCAGCCAGCCTCCTGCTCTCCTCTTTCCCTCCTCATCTTCTGAGATGGTTTCAGTGCAGCCAGGGGACTCCCATTTTGTGCTTTATCCCTGTGTCTTTCTCTGATTCTCAAGGTTTGGGGATTATCTTTAATTACTTCACCTTTAATTCCTCCACAGTAATTCTCAGGCTCTCATGTGTTTCTCTAGTATTTGATGAAATCCAGGTCACCATGCAGAAAATATTGAGCATAAAGGAAGAAGTCCCAGGAGGCAAAATCTGAGACCGGAAGGTGGGATTTGGAGCAGCCAAAAGGCCAGCAGGCGAGTTCAACCGGATGGATGGTCATTTCCTTTCCTTAAAATTTACTTTAGGATCTCCAGCCTGACCAGCTGAGTTAGGAGAAGCTGGGGAGGAAGGACACTGACCTGGGGTCGGGCGACAGGGTGGCGGCCCGCCAGCAGGAGCCCCAGGAGACGGCCTAGGTCTTGTCTTCACATCTATAATGGAGGGCCTGTTTCTGCCAAGTTTCAACCTTGAACACAGGAGATGGCTGTGAAAGAGCTGGGCATGGATGGAAGGTAGAGTGTGTGTGGGTGTGAGAGTGTGCTTATGTTTTTGTGTGAGTGTGTGAGAGCAAGTGTGGAGGGAGTAAGTGTGCTGTGTGCACATGTGAGCATGTGGGTGTTGGAGTGCATATCTGTAAGAGAAAGTGTGTGAGTGTGAGAGTGTGTATATGTGTGAAAGAGACTTGTGTGAATGTGAGTGTGTGCATGTGAGCATCTAAGAGTGTACTAGTGTGTGAAAGTGTGTGTGTGCATGGATATAAGTGTGAGTTGTGAATGTGTGTGTTTGAGTGTATGGGGGAGTGTTTGCATTTAACTGTATGAGTGCATGAGTGTGTATATGTATTTAGTGTGCATAAAGAAGTGTGTGGTGTGTGTGAGTGTAAGAATGTGTATATGTATGAGTGTGCTTGTCAAATAGTGTATCAAAGAATGTGTGTGCATGTGTGAAAGCATGTGAGACACTGTGTAAGTGCATGAGTGCATGTATATGTGTGTGTGTGCATGTGACTGTGTGTAGAAAGAGATGTTTAAAATGCAAAGACTATTTTTAAAAAGACATAACTGAAGTACCGTTATCATACTAAAAACCTTAGCAAAAATTCTTTAATACCACTGACATCTAGTCAGTGTTCAAAGTTCTCCAACTGTCTCGTAAATGGTATTTTTTTTTTACAGTTTGTTGAATCAAAATCCAAATGAGGCTCTACATTGCTAATTTAAAGATCCCTCATTCTTTCTCTGCATTTTATTTGTTGAATCAACAGCTCTTTCATTTCCTAGAGTTTCTCTCAATTTAAATTTTGCTTTCTTTTAGATTTTGCATCTGGAAGTTGTCATTTATCATGTTCTTCCATCCCATGTGCTTCCTACAAATTGGTAGTTAGACGTAGAGGCTTTATCTCCTTCAGGTTCAAAGGTCTGTCTTGAATAACTCATAGTGGGTGTGTCCTCCTGGCAGAAGTCACATCCTGTCTGTCTATGTCTTTGTTGGAAGGTTTTAGAAGACCTTGAGAATCAAAACCTAGAGGAATAGCTCTTTTGGTGACCCTGACACACACTTGAGAGAAAATCACCACTGTTTCCATGTGTTTAGGGGTTGACAGAGCAAGCGGCTTGCAACTGTCTTTTAGTGGGAACTTCAGTGCCAACAGGAGGGTCTCCAGCCCACAGCCACCCTGGGCAGGGCTCATGGCACGAAGATGTATCTTCTCCCCATCGCTCCTTCCTATAGCGCAACCTTGCTCCCAGATGCCAAGAGATAATAGTGTGGGCTCCTTGCCCCTTGAGGGCTGTCTTGATGGCTCAAAGTTCGATGTGTCCTGTCTTTGGATGAGTTCTCTTCAGAAGAGGGGATTCCCTTTATTTCAACATTCTGTGTTATTCAGATGCTTAGCTTTGTCACCGCCCAGATTCTCTGTGCTAAAATTTTATGAGTCTCCTTAGCTGGGGAGAAATGGCTCTATAACCCATGGGCTGAAGCTGGGTCAGGCAAGGACAAAGCAACCAGACAAGTCCTGCGGGACCATCTCTTGAATGTTTTCTGAAGAAAGAAAAGAAACGAGGATGGGTGGAAACTGCATGTGTCACACTGAGGCACAGCTGAGGGGTGGAGGCAGCAGGGAGACAATTATCTTGACGTCTTCGGGGCTGATTTTCTTGTGTGTGGGAAAAATGTAGCAAGAGGGGCCTGCATGACAACACTTCAATTAGAAACTGAAGGGCTCAACCTATGTGTGTCCTGAGGTAGATCAAGTCTGTGGGGCCTCCTCCCCTGACTCCTATCATCTCTCCTATTGTCACATGGATACTGCAGATGAAACGCCTGGACACAGGAGGGCTTCCTCGGGACCTGGGTAGAGAGATTGTAGCCTGCTGCTGATCTCAAGATGATTGGTTAATTGTATGTGGGTTGATGGCTGGGGAGACCCAGGACTCAGTATTTCTGGATGATAGAGGTGATTCTAGAAATTGGGAGGGAGCCAACAGTGGAAAGGGGATGGTGAAGAGAACAGAATCTTTGCTGCAAGGTGCACAAGATAACTCCTCTTTGTTCTCCCCCAACAAAATGCTTCCCCAATGGCTCAGTGGGTAAAGAATCAGCCCGCAATGCAGGAGACACAGGAGATGCAGGTTTGATAACTTTGTTGGGAAGATGTCCTGGAGGAGGAAGATGGCAGCCCATTCCATATTCTTGCCTGAAAAACCCCATAGAGAGAGAAACCTGGTGGGCTACAGTCCATGGGGTCACAAAGAGTCAGACATGACTTGGCAACTAAGCATGCAACAAAATGCTCAGAGAAGCCTGCATCCCTGCTAGTCACCATGGGGCTGGCTCACCGTCATTCTGAGGATGAGAGTTCTGGAGCTGCATTTACATGGGGGTGGGCAGGGTTGAGGAGGGAGCTAGCTGTGTGGTCACAACCGGCCACCAACAAGGAACAATTACAGCCACCAACAAGGAACAATGAATCTTCCACATGGATGACCTTCACTTCCATCCACCGTTGTTTCACAGGGGGATGCCTGCCCAGGGGAGCCTAATTCGGGATTCCTAGCACTTTTGTG
Source organism: Bubalus bubalis (assembly GCF_019923935.1). Classification (NCBI taxonomy): domain Eukaryota; kingdom Metazoa; phylum Chordata; class Mammalia; order Artiodactyla; family Bovidae; genus Bubalus; species Bubalus bubalis. The sequence continues at coordinate 150,947,279 of NC_059159.1, read as the reverse complement.
TTTTTGTGTCATCCAAATTAGTCTTGGGGAACAAAATGATGACTGTGAATGCAGTTGACATCTCTGCTGACACAACAGATAATGGCTTGAATGGTGAAAATTCCAAGCTGGGTCTGTGACCAGCCTTTTTAACCATGAAAAAATGGCTCTCAGGTTTGGAAATGGGTTGAATGGTCAACTCTCTGATCAATGGTGAATGAATGGGAGACAGCGGGTGACTTTATCATACTATTTCTGTCTTTGCTTTTCCTTCATTCTTTTTTCTTTCTCTTTCAAACAGGAGATTTGATGTGCTTGATAGTTTTATAAAAGAAGAAAACCAGGGACGGCTTGAAAGTGGCCACTCTCAAGTCACATCTCAGTCCTGTCCTGCACAGCTTTTGTCCCCTTTCAGCTCTTGTTCTCACTTTGGAAGAAGTCTTTGAGAGGGGCTTTTACTGATACAAATGAAAGCAGATGGCGCCGTGTTTGCCACATTCTGCACTGACCTGTCAGCCAGCTCGTAGCCTCTGGGTGACTCAGGAGAGAGGGCAGGGCTGCACGGTTGCCTCTGACTCTGACCTCTTCCCACACAGAAGAGACAGCGAGTTACTGGCTGGGGAAACAGCAGTGGTGGGAGAAGTTTCCCAGCCCATGGGGAGTGGGTGGGAATTCTTTTTTAATCACCTTCTTCCACCCCCTTTGATGAGAGAGGGTTTCCACCCTAGTAGTAGGAGGATGAGCAGACATAGCTCTCCATCCTGGAAGTGAGATGGACAGTCGTTATTAGTCACACATACTCCCAGCCGGGGAAGGAAGACTCTATACACCACCCAGGGCCACACAGGGATGTACTGGGGACCAGAGTGAACCAGCAAGGCTGCAGGAGGCAGGGTTTGTAGTAACAAGAGGGAAGCTGTCCCTGGTTCCAGTGGGAGGTTGTGATCAGCTTACTTGAATGATTCTGTAGTTTGGCAGGAACCAAAACCTGCTTCAGTTCAGTTTAGTTCAGTTGCTCAGTTGTGTCCGACTCTTTGTGACCCCATGGACTGCAGCATGCCAGGCCTCCCTGTCCATCACCAACTCCCAGAATTTACTCAAACTCATGTCCATTGAGCTGGTGATGCCATCCAACCATCTCATCCTCTCCTCTTGCCTTCAATCTTGCCCAGCATCAGAGTCTTTTCAAATGAGTCAGTTCTACACATCAGGTGGCCAAAGGACTGGAATTTCAGCTTCAACATCAGTCCTTCCAATGAACATTCAGGACTGATTTCCTTTAGGATGGACTGGTTGGATCTCCTTGCAGTCCAAGGGACTCTCAAGAGTCTTCTCCAACACCACAGTTTAAAAGCATCAATTCTTTGGTGCTCAGCTTTCTTTATAGTCCAACTCTCACATCCATACATGACTACTAGAAAAACCATAGCCTTGACTAGACGGACCTTTGTTGACAAAGTAATGTCTCTGCTTTTTAATATGCTGTCTAGGTTGGTCATAACTTTTTTTCCAAGGAGTAAGTGTCTTTTAATTTCATGGCTGCAGTCACCATCTGCAGTGATTTTGGAGCCCCAAAATACAAAAAACCTGCTACTTAGGGATAAACAGGACTTGCACCTGCCCCCTTGATAAGAAGGCTATTTGGAGGTGGTGGGGGAACCTCATCTATGGGAGCAGAGTGGTGGGGGGAGCTTACACCTAGAACTTTAGAGGCTCTGCTGATTTTACCATATGTCCAGGAAGAACATCTTAGGTTTTCCAGATGGCATAGCGGTGAAGAATCTGCTTGCCAATGCACAAGATGCAAGGGGCATGGGTTCAATATCTGGGTTGGGAAGATCCCCTGGAGTAGGAAATGACAAACCACTCCAGTATTCTTGCCTGGAAAAATCCCGTGGACAGAGGAGTCAGCCCAGGGGGAGCGCAAAAGTGTCAGACACAACTGAGCCCACACACACACCAGGCAGCACATCTAAACCTCAATTTTAAGCCTTGTTCCCTAGAAAGAGAGTGCCAAGAAGTCACTGATAGTGACAAGGAGTGCCTTCTGGGAGTGACACCTCATGGCTGACGCAGACACCCAGCTGTGGGTCCTGCAGAGCCTGCCTGTACACTGCCCCTGGGCAGATTCGAACCTCGCTCAGAATGTACAGAGATGTTCATTTCTGCAGCTTCATGTAAATGGACACAGAGGTCCCAGAGCATCATGGGCCAGGGGACTACCCAGGGGGTCCAAGTGGGATGGTCTTGCTACTCCAGAACAGGACTGAAAGAGGACATGTACCAGAGGGGCAGGCTGGCATGGACCACGGCCTATGGCTGTTGGAGTCTTCATTCAGATCCACTCTAACACAGTAGCTCAAGTTGTAGGTTCTGTTTTTCTCTTACATGACATGAGGTCCAAGGTCTTCCCATGTGGCACAAGTGGTAAAATACCTGCCTGACAATACAGGAAGCATAGGAGATGTGAGTTTGATCCCTGGGTTGGTAAGATCTCCTGGAGGAGGACACAGCAACCCACTTCAGTATTCTTATCTGGAGAATCCCATGGGCAGAGGAGCCTGGCAGACTATAGTCCATAGAGTCACAAGGAGTCAGACATGACTGAACAACTTAGCACATATACACACACACACACACACACACACACACAAAGTAAGGTCCAGGGATAGTTTATCCAGGGTAGCAGCAATGTTTCAGAATGTCACCAGAGAGCATAAGATGACTGGAACACCACCGTGATGTTCGTTCCGTTAAAGGAGGAGGAGAGGGCAAAGGCTACATGCTAGGAGACAGTCTGGAAACTTCCACTTACATTTCCTTGCCCAGACTTAGACATGGCTGCTCTCATCTGCAAAGAAGGCAGGAAAACACTGTGTTAGATGGAGCATGATGTCAACCCTGACAAGACTGAGGTTCTGTAGTTCAGGAAGTAGGGGGACAAAAGATCCTGAGAGCCTAACCTGGGGACAGAAGCACTGCTGGGCAGGGCTGGAGAAACAGGATGTGACAGCAAGGAGAATGACTCATGAGATGAAACCAAGAAACGAAGAACAAGCCAACAGAAGCTTGTGCCAACTGCACAACCCATAGATTTCCAGAAGACCAGGGAGCAAATGGCCCCACCAAGTATGTGGAAGCTGCTGCCCAGAAATACAGAAGTGCTGGGTTTGCAGACTGAGCTTGGCCAGTGATAGTACTCAGTGCACCCTGCCCTCTGAATTCTAGATACAACATGGTGTGACCATTTCTACTAAACCTCAGAACAGAATTTTGCAATGAGACAGCTTATGTTTATTTTGCATGCTATTACTGGAAAGTGGAGGTAAGGTGAGAGTATCTGGACAAATTTAGTGAAAATGATGACTGGAAGAATTCTTGGAAGTTTATTAGAGATGGAGATGTTACATGATTAATCAGTCAACCCATCCCCTCTGTGTGGCTTCGTACCCAGGGTTCTGTTAGTAGCAGGAGGGAAGCCCAAGGTACATCCCTGCTTATGGTGAGTTTAACTCCAACTGACACGTGCTGCTCACTAGGGGAAAGACAAGGATGCCTGGAAATCAAACAAGTAGTTACATGAAAAGTACTGCTAGCAACATATCCCTTCTCCTTACCTCTGGATCTTTTCTAAGAAACAAAGGAAAAAGCATCAACATTTGAAATCAAGAAAATTAGCCCTATGATTGAGGAATAACACAAAGGGACCACCCTAAGGTGCTCTGAATAGGCACCCCAGCTATGTGAGCACAGCCATGAAGTAGCCACTGATGCTCAACCGGCCCCCAGAAGGCAGACTCCGTGGGCATCATGGCTCATGCCCTCGTGTCATTGCTACCCACCTGGTGCTGGAGAGCTCCAGGAGGTGGGGCAGGCATGTGTGAGAGTTAACCTGGGCTCTGTGATCACTGCTCTGGGACAAAAGAGAAACTACTTATTCTGAGAAAGCTGACCCCAAATATTGTGAATCCCGTTCTTAACTTCAGTCTCAGTTCTCAGTACTTTGATGCAGCTGCTGGTTTAACAAAACCTCCTGCTTTCCTGGGTTGCTGCTGGGTGTTCATGGACGTAACAGGCTGACTTTCAGACCTGGCTGACCACTAACTGGGCTCTTGGGAGACACTTGAATCTGTTGCCATGGGTCATGCTTCCATCCAAACAAAACAACAGTAGAAGATTGTTTATCTTTGCTTAAGTTAACTGGCATGTCTGAACTACATTCAAAAATCTCTAGACGTAACCCTGGTTACGCATATTGGGGTGTTTCCCTCTCTCTCCTTTTCATCCTTCGGTCTGACCTCCATTTAGTGGGGGTCAGACAAGCCTTTGGAAAGTCCAGTGAAGTCCTGCCCTGTTGTCCACTTTCACATCCAAGTGACAGTAGCTAATGCCATTTCAGAAAAATGGAAGGCGTCTCAGCAGATGAATGTCATTCGCTTTCAGTTTGAGCTGAGTGTAAGGACGCAATACGGTGGGAAGCAAGGTATTTTCAGCTAGGTTCTGGTTTTCCTCTCTGAATAAAATGTGCAGAGCTCAGATCTAATGAGAGCCTGTCTTAGAGGCGAATGATGGTATCCACGAGGCTTTCAGAATGACTCCATGTAATAATGACAGATCAATCATGGTAACGGAGAGATCCTGCCTAGACTTACTAAGCCTTTGTTTGCAAACTAAAGGAATTTGTAGGTAATCAGTCAATGTGGAAATTTTCAGGACTTGCTGTGGTCTTCCTACAACTGTTTAAAATGCTGTGCTTTTAATTCAACTGATAATAATAAAGTGTCTGTCTTGGCAGGCTATGCCTTTTCTGTATCCCAGGTGCCAAACTCCAGCAGCATCAGCCAAACCTCTGATTTAAACTTGCTTTTCCTTTGGCCCCATGAGAAACCTGTGACTTTCAGAGAGTGGGATAGTTGCTCATTGTGTTAGAGCTGGTTAGCAAGTAGATCTCATCTTATTCACAGCATGCTGGAATGGGGCTGGAAAATTTTTCTGATCTTTTTTGTTCTTGTTTCTATCTGTTGTCTCCATTTTTCTCTTCTCCTTCCCTCTCACCTTAAAGGCACTCCATCAAGGCTTTGTTGCCATCTCCTCACCAGGTTCCTTTTGTCAAGATTGTTCATGATCTTTGTTTTGCTAAATCCAGTGTCTAATTCTTGGCTGTTATCAGACTTGACCTGTCATGTGGTTTGATGAAGCTGATTGCTCCTTGCAGGAGATGCCCTCTCCCCTTCATCTCCATGTCCCCCAGCCTCTCTTCTCTCTCACAGACCACCCTTGCATGGTCTCCTGAGCTGTCTCCTCACCTCCCTGACCTTCAGCTGCTGGCGTGTTCCAAGGCATGGCCTTGGATCCTTCTATTTTCCCTCTATCAATACTTACTCCCTAGTTAAACCCAGCTGGTCTCACGGCTTTTAACTCCAAATGTGTGCATATTTCCACATCTATATCTGTATCTCTACCCCAATCTCCCTTCTAAACTGCCTGCTATCCATTAGGAAGCCTGACAGGCATCCAGACTTAGCCCACACAGACAAGAGCCCATCCACCAACCTGGTTATCCTACAGCACTCCCATCTCAGGAAGCAGTCATTCTTCCAGTAGCCGAGGCAAACAAATACCAGGTCTTCTCCTTCTCTCATAACCTATCTCCAATGCATTAACAAAGCCTTTTCCATCTACCTTGAAAATAGTGAGGAATCTGACCATTTCTCTGACCATTTCCTATCTCGTTAACACCCTGGTCCAAGCTACCACCACTGCTCACCAGGCTTATTATCATAGTTCACAACTGATATTTCAGTTTCTGCTCTTGCCCTCTGAGAGTCCACTGTCAACATAGCTACCGAAGAGAATCTTTTAAAGCAAAGGATGAGCTACACTGATCTTCTCCCTGAGACTTTCTCGGGATGCCCTACTTCACCCTGAGTACAAGCCAAAACCCTCAGCTTGGCCTCTAAGACCCACCACCCTCATCCCAGTTACCGCTTTCATTCCATGTCCAGCTCTTCTCCCCTCACTCCATTATCCAGCCCTTGGGCTTCTTTTGCTTCTTGGGTCCACGAGAGATGTACCTACCTCCAACCTTCACCCTAGATGATCAGAGTGGAACACTCTTCCACCAGATCATCTCTCATGTCCTTCCAGCCTTTTCTCAAATGGCACTCAGTCAGCAGGACCTTCTTTGAGTTCTCTTTAACAGAAACACCACCCACACCCACATACGGAGAGTCTTTGTTCCCTTTATGCCATTTAGCTTTCTTCATTCATATCTCACCAGTTGACATACTACACATTAACTTGCTCACTTTTTTAATAGCCAGTTTCTTTCTCAATCTTCAAAAGACAGGCACTTTGTATTTTCTCTGATCTGTCTCTGGCACACATCACAGTGTCTGACACAGATGATACTCAAAAACTGTTGAACGAATGAATGAATTCAAGCCTTGACCAACATGTTTTTGGTAGTAAGTTTATCTGCATGTGGCACGTTTTGTCATTAAGTGAAAGTGAAGTTGCTCAGTCGTGTCCGACTCTTTGCGACCCCATGGACTGAAGCATACCATGCTCCTCCGCCCATGGGATTTTCCAGGCAAGAGCACTGGAGTGGGTTGCCATTTCCTTCTCCAGAGGATCTTCCTGACCCAGGGATCGAACCCAAGTCTCCTACATTGTAGGCAGATGCTTTACTGTCTGACCCACCAAGGAAGTTTTGTCATTATAAAGTTTAACGAGAGAGATACTAGTCTTCAAAAGGAGACTGCTGCCCATATGCTCTGTTGGGTCCTACACTTGGCATGGACAATGGGGTGGGAAGGATTTGGATCTCCTGAGTCTGTCCCTGCAATGACAGTGTGTGTCACCAATATCAGGGCTGGCTGTGTGCCCCAGCATGGGCTGCAGTGATCTGTAGGCCACAACAGGCAGGTTACTTAAGGGGTGAGTGGCAGGTCAACCGGGAGAGTGGTCTTTATTAAGCAGGTCCTTATCTCCAAATCTTGGATTAGTAAGAAATAACTTTTGGTGACTAAGATCTCTAAAGTAAAAGTGAGAAAAGCTACCAGTTTATTGTCACCAACTCTCATTTCAACCAATTTCTTTCCTGAAAAAGGAAAGAAGATAATTCTGGTGAATTGATACTCTATGATGTAAGAATACTTTTCATTTTTCTACCCAAAAGGAATAAAATTGCTGAGGGGGTTTTCAGTGATTTCTTATGACAGAGTTGTGTCCAAAAGATACAGGACTGAGACTGGAGAAGTTTCTACTAGTTACATCTTGGGAAATTTGAGCATGAAAATAAATTATGATAGTAACAGATTACAACCCATGAATGAAATATGTGCCCAGAGTTCATGCTGATTTAAATAAATGAGTAAATGAGAGAGAAGAAACAGTTCTTCCTTAGAGTAGAATTCTGACTGATACATGTGAAAGGAACGAAGGAATTAGAACATTATCATCTGAAAATCTTTATAAGGATGATGATTCAGGCAGGAGACGTTACTAGATGCTCCTGGGTGGAATTTGATGGTAAAAGGATATTTGTTGGAATCTGAGAGCATCTTCTACAAAATACATCTCAATTATAAAGGAGGTGATGGTGACTTTGCAGTGGAGAGACTGGCGAATACCAAGATGATCAAGGTGGTACTCTGCAGCGGTGGAAAGAGTTGATGCTGTGTACACTGGATGCAACACTGTTCTTATCAAACCTAATCTCCCAGTTCATTCCACCCTCCCCTTCCCCTCCTGTGTCCACATGTCATTGTCTACATCTGTGTTTCTATTCCTGCTCTGCAATTACGTTCATCTGTACCATTTTTCTAGAAAACACATATATGCATTAGTATACAATATTGGTTTTCCTCTAACTTACTTCATTCTGTATGACAGACTCTAGGTTCTATCCACATCACTACAAATGACCCTATTTCATTTCTTTTTATGGCTGAATAACATTCCATTAAATAAATGTATCATGTCCTCTTTATCCATTCATCTGTTGAGGAACTTTTAGTTTAGTTCCCTGTCCTGGCTATTGTAAATAGTGCTGCAGTGAACTCTGAAGGACATGTGACTTTCTGAATTATGGTTTTCTCAGACAATATGCTCAACAGTGAGACTGCTGAGTAATACGGTGGTTCTATTTTTAGTTTTTAAGGAACCTCCATAATAAATACTCTACCACATGTAAAACAGATAACTAGTGGGAACCTGCTGTATAGCACAGGGAGCTCAGCTTGGTGCTCTGTGATGACCTAGAGGAGTGGGATGGGGGTGAGGGAGCTCCAAGACGGAGGGGATATATGTATACCTACAGCTGATTCACTTCACTGTACAGCAGAAACTGATATAACATGGTAAAGCAATTATACTCCAATTAAAAAAAGAATAAAAAAAATTGTTCCTGTCAGGGATCCATGGTCTGAGACTGTCGTGAGGAAACATCAAGCTTCATTCTCTTTATAGTGAGACAAGGAAAGTGTGAGGAATTTTTCTGGACTGGAGAAGACTGAAAAGACAACTATATGCAGTATGTGATCCTGGACAGAATCAGGAACCAGAAAGGAAAGGAGGTGGCACTAGGAAGGTTAGCAATATTTGAATGCGATCTGTGAGTTGGCTGCCAATGAATTGAAGTTAATATCTTGATTAAGAAGGTTGTACAGTGTTTACCTAGAAGAGTGTCTTTGGAGGAAAACACACGGTAATATTTAAGGGTATCAGCAGCTGCCTCACCAATGATTCTAAAAAAAGACTAATGATATAATGATCACAGATAGATAGGAGATATGATGGGGAAAAGGTGGTAAAATTTAAACTATGATAGGAGATATGGAAAATTTTTATACTGTTCGAACTAGTTTTCTGTATTTCAAAATGGACCATTGAAAAGAAAGTGGAGAGATGCTGGAAGAGAGTATCCTGATAAAAATAGTATTCCTAGTAATGAGCTTTCTATCAGAATCAGTCAAAAATTTAATTAGCCCTTAGCATGCTCTATTTTGCCAGGTTAATTATAGTGGAAATACCCAACAAATGGAAATTATTAATATAGTTATTCACTTTTAAATCAGGGCTATAAGGACACAGAATTCTATTACCCACAGCAAAGCAGTGTCTATAGTCCAAAAAATTTCCAAGGAGAACTAAAGATTCCCTTTCCTTTTTTATTTTAGTTCTTTATAGGTTTTAAAATAAGATTCTTTCATTTTGAAGATCCCTAAAGAAAATTTCAAAAATATTGAGAATTGGGGAAAAAAAGAACAAAGAAAATGTATTGCTTGTGTTAACATTCTGGTTCATTTTCTTCCCCATTTTCTGAAGCAGTCTTTTGTCTTGTTTGAGACAAGTCTAATCATATTTATGCACTCTTTTATCCTCTGGGTCTTTCTCCTAGTATCTCTACTGTTTTTCCATGCTGCCACATGGTCTTTCTCAATTACAACTTTAATGGCTAATACTACTCCATCATGTAGAATTACTGCTGTGGGCTACTTGCTCATCCCTGTGGATGACAGAGCAGGGAAGCAAACAGGGCTTGAACCTTGATGTCCAAACACACTGCTGCTGCACTTCTGGGTCCAAGATGATTCATTTTCAAACGAAATTGACTTTGCCTGGAGAATCCCAGGGACGGGGGAGCCTGGTGGGCTGCCGTCTATGGGGTCGCACAGAGTCGGACACGACTGAAGCGACTTGGCAGCAGCAGTAGCGGCAGCAGGATTTTTCTATTACTATAATCAAAACTTGATAAGAGAGCTCACAGTTTAGAAGTTTGGAAACAGTTGTCAGTGATGAAGGACCAATGCCTTGAAGACAAGGAAGTTTATTGTCAGAGACTAGTCTTGTTATAACCTCAGATATGCAGATGAAACCACCCTTATGGCAGAAATCGAAGAGGAATTAAAGAGCCTCTGGATGAAGGTGAAAGATGAGAGTGTGAAAAAGCTGGCTTAAAACTCAACATTCAGAAAACTAAGATCATGGCATCTGGTCCCATCATTTCATGGCAACAATGGGGAAACAATGGAAACAGTGACAGACTTTATTTTCTTGGGTTCCAAGATCACTGTGGATGGTGACTGCAGCCATGAAATTAAAAGACTTCTGCTGTGACAAACCTAGGCAGCAAACTGAAAAGCTGAGACATCAGTTTGCTGACAAAGGTCCATATAGTCAAAGCTATGGTTTTTCCAGTAGTCATGTATGAATGTGAGAGATGAACTATTAAAGAAGACTGAGTGCTGAATAATTGATGCTTTTGAACTATTGTGCTGGAGAAGACTCTTGCAAGTTCCTTGGACTGCAAGGAGATTAAACCAGTCAATCCTAAAGGAAATCAGTCCTGAGTATTCACTGGAAGGACTGATGCTGAAGCTGAAGCTCCAAAATTCTGACCACCTCATGAGAAGAACCGATTCATTGGAAAAGACCCTGATGCTGGCAAAGATTGAAGGCAGGAGGAGAAGAGGATGACAGAAAACGAGATGGTTGGATGGTATCACCTACTCAATGGATATGAGCTTAAGCAAACTCTGGGAGAGAGTGAAGGACAGGGAAGCCTCGCATGCTTCAGTCCATAGGGTTGCAAAGAGTTGGACAGGAGTGAGTGACTGAACAACAATAGAATGTTTTCCCTTCCCCACATTTTACCATCACAATAATGGCTCCAATATAATAGGAGTTCAGTTCAGTTCAGTTCAGTTGCTCAGTCATGTCCGAATCTTTGCGACCCCATGAATCACAGTATGCAAGGCCTCCCTGTCCATCACCAACTCCCGGAGTTCACTCAGACTCACGTCCATCGAGTCAGTGATGCTATGCAGCCATCTCATCTTCTGTCGTCCCCTTCTCCTCCTGCCCCCAATCCCTCCCAGCATCAGAGTCTTTTCCAATGAGTCAACTCTTCTCATGAGGTGGCCAAAGTACTGGAATTTCAGCTTTAGCATCATTCCTTCCAAAGAAATCCCAGGGCTGATCTCCTTAAGAATGGACTGGTTAGATCTCATTGCAGTCCAAGGGACTCTCAAGAGTCTTCTCCAACACCACATTCAAAAGCATCAATTCTTCGGCACTCAGCCTTCTTCACAGTCCAACTCTCACATCCATACATGGCCACTGGAAAAACCATAGCCTTGACTAGATGGACCTTTGTTGGCAAAGTAATATCTCTGCTTTTCAATATGCTATCTAGGTTGGTCATAACTTTCCTTCCAAGGAGTAAGCGTCTTTTAATTTCATGGCTGCAGTCACCATCTGCAGTGATTTTGGAGCCCCAAAAAATAAAATCTGACACTGTTTCCACTGTTTCCCCATCTATTTCCCATGAAGTGATGGGACCAGATGCCATGATCTTTGTTTTCTGAATGTTGAGCTTTAAGCCAACTTTTTCACTCTCCTCTTTCACTTTCATCAAGAGGCTTTTGAGTTCCTCTTCACTTTCTGCCATAAGGGTGGACTCATCTGCATATCTTAGGTTATTGATATTTCTCCTGGCAATCTTGATTCCAGCTTGTGCTTCTTCCAGCCCAGCGTTTCTCAAGATGTACTCTGCATATAAGTTAAATAAGCAGGGTGACAATATACAGCCTTGACGAACTCCTTTTCCTATTTGGAACCAGTCTGTTGTTCCATGTCCTGTTCTAACTGTTGCTTCCTGACCTGCATACAAATTTCTCAAGAGGCAGGTCAGATGGTCTGGTTTTCCCATCTCCTTCAGAATTTTCCACAGTTTATTGTGATCCACACAGTCAAAGGCTTTGGCATAGTCAATAAAACAGAAATAGATGTTTTTCTGGAACTCTCTTGCTTTTTCCATGATCCAGCGGATGTTGGCAATTTGGTCTCTGGTTCCTCTGCCTTTTCTAAAGCCAGCTTGAACATCTGGAAGTTCATGGTTCACATATTGCTGAATCCTGACTTGCAGAATTTTGAGCATTACTTTACTAGTGTGTGAGATGAGTGCAATTGTGTGATAGTTTGAGCATTCTTTGGCATTGCCATTCTTTGGGACTGGAATGAAAACTGACCTTTTCCAGTCCTGTGGCCACTGCTGAGTTTTCTGCATTTGCTGGCATATTGACTGCAGCACTTTCACAGCATCATCTTTCAGGATTTGAAATAGCTCAACTGGAATTCCATCAGCTCCAATAGCTTTTTTCGTAGTGATGCTTTCTAAGGCCCACTTGACTTCACATTCCAAGATGTCTGGCTTGAGGTCAGTGATCACGCCATCACGATTATCTGGGTCATGAAGATCTTTTTTGTACAGTTCTGTGTATTCTTGCCACCTCTTCTTAATATCTTCTGCTTCTGTTAGGTTCATACCATTTCTGTCCTTTATTGAGCCCATCTTTGCATGAAATAATCCCTTGGTATCTCCAATTTTCTTGAAGAGATCTCTAGTCTTTCCCATTCTGTTGTTTTCCTCTATTTCTTTGCATTGATCACTGAGGAAGGCTTTCTTATCTTTTCTTGCTATTCGTTGGAACTCTGCATTCAGATGCTTATATCTTTCCTTTTCTCCTTTGCTTTTCACTTCTTTTCTTTTCACAGCTATTTGTAAGGCCTCCCCAGACAGCCATTTTGCTTTTTTGCATTTCTTTTGCACGGGAATGGTCTTGATCCCTGTCTCCTGTACAATGTCACAAACTTCAGTCCATAGTTCATCAGGCACTCTATCAGATCTAGTCCCTTAAATCTATTTCTCACTTCCTCTGTATAATCATAAGGAATTTGATTTAGGTCATACCTGAATGGTCTAGTGGTTTTCCCTACTTTCTTCAATTTCAGTCTGAATTTGGCAATAAGGAGTTCATGATCTGAGCCACAGTCAGCTCATGATCTTGTTTTGTTGACTGTATAGAACGTCTCCATCTTTGGCTGCAAGGAGTGGGTCACAGTAAAAAGGGCTAAAATCCAGAGACTCTGAGAAGCAGGACTTAGGGAAGCCCAAAGTCAAGAACTGAGATGAAGGCAAGGACATGACAGGAGCTGACTCCTGTGGTACCTACAGCTATAAATACTAATCAAAGTCCAACACCTAGCCAGATTCACATAAATTCTCAAACAGAAGGACTATTTACTTTAGTTCCTTTTACCCAGTAAGGGCATCCCTGATAGCTCAGTTGCTAAAGAATCTGCCTTTAATGCAGGAGACCCTGGTTCGACTCCTGGGTCAGGAAGACCCACTGGAGAAGGGATAGGCTACCCATTCCAGTATGCTTGGGCTTCCCTTGTGATTCAGCTGGTAAAGAATCTGCCTGCAATGTGGGTGGGTTTGATCCCTGGGTTGGGAAGATCCCCTAGAGAAAAGAGAGGCTACCTGCTCCAGTTTTCTGGCCTGGAGAATTCTGTGGACTGTATAGTCCATGGGGTCACAAAGAGTCAGACACAACTGTGTGACTTTCACTTTCACCCAGTAAAGCATGTTCATCTTTCACTGTGGAGTGCTAAAAGGCAAAACGAGCAAGCAAATAATCCCCCAAACTCACAGTCTGTGAAGACAAAGCAAACATCAGGACTAGACTCATATGACACAGATGTTGGAATTATCAGATAATTTAAAATAAGTGAGATTAATTTGTTAAGCACTCTTATGGAAATAGTTGACAACTTGCAAGCACAGAACAGCATTGAAAGCAGAGAGTTAGAAATTTTAAGAAAGAATCAAAGAAAATGTTAGAAAGCATTAGAAGTTAGAAACACTGTGATCAGAAATAAAAGTGAAGAATGGTTTTGATCCATATATTAGTGCCTTGAACAACCAAGGGAAGGACAAGTGAGCCTGAAGATATACACACATCACACACACACACACACATTTACTATACTTAGGGATATTGTGTTCAAATTACACAAAATTAACAACAAAGATTAAACTTTGAAATCAAAGTGAGGGATAGGAGGGATGGAAATACCACAACGTATAGAAAATAAGAATGAGAATTTCAGCAGACTTCACATTGGAAATTATGCAAACAAGAGTGGAATGTAATGCTTAAAGGATAAATGAGAAAAATCCACCAACCTAGAATTTCATGTAAAGCAAAATTGATTTTTCAAAAGTGAAGGAGAAATAAAGATTTCCACAAACTAAAACCAAGGAAATTAGGAGAATTAATTAAGTAAAGTAAAACATTTATTAATCTTATTAATCTGAAATATAACTTTTTTCTTTTCTCTTTTTTTTTTATTGAAGGAAAATCGCTTTACAGAATTTTGTTTTCTGTCAAACCTCAGCATGAATCAGCCATAGGTACACATACATCCCTTCCCTTGTATACCTCCCTCCCCTCTCCCCCAACATCCCACCCCTCTAGGTTGATACAGAGCCCCTGTTTGAGTTTCCTGAACCATAGAGCAAATTCCCTTTGGCTATCTACTTTACATATGGTAATGCAAGTTTCCCTGTTACTCCTTCTATACATCTCACCCTCTTCTCCCTTTTCCCCATGTCCATGAGTCTATTCTCTATGCCTATTTCTCCATTGCTGCCCTAAAAATAAAATTTTCGGTACCATTTTTCTAGATTCCGTATATATGCATTAGAATACAATTTCTATCTTTCTCATTCTGACTCACTTCACTCTGTATAATAGGTTCTAGGTTCATCCACCTCATCAGAACTGACTCAAATGCATTCCTTTTTATGGATGAGTAATATTCCATTGTGTATACATACCACAGCTTCTTTATCCATTCATCTGTGAATGGACATCTAGGTTGCTTCCACGTTCTAGCTATTGTAAATAGTGCTGCAATGAACAATGGGATACATGTGTGTTTTTAAATTTTCGTTTCCTAAGGGTATATGCCTGGGAGTACGATTGCTGGGTCATATGGTGATTTTATTCCTAGTTTTTTGAGGAATTTCCATATGGTCTTCTATAGTGGCTGTATCAATTTGCATTCCCACCAACAGTGCAAGAGTGTTCCCCTTTCTCCACATTCTCTGCAGCATTTATTGTTTGTAGACTTTTTATTGATGGCCATTCTGACTGGTGTGAGGTGATATCTCATTGTAATTTTGATTTGGATTTCTCTAATAATGAGTGATGTTGAGCATCTTTTCATGTGTTTGTTAGCCATCTGTGTGTCTTCTTTGGAGAAATGTCTGTTTAGGTCTTTTCCCCACTTTTTGACTGGGTTGTTTTTCTCGCATTGAGTTTGTATGGGTTGCTTGTATACTTTGGAAATTAATCCTTTGTCAGATGTTTCATTTGCTATTATTTTCTCCTACTCTGAGGGTTGTCTTTTCACCTTGCTTATAGCTTCCTTTGCTGTGCAAAAGCTTCTCGGTTAATGAGGTCCCACTTGCTTACTTTTGTTTTCATTTCCATTTCTCTAAGAGGCGGGTCAGAGGATCTTGCTTTGATTTATGTAATCGAGTATTCTGCCTATGTTTTCCTCTAAGAGTTTTATAGTTTCTAGTCTTACATTTAGGTATTTAATCCATTTTGAATTTATCTTTGTGTATGATGTTAGAAAGTGTTCTAATTTCATTCTTTTACATGTAGCTGTCCAGTTTTCCCAGCAACATTTATTAAAGAAGCTGTCTTTGCCACATTGTATATTCTTGCCTCCTTTGTAAAAAATAAGGTACCCATAGGTGCATGGGTTTATTTCTGGGCTTTCTATCTTGTTCCATTGGTCTATATTTCTGTTTTTGTGCCAGTACCACACTGTCTTGATGACCATAGCTTTGTAGTATAATCTGAAGCCAGTAAGGTTGATTCCTCCAGCTCCCTTCTTTTTTCTCAAGACTGCTTTGGCTCTTCAGGGTCTTTTGTGTTTCCATATGAATTGTGAAAATTTTTTTATAGTTCTGTGGAAAATGCCATTAGTAATTTGATAGGAGTCACACTGAATTTGTAGACTGCATTTGGTAGTATAGTCATTTTCACAATATTGATTCTTCCAAGCCAGGAACATGGAATAACTCTCCATCTGTTTATATTGTCTTTGATTTCTTTCATTAGTGTGTTATAATTTTCTTTGTGCAGTTCTTTTGTCTCCTTAGGTAAGTTTATTCCTAGATACTTAATTCTTTTCATTGCAATGGTGAATGGGATTGATTCCTTAATTTCTCTCTCTGATTTTTCATTGTTAGTATATAGAAATGCAAGTGATTTCTGAGTGTTGATTTTGTATCCTGCAACTTTGTTAAATTCACTAAATTCATTAGCTCTAGTAATTTTCTGATACTATCCTTAGGGTTTTCTATGCACAGTATCATATCATCTGCCATCTGTCATCTGTAAAGTGAGAGCTTTACTTTCTTTTCCAATTTGGATTCCTTTTATTTCTTTGTCTTCCTTAATTGCTGCAACTAGGACTTCCAGAACTATGTTAAATAATAGTGGGGAAAGTGGACACCCTTGTCTTGTTCCTGATCTTAGGGGAATGCTTTCAGTTTTTCACCATTGAGAATAATGTTTGCTGTAGGCTTATCATCTATGGCCTTTACTATGTAGGTTCCTTCTATGCCCATTTTTTGAAGAGTTTTAATAATAAATGGGTGCTGAATTTTTGCAAAGGCTTTTTCTGCACCTATTGAGATTATCATATGGTTTTTATCCTTCAATTTGTTAATATAGTGTATCACATTGACTGCCAAGTTGCATATATTGAAAAATCCTTGCATCCCTGGAATAAACCCAACTTGATCATGGAGTATGAGCTTTTTGATATGTTGTTGAAATCTGTTTGCTAAAATTTTGTTAAGGATTTTTGAATCTATGTTCATCAGTGATATTGGCCTGTAGTTTTCTTTTTTGTGTGTTGTCTCTTCTGGTTTTGATATCAGGGTGATGGTGACCTCGTAGAATGAAGTTGGAAGTGTTTCTTCCTCTGCAATTTTTCGAAAGAGTTTTAGAAAGATAGGCATTACCTCTTCTCTAAATGTTTGATAGAATTCTCCTGTGAAGCCATCTGGTCCTGGGCTTTTGTTTTTTGGGAGATTTTTGATCATAGGTTCAATTTCAGTGCTTGTAATTAGGTTGTTCATAATTTCTATTTCTTCCTGATTCAGTCTTGGAAGATCAAGCTTTTTTAAGAATCTGTCCATTTCTTCCAGGTTATGCATTTTATTGCCATAGAGTTGTTCATAATAGTCTCTTATAATCCTTTGCATTTCTATATTGTCTGTTGTAACCTCTCCTTTTTCATTTCTAATTTTGTTGATTTGATTCTTCTCTCTTTTTTTCTTGATGAGTTTGGCTAAAGGCTTGTCAATTTTGTTTATCTTCTCAAAGAACCAGCTCTTAGTTTTATTAATCTTTACTTTTGTTTCTTTCATTTCTTTTTCATTTATTTCTGCTCAGATCTTTATGACTTCTTTCTTTCTACTATTTTGAGGGTTTTTTGGCTCTTCTTTTTCCAGTTGCTTTAGGTGTAAAGTTAGGTTGTCTATTCAATGCTTTTCTTGTTTCTTGAGGTAGGATTGCATTGCTATAAACTTCCCTCTTAGAACTGCTTTTGCTGCATCCTATAGGCTTTGAGTTGTCATGTTTTCATTGTCATTTGTGTCTAGAAGTTTTTTTATTTCTTCAGTAACCTGTTGATTATTTAGAAACATGTTGTTTAATCTCCATGTGTTTCTGTTTCTTACAGAGTGAAAAAGTTGGCCTAAAAGCTCAACATTCAGAAAACTAAGATCATGGCATCTGGTCCCATCACTTCATGGCAGATAGATGGGGAAACAGTGGAAACAGTGTCAAACTTTATTTTTTGGGCTCCAAAATCACTGCAGATGGTGACTGCAGCCATGAAATTAAAAGACGACTACTCCTTGGAAGGAAAGTTATGACCAACCTAGATAGCATATTGAAAAGCAGAGATATTACTTTGCCAACAAAGGTCCGTCTAGTCAAGGCTATGGTTTTTCCTGTGGTCGTGTATGGATGTGAGAGTTGGACTGTGAAGAAAGCTGAGCGCCGAAGAATTGATGCTTTTGAACTGTGGTGTTGGAGAAGACTCTTGAGAGTCCCTTGGACTGCAGGGAGATCCAACCAGTCCATTCTGAAGGAGATCAGCCCTGGGATTTCTTTGGAAGGAATGATGCTAAAGCTGAAACTCCAGTACTTTGGCCACCTCATGCAAAGAGTTGACTCATTGGAAAAGACTCTGATGCTGGGAGGGATTGGGGGCAGGAGGAGAAGGGGACAACAGAGGATGAGATGGCTGGATGGCATCACTGACTCGATGGACATGAGTTTGAGTGAACTCTGGGAGTTGGTGATGGACAGGGAGGCTTGGTGTGCTGTGATTCATGGGGTCGCAAAGATTCGGACACGACTGAGCAACTGAACTGAACTGAACTGACGGTTAGTTCTCTGGTTGTCTAGGGTCTTGGGGGTCAGTGTTCACACTCCAAAGGCTTAGGGCTTGATCTTTCTCCAAAGACTAGCGTAGGTCCAATCTATCAAGAGGAATTTCAGCCAAAATGAAAAGACCTTTACTTGAGTCCCAAAAGCCAGTGCACAAGAACACAGCGGAGATCTCTGACTCATCAGAAATTCACTGTGTCATCTCAAAGGCCCTCCACCCCTAATTGTTTTTTATTTGTTTATTCTGTCTTCCATTTTTCTGTTTTTTTTTTTCCTGCTATCTTTTTTCTTTTTTTGTTTTCTTGGTAACAAAATTCTTGAATAATTTTAGGATTGCAATTTGTATTTTTGAATGTTTTATGCTGCACTGGATATTACAATGACATGTGATGTCACATTTACATATCATCATTTTTCCCATACATAAGTTTTTTTCTATATAAATGTTTATTGTAGCTGAACTGTACTCTATAAAATTGTTTTCCTGATTTTTCACCTATCATCATTCTCAGCTTGTAACTGTGTTGCATTTTTCATAAAACTTTCTGAACATTATCTCTGATATGTGAGTCTTTCCCTGGGGCCAATGCTGTATCTACATCCCACCTCCCTTGCCTGCCAGTATTTCCAGACTTCTGTTTCTTTATGAGTTCATCTCTGTTGCCTGTGTATGTGTGTGTGTGTTTCCTTTTATTGTTTTAAACTTTACAATATTGTATTGGTTTTGCCAAATATCAAAATGAATCTGCCACAGGTATACATGTGTTCCCCATCCTGAACCCTCCTCCCTCCTCCCTCCCCATACCATCCCTCTGGGTCGTCCCAGTGCACCAGCCCCAAGCATCCAATATCGTGCATCGAACCTGGACTGGCGACTCATTCCATATATGATATTATACGTATTTCAATGCCATTCTCCCAAATCATCCCACCCTCTCCCTCTCCCACAGAGTCCAAAAGACTGTTCTATACATCAGTGTCTCTTTTGCTGTCTCGTACACAGGGTTATTGTTACCATCTTTCTAAATTCCATATATATGCATTAGTATACTGTATTGGTGTTTTTCTTTCTGGTATGTGTGTGTGCGTGTGTGAGCATGCTTAGTTGCTCAGTTTTGTCTCACTTCTTGTGACTCTTTGCATTATAGCCTGCCAGGCTCCTCTGTCCATGGGGTTTCCCAGGCAAGTATACTGGAATGGGTTGCCATCTTCTTCCTCCAGGGGATCTTCCTGACCCTTGCTCCTGGTGACCAGTAAAGCACTATAATGTGTTTCTGTCCTCTGGAGTCACAGTTGACAAGATGCACTTTGTCCCAAGGGAGTCCTACTCTTCTTGTGGACACCATACACTTATTTAGTGATGTTGAGCCATTCTACTTTGGATTCATCTTGCCAACTATTTTTTTCCAGGACCAGATGAAACTAACAACATTATTTTCTCATCACACACTGCTTTCTTTTAAAAGTTGAAGTATAGTTGATTTATACTGCTGCTCTGCAAATAAGATTATCAGTACCATCTAACTAGATTCCATATATATGCATTAATATATGGTATTTGTCTTTATGTTTCTGACTTACTTCCTTATGTATAATAGGCTCTAGGTTCATCCACCTCATTAGAATTGTATCACATGCATTCATTTTTACAGCTGAATAATATTCCATTTTGTACAATTCTTTAATCATTCATCTGCCAATGGGCATCTAGGTTGCTTCCATGTCCTAGCAATTATAAATAGTGTTGCAATGAACATTGAGGTACATATGTCTTTTTTAGTTATGATTTCCTGAGGGTATAGGCCCAGTAGTGGGATTACTGGGTAATGTGCTAGTTTTATTCCTTGTTTTTAAAGGAATCTCCATATTCTTCTCTATAGTGGCTATATCAATTTGCATTCCAACCAACAGTGCAAGAGAGTTCTCTTTTATCCATATACTCTCTAGCATTTGTTGTTTGCAGACTTTTTGATGATGGCCGTTCTGATTGGTGTGAGATGATACCTCATTGTAGTTTTGATTTGCATGTCTTTGTTAATGAATGGTGTTGAGCATCTTTTCATGTTTTTATTCACCATCTTTATGTCTTCTTGGGAGAAATGGCTGTTTAGTTTTTCTGCTCACTTTTAGATTGGGTGAACACCATTGTCTTAAGTATCAGTGTTTTAATTTTTACTTCAGTTATCGCATATGATTCAGATTACTCAGGAAGCGAAGAATAGTTTATTGTATTTATTCAATTCTCACACTTTACAATGTTCACTTTTCATGATGTTCTAAGATTCCTTCTTTTATCATTGCTTTTCTGTTGGAGAAATACCTTTAATTATTCTCTAAGTGTAACCTCCTAGCAACACATTATTTTAATTTTTCTTTTTCTAAGAATGTCCTTTACTAAATAATCCCTTGGTTTCTGGGAGACATTTTTACCATATACAGAATTCATGATTGATATTCTTTTTTTCAGCACTTAAATAATATTATACCATTTCATTTTGCTCTACAGTTTCAAATGAGAAATCCCGGGTCATTTGACTCGGCATTCCCTTATGGATAATGTGTCTTTCCTCTGTAGTTATTTTGAAGGTTTTTTTGCTTGTGTCTAGTTTCAGGTGATGCTACTGGTAAAACCCACCTGCCAACACCTGTAAGAGACCCGGGTTCTATATCTGGGTCAGGAAGATCCCCTGGAGAAGGAAATGGCAGCACACTCCAGTATTCTTGCCTGGAAAATCCCAAGGATGGAGGAGCCTGATAGGTTACAGTCATAGGGTCACAAAGAGTCAGACATGACTGAAGTGAGTTAGCACTTTCAGAAGTTAAATTACAATGTATATTGGGAGGAATTTCTTTGGGTTTATCCTATTTGTCGGAAAAGGCGATGGCACCCCACTCCAGTACTCTTGCCTGGAAAATCCCATGGATGGAGGAGTCTGGTAAGATTTCACTTTTCACTTTCATGCATTGGAGGAGGAAATGGCAACCCACTCCAGTGTTCTTGCCTGGAGAATCCCAGGGAAGGGGGAGCCTGGTGGGCTGCCGTCTCTGGGGTCACACAGAGTCGGACACGACTGAAGCGACTTAACATCCTATTCGTGGTTTGCTCATCTTCTTAAAGCTGTGGATTTCCCAATGTCACCAAATTTAGGAAATTTTTATCTATTATTCCCTCTCTCTTTCCCTTTTCAGTCTGCGATTCCGATGACACAAATGTTGGATCTTTTGCTATTGTCCCAAATGTTGCTGAGTCTCTGGTTTCTTTTCCTTTTCTTTTAAGTCTATTTTCTCTCAGTTGTTCAGATTAGGTAAATTCTATTGATCTGTCCTCAAATTCACAGTTTCTATCTTAGTTAATTTCCGTTCTACTATTTGAGCCCATTCAGAAAGTTTTCTATTTGTTACTGTATTTTTCAGTTCTATAATTTCCATTTGGTTTCTTTTTATTCCTACTCTCTTTGATGAGAATTTCTTTTAATTTGTCCAAGAAAATTTTAATTATTTGTCAATCACTATTATGATGATTGCTTTAAAATCCTTGACAGATAATTCATATATCTGATTCTTCTCATTGTTGGCACCAGCTGATGGTCTTTACACATTTAAGTTGCTATTGTCTTGGTTTTGGGCATGCTAGATGATTTTTTAATTATAAGTTGGATATTTAAGCTAAATATCCCACTAAAGTTTTAAATTTCATTAAATGTATTTATTTTTATTTTAACTTATTTAGGTTAATCATACAGGTCCTGTCCTGCTTTTGTGGCAACCTAAATGTCAGAGCCTTGGTGGTGCTGTTTTGGGATGGTGGTATGTCCTGTGTCGCTGGGCTCTCACTGGTCGCTGTTAGTGCCCAGCCTGGGCTCTCTGTGGAGAAAGCACACCTCCATCCTGTGGGGCAATGAGGCTCCCCAGTCCAGGTCCTTGTGTGATGGAACCCCTAGCTCATGCCCACAGCTGAGTGGCGAGGAGAGTCTCAATTCAAGTGTCAAAAGAGAGAAGTGTCCCATTGATTGCCTCTTGTCAGCAGCCCCAGTAAATCTCTTGGCAGTTGCTGAGATTTTCTGTTGTTTTTGCAGAACTCATGCTTGATTTGGGGGAGGATGGAACATGCCTGGGCTACAGTGAACTGGAAATCAGGAATTGCTAGCTCAGGGCTTCCTTCTATGAGTAAGACATAAGACAGGCTGTCACTGTGCTGTTCCTCCAATTCTGGGCTCACAAACCAGGTTGCCTCCCTCTATCCACCATTCAGAACTCAGCTTCAGTCACATATTACACTACTCTCAGGCTTTATTGTTGTGCTTAGTGAGAAGAAGAGATAAGTCCAGGAAGTTCAGTGGACTTATTTTAAATAATAAATTCTGTAATAATTTTATTCATCTTGAAATTTTTCAAAAATATGTGCTTATAGTACTTTGTGCTATAAATTGGTGGTCTCATTTATCAATTTTCCAAACTTTTCAAGACCCAGAAATTTAAGAAAATTCACCAATCATAGTTTACATTGATAATCTTCAATGTGTTCAACAAGAAGCAATTAAGATCTATTCACAATCTGTGGTTTGCTTCCATCTGATGAAGTACTGTTAGGTGAGAAGGCTCTTTTCCAAAATAGATAACACTGAGCAACACTGGAGTCCTCCAATGAATATTTCTAAAATTTGGGGGAAAAAATTGGGGGCAGCCTTAATAGGTTTTAGTCTAAGGTTAAAAAGAGGAGTGTCCTTGAATTTTCAAAACTTCTACACTATTCTGGAATTCAAGTTATTTCATATATGTATCTGTTCTTAGGCTGCTTCCTTCTGGAGGCTTTGCAATGAACCATCACTTTATCTTGGTGATGAAGGAGCTTAGTGCTCACTCCTACCCGTTGTCAATCTCCATCCCAGGTAACAAAGTCTCCCCACCTTTCCAGGCAGGAGAACCCTAATCTTTGAAGCTGTGAGTTAATTCAAAGGGCTGACAGAAGATTCAGTGGTCTTTCTGACTTCTGATTCTTTTTCACAGAAACATCCCCACTATAAAGTGGGTAAATAAATACGTGGTGAGACAGAGAAGTGCTATTTTTTTCTGCTTGTGATATGTTTATTCCCTCTAGCTTTAAGCTTTTAAAAGTAAGCAGTATTCTCTTTTTTCATTTTTACAATGCCACTTGTTTACTTTTTATTCCACTTTATTCTAGTTTGGTGATGCAGTTACTCAAAGGATAGAACAGAAGAGGATCAGACAAGGCACTGTGTCTAATGGGAAAAAGGAGTGAGCTAATTGATGTACATGGGTACCACCCTACTCCACCCCAGATAGGGACTTGTCTGCTAGGTCTTTACAGAACATGACTTTGTCATATAGACTATCTGTAATAAAAGTGAAAATGATTACATGTGAAAAAAATTATGAATATATAGTCTTTGCAAAATTGAAATGCTGTAAATCAAGGGATGAGGAGTGCATATGGTGAGACAGTTAAGAGGGAAAGAGGGAAGGCAGTGGGAGCCTCAGGGAACTCCAATTAATGCATCAGGGATGCTGAGGAGTAGAGGGCATCCTCTCCATAAGCTACTGTCTGAGTAGAAAGATAAGAATAGCAGGAACTATTATCATCCAGTAAAGCTCTTAAAATCCTGGGATGAGGGAGGCCTGGGGAATCAGGCAAAGATTAAACAGTAACATAAAAAAGAATTAGATATATGCTCACCAAGAGAAGCATTTAAACAAATTATGTTGGATTTATAGAATGAATTATATGCAATTATAAAAAGACACTTTTGAAAAATATTTTATAAGAAGAGGAAATAGCATACAGTAATAAAAATTACAGTTTTTATTCTAAAAATAATTGTGAACCTCCAGGGCAGGCAACAAGGTGAACTATATAATCACCACCTAGAAATACAAAATAACAATTATAGTTTTGAATGTATAATTGAACAGAAAAATGGTGTAAAGCAAGTGTTCAGAAAGAGAGTCATTATGTTTAGAAATGTAATATGTGACAAGTATGGTGTTTCCATGTTGGGAAATGAGAAATCATTAAGGAAACAAACTGGTTCCTTTGGACCATGAGCTAAAAAGCAGGAAATCCATTTCGAGTACTCCACATGCAGAAAAATAATAGTGTAAAGACCTACAAGTAAACGATGAAGACGATATTATGACCTCAGGGTAGGATCCCCTGGAGAAGGGAATGGCTACCTATTCCAGTATTCTTTCCTGGAGAATTCCATGGACAGAAGAACCTGCTGGGCTAAGTCCATGGGCTCATAAACAGTTGGACACTTCTGAGTGATGAACACAACAGGGTAGGAAAGTATTTCTTAGATAAGCATCAAAATCAGAAACCATAAAAGGAAAAAGAAAATAATACATTCAATTAAGTTCAAACTTGTAAATAACATGGGATAGTCTAAGAGTTCCACTAGATAGGCCTGGGTTTAGGAAAGCTATTGGTAACACTATTACTGATTAAATTACTGGAAAAATAAATATTTTCTACCCATTAATGAGAAGAGGATAAAGAAATCATACTGGGGCAAAGATTGCCCAGTCATATCCAAACCTCTCCCTATTCACCAGTCTCCCTTCTTAGTCTTGCTACATGACCAAATTTGGCCAATGACATTTGAACAAAGACATGTCTGTCATTTTTGGCTCTGGCCTCTAAGCTGTCTCGTGTGATCTTCTGTATGCTGTGTGTTCTCCATCTCCATGGCTGAGTGTGAAGCCCTCCCCGATGGAGAGCCACATGATGGAACCCTTGAACAACATGGATGTACATTGTTTTGGTCCACATACGCATGGATTTTTTTCAATAAATACAGTAATTGTAAATAAATATGAGTTTCTTTTGTTACATTATCTTTTCATTTTTGACATCAGTGTTAGTATTATGAATAGGACCTACAGTGTTTTATATCATATATGAATACTGATACAGGTACAGACAACTCATCTTGTAAACAATGAAAACTTTGGTATCAATAAATACAGTATAGTACTATAAATGTATTTTCTATTTCTTGTGATTTTCTTACCATTATCTTTTCTCTAGTTTACTTTAAGAATACAGTATATAATATACATAATATACAAAATATGTGTTAATTGATTGTTTATGTTAGTGGTAAGACTGCCAGTCAGTGGTAGGCTGTGAAGTGTTAGCTGCCCAGTTGTGTCAGACTCTTTTGATCCCATAGACTGTAGCCTGAGAAGCTCCTCTGTTCATGGAATTCTCCAGGCAAGAATACTGGAGTGGGTAGCCATTCCCTTCTCCAGGGGATCTTTCCCACCCAGAGATTGAACCCTGGTCTCCTGCATTGCAGGCAGTTTCTTTACCACTTGAGCCACCAGGGAAGCCCCCAACAGTAAGCTACTAGTAGTTAAATTTTGGGAGAGTCTGAGTTATACCTGGATTTGTGACTGCACAGATTGTTGGGATCCATATTGTCCAAGGTCAACTGTACTACATCCTTGGATCCACGGAAGAAGATCCATCATTTAGGTTAGATCCACATCAGATGAGGATGTGAGCAGAAAATAAATGTTTATGATATTAAACCACCAATATATTTGAGTTGTTTGTTAGAACAGGGCTGATTATCTTTATCCATTTAGAAATCAGTGCCAGGAGTGGGGCACTTGCATATGAAAACCTGGTATCTATGACGCTGCCTTCATTTGGGGTGGCAGTTGATAAGAAAACTAACATTTGAGCCTGGAAATATGGATACCAATTTCCATGAATACCAATTCATGTTATGATTTGGTCAATATTTGGTAAAACTGTTGTCTACAATAATTGGGAGGCAGGCTGTGTGCCTAATTAAGCTAACAGTTCATGGAGGAAAAGTAAATTGAAAAAGTTCCAAGTGGTATGGGCCACATTTGGAAAAATGTTCCAAGAATGAGATGAGCTCAGTAGAGCAGTTTACAAGGTGAAATGAGAGGAAACAGTGCAAGTCCACAAATTCCAGTCACTCAGAATTGGAAAAGCCAAGGCCTTCTAGGTCACAGGGAATAAGAGATGAGATGTTTTTGTAAATGCGGCCAACAACTATACAATAAAATTTCTGCAGTGAATAAAGAGAAAGATGAGGCTGTATGTATGGCCTTCCCACAAAGCCTGAGAGCCCTAAGAGAATCTCCAGAAAGTTGAGAGAAAGAGGCATGAGGGTAAGGAAACAGAGTAATAAAGAAGAATTGAAACTACGTTCTGGGAAGAAAAACAAGTTCTGGTATAATTATTGGAGTCTGGACCTGAATAGAAACAAGTAGACCAGAAATCTATCAATTTTTTGAGGAAATCGTGTTGCTAACAAAGCCATTAATGGGAACAGTGGAAACAATGTCACAGTGATGACAATGAGGGCTTCCCTGGGGGCTCAGTGGTAAAGAATCCACCTGCCAATGCAGGAGCTATGGGTTCCATCTCTGATCTGAGAAGATCTCACGTGCCATGGAGCAACTAAGCCTGTGCACCACAGGTATTGAGCCTGTACTCTAGAGCCTTGGAGCCAAAATACTGAGTCCAAGTGCTGCAGCAACTGAAGCCTGCGTACCCTAGAGTCCATGTTCTGCAACAAGAGAAGCCACAGCAGTGAGAAGCCTATGCACAGCAACTAGGGTAGCCCCCACTTGCTACAACTAGAGAAAAGCCCACGCAGCAATGAGCACTCAGAACAGCCATAAATAAAAAGTAAATAAAACTATATACAAAATGTGGTGACAATGAAATATTCAAAGACTATACTTGGTGCTCTGTAGCAGATTGCATTTTCTAAAGTGGCTACAAACAATGTCCCATTCCACATGGGGTTTTACAGTGTGACCAACACACCTGCCACCAAGGGACAAGGGTCTGTGTGCTCTCTTTTGGACTCTGGGTATGCTCAGAACTATGAGGGGACTGCCGTTATGGGATGTCCATGGTTAGGTCATCATGGGTGGTGCATCTTCTAACATTACATATGGTTTTTACGTGATATGTGCTCTTGGAACCCAGTCACCGTGATATGAGAAAGTTCACTGTTTTTGAAGAGGTCCACCTGGGAGAAACCAGCCCCTTAACTCGGGATAAACTTCCAGCCAACCTCCAGCAACAACTTGCCAGTCATGTGAGTGAGCTCTTTGGAAATGGGTCCTTCAACTCCAGTTGAGTGACCCTAATCAACACCACTGAACCCTGGTCAAATTGAAGATTTGTGAGCTAAATAAAAATTTTTCTTTTTAATCTACTAACCTTTGAGGTGTTTCTTACGTAGCAACAGATGACCAAAACAGCCCCAAGAGCAAGATGCAGGCTTCACAGTCTGTACATCCCCAAGGATAAATGTATATTTTCTTCCCCAACACTTATAACATGTGTGGCCAATAAAGTGGATGAAGAGGAGCTTCCTAGATATTATTATCATAAAAAAGTAATGGAACAGAGAGCTCCTCCTAGATAATTTAATTAAGGCCTAGTCAAGGAATCTACACTTCAAGAGCAAGATGTCTTCCCAGGGACTGTCTTATAGGACTCCATTACCATTTTGAATCAATAACTGTGGTATGTCTCCTGCCCCACTCTCCTGCTGCCACGAGATCTAGCACTGAAACATGCACATTACCATATGTAAAATAGATGACCAGGACGAGTTCAATGCTTGAAGAAGGGCACCCAAAGCCAGTGCTCTGGGACAACTCAGAGGGATAGAGTGGGGAGGGAGATGGGAGGAGATTCAGGATGGGAGGACACATGTATACCTGTGGTAGATTCATGATGATGTATGCAAAAACCATAACAATATTGTAAAGCAATTATCATCCAATTAAAATAAATAAATTAATTTTAAAAGATATGTAGATGACACCACCCTTGTGGCCAAAAAATATATATATAGGGAGGATTGTGATGACTTGATTTTTTAGTCCATAAATAGTTTTCCTGGTTGGTCCTAATGGAGAGAGATATCCATCACCTGGTCTCTGGGCTGGATGCAGGGACTTGATGACATTTTGTATAGTTTCCTTGGGGAGGGATATGAGAAAGTTCAATGTATGGGCAGAGAGGAGTCACCTGATGGTTTGTGACCATCACGGCAGAATTCACAGAAAGTATTAACACTCACCTGAATCCATATATACCCTAACACTTTCCTGGCTCTGAAGTTAGGTTATATGACTGAGTTCTGGCCAATGGAATGTGGGCAGCCCCTCCCAGGCCTGGTTTCTAAAATGTTTCATATCACTATCCATGTTTTCTCTCTTCTATCCTCATGACTGAAGGCAAGGATCCTAAGATGGTTGAGTCACTCAGTAGAACAAACCCAGACTCCCAAAAGAGCTGATTCACATCAACATGCAGTGAGCAAAATTAACTTTCTTTTGATGTTAAGCTACTAAAATTTGGGGGTTATTTATTATAGTATGTAGGGATAATTAGCTTGTCTAACATAATAAGCAGAGAATATGAATAGGTATATTAGAAAGGAAAAGACCCAAATGAATTATAAAAATGAAAAGATAGCAGATAAAACTCAAAACAGCACTTAAATACTATCTTTCCACTTATCAGATAGGCAGAAAGCAGTCCACTAATACTGAAGAAAAATAAAAAATTTTCAACATTGATGGTGGGAGTGTGTGGGGGTCAGAGTTCAGGGTAGGAAACAGAAATAAATCTAAATATTTTAGGCAGAAAGATTTCCTGTGGATAACAGTGTGCTGACAGAATCAGGGAAAGGATGGGAGTAATGGTGAGCAGAGGATTGACGGGCTCCAGGCTGTGTCTCTAGGAACGTTCCCTCAGCAGGCAGAACCCCATCCTGGAACAGGGCAATGGGAGATCAGAAAGCTACTCTTGAAGCCACAAGATTTAAGAGCAAATTCCTTTACGTGTGTCCCAGATAAAAGACAGCTGGGGTGGGGGATGGCCATGACTGCTACTGTAGAAAAACCCTATTTGACCTGGGGAGGCAGCCGAAGGCAGCAGGAAATGTGTTTCCTCTAACTCTACAACCTCCTTAGAAAGCATCTTACCCGTACAATTACACTATGCTTGTGCTCAGTCGTTCAGTCCCAACTCTTTGGGACCCTATGGACTGTAGCCCGCCAGGTTGCTCTGTCCATGGGATTTTTCATGCAGGAATACCATTTCCACACGATGGTGTGATCACTCACCTAGAGCCAGATATCCTGGAATGTGAAGTCATGTGGGCCTTAGAAAGCATCACTATGAACAAAGCTAGTGGAGGTGATGGAATTCCAGTTGAGCTATTTCAAATCCTGAAAGATGATGCTGTGAAAGTGCTGCACTCAATATGTCAGCAAATTTGGAAAACTCAGCAGTGGCCACAGGACTGGAAAAGGTCAGTTTTCATTCCAATCCCAAAGAAAGGCAATGCCAAAGAATGCTCAAACTACCGCACAATTGCACTCATCTCACACGCTAGTAAAGTAATGCTCAGAATTCTCCAAGCCAGGCTTCGGCAATACGTGAACCGTGAACTTCCAGATGTTCAAGCTGGTTTTAGAAAAGGCAGAGGAACCAGAGACCAAATTGCCAACATCCGCTGATTATTAAAAAAACAAGAGAGTTCCAGAAAAACATCTATTTCTACTTTATTGACTATACCAAAGACTTTGACTGTGTGGATCACAATAAACTGTGGAAAATTCTGAAAGAGGTGGGAATACCAGACCACCTGACCTGCTTCTTGAGAAACCTGTATGCAGGTCAGGAAGCAACAGTTAGAACTGGACATGGAACAACAGACTGGTTCCAAATAGGAAAAGGAGTACGTTAAGGCTGTATATTGTCACCCTGCTTATTTAACTTATATGCAGGGTACATCATATTTAACTTATATGCAGAGAAACGCTGTGCTGGAAGAAGCACAAGCTGGAATCAAGATTGCCGGGAGAAATATCAATCACCTCAGATATGCAGATGACACCATCCTTATGGCAGAAAGTGAAGAGGAACTAAAAGCCTCTTGATGAAAGTGAAAGTGGAGAGTGAAAAAGTTGGCTTAAAGCTCAACATTCAGAAAACGAAGATCATGGCATCTGGTCCCATCACTTCATGGGAAATAGATGGGGAAACAGTGGAAACAGTGTCAGACTTTACTTTTGGGGGCTCCAAAATCACTGCAGATGGTGACTGCAGCCATGAAATTAAAAGACACTTACTCCTTAGAAGAAAAGTTATGACCAACCTAGATAGCATATTGGAAAGCAGAGACATTACTTTGTCAACAAATGTCCGTCTAGTCAAGGCTATGGTTTTTCCTGTGGTCATGTATGGATGTGAGAGTTGGACTGTGAAGAAGGCTGAGTACCGAAGAATTGATGCTTTTGAACTGTGGTGTTGGAGAAGACTCTTGAGAGTTCCTTGGACTGCAAGGAGATCCAACCAGTCCATTGTGAAGATCAGCCCTGGGATTTCTTTTGAAGGAATGATGCTAAAGCTGAAACTCCAGTACTTTGGCTACCTCATGCGAAGAGATGACTTATTGGAAAAGACTCTGATGCTGGGAGGGATTGGGGGCAGAAGGAGAAGGGGACGACAGAGGATGAGATGGTTGTATGGCATCACTGACTTGCTGGACGTGAGTCTGAGTGAACTCCAGGAGTTGGTGATGGACAGGGAGGCCTGGCGTGCTGCGATTCATGGGGTCGCAGAGTCGGACACAACTGAGCAACTGAACTGAACTGAACCATTTCTTTCACCAGGGAATCTTCCCAACCCAGGGATTGAACCCGTATCTCTTGTGTCTCCTGCATTGTCAGGTGGATTCTTTACCACTGAGCCACCTGGGAAGCCCACAATGACACTGAAGAGAAATAAAACCTCTGACCCAGAAATCCTACTTCCTAGTGAACACAGGGCCACATAGGTAAGGGAGTCTTTCAGTATTATTTGTAATAGTGAAAACTGTGTAAACAATTAACTGTCTCTCAGCATAGGAATAGTTGAATGCTGTATCCATACAATGGACTATTACAGTGTGTGTGTGTGTGTGTATACAAATGCAGTCAATTGTGTACAACTCTTTACAATTCCATGGACTGTAGCCCGCCAGGCTCCTCCGTCCACGGAATTCTCCAGGCAAGAATACTGGAGTGGGTTACCATTTACTTCTCCAGGGAATTTTCCCCACCCAGGGACTGAACCCACATCTCTTGCGTGTCTTGCATTAGCAGGTGGGTTCTTTACCAGCTGAGCCACCAGGGAAGCTCATATTATAGCACAGCTAAACAAAATGACAAAAGGATAAAAATAGCAAAAAATAATAATTCAAGGAAAAGGTATGTTACAAAATGGTATATGAAGAGTGACATCAATACTTCACATGTTTTGAAAAATATTCAAAGCAATAATCTATCTTATTTGGGAATACATAATCCACTGGGCCTGTTCACGGCACATATGAATTTCATTCAATCCAGAAGTTCTCTCTGCAGCAAGAGGGAGGCCAAGCAGATGATAAAGGGATTTTAACTTTATTTCTAATATTTTATTACTTCCTGTTTTTCCTAGGATCTGAAGCATGATGATAAAATGTTTACAAGTATTGATGTTTACTAGTATCTTGATGGTAGTAGGTATGTAAATGTCTGGTATATACTTACCTGTACTGGTTGGGTTTAAAATGTTTCCTGATTAAAATGAATATTGTGAAGTGTATTCAGCAGAGTCATACAAATATAAAGAAAACTGAAAGTAACTGGAAAAAAGATGAAATATGGTGATAATTTTGTTGTCATACAATTTTGTGTTTTCCATATGTACATTATAATAGTGATTGACATCAATATCAGCTAACAACCAGCAGGAACAAACCTGTAGTGGACAATGCTAGATTTCTTATTTGCTGCAGCGAGGGAGACCACACAGCATGGAAACTCTGGGTGATGGCATGGGGCAGATGCCATGTAGATGTGGTTTAGAGGGTACAAGGGCTGGAGGCAGTCACAGGATGGTCTTGGCAGGGATTGACTAGATCCTTAAAATGAGGACATTGCCAGAAGATTCAGTAATCTTATTTGAGAACATGTGTTTCCATACAAAGTTCCAATTAGATTTGTTTGTGTGCAGTCTTATCTTTGGCAATTAAGGAACCTTTAAGAGAAGAGTCATTGATTACTGGGTGGTTGATGATAAAATGAATTCAGCTCCATTTCCATGAGTAAGATCTTTGAGAACAGGAACACTTAATTGTATCTAGTTTCTTTAATGTGAAATATGGGGTCATGCTGAATGGCTTCTAATAAATTGAGTCATAGTAAGTCTTTCTTCTTATATCTGAATGACTGTACTTTTTTGCAACTTGCCAAGTTGGGTATTTTTTTTTAATAGTGATTAGCCATCCCAACTTTTGCTTAGAGCCCTACATCTGATTTTTCTTTTTGAAGAAAATAGTAGTTGAGTGGGAAAGGGTGCTAAATTTCTTCTCACTTCATCTTTCTTAGGAAAAGGGATAGACGACTATATGGTAGTCATATGTCCTTATGATAGACATAGCATTTGAGACAAAATAAATAGCTTTGTCATACCTGGCCTGAAAAACACAAATCTACAGTGACAGGAACAGAACACAACCAGAGTCTCGTGTGTTACAGAAGTTGGGTTTCTTAGCCAAACCGGTGCCTAAGAATATATGTAATTATGTCTACAAGTACATCGCTAGTCCTTTCTCCTTTCCACTTTTAGCTCTGCCACTCTTAAAAATTATCTATTGGAGATACCCAGCTCTGCGGTAACTTTGTTTTATTTATTTATTTGTTTTATTTAGTTATTTTATGGCATCAGAACAGGGCTTTGGAGAGATTGTACCTCATCAGATCATTTTAGGAACATTTTTTTAAAAACCCAACTTCTTTGACATCTCTCTTGTGCAGAATAATCGCCCCCAGCATACCACGAGTTGTTTTTCAAGAGAAGCTGTGTCATCAACGGAGGATGGGAGAGAGTCTGAATGTTTGGAGGGAACATGGCTGCTGTGAGGAGGAATACACTGATAGAGGAAGCAGAGTACACCTACTTTGAGGTCCGGATTTCAGAGGTCATCTGCAAAGCTTCCAAACAATGCCACTGGGTTCTCTTGGATAAATTCCATTATGTCATAAATCTCTGGGGACTGAATATTGCTAATTAGGAATATTTCCTAACCCAGTATGTACTGAGGTCAGATTAGGGCATCTCAGTTTCAGGAATAAGACACTGAAAGCTTCCTCTTACTGTCTCTAGCAAAGCCTTCTCTTCTGGGCTTGTGGTCTGGAAGGAATCACCATAACCTCCCACCCAGCCTCCAAGAGCAAGCCATGATGGCTTTTGGCCAATCAGGATATAAAACTCCCCATGATTGATTCAGAGATGATCATATGGCCTGAGCTTGTCGAATCAGGTTCAACAACATTCAAGAGCAAGGCGTTATGTTGTTAGGGAAGCAAATTCCTCCCCTGCTTCCCTGGTGGAACCTGGCAGTAGGAAGAGGGAGCTGCTGGCACCCTTTTGAGATGATGAAGGGAAAGTCAGTACTGACGGAGTACCTCTGAGAATCGGAGGGAGGAAAATAGGTCCCCCTCAGACATTTGAGCCTCTGGGTCACTTATTCCCTGAAGCCAGCCCCGCCTTTGGGTCTTTGAGTTGTAAAAGTCAATTGATTTCCTTTATGTTTTAGTTCTAAGAGATGAGTGTGGCTCAGTGGGTCCTGCAATCTGAACATAACACTTCAGGTTAGAGCTCCTCGCTGCTATTGCTGTGACAGAATCACCAGGAAAGTAGTTCTTGACTCAGTATCAGGAATATTGAGCTTGCATCTCATTTAGACTAAAACTGTTAGCTCTCTGTGACTCTACTCCTCTTGTGTGCCAGGGATGGTCACTGTTGGTCCGTTTAATACATGAATTGCTTTGAAGTCAGGTGAGATTGTGGTCTTGGAGCCCTAGTCGGGCAAGGAGGATGCTTGCACTTCCACTTCTTAGAGCAGAAAAATAGATACTGTCACCACAAAGACTGCAGAATCCCTGGGAAGTGCCTATGTGTGGTGTGGACAGGTCATGAACAAGGTTTATTACAAATAACTTTGTAGAACTTGTCAGAAGTCGTACACCCTTACTGAATGGAGGATATCAGCTGTCCAAATTGTAACAGACTAGATGTTTCTGCCTAGTAAACCTTGCCACTGGACTCCAAAAGGCCCTGGGTTGGTTATTGCCTGAAGCCAGCCCAACCTTTGCTGGGGGTGCAGGGTGACATGTCACTATTCACCCCACCACTCACTTCCTGGGAGAGGCTGGACATAGCCCAGGGCACCCGGGAACCAAGCAGGTACAAAGGCACAAGGTATGGGTCCATGAAGAGGTGAAAGCCTCTGGAAAGGAAATATGCTCTGTCTGTGGGAATCCCTGGGGCAGAAGACCCTGCTCTCATATCCTATCCACAGAGTGTGCATTTAAACTTACTATACAAAGGAGTCTTGGAGAGTTTGAGGCAGAAGCTTTGACCTTGTTACTCTGAGTATAACAGGGAAGAGAGTTGGCCTGACAGACCTTAATCAAGAACTCAAGGGTGTGACTCCATAGACACTGGGTACGACTTCTTTTGCATGAATATCCCTCAAAGTTTTGCCCTTTCATTCACATCTCCAGGAAAAAAATTATTTTCTGTATTTAAAAAGGAGTTAAAAGACCTGAAAAGGTCAGCAGTCAGTGGGAAGCACAACTTCTATTAGAAACTCATGTGCTCCTCCACCGTGCAGGCCAGGGTGGTGCTGCCTGGTATCAGGTTAACTGCTTCACTAGAGGCCCAGCCTGCCTCTGGAGTGCTCACTGGCAAATGCCTTTGTAGAAACTCCCCAGGATCTTCTGCCTCCCAGAGCCTGGGGCTTGTACTGCAGGAGAAGCACCTGTCATTTATCCCTCTTCTAGACTTGCAGACACTGTGCCTGTCCTCCATACCTTCTCCAATATACACAGCTCCACAAGATGCTTTTCCTGCCTCACCACCCTGAGCTGGGTTATGTTATCCACGTCTTTTCAGTATTCTGAAGTTTTGACATCTGAGGCTTTCCTGATCCTGGAGGGACTGCCCCTCCCAGAGTTCGCCAATACTAAAGAGAGTAAACAAGCATATTCCATGTTCTTCCAGGAACATGCTTTTTAAATGCAACTGATCAACCCAGATCCCAAATCCAACCCACCCACCTCTTCTATCAGGCTCTTATACTGTAGTGCACTAACCATCCACCCTAGTCACCCCAGGATCTGGTACCAGACAGCCAGAGACAGTCCCTGTGCCCCAGAGCCCACTGAAATTATTCAAACTAGGCAAACTGCATATTCCCTCCATTGGAAGTCACAATAAAGTCTCTCTGGCCCATACTTACCCCCTCTTCATTTGCCTCTGACTGACCTTGATTCCTCCCCATGTGGCCCTGTAGGGTACAGCATGTCCCTCCCTCTTGGGAACTGTGAGTAACAAGCTCTCTTTTCAGTGGCAGTCATATCTTGATCTGTTGGCCTCACTATACCTCCAATTTTCTATTAATATACATTATTTTTGAAACATGGGTGCAGTGATCGTGATCCTCACACAGATGTCAGATTTTAGCCTTATTTCCTGGGAGGGGCTCACCATTATATACCTTGTTTCACAAACATCAACTCATTGTTTGAAGCTTTAAGTGGCAGAATTTCTCAACTGAGTGGGAGGCCATCTTTGTTGTTGTTCTTTCCGTATCTCCACAATCCAGTGTTGGATTGTGATACACATCAGCCCAGAGTTTGGATATGGAGTTGTTTATTATTCTTGGAAGAACAGGAGGAGAGGAGGCAAGTCTTGCATCAGTGTGTGTGTCCCTGGAGAGCTGTTATCATAACTCTAGCCTCATGAGGAGGCCATCTAGCGGGTGGGACAGCTTCCCCCAGTGTCCTATGGATGGACCACTTCAGACATGGAGGCAAGGCAGGCAGCCGTGCCTAAACAGGGAGCTCACCAGCGTGGATGCTCCTGCCCTCAGGACACAACCTTCTGGCTCTACACAACTCAAAACTAACTGCCACTCAATCCCCGTGGCATGGGGCTTTGGCTTGACCTGCCCTAGTTTGGAAAGACAAGATTTTAAAAGATAAAGTTCAAATATGAGTCAGCTGGCCCTGTCAACTTCATATCTGCACATTATTTAAGTCAACAAAAATCATGAACTTGTATGAACTGCCAGGAACAGAACTCAAATGACATTCCCCTCCTCAATCACATTTATTTTTCTTTGTTATCAGAGCCACTACATTTTACATTTTTATTACTTGGGCTTCAAAGAACACCAAAATTCATACGCAGCAAACTTCCAAACTACGATTGAGAAGCTGTTGACTTAGGAGTGACACCCACAATCAACAAATCAAATGGAGAAAAACTGGGCCAGATTTGCTTGCTTGCTGCTGTGTTAAGGACTCAGAGAGATAGGGTGAATTTTATGGATCTTGGAAAATAGTCTTGTGTCATTTTAATTAACTAAAGCATGATGGTGAAATGCAGGCATGCAATGGGGGATTTTTCCACTTCTGGCTTCCCTGGAAACTCTGCTAGGACAGCCACAAGCAGCTCTATGGGGAAAGTGGGTCCTCACCGTCCATCTATACAACCTCTTTGTAAAAGGTTCAGAGAATTAACAATGATCTCTAATTAAAACTCAATCGGAAACTACAATGACATACCATAGCCTATTCTTTTTATGCTTTCAGAAAAGGAATTTAGTTATGAAGGCATTTGCTGCTGCTGCTGCTAAGTCGCTTCAGTCGTGTCCGACTCTGTGCAACCCCATAGACGGCAGACCATCAGGCTCCCCCGTCCCTGGGATTCTCCAGGCAAGAACACTGGAGTGGATTGCCATTTCCTTCTCCAATGCATGAAAGTGAAAAGTCAAAGTGAAGTTGCTCAGTCATGTCCGACTCTTAGTGACCCCATGGACTGCAGCCTACCAGGCTCCTCCGTCCATGGGATTTTCCAGGCAAGAGTACTGGAGTGGGGTGCCATTGCCTTCTCTGGAAGGCATTTGAGGGCAACTTAAAACCTTTGAAACTTTGGGATTCCCTGATAGCTCAGTTGGTAAAGAATTACCCTGCAGTGCAGGAGTCCCCAGTTTAATTCCTGGGTCAGAGGATCTGCTGGAGAAAGGACAGGCTACCCACTCCAGTATTCTTGGACTTCCCTTGTGGTTCAGCTGGCAAAGAATCTGCCCACAATGTGGGATAGCTGGGTTCAATCCCTGAGTTTGGAAGATACCTTGGGGAGTGGAAAAGTTACCCACTCCAGTATTCTGGCCTGGAGAATTCCATGTATAGTCCATGGGGTCACAAAGATTCGGACATGACTGAGTGACTTTCACTTTCACTAGAAACTTGACATGTAACGTCTCTACTATGCATGCCTCTCCCCACGTGGTCTCCTGGTAAAGATGAGGAGAGGAGAGCTTGCTCTCAGACCCCTCCTGCGTCCTTTGTGGATTCAATCTCTTTAGTCTCTCAGCCAGATTCCCCAATTGTTTCTTGTGGAGAAATGGTCAATTGTTTATGTAGCATCCGTTGTTTCTTTCTGCCTTGAATGTAAAGTCGCTCAGTCGTGTCCGACTCTTTGCAACCCCATGGACTGTAGCCTACCAGGGTCCTCTGTCCATGGGATTTTCCAGGCAATAGTACTGGAGTGGATTGCCATTTCCTTCTCCAGGGGATCTTCCCAACCCAGGGATTGAACCCAGGTCTCCTGCATTGTAGACAGACGCTTTACCGTCTGAGCCACCAGGGAAGTCCTGGTGGACTTTCTGCCTTAGCAAGAATCTAATTTTTTTACTGGGTGTTAGTTCCCAGAGTAAAAAATGAGACTTCTAATTCTGTATTGAGGATGGAGACTGTGTCCCACCATGAGGAGACCTTGAGGTTGGAGTCCATGTCCTGGTACCAGGGGATCCAGAGGGTGGAGACCAGGTCCCAGGATGAGGGGACCCTGAGGTTGGAGGCCATGTCCCAAGACAGGGGAACTCAGAGTCAGTTCTCAGTATGGCAGAGGATAAAGTCAGCCATAAACTGGGTTTCTGAGACATCATGGCATCCTTGTACCACAACTGGATGCCTTTCTAAGAGTTTCAAGTTATTTGGGTGAACTGAAGTCCATAGTAAATAAATGAAGCCCAAATTTTATATAAACCAGTGACCTCATGGGCACTTCCCAATCTGCCCACCCACATACATACAAAGACAGGATAAAACCTGTGCTTCAGACTTTTGTTCACTCAATGTTTTCTTCCTCTTATTATGAGAAGTGTACCTTTTGTTTCTGTGACAACTTATTCTTAAGAAAGAACTGTTTTCAATAGTGAAGTTCTTCCTGATATCTCCTAAAAAGACAAGTTTTTGTATCCACCACTGTCTTCCCTTTCATCCTCTGTTCCCATGGATGTCACTTCTCACAGTATCTCTCTGACAACACTAGACACATCTTTCTAGAATCAGCATGGACACACACGCTTCTGAAAAGCTCCCTGACCTGCCCAGGCAGCATCTGGGGCTACTCTTATGTGCTTTCAGAATGTCTCAAGCAAAGTGTGATGCTGGGGTAATTGACTGTTATCTGTTTCCCTTATATGTGCTCAGAAAGGTCAGAAATGGTGTCCATCCAACCAGCTTCTCCTCAGTTCCTGGCTCTCTGACACATCTTTGTTGAATGAATGAGTGATTGGAAAATGCACTTCAAATTTAGCTGTATGGATGACTGAATCAGTTTGCTGTACATCTGAAACTAACACAACATTGCAAATCAGTTATACTTCATTAAAATTAAAAAAAAAATTTAGCTGGATGGATTTGTTGAGACATTACAGGGTATTTGAGAAGGAAGCCTGCCCTGACCCAATGCCTCCATCTCTTTGAGATGGGACCACTGAAAATGGCAACACTATCTTCAGCTGAATATATGAGTTACCAGATTGGGACTAGCAGTCAACCCACAGAACCGTGAGAAACAGACTGTTGTCTCAAGCCACTAAATTTTGGCATGGTTTGTTACAGAGGGCAGATACTTAACACAAGAATTGTTGTTGTTGTTTAGTCTCTAAGTCATGGCAGTTCTTTGAGACCCCCATGAACTGTATGCAGCCTCCCAGGCTCCTCTCTCCATGGGATTTCCCAGGCAAGAATATTGGAGTGAGTTACCATTTCCTTCTCCAGGGGATCTTCCCAACCCAGGGATCGGACCTGTGTGTCCTGCAATGCAGGCAGATTCTTTACCACTGAGCCACCCAGGATTTCCCCTTGATACAAAAGTCTTTCTCCCTAATTCCTTATCCCCCATTTATGAAGCAACCTGAGCACTTCCCAGCACTTCTACAGAACGCGGAGACCAAAGACCTGAAGGAGACATCAGCATTGGCCTTGAAACAGTATCTGCAGAATGATTCCAGGGTACAGGCTCAGTCTTCCTCTGGAGGCGGGCAGAAAGACAGCTTTTTTGGCCTTAGTCTCCTCTCTGCCCATGAGCAGCCTGAGTTGGCATAGTGGATTTTCCAAGTGAACTTTGAGGAATACTGGTGTTTCCAGCCAGGTGTACCTTGCTGGAGCATCTCTGTAACCTGGACCAGGAGACCCTCCCTTTCTATCCGAGAGACTACTCTTGTATGGGTTTCTTATATTAGGCTTTTGTATATAATGTTAGGGTTGCCCAAGTGGCGCTAGTGGTAAAGAACCCACCTGCCGATGTAGGAGACATAGGAGACCCTGGTTGATTCCTGGATCAGGAAGATTCCCTTGCAGGAGGGCATGGCAACCCACTCCAGCATTCTTGCCTGGAGAATCCCACAGACAGAGGAGCCTGGCAGGCTACAGTCCATAAGGTTGTAAAGAGTTGGACATGACTGAAGCACATACAATGTTATCTGAAGAAAGCATTCAATTGCTTTACATGTGAGAATCACTGAACCAGATATTTTTCAGGGCCTGTGGGGAACCTAGTCTTGAGTAAGCAGGAAATCTGTGGCTCCAGGAGGAGCCTGCTTCTCATTTGGTGTCTTGCCGCAAACTTCCTGGAGAGGCTCCTGTCCAAAGCGCCTGCGGTTTCACATGATGCTGGACAATGTGCAGGCGTGAGATAGGTACTCAGCATGAAGAGTGGTGGAGGCTTTGTGCAGGGCCGCCTTCATAGTGACTCACTTGGACATCGTCATTTATGTGTCCCCAGGACAGGATTTCCATTTCATCCTCTGTTCCCATGGATGTCACTTTTCACAGTGTCTCTCTAACAACACCAGGCACATTTTTCAAGATTCAGCATGGACATATTCTCTTCTGAAAAGCTTTCTGACCTGCCCAGGAGGCATCTGGGGCTACTTTTCTGTGCCTTCAAAGTGCCTCCAGCAAAGTGTGATGCCAGGATAATTGGCTGTTTGCTACCTGTTTCTCTCATGTGAGCCAGTTCCCTGCATGCAGACTGGGATTCATCCTGCTGGGAACGGAAGGTCATTTCTGAGCTGCTGCAGTGACCGCACTCTGTCTGAAAGAGGAAGCCTGTGGGAAGGGGCAGCCCAGAGACTTCATTTTCAAGGAGATAAACCTGCACATCCATCAGAGGGGGAGGGCTTGGAGTGAGCGTCTACTGTAGAAGAAAAATGTGTGTGTGTGTTGGGGGGCATGTTTAAACAGCTATGTCAAAGGGCTCTGTATTTCTAATAAGGTGGGTTAATCTGGTCTGCTTCTCACCCAGCCTCTAAGTGTGCAGGTGTCCCACAGACACACTCACTCTACCAGGGGCTGGGGAAACCTGATGAAAGATTGACAGTGAGGCCCAGACAGCCCTTCCCCAGGTGTCCAGCACCAGCTGAGCTCCTTCCCACACGGCCCACCTTCCACACAGGCCTCCTGGTCCCAGGTGGACAGAGGAGGAAGGTTGGTGCCACTGCCAGCTTCCTCTCTCCCTCAGCCTCCTTCCTCCTTGGCTGTCTCAGAAAAGGGTACTTGGGAGGGTGAGCAGCTTCAGCTGAGGTCTGAGGACCCAGGGAGACAGATGAAACCTGTGTTCTGCCTGATGCCTAATAAAGAAGGCTAAATGCTGAAGAACTGATGCTTTCAAATTGTGGTGTTGGAGAAGACACTTCAGAGTCCCTTGAGCAGCAAGGAGTCAATACTAAAGGAGATCAACCCTGAATATTCATTGAAGGACTGATGCTGAAGCTGAAGCTCCAACACTTTGGCCACTTGATGTGAAGAGCCAATTCATTGGAAAAGACCCTGATGCTGGGAAAGATTGAGAGCAGGAGAAGGGGATGACGGAGGATGATATGGCTGGATAGCATCACCATCTCAATGGACATGAATTTAAGCAAACTCTGGGAGACAGTAGAGGACACAGAAGCCTGGCACACTGCAGTCCATGGGGTCACAAGAGTTGGACACCACTTAGAGACTAAACAACAACAATAATATGCAATGCTGCCTGGAATTGAAACCACAGCTTTGTGAGATGGAGGCTAATTATCTTCAGGCTATTCATGAGAAACGTGCACCTGAAAAATACACTAACCCTGAAGAGTTTAGTGAAGCAACCCAGACCACGTGGCTGCACTATGATCACAAGGCATCCTGTGAGTCCCTGACAGAAGTACAGCCTGGGACTGGTGCCACTGGGCCTCGGAGGTGGGTGCTCACCCACCCTGAATTCCTCCAAAATTTCTACAGCTTCTTCTCCAAAATACTAGAAACTCATTTAGTGAACGGCCATAAAATGACACTTCTGAGAGCCATCAGCTTCCTCTTTTATTGAAAAGAGGAACTAAAATATCAAGGAGCAACTCAGTCTGCTTTCTGCATCTCTGGTGAAAGCAGCTGCCTCTTCTGTGAGAACAGGCAGGGGTTTGCTGGTGGCTTTCAGTGGCTCCAGCGTATGAGCCAGCCGCCACTGCCACCCATCTGCTGTCTGGGGGCCACAGCGGACCTGTGCTCTGCCCTCTCCTGCCGAATTTCTCAGAAATGTGGCCTCTGTGAAGCACAAGTACAGCTTGGGAAGCCAATATGACAGGCAGTATTTCAGAGTGACTGTGGACAACGACTTCAGACTGGCAACCAACATGAGTGTGGATGCCCACTGCTTCAGCAGGTCAGGAGGACAGAGCCGTGAGGACACTAAAGTCCCCAGGCTGGGGGCCTCCTTGTTCTGGAGCTGCTGGCCTCACTGGAAGTCTCTCACTCTAGCAGAATTTTGTCTTCATCTGAAAAAATCGGTCCAAAGGAAAAAAAACCTTTTTCTTGCTTTCCTTTTTATCTCTGCCTTCGAGGCGTTTGTTTTGGTTAACTCGTGGCTGGCAAGTTCTCTGGCTGGACCAGGCTCTTGAGGTGATTTGAAGGATTGCCTGTGGCTGCCTGAGCTGTCCCAGGGCAGACTCGTGGCCTGCAGGTCTGTGATCAGCGCTCATGGTGCCTGAGATGAGAGACGTCTGGAGAGCTACACAAAGGCCCCCTGTAAGAGTGGCTCATGCTGCTGGTGTCAGAAAACAGGGGTGTTCAGTATGAAAGACACATTGCTTTTTGGAGTTAGATCACTCTAAACCAACTGCTGATCCAAATGAGGCAAAGGATATTCCGAATGGGGACATAAAGAGAGGAGGGAAAAGGAAGAGGAGAGGGATAAATGCACCCTAAATCTTGGGTCTCAGGGCCCACTCTCTTGGCTCCTTAACCAAGTGGTAGCCTGTCCTCTGGACCATAGTTTTGTTTTTTGTTTTTTTCTGGCTCCAGTTGTTAGGTTTTCTGTTTGCATTGCTCATTGAAGTATTTCCAACTCTTCCTAGCGCCAGGTTGTTGCTAACAAGAAATAGAATCCTTCTAAGTGTAATTTATACTGTCAGGATACAGCATATTTATAAAATGTCATTCTCTTTGTCTCTTTAAAGCCACAGACCTTTAGAAGGTATCCAGTGGAGATGTGACATCTCCTGGCCCTGGATGAAAATTCCAGCAGACCTCATACTTCTTTTAGCCTCCTGATGGAAGTGTTCTGATTATTCTCAAGTTCTCATAGTCTCAAGGTCACTCTGAGTCTGCTGGACCATCTACAGCCTGTCTCTTCTGCTGACCTCTTCCTGCATTCACTACTGAGGCTCAGGGTCCCCACACTAAGGCTGGGAGGAGGGGCAATGGGCAGAAATCTGTCCAGCGGGCCAGGGAAGTGACTCCATCTGGTTTTCTCAGGGGAGTTTGCCTGGCTTCTCTAGCCTCATCCCTCCCTGGGGCATCGTTCACCTGCAGTCCTTTCCCCTGCAGTTGGGTTCACTTTCTTCTGTTGGTTGCTTACTCAGGAACGAGGTCAGCCCCATTTCTCCTCACTGAACTGAAGCTGCTCAGCTAGTCCTTACGCTGGGCTGCCTCCTGCATGAGGCCCACATCTGGACAGAGGCGTCCCACCCAGGACAGTGGGCCTCTGACTCTCCCACCACCAGCACAGCCAGCATCAGTGGTTCAACCTCCTGCTCTTACACAAGAACCAGACCCTGTGGGCACACTCTCCAAGGCCTCCTATGGAGCCCTTCTGTTGACTAGAGGTCCCCACTAGAGGTGGAGGAAATGCCCTCCACCCCTACTAGGGGACTGGAGTTTATACAACTACCTCCCCCAAATTATCCTCCTTACAAAATGATTTTTCACGTAAGGCCTAGATGTGTTTGAACATGTCCCATATTGGCAAGACCAAGTGTCTACTGACTCCTTTGCACATTTTGCACCTTGTTTGAAATGCAGCCATTAGGATGTGGTGACGGCAAGATGTAGGAATAGGACATTCCGTCCGTATCTCCTAATAGAAACACTAAGATGAACAACTGTCCACACGTGAAAATGCCTTCAAGAGAGACCTGGATTCTAGGTGAGAGATTACAGTAGCTGATAGAGCACAGAAATCAGAAAAGACACATCGAAGAGGGTGGCATGGACAGCTTCATTCTTCCTGAGTTACCTCTCCCCCAAGCCTCTGCAGTAGGGCCAAGAGCAATCCCCTCCACTCTGAAGCTCTCCCAGGGGGTAGAGAGAGGGAAATGGACATCTGACTTCAGCATAGATGCAACCGTAAATGTATATGCAACTAACATCAGAGTAGCTAAACATATAAAATGAGTATTAACAGACTGAAGGAAGAAATGATAGTAATGCAATTCTAGTAGGGGATGTCAACATTCTACTTTCCACAATGGGTAGATTTTTCAGATAGAAAGTCAGTAAGGAAATGGTGGACAGGAACAGCACTATTAAGCAAACTGACCTAACAATATAAATAGAACATCCAACA
Organism: Bubalus bubalis; assembly: GCF_019923935.1. Taxonomy (NCBI): domain Eukaryota; kingdom Metazoa; phylum Chordata; class Mammalia; order Artiodactyla; family Bovidae; genus Bubalus; species Bubalus bubalis. The sequence goes on along the minus strand of NC_059159.1, from coordinate 150,902,663 downwards.
GCAACAGAAGACACATTCTTCTCAAGCACACATAGGAGATTCTCCAGGATTGATCATATTTACATCACAAAATTAGTCTAAGCAAAATTTAAAAGACCAAAATCATATCAACTGTCTTTTCCTATCACAGTGGTGTGAAACTAGAAATCAATAACAGGAGAAAAGTTGGTAAATTCACAAGAAAATTAAACAACATGTAATTGAACAGTCAATGGGTCAAAGAAGAAATTAAAAGGGAAATAAAAATGTATCTTGAGACAAATGAAAATAGAAACACAACATGCCCAAACTTATGGGATACAGCAAAAGCAGTTCTAAAAGGGAAGATTATAGTGATAAAAGCATGCAGTAAGAAAAAGAAAGAGCTCAAATAAACAGCTTGACTAAACCTCACTTTGAATAAACTTGATTCAAATGTAAGATTTCACCTCATTCCCCTAGAAGGCCCATATTGGTGGGCTGAACAGTCTGCAGCCTGAGCCTTCTCATGTGTTTGATCTCCTCTCCCACTCCTGAGGTTTAATGTCCCCACAGCATGGCTTAAAGTAGAGATTATGGGAAGGAACCTGCCCAGTGGGCCCAGAAAGTGCCTCCATTTGGTTCTTTCAGGGGTGTTCTCCTGGCCTGTCTAGGCTCACCCCTCCCTGGGACAAATCAATGTGTGATATAACACATTAAAAGAATGAAGGACTCAAATAATATGATCATCTCAATAGATGCAGAAAAAGTGTTTTTCAAAATCTAATATCTTTTCCTAATAAAAAGTCTCAACAGGATACATATAGAAGAATGTACCTCAATATAATAAAAGCCATCTATGGTAAGATATGCAGATGATACCACCCTTATGGCAGAAAGTGAAGAGGAACTAAAAGCCTCTTGATGAAAGTGAAAGTGGAGAGTGAAAAAGTTGGCTTAAAGTTCAACATTCGGAAAACGAAGATCATGACATCTGGTCCCATCACTTCATGGGAAATAGATGGGGAAACAGTGGAAACAGTATCAGACTTTATTTTTCAGGGCTCCAAAATCACTGCAGATGGTGATTGCAGCCATGAAATTAAAAGACACTTACTCCTTGGAAGGAAAGTTTTGACCAACCTAGATAGCATATTCAAAAGCAGAGACATTACTTTGCCAACAAAGGTCCATCTAGTCAAGGCTATGGTTTTTCCCGTGGTCATGTATGGATGTGAGAGTCGGACTGTGAAGAAAGCTGAGTGCTGAAGAATTGATGCTTTTGAACTGTGGTATTGGAGAAAACTCTTGAGAGTCCCTTGGACTACAAGGAGATCCAACCAGTCCATCCTAAAGGAGATCAGTCCTGGGTGTTCATGGGAAGGGCTGATGCTGAAGCTGAAACTCCAATACTTTGGCCACCTCATGCGAAGAGTTGGCTCACTGGAAAAGATTCTGATGCTGGGAGGGATTGGGGGCAGGAGGAGAAGGGGACGACAGAGGATGAGATGGTTGGATGGCATCACCGACTCAATGCACACAAGTTTGAGAAAACTCCTAGAGATAGTGAAGGACAGGGAAGCTTGGCATGCTGCAGTTCACAAAGTTGCAAAGAGTTGGAAGGGACTTAGTAGTTGAACAATAACAGCAACAATACATCGTACCTGTTAGGATGACTAATAAAACATAAATATATTTTACTTATATAAAAAAATAACAAGTGTTGGTAAAGATGTGGAGAAAGAGGAACCCTTAAACACTGTTGGTGAGAATGAAACTAGTGCAGTCATTATGGAAGTTTCTCAAGAAATTAAATATAGAACTACCATATGATTCAGAAATCTCACTTCTGAGTATATATCCAAAGGAATTTAAATTAGGATCTTGAAGAGATATCTGAATTTCCATGCTCATTACAGCACTACTCACAATAGCCAAGACAGGAAATTAACGTAAATGTCTATCAATTGATTAATGGGTAAAGAAAGAATCCCTCAGAAGAAATGGAGTAGCCATTATGGTCAACACAAGAGTCCGAAATACAGTACTTGGATGCAATCTCAAAAATGACAGAATGATCTCTCTTCATTTCCAAAGCAAACCATTCAATATCACAGTAATCCAAGTCTATGCCCTAACCAGTAACGCTGAAGAAGCTGAAGTTGAATCATTCTACGAAGACCTACAAGACCTTTTAGAACTAACACCCAAAAAAGATGTCCTTTTCATTATAGGGGACTGGAATGCAAAAGTGGGAAGTCAAGAAACACCTGGAGTAACAGGCAAATTTGGCCTTGGAATACCCAATGAAGCAGGGCAAAGACTAATAAGAGTTTTGCCAAGAAAATGCACTGGTCATAACAAACACCCTCTTCCAACAACACAAGAGAAGACTATACATGGACATCACCAGATGATCAACACCGAAATCAGATTGATTATATTCTTTGCAGCCAAAGATGGAGAAGCTCTTACAGTCAGCAAAAACAAGACCAGGAGCTGACTGTGGCTCAGACCATGAACTCCTTATTGCCAAATTCAGACTGAAATTGAAGAAAGGAGGGAAAACCACTAGACCATTCAGGTATGACCTAAATCAAATCCCTTATGATTATACAGTGGAAGTGAGAAATAGATTTAAGGGCCTAGATCTGATAGATAGAATGCCTGATGAACTATGGAATGAGGTTTGTGACATTGTACAGGAGACAGGGATGAAGACCATCCTCATGGAAAAGAAATGCAAAAAAGCAAAATGGCTGTCTGGAGAGGCCTTACAAATAGCTGTGAAAAGAAGAGAAACAAAAAGCAAAGGAGAAAAGGAAAGATATAAGCATCTGAATGCAGAGTTCCAAAAAATAGCAAGAAGAGATAAGAAAGCCTTCTTCAGCGATCAATGCAAAGAAATAGAGGAAAACAACAGAATGGGAAAGACTAGAGATCTCTTCAAGAAAATTAGAGATACCAGGGGAACATTTCATGCAAAGATGGGCTCGATAAAGGACAGAAATGGTATGGACCTAACAGAAGCAGAAGATGTTAAGATGAGGTGGCAAAAATACACAGAAGAACTGTACAAAAAAGATCTTCATGACCCAGATAATCATGATGGTGTGATCACTCACCTAGAGCCAGACATCCTGGAATATGAAGTCAAGTGGGCCTTAGAAAGCATCACTACAAACAAAGCTAGTGGAGGTGATGGAATTCCAGTGGAGCTCCTTCAAATCCTGAAAGATGATGCTGTGAAAGTGCTGCACTCAATATGCCAGCAAATGCGGAAAACTCAGCAGTGGCCACAGGACTGGAAAAGGTCAGTTTTCATTCCAATCCCAAAGAAAGGCAATGCCAAAGAATGCGCAAACTACCGCACAATTGCACTCATCTCACATGCTAGTAAAGTAATGCTCGAAATTCTCCAAGTCAGGCTTCAGCAATACGTGGACCGTGAACTTCCTGATGTTCAAGCTGGTTTTAGAAAAGGCAGAGGAACCAGAGATCAAATTGCCAACATCCGCTGGATCATGGAAAAAGCAAGAGAGTTCCAGAAAAGCATCTATTTCTGCTTTATTGACTATGCCAAAGCCTTTGACTGTGTGGATCACAATAAACTGTGGAAAATTCTGAAAGAGATGGGAATACCAGACCACCTCATCTGCCTCTTGAGAAATTTGTATGCAGGTCAGGAAGCAACAGTTAGAACTGGACATGGAACAACAGACTGGTTCCAAATAGGAAAAGGAGTACGTCAAGGCAGTATATTGTCACCCTGCTTATTTAACTTATATGCAGAGTACATCATGAGAAATGCTGGACTGGAAGAATCACAAGCTGGAATCAAGATTGCCAGGAGAAATATCAATAACCTCAGATATGCAGATGAGTCCACCCTTATGGCAGAAAGTGAAGAGGAACTAAAAAGCCTCTTAATGAAAGTGAAAGTGGAGAGTGAAAAAGTTGGCTTAAAGCTCAACATTCAGAAGACGAAGATCATGGCATTTGGTCCCATCACTTCATGGGAAATAGATGGGGAAACAGTGGAAACAGTGTCAGACTTTATTTTTTCAGGGCTCCAAAATCACTGCAGATGGTGACTGCAGCCATGAAATTAAAAGACGCTTACTCCTTGGAAGGAAAGTTACGACCAACCTAGATACCATATTCAAAAGCAGAGACATTACTTTGCCAACAAAGGTCCATCTAGTCAAGGCTATGGGTTTTCCTGTGGTCATGTATGGATGTGAGAGTTGGACTGTGAAGAAGGCTGAGCGCTGAAGAATTGATGCTTTTGAACTGTGGTGTTGGAGAAGACTCTTGAGAGTCCCTTGGACTGCAAGGAGATCCGACCAGTCCATTCAAAAGGAGATCAATCCTGGGTGTTCTTTGGAAGGACTGATGCTAAAGCTGAAACTCCAGTACTTTGGCCACCTCATGCGAAGAGTTGACTCACTGGAAAAGATTCTGATGCTGGGAGGGATTGGGGTCAGGAGGAGAAGGGGACGACAGAGGATGAGATGGCTGGATGGCATCACTGACGTGAGTTTGAGTGAACTCCGGGAGTTGGTGATGGACAGGGAGGCCTGGCGTGCTGCGATTCATGGGGTCGCAAAGAGTCGGACACGACTGAGGGACTAAACTGAACTGAACTGAAAGGAAGTGTGATGCATATGTGTATATATGTAAAATATGAACTATTATCCCTCCATACAAAGGAAGGAAATTATTCCACTTGGGACAACATGGATGGACCTGGATTTCATTAAGTAAGTGAAATAAACCAGACCCTTAAAGACAAATACTGTGTAATCTCATTTATATGTGGAATTTAAAATAGTAAAACTCAACTCATAAAAGCAGAGATTAGAAGGGTGATTGATTGCCAGGGTCTAGAGAGAGGCAAAAAGGCAAGAGGTGATGATCAAACAGTACAAAGTTTCAGTTATACAAGATAAATAAGTTCTGGAGATCTACTATACAGCATAATGCCTATAGCTAATTCTACTGCATTATATACTTAAAATTATCTATGAAGGTAGATCTTAAGTGTTACCACTTACACACACAAATAATAATAAAGGAGATAAGAGGAAACTTGAAGAAGTGATGGATTTTTTATGGCCTCAACGATGGTGATAGGTTCATGTGTATATACTTATTCCCAACTCCTTGTGTTGTATACATTAAATGCTGCTGCTGCTGCTGCTGCTAAGTTGCGTCAGTCGTGTCTGACTCTGTGCGATCCCATAGACGGCGGCCCACCAGGCTCCCCTGTCCCTGGGATTCTCCAGGCAAGAACACTGGAGTGGGTTGCCATTTCCTTCTCCAATGCATGAAAGTGAAAAGTGAAAGTGAAGTCGCTCAGTCGTGTCCGACTCTTAGCGACCCCATGGACTGCAGCCTACCAGGCTCCTCCATCCATGGAATTTTCCAGGCAAGAGTACTGGAGTCGGTCACCAGTGCCTTCTCCAATACATTAAATATGTACAGCTTTTTACATGTCAATCATACCTCAAAAAAGCTGTTCAAAAGAAAAAGAAATGTATCCCTTAGCATCTTTTCTTTTTGGATTGCAACTTTTTGTTAGCATCTGTGATTTTCCTCTCTTCATGTCTGGAAAGGAATTATTTCAAATGAAAATATTGAATATACAAAGCAAATGGGACTAATGCTGCAGCTCCAATACTTTGACCACCTGATGCAAAAAGCTGACTCATTGGAAAAGACCCTGATGCTGGGAAAGATAGAAGACAGGAGGAGAGGGGGACGACAGAGAATGAGATGGCTGGATGGCATCACTGACTCAAAGGACATGAGTTTGAGCAAACTCTGGGAGATAATGAAGGACAGGGAAGCCTGGCATGCTGCTGTCTATGGAGTTGCAAAGAGTAGGACACGACTTAGTGACTGAACAACAACAAACCTCTAGAAACATGATCAGAGAGGTTTTCCCACTCCAAGTCCAACTTTGAACCAAATGCATCCCCAGGACCCTGATCGTGGTCACAGCAGCCTCATTTCCTATGCGCTTTCATTGTTCTATTTAAATAATCTCTGATCTAGGACATTTTCTGGTGACCTTATAACCACATTCTCATAAAGAAGGGGTCAGCTTTTAAATTTAGATGAAAAACATAGAATTCTAAATACATTAGGGCAGCAAAGGAGACACAGACACAAACAGACTTTTGGACTCAGTGGGAGAGGGCAAGGGTGGGATGATTCGAGAGAATAGTTTGAAATAAGTACATTAACATATGTAAAATAGATGACTGGTGCAAGTTCAATGCATGAAGCACCCAAAGCCGGTGCTCTGGACAATCTAGAGGGATTGGGTGGGGAGAGGGGTTCAGAATGGGGGGACACATGTGTCCCTGTGGCTGATTCATGTTGATGTATGGCAAAAGCCATCACAATAATGTAATTATCCTCCAATTAAAATAAATAAATTTAATTTTAAAAATTAAAGAAAAAACATTATAAAGGAATCAGCAAATTGTGGTCCCAAACCCTCTTTCTGCAAGCTTGGGGGAAGTCTGAACGCACCTCCGTGGTTTGTTCCCTGCAAATGCGGTTTTAATTCAGAGCAGTGTATTCTGCACATTCACGTCTCAGTGCTGCTCCTAATAATAGACTGTTCCCTCCCCCCGCCCGTGTTGGCAGCAGCGTGTGGCAGGTCTCAGAATGCTTCATCATGATGCAATTTGCTTGTCAGGCCTCCATCCCAAGCAGCAGCTGCAGCTGATTATGGCTCAGTTCAGGGCTGTGTTTTATGATCCACCTCCTCCCTTTCAAAATCCATCAGCACACACTCATGGAAGTAATATTAGAGACTCCTAGCAAGGCTGGCGCTTGGGAAATGCACTTTCCTCTCCTTTTCAGGACAATGGTGTCCAGGAAGTCCACGCAGAGGGGCCAGTGTGCAGTCAGAAGGCTGGAGAGGCCTCTTGTGTGTGTGTCTGTAAGCTCATGCTGACAAACATATTCTCTTAGACTTTCAGTGCTTTTCTTCTGTAAATTTATCTTCCTCCTTCTCTGCTTGTCACCATGTTCAATCCTCAAATCTCAGTAGCACTTCAGGTCCAGTGCTTACCTTAAACCATTTCTATTTCTGCTGGGGGTTCCATTCTGAGCTAAGTCGCTTCATCATGTCTGACTCTTTCCAACCCAATGAAATGCAGCCCGATAATGTTCCTCTGTCCATGGGATTCTCCAGGCAAGAATACTGGAGTAGCTTGCCATGACCTCCTCCAGGGGATCTTCCCGACCCAGGGGTCAAACCCACATCTCTTACTGCATTGACAGGCAGGTTCTTTACCACTAGGGCTGTCTGGGAAGCCTCTGCTTGGGGATGAGTGAGTGTGAGTGTGAAAGTTGCTCAGTCATGTCCAACTCTTTGCCACCCTATGGACTGTAGCCCACCAGGCTCCTCTGTCTATGGAGTTCTCTAGGCAAGAATACTAGAGTGGTGCTGGTTGGCAAATAACATGCCCTTCAAAGTCACACAGTGTCACTGCCTCCTTATCATCTATCTCAGTCTCTTCTAACTGGTGTCATCCTCAGCCATTCATACCTACCTGCCCTGAATTATTCTTGTCTGTCATCCCTTGTGTGCCATCCATGCCGACTGTCCCTCAGCATGTCTGAACCACAGTTGGCCTGTGTTCAGCCTCTCTGGTCGCTTCTTGGACAAGCCATCACCTTGACTGCTCCACACGGTAGTTCCCTAAGATAGAGAGTTCTTGAACTATCTCTTGAAATCTATAATAATTTTTCAAGAGCTTTTAGTTCCCAGTTAAAACAAAGAGAGTCACTTTCTCAAGGACTTTCTGGGAAAGATGTTATCAGCTGGAGAATCTTCTCTTCTCTTGGGTGGCTGAGAAAGCATTTCCCAATGAAGGCTCCATCTCAAACACTGGGGGCTTGCTCATGTACATGGAAGGTGTGTGCTGGGTGTGCACACGAGGTTGGGAGGAGATCCAGGCAGATCAGAAACAAATTAAAGGAGCATAGAGGGAGGAGGATTAAGAAGACATGAGAGTACTCAGATGGCAGAGACAAAAAGGGAAGAATAGTTTGATGTTCTCCAGCTGACGGGGGGCTTGAACTTGAGAAGGCTCTAGTTGACTAGAATTAAAGATCCTACCTTTTCCTAAACTGTTTATTAGAATCAACTATTAATACTTGCAAGGAGATCCAACCAGTCCATCCTAAAGGAGATCAGTCCTGGGTGTTCATTGGGAGGACTGCCGCTGAAGCTGAAACTCCAATACTTTGGCCACCTCATGCGAAGAGTTGACTCATTGGAAAAGACTCTGATGCTGGGAGGGATTGGGGGCAGGAGGAGAAGGGGACGACAGAGGATGAGATGACTGGATGGCATCACCGACTCGATGGACATGAGTTTGGGTAAACTCCAGGAGTTGATAATGGACAGGGAGGCCTGGCATGCTGAGATTCATGGGGTCACAAAGAGTTGGACACAACTGAGTGACTGAACTGAACTGATTAATACATAATTTATGGACCCAGCACAAAATGGGTGAGTGGGCCTCTTATTCCAAATTAATAAGAATTTCAAGATGGTGACAGAAGAGCATTAAGTCAGGTATGACCCTTCTGTGTGCAAGGCCTGTGTGTCTGCTGGGTGGCTCACCCATGTGGCTGCCCTGCTGCTTGTCTGCTTTCAGTGCAGATTTTTCTCCTATAAGGAAGTTGTTGGCTTTGTTGACTTTATTTCCATCCTGGGAAATGACTTTCACTATTGCAGCTTAAGCAGGAACAGTGTCCACCTGCCCTCTAAGGACCAGAGGCCTGTGGAAGAGAGTGGAGAGGTGCCTCCCACCTCCACCTCATCAACATCTGCCTCACAGTCTGTCTTGAGGCTGTTCTGTTTAACCTGGCTCCTGGCCCGAAGAGCTTAATTTCCTGTACTTAGACCTGGAAGGACTCCTAATGAGTCCTCACTTCCGGCAGACCCTTAAACCAAACTCCCTCCCTCCCTCACCCCCACCCCATCCCGTCTGTGAACGGTATTCTGAGGAAATTGCCAGCACCTGGTTGTCGTTAGCTCTCTCCTTGCAGGAACTCCTGTGGGCTGCCTGCTAGGCTGTGGTTGCATTCTGAGCAGGCTCCCAGGCCAGGTGTTGCCCTCCGTGACTGAGGCACAGGCTGCTCTTCCTTTCTTCATTCTATTTCAGTGCTATCAAGGCAGGAAAGGAAGCACACACCCCAAAGAAAAGGTTGGATCTGCCATTTTCACTTGTGATTGGCAGAGTGAGAGCTCTGCAGGATGGGGGCAAGTAGGTACAGTCATGGGGTCGCAAAGAGTTGGACATAACTGAGTAATGAACACTTTCACTTTTTTTTCACGCATGAATGTGCAGAGTAGAAGGGTGGTGTTCTGGAAAACAGCTTCCAAGGTCGTTTCTTTTACCTTAAATTTTACCTGGGAGAAAAAAAATCCTTGAGAGGACCTAGTACATTTCATTGAAGTAATGGAAGAAGGGACTACTTAGTACATAGCGGCAGAATCATATTTGAAAACTATAGTAATCTAACACAGTAACAAAGGCTAAGGAATGGATAGATAGACGAATTAAATAGAAAAAATTTCAGGAACAGATCCAAATATATATATATATATTTTTTTTTTATGTACATATATGTGTGTGCATGAATTTAGTATAGGAGAAAGAAAGCATTTAAAAAATTATTTTTGTTCAAGAAGGGGAACTGGAAAATTTACTAACAATTTGGAGAAAATGTTGAAGACCTTATACCATGCAGATAAATAAACTGCATGTGGATGAAAGACTTAATTATTTTTAGTACACATAAAAGTAATGAAAGAACAGACAGGTGAGCCTACGGACGCATCTCAGATGAAGGGGCCCTCTAAACAGGATGTCTAAGGCTGCTGCTGCTGCTAAGTCGCTTCAGTCGTGTCCGACTCTGCGCAACCCCATAGATGGCAGCTCACCAGGCTTCCCCGTCCCTAGGATTCTCCAGGCAAGAACACTGGAGTGGGTTGCCATTTCCTTCTCCAGGGGATCTTCCTGACCCAGGGATCAAACCTGGGTCTCCTGCCTTGTAGGCAGATCTTTTACCATATGAGTCACCAGGAAAGCCCCCAAATATCACATGTTGCCCTTTTATAACCACACACAATTTCCTCCCACTCCCATCCCTAACTCCTGGCACCACTGATCTGTCCTCTATATAATTCTGTCTTTCAAGAATGTTATACAAGTGGAATTACAGAGTCTGTCACTTTCTGTATTTCTGCTCTCTCCAATGTTCTTCCTTCTTTCCTCGTGCCACAGGATTCCTTCTTGATTATTATTTTTCTGTCTAAAGAACTGATTTGGGGTCATTCTTTAAAAGGTAGCCTTCTCCAAACAGACATGAGAGCCTATGGAAGGCCTGCATGCAGCCACCTGTGTGCCAGGGATTGACTTTTTCACTCACTGTAATTTCCTTATGATCCATCCAAGTTGTTTGAATTTTTATTACTGAGTTATGCTTCATCTATTATTTTGTTTCTTATTATTTCCAAGTGATGCTCTATTGTAAAGAGATATCAGTTTATTCACCCATTAAAGGATATTTTGGTTCTTCCCATATTTTGGCTCTTTATTACAAATAAAGCTGCTATGAAAATCTGTGTATAGGTTTTTTATGAGTACATGTCTTCATTTTATTAAACAAATGTCTAAGAAGGCAGCTGCTTGATCATCTGATAAATGCAGGTTTACTTTTATAAGAAAATGCCAATCTGTTTTCTGGGGGTGGGCTGTCTCATTTTCCGTTCCCAACAGATACTTCTAAGTAACTCACCTTCTGTGCATCCTAAGAATTTGGAATTGTCACATTTTATTTTCACCATTGTGATAGGTGTGTGGTATTTATGTCCCACTGTGGTTTCCTTTTGCATTTCCTTGATGGCTAATGATATTGCTCATCTCATGGGCTTATTTGCCATCTGTGTATCTTACTCAGTAAAATATTTATTCAGCTCTCTTGCCCATTTCTGAATTGTACAGCTTGTTCTTTTCACTGTGGAGTCCTGAGAGTTCTATATATTTCCTAGATTTAGTCCTTTGATGGCTTTGTGTCTTCTCCCAGTCTGTGTAAAGTTAATGCTTAGGCTCACTTTTTGCTCTGTGGATATCCAGTTGCTTCAGACCATTGTTGGACAGTCTATCTTTGCTCAACTGAATCCCTTCTGCACATTTGTCAACAATCATTTGGGCTTTTGCATCAATCTGAGTCCAAACAAGAGATAGAAACCAAGCAGTAGGTTAAACGGGAGAAGTTTAATACCAGAATTATTAACTATAATAAAATAATAACTATAGGACATAATTGTAGGGTTTCTCCTAAAAGGCTGAAGGGGAAATCAAAAGGACAAAATTGGGAGGAGTTCAGACTTCCTTGAAGAAGATGTGGTTTGGCCACCAAACTGCAGAGAAGCTTGTTGGTTTAGCCAAACTGGAGTTGCTGGTTAACTCAGCATGCCCCAACTTGGACTGTGATGGATGGGGATCAGGCAGTCAGCACTGAGTGGGGTGGGCATGGTTGGGGGAAGAGGACTTTAGGGCAGGCAGACTGCACATGCAGGGCTTCCCTGGTGGCTCAGATGGTAAAAAATCTCCCCGCGATGAGGGAGACCCAGGTTCGATCCCTGGGTCAGGAAGATACCCTGAAGAAGGAAATGGTAACCCACTCCAGTATTCTTGCCTGGAGAATTCCATGGATGGAGAAGCCTGATGGGCTACAGTCCATGGGGTCGCAAAGAGTTGGATATGACTGAATTACTAACACAGACTGCACATACAGAGGGAGCAATCACCTTTGTGTGAATCTTCCAGACCCCTATGGGGCATGCCCAGGTCCTGGCACACAGGAGGCTGTATGCGGTCTGCCCACAGGCTCTCACGTCTGTGTGGAGAAGGCGTCCTTTTAAAGAACGACCCCAAATCAGTTCTTTAGACAGAAAAAACAAAAACCAAGAAAGAATCCTGAAGCACAAAGAAGGAAGATTTGGGAGAATGGCATTGAAACATGTAAAATATCATGTATGAAATGAGTTGCCAGTCCAGGTTCGATGCACGATACTGGATGCTTGGGGCTGGTGCACTGGGACGACCCAGAGGGATGGAATGGGGAGGGAGGAGGGAGGAGGGTTCAGGATGGGGAACACATGTAAACCTGTGGCGGATTCATTTTGATATTTGGCAAATCTAATACAGTTATGTAAAGTTTAAAAATAAAATAAAATTAAAAAAAAAAAAAAAAAAAAAAAGAAGGAAGAACAAACTCTGGAGAGAATAGAAATATGGATAAATATAACAGATTAAACTTCTCATCAGTTTATTAAGTCATATTTGAAAATCAGAGCAAAAATGATAATCTTCTAACCCAAACTCTATGCCAAGCCATGCCCACCACTTCTTGGGCCCCCACAGGGCTCCTGCTCCGTCTGAAAGAAGAAGGGCTCTGAAGCTCCTTGTGTCCCCATGTGCGTGGTAGGACATTGCATCTGCAGTGCCTTAAGAGGGGTAAGGTGACTGAAGGTCTCTCTGGAGGGGGTCACCTTGTGGAGAGGCCCTGAGTGTAGGAATGGCAGGGAGACCACCTGAGTAGAGGCTGCTAAGGCTAGGGTGGCCTCCAGGGAGCAAGGACCACTGGGAGTCAGACCTGAGACCCTGGCTGGTGCAGAGGGAGATGAGAGGACATAACTCCAGTCTCTAGGCATGACCCCCCACCACTTTGGCCACTAGGAGGGGGAGATCAGAGCAGCACACAGTGGTGGGGGCTACAGGGCCAGGAAACCTGAGGAATCCTTCCCCACATCTTCCTCTGAGCTGTTGAGAGCAGAGGCAGGGAGAGGGATCATCAGATTCAGGGTGCTGGACCCCCAGTGCTCTTCACAGCATGGGGCCCAGCTCTTAGGGGCACTTTTCTGTGTACATTAGTGGAAATTCTCCAGGAGGACCCCACTCTTTGGAAACAGGGACTGTGGGTTGAACATTAAAGGCGCAGTGGTAAAGAATTCACCTGCCATTGAAAGAGACATAAGTGATGTGGGTTTGATCCCTGGTTAGGAAAGATCCCCTGAAAAAGGAAATGGCAACCCCCTCCAGTATTCTTGCCTGGGAAATCCCATGGACAGAGGAGTCTGGTGGGCTACAGTCTGTGGGGTCACAAAAGAGTCGACACTACGGACAGACAGCATGCACACACGCTGAACATTAAAATTATATTATTCAGACCATTAAAATCATACAATTGCAAAAAAGAAAACAACAAAACAAACCAGGCATTTTTCAAGGACACAGGGAAGTCTCTGGGTGGAAAGCTGTGAACTGAAACAGGCTAGCACTCTCACCTGCTGACCTACTTAAAAACGGGCGTCATCTCCAGTGAAAGTTCCAGCTGGGGCTCCAATAAATCCCTTGCACTCTTTCTCTGTGTCCTGTTATACAAACAGCAAGAGCAGGAAGACTCATACAAGCACTGGCTAGGTTATATGCTGTGGCTATTTTTGGTTGTTTTTCAGAAAAGTGTATGTTGGCAAAATAAGGATTGGGAGCTGAAATCTCAGAAGGAAATAACTGGTTCCCCCACTGCCAAGGGCTGCTGGAGAAGGGCGTGGACCTTGGTGGGTGGGGCTGGGGGAAGTGGCGAGAGGCCCAGGGGGGTCGTCTGGAACAACCAACTTGGAATATCCAAGGCACTTCAGAGTGCAGAGCCTGATCTGAAAACTCCACTTATTTCTCTTTCTGAGGAAGGACCTTCTGAAAGGAACAGGAGGGCTGGAAAGAAAAACAAACCAATGTTTCAGGAGCCTAATTATAAAAATGCACTTCCTCTTCATTTGCCCAGGAAACACTTCCCTCTGGTTGCAGGCTTCATGGAGACCTAAGAACAGGGGCACAGTCAGCCTGAGGCTGTGACAGGTGGGCACAGAGAAAGCGTAGTCGGACAAGTGAACTTCTGGGATCTCAGAGCAGCCTCTAGGGCTGTGACCAGGGGTGTGAGGAGTATGAGTGCTTAGCAGCTCATGTGGGTCCTGCCTCTGGCAGAGGAGCTGTGGCCCCATCCTGAGCAATGGGAGTCCCATGCAAGTGATGCTTGCCAGGGAGGGTGAAGGGAGAGAGCAAGGCTCAAGGATGGGACCGCAGCCACATCCTGTTGAGGTATAGTAGAGAGGGTCTGGGATGCAGAGAAAGCAGTGGCTTGGGGACAGGGTGGAGGTGGGGAGACAGGATGTGGAAAGGGATGAGCAAGTGCAGGCTTCCAGGAAAAGGGAAGTGCAGCTGTGCTTGGTAAAGGGGCTTGAGTGGCCGGACCACAAATGGAATTGAGGTCCCCAAATGAGGTTGTAGGTAGAGGGCCAAAGGAAGAGGTAGCATGGTTTTAGAGATACAGGAAGGGAGCTGGGAGAGGAGAGGATTCACAGCTCAGTAGAAAGGCATCAGGAACAAGAGAAACGGAGCAGGACTATATGGTCCTTTCCACCCCCCACCCCGCATGCCTTCTGCCTGCTTTTTGCCTGTGGAAAACTTTAATCAAAGAATCAGTTTAATCAAAAAAGTGAAAAATGCTAAAACAAAGGAAAACAGTCAAAGGAGACTAAATAATAATAACATAGTCATTAAACACAGTCAAGGACTATTAGTTCTTTCTCAAGGGCTATGGATAATATTCTGAGCCATATCCTGTGAGCTGTCTTATAGATACTAAAACCCGAGGTGGAGAAGTTAAGTACATGATGAACAGACTGTACCCAGGACTTGAGCTGCCACAGTTCTGAGAATTGATGCACAGAAATGGGAACAAGTGCACCCCAGAACTGAAGATTAACTGTACCTAAAAGAACTAACATCCGCTGGATCATCGAAAAAGCAAGAGAGTTCCAGAAAAACATCTATTTCTGTTTTATTGACTATGCCAAAGCCTTTGACTGTGTGGATCACAATAAACTGTGGAAAATTCTGAAAGAGATAGGAATACCAGACCATCTGACCTGCCTCTTGAGAAACCTATATGCAGGTCAGGAAGCAACAGTTAGAACTGGACATGGAACAACAGACTGGTTCCAAATAGGAAAAGGAGTACGTCAAGGCTGTGTATTGTTACCCTGCTTATTTAACTTCTATGTGGAGTACATCATGAGAAATGCGGGGCTGGAAGAAGTATAAGCTGGAATCAAGATTGCCGGGAGAAATATCAATAACCTGAGATATGCAGATGACACCACCCTTATGGCAGAAAGTAAAGAGGAACTAAAAGACCTCTTGATGAAAGTGAAAGAGGAGAGTGAAAAAGTTGGCTTAAAGCTCAACATTCAGAAAACAAAGATCATGGCATTTGGTGCCATCACTTCATGGCAAATAGATGGGGAAACAGTGGAAACAGTGTCAGACTTTATTTTTTTGGGCTCCACAATCACTGCAGATGGTGACTGCAGCCATGAAATTAAAAGACACTTACTTCTTGGAAGAAATGTTATGACCAACCTAGATAGCATATTGAAAAGCAGAGACTTTACTTTGCCAACAAAGGTCTGTCTAGTCAAGGCTATGGTTTTTCTTGTGGTCATGTATGGATGTGAGAGTTGGACTGTGAAGAAGGCTGAGTGCCGAAGAATTGATGCTTTTGAACTGTGGTATTGGAGAAGACTCTTGAGAGTCCCTTGGACTGCAAGGAGATCCAACCAGTCCATTCTAAAGGAGATCAGCCCTAGGTGTTCTTTGGAAGGAATGATGCTAAAGCTGAAACTCTAGTACTTTGGCCACTTCATGCCAAGAGTTGACTCATTGGAAAAGGCTCTGATGCTGGGAGGGATTGGGGGCAGGAGGAAAAGGGGATGACACAGGACAAGATGGCTGGATGGCATCACTGACTTGATGGACGTGAGTCTGAATGAACTCTGGGAGATGGTGATGGACAGGGAGGCCTGGTGTGCTGCGATTCATGGGGTCACAAAGAGTCAGACACTACTGAGCAACTGAACTGAACTGAACTAAAAGAACCAAGGTGATGCTAGTCAGACCACTGATGACCAATTGAAGATGACTGTTAGAGATGACTGTGCTGTTTCTACACGTAACCCCACTCCCCCAATCCTGTCTGTAAAAGTTCTCACTCCCTGCTTGTCAGGCCGGGTGGGGAATTGGCTTTTGGACGGATGTCTGTCACCCTCCCCACCAGTTGCCAGAATCTGAAATAAAGCAAACTTTACTTTCCACCAACCTGACCTGTATACTGGCTTTTAAGTGGTGAACAGCCAGATCCCCCATGCATATCTTTTGGTAGAACAAGGGCACATTCTCCAGAGGCAGAGGGGACATCATTCTGAATATCTTATTGAGATGGAGGTGAGTCAGGTATTGTGTCCAGTTGTACAGGTTGCGAGGTGCACAAGGTGCTTCATCGTGGCAAAAATCCATCATTCTGGCAGCACATGATCTGGGTTTACAACATTTTATGATACAGAGAACTCTCCCTAATCTGTATATGGTCATGAACTGGCCAGGAAGGTAGAATGTCTGCTGAGCGGAAGAAAAGGGGCAGATGGAGATTTGAAGGAAGCGGTAAAACGTGGAACTAACAGGAAAGAGATGGAGAAAGGAAAAACCTGCAGCAAAGAAATGAACATTTTCTTCCCTTTCTCTTTGACCAGGTGGTTTCAGGGACTGCCCATGACTGTTATCATTCTAGAATATCACCCCAGAGGCTGTGTTCAAGGACTGCTTCTCCAGGGTCAGAAAGTAACAAACAAGAAACCTTGGGTCTAGACCTCTGCAGTCATAAAGGTGCTATTTTAATCAAACCTGACAGGCCTGCCTAATTTTTTATGAAGTATTTAATTCCCTCAGTATTTCGAAATAGTTAGCAAAATAATTTCCTTTTGCCCACGTCAGATTTTTTTAAAGTACTGATAAAACACAGATCCTGGCAACTTCTGTTTAATCCAAGTCCAGAAGGACTCACTGCCAGCCCTCAGTCACCAGCATATGCAGGAATGCAGAGCTGATTAACAGCATGGTGGCAGCCACCTTCCCCTCACAAAATGATATGCAGAGCCTCCGTCAGGCTCTGCGGAAATGGGAGCTTACAGGAACAAATTTTGAGCTGATATGGGTGAAAGAACAGCCAGCACTCACACTGCTGGCTTCCACCGAAATCCATGGCCGGTCAGGGAATTATGTCCTCATAGGTGCCTGTGTACCAGCTCAAATCCAGGCTTCTTAGGATAGTGATAATAGATCGCTCCTGATAATAGATCAGCCAATTCAATTGAGGTAATGCTTTTTGAGTCTGACATTGAGGTCAATAAATATTAACAATTATCACTACTTATTTTTCTTTGGCATTCTCTATTGTGTTTTATAATTATTATTAAAAAGAAAAAAAAAGCTTTACAAAACCTAAATCACTGCTGGGACATGATATTGGGGTCTACTGACCTGAAATATAGCTCCAGTCCTGGTTCCCAGGCAGATACTTAATCTCTTTGCACCTATGAGAGGGTCTCATAGCATCTGGTCTCCACCATTCAAGAGGTTGACAGGAGGATGAAGCCAGACAAATACAAAGGCCCTTGTACTCCATTAGGTCACACAAGTGCATAGAGTAGGGGTACAAAGCCCATCTGGAGTGTAGAATCGGAATTATCCCAGGAAGATTACCTTACCTTCCTCTAGTTCAAATAAAGATGTCAGGAAATGAGAAACAAGGGGCTTCCCAGGTGGCTCAGTGGTAAAGAACCCACCTGCCAATGTAGGAGACACAAGTTCGATCCTTGGGTGAGGAAGATCCCCTAGAGAAGGAAATGACAACCCACTCCAGTATTCTTGTCTGGAAAATCACATGGACAGAGGAGCCTGGGGAGCTACAGTCCATGGGGGTCCCAAAAGAGTCAGACACAACTGAGCAACTAAATAGCAACATCAATAAATGAGACATGAGAGCACACAGCCACAGTGAAAACTAGGAGGACAGGGGCACTGCAAGCACTGGGCAATCCTGGACCTGCACGGGCCCCTCTAGGTACATGCAGGATCTCCTCCAAGCAGAAGTCCTTCCTCTATGACTCTGCAGACAGGGACTTGTTATAACCTCTCTCTATTGCACTCAGAACATTGTGTTGAACTCACCATGGGATTGGCCGCTAGGAGCCCCGATTGTGCTCCTCTGTTATCACTGATGTCCTGGGTCATTCCCCTCCATCACTAATGGATAACTACAGGAGAAGGACTCATGGGTCCTGGGTCACCTTCTCCTGAGTGAGGAAATAAGCAACATTGAGTATTTATTCCCCTTGTGGAAATAAATGGCACAATATGAGGAATTTTAGCACAGCAATTCAGGCTTGATACCCCAATTCTGCACTAACCAGCTGTAGAGAGCACCCTGGGAGTTCACACTCTGGCCTGGCCTTCAGAGCAGGCAAACACTGTTCCCATGCCTTTGTTCTCCTCTCCACATGCTAGCCAAACCTCATTTCCATTTTTACTCCCTACAACTTCTTCTCCCTTGGCTTCTGACTGGCCTGGCCATGCAAGTGCCTCCTCCAGGCTCTTTTCTTCCACTGTCCTGCAGAGGACACACCACCTGCCTTCTTGCTACAAGTCTTCTCTACCTGCCCCTCCCTCTGAAACCTCTCCTGAGAAATCTGCAGCATCATTAATGTGTTCATTCATTCCCTGTGCAGCCATGTAATATGGCATCCAACTTGAGGGTCCTGGGGCTGGTACAAGGACCCCGGGATGGGAGGTCAGAGTTGGGCTGTGAATCTTAAACCACTTGGCCGTTATATACCTTGATGATGGTCTAAAACTCTCATCTGTTGAGAGTTACTTACAATTTTGAGGAAATGTTTTTGTCTTCATGTCATGAGGCTCAGAAAGGGAGTATGCAGGCTCATAGACCCTGGGAATGGCATGACCAAGTTCACACCTAGACCTCCAAGTCAGAGCCAAGTCACCTCCAGACACACTGGGTGACTTCTGTTTTGGCTCTTCCTGTATGAAGTGGGGTGCCTGCCACTACTTAGAACTGTCATGAACAGCAAGTATACATCTATGCCCACTGGATCATGGGGTAGTTGGGAAATGCATGTTCTGTCTGGTGCAGAATAAGACGTCTCCCTGGCACCCAGAACCTGGCCTGATATCTAAAATAGGTGTCAACCATTATATATATTTTTTGGCTGATAATATAAGCAGAGCCCTAGCACAATACCTGGCAGAAGATGGACGTTCCAGAAACTATAGTCAGAGTCATAGGAGGAGGCATTTATACACATGCTCAATCAAGTTGTTTACCATCTCTCTGTGAATGATAGATGTTGCCTGCCATTCCTGTAAACAATGAACTATGCCTGTTTTCAAGCCCTCAGCCGTGTAGTTAAGATGCATGTCAAAGGAATCATTTCAATAAGCCCAGACTCTTGCATCTTCCCAAATAGAAATGCACTAAAACCATTAACGTGAGATCTTTACTTTTGTGATAGCAGCAACCTTTTGATGTTTGGCTACATGTTCGTTTGTTTGTTTCTTTCAGCAAAAACTCCTATGTATCCTGGCTCCTCATTTTCCTCTTTGGTACAGTCCCTTGGAACTAGTGAGAGGCTGCTTACCCAGGCTATAGTCCTCAGTTATGTCCTCAGATGAAACAAAATTATCAACTTTTAGGTTGTGCTTTTTTTTTTTTTTGGTGGACATATGTTCACCTCATTGCCACAGTCTATGGTCAAGGACCCCCAATGCCCAGTTGGCTTCCACTTGTCACTCAAACTTATCTGTGCTGCTGAGAAAAGTGGTGGCCGCACAGAAGGCAAAAGAGGCATGTCAACCCTCACCACGAAAAAAAGGGCTTGGTTCTCTTGCTATGCCCATCACACAGATAAGGAAACTGGGGCCCTGTGTGGCTAAGTTGCCCACAGGCATGAGAATTAAATGAATAATAGAATACACTTCTGTTGTCTAACACACAGCAAGCACTAAATAAAAGTTTTGATCTTGTTTATTTGAAAGGCTTGTTTATCCTTATTCACTGGTCCATATGGCTACCAAGGAGGTGAAGTTACAGGATGCCCTGACCTCCTGCCCTTAGTAGACAGGAGGCCCTGTCCCCACAGTGCCATTCTGGGGGTTTTCTCTTCCATGCTAAGCAGTGCCCCCCAAACAGCTTGAAAATGGCTGTCCTTGCATCGAAACAGAAATCAAAAAACATCTGAGGTTCTTCCTCCTTTCCAAGCACAACACAGGCTGCAATTCCTTTATTTCTTTTTAAATTTAAGAAGAGAAAAAATATCTCCCCTAAATTCCTAGGGAAAATCCAGAGACAGTTATTCCCATCATATTTTGAGGAAGTCTTGAATCCTTCACTGGTGGATATCGGATTCTCAGAAGGGAACTGACCTTCTGCAAAAGCCATTAGAGCAATGTCATCTGAATGAGGTTTCCAGAATGAAATACTGCAGCCCCACCAGGCAGAAAAACAAACCCAGCCATCAGAGCCCACAAACAGGGCCTCACCGAGCATGGACATACAGAGGTATTACACACATGCAGCTGAGGCATCTCTGAGCTTCTCAGGACAGTCCATGGGTCCAGAACGCCATGTATTTCCACTCCAGCAGGCCAAGGTGAAGCTCAAAGGGATGTTTCATTTCCTTCTAGAAAGGGTCACCTCCTTTTTAGAAGGAGAGGAGAACCACACTGGATTATGTTCCCAGGCCACCTGGAGTGACTACACTACATGTTATGTACCTGTCTGGACACTGGAGATACAATGGTGTAGAACAAACACTTATATCGGGAGATCACACTTAGTGGGAGCAGATGGTAAAACACCAACCATCTGTACCTGTGTGAGCACAATATCACATGCTGTCCAGGAATTTAAATTACAGTCATATAGAGTAAGATAGAGTGACTGTCCTGGGAGACCAGGAAGTGAAGACGGCATCTACACTGAGCCCAAAATACTAAGCAGGATACAGTCACATGCACAGGAAAGAGGTTCAGAGGCAGAAGGAGGGGCCAGCAGGAAGTGCTGCTGTTAAGAGCTCAGCATCTCCAAACAAATCCACCTGTGAGGTTGAAACTTAATGAGAACAAGGGGAACAGGGAAGAGAGGAACTTAAGGAAGAGGGCAGGGCCCGCCTCTGCTGGTATGAAAGGGGGTAGGAGATTGTACCTTATTCTACATCTGACCAGAGCTGGCACAGGCATTGAGTGGGGAAGTGAGAGCCAGTGAGACAGGTTTCCAAATGATCACTGTGGCTGCTACATAGACAATGAACTGTCAGACATCAAATATCCATTACCAGGTGGCACTAGTGGTAAAGAATCTGTCTGCCAATGCAGGAGATGCAAGAGACCCAGGTTTGATCCCTGGGTTGGGAAGATCCCCTGGAGTAGGAAATGGCAACCCACTGTGATATTCTTGCCTGGAAAATTCCATAGGCAGAGGAGCCTGGTGGGCTACAGTCCATGGGGTCGCAAAGAATTGGACACGATGGAGTGACTGAGAACACAAACACACACAATGGTTCAGGGACTTGCCCAGGATGAAGATACTGAGACAGACAGAATTGGACAAGGTTTTAAGAGTCTCATCAACAGGACTCAGTGATGGATCTTAAAGAAGGGGTGAGGGAAAAGGCATCAAAAGTTAACATGCAGTTGTCTGATTTGACCACCTACCAAACAGTTGAGATGAACCAGTGCGTGTAGGATCCAGTTCTTGGAAGGCTGAATTGAGAAAAAGCAGGATAGCCAGGCCTGAATTGGAGGCAAAACTGCACTTTTTGAAATCTCATTTGTACAGCTGTCATTTAGAACCAAAAACTCATCTTTCTATTGACATGGTAAAAGCTAGCGAGGCTCCAAGCTTACCCATAAATGCCAATTTAATCCCAATGTGCTGACCACAGGACTGATGAGCCCACTGCTATGGAAACCTGTGCTTTCAGGGAAGCACATCTGGAGTTCCAGTGTGAGGTATTGGGATCATAGTGTTAAGGAAAGCCAGAGACAGACAGATGTGAAAGCAGATTTTATTTAGGAATAACAGCAACACATGAAAAGAGAACTCAGTTTAGAACTGGGCTCATTTCCAAGTGCATGATGGACAAATGGGAATATACAGTCAAGGAGCAGGGGGGTGGACAGTGGATGGAAAATTACTAAGAGGAAGCATCACAGGTAAGGGGAGATTCTGCCAAACCAACTTGCCAGGAATGCTGAAGGCAGCCAGGGTGATCAGATATCACCTGGAAGATGGAGTAAGATGAGGGCATTTGATCAGATACTGAGAGTGATCAGATATTGAGGGTGAGGGGTTCTGCCTCAACTAACTTAGCAGGAATTTTGCTGAATGTGGGAAATCAAAAGGCAGACATAGAAGTCCAAAGCCAAGAGCTACTTGGGAAGGGTGTTCAGAGGAATGTGGCTGAAGTTTGGTCAAGGAGAGTCTTCTGTTAATACACATCCCTGAACAGAGACCCCTTGCCCTCTGAGGCCTGGGTATAACAGGAGGGTGAGGCTGGGACTCCAGAAGGTTGGTAGGGAGAGGCTGTTGCAAGGACCTGGCAAGAGGAAGTGACTGATTTGGCCAGGAGTATGCAGGTGATGTGCTCAGAGCTGGGAGGGTCGGGAGGGAAAGTACAGAGGTGATTTTTCTTTTTACCCCCTGTAGAATGATATGCCCCTTTGCAGACATGAAACACAAAAAGGTGAAAATTGCCCAGAGATTTTTTTAAATGGTGTCAGTATAAAGTGACCTAATTTTGGGGGGGAGGGGGGAAGAGTAATTTTTTCAATATTCACCAAAATTGCCCAGTTCTAGAAAATTCAGTTATTCTACACCAAAGAGATAGTATAAGGAAAAGAAAGGTTTTGTTTTTCTCTTTAGAAAGTTTTTTCATTGAGGTATACTTGACATTCAGAAAACTAAGATCATGGCATCTGGTCCCATCACTTCATGGCAAATAGATGGGGAAACAGTAGAAACAGTGTCAGACTTTATTTTTTGGGCTCCAAAATTGCTGCAGATGGTGATTGCAGCCATGAAATTAAAAGATGCTTACTCCTTGGAAGGAAGTTATGACCAACCTAGATAGCATTACTTTGCCAACAAAATAGACATTATTTTGCCAACAAAGGTCCGTCTAGTCAAGGCTATGGTTTTTCCAGTGGTCATGTATGGATGTGAGAGTTGGACTGTGAAGAAAGCTGAGCGCCAAAGAATTGATGTTTTTAAACTGTGGTTCAAAAAATTGATGCTTTTAAACTGTGAAGAAGACTCTTGAGAGTCCCTTGGACAGCAAGGAGATCCAACCAGTCCATTTTAAAGGAGATCAGCCCTGGGTGTTCACTGGAAGGAATGATGCTAAAGCTGAAACTCCAGTACTTTGGCCACTTCATGTGAAGAGTTGACTCATTGGAAAAGACTCTGATGCTGGGAGGGATTGGGGGCAGGAGGAGAAGGGGACGACAGAGGATGAGATGACTGGATGGCAGCATCATCGACTCGATGGACGTGAGTTTGAGTGAACTCTGGGAGTTGGTGATGGACAGGGAGGCCTGGTGTGCTGCGATTCATGGGGTTGCAAAGAGTCGGACATGACTGAGCGACTAAACTGAACTGATACTTGATATATGATCTCATAAAGGTTTTAAGTGTACAAACTAATGATTTGATGTTTGTGTGCATATTAAATGATTGCCACGGTAAGTGTAGCTACAATTTGTCAAGACACAAGTTAAATTTTAGGATTTACTCTCTTGGAAACTTTCATATATGCTCTGAAATATTATTGATTATATGAACAAGCTGTAAATTACATCATCCTGACTTGGTTATTTTATAATTGGGAGTTTGTATCTGTTGACCTCTGTTTCTTCCCTGTCCCCAAACCTCTTTCCCTCTGGCAACCAACTGCTCACTTCTTCATTCTTTAAATAGTGCTTTCCTGTTTTTAAATTAATTTATTTTAATTGGAGGATAATTACAACTTTATTATGGTTTTGTCATACATCAACGTGAATTGGCCACAAGTATTGGAGTATCGCCAATTAACAATGTTGTGACAGTTTCAGGTGGGCAGCAAAGTGAAAGTTGTTCAGTCACGTCCAACTCTTTGTGACTCCATGGACTATACAGTCCATGGAATTCTCCAGGCGAGAATACTGGAGTGGGTAGCCATTCCCTTCTCCAGGGGATCTTCCCAACTCAGGAATCAAACCCAGGTTTCCTGCATTGCAGGTCAATTCTTTACCAGCTGAGCCCCCAGCACAGCGAAAGGACTGCATATACATGATCTTTTCTCCCCCAAACCTCTTTCATTCAGGCTACCACATAACATGCAGAATTCCCTGTGCTATACAGTAGGTCTTTGTTGATTATCCGTTTTGATATAGCAGTGTGTACATGTCCATCCCAAACTCCCTAGCTATCCCTCCCCTCTCATCGTTCCACCCGGCAACCATAGGTTCATTCTCTAAGTCTGTGAGTCTATTTTGCAAACATGTTTATTTGTATCATTTCTGTTCATATTTCACATATAAGAGATGTCATAAATGATATTTCTCCTTTTCTGTCTGACTTACTTCACTCATATGACACTTTCTAAGTTCATCCATGTTGCTATAAAAGGCATTATTCAACAGGTTTTTATTAAACCAGGCTCTTTTCTATGCTCCGGAGAGATGGCAGAGAACAACAATTTCCTGATTTACAGAGACTCTGTTCTCAGCAGGGATAAGCAAATAAGTAAATAAATATCCGGCATGCTGTTCAGTGGTGGAAAGATTTTGGAGAAAGTAAAGGAAGACGTCCTATCCAGTAGCATCGAATAGCCACATTCATCCTCCTTCTTAACACTAAAAACCCTGGACATAACACAATATTCCACAGATATTGGAAGATACTGAAAGGTAGAAAAAAGAAAGTAGACTGCCTAGGGACCACAGGGCTTAAGGCAAGCCATAACAGCAAGTTCCCTGGGCTTTCTTATTGCAGACTTTATATCCCACTCAGAGAACTGAAGAAGCCTCCAATCTGAAACTGCCAACAGACGTACACAAAATATTCCAAGAAAAACGTATTCTTCTGAAACATGTATCTGCCATTTGACCCAGCAATTATACTCTTGGGCATTTGTCCCAGAGAAATGAAAACTCAAGTTCACATAAAAACCTCACACAAGTGGTCAGTGTGGCTTTATTGTTAATAGTAAAAAAGAAAACCAAAAACAATCTAGATGTCTGTCAGTGGGTTAAATAAACTGTAATACTCCATAAGATGGGAGGTAACTCAGCACTGAAAAGAACAGACTATTGATACAATTTGGATAAATGTCCAAGGAAATATACTGAAATAAAGAGCTAATTCCAAAGATAACCTACTATATGATTCCTTTTTCAAAAGTTTCCCTTTTTTATTGAAGTGTAGTTTTTTTCATGGAAAGACCGTTTATTTTAAATATAGGAGTGTTTATATGTCAATTTCAAACTATTCCTCTTCCCCACCCTTACCCCAGGCAATCATAAGTTCATTCTCTAAGTCCATGAGTCTGTTTCTGTTTTGTAAATAAGTTCATTTGTATCTTTATATATTCCACATATAAGTGATATATATGATTCCATTTATGCAGCATTCTTGAAATGATGCAATTGTAGAAATGGAGAATAGATTAGTGGTTTTCAGGGGTCAGAGATGGGGGTGGAATGACATAGGGAGATGAGTGTGGCTATTAAAGTGTGACAAAAGGGATCCTTGATATGATGGAAATGTTCTGTATCTTGACTGTGTTAATGTCAATATTCTGGTTGTGACACCGTTTTGCAGTCTTGCAAATCATTACCATTGGGGAAAACTGGGTAAATGGTACATGAGATTTCTTTATACTATTTATTATAACTTATTGTGAGTTTACAATTACCTCAAAATAAAAAGTTTAAAAAAATTAAACAAAAGGGGTGAGTGGATCCTAGGACAAAGTAGAGACAAAAAGTCCTTCTATATTTCCCAAAGTTTGCTCGAATTCATGTCCATTGAGTCAGTGATGCTATTTAACTACCTCATCCTCTACCACTCTCTTCTTTTGCCCTCAATCTTTCCCAGCATTATGGTCTTTTTCAACGAGTTGGCTCTTCACATCTGGTGATCAAAATATTGGAGCGTCATCTTCAGCATCAATCCTTCCAATGAATATACAGGGATTTCCTTTAAGACCGACTGGTTTGATCTCCTTGTAGTCACTGTTACTATTCCTTTTCTTTTTAAGCAAAGAAGGTTTCTAATTGTGTTTGGGATTCCTAGAATCTTTTTACTGATGCTTTTGCAAGTGTATAGTCAAATCAACCCTGCAAACTGAACAATCTCCAGAATTTTAAATTTTACATGCAGGAAATGTCATCATTCATTTTAAATTTTACATAAGGAAATGGCAACCCACTCCAGTATCCTTGATTGGAAAACCCCCTGGATGGAGGAGCTTGGCAGGCTACAGTCCATGGGGTCACAAAGAGTCGGACACGACTGAGAGACTTCACTTCACTTCACTTCACTTCACTTCACTTGAAACCTTGGGAAGAATGACCTAAAAAAACAAAGCAGTGCAGTAGATGTTTGGGTCTATAATATTTACAATTTGAGCAATTACAACCACATATTCCATGGTTTCTGTCAGTAAACATCAACACAGGCAATGCCCCTCACTTCTTAAGGAAACAGGCAGAGTTACAGACCAAGGGCACCACTGCCCTGTTCAAGGGAAACGAATGTGGCAAAATTAGGTAACATATTCTGCAGAAAATTTCCTAATATACTTTTTGTCATCACCATCCTTTGAACATATTATCTACAGAAAAAGAATTCTAGCCAATCCATGATATTTTGGGTGAAACCACAGCATTCAGCATGCCATTCATTCCAGAGGAGTTTCTCCATGCCAGCCTATGTTTTCAATGACAGTCTCTAAGAAGCTAAATAAGAAAGACAAAGATCACATCTTGTCTTTTACACTTGAAAGGATTTTCCATGATGTAGAGTGTGTTGTGATTATGAAAAGCAGGGAAGCAGAGAGTAAAAATCCCAGATTCCTTTTCTTTCAGTTATTTATTCATTAAAGAAAATAATTATCGAATTCATTATACGTGCCAGGTCAGAGCTCAGAGCTGGTGAACAATGCACAGTTGTAGTCTCATGCTGTTTCCCGTCTAGGACTCTTCCCAATCACTTACTTATGCTTCTTGATCTGCAAAAGGTGAAAGTATACCAGTGAGCAAATGGCAACTACTAAAGAAATGTTCTAAGCAGTGGTCCTTGTGAATTACATTTTAAAAAGAAGACAGCGGAAGTTCAAGTGTTCCAAGCACCAGACCTTCAATTCATTGTTTCTCTAAAACCTTAAGATCCTTTCAAAAGCAAATGGTTTATTAGAAAGTTAGAATATATGTTTACATTTCTTATTTAGTTGGAAAGTCATAGAAGGGGAGAATAAGGATTCTAGAATTTACCATCTGTTTTTGTTGACTTACAGGTAATTCATAATCTCAACTCCTGGGAAACCGACATCATACAAAATGATAGGAACACACAGATCCTGAAGATACTCCAAAGACTGCCAGTGTAGAGTCTTATGGGGGAAATGTTTAAAACATGGAGCACCAATTTCGAATAGAATTGTCTTCTTAGAACACTTAGGAAGATGGGTGCTCCTCAGAATGATGAAAAATAATGACTTGCTGAGTAGGAGAGAAACCAACTTTATTTAGACCAACAACTAACTTTCTTTTTTCTAGAGAAGTTTGTCTGAGTTGTCAAAGCTGGAAACAGTAAACTCTTCAAGGAAGGAAATTGTGTTTTATTCAAACCTCCCCAACCCTGGCAACCCCTATGGTGTAGCAAGTGCTCAAAAAATTAAAGGAAGACAGGGAACTCTTTACTCTTTGACAGGGAAAAAGTTAAAATAATTGTATGTATAACCTTTTCCTTTCTGCACCCTCTATGGGACAGTATGTTTCTCCTCATTGGCCAGTCTCTGTTTGGCAGAGAAAAGAAGTGAGTGAAGGAGCAGAATTAATGAAGGTGAGAGAGAACAGGGGCTCCTGCTTGAGAAATGTAGAAATGGCTTGGAGCCATCTGAGGGAGAATGAGATGAGATGGGTAGAAGGAGGAAACTGAGAAGGAACAGTCATTAGTCCCGTGCAAGTGAAGGCCGAAGGGAAGGGATAAACAAATAGGGCTGTGAAATGAAAATATCTCCTGCAGTATTGATAAACAAGAAATGTCACAGCCATCAGCGATTTCTGGCCTCCAAATGTAAATGAGGGCTCCCCAAACTTCCATCCAAGGGATGTTACCATGCCCCACGGTGATTGCTGAGGAGCTGGAGGAATGCAAGAAGCAAGGTGAACGAGGAAACAGGCTTGGCCACAGACAGCTGAGGTGAATAGGAAAGGAATGAATTCAGTGAGCCCAGAGGCTTGCAGTGGCAACCCACTCCAGTACACTTGCCTTGAAAATCCCACGGACGGAGGAGCCTAGTAGGCTGCAGTCCAGGGGGTAGCGAAGAGTCGGACATGACTGAACGACTTCACTTTCACTTTTCAGTTTCATGCATTGGAGAAGGAAATGGCAACCCACTCCAGTATTCTTGCCTGGAGAATCCCAGGGATGGGGGAGCCTGGTGGGCTGCCGTCTATGGGGTGGCACAGAGTCGGACACGACTGAAGTGACTTAGCAGCAGTAGCAGCAGAGGCTTGCATCTTCCCATACATAGAATGCTACATTCCCTAACTTAATACTGCCTGCTTCCTTTTGTTGCAAACTTGAATATAGCCTGACACCAGGTCCTACTTCCTTGGAGCAGTTTTCTCAGAGCTATTGAGATGCTATCTCCCGGGCTTAGAGTCCTAAACATTCCCACCAAATAAAATAACTCTCTACTTTCAGGCTGTGACTATATTTTTCAGTCGACAAGGCCTTGAGATGAAAGAGGATTTCTGGGTGCTTCTCTCTCTTCTGTGCATTTTCTTCCCTCTCAGGAAAAGCCCAGGTTGAAGACTCACAATGTGCAGCAGGGCTCCGGAGTTAGGTGACTGTGTGCTTGGCAAGGGGGTTTGGATGCTCCGGGAGACTGTGCTAAAAATAAGAATAGGATGGTCCAGGTTTGTGCAGGTTACAGATGGCGTCTTACAGAGCCTCACATTTGCCATTACCAGGTGTGTGGCTCTGTAATAGCCAAAACTTACACATTGTCAGCAAATAACTAGTGTTCAAAAAAAAAAATCTAGAGTTCAATAGTAGTGTCTGTTTACCTCCACGAGTCTACTTTAGAGGAGCTTGTCCTCTATGAGCTTGTTTAGATAAGTGAGAAAATGACACCTCACGTATGGAATATGATGATGACATTTTATTCAGAATTGACTTACTCTTAGTAAATAATCTAAGAAGTCCAGCTGTTCCTCTGACTTAACAGAAAGGGCCACCTAAGACAGCTCATCATAGCCAGGAATTCACTTTGCGAAAAATGTGTTAAGATCATTTTAAATGCCAGATCCCTACTTTGACCAGTACATCAATCCTGAGCTGTTTGTCCATTAATACTGATTATTATTTATTCAAAATCTAAACAAGATCCAATTCCAGCAAATTCGACAAGTCATTCTAAATTTAACAATCTCTTCTAAAGACTGTGTCTGACTCTCTGCAACCCTTTTGACTGTAGCCTGCCAGGCTCCTCTGTACATGGGATTCTCCAGACAAGAATAGTGGAGTGGGTTGCCATTTCCTCCTCCAGGGGATCTTCCCAACCCAGGGATAGAACCTGTGTCTCCTGCATTGCAGGTAGATTCTTTACCACTGAGCCATCAGGAAAGCCTCTAAAGATCATCAGTTCAGTTCAGTTCAGTTCAGTCGCTCAGTCGTGTCCGACTCTTTGCGACCCCGTGAATCGCAGCTCGTCAGGCCTCCCTGTCCATCACAAACTCCCGGAGTTCACCCAGACTCACGTCCATCGAGTAGGTATGGCATTTCACAATTCATTTTTTTACATTGAAAACCAAAGGGAAAACATATTCTAACTTCAGTAAATATGTAAAGCGTTCTCTCCTTTGACTACACACTTGGGGACCTGTTCCCCTGGACCTGAGTCAGGTCTCTCAGATTGTGTTGCTAATGAACCCAGGCTGCAGTAGTTCTTTTCCCAGAAGAAGTTCGGCTTTGCTGCTGAGCAACAGTCCATTACTAATGCACTGTTCCTTATCTCAAAGAGATTTACCCTGCCTCAGAGCAAGTTTTCATTCCCAGGCAGTGGGACCACACAGCTGCTGCCGGATATCCACGGAGTGTTTCACAAAAGCATTCCTGTGTCTGCGGTCCCGGAGCAAGTAGTTATAAAATGCTGTGTCTTTCTTTTCCCAGAAGTAAATTAGAGTTCTCTGCCTGGCCAGGAAGCGCTGGTGGCTTTCTCAGTTTGCACAAAAGAAAGTGTCAGTCCCCAGCCTCCAGTGAAGTCATCAACAGGTTGGATGCAAATGAGGAATTATTTTCAAGCACACAATACCTTTCTTTAGAGATATGGAGACAGCTTGCATGCAGTTTTATTTCAGAATGCTACTGAAAAGTTCATATCTAACAAAAACAGTAAAAGCTTAATATTAATAGCTCCTGAAAGCAATGAATTTACTACAATGGTGTGTGTGTGTGTGTCTGAGTCTGGGCCTGTGTTTGTACAATTATGCCAATACTGTTGCAGGAAGGCGGATCCCTTCCAGGGCCCGAAACTGGGCTCTTGTCTAATGGTCAGAAATGAATTGTCCGAGGAGACACATGTGCTGACAGAGCAAGAGACTTTATTGGGAAAGGGCACCAGGGTGGAGAGCAGTAGGGTAAGGGAACCCAGGAGAACTGCTCTGCCACATGGCCCGCAATGTTGGGTTTTATGGTGATGGGATTAGTTTCCGGGTGGTCTTTGACCAATCATTCTAATTCCGAGTCTTTCCTGATGGCACACGCATCGCTCAGCCAAGATGGATGCTAGCGAGAGGGATTCTAGGAAGTGAATGGACACGCGGTGTCTCCTTTAGACCTTTCCCGAACTCTGCCAGTTGGTGGTGGCTTATTAGTTCCGTATTCCTTATCAAGATCGCCTGTCATAAAACAACTCATGCAAATGGTTACTATGGTACCTCCCCAGGGTGGGTGGTTTCAATCAGTGTGTTTCCCCTAACAATACTGCATTTCTGCAGGATAAATTCCTAAGAAATTGAGTTGCTGGATCAAAGGCCATTCATATTTAACGTTTTGAAAATGATTGCCAAATGACTGTCCAAAGAAGTTGATACCAACTTACACTCCCTTTGAAAAAGTTGCCCAGGTCCTTGCCAACACTAGATAATGCCAAGCTTTTAACCTGATGCATATGAAATAGTATCTCATCATTGTTTAGATTGGCATCTGTTAAATTAGTGTAAAAAAAAAATTAGTGGTGAAGTTGAGCCTCTATTCATAAGTTTCCTATAATTGCTGTTTTCTTTTTCTTTAAATCACTTATTCAAATCCTTTGCAGGCCATGTTCTAAAGTATTGTTCATCTTTTTCTTATTGATTTGCATAAGCCTTTTATATATTAAGGTATTTTCTCTTTGTTATATGTAATGCAAGTAATTTTTCTTCATGGTGACGGAGGATTTGTCTATTTCTTTTGTTGCTCTATGCAAAATTTTTTAATTAATTAATTTTTTATTGAAGGATAATTGTTTTACAGAATTTTGTTGTTTTCTGTCAGACCTCAACATGAATCAGCCATAGGTATACATATATCCCCTCCCTTCTGAACCTCCCTCGCATCTCCCTCCCCATCCCACCCCTCTAGGTTGATACAGAGCCCTTGTTGAGTTTCCTGAGCCATATAGCAAATTCCCTTTGGCTATCTGTTTTACCATACATCTTTCCATACATCTCACCCTCTCCTCCCCTCTCCTCATGTCCGTAAGTCTATTTTCTATGTCTGTTTCTCCATTGCTGCCCTATAAATAATTTCTTCTAGATTCCATATATATGCGTTAGAATACGATATTTATCTTTCTCTTTCTGATTCACTTCACGCTGTATAATAGGCTCTAGGTTCATTCACCTCATTAAAACCGACTCAAATGCATTCCTTTTTATGGCTGAGTAATATTCCATTATATATATATATCACAACTTCTTTATCCATTCATCTGTGAATAGACATCGAGGCTGCTTCCATGTTCTAGCAATTGCAAATAGTGCTGCAATGAACAATGGGATACATGTATCTTTTTCAATTTTGGTTTCTACAGTGAATATGTCTAGGAGTGAGATTGCTGGGTCATAAGGCGGTTTTATTCCTAGTTTTTAAAGGAATCTCCATACCATCTTCCATAGTGGCTGTGTCAATTTACACTCCCTCCAACAGTAACTCTGTGCAAAATTTTTATGGAGCCAAATGTATCAGTCTTTTCTTTTGTGATGTCTGGAATTTACAGTATATTTAGAAAATATTTTCATAATTTGGGAAGTTCTATAAAAGTTACCTATTTGGTTTACAGTACTTTTGTGGCTTAATTTTTTGCACTTATTTTAATCTTGTTTCACTTTCTAATTTAATTGCTTTGGCCAAGTGTTTAGAATGACATTAAACGACAGAGGGCTAAGTGAGTATCCTTGTCTTCTCCTGAAGTTAAAGGAAATGCTTTTGGTTTTTATAGCTAAATAGAAGTTGGTAATTTAGATGTGAATATTGCCTTTGTTGTTGTTGTTTAGTCACTAAATCATATTCAGCTCTGTGACCCCATAGATTCAGTTCAGTTCAGTTCAGTCCCTTAGTCGTGTCCGACTCTCTGTGACCCCATGAACTGCAGCACGCCAGGCCTCCTTGTCCATCACCAACTCCCGGAGTTCACTCGGACTCACGTCCATCGAGTCAGTGATGCCATCCAGCCATCTCATCCTCTGTCGTCCCCTTCTCCTCCTGCCCCCAAATCCCTCCCAGCATCAGGGTCTTTTCCAATGAGTCAACTCTTTGCATGAGGTGGCCAAAGCACTGGAGTTTCAGCTTTAGCATCATTCCTTCCAAGAACACCCAGGGCTGATCTCCTTCAGAATGGACTGGTTGGATCTCCTTGCAGTCTAAGGGACTCTCAAGAGTCCTCTCCAACACCACAGTTCAAAAGCATAATGGATTGCTAGGATTCAAATGCCAATTCTATTTCTGACCTAATACATGGCTCAGGACAAATTTCCTGACATTTGAAAACCTAAAGATTTATATCTGTTAAATGGGGATATCCATACTTCCAAAATCTGGGTTTTCACTTTTCTCTGTTCTCTTTGTCAAGTATTAAAATTACTGTTATGTCATTTTCATTGTATAAATTTGGAAGCCACTAGACTTCAAATTGATGCTTTTGAACTGTGGTGTTGGAGAAGACTCTTGAGAGTCCCTTGGACTGCAAGGAGATCCAACCAGTCCATCCTAAAGGAAATCAGTCCTGAATATTCATTGGAAGAACTGATGTTGAAGCTGAAGCTCCAATACTTTGGCCATCTGATGCCAAGAACTGACTCATTCGAAAAGACCCTGATGCTGGGAAAGATTGAAAGCGGGAGGAGAAGGGGATGACAGAGGATGAGATGGTTGGATGGCATCACTGACTCAATGGACTTGAGTTTGAGTAAACTCCAGGAGTTGGTGGTGATGGACAGGGAGGCCTGGTGTGCTGCAGTCCATGGGGTCGCAAAGAGCTGGACATGACTAGCGACTGAACTGAACTGACTGAGGATTCAAAGGCGTCCCTGATAGCTCAGTTGGTAAAGAATCTGCCTGCAATGCAGGAGACCTTGGAAGAGTGAGGCAGCTGGCCTCTGCTGTGTGCCTTCATGTTCCTCATCTCCCTGAGCTACTGCCTCTGAGATGTGGGCACCATCTTTTCCCTTTGGGAAAAATAAACTAAGATAAAATGAATTCCCTGGTAGCTCAGCTGGTAAAGAATCCATATGCAATGCAGGAGACCCTGGTTCCAATTCCTATGTCTGGAAGATCTGCTGGAGAAGGGCTAGGCTACCCACTCCAGTAGTCTTGGTCTTTCCTTGTGGCTCAGCTGGTAAAGAATCTGTCTGCAGTGTGGGAGACCTGGGTTCAATCCCTGGGTTGGAAAGATCCCCTGAAGAAGGGAAAGGCTCCCCACTCCAATATTCTGGCCTGGAGAATTCCATGAACTGTATAGTCTATGGGATCACAAAGAGTTAGACACAACTGAGCGACTTTCACTTTCTTTTCTTTTTCTAGGCTTCAAACAGTATAAATATAATCAGAGTCATATTTTCTTTGAAATCTGAAAAGTATTTTGGGTTTGGCAATGTAGGCAATAGCACTTTAAGAAGTTTCACCATTTATTTTACTTTTGTTGATCTCTTTAAATTTTGTTTTGTATCCAATGTAATTTCTCTTCTTTAATTTCAGCTTTTGTCTGAGGCTTCTCTCTTTTTTCTTAGTAAATATAACTAAAAGCTTGTCAATTTTATCCATCTTTTATCCAAGCAAGTTTTATTATATATATTTTTCTAGAAAATCAACTTAATCGAGGTTTCAAATTTATTAGCACAAATCAATAAATATATCCTATTAAACATTTTTTTTTCTGGCCCTGTAACTGTATTACTATCAGTTCATTTCAGTTCAATCGCTCAGTTGTGTCCAACTCTTTGCGACCCCATGAATCACAGCATGCCAGGCCTCCCTGTCCATCACCAACTCCCGGAGTTCACTCAAACTCACATCCATCGAGTCGGTGATGCCATCCAGCCATCTCATCCTCTGTCGTCCCCTTCTCCTCCTGCCCCCAATCCCTCCCAGCATCAGAGTCTTTTCAAATGAGTCAACTCTTCGCATGAGGTGGCCAAAGTACTGGAATTTCAGCTTTAGCATCATTCCTTCCAAAGAACACCCAGGGCTGATCTCCTTTAGAATGGACTGGTTGGATCTCCTTGCAGTCTAAGGGACTCTCATGAGTCTTCTCCAATACCACAGTTCAAAAGCATCAATTCTTCGGCGCTCAGCTTTCTTCACAGTCCAACTCTCACATCCATACATGACCACTGGAAAAACCATAGCCTTGACTAGATGGACCTTTGTTGGCAAAGTAATGTCTCTGCTTTTCAATATGCTGTCTAGGTTGGTCATAACTTTCCTTCCAAGAAGTAAGCATCTTTTAATTTCATGGCCACAATCACCATCTGCAGTGATTTTGGAGCCCCCAAAAATAAAGTCTGACACTGTTTCCACTGTTTCCCCATCTATTTCCCATGAAGTGATGGGACCAGATGCCATGATCTTCGTTTTCTGAATGTTGAGCTTAGAGCCAACTTTTTCACTCTCCGCTTTCACTTTCCTCAAGAGGCTTTTTAGTTCCTCTTCATTTTCTGCCATATACACAGTGCTAATTTTCTGTGTTTATGTTTTCCCTCCCTTTTTATTAATGAGCTTAGGTAGTTGCAGCAGCCTTTCCCTGGAATTTACAATGAACAAGTTCTGAAATTTGTCTGTTCTATCTTTTTCTTTTTTCTGTATTTATTTTTTCTTTTGGATTTTATTTTCATTTTTGGTTATTATTTTTCTTATTTCTGGAGGTTAATTTTTGACTAATTTATGTCATTATTTCTCATTTAGCAATGTAAAGTTTACACCTATGAATTTTAACTTGGGAAACAACTCTGTTAGTGTCTCATAGATTTTTAAAAATTATTTATTTATTTATGGCTGTGCTCAGTCTCTGTTGCTGCTCAGGCATTTCTCTAGTTGCAGCAAGTGGGGGCCACTTTCTAAGTGCATGGGCTTCTCAATGCAGTGGCTTCTTTTGTCACGAAGCATGGGCTCTAGAGCATGCAGGCTTGAGTATTTGCAGCTCCCAGAATCTAAAGCACAGGCTCAATAGTTGTGGTGTAGTGACTGAGTTGCTCTCTGGCATGTGCAATCTTTGACCAGGGATAAAACTCTTGTCTCCTGCATTCAGGCAGATTCTTTACCACCGAACCACCAGGGAAGCCTTCATAGCCTTTTAAAAACAGTTTTTTTGAGATATAGTACTGACAAACAATATAAAAACTGTATATATTTAAAGTATATGGTTTAAGTTTTGACATATACACTTATGGAGCCATCACCACAATTAAGACACTGAAGAAAAAAATTTTTTTTTAAGTAGTACTACACGTACTGCTTGACCAAGATAATCACAATGGTATGATCACTAACCTAGAGCCAGATCCTGGAATGTGAAGTCAAGTGGGCCTTAGAAAGCATCACTATGAACAAAGCTAGCAGAGGTGTTGGAATTCCAGTTGAGCTATTTCAAATTCTGAAAAATGAAGCTGTGAAAGTGCTGCACTCAATATGCAAGCAAATTTGGAAAACTTAGCAGTGGCCACAGGACTGGAAAAGGTCAGTTTTCATTCCAATCCCAAAGAAAGGCAATGCCAAATATTGCGCAAACTACTGCACAATTTCACTCATCTCACACGCTAGTAAAGTAATGCTAAAAATTCTCCAAGCCAGGCTTCAGCAATACATGAACTGTGAACTTCCAGATGTTCAAGCTGGTTTTAGAAAAGGCAGAGGAACCAGAGATCAAATTGTCAACATCCGCTGAATCATCGAAAAAGCAAGAGAGTTCCAGAAAAACATCGATTTCTGCTTTATTGACTATGCCAAAGCCTTTGACTGTGTGAATCACAATAAACTGTGAAAAGTTATGAAAGAGAAGGGAATACCAGACCACTTGATCTGCCTCTTGAGAAATTTGTATGCAGGTCAGGAAGCAACAGTTAGAACTGGACATGGAACAACAGACTGGTTCCAAATAGGAAAAGGAGTATGTCAAGGCTGTATATTGTCAACCTGCTTATTTAACTTATATGCAGAGTACATCATGAGAAACACTGGGCTGGAAGAAGCACAAGCTGGAATCAAGATTGCCGGGAGAAATATCAATCACCTCAGATATGCAGATGACACCACCCTTATGGCAGAAAGTGAAGAGGAACTAAAAATCCTCTTGATGAAAGTGGAGAGTGAAAAAGTTGGCTTAAAGCTCAACATTCAGAAAACGAAGATCATGGCATCCGGTCCCATCACTTCATGGGAAATAGATGGGGAAACAGTGGAAACAGTGTCAGACTTTAATTTTGGGGGCTCCAAAATCACTACAGATGGTGATTGTGGCCATGAAATTAAAAGACGCTTACTCCTTGGAAGAAAAGTTGTGACCAACCTAGATAGCATATTGAAAAGCAGAGACATTACTTTGCCAGCAAAGGTCCATCTAGTCAAGGCTATGGTTTTTCCTGTGGTCATGTATGGATGTGAGAGTTGGACTGTGAAGAAAGATGAGCACTGAGGAATTGATGCTTTTGAACTGTGGTATTGGAGAAGACTCATGAGAGTCCCTTAGACTGCAAGGAGATCCAACCAGTCCATTCTGAAGGAGATCAGCCCTAGGATTTCTTTGGAAGGAATGATGCTAAAGCTGAAACTCCAGTGCTTTGGCCACCTCATGCGAAGAGTTGACTCATTTGAAAAGACTCTGATGCTGGGAGGGATTGGGGGCAAGAGGAGAAGGGGACGACAGAGGATGAGATGGCTGGATGGCATCACCGACTCGATGGATGTGAGTTTGAGTGAACTCCGGGAGTTGGTGATGGACAGGGAGGCCTTTCATACTGCAATTCATGGGGTCACAAAGAGTCGGACACAACTGAGCGACTGAACTGAACTGAAACATACTGCAAAAAGAACCCTTGCTTACAGTACGAGAGCTGAAATGAGACAAGAGAGCAGTTCCTGGCTGAATCTCAACTGAGAATGTGTATATTAGGAGATTTGACTCTCTCTGCTCCTCCTATTGATTAGGGAATTGCTAGCAAATTTTAGTAAGTAGACAAATTCACAAAAATGGCATTCACAAATTATGAGATCAATTGTATTGCTGAATTGATTTTCTAAAATTTGTACTCATAATCATGAGATATATTGATCTGTAGTTTCCATAGAATATCTCAGATTTTGGTACTGGGAAATGATAACACCATAATGAGTTAAGTGTACCTTCTCCTTCTTCAGTTTTCTGGAAGAAAATATATATGTTTTGCATTATTTCTTTCTTAAATATTTGGTAGAATTCACCATTGAAGTCATTCTGACATAGAGCTATCTTTGTTGGAGGGATTTATGTGTATACATGTGTATGAAGGAGCACTATATTATTTATTACTTCTTTAAAAAAATAGACATTTTATCTTTCAACAGTTTTAAATTTACAGAAATCTTGCAAAGATAGTACCAGGAGTTCCCATAAGACTCATATCCAGTTTTCTCTAATATTACATCTTACAGAGTATATTTGTTGTAATTAATGAACAAATATTGATGCTATTAATAAGCACACACTTTAGTCATATTTCCTTAATTTTTACCTAATGTCCTTATTTTTCTATTCCAGAATCTCATCCAGGATATGAAAGTAAGGAGGGAAAGATTTTAATTACAAAATAAATTTCTGTAGTAGACACTGGGCTATTCAGATTATCTGTTTCCTCTTGAGTGATCTTTAGTAGTTTGTGTCTATCAATAAATTTGTGCATCTCATCTGAGTTGAATTTGCTGGCAGAAAGTTTTTCAT
This sequence comes from Bubalus bubalis, assembly GCF_019923935.1. NCBI lineage: Eukaryota > Metazoa > Chordata > Mammalia > Artiodactyla > Bovidae > Bubalus > Bubalus bubalis. The sequence goes on along the minus strand of NC_059159.1, from coordinate 150,863,974 downwards.
AGCATTCCATTACAATAAATTTATTACATTTTGATTCTGTGCTAACATGACCTCTCTCATTCCTAACATTGATAATTTATGTCTTTTCTCTTTTTCTCTTATTAAATGTGATTCAAGATTTATCCATTTTATTGATTTTTCTCCAAGAAAGAGCTTTTAGTTTCACTGATTTTTCTCTTTTTTTTCCCCATTTAGTTGATTTCTGTTCTGTTCTCTATTGTGCTTATTTTTTTGTTTCCTTCGCTATTTTATTTAATTTCTTAAAGTGGAATCTCAGATAACTTATTTGAGACCTTTTTTCCTAATATAGATATTTAGTACTATAAATATCTTACTAACTAGTGTTTTAGTATCATTTCACAAATTTTAATATATTGTTTTTTAAAATTTTCATTCAGTTTAAAACACTGTCTAAATTCTATTTTGCTCTTTTCTATGAATCATGGGTTATTTAAAAGTGCAGTAGGTAGTTCCTAAGTGTTTGGTGATTTTCCAGGTGTTTTCCTTTCCTTGATTTAATTTAATTCTATTGTGATTTGTGAATATAAAATATGCATGACTCACATCTTTTAAAACTTATTCAGACTTATTTATAGTCCATAATGTCATTATCTTGGTAAATGTTTTGTGTGCACTTAAAGAATATGCTTTCATCTGTGTGTGTGTAAAATATTCTACGAATGTCTATTAGGTTCAGTTAGTTGACTGTGTTGCCTTCTGTGTGCCACTGATTTTTAGCTTCCTTATTCTATCAGTTATTCAGAGAGGGTATTGAAACCCTAACTAAAGCTATGAATTTGTCTATTTCTCTTTGCCGTTTTGTCTTTGCCTTCTTTGTTTTGAAGTTCTGCTATTTGGGGGCATACATGTATAAAATTATTATGTCCTCCTAATGAAGTTGCCTTTTTATCATTCTGAAATGACCTTTTTGTTCTTGATATTGTTCTTTGCTCTGAAATCTACTTTTTTTGATATTAATATAACTACTTCAGATTCCTTTGATTAGGGTTCGTGTGATACCTTTTCATTACTTTTATTTTTAATATATTTGTGTCATATTTAAAGTGTGTTTCTTGGAAGCATCATATACATGTATTTGAGTACATTGTATAAGGTGCATTGCTCTTTTTAACCCATTCTAAATTTTTGTCTTTTAATTGGAGTGTTTAGGTCAAGTATATTTAATGGAAATGGTACAGTTAGATTTAAACACATTATGTTGTTATTTGCTCTGTTATATCTGTCTTCTTTCCCTTCTTCTCTTTTTTCTACCTTCATTTGCATTAATTGAATACTTTTGGTGATTCTATTTATTTCCTTTGATGGTTTGTTAACCATAATGCTTTGTTTCACTGTTCTGGTGGTTGCTTTAGGCTTTATAATGTGCAGATTTAATTTATCACCAACTACCTTAAAGTGATATTATTCCACTTAACAAACAGTGTGAGAATCTTCAGAGATATACTTCTATTTCTCTTCTCTTTCATGATATTATCAAACATTTTATACAAACCCTATACTGCATTGCTATTATTTTCATTCAAACAGACAATTATATTTACAAACATTTAGATAAGAAGAAAAATATATTGTAGGGACTTCCCTGGTGGTTCAGCAGTTAAGAATCTGGGCTTCCACTGCAGTGGGCGCAAGTTTGATCCCTGGTCAGGGAACTAAGCTCTCTCACATGTCATGCGGTATGGCCAAAAAGTGAAAAAAATAAAAATGTTTTAAGTTTACTCATATAGTTTTCATTTTTGGTGCTTTCATTCCTTTTTGTAGATCAGTACTTCAATCTAAGTTGTACAAGTTCTTTGTATATTCTTTATGTGCTCTGGATACTGGACTCTTCACAGATACATTATTTGCCATTATTTTCTCCCATTCTGTATGTTGTCTTTTCATTTTCTTGATAATGTTCTTTATTGCACAAAAGTTTTTAATTTTGATGAAGCTCAGTTTATCTATTTTCCTTTTGTTCCATTTGTCTTTAGTCTTATATCTAAGAATCTGTGGCCAAATCCACAGATTTGGATTTGCAGACTTATCCTTATATTTTCTTCTAAGATTTCTATGAATTTAGCCCTTACATTTAAGTTGATGGTCCACACTGAGTTCATTTTTATGTATGGTGTGAATTAGTGGTCTAAGTTTATTATTTTGTGTGAAAGAATTCCAGTTGTCTCAGAACTATTTGTCAAAAAGATTATTCTTCCTCCAAGGGAATCATATTGGCACCTCTCTGTTTCATATTATTAACCTCTTATTTCTTTCTAAGTGCAGAATGTGATCTTTACCAGTTTTATTTTTGTGATCTATTTAAAATTCTTTGTGGTCAGTTTTTTTTATAAATGTTTCATGAGTTCAGTGTTGAATAGATGCTTAAAAGTAGACATACTAGATCTCTTCCTTGAGTTCTTTTTTTCTCTCAGTATCCCATGTTTGCTTTAATTTCTTTGACATTTTAGATTAAAATCATTTGATTTTTTTCTTTTGTTTGTAACAGTTTTTATCTTGAAATGTATTTTTAACATATTTTAAAAAGCAACTAGCTTTTATTCATGATGTTAGATTTATACTTTTTCCAGCATTATTGGAGCATAATTGCAATTGAAGTGTATTCTTTACTATTATATTTATTTACTTTATTATTACATATTTGTCTATAAGAAACAGAAGTTTATGTATATATAATACACAAACTTAAGTCACATTTAATACAAATTATTAATAGTATTGCTTAAATTTTCTGTATTTCTTATTTTGGTAGGTATTTGTACGTTGTGATATACTGAAAGAAATGGGTTATCTCCTATTATACTTTAATTTTATGTACTTCTTTTTTGTATCTTGAGTAGATCTTTTCTTTTGTGTTTTGTTGATACATATTATTTGGTCCATAAAGTCCCCTGACATTTTAACCTTTATTGTGACTATACCCTGCATTATTGAAAAGTGAGTTAATTTATAATCTTAATGTCTTTTGTTTTAAATTCAAATATTACTGCCATTGATATAATAGCATGATTCATCTTAACCTTTAATTTCAAGCTTGTATATTTTAATATATCTCTTACTTTGGCATACAATTGTATTAGCTTTTGGATCTAACAAAGGAGTTAGGTCCTTTAACAAATTTGATATCTATAGTTGTAATACATATGTGTGATATATATGTAAAATTTAATGTTTTATTTACTTTGATTGTGTATGTGTGAGTGTGTATGTGCTTAGGTGAATGGTGTGTTTGGATAGGGGTGTACTTATTTTCCTCTTGGTAATTTAAAAGTTTTATTGTTTCTTTTTATTTCTTCTAGTGGTTACTTTTGTGTGTATACACACACAGTCACACACACACACACATATGTGTATATATATATATATGCCAACATCTTTATTAATGCATAAATTTCAGTATCAACTGTTCTCATACCATGAAAGATTAGATATTTAATCTTAATAGAAGCAGCGTTTTCCAATATGGCTTCAGTTTTGGAATTCTGCATTAAATTCAGCAGTTGGATTTGATTTATCAACCATGTTTTTTTTTAAGGACACAGAGATGCTATATGTACTAAGAATATAAGCTTAAGAAAATATTTCTCTTATCTTTTAAGTAAAGGATAATTTGAATACATAACATCTGGAGTCAGGTTTTTTCTCCTCAAGTCATCAGTATGTGTCTCCACTGTATTCTGCCACTGAAAATAATTATTTTCAAAAATACACTGAAGTCAGTCCATTTTCTTTCTTCTAAGCAACTTGAGTTTTTTTCCTCACACTTTTATCCTTTAAGTCCCAGCACCACCAGAACTTCAATATGTTTTTCAGAAATCCCAATTACACACGTGTTGAATTTTCTTAATCTCTCCATTTAAAAATAAACATTTTTATTCTCTCCAAAACTTTTTCTAGTTTTCCATGTTGTTTATGTGATCTTTTTAAAGCTGTTTTTGCCTTGAGTCTGTTTCCAACAGTCTCTATTTTTACGCTTGCGGCTTCTAATGTGGTTTTCATTACTGTAATGGTTCTATGTTATCTTAAATTTCCTTTCTCATCAAACCTTCCAACTCAATTTTAACTTTTTCTTATTAACATTTATTTAAAAAATTTCTTCCTTGAGCTCTTTTTTTTTTCTCTCATTGTCCGATGTTTAATTTCGTTGATATTTTAGGTTACAATCATTTGAATTTTTTCTTATGCTTGGAACAATTCTTATCATGAAATGTATTTTTGACATATATTAAAAAGTAAATAGCCTTTATTCACGGAGAAGGCAATGTCACCCCACTCCAGTACTCTTGCATGGAAAATCCCATGGACGGAGGAGCCTGGTAGGCTGCAGTCCATGGGGTCGCTAAGAGTGGGACACGACTGAGCAACTTCACTTTGACTTTTCACTTTCATGCATTGGAGAAAGAAATGGCAACCCACTCCAGTGTTCTTGCCTGGAGAATCCCAGGGATGGGGAAGCCTGGTGGGCTGCCATCTACGGGGTTGCACAGAGTCAGACACAACTGAAGCGACTTAGTAGCAGCAGCAGCAGCCTTTATTCATGATATTAGATTTATATTTTTTGCAGCATTATTAAAGTATAGTTGCAATTGAAATATACTCCTTATTATTGCATTTATTTACATCACTAGCCCCCAGGGGACTGACAGCAACAGATGGGAGGGTAATATTTATATACAGATCTGATGTTATATATTTTAGCTCATAAATCATCTTTGAAAGAGGGAAATTCCATTTAGGCTTATAATATTTTCCATGGATAGAGTTGCCAGATGCTGGAGACTAAGCCAGATCAGATTGAAACTTCAATTCAGGTGTGCTTCATTGAAATACTTTTTAGCTTGTCTGTTGAGTCATCTGCCTTTGAAGGTATGTTCAAGAGGCCTGGTGGAGCTGCGCCCCTAGGGAGGGGAGTCCACACATCTTATAGAATCCTTTCTTGCTTGTGTTTTCTCAGACAGCTGTGGTCCTCATCTGTATAGGCTGAAAGCTTCTTGCTTCAAAAGTTTATTCCCTATCTTTAATGGTTGTTGTTGTTTAGTCACTAAATCGTGTCCAACTCCTTTGCAACCTTCCAGGCTATAGCCTGGACTGTAGCCTGCCAGGCTTCTCTGCCCATGGAATTTCCCAGGCAAGAATACTGGAGTGGGTAGTTATTTCCTTCTACAAGGTACCTTCTCAAACTAGGAATCGAACCCTCATCTCCTGCATTGGCAGGGGGATTCTTTAGCAGTGTACCATATGGGAAGCTCATCTTTAATGGTGTCAACATAAATACATTTATTCAAACCCTCTTCCACTTTCTCTCTCTCTTGCTAAATTTTCTTTTTAGTCCCTTTTCTCCCGCATCTCTGTCCATTGTTTTGCCATCTGGCTTATTCCTTTGAGTGCATAACACAGAGATAATTACTCCTGTGACAGTTATTTTGAGTCCAAATACCAAAGTACAAGTCATCAATACCCTCAATTTTACATACACACTTCCTTTTAAAGACTGGCAGGCTACAATCCATGGGGTCCAAAGAGTTGGACATGACTGAGTGACTAAACAAGAACTGAGTCTTCTGCTTTATACTGTTTTCCTGGACTCTGCACCACCTTTCCCACCAAACCTCCAGAAAAATCTTAATATATGTCTTGAAATAAACAGGTGTTCCTGTGTCTCATCTTCATTTCCACATAATGCCTTAGGTTATGAAATTTTATTTGTTCTCCCTAAGTTCACAGTGTACTACTAAGAATCCTCAAGTTGTCAAAAATCTTTTCATAAAACAATTGCTTTCATATAGTCAGTGAGAAGGAGGGAGAGAAAAGAGTATTTCAGGCTTAAGTCTTTAGATATTTTCCCTAGAAGAATTTTTATGGAAATTTTGTTTTTATTTTTTTTAATTTTATTTTATTTTTAAACTTTACATAATTGTATTACTTTTGCCAAATATCAAAATGAATCCACCACAGGTATACATGTGTTCCCCATCCTGAACCCTCCTCCCTCCTCCCTCCCCATACCATCCCTCTGGGTCGTCCCAGTGCTTGGGAAATTTTATTTTTAAACAATTTATTTATTTTTATTTTTGGCTGTGCTGGGTCTTGGTTGCTGCATGTGGGCTTTCTCCAGTTGTGGCGAGTGGGAGGCACTCTCTAGTTGTGGGCTTCCCATTGCAGTGGCTTCTCTTGTAGAGCAAGGTCTCTAGGGCTCACAGGATCAGTAGTTGCAGCTCATGGGCTCTAGAGCGTGGGCTCTGTAGTTGTGGCACATGGGCTTAGTTGCCCTGTGGCATGTGGAATCTCCCCAGACTAGGGACTGAACCCATGTGCCTTGCATTAGCTGGTGGATTCTTGACCACTGGATTACTAGGGAAGTGCTCTATGGACATTTTAAATAAAGCTAATTTTATAGGTGTAAATGTTATCAAAGGATGACTTGCAAAATGATAACATAATCCTCCTTCAAGTATATAGTCAGCACATGCCTAACCTATTAATGAGGGAATCAACAAGATGACAAATGTGATTCAGAGAATTTGAGAGTCTCAAGTACATATAGTCGGTGAAAAAAATGTTACTTGAAAGAAATTAGAATTCTAAGTTGGATGAAGAGACTCTTATATGGCAATGGAGTCATAACCTTTGTGGTTATCCTTTTTTAAAAGCTTTAACAGTTTAATGTCAGACAGCAGAAAATGCATATTTAAAATATATATTTAGAGTGCTATTGACATTTGTATACACTTATGAACCATCACCATAATGAAGACAGTGATCATACACATCATCCCCGAAGTGTTTATAGAAAGTTGCTCCCTTAGAGGGAAAGGCTGGGATGATTTGGGAGAATGGCATTGAAATACGTATAATATCATATATGGAACGAGTCGCCAGTCCAGGTTCGATGCATGATACTGGATGCTTGGGGCTGGTGCACTGGGACGACCCAGAGGGATGGTATGGGGAGGGAGGAGGGAGGAGGGTTCAGGATGGGGAACACATGTATACCTATGGCAAATTCATTTCGATATTTGGCAAAACCAATACAATATTGTAAAGTTTAAAAATAAAATAAAATTAAAAAAAAAAAAAAAGAAAGTTGCTCCCAGCCCCCAGTCTTCCCAGGTGACTGCCCCCAGGTGACGTCAGAGAAGCCTGAGTAGAAAGCCAAGACCCTCCTTCCTACTCAGCAACAAGGAGCTTTCATCACCATGCTGCCAATGGAGACCATGTGAGGAGCCTAGATTTCTATCCCCACTAACAAAGCAAGAGAATGGAAATCCTGCAAGAAAAGAAGAAAGATATCAGAGCTCAAATAAATAATGGCTGAAAATAACTCAAACTTGACAAAAGACCTAAACTTAGAGATTCCAGAGGCTAAGCAAATCCCAAAAAAGATCAACCAAGGAAAGCTACACCAAGACACGTCAAAGAACTGTCAACACAGAATCATAAATCCTTCAATAGAGAAGAGGTATGCATGACATTTTCAAACGAAGGAAAACTAAGACATTTGTCACCAGCGTACCTATCCTACAAGAATAGCTGAAGAAAGCCCTTTAAATTGAAGGAAATAATAAAACAAGGAGTCTGAGAACATCAGAATGAAAGAAAGAGCACTGCAAAAATATGAGTACATATAGCAGACTTTCTGTCTCTTCTTTAGTTTTTAAAATTATGTTTGATAGCTGAGGACAAAAAGTTATGTACTGTCTGATGTGGTTAGAAATATATGTAGAAAATATTTAATGGAGGAAGGTAAAGAGATGCAAAGGCAGAGAGGTTTTCTACATTTCTATGACACTGAAATGGAGGAAGACCCTATGGCCCTTCCCCTCTCCATGTCCTGTGCCTACCTTTAGTCTGTGGAAAACTTCAGTCAAGGAATAAGTTTAAATAAAGAAACTAGAACATGCAGAAACAAAGGAAAACAGTCAAAGGAGACCAAATAATAACAATATACTCACTAAGTACAGTCAAGGATCTTTAGTTCCTTCTCAAAGACTGTAGGTAGTATTCTGAGCCATATCCTGTGAGCTGTCTTATAGATAATGAAACTCCCACCAGGTGGAAGAAGTTAACTACATCATGATGATCAGACTACACTCATGAAATAAGCTGCCACAATTCCAATAATTGGCCTCAAAGAAATGAAAACAAACTGACCCTGGAACTGAAGATTAACTGTACCTAAAATAACCAAGGTGATGCTGGTCAGACCACCGATGACCGATTTGAAGATGACAGACACAGTGGACTGTGCTGTTTCTGAATGTAGCACTCGCCCTCTGCCTATAAAAGCTCTTACCCCTTGCTTTTTATGATTGCATGTCAATCAATAAAGAAAAGGTATTCACCAATTTAATACCTATTCATGATAAAACTTATAGAAAAATAGAATAAAAGAGAACTTCCTCAATTTGGTAAAGAACACCTTCAAAATCCTACAGCATACTTAGTGTTGAAAAACTGAATGTTTCCCTGTATAGTCAGGAACAAGGCAAGGATGTTTACTCTCACCACTAAACAATATGGTACTGGAAATTCTAACTAGTGCAAGTGAAGCAGGAGGGAATGGGTCAGGGCATAGCCTTTAAAAGAAAGACATGGCCACAGAATACGATGAAAATGAGAACCAACTAGGTCCAAGATGGTGGACTATTCATCTTCCTCTAGACCTTTGGCTTCAGTGTACACTCATGGTAACACATCAGCAAGCTAAATGATACACTACCAGCACCATGAGTGCTCTGAGGCTGGCCTTCAAAGACCAAAAAGTGGACGGTGGCTCAATTCCTGGAAATCTCCTCTCCACCCCCCAAATAGTTGGAATAATCCTCTTATTCATTAGCTTATGAAACCACCTGGCACATAAAAATTAACCACACTATATTTTGAAGCCCTCTCACTCTCCTTCACCTTCTGGGATGGCCCACACTCTGTCTGTGGAGTGTTTTTACCAAGGCCTCTCATCTTCTGAAACGGCCCACACATTCTGTTCGTGGAGTTTTTCTCTACATAAATCCACTTCTTACTATCAATTTATCTCTGAATTGTTTCCTGACAAAGCAAGAGCCTCAAATTCATGCAACATAAGGAAGAAAGAAGAGGAAATAAAAGGCATGCAGATCAGAAAGAAAGAGAAACAACTGTCTCTATTTTCAAATAACATGGTTTGGCTGTCTATGTGGAAAATCCCAAGGAATCTACCAAAAAAAAAACAAAACAAAACAAAACAAAAAAAAACCTTTTTATGTAACTAATAAGTTTAATAAGATCTTATGATACAAAATTGACACTCAAGAATTAATTATATTTCTATATATAGCAATGAACCTGTGGACACCAAAATTAAAATTACAGTACCATTTACAATTGCTCAAAAACTGAACTACTTAAGTGTAAATCTAACATGTATGGGACTTATATGCTAGAAAGTACAAAATGATGATGAAGGGAAACAAAGAAGTTCTAAATAAATGGAGAAGCAGATCACATTCATGAATTGGAAGACTCAACATATTATTGATGTCAGTTCTCCTCAAATTGATATTCAGTTTTTAAAACTTGAGTCAGAGTTGACACATATTAGTTTCAGATGTACAACATAATGATTTGATATTCATATATGTTGTGAAATGATTACCACCATAAGTGTACTTGAGGAGCAACCCTACGCCTGAGGCCAGGGGCGGTGGCCAGGAGGATCAACCCCACGTCCAAGGAGCCGTGGCTGCGCCGGCATAGAAGGGCCTAAAGGAGCTATCCCACGTTGAAGATCAGGAAGGGCGGCAGTGAGGAGATACCCCTCGTCCAAGGTAAGGAGCAATGGCTGCACTTTGCTGGAGCAGCCATGAAGAGATACCCCATGCCCAAGGTAAGAGAAACCCAAGTAAGATGGTAGGTGTTGCAAGAGGGCATCAGAGGGCAAACACACTGAAACCATACTCACAGAAAACTAGTCAATCTAATTGCACTAGGACCACAGCCTTGTCTAGCTCAATGAAACTAAGCCATGCCTGTGGGGCAACCCAAGATGGGCGGGTCATAGTGGAGAGATCTGACAGAATGTGGTCCACTGGAGAAGGGAATGGCAAACCACTTCAGTATTCTTGCCTTGAGAACCCCATGAACAGTATGAAAAGGCAAAATGATAGGATACTGAAAGAGAAACTCACCAGGTCAGTAGGTGCCCAATATGCTACTGGAGATCAGTGGAGAAATAACTCCAGAAAGAATGAAGGGATGGAGCCAAAGCAAAAACAATACCCAGCTGTGGATGTGACTGGTGATGGAAGCAAGGTCTGATGCTGTAAAGAGCGCTATTGCATAGGAACCTGGAATGTCAGGTCCATGAATCAAGGCAAATTGGAAGTGGTCAAACAAGAGATAGCAAGAGTGAATGTCAACATTCTAGGAATCAGCAAACTGAAATGGACTGGAATGGGTGAATTTTTCTCAGATGACCATTATTTAATATCATATACACTACATACCCAAACTGTCAAATCGTTCACAGCACATTAACCAGGTTACTAGGAAAACTGGACTACCACGACCAAAGATGTTATAGTATAGTGCACAAAATTCTGACCAGGAGAGCCAAGATCAAAAAGTGGTTTGCTGTAGGAAATAATTCTACCAAAACAATATGGGAAGAGAAGTAATTTAAAGTGTTCAAGACATTAAATGCACAACTGACTCCAACTGTCATTTAGTATGCTTTTGTGTTACAGGATATAAAAGCTACCCCCATCTATGGAATGTTAAGCTGACACCCAAGACAATCAAAGCCTCCCGTATCCAATATCCCACTATTTTCTGGTTGTACCAAAAAATAAACAACCAGCAAATGATTTCACCTCTTAAAAAAAAGCATTTACACTTAAAAAATGGGATGAGGTGGGATTCCCTCCTTTTTAAAAATGTTTCTAGAGCTACTAAAAAACTTGCATTTACAAAATAGTTGATAATCTACTACTGTGGGCAGGAATCCCTCAGAAGAAATGGAGTAGCCATCATGGTCAACAAAAGAGTCCGAAATACAGTACTTGGATGCAATCTCAAAACGACAGAATGATCTCTGTTCATTTCCAAGGCAAACCATTCAATATCACAGTAATCCAAGTCTATGCCCCAACCAGTAACGCTGAAGAAGCTGAGGTTGAACGGTTCCATGAAGATCTACAAGACCTTTTAGAACTAACACCCAAAAAAGATGTCCTTTTCATTATAGGGGACTGAATGCAAAAGTAGGAAGTCAAGAAACACCTGGAGTAACAGGCAAATTTGGCCTTGGAATACAGAATGAAGCAGGGCAAAGACTAATAGAGTTTTGCCAAGAAAATGCACTGGTCATAACAAACACCCTCTTCCAACAGCACAAGAGAAGACTCTATACATGGACATCACCAGATGGTCAACACCGAAATCAGATTGATTATATTCTTTGCAGCCAAAGATGGAGAAGCTCTATACAGTCAGCAAAAACAAGACCAGGAGCTGACTGTGGCTCAGATCATGAGCTCCTTATTGCCAAATTCAGACTTAAATTGAAGAAAGGAGGGAAAACCACTAGACCATTCAGGTATGACCTAAATCAAATCCCTTATGATTATACAGTGGAAGTGAGAAATAGATTTAAGGGCCTAGATCTGATATATAGAGTGCCTGAAGAACTATGGAATGAGGTTCATGACACTGTACAGGGGACAGGGATCAAGACCATCCCCATGGAAAAGAAATGCAAAAAAGCAAAATGGCTGTCTGGGGAGGCCTTACAAATAGCTGTGAAAAGAAGAGAAGTGAAAAGCAAAGGAGAAAAGGAAAGATATAAATATCTGAATGCAGAGTTCCAAAGAATAGCAAGAAGAGATAAGAAAGCCTTCCTCAGCGATCAATGCAAAGAAATAGAGGAAAACAACAGAATGGGAAAGACTAGAGATCTCTTCAAGAAAATCAGAGATACCAAAGGAACATTTCATGCAAAGATGAGCTCGATAAAGGACAGAAACAGTATGGACCTAACAGAAGCAGAAGATATTAAGAAGAGATGGCAAGAATACACAGAAGAACTGTACAAAAAAGATCTTCACGACCCAGATAATCACGATGGTGTGATCACTGACCTACAGTCAGACATCCTGGAATGTGAAGTCAAGTGGGCCTTAGAAAGCATCACTACGAACAAAGCTAGTGGAGGTGATGGAATTCCAGTTGAGCTATTCCAAATCCTGAAAGATGATGCTGTGAAAGTGCTGCACTCAATATGCCAGCAAATGCAGAAAACTCAGCAGTGGCCACAGGACTGGAAAAGGTCGGTTTTTATCCCAATCCCAAAGAAAGGCAATGCCAAAGAATGCTCAAACTACCACACAATTGCACTCATCTCACATGCTAGTAAAGTAATGCTCAAAATTCTCCAAGCCAGGCTTCAGCAATATGTGGACCATGAACTTCCTGATGTTCAAGCTGGTTTTAGAAAAGGCAGAGGAACCAGAGATCAAATTGTGAACATCTGCTGGATCATGGAAAAAGCAAGAGAGTTCCAGAAAAGTATCTATTTCTGCTTTATTGACTATGCCAAAGCCTTTGACTGTGTGGATCACAATCAACTGTGGAAAATTCTGAAAGAGATGGGAATACCAGACCACCTGATCTGCCTCTTGAGAAATCTGTATGCAGGTCAGGAAGCAACAGTTAGAACTGGACATGGAACAACAGACTGGTTCCAAATAGGAAAAGGAGTTCGTCAAGGCTGTATATTATCACCCTGTTTATTTAACTTCTATGCGGAGTACATCATGAGAAACGCTGGACTGAAAGAAACACAAGCTGGAATCAAGATTGCCGGGAGAAATATCAATCACCTCAGATATGCAGATGACACCACCCTTATGGCAGAAAGTGAAGAGGAACTCAAAAGCCTCTTGATGAAAGTGAAAGAGGAGAGTGAAAAAGTTGGCTTAAAGCTCAACATTCAGAAAACGAAGATCATGGCATCCGGTCCCATCACTTCATGGGAAATAGATGGGGAAACAGTGGAAACAGTGTCAGACTCTATTTTCCCTGGCTTCAAAATCATTGCAGATGGTGAATGCAGCCATGAAATTAAGAGTCGCTTACTCCTTGGAGGGAAAGTTATGACCAACCTAGATAGCATATTCAAAAGCAGAGACATTACTTTGCCAACAAAGGTTCGTCTAGTCAAGGCTATGGTTTTTCCAGTGGTCATGTATGGATGTGAGAGTTGGACTGTGAAGAAGGCTGAGCGCTGAAGAATTGATGCTTTAGAACTGTGGTGTTGGAGAAGACTCTTGAGAGTCCCTTGGACTGCAAGGAGATCCAACCAGTCCATTGTGAAGGAGATCAGTCCTGGGATTTCTTTGGAAGGAATGATGCTAAAGCTGAAACTCCAGTACTTTGGCCACCTCATGCGAAGAGTTGACTCATTGGAAAAGACTCTGATGCTGGGAGGGATTGAGGGCAGAAGGAGAAGGGGACGACAGAGGATGAGATGGCTGGATGGCATCACTGACTCGATGGACGTGAGTTTGAGTGAACTCCGGGAGTTGGTGATGGATAGGGAGGCCTGGCGTGCTGTGATTCATGGGGTTGCAAAGAGTCGGACATGACTGAGCGACTAATCTGGTCTGATCTGATCTGATAAGTTTACTTAACATCCTACACCACATTTACTAATTTTTTTTTATATTCAGTTTTAATTATGAGCTTCCCTTATGGCTCAGATGATAAAGAATCTGCCAGCAATGCAGGAGACCTGGGATCTATTCCTGGATTGGGAAGATCCCCTGGAGGAGGAAATAGCAATCCACTCCAGTATTCTTGCCTGGAGAATTCCATGGACAGAGGAGCCTGGTAGGTCACAAGGAGTCAGACACAACTGAGCGAATAACACTTTCAGTAAAAATCTCAGCAGGATTTTTTTTATAGATGTAGACAACATATACTAAGATTCATATGGGAAAGGCAAAACAACTAGAATAGCTAAAACAATTTTTAAAATTAAAGTAAAAACAATAATTCTACTGGATTTGAAGACTTATTTTATTAACAGAAGTACAGTAATCAAGAATGTGTGGTATTGGAAGAGGTGGGTAGACAAATAAATCAGTGCAACAGAAAACCTAAAAATAGGTAAGAAAAGTGTGAGTAGCTACACAAAGCAACAAGAGGAGTCCTTCAGGTGAGAAGTTCTGAATCTGGATTATATCAATGTCAATATTCTTGTGGTGATAGTGTACTGAGTTTGGGGGGATGTTACCACGGGGGAAACAGTGAGTAAAGGGTACTCGGGATCCCTCTCATGGTTCCTAAAACCTCAAGTGAATCTACAAGAATCTCAAAGTAAAAAGGTTAATGAAATATGATTATCTCAATAGACACTGAAAAAAACATTTAGCAAAATACATTATTCATTCAGGATAAAATCTCTCAACAAACTAGGAAGAGAAGGGAACTTCCTAAACTTGATAAATGATGTCTGAAAAATAATAGTGAATGAAAATTCTTCCCCCCCAAGAGCAAGAATTTATTTTCCTGGCATGATCAGCATTGCGTTTAACAAGGGGCTTCTGACACATTCCTGCCAAGATTTTGGCCATTGTTCTGATAAACGAAGCACAGAGCCATTCGAATACAGGACCTCTGTTCTCATTTTCTTTCCCCTCCAGATTCAAGCAGTAGATCCTATTAACAATGTATTATAACCATCCATTAAGTGCAAATTATTTCCTTAATGAACTGATCATGTTACCCAAACAAGAACAGTGGGAGAAATGCCTTTATAAAGTTCTTAGATTCAGGAGAACAATTGGTTTTGTTTTACAGTAAACCGAAGGGTTTGGCAAAGATCCAATGTGATAACCATTTTATTAATGGTAAATCTTAAAACTGGACTAGGATAATGAGTCATTTTATTTTGCTATGCATAAGGTTATCCTTCTTCAACATTCTAAGAGTCAGGGTATATCCTATATGCTTTGATTATTAAGAAAAAACATCAGAAAAGAGGAAAAATGACAAAAGGAGTAAATGCTATAGTTCAGTCTTGTCCAACAAACCTGCCTAAGAATCTTTTGATGTTCTAGGAAGTAATAACTATTGGACTTACAGTTTACTGCCAGACTTTGTAAAATTAGATGTTAGTTTGATGCAAGATTGATAAATTGCCGATGATCTCTGTCCATTAGAGATGGAAATACTTCCTATATGGTAAATATGATATGGCCCAAGCAGTTACTTCTTTCCCATTGAACGTGTTCATATGTATATGTTTATACTTCCTCATATGCTCCTTTGAACCAGCTTTGCCATCCTTTGCCTATAATTTTTCTCTATACTGAGTTAAATAAACAAACCTTGGATACACCCCCAGTCTATGAGAATACGAGCATCTGATGTTTAGTTATTTGAAAATTATACTTTGACCTGAAGGGAAAGGATGGCTGTGGTCCACCTGGGGCATGGAGACTTCCCTTTCAGCCAGCATGGAAAGGATGGGATTCAGGTCAACCGTCCTGTGACTTTGCGTTGTGGACAACATTAACCCATGTGCTCGCTGACTGTCTCATCCATACTAATTATGAACCATTACGTGTGCGGCATGGGCTAGCAGTTGTCGTGGTGGTGGTGGTGGTTTAGTCACTAAGTTGTGTCTGACTCTTGCCACCCCATGGATTGGAGCCTGCCAGGCTCTCCTATCCGTGGAATTCTTCAGGCAAGAATACTGGGGTGGGTAGCCATTTCCTTCTCCAGAGGCTTTTCCCCAACCAGAGACTGAACCTGCATCTCCTGCATTAGCAGGCAGATTCTTTACCACTATCACCAACTGGGAAGCCCATGTTTCTCCAGTTGTCATGGTAATTTTGGTTATTTCAGTGGGAATGTCTTGTGTTGAAATTTCTCTTTCCTTTGTCACTCTGAAATATCACTGCATGGCAATCAATGAATAGCTGACTCATGAACTTGAATTATCTTACTTTGCTAATTATCTTGGAGAATATAAGACACTGTGCCATTCCAGGAATTTGCCTGTGTCCAGGACCAATGAAAATGGCACATTACTTGTATACAGAAGAAATACTGAATCTGGAGGAGGGTCTTTTTTTCTGCTTGACTGAAAATAAATTTACAGAACAGATGCCTGCTAAAGAATTAGAACCTCTAAGTCCCAATCTAGGAACTAGAGGATTAAAAAAAAAAAAATGTGTGAGCTTAAAAAGAAATTCCTGTTGATCTGAATAAAATTAAGCTGAGATAAGGAACAGTCTCTGAGCATTAGAAACTCATGGCTTTGTTTCCAGTGTGCAAGTTAGACACGAAAATACAGCCTACATAATCTTCTATTGTAGGAGCAATATTTTTAATATTGATAAGTTCTAAAATTCTGCACAGCCTCTATTTCCTGATTAGTCATTTGCTAACAGAATTATATCAGCAGCCAGAGACTACGTTTACTGTTAGTAAATCAATCTGTAGCCCTCCAAGCTCCTCAGTCCACGGAGTTTTCCAGGCAAGAATACTGGAGTGGGTTGCCATTTCCTTCTCCAATGCATGAAAGTGAAAAATTAAAGTGAAGTCGCTCAGTTGTGTTCAACTCTTTGCAACCCCATGGACTATGGCCCACCAGGCCCCTCCGCCCATGGCATTTTCCAGACAAGAGTACTGGAGTGGGTTGCCATTGCCTTCTTGAGTGGGTGCCATTCCCACACAGGGATCTAACCAGATTTCTTGCATCTCCTGCATTGATAAACAGATTCCTCACCACTAGAGTCACCTAGAAAGCCCTCTTAAAAAATAGTTTTACTAATGAAATAGTGGACTATATGAACTTCTGATCAGTATATTATGGGAGAAGAACTGGTCAGATAAAGCTCAAAAGCAGGAACTGGTGAGACAAAATAAACCTTACCCATTTGTGACGGAGCTGGGTAGACATCTATATCCTAGTATCATAAGCATCCTGTCCAGCACTTGAAATGCATGGAAATTTCCTTCCTAGATTTTGTTTTAGGTCCACATTAAAAAATACAGGCTTTAAAAGATGAAGACCATTTTTAAAGACATATATAGCCATTGTGTAGTAAGAAATATCTGTCAGTGGAAATTAAAACACACAACGTGAAAATTGTGGTCAGATTTTACTCAAGAGCTTACTGAGGACTAGACCCCAGGACAGCTTCTCAGTAGCTCTGAGGAACTGCTCCAAAGAAGTAAGGAGAACAAAAGGTTTAAAAAAAAAAAAAACAAAAACAAAGAAGTAAGAGGGAAGGCTAGTTTATACAGGATTTTTGTTAGGAAATACATCCAATCAATCATGGGCTTCCCAGTTGGGGATAGTGGGAAAGAATCTGCCTGCTAATGCAGGAGATGCAGGTTCAGTCTCTGTTTGGGGAAGATCCCCTGGAGAAGGAATTGGCTACCCACCCCAGTATGCTTGCCTGAAGAATCCCATGGACAGAGGAGTCTGGCAGGCTACAGTCCATGGGGTCGCAGAGTTGGACACAATTGAAGTGACTTAGAGTGCGTATCCAATCAGGGATACGTCTTGCTTGTTACAAAAACAACAAACAAACAGATATTTCAAGTTAATGATTATAGTGCTTTTTCCATGTATCAGAAGCTGCAAGAAGCAGGGTTCATTAAAAAAAGTGAAAGTCCTTCAGTCATGTCCAGCTGTTTGCAACCCCATGAACTATACAGTCCATGGAATTCTCCAGACCAGAATACTAGAGTGGGCAGCTGTTCCCTTCTTCTTCCTAACCAGGGATCGAACACAGACCTCCCACATTGCAGGTGGATTCTTTACCATCTGAGTCACCAGGGAAGCCCTCATTAAAAAAAATTCTTCCTGAAATGCACTTACCTATCTAAGGGCCAGTTGGTCCAAAGCACAGAGCATCCTGTTATTGCCTTCCTCTGTCTGAAAGACTGAGTGCACTGTAGGTCAGGCAGTGCAGCAGGTTAATCTTTGTAGACTTGGATGGTGAGCAAAATGCCTTTGCTCTTTTCTCATTTGCATACAACTGGCACAAGCAATTGTGCCTGACACTCTGTAGAAAGAGTTTTGCTTGGCAAGAAACTGTCAAATTAGGTAAGAGACCCCTTCCTCCATGCCAATAAAAATATCAGATCCATTTGTTACAAAGAAGGTGAATGAGATGAATTTATTTTTCCACCTGTCAGGGAGCCAGCAGTCCCCACTTGGTGGCCAGCATGACGGCCTCCTCTCCTTCCACCACAGGTGGCCCAGCGGCCAGAGCTTCAGGCGCCTGTCCTGTCACGCTGCAGATGATGTGCTCTCTCCTCATGATGGGGGAGGCCCCGGACCTGCATTTACCCCAATGACCAATTCAGTTTTTCCAGAGTTCTTTTGTTTTTCTGAGTCCAGAATTGTAGAAATTAGTAAAATGTATACTGTGAAAGAACTCATTTAAAGAGCTGAGTCAATACATTGAGAAAAGACTTTTCAACTTTACTATCTGTGTGAAATTCTGTTGGCTGTATCCTTGGGTTTCGCATTTGAAGATTCAACCTACTTGGATAGAAAATATTTAGAAAAAAATTTCAGAAATTTCTAAAACGTACAACTTGACTTTGCCATCATGGGCAATTATTTACATAGCATTTCCATTGTATTAAGTATTACAAGTAATCTAGAGGTGATTTAAAGTATGCAGGAGTATGTGTGTAGGGTATATGCAAATGATATGACATTTTATGAGCTTCCCCAGTGGCTCAGCTGTAAAAGAATCTGCTTGCAACGCAGGAGTTGAAGAAGACGTGGGTTCGATCCCTGGGTCTGGAAGATCCCCTGGAAGGGGGCATGGCAACCCACTCCAGTATTCTTGTCTGGAAAATCCCATGGACAGAGGAGACTGAAGGGCTACAGTCCACAGGGTTGCTGAGTTTGACACAACTGAAATGACTTAGCAAGCACATGACGTTTTGTATGAGATTCGAGCATCCGTGAATTTTGGTCTGGGGATGACAGGGGTTCCAGAACCAAAAAGAAGAATATACTTATATTTATATATAAAACTGCAAAGTATGTCCGTATACACACACATATCTAATAAGAGGAGGTTGGGGTGCTGGCTGTATGTGACAGCCCTGGTTTCATCCTTTTTAAGAGCACATGCCCCTCTCTAACCACATGTTGGGCAGCCCAAGGCAGGGGCCATGTGTTGCCCTTACTCACTTCCACAGAGCATGACACAGACCAGGAGCTGCGTATGAATGTTTACCAATAATCATGATGATGGATTAGACGTGTGTCTCGCCACTTTTTTAAAAAAAATGTATTCCTCTACTATGAGTTGGAATCCCATATCTCAGTGGTCACCTCCATGGGGAAAAGCAGGAACTGCTGGAAGCTGCATGGGTTCTAAGCAACAGAGGCCACGGAGAACCAAACCAGTTCCTGCAGCCCAGGACCCCAGCCACCAGCAGGAGCAGTCTGGAGAGATGTTGCAGGTAGCAACAGGGTTGTCAACAGACTTGTCACAGGTAGTAAACAGCAGGCAGCACTGGTTTCATCCTTGCTCAGCTGTGACGTGTTAGTTGCTCAGTCGGGTCTGACTTTTTGCTACCCATGGACAGGCTCCTCAGTTCATGGAATTCTCCAGGCAAGAATAGTGGAGTGGGTTGCCATTTCCTTCTCCAGGGGATCTTCCTCACCCAGGGATCAAACCCTGGTCTCCTGCATTGCATTGCAGGCAGATTCTTTACCATCTGAGCTACCAGCAAAGCCTCAAACACACATCCTTTCCTGAATGCAGAGGTGGTTCTCAGCTCATGGCTACAGTTTCCTCAGGAAACAAGAGGCAAGTTTCACCCACTCTTGCTCTGGAAAAAACCTCCACAGGGTCTGTTTGGCCCCATTCCTTCAGCCTTGGCCAAGTCACTAAAAGATGCCTGTTCCACTTAACCCCCAGCCTGTCCCTGATCCCTGCTTTTGACAAAAGGGCAGTCATGCTCATGAAACTAGGAATTTTCTTTTTTTCCAACTGCAGTGAGATACAAAGGCTACTTCTCTTTGTCAACCAATCTCCCCACTGCTGACATTTGCATCTGCTCAGAGGTATTTCCAGCCAGAAGATTCAGGGGGCCAAATGAGAGATGGGGAAATTCCTCCCAGGGCTCCTGAATTGAATGTAAATTCTACTCTGATGTGGAAAACGAAATTGCTGCTCAGTCATTCCCCTTGTCAGCATTCCAGAGCCTGTCCTTGTCATTAGGGCTGGCTTTCTCTGTCTCTTCTTTGTGCACACCCTTTTCAGAAGAAAGTTAGTTACTGGTATAACATCTAAGCTTTTTTTTTTTTTATTTTAGTCTTTCTTTAAAGGGCGGTGGTGGTCAACTTTGGGGTCAAGCAAAAAGTTCTACGCATTTTCTTTTTCCCCTTCCCGCCCCCCCCCCATTAATGTCAGCCCCAACTTCTCATTCCTAACCTTGATCTGACACTAGTGACATTCTCAGGGCCTGGAATTTGGTCTTTCAGAGCTGGTTCTGCTCCAAGTCCTCAGTGACCTTTCATTCCTTTCCCCCATACCCCTCCCTGAGATGCCCATGACAAGGGATACTATAGTTCCCAGAGCCAGAGAGAGACAGACAGACAGAGGGATGGAGAAAGAGAGGGGTGGGGTAGCTTACAGGCATTGGCAAATGGGAGAGGAAAGAGCAGAAGCAGAGCCACATCAGAATCCAGGAAAGTCACAGAACTTGGAACCAATGTATCTGGATCTACTCTTCTTTCCTAATCAATAATTCTCTTTCACTTATTAATTGAAAAATATTGAGATTGAGGACCAAGTATTTCTTTTTTTTAAGTCAGTTTTTTTTCAATTTTTATTTTTTATTTGATTGATTTGACATGTTACAATTTGTGCTGGTGAGCACAGCGCTGCTGGGCTGTTCTGGGCTCTGGGTAGGTCTCCATTAAGAACCACTGCCCCTGGGATGGGTCCATACTGCCCTCTCTGGGGCCAGAGCAGCTGGTGGTTGAATCTCAGGTGTTCACTACAGGCTCATCCTGTCAGAGCTGAGGTGCCCCTGGCCCTCGGAGTCCTCACTGTGCCCTAGATGTGAGCACACTTCCTAGAAGGGTTGCAACTCTCAGGACTGTTTCCTCAACCTCAGGTGGGAGGATAGTGTAAATGGGTTTCCCACGTGGTGCTAGTGGTAAAGAATCTGCTTGCCAATGCAGGAGAAGTCAGAGATGTGGGATTGATCCCTGGGCTGGGAAGATGCCCTGGAAGAGGGCATGGCAACCCACTGCAGTATTCTTGCCTGAAGAATTCCATGGACAGAGGAGCCTGGCGGGCTATAGTCCATGGGGTTGCAAAGAGTCAGACATGACTGAGCACACAGGGATGCACCAAGGTGGGAGGGGCCAGCCAGGCTCCACAGCCTCCACCAGAACAGAACCCATTCTGCAGGTCCTTAGCTGTTTGGGATGCCTGCTTCACAGCTTAAGAGTTCTTTTTTCTCTTTCTCTCCTTTATATTTTTTTGATAAGGATTTCTGGGATGCTTTTTATGATTTTCATTCCTTAACACACATTCAAACATGAATATCATGGATAAATATGTATTGCTACTTCCACCTAACAGGTGACAAAAGAACTTAGAAATTAAGTAAGAGAGATGGACCCCAAACTTATCCTTTTACTTTATTATTAATGGAATATCAGCAAGTACTTTCCCCATTAATTTGCCATTTGTTTTTAGGCATAGAACCATGAGCAATTAAGGACCCATCAAGGTGGGCTGCCGGAGAAGGCAATGGCACCCCACTCCAGTACTCTTGCCTGGAAAATCCCATGGACCGAGGAGCCTGGTAGGCTTCAGTCCATGGGGTCGCTAAGAGTCAGATACGACTGAGCGACTTCACTTTCACTTTTCACTTTCCTGCATTGGAGAAGGAAATGGCAACCCACTCCAGTGTTCTTGCCTGGAGAATCCCAGGGACGGGGGAGCCTGGTGGGCTGCCATCTATGGGGTCGCATAGAGTCGGACACGACTGAAGCGACTTAGGAGCAGCAAGGTGGGCTGCAGCCATCTGCCCACCTGAGCCTGGCCTGGCCTCTGAGTTGGGCCAAGTGGACTCTGTTGGACACCATGTTGACAACCTGGGGCAGGTGGATGAACAGCTACCGTCACCCTGTTCTTCCACCACACAGACCTGCCCCAGGCCCAGGCTGTCACAACCAAGGGCTGTACCAGAGTAGGTGAGCAAATTAATCCCTTAGAGACAAATCTTTCTCCCAGGCAGTAGAAACTGGATGTGCAAGTTGGCATCTTTGCGTGTCAGTGTGGGGTCATTGCTGGGGACAGAATGGAGAAGTTGCCATGACAACTGAATGCTTAGATGTCCAGGCGGGTGCTTCTTGTGAGAGCGGCCAATCTCCTTGGAGATGATAATGTTTCTTCAAGGCACTGCTCTCTTTTTTGAGGGGAAGAGTCTTACTTTTTAGAGTAAACTTGGTCTTGAAAAGAAGCTAAAGTCTGTTCACGACCTACTGTTCTGTTTGCTGCATACAAATACTGGGCAGATTTTCTCTCTGCAGCCCGAGGGTATCTTGGAAATGAGGTTGCCTGTTCCAAGTGTTCACAAATCAGTGGCTCAAGAAGACTTGATTCCTGTTGATGTATAGCAAAACCAATACAATATTGTAAAGTTAAAAAATAAAATAAAAATAAAAACAAAAGAAGACTCTCATGTCCAGTCTCACATGAAAAATAACAGATCCCCTAATGCTTTTACTCTTTTTCACTAAGCAGGAGCTTGGAACAATTTTAAAAATCAGCTTTGTGGAGGGAAATATACAATGTACACCTGACATAAAGCACATATTAAGGTCTATAGTGCAGTGAGTTTTGACAGCTGTACACACCAAAAGGAGACAGAACACTTCCATCACCCCCAAAAGCTTTTTCCTGTTTCTTTGCTGCTCATTCTTCCCTCTGCTCCTGCCCTGCTGAGCCGTGCTAAGTCGCTTCAGTCCTGTCCGACTCTTTGCAACCTTATGGACTGTAGCCCACTAGACTCCTCTGTCGGTGGGATTCTCCAGGCAAGAATACTGGAGTGCGTAGACATTCCCTCCCCCAGGGGATCTTTCTGACCCAGGTATCAAACCCAGGTCTCCTGTATTGCAGATGGATTCTTTACCATCTGAGCCATGAGGGAAGCCCAAGATAGGCAAACTCTAATCTGCTTTTTGTAACTAAAGCCCAATTTGCACTTCCTAATACTTTACATTTAAAGTTATATAGTACGTGCCCTTTTGTGACCAGCTACTTTCATTTGGAATAATGATTTTGAAATTCACCCATACTTACCCCAGGAGCTAGTCCTTTCATGTTGCTCACTAATGATTAAGCAGATATACCTCACTTTGGTTACCCATTCTCCTGGTGATGGACATTTGGGTGTCCCCTGTGTTTAGGATACTGTGAATAAGGCTGCTGTGAACATTCATCTTCCTATTGTGGGAAGTGGGATCCCTTCCAGACCCCAAGAATGGGCTCTTGTCTAATACTTGGAAATGAATTGTCTGAGGAGACACACGTGCTAACAAAGCAAGAGACTTTATGGGAAGAAGTGCCCAGGTGGAGAGTAGGAGGGTAAGGGAACCCAGGAGGACTACTCTGCCATGTGGCTCACAGTCTCAGATTTAATGGTGATGGAGTTAGTTTCTGGGTTGTTTCTGGCAAATCACCCTAACTGAGTGTCCTTCCTGGTGGCACACGCTTCTCTCAGCCAAGATGGATCCCAATAAGAAGGATGATGGAGGTTGGTAGGGCATATGGATTGGCATCTCTTCTCTCCCAACCTTTCCTGAATTCTTTCAGTTCGTTAGCTCCACATTCCTTACCAGGACCTCCTATTTAAGATAACTCATGCAAGTAGTTACTATGGTGCCTGGTCCGGGCAGCCAGTTTCAGGCAGTGTTTCCCCAAACATACACATAATTGTGTGGACAATTTTGGTGAATACTTAATAATGAAATGGCTAAGTTATGTAACTAGGTAAAATTTTAAGACACTGCCAGTTTTCTAGAGTGACACGCCATTCTAATTGGTCAAATTCTAGTACTTGGAATGAACAGTGTTTTTCCTTTATTCATCCCAGTGGATGTGGAGAGGAGTTCATCCTGACTTTGATCTGCATATCCCTAGTGCAAATTACTAATGATCTTGAGCAGCTCTTCGTGTGCTAATTGGTCACCATAACTTTGCTTTTGAAAAATGTCTGTTCAATTTTTTTAAAAAAGACTGTCTTCTAATGCCCCCCTCTGTCACACACCTCTTGCAGTTGTTTTTCATATTTGATACAAAATCTACAGTTCATATCAAAAGCAAAAGGCAAAGGAGAAAAGGAAAGAAAAATCCACCTGAATGCAGAATTCCAAAGAATAGCAAGGAGAGGTAACAAAACCTTCCTAAGTGATCAATGCAAAGAAAGAGGAAAACAATAGAAAGGAAAAGGCTAGAGATCTCTTCAAGGACATTAGAGATACCAAGGGTACATTTCATGCAAAGATGGGCGCAATAAAGGACAGAAATGGTATGGACTTAACAGAAGCAGAAGATATTAAGAAAAGGTGGCAAGAATACACAGAAGAACTATACAAAAAAGATTTTCATGACAGTGTGATCACTCATCTAGAGCCAGACATCTTAGAGTGCGAAGTTGAGTGGCCTTAGGAAGCATCACTACAAACAAAGCTAGTGGAAGTGATGGAATTCCAGCTGAGCTATTTCAAATCCTGAAAGATGATGCTGTGAAAGTGCTGCACTCAATATGCCAGCAAATTTGGAAAACTCAGCTGTGGCCACAGGACTGGAAAAGGTCAGTTTTCATTCCAATCCCAAAGAAAGGCAATGTCAAAGAATACTCAGACTGCCACACAACTTCACTCATCTCACACGCTAGCAAAGTAATGCTCAAAAGTCTCTAAGCTAGGCTTCAACAGCATGTGAACTGAGAAATTCCACATGCTCAAGCTGGATTTAGAAAAGGCAGAGGAACCAGAGGGCAAACTGCAAACATATTTTGGATCATAGAAAAGGAAGAGAGTTCCGGAAAAGCATCTACTTCTGTTTCATTGACTACACTAAAGCTTTTGACTGTGTGGATCACAGCAAACTATGGAAAATTCTTCAAGAGATGGGAATACCAGGATGCTTTACCTGCCTCCTGAGAACTCTGCATGCAGATCAAGAAGCAACAGTTAGAACTGGACATGGAATAACAGACTGGTTCCAAATTGGGAAAGCAGTACGTCAAGACTGTATATTGCCACCCTGCTTATTTAACTTATAAAGAGAGTACATCATGAGAAATGCTGGGCTGGAGGAAGCACAAGCTGGAATCAAGATTGCCAGGAGAAATACCAATAATCTCAGATATGCAGATGACACCACCCTTATAGCAGAAAGTGAAGAACTAAAGAGCCTCTTGATGAAAGTGAAAGAGGAGAGTGAAAAAGTTGCCTTAAAATTCAACATTCAAAAAACTAAGATCATGGCACCTGGTCCCATCACTTCATGACAAATAGATGGGGAAACAATGGAAATAGTGATCAACTTTATTTTGGGGGGCTCCAAAATCACTACAGATGGTGACTGCAGCCATGAAGAAAGATGCTTGCTCCTTGGAAGAAAAGCTATGATCAACCTAGACAGTATATTAAAAAGCAGAGACATTACTTTGAAAACAAAGGTTCATCTAGTCAAAGCTATGGTTTTTCCAGTAGTCATATATGGATGTGAGTGTTGGACTATAGAGAGAGCTGAGCACTGAAGAATTGATGCTTTTGAACTGTGGTGTTGGAGAAGACTCTTGAGAGTCCCTTGGACTGCAAGGAAATCCATCCAGTCCATCCTAAAGGAGATCAATCCTGAGTTCATTGGAAGCACTGATGCTGAAACTGAAAGTCCAATACTTTGGCCACCTGATGGGAAGAACTGACTCATTTGAAAACACCCTGATGCTGGGGAAGATTGAAGGCAGGAGGTGAAGAGGACGTCAGAGGACGAGATGGTTGAATGGCATCACCAACTCAACTGACATGATGTTGAGTAAGCTCCGGGATTTGGTGATGGACAGGGAAGCCTGGCATGCTGCAGTCCATGAGCTCGAAAAGAGTCGAACACAACTGAGCAACTGAACTGACTGATAGTTAGTATCTGCAAGAGTTACAGTTTGGTAGGTGTTTTCACTGTACTATATTATATTGCAGGCAGTTCAGTTCAGTTCAGTCGTTCAGTCGTGTCCGACTCTTTTCGACCCCATGAATCGCAGCATGCCAGGCCTCCCTGTACATCACCATCTCCCGGAGTTCATTCAAACTCATGTCCATCGAGTCAATGATGCCATCCAGCCATCTCATCCTCTGTCGTTCCCTTCTCCTTCTGCCCTCAGTCCCTCCCAGCATCAGAGTCTTTTCCAATGAGTCAACTTTTTGCATCAGGTGGCCAAAGTACTGGAGTTTCAGCTTCATTATCATTCCTTCCAAGGAACACCCAGGGCTGATCTCCTTTAGAATGGACTGGTTGGATCTCCTTGCAGTCCAAGGGGCCCTCAAGAGTCTTCTCCAACACCACAGTTCAAAAGCATCAATTCTTCGGCGCTCAGCCTCCTTCACAGTCCAACTCTCGCATCCATACATGACTACTGGAAAAACCATAGCCTTGACTAGATGGACCTTTGTTGGCAAAGTAATGTCTCTGCTTTTCAATATGCTATCTAGGTTAGTCATAACATTTCTTCCAAGGAATAAGTGTCTTTTAACTTCATGGCTGCAGTCACCATCTGCAGTGATTTTGGAGCCCCCAAAAATAAAGTCTGACACTGTTTCCACTGTTTCCCCATCTATTTCCCATGAAGTGATGGGACCAGATGCCATGATCTTAGTTTTCTGAATGTTGAGCTTTAAGGCAACTTTTTCACTCTCCTCTTTCACTTTCATCAAGAGGCTTTTTAGCTGTGGTACATATACACAATGGAGTATTACTCAGCCATTAAAAATAATACATTTGAATCAGTTCAATGAGGTGGATGAAACTGGAGCCTATTATACAGAGTGAAGTAAGCCAGAAAGAATAACACCAATTCAGTATACTAACGCATATACATGGAATTTAGAAAGATGGCAATGATAAACCTATATGCGAGTCAGCAAAAGAGACACAGATGTATAGAACAGTCTTTTGGACTCTGTGAGAGAGGGAGAGGGTGAGATTATTTGGGAGAATGGCATTGAAATAGGTATAATATCATATAAGAAACTAATGGCCAGTCCAGGTTTGATGCAGGATACAGGATTCTTGGGGCTGGTGCACTGCGATGACCCAGAGGGATGGTACAGGGAGGGAGGTGGGTGGGGGGTTCAGGATGGGGAACACGTGTACACCCGTGGAGGATTCATGTTGATGTATGGCAAAACCAATTCAATATTGTAAAGTAATTAGCCTCCAATTAAAATAAATTTAAATTTAAAAAAGAGGATTTTTAGTTCTTTACTTTCTGCCATAAGGGTGGTGTCATCTGCATATCTGAGGTTATTGATATTTCACCCAGCAATCTGGATTCCAGCTTGTGCTTCCTCCAGCCCAGCGTTTCTCATGATGTACTCTGCATAGAAGTTAAATAAGCAGGGTGACAATATACAGCCTTGAGGTACTCCTTTTCCTATTTGGAACCAGTGTGTTGTTCCATGTCCAGTTCTAACTGTTGCTTCCTGACCTACATATAGGTTTCTCAAGAGGCAGGTCAGGTGCTCTGGTATTCCCATCTCTTTCAGAATTTCCCACAGTTTATTGTGATCCACACAGTCAAAGGCTTTGGTATAGTCAATAAAGCAGAAATAGATGTTTTTCTGGAACTCTCTTGCTTTTTCGATGATCCAGTGGATGTTGGCAATTTGGTCTCTGGTTCCTCTGCCTTTTCTAAATCCAGCTTGAACATCTGGAAGTTCATGGTTCACGTATTGCTGAAGCCTGACTTGGAGAATTTTGAGCATTGCAGGCAGAATACCTGGTAAATTTTGGAAACAGAACCCTCACTCCCTGGCCTATGTAGGGAGTGTTTTAATCAATGGGTGCATTCAAGATGTACATCCTTTCATGATAGGAAAAAAAGACTTAATTTTTTTAGTAGGAAAGATTTCAAATAGGACTTTCTTTCCTTTTGTTCAATTACATCATCAAGGTAATTTGTTTCCAGTAAAATACTAGAACATAATATTTTCTTTTCTCTGTGTTCTTTCATTTAAATTTTTTTTTAATTTATTATTTTCTTTTATATGTATTTATTTTTTGGCTGTGCTGGGTCTTTGCTGCTGCTTGGATTTTTCTCTAGCTGTGATGAGCAGGGGCTACTCTCTAGTTGCTGTGCATGGTCTTTGCGTGGTGGCTTCTCTTGTTGCGGAGTACAGGCTCTAGAGGACGTAGGCTTAGTTGCCCTGTGGCATGTGAAATCTTAATTCCCAGACTAGGGATCGAACCTGTGTCCCCTGCATTGGCAGGCTGATTTTTTACTGCTGAGCCATCAGGGAAGCCCCAAGTGCTTTCATATATTTTGAATTTTACTTATATTCTAATAATTGGTTAATGACTAGCAATTTTTAAAACAACACGTTGCTTGAATTCAAGCACTGACATAAAAATAATGCATGTTTCAGTTCAGTTCAGTCAGTTCAGTCGCTCAGTCATGTCCGACTCTTTGTGACCCCATGAATCGCAGCACGAGATATCCAAACTTATTGAAATAGATTCCTTCTCGTAGGATCTGCATTAACATATAATTATTAATATTATATAATAATAAACATTATCTTTGTTGGGAAATTTATTTCATTTGTTTACAGCCTATTTTAAGTATTTGAATTGTTTGGTTCACAAGGCTAAATATATTTTCACAACTCTGGATACAACATTAATTTGTGTAATAAACCCTTTCTTTATGTATGCTATCATTTTTAAGTCTATCACAAGTGAAATTCAAATTATTTACAAGCTCTGAATGAAAGGCATTCAAATTTAAGAGTTTGGCAGACTTTAGATCCAAAGAGCTGCTGTCTTCACCTACTACTGATCTGGGATAGATTGGGATAGTGTTACATCATGTGTTTTAACTGATGATACATCAATTTACATCTCAATTTTTGAGTATTCCTCTTTCTATACCCTACTTTTAAATAAAAGCTGCTAAAAAAGTTTAGAAAATCAAATTCATCTATTTATAAAGTTTATCCTTTACAAAGGTGTGTGTTTACTCACTGAAGATTAACTTTGATTTCAGCACTGATCCAGGCATTAAATAGAAGGAAAATGGGAAAGACTAGACATCTCTTTAAGAAAATTAGAGATATCAAGGGAACATCTCACAGGCTAGCAAACTAATACTCAAAATTCTCCAAGCCAGGCTTCAGCAATATATGAACTGTGAAATTCCAGATGTTCAAGCTGGTTTTAGAAAAGGCAGAGGAACCAGAGATCAAATTGCCAACATATGCTGGATCATGGAAAAAGCAAGAGAGTTCCAGAAAAACATTTATTTCTGCTTTATTGACTATGCCAAAGCTTTTGACTGTGTGGATCACAATAAACTGGAAAATTCTGAAAGAGATGGGAATACCAGACCACCTGACCTGCTTCTTGAGAAATCTGTATGCAGGTCAGGAAGCAATAGTTAAAACTGGATATAAAACAACAGACTGGTTCCAAATAGGAAAAGGAGTATGTCAAGGCTGTATATTGTCACCCTGCTTATTTCACTTATATGCAGAGTACATCATGAGAAACACTGGGCTGGATGGAGCACCAGGTAGAATCCAGATTGCTGGGAGAAATATCAATAACCTCAGATATGCAGATGATACCACCCTTATGACAGAAAGTAAAGAAGAACTAAAGAGCCTCTTGATGAAAGTGAAAGAGGAGAGTGAAAAAGTTGGCTTAAAACTTAACATTCAGAAAACTAAGATCGTGGCATCCAGTCCCATCACTTCATGGAAAATAGATGGGGAAACCAGAAACAGTAACAGACTTTATTTTTGGGGGGTTCCAAAATCACTGCAGATAGTGACTGCAGCCATGAAATTAAAAAACGCTTGCTCCTTGGAAGGAAAGTTATGACCAATCTAGACAACATATTAAAAAGCAGAGACATTACTTTGTCAACAAAGGTCCATCTAGTCAAGGCTATGGTTTTCCCAGTAGTCATGTATGGATGTGAGAAGTTGAACTATAATGAAAGCTGAGCACTGAAGAATTGATGCTTTTGAACTGTGGAATTGGAGAAGACACTTGCAAATCCCTTGGAATGCAAGGAGATCCATCCAGTCCATCCTAAACGAGATCAACCCTGAGTGTTCATTGGAAGGACTGATATTGAAGCTGAAACTCCAATACTTTGGCCACCTGATGCGAAGAGCTGACTCATTTGAAAAGACCCTGAAGCTGGGAAAGATTGAAGGCAGGAGGACAACAGAGGATGAGATGGTTGGATGACATCACTGACTCAATGGACATGAGTTTCGGTAAATTCCAGGAGTTAGTGATGGACAGGGAGGCCTGGAGTGCTGCAGTCCATCAGGTCGCAAAAAGTCGGACACGACTGAGTGACTGAACTGAACTTAACTTGGACTAAAAAGTTTGTTTGGGTTTTTTTTTCCGTAACATGTTATGTACTTTTTGGCCAGCACAATATATTCTTAACTCAAGGTTTCAAATGTATACGCTTACAGATGTGCCAAGATCTGAAACATACAAACCCACCAGAGAGAAAAATTCTACATTCTTTGGCCTTTGATTTAGCCTGAGTAAGAAATTGAGGGCTCTTACATCCCGGAGTCCAGCCCCAGTTGGATCCAGGGATTCCCTCAGGATAATGGCGTTGGTGATTAAGGGATAGCAAAGGCTGAGAGATTTATTAGATGCTCAATGATAACTGGTTTACTAAAGTTCGTGACACCAAACTTGCTCTGACCACGAAGGCTGCAGGCGCCCTCTCGAATGGCGGAAGGTGCCCCACCTTATGCACCTTCTAGAGTGGGTCTTAGAAGCCCAGGCAAATAAGTGGTCACAGAGGACCCCTGCACTCCAAATTATTTTGGCATGAAGGAAGAACAGAAGAGAAAAGGAGGAAAAGGAAAAAAGAATGACACGGGGAGACCAAGCTTGGGTGAGCAAGGCCTGTAGCTTTATTTTCAACAGGGGCTTTTATACCCTAAGTTGCACATAGAGGATAATAGGGGGTGTGAAATCATGCAAAGTCAGCAGTCTTTGATCCTTATTGAGACCAGGCTTTCTTTTCTGTAAATTTATCATATACAAATGGTTTAGGTGATTTACATCATCTTCTAGCCAGAAGGCCTGTTAACATTTTATGACTCTGATAAAGGCTTGTCAACCATAAGACTTATTTTCTCTAAGAGTAATTATTTTAAAGTTTGGCGCCATCCTCCAAAGGTGTTAGATAAAGTTGCATTCCTATAGGGCTGAGGTGCAGTGGGTTTACAACAAAGTAAAGAATTTATTACCTTAAGGGTCTAAAGTTGCTAGCTCCAAGGCCACTACTTATTTTTTCTACATACCAACTATATTAATTAATACACATTCAAGGATACAATACAGGGGATGTGGAAACTTGGCAGCAAGCATTGGCTCATCAATGAAATCTTTTACTAGTTTTATTCTGACAGTTTTTAACTCTCTGAGAGGCTCTAAGCTATTTGAATATCTTAAGCTTCCCGTGCCTCTCGAGGTTGGGAGACTGTAAACAATCGTATGCATAGCTGTAGAAGTCCGGGTAAACTTGTCAGGTGAGTTAGAGAGCTATCTGAGGGGTTTGGATTTAAACACTCCTTTTATGCCCAGGAACTTTATTAACTGGAGCTGTAAGTTAACTCCTTTTCAGAGAGAGCGAGATGGTGGTGGGGGACAGCCCCCATAAAGTCAGAGGTGAGAGCACAAGCAGTAAAGTAGGCAGACTCAGGTTTTGGAGGGTAGATGCTCGAGAATATCCAGGGGGACTCCTGAGGCTCGTTCCCGCCTTTGCGTATGCCGAGTCTCCTTCCTCATGACCTTTGCCACGGGCGGAGCTCCTCACGCTGGCTCCCAGCACTTACATATATCTACCTAAGTTGTATATGTTTCTGCAGCTAATGGAAGGACTTTCTATTATTAAGTGATTTTTAATTAATTATAGTAGGGTTGACATCCCTGTAATAACAAGCTGCGTTTCCATCCTCTGATAATTTATAATATTAATGGGGTTTTATTATCAATAAACAATATCTTCTACTGTATTTTCTCTGCCAATCAACCAGTTTTCCCCTAACTCTGTACCCGCTCTGTCATTGGGATCAAGGGAATAAGGTTTATCTTCCAGGAGAAGGGACAGGACAGGAAAGGGAAATGTCATAGAGGCAAGGAAGTGAGAGTATATGATGGAGTAGACATTCCCAACCAGATAGGAATGGATGTCCTTTTAGAACAGGGGAGGAAGAGCAGGAAAGCTGGGGATATTCCCCATGTCTTTGAAAAGTGGCCCAGCACCCTTATCCTCTGTGCTTGGGCAATAGTGGGTTGTGAGACACTGAGAAGTCCAGGTGGGCTGAGACAGCTTCCCTGCCCTTCTCAGGATATGTGCAGGTGGTGGAGCAGCAGGAGAAGAGAAGGGGTCTAGAAAGATGGACCAGAGATAATTATCTGGCCTCTTGAAGACACTCCTGTGCAATGCAGGTGACTTCAAGTTCCTGAATCCCCCGGACAAGCTGTGGGAGGTAATGAAGGGACCACTGAACAGTCAGAGGCTTGAGGTTGCTTTCAGGTATGAGGACCCTAGTGAGTAGGGGTCAGAGACCTTGCACTTCAGCATCAGGTGACTGCTGAAAACCATCATCAGAAACTCATGGACAAGACCAAAACCCCTAGTGGAGGCCGTTTAGTCCCTGCAGCCACACACAGACCAAACTTCCCCTTTACCCACCAAGTGGATATGACCATGGCCACCCACGTGGATCATGTGAAAAAAAAAAAAAAGTGGATCCCCCATTCCATCCTCCATGGCTCCTGGCAACACCCTGGTCATTGGTGAGCAGTGTGCAATCCATTGACCCTGGACCCGAGCTGTTACTGAAGAGTCCAGCCACACAGTGGTACTCAGGGCTACTGTCATGGACATGAAGCCCATGCAAGGATTGGTAGGAAGCAGGCAATAGGACCTGGGGCAATGTGGTGTGGCAATGAGCAGAACTTCAGCAAAGGTCCCTTTGCTGTCCCAACTGCCCTTTGGTCCCCAGTCCTCTCTCCTTCAGTTCCCTGTCTGGGAGCTGTAGGGCCACAAAATCAAGCTTGTCCTCAATGATGGACTGAATTGTGTCCCTCAAAAGCCGTATGTTGGAATTCCAGCCCCCTCAGTACCTCAGAATGGACACTATTTAGAAAGAATCTTTAAAGTAGTGATGAAGTTTAAAATGAGGTCATTAAAGTGGGCTCTAATCCAATCTCACTTATGTCCTTCTAAGAAGAGGAGATTAAGACACAGATATGCACAGAAGGGAAAACTTGTGAGGACATAGATAGAAGATGGTCTTCTACAAGCCAAGAATAGAGGCCTCAGGAGAAACTAACCCAGCTGACACCTTGATCTCGGATTTCCAATCTCCAAGACTGTGAGACAATAAATGTCTGTTGCCTAAGACAACCCATCCTGGGTTCTTTGTTAAGCAGTCAGAGATGACTGATACAACTTCCCACATGGGGGCTCAGCCACTGGCCCTTGCCCCAGGCTCTGCTCCCAGGTCCACCTCAGTGCCAGCCTCCTATCCCAGTCATTCCCCTGCCTCTCAGCCCTTGGAGCCCTGTGTCCTTCACTGAGAGAATGCTGCCACTGCTCCAAACATCACAACCCAAGTCACCTTCTTTGAACCAACTCAGCAGTGAGCAATCTAATCTTAAGGGTGGTCTGATTTTTAGAAACAAGATCACTGCTTTATGGAGACAGGAGTTGTGATGGGAAGAGTCCCCGGGGTTGGGGAGGATGTTGTTAGAATCAGAAGTTCCTCTGACAGGACATGAAAAACCCTTTATCCAGGATCTTTCTAATTCCATAAAATAGAGACACCAGGGGAGACCCCAGTAAGTCTTTGTCATAGAAGAGGGTGTGGTGGTATAAAATGATGGGCTATTTTGGTGTCCAGACAACCCACTTGCAATAGTTTCAATTGTTACTCCTGTCTTACAGTTGAGAAAACCACAGTTTCAAAAGTTTAAATGATTGATTATAAACTGTAATCTGTAACTATCACTAACAGGTTGGTCATTTAAACTTTAATAGGCTGCAAACCAGGGAGGATCCTGGCCCCTTCATCTGTGAGGCCCATCTGCCAACACTGCTTTCCTAACATCTTCCAAACAATACAGCTCTGTGGAGCCTGGTCCTACTTGGAGCATGAATCTGTTTCCTCCATTTCCCAGCCAGGTCCCTCCCCTCAAAACATTCTGTGGTTTGCAAATGCTCTTGAGAAACAGAGGTCTTGTCTGCTATTTAAGTTCTGGTGCTTCTCAATATGAAATTGTGTTCTGCATCCTCACCTAGGTGTATAATCTGGATCAACCTGGAGGGGCGAACTGCATTTGTGTCATTACAGCACAGCATTGGACTAGGAACAGAGAGAAAACAGGCAGATCCTATCTGGGAAGGAACTCCTAGGTGAGCATGGACTTTCTAGTCTTCATAGGGGCCCACATGATCCATATTAGGAGTGAATCACCTCAAGACAGTCTTGCTTAAGACATCTGAAGAGCTTTGAGAAGCCATAAGCTTGAACATTCAGTTTAGAAATGTTTTTAAATGTTTCCAAGAAGTATGACCAAACCCATCAAAGATTTGAATATGTCAATGTTCCCATTACAAAATATGTGTCCACATAGCTTAGTTTTTGCAGAATGAGTGGAACTTGTACTAAACCTGGCATCTCAGGGCTTCACTATGCAAAATTGCATCATGGAACATTCTGTGGTTTGCAAATGCTCTTGAGAAACAGAGGTCTTGTCTGCTATTTAAGTTCTGGTGCTTCTCAATATGAAACTGTGTTCTGCTTCCTCACCTAGGTGTACAATCTGGATCAACCTGGAGGGGCAAACTGCATTTGTGTCATTACAGCACAGCATTGGACTATGAACAGAAAGAAAAAAGCTACAGTGTGATCATCAAAAACAACTCACTGTAAAATGCCTGGAGATGTGTTCCATGTTATAAAATAGATGTAAAATATCCAATAAAATAAAAGATACTCTTCAGGTGCTCATCCTTCTTTTGAGACCTGGGTGAGACAGCCTTTCTAGGGTTGGTCCAAATCTGCAGGCAAGTGAGCCTAGTCTGGTGCCCAAGGCATTTGAGACAGGTCTAAAGAACCAGTGCCTTGTAGGAAAGTGAAGTTGCTCAGTCATGTCTGACTCTTTGCAACCCCATGGACTGCAGCCTACCAGGCTCCTCCATCCATGGAATTCTCCAGGCAAGAGTACTGGAGTGGGTTGCCATTTCCTTCTCCAGGGGATCTTCCCAACCCAGGGATTGAACCTGGATCTCCCATATTGCAGGCAGATGCTTTACTGCCTAAGCCACCAGGGAAGCCTTGTAGGTGTGGTGGCCAATTAGAGGAGAGGGTGGATGTCTCTCCCAGTGAACTCAAGCACCCAAGGGGGCAGGAAGATGAGGCCCTTTAATTATGTCCCCCAGTGTAATGTGCAAATATGCAGTGACATGCTAGTTTCCTAGCTTGTGTGAATTTTCTGGAGAAATGTCTGTATCATCCATTATTAAGAATGTGCCTGCATGCTTAGTCATGTCCATCCAACTCTTTGCAACCCTTTGGACTATAGCCCACCAGGCTCCTCTGTCCATGGAATTCTCCAGGAAAGAAAACTGGAGCAGGTTGCCATTTCCCTGTCCAGGGGATCTTCCTGACTCAGGGATGAGGATCTGAGTGGTCACATGTCTGAGCTTACTGGGAAGCCCTTCAAAAGCTGGTTTGGTTGCTCTAAGATACCTTGTCGTTCTCATGGTGTTTGAGTGCCCAGACTAGTTGAGAGTCAGTATGCTAAGTCTGCTTCATTTGTGTCTGACTCTTTGCAACTCTATGGACCTTAGTCCACCAGGCTTCTCTGTCCTTGGGATTCTCTAGGCAAGAATACTGTGGTGTGTTGCTTTGCCCACCTATAGGAGATCTTTCCAACCCAAGGATTGAACCTGTGTCTTCTATGTTCCCTGCATTGGCAGGCAGGTTCTTTGCCACTAGTGCCACAGGAAGTCTCAGGATTTTGCTAGAATACCCCAGAAGACACTCAGGAGGAGATCTGCTGACGGCTATATTGCTACCATAATACACATTGTGCATCATGAAGCCAAGAGCCACAGTTCATCTGGGCCTTCATTTGGTGTCAGAGTATAGCTTGAAGCATCTTCATACAGCTGTGCCCTCAACAGTCCCCAGTGATGATGGGGAACCTCTTCCACCACTAGGAGGGACTACAGAGCAGAACCTTTATTAATCTGAGGCATGCTGAACTGGAGGAATGGTCTGTGATGCCTGAGCAGGATATGTGGGAGCCCAGTTTCTGATTCATTTCATCCCTCCAATGGCCCATAGGATAGCAGGCACTTCCTTACATGGGAGTGTCCTTCAGAATCGTAAGATACTTCCAGCTTGGAAATAGTAAAACTCCCAGTGAGTCAGTCATTCTCTGCAAGTGAGTACACTGTCCTCACACACACAAAAGGCCATCATACAATCTGTGGTCACTCCCCAAGCTTATGTAATTACCCAGGAAAACTCAGAGGTTCTACAGGAAACCTGTCTCCACATCTTGGGATTCTGGCAAGTCATCCAACTTATCTAAGCTTCCAGTTTTCTTGTCTGTAAAATGGAAATAGGAAAATCCAGATGGCACAGACTCTTGCGACGATTAAGTGAATAGCATACGCAAAGCCTATGTCAGAAACACTTACCACATGGACCCATTGGTAATCATAGAAAAGAGGGTGGTATGGAAAGATGAAGAAACCCTCTGTGTCTAAGGGACAGGGATGGTGTGGTAGTGCATTTAGGGTTCCCACACCCACACTGCCCCAGCGACAACAAAGAGAAGAGCACCTCTTCACCCTAAAAATCAGCTCTAAGGCCTCCCCTGTCTTGCACATGAGACCTTGCTTTGCCATCAGAAGGCATTCTTGATTCATTTTAGGTAATTTCTGCTGTGAAAGAAAGTAGTGTTGACTAAAAAAGATGCACAATGTGACAGTTGGGAGATAAGTTTTATTTGGGGCAAAATAGAATGAGGACCACAGCCCAGGAGACAGCACTTCAGATAGCTCTGAGAAATGACTCCAAAGAGGCTTTGGGGGAAGGTCAATACAGAAGATTCAGTGAAGGGGGAATTCAATGAGATCAGGTACTTACTTTACAAAAGATTTTCTGCTGGTCACAAGAAACCGCTGTCACCATGAAGGGATTTAGTGCTATTCTGATACAAGGAGATGCCAGGGTTGGGATCATGAAATTAGTTCCTGAAACTATCTAACTATCTAAAGGCCTGTTCCATCAGTTTCCCTGGAACACAAACTGCCTCATTCTCTGCCCTGATCTCCCTTTAGGGTGTGCCAAAGGTCAACGGCTGCAGCAGCACAGGATTCGATCTCTGCAGAGGCAGATGGCAAGTGTCCTTAGCAAGCACCAGTTTGTAGTTCACAGTAGGGATGAAAAAGAAAGTCCCTTTTTGTGAATTCCCAGGGTCTGCTGCAGAACACCAGTCAGTGTCCAGCACTGAACCACTCAGACTGTGTTGGGTATCCAAGCTTCCAGGAGACTATCTTGCGAATTTTCAAGACTGACCTTCAGGAAGAAAGAAATTGTCTTCAAGTTCTTCTGATTGATCTAAGAATGAAATTGGTTAACGGGAAAAAATTAAACAAACATTTAACATGTATGGACTTCCCTGGTGGCTCAGACAGTAGAGCATCTGCCTACAATGCGGGAGACCCAGGTTCAATCCCTGGGTCAGGAAGATCTCCTGGAGGAGGAAATGGCAACCCACTTCAGTATTCTTGCCTGGAAAATCCCATGGACAGAGGAGCCTGGTAGGCTACAGTCCATGGGGTCGTAAAGTGTCAGACACGACTGAGCGACTTCACTTTTTTTCTTTCTTTAACATGTGTACATGGGAGAGGTCCAGGAAAACAGTAATTTGCCAGAATGGCTGAAACTCTCACCTTAAGTACCATCTTCAGCTAGAGACAAACTAAGATTCTAGGGGTAGTGGTTTGGGACTTCAAAGGGGAGGAGATGGACAAAGTAAATGTTTGGTAAGCAAATGTTTGCTGGGCCCTGCGGAGACAAGGGAACTCAGAGTGGACTCTGATCTCTAGGCTCTGCCAGGTGTCCCCCACCACAACTAGCCCATATTCTGTGCAGATACCTCTGGTGACAGCACTCCTGCAATAATTTTATTTAAATTCTTTCAGGAAATGAGAGGGAAAGTCAAAGTTTCTTTCTGAGTCTTTCGGGTATTGATTGCTTTCAGCTCAAAATAATCCATATGCTAAAGAGACATTTTGGAGTGACAGGTTTTGCTTCCCTACAGTCCAAAACCAGCTGAATATGAAACAGAAGGGAAGGGGACAGGGCACAACCTTTAAAAGAACGATACAGCCATAGGACATGACAAAGACTGGTTAGAACTGACTGGGTCCAAGATGGCAGATGATTTGACTTCCAGTGTACCTTGAGCATCATTATATGCTCATTGTAGGCTTAATGGTAAAGAATCCACCTGCCAAATGAGAGACACAAGGTTGATCCCTGGATGGGAAGATCCCCTAGAGAAGGAAATGGCAATCTATTCCGTATTCTTGCCTAGGAAATCTCATGGACACAGGAGCCTGGCAGGCCACAGTCCATGGGGTTGCAAAAGAATCCAACATGACTTCATGACCAAACAACAACAAAATAACAAAGCATAAGCTAAATGATATACCTAGCAGCACCATGACAGTTCTGAGGCCGACCGTAGAAGGCCAAAAAGTACGCGGTGGCCCAATTTCTGGAAATCCTTGCCCTTTTCCAAAATGATTGGAATAATCTTCCCACTTTAGAGTATGAAATTATCCAGCCCATAAAAATCTAACCATGCTGTATTTCAAGGATTTCTTGCCTTCTGAGATGGCCCTCACTCTGTCTGTGAAGCATTATTCTCTCTAAATAAATCTACTTCTTACTATCACTTCATCTCTAAATTCTTTAACAACAAAGCAAGAACTTCAAATTCACTGGGAACAAACAGATGTTTTATAAACTTCTTTTCCTGACTTCTTGGTGGGGGTTCTAACAGGATTGCATATACAACAGGAAACTTCTGAAATGTAAACTTTTCACCAACTATCCCACCAAAATTTTTCTTTTTCTTTAATTGTAATATAAAATGTTGGTTGTAGAGAGTTTAAATGCTGAGAGATATAGAAAAGGAATACTGTAATTAACTTCAATCTCAGTGCTGTTGACTGAAAAATGCACAACTTCAAATTTGAGATCTAAGTTTTATTTGGCAGATTTACTGAGGACTATAGGCTAGGGCACCCCACTCCAGTACTCTTGCCTGGAAAATCCCATGGATGGAGGAGCCTGGTAGGCTGTAGTCCATGGGGTCGCTAAGAGTTGGACTCGACTGGGTGACTTCATTTTCACTTTTCAGTTTCATGCATTGGAGAAGGAAATGGCAACCCACTCCAGTGTTCTTGCCTGGAGAATCCCAGGGACAGGGGAGCCTGGTGGGAGGCCGTCTATGGGGTCACATGGAGTTGGACACGACTGAAGCAACTTAGCAGCAGCAGCAGCAGCAGCAGCATAGGCTAGGATAGAGCTTCTCAGATAGCCCTGAAGGACTGCTCCAAAGAGGTAAGTGAGGGGAGGGAGGAGGGAGGAGGGTTCAGGATGGGGAACACATGTATACCTGTGGCGGATTCATTTTGATATTTGGCAAAACTAATACAATTATGTAAAGTTTAAAAATAAAATAAAATTAAAAAAAATAAATAAATAAAATAAAATGTAAAAAAAAAAAAAAAAAAAAAAAAACAAAGAGGTAAGTGAGGAGCCAGGATATATAGGAGCTTTAGTTGGGGTTAGAGGGGGAATATGGTCAGAACATTAAAAGATTACCAGTAATCATGAAACAGACATCTCAAATTAATGATTTTATTTTATTTTATTTTTGTGTATGAGAAAATGTGAGAGTTTGAATGTATTGAAATTATTCCTTTGGTATGCATCTTAACTATCTAGGACCACTATTCTATTTTTCTCCACTCTGAATTCCCTCAGAGTGGGGAAGGGGGAAAGATTGAGTAATTCCTGACACAAATCCTTGATAGCAGCAATTCTTAGGCCTTTTTATTTTATCATTCACCTCTTTGAAAATCTGTTGAGTCATGAAATCCTCCAAAAAAAAGACAGATCAGTTGTACACATGTAGAATTGTGTGTACAATTTCAGAGGATGCCCATTAAAAAAAAACCATGTCAAGAATACATAGTCTAAAGTGAAACGTTCTTTAGTATAGTCATCATGGCTCCCAGGGCTACAGGGGCTGATTAAACCTCATTTGACCTTCTCATCTCTCCCGCTGGATCTAGGTTCACAGTCTTCCTGTCTGCTCCCCTGCCATCTTTCTGGTGACTTGAACAGCATCCTCTGCCTGAGCCATCCATCCTCTGGCAATCCAGTCTCAGCTCCTCCTGTGCCTTCCCCTCTCCTTCCACACTGTAGGATGGGCCATAGGTTACACCCCTCTAGCTCTCAGAGAAATACCTAAGTCATAAAGTGAATACCCCATTTCCTAACCACAGCCTCTGTACACAGCTTTCTTCTGTCTTCTCATATACCTTCTTATTCGATAACAGCTTTATTGAGCTTTAATTAACATATCATAAAATCCACTCCTATAAAGTATACCATTCAGTGGTTTTTAGTGTATTCATAGGGTTATGCCACCATTACCATCAGGAAACTTTATAAAAAGAAACCCATACCCAGGAGCAGTCATTCCCTGTTCCTCACTAGCATGCTTTCTGTTTCCATGAATTTTCCTATTCTGAATATTTCAAGTAAATTTGGAGTATTTCATACAATATGTGGTCTTTTGTGCCTGGCTTATTTTGCTTAGCATAAAATTTTCAAACTTTATCCACATTGTAACAAGTATCAGAACTTAATTTCTTTTCATGGTCATATAATATTCCATTGCATGAATGTATCACATTTTGTGTGACCATTCATCCACAGAAAGACATTTGGGTTGTTTCCATTTGGGGGATATTATGAATGATGCTGCTGTGAAAATGTGTATGCAAATTTTTGTGTGGCATATATTTCTATTCCCTTGAGCATAGACCTAAGAATGGGTTTCCATCCTGCCTTGCATGCAAAAAATTACCATATTTATACAATCATTCTTCTATTGAATTTAACCATGGGCTTCCGTCTATGGGGTTGCACAGAGTCGGACACGACTGACGCAACTTAGCAGCAGCAGCAGCAGCAGCAGCTGTTACTGGATATTTAGGGTCTTATCAGAAATGAGGGAGTGGGTCATCCAATTTATCTCTAAGGTCTATCCCAGTTCTAAAAACTCATCATATTTGGAAACCAATGGTCTCCCTGTGCCTTGGTGTTCACCTTGTAACTCTCCTGTTCATCTCTGGTGTATCCATCTTCGACCTCACTGACTATCCCACAGGGTGAAAGCTGATGGCTGTTATGTGTAAAGGCTACAATTTGTGTGTTTTGTTAGTTGCTCAGTCACATCCAACTCTTTGCAACCCAATGGACTGTAGCCCACCAGGCTCCTCTGTCCATGGGATTCTCCAGGCAAGGATACTGGAGTGGGTTGCCATTCCGTTCTCCAGTACTACCTTCCCAGACCCTGGATTGAACCTGGGTCTGCTATGTTATAGCAGATTCTTTACCACTTGAGCCACAAGAGGAGCTTTACAATGCATACAATAGATACAGAGAAGCTCTACAAGATGCTATAATGGGTACCAGCTATTACGTTTTGTGCTCAATGCTTTTGACAGTGTGGAATAAGATCTGGAGACAATAATTTCTTCCAATAGATTTAAGATCTGCTATCACAAAAGTCCTTTCAGTTTGAAGGATTTTTCCACCTCTGGGAAGCAAAAGCCACTTAAAGTCAGTCTCTATGGGAAGCTCACCTATGTCCAGCAAATAAAATTCAAGATACCATAACACAGTCCCAGAAGCCTTGATTACACTGTTGGTTACAGAGGACATAATAAACCAGGTGCCAGGGAAGGGGAATGAGGACAAGGGGAACAAATTGACCATGAAGGATTAGTATAACTCTCATAAAGTAAGTTGACAAACATGAGAACCAGAAATACGAGTGTCACTTTTGTGGGTAGAATTGTGTTGTCCAAAATTCTTGTGTTGTAAGTCCTAAACTCCAGTACCTTAGAATGTGGCTATATTTGGAAATAGGGTCTTTAAAAGAGTTGAATGAGTTAAAGTGAGTTTTTCAAGTTTGACTTCACATATGACTGGTGTCCTTATAAAAAGGGGAAATTTGGACACAGACACAGGCATAGAAGAAAGACCACATGAACATACAGGGGAGGCAAACGACCATTTACAAGCCAAGGAGAGAGTCCTGGAGCAGATCCTTCTCCCACAGTCCTCAGAAGGAACCAATCCTGCTGACATCTTGATCTTGGTCTTCTAGCCTCAAGAACTGTGAACAATACGTTTCTGTTGTTTAAGTCATGCAGTCTGTTACGGCAGGCATAACAAGCGATTACAGGTCCATCAGCCATTCTAAGCATAAAAGAGTACTGGGGAAAAAGTAGTTTTGCTTTTATTTTTAAAACTAAGTTTAAAACAGCACAAGACCCTCTATTGTTCTAATGCATCTTTTTTATTTAAAAAATCCATTCTTATGAGATGTTAGTGAAATAACTTCTGTCCAAGAAATGTGAGCCCTACTCTAGCGTGAAGGAGCAATTTAAAGCTCAAATGGTCTTGACATAAGACAACTGTGACTTGTTCTCATCCTCCACCAGTGATCAGCCACCTCCAGTGATGTCGCTCTGGCTCTTACCACATTCATCATAAACTGTTCCCTGTTGATGGTCTTCCAAATTATTATGTACTTCCATTATAGAAACAATATTACTGAAAGTTGGAAAAAATTACAAGAGAAGATAAAAATCTTCAAACAACCCTAACCTCCCAACAAAAGTATAATTTATCTTTTATTTTATATATTGTTTATATTTTGATATGCACATATATGACTTATTTTAAACATGACTTTGTACATTTTTATTGTAGGCAATTATTTTAAAACAGTGAAAGCAGAAATGAGAAAATTATTTTTCTCAGCCATGACTACTGTTGACAAATCTGGAAATTCCCCTAATACAGTCTGACTATATACATCTATAATTATTGATAAATAAAATGAGATTGTTTAGTTTTATAGCCTGTTTTGTCACTTATTCTATCGTGAACATTTTTCTCCCTTAACTAATTTTATGGTATCATCCTGAATGTCTCTATATAATTTCATCCTACTACCATAATGAAATTAACCCAGGACATGTAGTTGAATGTTTAAGCTATCTCTCCAAGATTTTGCTTTCATGAAAGATGATACAATGAATATCCTTTTAGATGAAACTTTGAACATATTTGAAATTACTTTTAAGTTAAATTCTTTGAAGTGCAAGTGCTGAGTCAAATGCTATGCAGATTTTCAAGTGCAAATATGCTTACACACATGCACCTATTTTATAAGTTACTATAATTAAGCTCTGCATACATTTTTTCACACTACTGATGTCACTTTTATAGTCTTCAAAACCCTCATTTTATTCTAGCAAACAGAATCCAGCAACATATTAAAAAGATCATACATCATGGCCATGTGGGTTTTATCCCAGGGATGCAAGGATTCTTCAATATTCACAAATCAATCAATGTGATACACCACATTAACAAATTGAAAGATAAAAACCATATGACTATCTCAATAGATGCAGAGAAAGCCTTTGACAAAATTCAACACCCATTTATGATAAATACTCTCCAGAAAGCAGGCATGGAAGGAAAATACCTCAACATAATAAAAGCTATATATGATAAACCCACAGCAAACGTTATCCTCAATGGCAAAAAATTGAAAGCATTTCCCCTAAGTCAGGAACAAGACAAGGGTGCCCACTCTCACTACTACTATTCAACATAGTTCTGGAAGTTTTAGCCACAGCAATCAGAGAAGAAAAAGAAATAAAAGGCATCCAGATTGGAAAAAAAGAAGTAAAACTCTCACTGTTTGCAGATGACAGGATCCTATACATAGAAAACCCTAAAGACACCACCAAAAAATTACAAGAGCTAATCAATGAATACAGTAAAGTTGCAGGATACAAAATTAATATGCAGAAATCCCTCACATTCCTATACACTTAAAATGAGAAAACAGAAAGAGAAATTAAGGAAATCATCTCATTCACCATTGTGATGAAAAGAATAAAATACTTAGGAATAAATCTACCTAAAGAAA
This sequence comes from Bubalus bubalis, assembly GCF_019923935.1. NCBI lineage: Eukaryota > Metazoa > Chordata > Mammalia > Artiodactyla > Bovidae > Bubalus > Bubalus bubalis. The sequence goes on along the minus strand of NC_059159.1, from coordinate 150,819,296 downwards.
CAAAAGACCTATATATAGAAAACTATAAAACACTGATTAAAGAAGTCAAAGATGACACAAATAGATGGAGATATATACCATGTTCATGGATTGGAAGACTCAATATAGTGAAAATGAGTATACTACCCAAAGCAATCTACAGATTCAATGCAATCCCTATCAAGCTACCAACAGTATTTTTCACAGAACTAGAACAAATAATTTCTCAATTTGTATGGAAATATGAAAAAAACCTCGAATAGCCAAAGGAATCTTGAGAAAGAATGGAACTGGAGGGATCAATCTGCCTGACTTTAGACTATACTATAGTTTGAAGCTTTGTATACTATACTATACAAAGCTACAGTCATCAAGACAGTATGGTACTGGCACAAAGACAGAAATATAGATCAATGGAACAAAATAGAAAGCCCAGAGATAAATCCACACACCTATGGGCACCTCATCTTTGACAAAGGAGGCAAAAGCATAAAATGGAGAAAAGACAATCTCTTTAACAAGTGGTGCTGGGAAAACTGGTCAACTACCTGTAAAAGAGTGAAACTAGAACACTTTCTAACACCATACATGAAAATAAACTCAAAATGGATTAAAGATCTAAATGTAAGACCAGAAACTATAAAACTTCTAGAGAAAAACATAGGCAAAACACTCTGTCATAAATCACAGCAAGATCCTCTGAGACCCACCTCCCAGAGTAATGGAAATAAAAGCAAAAATAAACAAATGGGACCTTATTAAACTTAAAAGCTTTTGCACAATAAAGGAAACTATAAGCAAGGGGAAAAGAGAGCCTTCAGAATGGGAGAAAATAATAGTAAAGCAACTGACCAAGAATTACTCTCAAAATATACAAGCAGCTCATGCAGCTCAATACCAGAAAAATAAACAGCCCAATCAAAAAATGGGCCAAAGAACTAAACAGATATTTCTCCAAAGAAGATATACAGATGGATACTCAACATCATTCATCAGAGAACTGCAAATAAAAAACCACAATGAGGTACCATCTCACACTGGTCAGAATGGCTGCTATCAAAAATGTTTATGAACAATAAATGCTGGAGAGAGTGTGGATAAAAGGGAACCCTCTTACACTGTTGGTGGGAATGCAAACTAGTACAGCCACTATGGAGAACAGTGTGGAGATTCCTTAAAAAGCTGGAAATAGAACTGCCATATGACCCAGGAAACTAGAATTGAAAGAGACACATGTACCCCAATGTTCATCACAGCACTGTTTGCAATACACATGGAGGAAACTAGAATTGAAAGAGACACGTGTACCCCAATGTTCATCGCAGCACAGTTTACATTAACTAGGACATGGAAGCAACCAGATGTCCATCAGCAGATGAATGGATAAGAAAGTTGTGGTACATACACACAATGGAATACTACTCAGCTGTTAAAAAGAAAGCATTTGAATCAGTTCTAATGAGGTGGATGAAACTGGAGCCTATTATACAGAGTGAAGTAAGTCAGAAAGAAAAACACCAATACAGTATATTAATGCATATTATATGGAATTCAGAACGATGGTAACAATGACCCTATACATGAGACAGAAAAACAGACACAGATATAGAGAACAGACTTTTGGACTCTGTCAGAGAAGGCGAGGGTGGAATGATTTGAGACAATATCATTGAAACATGTATATTACCATATGTGAAATAGATGACCAGTCCAAGTTCAATGCATGAAACAGGGCACGCAAAGCTGGTGCACTGGGACAACCCAGAGGGATGGGATGGGGAGGGAGGTGGGAGGGGTGTTTGGGATGTGGGACATGTGTATACCCATGGCTGATTCATATCAATGTATGGTAAAAACCACCACACTATTGTAAAGTAATTAGCCTCCAATTAAAATAAATAAGTAAAAAAAAAAAAAAAAAACTCATTTTATTGACCAAGACATCCATGAAGTCACTGATCTCCTTCCCAAGTTTCATTGCATTAAAAAGCAATGAAGTTGAAAATAGTTACTAAATTAGCAGCCATCTCATCACTGAAGTCAAGATGTAAAATATGCATGAAAACCTAACCACAAAATTGAATTGTGATTATTCAGAAGATCATACTAATACTCAGTCCATCTACAGATGATATTGGAATAATAAGTGAAGTTAACAAAGTCACTAGATAAAAAGTCAATGTATAATAATCAATGGTATTTTTATATATTAACCACAAATGATAAGAAAATAAATTTTTAATAATAATGCCATGCATAAAAGAATCAGAAAAATATCAAATACCTGTTATTTTTATAGTAAATAGTAATATTTACCAGGAACATAAAGGCCCTATTTACTATAAAACACTACCAATTAAAGAAGACCAAAATATATGAAAGCAAAGATTGTGTTTGGGGATGGAAGTCAAGATACTGCTAAGACAGATCTACAGATTCAGTGCAATCTCAATAAAAATTCCAGGGGGTGGTTTTGGGAAATTTGACAAGATGATTCAAAATTAATATAAAATGTATAGAACTAATAAAAACAAAGACAGTCTTGAAGAATGCAATTAGAGAGGTTACACTACAGATCTCAAGACTCAAAACTATAGAAATAAAGATTGTGGCATTGACAAAAAGAATGTTCATAGACAATCGGGATGAAACAGAGAAGCAAGACATGACCACACTTACACGGTTGTTTTGGCTTATGAGAAGGTATCACTGCCGGGAATGGAAAAAGAAGAGTCTTTTCAATAAGTAGTGTTCTATCAATTAAATATCCAAATAAAAATATGAGTAGTGATTCATATCTCTCTGCATACACACAAATCCATTTTGAATAGAATGAAGACCTAAATATAAAAAGGAACACAATAAAGCTTTTATGAGGTAAGTAACAAGCAAATATTTTCATGACCTTCAGGCAGGCAAATATTTCTTAAACAGGGCACAAGTTACTAATATAAAATAAAAGATTGGTATTTTGGACTATAATAAAATTAAGAGCTTTTCTTCATCAAAAACGGGTAGGAATCTCATTTCATCAAACATTGTTATCTAACAAATGTATATATATATATACCATCAAACAGTAGGTTTCCAGACTATATAAAAGCTTTTAAAAACCAATAGAAAAAAAGATAACCCCATTTAAAAATGTGCAGTTTACCTGAACAAGCACTTTAACAAAAATATCCAAATGTCTAATAAATATATCAAAGTTATCCAAATCTATTGATTGGTGGTAGAAATGCACATTGGTGGTAGCACAGCCACTTTGGAAGAAAATTTCTTATAAAACTAAATATAGTCTTACCATATGATCCAGCAATCCTGTTTCTTGCTATTTACTGAAATGAACTGAAACCTCGACATTCACACAGAAGCCTGCACATGGATGCTTATATCAGCTGTGTTCATAATTGCCAAAACTTGGAAGCAACTAAGATGTCCTTTAGAGATGAATGGATCAACAATGGTACATCTAAATGATGGAATATTATTCAATGATAAAAAAAAAGGAGCCATCAATCATGAAAATAGATGGAAGAACCTACATTTTTTTTAAGACTAAAGGAAAAGAATCAATAAATCTTCAGTTTCTCAGAAGCAAGGGTGTGTGTATTTGTGTCACATTTTTCAATTAAGAAGCCACGTGGGGGAATCCCATTTTTAAGACAAGGAGAGAGAGAGGGTCAAATGCAGAAGGGATATTTTTCTTAGTGAAAAACAACATCTCTGTCTTAAAAGCTGGAGTCCTGGTATTTTGTCATGTTCATCGAGTTATTCCCTAGAAGCAAATCACATTATTTCTGAAAAGTTTGGGAACCACTTTTTGTCATGAATGAATAATGTTACTCTGGAAAGCCCCAAATCAATTCCTAGCCCTGTTTTCAGTGCTCTGACAAGAGCAGATAACATGCCCAAACACATTTCTGCTACAGATTTACTGAAAGAAACTTCAGGGCAACTTTAAAGTTCATTGAGCAGGAGTACTGGGATATATTAAAAATAAATAAATAAAAACCTTGTATAAATCAGATTTCTATTTTCACTGCATAAATATTTCAGAGGCCCCTAGGTAGATCTCCCACTGAGGAATTACTGCTGCTATGTGGCATGCCTCCCTCATCCTCAGGCAAGAAGGCATACCTGGGAAGCGTAAAACTCCATGTCCTGCACACTGAGGGTGCCTGTGTGTCAAGAAACAGTAACCTTTATGGGGGAAAAATGCGTGTGTACCCCAGGTATAAAAAACAAATTTAAGGTTACCAAGGGAGAAGTGGGGGTAAATTGGGAGATTGGGATTGACATATACATACTGCTATATATAAAACAGATAACTAATAAGAACCTACTGGAAACACTATTCAATATTCTGTAATGACCTATACGGAAATAGAATCACATCGTATACATAGATATATGTATACATATAACTGACTCACTTTGCTATACACTTAAAACTAACACAACATTGTAAATCAACTATACTCTAATCAAGAAAAAAAAACCAAACAAACAGAAAGCTTGTTTGAAAAGAAAAAATGAGTGTGTTCTCTTTGAAGAAACTCAGCATACCGACACCAAGCAAAAGAAGACAACCTTCATAAGTAAAATGAAGGAAGTGAAGCATCATGGAAATCATTAGAAAGGAAAAGCCTTTTTCACAGAAACTTAGAAGAAATGTGCCACCAAATTTGAAAGTTGACAAGATATTTACTTCTGAACATGAATTCTGATTCACTTGTTGTTACTGTTGCTGTTGTTCAGTTGCTAAGTTGTGTCCGATTCTATGTGACCTTATGGACTGCAGCACTCTAGGCTCCTCTGTCCTCCACTATATGCTGAAGTATGTTCAAATTTATGATCCCTGAGTTGGTGATGCTCTCTAATCATCTCATCTTCTGTCAACCCCTTCTTCTTTTTGCCTTCAAGCTTTCCCAGCAGCAGAGTCTTTTACAGTGAGTCAGGTCTTTGCATCAGGAAGCCAAAGGATTGGAGCTTCAGCTTCAGTCCTTCCAATGATTATTCAGTGTTGATTTCCTTTAGAACTGACTGGTTTGATCTCTTTGCTGTCCAGGGGACTCTCAAGAGTCTTCTTCAGCACTACAATTCAAAAGCATCTTCAATTCTCAACCTTCTTTATGGTTCAGCTCTCCCATCCATACATGACAGCTGGAAAAACCATAGCTTTGACTATATGGACCTTTGTTGGCAAAGTGATGTCTCTATTTTTTAGTATGCTGTGTAGGTTTGTCATAGCTTTTCTTCCAAGGAGAAGCATCTTCATTTTGTGGCTGCTGTCACCATTTAAAGTGATTTGGGAGTACAAGAAAATAAAATCTGTCACTGTTTCCATTGTTTCTCCATAGAGTGATGGGACCAGTTGCCATGACCTTCGTTCTTTGAATGTTGAGTTTTAAGCCAGCTTTTTCACTCTCCTCTTTCACCTTCATCAAGAGTCTCTTTAGTTCCTCTTTGCTTTCTGTCATTAAGAGTGATATATCATCTGCACATCTGAGGTTGTTGATATTTCTCCTAGCAATTTTGATTCTAGCTTGTGATTCGCTCAGCCTGGCATTTCATATGATTTACTCTGCATAGAAGTTAAATAAGCACAGTGATAATATCCAGCCTTGTCATCCTCTTTTCCCAATTCTGAACCAGTCAGTTGTTCCATGTCAGGTTCTGTTGCTTGTGATTCACTAATAGGTGCCAAGTAATATTATTTTATTTTCCTTTTCAAATGATCTTAAGCCTCAATATCTCTAGTTTGATATCTTATAGCTCCTGTTTGTGAAAATTATAAATTTCAATAAATACTCAGGGTTGATTTCCTTTAGGATTGACTGGTTTGATCTCCTTACAGTCTAAGGGAGTCTCAAGAGTTTTCTTTAGCACCACATTTCCAAAGCATCAGTTCTTTGGTGGATTAAACCACTACTGATATCAGAACATTAAAAACTAATTATTTTAACTTAAATAATTATTATTAATTAATTAAGTTAATTTTTTAACTTAAGAAAGATGATGTTATATTGATCAAAACAAGTGGTTCCAGACAGATTTTTTAAGTAATTAAATTAAAAAACTGCAATAAAAACTATGGCCAGATCCACACAGAGCATCAATGAGAGGCAAGGTTCAGCATCATGTGAAATAGTGATCAGAATCATGTAAAAGCTACCTGACATGTCCTTCAAAACTAGGTAAAAAAAACAGGAAGGTGGTGGTCTTGCACTATAGGTGGGCCAGGAGAATGTGGATCAAAAAGTAGGAGGGGCTGGGTAGAAAGCACAAAGATTTCCCATGCACTCCCTGCATACTCCTGCCTGCTCCCACCCCCCGCCTCCCCCACCCCGCCCCCCAACACACACACACAGCCTCCTGTGCTCTCAATATCTCCACCAGGTGTTGTAAGTGTTCGTCTCTCAGATGTGTCTGACTCTGTGTGACCCCATCCACTGCGGCCCTCCAGGCACCTCTGTCCCTCCAGGCACCTCTGTCCATAGAATTCTCTAGGTAATAATACTGGAGTGGGTAGCCATTCCCTTTTCCAGGGGATCTTCCCAACCCAGGGATCAAACCCAGGTCTCCTGCTTCGAAGGCAGATTCTTAACTCTCTGAGCCACCAGATGGTATACTTGTTATTATAGACTGACATTGATAAGTAATCACTCCAGGTTCATAGTTTACATTAGGATTCACACTTGGTGTTGTATATTCTATGGGTTTGGACAAATGTAACCTACCTTTATCTGCATGTTATCTACTGTTGTGGTATCATACATTCACTGCCCTAAAGATTCTCTTTGCTCTGACCATTCCTCCATTCTTCCTAAATGCCAGTCTCTGGCAACCACTGATCTTTTTAATATCTTCATAGTTTTACTTTTTCTAGAATCTCATATAGTTGAAATCATGTAGTATGTAGACTTTTCAGAATAGCTTCTTTCACTGAGTAATGTGCATTTAAGTATCCTCCGTGACTCTTCATAACTTGATAACCCACTTTTTAGTGATGGATGCACCACATGTACCATCATCTGTTTATTCATTCACCTGCTGAAGGAAATCTTGGTGGCTTTCAAGTTTTGGTAATCATGAATAAAGCTGCTATAAATATTTGTGTTCAGGATTTTATTTTGTGGACATAAGTTTTCAACTTATTTTACTACACATCAAAGAGCGTGATTACTGGGTCATATACTAAACTGGTTTCTAAAGTGGTTCTACTATTTTGCACTCCCATCTGCAATGAAGATTCCTGTGCTGTACATTTAGTGCTGTCAGTTTTCCAGATTTTAGCCAGCCCAATAGGTATGCAGTAGTATCATTGCTGGAGAAGGCAATGGCACCCCACTCCAGTACTCTTGCCTGGAAAATCCCATGGACGGAGGAGCCTGGTGGGCTGCAGTCCATGGGGTCGCTAGGAGTCGGACACGACTGAGCGACTTCATTTTGACTTTTCACTTTCATGCATTGGAGGAGGAAATGGCAACCCACTCCAGTGTTCTTGCCTGGAGAATCCCATGGACAGAGGAGCCTGGTGGGCTGCCGTCTATGGGGTCGCACAGAGTCGGACACGACTGAAGCGACTTAGCAGTAGCAGTAGCAGCAGTATCATAGCATTGCTTTAATTTGTAATTCCCCAATGATATATGACATTGAAATTATTTGCCATCTGTATATCTTCATTAGTGGGGTATCTGTTTACATTTTTGACAATTTTTAACTGAGTTTTTCATTCTTCTATTATTGAATTTTAGAGTTTTTTGTGTATTTTAGATAACAGACCTTTATCAGATATATGTTTCACAAAGATTTTTCTCCCAGTCTTCTGGTCTTATTCTCTCAGCAGTGTCTTTTGCAAAGCAGAAGCTTCTAATGTTAATGAAGTTAAAATTCTATCTTAGCAATTTTTTCTTTCCTGAATTGTGCTGTTGGTGTTTTGTCTAAAACATCATCACAAAATCAAATTTACCTCAATTTTCTCCTATGCTATAATTCTAGGAGTTTTATGGTTTTGTATTTCACATTTATTTCTATGGCCCATTTTGAGTTAATTTTTGTGAAAAGTATAGAATTGTGTCTAGAATTGTTTTTTATATATTTGTGACCAGTTGTTCTAAGATCCTTTGATTAAAAGCCTATCATTTTGCCATTAGCTTACCTTTGCTCCTCCATCAGTGATCAGTTGACTATATCTGTGTGGGTCTATTTCTGGGCTCTCTACTCTGTTCCACAGAGTAGTACTCTGTCCTACTCTATCCTTTCACCAATACCACTCTGTCTTGACTATTATGGCTCTATAGCAAGAATTAAAAGTCAGGTATTGTCAGTCCTCCAACTTTGTTCTTATCCTTCAATACTGGTTGACTAATCCAAGTCTCTCATCTTTCCAAAAAATTTTTTTACAGTAAGTTTATTGATATCCACAAAGTAATGCACTGGGATTTTCATTAGGGTTGCATTGAATCTGTAGATGAAGTTGGGAAGAGGTACATATCTTAATAATATTTAGTTTTCCTATGAATATGTAGTGTCTCCATTTATTTAGTTCTTCTTTGACTTTTTTCATCAGAGTTTTATAGTTTTAATCATGTAGATCTTGTATATATTTGGTTAGATTTACACCTAAAGTGTTCCATTTTTCATTGCTAATATAAATTGTACTGTGTCTTTTATTTCAGATTCTGATTGTTCATTGCTAATATGTAGAAAAGCAATTCACTTTTGTATATGAACCTTTTATCCAGCAACCTTGCTACACTATCTTAGTTTCTGGAGTTTTGTTGTTGTTTTTGTTTTTGATTCTTTCAAATTTCCTACATAGACAGTCATGTCATCTATGAACAAAGAGAGTTTTATTTGTTCCTTCTCCAAAACTGTATGCCTTTTTTTCCTTTTCTTGTCTTATCTAGGGTTTCCCATACAATGAAGAATAGGAATAGTAAGAGGGAACATCCTTGTCTTGCTCCTAATTTTAGAGAAAGGCATTTAGTTTTACATCATTGTATATGATGTTAACAGCTGTTCTTTTATCCAGTTGAGAAAGTTCTTTCTTTCCTAGTTTGCAGAAAATTGTTTATCATAAATTGATGTTCAAGTTTGTCAAATACTTTTCTGTAGTTATTAATATAATCATGATTTTTTTTCTAGGCTTGATGTGATTTTTTCAAATATCAAAGCAGCCTTTCATACCTGGAGTAAATCCCACTTAGTTGTGGTGTATAATTCTTTTTATGCATTGTTGAATTCAACTTGCTTGTATCTTGTTGAGGATTTTTGCATCTATGTTCATGAGAAATATTGCTCTGTAGTTTTCTTTTGTTGTAATGTCTTTGTCTGGTTTTGATATTAGGGTAATGTTGGCCTCATATGATGAGTTAGCAAGTATTCTCTCTGTTTCTAATTTCTGAAATGGATTTTTAAAAATAGACATAATATTTTCATTAAATATTGGTAGAATTCACCAGTGAACCCATCTGGGAATGATGTCCAGATAGAAATCTCTTTTGGAAGTTTTTAGTTATTGATTCAATTTTGTTAATAGACATAGACCTATTCAGATTATCTAATTTTTTGGTAGATTATGTCTTCCAAGGAGTTGGTCCATTTCATCTAAGTGATAAAATTTGTAGATGTAGAATGTTTATAATATTCTTTTACTATCATTTTAAGCTCCACGACATCAGTAGTGCTGACCTCTCTTTAATTTATGATATCAGCTACTTGTGTCTTTCTTTTTTTTAGTTTGGTAGAATGTTTATCAACTTATTTTAATGTCATTTCAAGGAACAAACTTTTAATTTTGTTGATTTTTCTCTTAATTTTCTTTTTTTATTTCACTAATTTTTGCTATAATTTTATTATTTCTTTTTTTCTGCATATTTTTGATAGAATTTGCTCCTCCTTTCTAGTTTCCTAAAGTGAAAGCTTAGATTTTACTTCAAGATTTGTCTTATTTTCTAATAAAAACATTCAAAGTAATGCTCTCTAAATGCTGCATTTGCTGCATCCCACAAATTATAGAAAGTTGTACTTTTATTTTCATTTACCTCAAATTATTTTTAAATTTCTCTTGAGATTTGTTCTTTGCCCTGTGTGTTATTTAGAAGTCTGGGGCTTTCCAGCTGCCTTTCTATTATTGATTACTGGTTTAATTCCACTGTGATCTGAAAGCAAACACTGTATGATTTTTATCCTTTTAAGTTTTCTAACATGTGTTTTATCATCCAAAATGCAATCTATTTTGGTGAATGTTCTATGTGAACTTTCAGTTCAGTTCAGTTCAGTTCAGTCGCTCAGTTGTGTCCAACTCTTTGTGACCCCATGAGCAGCAGCACACCAGTCCTCCCCGTCCATCACCAACTCCCAGAGTTCACCCAAACTCATATCCATTGAGTTGGTGATGCCATTCAACCATCTCATCCTCTGTTGTCCCCTTCTCCTCCTGCCCTCAATCTTGCCCAGCATCAGGGTCTTTTCAAATGAGTCAGCTCTTCACATCAGGTGGCCAAAGTATTGGAGCATCAGCTTCAACATCAGTCCTTCCAATGAACACCCAGGACTGATGTCCTTTAGGATGGACTGGTTGGGTCTCCTTGCAGTCCAAGGGACTCTCAAGAGTCTTCCCCAACATCACAGTTCAAAAGCATCAATTCTTCGGTGCTCAGCTTTCTTCACAGTCCAACTCTCACATCCATACATGACTACTGGAAAAACCATAGACTTGACTAGATGGACCTTTGTTGGCAAAGTAATGTCTCTGATTTTTAATATGCTATCTAGGTTGGTCATAACTTTCCTTCCAAGGAGTAAGCGTCTTTTAATTTTGTGGCTGCAATCATCATCTGAAGTGATTTTGGAGCCCCCCAAAATAATGTCTCTCACTATTTCCATTGTTTCCCCATCTATTTATCATGAAGTGATGGGACCTGATGCCATGATCTTAGTTTTCTGAATGTTGAGGTTTAAGCCAACTTTTTCACTTTCCTCTTTCACTTTCATCGAGAGGCTCTTTAGTTCTTCTTCACTTTCTGCCATAAGGGTGGTGTCATCTGCATATCTGAGGTGATTGATATTTCTCCCAGCAATCTTGATTCCAGCTTGTGAACTTTAGAAGAATATATACTCTGAAGTTGTTGAATGGAGTGGTCTATAACTGTCAACTAGATACTGGTAATTGATTGTGATGTTCAGTTAGATGTGTTTTCCAACTTTCTGCTTGCTGAAACTATCAGGTACTGGGTGTTAAGTATTTATTTCTTCTTAAAATTCTATTAGTTTTTGTCTCTGTTGTTAGGCACATACACCTTAAGGACTATTATGTCTTCTTCGAGAGTTGACCCCTTTATCATTATATATTATCCCTCTTTTTACCTGATAATCTTCCATCTTCTAAAATTGCCTTTGTATGAAATTAATATAGCCATTCCAGCTTTCTTTTGACTACTGTTCACATGATATATGACTTCCCTGGTGGCTCAGACAGTAAAGCATCTGTTTACAATGCAGGAGACCCGGGTTCAATCCCTGGGTCGGGAAGTTCCCTGGAGAAGGAAAAGGCAACCCACTCCAGTACTCTTGCCTAGAAAATCGCATGGACGGAGGAGCTTGGTGTCGATGGGGTCACAAAGAGTCAGACACGACTGAGCGACTTCACTTCAGCATGATATATATTTCCCATTCTCTTTATTATTGTATATGTCATTATATTTAATGAGTTTCCTGTAGATGATATAGGGTTGGATCCTGTTTATCGATCCATTCTGACAGTGTTCACCTTTTGATTCGTGCATTTAGACCATAGAAATTTAAAGTGATTACTGATATGTTTAGATTAACAGCTACCATTTTTGTTATTGTATCCTATTTGTTGCCCTTTTTGTCTGTTGTTATTTTTGTCTTCCACTCTTTCCATCTTTTGATGAAGCAAGCATTTTATATGATTCCATTCTCTCCTTTTCTTGCAACTCAGCTATACTTTCTATCTCTTTTTTTAAGTAGTTGCCCTAGAGTTTACAATATACATTTTCAACTAATCTAGGTTAGCTTTCAAAAAGCACTATACCTTCACAGGTAGGCAAGTACCCTATGAATAGTCTTCCCAATCTCTTCCTCGTTTCCATTATATCATTGTTGTCATGCCATAATTACCAAATACACTGTTGCTATCACTTTGACCAAAGAGATGTTAGCTCAATTAAGAGTAAGAAAGACAAGATTTATGTACCTTCATTTATTCTTTCTCTAACACTCTTGCTTTTTTATGACAATCCAGGTTTCTGACCTATAACATTTTTCTTCTCCCTGAAAAATTTATTTTAATATTTCTTTCAAGGCAGATTTACTGGCAATAAATTTCTTTAATTATTGTTTATCTGAGAATGCCTTGATCTCCTTTTCACTTTTAAAGGATAATTTCACTGGATGCAAAAGTTTAGGTTGGTGAGAGGGTTTTTTTTGTTGTTGTTGTTCTTCAATAATATAAATATTTCATTCTTCTTTCTTCTTGCCTGCATGGTTTTTGTAAAGAAGTCTGATGTAATTCTTATCCTTGCTCCTCTGTAAGTGAAGTTTTCTTTATTTTCCACTCTGACTCCTTTCAAGATTTTTTCCATTCTTATTATTTAATGCAGTTGAAATATGCTATGCCTAAGAGTAATGTTTGGCACTTATCCTTCTTGATGTTCTCTGAGTTTCTTGGATCTGTGGTTTGGTTTCTTTAATTATTTTTGAAAAATTCTCAGTCATTAGTTAATTAAGATATTTCTTCTGTTCCTTTCTTTCTTTATTTTCATTCTAGTAAACTTCCCACAGTGCTTGATATTTTTCTCCCCCTTTTTCAGTCACTCCTCCTTGCTTTTCAGTTTGGGAAGTTTTATTGACATATTCTCAAATTCAGAGATTTTTTTCCCTTTGTCATGTCCAGTCTACTAATGTCCCCATTAAAAGCATTTTTCATTTTTTTCACAGCATTTTTTATTCCCAGCTTTTCTTTTTTATTTTGTTTTAGAATCTACATCTCTCTGTGTACCTTATTCATGTGTTTTGCATGTTGTATGTTTTTTTTATTACAATCCTCAGAATATTAATTATACTTCTTTTACATTCCTGACCTGATAGTTCAAACATTCCTGCCATATCTGAATCTTGTTCTGATGCTTATTCTATGTAAATCGGTTTTTCTTTTTCTTTTTTTGCTTTTTACTATGCCTTGTAATTTTTTTGTTGAAAGCAGGATATGATGTACTGAGTGAAATTATCTGTGGTAATTAGGTCTTTAGTAATGTGATGATGAGGTGCTGTGGGAAACAGGAAGTGTCCTGTGATTAGTTTTAGTTTTTGGATAAGCCTGTGCCACTGGGCTGGGACCTCCGGAAGTGCTTCTCAGTTTCTTGCCCTCTTCCCCTTTAGGTGAGTCAGGACAGCTAAAGGAGACTTGGTTGGTATTTCCCTTCTCTTACATGAAAGGCTAGAGGCAAGTGAAGTTGGGTATTTCCCTAGATTATTAGGTTCTGGAAAAACCCAAGTTAGTTAGTCTCTGCTGAAATATTTTCCTTTGAGGGCAGACTTTGTTAAAAAAAGAATACTCTGGGGATATTTCAAAATGGTTACTCTTTTTACCAACATCTCCTCCCCTGCCCATCCAACTGGAATCATGAAGAGACTTTTCTCTGATCTTTACAATAAGAACCTTATAAGACTCTTAGAAATAAAATTAAGGAAATCATAAACCTCTGTTCACAGGGTTGAGCTTCCAGGAGTTTTTGTCTCTGAAGCTAGTTCATGCACAGGCTCCTGCAATTAGGCAATTACACTTTAAAAATTCCTACTTGATGCTGGCTCCAGTGATGGTTTCTGAGTGATATCTGCTCCAGGTAAGCTATGACTCTCTGTTGCTTTTTGTTTCTTTAGTTTTCAGAGTGGTGGTTTGTTCTGTGATTTCAATCCTCTGATGGATCTAAAAAGAATTGCTGATTTTTAGCTTTCAGCTTTTTTCTTAATGTGAGAATGGGAGTGGTGACTTCCAAGCTGGAAGATGGACCATCTCTTCTATTATTTTTAACAATTAAAAAGTATTGAAAATTTTGATCTACCTAGAATTGCAAACTGTGAGATATAGCTAGAGTTTTTTTATTTTTCAAGTAAGTTCCTATTTGTCCGAAAGCCTTTATTGAATAATCCATCTTCTTTTTCACCTATGAAACACTAGTTATATAATATAGTACATTTTCATAAGTCCATACAGCTATCTCTAGACATTCTAATCTATGGCATTGATGTATAAATTCATGCCCCAATGCCAAACCATTTTAATTGTTGAAGCTTCATAATATGTTTGAGCTTCTAATAGGGTTATACCTCCACATCATTTAACTGAGATCACACACCTAGTCTCAGGACCTAATGAAGCTCAGGTTCTTGATATCTCATTGCAGAAAGAATTCAGTGAGAGACAAAGTGATAAATAAGCAGTGAATTTATTTAGAAAGAAACACACTCCACAGATAGAGTAGGGGGGCCATCTCAGAAGGTAAGACCAGCCCCAGGGAATGGGGTTGTCAGTTTTTATAGGGGTGGGTAATTTCATAGGCTAATGAGTGGGAGGAGCAGTCCAACTATTTGGGGGAAGAGATGGGGATTTCCAGGAATTGGGTTACTGCCTGCTTTCTAGCCTTTTATGGTCAGCTTTGGAATGGTCATGGCACTTGTGGGTATGTCATTTAGCTTGCTGATGTGCTACAATGAGCTTCTACTGAGGTTCAAGGTCTAGCAGAAGTTGACTTATCTGCCATCTTGGACCTATTTGATTCTAATCAGTTTACATCATGGGTTGCCCACTTGGGGGTATCAGTTCAGTTCAGTTGCTCAGTTGTGTCCGAGTCTTTGAGACCCCATGAACCGCAGCAAGCCAGGCCTCCCTGTCCATCACCAACTCACAAAAGTGAATACAACAATTGTCTCACTATTATTACTGCTTTCATTGTGTTTTCAGTTTGGGGCACAGATAGGAGTACTCCAGGGGGAACCTGATGAACCTATGAGCTGAGGAGATGGAGCTGAATGTCTAGGAGACCAAGATGGCTTGAGGTCACAGGACAGAGTACTGGAGAGGAGAAATGCATAGGGAGAGAACCCTGGGTTTCCTTTGAATGTCCTGCCAAGTACTGATTACATATAAGCATGAAGAAACTACCCAAAGCTGGGGAAGAACCCCTAAAGAGGACTGAAAGGAACAGTGTTTGAAGTACACACACATCCAGAATAGCGCCTGTCCTGAAAGTGAAAGAGGAGAGTGAAAAAGTTGGCTTAAAGCTCAACATTCAGAAAACGAAGATCATGACATCCAGTCCCATCACTTCATGGGAAATAGATGGGGAAACAGTGGCTGGCTTTATTTTTCTGGGCTCCAAAATCACTGCAGATGGTGATTGCAGCCATGAAATTAAAAGACGTTTACTTCTTGGAAGGAAAGTTATGACCAATCTAGACAGCATATTACAAAGCAGAGACATTACTTTGTCAACAAAGGTCCATCTAGTCAAGGCTATGGTTTTTCCAATGGTCATGTATGGATGTGAGAGTTGGACTTTGAAGAAAGTTGAGCACCAAAGAATTGATGCTTTTGAACTGTGATGTTGAAGAAGACTCTTGAGAGTCCCTTGGACTGCAAGGAGATCCAACCAGTCCATCCTAAAGGACATCAGTCCTGGGTGTTCATTGGAAGGACTGATGTTGAAGCTGAAACTCCAATACTTTGGTCACCTGATGCAAAGAGCTGACTCATTTGAAAAGACCCTGATGCTGGGAAAGATTGAGGGCAGGAGGAGAAGGGGACGACAGAGGATGAGACGGTTGGATGGCATCAGTGACTCAATGGACATGAGTTTGGGTGGGCTCCGGGAGTTGGAGATGGACAGGAAGGCCTGGTGTGCTGCGGTTCATGGGGTCACAAAGAGTCGGACACAACGGAGCAACTGAACTGAACTATCAGCTAAACTAGAAAAATCTTACTTTTTATGAAGAATGAAACAGAGAGAAAAAAGAATTTCTAAAGATAAACATATCATCAGTGAGCTGTTGGACAACTTCAAAATACCTAATATATAGGTAATCTCTGGAAGGTAGAGTAGAAACAGGAGAATATTTGATAACATAATGACAAAAATTTACCACACTTGAGGAAAAGTAAAAATCCACAGATCCAAGAAGCTCATTGAACTCCAATTACAAAAACATGAAGCCACATTATATGAAACATCAAAGCACGTTATTATGAAATAGCTCAAATAAAGGGAAAATATTAAAATCAAGCAGAGGAAAAAAGTCATTATATACAAAGAACTAAAATAAGAATGACAGCAAAATTCTTGCCAGAAATAATGCAAATGGGAAATCGGTGCAGTAACAGCTTTTAAAGTACTGAAAGTACCCGGGTCTCCCGCATTGGAGGCAGACGTTTTAACCTCTGAGCCACCAGGGAAGCCACTGAAAGAAAAGATTCTGTCAATTCAAAATTTTGTGTTCCATGAAAATGTCTTTCAAAAATTAATGCAAATAATGCCACTTTAAAAAATATGAAAGCTTAAAGACTTCACACACAGCAGACCTGCACTATAAGAAATGGTAAAGAATGTCCTACAGACAGATGGAATATGATACCACCAGAAACTATGGATCTACATAAAGGAATTAAAAGTATCAGAATTGGTAACTATATGGATAAAAGTATAATATTTTGTTCTTATTATTTAAAATCGTTAAGAGATAATTGACTATTTAAACAAAGAATAATATTATTCTATGGGGTTTGTTGGTTATGTAATTAATTATATAAAAATGTATGACAATAATAGAACAAAATTATGGATGAGAAAAAGTAAAAAGTTAGGTTCTTATACAATATGGGGAGTAACGTAACAGTGCTAAAATCTAGTCTGTGATAATTAAAAACTATATAAAAAATTAAAGCAAGCTCTGGAATAATAAACAAAAAGTTATAGTTAATAAAACCAACAGGGCTTCCCCGGTGGCCAAGAAAGAATACACCTGCCAATTCAGGGGACACAGGTTCAATCCCTGGTTCAGAAAAATTCCATATGTTGTGGAACACCAAGGCCCATGCCCCTCTACTATTGGGCCCATGCTCTGGAGCCCACAAGGTGAAAGTACTGAGCTCATGTGCCTAAAGCCCATGCTCCACAATGAAAGAAGCCCCCACAGTGAGAAGCCCAAGCATCTCGACTAGAGAGTAGCCCCCGCTCGTGGCAACTAGAGAAAGCTTGTACCTTGTAACAAAGGCCCAGAATAGCCAAAAACAAACACTTTTTCTTAAAAAAATTGACAAAATGAAAATTAAAACATTAATTCTAATAATTATGAGTTTTGAATTATAACAATCCAAATTAATAAGTAAATCATAATGAAACTTTGAAAAAAAACCAGAAAAATAGAAAAAGAGCAAAGGAGATAAATAGAAACATCAAATGATCCTATTCATATCAATCACATGAAAGGTAAATGGTCTAAATACCCCAATTAAAAGACAGAGATTGTCAGATTGAATGCCAGATCAGATCAGTCACTCAGTCGTGTCCGACTCTTTGTGACCCCATGAATCGCAGTACGCCAGGCCTCCCTGTCCATCACCAACTCCCGGAGTTCACCCAGACTCATGTCCATCGAGTCAGTGATGCCATCCAGCCATCTCATCCTCTGTCGTCCCCTTCTCCTCTTGCCCCCAATCCCTCCCAGCATCAGAGTCTTTTCCAATGCGTCAGCTCTTTGCATGAGGTGGCCAAAGTATTGGAGTTTCAGCTTTAGCATCATTCCTTCCAAAGATATCCCAGGGCTCATCTCCTTCAGAATGGACTGGTTGGATCTCCTTGCAGTCCAAGGGACTCTCAAGAGTCTTCTCCAACACCACAGTTCAAAAGCATCAATTCTTCGGCACTCAGCCTTCTTCACAGTCCAACTCTCACATCCATACATGACCACAGGAAAAACCATAGCCTTGACTAGATGGACCTTTGTTGGCAAAGTAATGTCTCTGCTTTTGAATATGCTATCTAGGTTGGTCATAACTTTCCTTCCAAGGACTAAGCGTCTTTTAATTTCATGGCTGCAGTCACCATCTGCAGTGATTTTGGAGCCCAGGAAAATAAAGTCTGACACTGTTTCCACTGTTTCCCCATCTATTTCCCATGAAGTGATGGGACCGGATGCCATGATCTTCGTTTTCTGAATGTTGAGCTTTAAGCCAACTTTTTCACTCTCCACTTTCACTTTCATCAAGAGGCTTTTGAGTTCCTCTTCACTTTCTGCCATAAGGGTGGTGTCATCTGCATATCTGAGGTGATTGATATTACTCCTGGCAATCTTGATTCCAGCTTGTGTTTCTTCCAGTCCAGCGTTTCTCATGATGTACTCTGCATAGAAGTTAAATAAACAGGGTGACAATATACAGCCTTGACGTACTCCTTTTCCTATTTGGAACAAGTCTGTTGTTTCATGTCCAGTTCTAACTGTTGCTTCCTGACCTGCATACAAATTTCTCAAGAGGCAGATCAGGTGGTCTGGTATTCCCATCTCTTTCAGAATTTTCCACAGTTGATTGTGATCCACACAGTCAAAGGCTTTGGCATAATAAATATAGCAGAAATAGATGTTTTTCTGGAACTCTCTTGCTTTCTCCATGATCCAGCAGATGTTGGCAATTTGATCTCTGGTTCCTCTGCCTTTTCTAAAACCAGCTTGAACATCAGGAAGTTCACGGTTCACATATTGCTGAAGCCTGGCTTGGAGAATTTTAAGCATTACTTTACTAGAGTGTGAGATGAGTGCAATTGTGCAGTAGTTTGAGCATTCTTTGGCATTGCCTTTCTTTGGGATTGGAATGAAAACTGAGCTTTTCCAGTCCTGTGGCCACTGCTGAGTTTTCCAAATTTGCTGGCATATTGAGTGCAGCACTTTCACAGCATCATCTTTCAGGATTTGGAATAGCTCAACTGGAATTCCATCACCTCCACTAGCTTTGTTCGTAGTAATGCTTTCTAAGGCCCACTTGACTTCACATTCCAGGATGTCTGGCTCTAGGTCAATGATCATACCATTGTGATTATCTGGGTCGTGAAGATCTTTTTTGTATAGTTCTTCTGTGTATTCTTGCCATCTGTTCTTAATATCTTCTGCTTCTGTTAGGTCCATACCATTTCTGTCTTTTATCGAGCCTATCTTTGCATGAAATGTTCCTTTGGTATCTCTGATTTTCTTGAAGAGATTGAATGCCAGAGCAAGGCCTAAATATATATCATCCATAGGAAACATATTAAATATAAACATACCTTAGTTATAAGTAAGTGATGAAGAAAGATATACTATGCTAATATTAATCAAAAAAAGCTTGAACTGCTACCAAAGTTTTTTTGTAATATATATTTATTTTTATTTGCTTATCTGGTTGCTTGGGTCTTTGCTGCTGCACATGGGACTGTCAAACTTCGTTTTGATCTGCATAATATTTAGAATCTTGCAGCATGAGAACTCAGTTGCAGCTTGTGAGTTCTAGTTCAGGTATGAAACTCAGGCTCGCTGCATTGAGAGTGTGGAGTCTTAGCTACTGGAGTATCACTGAAGTCCCCAGACAAAGTAGATTTTATACAAACAAAATAACCAGGAATAAAGAAAGAGATTTCATAATGATGAAGGGATCAATTCATGAAGAGGATGTAGATACCATCTAATAACAGAAAATAAAAATAAATGAAGCAAAAACTGATATAACTATACAAAGAAATACATAAATTCTTAGGTATGATCAGAGAATTCAAGAACCTTCTTTCAATAACTGATAGAATAAGTAGATAAAAACTCAGTAAGAATATAGAGTATTTAAACAAAACTGTTACCTAACTTAATCTAATTAATATTTATGGAACTCTCCTCCCATCCCAACAATAGCATAATATACTATTATTATGCTATAACAATAGCATAATATTTTCAAGTGTACACATAATATTTATGAAGGTAGGTCAAATTTAAGGCTATAAAACAAGTCTCAAGAAATCTACAATGTTCCAAGCCATACAAATTTTGTGCTCTACTCACAGTGGAACTAAATTTACAATGAACAACAGAAAGATCTCTGGAAAATTCTCCAAACACATGGAAACTAAACATCACATTTCTGAATAAGTCATGAACTGAAGAAGAAGTCAAATCAGACAATATTTTGTAAATAAAAATAAAAACACAAAAAAATCAAATTTGTGAGAGGTCACTAGAACATTTAGGGAGAAATACGTAGCATTAAACATTACTATTTAAAAACAAACACCTGGGCTTCCCAGGTGGCCCTACTGGTAAAGAGTTAGCCTGCCAATGCAGGAGATGCAAGAGATGTGGTTCGATTCCCGGACTGGAAAGACTGCCTGAGTAGGAAATGGCAACCAGCTCCAGTATTCTTGCCTGGAAAATTCCATTGACAGAGGAGCCTATCAGGCTACAGTCCATGGTGTTGCAGAGTCAGACACGACTGAGTGACTAAGCACATACTTAAGAACAAAAGTCTCAAATTTAAAATTTAAGCTCCTACATTAAGAGTAGACAAAGAAGAGCAAGTTAAACCCAAAGTTAAGTAGATGAAAGGATAAATAAATATCTGAGTGGAAATTAATAAAACAAAATAGAAAGACAAAAATCAATAAAATAAAATGTGGCTTCGTTAAGATGATCAATAATATTGGTAGATATGAAGCAAGATTGATCACAAAAAAGAGAAGTCACAAATTACCAAAATTGGGTAAAGAAAAGTGACATCACATCAGAATCAAAATAATAATGGACAATAAGGGACTATCAGGAACAATTTTATGTCAACTAATTTAACTACTTAGATGAACAGTTTTTGAAAAACACTACCAGTGTTCACCCAAGAAGAAACAGATAGCCCAAATAACCCTAAATTAAAGAAATTTAATTTGTAAGTAAAAACCTTCTCATAAACACACACAAAATTGCTACTCCCATGCAGCTTCACTGGTGAATTTTACAAAACATTTAAGGAAGAAATGATTATAATTCTACAAAAATTCTTAATTAGAAAGGAAGGAGTACTTCTCAGCTCATTTTGAGACCAGCATTATCCTAATCCAAAAAACAAAAAGATATTAAAGAAAGGACAATATATATCACTACTTTTCATAGATACAAGTGCAATAATCCTCAATAATATTTTAACTAATCTATCTGACAATATATCAAAAGCAAAAGACATCATAACCAAGTGGAATTTATCTCAAAAATGCAAAGTTGGCTTAATATTCAGAAATTAATCAATGTAATTCATAATATTAACAAGCTGAAAAAGAAAAATCCTATTATTGCCTTAGTAAACATAGAAAATGCACTTGATAAAACCCAACGTCTACTGGAGATAGAAACAATTTCATCACACAAAGACTAGAAAGGGGTCTATCAAAAATCCACAGACCATATCATACTTGGTGGTAAAAGACAGAATGCTTTTCTCCTGAAATCAGAAACAACACATTTCTATTTAATATTGTACTTGAGGTTCCAGCCAGATCAGGCAAGAAAAAGAAATTAAAGGCATTCATATTAGGAAAGGAAAAAAGTCTTTCTTTTATTATTTGCCTACGATATGATTATCTATATAGAAATCTGATGGAATCTACAGAAAAGCTAATAGAATAAGCAAGTGAGTTTAACAATTTTTTGGACTACAAAGTCAATATATAGAAATGAATTGTATTTCTATGTACTTACCACAAACAATTGGAAATTGAAAAATAAATAATGTCATTTACATTAGCATAAAAACATGAGATACTTAGGAATTAATCTGACAAAAGTGAAGGAACTGTACACTTTTCAGTGTAGTTTTCACAACAAAACATTGTTGAGAAAAAGAAGACCTAAACAAATGAAGACATATAGATTATTCATGGGTTGAAAGACTCAGTACTATTAATATGTCAATTCCACAAATTAATCTATACAATTAATGTAATCTCAATTGAAATTACAGCAGGTCTTTTTTTAATTTGGTAATTGAATCTAAAAGTCATGCAGAAATTGAAAATACCTACAATAGTTAAAACAACATTTAAAAATAAAGCAAATTTGGAGAGCTGATACTATCTGATTTCTGGGTTATAATGGGCTTACAGTAATCAAGACAGTATACATTTGTTGAAAATATAGATTTTTAAAAAATTGATTGAATGGAATAGAGAGTCCAGAAATACAGTCATACTGTATGAACAATGATTTTAAACAGATTTCAAAAGTAATTTGATGGAGAAATAACCGCCTTTTCATTAAATGACTGTGACAACTGAGTATCTGTACCTAAGGAAGGTAACTTGGGCTCATTTTTCCTAGCTTATTGCACTGTTACAAGTGGAGACGTATTTCTATTTCAAACTAAAAGCATTGTTTTATCTTACTCAGTAAAACAGGCTATGAGGTTATGAGGCGTCCTTAGGCCACCAAACCAACACAGGGCCTTGAATTTTTGAGATATACTTACAGGAGCTATTAGGTTGATATAAGTAAAGGAGAAACGACACTCATGACAAAGACGCTGTAAAAAAAAGAAAAAAAGAAGGTCTACAGCTCCAAAAGAACTAATTTTTCGAAGGTCCTATTAGATATCATAAGTATGCAGGGGAAATGGGAGTTTTGTGGCTTATCAAGAGTCAAAGAACTTCCGGAAGTGAAAGTGCTTCTATTGGGGGTTGTTGATAAAACTGGGGTTATGTTTTGAGCATGTCAGCCTGACCCAGGCCCTACAGCTCACTTCCCCTGGAGTGGCGCACAGAGCCCAGCTGTAGAGTGTGATCCTGCTCTATGCTGGAGGAACAGTCTAGACAGTGGGAGGCTCTCATAAACTCTCAGCATCCAGTTCCTGGCAAAGCAATCATATTGCATCATGGCCTCAGACTCCACCCACCCCTAATGCTTGCCAAGGTCACCAGCAAAGTTCAAAAGGAAGCTGCTATTATCCCCATTTTACTCAGGAAACTGGTCTGCCCAGAAAACACATCTCTCACCCCCCGGCTTTCAGTGTGGAAATAAACCCTACAGCAAACTCTAACCCTCAAAATATCCCTCCCTCTGTTAGAAGCTTCGCTCAATCAGCCACTCCTCTGCAAGGAAAAGAGAACTCAGTTTTGCTAGAGCCCATAGGCATTGAGCCAAGAAAGGTCAGCATGAACACGGAGGCCGAGACTTAAAAACTGAGCGAGTCCCTGGTGGTGTCTCTAAGCCTCCACACCAGGCCCCAGATCCCAGGGCCACAGTTTACAAGGCTGCAGTGATTCATCTCCCATAAAACAAACTGAAATATTAGAATTTATCCCATGGCCAACCAATATGAGCAATAACTCCAAGGTTAAAAGTTGCAAAACAGCAATGATTAGATAAAAGATCTAGTTCAGGTTTCCTTGGAAAACCTTGCAACTGTATTGAAAAACCCAATATTGGAAAGGTGGCTCAGTGGTTCAGAATCTGCCTGCAATGCAGGGACATAGGAGATGCATGTTCAATCCCTGGGCCAGGAAGATGCCCTGGAGAAGGAAATGGCACCCACTCCAATATTCTTGCCTGAAATATCTCATGGACAGTGAGCCTGGTGAGCTACAGTCCATAGGGTTGGACACAACCTAAGTGACTTAGCATGCATGTAGTTACAGAAATGAAAGAACCCTACTGCTAGAATCTTAAGGAAAAAGGGAAAGTGAAGTAGACTGTCCAAGTACTCCTTTTTTTCCACCTAAAAAACTACAAAGTTGTTTTAGAAGAAGGAAACCTCGGAGACAAACATAAACTTTATACCCCCTAATTAAATAAAACCAGATATTTATTTTCTACAGAGGAGGTGGGAGGAAAGAGGTGTGGGTAGGAGTTGATGAGGGAATTAATGGAGATTATATTTTATTTGATGAAGTGGACGAATAGGAGATTGATATCCTGAATCATTTTATTAGGAATAATAACTGAGGTTTATAAGATGGCTTTCTTCTGAAGATCTAAAGACATTTTCATACCTACTATTTAATTTCTGTTCACAGCAGCCTGAGAAACAAGACACTGTTGTGAAATAAACATCAAATGCAGAAATACTGCATAAAGAAAAAAGAAAAATCTCTGAGAACCCACACAGACCTGTGTGTCCAGAGAAAGGAGTGACCCCTCAGGGGTTGTGCAGGCAAATGTCACTGACTAGCCCCTCCCCTGAAGCCCTGCAGACACCTACCAGCCCTAACAACTCCCTTGTTTCCATCAGAGGAAGCTGGGGCAGATGCAGAAGGATTTCCCATTCCCAGGCATCTTTTTCAACCTTTAAAAAAAAATAGACTTTATTTGCAGAGCAGGAAGAGAAGAGCAGACATAGAGAAAAGACTTGTGGACACTGTGGGAGGAGGAGAGGGTGAGACAAATTGAAAGAGTAACACTGACATATATACACTACATATGTACAATAGATAGATAGAGGGAACCTGCTGTATAGCACAGGCGCAGGGATCTCAGCCTGGTGCTCCGGGATGACCTAGATGGGCTTCCCAAGTGGCTCTAGTGGTGAAGAACTCTCCTGCCAATGCAGGAGATGTAAGAGACGCAGGTTCAATCCCTAGGTCAGGAAGATCCCCTGGAGAAGGACATGGCAACCCACTCCAGTGCTCTTGCCTGGAGAATCCCATGCACAGAGAAGCCTGGTGGACTATAAGTCCATAGGGTCACAAAGAGTTGAACATGACTGAAGCAACTTAGCACACACAGAGGGGTGGGATATGGGGAATGGGAAAGAGACTTAAGAGGGAGGAGATATGTGTATAGTTACGGCTGAGTCATGATAATGTACAGCAGAAAGTAACACAACATTGTAGTGCAATTATATTCCAGTAATAAATAAATGGATTTTATTTTAGATCTGTTGAAGGCTCACAGCAAAACTGAGAAGAAAGTACAGAGCTCACCCCCCATATAGACAGCCTCCCTACTATCAACATCCCGCACCACAGTGGTGCATTTTTTACCATCCATGAATCTACACTGATGCATCATAGTCACATAGGGTCCATAGTTTACATAATGATTTACTCTTGGTGTTGTACATTGTATGGGATTTGCCAAATGCATAATGACATGTGTTCATAACTATAGTATCATACAACACATTTTCACTACCTTAAAAATCCTCTGTGCTCTAATCCCTCAACCCCTGGCATTCCTCACGTTTTATCATCTCCATCAGTTCAGTTCAGTCGCTCAGTCATGTCTGACTTTTTGCAACCTTATGGACTGCAGCACAGCAGGCTTCCTGGTCCATCACCAACTCTTGGAGCTTGCTCAAACTCATGTCCATGATGCCATCATCGGTGATGCCATCCAACCATCTCATCCTCTGTTGTCCCCTTTTCCTCCCACCTTCAATCTTTCCGAGCATCAGGGTCTTTTCAAATGAGTCAGTTCTTTGCATCAGGTGGCCAAAATATTGGAGTTTCAGCTTCAGCATCAGTCCTTCCAATGAATATTCAGGACTGATTTCCTTTAGGATGGACTGGTTTGATCTTGCAATCCAAAGGACTCTCAAGAGTATTTTCCAACACCACAGTTCAAAAGCATCAATTCTTCAGCACTCAGCTTTTTTTATAGTCCAATTCTCACATCCATATATGACTACTGGAAAAACCATAGCTTTAACTAGACAGACTTTTGTCAGCAAAGTAATGTCTCGGCTTTTTAGTATGCTGTCTAGGTTGGTCATAGATTTTCTTCCAAGGAACAAGCATCTTTTAATTTCATGGCTACAGGTACCATCTGCAGTGATTTTGGAGCCCCAAAACATTAAGCCTGTCACTGTTTCCAATGTTTCCCCATCTATTTGCCATGAAGTAATGAGACAGGATGCCATGATATTAGTTTTCTGAATGTTGAATTTTAAGCCAACTTTTTCACTCTCCTCTTTCACTTTCATCAAGAGGCTCTTTAGTTCTTCTTCACTTTCTGCCATAAGGGTGGTGTCATTTGCATATCTGAGGTTATTGATATTTCTCCTGGCAATCTTGATTCCAGCTTGTGCTTTATCCTGCCTGGCATTTCACATGATGTATCATCTCCATGGTTTTGCTTTTTCCAGAATGCCATAGAATTGTAACCATACAGTATGTAGCCTTTCCAGATTGACCTATTTCACTAAATAACATACATTTAGTTCTGTCCAACTCTTTGGGACCCCATGGGCTGTAGCCTGCCAGGCTCCTCTGCCCATGGAATTTTCCAGGCAGGAATTCTGGAGTGGGTTGCCATTTCCTTCTCCAAAACGGCTTGGTAGCTCATTTCTTTTTAGCACTGAATAGTATCTCACTGTCATGATGTATCACAGTTTATTTATCCATTCACCTACTGAAGGAAATCTTGGTCACTTTCAGTTTTGGCATTTACGGACAAAGCTGCTATACAAACATCCATATGCAAATTTTGGCATGGGCACACATTTTCAGCTTCTTTGTGAATATTCTAAGGAGCACGATTGGTATGGCAAGAGTAGTTTTGTTTTGTAAGAAACTGCCAATCCATCTTCCATTTTGCAGTCCCACTAGCAGGAGCTTTGAATGAGAGTTCCTGCTTTTGCTTCACTCACTTTTTATCAAGCAGGCCTTAGAAGGACCACAACAGAGCTAGACTAAATCAGGACTGCTTCTCCTCTGAACTTCACCGGCTGAGTCTCTACCTTGATAGAGCTCTGGGTGTCAGACTTGGTCATGTTTGCAGGGGAGTCCAGGAGAAAGTGTCTGATGTTCTAAGTCAGCAGTGGGTATAGTGGCACCCCTGGGGATGCTGAGGGCACAGATAATAGGTCCTTTAGTTTCATGAACTTGTTCAAATAATATT
Source organism: Bubalus bubalis (assembly GCF_019923935.1). Lineage (NCBI taxonomy): Eukaryota > Metazoa > Chordata > Mammalia > Artiodactyla > Bovidae > Bubalus > Bubalus bubalis. The sequence continues at coordinate 150,792,395 of NC_059159.1, read as the reverse complement.
GAGTATCTATTATGTACCAGGCACCCTTGCTGGTGTATCAGTCTCTGGCCCATTCTCCACCTCTATCCAACCTTAATTTTTCATTGATAGAGAAATGATGCTGGTCATGGCATCATTAGAAACTACAACTGGGAAGCCAAGAGCAGGGCAAGTTCATTACCTGCTCCTCACAGAATGCTGTAATGCTATGCTTTCACAGGGATGTTTGCCACATAGCTGTGGACAGAGAAACGTGGAGACTTAAAACTCTGAACATGTGTGACATTCTAATGTGACATTCTACAGGACAAATGGCATGTTTCCTCCAGACAAAAATAAATAAGTAGGCAAATAAATAGAGATGAGAGACGTTTTTAGACTACAAGAGAATTAAGGGAACTAACAGCTTAATGCAATGTGTAGCCAGGTGATGTTGCTTATGGTTCACACTCAAAGAACTACTGTATATTAATAAATGAAGCAAAATTGAAAAGTGTTGCTAATTGTTGAAGCTGGGTTTGGGGGTCTGTGAAATTTCCTTATACCACTCTCTCTGCATTTGTGTGCTTGAAATGGAAGGTTTTTAGACTTCTTTTAAACAGTATATTCTCTACCCTTGTTAAGAGTTGAGATACATGTTGACAATTCAAAAATCAAATTCTTGCCAACATCTTACTCCACCTAAACATTCTTTGAGAAATCAAGTAGCAACTGCATTAAAAACAACCAACCCAGCCACTGGGTGCCACTTGCCTCTCCTTTTCCCCATTTGCAGAAATTCTGGCCATAAACAAAGCTTGAGAGGAAAAGAGAACAGGTGGGATGGTCCCAGAAATTCACCATGAGGGGAAAATCTGTGTCTGGATGACATAATTTGATAATAATGCATGGTCAGATCAGTTGACTGCTGAAATATTTAGTACGGTTCCACTTCGAGTGGCAGAAATACACCTGCCACTCAATCCTTCTAACTCCTCTCATCAGGGAAAAAAAAAAAAAAGCAGTGGTTTAAATAAGACAAATGATTTTTTTTCCTCCTGGGCCTCCTGAGCTGGTCAGGAGTCATTCCACTGTCTCTTGGCCCAACATAGAAGAAAATGTGGATGGAACAGGAGGGACAAGAGTCTTCAACAGAAGGCTGTTGAGCCTATAAGCCACCCACCAAAATCTCTATCAGCATTCATGCCATCTGCCAGGGTGGCAGATAAGGGCCTGCACATGGCCAGGGAGGGAACAGATGTCCAGGAGAGCCCAAGCTGTATGCCTGGGGGTAGGATCAGCATAAAATGTAATGAAAGGACCACATTTCTGTTCTTTACAGTCAGGACCCACTCAAGTCCCAGGACTCAGCCTTGCAGTCAAATCTCTTGCCAGGTTGCCCACTGACTGACTCAAAAAACAATGGGACAAGAAGTGCCCCCATCTCCCATTAGCACAGCAGAATTTGAATTCTGGTCTCCTGAACAAAAAAAAAAAGAAGAAGAAATGAGAATCCTATCATCTGCTCCGCTCAGCAACACAATTCCTTGATCCTGGAGGCTAAGACAGACCACTTGATCTGCCTGCAGGAATAACAAGCACACGTTTACAACCTGCCTCCATCCAAATGGGTTAAGCTGGAAATTTCATAGTGATGCCAAGTTTTAAGCACAATCTCTAGGCATTCAGACAAAGCAAAGCTCAGCATAATGCAGACCCCATTCCCTGCACCATTAGCTCTGGAGGGTCAATAAAACCCTAAGTCTAGAGGACAGGCAGCCTAAGAGCTGACACTCATCATGACACTCTCAAAGGGGACCAAGGTCTCTGTTTCCACCCCCCTTCCTTTTCCTGGCACTTTTCCCTAGGGAATGCCTCTGAGAAAGAGTGTTTTCTGGTTCTTTCCCCTCTGGGTAGACCTGGAGAGTGAGGTTCAAAGACTGCCTAGGGAATGAGTGGCAAAGGCACATTTCAAGACCAAGTCTGCCTGTGCCCTAGAGCCCCCTCCTCCCCTCTGCCCCTCCCCCAGAGACTGTGAGCAGGGGGAGGAGATGGAGAGGGAGGGAGGGAGGTGAGGGCAGGTAGGGGGACCACTCTGGGAAGACTGAGCTGCCACCTTCCATGCCAGGAACCAAAAACACAAAGGCAAGTTGGGCTGGTTATTTGCACAGCCCATCCCTCTCTCACAGAACATCACTCAGCCCTGCTCTGTGCTCTCCATATGGGTTGCAAGGATGAAAAGAGATGTGAGCAAGGGTGGCTGGGCGGACTGATAATCCCAATGATTAGCCCTCCCAGGATCCATGTCCTTGGGTGGCCTCATCCTCTCAAATCTGTGCTGGGCCCAGGACCTGCTTTAACCAGTAGAAGGTGGCAGAAGTGACAAAATGCTTGTTCCCAGACTAAACCCCAAGAAGGCCTGGCAGCCTGAGCCATGTCATGTGTTCCTGGGCCCCTGGGTCACCCAGTAAGCAGTATGGTTCCCTGCTGAAGAGTCCCATGGTGAGGCCAGGGCTGGCATCACAGATTTCCCCAGCCCCTGTCCACTCACCAGCTGAGCTGGGGCTCATTCTGTCTGTTCCAACCTCCAGCCCCTAGAATTGCAATGCAGCAGACCCAGAAGCCTCCCTCTGCCCACCCTCCCAGCTTCCCCACCCAACTGGATTTCTGCATTTGCTTCCTCAGTCCTGGCCCACCTCATGAGTCAGCTGTGCAGTGACTTTTCTGATCCTTGGCAAGTGCAACCCCCCACTCCCTGCTTTCCCAGGACAAAACAGGGCTCGGATATTCTGTATTCAGATAAGACATTCTCCCAAAGAGATGACTTATACTGGAGCACAAAGAGCCTCACCTTACTCAAGGAAAAATGGTAATCATTGAAGTAAATTGTGAACAGGTCTGCCAAACAGACATTACTTAAATACCTTCGCTGTGCTGTACTGTGCTTAGTTGCTCATTCGTATCCGACTCTTTGAGACTCCATGAACTGTAACCTGCCAGGCTCCTCTGTCCTTGGGGATTCTCCAGGCAAGCATACTGGAGTGGGTTGCCATGCCCTCCTCCAGTTAATAGGAGGGAAGATGTCCATGTTTTGGATGGCTGAGCTTTCTGTTAAATGTGGAGGTAAATCATATCCGATTCCCAGTCCTGGCAGGCTGTTCCAATCTCCTTGAAAGATATTTTAAGAGCACTTAAGAACTTTTAAAGACACAGGTTCCCAGATCTGAGATTCTGATAAATGTGTCTGGAAACCTTTGACCTTGATGGCTTAGTAAGATGCCATGCAACAACTGGTTCTGTAGTTCTCTGCTGTCACTACTGTTTTTCTTGCTAACACAAAATGAGCCCCTAACGACAGCAATCATAGATGTTATTTTCATCTGTGAAAAGAATGAAAAAACCTTACTGTCATTATCATTTGCTCTCTTTTTGTAACTAAAGTTTTCTCTGAAAAAAAAGTTTTGTTCTGTAGAGATACAAGTATTTGTTTTTAAATAATTCAACCTTAACTATTGTTAAAACTATTTCTCCAATAATGAAAAAATAAAAGAGTTGAGAGCTACAGATTTGAACAGCCAAAAAGAAAGTAATAGCCATTTTTTAAAAATAAAATGTGGTTTAAAATTTGCCTTCATGATAAATAAAACTTATTAGTAATGACTTGTGGTTATTACTCATTGCCAGCCTCTGTGCTAGGTAGGAAGCATGTAATCCTCCTGAAACTAAGAAGTTGATCTTGCTTTGCACCCAGCTCACAGGGGAGACAGCAGCCATACAGGGTCACACAGGTCAGTCACTGCAGTGATGGGAACAACCCTGTTATTACACTCTTTTAACTTCTGCTATGCTTTTATTTTTTATTTATTTTTTTTAAATTTTATTTTATTTTTAAACTTTACATAATTGTATTAGTTTTGCCAAATATCAAAATGAATCCACCACAGGTCCCTGAACGCGCCCGATCTCGTCTGCTATGCTTTTAGATAGATGCAAGAAGGAAGCCATGAGACTGTAAAGACTGTAAAGAGGAAAGCCTCTCATGAGCTACACTGGGGACCTCCGGGGATCACTTACCCAGGAGGAGGCAGGCTACTCCCAGAAAGAAAAGTGAAAGTGAAGTCGCTCAGTCATGTCCGACTCTTTGCGACCCCATGGACTGTAGCCTACCAGGCTCTTTGGTCCATGGAATTTTCCAGGAAAGAGTACTGGAGTGGGTTGCCATTTCCTTCTCCAGGGGATCTTCCCAACCCAGGGATCGAACCCGGGTCTCCTGCACTGCAGGCAGACACTTTACTGTCTGATCCACCAGGGAAGTAGAGGAAGAGGACATAAAGCCAGGGAATGCTGATTGCACACAAACACTCCTCCAGCTCAATAAACGCTCACAAAACAAATACCCTTCTGTTACCAGCACCTTGATCATGAAATGAAGCATGACCAGCTCTTCAACCCCTTCACAACCCCTTCACAGAGGGGAAATCCTCTGCGCTGATTTCCAGTCCCATATTTGTTTGCCTGATGTTTAAATTTTGGAGGTGTAACCAGGCCATGTGGACTCATTTGCGTCTTTATGGGGGCTTCTCCTGCTCCATGCTGTCTGTGAGATTCACCTTTGTTGCTGCACGTAGCTGCAGATCATCGTTCTCCTGAGCGGTGTTCTTTTCCATCAGAAGACCAGCTGTAGTTGTATCCTACAAGTCTTGATATGACGTATTTTTATTAACAGTCTATACAAAATATTTTCTAATACTTATTGAATATTTTGATCAATAGCTATATTAAAACATATTGCCTATTTCTGACCATTTAGGGATTTTTCTGGTTACCCCTTTCTATTATTAATTTCTAACTTACTTCCTCTGTGGCCAGAAGGCATACAATGTATGATTTCAGTTCTTTCTATGTGCTTAAGGTCTGTGACTGGGACTTCCCTGGTGGCTCAGACTGTAAAGAATCTGCCTACAATGTGGGAAACCCAGCTTCACTCCCTGGGTCGGGAAGATCCCCTGGAGAAGGAAATGGCAACCCACTCCAGTATTCTTGCCTGGAAAATCCCATGGATGGAGGAGGCTGGCAGGCTACAGTCCATGGGGTTGCAAAGAGTCAGACACGACGGAGTGACTAACGCTTTCACTTTCATTTTAGTGCTGTTAAATGGAGCAAGGTGAGGTAAAATCTTAACTATGAGGGAAACTGGTGGAGGGGCTTACAGCAACTCCTTGTACTGTCTTTGCAGTTTTCCTATAAATCTAAAACTGTTATAAAATAAATAGCTTATTAAAAGAAGAAAGAAGAGAAAAACAAGAAGCTGCAGCGAGCCACATGCCCACCAGCCTCGCTCAGGGTGCTCCTGAGGCTTCTGTTCAGACATAGCACTGTTTCTCCACCTGAAATCAAAACCCGAGAGCTTACAGTGAGTTCTGACAGAGAATTGCAAACGCACTTGTGATGAACTGACATAAAGAGACTGGCTCTCAAGAACTGTATTTCATTAAAATTGAGAGTATCATGCAGTGCCTACAATGTAGGGAGATAAAATTAGAGCCATTGTCTTTTGCTAGTGAGAGGCAACCACAGGTTTGCGTACCCAAATCTTAAATTTAGATGTGTTGGTTTTAGAAAATGTTGTTTTGTTTGTGCCTGTTGCATTTTTCATCTTCAGGTCTTCCTGCAGTTCCATGTGGGAGCAGAATCGCTTTGGTCCAGTCCTGTAAAAAGACTCTTGTTGGCAGACAGGGAAGGACGAAGCCCCAGAGCCCCCACAGACAAGCCCATTGTCACGTGCTTTCTAGCTGTTGGTTACACAGCTGCAGGGGGGTTATACTGTGTGCTGGGTGTGTGTGTGTGTGCTCAGTTGCTCAATTGTGTCTAACGTCTTTGCAAGCCTATGGACTGTAGCCCGCGAGGCTCCTCTGTCCATGGGATTTCCCAGGCAAGAATATTGGCGTGGGTAGCCATTTCCTACTCCAGGGAATCTGCCCAACCCAGGGATTGAACCCATGTCTATTACATCTCTTGCATTGGAAGGATTTTTTTTTTTTTTACCACTGCACCACCATTATTTTGAAGGTGCATGTATTTGTGTTCAGCAGTCCATCCAACAAAACTTCCAACAAACCTGAACTTTCAACTTCCACCATGCTTCTCACCACATCACCACAGGGAAGGGGATTTTGAAGAGTTTTGACCAACTGTGCTAAAACCCATTTCTTAAAATAAATACCTCATTTCTCCTCCTTCAAAACCAAAAAAGAAAAATAGTGTTGACTTGCAGGGGCTAAACATTGAACCCAAAAACAGGTAAATGTAAAGGGTTCTCATTCCTAGCTGGTCATGACCACCTCAGAGAGCAGCAGACATGAGCAGGTAGGCTGATGAAGGGCATTCGAGGACCCCTTAGGATATAGAATGCAGGGCCACCAGGAACTAGGCAGACTCTGAGCTTTCATCTTGGAATGAAACCTTGGGAATGACCCTCCAGCTTTAGCAGTTCACAAACCGTATACAAACTGAAACTGTTCCAGGGAAACAGCCAGGTGGTCAGGAGAGAAGGGAGGAACCAATATCCTAAGCAGCCATTTGTCCCCAATTCCTGCCTCTGAGAAGTTCAGGTGATGAGTAGCATTAATCCTTTCTCATGATTTCAGATACCAATCACCAAATCAATCATCTCACTTCACAAGAGAAAACTGCAGCCTCCCATGAAACAAAACAGCTCATCCAAAAAAAAACCCAGAGCTGGGATTGGGCCTAGGACCCCTGACTTACTCTGAGGGTTGTCAGCTAGCCACCTGGTACCAGTCACTGAGAGTCCAGATGGCTGGAAGCATCTTCAGAACCCTCAGTCTTCCTTGTTTCTGATAGAATTGCAGAATGAAATGGGTTGTTATTAAAACATGGTGAGTATATAACCCCTAAAATTGAAATAGAGGTCTTGAAGAAATATTTGTATACCCATGTTCATAGCAGCATTATTCGCAATAGCCACACGGTGTCCACTGACCAGATGATATACATACAAAGGAATATTATTCAGCCTTGAAAAGGAAGGAAATTCTGACACATGCTCGCCATGGATAAACCTTGAGGGCACTATGTAAAGGAAATAAGCTAGTCACAAAAGAACAAATCTTACGTGGTTCCACTTATATGAGGTTCCTAAAGTAGTCAAATTCATAAAGACAGAAAGTTGAATGGTACCAGGTTTTGGGAATAGTGGGTAGTTGGGAGTTGTTGTTTAATGGGGATGGAAAAAATGTTCTTAGATGAATGGTGGTGATGGTTGCAGAAACTATGTAAATGTACTTAACCCGATTGAACTGTGTATTCTAAAATGGTTACGATCCCAATTTTATGTTATTCATATTTTGCCACAATTAAACATTTTCAAAGATGCTCAAAGAGCTGAATGTGGGTTTCGTGTTTTCAACCTTGTATGGATGTCACGTACCCTATTAGTGAACAGCTGGAACCATGCTGTCTGCACAGACATTGATTGATGAACTGCTCTGTATGACCAGGACTCCAGGCTGGCTTTGGGGTGCCCCTGCCCAAACCCCTCCTCAGACACTGATATGATGGGGGTGGGGGTGATGGTAATGGTGGTACCAACTGGTAAAATTCAAATGGTATTCAGATCTCTATTACATAAATGAGAAGACTGATGCCCAAGAATTTCACAGAATGCACCCAGAGCCAAGATTAGCAACTAAAATAGACATGTGCATGCAGAGAAGACCATCTCTTGAGGCCATTATCCTTTCAGAAATGGTTGCTTAAATTATTTTTTTATTCCAAACTTTATTTCTCATATATTTCCCTGTCATCAACCTTGGTCTTTGTTCTTAAGATTCTAAGGAGCCTATATAGTTCTGATCATCCAAAGCTAGACTTCCTGGAGGCTATTTGGACCCCTGGAAAATTCTAGGGCCCTTTTAGAATAAAAGTTTGATGTGTTTTGTAAAACCCAGACATATTCATCTGAATTGTTCCACAAACTATTCACTGTGTGATGATCAGAATGTCATTGACCAGGAAACCGTGGTCTGGGGAGGGTTAAGGTTCACCAACGTCCTGAGCGAAGAAAGGAAGAAGGGTCCGGTGAGTGTCCTGATCTCACTCTGGATGTAAAATGATGAACAGGTTGCTCTGACTAGAAGGCATCACTGAGATGAGGGCCGCTCCTCCCTGAATTGGAGATGAGAAGCCATGTTTTGGAATAACCCCTCCAGCACAAGTTAAGGACTTGGTGAGGCTGAACTTGACACCCTCAGTCACTGCTGGAGGTTCCCCTTTAGCAGACCCTGCCCTGCTGGAACCTTAGTTATTTCCACCAGGGTCTATAACAAGCTCCACACTGATTTTAAGTCTACCTTCTAATAATGACATATTCATTTGAGGAAAGTTCCAGAGATTTCCAAATCTCTTTGCCTTCCAGGAGAACAAAGACTCAAGATGGGAAACCGGCTGATGGTATCAGGTGGAGGGAGAGAACCAGTGGATTAATTTTGCAACTGTCACAGGTACCCAGACCCTGAGATGGCAAAGGTGGGGTATCTGACTACTTTGGCAATAGAGAAATGTATTTTCTAAGTTTCAAATTGACCATGTTTTTAAAGTGTTTTTACTTTAATCTTGAACACACACACACATAAGATTTAGAACTTCTACCATCAGCAAATGGGGAATCCTAATGGGAATGTATAAATTCCCAGAATGTTCTACCAGAAATGCCCTGGAGTCCTTATTCCAACTATAAGATTTACTTTACTGCATTGTTTCTTTGTATGGATCAGAAGATGAAGACAAGATGATGGTGATCTAAAAGAAGCAAAATCTAGGGGTTCCCTGAAACCCAGTTGTTTTATTAGAACAAAAAGTTCTTTTTATACTGGCTTAATAGTGTTTGGTGCTTTTAGAAACTTAGTCCCCACGTCTAAGGACAGTGCCATGAAACACCCAGGCAAGAGTCTCATTCAGCTCTTTGGGGTAGGGTCTGAGTTTCTGTGCTCAGCACAGCTCACAGGCAATGTCTAACAGTCTGTAAACCGTGCTTTGAGTAGCAAACTTAAAGACGTTTAATTCTCCAATGTGACCATGAAGGGTGGCCTCAGATCATCCAGGTCCACCCAGATGTACTGATCATAGTTGGTGTTGCAACAGCATCCTCGGGTGATTTGGGGGAACCACCCAAGAGATCCCAAGTTAGTGGGCATGGGGAGGCCCTGGAAATCTATGCATTTACCAATCTCCAGAAATGATTCACACACAAGAAGGAAGATGGATGTGGGATGCAGGAAAGCAGAGCACTGGGTTCTAGAGTTATATGACCATGGGTCCTCTGTGCCCCAAATAGACCCAGTGTATGTGTTTTCTAGGGCTACTCTAACAGAGCACCACAGACTGTGACTTAGGACAACAGAAAATCATCATCTTGCAGTTCTGAAGGCTGGAAAGTCCAGGATGAAGATGTCTGTAGGAATGATTTCTTCTGAGGCTGTGGGAGAGAATTTGTTCCAGGCCTCTCTCCTTGGCTTGAAGGTGGCTTTCTTTACTTCACATGTGTCCCCGTGTGCATGTCTCTGTATCCAAATTACCTTTTTCTATAAGGTTGCAAGGGCTTTCCAAGCAGTACTCATGGTAAAGAACCCACCTGCCAATGCAGGAGACATAAGAGACATGCATTCAATCCCTGGATCAGGAAGATCCCCAGAGGAAGGTATGGCAACCCACTCCGGTATTCTTTCCTAGAGAATCCTATGGACAGAGAAGCCTGGCAGGCTGCAGTCCATAGGGTCGCACAGAGTCAGACACAACTGAAGTGACTTAGCACGAAAGGTTGCAAAGAGTTGGACACGACTGAGTGACTGAACAGACACACAGACACACACACACAAGGACACCAGTCATACTGAATTAGGACCTCCCCGATGACTTCATTTTAACTTGATTACTTCTGCAAAGATCCTATCTCCAGATAATGTTACATTCTAAAGTACTGGAAGCTAGAACTTCAGCATATGATTTTTTTAAATTAATTTTTATTGGCATATAGTTGCTTTACAATGTTGAGTTAGTTTCTAGTGTACAGCAAAATAAAGGATATACATATATCCTCTCCCTTTTGAACTTCCTTCCCATTCAGGTCATCACATTAAGTAGAGTTCTCTGTGCTATGCAGTGGGTTCATATTACAATGTTAGTAGCTCAGTCATGTTTGACTCTTTGCAAACCCATGGACTGTAGGCTGCCAGGCTCCTCTATCCATGGGATTTCCCAGGCAAGAATACTGGAGTGGATCACCATTTTCTTCTCCAGGAGATCTTCCTGACCCAGGGATCAAACTCAGGTCTCTTGTGTTACAAGCAGATTCTTTACCATCTGAGCTACCAGGAAAGTTCACATTAGTTACCTATTTTATACATGGAATCAGTAGTGTATGAATTTTTGAGTGGGAGGGACACAATTCAGCCCAAAAGGCTCAGAAAGGTGGGGTCAGGGGCAGCTCACACTGCATAATAGAAAGACTAGAAACCTCTGGATTGGCTCTGCCCCTTGTGTACAACCAGACCCCTCCTTTCTTCAGTGTCGCAGTGGAACAAATGAACCACAAGTATGAAACTTTAATGCTGTGGCAAATACAAGGTCTGAGCCTTGATCTTTGAGGTCTACTTGCAACTTCCTGGGCATGAGCTCTGCAGGTTCATCACACACGAAAAAGCAAAAAACTTGTTTTCATCTTCAGAGACGTTGGAGTTCACTGACTGCACCATCTTCACTCCTACGTTTCATCAGTCTCTGATCTGTTTCACCACCTTTCACCCGGGAAAACTGAACAACAAGTTAAAATCTCAGTCTTCAGACCAGTTGTCTCACTTGAATCCCATCTACAAAACTAATAATATAGATTTTTTTCATCCTTATACCTAACATCATAAAGTAAAGCTCTCTGAGAATCTCCAACTTTATTTGTCCAAATAGAAGAGCTGAAAACTAACATTTGATTTTAAGTGAACGTGGTTTGACTCAGCTCATTTGACTCTGTATTTTCCTCCGCACTGGATTATAAACACTGATACACTGTGGCATGGTGACAAGACTTCAGGCTGTTAGGAAGTGTGGGGCCCCCAGCCCGGAGGAGCCATCCACACAGCATCACTCACTGGTGACCGGAGCTGCCACATGTGGGGACTGCAGCAGTTATGATTTGTACTCCTTGGTCTGAATGGTGACCTTCACCCTTACAGGAGTCACCCCAGCTTCAAAGCACACAGGAATAGAAAGGTCATTTCATTGACAGGATTCTGATCGATTCAGCCAGCTTTCCTCTGCCTGTATCCAGGTGCTTTTAAACTTCACTACGGCTTCTACCCTAACACAGAGCTTCAGAGCGTGCATGCATTTTTATACTCTCCCTTGCATTGATACAGTTCACTCCTTTCTAATATTCTCTCTTCAACTGTTTGCAGAGAACAGATTTCTTCACCCTCAGGAGTGTCAGCATAATCCTGCATCACTGAAGCTGGACATTTCCCATTAATCATGAACAAAGGCCAGGCTGCACCTCTCCACATGTGTTCTTCTTGCTGCTCTGTTTACTGAGCCTGAGGCATTAACCACGTGTGCCCTCGTTTGTCACCTGGTGGGATGCTAACTCCAGCGTCATGGCGTCCCTGTGCTTACAGTGTGGGGAGAAGCTGGTGGGTGGTCGATAAAGCCAGCCTCCAAGTGCACAATGTCACAGGCCCATGTGACAATCAGACCAATCAAACTGGGGAGCACTGCAACTACAGGGTCTTTGAAGAGTAGGGACCTCTTGCAGGATCCAGATTCAGTCAGGCCACCACCTACTTCCAAACTGCTACTGAAACTGAAGCACCCACTGGGAGCTCCCACAATGACTGTCCATGTGGGCCACTCACATTGTTCTGCCAATAGGCTGCACAGAAGCAAGCTGTGACCAGAAGCCACTTGGCTCATTCACCATGAAATGAACAACTATCAAAAAGCCTAGGAATCAGCATAGCACATGCTTTCTCTGGAGAGAACAGTAATGGCACTTGCCAAGGACAGGCTACAGGAGCCCCAGAGACAAGGAGTGAGCCAGAGCCTGTGCTCTGAGCTGGCACTCACTACCACCTACAGCTTTTCTTTTCTTTTTTTTTTTTTTTGGTTTTGCACAGATCCCTCAGAGGTATATCACATACATCAATAGCCTGGTGGTGGTGTTCAGTCATTCAGTCATGTCCGACTCTTTGCAACCCCATGGCCTGCAGCACGCCAGGCTTCCCTGTCCTTCAGCATCTCCCGGAGTTTGCTCACATTCATGTCCATTGAATAGATGATGCCATCCAACTATCTAGTCCTCTGTTGTCCCCTTCTCCTCCTGCCTTCAATCTTTCCCAGCATCAGGGTCTTTTCCAATGAGTCAGCTGTTTGCATCAAGTGGCCGGCATATTGGAGCTTCAGCTTCAGTTATCAGTTTTTTTCCAATGAATATTCAGGGTTGATTTCCTTTAGGTTTGACTGGTCTGATTTCCTTTTTCTCCAAGGGACTCTCAAGAGTTTTCTCCAGCATCAAAGTTCAAAAGCATCAATTCTTCAGTGCTCGGCCTTCTTTATGGTCCAACTCTCACATCCATATGACATGAAATGTCAAAACTCTCATATCTCACATGACTACTGGAAAAACAATAGTCTGGTAAAACCATTTAAAAGGCTGACATTGGTTACTTGGTGGATGTGCGAGCTTACATCTGATTTAGGAAGCAAGAACTAGAAGGGTCAATAAATACCACAAGAGCTCCCGGTCAGGCCCTTAGAGCCCAAGTCCAGCAGTCTTGGATAAATGGCACCAGCAGCATTCTCCATACTCCTTCCTGACCCAAAAAACCAACAGTCTCCTTCAAACAGTGCAGGAAAACCATATTCAGGGCTCCATCGTCTCAGTTTTTATTTTTATTTCAGGTTTAAGCAGATTCTTATCAAGATCAATAGCATCTTGGTTAATAGAATCTTTTAAAACACTTCAGTTCAGTTCAGTTCAGTCGCTCAGTTGTGTCTGACTCTTTGCGACCCCATGAATTACAGCACGCCAGGCCTTCCTGTCCATCACCAACTCCCGGAGTTCACTCAAATTCACGTCCATGGAGTCCGTGATGCCATCCAGCCATCTCATCCTATGTCGTCCCCTTCTCCTACTGCCCCCAATCCCTCCCAGCATTAGAGTCTTTTCCAATGAGTCAACTCTTCGCATGAGGTGGCCAAAGTACTGGAGTTTCAGCTTTAGCATCATTCTTCCAAAGAACACCCAGGACTGATCTCCTTCAGAATGGACTGGTTGGATCTCCTTGCAGTCCAAGGGACTCTCAAGAGTCTTCTCCAACACCACAGTTCACAAGCATCAATTCTTGGTGCTCAGCTTTCTTCACAGTCCAACTCTTGCATCCATACATGACTACTGGAAAAACCATAGCCTTGACTAGACGGACCTTTGTTGGCAAAGTAATGTCTCTGCTTTTGAATATGCTATCTAGGTTGGTCATAACTTTTCTTCCTAGGAGTAAGCGTCTTTTAATTTCATGGATGCAAGTTGCCTTTGACAAACATTTTCAATGGGATTTGATGAGGACAGCTGAGCCGTGTGTTCTGTGGGTGGGCAGTCTGTCCCTGGAGCATCTGTTGAGGCAGGAATAGAAAGGTGGCTTCAGTGACTCAGGTAAGGGATATATTCTTAGAAGCTATAAATGAACACTATCACTACGAACAAAGCTAGTGGAGGTGATGGGATTCCAGTTGAGCTATTCCAAATCCTGAAAGATGATGCTGTGAAAGTGCTGCACTCAATATGCCAGCAAATTTGGAAAACTCAGCAGTGGCCACAGGACTGGAAAAGCTCAGTTTTCATTCCAATCCCAAAGAAAGGCAATGCGAAAGAATGCTCAAACTACCACACAATTGCACTCATCTCACACGCTAGTAAAGTAATGCTCAAAATTCTCCAAGCCAGGCTTCAGCAATATGTGAACCGTGAACTTCCAGATTTTCAAGGAGGTTTTAGAAAAGGCAGAGGAACCAGAGATCAAATTGCCAACATCCGCTGGATCATGGAAAAAGCAAGAGAGTTCCAGAAAAACATTTCTGCTTTATTGACTGTGCCAAAGCCTTTGACTGTGTGGATCACAATAAACTCTGGAAAATTCTGAAAGAGATGGGAATACCAGACCACCTGACCTGCCTCTTGAGAAACCTGTATGCAGGTCAGGAAGCAATGGTTAGAACAGGACATGGAACAACAGACTGGTTCCAAATAGGAAAAGGAATACGTCAAGGCTGTATCTTGTCACCCTGCTAATTTAACTTCTATGCAGAGGACATCATGAGAAACGCTGGACTGGAAGAAGCACAAGCTGGAATCAAGATTGCCAGGAGAAATATCAATAATCTCAGATATGCAGATGACACCACCCTTATGGCAGAAAGTGATGAGGAACTCAAAAGCCTCTTGATGAAAGTGAAAGTGGAGAGTGAAAAAGTTGGCTTCAAGCTCAACATTCAGAAAACGAAGATCATGGCATCCGGTCCCATTACTTCATGGGAAATAGATGGGGAAACAGTGGAAACAGTGTCAGACTTTATTTTTTGGGCTCCAAAATCACTGCAGATGGTGACTGCAACCATGAAATTAGAAGACGCTTAGTCCTTGGAAGGAAAGTTATGACCAACCTAGATAGCATATTCAAAAGCAGAGACATTACTTTGCCAACAAAGGTCCTGTCTAGTCAAGGCTATGGTTTTTCCTGTGGTCATGTATGGATGTGAGAGTTGGACTGTGAAGAAGGCTGAGCGCCGAAGAATTGATGCTTTTGAACTGTGGTGTTGGAGAAGACTCTTGAGAGTCCCTTGGACTGCAAGGAGATCCAACCAGTCCATTCTGAAGGAGATCAGCCTTGGGATTTCTTTGGAAGGAATGATGCTAAAGCTGAAACTCCAGTCCTTTGGCCACCTCATGCGAAGAGTTGACTCATTGGAAAAGACTCTGATGCTGGGAGGGATTGGGGGCAGTAGGAGAAGGGGACGACATAGGATGAGATGGCTGGATGGCATCACTGACTCCATGGATGTGAGTCTGAATGAACTCCGGGAGATGGTGATGGACAGGGAGGCCTGGCGTGCTGCGATTCATGGGGTTGCAAAGAGTCAGACATGACTGTGCGACGGAACTGAACTGAACTGAGCCCTTTCTCCATCTGTACCCCAAATCTAATATCCTCATTCTTTTGTTAGAAAGGTAAGCCAAGTAACTAGATCAATCCCCATCTCATGTCATTTCTATGAAGACCAGATAGTTTCTTTAGCAAATTCCGTCTTTCATAACTCCCTATCTATCCAACACAAATGTCTGGGCACATTGACCACCCATCCTGGCTTCCTCCCCATTTCCACTGCAGCTGGCAGATCAGCTCTTTCTTGAGGAGGCAGGTGAATCGTGTTGGTGAGCAGAAGGAGTTGCTCCTTCAGCAGAAACTCACCAGCAGCATGAACCCCACCTGCTGCCCAGATGTCCCTCGCACCCTGCTGGGCCACTCTGCCAAAGGGCTATGGCCTCCTAGCAAAAGTATTATTCCTGGAGACATCTGAAATCAATCCCAAGCCTTTTCCCAGAGTCTTCTCTCATGTAGGAGGAAAGACCCTGCTGGGGACAGTGCAAAAGTGGGCTAAACTCCAAGAACCAGACAACTGCCTGTGCCAGCATCCCCCCAGAGGGGAACAGCCTTCACTGGCCCTGGGTCTACTTCCTGTCAAGCAGGAGGCACTGGAACAAGAGTTTCAGAGCCACATTTTGTTCTTATTCCCAACAAATGCTGATCCAGTATGTAGAGGTTAAGCGCATAGCAGCTGTGGACCACTAAAACTGCAAATTTCATAACCTCATTCTCAGAAAAAAAAAAAATCAAGGACAGTATAAACTGCTGATTTGGAATGTATTTGAATCAGGTGTATTTTCTGGAAGGAAAACTGATTGTAGAGGGTGGATTTGGGCTGTGCAGAGGGTGTATATAGAAAGTATATATAGAAGGTGTGTGTGGAGGGTGTTACCAGCTATAGTTTAGGATGAAGGAGAATCTACTAAAGCAAATTCCAGGTCAGGGTTTGGTGTGAGAAAGGACACAGAATAAATGTTTTCAGTGATTCTACCGAAACTAACACAATCATTTAAGGTCTTCATAAACATGAAACAACTCATATGAAAACTTTTCCAAATTAATTACAAGGAGCCTTTAAAAGGCAGTGGGAGATTTTTACTGGAGCACAATGAGAAATGCTTTTAGGGCATCTGATTTTCCTCACACCTATTAAAATTTTAAATGCACTGGGCTCCCAGCAGGTTACCTTCACTCCAAAATGCTTCAGATGCTATAAATCCTCAATTAGCTCTTAGGGAGGAGTTGTGCTGTGGCTCTTAAAAACTAGTCTCCCTTAATTTGAAGGGGTAAATGTAGAAAGAAAATGTAATGAGAACAGGAGAGAGGTGAGAGAGACTCCTTTATGAAGTTTCTGGCAGAAAATCTAGTTTACACATGTATACCTGTGGCGGATTCATTTTGATGTTTGGCAAAACTAATACAATTATGTAAAGTTTAAAAATAAAATAAAGTATCTGCCTCCTTAGCACAGTAGGCAGCACGTCAGTCTCATAAAAATAAAATAAAATAAAAAAAAAAAAGAAAATCTAGTTTAAACATAAATTGTTCAGCTCAGGAAAAGAATGGAACCTGTGAGAGAAGAGAAGAGAGCCCCATGATCCACACCCCCACACTCCATCCCCCACCTCCATTTGTCCCTTGTGAGCCCTGCCCCTTGCCAGGAGAACAAAGCAGAGGGGATCCGGATGTAGCTGCTGAGGTAGGTTACAATACCTCCTGTCTTTGTCTTGCTTCATATATAAGACAGAGACTCACTATCCTTGAAGAAGCAAACTGTCTTGTGAACTGCTTGAGGATAGGTCGGAAATTCAGAAGGTCTCTGAAAACTGAGCCAGGAACAGCTAAAGTGTGCCAACAATCACAGGAGCTCTGCAGGAGACCCCAGGCTTCGGAGGAAAAGGCAGCCTGAGTGCTTCCTCCTAGCAGCCATGTGAGCCCTAAGCAGAAAACTCAGCCAAGCCATGCCCTGATTCCTGACTCATGGGTTCTGTGAGATAATAAGTTGGTTTTTTGTTTTCAAAACCACTTTATTGTAATCATTTCACATACGTACAATTCATCCATAAAGGTGTATAGTTCATCCATAAAGGTGTATTGTAATATATTCACAGAGATAAGCAGTCATCAACACTAGCTAGTTCTAGCACATTTTGATCCCTCCCGAAAGAACTATCATTGGGACTTCCCTGGTGGCTCAGATGGTAAAGCATCTGCCTGCAGGGCAGGAGATTCAGGTTTGATCCCTGGGTCAGTAAGATTCCCTGAAGAAAGGAATGGCAACCCACTCCAGTATCCTTGCCTGGGAGAATTCCATGGACAGAGGAACCTAGAGAGCTACAGTCCATGGGGTTGCGCAAAGAGTCAGACACAACTGAGCGACTAAGACTCTCTCTCTCTCTCACATTAGCTGTCACTCCATATACCCTCCCCGACTCCTGCTCAGCTCTATGTAACCACAAATCTAGTTTCTATCTCTATGAATATGTTGATTCTGGACAGTTTCATATAAATGGAATCATATAATATGAGGTCTTCAGTGACTGGATACATTCAGTAATATATTGTATACAGGATTCATCTATGTAATTAACATGTATTATTACTGTATTCATTTTTATATGGTTGAATAGTATTACATTGTATAGACATATCATATTTTATTTACTCGTTCATTAGTTGGTGGACATTTGGGTTGTCTCTACTTTTTGGTTATTATGAAGAATATGCTATAAATAGTTGTGTACATGTTTTTGTGTGGATATATATTTTGATCCTTTTAGGCACGTATTTCAGTTCAGTTCAGTCACTCAGTCGTGTCTGACTCTTTGCATATTTAGGGGTGGAATTTATGAATCACATGGTCATTCTAGATTTACCATTTGAGGAAGTGCCAGGATGCTTTCCAGCTGCCCCATTTTATTCCCAACAGTAGGGATGAATTTTCCAGTTTCTCCACATTCTAGTCAGCAATTGTTGTATCTGTTAAAGCCATTCTAGTGCACATGGGGTTTCCCAGGTGGTGCTAGTGGTAAAGACCTGCCTCAGGTTCGATTCCTGGGTAGGGAAGATCTCCTGGAGAAGGGCGTGGCAACCCACTCCAGTATTCTTGCTTGGAGAATCCCATGGACAGAGGAACCTGGCAGGTCACAGTCCATAGGGTCACAAAGAATCGGACACTGAAGCAACTTAGCATGCACAAGTGTATGTGAGCTATATTTTGATTTGCGTTTCTCTGATGAGTAATGATGTCTTTTTATGTACATTTTATGGGCCATTTGTATGTTTCCTTTAGAGAAGTATCTGCTTAAATCTTTTGTCTATTTTTAATTAGATTGTCTTTTTATTATTGAGTTGTAAGAGTCTTTTATATGTTCCAGAAACAAGCCTCTTGTCACATATATGATTTTTAAATCACTTCTCTCATTCTGAGGGTTGTCTTTCTCACCTTTTTGATGTAACTTTTGCAGCATAAAGTTTTTAAATTTGATGGAGTCTAATCCATATCCTTTTCTTTCCTTTTGTTATTTGTGTTTTTGGTGTCATTATGTAAGAAACTATTGCCTATGCCAAAATCATGAAGATTTACTCCTTTATTTTCTTTCAAGAGTTTTCTAGATTTAGCTCTTACATTTAGGTGGATGGGCTTCCCTGATAGCTCAGTTGGTAAAGAATCTGCCTGCAATGCAGGAGATCCCGGTTCAATTCCTAGGTCAGGAAGATCCCCTGGAGAAGGGAAAGGCTACCCACAAATATTCTGGCCTAGAGAACTCCATGGACTGGAGTCACAAAGAGTTGCATATGAATTTCACTTTCACTTTTAGGTTGGTAATTCATTTTGTATTTACTTTTGTGTATAATGTGAGGTATGGGGCCAACTTCCTTTTCTAGCATATGGATATCCAGTTGTCCCAACACCACTTGTTGAAAAGGCTATTCTTTCCCCCACTGAAATGTTGTCTTAGCACCCTTGTCAAATATCAGTTGACCATAAATGTCAAGATTTATTTTTTAAGTCTCAATTCTATTCCATTGACCTATATGACTCATTTTATACTTACATTCCCTGGAGAAGGAAATGGCAACCCACTCCAGTACTCTTGCCTGGAAAATCCCATGGACAGAGGAGCATGGTAGGCTACAGTCCATGGGGTCACAAAGAGTCAGACATGACTGAGAGACTTCACTTTCTATACTTACATTACTGCAGCTTTGTATTAAGTTTTGAAGTTGAGATGTATGAGGCCTCCAACTTTATTCTTTATTTTCAAGATTCTTTTGGCAACTGTGGGTCTCTTGCATTTCAATATGAATTACAGAATCAGCATGTCAATTTCTGCTAAAACAGCAAATGGGATTTTAATTCACATTGAATGTGTAAATTATTTGGAGGGGTAGCACAGTCTTAATAGTATTAGCTCATAAACCATGAAAACAGTGTCTTTACATTTATTTAGCTCTACTTTAATTAATTTCAACAATGTTTTATACTTTTCCATGTAAAAGTTTTGCATTTTGCTAAATTTATTCCCAGGTATCTTCTTTTTGATACTGTTGAAAAATGAATTATTTCCTTTAAATCTGTTTTCAAAATGTTCATGACCAGTGTATAGAAATACAATTGCCTTTGCATATTGATCTTATCTTTGAAGGAAAACTTTCAACTTTTCATCATTAAGATGATGTTAGCTATGAGTTTTTCATAAATGTCCTTTATGTGGTTTAAGTTCCTTTCTACTTTTGTTTGTTCGGTGGTTTAATTATGAAAGGGTTTTGGAATTTTGTCATGTGATTTTTCTGCCTTTATTAATATGATCATTTTTTGCTTTTATTTCATCAAATTTTGCATTCAGTTCAGTTCAGTCGCTCAGTCATATCCGACTCTTTGCAACTCCATGGCCTGCAGCACGCCAGGATCTCCTGTCCATCACCAACTCTGGGAGCTTGCTCAAACTCATGTCCATCAAGTCAGTGATGCCATCCAACCATCTCATCCTCTGTTGTCCCCTTCTCCTCCTGCCTTCAATCTTTCCCAGCATCAGGGTCTTTTCAAATGAGTCCGTTCTTCACATCAGGTGACCAAATTATTGGAGTTTCAGCTTCAACATCAGTCCTTCCAATGAATATCCAGGACTGATTTCCTTTAGGATGGACTGGTTGGATTTCCTTGTAGTCCAAGGGACTCTCAAGAGTCTTCTCCAACACCACAGTTCAAAAGCATCAGTTCTTTGGTGCTCAATTTTCTTTGTAGTCCAACTCTCACATCCATACATGACTAATGGAAAAACCATAGCTTTTACTATATAGACCTTGGTTGGCAAAGTAATGTCTCTGCTTTTTAATATGTTATCTAGGTTGGTCATAACTTTTCTTCCAAGGAGCAGGCGTCTTTTAATTTCATGGCTGCAGTTACCATCTGCACTGATTTTGGAGCCCAGGAAAATGAAGTCTGTCACTGTTTCTACTGTTTCCCCATCTATTTGCCATGAAGTGATGGGACTGGATGTCATGACCTTAGTTTTTTGAATGTTGAGTTTTAAGCCAGGTTTTTCACTCTCCTCTTTCATTTTCATCAAGAGGCTCTTCAGTTGCTCTTTGCTTTCTGCCATAAGGGTGGTGTCATCTGCATATCTGAGGTTATTGATATTTCTCCCAGCAATCTTGATTCCAGCTTGTGCTTCATCCAGCCTGGCATTTCACATGATGTACTCTGCATATAAGTTAAATAATCAGGATGACATATATATGTACTACATCTTCTTTATCCATTCATCACTGATGGACACTTAGGTTGCTTCTATATTACGGCCATTGTAAATAAAGCTGCATGAACATAGGGGTGCAAATATCTTTTTGAATTCATGTTTTCATGTTCTTCAGATAAATTCCAAGAAGTAGAAATGCTGGCTCATATGATAATTCTATTTTTTCCTCCATACTGTTTTCCATAGTGGCTGCACCAATTTACATTCCTACCAGCAGCACAAGAGGGTTCACTTTTGTGCACATTACACTTGTTAATTGTTGTCTTTTTGATAATAGTCATTCTGACAGGTGTGAGATGACATCTCTTTGTGGTTTTGATTTGCATTTCCATCATGATTAGTAGTGTTATTTTTTCATCTTTCTATTGGCTATGTTTACGTCTTCATTAGAAAAATGTCTGTTCAATTCCTCTGCCCATTTTTAAATCGAATTGTTTGGTTTTTTGATATTGAGTTATGTGAGTTCTTTATATATTTTTGATATTAACCTCTTATTGTGTATGTCATTTGCCAATATCTTCTCTCATTCAAGTAGGTTGTCTTCAGGGCTCTCTCTTTGCCTCCACCAAGCAACTCAGGGGTGTTGATAACACCACAGCCTAACTCCTGAGCCTGAAGCACCTCTACTCAGAGCAAATGAGCCCGAACTTATGACCAAGAAAAACTATTCAGTATGTGTTCAATTTGAGAGATTAAATGCAGATGTGACTTTAACAGTTAAAGAGTGTTTAGTAACTAGGATTTTTCTTTTAATCATCCTGCTTGAGGTTATTGGTAAGTTATAACTGCCCATGCCACAGGATCACAAAGAGTCAGACATGACTGAGCAACTGAACTGAACTGAATTGAACTGCCCATGATTAGATTTACTAAATTTCTGTGTCTTATTTTAGGAAAAGAGGTTCCATCTATATAAGTTAGATTCTCTTCAACTTCTTTCAATTGTCCAACCATTAGGAAAGATTCATGCAGACTCATTTTCAGGAACCATCATATGCCAGTTGGGAGGTGCATGTGTTGTAGCCACTCATACTAGGGAAAAGTCATTAACCTATATCTGGAGAAGTGTTGTGAGTCTAGACCTTCAGGTGAAGCAGGCATCACATAGGATGGAAACAAAGCGAACTTGAGGCCGGACAAGGCACAGAATCACATTAGTTGCTTCTGCCCTTCTTGGGAGGTCCATGGGCAGAAAGGCACCCTCAAGTGAGGCTGGGTGGGGCTTTGCATAGGAAGTTCATTACAGAAGTATCAGTACCATGATGATTCAGAGCATGTTAGCCATCAGACAGTAGATGAGTGTAACTTAAATGATCACACAACCATATCACGGAGAACAGCCATTGAAAACCCTGTTTTTGATACTTTATGGTTTACGGAAAACTATCAGCTGTTTTAACAAGTAGCATAGAGGCTTTATGTCACACAACACTAATTTGTAGTGTACAATACATGGTAGCTCCCTAGAGATTTCATACAAATGTGTTGTGTGTACATACACATACACAGTACATAGTATCTTCCAGTACATAGCACACATACAACATACACACATCATATATATGTGGTGTATGTGCATGTATGTGTGTGCATATATATATATTTAGTGGCCCTACTGTGTGCCCTGTCATTCACAGTACTAAGTGCTTGAGGAACATTATCTCATTTATTCCTTGTGTTGACCCTTGTGGACTCCTAAGGAAACTCCTGGAGGAAATCCTTCAACCAAAGGATGCTGACATGATAAGCATGGTGAGGGCGTGGAAGGGCCTACAGGCATGCAAGGATAGTGTGATGGATCTGAGTCACGTGGACAGTGAAGGTGGTGATGTGGCTGAGTGTGGGCAGGCAGGCATTGTGGATGATTTAAAACAGAGACATATGATATTTTAAAACTGAATGATGACCTAGAACTAAAAGTTCCAAATTCTTCTTTGGGGGGTGGGCATAAGAGTGAAGCAAAGAAGGATATGAAGTAAGGAGAAACTTATTTATTGTTTTTACAGTTATTAATAAGATTTAATTATGAATGTTGAAAATGGTTACTGTTGATATAATCCCAATGTGAGTCAAATAAAACTGAATATGCTATTATCGCCTACTTTTGTACACATATTATTTCAGATTGAGGCATTCAGTGAGCTTCAAATGCTTACTACTGTAGAGTTTTCCCTGGAAAATAATGACATCAGAAAGGCTGGCAACCTGCAGGACACCATCCTTAAAATTCTCCAAACAACAGAAAAATTGGAAAAGAATGTCAGCCCTAAATGCATGGCTGGCTGAAGGGGAACACCTTTCTAAATCAGAGTTATAAAACCAGAATCCTACCATAACAGTAAGTCTCCTTCAATGGTTCAAGGGTCAGACATCTCTTCTTAACTGGGCCTGCAAGCGATGGGTCATGAACCTTCTTCTCCTGCTTTTAATGCCTGGGGGCACCCCTTTAGACTTCCCCAATGGCTCAGTGGTAAAGAATTCATCTGCAATGCAGGAGATGCAGGAGATGTGGGTTCAATCCCTGGATCTGGAAGATCCCCTGGAGGAGGGCATGGCTACCCACTCCAGTATTCTTGCCTGAAGAATCCCATGGACAGAGGAGCCTGGCAGGCTACAGTTTGTGGGGTCACAAGGAGTTGTACATGACTGAAGCGACTGAACACACACAACCCCTTTTGGAGGAGGCTGCAGGCAGTAATAGGCCCTTTTCACTTGTTTCTTCTTTATGTACCAGCAAAACCAAAATGGAAGGAAGAGAGCAGGAGGGAATGGGGACATCTTGGCAGAGGTGTGAGCACAGGGTCAGGGAGGACTTCTCATTCATCTAATTATTCATGAGATGACACATCCAGGAGCAAGGAGTCAGGAGAGAAGATGAGATGAAGGATGACTGATTTGAAACATCAAATGGAAACAGGCTTTGGGCCTGGAGGGAAAAGGGGGATGTAAAGTCAAAGGTGGGTGCAGCATTCCTTGAGGAAGGGACCCAGAGAAAGGAGACAAGGGTGTGCCAATGCAGGGAGTGCAGGCGCAGTGCGGTGTCCCCCTCCTGAGAGGGGCGCAGGTGGGACGTCTAGTGTGAGGAGAGGTGATGCTCCAACAGCGTGAGTGAGGACCGAGACAGGGGATGGAACACACAGCCATCACCTCTGAAAGCCGGGCTGCAGTGAGAGGCGGTAAAGTTGTGGTAATACCCATCTGTAGGATGAAGGCTTAGGGAGTGAGAAGGCAGGTGGCTGGCAGGATTCAAAGTGGGACACTGGCAGGACAGCTGCAGCAGATGGACAAGAAGGCAAAGAATTGGAGATAGAAAAGAGGTAAAATAATGTACAAGAAGAGCTGGGTTGTGAGGGAAGACAGTAAAACCATGGGCAGGGAGTCAAAGGACTCAAAAACTCCAGAAAGTCAGAGCACCCCTCACAGATGGAGAAAGGAGAGGGCTGTGGATAAAGCTGGAAGTGGAAGCCTTCAATCACAAGATGATTATATGGCATGGGTGCAAAGTGAGGTATGTAAATGTTGTTGGAACACCGGCACGGTAGTGATCCAAGTTGCTGGCAGGAGTGTCCCTGACTGGTGGGAGAATTTTGTTTACCATGGAGTTTATTGTCTAAATGTTATTGAATCACACTGGGATCTGCTAGGCTGCACACAGTAAGGCCAATCTATTAACACCAGGGTGTGGTAAAACAGGACACGACTGAGCAACTTCACTTTCACTTTTCACTTTCATGCACTGGAGAAGGAAATGGCAACCCACTCCAGTGTTCTTGCCTGGAGAATCCCAGGGACGGGGGAGCCTGGTGGGCTGCCATCTATGGGGTTGCACAGAGTCAGACACAACTGAAGCAACTTAGCAGCAGCAGCAGCAGTGGTAAAGCAAAGTGCAATATTTATTGCAGGACACCAAGCAAGGAGTCCAGGTAGCTATTGCTTAAAAGACCCAGACTCCTTGAAGGCTTTCATGGGAAGGTTTTTAAGTATAGGGTTAGGGAGGAGAGTTGTGGGGTGTGTGGTCATTTTGTGAACATTCTTTTGATCAGTTTGTGGTGAGGTAATTAGGAATCAACATTATCAACCTTCTGGTTCCAACCAGTCTGGGGTATATGAGATTGTGGGAAACATATGGTTAACTTCTCTCACCTGGTTGGGGTTTCAGTATCTGCAAAACAGTTCAAAGAATATGTCTCAGAATAATATCTTAGCCTTTGAGGATGAACTAAAGGTCTTTAACTTTTTTTAATGGCTAAGCTATTATTATTTTATTTTACTTGACTGTTTTCCTTTCTTTCTTCATTTTCTCACCTCTCTGATTAAATTTACTCCTTGGAACTAGGGGAAGGCCTAGGAGGCTAATGTTTTTCTACAGACAAGAGGCTAGCAGAAGATTTGGTGGGTGGGTTTGTTCTAGGTAGGTCCCATAGAGTCCTTCTCAGTTACATAAAGAGCTACACAAAAACAAGATGAAGACTGTCAATCTGGTTGTTTTGTTGTTGTTATTGTTGTTAATAACTTATCCCCATAGCTTTATAAAATATTATCAAGAATAAGATTTAAAAGAAATCCCACATCCTATGTTCAGATTTTTTGGTGTCATCACAGAGCTTCTAGATCAATCCCTACCTGAACCCATCCATAATGTTTCAGGCATGTGATTTGGGTCCTCAGTTGTTTGCAGCTGAAAGCATTCCAACAGATGCAGTTTGTGTAAGAGTTATTTCTTTGTTTCTAATTATTTTCCCCTTCCCTTGTACTAACTCAGCTAGATTAATTCTTCTGGCAGAAATTAACAGTGAATTTCTCCTAGTGAAGCAACAGCAGTTTACTTATGAAGATGATATGCTCAGGTAATGCTAAATATCAACATAAGAACATAAACTTAAAAACATTTCCACAAAATTCAGATGTATAGGAGGCCAGAACATGAGTATTAAAACAATAATTATGAAAATGAACTTTCTCTATTATCCATACCAAATCTACAGGTCACTTAAACATGTGGAAGGTCGGCCTTGCAGGGGAAAAAATGCAAACACGTGGATATTCACTGTCAGTCTTTGGCTATATAAGAGAAACTGCCAAAGGATGAATCCAGACAAATCTAGATACACTAGCAAAATCTGCAACAGAGATCTTACAGAAGTCCAGAGGTTCAACATCATTTGTCATTTTCTTCCCTACCTGTATTTCTCACTGTCCTAACCTGTGAAGGCAGCCAGGCTCTTTCCTGGGGGCAGTTTATGTAAGTCCAAAGCAGAGGTTGCCAGCAAGACTCTTCCTTCACTGGCCTTTGTTTTCCTAAGGTCTGGGTTTATGAAAAAGACTACTATAAGAGCCTCTGTGGTCAACCAGGTAGATATGATAGAGGGTTGGGAGTAGAAATAAGGGAGCCAGAGGAGGAGGGAGGCCAGAGAGGGACAGCCTCCAGGCACTCTCAGCTGAGCTAAAGTTCCTATTTCCTGCTTGACATATGGGCACAGAGAGCTCCCGAGTTGTCCAGACCATGCCCAACCTAGTGAGGGTTGGGTGCTGGCAGCTGCCATGATGGAGTTCACCTTAGCAGCCCCTCCCATCACATGAACCTCCCAGGGCAGATGCCATCTGGGAGCAAAGGAAATTCCAAGACTGCCTGAGGTTCAATTCTCTACCAGCCGGAAGCATAAAGACTCTGAGTCAGATTTCAAGGAAAATGAAGACGTAACTGTTTTGTTGACCTGAGATAGAGATCTGAACTCAGAATCCCTGCTTATCAACACATTCAACACATGCATAAGGTTTTGTGGTGAGTTAGCTTTTTCTTCAGAAAACCAAGTCCGGAACAAAAGAGTTTATGAGAAACATCATTCATATGAACCAAAAAAGCTAAAAATAACTACCATATGATCCAGCAATTCCACTCAGGGGTATATATCTGAAAAAAAAAAAAAAAAGGACACCCATTCAAAAAGATACAAACACCCCAATGCTCATAGTTGCACTACTTACAATAGCCAAGATGTGGAAGCGAACTAGGTGTCCATCAACTGATGAATGGATAAAGATGTGATGTGTGTGCATGTGTGCGCGTGCATGTGAACACGTGCGTGCATGCGAACACGCATGTGCATGTTTAGTCATGTCTGACTCTTTGTGACCCCACAGACTGTAGCCTGCCAGGCTCCTATATATATAGACACACACACACATTAGAATATTACTTAGTTGTAAAGAATGAAATTTTGCCATTTGCAGCAATATGGATGGACTTAGAGGGCCTTAAACTAAATGAAATAATTCAAACAGAAAGACAAATACTGTATGATATCACCTACATGTGGAATCTAAAAAATACAACTAGTGAATAAAACAAAAAAGAAGCATACTTACAGGAATAGAGAACAAACTAGTAGTTACCAGTGGGGAGGGCGGAGCAGCAGTATAAAGGTAGGGGATTAAAAGTTACAAACTATTAGGTATAAAACATGATACAAGGATATATTGTACAGCACAGGGAATACAGCTGATATTTTATAATAACTATAAATGGAGTATAATTCAAAATTATGAAATCACTATACTATACACTTGTCAGGAGAAGGCAATGGCACCCCACTCCAGTACTCTTGCCTGGAAAATCCCATGGACGGAGGAGCCTGGTAGGCTGCAGTCCATGGGGTCGCTAAGAGTCGGACACGACTGAGTGACTTCACTTTGACTTTTCACTTTCATGCATTGGAGGAGGAAATGGCAACCCACTCCAGTGTTCTTGCTTGGAGGATCCCAGGGACGGGGGAGCCTGGTGGGCTGCCCTCTATGGGGTCGCACAGAGTCGGACATGACTGAAGCGACTTAGCAGTAGCAGCATACACTTGTAACTTATACAGCAACTATGCTTCAATTTAAAAAATAAAATTTAAAAGAAAGTTTTAATATTAAAAAAAATTTTTTTTTAACGTCCTGCTCTAAAGCTAACTAAAAAATCAATAGGCTGATGATGGAATAAAGCTGAAGACATTGGTAAGAATTCATTTTTGTTTTCATATAGATAAGGACAGATAATGCCAAAATAAATGTCCATCAGTGTGCCA
This sequence comes from Bubalus bubalis, assembly GCF_019923935.1. Taxonomy (NCBI): domain Eukaryota; kingdom Metazoa; phylum Chordata; class Mammalia; order Artiodactyla; family Bovidae; genus Bubalus; species Bubalus bubalis. The sequence continues at coordinate 150,764,402 of NC_059159.1, read as the reverse complement.
GTGTGCATTAAAGGTTAGCCTGTGCTAATCTCTAAGCAAAAAAGATTAGAGTCACTAACTAGCCTCAAGGGTCTGGAGCACTAATATTCCAGGAGCAACAAGCAGATCCAGGTCACAGATCTTAGTGTCTAAATACCAATTCCAACAAATGGAACCACAACTCCCTGGAGAAATGGCTGATTCTAGGACAGGGGCAAAGAAAATAGCAGTTGAGCTTGGAACATTTTGTTGTTCCAGAAATTAAGTACTCAAGAAAAGAACAAAAGAATAACATTTAGGACATTTCAACTGAGCACAGGAGCCAACCTGGAAAAATTCCCAGTGGCCAAGCTGGAACAAGTTGAGCAACAAAATAAATAAGGGGAATATTAGATTGTAACTCAGAGAAGAAAATAAATATCTATGAGTATAGATATAAACAAATGATTGAAAAATAAATAAATGGAGAAGTGGAACAAAACTGCCTTCACAGATTCCAAACAGTAAGTGTAGAAGAACTGAGGAAAAGAAAAAATCCCCACGAAAACACTTAGGTAATCATTGCTGCAGGCAAGGCCCACAGATGATGCTAAAATTAGTGGATATTGGCATCATTTCACAGTACCTACTGCAAAATGTTTATTAATTACTGTGGTGGTTTTATCATAGTCCACAGATTCTTTGATCCACCTCCAGGAGAAGGATCTTACTTCCCCTCCCCTTGAGTGTGAGCTGGACTGAGTGTCTGGTCTCCAACTTACTGAAAGAGAGAAGCAGAGTCTTCACAGAGACCCCACCTCAACCAATGCTTGTGCCTGTGTGCTTACTCACCCAATCAAGTCTGACTCTTTGCGATCCTTTGGACTGTAGCCTGCCAGACTCTTCTGTCCATGGGAATTTTGCAGGAAAGAATACTGAAGTGGGTTGCCATTTTCCTCCTCCAGGGCATCTTCCCAACCCAGGGATTGAACCCGTGTTTCCTGCATTGCAGGCAGATTCTTTATCTGATGAGTCATCAGCTAGCACCAGGGAGGTGCTTTGGGCATGTTCCTCCTGATATGAGTGTATGAGTAAACACTCACCTCTGTGATATTCTTCCCAGAATAATCACAAGAAAGCATCAGACAAACTCACACTAAGGGACATTCTGACAAATACCTGAGCCATGCTCTTCAAAACCATCAAAGTCATGAAAATAAAGAAACATGGTACCTGTCCCTGGCCCCAGGAGGATTTGTACACCCAATCACAACATGGAATCCTGGATTGAATTCCAGGGTAGAAACAGGACATTAGTGGGGACATGGATGACATCTGAATGGTCTGGACTTCAGTAAACAGCATAATGAAAGTGCAAATGTTAGTCACTCAATCATGTCCAACTCTTTGTGACCCCATGGACTATAGCCCCCAGGCTCCTCTGTCCATGGGATTTCCCAGGCAAAGATACTGGAGTGGGTAGCCATTCCCTTCTCCAGGGGAATCTTCCCTACTCAGGGATCGAACCCAGGTCTCCAAGATTGCAAGCAGATTCTTTACCATCTGAACCACCAGGGAAGCCCAAACAGTATATTCCCAATGCTAAATTCTTAGTTTTGACAAATGTACTATGGTTACATAAGATTTTGGCATCAGAGAAATGGTGAAGATGAGAGTTCCCTGTACTATTTTTTGACTCTTTGTAAATATAAATTATCTCAAATAAAAAAAAATAAATTGTTTTAAAAACAAGAAGTTGGGCCATCAAATGGAGGATGAGAGACTACTGAGGCAATAGCAAGCAAAAAGCCTGATCCATCTGATATATTTTAAAAATGTTGGTCCCCTTCTTTTCCCATCCAAAGTCCTTCCTCTTGCAGAAGAAACAGAATAGGCCTCCTAAGTCAGCTCAAAGTGGTAACCATTAGCTTCATTTTCCTTAAGAAGGCCTATAACTATCACAGGAGAGCTGTTTGAATAGGATAAGTTTTTAGAGACAGAATTTCAGGCAACAGAGACCAGCCAGGGAGCCCCTTTCATTCACTAAAGTGAAAGGCTAGTACCTCGTGTAGCTACTTACAATGTGTCCTCCATCATTTTACTCAACAATTTCATTTCCATTTAGGATTTTATCCTAAGGAAACAATCAGGTATATGTGCAAATCTTTAGCTAGGAAGATATCCACTGTTGTGTTGCTTATAATAATTTTAAAAAGTGGAAATAAACATTTGAGAACAAAGAATTATTTAAATAAGCTATGATATATTTGCAAAAGAAATACTATGTAGTCATTTAAGAGTACAATGCAATATTATTCAGTCTTCAAAAGGAAGGAAATTTTGCATGTGCTACAACATGGATAAACCTGAGGACATTATGTTAAGTGAAAAAAATAGTCACAAAAGGACAAATACTATATGATTCCACCTATATGACATCCCTAGAGGAGTCAAATTCATAGAGACAGAAAGCAGGATTCAGGTTGCCAGGGGCTGGGGTGGTAATGGGGGAGGAAACACAGGGAAGCAGTGTTTAACAGGGATGGAGTTTCAGTTTGCAAAGATGAAAAACTCGAGATGGGTGGTGGTGATGGCCACAAACACTGTGAATGTACTTAAAGTCGCAAAAGTGAAAGTCACTCAGTCGTGTCCAACTCTTTGGACCCCAAGGACTATACAGTCCATGGAATTCTCCAGGCCAGAATACTGGAGTGGGTAGCCTTTCCCTTCTCCAGGGGATCTTCCCAATCCAGGGATTGAACCCAGGTCTCCTACATTATGGGTGGATTCTTTACCAGCTGAGCCACAGGGAAGCCCAAGAATACTGGAGTGGTAGCCTATCCCTTCTCCAGGGTATCTTCCAGACCCAGGAATCAAACTGGGGTCTTTGCATTGCAGGCAGATTCTTTACCAATTGAGATATCTATCAGGAAAGTCCTAAAGTCACAGAAAGGTATTTTTTTAAATGACTAAAATGAACAAATAGGACCTAATTAAATTTAAATGATTTTGCACAGTGAAGGAAACTATGAACAAGGTGAAAAGACAACCTTCAGCATGGGAATAAATAATAGAAAATGAAACAACTAACAAAGTATTAATCTCCAAAATATACAAGCAGCTCATTCAGCTCAATACTAGAAAAACAAACACTGGAATCAAAAAGTGGGCAGAATACCTAAACAGATATTTCTCCATAGAATACATACAGATGGCTAATAAATACATGAAAAATGCTCAACATCGCTCATTATTAGAGAAATGCAAATCAAAACTACAATGAGGTATCACCTCACACCAGTCAGAATGGCCATCATCAAAAAATCTACAAACTATAAATGCTGGAGACGGTGTGGAGAAAAGGGAATTCTCTTGCACTGTTGGTGGGAATGCAAATTGATACAACCACTACGGAGAACAGTATGGAGATTCCTTAAAAAAAAACTAGGATCAAAACTACCATATGACCCAGCAATCCCACTACTGGTCATATACCCTGAGAAAACCATAACTGAAAAAGATACATGTACCCCCAAAGTTCATTGCAGCACTATTTACAATAGCCAGGATGTGGAAGCAATCTAAATTCTAAATGTCCACTGACAGATGAATGGATAAAGAAGCTATGGTACATATATACAATGAAATATTACTCATCCATAAAAAGGAATGCATTTGAGTCAGTTCTAATGAGGTGGATGAACCTAGAGCCTATTATACAGAGTGAAGTAAGTCAGAAAAAGAAAGACAAATATCATATATTTACACATATATGTGGAATCTAGAAGGATGGTACTGATGAACCTATCTGCAGGGCAGCAATGGAGATGCAGACATAGAGAAAAGACTTGAGGACACAGTGCAGGAAGGAGAGAGTGGGATGAATTGAGTGACCAGCGTTGAAACATATACATTACCATATGTAAAACTAGATAGCCAGTGGAAATCTGCTGTATGGTGCAGGGAGCTCAAATCTGGTGCTCTGTGACAACTTGGAGGGTTGGGAGGTGGGAAGGAAGTTAAGAGGGAGGGGACATATGTACACCTAAGGCTGATGCATGTTGATATATGGCAGAAACCAACATAATATTGTAAAGCAATTATCCTCCAATTAAAAATTAATTTTAAAAAATAAATCAGTTTTAAAAAGAAGCTATAAAAATGAGTAAAATATTGAATTTTATGTATATTTCATGACAATTTTTCAAAAGTACTGAAGAATATGGAATCACACGGAAACATGTAGCCAAATATTATTCAATGGAGAAACAATTTGCAAAAGAGTACTCAGTATACATCATTTTTGCAAAAAAAAAAATACACACATACATGCACACATAGGCACACACACAGAGCACTGAGAAAGTGTTTGGAAAGAAAATGCCACAGTGTCCACAGTTCTGGATAGTGGGAACAAAAGTGACTGTGATTTATTCATCTCTCTCTTTTACCTTTTCTGAGGCTGAAGCATGAGCACTACAGAAACAGTCATGTCCCTGAGAGTAACTTGGGAGGTTCCATAAGCTATTTTGAACCCCAGAATAGACTTTCATGGGAGTGGGTCTTGAGAGTGGGGAATGAAGCAGAGAGAACCCCCAAAGAAGTTCTGTCCCCAGGGAACCCCAGCAGGACTCGGGCAATGGACCAGCTGTCCTACTCCACGCTCAGTCAAATTTGTTACACCCTAGGCCCTGTCACTGGAGAAGGTGATGGCACCCCACTCCGGTACTCTTGCCTGGAAAATCCCATGGATGGAGGAGCCTGGTAGGCTGCCGTCCATGGGGTCGATAAGAGTTGGACATGACTGAGCGACTTCACTTTCACTTTTCACTTTCACGCATTGGAGAAGGAAATGGCAACCCACTCCAGTGTTCTTGCCTGGAGAATCCCAGGGACGGAGGAGCCTGGTGGGCTGCCGTCTATGGGGTGGCACAGAGTCAGACATGACTGAAGCGACTTAGCAGCAGCAGCAGCAGGGCCCATCATGTGGAGCTTGGATGTGAGCAGTTGGTGAGATTTACTCATTTTTATTAGAAGTACATGTCAAACATTCATTTTTGCCATTTTGTGACTATACCATTATTTACTCCTGTTGAGGGACATCAAGCTTGTTTCTGACTCTTGACATTTAAAAATTGCTGTGGGACTTCCCTGGCAGTCCAATGATTAAGATTTCGCCTTCCAATGCTTGGGAGTGTGGGTTTGATCCCTGGTCAGGCAGCTAAGATCCCACATGCCTCATGGTCAGAAAAACGAAAATATAAAATAGAAGCAACACTGAACCAAATTCAATAAAGACTTTCAAAAGCTGGTCCACATCAAAAAATCTTTAATAAATAAATAAAAATTGCTGCTATGAATATCCTTGTACCTGTCTCTTGCTTAATCACAAGATACATCCCTAAGATACTAGCTGTGTTGTAGGGCTTGCAGATGCTACAGTTTGTTTATAACAAAAATTCCCTGAATTATCACAGATTGAGAAGAAGGCCCGGTACATTCCAAGCTCCTAAACTCTCCTGCTGTCTGAATTTTCCCTCTTATCTCTTTTCCACATGTTCTCAAGAGTGGATAGATGTTGTTACAGGTTCAGTGACTCATAATGACCCCATTAGGCTCAGAGACGGGATTTTTTAATCAAAGCTAAAAACTGTATTGCTTTCCTAATAAAATGGGCATCTGAGACATCGGTCAGTAGAGGTGAGTGAAGGGGCAGGTGTTACGGAGTGAATGGTTTCTTTCCACCCTGAAATCATGCCAGGTGGGCGGCCGCCAACCCCATACTGGGGACCATAAGGTGAAGGTCAGCCAAGAGGGAGGGTGGGGATGTTGCCATAAGGTAGGTGTGTGTGTGTGTGTCTGCTTGTGTTTACAGTAGGGGACAGCCAAGGTATCATCTGCTGCATTTCTTCCAGATCAAAATTCTTCCTTCTATTTGACTGAATAAATTTTTCTATCTACCACTTTGACATTTTCCAATTCCCCTTTGTGATGGGAGTTCTCCTTTGTAATGGGAGAGGGGTGTTGGTTGATTTCTCACTTTTTTTGTTTTAATGCATGTAAGTCTCAATTCATTCCAAGTAATTATCAGGAAGGTTTTAATGCTCTGGAGGTAATCGCTTCAGAGCCAGCCTGATCTCCACCTTTGTATATCGTCCCTGAGGTGGAGAGTCTGGGCAGGAAGGGGTCACCTCTTCCAGAAAAGTTCTGAGGCACAAGCACCCAAAAGCATTCAAAGGGAAAAGAGAATTAAACAAAAAAATAGGAGCATCCCTATAAATAAACAAAAGAGACCATAGCAAAAATCAACAAAGCCAAAAGCTGGTTCTTTGAAAGGATAAATAAAATTGACAAACCATTAGCCAGACTCATCAAGAAACAAAGGGAGAAAAATCAAATCAATAAAATCAGAAATGAAAATGGAGAGATCACAACAGACAACACAGAAATACAAAGGATCATAAGAGACTACTATCAACAATTATATGCCAATAAAATGGGCAACGTGGAAGAAATGGACAAAGTCTTAGAAAAGTACAACTTTCCAAAACTCGACCAGGAAGAAATAGAAAATCTTAACAGACCCATCACAAGCACGGAAATTGAAACTGTACTCAAAAATCTTCCAGCAAACAAAAGCCCAGGTCCAGATGGCTTCACAGCTGAATTCTACCAAAAATTTAGAGAAGAGCTAACACCTATCCTGCTCAAACTCTTCCAGAAAATTGCAGAGGAAGGTAAACTTCCAAACTCATTCTATGAGGCCACCATCACCCTAATACCAAAACCTGACAAAGATGTCACAAAAAAAGAAAACTACAGGCCAATATCACTGATGAACATAGATGCAAAAATCCTTAACAAAATTCTAGCAATCAGAATCCAACAACACATCAAAAAGATCATACACCATGACCAAGTGGGCTTTATCCCAGGGATGCAAGGATTCTTCAATATCCGCAAATCAATCAATGTAATACACCAATTAACAAATTGAAAAATAAAAACCATATGATTATCTCAATAGATGCAGAGAAAGCCTTTGACAAAATTCAACATCCATTTATGATAAAAACTCTCCAGAAAGCAGGAATAAAAGGAACATACCTCAACACAATAAAAGCTATATATGACAAACCCACAGCAAACATTATCCTCAATGGTGAAAAATTGAAAGCATTTCCTCTAAAGTCAGGAACAAGACAAGGGTGCCCACTTTTACCATTTCTATTCAACATAGTTTTGGAAGTTTTGGCCACAGAAATCAGAGCAGAAAAAGAAATAAAAGGAATCCAAATTGGAAAAGAAGAAGTAAAACTCTCACTGTTTGCAGATGACATGATCCTCTACATAGAAAACCCTAAAGACTCCACCAGAAAATTACTAGAACTAATCAATGACTATAGTAAAGTTGCAGGATATAAAATCAACACCCAGAAATCCCTTGCATTCCTATACACTAATAATGAGAAAACAGAAAGAGAAATTAAGGAAACAATTCCAATCACCATTGCAACGGAAAGAATAAAATACTTAGGAATATATCTACCTAAAGAAACTAAAGACCTATATATAGAAAACTATAAAACACTGGTGAAAGAAATCAAAGACGACACTAATAGATGGAGAAATATACCATGTTCATGGATTGGAAGAATCAATATAGTGAAAATGAGTATACTACCCAAAGCAATCTATAGATTCAATGCAATCCCTATCAAGCTACCAACAGTATTCTTCACAGAGCTAGAACAAATAATTTCACAATTTGTATGGAAAAACAAAAAACCTCAAATAACCAAAGCGATCTTGAGAAAGAAGAATGGAACTGGAGGAATCAACCTACCTGACTTCAGGCTCTACTACAAAGCCACAGTTATCAAGACAGCATGGTACTGGCACAAAGACAGGAATATAGATCAATGGAACAAAATAGAAAGCCCAGAGATAAATCCACACACATATGGACACCTTATCTTTGACAAAGGAGGCAAGAATATACGATGGAGTAAAGACAATCTCTTTAACAAGTGGTGCTGGGAAATCTGGTCAACCACTTGTAAAAGAATGAAACTAGAACACTTTCTAACACCATACACAAAAATAAACTCAAAATGGATTAAAGATCTAAACGTAAGACCAGAAACTATAAAACTCCTAGAGGAGAACATAGGCAAAACACTCTCTGACATACATCACAGCAGGATCCTCTATGACCCACCTCCCAGAATATTGGAAATAAAAGCAAAAATAAACAAATGGGACCTAATTAACCTTAAAAGCTTCTGCACATCAAAGGAAACTATTAGCAAGGTGAAAACACAGCCTTCAGAATGGAAGAAAATAATAGCAAATGAAGCAACTGACAAACAACTAATCTCGAGAATATACAAGCAACTCCTACAGCTCAACTCCAGAAAAATAAATGACCCAATCAAAAAATGGGCCAAAGAACTAAATAGACATTTCTCCAAAGAAGACATACAGATGGCTAACAAACACATGAAAAGATGCTCAACATCCCTCATTATCAGAGAAATGCAAATCAAAACCACTATGAGGTACCATTTCACACCAGTCAGAATGGCTGCGATCCAAAAGTCTACAAGTAATAAATGCTGGAGAGGGTGTGGAGAAAAGGGAACCCTCTTACACTGTTGGTGGGAATGCAAACTAGTACAGCCACTATGGAGAACAGTGTGGAGATTCCTTAAAAAACTGGAACTAGAACTGCCTTATGATCCAGCAATCCCACTGCTGGGCATACACACTGAGGAAACCAGAAGGGAAAGAGACACATGTACCCCAGTGTTCATTGCAGCACTGTTTATAATAGCCAGGACATGGAAGCAACCTAGATGTCCATCAGCAGATGAATGGATAAGAAAGCTGTGGTACATATACACAATGGAGTATTACTCAGCCATTAAAAAGAATACATTTGAATCAGTTCTAATGAGGTGGATGAAACTGGAGCCTATTATACAGAGTGAAGTAAGCCAGAAAGAAAAACACCAATACAGTATACTAACGCATATATATGGAATTTAGAAAGATGTAACAATAACCCTGTGTACGAGACAGCAAAAGAGACACTGATGTATAGAACAGTCTTTGGACTCTGTGGGAGAGGGAGAAGGTGGGAAGATTTGGGAGAATGGCATTGAACCATGTAAAATATCATGTATGAAACGAGTTGCCAGTCCAGGTTCAATGCATGATACTGGATGCTTGGGGCTGGTGCACTGGGACGACCCAGAGGGATGGTATGGGGAGGGAGGAGGGAGGAGGGTTCAGGATGGGGAACACATGTATACCTGTGGCGGATTCATTTTGATATTTGGCAAAACTAATACAATTATGTAAAGTTTAAAAATAAAATAAAATTAAAAAAAGCTTGTCAGAGAAGCACCCTTGAGTTTACAGAAAGGAAAACAACTTTAAAAAAAAAAAAAGAAAGAAAAGATGCCTTCATGTTAATGTTCTGTGGGCGTGCACATACAGTAGGGAATCGTTCTGGAACTGGTCAGAGACCTCTGAGTTTCTACACAGCCAGGAGACTCCATTTCTGGGCTCGTGGCTCATTCAGCAACCAAGATAGAGCATCACTTCCCTGAGAGGGTCCCCCCTGCCACCCCCACCGCCACTCGCATCGTCCGGCATCTGGAATCTGACCTTGGAGACAGCACAGTTTATTTTAAGACCAAGCCACTCAACAATGCCCACACACTCCTTACTGATAGACAAAGTTCAAAGGTGGCGTAGACGGTTCCCAGAATAGAAGCGTCTCTGCTGCTTCCGGCATCACTCCCTGTGTGACCGACAAGGGCGGTCTCAGCCCGGCTGTAGGCGCCTGGCTGTGGGCGCCTGGCTGTGGGCGCCCGGCTGCCATCACCTGCCCGCGGCTCCTTGTTCCATCAACCGGTGTTTTTCATCCTTTGCCCAGGCAACCAGGGTCTCCAAAACCTGCACCGACAGCAGAAGACTGGAGTCTTAGGACAGCCTATTTGTAGCTGCTGCTGCTAAGTCGCTTCAGTCGTGTCCGACTCTGCGACCCAAAGACATAAAAATTCTTATGATTTTTAAAAATGTATATAGAAATTCCCCAAGAGCAATCAAGTTCGAACGTTTATATTCCAAAAACCCCTGGCCAACATACCAGCAGTGTCAAGCTTACAAGTGTGCACAGGCTCTAATGATAACTGTTGAAAGGTTCATTTTGTCCCCTCCCAGCCAAAAGTTACTAAACCCTATAACACTTCAGAACTTAAAACACCAGCCTAAAAAGCTGCTACTTCTTTTAGGACTTATCTAATGTGTTTTCATAATATTTCAAAGAGAAGATCCAGGCTTGATTTCACAGACATGCAGACTTGAGTGGAAAATGACTTGTCCAAATTAGTACCTGCTCCTTAAGCCGGTTTGCTGTGTAAAGCTATTTCTTTGGCTGGCTTGCCCATTCTGAAGACGCCTTGCAGCCACCAGCTGGAAGCCGAGAACCTGCACCTTGTCATCCGGCATCCACTGTGTCATCAGCGTCCTGTGGCACCGTTTCCATGCTCCGCCCACCACCCTGGAAGCCCCCCAGTCTCACTTCCTGCACCACTGACCCACACTATTTTCCCTACAGAGTGAAGTTTATCCCCACCCTCAACCCAGGTCAGACAGAGATCTGTTGAAACTTTGAAGACAGCTCAGTCAGACAAAAGCACTTGTTCATACAAGCGTTCTGCGTGCCCGGGCCACAATTGCCAGTGACATCTTCCCAGCTGATCGCAGCAACTGCTGCTTCTCCTTCCTTGTCAGTCAGTTACCTTTACTCAGCTTCTTCCAGAGGCTCCTGCTCCTGATCAAGTCCTCAGGCACCCCGCATGCTCCTGACCCTTCCCCCAGAGCTGGGCTGGCTCCCCATTACACTCGCACAATTGGAATCACCTGGGACTTGTTTGGAGCTTGTTTATCCTATTGCATTAATTGTCTTTCACAATAACACATTTATGAAATTTTCTTATACAAACACATCACAGAGACTAACAAAACAAAAACTTTTAAAATTTCTTACTGAAATGCACTCACTGTCATTATCAGTTTAAAAGGATCAAAAGTTTCTTGAATGTAAAGCTTGCGAAAATGTATGCTCCTCTATTATTTGCCTGCAAGAATGTATACATCAGCGAGATAAGTCCAATTTAAGACTTAGAGAATTCAATGATGGAGCTCTTTGATCACTTTTATTTTTATTCCCATTGTTTTTAAGAATAAAGAGAAATATGGAGGATGGTTAAAAAGAAAAAAGAGAGAGCCAAAGCAAAAAGGAAATCATGGTTCACTAAATATCAAAACCCTGAATTTGAACTCTTCAGAGAGCCATCAATCACAGAGAAGTGTTTTTTCATGAGGTAAACACTGCAGGGAAAAGGAATGAGTCATACTGGTTAAGGGTGGCAACATGACATGAAATAGCTGTAGATATTGAAAAATTAATTCCTCTTAAATGAAGGGTTATCTTCTTAGCTAGTCCTCAGCTGATTAGGAACATCAAAGCGGAAACCAGCAAAATTCTGTGGGTTTTCCATTATTAGACTTGCCTACTGTTCTCAGTGGTGTTCTCTGGGCTTTTGGTAAACGCAGAGTGGCTTTTGACCTGCTTTTATGTTACAAATAGAAATGTATATTTAGGAGATAGTGCAAAGGAAAACCCCAGTGTGACGATTTTCTCTCACAGACACTCTTGGATAGTCACTGCCCCACTCTGTCACCCATGCGTGTATGGGTGTGTTTGTGCATGAGTGTGTCCCTGAGCAGATGCGTATGTGTCTAACTCAGCTTAACAGTGGTTGCCCCTGGCTCTTGTCTATGTAGTTTCACAAAGTGCATTGCTTCCACAGTGTCACTAGTGTGATTTTTCTTTTTTGGCCACACTACCCCACTCCAGTACTCTTGCCTGGAAAATCCCATGGATGGAGGAGCCTGGAAGGCTGCCCTCCATGGGGTCGCTGAGGGTCAGACACGACTGAGCTACTTCACTTTCACTTTCATGCATTGGAGAAGGAAATGGCAACCCACTCCAGTGTTCTTGCCTGGAGAATCCCAGGGACGGGGGAGCCTGGTGGGCTGCCGTCTATGGGGTCACACAGAGTCGGACACGACTAAAGTGACTTAGCACATGGCTTGTAGAACATTAGTTCCCGGACCAGGGACTGAACCCAGGCCACAGCAGTGAAAGCATTGAATCCTAACTACTGGATCACCAGGGAATTCCCTGTCTGATGTTTAATTTTAACTATCAACTTGGCTAGGCCATGGCATATAGATGTTTGGCCCAACATCTGCTGTGAAGGTAGTTTTAGATGTAATTAACACTTAGATCAGTAGACTTTGAGAAAAGCGGATAAGTCTCCATAAGGTGGGAGAAGGAGTTGGACACAACTGAGTGACTTCACTTTCACTTTTCACTTTCATGCACTGGAGAAGGAAATGGCAACCCACTCCAATGTTCTTGTCTAGAGAATCCCAGGGACGGTGGAGCCTGATGGGCTGCTGTCTATGGGGTCGCACAGAGTCAGACACGACTGAAGCGACTTAGCAGTAGCAGCAACATTTAGATCAGTAGGCTTTGAGAAAAGCGGGTAAGTCTCCATAAGGTGGGTAGGCCTCATCCAATCCGTCAAAAACCTTGAGAGAAAAAAACCTTGAAATCCCCAAGAAAAAGGGGATTCTGACTCTACATGGACTTTGGACTCAAGCTGAAATATCAGCTCTTCTCTGGGTTTCCAGGCTGCTAACTTGCACCATACAGTGGGACTTGAAAGCCTCCACAGATCACATTAGTCAATTTTTGAAAATAAGTCCCTTATCTATTTGCCTATCTCTCTTGGTTCTGTGTCTCAGGAGAACCCAGACTAAAACTCCAGGTAATGAGCTCATGGCAGCTTTCTTGTGGATGGAATCCAGCAGTGCCACCCTCAGTGATGTTCTTGTGAACATCATGGTGTATCTTCTCAACCCCAGACCCGTACAGTGAGACACAGTCCTTGCTCTCCAGGTGCCCCCAGTCAGAAAAGGAACGATCAGAGATACTGGGAAGCTGAGAGGAGGCAGACAAAACCCATCGTTCAATGAGGTGGTCAGAGAATGTTTCTGGTGGGAGAAAAAAAGCTTGGAAAGAGAACTCTAGAGAGATGAAATGCCGTCTGGTTCTTTTGGAAAAATGGGTGTCAGAATGATGGTGGAAAGGGCTGCTAGTCTTGGTGCTTGGGAACAAGGGCTGAATTCTGCCTCAGCTGATCTGCACTGGTGTGAGCTTATTATTTCTGCATTGCCGTGGTTCCTCGCATCAGAAGCCCCTGCAGAACTTTAAAATGCATAGTGAGTTTCTCGGTGGGTCTGAAAAAGGCATAATAATTGCATTTCTCAGGTGATGTTGATGCTAATGGCCCTTGGGCTACACGTTGAGAATTCATCTTATTGAGATAAGAAGTAAGGATCCCTCACTTCTAGATTGAGGGTTGGGCGAACCATTGCATATGCTGATCTATAGGATCATTTAACCATCAACTTTGCCCACATCAAAAGAAAATCACTCAAGGAAAGATGAGGTACTTTTTTAAAAGTTTTTATTTTATATTGAGGTATAGCCAATTAGGTGGCTCAGTTGGTAAAGATTCTGCCTGCAATGCAGGGGATGCAGGCTCGGTCCCTGAGTCAAAAAGATTCCCTGGAGAAGGAAATGGCAACCCACTCCAGTATTCTTGTCTGGAAAATCCCATGGACAGAAGAGCCTGGCAGGCTCCTCTCCATGGGGTCACAAGGGTCAGACACAATTTAGTGACTAAACCACTGTTGCAAATTGACAATGTTGTGATAGTTTCAGTAAAGGGACTCAGCCACACATACACATGTATCCATTTTCCCTCAGTGAGGTGCTTTAGTGCCAGCCTTTCACTGGAGGAGCAGGAGCTCACAGGTGAGCCCTTCCTTCCCCAACTTCTTCACAACCTCACCCACCCAGCTTCCTGGGTTACTCAGGAAAGGATTCTGGGTTGGAAGGTGGACTCAAACTCAATTTCTGCCCTTCTCTCGGGACGATTTTCAATTTTTTCAATCCAACTGTCCCTGGAAAATTCTGTTCCTATAGGTGTGGCCAGCAGGATGCTGAGGAATGAAGGATGAATGGTTCTCATCTCAGTCATGACCACCTTTCTGTTACCTTGTAACTGGATCTGGCTTTTTCTGGAAGCTGGTGCAGTGGGGAGATTGCATGCTGAGAGACCTGCTCTGTTCAGTCTGTCTCAGTGTCAAAATAAGGGTCCCTCTGCCTCTGGCTGCCTTGATCAGCCCTCTGTTAAGACCTCATGTTCTCCCAGACCAGAGTGGTGGTGGGCTATCCATCAATCAGCTTGCCTTCCCTCCAGCTTGTGAGTGAAATCCCACAATTAAACACCATTTCTCTGTTCCCACAGAAGGATGCAAGATGCCCTTGCTTCTCAGAGCAGAGCCTTGTCCATTGACTACTTACTGACAATTATTTAAAATTAAAATGGATACATGTATATGATGGATTGGGCTTTCCCAGTGGCTCAGTGGTAAAGAATCTGCCTGCAATGCAGGAGATGCAGGAGATGAGGGTTCAATCACTGGGTCAGAAGAAACCCTGGAGGAGGACAGGGCAATCCACTCCAGTATTCTTGCTTGGAAAATCCCATGGACAGACAAGCCTGGAGGGTTATGGCCCATAGAGTTGCAAAGAGTCAGACACGATTGAAACAACTAAGCACTCACAAACATACAATGGATTATTACTCAGCCATTTAAAAGAATGAAATAATGCCATTTGCAGCAACATGGATGGACCTGGAATACTGAGTGAAATAAGTCAAGCAGAGAAGAAATATTGTGTGACATCCCTTATATGCAAAAACTAAACACAAATGATATAAATGAACCTATTTACAAAACAGAATTAGATTCACAGACTTAGAGAACAAACAGGATTGCCAGATGGAAGGACAGGGGGAAGGGACAGTTAGGAGTTTGGGATGGACATGTACACACTGCTCTGCTTAAAATGGATAACCAGCAAGGACCTACTGTACAGAATAAGGAACTTTGTTCAACGTTAAGTGGCAGCGTGGAGGGGAGGGGAGTTTGGGGGAGAATGGATATATGTATATGTATGGCTGAGTCCCTTTGCTATCCACCTGAAACACACAATGTTGTTAATTGGCTATCAGATCAGATCAGATCAGTCACTCAGTCATGTCCTACTCTTTGCGACCCCATGAATCGCAGTACGCCAGGCCTCCCTGTCCATCACCAACTCCCAGAGTTCACTCAGACTCACGTCCATCGAGTCAGTGATGCCATCCAGCCATCTCATCCTCTGTCATCCCCTTCTGCTCCTGCCCCCAATCCCTCCCAGCATCAGAATCTTTTCCAATGAATCAACTTTTTGCGTGAGGTGGCCAAAGCACTGGAATTTCAGCTTTAGCATCATTCCTTCCAAAGAAATTCCAGGGCTGATCTCCTTCAGAATGGACTGGTTGGATCTCCTTGCAGTCCAAGGGACTCTCAAGAGTCTTCTCCAACACCACAGTTCAAAAGCATCAATCCTTCAGTGCTCAGCCTTCTTCACAGTTCAACTCTCACATCCATACATGACCACAGGAAAAACCATAGCCTTGACTAGATGAACCTTTGTTGGCAAAGTAATGTCTCTGCTTTTGAATATGCTATCTAGGTTGGTCATAACTTTCCTTCCAAGGAGTAAGCGCCTTTTAATTTCATGACTGCAGTCACCATCTGCAGTGATTTTGGAGCCCAGAAAAATAAAGTCTGACACTGTTTCCACTGTTTCCCCGTCTATTTCCCATGAAGTGATGGGACCGGATGCCATGATCTTCGTTTTCTGAATGTTGAGCTTTAAGCCAACTTTTTCACTCTCCACTTTCACTTTCATCAAGAGGCTTTTGAGTTCCTCTTCACTTTCTGCCATAAGGGTGGTGTCATCTGCATATCTGAGGTTATTGATATTACTCCGGCAATCTTGATTCCAGCTTGTGTTTCTTTCAGTCCAGCGTTTCTCATGATGTACTCTGCATATAAGTTAAATAAGCAGGGTGACAATATACAGCCTTGACGAACTCCTTTTCCTATTTGGAACCAGTCTGTTGTTCCATGTCCAGTTCTAACTCCAATATAAAATAAAACATTTTAAAAATAAATAAGTAAAATGAACCTGAAAATCTGCTTCCTGAAGCCAGCAAATCCAAATTTTGGGGGCCAGAGCCTCACCATCATTTAAGAGAAACTCTGGTCCCTTAGGCAAGCTGAAGTTGAAGAGATTGCCTTGTCTTTAGGGACTGGACAGGCTTCAGAGCAGGGAGGTGTCCTCTCTGCCTTGCCCACCGCTCTGTACTAAGCTGTCTTCACCCTTCAGCCAACACATTCACTGCTACTCCAAGAGTGGGTTTCTTAGACCATCGCAGAGAAGGTGGGGAGTGGGGAAGCAGAAAATCTCCCAGGCAATCTCAACCAGAGACCAAGTAGAGGGGCCACTAAGAAGACCCAGCCCCCCAGGCAGTTGGGACAGTGGCGTGTTCGCCCATGTGATGCTATCACGGGGGTCAGAAGTGATCCTCTGCCATAGAACGCATGGTCCTGCAGGGCACTGATAATCTTCTGCGCTGTGATGTGCCTGCCTCATCCTCCAGACTGAATTTGAAAACTCCCAGAGGGAACAGGGTTCTCTACAGACTTCTCACCTGTGTGTATGCACGAGCCCTCCATGAACACCGACAGACCCCTGGGTAGTGGTGGTGGTTTAGTCCCAGGTCATGTCCGACTCCTGCGACCCCATGGACTGGGGCTCGCCAGGTTCCTCTGTGCATGGGATTCTCCAGGCAAGAATACTGGAGCGGGTTGCCATTTCCTTCTCCAGGGGATCTTCCTGACCCAGGAATCTAACCTGGGTCTCCTGCATTACAGGCAGATTCTTTACAGACTGAGCCACAAGGGAGACTCTGGGGAGGCCTGCTAAGCAAGGATTGCCACCCTGTATGTGAGAACGCTTAACTGCCCCTGGGGATTCCAGGGTGGGCTGGATCCCAGGACTCTGAGCTGGTTTGGGAGCAAGAGCAGGAGGCTCTGTAGCACATTTTGATTCAGAACCTCTTTGGGGCTGTCCAGTGGCTCTCCTGGGAGACAGCCTAAACTCATCGGGTCCCACAAGCATCTCCCTCCACAGGTGCCTGGCACATCCCAGCCCAATCCTCAGTGGAAAGCTCACTAAAGTGACTTCAAGGCTGCCCGAGTTCTGCAGCCAAGGAAACGCCAAGCCTGGGACTCCCAAAACTGGTCACAGAGGTGGGAGAGGAGGTATTGGGGCTGCTTTAGGATTGGCATCAGGCAGGTCAGCTCCAGCTCTCCCCTACTCGACTCTTCCAAGGGACCCCCACAAATTCACAGCACTGTGCCCCCAGGGCAGCATGCAGCTAACGGGCAGGAGGCTTTCCTGCAGAGCACAGAGCTGCCCCATCAGTGAGGTGGGCTCCTGGACCACCCCCATGATGGCCCTGGCAGCACCATCACAGGAGCACCTGTATATCTGGGGATGTTCTAGAATCAGGATGCCACTTTGAAACTCCAGAAACTCTGTGTCAGTGGTTCTCAGCTGAATGTGATTTCCCCTCCCCCCGCCCCCCCTGCCCCACACCCCAGGAAACATTTGGCTGTGCCTGGAAGATATTTTTGGTTGTCACAACTAGGAGGAAGACGTGCTATTGGCATCTAATGGGTAGAGACCCGACTTCCTGCAGTGCACAGAACGGTATCCACAGGAAAGAATTTTCTGGCCCAAAATGCCAAAGGTGGTTATGTGGCAGCCTGGATAGGAGGGGAGTTTGGGAGAGAATGGATACATGTTTATGTATGGCTGAGTCTCTATGCTGTCCACCTGAAACTATCACAGCATTGTTAATTGGCTACACCCCAATATATAATTTAAAAAAAGGTTTTAAAAATTAATACAGAAAGCAAGAAATCCTGCTCTATATGCTTTTTTAGAACCTTAATTTGTTTTTCAGTGATTTAGTTAAATAGGTCTCCTACTTATAGCCTTATATCTCCAAGTGGTGTGTGTGTTCCCCACGCCCACCCACCTCCTCATCCCACCCTACCTTGGCTGATGGATGGAGCCCTAGACCTGCACTGATCCCACCTGGCTCCAGGTGGTTTGTGCTTGTGTCCTAGTTTGAGTCTTTCCCAAAGCGACAAAGTTTCATTACATTAGTTCATTTGGAGACAGCGGCAGGAAGCACTTACTCAGGGAGAGGGGAGGAGGATTGATGAAGTGTGTGCCACAGTTCTGTGGGCACCTGGGGCTCAGTCCTGCTGGGAACACTCCAGAGATGTGCAATTGCCCCATGGAGCAAGAAAGACAGAGATCCTCAGTCCAGGATCCTCTTTGGTGAGGGGTGAACTTGGGCATTGGTTCCCCAGCCTTTCCTGACACTGGAGTCTGGGCCTGCTTGGAGGTGGTCTGCGAGAGGGGCAGGCAGCACCTGGAGTGGGCAAGGGCCAAGGACAAGGCTTCACTTTTGCTAATCCCACTGACCTCCCCCAGCAAACATGAACATCACACTGTAACCATCTCCATTTCCCCATAAACTCCTGAACAGCAGTGATTGTGTCTTCCAGCTTTGTGTTCCCAGAACTGGAGGCCTGGTACCCTCAAGAGATAACTGATACAAGAAGGAAGGAACTGAATAGGGCAACACCCAAGTGGCTGATGAAGGGATCGGTTACTTCGTTTCCACTGTCTGGTTTGTTAACATAATAAGAAATACATTGTGGGAGCCAACTTTCCAACCAACCTTGGTAAAATTGTAGTATTTGAAAATTCACTCTGTGCTCAGTATGGATCCACAGACAGAAAGAGAAAATGGGTATAACTTGATCCCTGCCAAAGGAGATCAGCATCCAACTGAGAAGACTCATACCACAACTACTGGACTGAATAGCAGCAGGTCTGGTGAATGTGTTCTGTAGGTGCACCCGCCTGAACTTGGCCAGAGATAAGCTGCACATAACTAACTAGGGGAGAAAATCAAAGTCATAGGGATTTATAAGATTTTGAACCATCATCCCACCATCTCCACGTTTTTTCTCCAACATTTTGTTGTGAAATGTTTCGAATAAACTGAAAAACCAAAAGAATATTGCAGTAAAAGGCAATATGCATGCATCTAGATCTTATGATGCCCATTTGACCCTACTTGCTTTATCACATATCCATCCATCTCGCCACCTGTCTACCCTCCAGCCAGCCACCCATCCCTACCTTCTACCTTTCATGACCAAGCTAACAGGTTGTAACTTCATGTTGCATTTATTCAGGGAAGACAGAGTCTAGACATAACAAGCAACACAAATATGCAAAAAGAGTTCAGATTGAAGAAAGCAAACCATTCAGGAGAAGGCTTCCCTGTAGCCAGATGGTAAGAGATTTAAAGTTATAGATTGCTTATAACTGTGGCCAAGCCACAATTCTCATTTCAACATCCTGGGAGTTGGTAACACCAGTGAGTACATCATAGGTAATTTAGTCATAGCAGAATGTTGTTTCAGGACTTAAGAGAAAGGGCTAGACTTATGCAGGTTGATGGGTCTCTTTGTGCAATGGTCTCCTCAGCAGAGCCTGCAGTCTGTGGTTCTGACCATTAGGAGATGGTGCCCAAGAAAATCATGCCGAAAATTATGAGTGTGGGCTTTAGTTGCTGGAAATTTACTGCTTAATATTTTGGAAATTCAACTTTCCATTTCCATAGGTATTATTCAGCATATATCATGGAACTCAATAAGATGAATAAGATTAGGTCACAGTTACGGGCATTTCTGAGCCCTTAGTCACTTAAGGAAGCTTATGGATAGTTAGAAATTGTTGACATAATCAAAGGTTTGAGAATGGAAAGAAATGACTGAGACACAACAGAAAAATATTAAAAAGAAAAAGAAATAGGAAAGGACAAATAGGTCACAAGACTATTTGAAAATAGTCTTTTGAAAATAAAACTATTTTGAAAGTAATAAATGTAGACAGAGAAATAAATAAAAATTGAGAGAAACTGATTAAAAACCATAAAAATGAAAGCAACAATACCAAAAATATGAAAGCAACAATATCAAAAATATGAAAGAGCAGAACACAGAAATAACATGTTAACTATAAGCACTGCATGCATATCAAGAACCAGGCACAAGGTTGAACATGTTTTGTTATTCATTATTACAGCAGCTAGGAGTTTAACAGAGTAATTTGTGTTTGTTTTGGTTGCAAGGACACAAAAGAGAGACTGAAGGATGGCTAATGAGGATGATTGCTGCAGGAAGAGGTGAGAATCCAGAATCATAACCTGAAAAGTTCTCTCCCCTATCTTGAGCATGTGAGCATCTCCTTGACTTCTACCACTACTGGTATCAGAGGAAGCGAAGTTCAAGTCCACACTTGCCCCATTGCTTCACATATGGTCAGCACAAATTTGTTCTTATCAGCCTCCCAGGAGACAAATATATTGCAACACTCAAGAAATATGTATTAGTTGATGCTTCCAGGTGCACTAAAATCCATCATGCGTATATTCCACTCCCCAAAGAGTGAAGAGATATTAACTAAGGTCACATCTCCCTCCCCTGCACCTGGCCTCCTTGGAAAGAGCCTTCTCTAGGGATTGTCTCCCTCTCTTCCTACTAGATGGTTGTCAAATATTGTAACAACTTCCACAGAATAGGACAGAGTAAATGTAACCCAGGTGCAAGCTGTTAGAGTGAATTTCCAGGCTTCAGTGAAGATTATCCTTAAACCAAAATTTTTCTGTTTTACCAATGAGTTTCAAAAACTTGTGCAAATTTACGAAAACAACTTACTATGATAATCGTCATTACCTGGCACTTCATATAACTAGCTTATATAAACACTTAAATAGGACAAGCCTCATTCATTATACAAGAATATCGATCACAGTAAGTACATTACAATACTTAAAACCGAAGGAACTTTTTAGCCAATCTAATACTTAGCATGGACGATTAAATAATTTAGGGATTGCATTGAAGATGCCTCTTCAGTTGAATAGAAAAGTAGATGTGACACAGAGTTACCAAAAATAAAAATGGGACTCTGAAAACAATATAGTCCCCTCTTGCAATATGAAGAAGGCCAGACCCCTAATAGATTCAAAGGTATTTGGGGTTCTCGTCTTCTTTAAAAGACACTGACCAGTGGACATTTCACCGTTTCAATCTCTTCTTGAATACGTAGCTTGGAGAACTCTGGAATGCAGTGAGGGCTGAATCAAGGAAGAGGCTCTGGCCAGAAGAAGCCGGATGGTGGACAGGATTCCTCTCCAGCTCCCTTTCCCCTCTGCACTAGACACACCCAGTGGGCAGCTAGGCTTCCATGGGTCCCAGGGAGGGCCTGGCACCCAGCAGACTGTTTCTCTGAGAATGGGGCTATGACAGGTGCCAGAAATATCCTACGTGCATGCTAGGTCATTTTATTCATGTCTAACTCTTTGAGACACCATGGACCATAGCCTGCCAGGCTTCTCTGTCCATGGGATTGTTCTGGCAAGAAAACTGGAGTGGGTTGCCATGCCCTCCTCTAGAGGATCTTCCCAACTCAGAAATGGAACTCATGTCTCTTATGTCTCCTGCACTGGCAGGCATGTTCTTGACCACTAGCGCCACCTGGGAAGCCTAGAAACACCTTGTGTGTGCTAGTCGCTCAGTCATGTCCAACTCTGGTGATTCCCATGGACTGTAGCCCGTCAGGCTTCTCTGTCCATGGAGTTCTCCAGGCAAGAATACTAGAGACGGTATCCATGCCCTTCTCCAGGGTATCTTCCCTCGATCCCAGGGATTGAACCTGGGTCTCCTGCATTATAGGAAGATTCTTTACCATTTGAGCTACAAGGGAAGCCCTGTACACCCTGAAGGGTTCTATAACACTGTGACACCCTGCTGGGGGGGCGGCTCTTAATCGGCTCTTATTCCCTATGTGAATTCCTCCGAAAGCTCCTGCCACACACAGGATAAAAATGCAGATTCCTTTCCTGGTTGGTAATGACTGGCCCCTCAGAGGCTGCCTAATCATGTCTTCATCCCTGGAACCTACGAATATGTTACTGCATGTGGTTGCATGTGGAATTAAGGACCACATCTCTCAGCAGAAAAACAGATATCCTGCAAGGTGACTCGGGATGTTATTTTCTTCTGTCTGAATCCATCAGATGGATTGTTCAGATGTGAGTTCAGACTCAGGCCCTCCAGGGTATCTGGGTCCACTCTCCTTTGGAGTACTGAGTGGAACAGGCAGTCTGCATCCAGGTGACCCCCTTGTTCTCAGAGGTCAAAAATCTCCTGAAGGCCTCCTGACATATCACAGTCTCTCCTTTCATTCTATTTCCAGGTCTCTGTTCTCACGCTGCAAGCTCAGATCTATACAGCCCGTCACTAGGAACTGTCTCTTCAGGAAGAGACAAGCGTCCTTTGTAGTCCACCTTCTGCAAAGGAGTTAGGAAGAAAAGACTACTCAGAAATTCTCCTGATGCAGGACATGTTTGCATTTTTCAGAGACAGAGAAAGCTGCCTCAAGGAAGGAGAATAACCACATGAACAAACACACAGGTTAAATCGAACATTAGCTTTTTATTTAACAAACCCAAGCATTGAAAATGTCCTTGCTTTGAAGATCATCCTTGAAAAGTGTCCAGAATGGGAAATCCTGACCTCCTGATGTAATTTATGTTCATGTTCTTCATTTATGCTGATGGCCTTGTTCTTATCCATCATTTCAAAGTGCCTGAAAACTTAAAGAAAAGTAGCTGTATTCATAGTGTCAGAAAACAGTCTTAAGCATTTCATAGTTATCATTTTTAACATTGTCAAAGCATTTCTCCCAACTACCGTCTTTAACCATTCCTCCTGCACCGCAGTCACAGCCAGAGAGGCTTCAAGATGGCAAGTGTAGGAAGATCCTGATCTCACCTCCTACCATGGTCACAAAAAACTTACAAATACATGGGAAATAATTCCCTCAGAAAGAGACCTAAAACCCAGAGCATCCACAGCAAAGGGTAAAAGGACAGCATCTAAATGGGTAAAAGAGGCAGAGATACAGGCTTGCCAAGGAAAAACCCAGATCCCAGCTACAGTGATCCACAATCGGGAGAGATCACAAAGGTATGGGTCATTTCCCCGAAGACTAAGGGATCTGAGCTTCACATCTGATACTCCAACCTCTAGATCCTGTACAGGAGAGATGAGCCCCTAAAACACCTGTCTTTGAAAACCAATAAGGAATATGCCCAGGAAAACTACAGAACTATAGGGAATGGAGAACCCACTCTTAAAAGGATCATGTGCAAAATTCACTCAATCTCAAAAATAGCTCAGAAACACCAGATTTAAAAGCATATGGGCCATAGGTGAAGGAGACCCGCTTACTAATCTTGAAGCATCTGCTGGAAAGGAAGGAATAAGTTGCAAGACTTCGTAGGGTTTGAGTCACTCCTCCAAGCCTGTGAGAGATAGATAATATACCTAATGTTGCTGTTGTTGCTGTTGTTCAGTTGTCCGGTCATGTGTGACTCTTTGCCATCCCATTGGCTGCAGCATGCCAGGTCTCCCTGTCCCGTACCACCTCCTGGAGTTTGTCCAAGTTCATGCTCATTGCATCAGTGATGCCATCCAGCATTCTCATTCTTTGATGCCCTCTTTTCCTTCTGCCATCAATTTTTCCCATGTAGCTAATACACAGAAATAAACAGAGAGGGCAGAAATAAAATAAAATGAGAAGACAGAAGAATATGTTCCAATCGAAAAAACAAAACAAAGCCTCAGGAAAAGAACTAACTCAAACAGAGATAAGCAAGCTATCTGGTAAAAAATTCAAAATAATGGTCATAGGAATGCTCGCAGAACTTGGGAGAAGAATGGATGAACTTCAACAAAAAGATAGAAAATACAAGAAATTACCAAACAGAAGTTATAACTAAACTGAAAAACACACTAAAGGGGTGCAACAGCAGACTGGATATGGTAGAAAAATGAATCAGTGAGATGGAAGACAAAACAATGGAATTCACCCAGTCAGAGCAGCAAGGGTTCAGGATGGGGAACACGTGTATACCTGTGGCGGATTCGTGTTGATATATGGCAAAATCAATACAATATTATAAAGTTAAAAAATAAAAGAAAAGAAAAAAGAACTTTAAAAAGTGAAAATATCTTAAAGGACCTTTGGAACAACATCAGGTAGATATTGTGTTGTAAGGTTCCAGATAGAGAAGGAAATGGCAACACGGTCCATTATTCATTCTTGCCTGGAGAATCCCATGGACAAAGGAGCCTGGCAGGCTGCAGTCCATAGGGTCACACAGAGTCAGACACGTCTGAATCAACTTATCACAAGGTCCCAGAAGAAAAGAAAGGGAAAGGGCCAGAAAAATTATTTGGAGAAATAGTGGCTGAAAATTTCCCTAATTTGGTAAAGAAAATAGGCATCCAAGTCTATAAAACTCAGAAAATACCAAATAAGATGAGCACTGTAATTAGAAAGATAAAAGTTAAAAAAAGACTTTTAAAAGTATCAGGAGAAAAACAATTTGTTAAATATAAGGAAAATGCCCAAAATCAGCAGGTTTTTCAGCAGAAATTTTTACAAACCAAAAGGGAATAGTATGCTATGCTGCTGCTGCTGCTAAGGCACTTCAGTCGTGTCCGACTCTGTGCGACCCCATAGACAGCAGCCCACCAGGCTCCCCCGTCCCTGGGATTCTCCAGGCAAGAACACTGGAGTGGGTTGCCATGTCCTTCTCCAATGCATGAAAGTGAAAAGTGAAAGTAAAGTCGCTCAGTCGTGTCTAACTCTTAGCGACCCCATGGACTGCAGCCTACCAGGCTCCTCCGTCCACAGGATTTTCCAGGCAAGAGTACTGGAGTGGGGTGCCATTGCCTTCTCCATAGTATGCTATATTTAGTGCTGAAAAGAAGAAAAACTTCAAACCAAGAATTCTCTATTGAGCAAGGTTTTCATTCAGAATTGAAGAAGAGATCAAGAATTTCCCAGATAAGCAAAAGTTAAAAAAAAAAAAAAAAAAGTTTATCACCATTAAACTAACCCTGCAAGAAATATTAAGGGATTTCTTTAAGCTGAAAGAAATGGCACTAATCAATAATAAGAAAACAATATTAAAGTAAAAATCTCAGTGAAAAGACAATATATAATATATATCATAATACAGTTCAGTTCAGTTCAGTCACTCAGTCATGTCCAACTCTTTGCAACCCCATGAATCGCAGCACACCAGGCCTCCCTGTTCATCACCAATTCCTGGAGTTCACTCAAACTCATGTCCATCGAGTCAGTGATGCCATCCAGGCATCTCATCCTCTGTCATCCCCTTCTCCTCTTGCCCCCAATCCCTCCCAGCATCAGAGTCTTTTCCAATGAGTCAACTTTTCGCATCAGGTGGCCAAAGTACTGGAGTTTCAGCTTTACCATCATTCCTTCCAAAGAACACCCTTTGGATCTCCTTTAGAATGGACTTGTTGGATCTCCTCGCAGTCCAAGGGACTCTCAAGAGTCTTCTCCAACACCACAGTTCACAAGCATCAATTCTTCGGCACTCAGCTTTCTTCACAGTCCAACTCTCACATTCATACATGACCACTGGAAAAACCATAGCCTTGACTAGACGAACCTTTGTTGGCAAAGTAATGTCTCTGCTTTTGAATATGCTATCTAGGTTGGTCATAACTTTTCTTCCAAGGAGTAAGTGTCTTTTAATTTCATGGCTGCAGTCACCATCTGCAGTGATTTTGGATATACAGTAAGTCCCCTAAATACAAACCATCAGGTTGCAAACTTTCAAAGATGCAAACATGCATGCCATCAAAGTCAGGTGTGAGTGAAATTGCAATTTGCCCTCCATTTCCTATTGCTGACAATCCTTCAGCTCTGCTGCTGCTGCTGCTAAGTCACTTCAGTCGTGTCTGACTCTGTGTGACCCCATAGACGGCAGCCCACCAGGCTCCCCCGTCCCTGGGATTCTCCAGGCAAGAATACTGGAGTGGGTTGCCATTTCCTTCTCCAATGCATGAAAATAAAAAGTGAAAGTGAAGTCGCTCAGTCGTGTCTGACTCTTAGTGACCCCATGGACTGCAGCCTACCAGGCTCCTCTGTCCATGGGATTTTCTAGGCAAAAGTACTGGAGTGGGGTGCCATTGCCTTCAGCTCTACTATCTCCCAAATCCTCTCCCTTCTTCAGTCAGTAACTCTTCTTGTCTGTTTATGCAATGCCAGCCCCTGAATGGCAGCTGCTATTGTACATTTAAAGGTACTATACTTTAAGATTAAAAATGTTTTATTTTTTTGTGTTTGTTTTTTATGTATTATTTGTGTGAAAAGTATTTTAAATCCACTATAGTAAAGTACTATATAGCCAATTGTGTTAGTTTGGTACCTAAGTTAACTTTGTTGGACTTAGGAATGAGCTTTTGGAATAGAATTCATTCATGTGTAGGGGACTTACTGTAAAATAAAGACAGTGGATCAAAAGTAGTAAATATTACTAAAATTATAATAATTAATCAAGGGATGCATAAAATAAAATGGGGTAAAATGTGTTATCAAAATTATAAACTGCAGAGCTGTGCTTAGTTGCTCAGTCATGTCCAACTCTGCAACCCCATGGACCATAGCCCGCCAGTTTCCTCTGTTTATGGGGATTCTCCAGGCAAGAATACTAGAGTGGGTTGCCATGCTCTCCTCCAGGGGATCTTCCCAAACCAGGGATGGAACCCAGGGCTCCTGCATTGCAAAGGAGTTCTTCACAAAGCCACCAGGGAAGCCCAAGAATACTGGAGTGGGTTGCCATGTCCTCCTCCAGGGGATCTTCCCAACCCAGGGATGGAACCCAGGGCTCCTGCATCACAAGGGAGTTCTTTACCATCTGAGCCACCAGGGAAGCCCAAGAATACCGGAGTGGGTAGGCTATCCCTTCTCCAGGGGATCTTCCTGATCCAGGAATTGAACTGGGGTCTCCTGCATTTTAGGAGGATTCCTTACCAGCTGAGCTACGTGGGAAGCCCACAATGTGATGGGGTAGAGTAAAAGGATAAAGTTTTGGAATGTTGCTACCAATTAAAACAGACTACTATTTACATAGAATGTTATATGTGAACTTCATAGAAACCACAAACAAAAAAGCTTATAGTAAATAAAAGAAAATGAGAAAAGAATGCAACACTAAAGAAAACCACCAATACATGAGGTAAGAGAGAAAGAGAAGAAGAAAGTTACAGAGATAAACTACATGAACAGCCACAAAACAATTAACAAATTGTCAATAAGAATGTACATACAATAATTAAATGTAAAATGCTAAATTCACCAATCAAAACATAGAGCAACTGAATGGATAACAAAACAGGACACATCTCTATGCTGCCTACAAGCCACTTCAGAGAAAGTACATAAAGAATGAAAAGGAAGGAAAAAGATATTTCATACAAATGGAAATGATATCTGGAGCAGCTATACTCATACCAGACAAAATAAACTTTAAAACAAAGAGTGTAATAAAAAGACAAAGCAAAATATTGCACAATGATAAAGGGATCGATCCTGTAAGAAGATACACTTTTATAATTTATAAGTGTACATGCACCAACAGAGGAGCACCAAGACATATAAAGCAAATGTTAACATTGTAAAGGGAAAATTGTAAACAACAAAATAATAGCAGAAAATTAGAATAAAATAATAAACAAAATAATAGTACAATAGTAAAAGTACTAATAGTAATAAGCACCCCACTTAAATCATTGAATGGGCTTCCCATGTGGCTCAGATGGTAAAGAATCCACCTGTAATGCAGGAGATATGGTTTTGATTCCTGGGTCAAAAAGATCTCCTGGAGAAGGGAATGGCAACCAACTCCAGTATTCTTGCCTGGAGAATTCCATGGACAGGCTACAGTCCATGGGGTTGCAAAGAGTTGGACACAACTGAGTGATTAACAGTAAATCAATAGATAGATCATCCAAACAGGAAATCAATAAAGAAACATCAGACTTAGACAACATATTAGATCAATAAACTTCACATTTATAGATAGAACCTTCCATCCAAAAGCAGCAGAATACACATTCTTCTCAAATGCATATGAAACATTCTCTAGGATATGTGACATACTGGGTCACAAGAAAAGAGCCAATAAATTCAAGATTGAAATTGTATCAAGCACCTTCTCCAACTGCAATGGTATTAATGTAGAAATCAATCACAAGTGGGAAGAAACTCAAAGCCACATAAACATGAAGATTAAACAACATGCTACTGAAAACCAAGGAGTCATTGAAGAAATTAAAGGAAAAATCAAAACATACTAGCAACAAAAAACTCCCACATATGCTAAAAGATAAGTTCATAGCAATCTACCTCAAGAAAAATCACAAATGAAAAATCTAACCTTACTTCTAAAGACATTTTTTTAAATGAAGCCCAAAATTAGTAAAAGGAAGAAAATAGCAAAGATCAGAGCAGAAATTAATGAAATAGAAGCTACAAGGAAATAGAAAAGATCAATCAAACTAAGAGCCAGTTGTTAGAAAGACAAAATCAACACGCCTTTAGCTGGACTTAACAGGAAAAGAAAAGAGAATTCAAATAAATAAAATCAAAGAAGGAAACTATAAGCAAGGTGAAAGGAAACTATAAGCAAGGTGAAAAGACAGCCTTCAGAATGGGAGAAAATATAGCCGACCAGGCTCCTCCGTCCATGGGATTTTCCAGGCAAGAGTACTGGAGTGGGGTGCCATTGCCTTCTTGATAGCAAATGAAGCAACTGACAAATAACTAATCTCAAAAATATACAAGCAACTCCTACAGCTCAATTCCAGAAAAATAAATGACCCAATCAAAAAATGGGCCAAAAAACTAAACATACATTACTGTTTAGTTACAGTTACATCTGTTACAGATGGCTAACAAACACATGAAAAGATGCTCAACATCACTCATTATCAGAGAAATGCAAATCAAAACCACTATGTGGTACCATTTCACGCCAGTCAGAATGGCTGCAATCCAAAAGTCTACAAGCAATAAATGCTGGAGAGGGTATGGAGAAAAGGGAACCCTCTTACACTGCTGGTGGGAATGCAAACTAGTACAGCCACTATGGAGAACAGTGTGGAGATTCCTTATGACTCAGCAATCCCACTGCTGGACATACACACTGAGGAAACCAGAATTGAAAGAGACACATGTACCCCAATGTTCATCTCAGCACTGTTTATAATAGCCAGGACATGGAAGCAACCTAGATGTCCATCAGCAGATGAATGATAAGAAAGCTGTGGTACATATGCACAATGGAGTATTCAGATCAGATCAGATCAGTCACTCAGTCATGTCCGACTCTTTGCGGCCCCATGAATCGCAGCACGCCAGGCCTCCCTGTCCATCACCAACTCCCGGAGTTCACTGAGACTCATGGCCATTGAGTCACTGATGCCATCCAGCCATCTCATCCTCTGTCGTCCCCTTCTCCTCCTGCCCCCAATCCCTCCCAGCATCAGAGTCTTTTCCAATGAGTCAACTCTTCACATGAGGTGGCCAAAGTACTGGAGTTTCAGCTTTAGCATCATTCCTTCCAAAGAAATCCCAGGGCTGATCTCCTTCAGAATGGACTGGTTGGATCTCCTTGCAGTCCAAGGGACTCTCAAGAGTCTTCTCCAACACCACAGTTCAAAAGCATCAATTCTTCGGCGCTCAGCTTTCTTCACGGTCCAACTCTCACATCCATACATGATCACAGAAAAAAACCACAGCCTTGACTAGACGAACCTTTGTTGGCAAAGTAATGTCTCTGCTTTTGAATATGCTGTCTAGGTTGGTCATAACTTTCCTTGCAAGGAGTAAGTGTCTTTTAATTTCATGGCTGCAGTCACCATCTGCAGTGATTTTGGAGCCCAGAAAAATAAAGTCTGACACTGTTTCCACTGTTTCCCCATCTATTTCCCATGAAGTGATGGGACCCGATGCCATGATCTTTGTTTTCTGAATGTTGAGCTTTAAGCCAACTTTTTCACTCTCCACTTTCACTTTCATCAAGAGGCTTTTGAGTTCCTCTTCACTTTCTGCCATAAGGGTGGTGTCATCTGCATATCTGAGGTGATTGATATTACTCCTGGCAATCTTGATTCCAGCTTGTGTTTCTTCCAGTCCAGCGTTTCTCATGATGTACTCTGTATATAAGTTAAATAAACAGAGTGACAATATACAGCCTTGACGAACTCCTTTTCCTATTTGGAACCAGTCTGTTGTTCCATGTCCAGTTCCAGCCATTAAAAATAATACATTTGAATCAGTTCTAATGAGGTGGATGAAACTGGAGCCTATTATACAGAGTGAAGTGAGCCAGAAAGAAAAACACCAATACAGTGTACTAATGCATATATATGGAATTTAGAAAGATGGTAACAATAACCCTGTGTACAAGACAGCAAAAGAGACACTGATGTATAGAACAGTCTTTTGGACTCTGTGGGAGAGGGAGAGGGTGGGATGATTTGGGAGAATGGCATTGAAACATGTATAATATCATGTATGAAATGAGTCGCCAGTCCAGGTTCGATGGACGATACTGGATGCTTGGGCCTGGTGCACTGGGACGACCCAGAGGGATGGTACAGGGAGGGAGGAGGGAGGGGGGTTCAGGATGGGGAACACGTGTATACCTGTGGTGGATTCATGTTGATATATGGCAAAACCAATACAATATTGTAAAGTTAAAAAATTTTAAAAAAGAATTTAAAAAAGTAGGGCTTGGAAATATTATTTAAAAATAAAATAAAACTTGATCTAAAAAAAATCAAAGATGAAATAAATTTCAACTAATACATAGAAGTACAACATTTCATGAAAGACTGCTACAATCACTTATACATCAACAATTTAGCCAATCTAGAAGAAATGGATAAATTCCTAGAAACATATAATCTTCCAAGACTGAGTCTTGGAGGAATAGAAAATCTGAGTAGACACATTACTAGTAAGGAAATTGCAATCTCCCAACAACTGAAAGCCCAGGACTAGTTGGTTTCACTCGTGAATTCTACAAAATATTCAAAGAAGATACTACTTAACCTTCTCAAATTCTTATAAAAATGTGAAGGGAAGGGAAACCTTCCAAACACATTTTATAAAGCCAGCATTACCCTATACTGGGCTTCCCTTGTGACTCAGCTGGTAAAGAATCCACCTGCAATGCAGGAGACCTGGGTTCAATCCCTGGGTTAGGAAGATCCCCTGAAGAAGGGAAAGGCTACCCACTCCAGTATTCTGGCCTGGAGAATTCTAGGGACTGTATAGTCCAGAGGTCACAAAGAGTTGAACATGACTGAGTGATTTTCATTTTCAGCCCTATACCAAAATCAGACAAGGACACCACAAAAAAATAAAATTACAGCCCAATATCCTTAATTTTGGGGGGCTCCAAAATCACTGCAGATGGTGATTGCAGCCATAAAATTAGAAGATGCTTACTCCTTGGAAGGAAAGTTATGACCAACCTAAACAGCATATTAAAAAGCAGAAATATTACTTTGCCAACAAAGGTCCATCTAGTCAAGGCTATGGTTTTTCCAGTGTTCATGTATGAATGTGAGAGTTGGACTGTGAAGAAAGCTGAGCACCAAAGAATTGATGCTTTTGAACTATGGTGTTGGAGAAGACTCTTGAGAGTCCTTTGGACTGTAAGGAGATCCAACCAGTCCATCCTATAAGAGATCAGTCCTGGGTGTTCATCGGAAGGACTGATGTTGAAGCTGAAACTCCCGTACGTTGGCCACTTCATGCGAAGAGTTGACTCATTGGAGAAGACTCTGATGCTGGGAGGGATTGAGGGCAGGAGGAGAAGAGGACAACAGAGGATGAGATGGCCGGATGGCATCACCAACTCGATGTACATGAGTTTAGGTGAACTCTGGGAGTTGGTGATGGACAGGGAGGCCTGGCGTG
Source organism: Bubalus bubalis (assembly GCF_019923935.1). Lineage (NCBI taxonomy): Eukaryota > Metazoa > Chordata > Mammalia > Artiodactyla > Bovidae > Bubalus > Bubalus bubalis. Next base: position 150,732,358 of record NC_059159.1, on the reverse strand, counting down.
CTGCGATTCATGGGGTCGCCAAGAGTCAGACACGACTGAGTGACCGAACTGAACTGAACTGAACTGATCCTTAATAAACACAGATGCAAAAATCCTCAACAAAATGGTAGCAAGCCAAATCCAACAGTACATTAAAAAGGTCATACACCATATTCAAGTGGGATTTATTCCAGGGATGCAAGGATGTTCAACATCAACAAACCCATCAGTATGACACGTTAATGATTAATACATTATTAACAAAATGAACAATAATATCATATGATTATCTCAAAAGATGCAAAAAGTATTTGACAAAATTAACATCCATTCATGATAAACAGTCTCAACAAACTGGGTATAGAGGGAACATACTTCCACATAATAAAGGCCCTGTATGACAAACTCACAGCTATTATTAGCGGTGAAAAGCTAAAAGCTTTCCCTGTAATATCAGAAATGAGACAAGGATGCCCACTCTGGCCATTTTTATTCAACACAGTATTGGTAGTCCTATCCACAGCATTAAATAAGAAAAAGAAATAAAAAGCAACCAAACTTAAAAGGAAGAAATAAAATGTCACTATTTTTAGATGTAATATATAGAAAACTCTAAAGATTCCATCAAAAAACTTAAATGAATTCAGTAAAATTTCAAGATATAAAATCAATAAACAGTGTGTATGCCCAGCAGTGGGATTGCTGGGTCGTATGGCAGTTCTATTTCCAGTTTTTTAAGGAATCTCCACACTGTTCTCCATAGTGGTTGTACTAGTTTGCATTCCCACCAACAGTGTAAGAAGGTTCCCTTTTCTCCACATCCTCTCCAGCATTTATTGCTTGTAGACTTTTGGATGGCAGTGAATAGCATTGAAACATGTATAATATCATATAAGAAATGAATCGCCAGTCCAGGTTTGATGCAGGATACAGGAAGCTTGAGGCTGGTGCACTGGGATAACCCAGAGGGATGGTATGGGGAGGGAGGTGGGAGGGGGGTTCAAGACTGGGAATACGTGTACACCCGTGGCGGATTCATGTTGATGTATGGCAAAACCAATACAATATTGTAAAGTAATTAGCCTCTAATTAAAATAAATAAATTTAAGTTAAAAAATCAATAAACAGAAATCTGTGGCATTTCTACAGACTAATAACAAATTATCAGAAAAATAAATTTTTTTTTTTTTTTTTGGAAAAAAACTTAAGTTTATTGAGTGTTGGTTTCCTCATCTGTTTAAATGGGATCATAATACCTCCCACATGGATCTTTTTTTTTTTTTTTTTTTTTTTTATTTATTTATTTTTTTAATTTTATTTTATTTTTAAACTTTACATAACTGTATTAGATTTGCCAAATATCAAAATGAATCCGCCACAGGTATACATGTGTTCCCCATCCTGAACCCTCCTCCCTCCTCCCTCCCCATTCCATCCCTCTGGGTCGTCCCAGTGCACCAGCCCCAAGCATCCAGTATCGTGCATCGAACCTGGACTGGCATCTCATTTCATACATGATATTTTACATGTTTCAATGCCATTCTCCCAAATCTTCCCACCCTCTCCCTCTCCCACAGAGTCCATAAGACTGTTCTATACATCAGTGTCTCTTTTGCTGTCTCGTACACAGGGTTATTGTTACCATCTTTCTAAATTCCATATATATGCGTTAGTATACTGTATTGGTGTTTTTCTTTCTGGCTTACTTCACTCTGTATAATAGGCTCCAGTTTCATCCACCTCATTAGAACTGATTCAAATGTATTCTTTTTAATGGCTGAATAATACTCCATTGTGTATATGTACCACAGCTTTCTTATCCATTCATCTGCTGATGGACATCTAGGTTGCTTCCAGGTCCTGGCTATTATAAACAGTGCTGCGATGAACATTGGGGTACTCGTGTCTCTTTCCCTTCTGGTTTTCTCAGTGTGTATGCCCAGCAGTGGGATTGCTGGATCATAAGGCATGTCTATTTCCAGTTTTTTAAGGAATCTCCACACTGTTCTCCATAGTGGCTGTACTAGTTTGCATTCCCACCAACAGTGTAAGAGGGTTCCCTTTTCTCCACACCCTCTCCAGCATTTATTACTTGTAGACTTTTGGATCGCAGCCATTCTGACTGGTGTGAAATGGTACCTCATAGTGGTTTTGATTTGCATTTCTCTGATAATGAGTGATGTTGAGCATCTTTTCATGTGTTTGTTAGCCATCTGTATGTCTTCTTTGGAGAAATGTCTATTTAGTTCTTTGGCCCATTTTTTGATTGGGTCATTTATTTTTCTGGAGTTGAGCTGTAGGAGTTGCTTGTATATTCTCGAGATTAGTTGTTTGTCAGTTGCTTCATTTGCTATTATCTTCTCCCATTCTGAAGGCTGTCTTTTCACCTTGCTAATAGTTTCCTTTGATGTGCAGAAGCTTTTAAGGTTAATTAGGTCCCATTTGTTTATTTTTGCTTTTATTTCCAATATTCTGGGAGGTGGGTCATAGAGGATCCTGCTGTGATGTATGTCAGAGAGTGTTTTGCCTATGTTCTCCTCTAGGAGTTTTATAGTTTCTGGTCTTACGTTGAGATCTTTAATCCATTTTGAGTTTATTTTTGTGTATGGTGTTAGAAAGTGTTCTAGTTTCATTCTTTTACAAGTGGTTGACCAGAGTTCCCAGCACCACTTGTTAAAGAGATTGTCTTTAATCCATTGTATATTCTTGCCTCCTTTGTCGAAGATAAGGTGTCCATATGTGCGTGGATTTATCTCTGGGCTTTCTATTTTGTTCCATTGATCTATATTTCTGTCTTTGTGCCAGTACCATACTGTCTTGATAACTGTGGCTTTGTAGTAGAGCCTGAAGTCAGGTAGGTTGATTCCTCCAGTTCCATTCTTCTTTCTCAAGATCGCTTTGGCTATTCGAGGTTTTTTGTTTTTCCATACAAATTGTGAAATTATTTGTTCTAGCTCTGTGAAGAATGCTGTTGGTAGCTTGATAGGGATTGCATTGAATCTATAGATTGCTTTGGGTAGTATACTCATTTTCACTATATTGATTCTTCCAATCCATGAACATGGTATATTTCTCCATCTGTTAGTGTCCTCTTTGATTTCTTTCACCAGTGTTTTATAGTTTTCTATATATAGGTCTTTAGATTCTTTAGGTAGATATATTCCTAAGTATTTTATTCTTTCCGTTGCAATGGTGAATGGAATTGTTTCCTTAATTTCTCTTTCTGTTTTCTCATTATTAGTGTATAGGAATGCAAGGGATTTCTGTGTGTTGATTTTATATCCTGCAACTTTACTATAGTCATTGATTAGTTCTAGTAATTTTCTGGTGGAGTCTTTAGGGTTTTCTATGTAGAGGATCATGTCATCTGCAAACAGTGAGAGCTTTACTTCTTCTTTTCCAATTTGGATTCCTTTTATTTCTTTTTCTGCTCTGATTGCTGTGGCCAAAACTTCCAAAACTATGTTGAATAGTAATGGTGAAAGTGGGCACCCTTGTCTTGTTCCTGACTTTAGAGGAAATGCTTTCAATTTTTCACCATTGAGGATAATGTTTGCTGTGGGTTTGTCATATATAGCTTTGATTATGTTGAGGTATGTTCCTTCTATTCCTGCTTTCTGGAGAGTTTTGATCATAAATGGATGTTGAATTTTGTCAAAGGCTTTCTCTGCATCTATTGAGATAATCATATGGTTTTTATTTTTCAATTTGTTGATGTGGTGTATTACATTGATTGATTTGCGGATATTGAAGAATCCTTGCATCCCTGGGATAAAGCCCACTTGGTCATGGTGTATGATCTTTTTAATGTGTTGTTGGATTCTGATTGCTAGAATTTTGTTAAGGATTTTTGCATCTATGTTCATCAGTGATATTGGCCTGTAGTTTTCTTTTTTTGTGGGATCTTTGTCAGGTTTTGGTATTAGGGTGATGGTGGCCTCATAGAATGAGTTTGGAAGTTTACCATCCTCTGCAATTTTCTGGAAGAGTTTGAGCAGGATAGGTGTTAGCTCTTCTCTAAATTTTTGGTAGAATTCAGGTGTGAAGCCGTCTGGACCTGGGCTTTTGTTTGCTGGAAGATTTTTGATTACAGTTTCAATTTCCGTGCTTGTGATGGGTCTGTTAAGATTTTCTATTTCTTCCTGATCGAGTTTTGGAAAGTTGTACTTTTCTAAGAATTTGTCCATTTCTTCCTCATTGTCCATTTTATTGGCATATAATTGTTGATAGTAGTCTCTTATGATCCTTTGTATTTCTGTGTTGTCTGTTGTGATCTCTCCATTTTCATTTCTAATTTTATTGATTTGATTTTTCTCCCTTTGTTTCTTGATGAGTCTGGCTAATGGTTTGTCAATTTTATTTATCCTTTCAAAGAACCAGCTTTTGGTTTTGTTGATTTTTGCTATGGTCTCTTTTGTTTCTTTTGCATTTATTTCTGCTCTAATTTTTAAGATTTCTTTCCTTCTACTAACCCTGGGGTTCTTCATTTCTTCCTTTTCTAGTTGCTTTAGGTGTAGAGTTAGGTTATTTATTTGACTTTTTTCTTGTTTCTTGAGGTGTGCCTGTATTGCTATGAACTTTCCCCTTAGGACTGCTTTTACCGTGTCCCACAGGTTTTGGGTTGTTGTGTTTTCATTTTCATTCGTTTCTATGCAAATTTTGATTTCTTTTTTGATTTCTTCTGTGATTTGTTGGTTATTCAGCAGTGTGTTGTTCAGCCTCCATATGTTGGATTTTTTAATAGTTTTTCTCCTGTAATTGAGATCTAATCTTACTGCATTGTGGTCAGAAAAGATGCTTGGAATGATTTCTATTTTTTTGAATTTACCAAGGCTAGCTTTATGGCCCAGGATGTGATCTATCCTGGAGAAGGTTCCATGTGCACTTGAGAAGAAGGTGAAATTCATTGTTTTGGGATGAAATGTCCTATAGATATCAATTAGGTCTAACTGGTCTATTGTATCATTTAAAGTTTGTGTTTCCTTGTTAATTTTCTGTTTAGTTGATCTATCCATAGGTGTGAGTGGGGTATTAAAGTCTCCCACTATTATTGTGTTATTGTTAATTTCTTCTTTCATACTTGTTAGCATTTGTCTTACATACTGCGGTGCTCCCGTGTTGGGTGCATATATATTTATAATTGTTATATCTTCTTCTTGGATTGATCCTTTGATCATTATGTAGTGACCATCTTTGTCTCTTTTCACAGTCTTTGTTTTAAAGTCTATTTTATCTGATATGAGTATTGCTACTCCTGCTTTCTTTTGGTCCCTATTTGCATGGAAAATCTTTTTCCAGCCCTTCACTTTCAGTCTGTATGTGTCCCCTGTTTTGAGGTGGGTCTCTTGTAGACAACATATGCAGGGGTCTTGTTTTTGTATCCATTCAGCCAGTCTTTGTCTTTTGGTTGGGGCATTCAACCCATTTACGTTTAAGGTAATTACTGATAAGTATGATCCCGTTGCCATTTACTTTATTGTTTTGGGTTCGAATTTATACACAATTTTTGTGTTTCCTGTCTAGAGAATATCCTTTAGTATTTGTTGGAGAGCTGGTTTGGTGGTGCAGAATTCTCTCAGCTTTTGCTTGTCTGAAAAGCTTTTGATTTCTCCTTCATACTTGAATGAGATCCTTGCTGGGTACAATAATCTGGGCTGTAGGTTATTTTCTTTCATCATTTTAAGTATGTCTTGCCATTCCCTCCTGGCTTGAAGAGTTTCTATTGAAAGATCAGCTGTTATCCTTATGGGAATTCCCTTGTGTGTTATTTGTTGTTTTTCCCTTGCTGCTTTTAATATTTGTTCTTTGTGTTTGATCTTTGTTAATTTGATTACTATGTGTCTTGGGGTGTTTCGCCTTGGGTTTATCCTGTTTGGGACTCTCTGGGTTTCTTGGACTTGGGTGATTATTTCCTTCCCCATTTTAGGGAAGTTTTCAACTATTATCTCCTCAAGTATTTTCTCATGGTCTTTCTTTTTGTCTTCTTCTTCTGGGATCCCTATGATTCGAATGTTGTAGCGTTTAATATTGTCCTGGAGGTCTCTGAGATTGTCCTCATTTCTTTTAATTCGATTTTCTTTTATCCTCTCTGATTCATTTATTTCTACCATTCTATCTTCTAATTCACTAATCCTATCTTCTGCCTCTGTTATTCTACTATTTGTTGCCTCCAGAGTGTTTTTAATTTCACTTATTGCATTATTCATTATATATTGACTCTTTTTTATTTCTTCTAAGTCCTTGTTAAACCTTTCTTGCATCTTCTCAATCCTTGCCTCCAGGCTATTTATCTGTGATTCCATTTTCATTTCAAAATTTTGGATCAATTTCACTATCATTATTCGGAATTCTTTATCAGGTAGATTCCCTATCTCTTCCTCTTTTGTTTGGTTTGGTGGGCATTTATCCTGTTCCTTTATCTGCTGGCTATTCCTCTGTCTCTTCATCTTGTTTAAATTGCTGAGTTTGGGGTGTCCTTTCTGTATTCTGGCAGTTTGTGGAGTTCTCTTTATTGTGGTGTTTCCTCGCTGTGTGTGGGTTTGTACAGGTGGCTTGTCAAGGTTTCCTGGTTAGGGAAGCTTGTGTCGATGTTCTGGTGGATGGAACTGTATTTCTTCTCTCTGGAGTGTAATGAAATGTCCAGTAATGAGTTATGAGATGTCTATGGTTTTGGGGTGACTTTGGGCAGCCTGTATCTTGAAGCTCAGGGCTGTGTTCCTTTGTTGCTGGAGAATTTGCTTGTTATGTCTTTCCCTGGAACTTTTTGGCCCTTGTGTGGTGCTTGGTTTCAGTGTCGGTATGGAGGCGTTTGATGAGCTCCTGTCAATTAATGTTCCTTGGAGTCAGGAGTTCCCTGGAGTCAGGGTTTGGACTTAAGCCTCCTACTTCCAGTTATCGGTCTTAATTTTACAGTAGTTTCAAAACTTCTCCTTCTATACAGCACCACTGATAAAACATCTACGTTAAAGATGAAAAGTTTCTCTACTGTGAGGGTCACTCAGAGAGGTTCACAGCGTTACATGGAGAAGAGAAGTGGGAGGAGGGAGTTAGAGGTGACCCAAATGAGATGAGGTGGAATCAATAGTGGAGAGAGTGGGCTATCCAGTAGTCACTTCCTTATGTGCACTCCACAACTGGACCACTCAGAGATGTTCACGGAGTTATACAGGGAAGAGAAGAAGGAGGCAGGAGACAGAGGTGGCCAGAAGGATAAAAGGGGGAAATGAAAAGGAGGGAGACAGATCCAGCCAGTAATCAGTTCCTTAAGTGTTCTCCACCGTCTGGAACACACAGAAATTCACAGAGTTGGGTAGAGTAGAGAGGGGTTAGGGAGGAGATACAGGTGACCTGGTGGAGAAAATGGAGAGTCCAAAGGGAGAGAGAGCAGTCAAGCCAGTAATCTCGTACACTAGTGAAAAATGGGTCCTGAAGATTGGGTTCTTAAAGGTACAAAATTGGTAACAAATACATAAAAACAAAAATTAGAAATCTAAAGTAGAGTTTGGAATTTCAAAAATGTGATGTTAATGAAAAGAAGAAGGAAAAGAAAGAGAGAAAAAACGAACAAAGAAAAACAAACAAGGTCGTGAAAGTAATAAAGAAACTACAGGTACAAAATTGATAACTAATACCAAAAAGCAAAAATTAAAAATCTAGAGTAGAGTTTGGAATTTCAAAAATACAACGTTAAAAAAAAAAAAAAAGAAGAAGAAGAAGAAAAATAAAGAGAGAAAACAAACAAACCAACAAAAACAATGTCGCAAAAATTATAAAGAAAATACAGGTACAAAATTGATATCAAATACCAAAAAGCATAAATTAAAAATCTTGAGTAGAGTTTGGAATTGCAGATATATGATGTTATATAAAAGAAGAAGAGAAAGAAACAGAGGAAAAAAAAAGTCACAGAAATTATGAAAAAAACTATAGGTACCAAATTGATAGCATATATCAAAAGGCTAAAATTATAAATCTAGAGTACAGTTTGGAACTTCAAAAATACATTGTTAAAGAAAAGAAGAAAAAGAAAAAAGAAAAAAAAAAAAAAAACCACGGTCAAAAAATTATAAAATATATATATGAAGTTTGCTGAAGAAGAAAAAAAAAATAGGGTCTTTTTTTTTTTTTTTTTTTGCAAAGTAATAGTTATAAAAGTGAAAATTAAAGGACAATAGAGGACTTAAAAATTTTTTTTCTTTTTTAATTAAAAAAAAAAAGAAAGAAAGATTGATCGTAAAAATAGTAAAAATATATCTAGGTCTTTCTCTGGTTTTGTTGTGAGTATTTTGGGTTCAGTTCATTTTTGGCAGTTCCTTAGTCCGACTTATATTTCTCAAGATCTATAGGCCCCTTCCTATGTAATCCGTAGTAACCACAGGGTTTTAATCTATGGCCTGTAGCTTCCAAGGCGTTTCCCTCTGTTACAGCTTCTTCTGTTTGCTGGTCTCTTCAGTGTCTGGTTCCCGCCCTGACACAAAGGGGATGGTTGAGGACACTATTTTTTTTTTTTTTTTTTTTTTAAATTTAGGCTCACTTGTTCAGCCGCGCTGTGGGGAGGGAGGGAGGGAGGGATGCTGCAAACAGATAACACTGGCGTGCTCTCGCAGTGCCTCAGCCACACTGGGTCTGCCCCCGCTCACGGCGTGTGTAGCCTCCGTGCCCACACTGCTCGGGCTCTAGGTTGTTCCGCCGGGAACAATCAGAGGCCGGCCCTGGGCTGAGCTCCCAGGTCCAAGCTGCTCAGGTTCAGGCACTCGGGTAGTCCTCAGAGGCGCAGACTCGGTTGGGCCTGCGTTTTGTGCTCTTCCCAGATCCGAGCAGCTCAGGTGATGTGTTTGGCGGGCGCCAATGCTGCGACTTATCGCCTCCCCGCCACTCGGTTATCTGGGTGTAAAACCGGCGCACCTTCTCAGGCAGATGTTGACCGTCCAGACCCCCAAGAAGTTTTAGTTAGCAAAGAAGCCTGCTTACAGTTTTATAGATAGTGTCTCTCTCGGGCTGCGATTGCCCCCTTCCAGCTCTGGCTGCCTGTCACCAGAGGGGGAAGGTCTGCAGCCGGCTATCTCTGCTCAGTCCTTTGTTCCGTGCGCGGGCCTGGCGGTGTCTTAGGTTAGGGCTGGCTTTTCGCGTGGTAGATATCCCACAGTCTGGTTTGCTAGCCCAAATTATTTCGCTCAGATAGCGCTCAGGACATTCGGCCCGATTCTTACTCTAAGGGACACAGCCCGCGCCCTGCTTCCCTGCCCAGCCCCCGCTTGCTAATGCCGTGTGCTGGCGTCTGCGCTGCTTCTCCGCTGGGGGAGATACCGTAGGGCTCACAATCCGCGATTTTTAATTGTTTATTTTTTTTCCCCTCCCTTTTATGTTGCCCTCTGTGCTTCCAAAGCTCGGCACAGATTCGGCAGTGAGAGGGTTTCCTGGTGTTTGGAAACTTCTCTCTTTTTAAGACTCCCTTCCCGGGACGGAACTCCGTCCCTCCCTCTTTTGTCTCTTTTTTTGTCTTTTATATTTTTTCCTACCTCCTTTCGAAGAGTTGGGCTGCTTTTCTGGGTGCCTGATGTCCTCTGCCGGCATTCAGAAGTTGTTTTGTGGAATTTACTCGACGTTTAAATGCTCTTTTGATGAATTTGTGGGGGAGAAAGTGTTCTCCCCTTCCTACTCCTCCGCCATCTTGGCTCCTCCCCTCAGAAAAATAAATTTTAAAAATCCCATTTACAATAGCATCAAAAAGAATAAATTAATTGGGAATGAATTTAACCAAGGAGGTGAAAAGCCTATACAACTGAAAACTAAGACACTTTTGAAAGAAATCGAAGAATACACAAATAAATGGAAAGACATTCCATGTTCATGGATTAGAAGTATTAATATTGTTTAAATGTCCATAATACCTACAACGATCTGAAGATTCAGTGCAATCCTTATCAAAATCCCAATGGCATATTTCACAAAACTAGAACAAATACTCTAAAAATTTTATGGAACCACAAAAGATCATAAATATCCAAGACAATTTTAAGGAAGAACAGAGTTGGAGGTATCATACATCCTGATTTCAGAGTATGCTAACATATATCAAGTATATGCTAGAATATATATAGTATATAGAGTAGCTATGCTAATCTTAACAGTATGCTGTGCTCAGTTGAAGTCATGTTGACTCTTTTGTGACCTCATGGACTGTAGCCTGCCAGGCCCCTCTGTCCATGGAATTTTCCAAACAAGAATACTGGAGTGGGTTGCCATTTCCTCCTCCTGAACAGTATGATACTGGCAAAAAAAAAAAAAAAAATATATATATATATATATATATAGAATAGCAGAACAGATTGAGAGCCTAGAAATAAACTCACACATATATGGAAAAATTATGGGAAAGGAAAGAACATACAATGAAAAAAGGATTCTCAACACCATTCTTCAATAAACGGTGTTGAGAAAACTGGACAGTCACATGCAAAAAAAACTAGATCCCTATCTTACAACATTAGACCTGAAAACATAAAATTCCTAAAAGAAAACATAGGCAGTAATTTCACTGTCATTGGTCTTGGTGACTTTTTTTTTTTTGTGGCCTGATTCCAGAGGCAAGGGAAACAAAAGCAAAAATAAGCAAATTGGACTATATCAAACTACAGAGCTTCTGCTCAGTGAAGGAAATTATCATCAAACTGAAAAGGCAACCCCTCTAATGGGAGAAGATGCTTGCAAATCATGTATCTGATACTTGCAAATCATATGTCTGATATGTAAAATATATTTATAAATTTATAAACCTCATACTACTCAACAACAAAAAGAAACAACCCACTTAAAAAGGAAGTGTTTGAATAGGCATTTTTCCAAAGAACACATACAGATGGCCAGCAGGCACATGAAAAGATTTTCAACATCACCAATTATTGGAGAAATGCAAATCAAAACACAATGAGATACTACCTCATACCTGTTAAAATGGCTATTACGGAAAAGACAAGAAACAGCAAATGTTGAAGAGGATGTGGAGAAAAAGGGACTCTTGCACACAGGTGGTGGGAATATAAATCGATACAGCCACTATGAAGAACAGAATGGAGGTTCCTCAAAAAATTAAGACTGCAACTGCCATATTATCCAGCTATTCCACTATTGGGTATTTATCCAAAAAACATGAAAACACTAATTTGAAAAGATACCTATGTTCAATTGCATCATTATTCACAACTGCCAAGAGATGGAAACATGGAAGCAACCCAAGCACTCATCAATGGATGAACTGATAAGGAAGATGTGGCACATACAGGTGGGCATGCTGAGTGTGCCCAGTCAGTCATGTCCAACTCTTTCTGACCCCATGGACTGGAGCCTATCAGGCTCTTCTGTCTGTGGGATTTTCCAGGCAAGACTACTGGAGTGGGTTGCCTCTAGGAGCTTCCTGACCTAGGGATTGAACCCATATCTCCTGCATCTCCTGCATTGGCAGGTCGATTCTTTATCATTGAGTCACCTGGAAAGTGTGTGTGTGTGTGTGTGTAGTACTACTCAGCCATAAAATATGAAATGAAATTTTGTCATTTCCAACAACATGGATTGACCTAGAGGGTATTACGCTAAGTGAAATAAATCAGATGGAGAAAGATATCATTCACATAAAAAAGCTATAAACAAACAAACAAAATTAAACAAAACAAACTCATAGGTACAGAGAAAAGATTAGTGGTGATCAGAGGGGAAGGGGGTTGAGAGGAGGCTGAAACCATTGGAGGGGGTCCACCTTATGGTGATGGATGGCACCTAGACTTGTGGCTATGACAACCCTATAGTGTACACAGGTGGCATATTATAATTCTGTGTACCTGAAACTGATATAGTCGGAGAGGGGAAGAAAGGCAGGAAGGAGGGAAAGAAGGGAGACAAGAAAGAAAAAAAGTCACGGTCAGTAAAGGAATCCATTTTCAAATCATTATGTTTAATGGAAAACATCTGGAAAAAAGATACATATATAACTGAAGCACTTTGCTGAAACTAACACTACAACTATAGTTCAATTTTTTAAAAACGGACAAACTACTGATGTGTGGAACAATACAAAATGAATCTCAAAACAGCATGTCAAATAAAAGAGGCCAAACCGAAGTAACAAAACAAAAGCAAAAATCATTATTATGAAGAATGGATTTCCCCAGATCACCAACCTACGGGTTCACCCACCTCCCTCCCACGGTCCTGTTTCGGAAACTCCTGACGGGTCTGTAAGCCACAGCAAGACTGATAGCTGCAGGAGGCAGTGGCCCTGGCTCCCACACACCCTGTCCACCACAGCTGGCCACATCCTGCCCTGACTCAGGCCATTCTAGAAAGCTTTGATCTCAGTTCCTGGAAGCCAGTTGAACCTGAGTAGGGAGACAGTCTCCTTTTCTCTGCCCCAAGGGGAGGGCCATTGATGAGGATCTGGAGACCCCCCTGCCCCTTCCTGGGAGCCACCAAGGTCCTGTCACCAGATTCTGCACACCTGAGCCTGATCTGTGGTAGGCTTCTCCACCTGTCACCTGGCTAAGCCCTTCCCCTTAACTTGGGACCTACAGTTCCCTGTGATGTACTTGCCTATAAGCCACCTCAGAGCCAAAGTTTTTACCCCAATGAGGCCACCTGAGTCCTGGCTCATCACATTGCTGCCAGGCTTATGGGGGCTCTTGAGGCACTCATAGCCCTGCTCTAGGCACCCAGCCCACATCCCACAGCAAGCTGACCTCTGCCCATCATCCCAGTCCTCGTTTCTGCCACACTCTGCAGTGCTCCATGCTTGCCCTTTGCCCTGTCTGTATCCCAAGGTCCTCAGTTGCTCAGAAACCTGTATGGGGGCTTTATCACTGTCCATGGGCTTCTTGCCACCAGCTATCATTTTGGAGCTATTATTAGAGTGAAAATTTCCTTGGGTATTTAATTAAAGAAGTAGCTATACAAGTAACCTGCCTCCATGTCACAGGAGCACTGATTAGACCCTGGTCTTGGCCATATTCAGCTAAGACTCTCAGGATCCCAGGGTATGGCAAGCTACGGGGCGCCCCATCTCCCTAATTGCACACCCAGTCTCCCCCAACTGAAATGCCAGGTATGCCCAAAGCCACAGCTCCTCTCTTCCCACTGCATTGTTAATAACCACCCAGTCCTTGCCCTGTGGTCACTCTCAAAGCCTGTCTTTTCATCTACTGCTTACACTTTATTTCTTAGAGTAAAAGACAATTTTCAAACGCCCATTTATCATGTTTGCCTTCAGCTCTCCCTGTCATTTTGCTGTGATTCAGATTTAGGTTTGATTAAATAAAGTTTCGGCAGGGACTCAACTGGTGGTGGGAAGTGCGGAAGTTGTTGGGGACTTGACCTAGGAGCAATGATAGTAATGGACAATGAACTCCTACCTGGGGGAAGAAGGGTAAAGACGTGTGGGAGATAAATGCAGCAATCCCATAGGAAGGGAGCCATGGAGGATGTGCAGGAGAGTGAGGGGAGCCCTTGGAGAGACAGTGAGAACACCAGGAATATAGAACTGTAGAGGCCTGACTGGAAGGTCCCAGACTCAGACCAACCCAGGCAAGGACCAAGGATCAGCTCTACATTGGGGGGATTGAGCTGCGGGCTCAGGTGAGCCAGATCCAGCAGGTGGAGCAGCTCCTCAGCCCTGGCTATGCAGGGCACCAGCTGCACACCAGCAGCTGGCTCTGCTGGCATGGCATGTGGCTGGATCTGGGGAGTGTTAGATTTCTGGTGATGCTAATGTGCAGTGTGTGTGTGTTTGTGTGTGTGTGTGTGTGTGTGTGTGTGTGACTCAGTCACGTTCAACTCTTTGCGAGCCCATGGACTTTAGTCCACCAGGCTTCTCTGATGCAGGGAGACAGGGAACTGCCGCTGTTGCTCAGAGTTCCTCCCACCTCAGTGCCTCAGAAAACGCCTGCAGGTCTGTTAAAGTGCATGTTCTGGTGCAGGAGGAACAGTGGGCCTCAGTACCTGCATTTCTGATGAGCTCCTGGGCAACACCAAACCCAACATCATGCTTCCACAAAGAGAGTGGGCTCTTTAACAAGATTTTCTGTCCAGTTGCTTACACCCGCAAGCAAGAACTCACCTCAAAGTGTCCTCGATGTTCAGGTGCTAAGTCACGTCTGACTCTTTCTGACCACATGGACTGCAGCACACCAGGCTTCCCCGTCCTTCACCATCTCCAGGAGCTTGCTCAAACTGATGTCCGTTGAGTCAGTGATGTCATTCCACTACCTCATCCTCTGTTTGCCCCCTCTCCTCCTGCCTTCAATCTTTCCCAGGATCGGGGTCTTTTTCAATGAGTTGGCTCTTTGCATCAGGTGACCCAAGTATTGGAGCTTCAGCTCCAGCATCAGTCCTTCCAGTGAATATTCAAGGTTCATGTCCTCTAGGATTGACAGGTTTGCAGTGCCTGGATGTTAATGAATAACATATGTATTCACAGAGCAACCAACCAGGAGCACATGTCACCTAAGACGTTCTCAGTAAGTGATGACAGTGTTGTCCATACCCACCAAGCTCTTGCCTGCCCTGGAACTCTAGTCTCTAGTGATTCAGAGCATGAAGGCTCTTGCATCCCCCAGCAGTCTGCCCAGCCAGGCCTCCCCAGGATTCTGCCTTCCCTCTCCTTCAAGGCTGCACAGGGAGGACTTTCTCACCGTGTGCACACCAAGGTGTGAGAGTAAAAAGTGAGGCTGATGTGTGTCTTCACAAGCCTATTGGATCAGGACACCATTGCTTCAAAGCCAGCAAAGGCCCTTAGTCTGAAAAGATAGTTGGAAATTCTTGGTGTGATGACTGAGAGGTCAGACCCTTCCCATGGCCTTACTTGCCATGACTTCCCACTCCCACCCCAATACACACAGATCTTAGGTCACATCTAACATGATGCAAGGCCCAGGAGGCACACGCTCTCCAGGCTTGGCACCTGCCACCCAGCCCTTCGCTGCTGGACCCTGCATGTTTTGTATCTGTAAGATGTAAGATGGAAGGCAAGCCCCTCCTGCAGGAAGCCTTAACCACCTCCGTAGACTGGGCTGTGACCCCCACCCTCCTTAAAAGCAGGAGGGTGCATCTGGGTACTTGTGGGGCAGAGATCTCAGGCCCAGACAGTACTTCTCCTCAGGCTGACTTTGGAGTAGCCACCCTGTTGTCTCACTAGCTCCTTGCTTAGCAGTTGTCCACTTTCTGGTCTTTCCCGCTCTACTGGATTAGAGGGGATTTAAGAACAGGATCCAATGCCCACTCTGGGTCTAGCTTCACAAGTGTTAGTTGTTTGGGTAGCCATTCCCTTCTCCAGGGGATCTTCCCAACCCAGGGATCAAACCTGGGTCTTCTCCATTGCAGGCAGATTCTTTATCATCTGAGCCACCTGGCAAGCCCTGTTAGTTGATAAATTAAAAAAAAAAAAAAGAATGAATGAGAGATGAGAAGGAAGGAGAGAAGGCAGGAAAGAGGAAAGCATTTAGCTCTCCAAACCCTGTTTCCTATTTCTTTTTAAGACTTCAGAACTTACACTCCATGTGGCAAGACCAAGAGTGCCCAGTGAATGTAGCTGGTGCACTACCTTTAGAAGAGTCAATTCAAGGTGACATGAGCATAGTCACTGAGTAAGTGGGTGGATCTAATCTTCAACTGGGTGGAAACTCATGGCATGGTTACTATCCTGCACATTCAGTGAACGTGCTATAAGGACCAGCAGGAAGATTTAAAATTCAAGGTGAACACAGGTTCACGTTGCCTCATTGTAATCCAAATCACATAAGGTTGAGTGTGGGGAAGAAAATAACAGAGAAATAAGAATAATTTCATCTTAAATTGTCTTTCGGTGTAGTCAACAGAAAACAGAGTAAGAATACTACACACCAAAGTGGTAATTGACATGAAATTCAGAAGTCACTGTCAAAGCCACCAGCCCTGCGGGACAACTGCTAAGCAAGGAGCTAGTGAGACAACAGGCTGGCTACTCCAAAGTCAGCCTGAGGAGAAGTGCTGTCTGGGCCTGAGATCTCTGCCCCACAAGTGCCCAGATGCACACGTACACACATGCAGACACACACGTACACACATGCAGACACACACGTACACACATGCAGACACTCACGTACACACATGCAGACACTCACGTATACACACGTACACTCCACACTTTTCCCAGAGTCACACTGGACTTTAGACCACAGAGTTGCTGAGCCAACATTTCTCGAGTCTCTGGGTTTGGAATACGTCCAAAGGGGAGGTCTGTTTTCCCGAGCCCTGGTCCCAAGTGTAGATTTCCCTCCTGCCCACTTATATTAAGCAATCAACTGTCAAACATTTTAATTTAGTGAATGAAAACCTCTTGACCCTGGAAGGCCATAAATTAAATGAAATCTCCTCTGCACACCTGGCCACCTTGGGGGTTTTACCCCCAGGTAAGCAGCCACCTGGCTGGAGGGGGTCAGGATCCCCAGGTGCTTCCTGGGGCTGCAGCGAGCCAGGCCCCAGCATGGGGCGGCTGCGGCATGTCAGTGTGAGAACAAAAATACTCCCCACATCCTGCAACGTCAACCTATGTTACATGTATATTTTAATTACATGAATTCAAAAAATAAAAATTTCACTTCACGTTAAATAAGGATGAGGAACTGTGCGTACTTCTTAGCAAGCCAGCAGAGTAAATGTAAATTGTGTTTCTGCTACATGGGAAAACAGAATGCCTGCCATTCTACATTGAGACTGGCTGAAATGATGCAAAACCCTCTAGAAAGTGTTGCTTTCCAAAGATAATAGAGACCCCGGCTCTCCTGATAATAGATTTTAGGGTCTGGAGGCAGATGCGGAATACAGACGAAAGGTGAGGGGAAGAAGAAGTAGAGGAGCATTATTTCTTTAGTGGCCAAGAGGGAACAGAGAGACAATTAGGTGCATCAAGCAGGACTTCCTGCAAGAAGAGCCTCTTCATCTGAAAGCCAGAGTGTGACGAGGATCTACTGAGATGAGGAGGGTGTGAGAGCAACATGTGCAAAAGGTCCTGAGGTGGGAAGCAGTGTGGCAAGGAAGAGGCACAAGGCAGGAGGTGGGCCGGAGAAAGGACATGCAGGACCTCAGGCCATGAAATGATGGGGACGGCACTAGGAGCTCCTAGCAGCTGGGAGGGGCTAGAGCTGAGGAGAGAGGTCATCACTGCATTTTGATAAGATCCTTTCAGTGGCAGTGGGAAAGGAGAACTAGGGTGAGTTCAGCTGTATTTGTGCATGACCACAGTGGAAATTAAAGTTGAGAGGGCCTAGATCCAGCCCTGAGGTAAGTCAAAGGTTAACCTCAAGTGAAGCCAGAGTTACCCACAAAGGAGAGTAAGGGATCATCAGAGAGGAGGATAAATAGATGGCCAAGGAAAGAAGGACTGCCCAAAAGGTGTGTCAACATGACAGTCTGCCGAGGGACCACAGTGTAAGAAAAAGCATACTGGGCTTAGCAGCATTTGGATCCTTGTGACCTTAGCAAGAGATATTAAGGTTGGAGCGACAGATACAAGCTAAATGGGAGTGTACTGAAGAGAGAAGCAGAAAGGGAGAGAATAGCAACTTTCTAGGAAGGAGACGAAAGATGATAGCCGTGGGGAAGAGGAAATCATCAAAGGAGGAACTTGTTTTGTTGTTAGCATTGTTTAGAATGAGAATGTTTAAAAACCTGTCTTTAGGCTGTCTACTGAATATATTCCATTGTGCATGCATGCTAAGTCACTTCAGTCATGTCTGACTCTTTGCCACCCTATGAACTGTAACCCTCCAGGCTCCTCTGCCCGTGGGATTTTCCAGGCAAGAATACTGGCATGGGTTGCCTTGCCCTTCTCCAGGGGATCTTCCCCACCCAGGGATTGAACCTGTGTCTCTTAGATTTCCTGCATTGGCAGGCGAGTTCTTTACCACTGGTGTCACCTGGGAAACCCATATTACATTAACCAAACACTTAACCTTATCTCCTTCCTGAAACCCCTTATCCCTTGTGCAATAAATGCACAAGGGATAAAGAGAAATGGAATAGGGACATCGGGGAAAGAGACACTAATGGAAATTTGGAAAGAGAACACCTGGATGAAGGGGAGGGAACTGCCTTAGGAAGGCTAGCAGGGAGGGATGCTGACAAGGAGAACCCCAGGAAGCCTTTGGTCTGGAGAAACAAGAGAATCCAACTGGGACCCCATGTCCCCATCCCACCTGCTCTCAGGGCACAGCCAGGAGATGGTTATAAGAACCTACACAAGTGATTAAATGGCACAGAACCACATACACACTCTCTATGGCTGAGTAACTTGTAGAATCCTATGCATCTACAATTTTTTTGGAATAAAAAGTTAACATTTTGACTTTCCTGGTGGCTCAGACAGTAAAGAATCTGCCTGCAAAGTAAGAGACCTGGGGTCTATCCCTGGGTCAGGAAGATGCCCTGGAGAAGGAATAGCTACCCACTCCAGTATTCTTGCCTGGAGAATTCCATGGACAGAGGAGCCTGATGGTCTACGGTCCATGGGGTCGCAAAGGGTCAGACACTATTGATTGACTAATACTTTCACTTTCAAAAAGTCAAAATTTTAAATAAGTGAAAAATCAGGAAGTCCTTATATTTTCTTGTGAAAGATTTAACACATGATGTCCTTGTTCCAGTGGGAAAATTGAAGGGTATGTTCTCATGATATGTACAAGAACCGGGGTGAAGACCCCCAGTGGGAAAGAACTGAATACCTCTCTGTTAGGAAGAATGGGAAGGGGACAGAAAGACCCCATGTAGATATCCCATGGACCTGCTGCTCGAGTGCTGGTGGTCTCAATGTGGAGTGGGTTGTTTTTGTTTGTTTTTTTTTCCTGAGGTGCCTCCTTTCTGGACAGTGCAATGGAGTGCTGCTGCTGCTAAGTCCCTTCAGTCGTGTCTGACTCTGTGTGACCTTATAGATGGCAGCCCACCAGGCTTCGCCATCCCTGGGATTCTCCAGGCAAGAACACTGGAGTGGGTTACCATTTCCTTCTCCAATGCATGAATGTGAAGTTGCTCAGTCGTGTCCGACTGTTCACAACCCCATGGACTGCACCCTACCAGGCTCCGCCCTCCATGGGATTTTCCAGGCAAGAGTACTGGAGTGGGTTGCCATTGCCTTCTCTGGCAATTGTGTGCATGGAACTGGAAACCCTTGAACCAGCAAGTCCCGGGATCCCACAGTGAAGCTGTTCCCACTGGGGAAGCTGGAGGAAGGCCACAGCGCTGCATGCTCTCTGGGTACTTGGAGAAGTGCTCAGAGCCAAGGGCTTCTGGCCATTTCCGTGCTGCCTCTTTGGGTTCTCAAGTAGCTCATTGCCTCTGACTCATTGCCTCTCTCAATAACCACACAGTCCCCTGTTGGGGCCTTTGTTTCTCCTGGGTTTACCCACTGCTCTCCACTGACTCTCCGCGAGCCTCTGCATTTAAAAGCATTAATGCTCCAAAGGTTGTTTTTTTTTTTCTTTTTTTTTCCCTTTTTGTCCTCTTTATTTATCTTTAAATGCCTATGTGAGCATTATAGCCAATGTAGTCCTGGAACATTCCCTGTGACTTTTATTGAATGGAATTTACTCTACTCTTTATGAATCAAAGTCAGTTCCTTTCAGTGTAACGGAATATGTTTTCAAATGATTGTTGAGGACTCTCAATTACTTGGATGCTTCAGGCAGCAGGTCAGCCTTGCAGGCAGGATTTATTTCTGGTTTATGATTTGTCTCTGCTTTTATCTGACTTTGCAAGATCCTACAGCCCATAGAACTATGAGCCTGGAGTCCTTTGGTTAACATTGCTAGTTAAGAGATGGCAGCCCTGAAGCAAGGGACTTCACAGGGGATTTCTGCACTGAGGGACTAGAGAGAGAGATTACTTTATTTCTTCCCTGTTGTTTGGAATAGAGAAGGGAGCAAGAGTCGTTGAAGGAGGACAGGGTGTGTTTGTATACTTGGTTTATAAAAGTCTGAGAGCATTTCTAGAGAACACATCTGTGTTTCTTAGCATTATTCTTTTAGCATGCACTGTATAAAATTACCATATTAGTGGTTACAAGCGGTCAAGTGTGGTAATTTCACTTGGTTCCTTCTAAAACATTTCTTTGGTAGCCAGCCTCCTCCTTCTACCAAAAATACAGCGATGTCTTTTCTCTCTTTCTTTATCTGGTCATGCTTTCCCAGTAAACCTCTGCTTATCCCAAATGCTCCCATCATAACTAATTGCAAGATTTTCCCATTCCCAGGGACAGCAATGTTTAATGTGGTTCATAAACAGAGGCATTAAAGACAAAGTAGAAATAGCCACAAAGAAAACGGAAGGAAGATTACTCTCCAGGTCTGACCCTTTTAAACTGTCCATTGGTATGACAGTAGAGGGGAGAAGGGTAGAGATAGTCACGGATGAATTTCCTGTAGAGCCATTATCCAGAAACTTTCCTTCTCAGGCATCATGAGAGCTGCTTTCTCTTTCCAGCTTAGGTTTCTTATGTTCAGGCCGCATGCTGTCCTCTTTCTTGGTTTGGTCTCATTTTGCTGAAACTCATCCTCAAGTAACTTCCTAAGAAAGGGACATAGAAGGAGAATTGTTTCAATCCTTGCTTTGTCTGAAAATATCTTTATAATACCTTCAGACTTGGCTGATAATTTGGCTGAGTATAGGATTCCAGGCTCTACTGTCTGTCAAAGCTACTGTTGAGAAATCTGGTACTTGTTATGATGACCATTTTCTGGCATGTGGCCTGGTTTATCTTCCCTTTCTCTGGAAGTTTTTTAGCAATTGTGTTAAACCTTAAATCAGTTTTGGAGAATTGACTCCTTTAAGTTCTCCAATTTATGAACATAGTATATTTCTCCATTTATTTATATCTTTGACTTCTCTCTTCAGCACTCTCGTTTTTAGCATACCTGTGCATATTTTGTTAGATTAGAATTAGAACACCTCAGAATTTCTTTTTGCTTAGTGATTGTAAGTCATATTATATTTTAAATTTCAGTTTTCATATATTTATCGCCAGTATGTAGAAATACAATTAATGTTTGCACATTAATCGTATAGCCTGAAAACTTGTCTATTAGTTCCAGGTGTTTTTGTGTTTGTTTTTTGCTTGTTTGTCTTCTGTAGATTCCTTAGAGTTTTTCTGAAGACCCTCATGCCATCTGCAAATGGGGGCAGTTTTATTTCTTTCTTTCTGACCTGTATATCTTTTATTCCTTTCTTTTTTCTATTTTGCTGTCCAGGACTTATAGTAGCATGCTGAAGAGAAGTGGTGTCAGTGTCCTTGTCTTGTGTCTGATCTTGGGGGAAAACATTCAACTCTTTCACCATCACATATAATGTTGGCAGTAGGGATTTTGCAGATGTTCTTTACCAAGTTGAGGAAGGTTCATTCTATTCCTAGTTATCTGACAGTTTTATCATAAATAATGTTGAATTTTGTCAAATGATTTTTCTGCATCAGCTGATAGGATCCTATGATTTTTCTTCTTTAGCTTGTAAGTATTATGGATTATATTGCTTGGTTTGTGAACACTAAACCAGCATTTCATCCTTAGAATAAACCCAACTTGCTCATGATAATTATTGTATATATTACTGAATTCTATTTGTTAACATTTTCTTAAGAATCTATGCAACTATATTGATGAATATGGGCCTGTAGTCTTTTTTGTGTGTGTGTACTTTTTTTGCTTTCAGGATAATACTGGCTTTACAAAATGAGTTGATGTTCTCACTTTTATTTTCTGAAAGAATTGTGCAAAATTGGCATGTGTTAATTCTTCTTTTCACACTTTGGTAGAATTTTCAGCAAAACCATCTGGCCTGAAGATTTATTTTTTCAGAATTTAAACATTATTAATTCCTTTTCTTTGATAGCTATAGGGCCATCCAAATTTGAAATGTTTTATTTCATATTGGGAGAGTTGTGGTAGATTGTGCTTTTCAAAGAATTGGTTCTTTCCATCTAAGTTGTCAAATGTATGTGTGTAGAACTGTTTCTAGTTTTCCTTCTGTATGTTTCTGATGTCTGCAGGGAGTGTAGTCATTACCTGTTTCATTCCTAATACTGCTAATGTCTGTCTTGCCATATTTTGTGTCAACCCTGTTAGAGCTTTGTCTGTTTATTGACCTTCAAAACAACCACCATTTATTTCATTGATTATTTTTCTGTTTTCATTTAATTAACTTCTGCTCTTATCTTTCTTGCTTCCTTCTTTCTGCTTGCTTTAGATTTGCTTGGCCTTCTTTTTCCTATTTCCTGAGGTGAGAGCTTAGACTATTGATTTGAGTCTATTTTATTTTCTAATCTCAGCTTTTAAAAACATGTTTTGGAAGTCTGAGGTCTTCTGCCAGCGTTCAGCAGGTGTTCTGTAGGAGTTGTGATGGGGGAGGGAGGCTCACGAGGAAGGGGATATATACATATATAGTTATGACTGAGTCACTTTGGTGTATGGCAGAAACAGACACAACATTGTAGAGCAATTATCCTCCAATTAAAAAAAATAAATTAAAAAATAAAATGAATTAAAATCAATATATCACCAAAAAAAGTAACTATTGATTTTGATGGAAAAGATGGTTGGAAAAAAAAAGAACCATGCGTGGAAAAAAAAAAAATGTTTTAATCAAGAAGAAGAGCTTGTGCATGGTTTCAATTCAATGAATATAGAAGGAAAAGCTTTTTCTTTTTATGAAAAGTTGTAGAAATTCTATGGTCCATTTAAATGCCCAGATAGTTAGCATTGTACCCATTAAACGGGGTACAATGTGCCATTTCCTAGATGCGGACCCTGACACTCAGATGTGTGGCAGTTTCTTTATTAATTAACAATGATGGTAGAAGCAACACTCCCCACCCTTCTCCCCACTATAGCATTCCAGCCTGTGCTAGCCATTCTCACCAGTTGGAGCAGAGGCTGTCCATAAGGGATCTGGGCATGTTCCACCCCAAAACCAGCCATGTACAGTTTACAACCCAGAGTAGATGTGGGGACTGGCAAGAGTGAGGGTCAGTGGATGGCATCTACCTTCCTCTTCTTGCCCTCAGGCTCCAGTCAAGTTAGGTCAAAGGAGCCAGGCCCTGGGCCTCTTTGCAGGCACCTGGATAGTGGACATCCATGCATAAAGGCCAGGCTAGGTCTTTCAGGAGGGCTGTAACTTCCAAAGTGCTAAAGTAAATTAACATACTCCAGATAGACAGGGCAACCCAACTCCACTGCTTGCCAACTGTGTGACTTTTGGTAAACGTATGATCAGCTCAGCATTTCTCTTTCCTCTTCTGAGAAATGGAATGATATTCGTGTCCATCTCCTAGGGATGCTCTGAGGGTTAAGGAGTTACTTTGTGTGAAGTTCTTTGAACAAGCTCTGGCAGGAGTAGGTACCAAATCAGTACTGATATTTGCTCTGACTTCCCCCATCCAAACTCCTTCAGCCCTTTCCACTTAAGATTCAGTCTCTGATGGTACAGGAGTGAGGAAATTGGCAATTACTTTTGCCCTCATCGCGTCACCCTCTCTCTCCACCTTCATCTCCAAACAACCCTTCCACAGCCAAGGAAAAGCCAAGTCATTCAATAATGTTGCAGACACTTGTTCAAATAGCCAGGGGCAGGGGAGGAATACATGGAACCAGTCTAAGCAGAGTGCAGACAGGTTTGTGCAAAACCACTCCATTCACTGAGGGCTATGTGAATGATAGGATAAACACAACCCAGGCATTTTTGCTGAATTACAACCCAGACTATATATATCAACAGTCCTCCATAAATGGAAAGCTCTTCTCCAGCAAGTCAGCCCCCACCACAATTTCCCAGAAGCAATATCCAGCAAGAAAAGCACTTTTAGGGACAAACGACTCAAAGTTTCAGGCTGCCGAAGACTGAGCTACCCGGTTTGTGAGGTTCAGTGCAGACATCGCCGCAAGCCTCAGACAGGTCTCCTCAACAAAACAATGGAGAGACTCAGGAGTGCCTCCACCCTTTGGAGTGCCTTCCAGCCCACCCCGTCTCCTCCTGCTGTCAGAGAACACACGCTTCTAACTGAAAACATGCCACAAGGGCAAATACACCAATATACTTCACCACCAGCCCAGGCTGAGCTTACATTTCTCTGTTTATCTGCTCCCACTGAAACTTCTGCCCAGCAGACTACAAATTTATTTATGTTACAGGTTTATTATAAGTGATACAGATCAGGAATAGCCAAATGGAAGAGATGCACAGAGCAAGGTACGGGGAAAGACCTTGGAAAGTCCACGCCCTCTCTGGGTCTATCATGTGCCCAGCATATAGATATGTTCACCAACCCAGAAGCTCAGTTGTGTAGGGGCTTCCACGGAGGTTTCACTATGTAGGCTTCATTGTTTAAATCACTGGCCTTTGGTGATTATCTCCAGCCACCCTCCTCCCCGGAATGGGGCTGAAAGTTCCATCTCTGTAATCACATGGCTGGTTCCTCTCAACCAGCCCGCATCCTGAAGCTTTCCATGGCCCCAACCACCAGCCATCTCATTAGCAGGCAAAAGACAATAGATTTGAGGATTTTAGGAGTTCTTTCAGTGGCATCCAACTATTTGCAACCCTCTGGACTGTAGCCTGCCAGTCTCCTCTGTCTATGGGATTTCCCAGGCAAGAATACTGGAGTAGGTTACCATTTCCTCCTCTAGGGGATCTTCCTCACCCAGAGACTGAACCTGCATCTCTTGCATCTCTTCCATATCCTGCATTGGCAGGCAGATTCTTTACTGTCTGAGCCACCAGGGAAGCCCCAAGAATCAGGAGCAAAGACCAAATATTTATTTTGTACTATACTACAGGGTCGGAGAAGGCAATGGCACCCCACTCCAGTACTCTTGCCTGGAGAATCCCAGGGACGGGGGAGCCTGGTGGGCTGCCGTCTATGGGGTCGCACAGAGTCAGACACAACTGAGCGACTTAGCAGCAGCAGCAGCAGCATACTACAGTGTCCATGGGCTTATCTTCCAGGGAGGGTCAAACCTATTACCTCCCTCACAGGAGTTACCTCTGCAGCACATACATGCACAATACACATATGTGCACACACTTATGCATGCAGGCACATATATACATGTATACAAATACATACACACATACACTCATACACCCACACACAATGCACACACATATATACAGTTACACACTTATATGAACACACACACACTAATTAGGTGTCTGAATATTAGAAACAGCCTTACAAAATATGAAATGTGAAAAGAACAATTCCTGGAATCTGTTGGTTCTCCACTGAGCAAGAGTGGAGAAAGGGGATGGATGAGGCATAAAGATGGGGACAGATGATGTAATAACTATGAAAGTCACAAAGTCGTGAAGGCTAGCTTTGGTAGGAATCTCTGTCAAAGAAAGAAAACTCACTGGGAAAGAGTTCTGACAGTGAGGCAGAGGCTTCACTTGGCCCCAGCCAGGGTTATTAGGTACAAAAGGCCAATTTCCATGTTGCAGATCCAATCCAGATTGATGTTTTGGAGCTATTTCTCTCCCTGATAGTTCAGTTGGTAAAGAATCCACCTGCAATGTAGGAGACCCCGGTTCAATTCCTGGGCTGGAAAGATCCACTGGAGAAGGGATCGGCTACCTACTCCAGTATCTTGGGCTTCCCTTGTGGCTCAGCTGGTAAAAATATCCGCCTGGGTTCAATCCCTGCGTTGGGAAGATCCCCTGGAGAAGGGAAAGGCTACCCACTCCAGTATTCTGGCCTGGAGAATTCCATGGACTGTATAGTCCATAGGGTGGCAAAGAGTCAGACATGAGTGAGTCACTTTCACTTCATTTCTCTCCAGCACTATGTAAATAACTTCCACTGTGGTGATCTGCTGGAAACCACAAGACCAGGGCCCCCCAGGGACTCTTTTCTACTGGGTACCCTTCTCTGTGGCCAACCTACCCTACCTCACCCCCTGCCCAGAGCTCCCACCACTTGTCCACACGTGTGAACTCACACCACATTGCATCTTTACAGATCAACCTCTGAAACCCCCCCAAAAGTAGCATGTACACTCACTCAGGATAAGAGCAAGACAGAGATCCAAGAGCCAGAGGCAAGCAGGGAGGAAAGAAAGTACATTTATAAGCACAAGTGTCTGGCTTTCCCAGCTTCTCTGTTCCTACAACTACTTCTGCAGCATCTCAGCTCTGCTGGGGAAGGCTTCCCTGTGGGTTAGAGTCTTAAAACTGGATATCTTTTCACCATGTGGCACCTGCAGCCAAGTTTCAGACACTAATGTGCTGTAAAAATAAAGTGTATTTCTTTAAAAAAAAAAAAAAGCTACACATAAGAATATAATGTGTGTGTGTGTGTGTGTGTGTGTGTGTGTGTGTGTGTATGTTCAGTTGAGTCCTACTCTTTGCGACCCAGTGGACCATAGCCCGCCAGGCTGCTCTGTCCATGGGATTTTCCAGGCAAGAATACTGGAGTGGGTTCTCATGCCCTCCTCCAGGGGATCTTCCCAATCCAGGGATCAAACCCAAGTCTCTTCAGTTTACCTCCACTGGCAGGTGGGTTCTTTACCACTAGCACCACCTGGGAAGTCCACATGATAATACACATTTGCTTAAATTATATTTGTCTGCAATCACGTGGTTTTCAAAAGTATACAGACATAAATGATCGTATCTTTTAATTTTATCCCCATAAGCCTGGATTTGATTTGATAGTTTGAGCACAGAGATGGAGAATTTTTTTAATTACTTTGTACCTGACATTTTATTTTTCTCTAAATTTTTATCATGGAAAAATTTCAAGCTCTTAGAGAAGGGGAACACATAACACAAGTCTCCTCATCCACCCTGGAGATCCAATTACTGCTAACATTTTGTTATATCAGCTTTATCTGTACATACTGTGGTGGTTCAGACGCTAAAGCCTCTGCCTGCAATGTAGGAGACCTGGGTTCGATCCCTGGGTTGGGAAGATCCCCTGGAGAAGGAAATGGCAACCCACTCCAGTACTCTTGCCTGGAAAATTTCAAGGAAGGAGGAGTCTGGTAGGCTACAGTCCATGGAGTCTCAAAGAGTCGGACACGACTGAGCGACTTCACTTCTTCATTTCACTTCACTTCACTGTTTTTGCTGAATCATTTAAAATCAAGTTTCAGGTATTGAGACCCTTCAATAGTTAAGCAGGCATCTCCTAAAAATAAAGTCATTTTAGCAAGCAGTGTGCTATTATTACACCTAACAATGTGAACAATAATTCTACAATATCATTCAATACATCATCATGTTGAAACTTCCTCCAAACTGTTTCACACTGGTTAGTTGACTTAGGAGTTGATCAGCGTCCATGTTTGTTATGAATATTGCTCCTTTTTAGCTGATTTTGTACTAGAACATTCCCACTCTTTCTCTGACACTGACATTTTTGAAGAGACCAGAAAAATTGATACAGAATGTTCTGCTCTCTGCACCTATCTGATCTTTTCTCCCTGGAGTCATTTACTTTGCTGTTCAAACCCTTCTTTCTCGTAAACCAGAAAGGCTGCAGGCTTGAACTTTGATTCGAGTTAAGTATTTTTAACAATAACACAGCATTGGTGATGTTGTGTGCTGAATTCTGCATCCAATATCAGGTTGATTCGGTATGAGAGACGCTAAGTTTGATCCCTCCTGAAGGCCCTGACAGCCAGATGTGTCCACTGAAAGTGGAGAATGTTCTTCCTTTTCCAGTTAGCTCTGTGCTTCACCAACTCTCCACACCTTCATAGGGCCCTGCATAAAACTGCCTTCTCTAACTCAATTATTTCACTGACCACTGCACACTGGGAACTTCCTAATTATCCCACTGTTGTTTAGTCGCTAAGTCATGTCCAACTCCTTTGCCACCCCATGGACCATAGCCTGCCAGGATCCTCTATCCGTGGGATTTCCCAGGCAACAATACCGAAGTGGGTTGCCTTTTCCTTCTCCAGGGGATCTTCCTGATCCTGTGACAAAACCCACATCTCCTGCACTGCAGGTAGATTCTTTACCACTGAGCCACCAGGGAAGCCCAGTTCTCTCATTAGTTCTGCATTTGCGAAACATCATTCCTCTGGAGAGAGCTGTCCCTGCAGAGGGGAAGACTTTTATCCCACAGACTCTTAGGGAAAACTGGTTCTCTCCAGAAAAGTCATGAGAGAATGTGGTCTCTAAGAGTTGTGTGGGGGCACAGAGGGCACCCCCAGTCAAGGTCCATTGTCTGAACTTTAAGGGAAGGAGGAGCAAGCAGGGTTGGGCACTGGGCCAGTGAGAGGGCCGTGTATGGATAGAGCCGCTCAGGATGGGAAATCTTTGCGGAAAAGGAGTTTCAGATATGCCTATATGTCAAATCCTCTCATCTCCCTTGGATACCTGCAGTAGAGTCCCACAAGTTTTCAGGCTTCTGGAGTCCAGGTCCTGACACTGATTTTGGAGGCATCACTAGGCCTCAAGGTTGCCCTGGTGATGTCAAGATTTCAGACATCATCCAGTGAATGAAGACATGGGCACCAATCAAAACAAACCTAGTAATGCATTGTTCACAATGCGAAGCAACTAATTGAACAGAGTTGTCAATGAACCAACTGATTGTTTTGGTCAGTTGTAGGCACCATGGCCAGTACTCTGTCTTTTTACCCTGGTCATGGTGATTGGCTGAAAATGCGTGATCTCTCCTCTCCTTTTCCTGACTTGCTGTTGTAGAAGTGGAAAGATGAGCGCACACTTGGGTCCCCTTGTAATCTGGAGCAGAAATGGCTTCTCAGAGCTGGCACAGGATACTCTGAGCCAGTTGGGAAGGCGACCAGAGGGAACTCAGAATAGATTAAGTAGAAGCAAGGCAAAGGCAACACCAGCCCTCCACTGAGCGCCAAAGGCCAACAGAGATCTGCAAACCCACACCAATACCCCTTTTTCTTCAGGGCTGGGCTTTCTCAACAGGGACCAACTCAAAAGGCAGGCAGAAGTGCTGGCAACTTGCATTCCCTTGCCTACCCCATCAGGGCTCAGTCCCACCCCTAATGGGCATTTGCTCCCAGCTTGAGGGGAAGGATGCTTGGGGTTCCTCCTCTAGAAGCAAGAGAGCAAATCACAGACAGGTAACTGAGCAACTCCCCAACTTGCTCCAGGGACCCCTGTGGTCCCAGTCCCCTCTTCCCAGGAATGCACAGCCTTGCTATGATATCAGGCCTTCTGGTTCCTTCTTCCTGCCTCTCTCCTTTTCCTCCTAACCCTTCCCCTGACCTCCCCTCCTCCACCCCCTGCCCAACCGCCCATCTCTTTCTTTCTCCATCCGGCTAGAAACTTGGAGGGTTGGTTCTGTGTTCACTTACTCAGGACCTTCACTTTCCCTGTCCAATAGAGTTGGTCGTCCCCTCCCTGGAGATTCTTCTTTAGGAAGCTTTCACATGGACTATCTCATTCATACACACAAGAGAGGCGAATCGCTGAGATCTGCCCCCGCAGGCCCAGGAGCTCTTGTGCCAGGGGTAGATCCGGGGATTCAGAGCCTGTGTGCCCTCCGGGAAACAGCCTCTGCCCTGGAGGCTCAGAGCAGGACGGAGGTGGTAGGCGCAGGGTTCAAATCAAAATGTGGCCAAATGTCTCCCCTCAAGTTGGCGGTCAGTCAATTCCAACCAAAAATGATCGTGATCGCGACAAAGCTGATGATGATGAAACTAACAGCAATAATTGGCAGACCCTCGCCCTCGATGCACCCGGTCCACGCCTAGTCCCGATCCGGTTTGGACCTTTCCCGCTGGGTGCTGGGCAGGGGTCAGCAGCCTTGAACTACTCGGCGGGGCGGAGGATCTGAGGGGCAGTTCTGGGACAGAGGCGGAGGGGCGAGCCAAGCTCAGGGGGACTGCCGAGGGAGGCGGGGGCGACAGGAGACTGTCCGGGGCCCGCCAGAGGCTCTACTGCGGGGGCGGACACGAAAGGCGGGGACACTCCAGGGGTGGCAGTCGGGGAGGAGGATAAAGGGGTTGAGGAGCGAGGGCGGGAGCCGGGAGCGAGAAAGTGGGATGCAGAGGCTGCGGGGAGGAGAGAAGGGATGGAGATATAGGGGCTCAACGCTGAGGGAAGACGTACAAAGGTGGTGGGGACCGAGAATGACGAGGTGAGGCCAGAGGGCGGGGAGACGTGGGAGGAGCCAAGGACGGTGTGGGGCGTGGGAAGCGGGAAGGTGGGGACTTAAGGGGCCGGGGGGAAAAGATGAGGTGGGAGAGCCGCAGGGAGCGGGGGAGATGCAGCGAGGCCGGGAGATGGGGCGGAGAGCCGGGAGGTAGGGAAGGAGGTCGGGGTAGGAGGGGTCTTGCGGGGGCGGGAGTAAGGGGCTGGGACACAGGCAGATGAGGGCTGGAAGGCAGGGCTGGGAGGCGGGGCGCGGGCCCAGCCCCCGAGGTTAGCTGGAAAAGTTTGCGCCGGGGCTGGCGGGGGCAGAGGCTGAGGAAGCCGGTCTGGGAGACACGCGACAGGAACCCGACGCCCAGCGCGGTGGCCGCAGGAACCCGAGCGAGACTCTGCGGCCCGGGCAGTGTCCCCAGCCCCGAGCGCCAAGTCTATCCCGGCGCCCCGGCACTGGGAGGGCAGGAAGGGGTGCCAAGATGCCGGGGGTCCGAGCGCCCTTCTCGGATGGAGGTGAGCCGGCGGGCCCCAGGGCTGGGTGGGAGCAGCCGGGTCCGCTTTCCTCACGGATTTCCAGCCCGTCTTCCAGGCTATCCAGCCCATCGCGACGTGGACCTGGGCGGGCGAGCACACCACATCAGCATCGCCTATTCCCACCAGGTCGTCCATTCTGGTGACTGAACCCGGGCAGGGGAAGTGGGGATGGTTCCTTTTTAAACTACAGTTAGAGCGTTTAAACGCCGAATGAAAGAGAAGTGACTCTTCACAGAGACGCGCCATGGGTCCCTTTTCTGGGATAATTAAGTTTATACGGCCTGGAATGCGGACCTGGGGGCTCTGGAAGTGTTTCTTCGCCACAAAGTTCCAGTTTTCCTTCTATTTCTCAAACAAGGTAGTTGGGGCTGTCGGAACCGGGCGGGGGGCGGGGTTGGGGGGGGGCGGGAAGAGAAGTCTGGAAGACAAAAGTTCTATGATGCGGTAATGAGGTTCCCAGGGAAGATCAGTAAGTTATACTCATATCTGGGATAAATCCGGGGAAGCGACAGGACTGGTCCTTCTTCGAGCCGATTGCAGGAAAGTGCTAACTTTGCCACTTTTAACCCCCTGCCCCCACCATAGTCTCCAAATTGTTCTCTCCTCCTTCTCCTTACTTTCTCTCTTCCTGACGTTGGACACTGCCAAGGACATATATCTTTGTGGTGTATTTATATTTAGATGTAAGAGAGGGACTTCTTGTTGGATTTTTAAAGGGAACATGCTTTACTTTGAAGATGAAGAGCATGAATGAGTCTGGCTCTTCTGGAGCTCTGGGTGCTTCCAGAATTAGGCATCTTTTTAAAGTCTGGAGTTAGAAGTTGCAGACATTGTATAGAATCCTGAAAGTAAAGTGTTAGTCGCTCAGTCCTGTCTGATTCTTCACAACCCCATGGGCTGTAGCCCACCAGGCTCCTCTGTCCATAGAATCCTCCAGGCAAAAATACTGGAGTGGATAGCCATCCCCTTCTCCGGGATCCAAACCCCTATTGCAGGCAGATTCTTTTCCATCGGAGCCATCAGGGAAGCCCCAAAGAATTAAGTCTTCATGATTTATCTTTACAACATTCCTTTCTTCATTGATAAAAATCTTACAGGCATGGTTAAGAAAAACTTAATTCCTAGAAAGTACAAGGGCAGGATTATGATCTGTGGGTATATGACTAATGAGGATGGTGGTGGTTCTGGGGTGTGTGTGTATGTGGTACTCAAAGAGTTGTGGACTCACTGATGCAGAGCTCAGTGCCAGTTTGAATACTTTTATTACCATAGGTGAACCACACATTGGGTTTTCTCAGTCAGAAAACTTTCACTTTGGGCCTGCTAGTCCAGGTGCTCTAGTCTCCTGACACCAGGGATCCGAAACGCAAAATCAGCCCTTAAGATACAGATGCAATGATTCCTCGACCAGTATTCATCTCTGAAAATGCTGCTTTCCTCTTTATATTTGTGAATTCCATTAAAATGCATGACTCTCCTAATTTTCTACCATATGTGGATACTGAAGCTACCATTTCCTGTACAAGGCCTACCTTATGAATTGGCCTAATGACTTTATGTCTCAAAATTTAGGGACTGATTTTCCTTTATCAGGAAATTATGACACTAATTTGATTCCATGGTATCTCTTCGACTCCCTAAAAATGTTTCAAGACCTACTGTCTATACATATATTTTTGTTACAAAGACATGGGAATTTAAGCATAACATAATCTTGAAACATTTGTTGTTGCCCAACTGGAGAAACCCTTTTTCTCTGCCAGGACTTGGGACTATGACTCTGGGGCTGATAACAGCTGGCATGGCAGCCTTGGGCAATCTACTGTGTTGGCCAGTTAGCCGAGACTGAGCTGTCCCTGGGCTATACAAGGCTTTCTGTTTCCTCACATTTGGTTTCATGATTCGTTTCTTATCAGTTTTAGAGCCCTTTTGTATTATCCCCTTGCCATATGTTTTCTGTAAAATTGGTTAATTACCTTAAGAGCATTGAAATATACACATTACCATATGTAAAATTAAATAACCAGTGAAGATTTGCTGTTTGAAGCAGGGAACTCAGATCAGGTGTTCTGTGAGAACCTAGAGGGGTGGAGAGGTGGGAGGGAGCTTCAAGAGGGAGGGCACATATGTACACCTATGGCTGATTCTTGTTGATGTATGGCAGAAACCAGCACAATATTGTAAAGCAATTATCCTCCAATTAAAAAACAAATAAATGAAAAAGAGATATTCCATGAGCTTTTGGAGACGATATGCTGGACTTAGTGGAATCCTGTCTAGCTTTAGTTAATAATACTTTTTAACTTGTTGTTGATAGTTACTAGGCATAAAGTTACCTTTTGTTTCATTTTTATTCTGTTTTTGAGGAATCACAGTGGCATCTATGAGAGGGCAGGGAATAGCCAGTCAGGTAAATCAGTGACAAGGTTGTTCAGAGGAAGGTGTGGAATCCATCAGGTGGTTCTAACGTCTGGTTGGAACCATGAGCTGGAGTGGGAATCCTGAGTCATTTGTAGGCTCTTTGGCCTTGAAGATGCTGCTCCATCTCCTTGGGGTCAGAGTTTTCCATATATTTCAGTCAAGCCCCCAGATTCAGCATTCCAGCATTTTGCTAGCATAGTAGCTAGAAGTAGTTCAGTCCCAAGTATGCTGGTGACACCCGTGTCGCTAGATAGGTAAGGAACACATGGAAACGCAACAGCTTCTGGAAGAGCTTACCCCTAATGTTGTGCACTAGAATAGGATGACATGGGCATCCAGCCCAGCGCGGCCTCTTCCAAGCTGTGCCACAGGCTCAGTTTCCCCCTGTGTCCATTTGGAAGCAGATGCTGTGGTGGGCTCAGACGTGGCGCCTGCAAGGCGCAGTGCGCATGCCAGGCCACCGAGCAAGAGTGCTGCTGTGGGAACGGATGAAAGGAGCCCCGCGGTTACCACTTCCTGCCCAGAACACCTCTCATTTTCGTATGCCTAGAGGAACTCATTTCCACACACTTTGATTTGTGCTGTGACAGCCTTGGTAGGAATTCAGTCCTGTACCCTTCCTTAGAACAAACAGAAGAGAAAGTTTGAGAAACCTGGCAGAAAAGCAATGAAGATAAAGACCTCTTGCATCAAAAGCATTTGCCCTCAGACTGATGAGCCTGGATGCCCAGGAGAACATGCAGAGAGGCAGATGTTCAAGCTGGACTTGATTGTGGGCACAACCTGCATACATGGGACTCCTTGGACTGCTGTCAGATCTCTGTTAGCATCTGAGCCTTGTTTGCTGAGAGAATAACCTTTGGAGAAGCTGCATAAAAGTAGGAAATCTGACCAGGGACAAACTCACTTCCGCAATCTGGAGAAGAAAGGGGAAGATGTAGAATCCTGATGTGGCTCATCTGTAACAGCCTTTCTCACCAGGCGCTCCACTAATGGGTCCAGAGCAACATGCAGGCATGCAAGGCTGAGTACGTAACACCTCTTGTCATGAACCATCTCTGAGAGCAGAGTGAGGTCACCTAAGAAACCCCTGAGTGACGGGAAATACTCATTAGCAAAGGAATTTTGTTGGGGCCATGAAACGGCCAACTCATTATTTCCTTTCTAAATTCTTCTAAGTGGGGGAAAAAAAAATCTTGCTTTCCAAGAAATTTTACTTGTGGACAAATGCTTTGTGTTTTAATTCAGTTTGTGGGATGAACTGGGAGAATATAGCATTTTAAAAATATAACACCTTGCATCTTACCAGGAGAAATCAATGTCTCACTATCTTATTGTGCTTTTTTTTTTGGCCATTACAAAGAGAAAGAGATAGACCCCAGACTGGTGAAATATTTTCCTCTGTTTTTTTTTCCCTTTTCCTTCTTTTTATAGTTTGTTTATTTTTCAAAGTGACATGAGTAGAGAAAGTGACTCTCCAGCGTGGAAAACACATCTGGAATCCATCGGGCCCTGCCTGGCTCCCTCCCCCTCCCCCCACAGATGCTCTTCCTTGGAATGGAGGGAGGGGGATGGGGTGACACCCCTATGAACCACCTTCTAGAAGGCGTCATATTCCTTCTCTGCAGAAAGAAAAGCCTTGGTGTTGGAATGCCTTGAGGTAGACTCGAAGACCCCACCTGAATGAGGATGGAGTGAAAACTCTTAGGTAGCAGATCTCTGTTGAATAGATGGAAGGCAAGCCCAGGAGTGGGCAGTGTACTATCTTTACCTTCGCAGTGAGATGCAGGCAGTGAAATCCTCACTCAGAGTGGGTGAGGGGAGAAGTCTGCGGGGGTCTGGATGACCTGAGCACAGTTTGGGAGGGAGAGCTCTGCTTACAGATATAAGTAAGGCCTGCTCTCAGGCACAGCTCTGTCGGAATCTGGGTTTGTTGGAAGGCCACTGCGCATGAGCAGGAGCACCCACGTGTCTTCTATAACTGGCCAGGTTTTCTGAATATGTACATGACTAGCTGGCACCCAGCCACATTTTCAGCATCAGGCTGTATTTTTCAGTATTCAGGTGGAAATTAAGCAGTGATCCAGTTTTTACTGGAAAGGCAGATACTGGTCTGGTCACTACCAGCCCCAGACACTTATCTTTTAAAATAAAGTGTGAGCATTTGTAATGTGTAACTCTCACCCTCGATGGGGACTTCTCCAGCTACCCACAAAGACAGTTCTCAGGACCACTGGCTGAGACCTGTAAGCCTCTGTGGGGACCCTCCATCAAAAACCAGCCTAGACATCAGCAGTAGGAAGTCCACGGTACCCCTTGGGACACAGGCCATGGGGGACATCCTCAACTCGTCCTAACAGCACTGCTGAGGACAACGGCACAGGGAAACCTCTCCACGTCCACAGCCCAGAATGTATCCGTCCACCCAGCAGGAGCAATGGGAAGGAGTTACCCACATCTCTCTGCATGACTCACCTTGAGCAGGAAGCTCACAGGAACATCACATTGAGAAGAAGATGCCAGGCACAGCTTCATGACTCCATTTATGTGAGGGTCAGACACAGGCTAAATTACTCTAAGGGATAAGAAGTCCAGAGAGTGCTGCCATTCTAGTGGTTAGTGACTAGAAGAGGCCATGAGGGATAGGAAAGGTTGGGTCTCCCAGGGGCCCTGGTGCCCACAGTGCCCAGCACTCTTGCAGTGACTTGCAGCAGCAGGATGGGTGA
Source organism: Bubalus bubalis (assembly GCF_019923935.1). NCBI lineage: Eukaryota > Metazoa > Chordata > Mammalia > Artiodactyla > Bovidae > Bubalus > Bubalus bubalis. The sequence goes on along the minus strand of NC_059159.1, from coordinate 150,696,563 downwards.
GCCATGGAGGGCTGATGCCCACCTCTCCATGTGCAGAGCCAGCTGACTCTCAAAGATTCGGGGACCAGGGAGGGGCAGAGCGTTCTCCTTGCAGACTTGGAGTCTGTGTTGCGTCCCTCCGGATGGAGGCAGGAATTCGCCCATGAGACGGTTTTGGCCATGCGTAGTGGCATTCAGATCTATCCAAAATCAATCTTATCTTTGGCCCGGCACAAAACTCTCAGATGGGATCAGCTTTTTAATATTGATAACCCAAAGAAAATAAGCTTTTGGGTTCCAAAGAGAGATGGGTATCTTCCAGTTATGCAAAGAGTGGAGATTGGTATTTTATAACAAAAAATGTTCTGAGAAAATATGCTCCTTAAGTGATACATATTTAATTAAGGGAAATCATTAATCGAGCATTAATGGGAAGATGTGTTCACCCTCAGGATTCATGGTTTTGATGGGTTTCTGGCACATCTTAAACTATTGTCATTTTGGTTATTTTCTTGCTGGGTATTCGTTTTTGTTGTTTCCTTTCGTACTTTCTACTCAAGTTTATCAAAACTCTACATATTGAAGGGGAAAAAAATGAATGTGAGTCTGTGGAGCCTGCGGTGTACTTCCTCCGCCCTTTATTCCCAAGAGAAGTCCACATCCAGCAATTTTAAAGGGACTCGCAGCCCTGCTCTCTGTACTGTAGAGCACAGTCGGAGGGGCAGAGACTGTCTCGAGGAGGCCATGAGGTATTTAAGGCCATGGAGTTATCGCAGGCAAACTAGGGCACAGGAGAGAAACTTCGGACATACCTGTTTTCAAAAGGCTTTCAGATGCAGTTTCCTGGAGCTGTTTCGCCCCAGTGTGAGGGGGAATTACCATACAATTCACATTGCTCTCCTTTTCTTTAATGTTTGTATATTTTTATCATTCAGGCTCTTCTGGTGCTAAGTCACCATCATAACTCCTCACGTTATGCTCCCCAGTATCAGGTCCTGGGATGGAGGGGCGGCCACCTGGACATGGCAGCCGGTGGCCTGGAGTGGTGGGGGCAAGGGCGAGGGTGGGGACAGGGAGTGTTGGAGGGCCCTCCGGCCAGCTATATGACCCCACTGCCACGAAAGGAGAAACAGCCCCTCTCAGGATGCTGCCGCTTTGTGACTCTCATTGGAGCAGCGCGTGTGTTCCTCTGTCCTACCTTTGGGTCGTGCCTTTTCTGTGAACAAGGACACACGTGGTGCCATGACAGGGTATCCATGCGGGAATGCCAAGCACTCTCTCAGGGTTGTGCTCTGGGGTGGGAGGTGTTGGAAAGATAACCAGGCGACTAGGTTCTCCTGTGCCTGGTTTCCTACAACAGCCAGGAAGGGTCAGCAAAGTGGGAGCACAGAGACTCCATTCAGCGCCCACAGATGAGAGCACTTAGATGAGCAGCAACGAGGGGCACACGCATTTACTGGGCACCGTTAATGTACGTGGTGCTCTGAGAGGAGATGGAGAGGATGAAATAAGGGGCTCCAGGAAAGTGCTCCGAGAGTGTCAGCTGCTGCTCCTATCTCTATCCTTAAAAACAGTTTGCAGTTTGTTTTAAAAGTGGTGTGCTGGGGCAGGATGATTCCAGAAAACACTATAGAGCTGGTAGAAGTTGACCTGGAGACTTAAGGATGGGCACGATTTAAATAAAAATGGAAAAGAGGTAAGCTGGTGGGGGGGAGTGGCCCACGAGCTGACCCCCACCATCCCTGCTTCTGTCTCTGGGAGACCAGGCCCCTTATCACAGACCAAGCAGCGGGGACCAGGGCTGGGTGGGGAGTCTGCCTCCTGCATGAGGCCTCACAGTGCCCGTGGGTGAGGGGAGACAGCCCCAGGGTCGGATGCTGCCTCCGAGGCTCATCAGCGATGTGGAGACCTTGGCAGGCCCCAACATTTGGTGGTAAAGCTGACTCCCAGCCCTCCGTGACCTCAAACTGCACTGAGACACCAGGGGCTCATGTGGTTTCCACAATAAGCCACACATAAACCTCCAGGACACAGAAGAAATCTCTGCAAAGAAGCAGTGGGGTCGTTGTTGCCCCATGTCAGAAAAACCAGGCTCACCCAGATTAAGGGAGTGGAGGCTTGACAACATCCTCAGGGCTCTGGAACCAGCACCCGAGTGGCAGGAGAGCATCCACCTGGAGGGCCCTTGGTCAGGGAGCTCTGTCTGGAGCCTCCTCTGCTTCTCACTCACAGAGCAGCCTACAGGCTGAGCCCCAGGGTCCCCCTGCCACTGAGGCCTTCTCAAGAATGAGCTCAGCAGTTGTACCAGGCCTTCAGATTCCACTGCACCCCAAAATGCAGAGCCCCATTTCTCTGGAGAGTGGTCTATGTGCCACCAAGCCAAACTGAGGGCTGTGACTTAAACTTATAAAAGTTGAAAAACTTCACTGGATTCACACAGTAGGCTGATGTAAATTGACCTTGTTTGAGTTTAATTATATATTTAAATATTCAAACAGTTTTGATTTAGAATCAGTGCATTTAGCGAAAACCATTTCTACCTTGGTAGTTGGATCTGCTCTGCCTTGGACATCACAGGAAGCCTTTGGATAAAGCCACGTGGGGCTGGGGGGTGTGTAGAGGTCCGGAGCGGGAAGGGCCGTTGGAAGCCTGGCTCTTGGGCTCTCTGCCCCACCGTCACCGGTGCTCCCAGGTTGGTTGTTTCTTTCCATCACACACACCGATTGAGTTTTGGCAGTTTCGACAGTTGTATCTAAACTCTGAATTTTAAGCCAAACTCAAAAATCCACTTGTTTGTCCTTGCTCTTCTTCCTTTAGTCTCAGTAGTGGTTGATTCCACTTTTACAGGCTTATATTCTTTCTTCCCCTGGCTCCACGATTAGCTGCTCACTCAGGGAGTGGCCCTGTGGGCCATGTGTGGGCTGTGCTGTTCTTCCGTTGGTGACCAGATGGTTTGTCTCTGAGCTCTCTGTGGGGCAGACCTGGGGGCCATCTAGATTTGATTTCTGGTCTTGGCCTTGGTCCCAGGGATTCCAGGGAAGTGTGACTACTTCCTACAACATTGCTTCAAAGCCCACCAAGGAGGTTTCAGAAATCAGTGGGCCTTATTCTGAATTCCATCCTATTTTGGGGGCCTGACATAATATCTGTTTCTCTCTCAGTAACTGGGAATAAGGGTTTACCAGCTCCTGTGCAGGAGATGGGGCTGCTCAGGTGGTGCTAGTGGTAAAGAATCCACTTGCCCATGCAGGAGACACAGAGATGCAGGTTCGATTCCTGGATTGGGAAGATTCCCTGGAGGAGGGCATGGCAACCCACTCCAGTATTCTTGCCTGGAGAATCCTGTGGACAGAGGGGCCTGGTAGGCTAGAGTCCATAGGGTCACACAGAGTTGGACATGATTGAAGTGACTTGCATGCATGCACAGTAGGTGAGTATGAACTGGTTAGCGTTCTTAAGTGCCTTGAGATTTCCAGGTGGAAGTGTTCTTTGGGTTTAAGTCCGTGTGTTTGGATTACATGATTGAATGGTGGCAGTGCCCAATGACAGAATTTCCCTCCTTGGCAACTGTAGACACAGAATTGCTTCTTCTGGGCTGCATAGTCACATAGGAAGTTGGCCTGGGTTAAAGGCCCTCTTTGGGCCCTTATGGACCAGCCATGCAAATGCTTCAGCATTTTTAGTGCCTTTCTCCAACTCTGTTGCTGCTGTTGTTCTTAGGTGCTGTTACTTTATCACCGGGCTCTCTCTCTTTTTGTCTTTTCGTAGGAGTCTATTCTCAACACCCTAGCCGGTGTTTGGCCTGGATCCCTGTGGCAGCCTAAGCAGAAAGCGGTGTTTTCCCTGGAAATGGACGTTCTCAGGGCGCCCTCTGGTGGATTCAGGAGCTAACTGATTGTGAGTTCCAAGTGATGGCGATGATTCTCACGCCACGCCCCAGACCTTACACCTCCAACGAAACCCTGCACGAACATTACAGCTACGTGGGCAAGCTGGAAGGCAGGCTGAAGGACGCCCCCGAGGGCAGCACACTCACCACCGTGCTGTTCTTGATCATCTGCAGCTTCATTGTTTTGGAGAACCTGATGGTCTTGATTGCCATCTGGAAAAACAATAAATTCCACAACCGCATGTACTTTTTCATTGGTAACCTGGCCCTCTGCGACCTGCTGGCTGGCATCGCCTACAAGGTCAACATTCTGATGTCGGGCAAGAGGACACTGAGCCTCTCTCTGACGGTCTGGTTCCTACGGGAAGGCAGCATGTTTGTGGCCCTTGGGGCGTCCACCTGTAGCCTGCTAGCCATTGCTATCGAGAGACACTTGACCATGATCAAAATGAGGCCGTACGATGCCAACAAGAAGCACCGCGTGTTTCTTCTGATCGGGATGTGCTGGCTCATAGCCTTCTCACTGGGCGCCTTACCCATCCTGGGCTGGAACTGCCTGCACAACCTCCCCGACTGCTCCACCATCCTGCCCCTCTACTCCAAGAAGTACATCGCATTCTGCATCAGCATCTTCATGGCCATCCTGGTGACCATCGTGATCCTGTATGCACGCATCTACTTCCTGGTGAAGTCCAGCAGCCGCAGGGTGGCCAGCCCGCACAACTCAGAGCGGTCCATGGCCCTGCTGCGGACCGTGGTGATCGTGGTGAGCGTGTTCATCGCCTGCTGGTCCCCCCTCTTCATCCTTTTCCTTGTGGACGTGGCCTGCAAGGTGAAGGAGTGTGCTGTCCTGTTCAAGGCCCAGTGGTTCATCGTGCTGGCCGTGCTCAACTCCGCCATGAACCCCATCATCTACACACTGGCCAGCAAGGAGATGCGGCGGGCCTTCTTCCGACTTGTCTGCACCTGCCTGGTCAGGGGCCGGGGAGCCCACTCTTCACCCATCCAGCCCGCTCTCGACCCAAGCAGAAGCAAATCCAGCGGCAGCAACAACAGCAGCCCCTCCCCCAAAAGCAAGGAAGACCTCCCCCAAACAGCCGCCTCCCCCTGCATCACCGACAGAAACAAAACCCTGCAGAATGGAGTCATCTACAAGTGAGGGTGTGGGCCTCAAGGAACCTGGGGTCCTTGCATCGCCACAGGAAGAGCGGCAGCCAACCCTGCAGCCACGTTCTTCTGGATTGCATGCCTCACCCATGGGGGTATTTCCAGATCTGGGACTCGAGAAAGCTGTTCTGCCAACAGCCTGGCCTGGTGTGGATGTCTCTTAAGGAGGGGACCCAAGGAATTGCTGATGCATTTCAATGTAGACACCATGCCTTGTCCATTTAGGCTCTAGGGTCTTCCAAATGTACCAAGCTGCTGATGTCAGCAGCTGCCTTCTCCTGAATCCTCCCTCCCCTCTGGCCTCTGTCTGGAGAGGGAAGGTGTTGGACCACACACACTGTGCAATGTGTTTCCCAGGAACATCATCATCCCAGGATGATGTTCAGTGACTGTACACTACATCAACTGTGCACAGAAGGATGCTGTATAGTCATCATTTCTGTGTTACAGAGCACTTGCATTTCAAATGTCTGCCACTGGTACACGTGTCAGCTGCAGTACATGGTGGCGTTATGTAACAGGGAGTACAAGTAAGTTCTGGCTGAACCACCAAGTATGAGGATGTGACTGGGAACTAGGTGGACAGGCCAGTCCCAGTCTCCTCAGACTGACACAAAGTGTCATGTTAAGCAAATTTTGAAAGCGCAACCCCTCTAAAAGGGCTTGTCCAAGGCTGGTCTCAGATGTATGCATCTGACCCCCAACTGTCCTGAGATGCCCTTGACAGTGTCTGGAGGATCCAGGAGAGAACAAGTGAGTTCTGTGGATGTATGTCCCCCAAGGGGACCCCTGCTTGTCTTCTGTCATTTCTCCCTGAGGAGTCTTAAGCTCATTCAAAAGTCAAATTAGCCAAATTACCCAGTTGTTTGGGGTTTCTCCAAATCCTAGAAAAGCCAGCCAAAGTATTCCAGGAGCCTGTGCCCCACACCAATCAAGAAAAGAATCCAAGAGGGAGAAGCAGAGGACAGACCCCTGGCTTATTTCACCTTTCCAACGTAATGGGGAGTTTCCGTTGAATTCGAAGATGCTTACAGGACAGCACTGTGATCCTGTGTTGAGTTTGAATCCATATCAGAAAAGCACCAAGTTAGTAACGCCCCTGTGCTGTTACAGCTGAGCAGCTGGGGCCGTCAACAGCCTCGTGGATTCCTGAAAGCTGACCCTGACCTCTACCATTAGAGCAGTTTAATTGTGATCTGGCAGTTTGTGCTTTCTTCAAAAAGATGTAGCAATACTGTAATCTTTCATTTTAACACAGGTTGACCCTGTACCACTCTTTACCTTTAGAAGGAATTACGTAGAAGGCATTTTTGTACACAGTCATCCCCAAGGATTCTTTATGAAGTACAAATGGATGAAAAATGTACAAATTTTCAGAGTTGTCATAAGTATATAGTTGATGTACTGAGTCCTTCATTTTTTAAAAAAGATAAAAAGGAACCTTCAAAAGGATTCTTATCTGTGTAAGCCTCACTTCAGAACCCCTGAAGTTTTTAGGTTCAGTGGGAATTTTGCCTGAGTAAAGACTAAAAGAGTAGTCTTAACACATGAATAACTTTTCAGAGAAAAAGTGATTCCTCTTTGTTATCTCGTGCCAGCTCCTCTTTATAAAGGAACATTTTCATGGGTCCTGGGTGACCATATACCACCCAACACCTTTATTAATTTTTGTTGCTGATGGAGATAAATCCTATTTGCAAGGACATGCTCATCAGTGGCATTTTAGTTGTTTTCATTACATCACTGAAAAGGAGCTTATTCTCTTATCAAACAGCCTGAGAAAACCGAGAGCATTTATAGAAAAGTTAAGCATTAAGATACTGGGTTAAGAAAATAACAACAAAATTGCCTCCGAGAGCCAGAATATTGAGTATTGCATTTTGTCTTCAGTGGAGAAATTACTTAAGAACTTTATATATTAGTTATGAGTTGCTTGGGGGCTCCAGCTCTCTGGCACTAAAAATATAACACTGCACCATAACCTCAACTTTTTTTTGAGGTAGCACAACACTTTCAATCAATCTGAACGAAAAATACCCCAAAACAGTCATTGTGTCTATTTGATATATGCAAAAAGTAATAATAATCAAATTTAGTACCAAGTGTTGGAGAAGGAAATGGCAACCCACTCCCATAATCTTGCCTGGGAAATCCCATGGACAGAGGAGCCTTGTGGGCTACAGTCCATGAGGCGGCAAAGAGCTGGACACGATTGAGTGAACAACAACAAAAAGTATCAAGTGTACAATCCTAACTAGCTAGCTGATCATTTAGAAGTTGAGTGTGTCAAAGCCACAGAGAACCTGTCTGTTAGAGCTCCTTCAGTTAGTAACCTTTATCGAGTCCCATGTATGTTTGTTAAAAATAAAATAAAATTGAAAGCCTTTGTATAAACTGGTTGTTGGGATTCCATGTGGGGAGCTGTGTACTCTAAGGCCACCCCTGATGATATGCAGAGTGACATCATGAACTCTCTCCTGCTGCTAGCTGTTCCTCCAGGAATTAAACCACTCTGAGAACTCTAGTCGCATTTCCCCTATACTTCCCAATAGCAGAACTGGTATTTTAGGAAACTTCAGGGTATCGGGTACTAAAATTGGTGGAATAGCACCCAATACACCAAAGGTTCCGAAAATACCAGCTCTGCTTGTGGGAAGTGGCTCAGATTGTAAAGAATCCACCTGCAATGCAGGAGACCCAGGTTCAATCTCTGGGTCAGGAAGATTCCCTGGAGAAGAGAATGGCAACCCACTCCTGTATTCTTGCTGGAGAATTCCATGGACAGGGGAGCCTGGCGGGTTATAGTCCATGGGGTTGCAAAGAGTCAGATATGACTGAGCAACTAACACTTTCACTTTCCACCAATTTTGGTAGGTCAATAGGGAAGGAGGTCAATAGACTACCCTTTCAATGGGGAGAAAATTGTAAAGAGTCATGGCAGCCAAAGTGCAGCCAAAAGAGATGGGACGATGGGTTCTGCTCCATTTGGTGCAATGGAGGCAACAGGAGAGACTTGATAAACCAGCCCTTTCTCTAGCTTTCTCCATCACAGATGGTAAGTTTTTACCTCTCCACCCTGCATTCTTACACAGAAAGAAGCCAGTGTTTGGCATCACCAGTTGGTAGTGACATTCCTGAAGAAATCTGCCCCCAGAAGTAACTGGGTGTACACAGAAATTCATCATTTCTGTGTTACAGAGCACTTGGATTTTCAAATGTCTGCCATTGATACATGCACAAGCTGCAGTGTGTGGTACCATTATGTAATAAAGACCACAGCCGACTGCCACCTTTGATACTGCCCAAGGCCAAGTGGGCAGAAGTTTATCTAAATCCCATCAGGAATGCTTTTGTCAAACTGCCATTTTCATCCCACACCTTTGGTGTCCCCAACAGGACTCTGCTGTGATTGTATTTTAAGAGGTCTCCTGGGGAATAATTGAGAATATCTGCTTTCTATGGAAAGGCTTCCAACTCCCCTCCCCTCCTTCATGAGGCAATACAAGATCCACCATCCAAATGAGAGACTTTTCACAATATTCTTTATTGCCCACAGACTCACATTGACAGTCAGTTAACATCAGACTATTTAGAGAACAGTTGTTTCTCTCCACCCTTGACCCATGGTTCATCTACACTGGAAAAGAGCCTTTCACAGAAATTATTATTAACGAGGTGTATGTTATAGAAAACTTGTAGTTAAATTACCAATTCCATGCTTTTAAATGTATCTACGAGTGCAAAACCTCCACACTCAAATGTTTTTAGTATCTAAGTCAAATATCAAAGGGTTTGCTACATAATCAGAAACGCACACACCACTATTCTGAAAATGAAGGCACATTTTCCGATAATCAGTGACAAGGAGTGCAATCGCGCCTAAGTGGGAGTGACAACCTCTGCTTCTGGGCCATGGTGGTAACACACAGAAATGCCACGTGGCACCTCCAACTGGCTGCCCTAGAAGCTCAGGGACATGCCCAGCATGGCAGCAGAGCTCACAACAGGAAACCACATCATTTACTGAAGGAGTGAAGTGGAATCACTGAGCGTGAGGAGGGAATTTAAGCCAATTCTCTTAACCCATTGTGTTGTCAAATCTCCCAGATGTTGGCCAAATAATTTCAGTTTTATTACCTTTCAAAGAACAGAATTTAGAAAACTTGAAGTTGGTTTTGTGTTTCCACTCCTCAGAGATCTCCAACACCAATTCTTATCCAGTAGCAACATAGAAAGTGGTAAATTGGCAATAAACCAGAGATCTTCACAGTAGTTCTTTTTTGTTTCACAAAAGTTAATGGAAAATAAACACGAAATTTTCAAATATTTACCAATAGGTATAATTTCCCATCCAAATGCTTTTTTAAAAGTAATAAATATCTCATTGTTACACATTAGATGTACACCGGACGGAGTTCTCTCCTAATCCTTGGATTTAAGCATCAAATTTTAATTCTTATTTAGTTCTGGATACAAAGAAACATTCATGTCCTTAATTTTACAAGATTTACTCTGGAACAAGTTATATTCAAAAGTCAAAGGAACAGAGAACATTCCACTTGCAACCAACATATAATTGTTACAAAAAAGTTTATTCAGTGTTCAAAAATGGATTTGTCTATTGATTTCTGCTTTAATCATCCCTTGATTCCGTGGTTAGAAACTTTGGTTGTGGTAAAAACGTCCCAGATGAGTGTGAATTCATGACTTCAGTCACCCAGGGCCACAGCATGTGTCCCCACGTGTGTGTGTTTCTGCCTACAGCATTTCAAGGTGAAACAACAAAATAGAAACTGGAAATTGTATGGGATTTCATTTCTCATGCTTTCTTCAATGAGAATGCCTCTTCCATACCTTAGCCCTCAGGAGGGAGCCCCATGTGTTTGGGGCCTAAGGGGGTCATCATTCTGGTCATCTGTGGTTGTGAGAAGGAGGCAAGAATGAGGCAGGAGCACCCCAGGGATGCCTCCAACATCCCTCCCAACCCTGACCACTGTTCATGCATGAGGGTGTCTCTGCCTCCTCCTGGGCCATCCACACTGTGTCTGCCTGTTCTAACCTCCATCCTGTCTGTGCCTGTCTGCAAAGCCTTCAGAATCCCCAGACCCACCCAGGAGCCCCACCCTCAGGGTCCTATGAAGTGGGCCACACATCAGGCTTGTCGCGGCCCCATACCCTCTGTGTGTGTATTTTCTACTGAATTGTAACTGCAGACAGGCAGAACCTTTGCATGATCATAGAAGCGCAACACAGTGCTTGCCTCATGTGAACAAACGTGAGACAAGGCCAAGAGGAGGCTGGTTAGTGGAGGCAACAAGCAGTGTAGCCGCACCCGGAAGACAACGCTCAGCCCCTAGGCACACCTGCCTGGGCAGCCTCCCCTACACCCGCCCCTGCTTATCTTTACACACTGCTGGATGAACACAGGATGTAGGTCTGGACTTGCTGCCCCCTACCTTTTTGCTTTTTCCTTCTCTGTTCTCCCAGCCTCTCCCTTCCTGTCTCCCCCCACTGGCTTCTCTTCCCGATGTCCCTTTGTCACTTCCCACAGTGGCCCCCTCATGGCACTCTTGTCTTGTTCCTGCAGCATCCAAGACCATCCGCCCAAGACCAGCATCCAGGACCATGTGCAGATGCCAGGACGTATCGGTCCCCAAACTCTCAACATGTGTGTAACTTTCTAGTTGTCCATGTTAATTAAAATACCAAAATCCAGGGAGGAGTCCCAGGGTACCAACCTGCATGTGCACACATATAGACAGAGATGTGTGTCCATCATAATCAATGTAGGTATATGCATGTGTATATATGTATGTACAGACAGACAGAGACAAACATCTGTCGTAATTAGTAGGTATATGTATGTGTGTGTGTTTATATATATATATACACATATGCAGTTGATATTCACAAGTCCTGGTATAAAGTTGCAATTTTTCTGGCTGCTATAAAATATGCCAGTTTTAAAACTGTGCATTTGTTGCTTGCAAACTTATAAATATGTATAAACCCCATTATAAATAAATTGTGTCTGGCAGATGGCATTTTATCTGCCAGTAGTGATTGCATGGAGTTATAAATGCTTATTAATCCTCCACTTTTGAACTCACAGCTTGGACTCTGGGATCTATAACATGAAGTGGCATGAAAACAACCATATGTTAGAGGGGAAAAACAGTCAGTGAGACAGGTAAGGGCTAGCAATTCATACCTGATGATGGTTCTGAAAGTCAAGACCGCCTGCCAGCATCAACTGCAATTTACTAAAAATGCAAATTCTCTGGCCCCATCCAGAACTACCGAGTCAAGAACTCTGGGGAGGATCCCCGAAGGCTCTGATGCCTGCCTTTCACCCCAAGTCTGCTTATGAAGGGCTGTCTCTCCACCCAAGGACTCCTCGGTTTGGTGTGTGAAGGACCAGCCAGGACACTGTGGCCAGAAACAGCCTTCCACCAGCACTGGGCTATTTGGGTAAATGTCTGGCTCGATCCCTGCCCTGGTGGGTTAGCTCTTAGGTCTATCCAGCCCTGCCTCTCTCAGTCCCCAGTGCAATTAGTTATCTACATCTTGGTGATTTGCTTGGTCATGCCTTCCTCATCAGCTTCCTTCCCCAACCCTGAGTCTATATACACTCAGAGCCTTTCTCAGGGTCTGCTTCTGTGGGACCCCAAACTAAACTGAGGCTTCCCAGGTGGCACTAGTGGTAAAGAACCTGCTTGCCAATGAAGGACGTATAAGAGAGGCAGGTTCAACACCTGGATCAGGAAGAGCCCCTGGAGAAGGGTGCGGAAACCCACTCTAATATTCACGCTATGGGCATAACTGAATCACTTCGCCAGACATCCATAACGGACATATCACTGTTAGTCACCTACCTTCCTGTTTAGTCGCTAAGTCATGTCTGACTTTGTGCGACCCTATGAACTGTAGCCTACCAGGATCCTCTGTCTGTGGGATTTCCTAGGCAAAAATATTGGGAAATCAACTATGCTCCAATATAAAAAATGAAAATTTGGGTCTTCCCAGGTGGTGCTAGTGGTAAAGAACTTGCCTGCCAATGCAGGAGACATGGGTTCAATTCCTGGGTCAGGAAGATCCCCGGAGAAAGAAATGGCAACCCACTCCAGTATTCTTGCCTAGAGAATCACATGGACAGAGGGGCCCAGCTACAGTCCATAGGATCACAAAGGGTCGGACACACAAACTAAACAAAGGAAGAGAAACACTTCCTTGTCCATGTGAATGGCTCATGCTTTTATGCATTTGGGGAGGGGGGTGGGGAAGAACATAAAGATACAGTCAAGGAGGGAAGTACTACTTGCCATTTTCCACCAGGGGCTGAACTTTATGTAGAAACCCTGAAGGACCCTAATAAGTCCTGCATTCTGTCCTAGATTCAGCTACTGACTGTCACCACCTTCTAGGAAATCAATCAGCTCTAATATCCCCACTGAAAAAGGTATCCTTCCAGCTGTGCTATCTGAAGACGCTCCCTCGTTTGCTGTCCTCTGAGGAGCAGGGACAGTTCCAGGTTTATGACATGTGCCAGTAAAGTCATTTTTCCACTTCTCTTTATTAAAACCAACTTAAAGTTTTACTACAGAACCCAAGAGTATTTTTCTGAAACCCAAGGTCAAGATTTGTCTGTGTCCTGCAGTTCCCAGGCGGCACTAGTGGTAAAGAACCCGCCCACCTGCCAATGCAGGAGACATAAAAGACATGGGTTCGATACCTGAATTGGGAAGATCCCATGGAGGAGGGCATGGCAACCCATTCCAGTATTCTTGCCTGGAGAATCCCACGGACAGAGGAGCCGGGCAGGCTATGTCCTTGGGGTCACAAAGAGTAGGACACGACTGAACACACACACAAGGTCAAGACTGTCTGTGTCCTATAGTTATCTATTGGTAATCTTTCCACAGTCTCCTTCCCATTTTCCACTAGGCTTCCACCTTTCACAGGTGGTACTAGTGGTAAAGAATCTGCCTGCCAATGCAGAAGACATAAGAAATGCAGGTTCAATCCCTGGGTCAGGAAGATCCCCCAAAGGAGGACATGGAAACCCATTCCAGTATTCTTGTCCATGGGATTCCATGAACAGAGGAACCTGTTAGGCTACAGTCCATGGGGTCCCCCAGAGTCAGAAATGACTGAAGCGACTTAGCATGCATGCACACCACCATTCACAGAGAAGTATTTATGGCTGCTGTCCATATGTGCTTGGACAGCAATAGAGCACAGATGCACACTTTGAGAGTGAAACATCCCAGAAAACAACTGTCCTTGGTGCTCACACACAGTGGTCAACCCCCACACCCTCTCAAGGTCAGGTACTGCTCTGTGGTGCAGGTGGTGGGGCAGGGCTCAGAGAAACCCAGCAGCCAGCTCAAGGCCACGTGGCTCTGCATGCAGGAGCTGAGGTGGGCTGCCGTGGGAGCCTGGGATCCTGTGACTGGCCTCCATGGGGTGACCGATTCAGGGAATTGAGGACCAGGACGTTCGTTCCATTATGTAAGCATTACTTACATAATGCTTCAGTGCTACCTGAAAGGAGAGCTCCACTACAGGAAGGGGGCACTTCAGGACACAGGGCTGGACATGGAGCCAGGAGTCAACACTGTCCTGGAGCACAGGGCTCTTTGTGGGGAATGGGGCCTCACCAAGTGCTGCTCCATCCACCCTCCCTGCCTGAAACTAGGCCTCTCCCTTCACACACGGACCCCCCAGGGAATTCTCCCCCTGCTTCTACTGTGAGCCTTTCAGAGAATCCGTAAGAGTCAGGCCTCAAAGCTGGCTGAAACCAGTGACCAGCAGCCCCACAGGAAGCCCTGCAGACTCTCAGTAGGTGGGAATCGCTAGAAGGCACAGCTAATTCCCACAAGATGATGGGGGAGGGAGGAGCCTTCTCCAGGGCCACTTAGCAAGAGGGTCCATTTTAGGACTCGCCAGGTCCTCCCAGCAGACACAGGGGCCTGGGTAAAGTGGCAGGGGTCCCACGAGAGGGGCAGCAGGTCCTAGTACGCTCCGGGGGCCCAGGATGGCCCTCACAGCGCGTAGAGACCACGCTCTGGGAGTCGGAGGCCCTGGAGCGCATGGTCGCGCGGGCAGGAGTTTGCCTCTGAAACCGGAGCTTCCAGCGCAGCGGAGCTCAGGAAGCGCCTAGAGCAGCGGGAAACAGCTCGCTGCCGCCGACCGCGTGGACTTGAGCAAGTGGGCACCACCTGAGCCTCAGTTTCGCCATCCATGTGTGAGGCTCCGTGATACCCGGCACATGGCGCTTGAAGGAAGAGATGAGATGGCCTGGTGAGCTCTTACATGCTTTACAAACGGGAGAAAACAAAGACTAGAAAATCACTGCCATTTGCTGTGTCTCAAATCCTCTCCAGTGGCTACAAGAGGGGCGGTTTGCCCCACTGCCCCATGGGAGGCAAGGTATAATCTGGACTTAAAAATACATATTTTAAGTAACACTGAAATGATATTTGATCCCCCCATACTTTCAATTTTCTAAATTGATTCTCATGCAAAAAAAAACAAAAACAAAAAAAACATATATTGCTTGTCACCACTGAGATAAACACTAACTTCAGAGCAGAGAGCTACTAAAACTGATTAGCATTTCTTGCACACCGGAGAGAAAAGAAGACACAGATCAAGTGTTCAGGGGCTCTCAGGTCTTCGCTCTTGTTTCCTTCTCTGCCTTGCCCTAAACATTAATGTTTTGGCCTTACGCAGCGGAGAGTGCAAGACTGTTGAAAGAAGTCGTCTGATCCATGAATATGTGTGTACACTCACATACAGAGAAGGACCGTGCCTCCCCACAGAGGTCAGACCTTATGGACATCTCCAGGATGCAGGTATACATAAAGAATGCTGGGCAATTCTCACAGCCACCCCAAATCTACATTGTCACAGGGGAGGAGCCCAACCCAGGTACTCAGCCCATCCCCATTCAGCCCCTACTGCCTCTGGATGAGCTGGAACAGGTATCCCAATTGCACCTGAAATCAGAACCAGTCCAGGAGGAGGCAGGGGTGGGGAGGGGGGTGGTTCTAGATTAGCGTCAGACTCCCCACAGAGTTCCCATTCACGGCAGAACATTCTAGAAGATTGAAACCACTGTCATCTTGGATTCATGGGGTAAAATTCCACAGAATGCTAATATGAAGCTTTGGACCTTCCCCAACCCATCCTCAACTGTCAGCTCTACCCCATTCTCCCATCCTGGCCAAGCACACCCCCTCAAAGTAGAAATAGGGTTCACACACTGAGCATTAGAACTTTGTGGAATTAGTGCTCGTCAGTGTTTTCAAAAATCTACTTTTTGATCCTCATTCTGGAAGCATCAAATTTATTACTATTAAAGGCTAAGTGTGTGTGGAGGGTCTTTCTGTTGCACTGATGAAGGGGGTGCTGCCCAAGAGGGGATTTCAACTGGGCAAGAGCCAATGTTGTGGCACTAGTGGGAAGGTGCCGGTGAATGAATGAATCTTTCTATCTTTTAAAAGTCAACACCTGTTAAATCCCATGGAAATCTCAAGCCAGACATTTAAAACCATTGTCAATTTCCTAAAACCAGAAGACCCAGTAGGAGATCAGAGCATTTGATCCTGAAGGAAGAAGCTGGGACAAAGGGCTGCCTGGGGCAGGTACCCTCTTCATGGAGCAGTTGGGAAACCTATTGTGGAATCAAACCAGACACTAGATCCACCCATCTCTCCAGAAGCAGGACTTCAAACTGATTCCCAAAGCTCCTGAGCCTGGTCCCTAGGTTTGCTGCTGCTAAGTCGCTTCAGTCGTGTCCGACTCTGTGCGACCCCATAGACAGCAGCCAACCAGGCTGCCCCGTCCCTGGGATTCTCCAGGCAAGAACACTGGAGTGGGTTGGTCCCTAGGTTTAAGCAAACCTTAATCATCCATGACCAAAGGAACGTCTCTGAGCACACGTGTTTGCACCCAAATTCTGCGCAGGTTGAACGCATGCTTCCTCCTCTACTGAATATAAAGGGGACAGGATTTCACTAGCAGGTACGGCAGCAGCCCATTGGCTGAGAAGATGTACACATCCCCGGCTACCCAATATCCCTGCACACACCCTCGTTTTGCCATTATACTGATAAAAACAAAGGAAGCATTTACCTGTCAAGATCTTGATCCATGAGGCTTATTTTGTGCCCTATTTGGCAGTGAAGTGAAACCCCAAGAACCCCTGGACAGCCAGGGTCATGGGAGAAGCATGCCTGTGCTCAGTACTACCTGAAACAGCTGGAGTGATGTCTGTTTTTAGCACAGCACCCCAAACTCTGGTGCTGGAAACCCCATGAACATGGGTGTGGTGCAGGCAGCCTGGGAGGCGTCACCAATGAGAAGGGACGGCCCTAAGGACCAGCACTTCACGGTGCTTTGCATGCAGAGCACGGGCTGCATCTTGTCTTACTCTGTTACATCCCAAGTGTTTAGTACTGACCCTCCTGCTGCTTCTATTCCCTGTATTGTGCTTAATAGGTAACACTTTCCCAGTGGAATTTCCCAGTGGAATGGGTCAGCTGAATTAACATTTTGCCTGGACAACTACAGTCAAACTTAGTTTTCATTAAAAACGTACAGCACAGAACATTAGTCTTACATCTTTCTTAGTCTTAAAAAATATAAATATAGAGGGATAATTTGTACAGGATGTATAGGTATGTACACCTTTAATATGCTAATGAGAATTCTGAACAAGTTTATGAAACTTGCATCTTAGGAAGCCTTCCTCCTGGGGCTTCTGAACAAAGCTCTGAGCCAATGGACAGCGGCCCACGTTCCCGGGCCCCGATACCCATCTACTGGGAAGAACCAAGCCCTCCTGACCACAGGTGCAGTGTCGGACAGGGCAGCTGACGGGTCACGGGTTCCTCTCCACTGGCTGCTGCAGGCAGAGCTCGCTCCCGGCAGAGACGATGGGCAGGCTGTTTTCCAGGTGGTGGTTGATGAGGTGGCTGATACTGTCAAAGATCCTGTCCTTTGTCCGGATCTGGGAGGGATGCACAAGGAAGGTTAGCACCACCCACGGTCAGAGGACAGAGAACATCCCTCCTCACCAGGAGTCGAAACTGGAAGGGCAGGCTCCTTAGGCACCCAGGATCACCCTTTCAGAGATGGTGCCTGCAAAGTCCCTGGCCACTGTCACTGGCCAGTCAATTTAGTCAGCTCATTTGTCCACCCCTCTGGGACTGAACCATGCCCTCCCCTGCCTTTAGCAACCAGGGACTGGTGAGCTCGCTCACCTGGTGCCAGCCTCCTCTCTCCTGCTCCCCTCCTGCCCTCCTGGGACCCAGAAACCTCTGTCCTGCACCACCCAGCAGTGTCTATAGGCTCCAGAGCCCCTGCCACCTTTGAGCCTTTGGACAGTGGTCCCTGGCCCAGACTGTGCTGCTTCCACCTGGAAACCCAACTCAGCAGCACTCTCGGGTTCCTTCCTTCCATACCAACTCTCCCCAGGCCACCCACCAGCATCCTGCCTGCCTGCCAGGAAGGAGTCCACAGCTGTGAGGAGTGGCTCCAAGTTTCCACTGGAGGGTGACCCTAGCTGCAATAGAGGGGCAGTGCTGCAGTTCCTGGTCACTCAGTTCTGGAGCCAGGTATGGTGCCTGTCCATGAACTCCTCCTGAGCAGATGAGGGCCTGAGATGGGGTGAGGGTCCCAGGAGGAACTCTCTCTCTTTGCTCTGCTCACTGGGCCTGTGCTCTGGTCCCTGGAGGCCACCAGTCCCACCCACCACCCTGAGTCAGTACACTTATAGGAGAGACCACACTTGAAAGAGGCAGTATGAAGTCTGGCCAGGAGCAGTCTCTCTTGCTTTGGATGCAGCCCCGGGGGCCTGCTCCGTTGAGAGGGAGGGGAGGTGGGGCAGGGAGTAGGCACCTCACTACATCCACGGATGCTCCAAGCCTGTAGTTGGCCCTCACAATGTATCTGGGATGCCTGGGTACTCCACTCTCTTTCCAGCCTCATTGCTCAGAACTTATCCCTCCCAGAGCAACCAGATCTCTCCCATTCCTACCTTGGGGACCTGAAGATGCATCCATTCTCCTTAATTGTCTCAATATTCTTTCCCCAAGTTCCTTTTTATTTTATTATATTGGAGTAAAATATATTCCAATATAAATAGTTGTAGTATCAATACAAATAGTTGATTTAAAGTATTGTGTTAGTTTCTGCTGTACAGCAAAGTGTGTCAGTTATACACACACATGCATGCATTGTGTGCTAAGTCACTTCAGTTGTGTTGGATGCTTTGCAAACCTATAGACTGTAGTCTTGTCTAACTCAATGAAACTATGAGCCATGCTATGTAGGGCCACCCAAAATGGACAGGTCATGGTGGAGAGTTCTGACAAAATGTGGTCCACTGGAAAAAGGAATGGCAAACCACTTCAGTATTCTTGCCTTGAGAACCCCATGAACACTATGAAAAGGCAAAAAGATAGGACACTGAAAGATGAACTTCCCAGGTCGGTAGGTGCCCTATTAATATGCTACTGGAGACCAGTGGAGAAATAACTCCAGAAAGAATGAAGAGACAGAGCCAAAGCAAAAACAATACCCAGTTGTGGATGTGACTGGTGATGGGAGTAAAGTCTGATACTATAAAGAGCAATATTGCATAGGAACCTGGAATGTTAGGTCCATGAATCAAGGCAAATTAGAAGTTGTCAAACAGGAGATGGCAAGAGTGAACATCAACATTTTAGGAATCAGCAAATTAAAATGGACCGGAATGGGTGAATTTAACTTAGATGACCATTATATCTACTACTGTGGGCAAGAATCCCTTAGAAGAAATGGAATAGCCATTATAGTCAACAAAAGAGTCCGAGATGCAGTTCAGTTCAGTCGCTCTGTCATGTCTGACTCTGCGACCCCATGAACTGCAGCACACCAGGCCTCCCTGTCTATCATCAACTCCCGGAATCCACCCAAACCCATGTCCATGGCGTTGGTGATGCCATCCAACCATCTCATCCTCTGTCATCCTCTTCTCCTCCTGCCCTCAATCTTTCCCAGCATCAGGGTCTTCTCAAATGAGTCAGCTCTTCACATCTGGTGGCCAAAGTATTGGAGTTTCAGCCTCAGCATCAGTCCTTCCAATGAACACCCAGGACTGATCTCCTTTAGGATGGACTGGTTGGATCTCCTTGTAGTCCAAGGGACTCTCAAGAATCTTCTCCAACATCACAGTTCAAACGAATCAATTCTTCAGCGCTCAGCGTTCTTTATAGTCCAACTCTCACATCCATACATAACCACTGGAAAAACCATAGCCTTGACTAGATGGACCTTTGTTGACAAAGTAATGTCTCTGCTTTTTAATATGCTGTCTAGGTTAGTCATGACTTTCCTTCCAAGGAGTAGGCATCTTTTAATTTCATGGCTGAGTCACCATCTGCAGTGATTTTGGAGCCCAGAAAAATTAAGTCAGCCACTGTATCCACTGTTTCCCCATCTACTTGCCACGAAGTGATGGGATTGGATGCCATGATCTTAGTCTTCTGAATGTTGAGCTTTAAGCCAACGTTTTCACTCTCCTCTTTCACTTTCATCAAGAGGCTCTTTAGTTCTTCTTCACTTTCTGCCATAAGGGTGGTGTCATCTGCATATCTGAGGTTATTGATATTTCTCCCAGCAATCTTGATTCCAGCTTGTGCTTCCTCTAGTGTAGCGTTTCTCATGATGTACTCTGCATATAAGTTAAATAAGCAGGGTGACAATATACAGCCTTGACGTACTCCTTTTGCTATTTTGAACCAGTCTGTTGTTCCATGTCTTTGGCTGCAGTATCAAAAATGACATCATAATTTCTGTTCCTTTCCAGAAATACTGTGATATTGAAAGGCAAGCCATTCAATATCACCGTAATCCAAGTCTATGCCCCAACCAGTAACACTGAAGAAGCTGAAGTTGAACGGTTCTGTGAAGACCTACAAGACCTTCTAGAAATAACACCCCAAAAAAGATGTCCTTTTCATTATAGGGGACTGGAATGCAAAAGTAGGAAGTCAAGAAATACCTGGAGTAACAGGCAAATTTGGCCTTGGAATGAAGCAGGGCAAAGGCTAAGAGAGTTTTACCAAGACAACACACTGGTCATAGCAAACACCCTCTTCCACACAAGAGAAGACTCCTCACATGTACACCACCAGATGGTCAATACCAAAATCAGACTGATTATATTCTTTGCAGCCAAAGATGGAGAAGCTTTATACAGTCAGCAAACACAAGACCAGGAGCTGGCTGTGGCTCAGATCATGAACACCTTATGGCAAAATTCAGACTTAAATTGAAGAAAGTAGGGAAAACCACTACACCATTCAGGTTTGACCTACCTAAATCAAATCCCTTACAATTATACAGTGGAAGCGAGAAATAGATTCAAGGGACTAGATCTGACAGACAGAGTGCCTGAAGAACTATGGACAGAGGTTCGTGACATTGTACAGGAGGCAGGGATCAAGACCATCTCCAAGAAAAAGAAATGCAAAAAGGCAAAATGGTTGTCTGGGGAGGCCTTACAAATATCTGTGAAAAGAAGAGAAGCTAAAGGCAAAGGAGAAAAGGAAAGATATACCTATTTGAATGCAGAGTTCCAAAGAATAGCAAGGAGAGATAAGAAAGGCTTCCTCAGTGATCAGTGCAAAGAAATAGAGGAAAACAACAGAATGGTAAAGACTAGAGCTCTCTTCAAGAAAATTAAAGATACCAAGGGAACATTTCATGCAAATATGGGCACAATTAAGGACAGAAATGGTATGCACCTAACAGAAGCAGAAGATATTAAGAAGAGGTTGCAAGAATACACAGAAGGACTGTACAAAACAGATCTTCATGCTCAGCTAATCATGATGGTATGATAACTCACCTAGAGCCAGACATCCTGGAATGCGAAGTCAAGTGGGCCTTAGGAAACATCACTACAAACAAAGCTAGTGGAGGTGATGGAATTCCAGTTGAGCTATTTCAAATCCTAAAAGATGATGCGGTGAAAGCACTGCACTCAATATGCCAGCAAATTTGGAAAACTCAGCAGTGGCCACAGGACTGGAAAAGGTCAGTTTTCATTCCAATCCCAAAGAAAGGCAATGCCAAAGAATGTTCAAACTACTGCACAATTGCACTCATCTCATGCTAGCGAAGTTATGCTGAAAATTCTCCAAGCCAGGCTTCAACAGTACATGAACTGTGAACTTCCAGCTGTTCAAGCTGGATTTAGAAAAGGCAGAGGAAACAGAGATCAAATTGCCAACATCTATTGGATCATCAGAAAAGCAAGAGAGTTCCAGAAAGACATCTACTTCTGCTTCATTTACTATGCCAAAGCCTTTGACTGTGTGGATCACAACAAACTGTGGTAAATTCTTCAAGAGATGGAAATGCCAGACCACCTGACCTGCCTCCTGAGAAATCTGTATGCAGGTCAGGAAGCCACAGTTGGAACTGGACATGGAACAACAGAATGGTTCCAAATCGGGAAAGGAGTATGTCAAGGCTGTATATTGTCACTCTGCTTATTTAACTTATGCAGGGTATATCATGAGAAATGCTGGACTGGATGAAGCTCAAGCTGGAATCAAGATTGCTGGGAGAAATATCAGTAACCTCAGATATGCAGATGACACCACCTTTATGGCAGAAAGTGAAGAACTAAAGAGCCTCTTGATGAAAGTGAAAGAGGAGAGTGAAAAAGTTGGCTTAAAACTCAACATTCAGAAAACTAAGATCATGGCATCTGGTCCCATCACTTCATGGCAAATAGATGGGTAACAGGGGAAACAATGGAAACATTGACAGAATTTATTTTGGTGGGCTCCAAAATCACTGCAGATGGTGACTTCAGCCATAAAATTAAAGACGCTTGCTTATTGGAGGAAAAGTTATGGCCAACCTAGACAGCATATTCAAAAGCAGAGACATTACTTTGCCAACAAAGGTCCATCTAGTCAAAGCTATGGGGTTTTTTTTAGTAGTCATGCATGGATGTGACAGTTGGATTATAAAGAAAGCTGCGCATTAAAGAATTGATGTTTTTGAACTGAGGTCTTGGAGGAGACTCTTGAGAGTCCCTTGGGTGCAAGGAGATCAAACCAGTCCATCAGGAAATCAGTCCTGAATATTCATTGAAAGGACTGATGGTGAAGCTGAAACTTCAATACTTTGGCCACCTGATACGAAACACTGACTCATTTGAAAAGACCCTATGCTGGGAAAGATTGAAGGCAGGAGGAGAAGAGGAAGACAGAGGATGAGATGGTTGGATGGCATCACCGACTCAATGAACATGAGTTTGAGTAAACTCTGGGAGTTGGTGATGGACAGGGAGGCCTGGCGTGCTGCAGTCCATGAGGTCACAAAGAGTCAGACACAACTGAGTGACTGAACTGAACTGAACTGGACTGTAGTCTTCCAGGCTCCTCTGTCCATGGAGGCAAGAATACTAGAGGCAAGTGCCAGAATACTCCAGGCAAGAATACTGGAGTGGGTTGTCATGCCCTCTTCCAGGGGATCTTCCCTATCCAAAGATCAAACCTGTGTCTCTTATATCTCCTGCATTAGCAGGCGGGTTCTTTACCACTAGTGCCATGTAGAATCCCATACATATACGTGTGTGTGTGTGTGTGTGTGTTGTTAGTCGCTCAGTCGTGTCCAACTCTTTGTGACCCCATGGACTGTAGCCTGCCAGGCTACTCTGTCCATGGGATTGTCCAGACAAGGATACTGAAGTGGGTTGCCATTTCCTTGTCCAATATTACATATATCCACTCTTTTTTTAGATTGTTTTCCTGTATAGGTCATTACAGAGTTTGGAGTAGAGTTCCCTGTGCTATACACTATGTTTTTTTTGTTTTTTTGTTTTTTAAATTTTACAATATTGTATTGGTTTTGCCATATATTGAAATGAATCCACCACAAGTATACATGTGTTCCCCATCCTGAACCCTCATCCCTCCTCCCTCCCCATACCATCCCTCTGGGTCGTCCCATTGCACCAGCCCCAAGCATCCAGTATCATGCATCGAACCTGGACTGGCGACTCATTTCATATATGATATACACTATGTTCTTATTCATTATCTATTTTATATATAGTAGTGTGTATATGTCAACCTCACCCTCCCAATTTATCCCTTCCCACTTTCTTCCCTGGTAACCATAAGTTGGTTTTCTACATCTGTGACTCTATTTCTGCTTTGTAAATAAGCTCATTTGAACCATTTTTTTAATAAGCACATGTAAGTGATATCATATGATATTTTTCTTTCTTTGTCTGATCCTTCACTCAATGTGACAATCTCTAGGTCCATTCATCTTTCCCCAAGTTCTTAGTCTCACTCCCCTGCCATAATGTGGTCACTCTTATCTCTCTCCTTCCATCAACCTCAAAGACATGGGATGTCTTTCGGTCCTGTATCTCTGGGCCTTTAGTCCCATATCCCACTCTTCCACTAACTCTATGCTCCAGATGTGGATATCAGAAGCCATCTGCTTCGGGTTTTAAACTTTTTTAAATGAGGATGTTTTTCTCTCCTGGGATCCAACTCTGCTATGAGGCCCCTCTCCACCCACCTCTGTAAGTATTGAAGGGGAAGAAACTTCCCAGTCAGGTCCCCTGACTCTTGGGCATTAAGCCTCAGTAAGGATGTAATCTGATGGGCACATTCAGGGGGAAAAAAAAAACCACCTTATGCAAGACTTTCTGGCATCTTGGCATCAAGGTTGTTTAATCCTCCTGGAGCTCCGTAGAATTCCCCATCCAGAAAGACCCCTGAGTGCCATAGCAGGCCCCTTTTAGGAGGATGAAGGCATCCAGGAAGTCAGCTTGAGCCCAGTACTGTCAGGGTGTTGCCTTTACATTGATTCCTTATTCCCACTTCTTAAGGATTAACATGGAGAAGGCAATGGCACCCCACTCCAGTACTCTTGCCTGGAAAATCCCATGGATGGAGGAGCCTGGTAGGCTGTAGTCCATGGGGTCGCTAAGAGTCAGATACAACTGAGCAACTTCCCTTTCACTTTTCACTTGCATGCATTGGAGAAGGAAATGGCAACCCACTCCAGTGTTCTTGCCTGGAGAATCCCAGGGACAGGGGAGCCTGGTGGGCTGCCGTCTATGGGGTCATACAGAGTCGGACACAACTGAAGCGACTTAGCAGCAGTAGCAGCAGCAAGGATTAACATTCATTTCTGTTCTAGGGCAATAGGGCAGATGCCCGATTTTTGATGGGGAGGTGTCTGGGACAGTGGTCTGAACCTAGGCTCACGTTGGCATCACCTGAGTTGCTTTCCAGAACTCCATGCCCAGGCCAGCTCCACCAGGAGCTTGGGGTGAGGCCTGGCCACTGGCATGTTTCATATTCCCTCCATGACTGCAGCATTCTACCCAAGCTGAGGACCACTTGTCAATGTTTTTGTAGTGCATAGGATGGCCAGTATAAACATGCATACATGGAAACAAAGGCACACAGAAGGAGTAAGAAATATAAAGAAATCGTTTACTTCACTCCCATAAATACATGCTGCAAGCCCGTCTGGATTCTGCCCAGAGAACTTGCAGCCCACAGAGCTATCTGTGGGGATGACCTTCCATGTGTTGGAAATGTCAAAGGCTGATTTTAAAAGCCCAGCAACCCAGATAAACTTAGGACAAACTCCTCCAGATGCATAAAGGATTTTGCTACAAAAATGACACAAGGAATGTTAACCCTAGAAAACTATGTGCGGCAGCGGATGAGATAGTTGGATGGCATCACCATGAGCATGAGTTTGAGCAAACTCCAGGAGATAATGAAGGACAGGGAAGCCTGGCATGCTGCAGTTCATGGGGTGGCAAAGAGTTGGACATGACTTAGTGACTGAACAAGGAGGATAGACTAAAATATGCATGTATTGTAAAAGAAGAAAGATCTGAAGTCAATCATCTAAACTTCCACCATAGGAAACTAGAAAAGCAACAGCAATTTACGTTCAAAGTAAGAGAGAGAAATAATAAAAATTAGAGCAGAAATCAATGAAATTGAAATAGGAAATCAGTATAGAAAATCAATGAGTCCAAAAGCTAGTTCTCTTAAAAGTTAAAATCAGTAAGCCTCTAACCAGGCTACCTAAGAGAAAAAGAAAGAAGACACAAATTACTCATATCAGAAGTGAAAGAAGGGTCATCACTACAGATCTCATGAACATTAAAAGGATAATAAAGGAATACTATAAGTAATGATGCTTTCCCACTATAACTAGAAACAAAGCAAGGATGTCCCATTACATTACTCTTTCTCAACACCAAAATGGAAGTGCTAGCTAATACAATAAGTCAAGAAAGGAAATACTTGAGAAGGAAAAAATAAAACTGTGCTTGCTCACAGATAATATGATTATCTATGAATAAAACTCAAAAAAGTCAACAGCAACAACAACCAAAAAAAAAAAAAAAAAACTTTCCTGGAATGAATAAGTGATTGCATCAAGGTTTCAGGATAAGAGGTTAATATACAAAAGTCAATTGCTTTTCTATATGTAAGCAATGAACAAGCTGAATTTGAAATTTAAAATACTATTTATATTCAGTTCAGTTCAGTTCAGTTGCTCAGTCATGTCTGACTCTTTGTGACCCCATGAATTGCACCACGCCAGGCCTCCCTGTCCATCACCAACTCCCAGAGTCCATCCAAACCCAAGTCCGTTGAGTCAGTGATGCCATCCAACCATCTCATCCTCTGTCGTCCCCTTCTCCTCCTGCCCTCAATCTTTCCCAGCATCAGGTTCTCTTCAAATGAGTCAGCTCTTCACATCAGGTAGCCAAAGTATTGGAGTTTCAGCCTCAACATCAGTCCTTCCAATGAACACCCAGGACTGATGTCCTTTAGGATGGACTGGTTGGGTCTCCTTGCAGTCCAAGGGACTCTCAAGAGTCTTCTCCAACACCACAGTTCAAAAGCATCAATTCTTCGGCGCTCAGCCTTCTTCACAGTCCAACTCTCACATCCATACATGACCACTGGAAAAAACATAGCCTTGACTAGATGGACCTTTGTCGGCAAAGTAATATCTCTGCTTTCAAGGGACATGAATAACCAAAAAATCTTGAAAAAAAAAAAACTAAGTTAGAAGACTCACACTTCCTGATTTCAAAACTCACTACAAAGTTACAGTAATCAAAACAATAAGATATTGGTTTAAAGATAGGCATATAAACCAAGGGAATAGAATAGAGAGCCCAGAAAACAAAACCCCCACAACATGTGGGAAAATTTTTTTGACTGGGAAGCCAAGGCCTTTCACTAGAGAAAGGACAGTTTTTTCAACAAATGTCTCTGGGAAAACTGGATATCCACATGCAAAAAAATAAAGCTGCACCCTTAACTGACACAACATACAAAAACTAACTGAAAATGGATCTAAGACCAAAGTATAATGAGGTACATCTCATAGCCATTGTGATGGCTATTATTTAAAAAAAAAAAAAAACAGAAAATAAGAAATGTTGGCAAAGATGTGTAGAAACTGGAACTCATATATACAATGGAATACTAGTTAGCTTTAAAAAGGAAGGGAATTAGTACACATGCTACAGTGTGAATAAAACTTGAGGGCATTATATTAAGTGAAAGAAACCAAACATAAAAAGACAAATACTGTATGAATCCAAGTATATGAGGTACTTGTTGTTTAGTTGCTAAGTCATACCCAACTCTTTTGAGACCCCATGGACTGTCTGTGGGATTTTCCAGACAAGAATACTGGATTGGGTTGCCATTTCCTTCTCCAGGGGATCTTCCTGACCCAGGAATTAAACCCGAAGTTCCTGCCACGTCTCCTGAATTGCAGATGGGTTCTTTACCACTGAGTCACTGGAGAAGCCCATGAGGTACCTGGAGTAGTCAAAATCATTGACAGAGAAAGTAAACTGGTGAAGGCCAGGGGCTGTGAGATGGGAATGAGTAAGTGAGTGAACGTCGCTCAGTCGTGTCTGACTCTTTGCGACCCCATGGACTATACAGTCCATGGAATTCTCCAGGCCAGAATACTGGAGTGAGTAGCCTTTCCCTTCACCAGGGGATCTTCCAAACCCAGGTCTCCTGCATTGTAGGCAGGAGTTATTGCTTAACAAATATAAAGTTTCAGTGTTGCAAGACAAAAAGATTTCTGGAGGTGGATGGTGGTGATGGTTGCATATCTATATGAACATACTTAATATCACTGTACACTCAAAAATGGTTAAGATGGTAAATTTTATACTATATATATTTTACCACAATAAAAAAAATGAAGGGAAAAAAATAAAAAGAAGGGAAAAAATGAGCAAAAGATCTGAACAGATATTTCTCCAAAGAAGATACCCAAATGGCCAATAAGCACATGAAAGGGTGCTCAACATCAAGAGTCATCAAGGAAAATGCAAATCAAAACCACAATGGTATACCACTTTATATCCACTAGTATTCTCAAACTTAAAAGTCAGATAATAACAAGTGTTGGTGATGACACAGAGAAATTAGAACCCTTATACACTGCTTAATGATGCAGCTGCTTTGGAAAATTGTCTGGCATTTCAAGTGACTATTTATAAAGTTACCATTTGACATACTAATTCAACTCCTAGGTATATATCCAAGGTAAATGAAATATATGTCCTTTCAGAAACTTTTATATAATGTTTACAGTGGCATTATTCACAATTGCCAACTGCCCATCAACAGATTAATCATGAATAAAATGTGGTATATCCATAAATGGAGTATTATTCATCCATAAAAAGGAGGTGCTAACACATGTTACAGCATAGGTGAGCCTTTAAAACATTATGGTAAGTGAAAAAAATTAGTCACACAAGTGTACATGTTATATGATTCTGTTCATATGAAAGTCTAGAATGGAATAATCTGCAGAGACAGAAAACTGCTGAGTGGTTCCTAATGCTGGAGAATGGGAGACTAGGAGGGTGATAGCTAAATGGTACAGCATGAAATTACAAAACGGACTGTGATGATGGATGCACATATCTGTGAATATACTAAAAACCACTGAATCGTACACTTTAAATGGGTATTATGTAAACTATATCCCAATAAAGCTGTTTTTAAAGATCTCTATGTCTACCAGTTCATAGGAAATATAGGAGGCAAGAAAAAAGTTAAATAATGCCACAAGGAAACAAGGACCCAAATCATAATGTACCCAAATCATAATGCAGGATATTTTACAGACAAATGTCTAATTCCTCAAATAAATCAAGGGGGATTTAATTCCTCAAATAAGTCAAGAGGGAGGCAGAAAGAAAGTTGCAACAGAGTGAGAGCCATAGGAGACATAACGAAATGCATTATGCGGATCCTCTATCAATTCTGATTCCAACAAACTTACTATAAAAAGAACATCTTTAAGATAATCAGGAAAATTTCAATATGTTCCATAATTATTTTTGGTTTTGTTGGTATAATGATGGTATGTTATTGTTGCAATGTCCTTATTGGTAGAGATTTCTGCAGAAGTTACAGGAGAAATGACAGGAAGCCCAGAATCTGCTATGAATTACTTTGAAAATTTCCTCCTTCCCCTTCCTTTCTTCTCCTTTTCCTTCCTAAAAGAACAATCAGTCCAAAAGCCAAGAAGATAGGTCTCGGCGCTATGAGGGTCATGTAGTCACAATGGCCCTACATGGCATCCTGGAGTGTTAGCAGAGTGGAAATGCCCATGGGATGGCTGGATGGACTGGCACAGGGTTTCAGAGACATCCATGCCAGGGAGAAGGTTGGACAGTGCAGTATGGTGGTCAGAGCCAAGGAGGGGGAGGGTGTGTATGTAGGAGGGTAGAGTGGCACAGGCATTGGAGCATGAACAAGGTGAGGAGAGAATCATGTGGAGAAGGGTTGGGTCGGGCAGTCCAAGTCAAGGCTGGGTGAGGAAGGTTTCCACACACAGTAGGGGCAGCAGCCGTGATGGATGATGTATCACATACAAAGGAGTTCATCAAATAGGTTAAATTGTTAAGAATAATGGGAGTCAGGTTTCTTGTTGGAGAAGGGAGTTATAGACAGAGAAAAGGAAAAAAGTAAAAATGAACCCTGTGATTGTAGCTTGAAATTAGAAGAATTTTTGTGAACACCTGGTTTCCAATTCTCTGGTGGCTCAGATGGCAAAGAATCTGCCTGCAATGCAGGAGACTCGGGTTCAGCCCTGGGGTGGAGAAGATCCCCTGGAGAAGGGAATGGCTACCCACTCAAGCGTTCTTGCCTGGAGAATCCCATGGACAGAGGAGCCAGGTGGCTACAGTCCACATGGTCGCAAAGAGTCAGACACAACTGAGCAATTAAAGCTTCACTTTCACAGATAGATATAGAAATAGATATGGAAATAAACGTGTGTGTGTGTGTGTGTATACAGTGTCTGTCCATTTAGAGTGTCTGGTAGCAGCAACACCCCACCAGCAATGAGCACATGCAATGCCCAGATCTTGGTCTCTGAAGGAACCAGACCAGAGTTCATTTGGAGAAGTGGGTAACTGCAGGACTTGGCCAGGTGGCCGAGTTTTATCATTTTGCATCAGAAGAAAGAAGATGCTGAAAGATAAAGACATGTCAAAAGGACATAGAAGCCAGCTTGAAGGAGCATCAAAATGAATACAATAACTAAGTATAACCTGTTGGATGGCATCACCAACTCAATGGACATGAGTTTGAGCAAGCTCCAGGAGATGGTGAAGGACAGGGAAGCCTGGTGTGCTACACGACTAAGCGACTGAGCAACAACAACAAATAGCCCGCTGAATAAAACAGGAAACTAGAAATCTACAACAGCAAAAATAAGTGATTAGATGGAAAGTTTGATCTATGAAGAGGGAAGTTATGTAGTTTTCAAAGTACCTCCCCCAAATGTTAATTCAAGGGAAAGGAAAGGGTCTGCTATGGGGAAGGATGCCAACACCTCCCTGGTGAAGCCGTCCAGGTGAACACTCACCAGCAGTCAGCATCTCCCCAGCAGGGAGATGTGTTCCTATACACATACAGCGAGCAGTGTTCCTATGATAGTTCAGCCAAGATGTGTAAGCTGACTCCAATAATGAGGAAACATCAGAGGAACCTGAACTGAGAACTGTTGTAGGTTGAAGGAGGCTAAATAGACATCACCACTGAATGCAGCACATGATTCTGAACTGGATCCTTTCAGGACAAAGGACACTCTTGGGACAACAAAAGGCTCTGGAGGATGAGCTGGTGGTGATGCAGCAGAATAAAGGTCTGATTCATTCGGGTGTCTGTACCATGGTTAGGCAGGAGAATTGTTAGCAAGAATTCACACTCCAGTACTCAAGGAGGTGATGGAATATCTGAGCAGTTGACTCTCAAATGATTCCAGAGAAGAAAGTTTTTGTATACTGTGCTTCCAAAAGATACTCCAAAAAAAATGAATGGGGTGAGATACATGTGAAAGGATATTAGAACAATATTGGTCATTTTTGCAGCCATTAATAAGTACTTGGGAATCCATTAGACCACTTTCTTTGCTCTGGTGCATTAAAGAAAAATGTAAGGCCAGTGCTGACAGAAGACAGATGGAGGAAGAAGGGGGAGGAAAGAAAGGACCTGCCCGGTGCCCACTCTGCCTGGGGCAGGGGACGAAGTTGTGAGACACCGGTCCTTACACTGATGGAACTGGAGAGAGCCGCGGTAGATCACAAGGCACAAAAACAAGCACTAGAAAAACTAAAATACTTGTCAAAAAATTAAAGAGGTAGCAAAAATGAGGTAGACTAAAGAGTGTTCGCAGGGAACATCAAGAAACAATGTCTGGAAATTTTAAATTAATGAATCAAGCACTCTTCAAAGAACTTTAAAGAGAATCCGTTGGCAGAGCCTGTCTCTCTTGGAATCAGAAATAGGGTAGGGAGGAAGGAGGGGGACTATCAGTTTTCATTAAACCCTTTCTGTCTTTTTGTTCATATCTGGGGACACTACATTGACCGAAAGTTAAAAGACAGATTGTTGAGATGACCTTGTCAGTCAAGCACTTTTTATGCTTCCTTACATTTCTCCACCCCTCTTGGAGTCAGGAGGGGACTAATGGACCATGAGGTAAGTGACATGTGTCACTTCCCCAGCGAGGCCACTGATCTTCCTCCATCCCTCTCTTCTCCATGGTGACAAGGCAGACCCAGGAGATGGACGAGCCTGCATCCCTGAGCCACCCAAGCAAGGACCGGAGAGGCTAGGGAGCTACAAACACCAGCTTGGCATGAGTGGGAACAGAAGCTCTGCTGGATTTAATCATTTTTAACCAGAATTCACCTTTTATTTATTAAGGCAGCACAGTCTAGACTGACTGGTAAAAAGGGAATTTAAAAATAATAACATGGCTTTATTAAGTGGAGGGATTGGGGGAAGGCTTTGTGTTTTCTTAATTACACTAAGAAGAAAGTAACAACCTAATAAATGTGAATGTTGGATGGCTGTTGTGGTTTGGTGATTTTATGAAAGCAAAAGCCCCTATGTGCTCTCAAACCTGTCACAACCTGAGACCACATTAACAAACAACCTGAGGTCACATTAATGAAGCCCACAGAACACCCAGCCATGTGTGACAGCAGCTTGTTCAAATGCAAGCACGCTCACTGCCCACCACACTTTGCTGGCCCTTCAGGGCCAAAGTGATGAATCAGTGATAAATGACTCAGGGAATAATTTTAGACACAGAGCGCTGACTAAATGTTTCTGAAAGATGTTGAAAAGATTAAAAAAAAAATGCACCAGATGCCATCTCTGAGGCTGTTCCTACAGACCAACTCACGGGCCTATTTCCAGCTGGTATTTTCAAGGGTAGGTAGCTTCAGCAACTCCCCAGGAGCTCAGAAGCCCAGCCACAACCACCCCCGTTACCCGTTATCAGCGCCCCCAGGAGCCTTGAACAATCAGTGCACAGTGGGAAGGCACATAGGTTGATATACTCGGGGGTAAATTTAGACGCAGAACTGTTTTGCATCCTTATTTTTCTGAGTAATCTGTTCTGCCAAGTTTTCCCCTTTATAGTCTGGGACCAACCAATTACCATGAAAATCAGATGAATAAATATTGAAGAGAATGTGTTCATCGTCTATTTTCGTGTCCTCACAGCAAGCAAGCGACATTATATTTTTAATTAAGTCTTTGATTTCCATTTTCCCTTTCAACTAAAGCTGTCCTCCATAGGATCAATTAAGCTAGATAATCAGATCCAGTGAAAAGCCCCCCAAAAGAACAGTTATTAGTAGGTGTGATTCACACATTTTCCCAACCATACTGCAAATTTCTGCTCCAAAATTAAAGTTGTAGAGACAACACAGTGCAGGGTGCTTGGGGCTTGCTCAGACATCTGGTCTAACTTCATCTCCTTCTTACCTTCTACATTATTTCTATACTGGCTTGTGAATGTATAATATATTAGTAGTACATATCTTTTCATAAATCATCCTTTTGTCTATAAGGACTGAGTGACCAAAAAAAAAAAATACTAATCATCTTTGATCTATAAGAGGGTATAATTTAGCTAAATTTTAAATTTTTAAAGAATACCTAAAATTTTCAACCAAAATATTTATATTCTCATAGAATTGCTTAGATATTTTCTCTCCTATTTACTTAGAGATAACTACAACAAATTTCATAGGTAGTCAATGCGGACGGAAAGAACTCTGGACTGAGTCTGTGTAGAAAACTTATTTGTGAACCCAGGCTGTCTTCTTGGGTCCTCAGTTCCTAACCTGCAAAAGTCTGAGGTTGCTTTATGTATTCAGTTAACCATTGCTTATTGAACACCACTTATGTGCCAGGCCCTATTCTAGATGGTAGGAAATAACAACACTGAACAAGACTGCTACCCTCATGGGGATTATAGTCTAGTTGTTGCTGTTTAGTTTCTAAGTCGTGTCCAACTATTTCATGACCCTGTGAACTGTAGCCCGCCAGGCTCCTCTGCTCATGGGATTTCCAAGGCAAGAATACTGGAGTAGGTTGCCATTTCCTTCTCCAGGGGATCTTCCCAACACAGGGACTGAACTGACTGAACCCATGTCTCCTGTATTGGCAGGCAGGTTCTTTACTGCTGAGCCACTAGGGAAGCCCTGCTGTCTAGTTGAGGAAGCTAAATAATAAATTAGCAAATAAAAGAGTGCTTGTTTGTGATAAGTGCTTAAGGGTAAGAATAAATCAGGGTAAAGAAGTAGCAGTTATACAAAGTATTCTCTATGAGATAAAATGGTGGGGGGAGGAGGTTTCTCTGATTTGGAGTAAACCTAGATCATTGTAGGAGAAGGCAATGGCACCCCACTCCAGTACTCTTGCCTGGAAAATCCATGGACGGAGGAGCGTGGTGGGCTGCAGTCCATGGGGTCACTAAGAGTCGGACACAACTGAGCGACTTCACTTTCACTTTTCACTTTCATGCATTGGAGAAGGAAATGGCAACCCACTCCAGTGTTCTTGCCTGGAGAATCCCGGGGACCGGGGAGCCTGGTGGGCTGCTGTCATTGGGGTTGCACAGAGTCAGACACGACTGAAGCGACTTGGCAGCAGCAGCAGCGGTAGATCATTGTAAGAGGTGATTATAACCCCATAATCTTGACATCGCTTGATGAACACACAACCAAAGGAAGCAAAGACGATGAAGACAGATTTCTCTTATGAACAGCACCTGAAAAAATTCTAAAGAAAATATTCAGACTCCAAATCCAAATCCATGATTACTATGTCATAGACCAAGCAGAGTTTATGCCAGGATGAAACATCAGAAAAATCTACCTGTGTAATTCACCAGACAAATGGACTTTAGGGAAAACAAATCATGGTATTATCTCAAGAGCTGTTGAAGAAACATTTGATAAAGTTCAATACGTATACATGATAAAAGTAATTGGGTAATTAATATATATGTTAATGAGAGCAGAGATTATCCTTCCAATTGGTCATGGACATATACCAGGTGCCAAAATCAATATCTGGGTTAGTAGTCCTTCAGTACACATTTGTTGAGTGAAGAATGAATGAATGAATGAATCCTTTAGGCTGATTAGAACATCTATAAAAGCTTTCATCATCCTTAAGGGAGAAAGTGAAAGACACTCAGTCTTGTCTGATTCTTTGCGACCCATGGACTGTAGCCCACCAGGCTCCCCTGTCCATGAAATTCTCCAGGCAAGAATACTGGAGTGGGAAGCCGTTCCCTTCTCCAGGGGATCTTCCCATCCCAGGGATTAAATCCGGGTCTTCTGCATTGCAGGCAGATTCTTCACTGTCTGAGCCACCACAAAAGCCCGCATGAAAATTTAGAGGCCATTCCTTTTCAGGTTGGAAACTGCACAAGGGCGCCCCCTCCTGGCCAATGCTCAAAGATGCCCTGGTCAGCTCAGCAGTACCCTGTGAGGTCTGGGATTTGGAGGACAAGAGGAAAAAACTGTCAGTGTTTGCAATAGCATGACCGCTGTTCCAGTAAAACGACAACAGTCAGAAAAATTTCCAGAATCAAGATCACGCTACTTTCCTCTCCCTGAAGCAATAACTATTGAAAAGAAGTAATCAAAAATAACATATCACTTAAAACAGGCACTAAAACTAGGCACCCAAGGAAGTAACCTGATAAAGGAAACAGAAGAACTTTCTGGAGAGAATTTTAAAATTCTAACAAAAGATATCTTAACACTAAATAAGTGGAGACATGCCATGTTCATGGAGGTGATGATTTACTATTTAAAAAAATGTCAGCTCTCCTCAAGTTAATCTACAAATTCAGCACAAGTCCTCTCAAAATCCCAGCATATATTTTTGGTGACTCGGTAAACTGAATCTAAACTCAGAACAAAGAATAAAGGTCTGAGAATATCTAAGACAACTTATGAAAAGGAGATTCAAGAAGAAGGACTTGCCACCAGATATTAGGATAGTTTAAAGCAGTAATGACTAAAGCAGTATGGAACACGGACAAAGAACAGAGCATCAAACCAACAGAACAGAACTGAGAGTCCAGAAACGGACCCACAACACAGAGAACTTAGTGCGTGTTAGAAGGAGCGCCACCACCACAGAGAAAATATGAATTCTTCGGTAAATAGTGATGGGGAAATGGACTCATTACGTGGCGATTTTTTAGACGTTGGGTCCTTCTCTTATATCATCTTCTAAAGTAACTTCAGTTGGGCTTGAAAGGTAGATGTGAAAGATAAAACCATGAAGCTAATAGGAGAAAATACGGAAGGAAGATGCGGTATACCTGTGATTGGTAGGTGAGAAATCTTTTAAAACTAAAAACCATAAAGGGGAAAATTAATGGATTTAGCTATATTCTCAGAAAAAAAGACTTTAATTTGATGAAGAAGGTCACAGACAAAATTATCTGAGAGGTGAAGACGTGGGAGAGTACAAATGGACATTCTATGACTGGAGAAAACTCAAGAAAGCCCAATAAGAAAATTAAAGGGGAAATATGGGGGAAAGATAGGAATACAAAATTTACAGAGAAACCTGTTAAAGTGCAATCAAAGAATTGCATGGCAAACAATAAGACATCTTTTCACTCCCCACCCCCGTCATATTAGCATAATTAGAGAGAGAAGAGGCAGATGAGGGACCTTCATCCTCTGCCACTGTGCATGTCGATAACCCTAGCCATTCTGGAAGTAAATGCAACCCCACAGTGACATTAAATGTACATACATTCTGCAATCAAAAATTCCTATCTTGGGATATGGCCAAGAGAGGCCGTACCAGGTGCAGGGGGAAACAAGCGCAAGGTTTGCAGCGCCTTCAGGGTTTTAATCCTTCACAAAAGAGTCAGGAAGTGATGTATAGACTGTGTATCCAGTGAGCCCCAGATGGCCCACCCAAGAAACAGTTCATCATGCAGAGGCACCACTGACAGATCTTGAAAACATGTACCAAAGGGGAAAAGAAAGAAATGATTTGCAGAACAATATCATGTTTGTGAATTTCTAAAACACAGAAGTACAAAATATGTATTTTACCTGGTATGTATATATGTGAGAAAAAAAATCCATACAACTAAGGAAAGTGGATTGCTGCTGCTGCTGCTAAGTCACTTCAGTTGTGTCCGACTCTGTACGACCCCATAGACGGCAGCCCACCAGGCTCCCCCGTCCCTGGGATTCTCCAGGCAAGAATACTGGAGTGGGTTGCCATTTCCTTCTCCAATGCATGAAAGTGAAAAGTCAAAGTGAAGTCGCTCAGTCGTGTCCGACTCTTAGCAACCTCATGGACTGCAGCCCACCACGCTCCTCTGTCCATGGGATTTTCCAGGCAAGAGTACTGGAGTGGGGTGCCATTGCCTTCTCTGAGGAAAGTGGATTGGAAGGCTATAAATTACATTTATGGGGCGTGGTTGCACAGGTGGAAGGGAAAGAGGAGATGTAGAAGTCTAGGGAGCCAAGGTAGGCAGGCAGCTAAGTCCAGACACCTGAGGCAAAGCATCATCTCTAACACACACAGTTCAGTTGTGTCCAAATTCAACTGAAGACTGTCTAAATCCCTACCTGTCAATCAAAAAAATGCAATATCTGTCATAGAGGACAGACTTGTGGTTGCCAAGGGAGGGAGGGGATGGGGGAAGGAAGGACTGGGAGTTTGGGATTAGCAGATGCAAACTATTATACAGAGGTAGGATAACAACAAGGTTCTACTATATACACAGGGAACTATATCCAATGTCCTGTGATAAGCCACAATGGAAAAGAATATATATATATATATACATATATATATATACATGTACATATATATATGTGTGTGTAAGTATAACTGAGTCACTTTTCTGTACAGCAAAAATTAACACATTATAAATCAACTATACTTCAACGAAATTTTTAAATATACAACATCCTTTACTATTGAGATAACTCTACCTGCTGCATTGTTCTCACTGGATAAAATATTTTAAACAACAATCCTGGAATTTACTCAATAGTTAGGTTAGTGTAACTACATTTATTAAACTTAGTAATTCTTGGACTATGCCAGGGTGAAGTCAAATTTTGTTTACTTACTGGAAGATGGAGTATTCAGTCAACCCTACAGAATTACTCAGACACAGTCATTCTGCTAGGAAGAGCCAAAAAGCCAAACTCACTGTCATGAGCTATTACTTCTCTGGGTGGGAAAGCAAGAGACAATTAATAGGAGGCTTACCTACTGCTCCGTCACATTTTACAACCTGCAAATAAAATCTTGTGGTTCAACTTGTAGAGAAATTTGAGGTGTGTATCAAAAGCCCAGAAACCCTGCACTTGCGAACAAAGATTCACTATGAATGTGTTTGGAAGGGAAACTCTCGCAGTTTTTGTATTCACTTTAAAGAACATGAGAATTAAGGCTTACCACCTGGGTTCTGGTGAATTTCCAAGTCTTATAAGTTGCATGGGGCTCTAACCATAGGCTCCAGTAATCTGACTCTGGTCTGAAAGTAAGTCCTCTGGGCCTGGTCTCCAGGGTCCCAGAGGAGTGACTGTCAGGACTCAGCAGGCATATGTGGGTAGAGAAGGGAAAGTGGTCCCCAGTGCAGTGACCTAGGGGAGACTGTTGGAGGAAGGGTGGCCAGTGCAGGCCATACTCCGCCCTGTGCTCACCGTGCCTTCTGGGTCCACGAGCAGCAAGTGTTTGGCCTGGCCGTTGTGCATGCCAGTGAGGACGAAGGATCCCGGGTTGGTGGTACTCTTCCTGACCAAGAAGTCTCCATCTCTCTTTAGCAGCCCCTCTGCCTCCTTCCTGCTCATCTCCCCTTGGTACCAAGGCTCTGCTTTCAGTTCTTCCAGCATCTTGGCATCTGGTGCTCTGGGTGAGACAGGGCTGATGCATTCCATGGAGGCTGCCTTGCTCAACACAGGCCCCAAGGACTGAATCTTGAGAGCATCTTCAAAAGGCTCTGCCAACAACATGTGCCAGCAACACGTCAATTCCAAGGAGAGCAAAAGATAAACAACACAATGTGAGGGTTGGCAATGCAAAGGCAACTTCGACCAGAAAAAAAAAGTAAAGTAGAGAAAACTGACTGGCTGGTAAGATAACAAGATTCATCGTAATGGCATCTGAAAACACAGCCCAAACCTTGGCATGACTCTCTCTGATGAGTCTGCTTTCCCAAGACAGCTGGGCATTGTGTCTTGTGCCAATGATTCAAGCACACCCTTTGTCTCACTGGTTAGAATGACTTCATTTTTGCATGCTGCAAGAGGCCAGGCATACTACGTGCCATCTACTTTCTCTGGTACATTGGCTAGCCTCTTCAACAAATGTGCTCTCTTCTGAATAAAAATCTGTCAATACCAAAGAAAATACACAGAGGAAAAGACAAATTGCAAGGTTTTGTGCAAAACCGAAACCCAGCCCAACAAATGTTTCTTTCAAAATCTTTGTATTAGGTGCATTTTTAAAAGAGAAGAAAACCAACATTTATTAGCAGCCCTTTGTGTGACTTGCCCCAGGCTAGGAGCTCTACCTCCCTTTGACATTCACTTGTTTCCCTGGAGAAAAAGGCTCTTGTATGAATGTTTGAGATTGAGCTTGACTCCATGCCCTTCAGAACACACTTCTCACTGTGGGGCATTGCTCTAAACAGCAACAAATATCAGCAGTGAGAGAAGTCGACAGGCACATCTAATTAAATCTCAATGTTGGATTTTCAAACGAAGCAATACGTACAACAGCATTCTGCAAAATGCACACAGTGCTACACAAAAGTAAGGTGTTGCGATGTTTATTGAGGGCCACACTACCAACATACTACAATGCAAACACCACAAGACCAGGAAGGTTTCTCTCCTGGGCATAGCTGCATCCCCAGAGACCAACACTGCTCCTGGGTCATAGTTTGTATCCTGTAAACATTCAGGGAGTGCTGTAAAATCAGACCCGTTTGTTAAATGTTAGCAGAGAATGGGCAGAAGTGAAGTGAATAAATGAAACCAAAACTAAGACATTTTGACAACTTATTAAATTATTTACAGATTTGGGTGCCCCCCCTCCCACCCAAAAACAAGAGGTTTAAACTATGGGCTAAAATTGTTTGTGTATTTCCTTTTTTCATTCTACTTTTTCCCCTTATTACCGGGAGTAGTTGAAAATTTGTATTCTATTTCTCTACCATCACCATCACCACAACATCATCATCATCACCATCATCGCGGACCCACGAGCAGCAGCAGCATCACTATCACTATTAACACCATCGTCACCAACACCACTATCACCATTTCATCATCATCATCACCATCATCTCGGACCCACGAGCAGCAGCATCACTATCACTATTAACACCATCGTCACCAACACCACTATCACCATTTCATCATCAGCATCACCATCATCTCAGACCCACGAGCAGCAGCATCACTATCACTATTAACATCATCATCACCTTCATGACTGTCATTATCGTCACCACAACCATCAGCACCATTATCAGAACAATCAGCACTGCTATCACTATTGTTATTTAGATATACTGGTTCAAGGTACTGCTTCCTTGGTAGCTCAGACCGTAAACAATCTGCCTGCAAACCAGGACACCTGGATTCGATCCCTGCGTCAGGAAGATCCCCTGGAGAAGGGAATGGCAACCCATGCCAGTATTCTTGCCTGGGAAATTCCATGGACAGAGGAGCCTGGCAGGCTACAGTCCATGGGGTCACAAAGAGTTGGACACGACTGAGTGACTAACACTTGGACTTGGGGTTCAAGATAAACAGAGCACTAGGTCTACTTCTCTAATACTTTTCAATAGATATTAGCTTCTCCAGAGCTCTATCTACTTTCTCTCTCCCCTTCTCTAGTTTTGGGAGTAGGAGTGGAAATTGAGGGATTTGAAAAGGGTGGCTTGGACTTTCATTTTTCCATCTCAAACCCCAGCCTAATCTAACTATCCTCAGGCTCTGGGGCCAGAATTCACTGGCAACTTGACTAAGTTAAGCAGTGAAAATGGTCTGCCATAAATTCAACTACTAAAGTGAAGTTGGGAGACATTGTTAATACTGGAGCAGAGGGTCAAGGAGCTAACAGTTGATTCTAAATTTTGCAAAGTCGCTTCATACCTCCTAGGCTATTTCCACATTTTTTTTAAAATGAAGAGATTGGACTGGATGATTCTGCAGTTCTTCTGGCTCTGGTGAATTTTTGCCTGTCATCCTGGGAGAAATAGACTATTGTTGTCATGGTGCAGTTCAGTTCAGTCGCTCAGTCATGTCCGACTTTTTGTGACCCCATGAATTGCAGCACACCAGGCCTCCCTGTCCATCACCAACTCCTGGAGTTCACTCAGACTCACGTCCATCGAGTCAGTGATGCCATCCAGCCATCTCATCCTCTGTCATCCCCTTTTCCTCTTGCCCCCCAATCCTTCCCGTATCAGAGTCTTTTCCAATGAGTCAGCTCTTCGCATGAGGTGGCCAAAGTACTGGAGTTTCAGCTTTAGCATCATTCCCTCCAAAGAAATCCTAGGGCTGATCTCTTTCAGAATGGACTGGTTGGATCTCCTTGCAGTCCAAGGGACTCTCAAGAGCCTTCTCCAACACCACAATTCAAAAGCATCAATTCTTTGGCGCTCAGCTTTCTTCACAGTCCAACTCTCACATCCATACATGACCACTGGAAAAACCATAGCCTTGACTAGATGGACCTTTGTTGGCAAAGTAATATCTCTGCTTTTCAATATTCTATCTAGGTTGGTCATAACTTTCCTTCCAAGGAGTAAGCGTCTTTTAATTTCATGGCTGCAGTCACCATCTACAGTGATTTTGGAGCCCAGAAAAATAAAGTCTGACACTGTTTCCACTGTTTCCCCATCTATTTCCCATGAAGTGATGGGACCAGAGCCATGATCTTCATTTTCTGAATGTTGAGCTTTAAGCCAACTTTTTCACTCTCCACTTTCACTTTCATCAAGAGGCTTTTGAGTTCCTCTTCACTTTCTGCCATCAGGGTGGTGTCATCTGCATATCTGAGGCGATTGATATTTCTCCCGGCAATCTTGATTCCAGTCTGTGCTTCTTCCAGCCCAGCGTTTCTCATGATGTACCCTGCATATAAGTTACATAAGCAGGGTGACAATATACAGCCTTGACGTACTCCTTTTCCTATTTGGAACCAGTCTGTTGTTCCATGTCCAGTTCTAACTGTTGCTTCCTGACCTGCATATAGGTTTCTCAAGAGGCAGGTCAGGTGGTCTGGTATTCCCATCTCTTTCAGAATTTTCCACAGTTTATTGTGATCCACACAGTCAAAGGCTTTGGCATAGTCAATATCTATTCATAAAAGCACTCAATCCTATCCTCACCCACATACAATACAAAGTATTGAACCAGCAGTGAATTTACCAGACTTCTGGGATTCTCTATTTCCTGCTCTTCAAAAGTGTAATAATAATGATAATAATAATAATACCCATAAGACTACTGGAAAAATTAAATAATATGCACCTTGCCACGTGGTAGAAACTCACTAAATATTAGTCTTCTCTCCCTCCCTCGTTAGCCTGTAAAATTCTTAAGGAAGTTGAAAAAGAAATCTGGGGATGTAAAGCTATTTGTGAGTTTGGAACGCTCTTTCACAATTCTTTAACAACTATTGACACTTTCATTAACTAGTTCACAGATGATTTCTTTTTCCCAATCTATATGACAAGCAGAGGTCCCTGACACACATCACACTAGAGTGCAAGCAACAGTAGTTTGGGGTCCCTCTTCTCATCCCATTTTATTTTTCATCAGAGCATTTGTCACTACCTGTAACACATGGTGGTTATTTAAACTCCATGAGAGGAGGGACTTTGTCCCTCCTGTATATCCCCAGTAAATAGAATAGTATTTGATACCTGGTAGGTGTTCAGTGGAGAGGAAGAAGGGGAGAAGGAAAGTGGGTGTGTGTATGCAAACACATGGGTGTATTACAATTTCTTGCTTACGTGTTAGCTTTGTTCAGCAGATTAAGAGCTCTGTGAAAATAGGGGCCAAGGCATTTCAGCATCCTTAAAACTGATACAGTATTTTAGGCACACAATATCCGATTAATACCTAAGTGAAGAAATAAATGAATGCATTCATTTATGTATATCATTTGTCTCAATGTGATTGTCAAGAACAAAGTTAATTATAAAAAGTGGGGGGAGTTGCTTTGTCTTTTGCAGAGAACTGCAGAGAAGGTTGTAATATGAAAACAGGGGTCAGCCAAGTTCAAAACCTTGAAAAACTCAATCATAACCCAGGAGAAAAACAGCTAATCAGCATCCTTAATCAAAACTACACTGGAAGAAAATCAGTAATTGCACACATTTCAAACAAAAGACAAAGTTTAAAAAAAAAAAAAACACAGCCTTAAAAGAGAAAAAAACAATAGCAAATGGAAACGCACTCATGTCAAAGAGGTCTTTCCGCGGACTGCTCTCTGCACTGCTGCCCGTGGTCGGCCCTGTCTGCTGGGGAATACGCTGGGTATTGACGTAGGTGGGGGCTTCTCCCGTAGGAGCCACATGTGATTTCCCTTCAGGCATGCTGTAGATGTCCAAGGATCCTGCAACAAGAAAATAGAACTCCTTTCTCTTCTGATCATAATGCTATTCATGTTAAGCCACCCAATGTTTCACAGAGAAGTTCCCTCAGTCCATTCATAAGAAAATCCTTCTTTCAGATGCCCATCTATTAACTCTCTTCTCTGACCCTCTTACCCTGCTGTGCTTCGGCTAAGATACTTTCCACTCCTGCCTGTCAAAATGGGACCTGCCATCCCAGGATGATGGACACCATGAAGGTTAGAAGCCTTGTCAAGACCATAGGCCCGTCTGACTCAGGCCGGGTGGGCGGGAGGGGCAGGGGAACTACGCCTGCCACAGAAGCTCCCCCAGCCTCCTCATTCCCTCTGCAAAGGACTGAGATCAAAATAACTGAGCAGAAGAACAATGAGTCTTATTTGCACTGCTCTTTTTTTAAGTATAGGTGAATGCTTCATATATTAACTCCAAAGAAATGCAATGCATTTCCAATGCTCTGGCCCCATTGTTAGACATAAAGCAATATTTACCCCATTTGCTTCCTAATGAATTGAGACACTTTCCTTATAAAACAGAATCAGGCTTGTGCCATCATGGGACTTCCCAACTGAACCAAGACTGCTGAGGCTCGACTGGGGGGTCACAGCCACTGTCACCCAAGGTGAATGAAGGGTGTGGCCCTGTTCGGGTCACCATCTGATTCTTTGTACAGGTCACTATTTCTAACAAACTTCCACAGACACTCTCAAGACCACCTTGGACCTGGAGAGAGGTCACCTCTCCAGGTGGTGGGGCATGAGAGTTGGCTCAATTCAACCAGCAAGAGTGGGTTCAGGACTCTTTAAGAAGCTTTCCCAAGAGCCCACTGAAGGACTTTTGGCAGACCACTGTCTCTGCCTACAAGCCTGAGAATGCAAGTGTCCTGAGAAAGTCATCAACTTCAGATGATTGTGAGTGTTGAGTACAGGGCAAGGGGATATCACTCCCTGGTGGTGGTACCCAGAGTTCAGTTTCATTTAGGGGAAATGGCTGTTAGCAGGTTAATAGGGGTTTATTTGTTCTATGGACAAGGTATTTATTGGTTTCCAATAAGAACTTGAAATTCATTAAGAGTTATGAGTCTCAAGTTCCAGGCCAAGAACTTATATAAGGCTCATTTTTTTTCTCTGGTGAATTTCTTACATTGTCTGTTCTTGATCTGGCTGGAATAACCTGGATATAAAAAAGACCTCATTTTCAAATAAATCTAACAAATTTTTCAATAGAGTCAATATCTAATGTAAGTAATGTGTCTCTCTTAGTCTTTAATAGTTATTCTATGTCTAAGTACATGATTGTTGTATAAAATGCTTTAAATGTATACAGAACAAAATTGAAAATGTAAATAAGTGCCTCTGGCAAAGTTATAACTTTAATTTGCTATTTCCATCCTATTCTGAGGTAGAGTCAAGTAGTCTGTTGACTCTTTTATGGATTATTAACTGGGCAGCACAAATGGGTCATCTTTCAGCTGGGGCCAGTATGACATAAAATTATTTCACAGGAGAAGCATTTTAAAAATATATTTTCATTTA
Organism: Bubalus bubalis; assembly: GCF_019923935.1. Lineage (NCBI taxonomy): Eukaryota > Metazoa > Chordata > Mammalia > Artiodactyla > Bovidae > Bubalus > Bubalus bubalis. The sequence goes on along the minus strand of NC_059159.1, from coordinate 150,652,415 downwards.
CCCACTGGCACAAATGGCAATAATGTAGGTGAAAACCTTAATGTTAAACCAACAAATGGTTAGAATATATACATAGAAGCATACATCGGATCTTCATTCATTTATCACTCCATCTCCTTCAGACCCTGTAGCCAGGACCCTGGAACCATCAAAAGTTCTCAAAATGTTTGAGGAGGTAAAATGCTTAAAATTGAAAGAAACGTTTAAAACGTATAGATACATACATGTGTATGCTTGTCTAAAAATAACTGTCTAGAGAATAGAGACTAATGTTAGCAATTAAACTAAATAGTGCTTAATTAGTCACACTATTTTTAATGTGGGATGTAGGTGCATGCTTATAGGTTTGATAAGAAGTGAAGTGTCCTCTAAAAGGACCCAGGCCCTGTGACAGACTTATATTCCAGGTGCCATCTCTGCCAGGGATGGTGTCACTCCGTTCTTCCTACAGGTGACCATAGAAGAGGGAGGTGGGGCAGAGGAAAGGAAGGGAAAACTACAAGCTGCCATTAGAAGCTACCAGGATTCAATATTGACTCCAGAGTCTCCCACCTTAGCCTCGTTTGAACTGGGTGTGGAGTTGGCCCTGGGGAGGTGAATTCCTCAGACTCTGGAGGGGCAAGCCCTCCCGCCAGAGAAGGGCCTTAGATGCACAGTCTCAGTGTGCAGGAGAACAGGAAGAACTGGGAGGCGTGAAGAATGAGCTGGTCCTGGTGCCCAGGGACGGATTATCTGATGTGTGCCCTCCGACATCCCTGACAGCCATTCTTTCTATTTCTGTGATCCGGTTGGGAAACTGTAGCCCCACCCACAGCAGTTATTTCCAGTCAGCCATTCTGCCACTCCACAGGACAGGAACTTTTGAAAAGTATTTTTTATGTTTCTTGTCCACCTTACCTTGCTGCTCACCTTGCCTGACAGGTGTTTGCTGCCAGTCTTCACCAAACGGGTCTCCTAAGTGTCTTCCCTGGTAGTAAGTTTGCTCTTTTCCTGCAAACTATAGACATATGTAAATACAAAACAAGAAAAAATCCTCCTCTTCTTGAGTCTCCACCTTTGAAAGCCATAATACAGAAGAAGGGACTTCAGTGGCCAGTGGATTGCATCCCTGTTGTACTCAGTTTTCCCTTCATGCCTCACAGTTGGCATGAAGATTTGGGAAGTTAGTCTGCACGGGTGTGAAAAAGAGGCTACATCTCATCAAAACTACAGATGTTCCCTGCTTTCAGTACCCACCCCCCCACCTCCCTTCCCTAAGTGTGACCATAAATTGAATTCTCTACATACAGCCACATCACCAACATGCCTTAAGATAGATTTCATTTAGAGACTATCTATGTGTCAGAACATAGTTCCCAGCATATACACCTATAACCATTCTTTCCTTGGCAAATCCACCTTGTCGATTCCTTCTTATAGAGCTATTGACACTTGGCTTCAGTGTTATTTACTGCTTTTATTGTCATCCACATAAGGTAAGTGACATCAAAAAATTCCCTTTAACAAAGAGATATCATAGAGATACCATAACTCTAGAAAGAGAATGCCTTACTAGAATTTTGAATTAGAGGGGAAATCAGGGAGATAAGTAAAACAGAAACCCTCAAAACAAAACAAACAAACAAAAAAAAACTTATGTTAAAGGCTTATATTCTTTCTCTTTCCAGAGAACTCAAAGAACCCCAGGCTTTCAAAAGTCTTGAACTCTCTTTCCCTCATTAAGTTCAAAATACAATGGGATTTGTCCTAGGATGATGAGGGAACTTGCAGACTTGTATCTCAGGAATCACAATGGAGTTCCAAGGCATTTGACTAAACCTTGTGATGTTAAAGCAAAAGCTTCCCCTACTGTCTGCTTTATGAAATTCAAGGGGAGGAAGTTTGTGAGTTTTTTTGTCTGGATAGAACATCAGCCTGAAAATAGAGTTGAAGAAAGCAATAGGAAATGAAGTCCAGTTAGCTACCATTCAGGGAAAGATATAAGACTCACCTGGGCTGTGTCAGGACCGTGGGGTCTGGCTTTCAGGCGAGCATCGGCAAACCCCCCTGGAGGAGGTGTCTTGCTTGGAATGCTGTTGTAATATGGGTGGTCTGAGCCATCACTCTCCTCTTCAGTCCATGGTTCATCTAGACTCTGCATTCTGTTAAAAGAGGATTTTCGAGAACTTTAGCCAAAATTTGAGCTTACTGTCAAAACAAAAAAATCTAATGTTAGTAACTATAGTCCCAGAAAGCAGAGTTTAGTCACTCCCCCTTCAACGATCTAGGTCTCAGGCACATATAAACAGCAGATGAATGGTTCAGCCAAATATCCCCGCCTTATTCACAGTGCTACCCTTTAGAAAATCCCAGTCTTATTTGAAACAGAAAAGAGCTCCTTTATTAAAAGTACATTTTAATAAGAAAAGACATAGTTTATATGTAATGATAATCAGCTTCTTGAGGTATAGACACACATTTTAGTATATCATGAAATTTACCCAAAACAAAATTAACTTTAATGGAGATTTAGTGACATCAAGGAAAATGGCAGAGTAAGGACCTCTGAATTATTCTTTCCTCTGTAATGACAACAAGAAAGCTAGCAAAAAATGTTTTCATGATCAACATTTTTAGAACTCTGGAAATTAATCAGAAGTTTGTACCAATCTAGAGAGTGTTTTGGAGAAGGCAATGGCACCCTACTCCAGTACTCTTGCCTGGAAAATCCCATGGACGGAGGAGCCTGGCAGGCTGCAGTCCATGGGGTCACACAGAGTTGGACACGACTGAAGTGACTTAGCAGCAGCAGCAGCAGAGAGTGTTTATTAAACAAACAAAAAAAGACATAAATAGCTGTCAGGACAAGAGCTTTGTTGCATTTTAACTTGCTCTGTTGCCATCTCCAGGGTAGACTTAAAAGCCAAAATCCAGTAGTCACAGTGAAAACCAGCAGCTTAAATAGCTAGACATGGGAGGAGGCAAAAAAGCATTTAGGTTCCTGTAAATTCCTATTCCCAGAAAACATTCATTATGACCTTTCTGTTCATTCTCTAAAAGACTCCACTCCCAAAACTGTCTTTATTTGACCTGATTCAGAGGTTGTCTATGGAAAACAGCTTCTTCCATAAGGTCATTTGTCAAAAACAATTACAGGCAATTATTTAACACTATGACTCCCTGAAACAATAGATAACATTTGGGCTAAAGAGTAAGCTAGTCAAAAAGCTTAAAAGAAAAAGCTAGGAAATTATAAATTTTGACATATTTCTAGGAATCTAGGCATCTACATGTATGCATAGAACTATTTTCACATCCGGGTTGTGTGCCTGCTCAGAAAAGACGTAAAAAGGCATTAGTTCTCATCTGCACTGACCTTGAAGTTTTGCACAAGCAGAAAGTCAAAGCTAAAGCAGAGTTGTCAACTGCCTAACCAAGTGTTGAAGGAGTTCCCCAAGATTCACACAGAGCACCTCAGCAAAAACTGGGGGACTTAGTGGTTTCAGACATTTAAATCTCTCTTTGATCATTAGCTGTCTAATAAGTGAACTGAGCAGAGTTGTCAGTGGTCATATGTAACAAAATATAGACTTGACCAAGTTGCTTTAGGAAAATCACTAAAACAAACAACCACAGCAAACAGCAACAACAGCTACTCCAGTGAACACAGAAGTAATAAGAAAGTAAAGAGTCATATTGTTTATATGGAGACCTTATGAGCGATCTGGATAGAGGATAAAACCAGCCTCAACATTACCTTAATGGAGAAGGCAATGGCACCCCACTCCAGTACTCTTGACTGGAAGTCCCATGGACGGAGGAGCCTGGTGGGCTGCAGTCCATGGGGTCGCTAAGAGTCAGACACGACTGAGCAACTTCACTTTCACTTTTCACTCTCATGCATTGGAGAAGGAAATGGCAACCCACTCCAGTGTTCTTGCCTGGAGAATCCCAGGGACGGGGGAGCCTGGTGGGCTGCCGTCTCTGGGGTTGCACAGAGTCGGACACGACTGAAGCGACTTAGCAGCAGCAAGGCCTAATCCAGAGCAAGTGAATCCTATTTTCAATTTATGAGAGATGAGGAAGCTGCAGAAGAAAAGCTTGAATCTAGCAGAGGTTTGTTCATGAGATTTAAGGAAAGAAGCTATTTCCATACCATCAAAGTGCAAGGCAAAGCAGCAAATGCTGCTGTATTGATAGAAACAATTGCAAGTTATTTGGAGTATCTCACTAAGATAATGGAGTGGCTACACTAAACAACAGACTTTCAGTGTAAACAAAATAGCTTCATATTGGAAGACACCATCTAGGAATTTCAGAGCTAGAGAAAGTCAATGCCCAGCTTCAAAGCTTCAAAGAACAAACTTGGCCCTCTTGCTAGGGGCTACTGCAGTCAGTGACTTTAAGTTGAAGCCAGTACTCATTTACCATTCTGAAAATTTTAGGGCCCTTAGGAATTATGCTAAATCTACTCTGTCTATGCTCTATAAATGGATCAGCAAAGTCTGGACAACAGCATATCTATTTATAGCATGATTTACTGAATATTTTAAGCCCAATGTTGAGACCTATTGCTTGGAAAGAAACAATTCCTTTCAAAATATTACTACTCATTGACAATGCACCTGGTCACCCAAGAGTTCCAATTGAGATTGATGTTGTCTTTATGCTTGCTAACACAACATTCATCCTGCAACCCCTGAATCAAGGAGTAATTTCAACTTTCAAGTCTTATAAGAAATACATTTCATAAGCTTATAGCTGCCACAAATAGTGATTCCTCTGATTGACCTGAGCAAAGTCAATTGAAAGCCTTCTAGAAAGGACTGAGCATTCTGCTGCTGCTGCTAAGTCGCTTCAGTCGTGTCCGACTCTGTGCAACCCCATAGACAGCAGCCCACTAGGCTCCCCTGTCCCTGGGATTCTCCAGGCAAGAACACTGGAGTGGGTTGCCATGTCCTTCTCCAATGCATGAAAGTGAAAAGTGAAAGTGAAGTCATTCAGTCATGTCCGACTCTTAGCAATCCCATGGACTGCAGCCTACCAGGCTCCTCCATCCATGGGATTTTCCAGGCAAGAGTACTGGAGTGGGGTGCCATTGCCTTCTCTGCTGAGCATCCTAGATGCCATCAAAAACACTCATGATTCATGGAAAGAGGTAAAATCTTCATTCAACATTAATAGAAGTTTGGAAGAAGTTAGTTTCAACCCTCGTGGATGACTTCGAGGGGTTTAAGACTTACAGGGAAAGTCTGTGTTTACACAGAACTTTATGAGATATAAATGCCTATATAATAATAGACAATATCAAATCAACAACCTGAATCTCTGCCTTAATAAACCAGAAAATAAGAGTTAAACCCAAAGCAAGCAGAAGGAAAAACAATAAAGATTAAGGTAGAAATAAAAATAGAAAATCAATAGAGAAAAGCAATTAAACCAAGAGTTGGTTCTTAGAAAGATCAACAGTATTGACAAATCTATAGCTAGACTGACTAAGAAAGAAGAGAGCAGACTCAAATTACCAAAATTAGGAAGAAAAGAGGAAAAACTGCTACCAGCCATACATGAATTAAAAGGATTATAAGAGAAACTATTAAAAATTATATACCAACAAATTAGATAATCTAGATGAAATGGGGAAATTCCTATGAAGACTCAATCTATCAAAAAATAACTCAAGAAGAAATAGAAAATCTGAAGATAACTGTAACAACAAGACTAAATTAGTAATCAAAATCTTGCATCCCAAGAAAAGCCCAGAATCATATGGCCTCCTGGTGAATTCTATCTAATATCTGAAGGAGAATTAATAGCAATTTTTCATAACTCCTCCAAAAAATAGAAGAGGAGGGAAGTTTTCAAACTAAATCTATGATGCCAGAATTATCCAGATGCCAAAACCAAAGACACTGCAAGAAAAAAAAAAAAAACAAGCTGCAGATCAATATCTTTTATGAATATGAATGGAAAAATCCTCAACAAAATACTAGCAAGCCAAAAATCCTCCAGCAAAATACAAAAAAATCATGCACCATGACTAAGTGATATTTCTCTGGTAATGCAAGGTTGTTTAAACATTCAAAATCAACTAATGTAATATATCATACCAATAGAATAAAAACAAATGCCAAATACTCATATCTAGACACAGAAAAATCATTTGACAAAATCTGACAGTTTTCCATGACAAAAAACCCTCAAAAATCTTGGAATTAAAAGGCATTTTTCTCAACCTGAAAAAGAGAATCTATGAAAAGTCCACAGCTAAGAACATGATTAATGGGAAAATTCTGAATATTTTCCTCCTAAGATCAGGAACATAATAAGTTTGTCCCATCTTTCCACCTCTATTCATTGTACTAGAGATTCTAGCCAGGACAATTATATAATAAAAAGAAATAAAAGGCATTCAGATTAGTAAGTCAAAATAAAACTATATTTTCTTGCACAGGACATGATCTTGTATATAAAAAATACTAAGGAATACACATACACACCCAAATTATTAGAGCTAAGTGAATAATAAAAAATAAATGAATTCAGCAAGTTTCCACAATGCACAATCAGTGTATAAAATCAATTGTATTTTTATATATTAACAATAAAAACAAAATTAACAAGCAATTTCACTTATTATAGTATCAAAAAGAATAAAAGATGTATTCTTTTGGTAGTAAAAATTATCAAAACAAGTGTAAGACTCATAACAGAAAATTACAAAACATTGTTGAAAGAAATTAAGGAATTCTAAATAAGTGGAAAGACATCCTGCATTTATGAATTGAAAGATGTAATACTGTTAAGATGGAAGTACTCCCCAAATAGGTCTATAGATTCAAGATAATTTCTATCAAAATCACAATTGTCTTCTTTCATAAAAATAAACAAGCTATGCTATTCCTTTGAAATTGCAAGAGGCCCAGAATAGTGAACAGGGTCAAACGTTAATAAAGAAGAATGTAGTTGGAAGACACATACTACCTCACTTCAAACTAACTATAAAGCTATACTATTCAAGACTATATGGTATTGGCATAAGGATAGACATATAAATCAATGGAACAGTTAAGAGTCCATAAATAAACCCATATATTTATAGTCAATAGATTTCAACAAGGATGCCCAAACAATTCACTATGTAAAAGAACAGTCTTTTCAACAAATGGTGCTATGATGACTGGATAGTCATTTGTGAAAGTTGGACCCTTAAGTCACACCATATACAAAAATTAACTCAAATGGATTAAAGACCAAAATGTTAGAGCTAAAACTTAGAAGAAAACATAGATGTAAATCCTCATGATCTTGGATTAGGCAATGGTTTCTTACACATGACACCAAAAGCAAAAGCAACCAAAGAAAAAATAAGTAAATTACTTGGACTTCATCAAAGTTAAAAACTATGGTCCTTCAAAGGACATTATTAAGAAAATGCAAGACAACACAAACAATAAGAGAAAATATTTGCTAATTATATATCTGGAAAGAGACTTGTATCCAGAATATATAAAGAATTTCTACAAGTCAACAATAAAAAGACAAATAATGCAATCTTAAAAATGGACTAAGGACTCTGCCCATCAAAGGTTCAAGACCAGCTCCACCCACAAGAGGGTAGGCACCAGTCCCTTCCACCAGGAAGCCTACAGAAGCCCTTAGACAAATCTCATCCACTAGTGGGAAGATGCCAGAAGCAAGAGGAAATACAATACTGAAGCCTGTGGAAAGGAGACCACAAACACAGGAAGTTATACAAAATGAGATGACAGAGAAATATGTTGCAAACAAAGGAACAAGATAGAAACCCACAAGAACAACTAACTGAAGAGGACATAGGCAATCTACCTGAAAAAGAATTCATAGTAATGATAGTAAAGATCCAAAAATCTCTGAAAAAGAGTGGATGTACAGATGAAGAATATATATAAAATGTTCAATAAAGAGCTAGAAGACTTAAAGAACAAATGAACAGAGGTGAATAATACAACAACTGAAATGAATAATAGACTAGACAGAATCAGTAGCAGAATAACTGAGGCAGAACAAGTAAGTGAGCTAGAAGACAGAGTGATGGAAATCACTGTCACAGAAGAGAGTAAAGAAAAAAGAATGAAAAGAAATGAAGGTACTCTCAGAGACCACTGGGGCAGTATTAAATGCACCAACATTCACACTATAGGGGTCCCAGATGGAGAACAGAAAGAGAAAGGGCTGGAGAAAATAATTGAAGATATTATAGTCAAAAACTTCCCTAACATGAGAAAGGAAACACTCACTCAAGTCCAGGAAGTGCAGAGAATCCCATACAGGGTGAAACCATGAAGGAACAAACCAAGACACATATTAATCAAACTGACAGAAGTTAAAGACAAAGAAAAAATATGAAAAGTAACAAGGGAAAAGCAACAATATACAAAGAATCCCCATAAGGTTATCAGCTGATTTTTCAGCAGAAACTCTATACCAGAAGGGAGTGGCATGATGTATTTCAAGTGATGAAAGGGAAAAACCAACAACCAAGAATACTCTATCCAGAAAGGATATCATTTAGATTTGGTGGAGAAATCTAAAGCTTTATAGACAAAAGCTAAGAAAATTCAGCACCACTAAACCAGCTTTACAACAAATGCTAACAAACTTCTCTAGGTAGAATGAGACCAGCAATCTAAAACATGAGACTTTGTACATATCCCACTCCAGTACTCTTGCCTGGAAAATCCCATGGACGGAGGAGCCTGGTAGGCTGCAGTCCATGGGGTTGCTAGGAGTCGGACACGACTGAGCAACTTCACTTTCGCTTTTCACTTTCATGCATTGGAGAAGGAAATGGCAACCCACTCCAGTGTTCTTGCCTGGAGAATCCCAGGGACAGGGGATCCTGGTGGGCTGCTGTCTATGGGGTCGCACAGAGTCGGACATGACTGAAGCAACTTAGCAGCAGTAGCAGCAGACTGCTAGATCAGAACTGATGACAACAAACAAAAACTACAATAGATACACATACAAAATAGGAAAAACAACTCAAACACAACACTAAAGATGGTCACCAAACCACAAGAGAAGAGAACAAAAGAAGATGTGAAGAAAAAAGAACTACAAAAACAAACCCAAAGCAGTTAAGAAAATGGCTATAGGAACATGCATATCAATAATTACATTAAATGTAAATGGATCAAATGCTTCAACCAAAAGACATAAACTGGCTGAATGGATACAAAAGCAAGACCAATATATGTGCTGTCTACAAGAGACTCACTTCAGACCTAGAAACACATACAGGCTGAAATTGAGGGAATGGAAAAAGACAGTCCCTGCAAATGGAAATCAAAAGAAAGCTGGAGTAGAAATACTTACATCAGTCAAAATAGACATTAAAATAAATACTGTTACAAAAGACAAAGGTCATTACATAATGATCAATGGATCAATCCAAGAAGATATAAGAATTATAAATGTATATGTACCCAACATAGGAGCACCTCAATATATAAAGCAAATGCTAACAGACATGAAAGGGGAAATCAGTAACACAATAATACTGGGGAACTTTAACACCTGTGTATACCAATGGACAGATCATGCAGAGAGAAAAATAATAAAGAAACACAAGCCTTAGGTGACACGTTAGATCAGACAGACTTAATTGATATCTATAAGAAATTCCATCCAAAAGCAGCAGAATACACTTTCGTCTCAAGTGCACATGGAATATTCTCCAGGATAGATAACATTTGGACCACAAATCAAGACATGGTAAATTCAAGAAAATTTGAATCATATTAATCATCTTTTCTGACCACAATGCTATAAGATTAGAAATCAATTACAGTTAAAAAAAATTTGTTAAAAAGAAACACATGGAAATTTAAAAAATACGTTACTAAACAATCAACAGATCTCTGAAGAAATCAAAGAGGAAATCAAAAAACATCTAGAGACAAATGGCACCAAAAACATGACAATCCAAAATCTGTGAGATGCAGTAAAAACAGTTCTAAGAGGGACCTTTATAGCAATACAATCTTACCTCAAGAAATGAGAAAAATCTCAAGTAAACAACCTAAATTTACACAACTAGAGAGAGAAGAAAGCAACCAGAGAGAGAAGAACAAACAAAATCTCCACAATCCTCAAGAAGGAAAGAAGTCATAAAGATCAGAACAGGAATAAATGATATAGAGACAAAGAAAACAATAGCAAAGATCAATGAAACTAAAAGCTGATTCTTTGAGAAGATAATGTTGATAAACCTTTAGCTAGACTCATCAAGAAAAAAAGGGAGAGGACTCAAATCAATAAAATTAGAAATGAAAAAGGAGAAGTTACAACAGACACCACAGAAACACAAAGGACCATAAGCGACTACTGCAAGCAACTATTTGCCAGTAAAATGGACAATCTGAGAGAAATGGACAAATTCTTAGAAAGGTACAACTTTCAAAGACTGAAACATGTAGAAATAGAGAATATGAACGCATGAATCACTGAAATTGAAACTGTGATTTAAAAACTTCAAACAAACAGAAGTCCAGAGCCAGATGGCTTCACAGATGAATTCTATCAAACATCTAGAAAAGAGTTAAAACCTATCCTTCTCAAACTATTCCAAAAAATTATAGAGGAAGGAATACTCTCAAGCTCATTATACAAGGCCACTATCTCCCTGATACCAAAACTCAACAAAGATCTCACACACAAAAAAAGAAAATTACAGGCCAATGTCATTGATGAACAAAGACACAAAAATCCTCAACAAAATACTTAGAAACCAAATCCAACAATACATTAAAAGGATCATACACATGATTAAGTGGTATTTATCCTGGGGATGCAAGGATTCTTCAACATATGTAAATCAATCAATATAATACACCATACTAATGAACTGAAGAATAACAACTATATGATCATCTTAACAGAGGCAGAGAAAGCTTTTGACAAAATTCAACACCATTTATGAGAAAAACTCTCCAGAAAGTAAGCATAAAGATAATATAACATAATAAAGGCCATATATGAAAATCCACAGCAAATATCATTCTCAACAGTGAAAAATTTGAAAGGATTTCCTCTAAGATCAGGAATAAGACAAGGATGTGCAGTCTTGCCACTTTTATTCAACACAGTTTTGTGAGTCCTAGCCACAGCAATCATAGGGGAAAAAAAAGAGAAATTAAAGGAATTCAAACTGGAAAACAAGAAGTAAATTTGTCACTGTTTGCAAAAGACATGCTACTATACATAGAAAGTCCTAAAGATGTTACCAGAAAACTACCAGAACAGAATTTGGTAAAGTTGCAGGATACAAAATTAATATACAAAAATCTCTTGCATTCCAATACACTAACAACAAAAGTTCAGAGAAACTAGGGAAACAACCCCATTTATCACTGCATCAGAAAGAATAAAATACCTAGGAATAAACCTTAAGGAGGCAAAAGACCTATACTCAGAGAACTATAAGATACTGATGAAAGAAATTAAAGATAATGTAAACAGAAGGAGAAATATACCACATTCTTAGATTGGAAGAATCAATATTGTTAAAATGACTATATTACCCAAAGCAATCAGCAGATTCAATGAAACTTCTATCAAATTACCAATAACATTTTTCACAGAATTACAGCAAGAAAAATTTTACAATTTGTATGGAAACACAAAAGACACTGAAGAGCCAAGACAATCTTGAGAAAGAAAAATAGAGCTGGGGAAATGAATCTCTCTGACTTCAGACTATACTACCAAGCTACAGTAATCAAAACAATGTGGCACTGGCACAAAAACAGAAATATAAATCAGTGGAACAGGAAAGAAAGTCCAGAGATAAACCTACACACCTATGCTCACCTAATCTATGACAAAGGAGGGAAGAATATACAATGAAGAAAAGACAGTGTCCTCAATAAGTGAGCTGGGAAAACTGGACAACTACATATAAAAGGATGAAATTAGAACATGCTCATATACAAATTCAAAATGGATTAAAGACCTACATGAAAGACCAGACACTATAAAATGCTTACAGGAAAACATCGGCAGAACACTTTATGACATAAATCACAGCAAGATCTTTTTTGGTTAATCTCCAAGATTAACAAAAATAAAAATAAACAAACGGGACCTAAATAAACTTAAAAGCTTTTGCACAGCAAAAGAAATCATCAACAAAATGAAAAGAAAACCCATAGAATTGGAGAAAATATTTTCAAACACAGCAACCAACAAGAGATTAATCTAAAATATGTAAACAAAAAAAAATAAACAAAATAAAATATGTAAACAGCTCATGCAGCTCATTATAAAGAACAAGCAACCCAATCAAAAATGGGTGGAAGATCTAAAAAGACTTTTCTCCAAAGAAGACATCCAGATGGTCAAAAAGCACACAAAAAGATGCTCAATATCACTAATTATTAGAGAAATACAAATCAAAACTACAATGAGGTATTACCTCACACTAGTCAAAATGGCCATCATCAAAAAATCTTCAAACAATAAATGCTGGAGAGGGTGTGCAGAAAAGGGAACTCTCCTCCACCACTGGTGGGAATGTAAATTGGTACAGCCACAATGGAGGACACTATGGAGATTCCTTACAAAACGAAAAATAGAGCTACCATGTGATCCAGCAATCTTACTGATAGGCACAGATCCAGAGAAAAATCATAATTTGAAATAATACATGCACCCCAATGTTCATTACAGCACTATTTACAATAGCCAGGACATGGGATCAATCTAAATGTCCATCGACAGAAGAATGGATAAATAAGATGTGGCACATATATGCAATGGAATATTACTCAGCCCTGAGTAAAGCAAGTCAGACACAGGAAGATAAATATCATATGATGTTGTTTATACATGGGAATCTAACAAATAAATGGTACAAATGAACCTATTTATGAAACAGAAATTGTCACAGATGCAGAAAACGTTCTTATGGTTACCAGGGGGAAAAAGGGAGGGAGGGATAAACTGTAAGATTGAAACTAACATATACACACTACTGTATATGAAATAGATAACTACAAGAACCTACTGTATAGCTCAGGGAACTCTATTCAGTACTCTATAATGACCTATATGGAAAGAAAATCTAAAAAGAAGTGGAGATATATACTGTATAGCTCAGGGAACTCTATTCAGTACTCTATAATGACCTATATGGAAAGAAAATCTAAAAAGAAGTGGAGATATATATATATATATATATATATATATAACTGACTCACATTGTTGTATAGCAGAAAGTAACACGGCACTGTAAATCAACTATAATTTTTAAAATAGTCTATGGATTTGAGCAGACATCTCTCCAAATAAGATATACAACTAGCCAATAAGCACATGGAAAGATGCTTGACATCAATAGTCATCAAGAAAATGCAAATCAAAATCACAGAAACCACTTTGGACTCACTAGGATAGCTAAAATCAAAATGATGGACAATAACAAATATCAGTGAAACTGAAACTCATACATTCTGGTGAAAATATAAAATGGTACAACCACTTTGGAAATCAGTTTGGCAGTTTCTAAAACTTTAGCACAGAGTTACCATATGACTAGGCAATTCTATTCCTAGTTATATACCCAAGAGTATTGAAACATCTGTTCACACAAGAATTTGTACACATATTCACAGCAGCACGATTCATGAGAACTAAAAGGTAAAAACAACCCTAATATCCATAAACCAAGGAATGAATAAACAAAAGGTAAAAAATGTATGCAAAAGAATATTATTCAAACCTAAAAATGCCATACTCATACATGCTACAACATAGCTTAACCTTGAAAACAATCCAGTAAGTGAAAGAACTCAAGCATATATTATATGATTCCATTCATATAAAATATCCAGAACTGGCAAATCAATGAAGACAGAAAGTAGAGCAATGATTGTCTGGGGAGAGAATATTGCAAGTTGGGGAATTAACTGCTAATAAGTATGGAGTTTCTTGCTGGGGTGATGAAAATGTTCTGGAATTATTTAGGAACAATAGTTATACAGTCTCTGACAGTACTAAATACTACAGAACTATATATTCCAAAAGGAATGAATTTTCATCATAAATTATATATCAAAACTTTTTTTTAATAATAAAAAGAGATTTCACTACATTTGAATTCTTTTTCATTGTCTTCTCTGGTTTTGTGTTGAAAATGACCCTGGATTTTGGCAAGAAAAATCAGAGGAAAAATCTTCTAAGGAAAATCAGACCATACCAAAAATTCCATTCATTTAAAAGTGCTATTTTTGATTTCCAGTTGGAGATGGGTGATGATTCCAGATACAGAGTCTGTCTCCCAATAATTAATACAATGAGCAAAAAATAATTCATGAATAATAAGTAAAGTCATCCAACCACCAGAAGCAAGAGAAGAGAGAGGAAGCCATGTGCACCAACCTGAAACTTTGAGATGCTGGGGCAGCGTACTGGGCCCTAACGCCACCACACTCACTCCACACTCATCTGTCCCCAACTCTACTCTGAGGAATGTGGACAAAGAAGCTGATTATACCAAATTCTCACACTTCCAGCTCATTCCCAATTTGAAGAGAGATGGCCTGAGCAAGCAAGAAGTAAACCCAAGGAGAACTGCTCACAAACAGAACCTCCTGTCTTGCTGGCCTCTGGGAAATCTAGAAGGAAAATGGGCCAGTGACTTCTGCAGTCCAAAGTCTCTGGAAAAGGGTGGGGAGGGGGCAAAGAGTGTGGCAGCTGGAGGCAAGATGTGCTCTCTCATGGCCCCCACAGGGCCAGAAGGTGGCACGTTCCCACCTGATGGGTCTCAGACCTGCTCAGTGGACAAAAGCAGCTTGTCAGAGCAGATGAGAATGATGCCAGGGAACACAGGACCCCTGGTTGATGCTCTGCTTTAGAAATTGTATACCATTACTTGCATATTGGATTCAAAGTTTTCTCAATAGATAAGATCTCTCTACTTCATTTTCTTTCCCCAAAACTTCTTCAAATTTTATTATATAGAAACATGTAAGGACTTCACACCTTAAGTATATGCCTAGAGAAGCGTGTAGTTCAATTAACTCTCCCCACTCATTTTGTACATACTAATTTAATAGTATTTATTTGACTTTTATGTAACATTTTGAAAGTACAGAAAAGCTAAATTAATATAAAAGACACCTACACATCCACCACTGAGATTAAACAAGTGTGAACATTTTGCTATATTTGATTCCTTTCTTTTTAAAGAAATAAAATTTGTCAGACTCACATTGGATGAATAAGTATGTGATGTTAACAGTAAAATGTTAATAGTAGAATCTAGGTGGTTGGTTTTACAGGTGTTCACTGCAAAATTCTTTTTACATACTGGAATACTGTTCTTATAAAATGTTAGGGAAGAGATACACTTAACAAAACCAGTTATAGCCCACCCCGAGCCCCTGTCAGTTTCCCAGGTGGCTCAGTAGTAAATCTGCCTGTCAATATAGGATACATAGGTGACGCGAGTTCAGTCCGAGTTAGGAAGATCCCCTGAAGGAGGAAATGGCAGCCCGCTTCAGTCTTCTGGCCTGGAGAATTCCATGGACAGAGGAGCCTGGTGGTCTACAGTCTATGGGGTCACAAAGAGTTGGACATGACTTAGCATGCATGCATGCACCTAGCTTCTATGTACAAAAATTTGGGCTTCCCAGGTGACACAGTGGTAAGTAATCTGCTTGCCAATGCAGGAGATGCAAGAGCCATCGGTTCAATCCGTGGGCCAGAAAGATCATCTAGAGTAGGACATGGCAAATCACTCCAGTATTCTTCCCTGGGAAACTCCATGGACAGAGGAGCCTGGTGGGCTACAGCCCATGGGGTCGCAAAGAGTTGGACATGACTGAACATGCATGCATACATGTCCCTGTCATCCTCAAATGTCCTAGAGTTGGTATGTAATATTTTTGCATGTTTTTATACTCTTTATACACATGCATTTATCCATAAGCTACATATACAGTCATTTGTGTGTTTTTAAAATTTCCGTAAATGGTTCATATCCTTTTTTACTTCACTTAAATGATTGAGATTCATTTTGATAATACACATATACTGATGAATTCTGTTTAATGACTATATTCCATTATAATATAAAATTTAGAACTTTGTTCACCCACTGTCCTGCCAAGGGCTATAGGGTCCCCACTACGTTCTAACTCCTTTTCCACACAGCTTATATGCATTTGCAGAAGTCCTTGTCAACCAGGAAAAATGGGGCTTTCATAGGCACCCCCAGAATGAATACCTTAAAAGAAATTTTCCAGTTGATGAAAAAAAAATTAAAAATCTCTTTCAAGAAAGATGAAGACTTCAGAGAGATAATGAAGACAGAGGAGTATAATGCCTTCACAACTAAGTCTGGAATATGGCCACAGAAGTTGGAGGAAAAGTAAATTCAGGAGAAATTAACCTTTATTGACAGTGAACACACCATTGTAATAAGCTTTCAGTAGGATAAGTGACTGAATGACCAATATGCCTCATTACTTTCTTTTTAGTGCTGCATGGAATATTCTTATCTCCTAAGGAAACTCAAGAGTAGACACTGAACATTTTTTATAAAAACTAAACATCTCACAATTCCTGTTTACATTTACTATTTCGTTTAATGTTTAAATGAAATATTTAACCTCAGTTCTAGACCTTCTAGAACACACCAAAAAAAGAGTTTCTTTTCATCATAGGGGACTGGAACGCAAAAGTAGGAAGTCAAGAGATACCTGGAGTAACAGGCAAGTTTGGTCTTGGAGTACAAAATGAAGCAGGGAAAAGGCTAAGAAAGATTTGCCAAGAGAGCATACTGGTCATAGCAAACACCTTCTTCCAACAACACAAGGGACAACTCTACACATGGACATCACCAGGTGTTCAAAACCGAAATCAGATTGCTTCTATTCTTTGCAGACAAAGATGGAGAAGCTCTATACAGTCAGCAAAAACAAAACCAGGAGTTGACTGTGGCTCAGATCACGAACTCCTTATTGCCAAATGCAGACTTAAATTGAAGAAAGTAGGGGAAAAACACTAGACCATTCAGGTATGACCTAAATTAAATAAATCCCTTACAATTATACAGTGAAAGTGACAAATAGATTCAAGGGATTAGATCTGATAGATAGAGTGCCTGAAGAACTATGGACAGAAGTTTGTAACATTGTACAGGAAGCAGTGATCAAAACCATCCCCAAGAAGAAGAAATGCAAAAAGGCAAAATGGTTACCTGAGGAGGCCTTACAAATAGCTGAGGAAAGAAGAGAGGTGAAAGCAAAGGAGAAAAGGAAAGATATATCCATCTGAATGCAGAGTTCCAAAGAATAGCAAGGAGAACTAAGAAAGCCTTCCTCAACGATCAATGCAAAGAAATAGAGGAAAACAACAGAATGGGAAAGACTAGAGATCTCTTCAAGAAAATTAGAGATACCAAGGGAACATTTCATGCAAAGATGGGCTCAATAAAGGACAGAAATGATATAGACCTAACAGAAGAAGATATTTAGAAGAGGTGGCAAGAATACACAGAAGAACTATACAAAAAATATCTTCATGACCCAGATAACCATGATGGTGTGATCACTCACCTAGAACCAGACATCCTGGAGTGAGAAGTCAAGTGAGCCTTAGGAAGCATCAGTATGAACAAAACTAGTGGAGGTGATGGAATTCCAGCTGAGCTATTTCAAATCCTAAAAGATGATGTTGTGAAAATGATGCACTCAATATGCCAACAAATTTGGAAAACTCAGCAGTGGCCACAGGACTGGAAAAGGTCAGTTTCCATTCCAGTCCCAAAGAAAGGCAATGCCAAAGAATGCTCAAACTACCACACAATTGCACTCATCTCACAGGCTAGCAAAGTAATACTCAAAATTCTCCAAGCTAGGCTTTAACAGCATGTGAACTGAGAACCTCCAGATGTTCAAGGTGGATTTAGAAAAGGCAGAGGAACCAGAGATCAAATTGCTAATATCTACTGGATCAACAAAAAAGCAAGAGAGTTCCAGAAAAACATCTACTTTTATTTCATTGACTATGCTAAAGCCTTTCACTGTGTGAATCATAACAAACTGTGGAAAATTCTTAAAGAGATGGGAATACCAGATGACCTTACCTGCCTCCTGAGCTGTATGCAGGTCAGGAAGCAACAGTTAGAACTGGACATGGAACAACAGACTGATTCCAAATTGGGTAAGGAGTATATCAAAGCTGTATATTGTCACCTTGCTAATTTATCTTATATGCAGAGTACATAATGCAAAATGCCAGGCTGGATGAAGCACAAGCTGGAATCAAGATTGCCGGGAGAAATATCAATAACCTCAGATATGCAGATGACACCACCCTTATGGCAGAAAATGAAAAGAAACTAAAGAGCCTCTTGATGAAGGTGAAAGAGGACGGTGATAAAGCTGGCTTAAAACTCAACATTCAAAAAACTAAGATCATGGCATCCAGTCCCATCACTTCATGGGAAATAGATGGAGAAACAGTGGAAACAATGACAGACTTCACTTTCTTGGGCTCCAAAATCACTGCAGATGGTGACTGCAGCCATGAAATTAAAAGACATTTGCTCCTTGGAAGAAAAGCTATGACCAACCCAGACAGCATAATAAAAGGCAGAGATATTACTTTGCCAACAAAGTTTCATATAGTCAAAACTATGTTTTTTCCAGTAGTCATGTATGGATGTGAGAGTTGGACTATAAAGAAAGCTGAGCACCAAAGAATTGATGCTTTTGAACTGTGGTGTTGGAGAAGACTCTTGAGAGTGTCCTGGACTGCAAGGAGATCCAACCAGTCCATCCTAAAGGAAATCAGTCCTGGATATTCATTGGAAAGACTGATGCTGAAGCTGAAACTCCAATTCTTTGACCACCTGATGGGAAGAACTGACTCATTGGAAAACACCATGATGCTGGGAAAGATTGAAAGCAGGAGAAGAACAGGATGACAGAGGATGAGATGGTTGGATGGCATCACCAACTCGATGGACCTGAGTTTGAGCAAGCTCCAGGAGTTGGTGATGGACAGGGAAGCTTAGCTTGCTGCAGTCCATAGGGTCACAAAGGGTCAGATGTGACTGAGCAACTGAGCTGAACTGAACTGAACTTAATGTTTAAAATATTGCAAGCTTCTATTATTCCTATTTTACAGAGAAAACCTATTGTTCAGTCGGTAAGTTGTGTCCAGCTCTTTGTGATGCCCATGCACTGCAGCTCACCACGCTTCCCTATCCTTCACTGTCTCCCGGAGTTGGCTCAAACTCATTTCCATTGAGTTGGTGATGCCACCCCACCATCTCATCCTCTGTCACCCACTTTTTCTCCCCTTGCTCTCAATCTTTCCCAGCTGAGGGGTCTTTTCCAATGAGTCAGCTCTTAGCATCAAATGGCCAAAGGATTGGAGCTCCAGCTTCAGCGTCAATCCTTCCAAGGAATTTTCATGGTTGATTTCCTTTAATATTGACTGGTTTGATCTCCTTGCAGTCCTAGGGACTCTCAAGAGTCTTCTCCCTACAGAAAGAAAACTGCTGAGACAAAGGTCAGGACCCTACAGCCATTGAGCCTGAAAGCTACAAAGTCCAATAAAGCAGAACCATGCTGGCCATCCCAAGCACAGCGCCTCATGACAGGGGCCTCTGAATCAGGACTCTGTCTAACCCTGATGACGAGGACAACAGCACAGTTAGAACCCGGGGTGACACCGACCCAAGAAGACAACATATGGAGACATCACATGCTTGCATGGAAAACAGAATAAAAACATATTACACTGTTTTTTTGGTAACCTTAGCTACTGTCACTATAGTTTCAAGAAAATGTTTTTCTAAACATTGGGAGCATCACCCATATGTCAGCTTCCATCTGTCGGTTTTCTGAGCCCCAGCCCAGCACCGGCCAGGTGTCTCCAGGCCCAGGAAGCCCTGTGATTAACTGTCTGTTCAGAACACTTCTCAGGGAGCTGTTTTGTGCTTTTTCTCCTTTTAAGTCATGTTAAGAGGAAAGGTCAGAAAATGCAGAGAGGCCACTGCACATGGTGTCACAGCACTACTCACCGGTCATGAAGAGCCGTGATCTTGGAAGGACACTGCAAATACTGCTTAAACCGGAGCTCAAAGGCTTGTCCGATGGAGCCGATGACATCCTGGGCCAGCCCATCACAACACTCCAGAATGTGACAAGCTGTGGGAGCAAGGGACACACGCCCATTAGAGGCAGACACTGGAGCTACCCAGGCTTCTTCTTCCTGAGGGTAAAACCCTGCAGCCTAGGGAAGAAGAGGGGGCCAAGGAGGTGGCTTTCATAACATGTCCTGGCAGCTCTGCCTGCAGCTTAATCCCAGGAGCCCCCAGACACACAGCTTCACCACAGGGATCCACTTCTTAATAGCTTATTCTCCTACAAAAGTAAAGGTTCTATTTGTAAGTCCATTTTAAATTTTTAAAATTCAACTTGATGGCTTTTCAATTGCTTGAGAGTCTATAAAATATCAACTTTGAACTCAACTGGGAAATAGACTTTGGAGGGAAATCTTAACATGACAAAGGGATCCCTCTAAGACCCCATGAGCCTTAAAAATGGACTTACACTGACTCTTTTTAAAATGGATTTATTTTTAATTGGAGGATAACTGCTTCACTATGTTGTGTTGGTTTCTGCCATACATCAGCATGAATCGGCCTTGGGTATACATATGTCCCCTCCCTCCTGAACCTCCCTCCCCACCTCTCACTCCCTCCCACCCCATCTAGGTTGTCACAGAGCTGTGAATTGAGCTGCCTGCATCATACAGCAAGTTCCCACTGGGCTATCTGTTTTACATGTGGTAATGTATAAGCTTCAGCGCTGCTCTCTCAATTCATCCCACCCTGTCCCTTCCCTTGCTGGGTCCACAAGTCTGTTCTCTGTCTGTGTCTCTATTGCTGCCCTGCAAATAGGTTCATCAGTACCATTTTTCTAGATTTCATGCATGTGCGTTAATATGTGATATTTGTTTTTTCTTTCTGACTTCCTTCACTCTGTATAACAGGTTCTAGTTTCATCCACCTCACTAGAACTGACTCAAACTCATTACTTTTATGACAGAGTAATATTCCATTGTATATTTGTACAACAACTTCTTTATCCATTCATCTGTCGAAGGACATCTAGGCTGTTTCTGTGTCCTGGCTATTGTAAATAGTGCTGCAATGAACATTGGGGTACATGTGTCTTTTAGAATCATGGTTTTTCTTAGGGTATATGCCTAATAGTGGGATTGCTGGCTCATCTGGTAGTTTTATTCCTAGATTTTTCAAGAAATATGTTCTCCATAGTGAACTGTATCAATTTACATTCCCACCAATTGTGCAAGAAGGTTCCCTTTTCTCCAGTATTTACTGTTTGTAGACTTTTTTTGATGATGGCCATTCTGAAGAGTGTGAGGAGATACCTCATTGTAGTTAAACAGATTCTTACTGAATGAATCCTGAGGTATCCTATGGCCTTGGAGCAAGTTGTTTGCTTATTTCCTAGGGGGAGTAAAGTGTCATCACCAAATGTGGCAATTCTAAGCACTAAGACTCAACTCAAAGCATCTTAACTTTTAAGATGCATTTCAAGAGATACTAATTAGCCAGTATGACCAACCCACCACATGCCATCTGCATATACACCAAAAGAGGCTGGACATTCATGCTGGTTCTCATCAAAGGGGTGTTGGCAGTCAGATGAGGGCCCCTCAGGGACCTGGAGCAACCCTTAACCCACTGGGGTGTCTGCCTTCCTGGTGGCCAGGCTGTGGCATAATCCATGCAGAACCTTCAGAGAAAAAAGGGTCAAATGGAGGAAGGTGCCAGAGAAGGCCCCCTCTGCTCTACAAGTAGAACTGTCTCCTCCCCAGACACATGTCCATGGCATCCCACAGAAGCATCTCAGCCCCTCCACGTGGCATCCTGACCAGTGGAACATGTTCTGCTACTAATGAGATAAAGACATTCTCCCTGGAGAAAATGACAGATGTGTGTGTCACACTCCATCTTTCTCTTGCCACCAGTTAGGACACAGCTGTGTTTCAAGGAGGTTCCTCCAGGAGCATGGTGGATGCCCAGCAGTGAGGAGAGGCATTGCTACAGCAGTGAGCTGTTCCCTGGGGCAGTGATTAGGGAGATGCAGAAGCACGGCCACTGCAGGGGAAGTCAGCAAAGAGAGGACTCATTAAGATGGGAAGCTGCGAGGGAGGGAGCAGAGACATCACCACCTCCACAGTTTGGCCACTCTTCCATCACGATGCCGCCTTCCCTATGCACAATGCCAGCCAGGCACTGCACAGCCCACCCTGATGGTGGCTGCTGGGCTGGGGAGCCTGAGGTTTCTTCTCACAGGCTCAAGGAAGGAGCATGCCTCTGAGGACACAGAAACAAGAATTTTCTGGGAAGACCAAGTGTACCTGGATTGCTGCTTCGGGCTACAATGCAGTCCCCTTGGGTCTCGCGCCCATGCTCAGTTGCTTAGTCATGTCCAACTCTTGTGACCCTAAGGACTGCAGCCCACCAGGCTCCTCTGTCATAGGCTTTCCCAGGCAAGTATACTGGAGTGAGCTGCCATTTCCTTCTCCAGGGGATTTTCCCGACCCAGGAATCAAACCCATGTCTCCTCATCTCCTACATTGGCAGGTGGATACTTTACCACTGAACCACCAGGGAAGCCCTATCCCTTGGATATACTAGCCCTAGCACAGATATGACCAATTTGTCCCAGGAGACAGATGTCCCAGCTGTATTTCTGTGAACCAATAATGATATTGTTTTATGTTATTATTGGTATTAGTATTTATTATTAACCCAGGTAAGAATAAAGCAAGCACATATTAAGCAGCTGTTGTAGTCGTGTGGTTGTTCATTAATGGACAGGATTGGAGGTGTCTTTCCAGCCAATAAGGAAATAGGAGTCTAGGATGGATTGAGGGAAAGACACCTGGCTTCCCCTGCTGCCCTGTGTTTCCAGCCACACCTGTCCCATCCACCCAACATCAGCACCAGCCAAGGGAACCAGCTGGCTAGTATTTTGGAGAACCAGAATAATGGCTGGGGATGAGTCAAGAAAGTGAAGCTTGTCTTTCTTCTAAGGAGAAGAGCAGCTCCCTAGGCTTTAACACAGTGAATGAAGAATAAGGTTTCTGCCGAGGTCCACACAGCTCTCTCACCTTCTACAGACCAAAGAAGTCCAGGCCTGAAATAGGTCTTCTTTAAGTCAGTTCCTGGGACATTTGGAAGATTCAGGGCTCTGGGTGGAAGCACCGTCGCTTGGTGACAGTGAAGCCCTAGTATTTAGATACAAGAGGGTGACAGAACCTGTAGATGCATAATTAAATCATGATTCCAGGCTCTGGGGCCGGCTCAGTCCTCGAGTAAGTATCATCTGTTAGTTGGGTCTGAGGATCCTTCTGTAGAATGACTTCTCTGTGCTCCAGAAACTCACTCCAAATTTAAAACCAACCTGGCTGACAGTCTCTCTGGGCCTGGGATTTTCTCTTGGTGTTGCAATGGTTTTTAGCTTAAAAGCCACTATCATCTAGCCTCACTTGTGGGAGGAGTATGAGGGCCTCCCCAAAGGTGACCACCAGAGCTGCTTGTTTTACATCCCGCAATGCAAACAGGGAGCTGGAGGTATCTGTCATTCATGAGTGAGAAGGAGAAGCTCTGGATAAAAAGTACATACAGAGTAGTGGGGCCCAGAGTCAAGACTCAAAATGACGTTGTAGAGCCTAAAATGTGGCCCCCAAACAAACACAGGAGCAGCAAAATGAGGTCATTCCCCAATCTGTCCCTTTTGGAGGACACTGGCTCTCTTGAAGCGGTACAGTAGTGTACCACTGGGGGGTGAACGGTAGTGTGACAGGGGGTGAGGACCAGAGGTGCTTGTGTGCCCAGCTGGTCTCTCTTCTTGACCAAAAGCAAGGCTGACATCACTCTCCAGGAGCTCACTCAGACCACACAGCAGCCACCTCAGCCCTGACACTAGCAAGGGGCCTCATCGGGCTTCGCCACAAAGGCCTCTCCCAACCTGGGATAAGCCAGCTGAGAGCAACATGTGCTGAGGCCCTTGTAATCACATCAGATAGAACTGAGATGTGACATCTTTACTCACGTGGCAACCACACATCTTCCATGAACAGTAGACACTGGCAGGGCAGAAGTTACTATGTAAGATGCTGGTTCAGTTTCCCCATGGCTCCAAACAAGTCCAGAGGCCAGTGGCCGCACCTGTCCATTGGTGTCCAAGGCTGCCCCGGCCATCTAACTGATGAGTGGACTGCAGGCCACCTGGGATCTCCATTCATGTGAGCTTGCTCTCTGAGCCCTGCCTGGGACAGCTGCTCTGTTAGTTGGCACAAACAAGTGATGCTGAAATAAGAAAGAGTCCCAGCATCTCGGTGACAAGACAACTCCATTCTTGTCTGCTCATTCCTGGGCAACTCTACTCAATCACCTCAACTCTCCTCAACCAGGTGGTGACACCATGAGCCAGGCTGCTTTGATCTTTCAATCCTGAATTTCAGTACAAGGCCTCCTCCACAAGCCAGAGAAGAAAGAAACAGCAGGGCCTTGTACCAGCACTGATGCATTCTGCTCTCACACAGAACTGTC
The DNA here is from genome assembly GCF_019923935.1 of Bubalus bubalis. Lineage (NCBI taxonomy): Eukaryota > Metazoa > Chordata > Mammalia > Artiodactyla > Bovidae > Bubalus > Bubalus bubalis. Next base: position 150,627,784 of record NC_059159.1, on the reverse strand, counting down.
ACCTGGCTCCTCCTCTACCCAGGAAAGCCTGGCAGTACTGTCCCCTGGGAGCTTGGGAGGAAGGAGATCAAGACATAAGTGAGCACTAGCAATGCTTATCATGTGCACCAAACACCCAAATGGCTTTACTTCTGTAAATAAGAAGTTGTCAAAGTTTGTTCATGCTTACCAGTAAAGAACTCTTCACTATACTGAGCATATGTCCCAAATAGATGTTAACTTATTTATAAATTATGAACATAATATAATAGTTCCTTCTTTCCTTGTGCTCAGTCGTGTCCAACTCTTTGCGACCCCATGAACTGTAACCTGCCAGGCTCCTCTGTCAATGGAATTTTCCAGGCAAGAATACTGGAGCGAGTTGCCATTTCCTACTCCAGGGTTTTTCTGGATCCAGGAATCAAACCTGCATCTTCTGTGTCTGCTGCATTGACAGGTGAATTCTTTACCACTAGCCTCTTGAGAAGCTCAATATAATGGTATGTATATTATAAAAATATCTTTTAAAACACGTAGGGCTTCTCTGGTGGCTCAGACAGTAAAGAATCTGTCTGCAATGCAGGAGACACTGGTTTGATCCCTGGGTAGGGAAGATCCCCTGGAGAAGGGAATGACAACCCACTCTAGTATTCCTGCCTGGAGAATCCCATGGGCAGAGGAGCCTTGCAGGCTACAGTCCATGGGGTCACAAAGAGTCGGACACGACTGACACTTTCTTTTTACCTTTCAAAAATGACGCAACAAAGATAAACAAAAGTTCAAGATCGCTTGTTGACTCTGAAAGCATCACACTGTCGGTTATTATCTCAAAGCAAGATAAATATTTTGGGTGAGATATTTGTATTTAGACACTGACCTGCCAGTGTCTAACCATGATGGATAAAAATTCATCTTTCCATCTCTGGAAAACTTTTCTTAATCATTTAGAGTTTGGAGGGGTTGATTCCTTATCTGATTATTGTGTGTGTGCATTTGTGAAAGTAAGACCCCACTTCCCATACCCCCTCTGTGGTCCTGGAGCCACTGACACACAGAAAGGATGTCACTGGTTCACTGCGCCTTTTATGTATGATTACAAGGTAGTACCCCCTCTATCTCAGATCAGCGGCGACTATAGACAGAGGCTCCAGCATATGTCTCCCACCACAGTGGCCACGTCAGTACCCTGTGGGATGGGCCACCCCACCTTGGTGGGCACTAGTTCCATGGCAGGTGGGGGTGGGGGGGGATTGGACTCTGCAAGTATGGGCAGAAAACCTCTCAGGATCTGTGCTGCTCTTTCAGGAATTCATGACCCCTTTTACCCACATCCACACCCACACCCACACCATTCCCAACTCACACTTTACAGCCATCCAGCCTCCCCAAGGCAGCCCAGCCCTTGCAGTGGTCCCATCCTGGACTCTCCTCCTGTCCTCATATCTAGACTCACAGACTCTCCAAGAGTTCAAGTTCACAGCCACATTCTCTACCAACTGGTGACTGACACAGGGAATCTCAGAGACATCTGGAATCACTGGCCAATCAGAAAAATACCCTACCAAACAATGACTGCTCTCTCTTTCTCCTAGTGGGCTGATAACTCTCACCCCTTAAAAGGAACACTGAACACCAATGAATTCTTAGCAGAGAGCTGGAGGCTACAAACTCAAGCATAGTTTTCAGTCAACTCTAGCGTGTTCACTTATTCACATGCTCCTCGTTGTTTCAGATTTTTTAATCCAAGACAGGTAAGAATGTCAAGATTCGGCTCCCATGCTCTTAATTAAGAGTTGTTTTCAACATCACTAATTATTAGAGAAATGCAAACTAAAACCACGGTGAGGCATCACCTCACACCAGTCAGACTGGCCATCATCAAAAAATCTACAAACAATAAGTGCTGGAGAGCGTGTGGAGAAAGGGGAATTCTTTTACGTTATTGGTGGAAATGTCAATTGATACTGCCACTGTGAAGAACAGTATGGAGGTTCCTTAAAAACACTAAAAGTAGAGCTACCATATGACCCAGAAATCCCACTCCTGGGCATATACTCTGAGAAGACCATAATTCATATTAACACATATATGTGGAATCTAGAAAAATGGTACAGATGAACCTATTTCCAGGGCAGGAATAGAGACTCAAACATAGAGAACAGACATGTGGGCACAGGGTGGGAAAGGAGCATGAAATGAATTGGAAAATGAGGACTGACACATCTGCACCACCATGTGTCAAATAGACTGCTGGGGGGAAGCCACTGTATGGCACAGGGAGCTCAGCTCAGTGCTCGGCAGGCATGTGGTGGGGTGGGAGACAGATGCAAGAGGGAGGGCTAGATGTGTTCATGTAGCTGATTCACTTCATTGTACAACAGACACTAGCACGATATCATAAGTAACTGTACCCCAATAAGAAATAAACAAATAAAAAGATACATGCACTCCAGTACTCACTGCAGCACTATTTACAATAGTCAGGACATGGAAGCAACCTAAATGTCCATCAACAGAAGTAGCGTATGTATGCTACTGTGTATAAAGTAAATAACCAATAAGAACCTAACACATAGCACAGGGAACTCTACTCAATGCTCCGTGATGACCTAAATGGGATGGAAATCCAAGAAAGAGGGGACGTATGTATATGCTCAGCTCATTCACTGCTGTACAACAGAAACAAACATAGCACTGTAAAGCAACTATATTCCAATAAAAATAATAAACATTTTAAAATTGAGTTTAATATGTGTTCTAGCCCTAGAGCAGCAAACTAAAATTATAAGGACATAATTTTGCACCCCTCAGATTGGCAGGAATCTAAAAACCTGAAAATGCCAAGTGTTGAAGAAGCCAAGGAGTCCTCCTGTGCCACTTGTGGAATTGCAAAGTGAAATAACCATTTTTTTTTAAGTTAAAGATGTCCCAAAACAGTGATTTGTCACAGAGGTATAATCCCTAAGAACATTCTTGCACGTGAGCACGGGCAAATGTACAAAATATCTGCTGGAGACTTCACTCAGTAGACACTTGTTGAACATAAACTGTGTACCATGCCGTAGCCTATACTCTACAGATACAGCAAGAAACAAACGGTCCCACTGTCATGAAGCTGACAGTTGAGAGGGTAGACACTGAAAATAAGAAAGGAAAAATACATCATTTGCATGGATTGAATGGTGCCCCTGCACAAAGCCCTGTCTGCATCCTGACCTCTTGAACCTGTGTAAAAGGGTCTTTGCAGATGTCCTTAAGTTAAGGACCTCAAGATGAGATCATTCTGGATTAGGATGGGCCCTAAATCCAATGACAAGTTTCTTATTATAAGGGACAGAAGAGTAGATGACACAGACACAGAGGAGGGGGAGATGATGTGAAGACGGATGCCAAGACTAGAGTGATGCAACCACAAGCCAAGGGCTCCTGGAGTCACCAGACACTGGAAAAGGCAGGAAGGCTCCTTCCCGGAACCTTCAGAGGAAGCATAGTCCTGCCCACATCTTGATTTTAGACCCTGAGCCTACAGAACTATGAGAGAGCAACTTTTGCTGTCTTTAAGTCACAAAGTTAGTGGTAATTTGTTCCAGTGGTCACAGGGCTCCCCTGGTAGCTCAGTTGGTAAAGAATCCACCTGTAATGCAGGAGACCCCAGTTCAATTCCTGGATCAGGAAGATTCCCTGGAGAAGGGACAGGCTACCCACTCCAGTATTTCTGGGCTTCCCTGCTGGCACAGATGGTAAAGAATCTGTCTACAATGCAGGAGACCTGGGTTTGATCCCTGGGTTGGGAAGATCTTCTGGAGGAGGAAATGGCAATCCACCCCAGTATTCTTGCCTGGAGAATCCCATGGACAGAGGAGCCTAGCAGGCTACAGTCCATGTGGCAGGCTACAATCCATGGGGCCGTGAAGAGTTGGACACAACCGAGCGACTAAGCACAGCACAGTCACAGATAACCAATACAACCATAAAAACAATAATGTAAATGTAAATTAAGGATGACAGTATAGGATAATGGAGAAGGCAATGGCACCCCACTCCAGTACTCTTGCCTGGAAAATCCCATGGACAGAGGTGCCTGGTAGGCTGCAGTCCATTGGGGTCGCTAAGAGTTGGACACAACTGAGCGACTTCACTTTACTTTTCACTTTCATGCATTGGAGAAGGAAATGGCAACCCACTCCAGTGTTCTTGCCTGGAAAATGCCAGGGATGGGGGAGCCTGGTGGGCTGCCGTCTATGGGGTCGCACAGAGTTGGACACGACTAAAGTGACTTAGCAGCAGCAGCAGCAGTATAGGATAAAATATAGGATGACTAGGGAAGGTGACCTAGGAGGTGATGTCACAGAAGAAGCCTAGAAGAAGTCAGGGAGTGACCCATGGGAAGGTCTAGTGTAAGAATGTCACAGGCACGGGGTTAACAGGTGCAAAGGCCTTGAGGCAGGTTCAAGGATGAGCCAGAAAGCAGTGGAGCTGGAGTGGAGGTGGGAGAAAATCATAGGAAACAAGACAGCAGATAGACCAGGATCAGCTCACATCGTGATGAGTGAGAAAAGCTCTATGGAGGGAGGAAAGACATAGCTCATGGCTTATCACAGAGAGGGGCCTAGGAGACTTGTGAGCAGAGATGTGCAACAGGCTGGTACAAGTCTGACTTTCAGCCAAAGTCTGAAAGTCTGACTTTCTGGGCTAGGGAGAAATATTCAGAGTCTTCTGCACAGCATATTTAAAGCCCAAAGGTTGGTTTGTTTGTAAAAAAAACACTGTTGACAATAGCCAGATAAGGGAAACAACAACCTAATCATTCGCCCACAGGAAAATTAACCTCCCACCACTGAGTTATTTGATGAAATTTAACTTCCTGGCTTAAAAAAAAACAAATCATTGCTTTCACCTAAAATGAGGTGATGAGGTTTTGCTTCTAGGGAAGGAAAAGTCAAAGGAAGTGCTCTATTATTTAAGGAGCTCATACTCTGTGAGGTTCTACCATAAAGTTATCTTCTGGGACCTACAAAGTTAAGGTAACCTACAAAGTTACCTTCTGGGGCCTCTGGTCCAAAGCCAGAGGAGCCCTAAATACAGGGTTGAAATGACTGTGAGCTAATAGAGCAGCCTGAAGAAGGAAGTGTGGTCGCGTGAGCAGCAGTCCACGGGGGACTTCCCTCTCGAGCCCATTCACCACATTTCCCCTTATTCAGGAAACCCTGCGGGGAAAAGCAACCTGTAACCCTGGGATTAGAAGCTATACAAGCTGAACAGAGGGCTCTCTGCCATCAGGTCAACACCGCAAGACATTCTACAGCAAGTTCAGGAGCTCCAGTGGGTGCCTGAACCAGGATGCTACTGTGCTTATAGGTTATAGGAATACAAGCCACCTGCAGGCAGCCATATGTCTAAGCAGAACATTATCTTTTAGCTACTTTTGTGACCCAGACAGTCCATCCTGAACCAAAAGACATTAGGTTGCAGGGGATGGGAGTCATTGGGTCATAATCCAAATTCCATTGTGAAAATGGTATGTTAGGATTCTGCAAAGCCTGCTTTGTTGAGAGTTTTACCCTACATATATCAGGAATTACCTTCCAGACCTCCTTCCTGGTTGGCTTTGCCTTTCAATGATAAGTTGCTGACTTCATGAAACTTGCTCATTTGCAACGCTTATCTCCTCGAGATGGTAGTGGTGGTTACCATAGAACTTAATGACTTGGGTCAGAGATCCTTTACTCTTCCACCAGATTAATTAGATAAGCCATGGACTCTTGATACTCGAGAGAAAAATATAGATGCTGGTCCGTAAATACTTCTGGATTAACCAAAACACACACAGGAATGTATAAGCAGGAATCAATGAGGAAAAGATGAATGATAATGGTGGGGGATTCTGACTTATCTCTGTAGGATTTTAACAGAAGACTTTCTGAGTTCCAGATGTAGAACCAGATATCTGTCCATTCTAAGGAGCTCTGCCGGCAGCCAGGGAACCACAATGCTACAAGGCTTACCCTAGCATATTGACTGGGGTCACTGTGTGAGGAGTTGGCTATCTAAGAGTCCAAATAAGAACACTTACTCCCAGAATATCTTGCTAATAAAACTCCTACATGTCAGAGGCTATTCTTACTAAATTAAACTCTCTTCCTGGAACTTAAATTCCAGGAGGAGGAGGAAGAACAGAGCAACCAGGGGAGCCCTCCACCAGCATCTTATGGAAGGAGGTAGTGATGGGGTGGACATACATGGGATGAAGGCAAAGCTGACTTTGAGATACTGTTCATAGCTGGACTCATGCAACCCTCCTCCCTTCACTTACTGCCTCGCAGAAGGCCGTAGCTCCCTGTATGTGTGTGTTTGTGGGGGTGGCAGGGGTGGGGACAGAGATGTGATGGATAAAGAAAGCTACAAATTCCTGTTGGAGGGCAGGTCTGGTTCCCTTGTCCCCTGAATCTGAGCTGGCTAGGACTGCTTTGATTGGTAAACTATGACAGAGGTGGAGCCATGCCTGGCCTTCCACTGGATGTGTCCACATTGGCATCATGGAGCCCAGAGTTGCTACATGGGGCGTCCTACTTGTCTGATGGAGGAACCACCTGGAGGGACCCTGAGACTCTATGCAGAGGGAGGAGGACCCTGCTGGCGAAGACTTCTAGTCCTTCCTGCCAATGTATGAGGCATGGACATGAAATCAATCTGGCCCTTCTAGACCAGGCCAGCTACCAGCCAAAGACCACCCAAGACCCCACTGATGCCACATAGAGCAGAAAAATTGGCCAACTGAGCCCTGCCTGGACTCGTGACACAATATATCAAAAAATACTTTTAAAATGATGGTCATTAACCCACAAAGCTGTGTTACAGGCAACAAATAACTGGAAAGAAAGAGTGAACATCTCCCACAAAGCATCAAAGGACCCCTTGGCTGATGGTACCATCAAAACACCAGCAGCATAGCACAGAGGTCTGGCAACTGTCTCCACACTAGCACTGCACACAGGTCCCAAGGGGGAGCTGGTCTAGAAACCAACACGCATGTGAAATACATCCTGATATCCATGACTTTGAAAAGGCACTGTGGGCAGAAGGCACTGCTGGTTTCTGCCTGTGAAACAAGACAATAGCTTGTATGGGTCTATGGCCCTAACTCAAATTGCATGGGGGTATATTCCTTCAGGGTCTGTCCCTAGAGCCTGATTTCACAGCCTTGACTGAGCATGGGCACCACTGCTTTGAGGCCTGAGCACTGGGGTTTTTAAAACTCCCTAGGTGATGGTCAGCACTGAAATCAGATTGATTATATTCTTTGCAGCCAAAGATGGAGAAGCTCTATACAGTCAACAAAAACAAGACCAGGAGCTGTCTCTGGCTCAGATCATGAACTCCTTATTGCCAAATTCAGACCAAAATTGAAGGAAGTAGGGAAAACCACTAGACCATTCAGGTATGACCTAAATCAAATCCCTTATGATTATACAGTGGAAGTGAGAAATAGATTTAAGGGCCTAGATCTGATAGATAGAGTGCCTGATGAACTATGGACAGAGGTTCATGACATGGTACAGGAGACAGGCATCAAGACCATCCCCATGGAAAAGAAATGAAAAAAGCTAAATGGATGTCTGAGGAGGCCTTACAAATAGCTGAGGAAAGAAGAGAAGCGAAAAGCAAAGGACAAAAGGAAAGATATAAGCATCTGAATGCAGAGTTCCAAAGAATAGCAAGAAGAGATAAGAAAGCCTTCCTGAGTGATCAATGCAAAGAAATAGAGGAAAACAATTAGAATGGGAAAGACTAGAGATCTCTTCAAGAAAATTAGAGATACCAAGGGAACATTTCATGCAAAGACGGGCTCAATAAAGGATAGAAATGGTATGGACCTAACAGAAGCAGAAGATATTAAGAAGAGGTGGCAGGAATACACAGAAGAACTGTACAAAAAAGATCTTCATGACCAAGATAATCACTATGGTGTGATCACTCACCTAGAACCAGACATCCTGGAATGTGAAGTCCAGTGGGCCTTAGAAAGCATCACTATGAACAAAGCTAGTGGAGGTGATGGAATTCCAGTTGAACTATTTCAAATCCTGAAAGATGATGCTGTGAAAGTGCTGCACTCAATATGCCAGCAAATTTGGAAAGCTCAGCAGTGGCCACAGGACTGGAAAAGGTCAGTTTTCATTCCAATCCTAAAGAAAGGCAATGCCAAAGAATGCTCAAACTACCACACAATTACACTCATCTCACACGCTAGTAAAGTAATGCTCAAAATTCTCCAAGGCAGGCTTCAGCAATACGTGAACCATGAGCTTCCAGATGTTCAAGCTGGTTTTAGAAAAGGCAGAGGAACCAGAGATCAAATTGCCAACATCCGCTGGATCATTGAAAAAGCAAGAGAGTTCCAGAAAAACATCTATTTCTGCTTTATTGACTATGCCAAAGCCTTTGACTGTGTGGATCACAATAAACTGTGGAAAATTCTGAAAGAGATGGGAATACCAGACCACCTGACCTGCCTCTTGAGAAACCTATATGCAGGTCAGGAAGCAACAGTTAGAACTGGACATGGAACAACAGACTGGTTCCAAATAGGACAAGGAGTACGTCAAGGCTGTATATTGTCACCCTGCTTATTTAACTTCTATGCAGAGTACATCATGAGAAATGCTGGGCTGGAAGAAGCACAAGCTGGAATCAAGATTGCCGGGAGAAATATCAATAACCTCAGATATGCAGATGACACCACCCTTATGGCAGAAAATGAAGAGAAACTAAAGAGCCTCTTGATGAAGGTGAAAGTGGAGAGTGAAAGAGTTGGCTTAAAGCTCAACATTCAGAAAACGAAGATCATGACATCTGGTCCCATCACTTCATGGGAAATAGATGGGGAAACAGTGGAAACAGTGTCAGACTTTATTTTTTTGGGCTCCAAAATCACTGCAGATGGTGACTGCGGCCATGAAATTAAAAGACACTTACTTCTTGGAAGAAAAGTTATGACCAACCTAGACTGCATATTCAAAAGCATAGACATTACTTTGCCAACGAAGGTCCGTCTAGTCAAGCTTATGGTTTTTCCAGTGGTCATATATGGATGTGAGAATTGGACTGTGAAGAAAGCTGAGCACCGAAGAATCAATGCTTTTGAACTGTGGTGTTGGAGAAGACTCTTGAGAGTCCCTTGGACTGCAAGGAGATCCAACCAGTCCATTCCGAAGGAGATTAGCCCTGGGATTTCTTTGGAAGGAATGATGCTAAAGCTGAAACTCCAGTACTTTGGCCACCTCATGCGAAGAGTTGACTCACTGGAAAAGACTCTGATGTTGGGAGGGATTGGGGGCAGGAGCAGAAGAGGATGACAGAGGATGAGATGGCTGGATGGCATCACTGACTTGATGGACGTGAGTCTGGGTGAACTCTGGGAGTTGGTGATGGACAGGGAGGCCTGGCATGCTGCGATTCATGGGGTCACAAAGAGTCGGACACGACTGAGGGACTGAACTGAATTGAACTGAGGTGATTTAAAATATAGCTCATTTTAAGAACCATTGACTTAGGAACCATTAAAGATATCAAAAGAAAGTCTAGGATTACTTGAGGTTAACTTGGAACAAACAAAAATAAAAGAAGAACTTCAACCAGTATAACTCTGGAATGCGGTACAGCCTGCCACATCCCCCTCCCCCAAGGTTAGTGGGAAAACAGTATTCCAAAATCACATCTGTGTTGAAATTTTAGAAGAAGTGTGTGTGTGTGTGTGTGTGTGTGTGTACAGACAAAAGTTTTGCAAAGCCAACTAGGAAATTTTATTTGGTTTCTGGGGTAGAGTGGAGAGGAGGGGGGGAACCAATGGGTGGTGAAGGGAAGGGCCATTTTGTGTTGTTAGAAGCCCCACTGGTGTCATTGATGAGTTCTCAATTGGAGTCGTGCGCCACCTGGCGGCTGCCTGGAATTCAAGAGTAGCACCCTCACTCAGCCCACCGGCCCAAGCCTGTTAACACAGGAGGGATGGGGGCACTGTTTGTAACTGATGGGATAGTGGGTAGGAAGGGAAGGTCTAGGAATACAGGGTCCATGAGGATGGGAAGTACTTGATCCTTCAAATCCCCTACCTAGCCTGTGTCTGAGGCCCGTGTCTAGCATTTTTTGCGGGGTTTAAGAGGAGAGCCCTGAGCTTGGACACTGGCCTCCAGGGCCATGTAGAGCAGTGTGAAACAGTTGGCAGTGGACAAATGAGGAGATGGTGTTGGGCAGGAGGCCAGCGGCTTGTAAAGCCTTCAGGTGTAACTGAGTCCACCTTCAGAGTCTAAGTGGGAGCTGCCTTGCACAGGTCAGGTGTACCAAGTGCTAGCCGTCTGGATACAGGTGTGTGTTTCAGGCTCTCCGATATCCAGTGTCTCCTATACAGATGTGTGGTTCAGACTCTCAGATATCCAGTGTCTCCTAACCCAGCCAGGTGTGCCGTCACACTTCATTGCCCGTAAAGCTCAATTATCACTGACAGTACGAGAGAACACTTGTTCGTGCAGGTGAAGAGGGCTGAGATCATGAAGACCAACTTGTATCCAATGTTAAGCCCAACTGCATGTGAATGAGAAATGACAAAGGTCACACACAGCTTACCTCTGCGATTAACAGGGTCCTTAGCAACGTACGCAACGTAGTCTGTTGTGTCCTGTGAAAGAAAAAGGAGATGTCACATCACTAATCACAGGTGAAGCAGATGCATCGTGTACACAGCAGCTCAGATACCAAGAGCAGCCCAAACGACAGACCAGCTAAAGGACATGTCTCGAACTGTATGCAGGACAGGGATCACCAGAGATCAGCAGACAGCTCTCACTCACACTGCGAACAGCAAGGACCTAGAAGGCCCAGGTACTCAACATGTTGAATCACCCCAGGAGATGTAAAAACACTGATCGCTGAGTCCCAGCTCCCAGATAATCTGATATAACCAGAGTGGATGTGGGCCCCAGGCATCAGAATTTTTAAAAGCAAAACAGATAATTCTGTTATGGACCAGGGCTGAGAAACACTGCCATCAGCTCTCCAACAATGGTGCTCAAATCTGAGCTGATGTCAAGAGTTCCCCGCAAGGCTTGTTGTAGCGCAGATTGCTGGGCCCCACCCCAGGGTCTCCAACTGTGCAGGTCTGAGCTGAGGGCCCAAAATGTACATTTCTGACAAGCGTCCAGGCAGCTGCTGCTGCTGCTGCTGATCTGGGGGCCACACTGAGAAAATCAGAACTGGATGTTCAAAGATTGGTTACAAATACCCCTAATGGGTGGGTGAGATACGATGACTTAATGACTGATTTTAATCCTTTTGAGATGTTTCCAAAGTTTGAATTCTATTGAGAAGTCTCCCCCTTACTCATGAAATATAAGTCCCCTTCCTGATTCACCTACTTGGCACACAGAAGAATTGATGATCTCAGAAGTGGCCTAGGCAACCATGTGGATTTTAGTTTCTAAACAGAGGAACCAACAATTCTCTGAATTCTTTTTTTTTTTTTGGTTGTACTGGGTCTTCATTGCTGCACGTGGGCTTTCTATAGTTGCTGCAAGCAAGGGCTACTCGATAGTTGTCCACAGGCTTCTCATTAAGGGAGCTTCTTTTGTTGTGGAGCACAGGCTCTAGAGCATGTGGACTTAGTTGCCCTGCAGCCTGTGAGCTCAGTTGCCAGACCAGGGATCAAACCTGAATTGGCAGGCCAATTCTCAACCACTGGACCACCAGCAGTGGCCACAGGACTGGAAAAGGTCAGTTTTCATCCTAATCCCTAAGAAAGGCAATGCCAAAGAATGCTCAAACTACCGCACAATTGCACTCATCTCACACACTAGTAAAGTGATGCTCAAATTTCTCCAAGCCAGGCTTCAACAATATGTGAACCATGAGCTTCCAGATGTTCAAGTTGGATTTAGAAAAGGCAGAGGAACCAGAGATCAAATTGCCAACATCTGCTGGATCATCAAAAAAGCAAGAGAGTTCCAGAAAAACATCCATTTCTGCTTTATTGACTATGCCAAAGCCTCTGACTATGTGGATCACAATAAGCTGTGGGAAATTCTGAAAGAGATGAGAATACTAGACCACATGACCCGCCTCTTGAGAAATCTGTAGGCAGGTCAGGAAGTAACAATTAGAACTGGACATGGAACAAAAGACTGGTTCCAAATAGGCAAAGGAGTATGTCAAGGCTGTATATTGTCACTCTACTTATTTAAATTATATTCAGGGAACATCATGAGAAATGCTGGACTGGGTGAAGCACAAGCTGGAATCAAGATTGCCAGGAGAAATATCAATAACCTCAGATATGCACATGATACCACCCTTATGGCAGAAAGTGAAGAAGAACTGCTGGGAGCCGGCACATTGCATATTGAGTGAGGATCTGGAATAGCTCAACTGGAATTCTATCACTGCTGAGAGCCAGCGTGAGGCACTCCACCCATGACAAAGGTCATGAGGAAGGAGGCTCGGCATACGCAAAGGCGGGATCGAGCCTCAGGAGTCCCCCTGGAAATTCTCGAGCATCTACCCCCAAAACCAGAGTCTGCCTACTTTCTGCTTTGTACTTTCACCTACACCTCTGACTTTACGGGGGGCTGTCTCCCACTGCCTCTCTCTGGAAAAAGAGTTAGCTTACAGCTCCAGTTAATAATTCCTGGGTGTGACAGTGTTTAACCTACAAACTCCTTTGGAAATCCTCTAGCCTGCCTGAATAGGTTTTTCCGGCCACATGTGATTGTTCAGAGCCTCCCAACTGTGAGAGGCAGGAGATGTTCTAAACTGCCTAAACACAGATTCCTTTGAGTAGTTAAAAGATTAATTAGAAATTGTATTGGTGAAGGGTTTTTTTCACTTGTTGAGCCAGTTTGCTGCTAAGTCTTCATACTCCTTACCTACTGTGTCCTTGGCAGTGTATTGATTGATATAATGGGTGTATAGAAATGTAAAATGCAGCTTTGTCCAATGCTTTTTGGAAGGCTGGCGCCTGACTTTGGAATAATCACCTTTAGAGAAAGATAAGTTTCTTAAAATGTTAACAGGCCTCCGGGCCAGAAGATGATGTCTATCACCTGAACTTTTGCATATGATAAGTTTACAGGAAAAAGCCTGGCTTGCTGCATGACTCTACCCCTTCCCCCATTATCCTCTATGCATAACTTAAGGTATAAAAACTACTTTGGAAAATAAAGTGCGGGCCTTGTTCACTGAAACTTGGTCTCCCCATGTCACTCTCTCTCCCAAATTCCAGCTGAGCGTCCATCTGGAGCGCGGATGTCCTCTGCGACCATTTATTTGCCTGGGCTTCTAAGACCCACTCGAGAAGGTGTCTAAGGTGGGGCACCTTCCGCTATTCGAGAGGGCGCCTGCGGCCTCCGTGGTCAGAGCTAACCTGGTGTCACGGGTTATATTGATTTTCCGCGTAAACCAAGCCACTCAGCTTCTTTTCTCCACTGAATTTCCTCACTGAGCTATCCTTATTCTATTACTCTTTGTATCCTTAATTAAAGTGTAATTAAGCAGTTATTCCCTGACCCTCGCCTAGCCGTCTCTCCTTCGAATACCCTGGATCAGCCGGGGCTGGTCCCCGGCAGGTGGCGCCTGAACAGGGACTTCGAAGGTAAGCTCCCTGCAATTAGGGTCATCAGCCCTTTTTGCTCCCCCGTTCTCGGAACAACTGGGTCATCAGCTCTCTTGTTCCCCCACGGAGCAGTTTGGGTCATCAGCTCTACTGCTCCCCCCTCGAAACAGTTTGGGTCATCAGCCTTCTGTTTCCCCCCCGGGACAATCTGGGTCATCAGCCCCTATTGTCCTTCCAATGTTCGGGACGGCTAGGACCCCACTCAAGGGTGCCGCGGACCCCCCTGTAGGATAGACAGGGCTGAGGAGTGGGAAGTGTTGAAAGTGTTGAAGACTTAGAGAAAACGGTTTCTGAAGTTAAAAGGCCAAAGAAAAGCCTGATCTTTTAAAAGCTAAAAGCTTTATCTTCTATTATACTTAATTTTCTGACATGGGTAACACTGAAACTAACAATGGCAACTCTTTATACAAGTAATCTTCAAACTGATAAAGAGGCTACTGTTAATTTAGATACTTGGGTGAAGGTAAAAAACAACTAAAAACTTATGCTATAAATATGATTAAAAATGTTCTGGACCCTCGTCATGAGGCTGTGGGATAGCCTATGGGAGAGGCTATAGCGGTGGATGGTAGTGGGTCTCCACCTTCTGCGCAGATCATATTTTCTGCCATTGACAAAAAAAAAAAAGGAGGGAGACTGTGCTCTACCTCCCGACAAAGGAGAGGGCTTACAGGACGCTGCGGCCGGGCGCCCTGGCGAGCCCCCTCCCCCTCTACACAAACCTTTAAAAATTTATCCAACAATTTCTGATTTAAGGCAGCTACCCCACCTCCGCTTGCACCTCCCAGGGCCTAGGAATTCCCCAGTTTACATCCAAGCCTCCCAGAGCATTGCCTAAGGCTAAAAAAGATTTAAAAAAAAAAAAAAAATTCTTTTAAACAAAGGAGTTTTTAAAGAATACACAATATACAGAGCCTGCTCATTGCAGAAAAACCCCTGGGGGGGGGGGGGCCTCACCCAAGCAAAAATAAAAACAAAACAAAACAAAAAAAGTAAAAAAGGAAAAAAAGTAGAGAAAGATGTAAAGATAGAGAAAGAGCTAAAGACTGAAAAAGAGAGGAACGGAGAAGGAAGGAATCAGGGAACGCATCAAGATAGAGAAAAGAAGTTAAAAAAAAGAGATAACAGAAAAAGATAAAAAGAAAAAAAAAATTAAGGAAGAGAAGAGGATAAAGAGAAAGAAACGAAGGAAAGAAGGGTAGCGAAAAAAGAAGGGTGAAAAAAAAGTGAGAAAGGCAGGAAGAGAGAGAGAAAGACAGTAAGAGACGCTGTGACCAGGTGCCCTGGCGAGCTCCCTCCCGCTCTGCGCAAACCTTTAAAAAACAAAAAACTTATCCACCACTTTCTGATTTAAGGCCATCGCCGCCGCCTCCGTTTGCGCCTTTCAGGGCTCAAGAGTTCCCCACTTTGCCCCCAAAGCCTCTCAAAGTGTTACCTAAGCCTGAAAAAAAAAAAAAAAAAAAAAGTTTTTTAAACAGTGGAGCTTTTAAAACAGACTGCCTGCACGATATGCAGAGCGTGCTCCTTGGAAAAAACCCCCTCAGGGGGGTCTCACCCAGGCTAAGAGAAAAACCGTAAGGGGATTTAACAACAATATTAACCCTTGACTAGCTGGTTACTCCAATTCCAATGGGAGTGGCTGGCCCCCTGCCTGAGGGCATTGTAGGACTTGTGCTAGGGCGAAGCTCGCTTTCTTAAAAAAAAAAAAAAAAAAAAAAAAAAAAATTCGGTGGTACATGGTGTAGTAGATTCTGATTATATTGGAAAAATTAGTTTTGATCTCGCAGCCTACCAAAACTGCAAATTAATAAAGGTCAAAGAATAACACAGTTTTTACTTTTACCTTATCAGACAGGAAAAAACTTGACTTCTCAAGCTAAGAGCCACAAAATATTTGGATTTAGTGATCTAGCTTTTTGGGTGCAGAAAATTACAGCTCCAAGGCCTTTAAAAGATCTTTTAATTCAAAAAAGTAAAATGTCAGGGCTATTAGACACAAGAACAGACGTCTCTTAACATTTCTGGGAAAGACTGACCCAGCTCCTGGCCAACACATACTACTGAAAATGAGTTGGTGGGATTAGAGAAAGCGGAGTGAGAATGCTGTAGAAAAAAAGGTGAGGGAGAGTTTAAAACCTTGGAGTAGTGAGTTCCCCTGGAAGTATTCAGGCAAAGTTAGATGGTTACTTGTCATATAAAAAGCTATAGACCAGATTTAGTTTACAAAACAATAACTGGAGAAGCTTATAAAGATGTTGTGCAACACCTCTTTACTTGCTTCTCATATTTAGGTCTGCCAAAAGTTTTAAAAACTGCCCCTTTGAAGCGTAGAGATTGTTTACTAACTTTAAATGATTTCCAAAAATTATTAGGAGACAGTAATTGGATACGCCCACATTTAAAACTGACTACTGCAGATTTAAAGCCTTTGATTACTTAAAAAGCAATCCTAATTCCAGTTCTAAGAAAAAGTTGACTAAATGAGACAGACGGCTCTTGTTAAAGTAGATGAGACTTTAAATGATCAGTTAATTAGGATTAATATTACCAAAAGATGAGATTAAATTATTCTTGCCACAAAACATACACCTACAAGGCGCTTGTGACAAAAAGGCCCATTGGTTCCATCTATCAGTGACCCCAAGAAAAATAGTTTTATCTTATCCCAGCTTGGTGGCACAATTAATTATAAAATGAGGAAAAAAGAAGCGTAGAACTTTTTAAAAAAAAGTAGCAAATATAATAATTTTACTCAATAAGGATCAACTGCAAGTCTTTTACAAAATACTGATGATTGGCAAGTTGCCCTGATAGATTTCAAGAGTCAAATTTTGTTTCATTTGCCCTCAAGCCCCCACAGTAGTTAAAAGTTCAAAAATGTTAGATTGGAAGTTTGAGGATACCTGTGAAACTTTCCAACCCTATGTAGTTCCTATGCTCCCCTTTACCCTATGGGGGAGGGACGTGCTGTCTCAAATAGGAGATACTCAGAGAAGGGTTTTCTCAATTTCTTAGTTGTCAACAGGCGGTACAATTAACAATACTTTATATGTTGTTATAAATACATAATATAAATATATTTACATAATTACAGTTTGCCTAGTTAGGTATGGGTATAAATAAAATATAATAAAGGTATACCTAATTCTATTTATAGATCTATACTTGATTAATTTGTATATAAATATGTATGCCATATATGCATATTATATATATACTGTATAATTGAATATGTATTGCAGTAATATAATGTGTGAGTGGCTGATATTAATTGGTATAGATTGATGTGCTGTGATGATATATGTTCTATATACCGTATAATTATATATGTGTGACATGTATTATTGCAGTACATTGGTTTGTGTTGGTTGGTATTAGCTGTGTACGTATTGTATTGCTGTAATATATATATTAATATATTAATTATAAAGATTAATTCAAGTATATCGATTTATATATATTATATGGTAACAAGTATAAACTATATAAATACATTTTACATTTAGGTATATCTGTATACTAAAATGAGATAAGGAGGTTATACATTTATTTTTTAAATTTATACAAAGACCTAAACTAAACATTAGACCTAAATTAACATATCTTTAAATTCATGTTGTTAAAATGTAAATTTTAAAAATTAAAAAATTAAATTGACAACTGCTTGACAATTCCTTTGCCATAAAACCCCCATAGGTGTAATTGGGGAAGCCAGGCAAAAAATTGGTTTTATGGCAAAACGGCTCCCTAGAGTGGGTCCATCTTCCCGCTCAAACTAAAAAAGTAGTGGCTTCTTATCTAGGATTAATAGCTACTTTGATATTAAAAAAAAAAGCGGAACATTGAATTATTTGGTAAAGAGCCATCAGAAATTGTAATTCCATATAATAAAAAACAACTTGATGTGCTTCTAATGTTTGAAAATTGGCAGATTACTATAAGAAACTATTTTGGTCAAAATTTTTGCATCATTTTCCTTCACATGTTTTGCTGAATTTTATATCCAGGCATCCAGTTATTTTTCCTGTCAGATGTAAACAGTCTCCTATTCCAAATGCTCAGATAGCCTTTACTGACAGGTCAGCAAATGGTAAAGCCTCCATAGTTACTAAAAATCACCAAAAAGTTTTAAAAACACAAAAAACTTCAGCTAAAAGAGCTGAAATAACAGCAGTCATAGAGGCTTTTGCTATGTTTGCAGATGAGGAATTTAATCTTTACTCTGATTCTCAGTATGTGGTCAGGCTGATTCCACACATTGAAACTGCGGTTTTGCCTGAAAATAAAACTACCATATTTCATTTGTTAACTAAGTTACAGCAACAAATTTGGAAAAAAAAATATTTTTCATTGGACACATTCGGGCTCATTCCAGATTGCCTGGCCCTTTAAATGCCTTTAATGATTTGGCTGACTTGTTAACCAGAAATACAGTGGCTACTGTGATTGAGGAGGCCAGAGCCTCTCACTCACTTCATCATCAATACGCTACTGCTTTAAGACATCAATTCCAAATTCCCAGAGAGACTGCTCGAGAGATTGTGCGTTCTTGCTTACACTGCCCCACTGTTTATAATAATCTACCTATGGGAGTTAATCCTCATGGTCTCAAACCTAACGTACTCTGGCAGACAGATGTAACTCATGTTTCTTCATTTGGAAAACTGTCCTTTGTTCATGTAACTGTAGATACCTTTTCTCACGTTATTATTGCAACTGCTCGTACCAGAGAGGCAGGTAAAGATGTGATACAACATCTCTTTACTTGTTTTTCATATTTGGGCCTGCCAAAAGCTCTGAAAACTGACAATGCTCCTGCTTACACTTCTAAGTCTTTTCAGAAATTTTGTATAAAGTTTCAAATTAAACATAATACAGGCATCCCTTATTATCCACAGAGACAAGCCATTGTTGAAAAACGCATCAAACATTAAAAATCCAAATTCAAAACTAAAAGAAGGGGAGTTTAAGTATAGTTCTCCCCATCAAATCTTGCAACATGCTCTTTTCGTAATAAATATTTTAAATACTGATTTCAGCCAGAACTATTGCAATGCTTCGTCATTGGTGCCTGGAGCAATTAAATGCAAAACCATTAGTCAAATGGAAGGCCCTCTCAGGACAATGGAAGGGTCCTGACCCATTATTAACTATCGGTCGAGGATGTGCTTATATTTTTCCACAGGATGCAGATTCTCCAATTTAGACAGGCTGATTCACCATGTTGCAGACCCCCAGACATCCAGTTCACCCATTGCTTCGATCACAAAAGAGGAGCCCGCCAGAAGGGGAGGCAAGATAAACATCGAGATCCCGGCGGGACCGACGGGGCTGCTGCAGCGCGAACTCCAACCAGAAAATAATTCTACTTATTCTGATTTGGCTTGTCTACCCTCTCCTTATGTTTTTCTCTTTACCAACGATTCTGGAAAACTTAATGTACATGTGACTTTAAACTGGTGGACCCAATGTAGTGACCTGTGAATAATGTATGCTCTCATCTTGTTTAAACCCTCAATATAATGTTTGCTCCTTTGTAAGTGTTACAACGTCCACCTTATCTTATAATGTAACCACTTATTGATATAACTATAGTCTTGCCGTGTTACAACAACTTCAGGATTTAATGCGATTGCGACGATTTGTGGGCTTACTTATTTTAGGAATATCAGCTTTAATAACCGCAATTACTTCTGTTACTGTGGCAGCAATATCATTGACTCAACAAGTGCATACTGCCCAATATGTTGATACCATGTCTAAAAATGTTTCACTAACTCTAACAACACAGGAAGCTATAGATAAGAAATTAGAGATGAGAGTAGACGCCTTAGAAGAGGCAATAATGCATATTGGGACTGATTTACAGGCTTTAAAACTGAAAATGGCTTTGTCTTGCCACGCTGATTACCGGTGGATATGCGTGACATCTTTAAAGGTAAATGAGACAGATTATGAATGGGAAAAAATCAAAAATCATATCTCAGGTGTTTGGAACAGCTCTGACATTGGCCTGGACTTAGGGAAACTTCATAATCAAATCCAGACCCTGAAACACTCTCGACTGGATTTTACCGCCGCTGGAGCAGCTAATGACTTTTTTCACACCTTCTCTAACTTTTATTTCTGGAAAAAACATTCTGTCTAATCTTCTCATAATCATTCTTCCTTGTGTTGTCAGGATTCTTCGGCAGAACATTCAGAAGCTCGCGACTGAGCTGCATCTGGCTGTTTTAAGAAATAAAAAAGGGGGAGATGCTGGGAGCCGGCATATTGCATATTGAGTGAGGATCTGGAATAGCTCAACTGGAATTCTATCACTGCCGGGAGCCAGCGTGAGGCACTCCGCCCATGACAAAGGTCATGAGGAAGGAGGCTCGGCATACGCAAAGGCGGGATCGAGCCTCAGGAGTCCCCCTGGAAATTCTCGAGCATCTACCCCCAAACCAGAGTCTGCCTACTTTCTGCTTTGTGCTTTCACCTACACCTCTGACTTTACGGGGGGCTGTCTCCCACTACCTCTCTCTGGAAAAAGAGTTAGCTTACAGCTCCAGTTAATAATTCCTGGGTGTGACAGTGTTTAACCTACAAACTCCTTTGGAAATCCTCTAGCCTGCCTGAATGGGTTTTTCCGGCCACATGTGATTGTTCAGAGCCTCCCAACTGTGAGAGGCAGGAGATGTTCTAAACTGCCTAAACACAGATTCCTTTGAGTAGTTAAAAGATTAATTAGAAATTGTATTGGTGAAGGGTTTTTTCACTTGTTGAGCCAGTTTGCTGCTAAGTCTTCATACTCCTTACCTACTGTGTCCTTGGCAGTGTATTGATTGATATAATGGGTGTATAGAAATGTAAAATGCAGCTTTGTCCAATGCTTTTTGGAAGGCTGGCGCCTGACTTTGGAATAATCACCTTTAGAGAAAGATAAGTTTCTTAAAATGTTAACAGGCCTCCGGGCCAGAAGATGATGTCAATCACCTGAACTTTTGCATATGATAAGTTTGCAGGAAGAAAGCCTGGCTTGCTGCATGACTCTACCCCTTCCCCCATTATCCTCTATGCATACCTTAAGGTATAAAAACTACTTTGGAAAATAAAGTGCGGGCCTTGTTCACTGAAACTTGGTCTCCCCATGTCACTCTCTCTCCCAAATTCCAGCTGAGCGTCCATCTGGAGCGCAGATGTCCTCTGCGACCATTTATTTGCCTGGGCTTCTAAGACCCACTCGAGAGGGTGTCTAAGGTGGGGCACCTTCCGCTATTCGAGAGGGCGCCTGCGGCCTCCGTGGTCAGAGCTAACCTGGTGTCACGGGTTATATTGATTTTCCGCGTAAACCAAGCCACTCAGCTTCTTTTCTCCACTGAATTTCCTCACTGAGCTATCCTTATTCTATTACTCTTTGTATCCTTAATTAAAGTGTAATTAAGCAGTTATTCCCTGACCCTCGCCTAGCCGTCTCTCCTTCGAATACCCTGGATCAGCCGGGGCTGGTCCCCGGCAAAGAACTAAAGAGCCTCTTGATGAAAGTGAAAGAGGAGAGTGAAAATTTTGGCTTAAAGCTCAACATTCAGAAAACAAAGATCATGGCATCTGGTCTCATCACTTTATGGCAAGATGGAGAAACAATGGAAACAGTGGCAGACTTTATTTCTGGGCTCCGAAATCACTGCAGATGGTGACTACAGCCATGAAATTAAAAGACGCTTACTCCTTGGTAGAAAAGTTATGACCAACCTAGACAGCATATTAAAAAGCAGAGATGTTACTTTGTCAGCAAAGGTTTGTCTAGTCAAGGCTATGGTTCTTCCAGTAGTCGTGTATGCATGTGAGAGTTGGACTATAAAGAAAGCTGAGCGCCAAAGAATTGATGCTTTTGAACTGTGGTGTTGAAGAAGACTCTTGAGAGTCCCTTGGACTGCAAGGAGATCCAACCAGTCCATCCTAAAGGAGATCAGTCCTGAATATTCATTGGAAGGACTGATGCTGAAGCTGAAACTTCAATACTTTGGCCACCTGATGCGAAGAGCTACTCATTGGAAAAGACCCTGATTCTGGGAAAGATTGAAGACTGGAGGAGAAGGGGACGACAGAGGATGAGATGGTTGGATGGCATCACTGACTCAATGGACATGAGTTTGAGTAAACTCTGGGGTTGGTGATGGACAGAGAGGCCTGGCACGCTGCAGTCAATGGTGTCGCAAAGAGTCAGACATACCTGAGGAACTGAACTGAACTGAACTGGACCACAAAAATAAGGATTGTAGCTTGTAATCATAGACACCCTTTCTGGGTGCAAGAGATGTGAATGTCAGAAGTGACCCTAGAAAGCACTAGTGTTTCTCAATCTGAGATCCATGGAATGCTGGGTTTGGGCAGGTATATTCTCCAGCTTTTGAGATATCACCAGAATCTCTTGTATGGTTTCCTTTCCATGAGAATCTTAAAAGTTAATACAAGAAAATGTGGGATCATTCGAACAACAACTGTGTCATCAAGCTCTGCATGCAATTTCAGTGCCAAGATTTTCAGTGGGGTTTCCAACATTCTGGGTGCCACATTTTTTAAAGAATTAGAGAGAAAAGAACAAGCAGACTAGATGGCTTTGCCCCACCTGAAGCAATTTAATGTCACTTTTGTACGCAATGATGTATGACTGAAGTGTTTACTTGAATAGAAGAAATTAGTGGAAAGAGTGAGTCATCCGACGCCTGTGATAGTACAGTTGCTGCCCTCAAAAGCACCATGGTGGCCGGTTTTAGAGTCACATTGGGAGCAGAGATTTAGTTTCAGCAAAACTTTATGCATCACAGTAAATTAATTTTACTTTGAATGTTGTCGAGTCTTACTGTGTTTATTTGCACTTCCAAGTTTGATTGGGATTTACAGTTCAATAAAAGATGTAAACAAAAGGAGTCTACCCATAATTTATTTTTGCATATATTTTGATAACAAAATTAGAGTCCACACTTCTGGCATATACAAGGAAATTCTTCTTTTTCAATCCTTACTCCAGTCTGAGAAATGCTCTGCTGGATCCAAGCTAGGGAAGGAAGACTAGGCAAGAGACCTGATGTGCCCCTGCCACTCAGCTGGTCAGCAGTTAAGCCAAGGACACAGCCTTTCTGATGCCAAAAACGAAGCACTTCTGGCACAGCAGGGAAATGTATTGCTATTCCGAACAATGCCATTGACATCACCCAGTCATACCGTGAGCACTCTAAGTTCCAAAGATGGAGCTGCCAAGTGCTTATTCTGTATTTATACATGTGTCTTCTCACTCCCAAGCTTTTCTAAGCCCAACCATTATTCTGGCATTCTTTTAGTGATCTTTTAAAACTGCTAATAATAGTAGATAATAATTGTAGTATGCCTATCTACTGTAAGGATTAACAGTCTGTCTTATTCATCTTATTCTTATAATGAATAAGAATAAGACAATTATAATGAATAAGAATAAGACAAATACTGTCTTATTCCAGTCTGTCTTATTTGACATTTCAAAACACCATATTCTTACCCAGGAAACTGAGGCACAAAGCAAAAAATTGACACATACTTAGCATCAGAACAAGGAAGAGAAATAAGAATTGTTAGTTTTATTTAAAACATCTACCAATTGTAATGGTTACAAATAAATTTGGAATTGGAACTCAGGCACAAGGTGATATGCATTTGAATTGCTTAAAATTAAAAAGTAACTAGGTTTCCTATCCCCTAGAATCATAACATTTTTTGTATCAGAAAAAAACATTAAAAATTATGAATTACTTTAGGGGTCACTGAAATGTTTCCCTTTTTAAGAAGAGGTGATGGTGAAAATTGAAAATAGTTCACAGATCTTAGTACATCCTGGATAAGGACAACGTATTTGACTTTCCACTTCCCATATCTTTGCACCTCTTCTCATAACATCATCATGAAGATGAGGTTTGAGACAAGTTCTTGAAAGGAGATGTTGATGCAGGTATTCAGTGTTTCTGCTTCTTGTTTTTCAAACTGGGTCAACTTCCAAATTTAAGAAACTGGTTACAAGCATTACATTAGGCAAGAAGTAGACAGCCAGTGCAGAATAATTAGACCTGGTTACAGATGTAAATGTGGATCATAATAAACTGTGGAAAATTCTGAAAGAGATGGGAATACCAGACCACCTGACCTGCCTCTTGAGAAATCTGTATGCAGGTCAGGAAGCAAAAGTTAGAACTGGACATGAAACAACAGACTGGTTCCAAATAGGAAAAGGAGTATGTCAAGGCTGTATATTGTCACCCTGCTTATTTAACTTCTATGCAGAGCACATCATGAGAAATGCTGGGCTGGAAGAAGCACAAGCTGGAATCAAGATTGCCGGGAGAAATATCAATAACCTCAAAATATGCAGATGACACCACCCTTATGGCAGGAAGTGAAGAGGAACTCAAAAGCCTCTTGATGAAAGTGAAAGAGGAGAGTGAAAAAGTTGGCTTAACGCTCAACATTCAGAAAACGAAGATCATGGCATCTGGCCCCATCACTTCATGGGAAATAGATGGGGAAACAGTAGAAACAATGTCAGACTTTATTTTTGGGGCTCCAAAATCACTGCAGATGGTGACTGCAGCCATGAAATTAAAAGACGCTTACTCCTTGGAAGGAAAGTTATGACCAACCTAGATAGCATATTCAAAAGCAGAGACATTACTTTACCGACAAATATCCGTCTAGTCAAGGCTATGGTTTTTCCAGTAGTCATGTATGGATGTGAGAGTTGGACTGTGAAGAAAGCTGAGTGCCGAAGAATTGATGCTTTTGAACTGTGGTGTTGGAGAAGACTCTTGAGAGTCCCTTGGACTGCAAGGAGATCCAACCAGTCCATCCTAAAGGAGATCAGTCCTGGGTGTTCTTTGGAAGGAATGATGCTAAAGCTGAAACTCCAGTACTTTGGCCACCTCATGCGAAGAGTTGACTCATTAGAAAAGATTCTGATGGTGGGAGGGATTGGGGGCAGGGGGAGAAGGGGACAACAGAGGATGAGATGGCTGGATGGCATCACTGACTTGATGGATGTGAGTTCGAGTGAACTCCGGGAGTTGGTGATGGACAGGGAGGCCTGGCGTGCTGCAATTCATGGGGTCGCAAAGAGTCAGACACAACTGAGCAACTAAACTGAACTGAACCGAACAGATGTAAGTATAGATATGTGTGCAAAATAATTAAACCTGGCTACAGATGTAAGTATAGACATGTGTATATGTCTAGTATATGTGTAGCACAGGTAGAGAGTAAGTGTGTAATCATGTCTTGATGTAATCTTCAGAAGTGCTCTTTGGATGGGCTTAATTATAGAAGACTTCCACTTTCTAAACGTACATCTCAATGAGGTATTTCATTTTGCAGTGGATCGTAAGAAATCAAAGGATTGAAAAGAAAATAAAGGAAGGGAAGGAAAGGAAAAAAGAAGAGGAAAGCATCCTGGAAGACTTCTGAAAATTAGACCCTAAGAATGAAATAGGGCTAAAGCCAGTGAAACGCACTGAATAAGATGTTGAAATAATGCTTTGGTCATTCTGTGACACTTTCAGTTCAGTTCAGTCACTCATTTGTGTCCGACACTTTGCAACCTCATGGATCACAGCACGCCAAGCCTCCCTGTCCGTCACCAACTCCTGGAATTTACTCAAACTCATGTCCATTGAGTCGATGATGACATCCAACCATCTCATCCTCTGTCGTCCCCTTCTCCTCCTGCCTTCAATCTTTCCCAGCATCAGGGTCTTTTCAAATGAGTCTATTCTTCGCATGAGGTGGCCAAAGTATTGCAGTTTCAGCTTCAGCATCAGTCCTTCCAATGAATATTCAGGACGGATCTCCTTTAGGATGGACTGGTTGGATCTCCTTGCTGTTCAAGGGACTCCCAAGAGTCTTCTCCAACACCACAGTTGAAAAGCATCAATTCTTCGGTGCTCAGCTTTCTTTATAGTCCAACTCTCACATCCACACATGACCACTGGAAAAATCATAGCTTTGGCTAGACGTAACTTTGTTGGCAAAGTAATGTCTCTGCTTTTTAATATGCTGTCTAGGTTTGTCATAACTTTTCTCCCAAGGAATAAGCATCTTTTAATTTCATGGATGCAGTCACCATCTGCAGTGATTTTGGAGCCCCCAAAAATAGTCTCTCACTGTTTCCCTGTCTATTTGCCATGAAGTGATGGGACCAGATGCCATGATCTTAGTTTTCTGAATGTTGAGTTTTTAGCCAATTTTTCACTCTCCTCTTTCACTTCCATCAAGAGGCTGTTTAGTTCTTCTTTGCTTTCTGCCATCAGGGTGACACTTTAGCAGAGGTTTAAGGGCAAAGAGCCATCTGCAGGGTGGCCAAGTCCCTCTCCTGCCAGTGCCCTTTCTTTCAGGCATCTCCCTGTCTCAGACCCTTGAGACGCAGCCTGTATCTCCCCAGCAGGAGCATCTGAGTGATGCTGGGGAGATGGGAGTGATACCTGCATGGAGGCTGCAGCAGGTGGGGGAGAGAAGAGCAGGCACAGGCTTTCCTGTAGCGAATACATTCAATGTCATGATTACACTGTCCTTTGGAAATGTGAGACTGGAACCAGCAGAAGAAATCACTCCCTTGATTTGGCTTTCAATGTGCCAACAGCAGTTTTACAATCAGGCTACCCAGGTAGGAGTGTGGAAGAAAGGTATATGAGTATATATATACTCATATATATATATAAGAAAGGTATATGAGTATATATATATACTCATATATATATATAAGAAAGGTAAATATATATATGGAAAAATTCCCTTTCCCGGCTAAAAATAGACAAGGTCCCTGGCCTTGGGATAAGAAGTAATTAATATAATGCATTGATTACTCAGGCTATCTTGGACCAGTAAGCTTTACATAAAATCTGAACACTGCCTACCAACAATTTGATAAAATAATACAAACAACAATAAGGATAACAAAAATACTGTCCTGCCCGAGGAAGGAATGGTTTTCCTGACCCTGAAACTGAATGCTAGCCTTGTATTGTAGATTTCCTGACCATATGTGGGGAGCAAATTCCCTGGTCATGCCACCTTCTTAATAAAAGAAGCAACAAAAACTGGAACATTCTCCTATTCTCTATCCTCTCTCTACACAACTCCTTCCCTGTTGGCAAAACAAATCATTAAAAGACGACAGTGTTAAATTTGGAGAGAAAAATACCAGTTTCAAATATTCATGAATAAGTCAGAGTAAGTAAATTCACAGCCTTTGAATAAACTTAAAATCCCCAAATGGAGAACTCTGAGGGAGAGCCAAGAGAAACACGTACAAGAAGCAGGACCGGCAGAGTCAGGCACACAGCGGCCACTTTGAAAACTAGGGAGCTATGTCACTATGCCTTAAGAAAGCTGCTGCTTCGGAGACTTCTGACAGCTTTTGACTAATGAAATGAAATCTAATAGTAGGTCGCCATGGGTCACCCCTAAAAAAAACTATAGGAAGAGCTTATGGAATGGAAGCAGAAATAGATGGTATCACAGTTAAATTTCCTTACAGGGTTCTAAGAGGCATGCTTTTGAAGCAGGGTCCCTTCTCAGCAACTCTGACAAAAACAAGCGAAAACAACGCCAGGGGTACTTACCGGGTCTCCCCCGGAGGCAAAGGAGATGGACTGCATATGATGATTCGCTATAATCTACCAGGCCGAAAACAAGAAACAAAGACACACTGTTACTACCCTTCCCACGTCTTGGAAAACAATTTGTTGACAGACAATACAAATCAATAAGGTGTCCTGAAAACTGGTAAAATTGGTACCCAATGAAAAGAACAATTATAAAAGTAGTAATCATAGATAACCTCGAGTGAACTTTCACAGCATATCAGCTGTTCATTTAACTACTTTGCCAGAATTATCTCATTTATGTCTCATAGCAGCCCTGTGAGGTATGTAACTATTGCAATCCCATTTTACAGATGAAGAGCCTGAGGCCCCCAGGGGCTAAGCAAGCAGTTGGCTCAAAGCTCTATAGCTAATAAAAGGCAGAGCTGAGACCTGAACACAGAGGGTCTTAATAACCATGCCTCTTTGAGAAGGAAAACGTCTCACCTACACACCAAAACTCTGCAGTTTGTTTCCAAAGACATAATGGGGTCTAAAGACCCCATAGCTGGAGGGGAGGGAAATATGGTTGTCCCCAACTTCATCTGGTTTGTATCATGAGCACACAAATTAGCTTACATCCAAGATCACAATCAATGCCCTCTCCAGCACTCTTGTCATTGATCAATTTAAAAACCAGCAAGAATGTTCCAAGTTAATTTTAAAATGGGAAATTTCCATTAGCATTATCAACTGCAGCATACAGAGGAATTTAGTAGACACTGAGCAAATTAGAAGCTGCCCTAAATTTAAAAAGCTACATAAGTCTTCCCTGCTATTTTTATCTTTCTAAAGACAATGCAGTGACACTGAGGTAAATTTTCGGGGGTGGGAACAGCACTCTTGCCTCCAGCCCAGCATAACCAAGTTTGTTTCTGCACAGCCCCCTCGGGCCCTCGCCAGCAGGCAGGCAGGCAGAATTCACAGAGCCATAATCCTACCATCCAAGGGATTTTTCCGATCGTGCGCCAGTAAAACTCAAAGCAAAGCTATAACTGAATTACAAGATAAAATGAGATATTTTTAAATGCCTACTTCAGTTGTTGGCACTCAGAAAACTACTCAGAATCTAGAAAAATCCTGAGCATATACATGAATAAAAACAATGAGTCCAGCTCTGTAGCCTGTACTCAAACCCAGCTGGATCAAACTAATGGTTGCCTTTTGCAGCTGTTTCCTGCCTCTAGTCTAGGGGTAGGGGGCTCCCAGGAGAGCAATGAGGACGTAGCAGTCCCAAAATGATGACAAACGGTGACTTCTATAGTTGTTCATTTCTGCTTGTTAAATGTTTTAATTTTTTATTCCAAAGCAGCCCTACAGCTGAGATTTGGAAATCAAAGATTTCAGAATAAAATGGACATCATATTTGGTCAACATGACCATTACTGTGTGATTTTATGTTGTCCCTTTGGGTAGAGTAGAAATTGAAAAGGAGAGTAAGAAAATGAGAGCTAATTAACTAAAGGATGTGCTTTGCTCTGAGGGTGTTTCATCTTGTTTCTCCTCCTTGCAAGCTCTGCAGAGGGGAGCTAGCGCTGCACTTCTGTTGTCTCTCTGGATTGGGAAGGGTAGGCCCACTCAAGCTCCTTCTCAATTTGCTACAGCCAGGCCTAAACTTGGGAAAGGCTGAGGAATGTGAGCTCTGGCTCCTGCCAAATCTCCCTCAGACTGTGCTCATGTCATCTGCACTGGCATCTCCCAGGACTCTTGAGCCTAGCACACCCTCCCAAGGGCAGGATGATGAGACCAGGACATAACCAACCAGCCCCCTACCCCAGGATGGGGAAGGCCAACCATTGTGACCTCATCCTTTCTGCTCTGAGAGTCTGCCTCTCTCTCTCTCTTTTTATTTTTTGAGGTGGGACACGAAGTATAATGTGGAATTACAATGATCTCACAGAATTGAGGACCATGGCCTGAGGATTCCTAGAAACAAAAGATGCAACAGTCACATGCAATAAAAATGGAAGAGAACAGATTGCAGCTGCCAAGGGGAGAGAGGGCAGGAGGGAAACACTGAGAGTCGGGGATTAGCAAATGTAAACCATTATATCGAGAATGAATAAACAACAAGGTCCTACACTATGGCACAGGGAAATATATTCAATATCATGTGATAAATCACAATGGAAAAGAAGTTTTGAAAGAATATACATATAAAAATACATATATAACTGAATCACTTTGCTGTACAATAGAAATTTACAAAACATTGTAAATCAACTATACTTCAATTTGAAAAAAAAGAATGAAAGTGGGCATGTGAGGGAAACCCTGAGGAAACCTATCTCATTAGCTTTCATGCTCAAGCGTGCTGCACCCCAAATCACCACAGTGCTCAGCTAGAGGCAGCTCCAGAGAAAGGCTGAGCCCATTGCATGTTTCTAATCTACCACCAGAGGACTGGTTACCCATCCCTCAGAAGGGCCGGTGAGAAGGAATTATCCATCAGTTGAGTGAGAACAAAGGAATGGAGGGAGAAGTGGCACCCAGTATTCCAAAGCACAGCCTAGGCATTGCCTCTCGTTTCTATGCCAGATCTAGAATTTACTTCAGCATCTGGGGTTGGACGTGGTGTCCTATTCATCCTAAATGAAGCTGGGCATGCTGCTTGCTTACTTGAGGGTGTGGAAATCAATAAATATGACTATGTTTAGCAAGATGAAGGTAACCCTGGGCATCCCTGGTAACACACTGCAGAGTGGGGAAGTATGTCACTCAGAGGTCTGTGGATTGCCCAGCCTCCGCCATGGAGACACACCTGAATCCCAGCTTACACTGCCGCCAACAGAACCCCAGACTGAGCTGAGCGTGTTCACCTCCTTTACTTGCTTTGGCCTTCAGAACCAAAGTTCTCTTGGTTCCAGGATAGCTACTCATACACCCATTTTCCCAGCTGAAGGAACTAACAGTCAAATAAACTTAAATGACAGGCAATGTGGAAAAACCCAACTATCTTAACAGAATTTGCCTCAGTAAGCTTCATCACCCCCACCTCAGTCAGCCAGGACCCCTCCACATTGGGCGTGCCACAGATGCACCATGTCACGTCAACTCCATGACAGTTTCAACCGTGAGAGCCTCCAAAATAATGACCCACTAAGAAATTAAAAATGCCAGCAATTAAACCACAGCATGTGACCATTTCAAAGATGATAAATATGAAAATTAAATGTGGGCTGTAGAACCAACAAAATACAACGTAAGAGAAAACAAAATGGGGCAAAGGGACATTGATAGGAAACTTTTGCATATACAAATACACCTCTTTTTAACTCTAAGTATATCAGTGATTTCATGCATTTTCCTTCCCTCCCCCAACAAAAAAAGGTTTATATCAGAATTCAAAAGACCCAATTCCAGCTATCACTCACTTGATGAACTTTAAAAGTGGCCAGAGTTTGTAGACTGATGAAAGTTTATACAAATGTGTTTCACAGGGACCCGATAAAGCTGGAAATGGGAAGCCCTTTCAAGCAGCCACGGTTTTAGGGTTCTGGGCAGGGCAGGGCCTGGGCACCTACAGACCTGTTTGGAGTCCGGCGTCCGCAGGTTCAGGCTGGCGGTGGAAATGGTCAGGGAAATGCTCATGCCTGCAAACTGGAGGTTGCTCTTGCCCAAGATGCTGGACAACATTTTGCTCGGAGGCTGTGAAATGAAGAAGCATTATTTTAGCTTTCCATTCTCGGGAGGCCACACTGTCAGGGCCCCCACGCTGTTCTATCCGCCACACCTCCAACCTCCACCATCCCCTCTCATCAGGCCCACGAAGGCAATGTCACGGAAATGAGCTGGGAGGGTGAGATCTGACCCTAACACATCAATTCTAGAGTATGCAGTATGCAAACTAAAACACCTAACCCGCACACACTGAGATGAGGACCCTGCAGGGAGGTCAGAGGTGTCAGTACACCAGGCAGCTCGTCTGGGATGCGGTCTCATGGGGGTCACTCAGAAGCCTCAGAAAAGCATCACAGGCCACAAGTTTTGCAGCCTCAGAAACTGGTTTCATCCCACCAGGAAACTACTCAGGACTAGACTAAATGGGCCAGCTCATGGGGCTGATGAACAATCAAATGGTCCAGTTAAAGCTGTTGGGTCTGGGGCCAGCACAAGGATGGACAGACCCAGTTCTGCTCCAACTGGTGCATTAAACAGTCCTCCAGAATTGTCCTTGGCACAGGGACCAACTGCCCCACCATCCTTCCTTTTCAGATTAGAACACGCCGTCTTCTAAGATGCCAATGCACACTAGTTCTTAACCAAGCAGCACTATTTTTGAATCACCTGCCAGAGCTATTTAAAAACAGAGATGCCTGAGGCCCACCCAGGAGATTCTGATTAAGTATACCAGAGTGGAGCCTCAAAATAGAAATTGCTTCCCCCACTTTTGTCAAGAGGACCGTGAGGGAACCCTGAGAACTGCTGGTCAAGTACCATGTGACTATAAAAGCATTCCTGTTTGCAAAATTTTGGAGCCTGCCTGGTCCTCTATGTCTCCCCTGGGCTGACTGAAACACAGGCTAGCACATCAAGTTGAGCCTTCATCCAAAATTATCTGCCTGAAATCCAGTTACTCTGTGGGTTCACAAATGTCTGCAAGCTATGAAAACAGAGCTGACCCACAGCCTTGGAAGCAGCGGAGGCAATGACACAACCTGCCCAGAACCTCAGCCTTGGGACAGACTCGAAGACAGGGATGCACGTACTCCCCACCATTCAGTCCAGGCTTAGAAAAGTCCAGATGGTGGGTATTTAATTACATATATACTAGACACTTAAGGAAAGAGTTTTTCTATGTTTTCTCTTAATCAAGTTTGTGTGTGTTTTTTTTTTTTTTCCTTTCTAGTCCAACCACCTTCAGGATGAAAAGGTCAAGGAATTAAAAGTGCAACCCCTGAAGCCAGGCGGCCGGAGCTTGAGCTCAGCTCCACCACCTTCTCACACTGTAAGTTCCCACCCCTGTACCTCAGTTTCTATCATCTGTAAAATGGGGATAGCCAGTGGTATTCTAGAGCTGGTTTGTTCTAGCTAAAGAAAGCCAATTATTAACTTTTTAGGAGTTTTATGAGCTGGTCACAAAGAGTTGGACATGACTGAGTGACTGAACAACAACATGAGCTGGTCATTAAAAGCAGCTGCTACTTAAAATTAATTTATGTAGACTTACAATTAAATCAATTACATTTGTAAAACAAGAAATAAATACTCAAAACTCATCACTTCCTAATTGTTGCTACATTATGTATTAGCTATGCTGTTCAGGTTGGTGACTCAGTGGTAAAGCATCCACCTGCAAGTACAGGAGATGCAGAAGACTCGGGTTCGATCCCTGAGTCAGAAAGATCCCTTAGAGGAGGAAATGGCACCTCACTGCAGTATCCTTGCCTGGAAAATTCCACAGACAGAGGAGCCTGGCAGGCTACAGGGCATGGGGTCACAAAGAGTCGGATGTGACCAAGAGACTGAGTATGCATGCCCGTGCTCTTCAGGTTACTTATGTCCATGACATGTGGCAGGGATGCTGTGTAACAGAGACCTAAAACACACTTCTTCCCAACTCCCCTTTAGGGATATCAGGTTACAGCTTGAAATTGGCCATAGTGGAGCATTTATACCATGGAAACTAGCAAACAAGACCAATTTAGTGCTTCTCAGTCTCCATCTCCAGCCCCAAGAGCCTGTTGCTCAACTTTTACCAGCACATCCCTGAGGGCATCAACCACAAAGAGTTGCTCGAATGAAATTAATTAATGTACAGAAAAGCTGAGAAGAGCATCTGGCCCTGGTTTATAGGGCTTTAAGTGTAGACCTGGGGTGTTGACTTTGGCAACCCTATCAGTTAGCCTTAAGAGCTAACTGTCCTCCTCGACCATATGGCAAAGAGGGAAACTAAGCTCTTTTTGTTTTTAAAAGTGACAAAAGTCATTGTCACTGTAAGTTACCCTCTTTAAACCAACAGATGACTCTTGGTTCCCCACTGCTCAGCCAAAAAAAAAAGTGACAACAGCCAGGCCATGGGAAAGAGAAACTGAACAAGGCATGTGATTAAAGATGCTGCGTGGTGACAGAAGGGGGGAAAAGCAAAGGAGACACAGGCAGACATAGAGCTGGGAGGACGGTACCTTTCTCTTCCTGAAGGCTCCCTTGGATCCAGGGACAGCTTCACAAACCCGGCTTATGGCTTCCCTAAGAGGACAGGAAGAGAGATCCATTTTATCACATCCATCAGGATTACATAACCCAGATTGTCTACATGTACAAAAAACAAAATAAAAAATCCACAAGCAGAGCATCTTAGAACCTCTGACTGCCAGGATCATAGTTCTATCTGTTGCAATGGCCATTTCCTAAGGCTGTGAGATGTATCAATGCCACACTTGCTTTTTTCTTTTTCAACATTTGGTTAAGATTCCATTTTAGAAAATCAGTGCCGTGAAGCGCTGAAGTGTACTTTTCTGGATGTTCTCTCCATTGCTGTGGTCATGGCACAAGGCCCAATCCTAATCAAGCACTGCTATTGATCAAGATCCTTCTGAAGTGAGTCAGAATGTAATTAAAAGAAATTCAGTCCTCTGAGTGTTATTCCCAGCTTCTGCAGTTACTAAATATCATAAAATCAAGAGAGTTTTGAAAGAGGAGAGGAACTCCGGGGGTATACAAATGAGCCAGAAATGAGGCTCTGTGCAGGCATTTCTAGAGTAGCTACAATGTGCTGGGCACAGTCCTGAGGAAGGAGACAAGGAATGTAGGTACCAAGGGGGACTGACAGGAGGACCAGCTGCAGAGCGTCTGACCCACAGGCCTGTCCAGGGCAGGAGGCATGAAGCAGTGCACGCATGCTCAGTCATGTCCAATTCTTTGCATCCCTGTGGACTGTAGCCCGCCACATTCCTCTGTCCATAGGATTTTCCAGGCAGGAATACTAGAGTGGATTGCCATGCCCTCCTCCAGGGGATCTTCCTGACCCGGGGATTGAACGCACGTCTCCTGCATTGCAGCCAGATTCTTTACCACTGAGCCGCCCCGGGCACGCACAGGAGCAATGGGTGGGTGCAAAAGTAAGACCAGGTGGAGGCTGCTATAGTCCAGATGCTGGAAGCTGGGCAGAACATGGCTCTGGCGGGTGCTTGAATGCATGTGTAGCACAATTTTGTGACTCAGCCTCAGTGAGACATGATAAGTGATATGCCAAGTGAGGCCTCAAAGTCAGGAGCCCCGAAAAGAGCTGGGTTAACTTCTAACTCCCGCATGGAAAAGGACAAAATAGTAAAAGAACATTAAAAAAAATAATAAATAGGAATTTGGAGACACATTGAATAATAAAGAAGATAATGGGTCCTCGGTGACATTTCACAAACTTTTTCAGCTGAATACTTCTTGCAATTATTTCTATCATCTAAACATTATTACTGTCACAATAGAATGCTTTTAAGAGAAATATGACCTTGTCAAATTAAGCAAGAGACTATGAAGATAAGCTTTACATTTGCCATTCAACTCATTGTAGAGAAAAGAGAAAGAAATATTATTCTAAAAGTTCAGATGCCATAAAAACTGTAGACAATGAATCATCATGACGCAGAAAAAGTTTATTTGAAAGAAACAAATTTTTTTATGTTTATCCTTAGTCATTTATTCTAAAATACTATTATTCTAAAAGTGATTCTATCAAAATGATCATCCAAAGTATTTTCTAAAGGTAAACGCCTTACTGAATAGAGTCGAGTCATTTCTCTAGAGAAGCATGCATTTTTTAAAAAGTTACTATATTTTATCTGTTTAATTTTTTAAAAGTTTGATGCCTGTCTGCACTGTGTGTGTTATATTAAATGATATATTTAGCTGAGCAAAGCAGTTCAGTCTCTGATAGTCCCAGCAGGCTAGAAAGACATTCTTTGGTGAAAAGTTTCCAGTTAGTCATTTTTTAAATACCCCTAGTAAGCATCAGATTTCTTTTCCCTTCTACCTTATGCAAGAGGAAAAAAACTGGTCTTGGATGACAGGCTTCAAGAAAGAAATGTCAAATGTCTAATTTAGTATGTAGCTTTTACACATCATCAAATGTCCCATGTAGTCAAGCCATGAAGCTTGGGCAACAGGCCTTGCTACCTATGTACCACTTAGGGAGTTGGGAAAGACCAGTGAGCATTAAGAATGGGATTGTGGTGAAAATGTTGCAAATAATAAACATGGTCTATCAAACAAATCCCATTATCTCTATCCCTCCCATAGACAGATAAGCAGCCATCTCAGGGCATGTTCAGAGACTCAATCTTTTGGCCTTAAACTTTGCAAATGTAATACCTTCTAGAAATGTCTCAGAGCTCATGGACTCAGGGAAGTCCTAGGGATCCCCCTTGTGAGCCAGTCTTTAGAATCCCCAAGGAGGTTTGCAAACCAAGCTACTTTTCAGAAAAATGCTCTCCTTTCATCATTGGCGGAAACTTGTTTCTAATGACCGTATTCCTCATGAGTGTGAATTCTCATTTCAATCAGGTTTATGGTATTCATTTCTGTTTGAAATAGAAATGTGACATAACTATTAATAAGTGCAATAGCTAGATGACTGAAATTAGCTTGAACTTCAAAGTCTAATTTAAATGTAACAATTTTTATTGTCCATCCTTATTCCCTAGCAGAGTGCCTCTTGGTGATCAGTATTATTTCAACTGGTTCATTTAGCAATCATTATTTAGCCTTTGTATAAATCCATTTAATCCTAGTTCGAGCCTCCAGTTGTGCTTTTGCCCTGTTTTTAATAATGGAAATTGCATCCTAACATTCTGTCCAGTGAGATCCCATTTTGGTAAGTCAACCATGACCTTGGAGTTCAGTTAATATGAAAATGGAATGTTTGGCACCTCCAGAGTCATCTGAGAGTACAATTACTGACTTCAAGAGCCAGCCCTATATGCTAATCTTTACTTTCTCATAATTTCACCATCGTCCCTTTTTCAGTCTAAAATTCTCATCATTAGAGCCAGTACCCTTGAGATTTAATAGCTTTTTCATTGGAATACAGTACTAGATCCTTTGAAATCATACAGCATCACCTTATTCCCTACTCACAATCTCATTGCTGCCTACCTAATCTCCCCAAACACACACACACACACACACACACACACACATATTTTATAGACTAAAACAATAAAAAGAAGAAAAACAGGACATCTGGGTTATTTCTACACTTATCACTCATATGCTAGTGGGTTGGGTGTGCAACAAACACACACATATAATCACAAATTGCAATCAACTTCATGAAGAAACAAAAAGTAGAGGTATGTAGAATGTGTAGATAAGTAGAACCTGCCACCCTCAAATATGCCTCTCTGGCCTAAGGATCATTTTGAGCTGAAGGCAATTGAGAAGAAGCAGATATAAGAAAAGCACCCTGCACTTCCCCTATTTGCCTACAATTAGGACATGAATTTTCAAAGGCATTTCTTTCTCCTTTCTACCAGGAAGGACAGCTGGAGACAATGCTGTGTGTGTGTTAGTTGCTCAGTCATGTCTTACTCTTTGTGACACAATGGACTGTAGCTGATGTCCTGTCCATGGAATTCTCCAGGCAAGAATATTGGAGTGGGTTGTGATTTCCTCCTCCAGGGATCTTCCTGACTCAGGGATCGAACCTGGGTCTCCTGCATTGCAGGCAGATTCTACACCCTCTGAGCCACCAGGGAAGCCGGAGACAGTGCTAGACCTTGATCAACTAAGAAATGCACCAGCGGAATCTGCATAGCAAACCTTGTTCCTAACTAGTATTATCTTCCATTAGTTTCCTCATGCATTTTATCTTCCCACAATTTGTCACCCCTAGAAACTCAGTCTTTTTCTTTGTGCCTTGTCAATTCTGTACAGATGTTTCCTTCAATTAAGATATAAGCCCAAGTTCTAACCACTTCTTTGTGTTACTCATCGCTGAGTTTCACTGTGTGCATACGCACTGCATGCTTTAATCAACAGTTCATCTTTCTCTCATTACTCTGTCTTCTGTTAGTCTTTATTTTAGGGTCCCAGGCAAAGAACATAGGAGGGTAGAGCACAAAAGTTTTTTTCCTCCCCTACAGAATAAATGTCGTAATGTATATCAGTTGAGGGGAAAAGTTACCCAGTGGGGTCATTTAAGTGCCTGGGTAACCATCTAGGAAAAAGTAAGTTGAGTTCCTATCTTATATTTATACAAGTATGCAAATAGATCCTAGATGGATCACAGATTTAATTTGTTTGTGATGAAACCATAAGAGTACTAAAAGAAAACTTGGAAGACTTTTTAAAAATCTCTTAAAATGATACAGAAGCCAGAAAAGAAAATATTGACACAATATCATAAAACTTCACGCACAAGAAAAAATGGCAACATTTCACAATCAAACGATAACTGTCCTAATATAAGTCAATAAAGAAAACATCAAAAACCCAATGGAAAATGGGTAAAAGATATGAACAAAGAGTTCACACAGGAAATAAATGGCTCTTGAAAATATGACAAGATTCTCATCTTTACCATAGTAAAAATACAAATTAAAGCTTATACTAAAAATCAACTTTCACAGCCAAAGATTTAAGCTTGATAAGACTTTGTAGGTAAAGTACCTGTATCAGTGAGAATGTGTAAGTTGGTATAGCCTCTATGGGAGCAGACTGGTCATATCCCTGACAGAACGAAAGACGCATAGACCCTTTCATCCAGCAGTTCTACCTTCAGAAATGCATCCTCTAAATACACTCAGAAACAAGATAAAAGACTTACATCCAGCACCACTGATTGCAGCAAAGTCTTTAACATGCAGATGGGAAACAATGTCTATCATGGGACCAGTTCAACAAATTATGGTACCTCCATTAAATGAACTATCAATAGCATTGTTGATGGTGCCCTCTCCACTCCCACCTCCCTTTTCCTCCTCAGCTTTCTCCAGGTCACTCTTGTTCACACTAACTGTCCCTGCAAAGTCGCCAACACCCTCCCTGGCACCAAATTGACCGATGATCTCCTGCCTCACTTCCTTGACATACTTACTTTTCTTGACTTCTTGCTTCCACACTCTTCTGACAAGCTCCACCCTCCTGAGTGTTTCTGGTCAATTTCTCACCTTCTCCATGACTCTATCTCTAAATCGTAGAGAGCCCCAGGGATCTATTCAGCCCAACTCCTCTCTGTCCTCTGTATAACCTGGACAAGTAGATGGTGCAATCTGAGAACAAATTTACTACCCAAACATCTAAATCCACTCAGGGAGCCAGCTCCTCTCTGGCTCTGGATGAAGCCCTTGGGCACACCCCACATCTGGTCAACTCACTTCTGGACAAGAAAATGTCCTCAGTCACTTACAAATGACTCCATTTTCCTATTTCTAGTGATTTAAAATGTTTAGTACCAGTGTAATAGTGAAAGCCTGGAACATCATTTAAAGTTAGAGCTCTTCTCCTCTGTTAGCAGTGTCTGGAGCCCAAAACCTTCTGGTGGCCAAGGAAGGAGGTGTCTTCCATCCTCTGGACACAGCTGGGATAGGGGTCTGGGGATGCATACAAAGAAGTCAGGGAGCACTGAGGGACACTGCCAGCCCTGGGTCTGGGCCCTCAGGCCAGGACTGAGGTTTGCAGCAGACTCCTCTAATAGGCACTCTCATTGCTTCTTATGCAGAATACATCACGAGAAATGCTGGACTGGATGAAGCACAAGCTGGGATCAAGATTGCCAGGAGAAATATCAATAATCTCAGATATGCGGATGACACCACCCCTATGGCAGAAAGTGAAGAAGAACTAAAGAGCCTCTTGATGAAAGTGAAAGGGGAGAGTAAAAAAGTTGGCTGAAAACTCAACATTCAGAAAACTAAGATCATGGCATCTGGTCCATCACTTCATGGTAAATAGAAGGGGAAACAGTGGAAACAGTGACAGACTTTATTTTTTTGGGCTCCAAAATCACTGCAGATGGTGACTGCAGCCATGAATTTAAAAGACACTTTCCCCTTGGAAAAAAAGCTACAACCTACTTAGACAGCATATTAAAAAGCAGAGAAATTACCTTGCCAACAAAGGTCCGTCTAGTCAAAGCTATGGTTTTTCCAGTAGTCATGTATGGATGTGAAAGTTGAACCATAAAGCAGGCTGAGCACCAAAGAATTAGTGCTTTTGAGCTGTGGTGTTGGAGAAGACTCTTGAGAGTCCCTTGGATTGCAAGGAGATCCAACCAGTCCATCCTAAAGGAAATCAGTCCTGAATATTCATTGGAAGGACTGATGGTGAAGCTAAAACTCCAATACTTTGGCCACCTGATGCGAAGAACTGACTCATTGGAAAAGACCCTGATGCTGGGAAAGATTGAAGGAGGGAGGAGAAGGGGATGGCAGAGGATGAGATGGTTGGATGGCATCACTGACTCAATGGACATGAGTTTGAGTAAACTCTCAGAGAGGGTGATGGACGGGGAGGCCTGACATGCTGCAGTCCATGGGGTCACAAAGAGTTGGACATGACTGAGGGTCTGAACTTGCTTCTTTGACAGCTCCTTCCCTCTCTCCCAAGAATAGTTGGGTGCCTGTGCTATAAAATAGATAATGTCCATCCTTCATCTACCCACACACCTGCCCCTCCGAGCATCACACCCATGGAGTAGCTCCAGCCTGTTGCTGCTGACACAACCTCATTCTTTAGCTGAATGCTTTCTAGCATGGATTCAGTGGGCTCATGACCCATTAGGGTGCCTCCTGTGCACAGCACCTTCTATCAGCTACAGGTAGTTTCTCTCCAAACACATTTCCTCCTGCTTAAGGTCTCAATGTTGCAATTCTGTTGACCCACTAGGCTGCCCGAGCTCCCGGTGACACATGCCAAAGTTTGTGTCATTTTCTCAAAGCCCATCACTGTGTCTGAAGCAAGAGGAAACCATCTGGCCCCTCCCACATTAGCAGGGTACAGACCACAAGACACAAGACTCTAGCCAGAGAAATCCTCTCCATAATTCCCAACATCATTCATTATGCCTTCCGGGTGAGTATTGGGAAAACAACAGCAAAGTAGGTTCCACACCCATCTGTGGTGATCCCACACCTTAGGCCTCCAGGAGTGCTGGAGCCATGCCCTGCCTGGACCTCTGCTAAACAAAGGCAGAGTCCAATTTTACTCTGTGGTTACCTCTACCTATTTCTGTCCTAAGGTGTCTTATTATCTCTAGCTCCAAATGCCTCATTTGTCTTCATCCCCAGCTTCAATCTTTCCCAGGATGTTGGTACCAGGATTTTATAGACAATTACCACATCCAGTTGCTATCTCCAGCTCATTGTCTAAAGTTTTCTCAGACTTGTTTTCAAACAAAGCCTTGATTATCCCTACCAAAAGCATTCCTTCCCTGGTCTTCCCATGGTAGAAAACAGGACCATGGTCCAGAGAGCTACCCCCACCCCACACCCAGGAGCTGTCCTTGATCCTCCCATGCCACTCCCACACCAAATCCATCAAAGCTCTGACCACCGTGGAGAAGCAAGACAGTCTACGCTCTCAAGAAACCTACAGAGCAGAGGAGGAGACCAGCGACTCATGGAATACTCTAGAGAAAGCAGTGGCCAGAGCACATGCACTGTCACCTACCAGAAGGCGATTCTGTCTTTCAGAGAAGCAAAAAGGCAGGTACATTTTGTCCACAGAGAGGCCTCTGTGCTATAGGAGCTGGAGGCCAGGGGTGGTAGAAGAGCTCAGGAGAAAATACAGATTGGAAATGGGATCAGAGAAGCATGACATGATGGAAGTATAAGGAGCAGCCTCAGGGAGCAATGGATGGTCTAGGAAACAGTAGACTGGGTCAGATTTGCAGAGGGCTGGGAGAAAGAAACAGATGGGTTTAAAATTCAGACCCAGATCCAAGAAGTATTCAGAGGTGCTCTGAGGAGTGACAGAGGCCTTTTAAATAGGGCTGATATTGGCCATTATCAAAAAATCTACAAACAATAAATGCTGGAGAGGGTGTGGAGAAAAGGGAACCCTCTTGCACTTTTGGTGGGAACGTAAATTGATACAGCCACTATGAAGAACAGTATGGAGAGCTACCATATGACCCAGAAATCCCAATACAGGGCATATAACCAGAGAAACCATAATTTAGAAAGATACATGCACCCCAATGTTCATTGCAGCACTATTTACAATAGCAGGTACATGGGAGCAACCTAAGAGTCCATCAACAGAGAAATGGAATAAGAAAATGTAGTACATATACAATGGAGTATTACTCTGCCTAAAATAGGAATGAAATTGGCTCATTTGTAGAAACATGGATGGACCTTGAGACTGTCGTACAGAGTGGAATAAGTCAGAAAGAGAAAAACAAATATTGTGTATTAACAAGTATATATGGAATCTAGAAAAATGGCATAGATGATCTTATTTGAAAAACAGAAATAAAGACACAAACGTAAAGAACAAACATATGGACACTAAAGCAGGAAGGAAGGGGTGGGAT
Source organism: Bubalus bubalis (assembly GCF_019923935.1). Lineage (NCBI taxonomy): Eukaryota > Metazoa > Chordata > Mammalia > Artiodactyla > Bovidae > Bubalus > Bubalus bubalis. Next base: position 150,586,035 of record NC_059159.1, on the reverse strand, counting down.
AAATTGGGAGACTGGAACTTCCATACATATACTATTGATACTATGTATAAAATAGATAGGAGAAGGCAATGGCACCCCCACTCCAGTACTCTTGCCTGGAAAATCCCATGGATGGAGGAGCCTGGAAGGCTGTAGTCCATGGGGTCGCTGAGGGTCGTACACGACTGAGTGACTTCACTTTCACTTTTCACTTTCATGCATTGGAGAAGGAAATGACAACCCACTCCAGTGTTCTTGCCTGGAGAATCCCAGGGACAGGGAAGCCTGGTGGGCTGCCGTCTATGGGGTCACACAGAGTCAGACACGACTGAACTGACTTAGCATAGCATAGCATAGCATAAAATAGATAACTAATGAGAACCTATTGTACAGCTTAGGTAACTCTACTCAATGCTCTGTGGTGACCTAAATGGAAAGAAAATCCAAAAAAGAGGGGATATATGTATATATAGAGCTGATTCATGGAGAAGGCAATGGCACCCCACTCCAGTGTTCTTGCCTGGAGAATCCCAGGGACAGAGGAGCCTAGTGGGCTGCTGTCTATGGGGTTGCACAGAGTCGGACACGACTGAAGCGACTTAGCAGCAGCAGCAGCAGCTTCATTTTCCTGTACAATAGAAACTAACTCAACATTAAAGAAATAGGGTTGATATGGTAGAAATAAAACTGAATGGACATTACCTAGCAGCAGTATGCCAGACAGAGAGGACTGAGAAACAGCAAGCGGGGAGACCAGCCCAGACTTCTGTGGTGAAAATGACAAGAAAAAGAGGCGCATTTGGAGAAGAAAACTCAACAGGCCTGCCTGATAGTGGTGAGTAGAGCTAAGAGTGGGGCCATAGACAGCTCACGCTCACTGTTAGGATGGCCTCTCTCTTCCCCCAAAGATGCTCGAAAGTGGCCCATGATCTCCATCGTGAAGCCATGAGACAGGCAGGCAAGGTATGAGAGCCAACATCCAGCAAGGATGGGGCCAGGAGGCTGCCAGTCAGGGTCAGAGGGGACATGGATGCTCAACATGCCAGGAGGAGGACTTAGAGCAGATGGCTTCTTCCCAGCTTCATCCATGCAGATGGATGGAAATTTCCCAACACCTACAATCTAAAGCATCATACAGGATTAAATACAATTTTAGGCATCAAAAATACCTCAAACTTAATTTGTCAAAAGGAATTTCACCATAACAAGTCAAAACCACTTAAGTTTTCCAACAATAGGTATGTTGCAAGCAGAAACAGAGCCATGGATTTTGAAATCTCTGTACCACTTGAAGAATCAGTAAGATACCAAAGCAAGTTCCCCGACTGTCACAATTTTACTGTCAACTCTGCCATTGTTATCCCAACATTCCCAATGTTTGTGATTTGCCCCAGACACACGTACACAGTAGGTGTCAATAAATACTGGTTGCTGATTACTAAACAGATACAAAAACTAGTATCCTATAATTTCTCATTTAAAATAAAAGCCCAACAGAAAAGTAGAAAAGACATTCCTTAAGCACCTTGATATCTCCAAAATGAAACATAAACCCTTGAGACTGCTAAAAACGTCTGAACCAAAGAGAAAAGCTCCCTGAGACAATATTAAACCTAATATTCCTAATGGTTTAAATAACTAAAGTCTGCTCAAGATCACCGGTGGTGGTCTCAGACATCTCTGGCTGAGAGTTCAGACCCTTGCCTTATTTATTCTTATGAGTACTTCCTCTGAATTTTCTTTTCCCCTTTAACATTCTAATTGGTGTGTTAGAAAAAGTGCTCCCAATTCAACTGCTTCAAGATGCTGATAAGCCAATCAAAGAGAACGGTATACCTCATAATTGCTCTTTTTGGACAGGCACAAGTTTATAAAAAGCCTAGTTCTCAGGTAATCAGGATGAGTCCATGACCCACACTGTGCTACAGGCAAGGCAGTCCCACTTCCCTCTGAATGCCAGCCACCAAGAGATTAAATGGGGCTGCCCAAAGGAGCGTGGAATCCACAGACCTTGGAAACCCTGCCTATATCTATCTTTAATGCCAGCTTTTAAGAGAGATTCATCTTCTGAGATCAAATACCACAGGCTCTAAAGAACCCAATGCCACTGAAACCTGCTTCCTTATAGCACAGCAGAAATATAGGAGAAACAAGCAAACCTGACCTCAAAATCTCTGACCCTTTGGATACACATACCAAAAGCAAACCAGTCAATTCTAAAGGAAATCAACCCTGCATATTCAATTGGAAGTACTATTGCCAAAGTTGAAACTCTAGTACTTTGGCCACCTGACATGAATAGCTAACTCATCAGAGAAGACCCTGATGCTGGGAAAGATTGAAGGCAAAAGGAGAAGAGGGTGACAGAGGATGAGATGGTTGGAAGGCATCACTGATTCAGTGGACATGAACTTGGGCAAACTTGGGGAGAGAGTGAAGGACAGGGAGGCCTGGTGTTCTGCAATCCACAGGGTCACAAAGAATCAGACACGACTGAGCAACTGAACAACCACCAAAAGCAAAAAGGGACCTGACATTTTCCAGGCTTTATTCTACATGCTTTCAAGGTATGTGTGTGTGCTCAGTCACTTCAGTCATGTCTGATTCTTTGCAACCCTATGGACCATAGCCTGCCAGGCTCCTCTGTCCATGGGGATTCTCCAGGCAAGAATACTGGAATGGGTTGCCTTTTCCTTCTCCAGGGAATCTTCCTGACCCAGGGACCGAACCCGCGTCTCTTTCAAGGTGTGGCCTCATTTAATCCTCACACATCCTTGGCAGATAGGACCACTGATGCTGGTTTTATAGTTGAGGAGATGAAGACACAGAGTAGTTAAGCAAAGTGTCTGAGATCACACAGCCAGCAAGCTCCTGAGCCTGCTTGGAATCCTGGGACTGAACCCTCAGCTCCAAGACCAGATCACATGGGAGGTCCACAGAGATGGTACATTTTTTGAATCTGTCTCTCTCTGGACCTCGGGAGAGCCCACCCACATGTTCCTCAGCAAGGTCACCAGCAACTGACTCAGAATCTTGGCATCCTCACCACCTCAGAACTACATAAGGCCTTGGAAGTCCTCAACACCATTTCTAACCCACTGGGGACCTTGAGTGGTGGGAAAGATGAGGGCCGTGAGTAAAAAAAACAGGTGCCATAATATCCAAAACCTATGGAATGGATAAACAAACCATATTTGAGTAAAATTGTGCCAGAAGTGAAAAAGAGCAGACTAGAGATCCACACAGAACATGAATGAGTTTGAACAAAGTTATATGCATGAGGGAGGTCAGACAAAAGAGAGTAAGTGCTACCTGATTCCACATATATAAAAATTCCAGGAAATGCACACCAATCTATATGTGATGGTGCTCTGTGTGTGACTGGGAGACCACAGGAGGAACGAGCCTGTTCCCATACTCCCTGGGAGAAGCCTGGGTCCAAGATTCCCAACCACGTCTGGTCAAGTCAGGACAGGTTTCCATCATCAAGCCTCTGTGGCTCTAGTCTTGGCTGCACTGCCTAAATCTGGAACAGACACCTGCTCTTCCTTCCCTCCATCCTCTGCATTCACTTTCCTTTGTAAAATGGCAGCTAGAGCATTGTGGGTGTCCCTTTGGCCAGACAGCTCAGACACTAGGCTGGGCTGGCTGCCGTGCTGTGCTCTGTACTGCACTGCAGACCCAGAAGCCATTGCCCAATGAGATCTTCCCCTTTAGGATCCTGTGGGTGGATGGATGCAGTTCTCAGAGGCAGCAGCTAAAAATAGGTTTAGCCAACAGGAGGATCTCCAATGCAGCCCTATTTAACAGTCCTGAGCCTCGCACAGACATGTCCTCTGTCATTATTTTCTGTATATCATGACATTTTGACATCTTAAAGAAACTTTCTAGCTGGGGACAGACCACTCCTCTGGGATTAGCTGATTCTTTAGAGACAGCAAAGGGCCCAGTGGAGCACCAATGACATGCCGATGAACAAATTCAGAGCCAGGCCTCCTCTCTCAGGCCCCTGCACCCCAGAGGCAACATTCCTCTGCCTCTCTCATCACCGGACTGGGTGCCAGGCGACTGCTATAGCTCAGAGCCCACAGGAGTTATTCAAGCTAGCTAGGCTGGACTGTGCACACCGCCCTGTCTTGCCTTTCCCATGGAAACCCCAGCAGATACTCTGGCCTAAACCTCTTCCCTCCTGGCCTCTGCCTCCTGCTCCCTCCTGTGCCTCCTGACATCAGGGCGGAGGGAGCTCATGCCAGCCTCACAGAAACTCAGGCGTTGTCTCAGTCTGAACACCTCCTCTTCTCTACTCCTGTGGGGGCCACCGCAGTGAGCTCCCCCTTTCAGAGCAGCCACTGGAGGTCGAAGGAGGAGTGAGGAGGAGCCCTGGGGAGCCCAGGGGTCAGAGAAGGGGAGGGGAGGGAGAGGCAGGCAACTCCCCACGCTCCCGCCTCTTTCGAGGACCTACTTCATTGGTCCCCAAACATCCTTTCTGTCACCATTTTATTAATAATAGAACAGCAACAGATTCTTATATAAACAAACTCCAGAAGATGAGCAGCATGGAATATAGGAAGCCAAAGTACAAATTCCTAGAAATAAAGACCACATAGACACAATGGGTTGTTTTTCTCAAAAAGATGTTTAATATCAGGCAAGAACTACAAGGCGGTCAATCAAAAGGGTGATCACAGCGCCCTGTGGGTAAGGAGGCAGAGACCCCAGAGAGGTGGGGAAGTGCAGGATTAGGGGAGGTGGGCAGGGTAGGAGCCTCGCTGTGGAGAACAGAGAATTTGGGGCTCAGGATACAGCACCTGGCTAGACCAAGGTGGCCAGGGCGCTCCAAGGGTGTGAAGGTCCCTCTCCGCAAGTCCTCAGAAAGTGCCTTTCAGACAGACAGTACATCTGGAAAGTAAAAGAGAAAATCTGGTTTGATTCTTCCTCATGTACAAATGGTGTTAATCTCACCCCTTCCTATGGGAGGCACCCATCATGTGGGTGTTTATTTAAACAAGCGAAATTTCCCTTCTCTGATCATTCAACAAACTCTGTGCATCGCAGGCTGTTCTATTTGGAGAGAGTTCCCTTCTTAGCCCTCTTGTCTAACTTTCTGTCTGTATTTGGCTGTTTCTATGTAGTGTGAAAACAAGTCCCTCTGATTGATTTTGCAGAAAAGAAAGGAAGAGGGAAGGAGATGGGGCTTGAGGGAAACATTAGAAAACAATAAATAAACTTTCAAAAAAATATGCTTGAGCAGCTGCCTGTGTGTGGAGGTAATTCTCAATTTAAGGGGCAGAGTGAGAGCGGACTGGGGGCCTGGGACCCAGAGGGTAGATCTTCAGGCTCCCTGCAAACAAGGACTCTAAGCTGTAGGAGGGGGCCTCACACGAACACACACACACACACACACACATATATGCTCATTCCATGGGAGCCAGCACCCCAAGAGTAAGGAAATTGGCCTCTGCTGTGTGCCTTCACACCCCTCATCTCCCTGAGTTACCACCCCTGAGATGTATCCAGCATCTTTCCCCTTTGGGAAAAATGAACTAAGATAAAATGAATTCCCTGGGAGCTCAGCTGGTAAAGAATCCACCTGCAAAGCAGGAGACCCCAGTTCAATTCCTGGGTCTGGAAGTCCCACTGGGGAAGGGATAGGCTACCCACTCCAGTTTTCTTGGGCTTCCCTGTGGCTCAGACGGTAAAGAATCTGAATGCTATTTGGAAGACCTGGGTTCGATCCCGAGGTTGGGAAGGTCCCCTGGAGAAGGGAATAGCTACCCACTCCAGTATTCCTGCCTGGAGAATTCCATGGACAGAGGAGCCTGGCAGGCCACAGTCCATGGGGTCTCAAAGAGTCAGACATGACTGAATGACTTTCATTTTCACTTTCAAATGAATTCAGTTCAGAGAAGGTACTTAATTCTTCCCAGAATCACATTGTATTAGAAGAGTCAAAATCTGAATTAGATCCTTGGGGCTCCACAGCCCTGAGCCTCCTTAGAGGTGATGGTGGGGAAGCCCTGGCCACCTTAACTCACCCAATGCACTCAGTGACCCAGGGACTGCCTGCCATCAGCCACTGTGAGCAAGGAGGCAGGCACCTCCATGGTCACACAGGAAGACGGGACCCCCGGCTCAGGTGTGAGATCCTGCCCCATCGCCACAGCCCACAATGACCAGAGGCAACACCACTGGGTATGTAGCACTGCTAGGTGAGGCTGGGCATGGCCCCAGAGTTCCAAGCTTTCATCTCTTGCGAGGATGCTCAGCATTCCAGAGTTGAGCTCTGCACTTCAAAAGCTACTCAAGCACACCATTGGGTCCACACACAATCCCAGGAACCCACACAATGGGTGGGCACTCAGCATTGATGAGCCAGGTCAGGTCAGAAGAGAACCTTTAGACCCAGCATCTCACTTAGATCACAAGAGGCAGCGGGGCAGACATTTGAACTCCTGTTCATTTCACTCTCCTCTTGGGGTGTGGGGAGACCAAGCATGTCATGTGAGACCACAAAGCCAGCACTGGCACTGGAGTGGGCCTGGACCAGCCCTTCCCACTTGAGGGTCGAGCGTGTGCAGAGTAGCCAGACCCAGTGGGCAGTGGGGACAGACACAGAGAAGAGTCGCCTGCGTGGGATCCATTCAGAGCTGATACAAGAAGGGAGACCAAACGCGTGGAGTGTGGAGGAGGAAGGGCCACATCCAACCTCACACTGTGTGACATGACAAAGGCCTCAGAGAAAGGAAGGACCACAGGCCTTCAAGTGCAGAGTCAGAGCAGGGAAGTCCTTTGCTACTGGGCACAGGCTGACCCTCTAGGGGTTTTGGTGGGCTCTCTGTTGAGAAGGGTGCCAAATGCCATGCAGGAAAGGGGAGGACAAGCAAAAATGTAGAAATAGAGAGAAGGGAGGGTGGGCCCTAGTGGACCAGGAGGAGCCTGGAAGACAGCTACAGAGCCCAGGGGGCTGGTCTGGACTGGGACCTTGGACAGGAAACAAAGAAACAGGCAAGTTACCCACAAGGGTGGTGTTGTGAACATCATGGGAGAAATTATGTTGTGGAAGGGATGTAAAGGAAAAATTACTGGGAAGTAAGATGAAAGTCTGGTAACATAGAGACAAACAAAGAAAGACTCTTCGTTCTGATAGCAGTGAGCATATAGAAAGGGGAATGGTGGGATGAAGGGTGGGGAGCCCTACACATACGGATGACAAGACACAGGGTGGAGTGTAACACGTGGGGCAGCACCTGCATGAAGACAAGCATAAAATGTCATCACAGGACATAACGAGGTCTGAATGAATGTCCCCAGATACAAAGACATCATAGTATTAAATGCAACTTCTCCCCAATACAATAAATTAATTTGATTATAATTATAATCTTAATGAGATCTTTTTGTACTCAACAGTATGATGTTAGAATGCACAAGAAAGTTCAAAACTTGAGAAGAAAAGGCTTTAAACAACAAGAAAGACTAATGAGGAGAAATGCCTCCTACAAGATCAGGAACATGGCTATACCACCACCAAGATCAAGAACTGTAGGTTATTGGTACACAGAAGACAAATCTGTAAGTAGACTAATATAGGACACAGAAACAGAGCCAAGGGTATAGGGAATTTAGTAGATGAAAAAGTGGAATTTGGGCTTTCCTGGTGGCTCAGTGGTAAAGAATCCGCCTGCCAGTGCAGGAGATGTGGGTTTAATCCCTGGGTCAGGAAGATCCCCTGAAGAAGGGAATGGCAACCCACTCCAGTAATTTTGCCTGGAGAATCCCATGGACAGAGGAACTTGGCGGGCTACTGTCCATGGTGTTGCAAAGAGCTGGACACAGTTCAGTTCAATTCAGTTCATCAGTCATGTCCGACTCTTCATGACCCCATGGACCACAGCATGCCAGGCCTCCCTGTCCATCACCAGCTCCCGGAGTTTACTCAAACTCATCTCATCAAGTCGGTGATGCCATCCAACCATCTCATCATCTGTCATCCCCTTCTCTTCCCGCCCTCAATCTTCCCCAGCATCAGGGTCTTTTCAAATGAGTCAGCCCTTCGCATCAGGTGGCCAAAGTATTGGAGTTTCAGCTTCAACATCAGTCCTTCCAATGAACACTCAGGACTGATCTCCTTTAGGATGGACTGGTTGGATTTCCTTGCAGTCCAAGGGACTCTCAAGAGTCTTCTCCAACACCACAGTTCAAAAGAGTTGGACACAACTAAGCGACTAAGCACACACACACAAGGTGGAATTCAACTCAGCTGGAGATGCCATTTGGGCACTTGTACCTTATGAGAGGTGAACTAAGAAATCCAGATGCAAAAAATAAAGTAAAATATTAATAATCATTAGTGTGATCTTACAGTGAGGGAAACATTGTATTGCAAAATACAATTGTGTATGCAAAAAGCTCCCCCAAATTGACAAGAAAATGAAAAAGAACCCAACAGAAAAATAGGCAGGTGATGTAAAAGCAATTCATTAAAAAGGAAAGGAAACCAGCTGGCAAATATGTGTGAGAAGGTGCCACCTTTCTGGTACACAAAAACCTTAAAGGAAAACAAAAGCAACATTGTTTTGACCATAAAACTGGTAAAATTAACATTAAAACTCAGTGCTCAAATGTATTAAAAAAAAAAAAAAAGGGTGGAGGCTGTATTTATAAATTGCTCAAAATGGTGTGAACTTGAGAAGCGACCCTGCAGCAGCCCCATGTCAAGGAATCCTATGAAAACCTGAGCTTCAGCACCAAGGACAGAGTTCCCTGTGACCTTACAGGGTGGCTTTGTCCAGAAAAAAACAGATACGGGAAGAGCTGACTAAATTGGCCCATAGCCATAATGACTTGCAGCCATGAAAAAATGAAGGAGTCAGACCCAAATCTACTGATTTGTTCATGAAGAAGGCAAATTGTGGAAATCAGTGTAGTATCAATTTGTTTTTAACAAAAAGAGTGGGGAGTTAATATGTGTGTGTGTATGTGTGCTATATATATGTGGTGTGTGATGTGTGGTGCATGCATGTGTGTGCAGTGTGTGAGTGCAAAAAAAAGAAAATGTGATTACCTGTTACCTCACCTCAAGTAGCTATGACTGGAGCAGAGAAACTTTACCTTTTCTTTCTGTACTTCTATCCTTTTTAACTCATTATAATAAGCACCTACTGTATTAATGAAATTTTTAAAGAAAAACATGTTTAATAGAACAAGAAATCAGTCTATGTGGTCACATACATCAGTAATTCCTCTTTTTTATTGCTAAATGGTATTTATAGCAGGTACATACCAGAATTTGTTTATTTATTTACTGGCTGATCGATGGGTTGGGCTGTTTCTAGCTTGGGTCTATTATGAATTATAATCCTGTGAACATTCACCTGCTGTGCATATATGTTTTGCTGGCTTATCTGGTAAGTTTATATCAATTTCATTTAAAAAACTGTCCAAGAACTTCCTTAGTAGTTCATGGCCAGGATTTCACACTCCCAATGCAGGGGGCCTCTGGTCAGGTTTGATCCCTGGTCAGGAAATTAGATCCCACATGCTGCAACTACAGATCTTGAGTGCTGCAACTAAGACTTGGTACAGCCAAATAAATAAAATAAATACATTTAAATAACTTTTTAGAAAAAAAACTGTTCAGCTACTTTCCAAAGTGTTGTGCCATTTTGCATCCTTAACAGCAATGACACACAATCACGTTGCTGGGGCCCTCAAAGCATTGTGGGGAATGAAGGAAGGCAGACACAGAAAACCTCATTTGGCATGATTTCATTCACGTGAAATTCTAGAAAAGGCAACATTAAAGGACCAGAAAGTACTATAGTTGCCTGGGGCAGACTTGGGGATGGCTATCAACTACAAAAAGCATAGGGAATTTGGAAGAGGGGACAAATATCTTCTGTACTTAAATGACTGTATACAACTACCATCACTCCTCAAACTGTACACTTACAATAGGTGGATTCTATCTGTGTAAGTCAGACCTCAATGAACCAAGGGGAACATTTATAACAACAAAAATTTCTAATGAAATAAGAAACATGGCCTACACTTGGTGCACACTAAGGTGCATATCCAAGAGAAATGCATGCATACATGCCCTGGAAGAGATGCACAAAGCCATGCATGCGGCATCACAGTCCCTGGGTACCATTCATCAGTAGAAAAGAACAGACAACAGCAAGAATGAAGGTCGAAGAGTAAACAGGAAACGATGAGAGAAAGGAAAAAGACTGGCACAAGGACAGGGTATATCCTTCCATTTATGAGAAGTTCAAGAACAGGGTAGGGGTTTACTGGCTTGGGAAGCCATAGAGGGAGTTCTGGGGTCTGGGAACGTTCTAAGTCTTGATCTGGGTGTCAGCTGTTCAGTGTATGCGTGTGTAAAATTCCAGTGAGTTATACGCTGAATATTTGGACATTCTACCAGAGGTATGTTATATTCATACCTCAATGAATTCATTGTTAAACACCAACAAAAATGAAAATTCAAACAACAAAACCAGTCAGCAGGACTGGAATGTATTCTGCTACATTAGGACCCACTGTCATTAGGACCCACTGTAGCGTTTTGGTTTTTTTTTTTTTCCACTGTAGCTTTTGAAGCTAGAGAAAAAAGCGATGAAAATTTTGGAACAGGGATGTGATCTTTTTAAAGGAGAAATTGGAGGAGGAAGTGTTCCTGGGCAAATATTTAGGGGTCAAATGTGAAAGTGAGTCTCTGCAGTTAAAGAATCCTGGGGAGAGCTGAGGTGGGATGAAAGGAAAGTGAGAATATAAGAGGTGTTTTCAAGCAGAGCACACACAGGCTGAAGACACTGACTCTGAGTCTGGTGACAGGGTAATGTTATTATCAAGGTAGGAAGATTGAAAAAGTAATAACCATATCCACAACTAATACTTATGGAGTGTTTGTTCAGTGGCTGGCCCTGTTCTATTTATTTTGAGCATATGAATATTTTAATATTATGATTCCCATTCTACAGGTGAGAACCTAAGACCAGAGAGGTCAAATGGCCCCTCTGAGGTCACATGACTGGGAGGTGGCAGTGGGAAATGGATCTAGTTTGCATCATAAGCCCTGGATGTGGGAATAAATTTGACAAGTTCAGACTGGGGCACCTGGCATTCAGAGTCACAGTGAACATCCATTACCTATGAAGGGATCAAAGGTGAACTCACATGCAAAAGGACTTTGAGATAAAAAAGCAAAACACTGTAAATAATCATTTCTGTTAAAGCCACAGTGATGTTATTATATGGCGGAGGCCAACACAATATTGTAAAGCAACTGTCCTCCAATAAAAAAAGAAATAAAGAAGCCACAATGAGATGCCAAGTCATACCTATCAAGATGACTATTATTAAAATAAAAATTTTAAGTAAACTGAAAATAGTAAGCGTTGGCCAAGATGTGGAGAAACTGGAACACTTGTTCATTGGTGGTAGGAAAGTAAAATGGTGCTGCTGTGGGAAGTGGTATGAAAGTTCCTCAAAAAATTAAACATAGACTGACCATGAAAGCGTTGTGAAAATGTTAATCTCTCAACCATGTCTGATTCTTTGCGACCCCATGGACTCTAGCCCATCAGGGTCCTCTGTCCATGGGATTTTCCAAGCAAGAATGCCGGAGTGGGCTGCCTTTTCCTTCTCCAGGGGTGCTCCGGGTCTCCTGCATTGCAGGAAGATTCTTTACCATCTGAGCCACCGAGAACACCTAAAACTGACCATATGATACAGCAATTCCATTTTTGGGTGTATATCCAAAAAATTATATATATATACACACACACACACACACACATATATATCAGATCAGATCAGATCAGTTCAGTTCAGTTCAGTTGCTCAGTCGTGTCCGACTCTTTGCGACCCCATGAATCGCAGCACACCAGGGCTCCCTGTCCATCACCAACTCTCGGAGTTCACTCAGACTCACGTCCATCGAGTCAGTGATGCCATCCAGCCATCTCATCCTCTGTCGTCCCCTTCTCCTCTTGCCCCCAATCCCTCCAAGCATCAGGGTCTTTTCCAATGAATCAACTCTTCGCATGAGGTGGCCAAAGTACTGGAGTTTCAGCTTTAGCATCATTCCTTCCAAAGAAATCCCAGGGCTGATCTCCTTCAGAATGGACTGGTTGGATCTCCTTGCAGTCCAAGGGACTCTCAAGAGTCTTCTCCAACACCACAGTTCAAAAGCATCAATTCTTCAGCGCTCAGCCTTCTTCACAGTCCAACTCTCACATCCATACATGACCACAGGAAAAACCATAGCCTTGACTAGACGGACCTTCGTTGGCAAAGTAATGTCTCTGCTTTTTAATATGCTATCTAGGTTGGTCATAACTTTCCTTCCAAGGAGTAAGTGTCTTTTAATTTCATGGCTGCAGTCACCATCTGTAGTGAATTTGGAGCCCTGAAAAATAAAGTCTGACACCGTTTCCACTGTTTGCCCATCTATTTCCCATGAAGTGATGGGACCGGATGCCATGATCTTCCTTTTCTGAATGTTGAGCTTTAAGCCAACTTTTTCACTCTCCACTTTCACTTTCATCAAGAGGCTTTTGAGTTCCTCTTCACTTTCTGCCATAAGGGTGGTATCATCTGCATATCTGAGGTTATTGATATTTCTCCCAGCAATCTTGATTCCAGCTTGAGTTTCTTCCAGTCCAGCGTTTCTCATGATGTACTCTGCATATAAGTTATATAAACAGGGTGACAATATACAGCCTTGACGAACTCCTTTTCCTATTTGGAACCAGTCTGTTGTTCCATGTCCAGTTCTAACTGTTGCTTCCTGACCTGCATACAAATTTCTCAAGAGGCAGATCACGTGGTCTGCTATTCCCATCTCTTTCAGAATTTTCCACAGTTTATTGTGAGCCACATAGTCAAAGGCTTTGGCATACTCAATAAAGCAGAAATAGATGTTTTTCTGGAACTGTCTTGCTTTTTCTATGATCCAGCGGATGTTGGCAATTTGATCTCTGATTCCTCTGCCTTTTCTAAAACCAGCTTGAACATCAGGAAGTTCACGGTTCACATATTGCTGAAGCCTGGCTTGGAGAATTTTGAGCATTACTTTACTAGCGTGTGAGATGAGTGCAATTGGGCGGTAGTTTGAGCATTCTTTGGCATTGCCTTTCTTTGGGATTGGAATGAAAACTGACGTTTTCCAGTCCTGTGGCCACTGCTGAGTTTTCCAAATTTGCTGGCATATTGAGTGCAGCACTTTCACAGCATCATCTTTCAGGATTTGGAATAGCTCAACTGGAATTCCATCACCTCCACTAGCTTTGTTCATAGTGATGCTTTCTAAGGCCCACTTGACTTCACATTCCAGGATGTATATTTTATATATATATATATATATATATATATATATGTGTGTGTGTGTGTGTGTGTGTGTGTGTGTGTACAAATACATATATATATATCATATGTAGGGATCCACATATTTGTACACCCATATTCATAGCAGCATTATTCACAATATCCAAAAGGTGGTAACAACTCAAGTATCCATTGCTCAGGCAAATGGATACACCAATGTGGAATATACCTAAGTGGAATACTGCTGCTGCTGCTGCTGCTGCTAAGTTGCTTCAGTGGTGTCTGACTCTGTGCGACCCCATAGACTGCAGCCCACCAGGCTCCTCTGTCCCTGGGATTCTCCAGGCAAGAACACTGGAGTGGGTTGCCATTTCCTTCTCCAAGTGGAATACTACTTGGCCCTTAAAAAGCAGGAATTTGACACATGCTACAACATGGATGAACTTGGAGGGCATTCTGCTAAGTGAAATCAGCCAGTCTATAAAAAGACAAACACTGCATGATGCCTCCTATATGCCAGAGAAGTGAAACTCACAGAGACAGAAAGTAGGATGGAAGTTGCCAGAGGCTAGGGGGAGAAAGGAATAGGAAGTGATGATTTAATGGGGACAGAATTGCATTTGGGAAACAGAATCATCCTACAGATGGACGGTGGTGATGGCTGCATTACAAGGTTAAAGTACTTGATGTCACTTAACCAGCTAAAAATGGCTAATGGTTAAAATGGTGAATTTTATGTTTAACCAAAATAAAAATAAAAAATAATCACTGCTGTCACAGCCAGACACCAAGGGCCGTGTGTACCCCCACGAGGGCCATGGCAGCAGCCTGGCGTAAAAGCGTAGTGTGTCTCACACCTACAGGCTAACCCATTGGGCCACAGGCCACTGACCGATATCCATCAATTTTAACCATGTCCTTCATCTTGGGTATAATTAAACCTTCAGCATTTCCTGTCAAATGCATCATCATTCTTCAATATATTTTTATGCCCATAAAGATAGAATTCCTGCCTGAGGCTATAAATAATTGAACTAAGTAAGGCCTTTTCAAACTTAAATGATAATATGCTTCTCGTGGGACATCCTTCAGCACAGCCTGTGCTCTGTAGCTATTAAAAGGCTTTGTGGGCGTCTGGCCACATGTCAGAAAGCACTGCCTTAGATACAAACAAACCACAGCTAAAAAATAATAAATAACATATATTTAAGCACATACATTTCAGAGGATCAGGGTCTACTCTACTACATACACTAATGTTGAATATGGATGGATAAGAGAATCATAGTCAGATAAAAACAAGAATTCTGTCAAACACATAAAATGTTACTGGCTACTAAATGGGCATGAAATGATTCTTGATCCCCCGAGAACCAGGGCATCAGTATTTGCTTGTGTCCTGGATTCAGGAAGCTGGATGGAGACTGTGAGGCAGACTTGATCCCATCCACCCCCAAGTGAGGTTTGCACTCAGACTCGCCTCCCATCAGTCACGAAGGGCTGAGTTAATTTCCATCTAGACTAAGTGAGTAGACTGGAGGGAGTGAGCTGGAGATAATATATGTACATAAAATAAGATTAAATTAATAATCTGAACCTGATGTTACTTAATGTTATATTGGACAAAAAAATGAAGGGCACAGAACTTTGCATAGTGTGATTGAACAAATGTGAAAGATTAGAGGAAAACATCCCCCTTCTTTTGGGGGGTACGTTTCTTTGTTTTCTAAAATTTTTCTGGTGGGCATGTATATATGTAATTTTATGATGAAATAAAATTTAGTTTTAAGGTAGGCAGGTGGCGCTAGTGGTAAAGAATCCACCTGCCAGTGCAGAAGACTTAAGAGATGTGAGTTCAATCCCTGGGTCAGGAAGATTCCCTGGAGGAGGACACAGCAACCCACTCCAGTATTCTCGCCTGGAGAATCCCGTGGACAGAGGAGCCTAAGGGCTACAGTCCATAGGGTTGCACAGAGTCGGACACGACTGAAGCTACTTAGCATGCATGCAGGTTAGTATAAAGCAGCAGTTTTAATCCAAGGGACATTGGGCAGAGTCTGAAGACAGTTTGGATGTTGTGGGAGGGGTTGTCTAGTAGGTAGAGCTCAGAGGGGCTTTTAAATGTCCTAAAATACACACAACAGTCCCCCCAACAAAGCGTGATCTGACTCCAAAATTAAAGGATGCCGAGGCTGAGAAACCCTGGGATGGAGCCTAGTTTTTGTTTTCCATAAGGGATCACAGTGCCCTGGATCCCACTCCCCAGGCCAGCAGCAGTACCAGCTGTGCTTGTGTGTGTGTGTGTATGTGTGTGTGTGTATGTGTGTGTGTGTATGTGTGTGTTCTCCCAGGAGGAGTTCATGGATGCCCCTTTTACAGGAGAGAAAGATGTCCAAGGAAGGTAGACTCAGTATGAAAGCCACTGAAGGGGCTGCCCCCACCCTCCCGGCGCACACTCAGGGGTGACCCAGTGTGCAGGCTGCAGCACCTTCATCTTCACCATCACCTGGCTGTCCTGCAAGTACCTACAGGTCAAGAGGGAACAAGGGTGAGGACAGCTGGGGCCTTTGATGTTCACAGGCAGCAGGCAGAGTTTGATAATGCTTCAGATGCTCCTTGAAGGGTCTGAAAACCAGACCCCCAGGATCTGCCTGCCAGCTGCCTTCCCCAGGGTGAGGGGTCTTGGGCTCTGGACAGAGTGGAGTGGACAAGTTCAGCAGCCACCTATGCGAGGCTGGTCCTGAGAAACTCAGGGCCTGAGGAAGTGAAGATTGCTTTGTTGAAACAAAAGACAGCACAAGGAGCGACCAGGGCCCAGTAAGAGAGTGGAGGAAACTGCATTAGGCAGCAGGAACCAGTCGCCCCAGCCCCTCAGGAGGAGCCCTCTAGGACAGGTGCCCCCAGACCAGGGGACAAGAGAAGTTAGAAGTTCCACCAGAGGGGGCGCTGTAGAGACACTGGATGCTGGGTGGAATGCGCCAGAGTAGAGGCTTCCCAGGCCAGGTTCCAGCAAGCAGTATGAGGAGCTCATTCGCTTAAAAGAACAAACAACCACAGACCCTGTCGTGTCCCCCAGAGAAGTCAGGATCAGACTCACTGCTCAACAATATGTCTACCTCCGATAGATATTTTAGGTATTAAAGTGCATTAAACCAAATTACAGGAAATAACAGATTAGCTAATTGAATTCACTTCCCAGTGCTTAAAGCCTTTACTACAAAAGGAGCTATAAGCTGTTAATCTGGAAATTACCCAACAAGTCTTCATTTTTCCAGGTCATAAGTAGAAAATGAAAATGTGAAGAGAAAGGACACTATCCCACAATATTATATTCAAACAAAGGAAGCCTGGTCTTCTAAAAATAAGTGACTTCCATTCTGCTCAGCAGATGTAGCTGTACTCAGTTTCACAGAAAAGGTCCTGGGGGCAAAAGGAAGGAAAAAATTTAAATCACTCTTTCTACTCAGAGTTTGTCTTATTAATCACATCTTCAGATGGGCTGCCACTATCTGCAATTTGCTTTTATCCGATGCTTCATTTTTAGTTATTTCCCTGGATTCGTGAAAACTTAAGATTTCAACTGACATTGATTGAGCACTTACTATGTAAGGCAATGGCAACCCACTCCAGTGCTCTTGCCTGGAAAATCCCATGGATGGAGGAGCCTGGTAGGTTGCAGTCCATGGGGTCGCGAAGAGTCGGACAGGACTGGGCGACTTCACTTTCACTTTTCACTTTCATGCATTGGAGAAGGACATGGCAACCCACTCCAGTGTTCTTGCCTAGAGAATCCCAGGGATGGGAGAGCCTGGTGGGCTGACATCTATGGGGTCGCACAGAGTTGGACACGACTGAAGCGACTTAGCAGCAGCAGCAGCATGTACTGGCTCAGGGCCTAAGTCTCTACTAGGGACAGCCTGTTGGCTTTGTGGGCCATGAAAATGCCTCCCTGTGAACTCATCAAGGAAATTCAAACCCAACTTCCAAGATAACTTGGCTCAACCCTGACTGCATTCAGACATTTTAGACTTTGTTCTTTTTGCATAATAACATACAGTGCGAGTTTTTAATAATGACATATGTTTATGATTCTAAGGGAGGAAAGATGAATAAACCTTTCATATACAGTATGAACACTACTGTATCAACAATGTGTAAGAAAAGTAAACATCACAGTTGTATCAAACTAACTCATCAAAGTTGATGTCACCAATATGGAAAAAGTTACATCATGTATCTCCTAAGGTCATGCACTGAGAAGGAAACAATAATTCCTATTGTTCGCTGCCAAATATAACCCAAAATGAATCATGGGAAAGCAACAGGAAAATTAAAAGTGTGGTAAATTCTACAAAGTAACTGGCATGTACTCTTAATAAATGTCAGCATCAAGAAAGACAAAGAAAGGCTAGGTAACTGTTCCAAATTAAAAGAGTCCAAAGAAACATGATGACTAAATATAATGTGAGATCCTGGATGGAATTCTAGACTGGGCAAAAACAGCTGTGGAAGACATTACTGGGACAATTGATGAAATGTGGAGATGGGCTGTAGATTAGATGGCCTGTTCTATCAGTGTGACAGTTCCAGATTTGATCACTGTACTCCAGATATGTAAGGAAATGTTATCGTCCTGAGGAAAGACACTCTTATGTAGCTTTGAATGGTTCAGAAAAAAATTAAAGATTGGCAGGGATCTTTTGTCCTATTCTTACACATTTTCTGCTTAAAATCACAAACGAAAATATTTTAAAATGCACAGAAAAGATGAAGGAAATGTTATCCTTAGTCAAATTGAAGATGAACCCAATTGCAAAAGAGATCACGTGGTATGTCTCAGAAATAAAAAATGCTCATTGTATGTCCCACAACTAAAGAGCAAACTGTGACACAATACTTCATCCCTTAGAATTTTTCTTTTATACATTTAGAGAACTTTTTTAGACTTATTGATGCATAGAGTTATATATATATATATATGTATCTTTTGTGTATATACATAAATATGCAAAAATAAATAGGTAAGTGAAATAAATGGACTAAAATATTCCTGCAACCTCTTGGCATTGTGGTTTCAACACTTCTGAATCATGTTATGATTCAGTTGTTGGTATCTGTGCATTTCTATGCAACATCATCCTCTGAGCCATCCAGAATGCAGGTGAGACAGCAGTTTTTAAATGAATGCTCTGTTATTATTTTGGTATTTTCTTCCAAGCCACTGAGGCCTATTGTGCAAGAGTTAATGCTTGGCCTTTCCAAAAAGTCTTGGGGGAAGGATTTTGACCCATTTTGAAGACTTACATTCCCTTGAATTGTTAATGAACTGACCATCGAGAGTCAAAGTTGTCTACTTGAGCTGACATGAGCAATCAGCAGATATTCACATGCTCAGCAATGTCAGCAAGGGCAAAGGAGAAACCCCTGAAAGACGCTAGGAGGGGCAAATTTGCATTTAGAATCAAACCCCATTCCCACCAGAGATGCTCAGAGGGCTCAAACAAACCTTGTGTGCACCAGGACCAGAAGAAAGGAGCAGTGACCCATAAGACACTGACCCAGACTTGCCCAGGAGTGTCTAGGAGTCTCCAGTGGAGGCGTGGGTCAGTGGTGGCCTGCTGCAGGGTTGGGGGCACTGAGTGTAGCAGTGCGTGCATGGGACCTTTTGAAGGAGGTCACCATTATCTTCATTGCCTCCACTTAGTTTGGCCCCAGGTAAATAATGGGGAGGGAACACAGCTACAACCATCAACGGAGAACTGCATTAAAGATTTACTGAGCATGGCCCTGCCCATCAGAACAAGACCCAGTTTCCCCCTCAGTCAGTCTCTGTCATCAAGAAGATTCCATAAGCCTTTTATCATTCTCCAGCAGAGCGCACAGATTGAAAACCACAATCACAGAAAACTAACCAACCTGATCACAAGGACTACAGCCTTGTCTAGCTCAATGAAACTATGAACCATGTTGTGTAGGGCCACTCAAGACAGATGGGTCATGGTGGAGAGTTCTGAGAAAATGTGACCCACGGGAGAAGGGGATGGCAAACCACTTCAGTATTCTTGCCTTGAGAACCTCACGATAAATCTTCAGTGTCTTACTTTTTGCCTTTTCTATGCATGAAATGTTTCCTTTGAATCTCTAATTTTCTTGAAGAGATCTTTAGTCTTTCCCATTCTATTGCTTTCCTCTATTTCTCTGAAATAGAAAAAGAAATGCAAAAAAGCAAAATGGCTGCCTGAGGAGGCCTAACAAATAGCTGTGAAAAGAAGAGAAGTGAAAAGCAAAGCAGAAAGGAAAGGTACACCCATTTGAATGCAGAGTTCCAAAGAATAGCAAGGACAGATAAGAAAGCCTTCCTCGGTGATCAATGCAAAGAAATAGAGGAAAGCAATAGAATGGGAAAGACTAAAGATCTCTTCAAGAAAATTAGAGATTCAAAGGAAACATTTCATGCATAGATGGGCACAATAAAGGACAGAAATGGTATGGACCAAACAGAAGAAGATATTAAGAAGAGGTGGCAAGAATACACAGAAGAACTATACAAAAAGATGTTCATGACCCAGATAATCACAATGGTGTGATCACTCACCTAGAGCCAGATATCCTGGAATGTGAAGTCAAATGGGCCTTCGGAAACATCACTACGAACAAAGCTAGTGGACGTGACGGAATTCCAGTTGAGCTATTTCAAATCCTAAAAGATGATGCTGTGAAAGTGCTGCACTCAATATGCCAGCAAATTTGGAAAACTCAGCAGTGGCCACAGGACTGGAAAAGCTCAGTTTTCATTCCAATCCCAAAGAAAGGCAATGCCAAATAATGTTCAATCTACCACACAACTGCACTCGTCTCACACGCTAGTAAAATAATACTCAAAATTCTCCAAGCCAGCTTCAACAATATGTGAACCGTGAGCTTCCAGATGTTTAAGCTGGATTTAGAAAAGGCAGAGGAACCAGAGATCAAATTGCCAACATTTGCTGCATTATAAAACAAGAGGGTTCCAGAAAACATCTATTTCTGCTTCATTGACTATGCCAAAGCCTTTGACTGTGTGAAGCCTTTGACTGTGTGGATCACAACAAACTTTGGAAAATTCTCAAAGAGATGGGAATACCAGACCACATGATCTGCCTCTTGAGAAATCTGTATGCAGGTCAGGAAGCAACAATTAGAACTGGACATGGAACAACAGACTGGTTCCAAATAAGGAAAGGAGTACGTCAAAGCTGTATATTGTCACTCTGCTTATTTAATTTATATGCAGGGTGCATCATGAGAAATACTGGACTGGATGAAGCACAAGCTTAATTCAAGACTGACAGGAGAAATATCAATAACCTCAGATATGCAGATGACACCACCCTTATGGCAGAAAGTGAAGAACTAAAGAGCCTCTTGATGAAAGTGAAAGAGGAGAGTGAAAATGTTGGTTTAAAACTCAACATTCAGAAAATGAAGATCATGGCATCTGGTCCCATCACTTCGTGGCAAATAGATGGAGAAACAATGGAAACAGTGACAGATTTTATTTTGGGGGCTCCAAAATCACTGCAGATGGTGATTACAGCCATGAAATTAAAAGACACTCCTTGGAAGAAAAGTTATGACCAACCTAGACAGCATATTAAAAAGCAGAGACATTAATTTGCCAACAAAGGTCCATCTGGTCAAGGCTATGGTTTTTCCAGTAGTCATGTATGGATGTGAGATTTAGACTATAAAGAAAGCTGAGTGTCGAAGAATTGATGCTTTTGAACTGTGGTGTTGGAGAAGACTCTTGAGAGTCCCTTGGACAGCAAAGAGATCCAACCAGTCCATCCTAAAGGAAATCAGTCCTGAATATTCATTGGAAGGGCTGATGCTGAAGCTGAAACCACTATTTTGGCCACCTGATGCGAAGAACAGACTCATTGGAAAAGACCATGATGCTGGGAAAGATTGAAGGTGGGAGGAGAAAGGGACAACAGAGGATGAGATGGTTGGATGGCATCACTGATTCAATGGACATGTATTTGAGTAAACTCCGGGAGTTGCTGATGGACACGGAGGCCTCGCATGCTGCTGTCCATGGGATTGCAAAGAGTCAGACACAATTGAGCAACTGAACTGAACTGTTACAACTTCAGTCCACTGAACTGAAAGAGGTTAAGATATGACTCAGTATAAATGTATCCAGATTTCGGAGATGTTAATATGTGAAAAGAGTGCATCTGAGAGTTGAAATGTGGTATTTTAAAATATTTAACGGTGTTGGGTGTATGGGTAGGAGGTTATACTGCTTCTATGCACTCCAATGTTGTACCAATAGACATACATTAATTTGGGGTGTTATTTTTATACTCAGGAAAAAAGAATACATTTTGATCCACAGAATAGAGCTATTTCATGAAAATCTTATGCCTGATTATTATTTGTGCATTCCCTTTGTCTCCCAAGGCACAAAATTCCCTACCTATTAGTTCAGGTTTAAGAAGCCTCTCTAATGTAAAAAGCATTAAATGACTCAATAATTATTAACCAAAGATTGTGAAGTGTAAGGAAAAGCCAGTCTCCAATGATGCCATGAAGGGTCTCAGAAGCTTAAAGGGTTCCCTTCCCTAGGGAAGAGAAGGAATCCCAATGCATTGATTCTAAAAGGCACATTTTTTTTCATATTTTAATGTTTCCAAAACTTCTGTGGGCCAGGCAGCATTTATGATGTAGTTACCATTTCCTGCATATATGCATCATAATTTGCAGAATAAGTATCATTAGTTTGAAAAAAAAATTTCAAGACAAAAAAAAATTTAAGACAATAGTGGAAAGACAGATCTCTTGAAATAAAATTTACATAAGGTAAAATTCACTCTTTTAGATGTTCAGTTTTATGGATTTTGAAAAGTATGTACACTTATGTAACCATAATAAAATCAAGAGAGAGACTATTTTCATTATCCCTGAAAGGGGTCCATATGCCCCTTTTGTGGTCATTCCTTTTCTCCCTCCTCCAGACCTTGGCAACTAGGGAGCTGAACTCTGCTTTTAACTTCACCTTTTCCAGACTATCACATAAATCAATCATACAGCATGTAGCCTTTTGTGTCTGACTTCTTTCACTCAGCACAGTGCTTTTGAGATTTATCTATATTATTGCATGTAAGAAGATTTTCTTGATGAGACCATTAGTAATATAGAATCAGTAATTTAAAACTTCCCAACACACCAAAGGGGGAAGAAAGATGAAATGAATTGGGAGATTGGAATTGACATAGATACACTACTATGTATGAAATAGGTAACTAAGGAGAATCTACTGTCTAGCACAGGGGACCGTACTCAGTGCTCTGTGGTGACCTAAATGGGAAGAAAATCTGAAAAAGAGGGGATATATGGATATATATAGCTGATTCACTTTGCTGTACAGCAGAAACTAACACAACAAAGCAACTGCACTCCAATAAAAATTAAAAAAACAAAAACTTCTAATATAGAAAATCCCAGGATCAAATGGCTTCATTGGAGTGTATAGAAGCAGTGTAAACTCCTACCCATAAACTCAACACTGTTAAATATTTTAAAATACCACATTTCAACTCTCAGATGTAATGAATCAGCTTTAAAATATTTAAAGAAGAATTAAAACTAATTCTTTTCAAAGTTTTCCAAAAAACAGGAGAGGAGGGGAAAGTTTCAAACTCATCTTATGAGGCTAGCATTATCCAGACACCAAAACCAGACCAGGACAACATAAGAAAAGCAAGCCTAGGCCAGTACCCCTGATGAACATAGATGCAAAAATCCTCAACATGATATTAGCAAACTAAATTCAACAACCATTAAAAGGAGAATATACACCATGATCAAGTTGGAGTTACTCTAGAGATATAAGGATGGTTCAACGGCAATGGCACCCCACTCCAGTACTCTTGCCTGGAAAATCCCATGGATGGAGGAGCCTGGTAGGCTGCAGTCCATGGGGTCGCTCAGAGTCGGACATGACTGAGCGGCTTCACTTTCACTTTTCACTTTCATGCATTGGAGAAGGAAATGGCAACCCACTCCAGTGTTCTTGCCTGGAGAATCCCAGGGACGGGGGAGCCTGGTGGGCTGCCGTCTATGGGGTCGCACAGAGTCGGACATGACTGAGGAGACTTAGCAGCAGCAACATCTGCAAATCAATCAATGTGATACACATTAAGAAAAAGAATGATAAAAATTATAATGTTCATATCAGTAGACATAGAAAAAACATTGACAATATTCAATATTCAATTATGACAAAAACCCTCAACAAATTCTCACCAAAAAAATAAAAATACCTCAACATAATAAAAGACATATGTAACAAGCCCACAGCTAACATCATACTTAATTGCAAAATCCTGAAGCTCCAAGATCAGGAACAAGACAAGGATGCCCATTCTCACTACTTTTATACCACGTAGTACTGGAAGCTCTAACCAGAGCAATTAGGCAAGAAAAGGATATAAAAAGCATCCGAATTGGATTGGAAAGGAAGAACTAAAACTGTCTCTATTTGCAAGTGACATATTATGTATATGTCAGAAATATACATACATATTATGTATAGAAAACTCTAAATACATACATATTATGTATAGAAAACTCTAAAGACTCCACCAAAAAAAGAAAAAACAACTGTTAGAACTGATAAACAGATTCAGTAAAGCTGCAGGAAACAAAATCAATACACAAAAAGCACAACGAACTATCAGAAAGAAATTAAGAAAACAATCCCATTTACAATTGCATCAAAAAGAATAAAATAGGTATGAATAAATTTAACCAAGAAGGTGCAAGATCTGTACACTGAAAAGTGTAAGACACTGATGAAAGTAATCAAAGACACAAATAAATGAAAAGATATTCCATGCTCATGGACTGAAGGAATTAATACTATTAAAATATCTGTACTATCGAAAGCATTATACAGATTCAATGCAATTTCTATCAAAATTCCAGGAGCATTTCTCACAGAAAAGGAACAGACAATCTTAAACTTTGTATGGAACCATGACACACCCAGAGTTTCCAGAGCAATCTTAAGAAAGAACAAAGGTGGAAACATAACGTTTCCTGATTTCCAAGCCATAGTCATAAAAATGGAATGGATAGCATAGAAATGAACCCATTCATATATAGTCAACTGATTTACAACAAAGGAGCCAAGAATAGACAATAAGGAAAACATATTCAATAAATGGTGTTGGGAAAACTGGACAGTCACATGTAAAAGAATGAAATTGGACCATCTCACACAATACACAAAAATAAACTCAAATGGATTGAAGATTTGAGCATAAGACCTGAATTTTCTAAAAGAAAAAAAACAGAGGATAAGCTCCTTGACATAGGTCTTGTCAATGATTTTAGGGGTTTGACACCAAAATAAAAGGTAACAAAAGCAAAAGTAAACAAGTGGGACTACCTCAAACTAAAAAGCTTCTGCACAGCAAAAGAAACCATCAACGAAATGAAAAAGCAGAATACAGAATCAGAGAAAGTATTTGCAAATCATCTATCTGATAAAAGGTTAGTATCTAAAATATATAAAGCACTCACACAACTCAATAGCCAAAAAAAAAACACCCCAATACGATTAAAAAATGGACAGAGGAATTGAATGGACATTTTTCAAAGAAGACATACAAGTGGCCAATAGGGACATCAAAAGGTGATCAACAGTACTAATCATTAGAGCAGTGCAAATCAAAACCATAATAAGACATCAGGTGCCAACCTGTTAAGAGTGGCTCTTATCAGAATCAGAAAAGGTAAGAGTTTTTGAGAATGTGGAGAAAGGGAATCCTCATGCACTGTTGCTGGAAATGTAAATTAGTTCAGTCACTATGGAAACCAGTGTGGAGATTCCTCAAAAAATTAAAAATAGACTAGCATGTTGTTATTGTTCAGTTGCTCAGTCGTGTCTGACTCTTTGAGACCACATTGACTGCAGCACATCAGGCTTACCTGTTCTCCACTATCTCCCGGAGTGATGAGATGATTGGATGGCATCATTGACTCAATGGACATGACTGTGAGAACTACTATGTGATTCAATAATTCCACTTTTGAGTATATATCCAAAGACAATGAAATAACTATCTCAAAGAGCCATCTGTACCCCCTTATTCACTGTAGCATTATTTACAACAGCCAAGACTTGGAAACAACCTAAATGTCCATCAATAAATGAATGGATTAAAAAAACATGGGACATATATCCAATCAAACATTATTCAGCCATAAAAAAAAGGAAATCCTGCCATTTATGACAACACGGATGGATCTTGAGGGCATGATGCTAACTGAATAAGTCAGACAGAGAAAGACAAATATTCTATAATATTACTTATATGTAATATCTAAAAAATTAAACTCATAAAAACAGGGAACAGATTGGTGGTGGCCAGAAGTGAGGGAAGAGGTTGAGGGAAATAGGTGAAGGCAGTCAAAAGATACAAACTTGTAGTTGTAACTAAGTTCTGGGGATACAATGTACAGCATGCTGACTATAAAATTTTTTAAGATTTTATTCCTCTTTATCATTCAGTAGTATTCCATTATGTGAGATACCTCGGTTCTAACCCTGGGTTGGGAAGATCCCCTGGAGAAGTGAAAAGCTACCCACTCCAGTATTCTGGCCCAGAGAACTCCATGGACTGTATAGTGGGACATGACTGAGCGATTTTCACTTTCATTCCATTATGTTGACATATAATTTGGTCTGCCCATTATCCAGTAGATAGATATTTGAGTTTTTCCCAATTTGAGACAATTGTGAATAAAGTTGTTATAAACCTTCACACAGGGTTTTGTATGTTGTATGGATATGCTTTCACTTCTCTTTAAAATAAAAAGAAGTGGGATTGCTGGGTCATATGGTAAGTGACTAACTGTATAAGAAGTTGCCATACTTTTTCCCAAAGTAACAATACTTTGCATGCCCAGCGGCCCTGTTTGAAAGTTACAGCTGCTCCTCCATATCATAGCCAGCCCTTGGTATTATCAGGGCGTTTTGTTTTGTTTTGAGTTGTTTGGTATTCCAGTAGGTGTGTAGTGGTAACTCAACACATTTTTAATTTGCATTTGTGTGCATGCTAAGTCACTTCAGTTGTGTCCAACTCTTTGCGACACTATGGACTATATCCCGCTAGGCTCCTCTGTCCACAGGATTCTCCAGGCAAGAATTCTGGAGTGGGTTGCCATGCCCTCCTCCAGGGGACCTTCCTGACCCAGGCATCGAACCCACATCTCTGGCAGATCCTGCATTGTTGGTGGATTCTTTAGTGCTGAGCCACTGGGGAAGCCCCCATTTGCATTTACCTAATTCCCTCATTGCTCAGTGGGTAAACAATCAGCCTGCAATGCAGGAGACCTGGGTTCAATTCCTGGGTGGAGAAGATCCCCTGGAGCAGAAAATAGCTATCCACCCCAGGTATTCTTGCCTGGAGAATCCCATGGATAAAGAAGTCTGGCAGGCCACAGTCCGTCAGGTCTGGTCTCAGAAGTCGGACACAACTTAGCGACTAAACCACCACCACCAATGACTAACAATGTTGACCGTCTTTCCATGTGTTTATTTGTCTTCCATATTTCTTCTTTGGTGAAGTGCTACTCACATCACCTGGTCATTTTTAAAAACTGGTCTGTTGCAAAACTTCTTCCTGTGTTGCAGATACACATCTTTACCAGATACGTGTTTTGTAAATATTTTTGCCCAGTCAGTGGTTTGTCTTTCATTCTTTTAACTATGTTTTTCAAAGAGAAAATTTTTAATTTGATGAAGCAAATTTATCCTTTTTCTTTTGTGATTTGTGTTTTTCGTGTTCTAAGAAGTCTTTCCCTAATCCAAGATTACAAAGACTATTTCAACTGTTTCATTCCAGAAGTTATGTGGTTTTAGCCTTTGGATTTAGGACTACAAGCATTTCAACTTTTGTTTTTCCAAGTTAATTTTTGTATATGTGTGAGGGAGTTTGTTGTAAATGGTGATAGAAGGCCATTGTTGTTTTTGTTGTTCTTGGTTTTTGCATGTAGATATGCAGTTGTCTCAGCAGCATTATTGAAAAGACCATCCTTTCTCCATTGAGTTACCTTGACACCTTTGTCAAAAACAAATTGACCATATGTGTGCATATGTTTCTGAACTCTACATGTCTGTCCTTGTGTCCTTATGCTAACATTGCGCTATATTGGTTACTGCAAATTTGTGCAAGTTATCTTTGTATGGCTTTTTCAAAATTGTTTTGACTATTCTAGCTCTTTGATTATCCTATATATACTGAAGAATCAGCTTGTCGCTCTCTACAAAAAGCTTAATTAGACTTTGATTAGAATTGTATTAAAATATATCAAGCGACTACATATAAAGATGTGGTATTTTAAGCATTCTGTCTTCCAAACCATGAACCCAGTACATTTCTCCTCTTATTTAGATCTTTTAAAATTTCTCTCATCAATGTTTAGAAGTTTTTGCATATAAATCTAACATATTTTCCTAATTTAACACTATTTCATGTCTTGTGCTATTGTAAATGGTTCTTTTAAAATTTCAGTTTTCAACTAATTCTTGTTAGTATGTAAAAATACAGGATACAACTGATATTTATATCAATTGTATTCTGCAAATTTGCTAAACTCACTTATTAGTTCTAGTAGCTTCTATGTATAGAGTCTTCAGGAATATTTATGAATGATTATATCATCTGCAAATAAAGGCAGCTTTATTTCTTCCTGTCTAATTTGTATGGTTTTTCCTTTTCCTTTTTTATTATCTTACTAAAATCTCTAGTGCAATGTTATATGAGTTGTGAAAGTAGATATTCCTGTCTTTTTCCTGATCTTAGAGGGAAAATATTTAATTTTTCATCACTAATTGTGGTATGGGCTATAGGGTTTTTGTGGATGTCTTATCAGATTAAGGAAGTTTCCTTCTATTGGTAGTGTGCTGAGAGTTTTTATCACAAATGTGTCTTAAATTTCATCAAAGGCTTTTCTTCCTCTATTGAGATTTTCATATTTCTTTTTCTTTTTCAGTCTGCTGTTATGTGTAATTACATGGATTTTTTTAAATGTTGAGCCAACCTTACAAGCCTTATATAACCCCTCCAATGTACAATGTATCATATATGTACAATGTATCAAAAAGATAACAATAAACTATATTTATTGTTTAAACATTAATGTTTGGTAGAATTTACCAATGGAATCATGTGTCCCTGGAGTTTTCTCTATGGAAAGATTTGCTTATTGCTTTTACCATGTATTTAATTTCTTTAATAGATACAGACCTATTATGTTTATCTATTTTTCCCTTAAGCCACTTTGGCAGTTGTACCAGTTTATCTAAGTTATTCAATTTGTCGATATAAAATTGTTCATAATATTCCCTTCCTATCGTGGCAGTGTCTGTAGTATCTATAGTAATGTTCCCTTCTTCCTTCCTGTTATTGGTAATCTGAATTTTCTCTCTCTCTCCTTGACCAATCTAAGTAGTAGTTTATCAGTTTTAGTGCCTTTTAAAAACTACCTTTTCAGTTTCAAACTTGTTTTCTATTCTTTTCCTGATTCTAATTTTATTGCCTTCTAATGCTCTTGAAATAACCTAAAGGACAATAAAATTTAGAAAAACATAGACAACAAGACTTGGAGTCAAAAAAAAATGATTCACTTTATTCAGACTCTGAATTAGAAGAAACTTCTAGGAACATCTTTTTTCATATTACTTATATTTTCCTTCTAACAAATGTACAAGTATTACAATGATATAAATCTGTGTCTGCAAAATATCCAAATAGCTTTTTCAATATATGTAAATTGAATCTAAGTGATGTGAAAGCATTGCATCATATATTAATTGACAGTGACTTTTTTAGTGGTTATAAAAAAAAGAAATGTTTTATATATAGATGATATTTGAATAGATGAAATATGGCCTGTGTCTTTAAAAGTCTAATACAATGTGCATAAGGTAAAAGCCTACAAAGCAATTCAGACAAAGTGGTCTTATAGCTCAGGCTAAAAGTGAATACTTCTTATAGCTGAATATTTCACTTCAAGGTGTCATAGTGGACCAGGAGAATGGAACAGTGTGTAGGTTGGTGTGGTTGTGCAAAGGAAGCATAATGGGGAGTATAAGAAATATATTTGGAAAGGTATGCTGGGGCAGCTCAAATAGAACCTTGAATATTAAGTTAAATTTTTTTTTCATTGTATTCTGCAGGTAGTGGGTAAGACAATGAAACTTAACAAGAAGTAATATGTTTTAGGCACATTAATAGATTAGCAAATACAAATAAAACTGAAGGAGAGAGAGACTAGAAAAAAGGAGAGAAATTACTAGGGAGGCTTCCAAAGGATAAGCATTGGTACCACAGCATTGGTAACTGTACAGGGAAGAGAGATGATATTAGACTGACTCCCTGGTTCCTACTTTGAGAGAATGCGTGGGTTGTAGTTGCGACAAACATTCAGGGAGTTGTGAGCTGGATCCAACTATGGTAATAGAGATGAGAATGGAGAGACATAAACAGAACAGAGAGTCAGAGATAGGTTGCTTAGGACTTGGCAACTTACTGAGCAAGAAGGCACAGGTCCATCAGTTGCTAAAAATACAGGGCTGTACCTAAGAGAAGCTCCAGAGGTACAGATACAGATTTGTGGCTTATATACCTAGAAGTGTTATTTAAAGCAGTGAGATTACCAACAAAGAGGGGATATAATAAAAATGAAAATATCAGTATGATATTCACATGCCTTAAGCCCTTCCATGTACAAGACAAGATGTTAAGTGCTTTCCAGATATCAATGCAATTTCTTCTCAATCCTATGAAAGAGGCACCATGATGATTCCCCTTTTAAAGACAGAGAAATGGAGACACAGAGAACATAAGCTATTTGCACAAGATCACAAGCTGGAAAGTTACTCAGCCTAATAGAAGCCCAGACAATCTGACTCCAGAACCTCCAACACTAGTGTCTCTCTGCAAGAGCAAAAAGTTCCTTATGGAATGATATACCTGGGGGTAAGTGAACTCAGAGAAAGAGACAGAAAAGGAGCAATCAGGGGGGTACATTCTTACACAAATGTGCTTCTGGCATGAGGATTATAAATATACACTCTACCAGATGGTCCTTGAGGAGAGTATGGAATGAATGCCACACATTCATCTTATGGATTCTATTTAAACCATTCTAAACCATGAACTCGAGAATGCTCTCCATTTTTATAATTTTTGGATGAGTGGAAATACTGGAAAAAAAAATAGACCTATTTTCAAAGCTGTGGTTTCATAGATGGTAGTTGCAAATGGTTCAGAAGTGAAAAATAGAACTCTGGAACGTTGCTTCTCAAAACATGGTACCTGAGCTGGCAGCCTCAGCATCCGCCTCTGAAAACTTGGTAGAAATACACATTTTCAGCCCCTACCCCAGACCTATTGCATCAGAAATTCTGAGGGTGAGGTCCCACCATCTGTTGTAACAAACTTTCCAGGTAATTTTGATGTATGTTTGAGTTTGAGAACCACTACTCTAGAAAATGAGATGATACGTGTATGTGTTGTTAAATCTCTGGGGACCCTGTCCCAGGTCAGAACATATCTGTGGGGCCCCTGTATTCCAGCTTGCTAGATTCTTCAAGCAATCCAGAGTACAGTGGAGCCCGGGTTAGGTGGAGAGTCCCTTCCAGGTGGTGTAATATGGTAAAGAAGAGAAAAAGATCTTCCGTTCCTACTGCTGTCATCCAGAGACATTATCAGGCCACCCTGGGGATCACCCAGGCCTCGCCCCAGCCAACTGCAGCAGAATTCTCTCCATGGGAGGAGATTATGGTAATTGACAATTTTCCTGTCTTCTCTGTCTTCCCTTCAAAGAGTGATATGTCTTTACTAAATAAACGTTCCACTAGGAGACAGAGCGAGTTGCTAAAGAAGTAAATAAGTAACCAAAAAAAAAAAAATAAGTAACTCGAGGCTTGGAAGGTGAGGCTCTGCCAAGTCCTCGACTAGTTCAGCGTTAAACTCTTAGACACTGTCTCTAACCCCTTTCTCTGTGTTTCAGTGACATCTGAACCTATTCTAGCCACTCACCCTTCCTAGCCCCACATCCCATGAGATCCTGGCTCATGTGTGCAGCCAACTGGCTGTCCAAGCCCATGCCATGCAAGTCCAGTGGACACTGACACTCCCACCCAGCAGACTGTCAGTAGAAAGATCTCTCCACCCAGGTTCCCAGGAACAGGTCCCATGGTTGGAGGTATTCAGGCCCTTGGGCACGATGCCCTCACTGGGAGAGACAGCTACTTATCTTGAAGCTCATCTCCTAAGCATCTTGTCAGAAAATTACGGTGATAAGGTCATCCTGACAATGTGTTGACCACTGTCTGAAATGAAAGTAGAAATGAGGAAGTAGAATAATGTCATATTTTCCAGTTGAGGGGTAAAAAAAAAACAAAACAAGAATCAGACTCAGTTCAGTTCAGTTCAGTTCAGTAGCTCAGTCGTGTCTGAGTCTTTGCGACCCCACGGGCTGCAACACGCCAGGCCTCCCTCTCCATCACAAACTCACGAAGTTTACTCAGACTCATGTCCATTGAGTCGGTGATACCATCCAACCATCTCATTCTCTGTCGTCCCCTTCTCTCACCTTCAATCTTGCCCAGCATAAGGGTTTTTTCAAATGAGTCAGTTCTTTGCATCAGGTGGCCAAAGTATTAGAGTTTCAGCTTCAAAATCAGTCCTTCCAACAAACATTCAGGACTGATTTCCTTTAGGATGGACTGGTTGGATCTCCTTGCAGTCCAAGGGACTCTCAAGAGTCTTCTCCAACACCACAGTTCAAAAGCATCAATTCTTCGACACTCAGCTTTCCTTATAGTCCCACTCTCACATCCATACATGACTACTGGAAAAATCATAGCCTTGACTAGACCGACCCTTTGTTGACAAGGTATGTCTCTTCTTTTTAATATGCTGTCTAGGTTGGTTGTAACTTTTCTTCCAAGGAGTAAGCGTCTTTTAATTTCATGGCTGCAGTCACCATCTGCAGTGATTTTGGAGCCAAAAAAAATAGAGTCTGCTACTGTTTCCACTGTTTCTCCATCTATTTGCCATGAAGTGATGGGACCAGATGCCATGATCTTTGTTTTCTGAATGTTGAGCTTTAAGCCAACTTTTTCACTCTCCTCTTTCACTTTCATCAAAAGGCTCTTTAGTTCTTCTTCACTTTCTGCCATAAGGGTGGTATCATCTGCATATCTGAGGTTATTGATATTTCTCCCAGCAATCTTGATTCTAGTTTATCCCAATGGTCAAGGTGAGAAAAGACGACTCTCTTAAAACCCTTTGGAGAGAAAGATGGCATCTCATCCTTTCCACCCAGGCCCCTCCACCTTACCCAGCCCACCCTATCTCTCCCCACCCCTACTCAGCATTTCCCATTCCAAAACCGCCCCCTAGCCACCCTTCCTCAACTCATCTATCCTATCACCTCTCAATCACCCCCTTTCCACCCCACCTCTCCCCATTCTAACCTACCCTACTCACTTTGAGCTAGTTAAGGTGGCGAGAGTCTCATCCTTTCTACAAACTATTCACATGAAAAGTTTTTAAAAAAAAAACAAAACACTTGTATTATATTTACTTCTATAATTTAGTGACATTCAATGAAGAGTTGCTGAAGCACAGGACAAGCATTCCCAGGATGAATAAAGCAAGTAGAAGGCAAGCAGCACAGTATTTGAAGAGCCCACTCTGCCCCACAGCTGACCCTTTTCCTTATGTGTATTTGCCCCATTCATCCCAACCAGACTGCAAGTGCCTCATTTTCTCCATGGCCTGCTCAAGGCCATCATGTCACTGTGTTTGGGAAAGGAGTTTTTAATTAACAAGGAATTTCCATCTGCCAATGGTGCCCCCCTGCCCAGTGTGTGTCTGGAGTTTGCCAGCATTTGTGGCTTCCCTAAGGATGCAACCCTCTTGTTCAAGTAGCAGTGGGTGACTCCTGACTCTAGATTCAGACTTGCTCTGGTTCCAGTCTCAACTTTGCCACTTCCTGGCACTGTAATCTTTGACAGTTTTTGTAAACATTCTGATCCTCGGTTTCCTCATCTCCAAAATGTACACAGTCCACCTCTCAGGGATTCTGAGAGAAGACACCACATGCTCTCATCACTATCTGAAATTATTATGCCAAACAACATGAAACAGCTGACATTTGACTATTTTCAACTAAGAAAACTAATAAGTTCATCCTTATTTTGATATGTCTATGTGCTTATTCTCTCTCCCTGCAATAGAAGTTTAGTTTTTATTTAGTGTCCTGCTCCTAATATCTAAATAGTGACTGAACACGACATGTGATCAATAAAAATTTGTTGAATGAATGAATGACATGTTTAGAGCAATATAGCAAGTATTCAATAATAGTGTTGGTATTGTTATTATCATCATTATTATTATCAGCAACAGCTGCAATTAGCAAAGCAAGAAGATAGAATTATATACCAGATAATATCGGCATAAGTGAAAATCAGATGACACCACCCTTATGGCAGAAAGTGAAGAGGAACTAAAAAGCCTCTTGATGAAAGTGAAAGTGGAGAGTGAAAAAGTTGGCTTAAAGCTCAACATTCAGAAAACGAAGATCATGGCATCCAGTCCCATCACTTCATAGGAAATAGATGGGGAAACAGTGGAAACAGTGTCAGACTTTATTTTTTTGGGCTCCAAAATCACTGCAGATGGTGACCACAGCCACGAAATTAAAAGACGCTTACTCCTTGGAAGGAAAGTTATGACCAACCTAGATAACATATTCAAAAGCAGAGACATTACTTTGCCAACAAAGGTTCGTCTAGTCAAGGCTATGGTTTTTCCTGTGGTCATGTATGGATGTGAGTGTTGGACTGGGAAGAAGGCTGAGCGTGGAAGAATTGATGCTTTTGAACTGTGGTGTTGGAGAAGACTCTTGAGAGTCCCTTGGACTGCAAGGAGATCCAACCAGTCCATTGTAAAGGAGATCAGCCCTGGGATTTCTTTGGAAGGAATAGACCTGGGATTTCTTTGGAAGGAATGATGCTTAAAAGCTGAAACTCCAGTACTTTGGCCACCTCATGCGAAGAGTTGACTCATTGGAAAAGACTCTGATGCTAGGAGGGATTGGGGGCAAGAGGAGAAGGGGACGAAAGAGGATGAGATGGCTGGATGGCATCACTGACTGGATGGATGCGAGTCTCAGTGAACTCTGGGAGTTGGTGATGGACAGGGAGGCCTGGCGTGCTGCGATTCATGGGGTCACAAAGAGTCAGACACAACTGAGTGACTGATCTGATCTGAAGTGAAAATCAATGCTACATTACCAAAAATTTCAATTTTCAGTAACTTTAGTTTGTTGCATCAAACCAGTGTTTCTTTTCAGCTAGAAAACCTGCCCTGAATGGAACTGGTTGACATTGATAATTAGAATAATGTCAATCAACAGTCGATATTATCATATACAGAAATTTGGAAAGAGTGAGTGAACTGCAAAATTAAATCCATGATAAAGACCCTATCCAGATTTGCTGAACGCGTACTATGTGTAACCTGGCAAACCAGGTGCAGCCCCAGCACTTTGTAGGTTTAAGACTCTAAACAAGCCATTTGTAGGGATTCCATCCCTATTCCACAGGTGAGGAGCCAACCCTGAGAAGTAATGAGAACCTAGGATGCTCCTCTCTGGTGAGAGGTAATTATGAGCTGGTACCTATGGATCCCTTTACTCACCTGCTAGGTTAGGAACCCCACCTGTAAATAAGGTTCTGCTGCTTGGGTCAGGAGACTGCTGTCCAAAGATCAGGCTAGGACGGCTGCTCAGAGAGCCCCAAGAGAAAAATTTGATTTGGAGAGGATACAGAGAGATAAGCCTGGAGACCAAGTCATGCTGTGAGCCTTCAGCTAGAGCTGTCATTTTGCAGCCCCTAGTCCACCCTGGGCTCCGTGGACATCCCCATAAAAATGACTATGCTCCCTCCAGGGCCAGAGTCTGGCTTCCATTGCTCTGATAGGGTCTTCACCAGCACCAGTGGCCCATTCCCACCCTCTGCTCCCTGCAACACGCTCCCCAGTAGGCTCCTCACACTAAGTCTCAGGGTCCTCTAGGGGACAGATGAAGGCACATGTGTGGGTCTGGTCAATGGAATGGCCTTGAGACTTTACCTGTACACAGCTTGTGCCAGATGATGTAACCTCTCGTTTATTCCTCACAAAGTGGGTGAATGCATCAACATATATTAGCAAGAAGAGATGGAACACCAAACTGCAGCCAATCAGAAAGCAGATGCCTATATCCCTCAGCCCCAGAACTCTCTTTCTGTCCTAAAGGCAGCCGGGCTTGGGCCCAGGACTCAGACAGGTGCAGGGTATGCCTGTGTTCCTTCACTGCATCCGACTCAGGCCCCACCCTCTGGCGGGTATTAGCATTACTGCCCAGAGGCAGACAGGTAGAAACCTTGAGAGGCCCAAGTGGGAGCAGCTGCCTCAGTTTCATGCTTTCTTCCGGTCTGCCATGTGGTCAGGGAAATTCACCCCAGGGTTAAACGCTTCCTTCCCCAGGAAGTCCTCCCAGATTCGTCCAAGCCTCTTCCGTTTTCCTGTGGTACTTTTTATACGCTTGCTGTCACCTGACCCACTGCCTCGTGACTCTGGCCCTCTTTCCCTAGTCGTGGCTTTTTGGGCACCTGTGATGCACACACCCCCATCTATCACATTCTCGCACGCAAATAATGACGAATGAGTCGCAAAGCACAAAACTACTTCGGTTGGTGGTAAGCCCTGAGTAACAACGTAGAAGGAAAGCGGAAGGACTCAGCCCGCTACATCCAAAGCCCGGATGCGTTTGCACGCAGGCAAGCTGGTGTTTTCAAAAAGAATTCTAAACTGAGAAAACACTAACTCCCTCCCTGCCAGGCCTCGCCCTTCTGGGGGTGGAAGTCTTCGAAAGGCTCAGCCTGAGAAACGTGTTCAGAACAAATAAATTTAGAGCGAGCCGTAAGGCTGAAATCATAAGTTAGCCATCCTGTGCCGGCAGGATGTACACAGGGATGGGCAGGCAGGCTGTTCACACCCACTGCTCCCCTTTCTAATTCTGAGAGTCAACCAGCCTCGGGAAAGATTTTTACAGATTTCTTCCTTTTCCTGGCGTGTTGAACTTAAATCGACATTAGCCGTGTTTCTTTTGTAGCGGAAAAGGAATTCTCCAATATGATTGGGGAGGAGTCTAATTGGCGAGGTAACATCCAGAAGCCTGAAGGCACCTGAGCAAAAGTCAGTCTCGTTTTTCATGTCACCTGCCAAGTATCAAGCGCACATCTTAACACCTTTGATACAATGGGTTTGCAGATAAATAAGAGTGAAAGTCACTCAGTCGTGTCCCACTCTTTAGGACCTCATGGCCTGTAGCCTGCCAGGCTCCTCTGTCCACGGAATTCTCCAGGCCAGAATACTGGAGTGGGTAGCCCATTCCCTCTTCCAGGGACTTCCCAACCCAGTGATTGAACCCAGGTCTCCCACATTGCAGGCAGATTCTTTACCATCTGAGCCACCAGGGAAGCCCCAAAAAACTGGAGTGGGTAGCCTATCCCTTCTCCAGGGGATCCTCCCTACCCAGGAATTGAACCGGGGTCTCCTGCATTGCAGGTGGATTCTTGACCAGCTGAGCTACCAGGGAAGCCAGGGCCCTTCCAAATTCATCCTCTGGATCTGCAAGGTGAGAAAGCTACAGAATCAAAGTCCTGCCCATTTCGTGCAGCATGTGGGATCCATGCCATGGTCCAAGAGGAAGCTTCACCTCAAAGCTGAACAGAAGATGTTCAGAGCCCCTCCCTGCCTGGGTGTTTCCAGCTTCCTCCTGGTCAGGATATGTGATCAGACCCCAGGTCATCCCCAGACCGTGTACAGTTCTCCCAGAGGCAGAGCTGCACAACGCCTTACCTGCCCTTCTTCCTCTGCGTCCATCTCCTCTCCCCACAGCTCCTCATAGGCTGAACTCCACCCTGAGGATGGGAAATCTTCTACAAACAACACAAATAGCTCATTAGTAAATGTGGCCTTACCCCAAACCTCAGCCCGGGCACTGATCCACTCCCCCATGAGCTGGTGATGAAATGGCCACGTGTCACAGAAGTTTGATGTGAGATGGCAAAGGGCTGTGGTGGACATCGCAGGGGTGGAGGAGGCCCGGGTGCCTAGCCCCGCAGCCTGGTCGGTCCCTCTCTCGCGGGAAGTCCAACGAGGGCACGCGGTGGCGGGAGGCCTTCATGCGCATGAGGAGAGACAGCACAGCTGGGATGGATGCACACAGATGAGGATGCTGGGGGAGTCGATGGAGCTGAAGGACTGTGTGGTGAAAGGTTTTACCTTGGCCTTTTTCTGTTTTTGAGAGCACTGAGAGAATGTTGGAAGCCAGGAGTGACTGGACAAGCGAGCCTTACCAAGGCTGCCAGGTCGACTCGGGGAAGAGAGGGTGGATGGAGAGAAGAAACTGGACTTAGGCCATCCAGCTAGCCGTCTTTCAGGCTGAGGATGGACCCCTCCACGCTCCTAACTGGCAAGAAACCCCCGCAAGCCAGGCCGCCGTTCTCGCTGTATCAGGCTGTATCAGGAGCATCCGCGATCGATCTTTAACACCTTGTCTGCGGGTTCCCTTCTCCTTCTGGCCGCCAGGGCGTGCTGGTTATTTTGTTCAAAATCATGGCCCTGTAGCCATCACAGTGCCCAGCACTGTCAGACCCGTCCCACACAGTCACACATCTACCATCTAACCAAACTCCCTGAGGGAAACGTTGGACATAAAAGATCCCAGCATCACAACATTCAGTCTGACTCACCAGCTCATGGCTGATTCTGT
This sequence comes from Bubalus bubalis, assembly GCF_019923935.1. Lineage (NCBI taxonomy): Eukaryota > Metazoa > Chordata > Mammalia > Artiodactyla > Bovidae > Bubalus > Bubalus bubalis. Next base: position 150,547,827 of record NC_059159.1, on the reverse strand, counting down.
GTCCATTACACTCTGCCCCCTCAGGCTGTAGTAATGTGAGAAAGTTGTGGCCAGGTGACTCTGAACTTCAACTCATGCTAGCATCCGTGATACAAGTCTTCAGAGACCCCCATCGATAGGTTGAATCAGAACAAAAGGAGGGACTTCCTTAGTGGTCCAGTAGCTAAGACTCGGTGTTCCCAATGCAGGGGGATTCGATCCCTGGGTTCAATCCCTGGTCAGGGAACTAGATCCCACATGCCACGACGAAGAGCTGGTGGTGGGTGTACCGCAACTATAACCTGGTGCAGCCAAATAAATGAAATGTATTTTTTAAAAGAACAAAAGGAAATGCCTTCCTCAAAGAAGGATGTTGTCCTTACACAAACTTTGAGTTTGGTTTCAAACCAAAAATATTTCATACATGTTCCTGGGGAATTTTCAAAACACCTGGACTCTGAAGCAGAACCCTCCAGCATGTGGATGCTAAGTGGAGTGCTAGGGAGCAACCTCGTCCATGGGCCGTGCTGGTCAAGGTCTGGGCTAAACCTGCATCTTCAGGGCCCATTGAAACTATGACATTAAAATAAAGTGGCTGGTTAGCTCAGTTGGTTAGAGCATGGTTAATAAAATAAGGGAAATGAAAAACCTAAACTAGATTCAACTGTTTTCTCTCTACAGTTTGAAAAAAGCAAGTTTGTGTTGGTCTCTGCTCAACATTTTGTATATTTACAGGAATTCACCCTCACCTTCATTTACAGGAAGTGTAGCAAAGCCATGCACACTGAGCTCGTGTGTCTATGCGAGGCTGAGTGGAAAGCAAACTTGATGGTTACTGGATGAATCCAAGCACTGCAGGAGGTCAGCTGGGGTCGTTTAGAACCAAAAATACACGTCAGACCATCTCAGTTACTGTTGGAGAAGGACCAGCTCGCTGAGTGCTCTGGGTCTAACCGCATATATATTTATAGCCTTCCATGCCATAAAAACAGCTTAAGGTGATTTCCAATAATAAATCAAATTTAACACGGCAAATCAAACTAGCAGATGGGAAGGGGAAAGAAAGTAAGGCCTTGCTTTTCCTGTGACCATGGCACATGGGCGCTTCCTGTCACCCTGCAGGGTGGCCTGACAGGCTGTTCGCCGAGTCAGACCAAAAGCACACTCGCCACCCTATCCCAGTCCACCCCATCTAATGAGGCACATCACGCTCTGACAGGAAGTACAGTAACTCAGTCCAAGCCATCCCCCGAGGCACAGGGTGTGGTCCCCATGGGCAGAGTGGCCGGAAGCCACAGCAGTGGCCATCAGCATTCTGCCACAGTCTCCTCATGTGAAGACCCAGTGGCTTAACGCAAATGAAAGCGTAGGTCTCTGATTTGACTTCCAGCTGGGGAGCTGGGTCCTCCCTGCTTCAAGCCCCCACCTTCCCCAGGGTGACACCAAGCCGAGACCCTCCCCACGGTCCTCTGGGGCTGCACAGCACAGGGAAATCCATGCAGGGAGAAAAGTGGTTCCCCACGTGGGTTTCAGGTTTCACAGACCATGAGGTGGCGCTGGTGATGGGGGAAACAACAGAGGGCAGTTTCCTCAAGCTCTTGAGTGGCCCAGCTTCTGCCGTGGGGTTCCTGTATGGCCTTAATAGTGCTGAGTTATAAGGGTGTGGGGAGGCGTGCTGACAGGGGTCACGTTGTGGGGTCAGAACTCAAGGGAGTCACCCTCTTCAAGGCCATGCAGGTGCAGGGACCAGGGGAACATTGGGAAGCTAGTTCTCAGCTCAGTTCAATTCAGTCGCTCAGTTGTGTCCGACTCTTTGTGACCCCATGGACTGCAGCACAACAGGCTTCCCTGTCCACCACCAACTAGTTCTTATGAAAAAGTTTTTTCTTCATCTGTCAAGCGTCTCTGTCCCCTGAGCAGACTTTCATAAATACAGTAAGTCCCCACATATGAGCCTTCAAGTTGTGTGTGTGTGTGCGTGCATGCTCAGTCGCTTCAGTCATATCCAACTCTTTGTGACCCCATGGACTGTAGCCTGCCAGGCTCCTCTGTCCATGGGATTCTCCAAGCAAGAATACTGGAGTGGGTTGCCATGCCCTTCTCCAGGGGATCTTCCCAACCCAGGAATCAAACTCAGGTCTTCTGCATCTCCTGCACTGCAGGCGGATTCTCTACTGCTGAGCCATCAGGGAAGCCCAAACCTTCAAGTTGCAAACTTGCTAAGATGTGAACATGGTTCACATGTCCAAATCACATAAATTAGTTCACACGTGTGGCATACACTGTCACATGGGTGCACCCTCTTCCAGGGGTTGTGCTTTTGGGTACTTTACTACAGTATTGTCTAGAGTATAGAGATACAGTATCCTTATTCCAAGTTCAGGACGCCTGGAAGCAAGCATTACGCAGCAGTGATGTAGCAGGTGCTACTGTACTTTTCAAGGTACTGTCCTGTAAGGTTAAAAATGTTTTATTTATTTTTTGTTTGCTTTTTTATATATTATTTGCGTGAAAAGTATTTTAAATCTTTTACAGTATAGTACTATATAGCTGGGCTTCCTAGGTGGCTCAATGGTAAAGAATCTGCCTGCCAATACAGGAGACACAGGTTCAATCCCTGGGTCAGGAAGATCCCCTGGAGAAGGAAATGCCAATGCACTACACCCTTCTTGCCTGGAGATCCCCATGGACAGAGGAGCCTGGCGGGCTACAATCCATAAGGTTGCAAGAGTTGGACACGACTTAGGGACAACATCAACAATAGAACTTAACTACAGCATTAGGTTTCCCTACAACCTTTCAAGAATGCCTTTAGCATATAAAGCACATCAGGATGGGAGAGTTTAATCACAGGTATGTTTAACACTCAGCTGCCACACAGACTTGAAATCATGCCACATCCACAGGACACCATTGAGCATTCTTGTCCCGGGTGTGAAGGCTGCTTTCTGATGTTGATTTGTCAAACCATTTCCTACAAGTGCTGTCTGGCTCGTAACAAAATAAGAAACAGGTCACATGATAAAAATGAGGCAAAAGACAAAAAGCATCACAGAGAAAAGCAAACATAGTTTTCAAAAAGTCTAATAAATCGAGAACAATGTATACATATATATATGTATGTATAACTGAATCACTTTGCAGTTCAACAGAAATTAACATGATATCATAAATCAACTATATTTCAATTGAAATAAATATATTGATATTTTTTTAAGTCTAATAAACCCAAGGCAATGCTGATACAACCAAAGTACAACACCAAGTTTCCTGAGTCAAGGAATGGCACTTCACTTGGCCCATTACATTGCTGCACCGCTGCTAGAATCTAAATAGAGTGGGATTGGATGTCTGCTCCACAGCTTTTTTCTACCACTACTACGATTTTATCTGGCCATTTGGCACCCAAAGAATGCCCAGACCTTGATCCAAAGACACACTGGGATTGCTACTGGCCATCCCGCCCACCTCCATTCCTGAAAAGCAGGACTTGGCCATTTACACATGTGTCTTTCTCCCCCAAAACAGGGGTTCTGGCAAAGCAGGACAGCAGCCATGGTAAAGACTCAAAAAATATATCAGAAGAATTAAAATGACATAAAATTATCTCGGAAGTTCTAGGACCTGTAAAGAAAATTCAATAGAAATGGTTGACAATTCTCTTTAAAAAACAACGGCACCATACACAACATTGTAAATCAAATATACTTCAGGTTTTTTAAGTTAAAAAAACACAACAACTGCCACCCCCCATGAGCAGGTGACCAGGGTCAGGGGTTCCAGTGTCCCTAGGTCCATGGTTAAGCATTCTGCCCACACCCCCTACACAGCACTGCCTTCTCACAGCTGGGATGAATGAGTGATTGACTAAACACTCAGACTTTTATTCTAACTGCTCTCCCTTCAAAATGCCATTCTTTTGCCGTGGCAATATCCATAAACCATTTTCTACAAATATGTGGAGATGGATTCTCCCCTGGGCATAGATTACTACTGTGTTCACCGTAAGTGTGTCTTGAGTTGCTTGAGAGAGAAGGAAGACATCAACTCTTTTGAACATGAATTTCTTCAATGAGCAAGAGGTTTCATTGTGATGCTTAAAACGTAGAACTGAGGTATGTAAATTACTGATCAGCTAATTACCATAAATAATTGCTTTCTAAAGCTCAATCTTTAGTTTTTGGCTTGCTAATGAAAGATATCCAATAGACAAATTTGAACGAAATAAAACTTGAGGCATTTTCTGAGGTCACTGTTTAAATTAAACAATACCACTACTGCCAAAGCAATATAAGCTCATCGCCTTCTGAAATGTAGCTATTTCACAGACCTAGTCTTAGCTTTCTGGTTCTCTTCTTCAAGATGACTTGAAATTGGCATTTTTCTAAAGATACAAGCTCTACTAGGCTATGAATTTTATAAAAACATGCTTAAAAACAGAATTGGCCCTCAAGTTTAAAATCTGGTTTAAAACATATAAACCTGCTCAAAATCACTGAAGCCTTAAAAGAATCAGTCTGCTTTCTAAATTATTACTCCCATTAACCTGTGGCGGATTCATTTTGATATTTGGCAAATCTAATACAGTTATGTAAAGTTTAAAAATAAAATAAAATTAAAAAAAAAAAAAAAAAAAAAAAAAAAAAAAAGATTTCTACTTCCAACTCTGTGCATTTTAATTTCTGTGTATACCATTGGAAATTCTCTCTTGACATCTTGATTTAAAAAAAAAAAAAAAGAAATAACAGAGATTTAAAATATCCGTCTGGTCTTAGAGTTTCTTTTATTAAAGAAACAAACATAAACACTCCATTTGTCTGCAACTTAATTATAAAAAGAGTTTGGAAGTGAGGAGTGTTCTTCAGGAGGCTTGTGTCAAGACATACATGTCACAAACATAGAACACTCGGGAGACTTGAGACAGTGAGTCCTAACTCCCTGTCCCTGGTCACCAGCACTCAAGGGGCAGACTTTCCCTCTGGAAATTTCTAGTGGTTTACTTCAGAAATCATTCCTTTCTCAAGTAAAATCACAGGAGTCCATTTTCAAGAGGGCTTACCTGGTAATTTGCGTCCTTGTACTGAAGTCAAGTGACCTCATTGAGCGAAGAACTTCAATGCACCCCAGATACTGCAAGGAGAGAAAATGTAAGTCATGAGTCAGAGAGCTAAGATGAAGAGACGATTCCTAACCAAAGCAAAGTCATTTGGGGGAGCCATACACAGTTTTTCAACCACATTATAACTTTTTATTCATGGTGACACTTCGTTCTGTTTCTATAGAAGTAATAACTCACACCCATCAGAAAATATCCTGAGTGCTTACATTTGGCACTATACTTAACTTTCACGAAACCCATTAGGATGTTCACTTTCTTTAGCAATACACCTTCAAAAGCTTTTGTTGAGGTAGAACTTGTATGTCATAAAATGCAGAAATCATAAATGTACAACTCAATGATCATTTAAACATGCACCTGTCATGTAACCACCACCCAACATCCCAGCATCCCATTTCTAGTCCTTTACTAAATTTCCAGAAGTTTATAATATTTAAAGAAAGAACAAAAACACTATAATACCAACATTTTGGCCAACTTTACACTTCACTATTTAGTAAATACATTTTGGGCTTTGAATAAACTATAGATTATCCCCAAAGGTGTTTTATTTTGGTTTACCAGAAAGACCTCTTCTGAATTATTTAACATAAATTTCCAGAATTTCAACTTAACATCTAAATTTGTAGCTACATTTGTTTATCAGTTTTATACATGAGAATGTATGTGTATGTGTGAATATATAGCCACAGTTAAAGCTACAGACAAACAACTAGAATGGAAGAGATAGAATATTCGTGTTCCAAAGCCCTTGGGGGAGTTTGAAGGTACAGATGTTTTATACTAATGACTTTAAATTTAGACATAGCAGGAAGGGACCTCATGGTGTAGTACAGAAAAGACTGCATTTAAATTATACAGAAAACCTGAATTTGAGCCTGGCTCTGTCGTATCATCTTACATAACCTCAAGCAAAACTTTAAACTTCTCTGAAATGTGACTATTACTCCAACCACTGCACAGTCACAGAGTTATTTAAATACCACCACCTCCATCAGTTAAGTGGGTACCATGAACGGTCACAGAGACATATGAATAAGATGACCACCAACCTTGCAGAGTCATATGATTAAAGGGACCATATCACAGAATCATGTGAATGCCGAGACCAGCATCACAGGGTTATATAACTACCACCACCACCACCAAAGCCGAAGACTTACGCGAATACCACATCCATCATCACAAACGTACATGAGTACCATGACCAACATTGCAGAGTTATGTATACTACAACGAGGTCGCAAGTCACAGTGCATGATCACGTGACTACCACTGTCTCTATTACAGACGTGTGGATGCCATCATCGCCACTGCAGGGTTAGATGATGACCACTGTCACTAAGATATGTGCAGCCCACGACCCCCTCTGCTGAGTTACAGGATTGTCAAGACCACCACTGTCACAGTTATGTGAACATCACAACCACATCCCAGAGGTATGTGAACACCATCACCAGCAGCATTACAAAGTGAAGTAATTACTTCAACCAAAGTGGCAAAGTTGTGTCAATAACTCTGAAATGTGTGACGACCATTCCTACCACCATTGCAGTTATGGAAACCTCCATGCCCACCACTGCAGATATGTGAATATGACATAATCACTGCAGGTCAGCCAGTTATTATGCCCGTCATCACAGAGCTATTGAAGACCATTTTATAACACTGTAGAATTATATGATACCACCCACACCACCATAGCAAAATGTGAATTCTGTGAATGCTCTCTCAGTTATGGGAATATCACTACCCCACAGTGCCGTGTTAATGCCAACACGACCATCATTGTAGAGCTGTGTGAATTCCATGCCCAAGTCCTGATGTTATCTGAATTACACCATCACCGACCTCACAAGATCTGTGAATAACAATATCAATGCCACACAATTATGCCATGACAAAATAACATTGTAGGATTATGAATACTGTGATGAATTGCAGTGTCTGTGAACACAACCTTCCCCAGTGATGCGGGGTCATGTGAATACAAGACCTCTGCCACACAGTTATTTGAATATCACCTGTTGGGCTGAACCCTACAGGCCTGCAAGCCCTGCACTTGCACCGCTTCAAGACCCAAGAAAGAGCTGGTGTCAGCATCAGAGACATCGGTGGCTTAATGGATGGGGGGAATCTCACATGTCTGAAGCAAGGTCCCGGAGCAACAACCCACCATGTGCAGCAGACAGCGGGCAGAACAGGGCAGTAGTCTTCGCTCCTAGGGGGAAAGGGAGGTTACCAGTTATAGGGGGAACTGACATCAGGTTGGCTATCAGTTACCAGGGAAAACCAGCAAGTGAGCATGTCCATAATGGCCCATTTGATAAGGTATCATGGTGGAGATACTCTAAACCAAAGCTTAGAATGATCACTGGCTGGGGCCGGGGGCAAGGATGTGGGAAGGTCAGTCATGTGAGTAGGGTGTAGGTATAGCTGGCACTGGTCAAGCAGGGGATGTACAGAGAGCAAGAAAACAGCCATCCTGGGTGGCCCGATCATCCACCACCTCTGCCCCGACAATGATGATATGTGAAATGCAAACACCTGGCCAACCTCAAAAGGCCATGGAAATAACATCAGCCACATCATAAAGTCATATGAATGCACCTATCACAGTGGCACATTATGTGTATGCAAATACCACCACCATGATTGGGCTGTGTGGATACCATGACCAACATCACAGCTATGGGAGCCGTGGGAGCTATGGGAATAGACAGCCAATGGTGAGGTTATGAGAAGACTATCACTAACACAACCACTGAGTTATGTGATTACCACAACCAACACCACAGGTTGTGTAAACACCATAAACAACATCCAACATCGTTTCATTGCTATCAGCAACACTGCAGATATGTGAATATCATGTCCAACACAGCAGAATTATATGAAGACCGTCTGCACCCACTCCAGAGAATAACCTATAACATGCTCACCACTGCAGAGGTAGATGAACACTACCACTTAGATCCTTGCAGAGTCACATGAATACCACAGCCACCAACTCTGCAGAGTTATATGAATATGACCACAACCAACATCACAGATTCTGGTGAATACCACCACCAACACTAATGCAAAGCTGTGTGAATTCCTTGACGAATGTGCAGAGTAACATGTAGACTAACTTCTCAGAGTTGTTATTACCACCACCACAACCTTCACAGGTATGCCAGTACCTCCACTGCTGTACAGTTATATGAAGACCATGTCCGACTTCAGGGAATTATATAAGATGACAAATACTGCCACATTCGCAGCACTACGTAAACATCACCACCAACACTGCCAAGTTGAATTGCCCTCCCGAAGGTCTGTAGCAATTTGTCCTGTCCCCACCAATGTCTAAGCAAGTTTACTTCTCTACCCTTTGTAACAGTTCAGCTCAGTTCAGTCAGTCAGTCATGTCCGACTCTTTGTGACCCCATGAATCGCAGCACGCCAGGCCTCCCTGTCCATCACCAACTCCCGGAGTTCACTCAGACTCACGTCCATCGAGTCAGTGAGGCCATCCAGCCATCTCATCCTCTGTCGTCCCCTTCTCCTCCTGCCCCCAATCCCTCCCAGCATCAGAGTCTTTTCCAATGAGTCAACTCTTCACATGAGGTGGCCAAAGTACTGGAGTTTCAGCTTTAGCATCATTCCTTCCAAAGAAATCCCAGGGCCGATCTCCTTTAGGATGGACTGGTTGGATCTCCTTGCAATCCAAGGGACTCTCAAGAGTCTTCTTCAACCCCACAGTTCAAAAGCATAAATTCTTCGGCGCTCAGCTTTCTTCACAGTCCAACTCTCACATCCATACATAACAGTGGACAACATCAATCTTTTGAAACTTTGCCTCTCGTGGGCAAAAGTATTTCTTTTCTGTTGTTGTTTTCATTTGAATCTCCCTGTCATCTAATCAGATTGTGTAGTTTTCTCATTGTTTATTGGCTATTTGCACTTCTTTTTCTGTTAACTGACTGTTCATATCTTTGGTCCAGTTTTCTATTAGGTTCTTCATCTTTTTTTTCTAGATTAATGTGATGTTAATCTTTTGATGGTCAGTTTCTACATTTTACCTAAAAGAACTTGTTACCATAGTAATCTAGTAATAATTACTGTGATTACATGTCTATCCTTTCTGGTGTGGCTTTGGAATGCCTTATCTTGCATGAGAAGCTCTTGTGTCCACAGGTTTTCATAATAATTTTCCAAATTTTATATTAAGAATATTTATTTATTATTTACCTATCTATGCTTTCACTTTATTTAATGGTTTTCATTTAGCTTTTTAATCTATTTGGGATTTATTTGTCTATATAGGCTATGGCATGAATTATAATGCTAGCCTCCAAATGGACTACTACTTATATGAGTTGTTGTTGTTCAGTTGCTAAGTCATGTCCAAATCTTTGCAATCCCATGGAATACAGCATGCCAGGCTACCCTGTCTTTCACTATCTCTGAGAGTTTCCTCAAACACATGTCCACTGAGTCAGTGATGGCATCCAATCATCTCATCCTCTGTGTTCCCCTTCTCCTCCTGCCCTCAATCTTTCCCAGCATCAGGTCTTTTCCAATGAGTCAGCTCTTTGCATCAGGTAGCCAAAGTTTTGGAGCTTCAGCTTCAGCAGCAGTCCTCCCAATGAATATCCACGGTTGATTTCCTTTGGGATTGACTGATTTGATCTCCTTGCTGTCCAAGGGGCTCTCAAGAGTCTTCTCCAGCACCACAGTTTGAAAGCATCAATTCTTCAGCATCAGCCTGCTTTATGGTTCAACTCTCACATCCATAATAAATGATTACCAGAAAAACAGTAGCTTTGACTATACAGACCTTGATCAGAAAAGTGATTTCTCTGCTTTTGAATATGCTGTCTAGGTTTGTCATAGCTTTTCTTCCAAGGAGAAAGCATCTTTTAATTTCATCTCCACAGTCACCATCCACAGTGATTTTGGAGCCAAAGAGAATAAAATCTTCCACTGTTTCCACTTTTTCCCTCCCTATCTGTTTGCCATGAAGTGATGGGACTAGATACCATGATCTTAGTTTTTTGAAAGTTGAGTTTCAAGCCAGCTTTTTCACTCTCCTCTTTCACCTATCAAGAGGCTCTTTATTTCTTCTTTGCTTTTTGCCATTAGAGTGGCATCATCTGCATATCTGAGGTTGTTGATATTTCTCCCAGCAATCTTGATTTCAGCTTGTGAGCCATCCAGTCCAGCATTTCACATAATGACTCTGGGGCTTCCTTGGTGACTCATATGGTAAAGAATCCACCTGCAATGCAGGAGACCCAGGTTCAATCCTTGGGTGGGAAAGATCCCCCAGAGAAGAGAATGGCTACACACTCTGCTATTCTTGCCTGGAGAATTTCATGGACAGAGGAGCCTGGCAGGCTATAATCCATAGGGTTGCAAAGACTGGGACACAACTGAGGGACTAACTTTCACTTTTCACCCTACATATAAGTTAAATAAGCAGGGTGACAATATACAGCCTTGATGTACACCTTTCCCAATTTTGAACCAGCCAGTTGATTCATGTCCAGTTCTAGCTCTGCTTCTTGACCTGCATACAGGTTTCTCATGAGACAGGTAAGGTGCGCTAATATTCCCATCTCTTTAAGAATTTTCCACAGTTTGTTATCCTGTGATCCACACAGGATAACTCAATTGGTAAAGAATCTGCCTGCAAAGCAGGAGACCCCAGTTCGATTCCTGGGTTGGAAAGATCCACAGGAGAAGGGACAGGCTACCCACTCCAGTATTCTTGGGCTTCCCTGGTGGCTCAGCCGGTAAAGAATCTGCCTGCAATGCGGGAGACCTGGGTTGAATCCCTGGGTTGGGAAGATCCCCTGGAGAAGTGAAAGGCTAACTACTCCAGTCGTCTGGCCTGGAGAATTCCATGCGTCCATGGGGTCGCAAACAGTCGGACATGACTGAGCGACTTTCACTCACTTCACACAGTCAAAGGCTTTAGCATAGTCAGTGAAGCAGAAGTAGAGGTTTTCAGAATTCCTTTGCTTTCTCTATGACCCAACAGATGTTGACAATTTGATCTCTAGCTCCTCTACCTCTTCTAAATCCAGCTTGTACATCTGGAAGTTCGTGGTTCATGTACTGTTAAAGCCTAGCTTGAAGGATTTTGGGCATGACCTTGCTAGAATGTGAAATGAGTGAAATTGTGCAGTAGTTTGAATATTCTTCTGCACTGCCTTTCTTTGGAATTAGAACGAAAGCTAGCCTTTTCCAGTTCTGTGGCCATTGCTGAGTTTTCCAAATTTGCTGGCATATTGAGTGTAGCACTTGATCCTAACAGCATCATCTTTCAGGATTTGAAATAGCTCAGCAGGAATTCCATCACCTTCACTAGCTTTTTTGTAGTAAAGTTTCCTAAGGTCCACTTGACTTTACACTCCAGGATGTCTGGCTCTAGGTTAGTGACCACACCATTATGATTACTCAGGTCATTAAGAGCTTTTGTGTACAGTTCTTCTGTGTATTCTTGTCACTTCTTATTATCTTCTGCTTCTGGTAGGTCCATGCCATTTCTGTCCTTTATTGTGCCCAACTTTGTATGAAATGTTCCCTTGGTATCTCAAATTTCTTGAAGAGATCTCTCATCTTTCCCATTCTATTTTTTTCCTCTATTTCTTTGCATTGTTCACCTAAGAAAGTGTTCTTATCTCTCCTTACTATTCTCTGCAACTCTGCATTCAGTTGGGTATATCTTTCCCTTTCTTCTTAGCCTTTCTCTTCTCTTCTCAGCTATTTGTAAGGCTTATACAAGTACTTAAGTAAGAATTTATATGAATATCACTGATTTATTCATTCATGTCTTGCTGGATTAATGTGCCAACTTTGTGGTATGTTAAATTCCTATTTCTGTATGGACCTTTATCTGAACTCTCTTATATGTCATTGGTCAATTTATGAGTCTCTTGTGCATATTTTTCCTTAAGAACTTTAAGATTATTTAGTGACGTTCTCCCACACCTAAAAAACCATTTGAATTCCATTGAAATTTCATATGCTACCTTGAAAAGAATTTACATTTATTATTAAGTTTTTTATCCACAAACATGAGAGTTGTCTCAAATTCAGATATTATTTATTGCCTTTAATAAGACTTTGCAGTCTTTATTATATAAATCTCATACTTTTATTTGGTGTATTCCAAGGCATTTTTGGGCTCCAAAATCACTGCCGATGGTGATTGCAGCCATGAAATTAAAAGACGCTTACTCCTTGGAAGGAAAGTTATGACCAACCTAGACAGCATATTAAAAAGCAGAGACATTACATTGTCAACAAAGGTCCATCTAGTCAGGGCTATGGTTTTTCCAGTAGTCATGTATGGATGTGAGAGTTGGACTATAAATAAAGCTGAGCACAGAAGAATTGATGCTTTTCAACTGTGGTTTTGGAGAAGATTCTTGAGAGTCCCTTGGACTGCAAGGAGATCCCACCAGTCCATCCTAAAGGAGATCAGTCCTGGGTGTTCACCAGAAGGACTGATGTTGAAGCTGAAGTTCCAATACTTTGGCCACCTGATGCAAAGAGCTGATTCATTGGAAAAGACCCTGATGCTGGGAAAGATTGAGGGTGGGAGGAGGGGCGACAGAGGATGAGATGGTTGGATGGCATCATGGACTCAATGGACATGAGTTTGAATAAACTCCAGGAGTTGGTAATGGACAGGGAGGCCTGGCATGCTGTGGTTCATGGGGTCGCAAAGATTCAGACATGACTGAGTGACTGAACTGAAGGCATTTTTGTATAAATTTTGGTAACGACAGGGAATGAGAGTTTGATTTTTCCATCATGTGCCTACCTGGTTTTTACTACATAGAAAATTCAATCAATGGGCTCCAGAGATGTACAAAATTGAAGAACTGTGCAAACCTGGACAATGGAGCCCAGAAAACCTCCCAAAACTGAAAACAACCTCCTACCACCAAAGAGACTGAAACATAAAACATAGTGCAAAGTCATGAAATTTAGATGCAGAAGTTTCCATATTAGCCTCATGGGAATTCCAGAAAAATAAAAGAAAAAAGTAGAGGGAAAGTTCTCTTTCAGCACCAAATATATGAAAACAAATAACATAGAAAGGATGAAGAAGAGTATTAAGCCAAGAATCTTATATCCACCCAAACTAGCATTCAAATAGGAGGGCAAAGCAAAGACTCAGAAAGTTAACCACCCACAGACGTTCTCTGAAAGAAGTATTTCAGGAAAACAAGGACTACAAAAAAGAGAAGGATGTAGGCTGCAAGAAACAATGATAAGAAAAGAATCAACAAAATTTAGGTACACTTTATACCTAAGCAATTATTGATGCATAACTCTAAATTTTTTTTTTATACTGACGGGAAGCTAAAATCTCAGATGATTTCAGTATGGCTTGTAGGGGACAAAGAAAAAAAGTGGTTGAGGAGGATAAGGGAAACTTGCTAAAGGAGACTGGACCACATAAGCGTATGAACATGAGGATGCTTAGTTCACTGGGTCCACCTTCAGAGACCTAGGGCACAGAGAGGAGACAAAGACAGTGTGGGTATTGGTAGAAAGAGCAGTGGGAGGAGGAATGATTCCGGAGGAGTATTAGCTCTGAATCCTTCTGTGTTGTTTATAGACATTTTACATAGCAAGAACATGTTCGTTTATTACTCATACAATTACAAAATGAGGAAAAATTAAAAATATTTTCCACCAAAAGAAACAGACCATGTTTAATAAAATTGGACCTCCAAGCCAAGATGCAGATGGACCAAAAAGTTATTAAGGTCATCTTGGTGTCTCAAATGACAAAGGATCTTAAGCAGCCCTCCCAGAACTTCTAGAGAGCTACCTTGTTCTGATGATGCAATAGTGAGGGAAGTGATCCATGAAACCAGCCACATCTCTCAGGTAGGCTACTTCTATGATGGGTGTCTTTGAACTCCACCCTCAGAGTTGGTCAAGGATGTGTGTGTGATCCCATCCAGGCCAACAAGTCAGAGTCCTGGGGGTTTTGGTGGAACTGTCTGGACCAGAGCAGCTTCTGAGAGCTGTGGTGGTGGTGGTTTAGTCACTAAGTCATGTCCAACTCTTGCGACCCCATGGACTATAGCCCACCAGGCTCTTCTGTCCAGTTAATAACTGTTCCTCAGTCCCCATACCTTTACTTCCAGAGGTTAGAAGAGTTTATGAATAACTAACTCTGGTGTCTTCTAGCTTCATTGTCTATAAGAGGCTCCGTTCCAATTTCATTTGGAATGATGGTAAGCCTAGGCTTATTATTTTCAAGCATGGCCCCTAAATGGGAATGTCATCCATGTTGCATGAACTCCTTATTGCAAAATTCAGATTTAAATCAAATAAAGTAGGGAAAATCACTAGACCATTCAGGTATGACCTAAATCAAAACCCTTATGATTATACAGTGGAAGTGACAAATAGATCCAAGGGATTAGATCTGATAGAGTGCCTGAAGAACTATGGACAAAGATTCGTGACATTGTACAGGAGACAGTGATCAAGACCATTCCCAAGAAAAACAAATGCAAAAAGGCAAAACGGTTGTCTGAGGAGGCCTTACAAATAGCTGAGAAAAGAAGAGAAGTGAAAGGCAAAGGAGAAAAGGAAATGTATACCCATTTGAATGCAGAGTTCTAAAGAATAGCAAGGAGAGATTTTAAAAAAAAAGCCTTTCTCAGTAATCAATGCAAAGAAATAGAGGGAAACAATAGAATGGGAAAGACTAGAGATCTCTTCAAGAAAATCAGAGATACCAAGGGAATATTTCATGCAAAGATGGGCTCGATAAAGGACAGAAATGGTATGGACCTAACAGAAGCAGAAAATATTAAGAAGAGGTGGCAAGAATACACAGAAGAACTATACAAAAAAGATCATAATGATCCAAATAATCATCATGGTGTGATCACTCACCTAGAGCCAGACATCTTGGAATGTCAAGTCAAGTGGGCCTTAGGAAGCATCACTACAAACAAAGCTAGTGGAAGTGATGGAATTTCAGGTGAGCTATTTCAAATCCTGAAAGATGATGCTGTGAAAGTGCTGCACTCAATATGCCAGCAAATTTGGAAAACTCAGCAGTGGCCATAGGACTGGAAAAGGTCAGTTTTCATTCCAATCCCAAAGAAAGGCAATGCCAAAGAATGCTCAAACTACCACCCAATTGCACTCATCTCACACGCTAGTAAAGTAATGCTCAAAATTCTCCAAGCCAGGCTTCAACAATATGCAAATCTTAAACTTCCAGATGTTCAAGCTGGATTTAGAAAAGGCAAGGAATCAGAGATCAAACTGCCAACATCTGTTGGATCATCAAAAAAGCAAGAGAGTTCCAGAAAAACATCTACGTCTGTTTCATTGACTACACCAAAGTGTTTGACTGTGTGGATCACAACAAACTTTAGAAAATTCTTCAAGAGATGGGAATACCAGACCACCTGACCTGCCTCTAGAAAAACCTGTATGCAGGTCAGGAAGCAACAGTTAGAACTGGACATGGAACAACAGACTGGTTCCAAATAGGAAAAGAGTACCTCAAGACTGTATATTGTCACCATGCTTATTTAACTTATATGCAGAGTAAGTACTTCATGAAAAACGCTGGGCTGGATGAAGCACAAGCTGGAATCAAGATTGCCAGGAGAAATGTCAGTAACCTCAGATATGCAGATGACACCACCTGAAATCGCAGAAAGTGAAGAGGAACTAAAGAGCCTCTTGATGAAAGTGAAAGAGGAGAATGAAAAAGTTGGCTTAAAGCTCAGCATTCAGAAAACAAAGATCATGGCATCTGGTCCCATCACTTCATGGCAAATAGATGGGGAAACAGTGGAAAAAGTGTCAGACTTTATTTTTCTGGGCTCCAAAATCACTGCAGATGGTGATTGCAGCCATGAAATTAAAAGACGCTTACTCCTTGGAAGGAAAGTTATGACCAATCTAGACAGCATATTCAAAAGCAGAGACATTACTTTGCCAACAAAGTCCATCTAGTCAAGGCTATGGTTTTTCCAGTAGTCATGTATGGATGTGAGAGTTGGACTGTGAAGAGGCCTGAGTGCCGAAGAATTGCTGGTTTTGAACTGTGGTGTTGGAGAAGACTCTTGAGAGTCCCTTGGACTGCAAGGAGATCCAACCAGTCCATCCTAAAGGAGATCAGTCCTGGGTGTTCATTGGAAGGTCTGAAGTTGAAGCTGAAATGCCAATACTTTGGCCACCTGATGCGAAGAGCTGACTCATTTGAAAAGACCCTGATGCTGGGAAAGATTGGGGGCAGGAAGAGAAGGGGACGACAAAGGATGAGATGGTTGGATGGCATCACCGACTCAATGGACATGAGTTTGGGTAGGCTCCAGGAGTTGCTGTTGGACAGGGAGGCCTGGCGTGCTGCAGCTCATGGGGTCACAAAGAGTTGGACAAAACTGAGCGACTGAACTGAACTGAATATAAGCATTTGTTTATTGCATATGTGCTAAGTCACTTCAGTCATGTCTGACTCTGTGCAACCCTATGCACTGTAGCTTGCTAGGCTCCTCTGCCCATGGGATTCTCCAGGCAAGAATACTGAAGAGAATTGCATTTGTGAATTGCTATTGTGAATTGCTATTTACTTAAATACTAAGTGAATTGCTTCTCCAGGGGATCTTCCTGACTCAGGGATCGAACCTACATCTCTTACATCTCCTGCATTGGCAGGCAGGTTCTTTACCACTAACACCGTCTGGGAAGCCCATTGTTTACTAACTACATGTAAGAAGACCCTACACCATTCACATCATAAGTGTTAATGAACACTTATCTGAACCTGTTAGGAGGCTCACATAGAAAGAACTTGAACAGGCATCATGCCTTTGAAGAACTCACAGTTTACTGGTCATTCTTTGACAGCTACATCATGGGGCAGCAAAAGAAATGTGTCAGAACTAGGATGAAAGACAAATTGTTGGGAAATCAAAGGAGAGACCATGAAGCGATGTCCAATTGTACCATGTATATGAGGCAGTGAATCTCAAAGTGTGGTCCCCTGGCCAGCAGCAGCATCTCAGAACCTGTTAGAAATTCCTGCAAGCTCTCCAGGGATTCTGATGTCCACTCAAGTCTGAGATTTGTCTATATAGTACTGATTTAACATTCCAACCTTTCTTTATCTGATCAATGGTGTACAAAGGCTGTTGCTGCTACTGCTGCTAAGTCGCATCAGTCGTGTCCGACTCTGTGCGACCCCATAGATGGCAGCCCAACAGGCTCCTCTGTCCCTGGGATTCTCCAAGCAACAATACTGGAGTGGGTTGCCATTTCCTTCTCCAGTGCATGAAAGTGAAAAGTGCAAGTGAAGTCACTCAGTCGTGTCTGACTCTTCGCAACCCCATGGACTGTAGCCTACCTGGCTCCTCCATCCGTGGGATTTTCCAGGCAAGAGTACTGGAGTGGGTTGCCGTTGTCTAAGGCTGCTGCTGCTAAGTCACTTCAGTCGTGTCCCACTCTGTGCGACCCCATAGACGGAAGCCCACCAGGCTCCCCTGTCCCTGGGATTCTCCAGGCAAGAGTACTAGAGTGGGGTGCCATTGCCTTCTCCATGTCTAAGGCTATGTAAGTTCAAATCTTGGTTTTTCCATTTAATACTTGAAACCTTAGTTTGCTTGCTTTTTAGTTAATTCTCCCAGAGCCTTGGGCTTCCCACGTGGCACAGTAGTAAAGAATCTGACTGCCAATGCAGGAAGTGTAAGAGTCGCAGGTTCGATCCCTGGGTCAGGAAGATCCCCTGGAGGAGGGCATGGCAACCCACTCCAGTATCCTTGCCTGGGAAATCCCATGGACAGAGGAGCCTGGAGTGCTACAGTCCATGGGGTCACAAAGAGTCAGATAGGGCTGAGTGACTGAGCGAGCATACAAGTGCACACCTACAGCCTTACTTTCCTTAAATCAGAACAGTGGTGATAACATGTCTCCTGGATTTGCTGTGAGTATAAACTCACCTGTAAAATATTTCACATAACTCCTGGCATATACATGGCTTAAGATACCAGTAATATTATTATTTTGTACACTTCAGGCCAAGTTCCTAAGGGTATCTTCATAAATGTGGCTGAGGGTTCAACTATAGTTTATATTTAGTTAAAAATGGCATGTTTCCATGTGTTTTTTTTTTTTTTTTCATTCTCCAGCTAACTTTGGGGGGTCTCAGAATTTTGTAGCTTTTGGCTTCTCCTGCTTTCTGAAGTAAACCCGGTAATAGCCCCCAGGTAGGGCATCCAAACATCCCAAATCTTGGGAAACTGATGGCATAACATTGGTAAATGGACTCTGTGAAAACCCAAGTTCATGATATTAAAATAAAGAATTTCCAATTGTGTCTGAAGACTTTCTTCAGGAAACAGAGGAATACAGGCAAACAGCACTATTATTAAAAATAATAACTCAAGGGCACAGAATAAAATCAGCTTTCTGGATAAGAAGCATTAAAAGCAAAAACATCTGGGGTTGGAGACAGAGTTCCTGTAACAGAAATGAGTGTCACTGATAGAATAAACTGAGCCAGCTTGTTCAAGAATTCAAAGAAAAATTTTTAAAGAATTCAAAGAAATAATAGGGTGTGTAGGCAAGAATCCAGAGCCCTCAGAAAAACAACTGCAACTTACAAAGATTCTGAAAGAAAACTCAATTCATCCAGAGCAGGAGGAAAATAAGGGGAAATGTTCCTTCAATACAGAAGAAAAGAGCGATAACCGCCAATAGCACTAAGACAAAAGTCATCGTTTTGTAAAAGAGGGTCTTGATAAAGACGTTTCTCAGCAGCTGTGTGCCTGAGCCAGTTACAAATGAATGGAAAGGGCAGAGAGCCAAAAAAAAAAAAAAAAAAAAAGGTTGGGAAAAGATTAGCCCCAGATCTGTCACCCTCCACCCACTCTGATGGCTCTCGCCTCACCCCAAGAACTGGGACTGCCATCTCAGAAGTCTACCTGGTGACACAGCCCCGGCCGTGAGTGCCTGAGGATGAGGATGACGTCAGAACTGTCTTAGTAGCTGCGTTTTCCCCTGCCCCACCAGGTGTTTTAGGAAGTGAAGGAGACTGGGGGTCAGGGACATATTGCTGGAGCCAGAATTGTAAAAGTTCCCCAATGTGTGTGTGTGTTAGTTGCTCAGTCGTGGCCAACTCTTTGCAACCCCATGGACTGTAGCCCGCCAGGCTCCTCTGTCCATGGAATTCGCTAGGCAAGAATACTGGAGCCATTCCATTCTCCAGGGGATCTTCCCAATCCAGGGATTGAACCCAGGTCTCCTGCATTGCAGGTGGATTCTTTACCATCTGAGCCATCAGGGAAGCCCTTAAAAGTTCCCCATGGGATGCAGGAATTCACAGACAGAGAGACTCAGGTCCTAGAACAACCAAAAACTGCCAGGAGCTCAGGACTCACAGGAAGGCCGGGATGCCAGGGAAGGTGTACAGTGCTCACTAAAACTTGCCACCTTGAACCAATAACTCCCAGTGGCTCCCAAATTCATTTCACTCTTGCCAGCTGCTTGGACCCTCCAGAACCTGAGGGGTAGGGCCTCTTGCATGGTTAGTTACTGTTGGTGGGCTTCACAAACTGGCAAGCAAAACTTGAGCTACAAACACGCCCTCACTCTGCAGTTCAGTTTAGTTCAGTGGCACAATCATGTCCGACTCTTTGCAACTCCATGGACTGCAGTAAGCCAGGCTTCCCTGTCCATCACCAACTCCCAGAGCTCACTCAAACTCATGTCCATTGAGTTGGTGATGCCATCCAATCATCTCATCTTCTGTTGTCCCCTTCTCCTCCCACCTTCAATTATTCCCAGCATCAGGGTCTCTTCAAATGAGGCAGTTCTTCACATCAGATGGCCAAAGTATTGGAGTTTCAGCTTCAGCATCAGTCCTTCCAATGAATATTCAGGACTGATTTCCTTTAGGATGGACTGGTTGGATCTCTTTGCTGTCCAAGGGAGTCTCAAGAGTCTTCTCCAACACCACAATTCAAAAGCATCAATTCTTAGGCGCTCAGCTTTCTTTATAGTCCAGCTCTCACATCCATACATGACCACTGGAAAAACCATAGCCTTGATTAGATGGACTTTTGTTGGCAAAGTAATATCTCTGCTTTTTAATATGCTGTCTAGGTTGGTCGTAAGTTTTCTTCCAACCTCTCTCTTCATGGAGAGGAAAATAATTATGTGCCCACTCTCAGGGCATGGAGAAACATCCAGACTTTCAAAAGCCCCTTCTTGGGCCTTCAGAGGGCTCTAGGGTTGTGTCCTGAGCCCTTAGTGCTTGCTCTTCAGACCAGATCTGAGTTTTCACCTTGAGGATCCATCTGCAATGGATCATATTTAAAGAAAGATAAAGTTTAGCTTGAAATTCCACGAACCTAAGAAATAGAAGCATGAAAGTGAAATGTGAAAATTGCTCAGCTGTGTCCGACTCTTCATGACCCCATAGACTATACAGTCCATGGAATTCTCCAGGCCAGAATACTGGAGTGGGTAACCTTTCCCTTCTCCAGGGGATCTTCCCAACATAAATCACAATAAAAAGCATCTGCAAATGCTAAAAAAAAAAAAAAAAAAAAGGCAGGGCAATATTGTCTTTTATTTAAAATAATCATTGTAATCTGAACAAATGCATTCTTCTTTCTCAAGTTTTCTCTGCCTAATCAAACATATATCCACATTTCTGTGTGTGTTTATATAGATAAAGGATATCTGACAAGATATATTCTTGGTATGCCACCAGGAGTATGCTGAGAGAGAGAAGTGCCCTTGCATTTTGATTTCACACCATTAGGACTGTTGGATTTTCACATGTGTGTGTAATAAGTGCAATAAGAGTAAATGCATTACTCGTAATAAAAATATTTTTAATTTATATAACTACACAGAAAATATTTTTTCTACACATATAAAGAGGCTCAACACTGTTCTTTTGTTCCAGAAATTCCATTTCTGAAATTTTAACATAAGGAATGGATCTTAATGATCCCTACTCTTAAAAAAACCCTTATGCATAAAGATCCTCTTGCTGTTTAGTTGTGTTGTTTTGTTGTTCAATTGTGTCCAACACTTTTCAACCCCATGGACTGTAGCCCACCAGGCTCCTCTGTCCATGGGATTCTCCAGGCAAGAATACTGGAGTGGTTTGCTATTTCCTCCTCCAGGAGATCTTCGCAGGGATTGAAACTGTGTCTCCCGCATTGGCAGGTGGATTCTTTCCCACTGAGCCCCCTGGGAAGCCCTATCAACTATTATTTGTTACAAAAACAACAAAGACACAAACTAAGTGCTCCTCAGGAGAGGAGGGTCAGTGTGGTGAAGCTATCAGAGGAGTTATGTCATCATTATATATTTATAAAGACTACATAAATACTGAGGAAAGAATGCAATAGGGACTTCCCTGGTGGTCTAGTGGTTAAGAACCTGCCTTATTAGAATCTGCAAGGGACATGGTTTCAATCACTGGTCAGAGAACTAAGCTCCCACAAGCTGTGGGGCAACTAACGCTGTGCTATACAAGCCACAGCTGGAGAGAAGCCCATGTGCTGCAAATAAGACCCGACATAGCCAAATAAATAAATATTTAAATATTTTTAAAATAAATAAGTTAGTAAAAAGGAATGCAGTGCAGTCAATTTTTTCAAACTGTATCTATAGTATGATAATAACTATGTCTTTCAAAAGCTATATATAAAAAATCAGAAGGACTACACCAAAATGTTAATCGTTAAAAGCTAACTTTTATTAAACAATCACCATGTGACAGACATGGTACTGACCATTATGAGCAGTGATCATACCTATGCAATTTCATTAGCACTCAAACCTATGTAGTTAAAGCAAAATGAGAAATCGAAAATTGGGAAAAAATTTTTGAAAAATTCAGCCACATCAGTGTTGCTGGAGATGAGATGAAACAGTCTTTATTTACTACTGGTGGAACCACAAGTGATACAAGCATTTCAGAGAATGGCTCAAAAATTTAAATATGCACTTTTCCCTTTTGACCCAAAACTTCTCCCGTGAGAAAGTACTTGTGGAGATTCTCATACATTTTAAGAGGGGGCACATGCAAAGATTTTTACTGTGTGATTATATCAGAAAGAAATTTAATCATGGTTGATCAAGCAGTAATTTTAAAAAAAAAAAACATGGCTCTGTTTTTGAAACTTTTTTCAAGGCAAGCAAATAAATAACAATAATAAAGCTAACTTTGGGAAAGTATGCATACTATGATACCATGTAAGTTAAAAGCAAAAAAAAAAAAAAAAAAACCCACAAAACTACTTATTCCTAGTGACATATATGTCTGCAAAGATACAAGTATATCCACAGGAAAAAAAAAATCTACAAGAACAGGCAGCAAACTGGTAGCTGCAGTGACCAGTGGAAAGGAATTCGATACCTGACGGTACTGAAGAGGGACTTCTGCTTTTTCATTCTGTGTGACATGATGTTTTTCAACAAGAATGTACCCACATATTACTTATGCGATTACAAATAATTAATAGCTAAGGGCACATGAGGACTTCCCTGCTGGCTCAGACAGTAAAGCATCTACCTACAATGAGGGAGACTCAGGTTCAATCCCTGGGTTGGGAGGATCCTCTGGGGAAGGAAATGGCAACCCATTCCAGTACTCTTGCCTGGAAAATCCCATGGACAGAGGAGCATGGTAGGCTACAGTCCATGGGGTTGCAAAGAGTCGGACACGACTGAGCGACTTCACTTTCACTGTAAAGGGCACGTGAAGGAAACCATGCTTAGAATAAAATTGAGCACACATTAGAAGCACCCGAAGGCCTTGTTGAGCCCAGAGTGCTAGGCCCTCTCCACCCCAGAGTTTGACTCAGTGGTCTGTAAGGGGCCTGATGCGAATATCTGGTCAGAAGTCACACTTGGAAGAAGCCACACTCAGTCCTTAGAAAGGTGAAATGCTGAGCTTACAGGATCACAGGAGGAGTCAAAATTTGAACCCCGGCCACCTCATATCAGACCCTAAATCTTGACCTCAATCACCTGCTGCCCAGAGTTATCTTCTTTGTGTGGTGGGATTAAAGAGGATTTGTTTTTTGACTATTTTTTAAAATATACTTATTGGACATTTAAGTATAATATCAACTCATCTTGAAAATCCTTGAACTGTATTTTCTGCATTTTCCAAAGTTCATAAGTATGCATTGCTTTGGTAAATTTTAAAAAATTACATAACTTTGTTATGTAATAACATAACATACCCTTTGCTCAGTAAAGCATCTGCCTGAGGCAGGGACTTCCTGGTGTGAACCTGAGCTGAGCTCCAAGCAGGACTCGGCTCTCCAGGGTGGGAGACAAGTGCAGAGCTGGCAACACATATCCTTTCCCTAACAGTGGGCATCACCCCAAAGTACAACTAGGCTTAACGAAACTAGGGAAGTTAAAAAGGAAATGCATTCATACTATGAATGAGGGGGAAACTTTTCTGTTTAAAAATTGATAAAGTTTTTGGATGATGTTGGCTGTTTGCATGCACACTGCAGCCTCTCACTTCCACTTAAATCCCCAGTACTGGCAGAAAAGTTAGAAAGAATAGGTGAATCCCTAATTACAATGGGAAGCAGAAGAAGGGGTGTATCAGTGGACCAGCCACATTAAGGCATCCCTGGAAGAGGAAAGCCAATCAGAGTAGGGCTGAAGAAGGAAGTCACAGCCATGCATGAAGCATGGGACTGACACTGGAGCACTGATGAGCACAGACAGCATCAAGAGGATGTTGCCAAGAGAATGCCTTGCTGAGGCTTCATCCTGGTTCCTGAACTAACTGCTTACAGGAGGATGCGATTACAATGATTGACAGCATATTCAAGACCACACCTAGAGATGGACACAATTCCTAAAACCCATTGCGGCTACATACATGAAAAGAACAAAAGGAGACTGTGGGATCAACCATACTAAACACCAATAGCATAAAAGTACAAAGAATTGAGATGAGTAAAAGAAAATTTAAAGGACACTGAAGATAGATTCGGATATTTCAGTACCCATCAAATATAAGATGCAGGCATAAGAATATAGAGAAAAGATAATAGAGAAGATCCAATTTCTCCTTTGAAATGTTCCACCAAGAACAGGGAATTCTCTGGTGGTCCAGTTGGTTAGGATTCCTCACTTCCACTGCAGGGGGCACAGGTTCAATCCTGGGTCAGCAAATTAAGATCTCACAAGCTGCACAGTGCAATCAAAAAAAAAAAAGATTAAAAGAACAAATGAACAAAAGCTCCCATGTCTTGATACAATGTCAGAACAATGATAGAGGAAATCCTCAAAAGTTTGGGTGTTGGAGAAGAGTATTCAGTTTAAAAAAAAAAAGAGTTAAACACAAAAATGTGAATGTACTTGATGCCTCTGAACTGAACTATATACTTAAAATGGTTAAAATGGTGAATTTTATGTTTGTATATATTTTAGCACAATTTAATATACATACATACATACATAAATACATAGATAAAAGAACAAGCATATGGATAGCAACCTCTCACCAGCAACTTCAGCTACAAAAAAAGATAATAGAGCAACATCTTCAAAATTCTGAAGGAAGATAATTTTTGAACATAGACTTCAACACCCAGCTAAACTATATTGTGGAGGGGAACAGGTAGAAAACATTTGCAGATACACATAGATTCAGAAAGTTTACTACATGGAAACTCTCTGAAAGAATTACCTGATGTTGCATTCAGTGAGAATTAAATCCTAGAAAAAGAAATGATAAATAAAACACAATATTTAATAATCAATGAAATTAACTGTTAAGTCTAAATGTCTTGTGGTTGTGTCTTAATATAATAATAATAATCTAGAACTAAGGTTCTAAGATGGGATCGATAAAGGACAGAAATGGTATGGACCTAACAGAAGCAGAAGATATTAAGAAGAGGTGGCAAGAATACACAGAAGAACTGTACAAAAAAGAGCTTCATGACCAAGATAATCACAATGGTGTGATCACTCACCTAGAGCCAGACATCTTGGAATGTGAAGTCAAGTGGGCCTTAGAAAGCATCACTATGAACAAAGCTAGTGGAGGTGATGGAATTCCAATTGAACTATTTCAAATCCTAGAAGATGATGCTGTGAAAGTGCTGCACTCAATATGCCAGCACATTTGGAAAACTCAGCAGTGGCCACAGGACTGGAAAAGGTCAGTTTCCATTCCAATCCCAAAGAAAGGCAATGCCAAAGAATGCTCAAACTACCGCACAATTGCACTCATCTCACATGCCAGTAAAGTAATGCTCAAAATTCTCCAAGCCAGGCTTCAGCAATACGTGGACCGTGAACTTCCTGATGTTCAAGCTGGTTTTAGAAAAGGCAGAGGAACCAGAGATCAAATTGCCAACATCCGCTGGGTCATGGAAAAAGCAAGAGAATTGCAGAAAAACATCTATTTCTGCATTATTGACTATGCAAAAGCCTTTGACTGTGTGGATCACAATAAACTGTAGAAAATTCTGAAAGAGATGGGAATACCAGACCACCTGACTTGCCTCTTGAGAAACCTATATGCAGGTCAGGAAGCAACAGTTAGAACTGGACATGGAACAACAGACTGGTTCCAAATAGGAAAAGGAGTACATCAAGGCTGTATATTGTCACCCTGCTTATTTAAGTTATATGCAGAGTACATCATGAGAAACGCTGGGCTGGAGGAAGCACAAGTTGGAATCAAGATTGCCAGGAGAAATGTCAATAACCTCAGATATGCAGATGACACCACCCTTATGGCAGAAAGTGAAGAGGAACTAAAAAGCCTCTTGATGAAAGTGAAAGAGGAGAGTGAAAAAGTTGGCTTAAAGCTCAACATTCAGAAAACGAAGATCATGGCATCAGGTCCCATCACTTCATGGGAAATAGATGGGGAAACAGTGGAAACAGTGTCAGACTTTATTTTTTTTGGCTCCAAAATTACTGCAGATGGTGATTGCAGCCATGAAATTAAAAGACGCTTACTCCTTGGAAGGAAAGTTATGACCAATCTAGACAGCATATTCAAAAGCAGAGACATTACTTTGCCAACAAAGGTCCGTCTAGTCAAGGCTATGTTTTTTCCAGTGGTCATGTATGGATGTGAGAGTTGGACTGTGAAGAAGGCTGAGCGCCGAAGAATCAATGCTTTTGAACTGTGGTGTTGGAGAAGATTCTTGAGAGTCCCTTGGACTGCAAGGAGATCCAACCAGTCCATTCTGAAGGAGATCAGTCCTGGGTGTTCTTTGGAAGGACTGATGCTAAAGCTGAAACTCCAATACTTTGGCCACCTCATGCAAAGAGTTGACTCATTGGAAAAGACTCTGATGCTGGGAGGGATTGGGGGCAGGAGGAGAAGGGGACAACAGAGGACGATACGGCTGGATGGCATCACTGACTTGATGGACATGAGTCTGGGTGAACTCTGGGAGTTGGTGATGGACAGGGAGGCCTGGTGTGCTGCAATTCATGGGGTGGCAAAGAGTGGGACACGACTGAGCAACTGAACTGAACTGAACTGAAGGTTCTACAATGACATGGAAGATAGAAGGAGCATAGCAGAGGGAAGATGGGGAATGAAGAAAAATGAAAGATAAGATAGTGAGGCTCTTGTCTCCTTTGGACTAGAATACTAACATCAGATACTAAAGCTGGTATTAGAAATATACCAGTTTAAATTGTGCATTACATTTTAAGGTAATTTCAAATGGCAAATACATGAACAAAAGGTGATCAGTTTCATTAGTCATCAGGTAACTGCTCATTGAACCACAATGCACACACTACACACCCACCTGGTTGGTAAAGTGGAAAATACAATATCAAGAGTAGGGGGTGGAGCAACAGGAACTCTTGCACTGCTGGTAGGTATATAAATTGTGGAAAACAGTTGGGAAAACTGGCATTTTCTTCTGAAACTGAATATGTTCATACCCTGTGATACAGCAATTCCACTCCAAGAGAAATAAATCCATCTGCCCACCAAAATAAATGTATGGAAATATTCACAGTAGCACTATTCATAGTAGTCCCTAACTAAAGGAAAACCAAATATCCATCAATGGTGTAATTAATAAATATATAGCAGTATATTCACAAAACAAGGTGATGAAACAGCAATGAAAATTGGAAGAACCTCAACTATATGCAATAGCTTCTCTCTGTAATTGAAAAAGGAGATCCTTCCAACACATCATTCATTCTGTAAATGTTGATGGAGCCCCTACTCTGTGCCAGAACTGGTCTAGACAGATGAAAGGACACCAGCGAACAGTATAGATGAGAGCATGCTCTGACTGAAGGTCCATGCTAGTCAGGAAAGTAGGTAATACATATAAATAAAGCATGATTTTACCCTTCGCCTGCCTTTTGGGTTTCACACACCACCTCCACACCCATACTCCTACCAAACCAAATCTTTCATCACTCCCTCGTGCATCCCATCTTGTCACACCTCTTGTGTCCATAGAGGCAATATCCTCCTCCCTGCCACTCCTTCTTTCCTTTCCTCCCTCCCCACTTCCCCTTCTCAGATGACTTCCAATCCTTCATGATCTGCATCAAATATCAGACGCCCAGAAAGTGCTCTCCCTCCTCAAGTGGTAATATCCCTTATCTTGCAAGAGCACTTCTTGTGTTCTGCAGCCATGACCTCTGCCTGTTTCCATGATCCTTTTTCACCATTTTATTGTGTCATGACGCTTTACACAGAGAATGTAACAAAGTGATGCTGCCAAAATTCAAAATGAAGAAAATTTAAACCTTTAAGTTTCTCTGACATTTCCATGCCCTCCCTCCCTCTCAATTCCCCAATATCTCAGCTTGTCTCCAAAATATCCCATGTTTGCCCTGCACCCTCATCCCCAAACCCAGTGCAGGCTCCAGCACCCACTCACACACTTTGTCAGCTGGAAGAATCCACAGGCCTGTGTCTTTATTCCTCTTTGCATTCCTAATGCCTCAATGAAATGGGTACAAAGTAAACATTTGGTGAATGTATTCACTAAAGGCTAATGAAGTTAAAGATGCTTTCAGCATCTCTCCAGCAATAGAACCAGAAAGCTTATAACACTTCATTTGATAATGTGGGAATCTCATGAATCATAATTTTTTCATTAACTTTTTATTTCACTTATTAGCACCAATTTACCCTGGTTTGTGATATGTAACATACTCAAACATTCTCTGATTGTGTTTCCCTGAAATTATTCTGGAATTTAGATATTTAACTGTTAAATAGGCCTTTTCACTTAGCTATATTCATCCAAGTGAGTGTCTGAGAGTGTGTATTTTAAGTTAAAGAACAATAAGGAAAACACAGTAGGAGATGGGAATGCCGATCCTAGCAAAGGAGGAGAAGAGTAAAAAGCACAATAAATATTTGCAACAATATTCTGTAATTATTTCAAAATAAAAATATGCTTAAAAATTCAGGAATAGAAAAAAGCAGACTATAACACTACTGCTATAAACTTCAACATTTTCTCTCAGTTTACCTCCATGCCAGTTTTTCCCCATGTGGAGCAGTATCCTGGAAATTGATACAGGTAACATTCAATTGGTATAACAGGTGCATTTTCTAAAAGGTCAGTAGTTGGTAGTTTTCCAAATGAATTACATGCTTAGAGTTTCCCAGTGACTAATTATAATTTTTAAATAAATACATTTTCTATGAGTCAACTACCTTCTCTCTAAGTCTATATGTTAACTGGCATGTGTGCTTTTCTGTTGAGTATGCCATAATTACACAATTCAACAAGTATTTAATGTTTCTATATGCCAACCACTACAATACAAAAATGAACAAGAAAAATCATAGATCTCAAATTTTACTCCTCTGTCTTCTGTTCTTTTAAAAGCATAAGAAGACTGTTCTACAAAAGGCAAATCACTTTTATGCATTGTTCTAAGTCGCTTCAGTCATATCTGACTCTTTGCGACCCTATGGACTATAGCCCACCAGGCTCCTCTGTCCATGGGATTCTCCAGGCAAGAATACCGGAGTGGTTGTGATTTCCTTCTCCAGGGCATCTTCCCGACCCAGGAATCAACCCACATCTCTGTGGCTCCTGCACTGCAGGTTCTTTACCACTAGCGCCACCTGTTAGTTCAGTTCAGTCATTCAGTCTTATCTGATTCTGAGACCCCATGGACTGCAGCATGCCAGGCTTCCCTGTCCATCACCAACTCCCAGAGCTAGCTCAAAATTTATGTCCATCGAGTCAGGGATGCCATCTAACCATCTTATCCTCTGTTTTCCCCGTCTCCTCCTGCCTTCAATCTTTCCCAGCACCAGGGTCTTTTCTGATGAGTCAGTTCTTCGTATCAGGCGGCCAGAGCTGGAGCTTCAGCTTCAGCATCAGTCCTTCCAATAAATATCCAGGATTGATTTCCTTTAGGATGGACTGGTTTAATCTCCTTGCAGTCCAAGGGACTCTCAAGAGTCTTCTCCAACACCACAGTTCAAAAGCATCCATTCTTCAGCGCTCAGCTTTCTTTATGGTCCAATTCTCACATCCATGCACAACTACTGGAAAAACCATAGCTTTGACTATACAGACCTTTGTCGACATATCACTTTTGCTGAATGGCAAATGACAAAGCCCTGCAAAACCTGCGTATATTTCTGCATTCAACTTGATAGTCAGTCAAGAGCAGACTTTGGACTCACAGCCCTTACGTTACAGACCCACCTCGTGGCTGTGTGAACTGCAGCAAACTTTATTGCTGCAGGCCTTTTTGAGTTTATTTTTTCTCATCTGTAAAATGGAATTACTGTGAGAAATACACCAGACAGCACAGGCTGTAAAAGAGTGGCATTAATTAAGCTGTGAAAGCTACGTGTACTATACTCAGAATACTGACTATTCATCCACATCAGGCTCCTGTGATAAGGATTTCAATTGGCTTTTCATAAAACTTGTACCGATTTATACATCCATTCATGGTATGTGAGAGCACCTTTCCCCTTCCTCTTTGCCACGACTGCAGGCTGTGATTTATCTTCATTTTGTTATTTACCTGAAAAATAATTTTTAAAATGAATTTTATTGTTTCAGAAGTGAGATCTGGGCTTCCTTGGTGGTCCAGTGGTTAAGAATCTGCCTGCCAGTTCAGCATATGCGGGTTCAATCCCTGCTCCGGGAAGATCCCACATGCTGCAAGGCAACTATGACCATGTGTCAGTCTGCACTCTGGAGCCAGAAAGCTGCAACTACTGAACCCAAGGGCCACAACTACAGAAGCCCATGGCTTAGAGCTTGTGCTCCGCAACAAGGGGGCCACCACAGTGAGAAGCCTGAGCACTGCAAGGAAGAGTAGCCCCCCACTCACTGCAACTAGAGAAAGCCCTCGTGCAACAAAGACCCAGCACAACCAAATAAATAAATACATAGCTTTTAAAAGAAAGAAGTTGAAGCCTGTCTAAAAAAAAATTCACCTGCTATGAAAAGTCATCCATCCTGTCAATATTTACAATTCAGTCATTTTTAGTATATGCACAATATTGTATAACCATCCCCACTATTTAATTCCAGAACACTTTCATCATTCCCAAAATAAATCTGGGTAAGGGACTCATTAGCAGTCTCTACCCTCTCCCCACCACACCTCTTGGCAACCACTAATCTACTTTTTATTTCTATAGAATTACCAATTCTGGACATTCCATATAAATGGAATTATACAATATGTGCCCTTTTGTGCCTGGGTTCTTTCACTTAGCATGTTTTCAAGGCTCTTCCAAGTTATAGCACATGTCAGTATTTCATTCCTTTTTACAGTTGAATCCATCCACTCAGCAGTTGATGGGTATTTGGGTTATTTCCACTTTGGGGCTATTATGAAGAAAGCTGCCATGAACATTCATGTGCAAGTTTTCATGTGAACATATGATTTCAGTTCTCCTGGGCGTATACCTAGGAGTGGAATTGCTGGGCCACGTGGTAACTCTATATTAAACATTTTGAAGAACCACCAAAACTTTTTCCAAAGCAGGTACAGCATTTTACATTCCCATCAGCAACATGAGTTTCAATTCCTCCACATCCTGACCAACAACACTTCTTATTGTTTGTCTTTTTTTTTATTTCAGCTATTCTAGTGGGCATAAAGTGATATCTTATTGTGATTTTTGATTTGTATTTCCCTTATTTAAGTTATATGCAGAGTACATCATGAGAAACGCTGGGCTAGAGGAAGCACAAGCTGGAATTAAGATTGCCGGGAGAAATATCAATAACCTCAGATATGCAGATGACACCACCCTTATGGCAGAAAGTGAAGAAGAACTAAAGAGCCTCTTGATGAAAGTGAAAGAGGAGAATGAAAAAGTTGGCTTAAAGCTCAACATTCAGAAAACGAAGATCATGGCATCCAGTGCCATCACTTCATGGGAGATAGATGGGGAAACAATGGAAACAGTGGCTGACTTTATTTTTGGGGGCTCCAAAGTCACTGCAGATGGTGATTGCAGCCATGAAATTAAAAGACGCTTACTCCTTGGAAGAAAAGTATGACCAACCTAGATAGCATATTCAAAAGCAGAGACATTACTTTGCCAACAAAGGTCTGTCTAGTCAAGGCTATGGTTTTTCCAGTGGTCATGTATGGATGTGAGAGTTGGACTATAAAGAAAGCTGAGTGCCAAAGAATTGATGCTTTTGAACTGTGGTGTTGGAGAAGATTCTTGAGAGTCCCTTGGACTGCAAGGAGATCCAACCAGTCCATCCTAAAGGAGATCAGTCCTGGGTGTTCATTGGAAGGACTGATGCTGAAGTTGAAACTCCAATACTTCGGCCACTTGATGAGAAGAGTTGACTCATTGGAAAAGACCCTGATGCTGGGAAAGATTGAGGGCAGGAGGAGAAGGGGACGACAGAGGATGAGATGGTTGGATGGCATCATTGGCTTGATGGACATG
The DNA here is from genome assembly GCF_019923935.1 of Bubalus bubalis. Taxonomy (NCBI): domain Eukaryota; kingdom Metazoa; phylum Chordata; class Mammalia; order Artiodactyla; family Bovidae; genus Bubalus; species Bubalus bubalis. The sequence goes on along the minus strand of NC_059159.1, from coordinate 150,515,779 downwards.
GGTTTGGGTGGACTCCGGGAGTTGGTGATGGACAGGGAGGCCTGGCGTGCTGCGGTTCATGGGGTCACAAAGAGTCGGTCACGACTTAGTGACTGAACTGAACTGAATGACTAAAGATGTTGAGCATCTCTTCATGTGATTACTGACCATCTGTATGGTTTTTTTTTTTTTTTTGAGAAATGTCTGTTCTAATCCTTTGCTCATTTTTTTAAATTGAGTTATTTTCATCTCTATTATTGAATTATAATAATTCCTTATGTATTCTAGATGTCAGTCCCTTATCAGACATGATTCACAAATATTTTCTCCCATTCTGTGGTTGTCTTTTCACTTTTTTGACAGTGTCCTTTGAAGTACAAATTTTTTTCATTTTAATGAAGCTAAATTTATCCACTTTTCTTTTGTTGTTGGTGCTTTTGGTAATATAGCTAAGAGACCATTGCCTAATCCAGGGTCACAAAAATTTACTGTGCTGTGTTTTCTATGAATTTCATGGTTTTAGCCCTTATATTTAAGTTTTTGATTCACTGTGAGTTTATTTTGATATATGATGTGGGAAGGGGTCCAACTTCATTCTTTGCCTGTGGATATCCAGTTGTCTGAGCACCATCTGCTGAAAAGATACAATGTTGGAATCCTTATCAAAAATAAATTGGCCATAAATGTATGGACTCTCAATTCTATATGATCTATATTCATTGATCTATATGTCTATACTTAGGCCAGTATCATACTGTCTTGAAATCAAAAACTTTGAGTCTTTTAACTATTTCCTATCAAGATCATTTTGGCTCTTCTGAGCATGATTGCATTTTTTAATTATTTAATTAATTTTTAAATTCTCTATTTGATTAGCTTGTTTATTTTATTAGTTTCTGATTCCTCACTGAAATGTAAGCTCTATGAGGTAAGAGACCACATCTACTTTTCTTTAATTCCCAGTTTCTACCCTCTGCACCTGTACAGGGCCTGAGTGTAAACTCAGTGTGATTTATTGAGTAAATGAATGAATGATCGAATATCCAAGTTTTTATAGCAAAAAAATATTGGAAATAGCATAAATATTAAAAAATAAGAAAGTGTTTAAGTTATAATGCATTAATGAGATAGAATATTATGCAATCATTAAAAACCATATCTTCAGGAATTCCCTGGTGGTCCAGGGGTTGGGACTTGGTGCTTTCACTGGCAAGGCCCCAGATTCTATCCCTGAGCAGGACACTAAGATCCCACAGCACAGCCAAAAGCAAAACATGTTTTCTAGGGAATTCCCTGGCAGTTCAATGGTTAAGGCCCCCTTCCAATGCCAAAGTCCTGGGTTCAATCCCCGATCAAGGAAATAGGATCCTGCAAACT